>NC_072444.2:16817500-19460000 GCF_028878055.3 Symphalangus syndactylus
GGCCGTGGCCCAGGCCTTCAGGGTGGAAGCGTGGGGGCAGCACATCAGGGTAGTCGACCAGGGCCCCTGGCAGCAGCGGCACGGAAGAGGTGAAGGCGCGGAGAACCCGGACAATGTTGGGGTGAGGGGCTAGTTGCTTGGGACCTCTCTTGGATTTTCTAGTCAGCCAAGTGAGACAAACATATGAGGCTAGCATCAGATACAACACCTGGAAAGACAATAACCTAAGGCCACACCAACACTGGCACTGACATTCATTATTCACTTACTATCAAATGTTTATCACAGATTTGCTATGTGCCAGGTACTGTACACGGTGTTGGAGAACACATCTGATGACTCCCCTACCCATCCTTCAATCCATTTGTCCATCCGTCTGTCCATCCGTCCACCCATCCATCCTATCCATCCCATGTGGCTGAACACAGGTGGAGACACTCTGGAATCAGACTGCCTGGGTTTGTATTCCAGGTCTGCCACTGTAAGTCCTTGGCTGAGTTACAGTAGACCCAACCTTATCCACAGTTTTGCTTTCTGCAATTTCAGTTATCCACAGTTTGAGAACAGGTGAGTACAAGAAGATATTTAGAGAGAGGAGAAAGAGAAAGGCCACATTCACATAACTTTTATTACAGTATATTGTCAGAATTATTCTATTATCTTTAATTTTTTACTGTGCCTAACTTATAAATTAAACTTTACCATAGGTATGTGTGTATAGGAAAAAACACAGTATATACAGGGTTTGTTACTATCTGTGGCTTCAGGCATCCACTGGGGGTCTATCTTGGAATGTGTGCCCTCTGTCCTTATCTTCTCTGGGCTCAATCTCCAGGGTGCAAGGGGAATGTGGTGTTAACATGCTGCATAATGTTGTCAAAGTGTGGAAGGCACCTAGAATCGTGTCTAGCACAGAGGAAGCTCTCAGCTGATATTAGCTGTACTATTATTCATTCAACCAATACACATTGTTTGCATGCCAAGTACCAGACATCATGCTGGAATGCTGTGGAACTATGGCACAGAACAAGACAGAGTCCCTGTCCTCATGGATTTGCAATCTATCACGGGAGAGAGATATTCATCAATGAGTAATCATGTGAGCTCCCTAGAGCAAGGACTGTGCCTGAATTTTCTCCATTATTCCAAGTCTAGTACAATAGTTGGCATGGAATATGGGTGTAATAAACCTTTGTTGAATGAGTGAATAGATCCAGATGCAGTTAGTAGTGGTAGTGTCATGTGCCTGCCCTGGCTGCTCCTTCTCCTGTGGGGAGCGCCCCCCAACCCCCAAACCACAGCCCTGCTGAGGCACAGTGGCTGGATTTTGGATGGGATGGCTCTGCCAGCTGTGTGCCAGCCCTGCCCTTCAGCCAAAGCTGACTGGCCCAAGGGGTCACCTGGCCCAAGGGGTCACCTGCCCCAAGGGCAGTGAACCTACAGTGACACTCAAGACCCAGATGGTTGGACGAAGGGAAGGGAGGGAAGTAGATTCTCTTTTTGAGAGTGAGAGTGAAGAAATCTGCCAGTCTGCAGTGGAGAGGAAGCCACGAGACTTCACTGGGGCCATGAGGAGCCAGAGGTGAGCAGGCCAAAGGGAAGCAGGAACAGGAGATGTGAGGAAAAAACAGTATGCGGACAGTGGAACCATGTCCCCATGAGTTCAAGAAATCAGTAACTGATGGAAATTCCTGCGGCTCACTCCTGTAATCCCAGCACTTTGGGAGGCTGAGGCAGGCGATTGCTTGAGCCCAGGAGTTCGAGGCCAGCCTGGGCAACATGGAGAAACCCTGTCTCTACAAAAATTAGCTGGGCATGGTGGCATGTGCCTGCAAACCCAGCTACTTGGGAGGCTGAGGTGGGAGGATCACTTGAGCCCAGGGAGGTTGAGGCCGCAGTGAGCCAAGATCACGCCACTGCCCTCCAGCCTGGGCAACAGAGTAAGACCCTGTCTCAGAAAAATGAAAGAAAATTTGAGTTTGCAGAAACCACTTTCTGAAAGGCTGAAACTCCCTCTGCTTATGAGATAAAAGAACTGGCTGAAATTGGCTGGAACCAACAAGGCCAACTGCAGCTTGCACAGAACAAGTTTGCTGATGTCACAGCCTGAATTGCCACTGCACGTTTCACACTCACTCCTCCCAAATCTGCACAGGGGACCCATGAGTTGGCATGAAGAGATAACTGCGCATGTCCAAGGACTGTCCAGACTTCTCCTTTCCTTCCACCAATCACCTGCTAATCTTAGAATCCACCCCTTAAACCTCCTCTAATAAAATTACCGCCTTAAAGCTAGCACAGGGTGACAGGGTTGAATTCTACTCCTGTCTCCATGTGAGTCGACTCACAATAGAAAGCTTGGCTTTTCTCAAAAATCCAGTATCATTGCTTCTAGCACATCAGGCTAGAGCCCCCTTTGCTGCATAGCAATGGTGGAGGGAAGTGAATGGGGCAGAGCCTAGACCGTGCTAGGGAGAGAGCAGGGCACCGGCTTCTCCCAGTGCTGCGTGGTCCCCAGGCTGTGTGGCTGCAGTCCACGTGTGCCCACGCGCTGCTCCTGCTCTTGAGTCAACCTGAGTGGCCCCTGTTCTATGCAATCAAAGGAGCCAGAGCATCGTTTCCACCCTCAGGCCCCTGGGCAAGTCATGATCACAGCCCCAGGCTGTCAGGGCCCCAGCAGGTGTCATGGGAGCTCAGGGGCAGAGGGGTATGGCTGTACTGGGGAGATACATGGTGGGGTTGGGGGTGTCTGAACTGAGACCTGAAATGTGGATGGAGGGCAGCCCAGGTGTAGCCAGCTGTACGCTCAGGAGATGGTCAGAGGAGCCTGGCACATTTGGGGAAGGAGCTATGAAGCCAGCGTAGTGGAGTGTAGGGTGCTGATGAGAAGGGTGAGAGATAAGATGGGAGATGCAGTGAGATGAGCAGGTTAAGCGCCTTGAATCTCCGGGCCCCAGGAGAGTAGAGGCTAGGAGGAAATGAACCCAGGGTGCTCTTGGGAAAGCTTCTCCCGAGGTGCACCAGAAGTTGAGGTAATGTACCTGCTGCCACATCCATCTGGTCATTCAACAGGTATTTACTGAGGGTATGCAGTAAACAAAGAGTGTTTACAGTACAGCTGGAGCAAAAAGGAACCAACAGAAAAAGATGTGTTATTTGAGGCCAGACGGTGAGAACTGTTAAAGGAACAAAGTCCCCGAAGAGGGACAGGGACTATGTCAGATGGGAGGTCTCAGCAGCAGACATCATGGTGCTCCAGCAGCAGGACAGCACCACGTCGGCCGGCTGCCACTCACGCCACAAAAGGAGGCATCGAGGATCATGTTAGCCCCAAAGCAGCTGACATTCAGGTGTCCATTTTCTCCACAAAGGCCTCAGGAGAAGCAGCAGCCACTTGAGCAGCTACCTCTACCAGCCTGCAGGGACTCCCAGTCACACTGGAAACCTCCAAACCATGGAAGGGGTTTTCCATGTCCACTCCCTTAATTTCATACTTTTGCCTCCCTGCTTCTGACAGAACGAAGACCTATAAACCAGCCCTCCAGTAAATCACCAAAAATGCAGCAGACCCACCTCTTCTTGGTGGGTCTACAAATGAGAGATAGGGTCTCACTCCAGGGTCGCCCAGGCTAGAGTGCAGTGGCATGGTCTTGGCTCACTGCAGCCTCAACCTCCCTGGACTCAAATGATCCTCCTGCCTCAGCCTCCTGAGTAGCTGGGACTACAGGCATTTGCCACCATGCCCGGCTAAAATTTATTTTTTGTAGAGGCGGGGTTTCACCATGTTGCCCAGGCTGCTCTTGAACTCCTGGGCTCAAGTGATCAGCCTCCCAAAGTGCTGGGATTACAGGCATGAGCCAGGCTGTAAATATTAAGGCAGACACAGTATCTCCTCTGTCGTAGCCTGCGCGTCAGTCCTCACCACCCGTGGTGAGGCTGGTGGTGGACATGGGCTTTTCTGAGCTGAAAGCGTAGCTGCTGTTCACTTGCTCTTCCCTCTGCTGGGAATGCCACTTCCCTACTCCTCTGCCCAAGTAATGCCAATTCATCCCTCACAAGGTGGCACAAACTGTCCCTTTGAGAAGGCTTTCTGAGCAGCCCCTCCTCTGCAGCACACGCCTCCCCTGGGCTCCCTCAGCCCGAGCATACTTGATTCCAGCACTTACACCCTGGGCTCTCTGCTGCCACACTGAGACCTCTGGGCCAACAGACCATTTTTTGTTTTTTTAAATCTCTTAGCACCATCAGTGCACATAACTATTAGTGAAATGAGTGTTCCCTCTGGTGGGAACAGAGTTCAGTTTATTCCGATAGGTGGCGCTCTACCCTCCTCTTAGGAGGAATCTGAGAACCCTGATCAATCATGCAACACTGTGAACTGGGCATTTTTGGGTGGCCTCCTCTCCCCTGCTCCAATGTGAACTACGCATGTGCATCATCATTTGGGGTCAGATTACCCGCAATCTTTCCCAGGTGAAATTATCCACTAACTGAAAATCCATCACCAACATTAAGCCTTTATTATCTACTGTCATATCAGACACTGTACCAGGTGCTGAGGACACAAGTGATGGATGAAGTTGCTCTCAAAGAAGTCCTAGTCAGTCTGGCAGGCAGAGGGCACTTACCTGTAAGTGACTGCTCCATACTCCCCAGCCAAGGCCACTCGGCTCGCTGGGACCAGCTCCTGGCTCATTGTGTTCAAGATGGCTTCGCTGGAGGAACCTGCCTGGAACACCCACAAGGAACCCAGGGTTACACAGGCCGGAGCAGAACGGTAAGTTCCTTGTAAGCCCTACCTGTAACCTGGAGCAGGGCAGCTACTGCCTAGAATTGGCTCTGACCTTCGAGATAAGATGACCTCTCTTAAGTGGCAGGCTGAGACTAGTTACTCCTGGGAGGCAGACAGAGGTACCATCCATGCCAACTCAGAGGATTCCTCACACTCCTCAAACTCTTGCAGCCTAGGTGCCAGGGCTGGAGGAGATGCCAAGGTGATCAGGGTATGGGGTGCTGCTTCCTGCCATCGGTGCCTCTGGTCCCCACCAGTTCGAAATCGACCACTGGATCACTAACTCATTCTGCAGGCTCCCTTCAGCAGCCAGGCCAGAGCCTGACATGCTCCACCCTGGGTGAAGTTGTACTGAATCACAGAACAGCCTCCCTCCATCCCCCACAACAAACAGATAAAAACCAAAGAGTGGGGAAAGCACCTTATTGTCCTCATTGTATTGGGAAGGGCTCTCAGGACATATGAAACCTGTATCAAGAAGATCTGGTAAGAATCAACAATCTTGTAGCTGCTGTGAATGCAACAGCTGTCATGCCCCAACCAGTGCATGTTTTGATGCTAAGACTGGATGTTTCACAGGCAAAGGATTTGGCTACTTGTTAGCTATTAACCCAGCTTGGAGTGCAACAGTCTAATAACCTTCATTCCCCAAATCAGAACAAGAAACTGCATCCTCTAGGGCCCACCATGAACGGTTGTGGCCACTTCCCACCGCGGCCTTGAATGGATGGGCCCAGGGATGGGCAGGAGACAGAGCATTGGGTCTTAATACATTTTTAAAACCCACCTAGCAATGGCAAGGTAAATAAATTAAGTGGCCAGAAATTGTTTTCGTGGGGGAAAAATACTCTTCAATTTCCCAAAGCCTTGAGTCCTTCCAAGAGTTGAGAGCAGGGAGTTGACAGGCAAGCCTCTGAGCTGGAGGTGGGCTTGCAGAGTGAGCTTAGAAGAAAGAGATCAAGTTCCCCCTCTCCAGTGAGGCAGGTTGCAGGAAGGAGGGGATGGTGAACTAACCAATCAGGGTAGAAATCAGTGGTTTAGGCACTTGTTACTCAAAGTGTGGTTGACAGAGCAGTGGCATTGGTATCACGTGGGAGCTTATTGGGAAGGCAGAATCTCAGGCCCCGCCCCTGACCTGCTCAATCAGAATCTACCTTTGGGTTTTTTTTGTTTGTTTGTTTTTTGTTTTGAGACAGGGTCTCACTCTTACCCAGGCTGGAGTGCAGTGCCACAATCTTGGATCACTGCAGCCTCTGCCTCTTGCGCTCAAGTGATCCTCCCTCTTCAGCCACCAGCCACCCAAGTAGCTAAGACTACATACAGGTGCAAGCTGTCACATCCGGCTAATTTTTGTATATTTCATAGAGATGGGGGTTTCATCATGTTGCCCAGGCTGGTCTCGAACTCCTGAGCTCAAGTGATTGGCCTCCCAAAGTGCTGGGTTTACAGGCATGGTCCACCATGCCTGGCCAAAATCTACCTTTGAACCTGATCTCTGGGTGATCTGTGGGTAGAATACAATTTGAAACATTCTGGTTTAGACTTCTGTGTAACAGGGGGAGGTAGCCTGACTATACAGGCACCTTTACTGTAGATAATCTGTCTTTTCCTACCTACTTCCTGGAAAAAATCCTCACCAGGCCCACTAAGATGGGCATTTTGAGAACATCTCCTTTAAAGATGAAAGGCCCGGTGCTTACCGAGATGTTCCACATCATCTTGATGGCCAAGGGGAAGGCAGGTTCCCCCGGAGCTCGCTCCTGCTCTTCTCCTGGTGCACTGGTACCTGGGCCTCTCCCTGGAAGCAACCCGGTGCTCTTTGTCACCTCCAGGTTCTGGGGCAATGTAGGCATGGTGGCTTCATACACAGCAGCACTGCAGCCCTTGCCAATGGACTGCCCTATCAGATACTCCTCCAGCCGAAAGCCCTCCCAGCGTCTTGTGTCCAACAGGTCAGGCCCCGGCTTGCTTTTCTGGGTAAAAATTGCCTGTGAGGAAAAAAGAATGCACCATGAACCAGGGAGCCTAGGAAGACCCAAGAAAAGGGAAATAGGGGAGGCAGAGAGAGGTGCAGCAAGGCGTGGTCCGCATCGGCCAGATCAATAAACCAGAAAAACACAACCCAACCAGGTTCTACCGCTCAGCCTGGGTCCAGGCCATCTTCTTTCTCATTATTCAGAATGATTTTTCTCAAACTCTATTGCTTCACTGTGATCACAATACTCAATGATCTGAGAGGTCAGAAACCCCGCGTCCCGTAGCCGGTGTGCCTCTCCTTGCTGCCTTCACTCTCCAGCAGAGTTCTGGAGGTGTCTGATTATGGAGACAGCTCGCTCTGCAAAGACCTTGGCTGATGGCTCCTGGGCAACTAGCAGGAGTGTGTGATCTACAGTGATCTCAGAGGGTCTCTCAGGCAAGTAGGTGACATCAGGCGCATCCCCAGAGCAGAGGGATTCAGTCTTGTCTTTCTGTCTCTGCCTCTTAGGGCTCTGATGGGGCTACTCTGTCCAGAAAGGTGGCAAGAGTACAAGAGTTCAGACAGAAATGGATGGAGGTACAGGTGCTGGGGGCAGTGCTGCACTGGGAAAGAGGCCATGTGACAAAAATCTGGGTCTTCCCCTGCTTCAGGCAGCGGTGACATCACTCTTCCAGTCACCCAGGCTCCACTTTCCCTCTCAAATGGTCTGATCTGCTGAGCTCTTCCTTTCCAAGGTTAGTCACCCCTGGGTGCCAGGCACAGCTCTGCATATGCCCCTTGGCCATAGCCTACCAGGCACCATCTCTAGACTACCCCACTCTCAGTGCCGTGCCTTCCCTGCTCTGAGCCACATCAAAATACATTGCTTTCATGTGTCACTCGGCTGTCCACCAGACTGCCCAGGAGGTCATCTGTGTTCTGGCTGCTGCCAGGCTGGTCTGCATGCTGCCTGCACTCATCCTTTGGACATCTCTCTCTGAAAGCTGCTCACAGCATCCTGCCAGCCCCTGTTTCTAGTATCGCTCTGTCTGGCTCATCCCTGCTCAGCCATCAAGCCCAACTCAAGCTCCTCCTTCCTCTGTGACCAGCCTTGATGACCCAGCCCATGGCAACTTTTCTTCTAGAGGGCTCCTAAAGCATCTGGTATCTGTAAGCAACTTAACTACTTTTTAAAAAAATGAAAGTCCAGGCCGGGTGTGGCGGCTCATGCCTGTAATCCCAGCACTTTGGGAGGCCAAGGCAGGCGGATCATGAAGTCAGGAGTTCAAGACCAGTCTGGCCAACGTAGTGAAACCCCGTCTCTACTAAAAAATACAAAAAATTAGCTAGGTGTGGTGGTGTGCACGTGTAATCCCAGCTACTCAGGAGGCTGAGGCAGGAGAATTGCGTGAATCTGGGAGGCGGAGGTTTCAGTGAGCCGAGATCGTGCCATTGCACTCCAGCCTGGGCAACAGTGTGAGACTCTGTATCAAAAAAAAAAAAGGAAAATCCATCTTCCCTTATAAACTTCATGGAGCAGAAGCAATGTGTGTGTGTATATATATAAAACATACTATATACTATTATATGGAACATATATATTATAGTATACATAACATATATATACATATATTGTATATACACATTATATATATATTTTTATAATATAAATACAAATTTTTAGAGCTTGCTACTAGCACACTCCTGTTAGTTACCCAGGCTGGGGTGTAGTGGTGCAACTATAGCTCCCTGCAGCCTCAAACTCCTGGGCTCAAGCAACCCTCCCACCTCAGCCTCCTAAGTAGCTGGGACTATTGGCACGTGCCACCATACCTAGCTAATTTTTTAATATTTTGTGGGAACAAGGTCTCACTATGTTGTCCCAGCTGGTCTTCAACTCCTGGGCTCAAGAGATTCTCTCACCTTGGCCTCCCAAAGCACTAGGATTACAGGCATGAGTCACCATGCCTGGCTTCAGAATTTTTGATTTTTTTAATGTATTCTTTATTTTTTTTGAGACGGAGTCTCACTCTGTCCCCCAGGCTGGAGTGCAGTGGCGCGATCTTGGCTCACTGCAAGCTCTGCCTCCCGGGTTCACGCCATTCTCCTGCCTCAGCCTCCCGAGTAGCTGGGACTACAGGCACCCGCTACCATGCCCGGCTAATTTTTTTGTATTTTTAGTAGAGACGGGGTTTCACCGTGTTAGCTAGGATGGTCTCGATATCATGACCTCATGATCCACCCGCCTCGGCCTCCCAAAGTGCTGGGATTACAGGCTTGAGCCACCGCGCCTGGCCCAGAATTTTTTACATGGGAAATTAATTCCAGCAAAAGTAGCCAGTGAAAACAATTTTTCCTCCCCCCGAGTCGGAGTCTCGCTCTGTCACCCAGGCTGCAGGGCAGTGGCGTGATCTCGGCTCACTGCAACCTCCGCCTCTGGGTTCAAGGAATTCTCCTGCCTCAGTCTCCCAAGTAGCTGGGATTACAGGAGCCCACCACTGCGCCCGGGTAATTTTTGTATTTTTAGTAGAGACAGGGTTTCACCATGTTGGCCAGGCTGGTCTCGAACTCCTGACCTTGTGATCCGCCCGCCTCAGCCTCCCAAAGTGCTGGGATTACAGGCATGAGCCACAGTGCCCGGCCAAAAAAAATTTTTTTAATGTGAAATTAATTGATAACTAATAACATTTTCAGGCACAGGAGGGTGAAGTGTGCGAAGAGGGTGTGTGAATGGTAAGTTTAGGTGGATCAAGCTCCTCAGTTAAAAAAGCCTCTTTAGTTTTAAGCAGGATTAGATAAATTTCCCATCCTTAGCTTCTGCCAGTTAAGCTGTGGCAAAAGACAAGGTCAGGGGCTGGGGACTAGGCCAGATGTCACCTGTCAACCCAAACTGGCCAGAGCTCAAACATGAGACAGTGGTGATGAGCAATAAGAACTGGGATGGAAACCAGGAAACCCAGGAGCCACTGCTGGGCCCTAACAGCTGTGTCCTTGGGCAAGTCACTCCCTCTTCCACCACCTCAGCCCTAATCTGTAAAATGCAGGGGCTATGCTAATTTAGTGAGTGGTTCTACACCCCCAGGAAGAAGAGTGACCTCCCTGGAAGAAGATGGAATTCTGCCAGCGGCCAGGCTTCAAACTTGAACTGCATCCCTGGCTCCTCCCTGGCTCTCCAGCCTGCCCGCCTACACTGCGGCTTTTAGACTTTGCCAATCTCCATAGGGAGCCAGGTCCTCAAAATAAACCTGCCTCTAAATAGACACATCCTATTGGTTCCATTCGGAGAACCCTAACACAGACTTTGGCTGGGCAAAAACAGAAGTCTTGTGCTATTTTAAGCATTAAAAAAGCCTAAGAACCCTTGTGTATCCAGTCAGCAGGGATAACTCTACACAGGTAACTAAAATGTTAGGTCTGTTTTTCTCGCCGTTCATCGTTTTTACTGCGGTTTCAGCTCTGTCACTACTAATCCTTTGGTTAAACCGCGGAGGCAGCCTGGCTCAGTGGTTAAGGGCACTGCTTTTTATTAGCTGTGTGAATTCGAGCAAGTCCCTTCACCTGAGGACTTTCCTTCTCCATAAATTAGGGACGACAACTACCTCAAAGGGATAGGAATGCTATGATTTAGTTGTCAGTACATTTTAGAAAATTCACACAAAGCCTTTTGCTGTGCTGCGACAGGAGCTGTAATCGGCAACAGGTCTTCATCTGAGGAAGGGAAACATTAAAACAAATGGGAGGTGCTGGCTTTATTTATAGCAGCCGATCAGTAATGGTGAAATAGATGAGCTTTAATAAGCCTCGCCCCGCCCCACTCCGGCCGAAGCCTCGGCTCTCGAACGGCCCAGCACCCCGCCTCCACACCTAGCCCCGCCCCCGCCCAGCTGAGGACCCGCCCCCGCGCTTAGCTCAGTCCTCCGCTCACCTGGATCTCCTGACAGACCCCGCTCACCTGGATCTCCTGACAGGCCGAGACCGCCCGCCGGCTCTCCGCCTGCTTCTCCTCGATGAGGCCCAGCCCTAGCCCGAAGGCCAGAAAGACTGCCCGGCCGCAAGGGCCCGCGCAGCCCCAGGCCCGCACCACGAACTGCCGCTGCAACCGCGCCGCCAGCCCGGCCACCGACTGGCGGAAGAAGCGGAGACGGTTGGGGAGCCCGAGCCCGACCCTGCGAGGCTCCGCGCCCGGTCCTGCGGCCCAGCCCGGACGCTCCCCGCGGACACAGCCCGCCGCCGGGCCCGGCCGTCCCAAGCCGTAGGTCCGGCCCGGCTTGCCCGTGAAGCGCAGCAGCAGCGCTCGACCCAGCTGCAGGCCGCGGCCCAGCGCCTGTCGCACCGCCATGGTGGCACCGCGGCCCGGTGCTCCCGCCGCCGCTGCCGCCACCACCGGCGTCCCCCGCCCGTCACAACAAACTTCGGGGCGGCGCCTCTGCGCAGGCGCAGGCGCAGGCGCAGGCGCTGGTGGGCGGGGCCGGCCCCCGCGGCAGTTCACCTACTCGGCGCGCGGGGCGCTATGCTGGCACTGGCGCCTCTAGCAGTGACTTTCCCTTTGCACTTCGGACCCACGTGGAGGGCTTGCCGGTACAGGCAGGTCCTGAATGTGAACATCACTGGTCCTGGGCAAAATCGAGAAGTCGAGAAGGGAAACACATTTTTTGCCAACCACGGTGCCAGACCCTTTACGTCTTTTAATTTAACAGCTCCACCAACAAGATAAAAATGCCGTTTTTATAGATGAGAAAACCGAGGCATAGTAAGGGGCAGCATTCAAGGTCTTGTGCAGGTACCTGGCAGAGCTGAGCTACAGTTCACGTTGTCCTAACTGTTGAATGCTTGCCCTCCTCAATGCCATTAGGCTGCTGTATGTGTCCAGAGTCTCAGGGGTTTTGAAGACCCCAAGAGAAATCTCACCCAAAAGACACAATTTATGAATGGGTGTGCTGAGGTCCCAAGATAGCAGCTTGCCCAAAGCCACACCGTTTGTTTAATGGCATATGCCTGCTCACCACAAAACACACACACACACACACACACACACACGCACACGCATATTACTGAAACAGTTTGCTGTCCCCCTGGCCAGGGGTCCACCTCATAGCCAAGTAAGCCCAGAGGACGGAACTCTTTAGACAAAGAATCCCTTCTTCAGCAACAGCTCCTATCTACATGACCTTTGACTTCATATTTAAGGAGAAAGGGATTTATGGACAGAAGCCATAGTTTCTGGCTTCAGCGGCAGGGAGACAAGATGGTGGATCCCCACGCCATTACCCCCAAGACCCAGGGTCTATATGCTATAGGAAAGGAATGTGAAGGACATTTGAAGTCAGTCCCCCAGGGAAAGGCAAGAATGCTGTGTGAATCTGCCTAAGGGCAGGATTTATGGTAAGTACAGGCTTTGACACAAAGAACAATATATAAACTGGAAATCTTAGAGGCCTTCCCTAAAAGCTGGTTAATCAGAAGTCAACTTGGTTGGCGTGGTGTGGTAGCTCACAGCCTGTAATCCCAGCATTTTGGGAGACTGAGGCAGGTGCATCACTTGAGGCCAGAAGTTCATGACCAGCCTGGCCAACATGGCAAAACACCGTCTCTACTAGAAATACAAAAACTAGCTGGGCGTGGTGGCACACGCCTGTAATCCCAGCTACTCAGGTGGCTAAGGCAGGAGAATCGCTTGAACCCAGGAGGTGGAAGTTGTAGTGAGCAAAGATCACACCACTACACTCTATCCTGGGCGACAGAGTGAGACTCTGTCTCAAAACAAAACCCAAAAACCAACAAAACATATCAACTTGGTGGATTAGCATCCAAGATGGGGTTGCTTTAGCTTGCACTGTGTGTGTGTGTGTGTGTGTGTGTGTGTGTGTGTGTGCTCGTCTCTCATAATCTTCCTTAAGGGAGGAATTTTATGGTTCTTGTGATATCCAATCACATTTATTTGGGAGAGGCATAGATGAATTTCCCATTTGTATAGAGGCACATGAATATCAGATATTTTCTTTAATTTTTTGGATCAACCTCAGGGAATTTTTAATTATAATTTTGAATGCTCCATTGAAGTTGTAATTTGAAGAATAAGGGAAAGAAAGTTGGAGAAATCTCACACTCCAGTAACCACAGGCTCACTCATGGAAACTTAGTTGGGGCACAGATGAGTGGATTTAAAGTTTAAATCCACTCGTCTGAAGCCAGGTTTGCAGTGGTTCACTCCAGCACTTGGGGAGGCTGAGGCAGGAGGATTGCTCAAGGCCAGGAGTTCAAGACCAGCCTGGGTAACATAGGGAGACCCCGTCACTACAGATAATAATAATTTAAAAGACCCCAGCGAGGCATGGTGGCAAGTGCCTGAGGTCCCAGCTACTTGGGAGTCTGAGGCAGGAGGATTGCTTGAGTCCAGGAGGTTGAGGCTGCAGTGGGCTGTGATTGTGCCACTCCACTCTCCACTCCAGCCTGGGTGACAGAGTGAGACTCTGTCTTAAAAATAAAATAAAATAAATCTACTCATCTGCTGTGTCTCATTACTGTAAACCAAAGATAAGGTTCTAAGCTCCCCAACTGACTAAATGGACCCCCTCTGGGCCAAAGAAAACCTAAAAAACTCAATTTCAGGCCATGACAGGAGGGGAGGTTGGACACGCCTCCTTATACCCCCTCCCTTTTGGAGTTTAGCCACAACTGACCAGCATTAATATTCAATAGTGCACATAAGACTGACCATAAGATACCAAATTCCAACCTGACGCTGGTATCGTAGCTGTCCATTGGGTTCCCCTTGTTCATTGCCTAGACAGAGCTGATTCATCAAGACAGGGGAATTGCAATAGAGAATGGGTTTAATTCATGCAGAGCCACCTGTATGGGAAACCAGAGTTTTATTATTACTCAAATCAGTCTCCCTGAAAACTCAAGGATGGTGGTTTTATGGATAATTTGGTGAGCAGGGGGTCAGAAAGCGGGGAGTGCTGACTGGTTGGGTCAGAGATGGAGTCATAGGGAGTTGACGCCATCCTCTTGTGCTGAGTCAGCACAAAAACCTTGGCTTCTGCAACCCCCCCTTATCTTAACTCAAGCGTTTCTTTCTACTGAGTTCAATTCTTCAGACAAAGCTTAACTCTTTCAACCAATTGCCAGTCAGAAAATCTTTGACTCCACCTAGAACCTATGAGCATCCACTGCTTCGAGATGTTCCACCTTTCCAGGCTGAACCAATGTATACCTTCCATGTATTTATTTATATTTTTGCCTGTCACTTCTTTTTTTTTTTTTTTTTTTTTTTTTTGAGACGGAGTCTCACTCTGTCGCCCAGGCTGGAGTGCAGTGGCGCAATCTCGGCTCACTGCAAGCTCCGCCTCCCGGGTTCACGCCATTCTCCTGCCTCAGCCTCTCCGAGTAGCTGGGACTACAGGCGCCCGCCACCACGCCCGGCTAATTTTTTTTGTATTTTTAGTAGAGACGGGGTTTCACCGTGGTCTCGATCTCCTGACCTCGTGATCCGCCCGCCTCGGCCTCCCAAAGTGCTGGGATTACAAGCGTGAGCCACCGCGCCCGGCTGCCTGTCACATCTGTCTCCCTAAAATGTATAGAGCCAAGCTGTAACCCAGCCACCTTGGGCATCCTTTCTCAGGACCTCCTGGGACTGTACTCTGAGCCATGATCACTCATACTGGCTCAGAATAAACCTCTTTAAATATTTTACAGAATTTGGCTTTTTTTTGGTCAACATTATCATTATAGCTCCTCTCTTTAATGTTTATAGAGAAGGGACAAGAGGTTCTCTGAGATATTTAATGTTTCAACTACAAGGATTTTCTTTAATCTCCCAGGAACATAACCTTTTAGTATGAGGCTTATGATGACCACACAGCTTGTAAGACGTTGTATTGGTTGTCTTGAGTTAAAGAGTGCGTTTTTCTTAAGCCTTTGCATTTGTTCCCCTGAGCTGCAAATGAACTCACTGGACCTGCGATACGTAATCCATCAGCTGGAAATGAAATCTCCCGACTGATGTTAATTAACCTTCCATTGTAGGCTGGACTTACTTCTCCATCTGTAGAAAAATCTAAGTTGCTTCTGACAGGTCTGAATCAAGCACAGCATGAAGCTTGATTCTTTGGCAGACATCTGTATGGAATGGACAAGTAAGTGGATTTTGGAAGAGAGAGGCTTCCAGCAGGGATTTCAGGGGTTCCACATTCTCACCTCTCAGGTCAGAGATACAGCCTTACTGTGGCAGGGGCACAGGCATGCGTTTCCCAGGGACAATGGTCCTGAGTGCATTCATCCCTGTCTAGCCTTCTGAGAAGAAAAAATTCTTTTTATGGTGGTGTCATGGGTCTCAGGTCTCAAGGAATTATCTTGAGATTCTCCCATAATATCTCCCATCTATTTATTTGTTTATTTATTATTTATTTATTTATTATGTATGAGACAGGGTCTTGTTCTGTCACCCAGGCTAGAGTGCAGTAGTATGATCATGGGTCATTGCAGTCTTGAATTCCTGGGCTCAAGCAACCTTCCTGCCTCACCTTCCCAAATAGCTGGGACTACAGCTCACACCACCATGTCCAGCTAATTAAAAAAATATTTTGTAGCGATGGGGTCTTGCTATTTGCCCAGGCTGGTCTTGAACTCCTGGCCTCAAGTGATCCTCCCACCACGTCTCTGGAGTTACAGGAATGAGCCACTGCACCTGGCCTCTCATCTCTTTAATGGTATCCCAAAAAAGTGAAATTGGGTATATGATTGATATGATTTGGCTCTGTGTCCCCACCTAAATCCCATCTTGAATTGTACTCCCATAATTCCCACGTTGTGGGAGGGACCCAGTGGGAGATAATTTTAATCATGGGGGTGGTTTCCCCCATACTATTCTTGTGGTAGTGAATAAGTCTCATGAGATCTGATAGTTTTATCAGGGGTTTCCACTTTTGCATCTTCCTCATTTTCTCTTGCCGCCACCATGTAAGACGTGCCTTTTGCCTCCCGCCATGATTCTGAGGCCTCCCCAGCCATGTGGAGCTGTAAGTCCAATTAAACCTCTTTTTCTTACCAGTCTCAGTTATGTCTTTATCAGCAGCATGAAAACGGACTAATACAATGATAAATGGTTTTTGTTTGGTTAATTTTTTCTGTTTTTGTTTTTTTTTGAGATGGAGTTTCGCTCTTGTTGCCCAGGCTGGAGTGCAATGGTGTGATCTTGGCTCACTGCAACCTCCCCCTCCTGGGTTCAAGCAATTCTCCTGCCTCAGCCTCCTGAGTAGCTGGGATTACAGGCATGTGCCACCACACCTGGCTAATTTTTGTATTTTTAGTAGAGATGGGGTTTCTCCATGTTGGTCAGGCTGGTCTTGAACTCCCAACCTCAGGTGATCTGCCCACCTCAGCCTCCCAAAGTGCTGGGATTACAGGTGTGAGCCACCATGCCCAGCCATGTTTGGTTGGTTTTTAAAAAATTTTTATGAGTACGTAGTATGTGTATATATTTATGGAGTACATGATGGTATATGGTTTTCTGATGAATATCTGTTTATATTGCAGATTTAATATTCTATATGAAAGTCTCATTCATTCACAGAACATCAGCTCTTTACCAGGTAGGCTTTGATATGCTCAGCCACAGAATTAGAGGAGAATGGAGTAGGGGACTTGCTGGAGCGGCCGCATGATTTTTTTTTTTTTTTGGTCTACATTCTTTTGGGTAGGCATCCTTGTATCTTCTGTCAATGAAAAGAATCAAACTCTGTAAAATATTTGAAGAGGTTTATTCTGAGCCAAATATGAGTGACCAATGGCCAGTGACATGGCCCTCAGGAGATTCTGAGAATATGTGCCCAAGGTGGTCAGACTACAACTTGGTTTTATACATTTTAGGGAGACATAAGACATCAATCAATACATGTAAGATGTACATTGGTTGGGTCCAGAAAGGTGGGACAACTGGAACTGGGGGCTTCCAGGTCATAGGTGGATTCAGAGATTTTCTGATTGGCAATTGGTTGAAAGAGTTATTATCTAAAGACATGGCATCAGTGGAAAGAAATGTCTGGTTAAATAAGGGGTTGTGGAGACCAAGGTTTTATCAAGCAGATGAAGCCTCCAGGTATCAGGCTTCAGAGAGAATAGGTTGTAAATATTTCTCATCAGACTTAGAGCCTATCAGTCTTAAAGTCTGTGTTGATGTTAATGCTGGTCAGCTGGACCTGAATTTCAGAAGGAAGGAGGGAATAATGAGGCATATCTGAATCCCCCTTCCTATCATTACTTTTTCAGGTTAACTTTGGAATGCCCTTGACTGAGAGGGGGAGTCCATTCAGATGGTTGGGGGGTTTAGAATTTTATTTTTGGTTTATATTTCACTACCTTTTCCCTCCTGGTGGGCAAGGACTGTGGAGTTTTGGGAAAGTACATAATCTTCTTAAGAAGCATTATTTAACCTTCCCCCACGCAAAGGACATAGGGGTGGGGAAGCTGATTTGAATGTAAAAATGGAAAAAGGCAAGACTTCAACAAAGAGAATGTCGAGGGCTGTTTGACCTTCCCTTTCTGGACAGCATCCTTTGGCACAGTTTCAGTGCTCTTTGTCACCTGCTGGCAGGAGGCAGACACATTTTCCCAGAGCAGCAACATCCTTTATCCACAGACCATTTCAGAAGTGCTATCTCTAAATTGCCTGCCGAGGTGGAAGGCGGTTTTGCTAAAACTGTTGACAGAGCAAAGCTGCAGCCCGATCAAAATCCTGCTACTTGAAACTCCTGGGCTGTAGTTTTTGGAGGTTAGAAGAAGACCACAGTGGGCAGAAAGTGAGATTTCGTTGGAAGGAAGCATCCCTATGTTGTCTGGGCAAGATGGATGAAAACATAGCGATGGTGGAGCAGGGAGAGATTGCTCTGTTGAGAAACCCAGGCAATCTGTGGTTCCTTCGTCCAATATATTCGCTGTCCTGCAGTGATTGTTCACATTACAAATATGGCCATGTCGCCTGCTGTGTATAAAATCTTCATAAGCTCTGTAGCCTTGCCCACTGCCCTTGGGATAAAGCCCAGCCTCCTCAGCCTGGCACACAACATTCCTCACTATTTAGCATCCTTCTTACTGTCCCCCACCCTGCCTTTTATGGTCCAGCATCACTCAATTACTTCCAGTTGTCTCAACCACCATGGTGACTCCTCTGGGTTGATTTACTGCTCTGAAAGAATCTCCATTCATACTTGAGGTCACCTTTTCCAGGAAGTCTTCTTTGACCTTCTCTGGACTGTACTAGATGTCCCTTCTTTGTCTCTCCCACTAAAATGTGAGTTCTGTAAGGACAGGGATTGTGATGTTTAAATCTCATATCCCTCAGCACCTAGCATGGGGCCTGTTGGGTCCCCAGCCCTTGTTTGAGACACAACTTGGAATTCAAGCCCTTAGTGGGCAGGCTCATGCCCAAGGGGAAGCTGAGAGGAAGGGGCTGGGTGACACTTTGAAACTCCCCGATCATGAGTCACTCTTCCTTCCAAGCAGGAGTGAGGGGAGGGGTGGAGAAAGGCTGGAAGGAAACAGGAGTATTAAGAACTCACACCCCCACCCCAACAGAATCAACTACTGCATTTATGCTTTAGAATGTGCACCACATCATTGCCAAATGAATTTCCTTTCCATGGTTTCCTTTTTATCCACTCTGTTTTTTTCTTTGTTCGTTTGTTTTGTTTTTAAGAGATGGGGTCTCACTATGTTACTCAGGCTGATGAACTCCTGGGCTCAAGCAATCTGCCTGCCTTGGTCCTCCAAAGTGCTGGGATTACAGGTGTGAGCTCTGCTGTTGTTGTTGTTGTTGTTTTTAATTAAGAATTATTTAAAATAAAAGTAATATAAATACATGGTTTAAAAAATACTAAGAGTTTATGTAGATAGGCTTATAATGAAAAGCAGCAATCTTTTCATGCACGTCCGTGTGAAGAGACCACCAAACGGGCTTTGTGTGAGCAATAAAGCTTTTAATCACCTGGGTGCAGGCGGGCTGAGTCCGAAAAGAGAGTCAGCAAAGAGTGGTGGATTATCATTAGTTCTTATAGGTTTTGGGATAGGTGGTGGAGTTAGGAGCAATGTTTTGGGGGGCAGGGGGTGGAGCTCTCAAAGTACATTCTCAAGGGTAGGGAGAATTACAAAGAACCTTCTTAAGGGTGGTGGAGATTACAAAGTACCTTCTTAAGGGTGGGGGAGATTACAAAGTACATTGATCAGTTAGGGTGGGGCAGGAACAAATCACAGTGGTGGAATATTATCAGTTAAGGCTATTTTTACTTCTTTTGTGGATCTTCAGTTACTTCAGGCCACCTGGATGTATACGTGCAAGTCACAGGGGATGCGATGGCTTGGCTTGGGCTCAGGGGCCTGACAAATCTTCTGTCCCAACTCTTTGTAAACCTAATGCCCCAGCCTAGAGACAATGATTTTTTACCTTTTTAGCTATTTTTTTCTGATAGTTTTCTTCATATCTCTACCTTTCCTTCCTCCATCCCTCCCTCCCTCTCTCCCTCCTTCCCTCCCTCCCTCTCTGCCTCCTTCCCTCCCTCCTTTCCTTCCTCCCTTGCTTTCTTCCTTCCTTCCTCCCTTCCTTTCTTCCTTCCTTCCTCCCTTCCTTTCTTCCTCCCTTCCTTTCTTCCTTCCTCCCTTCCTTTCTTCCTTCCTTCCTTCCTCCCTTCCTTTCTTCCTTCCTTCCTTCCTCCCTTCCTTTCTTCCTTCCTCCCTTCCTTTTCTTCCAAGACAAAGTCTCGCTCTGTTGCCCAGGCTGGAGTGCAATGGCGAGATCATAGCCCACAGCCTCCAGCTCCTGGGTTCAAGCGCTTCTCCTGCCTCAGCCTCCCAGGTAGCTAGGACTATAGGTGTGAGCCACTGAAACCACCTTTGCAAAAATTATAGCAGTGAGAAAATTATGGCAGTGGGAGAGATCTGATATAGCCAACCTCCCCACTCTTGCCTTTAGTTTTCAAGTTGCCTTAATTATTCCTGGGCTTAGGCTGAGCTAACTCTGAAAGACATTTAGTTTATAGTTTAAATGATAATAGCCCTTCCCCAAAACTCAGCTGCCTTTGCAAAGCTAATGAAAGGCCACTGGGCTGGGGGAAGGGGAGCCTGAACTCTGCTAAGGTGTAGACATAAACGATTGCCAGCCATTATTCTGGAGGTCACAAGATATGCAACTTCCCCAGTTGCTCCTGCGAATAACATCACTATTGTAGATTGGCCTTTTGAGATACTTTTTCAAGTTTTTTGCATGTCTGACACCCATGGCTCCTCCTGGACCCGCCAGTCAATGGCTCCACTGCTCCTGTGACCCCACACAGGAGCAACCTAGTGCAAGAAGAGGCTTCAACTCCCTGTGATTTCATCTCTGACCCAACCAATCAGCAGCAAGCACCCATTACCTAGCCAGCCCCACCCCTTTCCCCAAACTGCCTTTGAAAAACTCCTAACCTAGGAGCCTTTGATGAGATTGACTTGAGTAATGACTTTGTCTCCCAAGTGGCAAGGCTGGCCTCATGTCTCTTCAACTCTTTCTTCACTGCAATGCCATGATTTTTGTTTGTGTGGTGGGCAGGAAGAACCCATTGGTGGTTACACCACCACATCCAGCTAATTTTTAAAGTTTTTGTAGAGACAGGGTCTCGCCACATTGCCCAGGATGATCGCGAACTCCTGGCCTCAAGCGATCCTCCTGCCTCAGCCTCCCAAAATGCTGGGATTACAGGTATGAGCCATGGTGCCCAGCCTCTGCTATTTCTTGATTTAACAAACTGAGATATTTAAGGTATACAGCTGACCACGTGACCCCCACCTGAAACTGATGGCTGCCCTTTGGAATAAGGTCAAACTCCTTAACAGGGCTAACCAGGCCTGCATCTTCTGACCCTTCCACCATGCTTATCTACTTCTTAATTTTATTTTGTTTTCCTTGTTCATGTACATTGTGAATTTTTACATCTTTAGAATACCCACCTCCTGGCATTTGTGCCATATATATTATCCCCTCCTCTGGATTGTGGGCTGGATGTTAATGCCTTGCTTCTATGGACTAAATTTGTCAAAAGTGGTGGACGGTCACTTTCATGACATCCCAAAGACTCTGGTTTCTGTCTTGCTTGCTTGTTCTAAGAGAAGTGAGCTGCCAGGTTGTAAACTGCCCTGTGGAGAGGCCCACATAGCAAGGAACTGAATAGTAACAGCAACAGCCCACAGTGAACTGAATCCTGCCACAAACTGTGAGTGAGCTTTGAAGTGGATCCACCGCCAGTCAAATCTTCAGATGAGACTGCAGCCCTTCCTGACATATTCATCGCCACTTTGTAAGAGATCTTGAGCCATAGGACCCGGCTCAGCCCAGAATCCTGCCCCGCAGAGACTGTGAGATGATAAGTATTTGTTGTCCTCCGCCACTAAATGTTGGAGTAACTTGCTATACAGCAATAGATAACTAATGTCACCATTATGCCATATAGTTTTCTATTCAGTCATAGAGTTTTCCTTATTATTTTTTTTCTTTTTTGAAATGGAGTCTCACTCTGTCACCCAGGCTGGAGTGCAGTGGTGCGATCTCAGTTCACTGCAACTTCTGTCTCCTGGGTTCAAGTGATTCTCCAGCCTTAGCCTCCTGAGTAGCTGGGATTACAGGCATGTGCCACCACACCTGGCTATTTTTTGTATTTTTTTACTAGAGACTGGGTTTTGTCATGTTGGCCAGGCTGGTCTTGAACTCCTGACTTCAGGTGATCCGTCCACCTCGGCCTCCCAGAGTATTGGTATTATAGGTGTGAGCCACCATGCCCAGCCTAACAATTTAATCTTCTTAACGCCTCTTTCCTGTACCCATCAAAAACTGTGTTTACAGGTTGGGCATTCCTTCCTTTCACATCTGTTCCTGTGCTCATATCACCATATACAAAATATTAAACACAGGCCGGGCGCAGTGGCTCACCCCTGTAATCCCAGCACTTTGGGAGGCCAAGGTGGGTGGATCATGAGGTTAGGAGATGGAGACCATCTTGGCTAACATGGTGAAACCCGTCTCTACTAAAAATACAAACAATTAGCCGGGTGTGGTGGCAGGGGCCTGTAGTCCCAGCTACTCGGGAGGCTGAGGCAGGAGAATGGCATGAACCCGGGAGGCGGAGCCTGCAGTGAGCCGAGATTGCGCCACTGCACTCCAGCCTGGGCGACAGAGCAAGACTCCGTCTCAAAAAAAAAAAAAAAAAAAAAATTAAACACATGAGAGACTTATTAGGCCATTCCATTTTTTTCCCATTATTTATTCTTGAACAGTGTTCTCTGGCTTTATTTCAGACACAGAGATCCAAAGTACCCCGAATATCTGTCAGTTATAGCTGTGCTCTCCTTCCTGCCAAAAGGAAACACTAAAGAGTCACATGGTTTACATGAGCAATTAGCAGCAGCGGGCCAGAGCAGCAGAAATATATATGCTTCTATTAATTTCCACGGGAATCTGGGACTGTGCTTTAGGGTCCTAAAAAACACAGACAGTGCTGGACAATAGAACACACGCTTGGCCGGGCCCAGTGCCTCATGCCTGTAATCCCAGCACTTTGGGAGGCCAAGGTGGGTGGATCACCTGAGGTCGGGAGTTCAAGACCAGCCTGACCAACATGGAGAAACCCCCGTCTCTACTAAAAATACAAAATTAGCCATGCGTGCTGGCACATGCCTGTAATCCCAGCTACTAGGGAGGCTGAGGCAGGAGAATCGCTTGAACTTGGGAGGCGGAGGTTGCGGTGAGCCGAGATCACGCCATTGCACTCTAGCCTGGGCAACAAGATCAAAATTCTGTCTCAAAAAAAAAAAAAAAAAAAAAGAACATAAGCTGCTCCAAAAATGCATGTCCTCCGTCTGTGCTGTGTTCTGCACAATGGGGCTGCAAAGTGAAAGTGCTTTTATTGCCTCTCTCCAGGCAAATGAGTATTGTTCTTCCAAGAGGCCATTGTTGAAGAATCTCTAGAATCCTTTGAGAAAGGCTGAGGCAGAATGGCGTGAACCCGGGAGGCAGAGCTTGCAGTGAGCTGAGATCACGCCATTGCACTCCAGCCTGGGCAACAGAGCGAGACTCCGTCTCAAAAAAATAACAAGCCGGGCGTGGTGGCTCACGCCTGTAATCCCAGCACTTTGGGAGGCCGAGGCGGGCAGATCACAAGGTCAAGAGATCGAGACCATCCTGGCCAACATGGTGAAACCCTGTCTCTATTAAAAGTATAAAAATTAGCTGAGCGTGGTGGCGGGCGCATGTAGTTCCAGCTACTTGGGAGGCTGAGGCAGGAGAATCACTTGAACCCGGGAGGTGGAGGTTGCAGTGAGCCGAGATCATGCCATTGCACTCCAGCCTGGGCGACAGAGTGAGTCGCCGTCTCAAAAAATTAATAATAATAATAATAATAATAAATAATAATAATTGTGAAAAGAATGTATAGGCTGGATGCAGTGGCTTATGCCTGTAATCCCAGTACTTTGGCAGGCCGAGGCAGGCAGATCACTTGAGGTCAGGAGTTCGAGACCAGCCTGACCAACATGGTGAAACCCTGTCTCTACTAAAAATACAAAAATTAGACGGGCGTGGTGGCGGGCGTTTGTAATCCTAGCTCCTCGGGAGGCTGAGGCAGGAGAATCGCTTGAACCCTGGAGGCAGAGCCTGCAGTGAGCCGAGATCACGCCACTGCACTCCCGCCTGGGCAACAGAGGGAGACTCTATCTCAAAAAAAAAAAAAAAAAAAAAGGCTGTAAAACACTGCTGCTTGTTTGCAAAAACAAATCCATCCTTAAAAAAAACAAAATCTGTCACCCTTGTTGAGGGTTAACAGCCAAGATTTACGGAGAATTTACTGAGGGTCAAACTCTGGGCCTTTATTTTATTTTTTTGTGATGGAGCTTCACTTTTGTTGCCCAGGCTGGAGTGCAGTGGCATAATCTCAGCTCACTGCAACCTCTGCCTCCTGGGTTCAAGCGATTCTCCTGCCTCAGCCTCCTGCGTAGCTGGGATTACAGGTGCCCGCCACCATGCCCAGCTAATTTTTTGTATTTTTAGTAGAGACAGGGTTTCGCCATGTTGGTCAGGCTGGTCTTGAACTCTTGACCTCAGGTCATCCACCTGCCTTGGCCTCCCAAAGTGCTGGGATTACAGGGGTGAGCCACCATGTCTAGCCAACACTAGGCCTTTAAAATTGCATTATTTCATTCAATCCTTGCCACAATCCTAGGGGCTGGATACTATCATCCCCATTCTGCAGATGAGGAAATTGAGTCTTAGAATAATGAAATAACTTGCCCAAAGTCACAAAGTTTGGAGGCTGTTCAACCCCAAAGTGCAAACCTTTAATGGTTATGTTATACTCTTTTTTCTTTTATATTGTTGTTATTAATTTTTTTAATGTTTTGGAAATTAAAAAACAGATATGTGCAAAGAAGAAAATGTCAATCATTCATATTTCCAACAAGCAGATTAATAACTGATAGCCAGATTTTCCTCCAGCTTCCTCTTTTTTTAGATTTCTCCACCCGCCTTTGCTGAGAACATTCAGAGGAGTGTGCTGAAGGCCCCCAAAGCCATTTCTTTTTGTTTTATTTATTTGTTCGTTTATTTTGAGATGGAGTCTCACTCTGTCACCCAGGCTGGCAAGCAGTGGTGCAATCTTGGCTCACTGCAACCTCTGCCTCTGGGTTCAAGTGATTCTCCTGCCTCAGCCTCCTGAGTAGCTGGGATTACAGGCATGCACCACGACACCCGGCTGATTTTTTGTATTTTTAGTACAGACAGGGTTTTGCTATGTTGGAGAGGCTGGTCTCGAATTCTTGACCTCAAGTCAGGAGTGACCTACCTGCCTCGGCCTCCCAAAGTGCTAGGATTATAGGTGTGAGCCACTGTGCCTGGCCTCTTGTTGTTTTAGAGACAGTATCTCCCTCTGTTGCCCAGGCTAGAGTGCAGTGATGCAATCATGGCCCACTGTGGCCCTGAACTCCTGGCCTCAAGAGATCCGTCTGCTTCAGCCTCCTGAGTAGCTGGGACCACAGGCAAACACCATAAGGCCAGGCTAATTTAATGTATTTAGCTTATTTTATTATTTAATTAATTAATTTAATTAATTTATTTAATTAACTATTTGTTTAATTTATTTTAGAGACAGAATCTCACTATGTTTACTTGGCTGGTCTTGAATTCCTGACCTCAAAAGGTCCTCTTACCTCAGCCTCCCACAGTGTTGGGATTATAGGTGTGAGCCACTGTGCTCAGCCACCAAAGCCATTTCTAAAGAAAGTCAGGCCGGGCATGGTGGCTCACGCCTGTAATCCTAGCACTTTGGGAGGCTGAGGTGGGTGGATCACGAGGTCAGGCGTTCAAGACGAGCCTAGCCAAGATGGTAAAACCCCGTCTCTACTAAAACTACAAAAATTAGCCAGGCGCGGTGGCAGGCGCCTGTAATCCCAGCTACTCGGGAGGCTCAGGCAGGAGAATCCCTTGAACCCGGGCAGCAGAGGTTGCAGTGAGCCGAGATCGCACCACTACACTTCAGCCTGGGTGACAGAGTGAGACCCCATCTCAAAAAAAAAACAAAAACAAAAACAAAAAACAGGCAGAATGGAGTTGTGTGTCATATAGCCAGGCTGGAATGACTGGGATGCTCCCAAGATGCCAGCAGGTAAGTGTGAGTGTGTTGTGGCAAAGCCATTCTCATCAGGTGGCAACACTGGATCAGGGTGGAAAGGGCTTCCAGGGAAGGGGCGATGTCCACTTGGGTGCCCCTAGCTACTTGCTTGCCCTGGGAACAGGAAACCTAAGCTGTATTCTTACCCCACCCAATGAGCCAGCCCCAAGACCAACTCCTCCTGGGAGGGCTCCTGGAGCTGTCATCCCCCTCCAGAGGACCCACCCTGGCTCCTTCCTTATTCAGTCCTGACCTTCCTAATTTTGTACATGTGTGATAACCAATGCACCCATGAAAGGAACAGTCCCTCCCTGTCCTCACACTCCAGACAGCAGCAGGCTCCCCGACACACCCACCTGCCAGTTGGTTCTGCCTGGATCACAGTGTGCACTCCTGTGCATTAGACCTGTGTACACCTCTCTCTCTCTCAATCTGTCAAGCTGGGAGTTCAAGGGCAGAGGCTGTTTTTCTCTGCAATATTTAGCATATTTGACATATAAAACATAATCAGTAAATTGAGACATCAGTTATGGGGGAATGGAAAAAAATCCTTGGAATCCTTGTTGTTATTGTTTTTGAGACTGAGTCTCACTCTGTCACCCACGCTGGAGGGCAATGGCACAATCTCAGCTCACTGCAACCTCCACCTCCTGGGTTCAAATGATTCTCCTGCCTCAGCCTCCTGAGTAGTTGGGATTACAGGCGCCTGCCACCACGCCCGGCTAATTTTTGTACTTTTTAGTAGAGACAGGGTTTCACTATGTTGGCCAGGCTGGTCTCGAACTCCTGACCTCAGGTGATCTGTCCTCCTCGGCCTCCCAAAGTGCTGGGATTACAAGCGTGAGCCACCGCGCCCGGCCCAGACAGATCTAGTTCTGATTCCAGTTCTGCCACATTAGCTGTGTGACTTTGGGTGAGCAACTCAATCACTCTGAGCTTCGAGTTGCTTATTGCTAAATTGAGAACACTAATAATTAACCTTTGAGTTTGATAATGAGGACTGAACGGGTTCATATATGTCACACACCTTAGTGTAGTGCATGGCAAAAAGCATACAATGTTTCCGGACCACACAGTGGGGCCTGGATTCTGTTCTGAGCTTTGCCATTGTCCTAGAGCAGGGTATTCAACTTCTCCAAAGCCCAGTGCTCTCATGTGTGAAATGGGGGCATCTCCACACCCACCTCACAGAACTGTGGAGCACGTTAAACTTAAAATGATGCACACAAAAGTACCTGACACACAGTAGCTACTGAGAGAAACCTTTGTTACACTGTCTAGACAAACCATGCCTGACCCTTTATACTCTGGAATCTCCCGGTGCTCAGGTCTATAATGAGACAAAAACACACTCTAGGATGGTTATTGGCAGTTAGGTCCAGCCCAGGGGAGCTGCGCGTTTAGAGAATGCTGGGGCAAGTTGCCCAAAACCTCAGCTCTCCACACCATAAGGTCCATGGTTCCAAGGTACTCATTTCCTCTCCGAACAGAAAGAGCCGAGGTCTTGCTATAAAGACAAATCACGCTGTCCCTCCTAAGAGCTGCAAGCAAGGATAGAGACAGAGCAAGACACACGCTTTGATCCAGGATGTTCTGTGATGTTTATAATTAGAAAAGTTGCTCGGAACAGGATAGAACCTTGGGAAGGCTGCTGGGGAAGCAGTCCAGACTAGGCTGGACTTTGAAAGAGGGCCCACAGGAAGGGAAGGAAAGGGGGCGGGGGGGCGGCAGTGTTCTAAGTCACAAGGCAGATTGCTAGGAGGGGTGCTGACCCAGGCTGGAGTGTAATTTGGAAACATCATCTTTGCCCAGCCCCTGTAGGGCTGGGGCCCACTGGGCAGGTGTCCCCAGGGCTGTGAGACATCTTTATGAAGTTCTCCAGGTGGCTGTCACAGGCAGTGGGCATTCTCTGGCTGTCACTGGGTCTTCTGCAGGTCCTCGGGCCCAAACGAGGAGGGCAGCAGCTCCTGGACCGTCATGACAATATACGTGCCATCTGGCTTGGTCATGTACACAGGCCAGTTGGTGCCAAACTGGAAAAGAGGCAAAGCTGGCGTGAGACGCAGCGTGGCTGAGGGGGCTGAGACGGACTGGGTCTGAGTCTGACTGCCACTCACTGTCTAATGTTCCTCTCTTTGCCTTGATTTTCTCATCTGTAAAATGGGAATGACCATAATTGTACCTGGATCATAGCGCTGCAGGGAGGAGGAAATGAAAGAATGCTGTGAAACTGAACAGTGTATGGCATATTGTGAACAGGCACCATTCAAGACTCACCCAGGGCTTTATAAGAGCAACAGCTAACCCCTGGAACCAGACCTTCTTCTGCTATGACAAATAACAACTAACACCCACTTCCCTTACAGTATCCCCTTTACGCCTCATACCAGGAGAACTTGCAGGCCTGCTACATACACTCAGTGTATTACTCTGTTCTCAAGCTGCTAATAAAGACATACCAGAGACTGGGCAATTTATAAAGAAAAGAGGTTTAGGCTGGGTGTGATGGCTGACGCCTGTACTCCCAGCACTTTTGGGAGGCCGAGGCAGGCGGATCTCCTGAGGTCAGGAGTTCGAGACCAGCCTGGCCAACATGGTGAAACCTCATCTCTACTAAAAATACAAAAATTAGCCAGGCGTGGTGGCGAGCACCTGTAATCCCAGCTACTCAGAAGGCTGAGGCAGGAGAATCTCTGGAACCCGGGAGGCAGATGTTGCAGTGAACCAAGATCATGCCACTGCACTCCAGCCTGGGCCATAGAGCAAGATTCAGTTGCAAAAAAAAAAAAAAAAAAGAAAGAAAGAAAGAAAAGAAAAGAAGTTTAATGGACTCACAGTTCCACATGGCTGGGGAAGCCTCACAACCATGGCGGAAGATGAAGGAAGAGCAAAGGGATGTCTTACCTGGCAGCAGGCAAGAGAGGACTTGTGTGAGGGAACTCCCATTTATAAAACCATCAGATCCTTCCTTCCTTCCTTCCTTCCTTCCTTCCTTCCTTCCTTCCTTCCTTCCTTCCTTCCTTCCTTCCTTCCCTCCCTCCCTCCCTCCCTCCCTCCCTCCCTCCCTCCCTCCCTCCCTTCTTTCTTTCTTTCTTTCTTTCTTTCTTTCTTTCTTTCTTTCTTTCTTTCTTTCTTTCTTTCTTTCTTTCTTTCTTTCTTTCTTTCTTTCTTTCTTTCTTTCTTTCTTTCTTTCTTTCTTTCCCTCTCTGGCCCAGGCTGCAATCTACTCGGTTTGCTGCTGCCCGCGCCGCGGACTGCCTGGGACTGCCGGCGCGCTGCCGGCCTTTTCTCCTTTGGATGCAGGCACGCGTTCGCCATCTTGGCCACGCTGGTCGCCAGCTCCTGACGCCGAGTGCTCTGCCCGCCTCAGCCTCCCGAGGTACTGGGACTACAGACGGAGTCTCGCTCACCCAGGGCTCGGTGTTGCCCGGGCTGGAGTGCGGTGACGTGGTCTGGCCTCGCGGCAGCCTCTACCCCCCGGCCGCCTGCCTTGGCCTGCCAGGGTGCTGGGATTGCAGCCCCTGCCCGGCCGCCGCCCCATCTGGAAGGTGGGGAGCGCCTCTGCCCGGCCACCCACCGTCTAGGACGTGAGGAGCGCCTCTGCCCGGCCGCCCCGTATGGGAAGTGAGGAGCGCCTCTGCCCGGCCGCCCCGTATGGGAAGTGAGGAGCGCCTCTGCCCGGCCACCCACCGTCTGGGAAGTGAGGAGCGCCTCTGCCCGGCCACCCACCGTCTGGGAAGTGAGGAGCGCCTCTGCCCGGCCACCCACCGTCTGGGAAGTGAGGAGCGCCTCTGCCCGGCCACCCACCGTCTGGGAAGTGAGGAGCGCCTCTGCCCGGCCACCCACCGTCTGGGAAGTGAGGAGCGCCTCTGCCCGGCCGCCCCGTCTGGGAAGTGAGGAGCGCCTCTGCCCGGCCACCCACCGTCTGGGAAGTGAGGAGCGCCTCTGCCCGGCCACCCACCGTCTGGGAAGTGAGGAGTGCCTCTGCCCGACCACCCACCGTCTGCGAAGTGAGGAGCGCCTCTGCCCGGCCGCCCCGTCTGGGAAGTGAGGAGCGCCTCTGCCCGGCCACCCATCGTCTGGGAAGTGAGGAGCGCCTCTGCCCGGCCTCCCATCGTCTGGGAGGTGAGGAGCGCCTCTGCCCGGCCGCCCCGTCTGGGAGGAAGTGAGGAGCGCCTCTGCCCGGCCGCCCCATCCGGGAAGAAGTGAGGAGCGCCTCTGCCCGGCCGCCCCATCTGGGAAGTGAGGAGCGCCTCTGCCCGGCCGCCCCGTCCGGGAAGAAATGAGGAGCGCCTCTGCCCGGGCGCCCCATCCGGGAAGAAGTGAGGAGTGCCTCTGCCCGGCCGCCCCATCCGGGAAGAAGTGAGGAGCGCCTCTGCCCGGCCACCCATCGTCTGGGAGGTGAGGAGCGCCTCTGCCCGGCCACCCACCGTCTGGGAAGTGAGGAGTGCCTCTGCCCGACCACCCACCGTCTGCGAAGTGAGGAGCGCCTCTGCCCGGCCGCCCCGTCTGGGAAGTGAGGAGCGCCTCTGCCCGGCCACCCATCGTCTGGGAAGTGAGGAGCGCCTCTGCCCGGCCTCCCATCGTCTGGGAGGTGAGGAGCGCCTCTGCCCGGCCGCCCCGTCTGGGAGGAAGTGAGGAGCGCCTCTGCCCGGCCGCCCCATCCGGGAAGAAGTGAGGAGCGCCTCTGCCCGGCCGCCCCATCTGGGAAGTGAGGAGCGCCTCTGCCCGGCCGCCCCGTCCGGGAAGAAATGAGGAGCGCCTCTGCCCGGGCGCCCCATCCGGGAAGAAGTGAGGAGTGCCTCTGCCCGGCCGCCCCATCCGGGAAGAAGTGAGGAGCGCCTCTGCCCGGCCACCCATCGTCTGGGAGGTGAGGAGCGCCTCTGCCCGGCCACCCACCGTCTGGGAAGTGAGGAGCGCCTCTGCCCGGCCGCCCCGTCTGGGAAGTGAGGAGCGCCTCTGCCCGGCCGCCCCGTCTGGGAAGTGAGGAGCGCCTCTGCCCGGCCACCCACCGTCTGGGAAGTGAGGAGCGCCTCTGCCCGGCCACCCACCGTCTGGGAAGTGAGGAGCGCCTCTGCCCGGCCACCCACCGTCTGGGAAGTGAGGAGCGCCTCTGCCCGGCCACCCACCGTCTGGGAAGTGAGGAGCGCCTCTGCCCGGCCACCCACCGTCTGGGAAGTGAGGAGCGCTTCTGCCCGGCCGCCCCGTCTGGGAAGTGAGGAGCGCCTCTGCCCGGCCACCCATCGTCTGGGAAGTGAGGAGCCCCTCTGCCCGGCCACCCATCGTCTGGGAAGTGAGGAGCGCCTCTGCCCGGCCACCCATCGTCTGGGAAGTGAGGAGCGCCTCTGCCCGGCCTCCCATCGTCTGGGAGGTGAGGAGCGCCTCTGCCCGGCCGCCCTGTCCGGGAGGAAGTGAGGAGCGCCTCTGCCCGGCCGCCCCGTCCGGGAGGAAGTGAGGAGCGCCTCTGCCCGGCCGCCCCGTCCGGGAGGAAGTGAGGAGCGCCTCTGCCCGGCCGCCCCGTCCGGGAGGAAGTGAGGAGCGCCTCTGCCCGGCCGCCCCGTCCGGGAGGAAGTGAGGAGCGCCTCTGCCCGGCCGCCCCGTCCGGGAGGAAGTGAGGAGCGCCTCTGCCCGGCCGCCCCGTCTGGGAAGTGAGGAGCGCCTCTGCCCGGCTGCCCCGTCCGGGAAGAAATGAGGAGAGCCTCTGCCCGGGCGCCCCATCCGGGAAGAAGTGAGGAGCGCCTCTGCCCGGCCGCCCCATCTGGGAAGAAGTGAGGAGCGCCTCTGCCCGGCCACCCACCGTCTGGGAAGTGAGGAGCGCCTCTGCCCGGCCGCCCCGTCTGGGAAGAAGTGAGGAGTGCCTCTGCCCGGCCGCCCCGTCCGGGAAGAAGTGAGGAGCGCCTCTGCCCGGCCGCCCCGTCCGGGAAGAAGTGAGGAGCGCCTCTGCCCGGCCGCCCCGTCGGGAAGAAGTGAGGAGCGCCTCTGCCCGGCCGCCCCATCTGGGAGGTGAGGAGCGCCTCTGCCCGGCCACCCATCGTCTGGGAGGTGAGGAGCGCCTCTGCCCGGCTGCCCCATCTGGGAAGTGAGGAGTGCCTCTGCCCGGTCACCCATCGTCTGGGAGGTGAGGAGCGCCTCTGCCCGGCCGCCCATCGTCTGGGAAGTGAGGAGCGCCTCTGCCCGGCCACCCATCGTCTGGGAAGTGGGGAGCGCCTCTGCCCGACCACCCATCGTCTGGGAAGTGAGGAGCGCCTCTGCCCGGCCACCTATCGTCTGGGAAGAAGTGAGGAGCGTCTCTGCCTGGCCGCCCCGTCTGGGAAGTGAGGAGCCCCTCTGCCCGGCCGCCCCGTGTCTGGGTAGAAGTGAGGAGCTCCTCTGCCTGGCCGCTCCGTCTGGGAGGTCTACCACGGAGGCCAGAAGCAATGTGGGGGCTGGACGTGGTGGCTCACGCCTGTGGTCCCGGCACTCTGGGGGGCGAGGCGGGTTGATCACTTCGGGCTAGGAGTTCGAGACCAGTCTGGCCAACTTGGCGAAACATGAAGAATACAACAGACAAACCAACCAACCAACTCAATGACAACAAAACAGGTCTACCCTGGAGTCATACTCTAATTTTTTCTATTTTCCTCCCTTTCTGATCCTTTATCCCACTTTCTTTTTCTTCCTCTTCCTTCTCCCTCTTCTTTGTCAAATAGAGGATTGAGTTATTATCACTGATCCATATAAAGTCCCTCTCTCATTTATTTTAACTCCCACCCCCATTTCTATTCCCCGACTTCCCATGTGCAACCTTCCTAATATGTTTGATACGCATCTTTTTGTTTGTATGTATTTTTAGAAAATGTTTATTGTTTTTGTATGCAAAAAAAATTAATAAAAAAAAAATTAAAAAAAAAAAAAAAAAAAAAAACCATCAGATCTCATGAGACTTATTCACTATCATGAGAACAGCATGGGAAAGACCCGCCCCCATGATTCAATTGCCTCCCACCAGGTCCCTCACATGACATGTGGGAATTGTGGGAATTATGGGAGCTACAATTCAAGAAGAGAGTTGAGTGGGGACACAGCCAAACCATACCACATAGATACTGCACATGTATGGTTTCATTATCTACCCCGTGAGGTAGGTGCTTTCATGATGCCCATTTTACTGAGGAGGAAACTGAGGCTTAGCAGGGTAAAGTCAGCAAAGAAAAATTTGTCTCTTGATCTTTCTCCTGTACTATGAGGAGCACTGTTTGTTTGCTGTGTGGCCTTGGGAAAATGATAACTTTCTGGGGCTCACTCAGTGTCTTGGTCCATGGATTGGTTTTAGGGATGGGAGAATGTAGGATGGTAGGCAAGAGGTTAATCAGCAGTGGCATCATGACAAGAGCCCTGGAGGTGGGGTCAACAGACCCAAGCTCTTCCTGGCCAGGTATTGTGAGATGCAGAAATGATTCATGTAAAGCATCTCTATGCACATAGTAGGTGTTCAATTAATAGATGCCATTCTTATCGATTATGTTGGTAGCCAGTGACTGCTCAGGTCTGCAGCCTCCTGTTCTTCCACACTTCTCTCTGAATCACCAAGTTATTCCCAGGCACACTCAATCTTCTGGCTTTTTTAGAATTAATGTTTTAAGGAAGGAAATTTTTCTGCTTGACAGGCTCTGCCTGAGGGTAGGTACGGATGAAAGTTGAGCGGAGGGCGAGTTTACGTGCCAGGTCCCTGGCCACAGCGCCTCATCTCTTATTATTTGCATTCTGGTTCCAGTTTCGCCCCTGCCTCCTTCAGCTTTTTCATCTGCCTTCTCTCGTTTGCCAACATCCAATCTGTTTGGAGAAAACAGCACTGAGCAATTGGACCACGTCGGGGCCTTGGGAGCCAGGGACTTGGCACCCTGTCGTGGCTTCCTTATATGACCTTCGACATTTCCACCGTGCAGGGCAGCTATTTCTGCCCCTCTCAAGTGAGACAAATTCCACCGTGTAAATTCACTGCTTTCCCGGTGGTATGTTTTTGGATTTGGGAAATGTGTCTGATTTGCACTCCTGGCAGGAAGCAGGAGGAAGATGGAAGTGTCTGCATCCCCAGATGCTTTGAAACCCCACGGCACAAAAACAAAGCTAAAACAACCCCCTTTCTCCCAAAACACAACTCCAAAAGCAGAAACTCCCACGGTACAAGCAGCATCCACATGCCAAAGTACCATTATGTTTCCTCCACGGCTGAAAATAATTTTGTCCAACTTACAGAACCACAAAGACAGAGAGGCAGCCGTGAGGAGCACGGGCTTCAAAGTCAGCCTGATGGACCATGGATACCCGTATGTCACCGCTTGGCAGGGGGCCCTTCAGTAAGTCATTTTACTCCTCTGAGCCTCAGAGTGGTCACAGGGAAATGGGAATAATGACGTGCACTTCACTCAGTCTCGGGGAGGGGATTAAACAAGATGCTGTAGGTATGTATGTATTTTTTTTTTTGAGACGGAGTCTTGCTCTGTCGCCCAGGCTGGAGTGCAGTGGCTCGATCTCGGCTCACTGCAAGCTCCGCCTCCCGGGTTCACGCCATTCTCCTGCCTCAGCCTCTCTGAGTAGCTGGGACTACAGGCACCCGCCACCACGCCCGGCTAATTTTTTGTATTTTTAGTAGAGACGGGGTTTCACCGTGGTCTCGATCTCCTGACCTTGTGATCCGCCCGCCTCGGCCTCCCAAAGTGCTGGGACTACAAGCGTGAGCCACCGCGCCCGGCCTGGTATGTATGTATTTTTGAGACCAGATCTCGCTCTGTCGCCCAGGCAGGAGTGCAGTGGCTTGATCACGGCTCACTGCAGCCTTGACCTCCTAGGCTCTAGTGATCCTCCTACCTCAGCCTCTGGAGCAGCTGGGACCACAGGCACGCACCACTACACCTTGCTAATTTTTAAATTGTTTGAAGGGACCGGGTTTTACTATGTGGCCCAGGCTGGTTTTGAATTCCTGGGCTAAAGTGATCCTCCTGCCTCAGTCTCCCACAGTGCAGGGCTTACAGGTGTAAGCCACCATGCCCACAAGATGCTGTATTTCGAGGGGCTCTTGGTATTATGCTGGGCTCAGGGTCTGTGGGATTCTCTAATCTTTTGGGACTCTAGAGGACACAGATCTTTTTGAGAATCTGCAATACTTACTGACATTCCCCTTTCCCCAAACGTACATATAAACATGAAAACCTTCCCCTGAGCCTGGATTAAGAACCCATGATCTAAACTATCCCTTCGTTTTCATTTTTTTGTTTTGTTTTATTCCTTTTTTTTTTTTTTTTTTTGTGGAGAACAGGTCTCGCTATGTTGCCCAGGCGGGTCTCGAACTCCTGGGCTCAAGCGATCCTCCTGCCTCTGCCTCCCTAACTGCTGGGATTATAGGCTGAACCACCACACCCGGCCTACCCTTTTGTTTTTAGAGTTTAAGAAATTGCAGGCCGGGCACGGTGGCTCAAGCCTGTAATCCCAGCACTTTGGGAGGCCGAGGCGGGTGGATCACGAGGTCAGGAGATCGAGACCATCCTGGCTAACACGGTGAAACCCCGTCTCTACTAAAAAATGCAAAAAAATTAGCCGGGCGTGCTGGCGGGCGCCTGTGGTCCCAGCTACTCGGGAGGCTGAGGCAGGAGAATGGCGTGAACCCAGGAGGTGGAGGTTGCGGTGAGCCGAGATCGCGCCACCGCACTCCAGCCTGGGGGACAGAGAAAGACTCCGTCTCAAAAAAAAAAAAAAAAAAAAAGAAATTGCAGCCTTCCGTCAAGAGGACTTTTATAAAAAGTCCTTCAAGTCTCTTCTTGAAAATATCCAATGGCTTACCTTGATTCTCTTTTTTCCCAATGTATATAATGTGATAAAATATATATAATGTAAGATTTGCCATTTTAACCATGTTTAAGTGTACACTTCAGGCTGGGCACGGTGGCTCACGCCTGTAATCCCAGCACCTTGGGAGGCCGAGGTAGGCAGATCACAAGGTCAGGAGTTCGAGACCATCCTGGCCAACATGGTGAAACCCGGTCTCTACTAAAAATACAAAAATTAGCCTGGCATGGTAGCTGGTGCCTGTAGTCCCAGCTACTCAGGAGGCTGAGGCAGGAGAATCGCTTGAACTCGGGAGGCGGAGGTTGCAGTGAGCTGAGACTGCCACTGCATTCCAGCCTGGGCAACAGAGTGAGACTCCGTCTCAAAAAAAAAAAGAAAAAGTGTACACTTCAGTTTCCTTTATTTTGGAATAAAATGTACCCTTTGTCCCATGGCCAGGCCCCATGTGATCTGGCCCCTGCCCACCCCTCTGACTTCAATCCCATTGCTTTCCTTCCACTTAGCAGGCCCTAGCCCTCTTGAGGCCTTCTTGCCTCTTCTCAAATTCACCAAGGGTCTGAACTTGCTGGTTCTGAATCTCCTTTTTTAGACCTTTGTCTGTCTCATTTTTTTTTCTCATTATTTATATTTCTGCTCAAATGTCATGCTCAAAAAGAGGGCCTTCCTGGACATCTAAAGCAGGGGTTGGCAAACCTTTTTCTGTTAAGGACCAGATACTAAATATCTTAGGTTTAGAGGCCATGTGGCCTTTGTCGTAATGGCTCACCTCTGCTGTGTCAGGGCAAAGTGGCTATGGCCAATAGGTGAATGAATGGCCATGGCTGTGTACCAATAAAACTTTATTTACAAATATAAGCAGCAGGCTGGATTTGGCCCAAGGGCTGTTGTTTGCTGACGCCAATCTGCAGTGTTCACTGCTTGCCCGTTTGTCACTGGACTCCCTTTTTTTTTCTGCATTTTGTTTTCCTCTGTAGCCCTTTTGACTCTCAGAAACGCTACTGTTTATTTATTTTGCTCCTTGTTTATCATCTGTCTCCTGCATTAGCCTATGAGCTCTGTGAGGGCAGGGCCTGGCCCATCTTTTCCCTGTGCCTCCCCAGAGCTACCTCAGTGCCTGGCACAGAGCAGACACTCACTCAGTAAGTATTTGTTAAATGAAGAAATAATTTCCAGTGACTCATGCAGGCGTAGGGAGGCCTTAGAAGTCAGCTAACTGAGCAAACAGGACAGTAGCTGTGTCTCCACTCCTGCCACGCCTGCAGCTTGGCATGGTTCCCATAGCCTGCGACAGAGAAGATATTTGCATTCCAGAAAGCAAGAGAAGCTGCTTACCTCTCTCATGACTTGCCTGCAGGCCCCACATGGAGAGATAAAATCATCTTGCATGTCACTGGGGAAGCAAAGAATCAAACTCAGATTAGTCTCTCCCAAGGCCTGAGGACAACTGCTAAGATTCAGGCCCTGAGTCTCGGTCTGTTCCTGATTTGGGTCATACCCCATCAGGCAGTTCCTGATTCCCAGATCCACTGTGTCCTGAAGGCTGAGAAGGCCACGTGGTGGCTTTCCACACTGCCACAAGGCAGGGCCATGGGCAGGACTTTCATTAGTGCCATTCATAAACGTTAACTGGGCACTTACCATCACCCACACCCGGGAATACAAAGGTCAAAGAGAATTTGTCTCTGGTCTTCAGGAGATTGTTCAGCCCAGTGGGTTATGTAAAAAACCAGCTGAGTTATCATGTTAAAGGAAATGCAGCTGGGCGCGGTAGCTCACGCCTGTAATCCCAGCACTTTGGGAGGCCGAGGTGGGTGTATCACCTGAGGTCAGGAGTTCGAGACCAGCCTGGCCAACATGGTAAAACACCGTCTTTACTAAAAATACAAAAATTACCCGGGCTTGGTGGTGGGCGCCTGTAGCTCCCAGCTACTCGGGAGGCTGAGGCAGGAGAATCCCTTGAACCCGGGAGGCAGAGGTTGCAGTGAGCCGAGACCGCGCCATAGCACTCGAGCCTGGGCAACAAGAATGAAAATCCTTCTCAAAAAAAAAAAAAAAAAAAAAATTGCAGAAGGAACACACAGTATGAGGGAGCTAATCCCTGCCTGTGGACTGAGAAGGAAGATTTTATAGAGGAGGAGGCATGTGTCCTGGTCCTTGGAGGAAGTGTAGAGTTCATAAGTCACCATTTAGTGATGCCTACTGTATGCCAGGCTCTGTACCAGGCACTCAACATTCATTAATTCAGGTAATTCTCAGAGCAGCCTGGTGTCACTCACGTCTGTGTGAAGAGAGTCCACCAACAGGCTTTTTTTTTTTTTTTAGACGGAATCTTGCTCTGTTACCCAGGCTGGAGTGCAGTGGCGTGATCTTGGTTCACTGCAACCTCCGCCCCTCGGGTTCAAGCAATTCTCCTGCCTCAACCTCCCGAGTAGCTGGGATTACAGGCATGCACCACCATGCCCAGCTAATTTTTGTATTTTTAGTAGAGACGGGGTTTCACTGTGTTAGCCAAGAGGGTCTCGATCGCCTGACCTCGTGATCCGCCCACCTTGGCCTCCCAAAGTGCTGGGATTACAGGCATGAGCCACCATACCCGGCTCCACCAACAGGCTTTGTGTGAGCAATAAAGCTTTTTAGTCACCTGGGTGCAGGCAGGCTGAGTCCGCAAAGAGAGTCAGCAAAGGGAGATCAGGGTGAGGTAGTTTTATAGGATTTGGGTAGGTAATGGAAAATTACAGTTAAAGGGGGTTGTTCTCTTGCGGGTAGGGGCGGGGGTCACAAGGTGCAGGGTGGGGAGAACGTGAGACTCGTTGTCCAGCGGGGAAATGTCACAAGGTCGATTGATTAGTTGGGGTGGGGAAGGAACAAATCGCAATGGTGGAATGTCATCTTTTGTGGTTCTTCAGTTGCTCCAGGCCATCTGGATGTATATGTGCAGGTCGCAGGGGTTAAGATGGCTTAGCTTGGGCTCAGAGGCCTGACACCTAGATGTCAGAATGGCCACTTTAAGGGTGAGGAGATAGGTTCAGTGTGATGAAGAGGCAGAGATGCTATTCTGAAGCCCTGGGTTTCTCTGTGTTGTAGGCAAAGGAAATAAATAGTATGTGCAGGCCGGGCGAGGTGGCTCACACCTGTAATTCCAGCACTTCGGGAGGCCGAGGCAGATGGATCACCTGAGGTCAGGAGTTCGAGACCAGCCTGGCCAAGATGGCAAAACTGCATCTCTACTAAAAATACAAAAAATTAGCTGGGTGTGGTGGTGCAGGCCTGTAGTCCCAGCTACTCGGGAGGCTGAGGTGGGAGGATCACTTGAGCCTGGGAGGCGGAGGTTGCAGTGAACTGAGATTGTGCCACTGCACTCCAGCCTGGGTGACAAAGTGAGACCTTGTCTCAAAAAACAAACAAACAAAAAAACAGTATGTGCAAAGGCCCTGAGGCATGAAAGAATAAAGTGCATGTGACTCAGAAAAATGGACTCCTTGCACTGAAGAAAGCCTGGAGAAGAGAAGCTCACCAGCCAGGGATTGCCTGTGAGAGTTTAGGCTCCTACAGGCAGACCTCCAGCTCTGAGCAGGACAAGGATTGGTCCCTAAAACAGGTGGCTTTGGCTAGGCACAGAGGCTCAAGCCTATAATCCCGGCACTTTGGGAGGCCGAGGTGGGTGGATCATGAGGTCGAGAGACCGAGACCATCCTGGCCAACATGGTGAGACCCCATCGCTACTAAAAATACAAAAATTAGCCGGGCGTGGTAGCACGTGCCTATAATCCTAGCTACTCGGGAGGCTGAGGCAGGAGAATCACTTGAACCTGGGAGGCAGGGGTTGCAGTGAGCCGAGATGGTACCACTGCACTCCATCCTGGCAACAGAGCAAGATTCTGCCTCAAAACAAAACAAAACAAAACAAAGTGCCTTTGATGATGGAAAATTCCAAGCCTGCACCACAGGTGAAGCCAGCAGCCACCATCCTCCTTACTCTTCTGGACCCACAGCTTTGTGGTATCTCTGGAAGAACATAGGATTTTTATTTATTTATTTATTTGAGATAGGGTCTTGTTCAGTTGTCTAGGCTACAGTGCAGTGGCATAATCATGGCTCACTGCAACCTCTGCCTCCTGGCCTCAAAGGATCCTCCTACCTCAGCCTCTTGAGTAGCTGGGACTGCAGGCATGCACCACCACACTCGGCTCATTTTTTGATTTGTGGTAGAAATAGGGTCTCACTATATTTCCCAGGCTGGTCTCGAACTTCGGGGCTCAAGAGATCTTTGCACCTCGGCCTCCCAAAGTACTGGGATTACAGACATGAGCCACCGTGCCTGGCAGAACACAGGATTTAAATTTTGGTTTTTAGTTGGCTCTTCCTTTTGCTATGTGTGACTTTGACTAAGTCATTTTAACTCATCCAAGTCTCATTTATTTGCTATAAAATGTGGATGATACGTCATCTGCTTTGTAAGAATGCTAGAAGATAAAATGAGATAAGGTGTATGGAAGACTTTGTAAAGTTTAGAATGTTATATACGTATTGTTACTGCCTGTTCTAAGTGCTGGACATTTATTTCCTTACATATGTAAGCTCTGTCATAATTTTAGTACTTTATCATATACAGTTTTATTATATGCTATGTGCTTTATGTACTATTTCATAATTCATCTTATTATATCTTAACAACAATTGTTATTAAGATAATATGTGCCTATGCCTGTAATCCCAGCACTTTGGGAGGCCGAGGTGGGTGGATCACAAAGTCAGGAATTCAAGACCACCCTGGCCAACATGGTGAAACCCTGTCTCTACTAAAAATACAAAAATTAGCCGGGCGTGGTGGCAGATGCCTGTAATCCCAGCTACTCGGGAGGCTGAGGCAGAGAATTGCTTGAACCTGGGAGGTAGAGGTTGCAGTGAGCCGAGATCATGCCACTGCACTCCAGTGTGGGCGACAGAGCAAGACTCTGTCTCAAAAAAAAAAAAAAAAAAAAAAAGATAATGTGTGCCTAGAATGTGCCAGGCATTCTGCAAAGCATTTTATATGCATCGTCTCATTTCAACCAACAAATATTTACTGAGCACCTACTATGTGCTAGGCACTGTCATTGGTGCTAGGAGTGCAGCAGTGAACACAACAGACAGAATTCACTATGCTCAGGGGTGAGGGGAGCTAGGCAACTGATCAACCACCCAACCAACCAACCATGCGTCAAGTGGAGATAGGGATAGATACTATGATTAGAATAAAGCTGCCGGGCGCGGTGGCTCACGCTTGTAATCCCAGCACTTTGGGAGGCCGAGGCGGGCGGATCACGAGGTCAGGAGATCGAGACCACAGTGAAACCCCGTCTCTACTAAAAATACAAAAAATTAGCCGGGCGTGGTGGCGGGCGCCTGTAGTCCCAGCTACTCAGAGAGGCTGAGGCAGGAGAATGGCGTGAACCCAGGAGGCGGAGCTTGCAGTGAGCCGAGATCGCGCCACTGCACTCCAGCCTGGGCGACAGAGCGAGACTCCGTCTCAAAAAAAAAAAAAAAAAAAAAATAGAATAAAGCAGCCGAGGTGCTATTTTCTCTAATCCTCACCATTACTACCTTTTATATGTGGGGGTCCAGTCAATGAAAGGTTCTGTTCCATGGGAAGATGGGTCCTCTCTGAGCATGCTTCCAGCTTCAGAAGAAAAACCCACGGGCACATGAGAGGGTGAGGACTCCTGCCCAGGATGCCGAGTGAACTCTTGGAATTACTGGGTGACAGCTGTTGCAGCCAGGGCCTCTTAACCTTTTTGGGGGTTCATTTTCACTTCATTCCACACATGTCAACCAAAACCCTTCTCTATGCCAGGCAGGCATGGGAAAGGAGCAACAAAGACCAATCGGACAATCCCTGGAGCTTACCCTCTGGAGGGGGAGATAAAATTTCACATAAATGCCATAACAAAGGCATGGTTAGGGCCATGGGAGAGTTGCTCTGAATGAAATTCAGCCTTCCTTCCATCGCCTGTAAGGCCCTGTGTGATCTGACCCCTGCTGAGCTCACTGCTTCCTTTCTGAATCTTTTTTTTTTGAGACGGAGTCTCGCTCTGTCGCCCAGGCTGGAGTGCAGTGGCGCGATCTCGGCTCACTGCAAGCTCCGCCTCCCAAGTTCATGTCATTCTCCTGCCTCAGCTTCCTGAGTAGCTGGGACTACAGGTGCCCGCCACCACGCCCAGCTAATTTTTTGTGTGTTTTTAGTAGAGACGGGGTTTCACCGTGTTAGGCAGGATGGTCTCGATCTCCTGACCTCATGATCCGCCTGCCTCGGCCTTCCAAAGTGCTGGGATTACAGGTATGAGGCACCACACCCAGCCTTCTTTCTAAATCTTGTGGCATCTGTGGCCTACTACCCAATGGCTAGCTCCCTGGACAAGGTGATCTGCACCAGGAATTTCAAGGTGGGCAAGCATGCATTCCACTGGGAAGGTAGATTTGGTGTGAGCTTCAACAACCAAAAGTCACAGGATAGTGCTTCCAGGCAGCCTAGCACTGAGGATGACAGCCCGTTAACAGTAATGGCTTACACATACACAGTGGTTCTGTGTGCCAGCCTCTGTGCTAAGGACCTTAAGTGGATTAGTTCATTTAATCCCCCAACAACCCTATAAGCGGAAGGGGTATGCAGGCACTCTTATCACCTGCATGCTGTAGATCATGAAAGGTGAAAAGACTTGCCCAAGGCCACAGAGTTAGTAAAGTGGCAGAACCAGGATTTGAACCCCACATCTACATACTCTGCCTTTGGTAGTTTTGCAGCTTGCAGAAGAAATAATGATAACTTTAAAACAATGTAATAGTTTAAGGCTGAATGCGGTCGCTCACGCCTATAATCCCAGCACTTTGGGAGGCCAAGGTGGGCGGATCACTTGAGGCCAGAAGTTTGAGACTAGCTTGGTCAACATGGTGAAACCCTGTCTCTACTAAAAATTCAAAAATTGGCCAGGCGTGCTGGCCGGCACCTGTAGTCTCAGTTACTCGGTAGGCTGAAGCATGAGAATCGCTTGAACCTGGGAGGCGGAGGTTGCAGTGAGCCAAAATCTTGCCACTGTGCTCCAGCCTGGGTGGCACAGTGAGACTTGTTCTCAAACAAAGCAAAACAAAACAAACAACAACAACAAAAACCCCCCAAAAACAAAACTATATAATAGATTGAATGTATTACATACTCTGTGTCAGGAACTTTATGGAAATCGTTTCTTGAGACCGTGTAACAGACCAGTCTCCTCCATTTCACAGATGAGAAGCCAGGCTCAGGGTCTAAGCAGCATGCCCAAGGCCCATAATGTGGCTGGATTTGGAAACTGGTTTCACTGACCCTGAAGCCTGGGCTTCTAACTTACTCAACGTTCCTGCCAAGAGACAGCACTCAAGACTGAGCACCTGCCGGTTGCCTCAGGATGTTTCTTCACCGCTTCCCCCTTTCTCCCTCTCCCCCGCCCTTCACTCTGTCCTGCCTTTTGCTGGCTATTTACAGTTTTCTGTGGTTTGTGCTCACCTTGGTCACACACTGAGGCCATGCTTATCAGACTTGACGGACTGGAAACCTATCGACTCTGATCACTACAGCTGGGACCCAGTGGGGCAATCTCATCTGTCTGTGAGCAGTAAGACACACGGACCTTTCCTGAGTGCGGTCTCCATCCTTAGAGACCTCAGAGGGGTTCTCTCTGAGGTTGCTCAGACCCATCCGATGTTAACAAGGGAGTTGGTACTTCTCATTCGTCCTATAAATCCACAAACGCTCTCAATTTAACATATCATGAGTGCGATAATGAGTGCATTTTGGGCTCAGGGAAACTGATGCAGGCTGAATACCCAGCCTACAGCAGTTGGGTGCTGGAAAAATGGCAGGTTTTGCGTAAATGAGGGCATTTGCTAATCATTGCTAGTGATACTTAGTTGTGTTTAAAAGTCAATAATGAACAAGAGAAAAAGCCTCTCATTTGGAAAATTCTAAATAGAGCAAGGCATCATTATCCTTTGGTTGACTTTGGCCTCTTTTTCCCTAGAATATCATTATTTTCTTGGATCAGCTTTGAAATTGAGTTATTTCCCTCCTTTTTTTTTTTTTTTTTTATAAAGTGCAATTCACATCCTGATCTCGGCCTATCTGCACAAAATGTTCTCAGCACAGCGTCATTTATTCCTCCGGAAGCCCTAAGGAAGCCAGGACACACCTCAGTGACAGGGAAGGCTCTCGGATACTGGGGCCCTTCTCCTTGAGTGCACCTCAGGCTTTACTTACTCAGAAACAAATTAAGCTGGGTCACCTCAGGGCCAGACTGAGGCAAAGTTTAGGATCTTACAAAAGGCACATGGGCTTGCTTCTGTGCAGTCCCCACTGGCCTTGCACTAAACCCCTGCATTTCTGCATTTTGGCCAGAAAGGTGCTAAAAGGTGTAGCTCTTTTTCTGCATTTTAGCCAGAAAGGTGCTGTAGCTCTGCCACAGGAATTAACTCCACTATGAGTGAAGAGATAATTCCCTCATAGAATGTGACCTGTGCACCCAGATGTCCCTAAAGACCAACAGGCATGCAGCCTCCTTCTGGGTGGGATCAACATTTCCCATGTCATTTTTCTTGCATCATTAACTTGTTAAGAAAACCGTCATACACGATGCAAAGGTGCAGCACACAGGAGCAATTCACCATTAAGTCATTCGATCATGGAGTCCAGTAAAAAGGCTAATTTACGTGCTTGGATCCTGAAACCACTGAGTCTAGGGCCAGAGCCAACAAGAATTCAACCCGCTCCCGTGGAGAGTAAGCCATGCCAACTGGGATATTTATGTTTGGGACATACAGGAGCATTGACTGGGGCTCTTGTTCAGCCAGAACCTTGGCTGGACTCTGATTAGTTTGAACCATAACTAGTGTTTACCTGGCTGTTTTTGTCTCCTGGTTCTTGAACCTTGAGTGTTGCCAAATGAAGGAGTGAGCAGTGCTGAGTGGCGCATTTGGGATCCTAGCATCAGCTTGTGGAGAGCAGGGAAAAGTGTTCCATCTCCTGGCACAGCATGATGTAGTGGAATGAGCCCTGTAGTGAGACTCTGAAACCTGGGTTTTGTCCCAGCTCTGGCACTAACTCCCAGGAAAGTTGTTCGACTTATCTGGGCCTCAATTTCATCAGCTATAAGATGGGAGTGGTGGCAAGGGAGTGTATAGCAGGTGATTTTTAGGTCCCCCTCGCTTTTTTTTTGGAGACGGGGTCTCGCTCTGTCGCCCAGGCTGGAGTGCGGTGGCACGATCTTGGCTCACTGCAATCTTCGCCTCCCAGGTTCATGCCATTCTCCTGCCTCAGCCTCCCAAGTAGCTGGGACTACAGGTGCCCGCCACCATGCCCGGCTAATATTTTGTATCTTTAGTAGAGACAGGGTTTCACCGTGTTAGCCAGGATGGTCTCAATCTCCTGACCTTGTGATCCGCCCATCTCGGCCTCCCAAAGTGCTGGGATTACAGGTGTGAGCCACCGCGCCTGGCCCAGGTCCCCCCGCTTTATGTTTCAATGCTGCCTTTCTGTTATATCTTGTAGGAGAGGCGTCTGTATCACTTTGTGTTGCTGGAACAGGGGCATACCGGCCCTTGTATGAGAGTCGCCTTGCTTATTTACCTGCCTTGCAGGCTCACTGAGGGCAGACTCCATTTCTTATTTATCTCCTTATCCTCAGCACTCATCTCAGGGCACTATACAGTGCCTGGCACATAGGAAGTCCACAATAAACATATGTCAGATGAATGAATGAATGAGTAATATGTGTAAGGAAGATGTTGGCTAAAGAGATGAATGACTATTGTTGCAACCTGGCTTTCCCACTCACCTGGCGATAGCAATTGCCCTGAAATCCTTGTACCCTTCTGAGACGGCCTTCTGGATAGCGGTCCGTTCAGCACAGATGCCCAGCGGGTAGCAGGCATTTTCTATGTTGCACCCTGAGAAGAGAGCAGAGTCCAGTGGTATGTCTGGCAGAGACACTTCCTGCTGCGTGTGTTGAGTAAGAGGCTTGCCCCATTCCAAAGCAGGAAGGAACTGGTTACTCCAAACAAGGTGGGGAGAAGGAAAGGGCAATTCAACCTGGGGCACTGGTAGACTCTTCGGCCCATGGTAGTGGCCCTTCCCAAGAACCTGGCACTGTCTTAATTTACCCAATGCCTCCATGATGAAGCACAGCCTGGGAGCAGGGCAGCACAACAGGCAGATTAGGCAGCTCCATCACCCCTGCAGAGGTCAAGGCCAGGGTAGATGCTGAGGCTTACAAAAATAAGTAGAGCCCCCACACCTGCATCTAAGAGATCTAAGAGCCCCACAGTATGAATGTGTTCCCATCAAATTCATATGTTGAAATCCTAGCCCCCAAGGTGATGGTATTAGGAAGTGTGGCCTTTGGAGGAATGATTAGATAATGAGAATGGAATGAAGGGGACCAAGCCTAGGAATGGGAGTCATGCACTTATAAAACCAGAGAACTGCCTTGCCCCGTCTGCCGCATGAGGACATAGCAAGGAGTCACCATCTATGAGTAAGCAGGCCCTCACTGAATCTGCCAGTGCCTTGACCTTGGACTTTCCAGTCTCCAGAACTGTGAGCAATACACTTCTGTTATTTACAAGCTACCCAGTCTATGGTATTCTGTTATAGCAGCCTGAATGGAGTAAGACAGATCCTGATTCCAAGTTTGAGCCTGGACAAAATTTTGGGGGTTAGCTACTGGCTGTCAAGAGTTCAGCCAGGGTTCTATGTCAGTTGTGTTGCAAAACAAACACACTGTCAAAACCAACTAATAATGAAATCAATTAACAAACAAACAAAAAAAACACCCTGAGCTTTGTGCAAGTTGCCTGTGATTGCACAAGACTTAAAACAATCCTCGGGCCTCCAGGGGGATGTGGGCTCCTAAGATGGCCCAGCTGTCAGTAAGGGAGTCCTTCCTATTGATTCTCTCAGGGTTATTCCTGGGGGACAATAAGCCAGGGTTGCTCCCAGGAGGCAAGATGTTGGCATAACCGGATTGGCTAAGAAAGTCCCCATATTCAGGGAAGTGAGTCTATGAACAAATCACCATGGGAGCTGGGTTTTCCCCTGACCAGCAAGATGTGGTATTCCATCTGTATCACTGTTGGTAAATTGCCTTTTTCCCTGAGGTGGAGATAGGAGTTGTTCCCCAGTATTCATTTCCTATTTCTTCCTTTAAGTAATACAAGTACCTCCCATTCCAGCATGGCCACTCAGCTAGGGACTGTAATTCCCAGACTCCCTTGCAGCACAGTGTGGCCACATGATGCAGTTCTGGCCAATGGGATGTGGCCCAAAGTGATGTGGGAAATTTCTGGATCATACTTTTGGTAAGGAGGTTGCGTCCCTATTACTTACGTTCTTTTCTCCTTCCACAGACTGGAAGGTGGAGGTGATGGGGTGGGACACTTTTGACTGCGTGGCCAAGGGAATGGAGGAGCAGCAAGGAGAGAGAAGGAATTTGGAAACCTGGTCAACTTATGGGGCAGAGTTGCCTGTTTGCCTGGGGCCTACTCTGAATTGTTGTGTGAGAGAAAAAGAGAATTTCACCATGTTTGCATCACTGCATCTTGCAATCTGTTTGTTATAGTAGCATAACCTATGCCTAATACAGACATTTGTGCTGAAGGTGAGATGCAACTTGAACAAAAAAAATCTAAAGTATGTAACATTGGCTTAGTGGTTGAGCAACGCAAAGGAGAAAACACAGATGAGGCAAGATGGCCAGATGGTGACTCCTCCTAGTCTGTTATTTGGTAAAGCTCCACCTGCAATAACCCGGAAGGCAGGCCATGGCACCCACCACTGAAATTTCTCTCCCTGGCAATGGGAATCAGCCCTGTGGCAAAGATGTGATGTCTCATCTGCCCACACAGCCTGTTGTTTCAGGCACCACAATAGCCAGCATTAAGATGGGGCAGCAGGGATGGGCCAGGCATGGGAGCCAGTTAGGAAAATGCGAGAGTTGGCCAGGCGCGGTGGCTCACACTTGTAATCCCAGCACTCTGGGAGGCCGAGGCGGGCGGATCATGAGATCAGGAGATCGAGACCACGGTGAAACCCTGTCTCTACTAAAAATACAAAAAATTAGCTGGGCGTGGTGGCGGGCGCCTGTAGTCCCAGCTACTTGGAGAGGCTGAGGCAGGAGAATGGTGTGATCCCGGGAGGCAGAGCTTGCAGTGAGCCGAGACTGCGCCACTGCACTCCAGCCTGGGCGACAGAGCAAGACTCCATCTCAAAAAAAAAAAAAAAAAAGAAAATGCGAGAGTTGGTAGGCTTCAGAACCATGTCCAGAAGGGATCTCTGGATGTGGCATTTCTGTATGGAAATAATTGGAAGCAAATCGATCAGGGTGTTTCTAACTTTTTGATATAATTGGATTGCCAAAGAAGCCACAAGTCTGGTCTATAAAAACCCCTGATGAGGCTGGGCATGATGGCTCAAGTCTGTAATCCCAGCACTTTGGGAGGCCGAGGTGGGCGGATCACAAGGTCAGGAGTTTGAGATCAGCCTGGCCAATATGGTGAAACCCTGTCTACTAAAAATACAAAAATTAGCCTGGCATGGTGGCAGGCACCTGTAGTCCCAGCTACTCAGGAGTCTGAGGCAGGAGAATCGCTTGAACCTGGGAGGCGGAGGTTGCAGTGAGCCGAGATCATGCCACTGCACTCCAGCCTGGGCGACAGAGCGCGACTCCATCTCAAAACACAACAACAAAAAAAAACCCATGAGGTGGGTGTGATGCTGTGTGTCAGTTTGAACATGCAGATGAGGACACAACTCTAGGGATGGTGGGACATCTAGACAGAAGGAATCTGATCTCCAGGACAACTTTGCAGGACAGAGAAACACATCTCCTATGCTGTGGACTCCAGCCCATCCCTGGTCTGTTAGATGAGGGAAATAAGCCACCATCTTGTTTGAGTCACTGTATTCTTATTTATTTCATCAACTTAGCCTCCCCTCCCGTCCCCTCCTCTCCCCTCCCGTCCCCTCCCCTCCTTTCTCCTCCTCTCCCCTCCCCTCCCTTCCTTTCTCCTCCTCTCCCCTCTCCTTTCTTTTTGACAGGGTCTTACTCTGTTGCCCAGGCTGGTGTGCAGTGGCATGATCATAGCTCACCGTAACCTCAAAGTCCTGAGCTCCACCAATCTTCTCATCCTAACCTCCCAAGTAGTTGGGACCTCAGGTGTACATCACCGCACCTGGCTAATTTTTTGTATTTTTTGTAGAGATGGGGTTGCCCAGGCCAGTCTCAAACTCTTGGGCTCAAGTGATCCACCTACCTTGGCCTCTCAAGGTGCTGGGATTATAGGTGTGAGCCACGGTGCCCAGCCTACACCTCCTTTTCTAAGTCCAAGTCTTCATTGTGATTATGCAGTATTTTGTTCCGTGTTGATCACATTTGGGAATTATTTGGTCATTATCTTCTTGTATATTTTTCCTCACATATTTTCCAGTCCCTTCATTATTTACGTTGGCATGTTAGGAGTGATTAGTCATTTAACTCATTGTTGTCAGGATCACAGGCATTCATGTCCAGAGTTGACGGATGTCATTAGACACTACTGGGTGCCACAGCTGCAGGTCCCTTGTTGGGGTGAGGGTGAATGTGGTCACAGTGGTGCATGGGATGGCTGTATGGTGTTAGGTGGGGGCTGGTTTGGAATTCTACTTTGGGGAAGAAAACAGGCGTGTATACTGAGCACCAAAGGGTAGACTATAGTGAGCATCTACTGTTTTGACAACTTAGCACCTCTTACTTTTTTTCCCCTGAGGAATGGCCCTTACTTTATACCCCAGCATGTAGTTCAAATGGGAGCTGCCATCTTGTCTCCTATGACCTTGCTATGGGCTTAAAGATGAGCACTTGACTCAAACTGGCCAATCAGAGTTCATCTCTGTGTGGGAACTTCAGTTTCTCTCTGAGACACTGAGTGTGGGCCGCCATGTTTCCCTTCATTATGGAAGAGACCAATGAGAGAGACTGAAATGGACACTCAGAAGAATGGATGAGAGATGAGAGATGGAAAGAAAGGAGTCTGTTCAGTGCCAGTTGCCCCTGAGGTCTGGCTACACTCCAGCTCTTCCCACGGTTTAGTTTAGGAACCAATACATCCTCCTTTTGTCTAAAATAGTTCATGTGTATTTTTATCATTTGAAACCATACGGGGATCAGTTAATACAGTTGGAATATGGGGCAGGGAACAATCAGGAAGTTGCAACCCTGAGAGCTTTTGTTTATTTAAATGTTAGTTATTATAGCTGAGATAACTGGCCCCTTATTGCTCAGTCTCTCTGCTGAGTCAATGAAATTTGAATGTATAAATGAATAATGCCTCTTGCTCCCCACCTTGTCTCCCCAGCCAGGTTCCTGATCCTCACCTGAAATGACTTTCTTTTTCTTCTCTTTTCTTTTCTTTTTTTTTTGAGACAGAGTCTCACTCTGTCACCCAGGCTGGAGTGTAGTGGCACGATCTCAGCTCACTGCAATCTCCACCTCCTGGGTTCAAGTGATTCTCATCTCAGCCTCCCTAATAGCTGGGATTACAGGCGTGCATCACCATGCCTGGCTAATTTTTTAATTTTTAGTGAAGATGGGGTTTCACCATGTTGTCCAGGCTGGTCTCGAACTCCTGACCTCAAGTGATCCGCCCAGCTCGGCCTCCCAAAATCTTGGGATTACAGGTGTGAGCCAAGATGCCCAGCCCCTGAAAATGACTTTCTTTAAACACCACTCTCACCTGCCATATCTGCTCACCACTCCCACCTTCACTGACATCCCTACACTTGGTTTCTGCCTCTCTCCCAGATTACAGTCCCTGCCAGCCTCACTCCCAGCCTAGTGACTCTCCCAGCCCCGCCCTTCCAGCTTCCCTGCCCCATCCCTGACTAAAGTCTGACACTTTTCCCATCAAAAGTGATGCATGCAGATCTTGGGTTTTGCTGACATGCCATTAAAGCACATTTCCATACTTGCAGAAGACCCAGTCTCTCAGGATGGTCACATGTGTCTGCACTGGAAGTTCAGAAAGGCCTCAGAGAGAGAAATCTTCCTTTACTTTGTGTAAAACATGTCAATAGGCCAGTTAATGAGAGAGAAAGATGGTTGTGGCAGGGGGCACACTCACATGCCCCACTACTCAAACAGCACCCTGTAGAAAGAGGTTCCATTAGGTTTCATTCTACCCTGGGACCCTTTGCCCAACTGGCTCTGAGACTTGGGGAAAGGGACTGAACCTCTTTGAGGCTCACTGGCTTCATTTGTAAAATGCTAATGATAGAATCTCCCTCATAGTCCTCTTGTGAGAATAAATTGAGATCACTCGTGTAAAGCACTTAACACAAAGCCTGGCACAGAGGAAATGGTCAGCAGCTGTTCGCTGCTGCTGTTATCAATTGCATACAAATCAAGGCTTTGGTGGCGGGAGGGCTATGTGACCCTCTGCGCCTTCTCGACAAGGTATGACAGTGGTCCTGTCCCTGTCCTTCAGGCACTTTGAAATCTTTTATTTTTATTTTATTTTATTTTATTTTATTATTTTATTTTTGAGATGGAGTCTCGCTCTGTCGCCCAGGCTGGAGTGCAGTGGTGCAATTTTGGCTCACTGCAACCTCTGCCTCGTGGATTCAGGAGATTCTCCTGCCTCAGCCTCCCGAGTAGCTAGGACTACAGGTGCGTGCCACCATGCCCGGCTAATTTTTGTATTTTTGGTAGAGATGGGGTTTCACCATAATGGTCAGGCTGGTCTTGAACTCCTGACCTTGTGATCCACCCGCCTTAGCCTCCCAAAGTGCTGGGATTACAGGTGTGAGCCACCACACCTGGCTTGAAATCCTTCTTATGACTACAAGGTCATATGTGATCTGGTGCCAAGGTCATATATGATCTGGTGCCGAGGTCATATGTGATCTGGTGCTACCTCTTGGCCCGCATCTCCTTTTGTTCTCTAGACCTGTTGTCCTTCCAGCTGCTCCCCTCAGGGCACCAAGTATGCTCCTGCCACAGGGCCTTTGCACAGGCTGTTCCCACTGCCTGGAACTCTCTTTCCCTTTTGTGCACTATTCACCTTACTCAGGGCTCTGCTCAAATGTCACCTTCTCAGAGACGCTTTCTCCGATCACCTATCTAAAATGGCTTCCTCCCACCACTGCCTCCAACTCTATCCATTTCTCCTGCTTTAATTTTCTTCATGGCACTTAACAGTCTCCTGAAATAAATGTCTTTATTATCTAATTCCTCCTATTATATTACAAACTTTCTGAGGCCAGAGATTTTGTCTCCAGCATGCGTTGTGGTATGTCCTGGGCCTGGAACAGTGAAGCTATGGGGCTCTCAGTTTCCCTTATGGATTGAATGTTTGTGTCTCCCTAAAATTCTTCTGTTGAAGCCCTAACCCTCAACGCGATACTATTAGGAGGCGGGGCATTTGGGAGATAACCAGGTTTAGATTAGGTTGTGAGGGAGCAGCCCCCATGATGGGATTAGTGCTATTATAAGAAGAGGAAGAGACTCTCTCTCTCTCTCTCCATCATGTCAGAGCTTAGTGAGAAAATGGCCAAGTCAGAAAGAGGGCCCTCGCCAAGAACTGAATCTTGGACTTCCCAGCCTCCAGAACTGTGAGAAATAAATGTCCGCTGTTTAAACCACTAGTCTATGGTATTTGGTTATAGCAGTCTGTTTTAGTCCATTTTGTGCTGCTGTAATGTAATATCCCAGACTGGGTAATTTATAAAGGACAGAAATTTATTTGTCATAATTCTGAAGGCTTGGAAGTCCAAGGTCAAGCTGCTGGCAAGTTGGTGTCTAGTGAGGACCCAGTCTCAGCTTCCAAGATGGCACCCTGAACATTGCATCCTCCGGAGGGGAGGAATACTATTCCTCATGTGGCAGGAGAGTGAAAGAGAGAGAATCCACACTGTAAGCCCTTTTTATAGCAGTATTAGTCCACTCACGGGAGCAGAGCCCTCATGACCTAAACACCTCTTATTAGGCCCCACCTCCCAACACTGTTGCATTGGCAATTAAACATAGCGAGACCCTGTCTCTAAAAATGTATATAAATAAATAAATTTGAAAAGAGAAGCCCTCCAAAGTATGCTTTGCATTTTGGAGGGGGCAAACCTTCAAACCACAGCATGGCCTGAGCTGAGATGGCTAACCATTATTGAAAGAGTGGAATTTTCCGCTTCAGTGCTAGATGCTTAAGATGCAGAGGAATAACTGTATTTGGAGCCTCTAACAAATTCAAGTAATTTCCTTGAATTTTCTAGCTCAAAAAAAAAAGGCAAATAAAAAAAAAAAAAAAGAGGAAGGAAGCCTTTGCCCACGTACTGCATCCTGAAATGCTGCGCAATTTTGTTTTGCTTCTCTACACCCAGAAAGCAGGCTGTCTTCTGACCAGGCAAACCAATTCTGTTTCTGCTATTGCCTTTGCTTACTTCAAAACGTACATGAGAGAGATTGGGACGGTGCTAAGTTAGAAATCCATAATGATAAGATTGGATCAAATAACACGACAATCATAGTGCCAGTATTACTAATTGCTTTCTTTCACTGGACACTCATCTGCCAGGCACTCTGTGAAACGCTTTACCTGCATAAGGTCAGTTAATCCTTTTAACTGTTGGGTAAGGTAAATACTATTAGAACACCATTTTACAGAAGGTAAAAGTGGAGGCTGCTGGCAGGAGGCCAAAACATACATCCTGGCCTGTGAGATATGATGGACTCTTCTTTTTTTTGAGACGGAGTCTCGCTCTGTCGCCCGGCCTGGAGCGCAGTGTCACGATCCTGGCTCACTGCAAACTCTGCCTCCCGGGTTCATGCCATTCTCCTGCCTCAGCCTCCCAAGTAGCTGTGATTGCACACCACACCTGGCTAATTTTTTTTGCATTTTTATTAGAGACGGGGTTTCACCATGTTAGCCAGGATGGTCTTGATCTCCTGACCTCATGATCCACCCACCTCGGCCTCCCAAAGTGCTGGGGTTACAGACGTGAGCCACTGCGCCCGGCCGGACTCTTCTTATTCTCTATGGCCTTGCAGGAAGGAAGGCCATGTTTTGAGGTGGTTTGGTGCTTAAGGCAGGGCTGCGGTCAGATGTTATTAAGACATCAGCAAGACTGAGTGTGGTGACTCACGCCTGTAATCCCAGTACTTTTGGAGGCTGAGGTGGGTGGATTGTTTGAGTCCAGGAGTTCGAGACTAGCCTAGGCAACATGTCAAAACCCAGTCTCTACAGAAAATTTTAAAAATTAGCTAGGCATGGTGGTGCATGCCTGTGATCTCAGCTACTTGGGAGGCTAAGGTGGGAGGATCGCCTGAGCTGGGCAGGTCGAGGCTGCAGTGAGCTGAGATTGTGCCAGTGAACTCCAGACTGGGCAACAGAGTGAGATCCTGTTTCAAAAAAAAAAAAAAAAAGACATCAACAGGGAAAGAAGTTCACAATGAGGCTATTTGGTCCCAGCCACCCAGAGAAAAGAATAATTCCAGAAAGCACTGCACCCACTCTCTTTTCTGAGGGATCTTAACAAGATTAAAGCAGTATTTCTCACACTCAAGCAAGTGGGCATCAGAATGTTTTGGAGGGCTTCTCTTTTTAAATTTATTTATTTTTATATTTTTTAGAGACAGGGTCTTGTTATTAGTTGCCGAGTTGGAATTTGAACTCCTGGATTCAAGCAATCTTCCTGCCTTAGCCTCCTGAGTAGAGGGCTTCTTAAAACACACTTCTTAGCCTCCTGAGTAGAGGGCTTCTTAAAACACACTTCTAAGCCTCTTTCCTGGAGTTTCTGATTCAATAGGTCTGGGCTGGGTTGGAGCTCAAAAATTTCAAATTTTCACAAGTTCCCAGGAGCTGCTGAGGCTGCAGGTCTGGGACCATGTTTGAGAATCACATGAGGAATGTTCTGTCCATATACTTGAAGAAATATGACACTCTCTCCATGTTCCTAACCTCCTCCCACTGCAAATGCACCATTTCAGGTATGAATTATATTCTAACTCAGCTAGTTAGTCGAGGGACTGTAGTAAAGCTCGCCTATGTAATGAGCCACTTTTTTTTTTCCGAGATGGAGTTTCACTCTTGTTACCCAGGCTGGAGTGCAATGGTGTGATCTCGGCTCACTGCAACCTCCGCCTCCCGGGTTCAAGCGATTCTCCTGCCTCAGCCTCCTGAGCAGCTGGGATTACAGGTGCCTGCCACCATGCCTGGCTAATTTTCATATTTTTAATAGAGACGAGGTTTCACCATATTGGCCAGGTGGTCTTGAGCTCCAGGCCTCAAGTGATCCACCCACCTCAGCCTCCCAAAGTGCTGAGTGAGATTACAGGTATGAACCACCATGCCTGGCCTTTTTTTTTTTTTTTTGAGAGAGAGAGTCTTCCTCTGTTGCCCGGGCTGGGCTAGAGTGCAGTGGCGTGATCACGGCTTACTGCAACCTCCACCACCAGGGCTCAAGCCATCCTTCTGCCTCAGCCTCCCGAGTAGCTGGGACTCAAGTCATGTGCCACCACGCCCGGCTAACTTCTGTATTTTTTGTAGAGATGGGGTTTCACCCTGTTGCCCAGGCTGGTCACAAAATGAGCCACTTTTGAGTGACAGTGGAGAGGACTAACTGAAGTTCCTTGGCAGGGGGAAACAGCAGGAAACGGGGAGTGATGGGAGCTGGGCTGTGAGCTGAAGACCCAGGTTAGAGAAGCTTGCTCTTACCTAGGCCGGAGGTGCTGCGGTGTTGGGGGGATGGGGCCTGGGGTCCATCAGCTGCTGAAGAGAGGGGCTGGTGTCAGGCACCAAGAAATGCTTCTAGGAAAATGCATCCAGGCAGAGAAAGGGAGCCCAGGGACGGAATCAGAACAGCAGGGGCTGGTTTAAGGGAAAATGGAAGACTCAGGTTTAAGAATTAAGCCAAGGTAAGCTGGATTCAGTGGTTAATTAACCAGGGCATCCTCAAGTGTCTTCTAAAATGTGGTGTGTTCCTCTCAGAATTCACCCCAGCTGGTCGAGTAAAGTGGCTTTTTCCCTAAATAGCAGATGGAGAGGAAAGGAGGAGGAAAGAGGGAGAGAGACCACTGTCCTAAGGTCATGAGCTGAAGAAGATAAACCCTCCCATCCCTTGGGTTGTGCCAGCAGAGTTGGCAGAAACTACAGCCAAGGAGTCTTGTGTCTGGGCACCATCCTGGGACCCTTTCTGGCACTGTCATGGTCTCATCGCCAGATGCATACTCCCCATGAGCCCAGGGACACCTCGTGCAGTGCCCCCAGGGTTACAGGTGGTCCTTCTCTTCCCTGCCCATCACCCACCCGGCGTTGCACGAACACTGGCTGAGCCTCTGCCATGTGCAAGGCCCGGAGCTGACTCCGTTTCCGCGGACCATTTTCTTTGCTTTCTTTCTTTTCTTTTCTTTTATCTTTCTTTCTTTCTTTTTTTTTTTTTTTTTTTTTTTTGAGATGGCGTCTCACTCTGTTGCCCAGGCTGGTGTGCAGTGGTGTGATCTCGGCTCACTGCAACCTCCATCTCCCAGGTTCAAGCGATTCTCCTGCTTCAGCCTCCTGAATAGCTGGGACTACAGGTACCCACCACCATGCCTGGCTAATTTTTTGTATTTTTAGTAGAGACGGGGTTTTACCATGTTGGCCAGGCTGGTCTCAAACTCCTGATCTCAGGTGATCCACCCAGCTCGGCCTCCAAAAGCGCTGGGATTACAGGCATGAGTCACCGCACCTGGCCCATTTTCTTTGCTTTCTCAATCCTCCTTCTGTGCCATCTCCACTCTCCTCTTTGTGTCCTCACTTTTTTTTTTCCCTTAGCAGCTCTTTCCTCACCAGTGAGCTCCTCTTTCTGTACCTCTCCCTCAGCTCTCCCCACAAGCAGTCACGAATGTCACCAGCCCGAGGTGCATCATGAAAACCTAATTGCTGTAGTTGTTAATTACCATCCTGGGTAGTCCATCTGTGAGGGGCACAAGGTCCTGGCCAGGGTTGGGAGTAACAGAGAGAAAATGATTATTATTATGAAGTCTTGATAGCGAGGCTGTCTTTGCAGCCAGGCCTGCTTTTGAATTGGATGGGACACCAGCTGCCTTGGAGGGGGAAGCCTTCACCAGTGCTCGTCTTGTGTTTAGCTGGAGAAAGTCAGAGACCTGGGCAGACCTGTTCTGCCATAAGCTGTAAACTCACAGTGTCTAAACTCAGCTGTGCCATTTCTGCCTCCTGATCAGCTCTGCTTCACCCCATGATGCCACACCAGGCTTCCTCTGCGTGTCCAGGTGCCCATTGCTCCAAGCCCCAACTTACTGCATCCACTGCCTATTCTGCACCTGGCCCCACTTCCTACTTCAGTAAGGAGATCCAGGGATTCTGATAAACACCTTCCATTTGTCCCCCTTCCTTCTCAGCACAAATCTCTCTGCTCCCTTCCCTATCCCCACTCTGCAGCAAGGGGTGGCAGAAAGAGCACGAATCAGATAAAACAGCCTCAGGTATCCCCAGGCTTTGATAAAATGTGCGTGCATTGGTTATTGGTTTGGTCTGCTCAGCTCTCCCCACCCCTTCTTGTGGTAATAGACCTACCCACTCCCCACTGAGGGAATATTTTGAGTTAGCTGGCCAATCACACTACATGACAACAGTGATTAGCCCAGGGATGTGCCTGTAATTGGGGATGGACCAACTGGACTTCTTTTTTTTTTTTTTTTTTTGAGACGGAGTCTCGCTCTGTTGCCCAGGCTGGAGTGCAGTGGCATGATCTCGGCTCACTGCAAGCTCCACCCCCTGGGTCCACGCCATTCTCCTGCCTCAGCCACCCGGGTAGCTGGGAATATAGGTGCCCACCACTACGCCCGGCTAATTTTTTGTATATTTAGTAGAGACGGGGTTTCACCGTGTTAGCCAGGATGGTCTCGATCTCCTGACCTCGTGATCCACCCGCCTTGGCCTCCCAAAGTGCTGGGATTACAGGCGTGAGCTACCACACCTGGCCCCAACTGGACTTCTTATTTGGAATTTTTCCATGTAGAATTGGTGGGGAAGAGTTCTGTCCTCTCTGGTTTTAGGCTGTATGAATGATAAACAGACCAGGTGCAGTGGCTCATGCCTGTAATCCCAGTACTTTGGGAGGCCAAGGTAGGAGGATAATTTGAGGCCAGGAGTTTGAGACCAATCTGGGCAACGTAGGAAGACCTCATCTCTATAAAAATAAAAAAATTAGCTGGGCATGGTGGTACATACCTGTAGTCCCAGCTACTTGGGAGGCTAAGACAGGAGGATCGCTTGAACTCAGGGGTTTGAGACTGCAGTGAACTAGGCTTGCACCACTGCACTTCCAGTCTGGGTGGCAGAGAGAGACCCTGCCTCTAAAACAAAAACAAAAAAAAGAATGGAAACCAGAGACTGCTTGCACTCATGTTCCCTGAGGCTCAGAAAAAGCCTACCTGCAGGACAAGAGAAAGAGACCAGCACCTAGAAGGATAAAGAAGGACGTGGTGATGTTCGTGTTCCTGGGTCCAGCTGCCCTGAGACAAGCGCTACCCTTGCCCACTCTGGTTCTGGTTGCTTTCTGACATTGACCACAGGAAGTACTCTGATTAATACATGTGAAACTCATTGTCCCCCATCATGAGGTGGCTGTGAGATTACAGGAGGTCATCTAAATGAAGTCCTTAGTGAGTTCACTCCATTGTAGCTTCGAATACTGCTGCTGGTCCCTGCCCAGCACATCCCCAGCACACAGTCCAGCCATGCCTTCAATGCCTCACCTCAGTCAGTCAGTGCCTCATCATTCACCTGGGCCACCTGGCTGGCAATGCTAAAGCCACGTGCCTTTACTTTATTTCTCATTTATTTTTTGTTTTTTGAGACAGGGTCTCATTCTGTCACCCAGCTGATGTACAGTGGTGTGATTACAGCTCACCGCAGCCTTGAACTCCTGGGGCTCAAGTGATCCCTCCACTTTAGCTTCCCAAGTATCTGGGACCACAGGTGCACGCCACCACATCCAGCTCATTTTTGTACTTTTTGTAGAGACGACGTCTTGCCATGTTGTCCAGACTGGTCTGGAACTCCTGGACTCAAGGGATCCTCCAGCCTCATCCTCCCAAAGCATTGGGATTACTGGCGTGAGCCATTGCACCCAGCCTTTATTTGTAACACTGCCCATGCCAGGCCTGGTCCATGTGTCCCACACAATATCTCTCGGATCATTCCTTTTTCTTCATTCTACCTGTCCCATTCCTAGTACAAGCCTTTCATTCATGTGTTCAACAAACCTTACGGAGGTCCAGGGATAGGCCAGGAAATGTGCTGACACTGCGGACAGATCAGTGAGTGGAGCAGATACTGTACCCTGACACTGTTCCTCTGTCCCCGCCCTTGCTGAGCACCTGTCACACTAAATGTCATCACACACCACTTTTATGTTACTCTTCTTCTTAATAACATTCCTTGGCTCCTTACTTCCTACCTCTTCAAATCTTGGTGTCTCTGGCCTCCAAAAGTCTTCCACAATCTGCCTCCAGATAATAAGAATAATGATAGCATTAACAGTGGTTGCAGAAGCAGCTATCATTTGTGACATTCTTATTACGAGGCAGAAAATGCGCTGAATGCTTTATAAGCATTTACTCATTTAAAGCCTCACAACCAGGGGTGAAATTCTACATACTCAGCACAGGCACCAACCGATCAGAGTGAATGCTGCCTGCCATGCCGTGCCGTGCCAGGCATACCAGCATACCAGCTGAATCTGGTTCTGTTCACAGTCATCCTGAAAGGTGGGTTTTATGATCCCTGGCTTAAGATGTGTGAGCTGGCTGGGTGCGGTGGCTCACGCCTGTAATCCCAGCACTTTGGGAGGCTGAGGCGGGTGGATCACCTCAGAGTTCGAGACCAGATTAGCCAACATGATGAAACCCCGTCTCTACTAAAAATACAATAATTAGCCGGGTGTGTAGCAGGTGCCTGTAATCCCAGCTACTCTGAGGCTGAGGCAGGAGAATCGCTTGAACCTGGGCGGCGGATTGCAGTGAGCCAAGATCGCACCACTGCACTCCAGCCTGGGTGACAGAGTGAGATTCCATCTTAAAAAAAATTAAAAAATAAAAATAAATAAATAAATAAAATTTGTGAGCTGACACTCAGAAAGGTGAAGGGTCTCACCCAGAGTCACACAGTTGATAAACACCAGCCTTACAACCCAGGAACTTCTGACTCCGAAGTCTCCATTTTACTCTCTAAATCCCCATCACACAACCCTTTCTCTGGTGACACCAGGTCTTTCCTTGCAATGCAAATGGGCCACAGTCCTGTTTATCTCCTCCATTCCTTCCTTCGCAACCATTGGATGAGGCTCGCACCTTCAGTCATCACCTGTGCAATATGAGGGGACTGCCATGGGGGCAGGGATTGTGTCATCCCTGTTCACTGTGATATCCCCAGCACCTGGCACCTTACCTGGCACAGAGTTGATATTCAGCAAATATCTGTTGAATGATCAGTATGAGGGTGACAAAGCCGTGGACTTCACTGAAAGGAGCTCCCAGGTGTCACTTATGAGTGAAAGTGTGCCTCCTTTATTGTGGGTTTTTTTTTTTTTTTGAGACGGAGTCTCACTCTGTCGCCCAGGCTGGAGTGCAGTGGCATGATCTCGGCTCACTGCAAGCTCCGCTGCCCAGGTTCACGCCATTCTCCTGCCTCAGCCTCCCGAGTAGCTGGGACTACAGACGCCCACCACCACACCCGGCTAAATTTTTTTGTATTTTTAGTAGAGATGGAGTTTCACCGTGTTAGCCAGGATGATCTTGATCTCCTGACATCGTGATCCACCCCTCTGCCTCCCAAAGTGCTGGGATTACAGGCATGAGCCACCACGCCTGGCTATTGTGGGTTTTAAAACAAGAAAGGACCAGAGCATTTTGGCATGGGGGCCCCCTGGCTCTGGAGGCATGATGAGGCTGTCTGACCTCATTCTGGTCCAAGAAGAACACCAGTTCCAGTGTTGGAAAGCATGGATGGAAGGCAGCCACGCTGGCCCCACAGGCCAGGAAATGCTGTGGCCCAACATGCTGAGCCCCCATCACTGCCACCTGCCCCACCATCCCTCTTCCTTCTGCTTCTCCAAACGTACTCATCTCATTCATTCATCCAATCAGTCACTCAACAGTTATCGAGTGCCTATTCTGAGCCAGGCAGGTGCTACATCACAGCATGAGAAAGTCAATGGTACAAAGTTTCAAGACACAGCCCCTGCCCTCTGCAGCACAAAGTCCCAAGGGAGAGGCAGGTACATAAGTGGACATTGATGACACCATGTGATAAGCACGGCAGGAGGGGTCAGTGCAGGTGCCGGGGGATTGTAGGAGGGCCCTTTCTGTGCCATCTGGAAAGGACGTGGAGGTTTTCGAAAGAATCAAGTGCTGATTCCACATTCAAGATTCTGTAATGTTGCGGGTTGCAATGGTGTTTGCAGTGGTGGTGAATGTTTATTGTTTGTGGTGGTGGTTAATGTTTAATATTCACCTCAGCCACCAAAACAGGTCTGAATTTCAACACGATACACAGAGATCCTTCACTCCCCACAGAGCAACAGCTTTTGGAGTCAGGGGATCTCTGGGTTCCAATCCCAGCTCTGTGATTTCGAGCTCTGAAACTTTCCAAACCTGTTTCCTTCTCTGCCTTTCAGGGTTGCAGGGGTTAAATGGATAGCATTAATCACCTTCCTTTCACAGGCTGTTGGCACTCAATCAAACCTGCTTCTCCCGCTGAAAGATGTGTAAGACCCAGGCAAGTCACGCCCGACAGAACCTCAACAGACAAGGAATAATACCAAGGGGTACCTCCACACCATGTCCCCCACTGCCCTGAAGGAGAATGCCTCTAAGCTTAGCAAAAACAAGTTTGGATTTTTGTTCACATGAACTTTTCTACAAAAGCAATAAATCAAAGAAAAGAGTTTAGGAACAGATTAGAGCAGACTCAGACGGGCTGATCAGGTTCCCTTACCCGCCCCCGCGCCGCAGGGCGCTGCTCACTGCTGGACTCTGAAACCCCAGCTGGCTTTTCTCCTCCAAGATTCTCCAAGGACCACCCCCGACAAACACGTCACCACCCTGGCCAGCATTGAGCACAGTGGGTGGAAGGAAGAGAGCAGGGCTTTGGGGAACCTCCGGCCCAGGAACCACCAGTGCCCCGTGTGACCTTGGGCAAGTCATGTCACCTCTCGAGACCTCGGTAGTTCCATCTAAAGATGAGCATTAACACCTAGGTCAGTGGGCGGGAGGTGTGGACTCAGTGCTGTGGAAGCCTCAGTAAGGTGCCGGACATATCCGAGGCTGGGAAAGCAGGACCCCTCTCCCTGCCTGCACCCCTCTCCCTGCCTGCACCCCTCTCCCTGCCTGCACCCCTCTCCCTGCCTGGACCCCTCTCCCTGCCTGGACCCCTCTCCCTGCCTGCATCCCAGGACTATTGATGTTTTCGATTTCCGGCCTCCCCTTCCTGCCTCCCTTCCAACTTCCTTCCTCATCCCAGTCCTCCAAGCATTGAAAGACCCTGGATTTAAGCCACATTTGAGCGCGGTCTGGGGCAGTCGGCAGGGTAGGAACATTCCAGCGGAGACTGGGGGAAGAAGGGACAGAGCCGCGCTCTTGCCACTGCCTGTGCCTCTGCGCCTCTTCCTGTACATCCTCCTCTGACCCACCACCCAGGCTGCTGGGCTGGGGGACCCTGGGGTGCCCGCCTTTACCTTTGAAGATTCTCCCCTCCTGGGTGAGCAGGGCAGCTCCCACGGGAAAGTGACTGTAGGGGCAGTAGGCTGACTTCTTGGCCTCCTGGGAGCAAACCAGCAGCTGCTGGAGACACTCAGGCTTCAGGGTGCAGGCGGGACGCTTCTGGGCCATGTTAGTACCCCAGGCAGGCAGCAGAGCAGCGGAAACAGGAGCTCCGGCCAGCCTGGGCTGGGGCCCCAGACACGATTGCAGCTCCTCCCCCTGGGTGTGTCCCTGCAGCCAGACCGCAGGCTCTCAGGTACGCAGCTTTCAGGATGCAGGGTCTAGGAGAGGAGCCTCCCATGGTTTGGACTCTGCAGGTGTGGTGTAAGACGGTGCCTGTGTGTGCTTCACACTCTCCCTTAGGAACCACTCTCACTGGTGGACACACTGAGGGGTGGGTCAGAAGGCGGTGCCACGCTACTGGAAGGGGAAGCTACTGGGTGGGTCAGTGTGAGATCTCAAAGGTCCAAGCTCCAAGGGCTGACAGTCCTCACTTTGTTAAATCACTTTTTCTCTCCTTCACTGAGGGAAGGAATGAGGCTGAAAGGGCAGGGCTGGGGCAGCCACTGTGGCATCCTGAGGCAGGAGGCATGAACAAGCTGCAGTACGACTGAGAACTTCTTTATTTTCATCCATTTTCCTTCCAACTTCTCTTTGCCCCAGCCCAGAATTAAAAAGTATCTCAGCTGCTGGGTGCGGTGGCTCACTTTAGGAGGCTGAGGCAGGAGGACTGCTTGAGCCCGGGAGTTTGAGAACAGCCTTGGCAATATGGCAAAACCCTGTCTCTACAAAAAATACAAAAATTAGCTGGGCATGGTGGCATGTGCCTGTAGTCCTAGCTACTTGGGAAGCTGAGGTGGCAGGATGGCTTGAACCCAGAAGGCAAAGGCTGCAGTGAGCTGAGATTGCACCACTGCATTCCAGCCTAGGTGACAGAGAGCCAGACCCCGTCTCAAAAAAAAAAAAAAAAAAAAAAAAAAAACGTATCTCAATTGGAGGGTGGAGTTAAACGTTGAGATTATTTACTCGGGCCCCCTCATTGTTTTGTTGGCCAAATAGATATTGGTGTTGGTGGTAAAGAAATGTGTTTGCATCCTGGTTCTACTACTTTACATGTGTACAAGCTTTGGCAGGTCACTTGACCTCCCTGAGCCACAGTTTCCTCATGTCAACAGCAGAGATAGTAATAATCCCTGTTCTAGATCCTGAGACTGTAGAAGAGCTCCAGCTTTGGAGTTTAGTTTGAATTCCATTCCTGCCATTTATTAGCCATATGACTTCGGGAAGGTCACACACAATCTCCCTAAGCCTCAGTGTCCTCATCTGCAAAATGGGTGCACTAACATGATTTCACTTCCAGAGTTGTCATGAGGATTGAATGAGATAATGCATGTACAATGGGTGTGGCTGGAGAGTCTGGTGACGTTATGATATGAACACCCTTTGTGACTCCACACAAACTGGGTTATTGTCAGTAAGTGACTCAGCCAAGATCACATAGGGCAGAACTCCAGCTAGAGTGGCCAAAGACATCCAACTGTTTCCACACCCCTGGTCAGCAGGAGAGTTGGATGGGGAATGGGGAAGGGGCAGGGGGAAAGGCAGGGGAAAGGAGGAGAAAACAAGGCAGCATCTCGTGTCCTGCATGCTGGCATCTCTGTGACCCAGACTTGGAGCTCTCAGCCATATGTGGACATTGCAGACACCCAGCTGGGCCACTGAAGAGCTGGGTAAAGTTTGCTTCCTTTCCTCCTTGCCTCCCCGCCCTTCAGATCCCCTCCCCTCCCACTGCATCCAGCCCTCAGAGAGGCAGCCTATTCCCTCCTGCTGGGGCTGAGGGCCTCTCCACCCATGCACTTTCCTCCTGTCTCTATACCTTTGGCATCTAGAGCGGTTTCCTGGATCTCAGAGGGCCAAGGATGTCTCAGGACACTGTGCCCACTCAACATGGGAATAATTCTAAAGCTTTTTGGGACCAAGAATAATTATAACTGGGAAAAGAGTTGTAATGCCCTGCTGGCCTGCCAGGCCTGTCAGAGACCTCAATAAGTCATCCCATTTCTGTCCCCTGCCCTGTCTCAGTCTGCCCCACCCGGCCCTGCCCAGGTCTGGGACCGGACTTCAGGACTCCTTGACTCCACAGTGCTAGGAGAACCTGGATGACCTCCCGAGCTAATTATGGCCTTTGGTACCTTCAAAGCTCTTTACCTGCACGTGGTCATACGTGAGGACAGCGCTCATTCCAGACCCAGCTGTATGGAGTGTGGGTGCCAGTGGTGGCTCTAGAATTCCTTTTTCTTTTTTGAGACAGAGTCTCACTCTGTTGCCTAGGCTGGAATGCCGTGGCACAATCTCGGCTCACTTCAACCTCCACCTCCTGGGTTCAAGCAATTCTTGTGCCTCACCCTCCCAAGTAGCTGGGATTACAGGTGTGTGCCACCATGCCCAGGTAATTTTTTGTATTTTTACTAGAGATGGGGTTTTGCTGTGTTGGCCAGGCTGGTCTCAAATTCCTGGCCTCATGTGATCTGCCCGCCTTGGCCTCCCAAAGTCCTGGGATAACAGGCGTGAGCCACAGCACCTGGCCTAGAATTCCTAATGGAAAGGGTTTGGGGTGGTCATCTGGTTGGAAGGAGAAAGTGGGTTTGGAAACTTGCTTAGAGCTAAGTTACAGATCAATAATATGAACAGCACTTTCTAAACATGCTTTTATTTTCACTTTATGTAAAACTAAGAAAAGTTGTCTGGTTGCAGTGGCTCACACCTGTAATCCCAGTGCTTCGGGATGCCAGGGTGAGAGGATAACTTGAGATCAGGAGTTTGAGACCAGCCTGGACAACACAGCAAGACACTATCTCAAAAAAAAAATCTGCTGGGCATGTTGGTGTGCACCTGTAATCCTAGCTTCTCAGGAAACTGAGGCAGGAGGATCACCTGAGCCTAGGCGTTTGAGGCTACAGCAAGCTGTGATTGCACCACTGTACCCCAGCTTGGGTAACATTATGTTATGAGACCCTGTTTCAAAAAAAAAAAAAGAAAGAAGAAAGAAAAATTAAGAAAAGTTAATTGCCCAGCTCAAAGAATAGAAAATCCATGGAGAGTGTTTTGAATCGTGGTGGAGATTTTCAAGGGTTCAAAGCCCTCCCTAAACCCTGCTCCCAGGCCTTTGCACCGTGAGACGAACCACCAGAGTCTTCATGTTAGAGTCTAGGTACCATGCACTCACTTATTCATTCAATGAATAGTTATTGATAATAGGAACTAACATTAATTTAGCTCTTTTTATGTGCCAGACCCTATGCTAAATACATTATTTGAATGATTTCATTTAATCCTCACCACCAGATAGAGATGCTATTATTGCCCATATTTGACAGATGAGGACACTTGAGCTCATAGAGATCACAGCCTCAAAAAAGGATCTCAGGCTGGGTGTGGTGGCTCATGCCTGTAATCCCAGTGCTTTGAGAGGTTGATGCGGGAGGATCGCTTGAGGCCAGGAGTCTGAGACCAGCCTGTGCAACATACTAAGACCCCATCTCTACAAAAATTAAAAAAAAAAATAGCCAAGTATGGTGGCACATGCCTTTAGTCTCAGCTACTCAGGAGGCTAAGGTGGGAGGGTGGCTTGAACCCAGGAGTTTGAGGCTGCAGTGAACTATGATGTTGCCACTGCATTCCTGGGTGACAGAGCAAGATCCTGTCTAATAATAATACTAATAATAGATCTTAAACCTAAGTTTGTCTGTCATCTGAATCCTGGGCTCTCATCCATCCCAGAATTCATGGGAGGAGCCAGTATAATGGATGGGCAAGGGGTGCAGGACTTGGCATCAGACCCATAAGTTTAAATATTTTTTCTGCTACTTATCACCAGTGGTATCCCCAGGCAAGTGATCTGTGCCTCTTTCCTCATTTATACAATGGGGCAACACAAGGACCCATCTCTGGTGGATCACGGTTTTATTCTGACCAGGAAGGCTTCCCATCTCTTTTGTTTTACGTTGGTTCTTTTAGGCAAGACCTCTTGGTGGGCTGCCAATCATTGTGCTTCCACCCCATGAGCAGGTACAAGCAGTTGACACAGGATGCGCCAATCAGAGACCTCGATTTTCTGCTTAGTCAGTGGGAATGCTGGTTTTTCCCATTGTGGTTGTGAAGCTGGGAAGATACAACTGTTGCTGGCAGCTAGCTTCCCCCTCTTGGTAGAGTGAGCTTGCTTGCAGAATGAAGCCTGATGGAGAAAAACAGAGCTGAGAGATGGAGGGAAAGAACCCCAATTGCTCGCTGAGTGTCTAGATCCAGCCATGCCTGAAGGCATGCTTCTAGATTTTCCTCTAATTGTACCAATACAATTCACTTCTATCTTAAACTTGTTTGAGTTTTGTTTCTGTCAATCCTGTGGCATCTAGAGGAACATATTACTTCCTAGGATCGTTGTAAAAATCAAGTGAGATAATATACATAAAGCTTTTAGCATGGCAAATGGCACGTGATAAGTGCTTAACTAGGGTTAGCACATGTTATAGCAAATACTGTGTGCCAGGCCCTGTGTTTGGTACCAGAGAATCAGAGGTGGATGAGACTCAGTGCCTGCCTTGAGGATCTCACACTAGTGAAGGAGACAGATAAGCCAACAGACAGGTATAAAACACTGTAAAACGAGATTAGGTACTGGGTCTCAGCAATACAGAAACACTATTGTTTGGAAGGAGTGGTGGAGTAGGCAGGTTAGGGAAAGCTTCCCAGAGAACAAGAAGATAAAAGGAGTCTTTTTTATTTTCTTCTATTTTTTGTTTTTTGAGATGGAGTCTTGCTCTGTCATCCAGGCTGGAGGGCAGTGGCACAATCTTGGCTCACTGTGACCTCCACCTCCTGGGTTCAAGCGATTCTCCTGCCTCAGCCTCCTGAGTAGCTGAGACTACAGGCGCCCGCCACCACACCTGGCTAATTTTTTTGTATTTTTATTAGAGACGGGGTTTCACCATCTTAGCCAGGATGGTCTCGATCTCCTGACCTCGTGATCCACCCGCCTCGGCCTCCCAAAGTGCTGGGATTACAGGCGTGAGCCACTGCGCCCGGCAATATATCCAGAATTCTTTTTTTTTTTTTTTTTTTTTGAGACAGAGTCTCGCTCTGTCGCCCAGGCTGGAGTGCAGTGGCGCAGTCTCGGCTCACTGCAAGCTCCGCCTCCTGGGTTCACGCCATTCTCCTGCCTCAGCCTCTCCGAGTAGCTGGAACTACAGGCGCCCGCCACCATGCCCGGCTAATTTTTTGTATTTTTAGTAGAGACGGGGTTTCACCGTGGTCTCGATCTCCTGACCTCGTGATCCGCCCGCCTCGGCCTCCCAAAATGCTGGGTTTACAAGCGTGAGCCACCGCGCCCGGCCAGCTATATCCAGAATTCTTAAAACCAGTAAGAAAAAGACAAACATCCCAATAGAAAAGTAAGCAAAAGACTTGAACAGATATTTTACAGAAGAGATGGGGATGGAAAAACCTTCTCTACAAACTTTCAAGTCTTCACACTTGGCTACATAAAAATTAAGGAGTTTTGTTTGATGAAGGACTTCGTGGACAAAGGCCAGTAGAAGGTTGAAAAAAAACAGGAAACAAAGATCTTTTCGGCTGGGCTCAGTGGCTTGCACCTGTAATCTCAGCACTTTGGGAGTCCGAGGTAGGAGGATCGCTTGAGGCCAGGAATTCCAGACCAGCCTGGGCAACATGCCGAAACCCCATCTCTACAAAAAATACAAAAAATTAGCTGAGCGTGGTGGCACACGCCTGTAATCGCAGCTACTCAGGAAGCTGAGGTGAGAGGATGGCTTGAGCCTAGGGAGGTTGAGGTTGCAGTGAGCCATGACTGAGCCACTGCACTCTAATCTGGGTGATAGAGTTGAGATTCTGTCTCAAAAACAAACAAACAAACAAACAAAACTCTTTTCGATGGCTGGAATGATTGCAAATGATTAATATAGTGACTATGTAAGGGACGCATGACAAATCAACAAGAAAAAGACAAGGAACTCCATAGGGAGATGGTCAAAGGATATAGATGGGCAATTTACAGAAAGGGAAGTATTTGCACAACATTTAAAAATATTCACAGAGATGAAATTAAGACAGTGAGATGTCACTTTACACTTATCAGAATGGCAAAAAGAAAAAAAAGTTGGATAATGGTAAGGGTTGGCAAAGGTGAGGAGAGACTTGAGCCCTCCCGCACTGCTGCTGGGATTTCGAACTGGTATAACCTTCTGGAGAGCAACTTAGCAGGGCTCAGTGAAATTAGGTATGTGCTTGCCTTGAGATTCAGCGATTCCAGCCCTAGGTCAACAGAGAAACTCTTACCTGTATCCATAAGGAAATCTGAATGAAGATATATTTTGAAAAGTTTTATTTATTATTATTATTTTTTATTTTTATTTTTTATTTTTTTTGAGACAAAGTCTCACTCTGTCATTCAGGTTGGAGTGCTGTGGTGCAATCTCCACCGACTGCAACCTCTGCCTCCCTGGCTCAAGTGATTCTCCTGCCTCAGCCTCCCAAGTAGCTGGGACTACAGGCACGTGCCGCTATGCCCGGCTGATTTTTTGCATTTTTAGTAGAGACAGAGTTTTGCCATCTTGGCCAAGCTGGTCTCAAACTCCTGACCGCAGGTGATCTACCCACCTCAGCCTCCCAGAGTGCTGGGATTAGAGGTGTGAGCCACCGCTCCTGGCTATCAAAAGTTTTAAGGTTTTACTTTTCACTTTTAAGTCTTTCATTCATCTGGAATTAATTTTTATTAATTCTGGTATAAGGCAGGGATCCAATTTCATTTTTTTCCATATGGATATCCAATTATCTCAGCACTATTAATTGAATACTTCCTCCTTTCCCCAGAGATCTACAATGCCAGCTATGTTAAATTTCAAATTTCTATATGAGTGAGAATGATTTTGGACTCTCCATTCTGTTCCACTGGTGAATTTGTTCATTCCTACACATATACCATACCTATCTTTATTATTATAGTTTAACAATAAGTCTTGATTTCTGGAGCTGTATCTCCCCGTTGGGCTTTTGCTCTTCTATATAAATTTTAGAATCAGTTTTTCATTTTTTTATTTTTATTTTTTATTTTATTTTTTTGAGACGGAGTCTTGCTCTGTTGCCCAGGCTGGAGTGCAGTGGCACGATCTCTGCTCACTGCAAGCTCCGCCTCCCAGGTTCACGCCATTCTCCTGCCTCAGCCTCCCACGTAGCTGGGACTACAGGCGCCCGCCATCACGCCCGGCTAATTTTTTGTATTTTTAGTAGAGACGGGGTTTCACCATGTTAGCCAGGATGGTCTCGATCTCCTGACCTTGTCATCCGCCCGCCTGGGCCTCCCAAAGTGCTGGGATTACAGGCTTGAGCCACTGCGCCCGGCCCAGAATCAGTTTTTCAATTTCCTTTGAAAACCATCTTATCTTGCCTCTGGAGGAGTTTGTTGGCATAGTCCATTTCTTGATATTTTGGTAGGATTTTTTTCTGTAAAACCATCTGAGCCTGGTGTTTTCTTTTAAGAAAAAAGAAAAACAGCTAAACTATTGGCTGGGTGCAAAGGCTCACACCTGTAATCTCAGCATTTTGGGAGGCTGAGGTGGGAGGATCCCTTGAGGCCAGGAGTTTGAGACCAGCCTGGGCAACATAATGAGACCTCTTCTCTACAATTAATTAATTAATTAATTAATATCTAATCTAAATTGTCAATTTAATGTATTTAAAAATTATAGGGCTATTCAGATTTTCTATTTTTTCTCAAGTCAGTTTTAGTAAACAAGTTGTGGCCTATTTTTAAAATTTGTTCATTTCATCTAAATTTTCAAAATTATTGACATAAAATTACATATGATATTCTATTCTTATTTTTGAAATCTCTGATATATTGGTCTTTATCTGTGACTTAACACATAGTTGATCTTTGCAAATGTTCCATAGGTATAAGAAAATTTGTGTATTTTTAGGTTTCTTGGCCATAAAGTTCTATATAGTATTTAGAACTTATTAACCATGCTCTTCAAAAAACAATATCTCGGCCCGGCGCGATGGCTCACTCGTGTAATCTCAGCACTTTGGAAGGCCAAGACGGGCAGATCACGAGGTTAGGAGATCGAGACCATCCTGGCTAACACGGTGAAACCCCGTCTCTACTAAAAATACAAAAAAAATAGCCGGGCGTAGTGGCGGGCGTCTGTAGTCCCAGCTACTCCGGAGGCTGAGGCAGGAGAATGGCGTGAACCCGGGGGGTGGAGCTTGCAGTGAGCCAAGATGGCTCCACTGTACTCCAGCCTGGGTGACAGAGCGAGACTCCATCTCAAACAAACAAACAACAACAACAACAAAAAACAATATCTCTCTTATTTCTGTCTAACTGATCTCTCAGTTTCTGGGAGAAGTTTGTTAAAATCTCCAACTACAACTATTCATTTATATATATTTTCCATGTATTCCTATCAGTTGTTGCTTTATATCTTTTGAAGCTACATTGTTAGGTACATATATATAGATTTGTTAATATTATATCTTCTTAATTGATTGTTTCTTTTATTTGTATATAATGTCCCTCTCTATTTCTCAGGCTTTTTACTAAAATCTTATATCCTTTTCTTTCTGATATTAATGTTAATAGTTTAGGAATCCCTTTAAGAGTTCTTAACCTTTATTTTACTATAGACTGTGCTGGCAACCTGCTGAGGCCTATGAGTCCCCCCAACCTCCTTTTTTTTTTTTTTTTTTTTTGAGACGCACTTTTGCTCTGTTGCCCAGGCTGGATGGAGTGCTGTGGCACAATCTTGGCCTACTGCAACCTCCGCCTCCTGGGTTAAAATGATTCTCCTGCCTCAGCCTCCTGAGTAGCTGGGATTATAGGCACGTGCCACCATGCCTGGGTAATTTTTGCATTTTTAGTACAGACGGGGTTTCACTATGTTGGCCATGCTGGTCTCAAACTTCTGACCTCAGGTAATCCACCCGCCTTGGCCTCCCAATGTGTTGGAATTACAGGCATGAGCCATCGCGCCTAGCCAAAATCAGAGGTTTTGTTTTGTTTTGTTTTGTTTTAAGATGGAGTCTCACTCTGTCGCCCAGGCTGGAGTGCAATGGCACCATCTCGGCTCACTGCAACCTCTGCCTCTGAGGTTCAAGAGATTCTCCTGCCTCAGCCTCCTGAGTAGCTGGGATTACAGGCGCATGCCACCATGCCCGGCTAATTTTTGTATTTTTAGTAGAGATGGGGTTTCACCATGTTGGCCAGGCTGTTCTTGAACTCCTGACCTCGTGATCCGCCTGCCTCGGCCTCCTAAACTGCTGGGATTACAAGCATGAGCCACTGCTCCCGGCCAAAATAACAGTTTTAAATGCACATAATTATAAAGCAAAATAATTGTATTGAAATAGCTATCAGAATAGTTAAAATATTTGTGATATTATATTGTATATACTTTCTTTGTTTTTTTGAGACAGAGTCTCGCTCTGTTGCCCAGACTGAAGTGCAGTGGTGCAATCTTGGCCCACTACAACCTCTGCCTCCCACATTCAAGTGATTCTTGTGCCTTAGCCTTCTGAGTAGCTGGGATTACAGGGATTTGCCACCACGCCCGGGTAATTTTTGCATTTTTAGTAGAGATGAGGTTTCGCCATGTTGGCCAGGCTGGTCTCGAACTCCTGGCCTCAAGTGGTCCACCCGCCTCGGCCTCCCAAATTGCTGGGATTATAGGCATGAGCCATCATGCCTAGCCTGTCATGCATATATTTATTGATGGTTATAATTACTCCCCTTTCTTCCTCTACCATTTTGAATAACGTGGTTTGTTGGTAGTAAACTTTACAATTGAATGTATAGATTATAGGATATCAACTTGGGATTGTGACTAAACCAGAGAAGAAGTGAACATCACCCAAGTTCCCTGGAGTGGGAGATGGAAGCAGTAACTGCTGGGGCTTTGGATGTTCCTGTCTGAGCAAAGAATAAGAGTGTTTCTTGTTTGATTGAGGCACGTTTGCATTACTGTGGGTGGTGACATGTTGTGGTTGTTTCATGAAAGTTTAAGAAGGGAATGCAGGTTGGAAATGGAGGTCGAGTGACCAAGAGTGAGTGGACTGTGGCAAGGGCCAAAGACCGACCCAACTCAGCCCCTCTCCAAACCTCTTTCTTTCCATCATGACTTCTTGTACTTTAGAGGCTGGATGGCTAGAGAGGACATTTCCAGACTGTCATGCAGCTAGGATTTCCACGTGTCACCTGGCTTCTGCTAAGAAAATGCAAACAAACCAGAAAGGGAAGGCACTAAGAGGAAGTGGCCACACAGCTCTTCTGGCTGCATCGTGATGGAAGCGTTTCTGTTGTTCTGAGGTGGCTGCAGCGGAGGCCCTAGTTCCAGATCAACTTCTGGCTTCTTGGTGCTAAGCAGGTGTCAGCAGCTTCGTGACTTGGAGCCTCCTGCACGGAAACATGGGTAGCAAGGGTCTTGAGTCAGCAGCAGTGGCAGAAGCTCTCCAGCTAGGCTCATTTTACAGTGAGATTCAAGGGTTATTCCTGGAAGCTCAGCCTAGAGTTGGCCTCTCAACCCTTCCATCGTGTCTGAAACCAACCCGATCACCCTCGTCAACCCATTCTGGTTAGGCCTGCTGGGTGGACACTGTTGTCTGCAATGGAACCCCGACCAGTCACTATATTTTATTTTTTTTTCTCCCTCACCCCCTCTTTTTCTGCCTTTTATTACATTGACACTTTTCCTTCTACTCATTTGAAAATTATTCCTTTTCTTTTTCTTTCTTTAGTGGTTAGCCATAATTATTGTTTGTATTTATGTTAATTTCCCTTGTCAATTTATAAAGTTTATCGACATATTTACTTTCTTTCTCAACAAGACAGCACCTTAGCATATTCTCACTTCCTCTGGCCCCTGCCACTCTACTACCAAGTAGGTTTTCTGCGGTGCTCCCAGGGAAAGGGCTGAGGAGGGAGGGAGGGAGGCAGCGACCTTGCTGGTTTGTGATATTGTCAAGAACTGGAAGTGAATCATTCCTAACTCATACTTTTACCTCTTTAAAAAATTGTTCTGGCTAGGTGTGGCGGCTCATGCCTGTAATCTTAGCACTCTGGGAGGCCAAGGCAGGAGAATCACCTGAGCGCAAGGGTTCAAAACTGGCCTTGGCAACACAGGGAGACCCTGTCTCTACAAAAAATTTAAAAACTAACTGGTGTGGTGGTGTGCACCTGAAGTTCCAGCTACTCAGGAGGCTCAGACAGGAGGATCGTTGAACCCGAGAGGCCAAGGCTGCAGTGAGCCTTGATTGTGCCACTGCACTCCAGCCTGGGTGACAGAGTGAGACCTTGTCTCAAAAAATAAAATAAGTAAATAAATAAACAAAAGTGTGCTGAAGAGGCCGGGCGCGGTGGCTCACGTCTGTTATCCCAGCACTTTGGGAGGCCGAGGCCGGTGGATCACCAGGTCAGGAGATCAAGACCATGGTGAAACCCCGTCTCTACTAAAAATACAAAAAATTAGGTGGGCGTGGTGGTGGGCGCCTGTAGTCCCAGCTACTCGGGAGGCTGAGGTAGGAGAATGGTGTGAACCTGGGAGGCGGAGCTTGCAGTGAGCCGAGATCGCGCCACTGCACTCCAGCCTGGGCGACAGAGTGAGACTCCATCTCAAAAAAAAAAAAAAAGTGTGCTGAAGAACAATCTATCTCCACATGTATCATGTGAGAATATTAGCAGGCTGGAAAGCCAATGCTTATTTAACGGGGCATGGTTCAGTTACTTTTCCAAAGACCTTGGAATCAAATTTCTACTGCCTTTTCTGTGTATACATTTAACAATTCAACACATATTTATTGAGTAACTACCGTATGCCAAACAAACACTGTTGTATGCTCTTAGGCTGCATCAGTGATCAAAGCAGACAAATATTCCTGCCCTCAAGGAATTCTGTCTCTCTTTTTTTTATTTCTATTTTTGAGAAGGAATCTCGCTCTGTCACCCAGGCTGGAGTGTAGTAGCGAGATCTTAGCTCACTGCAGCCTCCACCTCCAGGGTTCAAGCGATTCTCCTGCCTCAGCCTCCCAAGTAGCTGGGATTACAGGCACGTGCCACTACACCCAGCTAATTTTTGTATTTTTGTAGAGACGGGGTTTCACCATGTTGGCTAGGCTGGCCTTGAACTCCCGACCTCAAGTGATCCACCTGCCTCGGCCTCCCAAAGTGCTGGGATTACAGGCGTGAGCTATCGCACCTGGCCAAGCTTACCTTCTTGGTAACAGGGGAGAAAGGTCATAAAAATGAGCATAACAAATATGTACGTTATAGAATATGTGAGGAGGCGATAAGTTCCATGGAAAAAAGGGACAAGTAGGCAGGGTTGGGGGACACGTAATGCTGGGGGAGAGGGGCAGATCGTGGTATTCAGTCAAGTAGTCAGTGTGGGCCTCATTGAGAAGCAAATACTTGAAGCAGGTGAGGGGGTGAGAGGGGAGCAGATATCTAGGGAAGGGTGTTCCCAGTACAGCGGACAGCCACAGCAAGGGCCTTACATCCTGGAGGAAGCCTTATTTTAAATATGCTATTGAGAAGCACTCTCTCTTTTTTTTGTCTTGAATCCAGGACCTCAAATTTCTGCTTCTGGCCAGGCACAGTGACTCACGCCTATAATCCTAGCAGTTTGGGAGGCCAAGGTAGGCAGATCATTTGAGGTCAGGAGGTCAAGACCAGCCTGGCTAACATGGTGAAACCCCATCTCTACTAAAAATACAAAAATTACCTGGGTGTGGTGGCATGAAGAATGGTGTGAACCCGGGAGGCGGAGCTTGCAGTGAACTGAGATTGCACCACTGCACTCCAGCCTGGGCGACACAGCAAGACTCTGTCTCAAAAAAAAAAAAGAAGAGGGCACAGCTTGAACAATGGCTCAAGGCGCTGCCCACCCTATTTCTCCATAGATATTAACGGTGGAATCTTTAAAATGTCAAAAGTATGTTGTCTTGTTCTGGGGCCTGCAGAGGAGGATGCTGGGGAGAGTCTCAGGCTATGGCAAGTCCCTGGGATTACAGGCATGCACCCTCATACCTGGCCAATTTTTGTATTTTTAACAGAGACGGGGTTTCAGCGTGTTGGCCAGGCTGGTCTTGAACTCCTGACCTCAGGTGATTTGCCTGCCTCGGCCTCCTGAGTCACCATGCCTGGCCAAGCCCTTGTCCTTTAAAGAGAGGGGCTTCCTACTCCCTGTGGGGTGAGGCTGTGAGGCACTGGTTGGGGATGGGTGCAGAGGGTCCCTTTGCCATACCAGCTGTGGGGTCAGGCAGGCAGGCCACGCCCTTGTAGGGCCCAGGACATGATATGCCCTCCTTCCCCAGCCTCCATGCTGAGGGACTTGCCAGGGGGTGGAGACCAGTGAGTGGGAGAGAGGGACTTTGAGAGGACCCTGGGTAGGGGCTCATCCCAGGGTGAGGAACAGCGATCTGTGAGGGGCCCTTCCTGCCAGCAAAGATTCAAAGATGGGTGTTTACACGGACCAGGTTCTGCCTGCAATGAAGCCCATCCACAGATGAGACTCTCTCCTGGAATGGAGGATGGGGAGATTGAAAAGGGCCCAGTGGGTGCCAATGAAAGGACCAAGACCCGTATACAGCAGGCCTGCTGTGCCCCTGCCTCCCTTAGAGAAAGGCCTGGTCCCTCTTCTTTTCTTCTACCCACTCCCGCCCAGCTGAACGGTCCCCTGTCACTTCCTCCCCATCGGTCCTTTTAAACCACATTCCACCCAGATAGGGTGGGTGTGCCCCCTACTGGACCCTGGGGCCGCTCAGGGATGGAGGGCGTGAGCTGCGGAAAGGAGCTAGGCATTCTGCCAAGTGTTGGCTTTGAGACAGTACAGACTGCGGGGACCCGGCTCCCTCCTCTAGACCCCTGTTCCCTCCCCTAGTCTTCTTCCCTTGACGTTCCACACCCCATTTCTTTCAAATGTCCCTGCACAAGCTGTGGCTCCCAAGCCATCACTATCCCGATCACTTCTCCAGATCTGCAGGCACTGAATTCCTTGCTGCCTCGGGGCCTTTGCATTTGCTGTTCCTGGAGCCGGGGAGGGTTTTCCCTGAAACACTTTCCTTCAGGGCTCATGTCAAATGTCAGATCCTCAGGAGGCCTTCTCTGACCACCCAGGCTGGGTCAGGGCCCCCATAGGTTGTCTTTTGGGCACTCGAGTTTTTCCTTTAAGGCCAAGTCATGACTTCAATTACAAATGAAGGAGGTAACAAGTAATTCAGAGTCAGTCTCCCCAGAGAGGCCTCTCCAACTTCATAAACGTAAGCTGGATCTTGACGGATGAGTCGTTTGGCAGGAGTTGAGCAGAGAAGAGCATGCCAAGAAGAGGGAACAGCTTGAACGATGGCTCAGAGGTGCTGTCAACTCTCTTTCCCTATAGATATGAATGAGAAAATACCCTATAGATAAGAATGTCAAAGGTATGGGGTCTCGTTCCAGGACTTGTGAAGGAGGATGCTGGGAAGAGCATCTTAGGGGTTACAGGGACTAGCACAAGGGTTCCACTTTAGGTAGGAAGAATGCAGAAGGCCTTTCGGCCTGAGGAGGTGACAGTCCCATGCCCCACTGTGCCTGCAGCTTCTCCCATGGTGCCTGCCTTTTCTAGTGTTTAATAGACCATGTGCTGGAACAGGGACGAGAGACTGACTAAAGATGGTTCCCTTGACCTCAATCTCTCTCCAGCCTCCACCTCTTTTAGCTGCTCACAGTGAAATCCCCTCTCTCTGTCTCTGTTTCCTGTTTCCTTTCCTTTCTTTTTCTTTTTTTTGAGACAGAGTCTCGCTCTGTCGCCCATAATGTGTTCCTGCTAAGGCTTTGATCCCCAGCAAGATGCTGAGATGGCTCTTGCTAAGATCTGACACCATCATTTGCAACTTTGAAGATTATCTGATGTGTCAACTCCTTGTTTCTTGTTTTCTTTCCACTTTCTTTCTCTTCCTTTCTTTCTTTCTTCCTCCTTCCCCTCTCCTCCCCTTCCCTTCCCTTTCCTTCCTTTCCATTCCCTTCTCCCCCCGCCTTCCCTTCCCTTCCCTTCCCTTCCCTTCCCTTCCCTTCCCTTCCCTTCCCTTCTCCCCCTCCCCTTCCCCCCCTTCCCCTCATCTCCTTGCTTTCTTGCTTTCTTTCTTTGATAGTGTCTTGCTATGTTGCCCAGACTGGAGTGCAGTGGCAAGATCATAGCTCAACGTTACTTCAAACTCCTGGGCTCAAGCATCTTCCCCCCTCAGCCTCCTGATGTTTTCTTTTCTTTACTGGGCTTCTAGGATGCCATGTTCTCCTGGTTTTCCTCCTACTTCTCTGCCTTCTCTATCCTTGCCTACCTTCTTTTCTGCTCAGCTACCAAACAGGGCAGTGCCTCATAGCTCAGTCTTAAGGTCTCTTGGCTTCTGTCTACATTTGCTCCTTCTCTCCAAGGTGAGCTCATCCACAATTATAGCTTGTGATGCCATTTTAGAATCATCATTCCTACACCTGTGTGCCTTGCTCTTGGAAGCTCTTGCATGGATCCAACTGTCCACTTGACCTCTGCACTTGGATGTCTAATTAGCCTCTTAATGCAGGATGGTCTAAAGCAACTTCTGTTTCTCTTCTCACTCAACCCTGAACCTGTTCCCACCCCACCCCATCTATGCTTCAGCTAAAGATATGACCAGTCACCCAGTTGCTTGGGCTAGAAGTCGAGAAGTGCCCCTGAATGCCTTGTTTCCCTCACCCCCACATTTGATCTATCTCTATGCCTTGGCTCTACCTTTGAAACTTGTTTGACCCATCAGTCAACAACTGGATAAAGAAAATATTTTATATATACATATATATATGAATATGTGATATATATATATACACACACACCATGGAATGCTACTCAGCCATAAAAAGGAATGAAATAATGGCATTTGCAGCAACCTGGATGGAGCTGGAGACCATTATTCTAAGTGAATAACTCAAGAATGGAAAACCAAACATCTTATGTTCTCACTTCAAAGTGGGAGCTAAGCTATGGGGACGCAAAGGCATGATACAATGGGGACTTGGGGAGAAGGGTGGGAGGGGGTGAGGGATAAAAGACTACACATTGGGTACAGCGTGCACTGCTCGGATAATGGGTGCACCAAAATCTCAGAAATCACCACTAAAGAACTTATTAATGTGGCCGGGCGCGGTGGCTCACGCTTGTAATCCCAGCACTTTGGGAGGCCGAGGCGGGCGGATCAGAAGTTCAGGAGATCGAGACCACGGTGAAACCCCGTCTCTACTAAAAATACAAAAAAAAAAAAAAATTAGCCGGGCGTGGTGGTGGGTGCCTGTAGTCCCAGCTACTCGGAGAGGCTGAGGCAGGAGAATGGCGTGAACCCGGGAGGCGGAGCTTGCAGTGAGCCGAGATTGCGCCACTGCGCTCCAGCCTGGGCGACAGAGCGAGACTCCGTCTCAAAAAAAAAAAAAAAAAAAAAAAAAAAAAAAAGAACTTATTAATGTAACCAAACATTACCTGTTTCCCCAAAACTATTGAAATAACAACAAAAAACAAACCTGTTTTGAATCCAGCCACTTGTCACCATCTTCAATGTTAGAGCCCTGGTCCAAGATACCATCATTTTTCACCTGGACCCTCTCAGGGGCTTTCTGACTGGTTCTCCTGCTTCCTCTCCTACTGCTTTTTCCACTATGGCATCCTCCTCCCAATCCTATCCTTTAAAAAGTGGCCTGAGTGCACTTTCCAAAACATAAATATCCCAGAGGTATCCCAACACCTAGACTGGAACCCCAAACCTTCGTTATAGCCTGGCCCTGCCCGCCTCCATGGTCCCATCCCTTTTGAGTTTCCCACTGTCCACCAACCACATCTAGTCCCAAGGAGGTTTTAGACATACCAAGGTGAGTATCATTACAGGATCCTTGTACAAGCTGCTCTCACTACCTGGATGTCTCTTCCCTGGGGTCTTCAAATAATACCACCTCCAAGAGGCCCTCCTTAACTGCACATCCTATCATTCATCACTGTTCCATTACTTGGCTCAGTTTTCTTCAGGCACTTATTGCTGTGTGGTAACATTAGTTATGGGTTTACTGTCTGTCTATAACAATAGATGAATGTCTGTCTTGTATCCTGCTTTGGGTAGCTAGATCTGTGTCTGGCACACAGTAGAGGCTCAAAAAACATACACAGAAAGAAGGGAGAGAGGAAACCCCAAAAGTGTAGTTTAGGGCAATCTCTGGGGCTCCATAAGAGACCAAAAAGCCCATACGATAGCTGCCAATCTTGGTTCCTTAATCTTAAATGACTCCTGATGGGAGTGATGATTCACTATCTGGAATTCTTCTCTTCTCCCTACTCTTTTCTTCTTCTTACTTAAGAGTAGTCAGACTAATGTCCACCCAAGGCAACTGTTAACCTTCCAAACCCACAGCCACTATAGATAGATTTAGGGCGACCTTACAGATTTATCCAGTATCTATCATTTTATACTTGAGTAACTATAAAGGCCAACATAGAGAGTTCCAAAAATGAAGAAACTTGGCTCTAAATGATATAGTGACAATAATAACTATATTTTGGGGCTATTGTTTTGTGCCAGAAAAGATTTTAAATGCTTTCGGTGCACTTCCTCATTCAATCCTCAGAAACGCTCCTTGAAGTTGTCGAATCAATTATCTGTTACTGCATAACAAACCACGTTAAAACGTAGTGGCTTAAAAGAACAACTATATTTTTTGGCCCATAATTCTGTACGCCAGCAATTTGGATTGGGCTCAGCTGGGTGGTTCATTTGCTGGTCTCCCTGGGGTTGCTCATGTACAATCATCCAGCAGTGCAACTGGGGCTAAGATGGCCTCACTCATATGTCTGGTGGCTGCTGTGACAGTCAGCTGGGACACGTGTCTCCAGCAGGCCAGCCTGGGCTTCTTTCACATGATGGCTGAGATCCACAATAGCAAGCCTTATGGCATTTTTCAAGCCATTCCTTGAGTTGTGTTTGTTGATGTCCCATTACCAAAGGAAGTCACATAGCCAAGCCCAGAGTCAATGTGAAAGGAGACCACGCAAGGGCAAACTTGTTTATTGGGGCCATTACCCAGCAATCTACCACAGAGGTTGGAACTTTATTTTATTTTATTTTTATTCTTTTATTTTATTTTATTTTATTTTTTGAGACAGAGTCTCGCTCTGTCACCCAGGCTGGAGTGCGATGGCACAATCTTGGCTCACTGCAAGCTCCGCCTCCCAGGTTCATGCTATTCTCCTGCCTCAGCCTCCTGAGTAGCTGGGACTACAGGTGCCCGCCACCACGCCTGGCTAATTTTTTTGTATTTTTAATAGAGACAGGCTTTCACTGTGTTAGCCAGGATGGTCTCGATCTCCTGACCTCATGATCCACCTGCTTCGGCCTCCCAAAGTGCTGGGATTACAGGCGTGAGCCACCGCACCCGGCCAGAGGTTAGAACTTTATTATCCATGTTTTACAGGTGAGGAAACTGAGGATGAGAAAGGGCAAGAAATCTGCTCCATGACCCAGAGCTACTAAAGGCAGAGGGGAACAGAAATCCTTTGCTCACAGCCTCAGTATCTCCACTGCCTTCCAAAGGCAATTAAGTCCTCACCTGGAGGAACCAAGACACCACCTTGTGAAATGGCAAGATGTCAAGTTCGTCTTTGACTGAGCTCTCAGCTGCACTTCTTTTATTACAGTTAGCCAAAATTATATTAGCTTAAGTCACCTAACCCGTTTGTTCTGCAGATTTCTCATCTGTAAAGTGGGTTTGTAACAACGCTCTTATTTTTCCTTCCCTTCTTTTCACAGGTGTTGATCTTGGCTGGGCAAGGTGGCTCATGTCTGTAATCCTAGCAGTTTGGGAGGCCAAGGCAGGTGGATCACTTGAGGTCAGGAGTTCGAGACCAGCCCCGCCAGCATGTCAAAACCCCGTCTCTACTAAAAATACAAAAATTAGCCGGGCACGATGGCACGCACCTGTAATCCCAGCTACTCGAGAGGCTGAGGCAGAAGAATCGCTTGAACCTGGGAGGCGGAGGTTGCAGTGAGCTGAGATCGTACCACTGCACTCCGTCCTGGGTGACCGAGTGAGACTCTGTCTCAAAACAAACAAACAAAAACCCACAGGTGTTGGTCTTTTCTTATAATTTTGTTTATTGTCTGTTCTTGCTTACTAGCTTCTTGAGGGCTGGGGTTGTTGCCTAGCAGTTCTAGGCACTGCTGTATCTCTAGTGCCTAGAACAGTGCCTGGGATATACTAGGTGCTCAGTAAATATTTACTGAATGAACAAATACATAGATGAATGAGGGATTTGGAGTAGCAGGTGGGAGAAAATCGGGGAAAAAAATAGACCTGTGGCATGGAGAAATCTTTAAAGAAATCCCTAAAAGCCCCTGGCTTCTCTTTGCTGCCTAAAATGGATTGCAAACCACCCCACACTGGTCTTCAGGCCCAGTGCTGAGCCGTGCCCCCACGTAAAGTCTAACAGGTGGGGGCCAGGGGCTTGCCTCTCTATGTGGTCTTCAGGGACCCAGTCCCCTTCTACCTGTGGCTCTGCCCTCCTCTAGGTCCTCAGTGTCCCCTCCATTCAGCTAGCAGATGGGGAAAGACGGAACAAGTCTTACTCAGGGGGTGGGAGAACTGAGGGAGTGGGAAGTATTTATGGTCCAGGTTTGAAAGAGTCTCACATCCTATTGGCTAGAACTTAGTCATATGGCTGCAGTTAGCTGCACAGGAACCTGGGAAATGTGTTGCTTTGGCTCTGGAAGAAGAGGTGATGGGTTTGGTGAACATCTAGTCAGTCTCTGCCTTGACTGCTGTTTCTAGCCCAGAGATTTGATAATCTTGGAATTTTCCATTTCATGGGACCAGGGGAGTGGGGAGGCACTCAGTTTCCTTACACCTCTCTACTTTTCCTCACCCCCCTCACCTAATAGCATGTGTCACTTCTAATGTAATTTATGCATTTATTAAGCCTTTTGTTTATTGTTGGTCTCTCCTCACCAGGATGTGCCATCCAAGGGCAAAGGGCTTTCTGCAGTTTATTCACCACTGCCTCCTCCACACTGGGACGGTGCCTGGCATGTAGTAGGCACTCAATGTGATATTGATCAAAAGAAAGTTAATTCCATATCTTGGTTATTGTGAATAGTGCTACAATAAACATGGGAGTGCAGATATATCTTTGATATATTGATTCCTGTTCTTTTGGATATATACCCAATAGTGGAATTACTGGATCATATGGTAGTTCTATTTTTAGTTTTTGAGGAATCTCTATACTCTTTTCCATAGTGGCTATACTAATTTACATTATCACCAACAGCGTGCAAGCGAGCATTCCCCTTTTTCCCTATCTTTGCCAGCATCCATGATTCCCAGCCTTTTTGATGAAAGCCATTTGAACTAGGGTAAGATGATATCTCATTGCAGTTTTGGTTTGCATTTCTTATGGTCAGTGATGTTAAGCATATTTTCATGTATTTGTTGGCCATTTGTAGGGTCTTCTTTTGAGAAATGTCTATTCAGATCTTTTGCCCATTTTTAAATAGAATTATTATTATTATTGTTTTGCTATTGAATTGTTTGAGCTCTTGATACATTCTTGAGCTCAGGAGTTTGAGACCAGCCTGGCCAACGTGGTGAAACCCCGTCTCTACTAAAAATACAAAAATTAGCCTGGCATGGTGGCACGTGCCTGTAATCCCAGCTACTCGGGAGGCTGAGGCAGGACAATCACTTGAACCTGGGAGGTGGAGGTTGCAGTGAGCTGAGATTGCACCACTGACTCCAGCCTGGGCAACAGAGTGAGACTCCATCTCAAAAAAAAAAAAAAAAAGAAAAAGAAAAAAAAAGAACGTCACCCTGAATTGTCACACCTAGGGTTTTGAATCCTTATAGGGGTCCTACTCCTTCCCCAGCCTCCACAGAAGGAGCTCTCACCAGGAGCTGGGCCCACCTGCCTCTGCAGCCCTGATGTAGCAAAGACACTAATAGGCATGGAGGGAGCAGGCACCCCTGGACCAGCAGTCAGGCAACCCAGGCTCCATCATTTCAAATCTTGACTAAGCACCTACTGCTTGCCAGGCACTGTCCTCCCAAGCCTGGATGTGTAACTCACGGGCCTTCTATTCCAATGGGGGAATCTGCTGATGAACAAGGAAGCAAAGACATGATCAAGATTATTTCAGATGGTGACAGTGCGGTGAAGACAATAAGCACAGGAAGGGGACAGAAGGGGCCGGATGCGTCAGGACTGCTTCAAGTGGAGGGAGAGGCCGGAAACAAGGAGGGCCTCTCTGAGGAGTGACATTGGAGCTGAGATCTGTGTGTGGGAAAGAGGCAGCCATACAAAAATATGAGGGCCGAGTAGTCCTCGTGAAGGAATGACAAGTGCTAAGGCCCTGAGGCAGAAACGAGCTTGGAGTGTTGGGAGAAAAATGCCGGGTGAGGGCGGTGGGAGGAAGAACGTAAAGTGAAGCCCTATCCTTTTGCCGTTAACTCCCTTGAGGTTTGAGTACAACCCACTTCCTAACTTGGCCCCTAAACTCTGGGCATCTGTGAGCTTAAATAAAACCTTTCTCTGGGAGGCTGAGGTGGGAGGATCACCTGAGCTCAAGAGGTCAAGGCTGCAGTGAATTATGATCATGCCACGATCCTCCAGTCTGGGTGACAGAGCAAGATCCTGTCTCAAAACAAACAAACCTTTCTTGGACCAATTTCTACTTTTATTTTAACAGTTTTTGTAAAGGGAACAGGACATTCGTCAAGGAGTCAGCTAGCTTAAATTCTGGCCGCAGCTTTTTCAGTAGCAAGTTGTATGACTTTGGACAAGTCCCTTTTCTTATCTGTAAACCAGGGGACTGGATCACAAGTTCTAAGGGCTCTTCCAGCTGAGACATGTGGCACCAGGAATTCATGTAAACTCTTCTTGATCCTATGTATTTTCAGCTTGGTATGTTCTGCTTGTGTCTGCTCCTTCTTGCAGGAAGCATGCATGCAACAATCACGTAGTAGACATTTTTGAGAACAGAAGACAATCGGAACATACATTAACAGGGAACGGTCTAATACATCGTGCAGCTATTCAAAGAAGAATGAGCTGGGCATGGTGGCTCATGCCTGTAATCCCAGCACTTTGGGAGGCTGAGGTGGGTGGATCACCTGAGGTCAGGAATTTGAGACCAGCTTGGCCAACATGGTGAAACCCCATCTCTACTAAAAATACAAAAAAAAAAAAAAAAATTAGGCGGGCGTGGTGGCAGGTGCCTGTAATCCCACCTGCTCGGGAGGCTGAGGCAGGAGAATCACTTGAACCTGGGAGGTGGAGGTTGCAGTGAGCCGAGATCGCACCATTGCACTCCAGCCTGGGCAACATATTCATGAATATGGGGAAAAGTGGAGGAGGATAAACTCCAGGCTGTAAGAGGAATAACCTATGAGTGTGTATGTGCTACAGGTGTAGGGAATGAGGAATGGGGAATGGAGAGGGGATAAGGGAAGGTTATTCATTTTCTAATTTAATTAATTAATTAATTAATTAATTTATTTATTTTTTGAGACGGAGTCTCGCTCTGTCGCCCAGGCTGGAGTGCAGTGGCGCAATCTCGGCTCACTGCAAGCTCCGCGTCCCGGGTTCACGCCATTCTCCTGCCTCAGCCTCTCCGAGTAGCTGGGACTACAGGCGCCCGCCACCACGCCTGGCTAATTTTTTGTATTTTTAGTAGAGACAGGGTTTCACCGTGGTCTCGATCTCCTGACTTCGTGATCCACCTGCCTCGGCCTCCCAAAGTGCTGGGATTACAAGTGTAAGCCACCGCGCCCGGCCATTCATTTTTTATTTTTGAGATGACGTCTTACTCTGTCGCCCAGGCTGGAGTGCAGTGGCGTGATTTCAGCTTACTGCAACCTCTGCTTCCAGGGTTCAAGCTATTCTCCTGCCTCAGCCACCTGAGTAGCTGGGATTACAGGCACCCACCACCACACCTGGCTAATTTTTGTATTTTTAGTAGAGATGGGGTTTCACCATTTTGGCCAGGCTGGTCTTGAACTCCTGGCCTAAAGTGATCTGCCCTCCTTGGCCTCCCGAAATGCTGAGATTACAGGTGTGAGCCACTGTGCCTGGCCCATTTTGTCTTAATATTTGCTGTTTCATTGGTTTCAAATAAAAATGTGTTGCTTTATTTTTTTTTATTTTTTATTTTTTGCTTTTATCATCTTAGAAGGAGAACTTAATACATCTCTAAGGAGTCAAGCTGCCAGGGGAAACATCCTTGCAGACATCTACTGGCCACTGACAGCATGCATTGCTCCCTGGGCCACACCTAACCCCATGGTTGTCATCCCCCACGTATGCTTCCCCAAGGAGATCAGCAGACATCCTAGGGCCCGGCCAGCCATCTGGGCCTGCGTGTATCAGTGGAATTTTGGCAAAGGGTTGATGTGATGCAAGATCTCTAAGTCTTCTGTCCTTTGGGGATTGAGAGAAGTAGAGGAATGGGAGTGAGCAGGACTCAGTCTGATTTTACAAGGATATCCCCCTCCCCTCTCTGCATCCCCACCCCCATCTCGAAGGCTGCAGAATGATCACATTCTGTATTCCTATGGGATATGAGATCACAGGCATGATTATGGCATGAGATGCTCCAGCTGCAAGGGTCTTCTGGGACCTTCTAGCATTCCTCTGACTGCAGATGGGGATGTACCCACCACCCCTGAGGCCCATCATGGGGGGCAGTGGAGGGTAGGGGAGCTTATTGTTGGAGTTCGACAAGCTGTTTCCTGGTGACGTTCTCCCTCCAGGAAATCGCTGCAGATGCCCATTTTAAACCTCCCTCACTGCAGTCTGTGCTTGCTTCCTTGGCAGGGGGCTTCATCCTCCAGGCAAGAGCCTTTAAGGAAGGCCAGTAAGTAAGTTACTGCCTCACTCCAGCTTTCTTGTCTTAGAGTCAGTAAGGAATCATCCTGCCCCTGCCTCTTGGATAGTACTTGATGCTTTTCAAAGTCCTCTTGCATTCCCTCTCCTTTGAATGGCCCCTCAGAATAATCCTTGAGGCAAGAATAGTGGGGATTATTACCTCCATATTGCAGAGAAAATGGAGACTGAAGCAGTTAAGGGAGTTGCCCATGTCCCAGAATGAGTAGTAGGCAGTCCCAGGTTCGGGCTCTAAGATCAGCCTGTTCAGCTCTTGCTGCATCCTCAGAAGTGCCCCTCCCCGTCGAAGGTCCCCTAAGAGATTGGCTAAGTAAGCCCAATTCATAGCTAATGAACTCACTTCCCAGTTGCAGCTGAGTGGATCAGGGTGGACCCCTGATCTGAGGACCACCCAGAGGCTGGGCTGTGACCACCACCAGGTGACCACCAATCAGCCTCATGCCTTAGCACTTGAACGGAGGTCACAGGCTTTGGTTGCACTGAACTGCAGAGGCATGTGGAGTCAGCATCAGAGCCACGTGCTGATGGAAGACACAAGGGGACGGGTGCTCTGAACTGGGAAGGAAGAAGGAAGCCAGTCCATAATGCGGAGACCAGGAAAGTGTGCGAGGGGCGGCCAGGTAGCCCCAGAGAGAGAAAGGGCCTGGGGCTTTCAGATCCCATGTGCTGGCTGGATGTCCTATAATTAGGCAATGTGATGGACCCCCTGAAGCTGTTCAGTGACTTTACTTTTTCAGAACTGGGTCCGGATGAGAACAGCAAAGGTGGGGCTAGGGTTCTCCCAGACACAGGGACAGAACGCCCAACTCCCACTGGCCTAAGCAAAAAGTGCAACTTTTTTTTTTTTTTTTTTTTTTTTTTGATGGAGTCTCACTCTGTCACCCAGGCTGGAGTGCAGTGGTACGATCTCGGCTCACTGCAACCTCCTCCGCCTGCTGAGTTCAAGCAATTCTCCTGCCTCAGCCTCCTGAGTAGCTGGAACTACAGATGCATGCCACCACACCCGGCTAATTTTTTGTATTTTTAGTAGAGATGGGGTTTCACCATGTTAGCCAGACTGGTCTCAAACTCCTGACCTTGTGATCCACCTGTCTCAGCCTCCCAAAGTGGTGGGATTACAGGCGTGAGCCACCACGCCCGGCCAGAAAGTGCAACTTCTTGGCTCAAGGAGCTGAAAACTCCAAGGGCAGATCTGGGCAGGTTTAGTGGGATCCAGGGGCTCATTCAGTGCCGTTGGACATGGTCTCTGCTTTCCACTGTGCCGGCCTCCTTCTCAGGTGTCCTCTCCTCATGTTGGCAAGAAGGCTGCCAGCAGCAGCAGACACACCTCCCACCTTCTCAGCAACTCCAGGAGAAAGTGAGCATCTCTCTTTCCAACAGTTTCAACAAAAATCCCAGAACTAAGTCCCACCAGCTCTGATGGTGTCGTACAGCCTATCCTGAAGCAACCTCTGTGGCTAAGGAGATGCGCTATCCTGATCCGTCAGGACTGAATCAGACATCACCTGGATCACATGTGCTGCCCTGGAGCCCATGTGGAGTCACCTCCATTGGACCTCCAGGGACTGGCAGTAGGGAATGGGTGATTTCACCAGAAACATTAGGGTACTGGGTTACAAGGAGAGTGTGTTAGTCAAGGTAAGCAGCGTGCTTGCAATAAACAACCACAACATGTTAGTGACCGAACACAATACAACTTATTTCTGCTTCCAGTGGTGGCAGGGGCAGGGCTCTACTTCATTTGGTCACTCAGAGATCCAGGCTGATAGAGGGGCTCTGTCATCTTTAACATGTAGCTTCCAAGAAAATCCTAGTCGATAACATCTAGAGGCAGGCAGGGAAATAAAGATCATGCTTTTTTTTTTTTTTTTTTTTTTTGAGACAGGGTCTTGCGCTGTCACCCTGGCTGGAATGGAGTGGTGCAAACATAGCTCACTGAAGCCTGGAACTCCCAGGCTCAAGCCTCCCAAGTAGCTAGGACTACAGATGCATGCCACCATGCCTGGCTAATTAAAAAAAAATTTTTGTAGAGATGGGGTCTCACTGTGTTGTCCAGGCTCGGGTAGGTCATGCTTTTTAGGATCCAGGCCTGAGAGTGGCATGCATCAATTCTATTGGCCAGAACTGGGTCACATGATCACACCCAAGTAGGAGGGACCAGAGAGGGAGGTTGTGTGCCTAGGAGGAAGAGGAGGCAGTCTCCAGTGTAAAGGAGGAACAGATGGATGCTGCCCAGAAAAACACGAGAGTCTTCCTGACCTTTCTAGTACAGCCCAGCTCCTTTGGACTTTTCAGTCAAGGGTTCCTGGCATGTAGGAGTATTGGCCCCATCTTCCCAACTGAGATCTCCTCTTTGACGGCTTGGACTTCAGCCTCCCCTCCGATCCCTGCCCACCCAACCTCCTTCCGACTGTTAAGGGCTGATGCACATCAGTCACTCTGGATCAGCTGACAAAACCCATATGTGCTCTGAGGACAGGCAGGAGTGGAGCAAAGGGTGAGAGGGAACAGTTTTGGCCTGGAGACCTGCTAGATCTGCATGCCAGCTGTTCTTCCCCTCAGCCAAAAGCATCCTCTTCTTCACCTGAAGTTCAGGGCAAATGGACCAGGTAGGAAAGCAGACCCATTTGTCACAAAGAAGCAGCATCCTAGCCATTGGAAGACCTTGGCAGGGAAGGTTGTGTGCCAACATTGCTGTTGGCAGCAGTAAATCCTTCATGCAATCATTCATTTATTCACCTCTGAGTGTGTACTGTGTGCCTCGCATTGTGCTGGGTGCTAAGGCAAAAAGGATACACAAGAAGTATAAGATATTGTATCCACTGATCTGGTGTCAAAGGACCCAGGCTTATGTAGGTTGAACAATGAGAGAGAAATTGTTAATAAGGCAATGTATTGGTTTAGAGATGAATGGAACTTTAGGTGAGTAACCATCCTGGTCATAAACAAACAACATATTTAGTGTCTCAATGACCAGCCACCTGATCTCCTCATCCTAGAGCTGTCTGTTAGAATTCCAGGTAAAATGATAATAATAAACGGAAGAGCAATAGCCATCACTTACTGTGTGCATCTGGCACTGTGCTATATAAATTATCCAAATGTAATACCTTACATCATTCTCCCAACAGCTGTATACAATGAAGACTCAATTAAAAAACTGGCTGGCTTGGTGGTACATGCCTGTAGTCCCAGCTACTTGGGAGGCTGAAGTGGGAGAACTGCTTTGGTCTGGGAGGTTGAGGCTGCAAAAGAGCCATGATCGTGCCACTGCACTCCAGCCTGAGACCTTCTCAAAAAAAAAAAAAAGTAATCATGCTAAAAATTTAAAAAATTAACATTAAAAAAAAAAAAAAGGCCGGGTGCAGTGGCTCATGCCTGTAATCCAAGTACTTTGGGAGGCCGAGGTAGGTGGATTGCTGAGTCCAGGAACTCGAGACCCGTCTGGGCAACATGGTGAAACGCTGTCTCAAAAAAAAAAAAAAAGAAAAGAAAAAAACCACACACACACACAACCATAAAAAATTCACCAGACATGGTGGATGGTGGCAGCATGCACCTGTGTCCCAGCTACTCAGGAGGCTGAGGTGGGAGGATGGCTTGAGCCCAGGAGGAAGAGGTTGCCGTAAACTGAGATTGCACCACTGCACTCCAGCCCGGGCAACAGAGAGAGATCCTCTCTCAAAAATAAATATATAATGGCCAGGCACAGTGGCTCACGCCTGTAATCCCAGCACTTTGGGAGGCCGAGGCAGGCGGATAACAAGGTCAGGAGATCGAGACCATCCTGGCTAACACGGTGAAACCCCGTCTCTACTAAAAATACAAAAAAAATTAGCCGGGCGTGTTGGCGGGCGCCTGTAGTCCCAGCTACTCCGGAGGCTGAGGCAGGAGAATGGCGTGAACCCGGGAGGCGGAGCTTGCAGTGAGCCGAGATTGCGCCACTGCACTCCAGCTTGGGCGACACAGCGAGACTCTGTCTCAAAAAAAAAATAAAAATAAAAAAAAATAAAAATAAATAAATAAATAAATAACTCACCTATCCCTATCCCTATTTTTTTTTCTTTCTTTTTTTTTTTTTTTTTGAGACAGAGTTTCACTCTTGTCGCCAGGCTGGAGTGCAATGGCACCATCTCGACTCACGGCAACCTCCACCTCCTGGGTTCAAGGGATTTTCCTGCCTCAGCTTCCTGAGTAGCTGGGATTACAGATGCCCGGCACCATTCCCAGCTAATTTTTGTATTTTTAGTAGAGACGGGGTTTCACCATGTTGGCCAGGCTGGTCTCAAACTCCTGACCTCAGGTGATCTGCCCGCCTCGGCCTCCCAATGTGCTGGGATTACAGGCGTGAGCCACCGTGCCCCGCCCTCTATTTTCAAAGTCAGAAAACCAAGGCTCCAAAAGCCTTCAGGAATCTGCCCAAAGTTATACAGCCATTGGGTGGCAGTGCTGGGGTTGGCATTCAAGTCTCTCTGATGCCAAAGCCCAGGTTTGACTGCCTGTGTGTTACATTATAAACTGCACCTGTCACGACAGTCCTCTCAACACCCTTTCCAAGTCTGCAACTCCCAGCCAGTGTGTCTGAAGGGTGGCTGCCCACTGCCAGGAGCTGCTGTTACAATTTTGAGTGTCAGCTGTGTTTTGGGGGCTGGATAAGTCCAGAGAGTCAGGGGGCCAAGTCCTGAGACTGTAGAACCTGCAGCAGACCCAAGGGACAGAGGCTTCAGCTTCCTCCTCTGGCCTCATCTCTTTGGCTGCTGATCTTCTCCCCCACGAATAGCCATCCGTCTGAACAGGGCGTATGAGGACAGTTCTCCTTCAGTATCTCCAGGCAGAAGCTTGGCAGAGGAAATGCTTCTCCACCCACTTGGTTTCCTGTCCTATGATGGCTCTTCCATCTGGTTCATTCATTCATGTATTCATTCAACAAATCATTACCGAGCACTGACTCTCTGCCTTGCCATGGACAAGGTACTGGAGGAGGTGGGGAAATGAAGATGGATCAATACGAAAGACGAGACACTCATATACAAAGAGTTGTCCAAGCCGGGTGCGGTGGCTCACACCTGTAATCCCAGCACTTTGGGAGGTCAAGGCGGGCAGATCACCTGAGGTCGGGAGTTCGAGACCAGCCTGCCCAACGTGGAGAAACCTGGTCTCTACTAAAAATACAAAATTAGCTGGGCGTGGTGGCGCGTGCCTATAATTCCAGCTACTCGGGAGGCAGAGGCAGGAGATTCGCTTGAACCCGGGAGGCGGAGGTTGTGGTGAGCTGAGATCATGCCACTGCACTCCAGCCTGGGCAACAACAGCAAAGCTGCATCATAAAAAAAAAAAGAGTAGTCCAAGGTAAACATGAAGAGGACCATGAGAAAGCCCAGACCAAGACCTGTGTGAGGTTGAGGTTGAGAGGAGAGATCACATCCAGATTTGGCAGGAGTGGAGAAGGGGTATGCGTTAGTAAGTTTCAAAGAGGTGAAATTTGTGCTGGGCCTTAAAGAAAGGGTAGGATTTGAAAATGTGTAGCCAAAGGGAAGGGAGGGAGAAAAGCATGAGCAAAGGCCTGAGGTGGGAACGTGTGATGTCTAGGGAGTAGTAAGCTGTTCCGTGTGGCAGGGTTGCAGGGTGGAAGTAGAGCAGTGGCAGCCAGGATGGCACTGGTGGCTGGGCCAACTGACTTTATTTTGTGAGCTATGTGCTGTGTCGTATGTCACATCGGCCACAGCCTACCCCTGCTGGAGTGGGATCAGAAGAGATGGAGATAGGTTCCACAGGTCCCAGGAAGAGTCTTGACCCCAAGTTGCTGGCCTCCCTGGGGACACCCTTCTGCACTGTCCTTGGCTGCCTGTCATTCTTGAAAAGCCCTCTGTTGCCACCGCGTTTCAGAATCTCTGACCTGCTCCAATAATACTTCCCACACCTAGTCAGCCCGACAGGCCTTAGAGCCTTAGGGCTGGAAGGGAAGCTTTAGAGAGCCTCTTGCTCAGTGATTTCAATTGTTTCAACAATCTGTAAATCCCATTATTCAAATGGAATCACAGAACCCCCAAACAGGTAACACATACTGCTCTAGTTAAAGCGAGGCGGGGGTCTCCCTACTCCATTTCCCCATCACTCCCCACAGCAGCTCCTGGGGCACTCCTGAGAAGTCTAGGACAGGAGGAATGTGGTTTGAAAACCACTGGTCCGCTCCATTCCCATTTTCATTTTACAGGTCGGGAATCTGACATTGGGAGGAGAGATACAGGGGCTGAACCACCTGACCACTGATTCAGGGTTCATTTTGCTATCTTGTGCCTAAGATCAGGGAGAATGTTGTTGAGTAAATGCATAGACAAAGGCATGTGTGGGTGCCTGGGAGATGCCCCCTCTCCCCTGGGTAGCAATGCCACCATGGGCCTTGTGGCTGGAGCAGTCCCCTACGCCCAACTCTGCAGCCCAGCAGCGGGAGCTACACAAGCTCACCAGTGGCTCACCTGACCCTCAGTCCATCATACACACTGAGAATGGAGATGATGTGCTCAGCAAAACTTACAGCCACTCTCACCAGGGAGATAGGAGTTGGAGTGGTTGTTCTTCACATGTACTGGGCATTTTATTATTTACTGGAGGGTTTTCACAGACATGATTCTACTTAATACTTACACCAGCCGGTGAGCTTGTAAGAGGAGATGCTATCCCTATTTCACCTTTGTTTCATACGAGGCACAGAGAGGAGTCCTCTACCCAGGCCTTCTAATTCCAGGTCTAGAGAACATAGCGTGAGTGAGGGAAGGCGAGAGGCTGTGTGTGTGTGTGTGTGTGTGTGTGTGTGTTGAGAGGCTGCCGGTGAACAATGGAAGAAGAGCAGAGGCTCAGGCTGGGAGCTGGGAGCAGGCTTGTAAATTATTATTATTATTATTATTATTATTATTATTATTACTATTTTAGAGACAGGGTCTCACCCCGTTGCCCAGGCTGCAGTGGCGGTGATGATAGCTCAGTGGAAACTCAAACTCCCAGACTCAAGCAATCTTCCCGCCTCAGCCTTCCAGAGTGCTGGAATTACAAGCATGAGACCCTGTGCCTGACCTGTGAATTATTATACAGTAACTGCTCCTTTAATTATATGCATCTCATTGCAAATGTAAGAGCAAGAGAGGGCCTCCTGGACCTCCCAGTGCCGAGCAGTTCGAAACTATCTGCTGCATGAATTTGATTGAAGAGGGCGTGCCGAGATCTTGTTTCTAGACAGGTCTGGGGTTGTCTCAGCCACATCAGAGGCTGCCCTGCAGCCCATCGTCCATTCCTAGGTCTCACATCTTCCCACTTCCTTTTTTTCTGCAAATGGGGAGAAACACCAACAAAAGTCCTGGCAACGTGTAAGAGGGAGGCAAAGAACATGCAGGGAGGCCTTGCCCAGTGGGTTCTTGTTACTCCGGACATATGGAGTCAACCCCAGCTTTTCCCTCCAAAGCCCCTGACACTGCCTGGGTTCTGCAGGGTGAGACGCCTGGGTTCTGCAGGATGAGAAGGCAGTGCTGTCCTATTTCCTGGCAGTTGCAGGAAACAGAACCATTCTGATTACTGGCAATGGCAGAGGCCACTCTTCTGGGTTCTGGGTAACTCTGGGATCAGTGCCCAGCTCAGCACAGGAATAAAGAAGATATCCAGCTGAAGACTCATGCTGCCACAGGGTCTGGACAGGTTTCTCCAGAGCCTCTGAAAGAAAACTGGGCTGCTCACCCCATTCTCTTACAACCTGCTCGCACTCATCCCTGAGAGCACACACACAGTCTATACCATATGCTCTGAAATACACGTGAACCTTCTCAGAGATATGAATACATGCTTATGAGAAGCCCCCAGCCCAGTGCTCCCTCCCTGCCAAATGTCCCAGACACCTGCATCTGAGTGCCTAGGCATACAGACATTCTGGGAGGCTGAGACAGACAGCCGACATCCCTCCAGGGAGCCTGGCGCATGTGATTTTCAGACAAGGCATAAGTTACTGCCTCCTCCTCTGATATTAAGGAACGGCTTCCTGGCAGCAGTCCCCAGCTCCCGTCCTAATCCTGGGGTTGGCTCTGGCTGCTCAAAAGAACTACTTTCAGGTTTCTCATGGTAACCAGAGGGAGCTATACAGGCTCACCTGTGGCTTATCTGACCTTCAATCCATTTTTTCACCCCCAGCAGGCCTGGCATTAAACACAACACAGGAGTAGTGACAGGGCTGTAAAAGCAGGTCCACTTTATTTACAATGACCAGTGACACATAGATCTTTGGGCTTTTTGTGGTCTTGCGGAGACACCTGGGTGGGGGGCCCACTCCCTCGGTTGGTTAACACACCCTCCTTCCTCATCCTGCTGGGAGAATCCACTGCTGTCAGGACACACCTGCTCTGAGGAGCCTCGACTTGGGAGCATCTCTGGGGTGTCTACTTTCTAGGTAGTCAGTGTCCCAAGCACCTGCCACAAGTTCTCCTTACCTCCTTTGGAAGCCCCATCTTGGTCCTGGTTGTGGGGCACCTAGAAGGGGGCCACATACATCCGTCTGCAGAGAGATGGGACGGGCAAGGAATCCCATGGGGGTGCCAGGGCAGAGGCATGGGCAGCGGCCTGGTGCAGGGCTGTTACCTGGCCTAACCTGTTGTTTGAACGTCGGTAGGACTGTCCCAGTGTTCTCCAGAGGCAGAGCAGTGAAGTCACAGGAGTCCTCCAAGGCGTAGAGAGGCGGGGCTTGGGCCTGCGAATTCCTCCCTGTGTGTATGGCAGCGGACTCTGCCCACCGCCGGCCCGGCCCCAATTCTCCCCGGCCGCTAGATTCTTCCCCTACAAGAATGCCTCTCCAGGGTCATTTTTTTTTGCACAGGGAAGAAGACTAGAGGGACCAAGGGCAAGGTCACTGCCTCCACCCTGCCCAGGGTCCAAACCCACCCTCCTGATTTCTGGAAACTTCTCCTCCCTTCTCTTGAGGGGATGTTTTAGGAGGGAATGAGGAGGTCTGTGGGCAAAGAGAAGAGGTGTAAAGCATAGGGGGCGGGTCCACAATGGCAGGCCCGGGAAACTCCGGGTGTGGGGCGAGAGGAACACCCCCCAATAACCAAGGGCGTATCAGGCATCACCCTGAGCCAAAATGAGGCGGCGGGGCGGACAACACGGAGACCACGGGGGAGACACGGGCCGGGGGCCGGGGCAGCCGAAGCGGGCAGGGCCGGGGTTGGAGGCTGTGAGTCTGGCGGGCCGGGCCTGGGGCTGCGAGTCCTGTCCTTCGGCTCTCAGCGCGCCTGGCCCGCCCGCTCCCTGGGGCCGGCCTTCCAGCGGCGGGGCTGCGCGGGCGGCGGGGGCGCCGGGGCGCCCCGCAGGCTGCACGTCCTCAGCTCCCGGGCCAGGCTGAGCACCTCCGGCCGCTCGCGCTGGGGGGCTCCTCCCTCTTGCTCCTCCGCGTCGTCCTCCTCCTCCTCATCCTCCTCCTGGATGCTGCTGAGGCGCGGCGCCCCGCGGCTGCGCTCGCTCGGCGGCGGCCGGTAGGCGCACTTGGCATTGAGCAGGCGGCGCAGCGGGGCGCGGGGCACCGAGGCGGCGGCGCCCCCAGCGCGGAGATGCTGCTGGCGCACGTGGCGCGCGTCGCTCTGGCGCTGAAGGCGCTTGAAGTCGCTAAAGGCCGCCAGCGCGGTCTGGCGGAGCAGGCGGGCCAGGGCGCGCGCCTTGTGCGCCCGCGCCAGCAGCACAGCGTGGCAGCGCAGCACCACGGCCTTGTGGCGCGCCTGGTGGCGGTAGACCCAGGCGAAGACGCGCGGGTGGCGCCCGTCCGCCGTGCAGTAGGTGATGCGCGGCAGCAGGTAGGCGTGCGCCGGCCTGCGGCCCCCCGAACCCCCGGCGGCGCTGCGCTCGCACGGCTGCATGCGGATGCCGTGCGGCCCCAGCGTCAGCTTCATCTTAGTGCCCCCGCCAGGCCCGCAGCGAGCCCAGATCTTGCCCACAGCGTCGTCGGTGCAGCCGTCGCCCTTGGCGTGCAGAGTGACGGCGTTGCCCAGGTACCACACGGTGTAGGTCGGGTCCTCCTTGTTGAGCTCCACTTTCTGGCGCCGGCTGCGGAACACACGGCCCAGGCGCTCCAGCGGCCAGTCGGGCAGCAGGTCCGGGCAGGAGCGCAGGAAGCTGGAGAGCAGCGACGTGTAGGCGAGCCCCGGACTCAGGCTCTTCGCCTTGCACTTGGCCTCGTCCTCCACCAGCACAAATTTGTTACGTCTCCAGGGCAGCATCGCGGCGGCGGCGAAAGGGGCTGGGGGCGCAGGGAGCTCACCAGCGTCCTGTCGGGAGACCGGGGGAGGGAAGGCGCGCAGAAGTCCACCGCCCTGGAGTCGCGAGAAGCCGGGCAGCGCCGGGGACAGTCTTTGCCTGGAGATGCCCAGTGCCAGGCAGGGCTAGCTTCGCAGATGCCCGGTGCCCAGCCGGGCCAGCAGCCGAGGTGCCGGACGGCGGCCGAGTGGCTGAGAACAGCTTTTCCCGGGAGTGTCTCCAGCCGTCTGGGAAGCGAGGAGGGGCTGGGGGTGAGGTGGGCTGGACGCCCCCCAAGCCCAAACGGTGGGATTTTCGCGGTCCCTGCCGCCGCAATTTGGGTCGCCGGAGCCGCTGGCAGCTGCTTGGTGGGGCAGACCGAGAGCGCGGCTGCGGTGGGGACTCCTTCAGGCGTCGCGGCTCCACCTCCCCGGGCTGCCTACATCACCGGGCGGCACCGCTAGCTCTCTTGTCCCCTCCCCTTGCCCTCTTCTCCCCTCCCCCCGCGCAGGCTCGCGCTGCCCGGGACCCTGCACAGGCGCGGTGGAACGGGTTTAATCATTATTAGTGGAGGGGTGGGGGTAGAGAGGGCTGTTAAGCACTAGGAATCCCCCGAAATATACAGGAGGGCTTTGTCCATGCTAATTTATTTGGCCTCGCTACTGGTCTCCAAGCTCCCCTTGGCGCATTCGGAAACCCCCGCGCCCCACGATTCCTGCTGCCCCTCACCCACAGCATGTCATTACCCCCATCCCTGGGAGTGGGAGTTAGGGGGTGTTCCTGAAGGGGCCGGCCTGGCGCACTTTGCCTCGTCTGCACAGCACAAAGCCAGCCGAGGTGGCTGAGCAGTGCAGTGGAAAAGTACTGTCGCTTGGTGAAGCTTTCTCCCAGGTTCTTCCAAGGTCGTGGGCCAGACCGCTGGGCCTGAGCTGAGAGACCTGGCCACTGCTGCAGTGGCTGGCAGTGCCCCTCGCGTGGTCTGAAGCAGGGAGGGTACTCTTTGAGGGTGGGGGAAACTTTCAGAACAGGGTCTGTGGTAATTGCAGTTGAAAGGTTCCTTCTGGCGAAAGGGCAGCCTCTGGGCTCTGCGAAGATTAAATCAACTCCTATTTGTGAAGTCCTGTGAGTTCCCAGGGGTTTAGCATTCATTTTCTTATTTAATTCTTGGAACAAGTCCAGGCTCAGTTAAATGACTGGCCCAAGGTCTTCAGGCTGGTAGGAGGTAAAACTAGGGCTCCACTCAGGCCTGGGTGACCCAGGGGCTGCCCCCAACCCTCCATGCTCCCCTGGGACCTCCTAATGAGAAGTGATGAGCACCTACTAGGGAGGAAGTTCTGGTGTACTGAGAGACAGTTGTCCCTGGGTGTGGGGACACAGCTCCCTCTTTCAAGATTGGTTAAGCCACAAGTTCCCTAGAACTCCAGGACTGCTCTGATATGGGACCAGGAGTCTTGTTGCCTTGGGCTCTCACAGAGGCAACACTCAAGCTCTTTCCTTGGCTTCTGAACAGGTCATCTGGGGTGGTGTCCAGGTCAGGAGTGAACCCAGGTCTGGGCTGGAGCTGAACTGAGAGCTTGGGCTGGGCCAAGCCAAACCACATGACCTCCGAGAGTGGGAGCAGTGGGAAGATTTGGGAAGATGGTGTGTGCTATCTCGGCCAGCAACATCCTGCCAGTGGGTAGGAGTGAGTGGCTGGGGTCAGAATCCCTGGGGGAATATAAGTAAAATAACAAACCAAAAAAGAAAATAATATGCAAATAAAGTACAGGAAATTACTCCGAATTGCAGTATCTTTGGTTTGGAGGGTGCCTCCCAGATGATATGGTCGGCTGCAGCCTCGGTTCGTTTTTAATATGGAAATATCTTTATCACCTTTTGCTGATTATAAAAGGAAGATGTGCTTGTGGTAAAAATTCACAGAAGAAGGACATGGAAGTAAGTCTTCTACTGTTCCCCACCCTGCAGATGTGGCCTCATTTCCCAGAGGGAGAGAACAGGCTCTGAGAAGCCAGTGATCATTGCAGTGCTTTTCCTGGCGCCACATTTGTCTCCTGGGCCAATGGAGACATTAACTCAACCAAATCCCTTTATGGAAAGGACTTCATGTGGTTTTGACCTGAAAGTCAGTTCACTGTAAAATTCTGCCATGTCCGGCCTTGAGTCTCCTAGGGCCATTCTCTGGACCTTGCCACTGGGGGTTCCCTCTCCCCGCTGGCAGTGGGCTGGTGGGAGTGCTCAGAAGCAAAGCCTCAGCTTGCAAGGCTGAGAAAACTGCAAGATTTTTTTTTTTTTTTTTTTTTTGAGACAGGGTCTTGCTCTGTCTCCCAGGTTGGACTGCAGAGATCACTGCTCACTGCAGCTCGACGTCCCAGGCCCAAGCTGTCTTCCCATCTCAGTCTCTTGAGTAGCTGGGACCACAGGCATGCACCACCATGGCTGGCTAGTTTTTAATTTTTCTGTAGAGGCCGGGCATGATGGCTCACGCCTGTAATCCCAGCACTTTGGGAGGCCGAAGTGGGCAGATCACCTGAGGTCGGGAGTTTGAGACCAGCCTGACCAACATGGAGAAACCCCGTCTCTACTAAAAATACAAAAATAGCCTGACGTGGTAGTGCATGCCTGTAATCCCAGCTACTCGGGAGGCTGAGGCAGGAGAATCGCTTGAACCCGGGAGGTGGAGATTGCGGTGAGCTGAGATCACGCCATTACACTCCAGCCTGGGCAACAAGAGTGAAACTCTGTCTCAAAAAAAAAAAAAAATTCTATAGAAACAAGTTCTATGTTGCCCAGACTGATCTCAAACTCCTGGACTCAAGCGATCCTCCTGCCTCAGCCTTTTATATTGCTAGGATTATAGGTATGAGCTACCAGGCCTGGCTGAACTCCAGCTGTTGACGGAAGGAAGGTGTAACCAGCCCCTTAGGCTTGCTAGAGTTAACATATAAAGACACAGAAAATGTAATTAAATGTGTTTCGGAGAAACAATTTTTTTTTTTTTTTTTTTTTTGAGACAGCGTCTCACTTTGTCACCCAGGCTGGACTGCAGTGGTGCTGTCTTAGCTCACTGCAACCTCTGTTTCCCGGGCTCAAGCCATTCTCTTGCCTCAGCCACCCAAGTAGCTGGGATTATAGGCATGCGCCACCACACCCAGCTAACTTTTGTTTTTAGTAGAGACGGGGTTTCACCATGTTGGCCAGGCTGGTCTTGAACTCCTGGCCTCAAGTGATCCACCTGTCTCAGCCTCCCAAAGTGCTGGGATTACAGGTGTGGGCCACCACCCCTGGTCAGAAACAGCATTGTAAAGTCTAAGTATGTCCCAAGTATTGCATGTATCTGGCAACCCTAAGCCTCCTGCCTACCAGCGGTCTAGAGATCAAGTGGCCACAGGTACGTGTGTGTGCTGCACACTGAGGGTCTCTACTCTCCCTAGCCTGCCCCACTTTCCTTAATCCTGGTGGTGGGGCTTCTATTCCCTTTGTTCTTTGGAGAAATTCTCAGGGGATGGGGAAGGCCACCTGGGACTGTGAGATTACAGCAAGCCCAGTAGTCTGTTTTTATGTTACAATCCCTTGACCTCAAAGCAAGCTTGGTCTTGGGCATTCTGTTCTTCTTCTAACCTTTCTCGTATAGAGCGGTGGTCCCCAACATTTTTGGTACCATTTTGGTACCAGTTTTATGCAAGATAATTTTTCCATGGAGGGGAGGGGGATGGTTTCAGGATGAAACTGTTCTATCTCAGATCATCAGGCTTTAGTTCAATCCTTTTTCCTTTTGTGTGTTTTTGAGACAGAGTCTTGCTCTGTCACCCAGACTGGAGTGCAGTGGCACGATCTTGGCTCACTGCAACCTCTGCCTCCCAGGTTCAAGTGATTCTCCTGCCTCAGCCTCCTGAGTAGCTGGGATTACAGGCACATGTCACCACACATGGCTAATTTTGTATTTTTAGTAGAGACGGGGTTTCACCATGTCGGCCAGGCTGGTCTCAAACCCCTGACCTCAGGTGATCCACCCGCCTCGGCCTCCCAAAGTGCTGGGATTACAGTCATGAGCTACCACACCCGGCCATCAGGCATTAGATTTTCATAAGGAGCACGCAACCTAGGTCCCTTGCATGTGCAATTCACAATAGGGTTCAGGCTCCTATGAGAATCCGATGCTGCTGCTGATCTGACCGGAGGTGGAGCTGAGGCAGTAATGTTCGTTTGCCTGCCACTCACCTCCTGCTGTGCGTCCCAGTTCCTAACTGGCTACAGACTGGTACCAGTCAGCAGCCCGGGGGTTGGAGACCCCTTGTATAGAGGGCTCAGCTGCCCTCTGGGCTTCCACCATCCTTTCTATTTAGATGTCTCGAAAAGCTGGTCTGGTCCCAGTCGTGGAGGCTGAACTCATCATGAATGGGACCAGGGCTGCTTTCTCTGTTAAGCTTTCTCTTGATTCCTTTCCTTGGTAAGAGCTCCCAGCCTGGCACCAGGTTGTCACTACTTCATAGACTGGCATGCAGTTGGATCTTTCCTTTTTTCAAACATCATTACCATATTTATACTAATATTAATTTAAAAAGCCAAATACCTAGCTTATAGTAGGCTTATAATTTAAAACAAATCAATCCCTTACCCCACCCTTTTTTAGTCTCAATTCCCACTTCCACAGACAACCACTTTTCTACACATTTTATTTTTTTGAGATGGAGTCTGGCTCTGTCACCCAGGCTGAAGTGCAGTGTTGTGATCTCAGCTCAGTGCAATCTCTGCCTCCCGGGTTCAAGCAATTCTCCTGCCAAGTAGCTGGGACTATAGGCGCTTGCCACCACGCCCAGCTAATTTTTGTATTTTTAGTAGAAATGGGGTTTCACTATGTTGGCTAGGCTGGTCTCAAACTCCTGACCTCAAGTGATCCGCCCGCCTTGGCCTCCCAAACTGCTGGGATTACAGGCGTGAGCCACCGCACCTGGCTTTTCTATACGTTTTAGATGGCATTTCTGTCATATGCCTCCATATCTCAGACCTTTCTAATTCAGACATTTCAGTTTTTAAATTCTTATATATTGTCTCCCTGTTACAGAAGATGAAGAATGTTGTCCTTTTATCCACCCCCATCACACATAGTTTTCCTCCTCCCTCACTTACAGTTGAGTTAGAACATTTTTTTTTTTTTTTTTTTGAGACGGAGTCTCGCTCTGTTGCCCAGGCTGGAGTGCAGTGGTGCGATCTTGGCTCACTACAAGCTCCGCCTCCCGGGTTGACGCCATTCTCCTGCCTCAGCCTCCTGAGTAGCTGGGACTACAGGCGCCCGCAACCATGCCCGGCTAATTTTTTGTATTTTTAGTAGAGACAGGGTTTCACCGTTTTAGCCAGGATGGTCTCGATCTCCTGGCCTCGTGATCCGCCCGCCTCGGCCTCCCAAAGTGCTGGGATTACAGGCGTGAGCCACAGCGCCCGGCCGAGTTAGAACATTTTGTTGTTTCTTTTTTTTTTTTTTTTTGAGACGGAGTCTTGCTCTGTCACCCAGGCTGGAGTGCAGTGGCGATCTCAGCTCACTGCAAGCTCCGCCTCCCGGATTCATGCCATTCTTCTGCCTCAGCCTCCCGAGTAGCTGGGACTACAGGTGCCCGCCACCACGCCTGGCTAATTTTTTGTATTTTTAGTGGAGATGGGGTTTCACCGTGTTAGCCAGGATGGTCTCAATCTCCTGACCTCGTGATCCGCCTGCCTCAGCCTCCCAAAGTGCTGGGATTGCAGGCGTGAGCCACTGCGCCCGGCCAACATTTTTTTGTTTCTGTTGCAACAGTATTCAGGGTTTAATTTTTATAACTATGTAAATATTGTTCAGAGCTGAGCCTTAAAGTGGGCCATGATTCCACTTACTTCCCTTATTGGACAACTTTTTTGTTTTTTTCAGAAGTTAGTAATTGCCTCATTTTTTAAGAAAAAAACTTTCCTGCCAGGCACAGTGGCTCACGCCTGTAATCCCAGCACTCTGAGAGGCTGAGGCGGGCAGGAGACGAGGTCAGGAGATCGAGACCATCCTGGCTAACAAGGTGAAACCTCGTCTCTACTAAAAATACAAGAAAAAAATTAGCCAGGCGTGGTGGCGGGCACCTGTAGTCCCAGCTACTCTGGAGGCTGAGGCAGGAGAATGGCGTGAACCCAGGAGGCAGAGCTTGCAGTGAGCCGAGACTGAGCCACTGCACTCCAGCCTGGGTGACAGAGTGAGACTCCATCTCAAAAAAAACAAAAAAGAAATAAAAAAAGAAAAGAAAAAACCTTCCTTGTGTACCTATCACTAATTTATCCTCCACTTCTCCAATGGAACAGTAAAACTCCTCTTGACCTGGTTGAACACACCAGGTGATTTTTCCAGTTTTTTGTGTTTCTTAGGGACATCCCTCTTGGAGGCATCCTGTCTGGGCTCCCATCTGGAATGCAGAGACCTATGGAGCTATTGTCCTGGGACCTTACACTACTGCTATCCTGGGAGTTTCCTTTGCTTCTTTCCTATGTTGGATCCTGTTTTCTGGATCCCTTGGTTTTTGTTATTTTCTTGTTTTGACAGAGCATATATTCTACCAGCTTTGATTGATAGTTTGCCTTGATGTCTGTGTTAGTTCATTCTCTCATTGCTATTAAAAAATACCCGAGACTGGGTAATTTATAAAAGGTTTAATTGACTTGGTTCTGCAGGCTATACAGGATGCACTGTGGCTTCTACTTCTGGGGAGGCCTCAGGAAACTTACAATCATGGTAGAAGGTGAAGGGAGAGCCGGGTGTCACATGGAGGAGGAGGGAGAGAGAGGGAGGGGAGGTGCTATACACTTTTAAACAACCAGATCTCACAAGAACTCACTATTGTGACACAGTACTAAGGAGAAAGCTGCCCCCATGATCCAATCACCTCCCACCAGGCCCCACTTCCAACGCTGGGGATTACAGTTCCACATGAGATTCGGGCGGGGACAGAGATCCAAACCATATGGGTGCTGAATTCTACACTGGAGATAAATTTCCCTGAGAATTTTGAAGACATGATCCATGGTTGCTGTTGAAAAGTCAAATGACAATCTGATACCCTATCCTGTGCATATGGCTTGATTTTTCCTTCTGGAAGTTTTCAGGATCTTCCAGAGGTCTACAGTTTCATAATGATGTGCATTTTCTGTGGGCCCTTGGTGGGCCTTTTATTCTGGAAATCAATCTCTTTTAATTTGGAAATCAATTTTGGGGAAATTTCTGTGGGTGCTAGTTTCCTCCATTCCATTTTCTCTTTTTTGTTTTCTTTCCAGATCTATTTTAGTTCAATCTCTAATTTTTCAAAGTGTTCTTTGCAATTTTGCATTTTAAAAAAATGTTTTTTCTATTTCCAGGGACATTACTTCAACTTTATCATCCAACTTTTCTATCAGATTTTTAAAAATCCCTCTCCTCACAAATCTTTGCTTCTAAGAGCAAAATTTCTTTTTTTTTTTTTCTATAGCATCTTATTCTTGTTTCATGGACATAATGTTATCTCTTGTGTCTCTAAAAATGTTAATTGTAGTTGCTTTTTGAAATTTTTAATCTTTCAATTGTGGTAACATACACGTAACATAAAACTGACCATCTTAACCATTTTTAAGTGTACAGTACAGTATTGGTAAGCCTATTCGTATTGTTGTACAACCAACCTCTAAAACTTTTTCATTTTGCAAAACTGAAACTTTATACCCATTGAACAACTCATTTCCAGCTCTCTGTAGCCCCTGGCAACCACCATTCAACTTTCCATTTCTGTGGATTTGGCTACTCTAGATACCTCATGTAAAGGGATCATGGAGTTTTGGTCTTTTTGTGACTGGCTTATTTCACTCAGCATATCTTTATATGTATCAGAATTTCCTTTCTTTTTATGGCAGAATAATATTCCATTGTATGTATACATCACATTTTGTTTATCCATTTATCTGTTGATGGACACTTGGGTTGAGTCGATATTTTGGCTATTGTGAATAATGCTGCAATGAACACGTGTGTGTAAATATCTTTTTGAGTGTGGGCGCGATGGCTCACGCCTGTAATCCCAGCACTTTGGGAGAATGAGGTGGTTGGATCACCTGAGGTCTGGGGTTCAGGACCAGCCTGGCCAACATGGAGAAACCCCATCTCTACTAAACATACAAAAAATTAGCTGGGTGTGGTGGCGTGTACATGTAATCCCAGCTACTCTGGAGGCTGAGGCAGGAGAATCGCTTGAACCTGGCGGGGCAGAGGTTGCAGTGAGCTGAGATTGTGCCATTGCACTCCAGCCTGGGCAACAAGAGCAAAACTCAGTCTCAAAAAAAAAAAAATCTTTTTGAGACCCTGCTTTCAATTGTTTTGGATATCTATCCAGAAGTAGCACTGCCAGATCATATAATTCTATTTTTAATTTTTTGAGGAACCACTACTGTTTTCCATAGCAGGTGCACCAGTTTACATTTTCACCAACAGTGTACAAAGGATCAAATTTCTCCATATCTCCATACGCATTTTTTTAAGAAGTTGTCCTATGGGTGTGAGGTGACATCTCATTGTGGTTTTTGATTTTGCACTTCCCTAATGATTACTGATGTTGCGCATCTTTTCACATCCTTGTTAGCTATTGTATATCTATCTTATTTGGAGAAATGTCTATTCAAGTCCTTTGCCCATTTTGAAATTGGGTTGTGTTGAGTTCTTTATATATTCTGGATATTAATCCTTTATGAGAGGTATGATTTGTAAATATTTTCCTTTTTGAGATGCAGTTTTGCTCTACTACCCAGGCTGGAGTGTGGTGGTGTGATCTCAGCTCACTGCAACCTCCGCCTCCCGGGTTCAAGCGATTCTTCTGCCTCAGCCTCCTGAGTAGCTGGGATTACAGTTGTCCACCACCATGCCTGGCTAATTTTGTATTTTTAGTAGAGATAGGGCTTTGCCATGTTGGCCAGGCTGGTCTCGAACTCCTGACCTCAGGTGATCTGCCGGCCTTGGCCTCCCAAAGTGCTGGGATTACAGGTGTGAGCCACTGTGCCCAGCCTCTTTCAGCAATGTTTTATGTTTTCCAGTGTACAAGTCTTTCACCTCATTGTGAAATTTATTCCTAAGTATTTTATTCCTTTTGATGTTATTGTAAATGAAATTGTTTTCTTAATTTTTCTTTTCAGATTGTTCATTGTTAATGCATGGAAATCCAACTGACCGCTGGGTACGGAGGCTGAAGCAGAAGGATTTCCTGAGCCTAGGATGCTGAATTAATGTATTAGTACTGTAAGTCTTTTTGGTGGAATATTTAGGGTTTTCTAAGGGTAGTCATTTTTTTTTGGGACAGGGTCTTGCTCTGTTGCTTAGGCTGGAGTGCAGTGGTATGATCATAGCTCATTGCAGCCTTGGGCTCCCAGGTTCAACTGATCCTCCTGTCTCAGCCTCCTGAGTAGCTGGGACTACAGGTGCCTGCCATCACGCCCAGCAAATTTTGTTGAATTTTTAGGAGAGATGAGCTCTTGCTGTGTTGCCCTCCCACTCCTAAGCTCAAGTGATCCTCCTGTCTTGGCCTCCCAAAGTGCTGGAATTATAGGCATGAGCCACTGCACCCAGCCTATAGTTGTTTTTAAAAGTCTTCTTCAGTTTCCTGCATTGATCTGCTTCCTGAGTTCCTTTCTGCTGTTTAAAAAAAAATTAGGCTGGGTGTGGTTGCTCACCCCTGTAATCCCAGCACTTTGGAAGACCAAGGCAGGTGGATCACCTGGGTCAGGAATTCGAGACCAGCCGGGCCAACATGGCAAAACCCTGTCTCTACTAAAAAATACAAAAATTAGCCTGGCATGGTGGCATGTGCCTGTAATCCCAGCTACTTGGGAGGCTGAGGCAGGAGAATCACTTGAACCTGGGAGGCGGAGGTTGCAGTGAGCCGAGATTGTGCCACTGCACTCCTGCCTGGGCAACAGAGTGAGATTGTCTCAAAAAAAAATTAGTTCAGAAATGCAAATGTCTGAATCTTATCTTTGCAGCTTTCCTCTAATGTTTGGTATTAGTGTTGTCCAGTCCTAAGCTGAGAGGCACAGAAACTGATTGGAAGCTCCTTATGCATGAGGGCCAGGGAGCGGAGGGAAGGACAGGGTTTGCCATATGAGTATCATTTTCTGGTGACAACTCAGCCATTTGTAAAGGAACCGAGAGTTGCAGTCACTGTTCCCAGAGAGCGCTCCTAGAGTCTCCTGCCCTCATGGAGGGGGTGCGCCAGTCTGGCTGTCCCCATACTGGGAATGCACTGAAGACAGGTCCAGGGGGTCTCATTAATCAGTCAATGCTGTGTTCGGGATCACGGCTCCCTCACCCTTGGCTGTGCCTGGGGGCTTCAGTCTAGCACTCGTTGATTCAGCCCCCCAGAGGGTAAAGCTCTGGTGCAGCTTCTGACGTGGAGGGCAAGGTGGCCGTCTCCATGCTGCTCTGGATCCTGGAGGGTAGCTGGGGCTCTCACTGTGGGCTTTCAATGGGTCCTCCCTTCTCACCACCCTCGCCCTCAGCACCAGAAATGTCTGCTGCTCGGAATTCCTGGGTGTCCAGGCTCCTCTGCACGATGCGGCTGGGCTGGTTCTTCTGGTTCTTGGTGGGTTGCAGTCTTCTCCCCTCTGCTGAACTTTTGCCCCTTGTCTTTCATCCTCCAAAGTGTCGCCGCCACCTTTCAACTGCTGCCACCTCTCATTTGTTTCTTGTCACTTAGGTCACTTTCATTCCTTCCTGTTTTAGTGGGCCTTGGGGAAGAGATGGGGAATGCATCTCAATTTTCCACGTCTGATGAGAAGGTTCTCCTTGGTAGTTTTCTGGTGGTTCATATTGTGCTCAGGATTCATGTATCCTACTTATAGATACTTGATTGCATTGTCACTTGTTCCTGGAAATGTAAAAGTACCTCCGTGCTGTAGTGTTAGGATAGATGCAGGTTTTCCCTCAGGTCCTCACGGTTCCCGGCTCATGATGCCCATAACCCTTGTTACAGTCTTTTATCATAATGTTGGGTGCTTTAGGCCTCAGGGGCAGGGCTCAGGAAACAGAACCTCGAAGACCTTCTTTCCACCCTCCTTTCACCTGCTCCAAGGCAGGACTCCCCTTTTCCCACCCACTTTTCTAAATACTCTCATTCCAGAGAGGGTCCCACCCCATACCCTGGAGGCCAATCACATTTTGACAACGTTGTCATAAAAACCCAAGAGGCAGATCACTTGAGGTCAGGAGTTCAAGACCAGCCTGGCCAACATGGTAAAACCCCGTCTCTACTAAAAATACAAAAATTAGCCAGGCATGGTAGTATGTGGCTGTCGTTCCAGCTAATTGGGAGGCTGAGGCAGGAGAATTGCTTGAACCCAGGAGGCAGAGGTTGTAGTGAGCCGAGATTGCACCACTGCACTCCAGCCTGGGTGACAGAGAAAGTCTCTATCTCAAAAACCAAAAATCAAAAAAACCCAAGAGGACCAGGTTCAGGAGCTTCCAGATAGCTGAACACATGGAGGTTCCTGGAGGGTGGTGCATCCAGGAAGGGCAAGGAAGCTTCGTGCCCCTTCCCTATGCGTCCATGCCCCTCCCCCTATGCATCTCTTCATCTGTATCCTTTGTAATATCCTTTATAGTAAGCCAGAGCATGTTAAGTGCTTCCCTGAATTCTGTGAGTTGTGCCAGCAAATTAATTGAACCCAAAGTGGGGGTTGTGGGAATCCTGGTCAGAAGTTCTGGAGGCCCAGAATTGCAACTGGGATCTGCAGTGGGGAGGGGGAGGGCTGTCTTGAGGACTGAGCCCTCAACCTGTGGGCTCTGACGCTATCTACTTGTGGGATCGGATAGTGTCAGAATTTAATTGAACACTCAGTTTGTGTCCACTGCTTGGTGTACGGGGGAAACCTGCCCACGTTTGGTCAGAGAAGTCTTCTGTGTTGATGATTGCTGTTGTGATGGTGCAAGAGCAGAGGAAAAACACGCAAACACGCTTTGTGTTTTTCCCAAACAATGCATACCAATTGATACATTTGTTCATATTTGTGTATTCACTCAGCAGTTTTTTTTTCTGACAAATGAATAGGAAAGTTGGACTAATTGCCATAGCCCCTCGTGGTTTGTAAATTCGACCAGACATCTTAAGAATCTTTTTTGGAGACAGGGTCTCACTCTGTCATCCAGGCTGGAGTGCAGTGGCTCGACTGTGGCTCACTGCAGCCTTGACGTCCCTGGGCTCAGGATTTCCTTCCACCTCAGCCTCCTGAGTTCCTGGGACTATAGGTGTCCCTGGCTAATTTTTTGTGTGTATTTTTTGGAGACAAGGTCTTGCCATGTTGTCCAGGTTGGTCTCAAACTCCTGGGCTCAAGCATTCCTCCCACCTCGGCCTCCCAAAGGGCTAAGATTACAGGCACTTAGAGCCACCAAACTTGACCAGGAATCATTTTAAGTAGGTGCTGAGTTCAATACTAGACACTGGGGTAGGGGGCACATAAGAGATATGTAAGACAGTGCTGTTGTGGCCAGACTCCAAGATGGCACCCAGTGATCCTCACTTCCTGGTGTTCATGCCTGTGTGTATTCTCCTCCCACAATGAATGGGGCTAAGTAATGCATAAGACATTGTGGAAGTGTCACTGTGTGATTTCTGAGGCTAGGACATGAAGGATCCTGTGGCTTCTGCTTTGTTCTCTCTTGGATTACTTGCTATGGCAGAAACCAGTGGCCATGTCATGAGGATACTCAAGCCATCCTATGGAGAAGTCCACGTGGCAAGGAACTTAGGCCTGCTGCCAACAGCCAGCACCAAGTCAGCGTCCCTGTGAGTAAGCGTCTTGGAAGTGGACCCTCTGGCCCCAGTTCAACCTTCAGATGACCACAGCCCCAGCTCATATGTAGACTACAGCCTCCTGAGAGACACTGAGCCAGGGCATGCAGCCAAGTTGCTTCTGACTTCCTAACCCATAGGAACCGTGAGATGATACATGAGTGTCATTAAGTTGCTAAGCTTTGGGACAGTTTGTCTCTCAGCAGAAGAGAAATACCATCCTAATCTGTCACACTGGCCCCCAAAACTCTGCAAGGTTGCCCTCTCCCTAGTTTCCTTGTGAGCTCCTTTCCAGCATCTCTCTGCCCAAGCCATGCTATGCTAGCTTCCTTCCAGTTTCTCTAACCACGGAGTACCTTGTTGTCTTGGGTACTTTCCAGGTGCTGTTCCCCCTTCTCCCCATCCCCTCTTCTTCTAGACTATTCATCTTTCAAGCCGATGAGGAAGTGTCACTGCTCTTGGGAAAGTTTCCTGACGCCTCCTGACTTCCATGGGTCCTGCGCTTCAACATAAACCCTTCAAAGCATCTATCTATTAGAATTATAATCAGTTAACTATTTGTGTAATCATTTATTTGGTGCCTGTCTCCGCTCTCAAGACTCTAACACATAGAGGGCAGGGAATGCATCTATCTTAAACACTGCCAACTCCACAGTGGCCTGGACAGCATCTGGAACATAGTAGATACTCCAAAGATGTTTGTTGAATAGCTGAACGTGATCTGCTTCTGCCAGCTCCCCTCTGTTGTCATCACCTCCACTGCAAGAAAACAGCTTAGAGCAAGCTTGTCCAAGCCGCGGCCCAAGGCCACATGTGGCCCAGGATGGCTATGAACGTGGCCTAGCGCAAATTCATACTTTCTTAAAACATGAATTTTTTGGCCATTTTTAAATTTTTTTAGCTCATCAGCTATCGTTAGTGTTGGTGTATTTTACTTGTGGCCCAAACAATTCTTCTCCAGAGTGGCCCAGGGAAGCCAAAATATTGGACACCCCTGGCTTAGAGCAAACCCCTCATTGATGGCAGGTCAGTGTTATTCTTAAAGGACAGCACATACGCTTTTATTACTTTTTCAAAATGCTCACTTCCAACAATGACTCATTTTGTGACCTTGGGTTGCTTGCCTTTCCTCTCTGAAAAAGGTGGATAGAGATTGGTACAATGCCTCATTTGAAGCCTGGGAACTGTTTCATTTAGAGAGGTTTTGGCAGGGTTTTCAATGTTCTTGAACTACAATTTTCTTAATATCTAGGTGGTTGTAAGTGATTATGTAAGTGATAAGTAGAAATGAACTGTGATTGACCATGTGAATATATCTCCATTGTAAGTAGGGGTGTGTGTGTGTGTATACGTGCGCCTTTTGGTGCTAAATGTGCCTGCATATTCTTCAGAAGAGTCTGTTTGCTCTAGAATGCTCGTGGATATCCTAAATACTGCTGCAGACCTGTTTGAAGATGTAATTGTTTGACTTTGAAGCTGTATTCATTTCTAATATAACAAAACCAATATTTACCTAAAGCTTAGTAAATACTTAGGCATTATGCAAAGCCAATTTCCTTTATCGTAGCCAATCTTCAGTTACTTTTGCAAGATAGGAACTATTATAACCTCATATGACAGATGAGGGAACTGAGGCTCAGAGGTTCAATAACTTGCCCAAGGTCACACAGCTAATAAGTGGCAGAGCAATAACTAAAACCTGTATGGCATGCTCAAAATCTTTGGCAAAATTGTACATGTGTATTTGTGACTAAGGGAATAAGGAAAAAGAGGAATGTGACAAAAGTCACCATTCTGAAGGATTTTAATCGTAAAGGAGCCCTCAGAATAGCATTAGTCTATAATCAGATGCTCAGGTACTGAACGGGATGGATGCAAGAAGTGAGCAAAGCTGATGGATCCAAATGTTACCTGCAGTGCACCTGTACCCATGAGATAAGCTCTTGGCACATCCATCAGATTACAGTCCAGTTCAAAGCAAAATCATGTTTGCATAACAACAGAACAGTCCAAAAAAAAGGCCAGTATTTGGATACAGCTGGATCTCAGGAATGCAGATGAGGAGACACCTGCAGCTCACCAGGCTGTGAGCCACAGCAGATGAGATCAAAGACAGGGCCAGAGGAGGGGATTTTGAGGTTGGCTACATCTTTTTTTTTTTTTTTTTTTTGAGACAGGATCTTGCTGTGTTGCTCAGGCTGGAGTGCAGTGGCATGATCTCTGCTCACTGTAGCCTCGACCTCCTGGGCTCAAGTGATCCTCCCACCTCAGGCGTGTGCCACTACACGTGGCTAATTTTATTTTTTGTAAACATGGGGTCCTACTATGTTGCCCAGGCTGGTTTTGAAATCCTGGACTGAAGTAATCCTCCTGCCTCAGCCTCCCAAAGTGCTAGGATTATAGGCATGAGCCACCATGCCCTGCACCAAGGTTGGCTACATCTTGTACTGAAACTGGTATTAACACAAATCCTTCCACTTCAGCCCCAAATCTAACCACATACAGATGCTATTCATTCACCCCAGCAGTCATTCAACAGATGATTTCTGAACACTTAGCTGCCAGGTGTTGTGCGAGGCAGGTGGGTACACAGGAGAACAAGGGAAATGTTCCTGCCCTCCTGGAGCTTACAGTCTTGTTTGGGAGTGGAATCCGTATCAGTGGAATATATCCATTAAACAAATTTTTTTTTTATTTTTGTATTTTTTGAGACAGAGTCTCACTCTGTTGCCCAGGCTGGAGTGCAGTGGTGCGATCTTGGCTCACTGCAACCTCTGCCTCCCAGTTCAAGCAATTCTTGTGCCTCAGCCTCCCGAGTAGCTGGGATTACAGGTGTGCGACACCATGCCTGGCTGATTTTTGTATTTTATTATTATTACTATTATTATTTTTGAGACGGAGTCTTGCTCTGTCATCCAGGCTGGAGTGCAGTGGCACGGTCTTGGCTCACTGCAAGCTCCGCCTCCCGGGTTCACGCCATTCTCCTGCCTCAGCCTCCCGAGTAGCTGGGATTACAGGCGCCCGCCACCATGCCCGGCTAATTTTTTGTATTGTTAGTAGAGACGGGGTTTCACTGTGTTAGCCAGGCTGGTCTTGATCTTCTGACATCATGATCCACCCGCCTCGGCCTCCCAAAGTGCTGGGATTACAGGCGTGAGGCACCGCGCCCGGCCTAGTTTTTGTATTTTTAGTAGAGATGGGTTTCACCATGTTGGCCAGGCAGGTCTCGAACTCCTGACCTCAATCCGCCTGCCAAGACCTCCCAAAGTGCTGGGATTATGGGCGTAAGCCACTGCGCCCAGCCAAGCAAATTACCATGCAATAATCATTTAATTATGCATCGGAAGAACAGAGCACTGTGAGAAGTGCTAATTTAATCAGGGGGGCCAATAGCAACCTGCCTGAGGAAGTCACTTCATTTGTAACTTAGAGGTGTTACCTATTAAGAAAAAAAGGAACTGGTATATTACTTGTCTATGTGGAACAAATCACTCCATAACATAGTGACTTGAAACAACAATAATCATTTAATCTCGTCATTCCTGTGGGTCAGGAACTCAAAGGCAGCTCAGCTGCGTGGTTCTGGCTTGGGGTGTCTTGTGAGGTTGCATTCATGATGCTGGCCTGGGGGGGTCGGCTCTGACATGGTCACCCACGTGCCTGGCATGTTGGTGCTGGCTGTTTTCTTTTTTATTTTTGATACAGAGTCTCGCTCTGTCACCCAGGCTGAAGTGCAGTGGCACAATCTCAGCTCACTGCAACCTCTGCCCCCCAGATTCAAGCGATTCTCCTGCCTCAGCCTCCCAAGTAGCTGGGATTACAGGCATGTGCCAGCACACCTGGCTAAAACACATGGGGTTTCACCATGTTGGCCAGGCTGGTCCCGAACTCCTGACCTCAGGTGATCCACCCACCTCAGCCTCCCAAAGTGCTGGGATTATAGGCATGAGCCACTGTACCCGGCCCCATTGTCACGCTCTTGACCGTGCCATTATCAACAACTGCAGCCCCTTCACAGTATCAAAGCATCCCCCAGTACAAGAATGTAGTACCCCATCTCCAGTTCTTTGACCCCTTTACCTGGGCGTCCAGTTCACTGACCTTTCTACCTTTTCCTTCTCATAGTTCATTTCCCTCCTTACTCAGCTTAAGTCTCATTGCTTCCTTGTGTATCCCTGTATTTGTTTTCTGTTGCTGCTGTAAGAAATTACTGCAAACCTAATGGCTTAAGACAACACAAATGTATTCTCTTACCGTTCTGGACGTCAGAAGTCCGAAGTGGGTTTCACTGGGCTAAGATTAAGCTGTCGGCAGGGCTGGGTTCCCACTGGAAGCTCTAGGAAGAATAATCTCCTTGCCTTTTCCACCTTGTAGAGGCCGCCTGTGTTCCTGGGCTCATTGCTGCTGCTTCCACCTTCAGTCAAAGTCCATAGCATTGGTTGTATCTTTCTTACCATGCCATCTTTCTGGTTCTCTCTTTTCTGCCTTCTTTTTCCTCTTATGAGGACTCCTGTGATGACACCAGGCCCACCCTGATAATGCAGGATAATCTCCCCATCTCATGGTCAACTGATTAGCTACTTTAAAAAAAATATTTTAAGATGGGGGTCTCGTGATGTTACCCAGGCTGGTCTCAAGCAATCCTCCTGCCTCAGCCTCCCAAGTAGCTGGGACTACAGGTGTGCACTACTGCACCTGGCTTGATCAGCTACTTTAATCTATCTACAGCCATAATTCTCATTTCCTTTTGCTATGTTGCCTGACATACTCAAATTCCAGGAATTAGAAGGTGGACATCTTTGAGGGGCCATTATTCTTCCCTTCTGCTTATTGTACTGGCCTCAGCTGAAGCCCAAATCTCACTGAAAACAAGTGTCCACCTGCTCCAAGCCTGCACCCAAACAGCTAAGCACCGTGGAGAAAGAATCTTCCTCGTTTGTCTCCAGTAAACCCCCAGGACTGCCAGGCAATTCTACTATATTTCCCTCGTCCGTTTACACTCCCTCGCTTCTAGACGCTAATTTCACACCTCCTCCTCTGTCTTGAAGCCCCCACATTTCCTTCCCTGTTCTTATTCTCAGCTGAATCTTGATTCTTACTTCCTAGAGAAAATTGGAGCAATTGGAAGAGAACTTCCCCAGACTCATCAGCGCCCACCTGCATCTGTGCTCAGGCACCGCCTTCCCTCCATCCTGTGGATAAACAGCTGAATGCCGGCCTGAAGGCAGCACCTCCCCTGGCGCCTGGGCCCATCCCTGCTCATTGCCTCCAGGGAGGCCAGTCCAGAGAGCCCTTGCATTTTCCTCTGTGTTATCAGTTACCCCCTCACCTCTCTTTTGGACTATTTTCCATCAGCATACAAATGTTTTATCATTTCTTCCATCATACAAAACAGACTTACAAAAAAAAAAAATGAAATAAGCCTCTGTCTTGTTCTTACATCTCCTCTCCAGCCATTGCCCTATTTCTCGGCCTTTCTTTACAGCACAACTTGAAAAAAGGCTGCCTGTTGGTCCAGTTCCTTCTCTTGGATCCACTCTTATCCGGCCTTGGCTTCCACAGTGCTTCTGAAGGTCACTGACAACCGCCACACTGCTAAATCCAGCGGTCGATTCCCCTACCGAGCTCTCAGCAGCATTTGATACAGCTGATCATTGCTTCCTCCCGAATACATTTTATTTGCCTCCTCTCTTGGTTTCTTTCTTATTTAGTGGCAGCTCTATCTCAAGTTCCTTTGCTGATTTCTTATCTCCTTGACCTTGAGATGCTGAAGTGCCTCATGCTCCCTTAGTGAGCTCATCAGGCTCTTGGCATAAAACACCATTTTATAAGCTAATGGCCTCCAAGTTATATCTGTAGTCAGGACTTTTCTCAGTTCCAGACTCTTTCCTGCCCTCCACTTGGAGGCAAATAAACTCAAAGTGAAAATGACATAACCCAGCCAGGTGCAGTGGCTCATGCCTACACGCCCAGCACTTTGGGGGGCCGAAGCAGGAGGATTACTTGAACCCAGGAGTTCGAGGCTACAATGAGCTATGATCACGCCATTGCACTCCAGCCTGGGCAACAGAGCAAGACCCTATCTCACCCAATCAATCAATAAAATGACATAAACCAATGATGGTAATGTCAGCCATGGTTGCTCAGGTCAAGAACTTTGGCATCGTGATCTCAACTGTTCTCTTTCCTTCATACCCTTTAACCAGTCCAGACCAATTCACGTCAGCTCTATCTCCAACTGCACCCAGGATCTGACTCGTTCTCACCATGTCTGCTGCTCCTACCTGGTCCACGCTACCATCATCTCTTATCTGGATCAGTGCAGCAACCTCCTCCCTACCCTGTTGGGTCTGTCCCGCAGACCCTAGCTGACGGATGAAATGAGCACTCAGATACAGGCATGCGGTGTAAGAGCAGCTTGGGGACTGCCTGGCTCTCTTGGCCAGAGAGCAGCCCCAAGAGGCTGAAGCTGCTTTCTTTTATTCAGTGCAGGCACAATGCCGAAAACCTGGAGCAAACACAACCTGTAGGTAATTAAGATGTATTGTTCCCCTTTCAGGGAACCTCACGTGCATGGATCATCAAAGGTCAGTTCCTGGTCAACATAAGTAAACAAGCCTGTTTAAGATAAATTCTCCCACACCCCTTGTACCTACTCCTTGCCCTCTGCTTCAGGGTTATAGAACAGCTGCCTTCAGTTATTCTTCCCCAGGGCTCTGCAGAACCTTCTGATCTTTCAGAAGGTTGCGTCCTTTCCCCATAGTTTTTCCCACCACTCTGACCGATCCCCACACTGCCCTCCATGTCTCTTCCCAGGATCCTGCACAATCTGTTCTCAGCCGAGGGGCCCTTTTAGGATTGCAAGACCCTATTTTGTATCAAATGAATACTAATCGAACGCTTTAAGCTAGATCCTTAGAAAGTCTCATCATGTCCCTCCCCTACCCCAAATCCTTCATGGCTCCCCATGGCCAACTAGGCCTTATCTCAGCCACCCCCATGGCCTCTCTTACCTCATCCCCTAGTCCACCCCTCAGAGAGTTGCCCCACTTTGGCTTCCTTGATGTTAACCCCAACAGGCCAGGCACTCCCACCTGGGCGTCTTCACATGGGCTGTTCCCTTGGCCAGGGATATTCTTCAGGCACCCAGAGAGCTCCCTCACCACTCCCTTCATGTCTGGGCCCAAATGCCACCTTCTCTGAGCAGCATGTCAGTCACCCCATTTCCAGCTCCCACCTCCCCACCTCCCGCCCCAGCACACTCTGCGAGCATCTCTGCTGTAGTCTTTACTAGGACTCCTCACCATCTGTGTTAGTTTCCTATTGTTCCTGTAACAAATGCCACAAACAGTGGCTTGAAACAACACGGTTTATTATCTCACAGTTCTGGAATCAGACGTCTAAAACAGGGCCACAAGGCTGTGTTCCTTTTATTTATTTATTTGAGATGGAGTCTCTGTTGCCCAGGCTGGAGTGCAGTGGCGTGATCTTGGCCCACTGCAGCCTCTGCCTCCTGGGTTCAAGCAATTCTCCTGCCTCAGCCTCCCGAGTAGCTGGGATTACAGGCATGCGCCACCACACCTGGCTAATTTTTGTATTTTTAGTAGAGATGGGGGGGGGTTTCACCATGTTGGCCAGGCTGGTCTCGAACTCCTGACCACGGGTGATCCGCCTGCCTTGGCCTCCCAAAGTGCTGGGATTACAGGTGTGAGCCATGGCCTTCTAATTTATTCTTATTTTTTAGTGACAGGGTCTTGCTCTGTCACCCAGATTGGAATGCAGTGGCGTGATCTTAGCTCACTGCAGCCTCAGACTCCTGGGCTCAAGTGGTCCTCCTGCCTCAGCCTCCTGAGTAGCTGGGACTACAGGCATGTATCACCATGCCTGGCTAAGTTTTGTTTTTGTTTAAGAGATGGTATCTCACTACGTTGCCTGGGCTGGTCTCAAACTCCCGGCCTCAAACAACCCTCCTGCCTCGGCTTCCCAAAGTGTTGGGATTACAGGTGTGAACCACTGTGCTCAGCCAGCTGTTCCTTCTGGAGGCTCTAAGGGATAATCTGTTTCTCTCCTAGCTGCCTTTTCCAGCTTCTAGAGGCCACCTGCATTCCTGGGTTCATGGTTTCTTCCTCTGTCTTCAGAACCAGCAGCTTAGCATCTTTTCTCTCTGATTTCCAGCCTCTCTTTTTAGAGATAGGGTCTCAGGCCAAGCATGGTGGCTCACACTGTAATCCCAGCATTTTTGGAGGCCGAGGCAGAAGGATCACTAGAGCCCAGGAGTTCGAGGCTGCAGTGAGCTGTGATCGCGCCACTGTACTCCAGCCTGCGTGACAGAGTGAGACCCTGTCTTGAATAAATACATATATGGATGGAGAGATAGAGGGATAGAGATGAGGTCTTGCTTTGTTACCCAGACTGAACTCAAACTCCTGGCCTTGAACGATCCAACTCCTGCCTCAGCCTCCTGAGCAGCTGGGATTACAGACATGCAGCACCACACCCAGCTTCTGCCTCCTTCTTATAAGGACTCTTGCAATTACCTTGGGCCCACCCAGAGAATCCAGGACAATCTGATCTCGAGATCCTTAACCTAATCACATCTGCACAATCCCTTTTGCTACATAAGGTAACATATTTATGTAATTCACAGGGATTGAGAAGTGGACATCTTTGGGGGTTCCACTACTCGGCCTGTAACACCTGCTGATAAACTATAGTATATTTCTTTGTTTACCATCTGCCTTCTTTTTAAAAATAAAAATAAAAATAGACAGGCTTTCACTATGTTGCCCAGGCTTGTCTCAAAATCCTGGGCTCAAGCAATCCTCCCACCTCAGCCTCCCAAACTGCTGGAATTACAGGCACGAGCCACCGCGCCTGGCCCCATCTGCGTTCTTGAGGGCAGGTTGTAGACTCCTCAAGGATGATTTGTATCTGTATTCACAGTGCTTAGGACTATGCAGAGCTAATAGCAGGTGCTCAATAAATACCTATTTTTGAATGAACATCTTGCTTTTTGGCTGTGGCTGTGTCTGCCTGCCCTTGGTATATGTGCCAACCAGCAACACTGCTGGCTTTGAAAGCACTTGCTCCCTATGTGATGGACAGTGTCAACAATGCCTGGGGTGGTTTGGAGGAGGATGCTGGGCAGCCCCTCAACCTGGGCAGGCTGAAATGGGAGCTGCACTCCTCTTCCACCAGACATTTTTCGCAGGCTGCTTCAGTGCAATTCCATTGAATTCCTCCGTGTTTACTGAGCCCTGAGGTGACAGGCTTGGTCCCACCCTGCCACTCCAGGAGATGTCTAGAAAGAGCGTCATCGCCCTCAGATTTGAACCAGAGATGTATCTTTAGTCTGGAAAATGGTATTTTGTTACCATAGCAACCAGACTTCTAAAAAAATGGATGTCAAGTAACATGCGGATCCCAGTGCTCATGGCAACCGCCATTCTGCATACTTTGGGGAGAAAATGTGCCTCGCCTTTCTCCTGCCTGTGAGTTGGGCAGTGAGGAGGTGAGGTTAGCACCAGGTTTCCTTCTAGAATTGCTGAGATACTGAGGTTTTTGGTTAGTGGAGTTAGAGGCTGGACCCCTCCCCGACTCCCACTGTGAAAGCAGCTCTCTTCTACAAAGTCACATAATCAATGCCTTTCCCCAGTTATTTGGAAGGAGGTCTCTCTTCTGCTCTTGCCTTCTTTGATGCTGCTCAAATCCCTGGAGACGTGCTTGGGTTCTACCAGGAACACACCTGATAACAGATACACATGCACGCGCACACACACACACACACCCTGTGCACTGAGAATCTGACAGGTGCAGGCATCACCATTCATCCATTCTCCTACGTATTTGCTCGTTGATTCATTCGTGCCTTCTCTTAGTAAATATTCATTAAGTGCCTATTACCTATCTGGCTCTGTGCTGGAGCCTTGGAAGCAAACAGGGCACGACTAAGGATGTGATTCTCACTCTCCAGCCCCATATTACAGAAGAGATAACAAACACGTTCATTACTCAGCAGCTTCACTGAAAGAGGCGTGCACGGGAAGGAAGGGAGTGATTAACTGCAGCAGAGATGTGGGTGGTGGGTGGAAATCAAAGAATTTAGCCTTGTTTTAGGTTCTCTTACAGAAAAGATTGGTCAAACTGTATTCCTTCCAGGAAAATTTAAGAAAAGAAGTCCTCAACAAGTTTCTCGAAGGCATCTTTTACTACCCCATCGCTTCAGTTGAAGATGCAGATTCTCCCCATTATAATGTTTCTGAAATCAGAATGTTTCTCGTGACCAATGTATATATTTAATGAAGGGTTTCTTTTCCTATCCCTAATTAAATTCGTGGTGTGTCTTATAATCAGTGGTGTCTTAGAATCAAGGATATTTGAGATTTCCCATTTTTACTCCCAATATTCATTAGTAACTAAGCCTGAGCCCTCAGAGAATCTTCTTGGCCTTGGACTTCTGCTCACATTTCCTCCCTGAAGAAGTGTAGCTTTCCCCATTAAAGACAGTGTATGGTTTCAGCTAGAAGGCTTTTAAGTCACTTCTATGCATGTGTTGGCAGTTGAGTTAGTATTGAGGAGCATGCATTCTGCAGCCAGATTGCCTTGGTGAATTTCCAGGAGCCATCCCTTTCTAATTTGCGGCCCTCTCTGAGCCTCAGCATCGTCTTCTATAAGATCGTAAGATTATTTACCTTTAGGGTTGATTATCCTTCAATTAATCAATTCAACACATATGTACTGAGTGTCTACTGTGTTCAAGAACTATGGAAAAGGTGGAAATGTGAAAGTGGACAAACCGCACAAAATTCCTGCCCTTGTGAGCTTACATTCTATTGGAGGAGACCAATGGTAAACATGCAAATTATTCACATGTAGTACATTAGCTGGTAATAAGTGCTCTGGAGAAAAATGAAGCAGGGAAGGGGGTAGGGACAGCCAGTGCAAGGGAGTTAGGAATAGCAGTTAGGATTAGGTTTGGTTGGGAGTAACAAAAAAACCAAACAACAGTGGCTCAAAAAAGACAAAGGTTCACTTTGCTATAATAAATATGAGAAGTCCAGGGTGGCTTTACAGCCACTGCAGACCCAGATGTCTTTTATCTTCTTGCTCTGCCATCCTCAATACCTAGCTACTACCTCATGGTCAAAGATGGATGCTGGAGCTCCAGCTATCTTGACTACATTCCAGTCAACAGAAAGAATGTGCCTCTTTCCCTTTAAGAACATTCCCTAGAAGGCTGGGCATAGTGGCTCACACCTGTAATCCCAGCACTTTGGGAGGCTGAGGCGAGTGGATCACCCGAGGTCAGGAGTTCGAGACCAGCCTGATGGACAGGGATAAACTCCGTCTCTACTAAAAATACAAAATTAGCCGAGCGTGGTTGAGCATGGCTGCAATCCCAGCTACTTGGGAGGCTGAGGCAGGAGAATCGCTTGAATCCGGGAGGCAGAGGTTGCAGTGAGCCAAGATTGCACCATTGCACTCCAGCCTGGGCAACAAGAGTAAAACTCCGTCTCAAAAAACAAAACAAAATAAAACAAAAATTCCCTAGAAGTTTGATGTGACACTTTCCTTTCTTTCCCCTTGGCTAGAACTTAGTCACATGGTTATACCTCTGCAAGGAGGGCTGAGAAATGCAGTTTTTAAGTGCCCAGCCAAAGAGTAGAGATTTTTTTTTTTTAACCAGGTAACAATGGATAGGACAAATCTGGGGCAAAATTAGCTGTCTCTGCACAGTTTATCACAAAGATTTGATCAGGTGATGCACGCAAAGGATTTAGCACAGAATAAGTGTTTGATAAATGTTAGTTATCTTTTGACACAACGTTTTCCCGATGTATATGTTCTTGGTAAACAATGAGCAGATGAGGAAAATGGAGGCTCAAGCGTCTTAGGGACCAACCTGTGGCCACTTGAAAGGTGTCAGATCCTGTCCTGTGGGCATCAAGATCCTAGATACCATCCCCCAGCGGGCACCGTGGTGGGCGGGGCATAGAGGTTGTGCTCCGCAGGTGCTGCCCACTGGTTTCTGGGCCTGGGGCAACCTCTCCAGCAGGTGGGCTTGTTATCTCTCCTGATCACCCGTGGTTTGTTGGCTTTTCAGAGCAGTTTCTCTTACCCTGACATGCCTCTGCCCCCTCCAAATCCTTGCTGCTTACAGAACAGAATCCAAACTTTACCATTCCTGGCACTGAATAGGCATTTACTGCAAATGTATTAAAATAATGAACTCAAGGGCCTCTATGAGCTGGCTCTAATTTCTCCTTTCTAATTTATCTCTTTCCCTATTGCCTCTTCCTGTCCCTGAGTGGAATCTATTCTGTAATTCAATAGCTGCATTTTTTTTCTTTTTCTTTCTTTCTTTTTTTTTTTTTTTGAGACAGAGTCTCACTTTGTCGCCCAGGCTGGAGTGCAGTGGCGTGATTTCGGCTCACTGCAACCTCCGCCTCCCAGCTTCAAGTGATCCTCTTGCCTCAGCTCCCTAAGTAGCGGGATTACAGGCATGCACCACCACGCCTGGCTAATTTTTGTATTTTTAGTAGAGACGTGGTTTCTCCATGTTGGTAAGGCTGGTCTTGAACTCCTGACCTCAGGTGATCTGCCCACCTCAGCCTCCCAAAGTGCTGGGATTACAGGTGTGAGCCACTGTGCCCGGTCGCATTTTTTTTCTTTCTTATTTTTACTACTGGAACAAATATAGACGCATTTTAAAAGAAACCTCCGATTATCAAACTGTGTGATTTAAAAATAATTGTTTCAATAGGAAAATAAAAATAAAGGCTAGAGTATTTCAGACTTGAAATACTAAGAGTTGTCTTGGTCTGTCCATCAGATCCTCTTGTCTTCTGGTCTCAGCCTCCAGCCCCTAGACCACAGTGGTGAGTTCTGTCCAACACTGGGCAAATATATTATCACCACAGTGATTGGTCCAGGCATGCACATTGACCCAAGATAGCCAATGGCAAGTCTTTCTCCCAGTGCTCTGCCCCCGCCCTCCCCGCCCAGTTCTGCTTGCAAAATGAAGAACTTAGCCTGGTGCTGTATGTGACTATGAACTAATTGTAAGGAGAAAGACTAATGGTGGTAGGAGAGACTGAAGCACACTGGCAGAGAAAAGCAGAGGAGAGAGTGAGGAGGGAGACAGGAGGAGACAGCAGGAGAGAAGAGTAAATAAATATGGGTGCATTTGAACGCTGGGTCCATGTGTGCTTGAGGCCAGCTTCATTACTGTGCCTTTTCTAGTTCAACTATTGAGCCTGTAATTTTTCCTTTTTGGCTTAAGCTAGTTTGAGTTGGATCAGAAGTGGGAACAGAGCAAGTCAAATGAGGCACTTGAGGAGCAAAATTTAAGGAGGCGTCTTTACAAACCTGACAGTGAGCACCTTCATACATTTCTCACCCTGAGCTCCTCACTGGCCTCCTCTTAGTCTTGACTTTGAGTTGAGTTTTAATAACTTGTAACCAAACAAATTCTTGGCTAATATAAGCTCTACTTGTTATTTTCAATAAATAACAAATTCTTGGCTAATTTAAGCTCTACTTGTTATTTTCAAATTGCAAGTTAAAAACATTATATTAGTTGATCCAGTTGGCCAAATACACCCCAATTTTTTTAGGCTGCATTATTTTTAATTAGGTACAAAGATCTTGTTAACATATCACCTAGAGACCATTTCACCCACTGCTTTTTTTAGGCTGCCAGTCTCTTGGCTGTCTCTTCAGCAGTGGTGAGGTGGATACCCTTTCCTCGGGAAAGAGAAATCCATGGTTTGTTGCCCTTGCCAATAACAAAAACGCTGGAAAGCCAGGTGGCAAAGCTGTTGCTGTTGGCATCTTTCACATGAACCACATCAAAAGATCCAGGGTGCCTCTCTCTGTTGGTAATCACACCAATTCTTCTCGGGTTCACACCTCCAGTCACCATCCACAGGTTACCAGTGTCGAACTTGATGACATCAGTACTCTTGCCAGTATCCAAATCAATCTGAATGATGTCATTCACCTTGATGAGGGGACCAGGGTAGCGGATGGTGCCAGCATCATCGGTTACCAGATGAGGGATTCCTTTTGTACCCATAAGATTTTTCTCACTTTGCACAATTTGTACTTGGCCTCCTCAGCTGTAATACAGTGAATGGCAAAGTGACCCTGATGTTACAGATCAGACGGAAATTCTCTCTGGTCTTGCCAATGATGATGACATCTTTGAATCCAGCAGGGTAGGTTCTATCAGTTTGGACCTTGTCATCAATCTTAATGAGCCGCAGCATCCAAATCTTTAGTTTGTCTCCGGTCAGGGCATACTTAATTCTGTTTCTTAGGAAAAATGATGAGGGGGAGACACACTCTCAGCTTGTGGGGACTGGTGGATGGATGAGGAGCAGACACACCAGTCAGTGTCTCCAGCATCCATTGCTTTGAGTTGCTACCACTTCAGATGCTTCTTGGGACCATAAGCCATGGCTACCTTAGGCATGGAAAGAAGTTCACCTTCCTCCCCTAAAGATTCAATGAACAGGCCGGGCATGGTAGCTCACGCCTGTAATCCCAGCACTTTGGGAGGCCAAGGTAGGTGGGTCACCTGAGGTCAGAATTCGAGACTAGCCTGGCCAACATGGTGAAACCCCATCTCTACTAAAAATACAAAAAAAGTAGCTGGGCGTGGTGGTGGGTGCCTGTAATCCCAGCTACTTGGGAGGCTAAGGCTGGAGAATTGCTTGATCCTGGGAGGCGGAGGTTGCAGCGAGCCGAGATCACACCATTGCACTCCAGCCTGGGCAACAAGAGTGAAATTCCATCTAAAAATAAAAAATAAAAAAATTAAATTAAATTAAATGAACACATCCTGAAGAAAACAGGCCCACAGACAACTGAATCAAACTCAGTGGGTTTCTACAGAGGCTAAGAAAGTAGATGTGGCCCATTTCACAATTTCCAGTAACTGACGTGGCTCCAGGACCAGCGATTCATTAGGAAACGTGGTGCGTGTTGGTTATAACTCAGGTGGATGTCAGTTGCCACTCTCTCAGAGCTCCTGTCTTTCTGACTTGTCTTATGGTTGGTGGAATAGACACAGAATTCATTTCCCCTTCTTTGGGCAGCAGTACCTGGGATTGTGCTTGTCACATAGAAATTAAAATTAGATGCGTGTCGAATTGAACTGATCTGGTCACACCTTACCCTAGACGCATCTGACAATGGGGGCGTCATTCATTCTTGGCCAGTTGGTGCTTTTCCTCCTCTGGCTTTGATGCTTAGCTCATGGGTGGACATGTGGCCTGAAGCAGCCTATGAGACTCAAGTGCCAAGACTTGTGTTGAAACTATTGGGAAAGAACAGTCTTCTTCTTCTGGGGCTGCAAAGCTGTGAGACTGTGGGTCCAGTCTCCTTTTTATGATCTGGGAGTGACAGCCTACGAATGGAGTTAGTGGAGCAGAGAGAGAAAGATGAGTCCTGATTTTCTGGATCCCTGGATGTAACCAACTCTGTACTTTTCAGTTATTTGAGCCAACAGTTCTGTTCTGTTTGTTTGTTTTGCTGAAGCGAGCCAGAATTGGGCTTCTGTACTTGTCACTAAAGAGCCCACATTCGCAGTGGCTCACGCCTGTAATCCCAGCACTTTGGGAGGCCGAGGCGGGCGGATCATGAGGTCAGGAGATCGAGACCATCCTGGCTAACACGGTGAAACCCGTCTCTACTAAAAAATACAAAAAATTAGCCGGGTGTGGTAGCGGGCGCCTGTAGTCCCAGCTACTCAGGAAGCTGAGGCAGGAGAACGGCGTGAACCCGGGAGACGGAGCTTGCAGTGAGCCAAGATCACATCATTGCTCTCCAGCCTGGGTGACAGAGCGAGACTACGTCTCAACAAATAAATAAATAAATAAATAAATGGGCCCACATTAATACAGTCCATTTTTAAAATCTGCATATCTGTTAGGATGCTCATGATGGTGGTACTTGCCAATGGCCAATTCGCTGGAATTACACAATAAGGTTTATGATCTCACTTACAGGAAATCAGGCATAGAACACCTTCAGGCACAGTTTGATCAAAGCTCTAGCTCTACTTCTCTGTGATTCTCTTAGTTATGCCCCTCTCCATGTATTGGTCTTGGTGGCAGCAACATGACTTAAGCAATTGCAACACATTCAGATTCATCAACCAGAGGCAGAAAAGGGACTGTCTCTTCCAGCCTGTGCTGCTTAAGAGAAGCCCCTCAGCAGACTTCCCTTCCCATCTCATTGGACATAACTGAATCCCATGCTCATTCCTAAGCCAATCCCAGGCAAGGGGGATGGGACCACCATGTTTGGCTGAGGCTGAGGCCAAGATCCACCTCCCTATAGCTTATGTCTTATAGAGGGACATATATTTATGCATTCCTCTCCCGCATCTTCACTTTGCTTGCTCTTCAGGTTCCATCCCCTACCACATAGACAACTTCCTCCTATATTGAGGAAAAGCTCTTCATATGACCTTGTGCCCTTTCCAGCCACCATAATATTTCTCTGCTTCCTTCCATCAGGGTTAGGTGGCCCCATGGTTGGCAGAACTCAAAGGAAGTTTCTGAGGTGTGCAGAAAGGCTCTATGTTCAGGATAGGCAAAGGCTCTGGGTGGCAGAACCAAGGCCAAGGAGATGAAGTGTTAGAGATTCAAGATGGCTGACAATAAACTCCTTGAGAAGTAGTGAGCTCTCCACCAAGGGAAGTGTTCAAGCAGTCTGGGCGGCCCTCTCTGAATCATTATAGAAGGACTTCACCTATTGGGAGTGAGTTTGGACTGGATTTGTTAATTCATTCATTTATTCAGCAAATATTTATGAGCACCAGGTACTATCCTGAACACTGAGAATATGCCTGCATTTCGTAAGCCAGGAACTTAAATAATAATGAAAAGGAGAATTCCTAACCTGCCTACAACAATTTCCCACACATTAGCTTATCTGGGCCTAGGGCAGTCCTGTGCAGAAAGCAGAGCTATTACTCCCTTTTTCTAGCTGCAGCGGAAACTAAGACTCATAATGTTGAGATGGTCTGCCCAGTACACAAAAAGGAGGATGCGTTCCTTTCTCTAGTTTTCAGGTAGTTTGAATAGAATCCCAGCTGAGGCCAGGCATGGTGGCTCATGCCTATAATCCCAGCGCTTTGAGAGGTGAGGCAGGCGGATCACCTGAGGTCAAGGAGTTCGAGACCAGCCTGGCCAACATGATGAAACCCCGTCTATACTGAAGATACAAAAATTAGCTGGGCGTGGTGGTGGGCGCCTGTAGTCCCAGCTACTCGGGAGGCTGAGGCAGGAGAATCGCTTGAACCTGGGAGGCAGAGGTTGCAGTGAGCTGAGATCATGCCACTGCACTCCAGCCTGGACAACAGAGTGAGACTCTGTCTCAAAAAAAAAAAAAAAAAAAAAAGTATCCCAGCTGAAAAAGGCCGAGGAATCATCTATTTTCATCTCCCCATTTTGCAGATGAGAAAGAGACTCAAGCACCTCAGGGCACTTGCCAGAGATCACATGGCGGGTAAGCAAATGGCAGCGCAGATCCCAGACTCCGGTGCCTGACTCCCAAGCCCGTCCTAGTTCACGCTTTCCCAATCCACAGGGTACCGGCAGCTTTCAGGTGACCAGCGGGCTCCTTGATAAACACGGGGTTCCTATCGTTCTCGGGAACGGAGGCTGGAGGTGGAGGCAGTTACAGGTGACAGGCCCAGGGCCTGCTGGCAAATAGCAAGCCTGAGGCTGAACTGGGCCCCTGAATACAACCCGGCGTGGGCCACAGTTAGCCTTAGTTTCCCCTTCAATCTCCAGACCTCCTTCACCCTTCCGCCTTCACCTCCCATTCCCAGGTCCCAGATCCTCCTTCAGGGCGCTTTGCTTCGCCTTCTCTATCCTGTGCTCCTGGTGCCTCCTTGTGGCTAAAAATGTCAACTGCAGCAATGACTGAATATAAATTCCCAGGAAAATCCCAGAGATTTTAGGATGCTAAGATTGAAAGACCCTTAGAGATGATTTTAGAAATAATTTGCAGTTTTTCCCAGTGGCGATACTGATCTGAGCCCAGGTTAGAATCCAGGAACCCTGGTTTCTAGACAATTCTCCAAATGGGTGGTCACTTACTAAGTATTTGAATAGGAGTGACATGTAATTCAAGGAAGGAAATGACCTGATCAGTCAATCAATCAATCAATCTGTGGACTCAACTTGATTAATCAAGTTGATTTTAGGGACAATAACATGAACTAAATAAAAGCTAATATAGTTTTGTCCTTAAGCATATAGCTCTGGAGAAAGAAGGAGCTGGTTAAACCCTGCAACTTCACCTCACAAAGACTCAGTTTCCTCATCTGTAAAATGGGAGCAAAAATAATACCTGATATCTTTGCAGAAATTACGTGAGAATGGCATGAAATGGTTCATGGAAAACAGTGCCTGCACACCGGATGGAAACATTCACGCGAAGATGAATCTTTTTTTTTTTTTTTTTTTTGAGACGGAGTCTGGCTCTGTCTCCCAGGCTTGGAGTGCAGTGGCGCGATCTCAGCTCACTGCAAGCTCCACCTCTCGGGTTCATGCCATTCTCCTGCCTCAGCCTCCTAAGTAGCTGGGACTACAGGCGCCTGCCACCACGCCCGGCTAATTTTTTGTATTTTTAGTAAAGACGGGGTTTCACTGTGTTAGCCAAGATGGTCTCAATCTCCTGACCTTGTGATCCGCCCACCTCGGGCTCCCAAAGTGCTGGGATTACAGGCGTGAGCCACCGTGCCCAGCCCATGTGAAGATGAATCTTAGACCTAAATGTAAAACCGAAAACTATAAAACTTTTGGAAGAAAACATAGGAAAAAAATCTTTGTGACCTTAGGTTAGGCAAAGATTTCTTAGATGCAACACCAAAAGAATGATCCATAAAAGAAAAAAATGGATAAATTGGACTTTATAAAAATGAAGAACTTCTGCTCTTCAGAAAGACAGTTTAAGAGAATGAGAAGTTGAGACTCATTTACCAAATGAGTCCTTTTTTTTTTTTTTGGCGGGAGACCAGAGTTTTAATCATTACTCAAATCAGTCTCTATGAGCATTCGGGGATCAGAGTTTTAAAGGATAACTTGGTGGGTTACCTGTAACTACCTTCACCTCCAGCCTCACCTGAGAACGACAGGAACCCTATCTTTATCAAGGAGCCCGCTGGTCACCTGAAAGCTGCCAGTACCCTGTGGGTTGGGAAAGGGTGAACTAGGACAGGCTTGGGAGTCAGGCACCGGAGTCTGGGATCTGCACTGCCATTTACCCGCCATGTGATCTCTGGCAAGTGCCCTGAGGTCCCTGAGTCTCTTTCTCATCTGCAAAATGAGGAGATGGAAATAAAGGATTCCTCAGTTGTCTTTCAGCTGGGATACTTTTTTGTTTTTGTTTTTTTTGAGACAGAGTCGCACTCTGTTGTCCAGGCTGGAGGGAGTACAGCGGCATGATCTCGGCTGACTGTAACCTCCGCCTCCCAGCTTCAAGCGATTCTCCTTCCTCAGCCTTCCGAGTAGCTGGGATTATAGGCATGTGCCACCATGCCCGGCTAATTTTGTATTTTTAGTAGAGGCGGGGTTTCTCCATGTTGGTCAGGCTGGTCTCGAACTCCCGACCTCAGGTGATCCACCCTCCTAGGGGAACAGAGTTCTATCAAAGCCAATTTAAAAAGCCTGAGTGAAAAATCATTATTCTTGCTGCACTTTATGCAAATAATCAGGCCAAGTACAGTAAGACTAAAGTTTACTTTGTAAACAAATCAGTTCCATCATGATTTGTTTTTAATAAAAATGGGGACTGGAGAGATAAAAATTATGCTTCAAAAGAAAAACTAGAGGTCACTGTTGTTAGCTGTTCTTGAGGTTTTTTCTGCAGTTTAGACTAAATTCTATATTCTTTGTGGGTTAGAAGTCCCCAAACTAATGCTTTCAAAGCTTTGCTTTTAAAACTGGGAATTGTACTCCTCATCTAGGACTCGTTACACTGTAGTAAAACTATAGATGAGATACTCACGTTTTTGCCACGCAAGCCTTGAAAGCCCATCCAGGCCTGCGTGAGTCGCTCAGACAGTTGCAAAGCGGTTCCACTTTTCTCACCTTGGGGTTCAATCTCATTCCCATTATGTCCGTCCTCTATCAGCAGGAAGAAGCCAGCGTGATTGACGGCCTTTTCCCATCTTCATAGCCTACACTTTAAGATTAAGGTGTTATAAAACCCAAAGGGAGGGATTGAAACTGCCTTTGCAAAATTATGACTGAGACAGTGAAAGCGATCTAACTTAACCGACTCCATCTTGCCTCTAATCTCCAGGCTGCCCTTGTTCATTCCTGGGTGTAGGCTGAAGTAACTTTGGGAGAAACTTAGTTTATAGTTTATAGTTTAAACAAAGATGGTAACAGCCCTTTCCCAAAGCGGACTTCCTTCTTGCCAGGGGACTAGACTGCCTTTGTAGGACTAACATTAGCCACAAGATTAGAAATTATGGTTTAGCAGTCATGCAGCTGGAGGCTATAAGATTCTGATGCTCCCTAAACTGCTTTAAGATCAGTGCTTAAGATACTTTGCAGACCTTGCACTTGATGGATCAGCTGGCGCTACTCAGATCAAGAAACTGGCTCGTCTGATCTATCTGATCTTGTGGCCACCCAGGAACTGACTGAGCACAAGACAGGCCTGATTCCCTAAGATTTCATCTCTGACCAATCAGCACTCCTGGCTCACTGGCCAAATGCCATTTTGGGCTTATATCTAAAATATTAGGCAAGAAAGAGACATAATTTATAACTTGATTTTGGAAAGTTTGTCAAATATCAAAGGTTTAAAACACTGGATATCACAAAATAGAATCCCAGGTCACCATAAGTCAATCATTTGGCCAAAATGGTAACTCCAAAAAAATTTTTTAAAAGGAAAACCTTTACTCTGATAGAGGAGACTTAGCTTTCCAAACAAGACACAATGAAGACAGCATGAGACCAACTGAATCTGTCTCTTTTCTCTCTCTTCCCTTTTTTTTCCTGCCATTTACCCAAAGGAGAAAACAAAACCCTTTCATTATCTTTTAACATTACATACAAAACGTCTTCAAAAGAGAAAACCAAATTTCATGTTTGCATTAGTGCATCTTTAATGTTAAAGCTGGTTTTTAAAATAAAATTTTATATCTCTATCCAGTTTTAATTAGTTTGACCGTAAGATGAGATTTTCATAAACTACTTTTTAGAACCCTTTACGATTTTCCATCAAACAGTAGATCAATTTCTAAGAAAACCCTGTTATTAGGACACATGGGCCCAGAATCTGGCCCCAAGTTAGTATGATTTTAATGTTTTTAACCTAAGGAAAAAACTAAATAATCTATTTTAAATTTTTGCCAATGTGTTTATACCCAAAGAATTTTTTTTTTTTTTTTGAGATGGAGTCTCTATTGCCCAGGCTGGAGTGCAGTGGCACGATCTTGGCTCATGGGAACCTCCACCTTCTGGGTTCAAGCAATTCTCCTGCCTCAGCCTCCCAAGTAGCTGGGATTACAGATGTGCACCACCATGCCCAGCTGACTGTTATATTTTTAGTAGAGACGGGGTTTCACCATGTTGGCCAGGCTGGTCTTGAACTCCTGACCTCAGGTTATACACCCGCCTCGGCCTCCCAAAGTGCTGGGATTACAGGCGTGAGCCACCACACCTGGCCGAAGATTTTTTTTTTTTTTTTTTGAGATGGAGTCTCGTACTTGTTGCCCAGGCAGGAATGCAATGACACAATCGCAGCTCATTGCAACCTCTGCCTCCGTGGTTCAAGCGATTCTCCTGCCTCAGCCTCAAGTGGCTGGGATTACAGGTGCGTGCCACCACGCCTGGCAAATTTTTGTATTTTTAGTAGAGACAGGTTTCACCATGTTGGCCGGGCTGGTCTCGAACTCCTGACCTCAAGTGTTCCGCCTGCCTTGGCCTCCCAAAGTGCTGGGATTACAGGTGTTAGCCACCGTGTCCAGCCTGTATACCCACAGAATTTTTACAAGATCAACCCTTTACAAACCCTTTCACTTTGCTTAAACCTTCAGTTTTGTTCTGTTACTCTTTTAGGTTAAGACAAAAGACAATCTTTTTCTTTGTTGTTGTTAAGACAATATTTAAAACCCTCTGAACTAGACAAAATTACATTCCCTTTAACAAAAGCCATATTCCCATGCTGCTGCCTTCTTTTTGTTTGTTTGTTTTTTGTTTTTTGAGACGGAGTCTTGCTGTGTCGCCCAGGCTGGAGTGCAGTGGCATGATCTTGGCTCACTGCCTCCCAGGTTCAAGTGATTCTCCTGCCTCAGCCTCTCCAGTAGCTGGGACTACAGGTGCATGCCACCATGCCTGGCTAAGTTTTGTATTTTTAGTAGAGATGGGGTTTCACCATGTTGGCCAAGCTGGTCTTGAATTCTTGGCCTCAAGTGATCCACTGGCCTCGGCCTCCCAAAGTGCTGGGATTACAGGCATGAGCCACCGTGCCCATCCTGCCTTCTTATAATCTTTTACCAAAAACACATTGCCTACACACCTTGTGTGTAAAACTGTCTCTCCAGTAGTCTCAACTACATGTTACAATGTTAACTCTTAGCAACTTTTACTTTGAGTGAAAAAACTGATAAGTAAGCGATTTTAATTATGTACTGGAGTTGAACCTAGGACATCAGACAGAAATGAATATAAGGTCTGACTCCTTTTAGCATAGCTAGCAGGCATGGCTAATATAATGCTCCAAAGTGGGTAAATTGAACAATTTTCAAAAGTCAAGAAACAGTTTGACCTTAAAGCATTTAGCAAGTCTGATATCTGACCTTAATTTAGACCAAATGTCTATATTTTCAAGACATTGTATTTTACCAATCATCTTTAAAGCTGTCTTTATTTCCAAAATATTACTAAAATCACATGAACAAAAAGGCATTAAAGTTTCTATTTCTCTGACAAAATATTTAACTGCTTATTATTCTAAGCCAATTAATCAGAGCTCTTTTATATATAAACATGCAACACACATAAATGCACAGACAGAAGACTCAGCACTTGTAAGATTCTTCATTTGCCAGTTTCTTAATTGGATTACTGGCTTCAGGGTGGAGCCCTTGGAGGAACAGGGCTGGGAAAGCTTGGTTTCTAGGGCCAAATAAGCAGCTGAAGGCAAAAACAGATCCCCATAATTAAGGGTGCCATTCTATACTGGATCCTGGATCCCCAAAATGAGGGAAAGACTACGGGAGAAGACAGTGCAGTGCCTCTACCCTGTGTTTCTTTTTCCTTCTTTCTTTCTTTTCTTTTCTTTTTTTTTTTTTTGAGAGGGAGTCTTGTTCTGTTGCCCAGGCTGGAGTGCAGTGGCGTGATCTTGGCTCACTGCAACCTCCGCCACCCGGGTTCAAGTGATTCTCCTGCCTCAGCCTCCTGAGTAGCTGGGATTACAGGCGCCCACCACCATGCCCAGCTAATTTTTGTATTTTTAGTAGAGACGGGGTTTCAACATGTTGGCCAGGCTGGTCTCGAACTCCTGACTTCAGGTGATCCACCTGCCTCAGCCTCCCAAAGAACGGGGATTACAGGCATGAGCCACCGAGCCTGGCCTACCCTGCATTTCATCTCCCTTTTCCCTTCCCTTCCCTTTTCCCTTCCCTTCCCTTTTCCCTTCTCTTCCCTTCCCTTTTCCCTTCCCTTCCATTTTTTTGAGACTGAGTTTCGCTCTTGTTGCCCAGGCTGGAGTGCAATGGTGTGATCTCAGGTGACGGCAACCTCCGCCTCCCAGATTCAAGCGATTATCCTGCCTCAGCCTCCTGAGTAGCTGGAATTACAGGCGCGCCCACCACTACGTCTGGCTAATTTTTGTATTTTTGGTAGAGATGGGGTTTCACCATGTTGGCCAGGCTGGTCTCGAACTCCTGACCTCAGATGATCCTTGGCCTCCCAAAGTGCTGGGATTACAGGCGTGAGCCACAGTGCCCGGTCTCTACCCTGCATTTCATTGAAAGGCAACCCAAAGCCAATCTGCCCATTTTGTAATCAGCCCATCTCTCATGGGAGTCTCATCTCCCAGTGCGGGGGTGGAGATATTTCCTTATCTTCCAGGTGGCCAAGAGCATGCTTCTCTGATCCAAGTGTCAAAGAGTCAAAGAGTCAGGTATCCCTCCATAACTATTATTAGCCATCACTTAAAGTATATTTCCTACCTAGTTATCATAATGGGAAGTAATTTCTGATACCCCCAAAACTCAAACCATCAGACAGCACAATGCAAAACAGAACAGAGCCGTTGATTTTGAGAGGGATTTATCTGCTTTTTTTTTTGTTGCTGTTTTTGTTTGATTGTTTGAGATGGAGTTTCGCTCTTGTTGCCCAGGCTGGAGTGCAATGGTGCAATCTCGGTTTACTGCAACCTCCACCTCCCAGGTTCAAGCAATTCTTCTGCCTCAGCTTCCCGAGTAGCTGGGATTACAGGAATGTGCCACCACGCCTGGCTAATTTTGTATTTTTAGTAGAGACGGGGTTTCTCCATGTTGATCAGGCTGGTTGCGAACTCCCCACCTCAGGTAATCCGCCCACCTTGGCCTCCCAAAGTGCTGGGATTACAGGCAGGAGCCACTGCGCCCGGCCATTTATCCACTTTTAATTCTTGGGGTTTCATGAGGAAAACAGAGGTTTTTCCCAAAACAGTCTGTGGCGCCTCCTCTGATTTTCCAAATGAGTCCCAAGTTACCAGAAGTTATTTTAGGGCCTCTCATGTGTGCATTAAGGGTGGCAAGACAGGCTGGGCATGGTGGCTCATGCCTGTAATCCCAGTACTTTGGGAGGCCGAGGCGGGCAGATCACTTGAGGTTAGGAGTTTGAGACCAGCCTGGTCAACATGGCAAAACTATCTCTACTAAAAATACAAAATTAGCAGGTGAGGTGGCGGCGTGCACCTGTAATACCACCTACTGAGGAGGCTGAGGCAGGAGAATCGCTTGAACCTAGGAGGTGGAGGTTGCTGTGAGCCGAGATTGTGCCACTGCACTCCAGCCTGGGCGACAGAGCGAAACTCCGTCTCCAAAAAAAAAAAAAAAAAAAGAAATGGACCCTTCTGGCCATGGGGCCGGTCGCAGTGGCTCGTGCCTGTAATCCCCAGCACTTTGGGAGGCCGAGGTAGGCAGATCACGAGGTCAGGAGTTTAAAACCAGCCTGGGCAACATTGTGAAACTTTGTCTCTATTAAAAATACAAAAATTAGCCGGGCGCGGTGGCTCACGCTTGTAATCCCAGCACTTTGGGAGGCCGAGGCGGGCGGATCACAAGGTCAGGAGATCGAGACCACGGTGAAACCCCGTCTCTACTAAAAAATACAAAAAATTAGTCGGGCGTGGTGGCGGGCGCCTGTAGTCCCAGCTACTCGGAGAGGCTGAGGCAGGAGAATGGCGTGAACCCGGGACGCGGAGCTTGCAGTGAGCCGAGATTGCGCCACTGCACTCCAGCCTGGGCGAAAGAGCAAGACTCCGTCTCAAAAAAAAAACAAAAAAACAAAAAAACAAACAAACAAAAAAAATTAGCCGGACTTGGTGGCAGGTGCCTGTAATCCCAGCTACCTGAGGCAGGAGAATCGCTTAAACCTGGGAGGCAGAGGTTGCAGTGAGCTGAGATGGTACCACTGCACTCCAGCCTGGGCAACAGAGTGAGACTCTGTCTCAAAAAAAAAAAAAAAAAAAGAAATTGACATTTCTGTTCCTAAACCTTACATTTGTTTTATCTGAGTTCCTTCTTCAGGAAACTCAGGCCTCTCAAAAAAAAAAAAAAAAAAAAAAAGGATCAAAGAACTGAAAGTCACCAGATCACCCCATCCAACTATGAAATGCTGGACCCCTCATTCATTGTGATTGCTTCCTTGTCCCTTCTGAGTTCCTGTTTTCTTATACATTGTTACATTTATTCCCTGCTGTATAAAGCCCTAGTTTTAATCCATCAGGGAGATAGATTTGAGACCGAGCTCCCATCTCCTCAGTTGCAGCACTGGCCTAAAGCTTTCTTCCTTGGCAATACTCATTTTCTTAGTAATTGGCCTTCTGTGTGGTGAGCAGCAGGACCCAGATTGAACCCCTAGTGTTCTGGTAACAATGGTTTCACAGGTGTATACATATGTCAAAGCTTATCAAATTGTACCTTTAAATATGTGTAGTTTATTATAGGTCAGTAAGGCTGTTTCAAAAAGAAAAGTAGGCCAGGCACAGTGGCTCATGCCTATAATCCCAGCACTTTGGGAGACCAAGGCGGGCAAAACACTTGAGGCCAGGAGTTCAAGACCAGCCTGGCCAACATGGTGAAACCCCATCTCTACTAAAAATGCAAAAAATTAGCCAGGCATGGTGGCAGGTGCCTATAATCATAGCTACTCGGAGGCTGAGGCAGGAGAATCCCTTGAACCCAGGAGGCAGAGGTTGCGGTGAGCTGAAATTGTGCCACTGCACTCCAGCCTGGGTGACAGAGCAAGACTATGTCTAAAAAAAAAAAAAAAAATACACTGCCTGGCTCATAACACTGATTTGAGGAACTTCCGAGTGAAGGAGTGACTGGTGAGGCCAAGGCCCATCATTCCATCCTCATGGACCATTTTTCTTTTTTCTTTCCACAAGGTCTCCCGTTGTTGTCTGCTGCTGGAACCTTTGGCCAATCAATGGTGGGTAAGTCCCACTGGTCCAAAGGAGACAGAAAATGAATCCCCTGAGTGTGACCCCCACTGGATGTGACCTCTTTTTGGGAAATCCTCAAAGCCTACATCTTTCTATGAGCTTCTGACAGCAGCATCCTCATGGATAGACAGTGGATCAACTCTATGACCTGCAGATAAATTAATGCCTTCCTCTTCATAAGACTTTTCACAGACTGCTTAGAATTGAATCTTTTTTTTTTTTATTTTGAGACGGAGTCTCACTCTGTCGCCAGGCTGGAGTATAGTGGCACGATCTCAGCTCACTGCAACCTCCACCACCCGGGTTCAAGTGATTCTCCTGCCCCAGCCTCCCGAGTAGCTGGGACTATAGGCATGCGCCACCATTCCCAGCTAATTTTTGTATTTTTAGTAGAGATGGGGTTTCACCATGTTGGCCAGGATGGTCTCCATCTCTCGACCTCGTGATCTGCCCGCCTCAGCCTCCCAAAGTGCTGGGATTACAGGCCTGAGCCACTGGGCCTGGCCGAATTGAATCTTTTGAGTGCTTGCACCATCTTCATTAGCTTGTACCCCAACACATTTCCTTTTTGCCATGGTTATTGGGAAGCTCACAGTCAAGGTTGGTGTCCAACTGTGTGATTAACTAATCTTAGGTGTCTATCACCAGTTTCCTGCTCCTTTTATTTTAGCTGAGTTCCTTCCTTCCTTCCCTTCTTTTCCCCCTCTCCTTCCTCCCTCCCTCCTTCCTTCCTCTTCTCTTCTCTTTTCTTTTTAGAGAGTCTCACTCTGTCATCCAGGCTGGAGTGCAGCAGTGCCGCCATAGCTCACTATAACCTTAAAAGGGCTCATGTGACCCTCCCCAAAGTGCTGGGATTACAGGTGTGAGCCACTGTGCCTAGTCTCTCTCTCTCTCCTCTCTCTCTCTCTCTGCCTGCCACTGTGCCTGGTCTCTCTCTCTCTCTCTGTGTCTTTCTTCAGAGTTTTGCTCTTGTCACCCAGTGGTGCAATCTTGGCTCACTGCAACCTCTGCCTCCCTGCAACCTCTTCCTCCCTGCGACCTCTGCCTCACAGGTTCAAGTGATTCTCCTGCCTCAGCCTCCCAAGTAGCCGGGATTACAGGCTTGCACCACCATGCCTGGCTAATTCTGTATTCTTTTAGTAGAGACGGGTTTTCACCATGTTAGTCAGGCTGGTCTTAAACTCCTGACCCCAAGTGATCCACCAGCCTTGGCCTCCCAAGTGCTGGGATTACAGGCGTGAACCACACTGCACCCGGCCCTGTATGTATGTATGTATGTATGTATGTATGTATTTTTTGAGACAGAGTCTTGCTCTGTTGCCCAGGCTAGAGTGCAGTGGTGCAATCTCAGCTCACTGCAACCTCAGCCTCCTGAGTAGCTGGAATTACAGGCGTGTGCCACCATGCCTGGCTAATTTTTTTTTGTATTTTTAGTAGAGATGGGGTTTCACCATGTTGGCCAGGCTGGTCTCAAACTCCTGGCCTCAAGTGATCCGCCTGCCTCGGCCTCCGAAAGTGCTGGGATTACAGGCGTGAGCCACCACGCCCAGCCCTATTTATTTTTAATACATCTATCTTATGATGTGTTCCACTTAATGAAGTTATCTCAGATTTTTTTTCACAAATAGGTGGGGATTAAATCATAAAAAGTCTCCCCTGTACCTTCCATAAGGCCAGGGAGCACCATCCTGTACATTACCCCTGTGTCCCACCATGCATCTGGGAGAGTACATTGCATAGGATAAATGCTCACTAAAAATATGTTCACTTTATTAGATAATTCTTATGTCAGGTGCTCTCCCAAGAGAACATTCTGGAAGGAAACTGAGTGACCAGCTGATGCTGCTAGTAACATCTTTTTCATTTCCTGTTTCCTGTGGCACCTGTGGGCAATGTCAGTGCAGGTGCTAAGACGCCACTCTCACACCTATTTGGTCCCCGGACCTTGGCGAATGCTTAAGAGGCATTTACCCAGTGACTCACAGGGAATTTTTGCTCCTCCGAGGGGAAATCTGAATTAAATCTAAAGTGAAATGCCCCCAGTGGCATTGTCCTTAGTAACTCTGTTTCTCCCAGGAAGCTCTGCCTCCTGCCTTAGAATTTACCTCCCTTTCTTGAAGTCAGAGGCTCATCTTTAACTTGTGATTCAGTGAGGACAGCCTTCCAGGCTGGGAATGGTCCCCTAGGGAAATCTGGCTGCAGCGGAAATTGCCCATCTCTCATCGCTCCTAACAAGGTCCACATGATGTAAATTTCAGACTGTCCCAATAGGACTGTGCTCAGCATAGCTAATGAAGGATTTCAGCCTTTGGCAAAAAAAAAAAAGGAAGGGTTATTTAAAACCAAACTGTGTCATTTAAGAGTGATGGCTTTAATGAGCTCCCAAGGAACTCATAAAGGGCCCAGAGAATAAAACAAGGAGGCCCAAAATAGCCAGAACCTGTAAGCAAGGACCCCTAACTTACTGCAGTGGAGCACCCTGCCTGTTTTAAGGACCCCTTTTTGCTCTCTTCCTTGCTGTAACCTAAGGATACAAGAATTTTGATTATATATATATTTTAAAAAACAGGTTAGGTTGCACCCTTGCTGATCCTCAAAAAGCTTTACTGGAATGGATACCATCCCCAAAATGATGTTTAAAATTTTGGTTTGGCGTTTACACGGACCTACAGGATCTGGCCTCAACCCTCCTTTTCAATTACTTGCTCCTTGCTCTCTGTCGCACATCCTGGGCTCTAGCTATACTGGGCCAACTCTTGGTAGCTTTGTACCTTTGCTGTTTTTTCCCCCTCTTCATGAAAGGCCTTTCCTACTTCCATCCCAGCCACTCCACCCTCCATTCTCTTAACAGAACTCAAATTCCTTCCCTGGTGGAAATAAACAGCATCTCCCTACTGTGGCACTTTGGTTGTCCTAATTTCATTGGACCTGGGGCAATCTGTAACTGTCCATGTCTACCTCCCCACAAGGCCCTAACCAGTCAGAGGGAAGAGGCTGGCTATATAAGGTGTATCTCCTAATGCCCAGCCTAGAACCTTGGATGCAGGAGGCTCTCTGTAATTGTTGGCTGTGAAGTACATAACATGCTCTTTTTTTTTTTTTTCTTCTGAGACAGAGTCTCACTCTGTTGCCCAGGCTGGAGTGCAATGGCGTGATCTCGGCTCACTGCAACCTGCGCCTCCCGGGTTCAAGTGATTCTCCTGCCTCAGCCTCCCGAGTAGCTGGGATTATAGGCATGTGCCACCACGCCTGGCTAATTTTGTATTTTTAGTAGAGACAGGGTTTCTCTATGTTGGTCAGACTGGTCTTGAACTCCAGACCTCCCGACTTCAGGCAATCTGTCCGCCTCCGCCTCCCGAAGTGCTGGGATTACAGGCGTGAGCCACAGCGCTTGGCCACGCCCGGCTAATTTTTTGTATTTTTAGTAGAGACGGGGTTTCACCATGTTGGCCAGGCTGGTCTTGAACTCCTGACCTCAGATGATCCACCCGCCTTGGCCTCCTACAGTGCTGGGATTACAGGCGTGAGCCACCTCGCCTGGCTGCTTTTTAATTCTAGTTTTATTAATTCAAAATATGCTGTACATTCACACTCAAAAGATACAACAGAGTGAAAAGTCACCTTCTGTGTTCTCTAGCCACTCCATTCCCTTCTATGGAAAGAACCAATTATTATCAGCTTTTTGTGAATCCTTCTGGAGACATGCAATATATACAGTATACTCTTCTCTCTCCTTTTAAAAATAAATGGGGTTCCTCCTTAGTTTTGCAGTTTGCTTTTTCACTTGACTATGCACACATACACATATTTAAAAAATTTACTCAACCAATTGACTATTGATAACATTTAGCTTACTCTCATTTTGTTATTAAAAACAATGTTGGGCCTGGCAGGACAAATTTTACATACATTGAATCAGGCCACTAGGTAAGATGTGTCTAAAAACTACAGATGATGTGTCTAAAAACTGAAGATTGCTCCATAAACGTAAAATATCTTTATTAAATCAGCCTGTTATATATAACAGTTTTAAACTCCATTCCTTAAATATAATTGGGGTCAAGTAAGAATCACTTTCTATAAGAATAGGGTTAGAATCGTTAGATTGTTAACACTCTGAGATATCTTTGATGATTTTCAACCCAAGGGATGATCATGAATTTGGTAAACACACACACACAAAATTAGGTCTAACCTTAAATTTTTAATAGAACTTGTCAAAAAGTTTGTTAGCAAAAGTGTGGGTGAAGAGATTCCCGGCCAGGCGCAGTGGCTTATGCCTGTAATCCCAATACTTTGGGAGGCCAAGGCAGGCGAATCATTTGAGGTAAGGAGTTCAAGATCAGTCTGGCCAATATAGTGAAACCTTGTCTCTACTAAAAATACAAAAATTAGCTGGGCGTGGTGGTGCACGCCTGTAGCCCCAGCTACTTGGGAGGCTGAGGCACGAGAATCACTTAACTTGGGAGGCGGAAGTTGCAGTGAGCCGAGATCACGCCACTGCACTCTAGCCTGGGCTACAGAGGGAAACTCCGTCTCCAGAAAAAAAGAAAAGAAATTCCCACATATTGCTCATAAATGTAAAATTGGACATTATGGAGAAAAATTAGACAATGTTGATCAAGATTAACGGTGCCCACACCCATTGACATAGCAATTCTATCTTTAGAAATTCTCTCTACATAAATACTCATACATGTAAACATGAAAATACAAGAATTTAGGCTTGGCATGGTGACTCACACCTGTAATCCCAGCACTTTGGGAGGGCAAGTCAGGAGGATCGCTTGAGGCCAGGAGTTCCAGACCAGCATGGGCAACATAGTGAGACCTTGACTCTACAAAAAAAAAAAAAAAAAAAAAAAAATTAGCCGGGTGTGGTGTGCATCTCTAGTCCTAACTACTGGGGAGGCTGAGGTGGGAGGATCGCAGGGTGGGAGGCTGCAGGGATCTATGATTGCACCACTGCACTCCAGCCTGGGCGACAGAGCGAGACCCTGTCTCAAATAAAAAAATCAAAGCATAACCTGTAGGAGATAGCTCAATGAATGCTGATGTTTAGAAGAAGGATTTGGGTTATCTCCGATTATTTTAGAAAGGAGATGCATTACAGAGATCAGGGAACAGTCTCTGAAGAAGGATCCCCTGGGTTTGACGGCCATCCCTATTGCTTTTAGCTGTAGAACACTGAGCAAGTTACTTACCTGAGCCTCAGTTTCCTCATCTGTAATCTGCATTATAGCTGTGTTGTGAAGGTTCAGTGGGATGGTGCCTGCAAAACTCCCCCCACCCTGAACCTGACACATAATAGGCACTAAACGTAGCCGTAATTATTATTTAATAAATACGTTGCTCTATGTGGTGATTGCAAATTAAGGGGCTACTTTGGTGATATAATCTGCCCTCTTGGGGTAGAGTTGAGGGATTTGGAGTTGGGTAAATTCCTCTCTAGCACTCACTAGACTTCAAGCACATCATTCCCTAACCTCTATGGCCTCAGTTTTCTCATCTGTAAAGTGGCCAGAATAAATTCCAAGTCTTTAGAGTTTGCTCTGAAAGTTAAACGTATATTATTCATAAGAGTTTAATACACAATTATTTTATTTCCTGCCAATCTAATGGCGAAGACATGGAATAACCCATCAAACAGCCCAGTAACCTCAGGAAACCAGAGGGACGCAGACCAGGGCGATGGGCGAGTCAGTTATGGCCGGTGCGCCACGTTTCGAAGAGGACGGCCACGGAGCGGTGGGTGGTCGCTCAGCTCCCCAGTCGCTCTCCGACACCCGGCTGGGGAGACAGGATCTCCCCGGAGGCCGCAGCAGCTTGATTGTCACCCGGGCAACCCCACCTTCCGGTTCGCTCTACAACCCCTTGCCCCCGCTTCCGGTTCCGGCGTCGTGCGTCATCGCTGGGCGACTGATTTCGAGTTTCCGGTCCGGTTAGGCCAGCGGGTGCGGTCCTGGTCGGAAGGAAGTGGAGAGTCGGGGGTCACCAGGCCTATCCTCCGCGTCACAGTCGGCCACCGGGGCTCGCCGCCGTCATGGAGAGCGGAGGGCGGCCCTCGCTGTGTCAGTTCATCCTTCTGGGCACCACCTCTGTGGTCACCGCCGTCCTGTACTCCGTGTACCGGCAGAAGGCCCAGGTCTCCCAAGAGCTCAAGGTCAGTGCTGCAGCCGGCCTGGCCTCAGCCGGGTCATCTCTGTCCCAGGTCCTGGGGAGCACACGATTCACCTTGGCCGCCCCATCGTCGGAAATTGTCCAAAAAAGGAAACAGCCTCTGAAGGGTGTCATCCAGCCAGTAAATTGAGGAGCGAGGGGCAGGATTCGGGCTCGGGATAACGGCTGCTCCTCTCCTTTTCTCCCAAGTCCCTCTTATGACTCAGAATGAATCTTGACTTCATTACTTTACTCGAAAAATATTTATTGAACACCTGCGATGCGCCAGGCAGTGAGTAGAACAGATGAAAGTCCATCCCTTCTTGGAGATAACATTTTAGTACGACTAGACAGCAAACATGTAAATCAGGCGGTGTAACAGATGATCAGCAATGCTTTAGAGTAAGGTAGGGGAGAGAGGACATGGAATGCCGGAGAAAGGGGGATCTCCTATCTTAAATAAGGTGACATTTGAGCAGAGCCCAGGAGGATATGAGGGGAGTCATGCAGATATCTAGCGGGAGATGGAGGGAACAGCAAGTGCAGACATCCATTTGCTGAACCACTCCACTCCTTGCTTTACAGACGCTTCCTTTTTATATTACAACTATTTTTATAAACGGCGCTCTTTTTTGAACTGTGCTTTACGGTTTACACAACACATTTGCATTTATTTTTATTTTTTATTTTTTTGAGATGGAGTCTTGCTGTGTCGCCCAGGCCGGAGTGCAGTGGCGCGATCTGGGCTCACTGCAGCCCCTGCCTCCCAGGTTCAAGTGATTCTCCTGCTTCAGCCTCCCGAGTAGCTGGGATTACTACGCCCAGCTAATTTTTTTTGTATTTTAGTAGACACAGGGTTTCACCATGTCGGCCAGGCTGGTCTCCAGCTCCTGACGTCAGGTGATCTCCCCGCCTTGGCTCTCCGAAGCGTTGGGATTACAGGTGTGAGCCACTGCGCCCAGCCACATTTTCATCTTGATTTTATTTTTTTCTTCACAGTAATTTTTTTCTTTCCTCCCCTCTCCTCCCCTCCCCTGTTCTTTCCTTTCCTTCCCCTTTCCCTTTCTCTTTCTCTTTCTCTCTTTCCCTTTCCCTTTCTCTCTTTCTCTTTCCCTTTCTCTTTTCTTTTCTCTTCTTTTCTTTTCTCTTTTCTTCTTTTTTTGATACGGAGTCTCACTCTGTTGCCCAGGCTGGAGTGCAACGGCACGATCTTGGCTCACTGCAACCTCCGCCTCCCGCGTTCAAGCGATTTTCCTGCCTCAGCCTCCCGAGTAGCTGGGATTACAGGTACCTGCCACCATGCCTGGCTAATTTTTGTATTTTTAGTAGAGATGGGGTTTTGCCATGTTGGCCAAGCTGGTCTCCAGCTCCTGACCTCAGGTGATCCGTCTGCCTCAGCCTCCCAAAGTGCTGGGATTACAGGCGTGAGCCACTGCGCCTGGCCCACAATAACTTTTTGAAGTAGATAAAATGACAGTTACCACCACATTGCAAATCAGAAAATTGAGATTCGGAGGAAAGGCCATACAGCTAGTCAGCTTGAAACTTAAATTTAGGTCTTTTGATTCCAAGGGTAGGATTTTAATCTGATTGACATTGCTTTATTGTGACTGACTGGTCCAGAGAGATGGGCCTCTTTAGGTTAGAGACAGGGTCTTATTCATCCATTCTCTTTCCTCTAGCTTCTAACACAGTACTTGACAAGTGGTACATGCTCAGTAAATGTTTGTGGGTTCTTTTTGGCTGAAGTTTCACAATACAGGAGCTAAGGGCCTAACCTAATTTGATGTTTATATGAAAGATGGATTCCTAAACCTGACTAACTTCATTATCAGATTGTTTTCAGTAAGGGTTTAGAAACTAATGTGTGGGCCGGGCTACTCCAGCCTGGGTGACAAGAGCAAGACTCCATCTCAGAAAAAAAAAACCAATGTGTGAAATCCAGTCCCTGCTATGAAGGGAGTTTTGGAATCTGGAAAGAACCAAGTTATGAGGCAACCAGATTTGCTGTGCAGTGGCGTTATAGTGAGATTCCAGCTGCCCTATATTTCCCCTGATTAAATAATCAAGTTAATCCTGAAGTGATTAGCTCTGTGTAACTGATACTTCACTTTCTGATTCCAAACCACTGGCCTCAAGTTGGCTGGAAGTGGGATTCTTTGAAGCCGTGAACTCTTTAGGTTTCATCTTTGGGTGACCTTAAAACCTTTGCCAATCAGTTCCTAAATGAGGATGAAATAGCCCCTTCCTGGAAAAAGAGTTGGGACTCTTAATATTTTAGATTCGATTTTCTATTTCCTTCCTCTCTTTCTCCCTCCTTTCCTTCCTTTTCTTTCTCCTTGGCCTTCCTTCCTGCCCTTCATTTCTTTCTTCTTTTTTTTTGCTTTTTTTTTTTGAGACATGGTCTTACTCTGTTGCCCAGGCTGGAGTGCAGTGGCACAAACATAGCTCACTGCAGCCTCAAGCTCCCAGGCCCATGCCAGTCTCCTGCCTCAGCCTCCTAAGTAGCTAGGACTACAGGTGCACACCACCACGTCCAGCTAATTTTTTATTTTTTATAGCGATGGGGTCTTGCATGTTGCCCATGCTAGTTTTGCACTGCTGGCCTCAAGCAGCCGTCCCGCTTTGGACTCCCAACGTGCTGAGATTACAGGTGTGAGCTACCATGCTCGTCCTAGATCTATTTTCTTGATCAGATGACAAAACTTCCACAGTGGGGCTTGTGTCCTATCCTGTGTATCTCTTATAGTGAGGAGAATGCATATTTATTGCGTGCCTCCTATGTGCCAGCCCCTGGGCTGGATTCTTTCACACCTTAAAGTTCATTTAACCCACATAAAAATCCTGTGAAATTGCATTTTCCCTGTCCTTTACGGTTTTGGAATCTGAGACTCAGATAAATGAAGTTGCCCCAAGTCACAGTGGATGCATTGGAGCTTAATTAAACTCCAGGTCTTTCTGATCATATTCTCCCTCTTCCCCCTTTAAAATTCGAATTGGCCATCCTGTGGTGGATACTTTACTAGCTGTCTCACTTTGGGCAAATCACTTCACCTCTCTGAACCTGTTTCCTTATCTGTAATTGGTGATGATAATGTCTACTGTAAAGGGATGGTGTGGGCATTAAGTGGTTTATGCATTTAAAGTGCCTAGCATATTGCCTGGTACATAGTATATTTAAATGCTTATTTATTCATTAATTTATTCATCAAATAATGTATTAAATGCTTGCTGTGTGTTAGGCACAGTTCTCAGCACTAGGGGGATAGCAGTGAATGGGACAAACAATGTCCAAGCCCTCCTAGGGTTTAACATTCTAGTGGAAGGAGACAGATAATGAGTAAATTGTTAGTTGTTGTTGCTGTCATTTTGGTATCTTCACAGTATAAGTGGCTAAGAAATTTTGATTGGCCTTGCTCCTGTCACTTACTGTGTAGTAGTAGCTTAAACTCAGAGTGACCTTCATATACATCTTGTATCTCATCACCTCTTTAGAGGTTACTGAATCTGGCATCCTTAAGAGTTGTTTTTGGGAATACCCTGAAGGCAGAGATGGTCCTTTATTCGTTCCTGAATCTCTGACACCCAGCACAGTGCCTGGCACATAGATGCTCAGGAAATGATTGTTGATTTTATTCCTTTTCTCTTATTTTTGAAACAGCAGTGACAGGATTGGTTTCCCAAGTGCAGTGGGTTGGATGCTCTGAGTTGGAAGGCAGAGGAAAACTAGGGATTGTTAGAGGAAGACTGCAGCAGAAGGAACCGTGCTCACTTAATTATAACCGTGAAAAAGGCAGAAAGTAGAACAGACTGGATGTGGTGGCTCACACCCGTAATCCCAGCACTTTGGGAGGCCGAGGCAGGAGGATCACTTGAGCCCAGGAGCTCAAGACCAGCCTGGGCAACATTGGGAGACCCTGTCTCTACAAAATAAAAAAATTAGCCAGGTGTGGTGGTGCATGCCTGTGGTCTCAGCAACTTGGGGGCCTGAGGTGGGAGGATCACTTGAATCTGGGAGGTTGAGGCTGCAGTCAGCTGTGATTGCACTACTGCACTCCAGCCTGGGTATAACAGTGAGACCCCATCTCAAAAAAAAAAAAAAAATTGTAGAATGGCATTTGGCACCAGTTAACAGTCTTCCTGTTGAAGCAAAGGCAACCCCCCTGCTTTGTTTTTTTAATAACATACAATGTAGAGCATTGGTTCGTAAAGATGTGGTAATATTAATAATAACACCTACCGGCCGGGCGCGGTGGCTCACGCTTGTAATCCCAGCACTTTGGGAGGCTGAGGTGGGCGGATCACGAGTTCAGGAGATCGAGACCACAGTGAAACCCCGTCTCTACTAAAAAATACAAAAAATTAGCCGGGCTTGGTGGTGGGCGCCTGTAGTTCCAGCTACTCGGAGAGGCTGAGACAGGAGAATGGCGTGAACCCGGGAGGCGGAGCTTGCAGTGAGCCGGGATTGCGCCACTGCACTCCAGCCTGGGTGACAGAGCGAGACTCCGTCTCAAAAAGAAAAAAAAAAAAATAATAATAACACCTACCAGTTCTCAAACCACTACTGTGTACTAGGCGATAGGTTAGATACTTTATACCTGAACGCTTTGGATCATAACTTTGTGTTGTCAAGAAGAGATTGAATAATGTTCAGTCTGTGGGATGTAAATTGACTAGTACCTTTTATATTTTCACTAAAAAGTCATAACATGAAAAGGAGTGTAGGTTTTGGTTAACTGGAACAAGAATGTATGTGGCACCCCCATTCTGCAGTGATGGAAGGGGGCAGAGGCATGGCTCCATTCCTGTTGATGTACACAGCTTTGAAATCTGATTCTCTGTAGTCACCTTCCTGTCCAATTTCCATATTCTCTTGACACGAAAAAAATAGAATCTTTTGGCCGGGCGCGGTGGCTCACGCTTGTAATCCCAGCACTTTGGGAGGCCGAGGCGGGCGGACCACGAGGTCAGAAGATCGAGACCACGGTGAAACCCCGTCTCTACTAAAAATACAAAAAAATTAGCCGGGCGTGGTGGCGGGCGCCTGTAGTCCCAGCTACTCGGAGAGGCTGAGGCAGGAGAATGGCGTGAACCCGGGAGGCGGAGCTTGCAGTGAGCCGAGGTCGCGCCACTGCACTCCAGCCTGGATGACACAGCGAGACTCCGTCTCAAAAAAAAAAAAAAAAAAAAAAAATAGAATCTTTTTCTTTTTTTTGCCTATAAGTTTGATTGAGCATGTCAGTGTTCAATGGCCAGTTTATTTATTTATTTATTTATTTATTTATTTATTTATTTTTGTATTTAGGGAGCTAAAAAAGTTCACTTGGGTGAAGATTTAAAGAATATTCTTTCAGAAGCTCCAGGCAAATGTGTGCCTTATGCTGTTATAGAAGGTATGTTTGCTTATTGGTTAATGGAAAACAACTTCTTTTTCCCAAAAGATTGATAAAGATCATCTTGGCTAATATTAAGTGCCTTTTGTGGTGTTGGGTCCATGGTCCAGAACATACTTTGGGGTCAGAAAGACGTGGGTTATTGCATTGTGATCGCTAAGATTACCAAACCTCCGTGAACCACTGTTGCCCGATCTTGAAAATAATACTTACCTTTATGGGGTTGTTATAAGAAAAATTATGTGATCCATGCAAAGTGCTTAGGAGAATGCTTCTAAAATGTGACTTATGGTGATCAGAATGTCATTGTTTTGATTCATTAGCAAAAGTCAACTGAAAACATTTAATTTTTAACATTTTTTAAATTAAAAAAAATTTTTTTTTGAGGCCGAGTGTGGTAGCTCATGCCTGTAATCCCAGCACTTTGGGAGGTTGAGGTGGGCTGATCACTTGAGCTCAGGAGTTTGAGACCAGCCTGGTCAACATGGTGAAACCCTGTCTCTACTAAAAATACAAAAATTAGCTGGATGTGGTGGCACATACCCGTAATCCCAGCTACTTGGGAGGCTGAGGCAGGAGAATTGCTTGAACCTGGAAGGCAGATGTTGCAGTGAGCCAAGATTGTACCACTGCACTCCAGCCTGGGTAACAGAGTGAGACTCCATCTCAAATACAGTCTTGGCTCTGTCACCCAGGTAGCTGTAGTATGGTGGTGTGATCATAGCTCACTGCAGCCTCAAACTCCTGAGCTCAAGTGATTCTCCTGCCTCAGCATCCCAAGTACCTGGGACTACAGGCACATGCCACCACACCCTGCTAACTTTTTAATTTTTTGTAAAGATGGAATCTCACTGTGTTAACCAGGCTGGTCTCAAACTCGTGGCCCCAAGTGATCCTTCTGCCTTGGCTTCCCAAAGTGTTGGGATTATAGGTGTGACCTACTGTGCCAGACCAGAAAACACATTTTAAATTATCTGAAAGGAGAAGGCAGAAAAATTCTTCAGAAATAATAGAAGTTGTGTCCACTTAGGAGCTGTGCGGTCTGTTAAAGAAACGCTTAACAGCCAGTTTGTGGAAAACTGCAAGGGGGTAATTCAGCAGCTGACACTTCAGGAGCACAAGATGGTGTGGAATCGAACCACCCACCTTTGGTATGTATCACTTCTCCACTGGCCAAAACCCTTGCAGTTGGTCCATTCAAATGCCGGGGTCCTGGGTGCTGTTGCCGTGACTTCAGCTTCTCCTGAGACAGGTTGAAGCCCAGTCTTTTAATGCAGGTCATATTCTTGTGTGTAGCCTGTGGGCCTCCTATGTTGGAATCACTGAGGCATCTTGTTGGAATGCAGATTTCTGAGCTCCCTTCAGTCCCTGAAGTGGTAAGTCAGTCCCTGGTGACTTATCCAACCAGAATTTCCAGGATCAGGGGACCTGGAATCTATTGTTATGCACACTGAAGTTTGAGAACCACTGAATCAGTGATTTCAGTATTTCCTAAAATGCTTTTGTGCCATCACATGAAATATCAGTTTTACAACTGGTCCTAGTGGGTTTTGTTTTAGATGTTTGTTTTACAGTGGAAAGGGAAATGATAGTCTGTGGCGGTATTTGTTGCTCACTGATATCGCCCCAGGACCTAAAAATGGAGCCTCCTTGTTAGGAGGCACCTGGAGATAGTGATCTTACTGTCTTCTTCCAGTTACTTCAGACCGTATGCTGTCCTCCGCATTTAGTTGATCTCCAGCTCTGCCTGAGTGTTTGCTGTTTGCTACCCTGTATCTTTAGTTCTCTTATTCTTCTAGGAATGATTGCTCAAAGATCATTCATCAGAGGACCAACACAGTGCCCTTTGACCTGGTGCCCCACGAGGATGGCGTGGATGTGGCCGTGCGAGTGCTGAGGCCCCTGGACTCAGTGGATCTGGGCCTAGAGACTGTGTATGAGAAGTTCCACCCCTCGATTCAGTCCTTCACCGATGTCATCGGCCACTACATCAGCGGTGAGCGGCCCAAAGGCATCCAAGAGACCGAGGAGATGCTGAAGGTGGGGGCCACCCTCACAGGGGTTGGTGAACTGGTCCTGGACAACAACTCTGTCCGCCTGCAGCCGCCCAAACAAGGCATGCAGTACTATCTAAGCAGCCAGAACTTCGACAGCCTGCTGCAGAGGCAGGAGTCGAGCGTCAGGCTCTGGAAGGTGCTGGCGCTGGTTTTTGGCTTTGCCACATGTGCCACCCTCTTCTTCATCCTCCGGAAGCAGTATCTGCAGCGGCAGGAGCGCCTGCGCCTCAAGCAGATGCAGGAGGAGTTCCAGGAGCATGAGGCCCAGCTGCTGAGTCGAGCCAAGCCTGAGGACAGGGAGAGTCTGAAGAGCGCCTGTGTCGTGTGTCTGAGCAGCTTCAAGTCCTGCGTCTTTCTGGAGTGTGGGCACGTTTGTTCCTGCACCGAGTGCTACCGCGCCTTACCAGAGCCCAAGAAGTGCCCTATCTGCAGACAGGCGATCACCCGCGTGATACCCCTGTACAACAGCTAATGGTTTGGAAGCCGCACATCTTGACATGGAGGCACCCCTGCCCCCTTTTCAGGGATTTTTCTCTCGAGGCCTTTGGAGGAGCAGTGGCGGGGGTAGCTGTCACCTCCAGGTATGATTGAGGGAGGAATTGGGTAGAAACTCCAGACCCACGCCTCCAATGGCAAGATGCTGCCTTTCCCACCTGAGAGGGGACCCCGTCCATGTGGGGCCTGATCAGAGCTTCACCCTGGGAGGATGCCGTGGCGTCTCCTCCCAGGAGCCAGATCAGTGCGAGTGTGACTGAAAACGCCTCATCGCTTAAGCACCAAAGCCAGTGATCAGAAGCTCTTCTGTTCCTGTGTCTTCTGTTTTTTTTCTGGTGAATTGTTGCTTGCTGTGGACTTGGTGGAGGACTCAGGGGAGGAAAGGCTGGGCCCCGAGTACAACGGATGCCTTGGGTGCTGCCTCCGAAGAGACTCTGCCGCAGCTTTTCTTCTTTTTCCTCATGCCCTGGGAAACAGTCTTTCTTCAGAATTGTCAGGCTGGGCAGGTCAACTTGTGTTCCTTTCCCCTCACCTGTTTGCCTCCTAAACGCCTGCACGTGTGTGTAGAGGACAAAAGCAAGTGAAGTCAGCACATCTGCTTCTGCCCAAATGGTTGGGGCCCCAGGCAATAGATTGAAGAGAGATCACGTGAAGGGCAGTTGGTCAGGCAGCCCTCCTGGTTTCGCCACTGGCCCTGATTTGAACTCCTGCCACTTGAGAGAGCTCAGGGGTGGTCCCTGGTTTTCCCTCCTGGAGAATGAGGCACAGAGGCCTCGCCTTCTGAAGGACGCAGTGTGGACGCCGCTGGCCTAGTGTCCTGGCCTCACAGCTTCCTTGCAAGGCTGTCACAAGGAAAAGCAGCCGGCTGGCACCCTGAGCATATGCCCTCTCGGGGCTCCCTCATCCAGCCCATCGCAGCGTTGACATCTTGGTGTACTCATGTTGCTTCTCCTTGTGTTACCCCCTCCCTGTATTACCATTTGCCCCTCACCTGCCCTTGGTGAGCCTTTTAGTGCAAGACAAATGGGGCTGTTTTCCCCCACCTCTGAGTAGTTGGAGGTCACATACACAGCTCTTTTTTATTGCCCTTTTCTGCCTTTGAATGTTCATCTCTCGTCCTCCTTTGTGCAGGCGAGGAAGGGGTGCCCTCAGGGGCCGACACTAGTACGATGCAATGTCCAGTGTGAACAGCACAAATTAAACATGTTGCAACCAAGTGCTAGCCTGTTGCTTTGTTAACAAGAGTTAAATGGCTAAGCCTAAGTGTCCCCAGGATGGGATTGAATCCCCGCCACAATGGAGTGAAAGGTGGGGGAGTTTGAGGCCTCTGTGTCCTTTTCCTCGGCTATAATGGTTTGGAGCTCCCCCAGATGGTGTGATGCAGAGGCCGGGATGCCTGCCCCCTGGGGAGGAATCTGGACAGCCCACCAGTGGGTCATACCTGGCCTTGTTGACCGTCTTTGAAGTCTGTCCCGACAGGCTACAAATCAGGGCAGTGAGATTTCACCTGCTGGGAGAATGGGATGGGGATGGGGTGCTGGGGGACAGCAGAGAGGAAATGAGCATTTAGCAATACTGCTGTGTACGAGGTACTGTGCCGTGTGCTGTTTCAAACTCATTTCAGAGTGAGTTCATCCTCACGAAACCCCTGCAGGCCGAGTCCTAGTGTCTCTGCTGTACAGGTGAGGAAGTATGCCCAGAGAGGGTACATTCACTGGGCTGAAGGCACAGATACAGCAAGTCACGGGTCTGAATTTAAACCCCAAGCTATTTTTAAAGTCCTCATCTTCCTGCTTACCAGTGTGGGACCAGCGAATTCCTCAGTGCTGACAGGAGCACTCACAAGAGATGTGTTCCCCAAGTCCATAGAGGAGAACTGGTGGCCACACTAGAGGAACAGGCGAAAATTGGGGTAAGAATCCACTTGCCAATATTGAGTCCGTCCAGTGAAGTACGAAGACCCTGGTTTTACACAAGGTGCTGGAGGGTGGGGCAAGGTGACAGGCCCCTGATGGGAATGGCCTCTTTGCGCACCTTGAAAGCTTCCGTCCCCTTTTCATCGTCCTGGCGCTTAGCTTGTAATAGAAGGTGAATGAAGTGGCCCAGGGGGATTTGCATGGTAAGCTATCTGAGTTCAGCCCTTGGCATAGCTTTCATGGGGAAATCTGATCAAAGAGATTAAAAACGAGCAGGCAGGCTGCTTTCCCCAGCCCACCTCAATTTTGGACAGACTCCAGTTCATCCCGAGTGTTCTTCCCCACTGAGCTTCCCAACTGAGCTCCCTGTCGTGGGAGACGCAGGACCAGCACACAGCCCCTGCCTTAGGAAGCTGGCATGTGCCTGGACTCCCTGGGTGCGAGGGCCCTGCTTGGTCCTAGCCTGCTGGGGACTGAGACTGTCCCATACTCTACTTCAGCTATCACTGGCCGTTCCCACCTATTTTAGGAGCCTAATCTCCAGGAGGGTTGCATGGGTCCTAAATGGATGTGTGGAACCAAGGCTGGCAGGAGAGATGACAGAGAAAAGGGGAAGCAGGAAGTCAGTTCGGAACTGACCATGGGATGATGATGAATTTTGAGTCTCCCCTAAATCACCCCTGTGCTCAGTCACTTTACTCCCAGGCAGCCAGCACTGGGCAGGAATCATCTTGAATAATTGCTGCTGGTGTTCTGACTGTCCGTGCGAGGCGCTTCATTTGCATTAATGTGGCCCTATGCAGTGGATATTGTTGCCTCCAATTAGTGGGGCCCAGTGGGGTTACATTTTGCCTGCATCCACACGTCCTCACAAGCCCAGCAATGTCAGGCTCTTCACAAGTATTGTTTCTAATATAGCAAACCAGCGAGGGAGGCCACATCACCCTTTTACAGGTTATGTGACTTGTTCAAGGCTACCACGATCTGACTATAAAACCTGCAATCTTTGCTTTATATCATGAGGCCTGGGAGGCTAAAAAGGGAAGTTGTCCATGAGACAACTGAGTATTACCATAGATACACAGCATTTTACAAGCCGAGCAGCACCTTGGGAAGAACCAATCACATCCCCAGCTGATCTAGTGGATGGGGGCTGGAAGGCAGTCTTTGGAATCCAATTTCATTCAGAATTCTAATAGAAAATCTAAAAAGCAACAACCTGTGGGAAAATTAGAAAGCAAACAATAGCATGACAAACTAGCCACTCTGACACCCTCTGCAGCCCTGATCATAGGCCATGACAACTCCACTTGGGGGATGGATGCTGATGGTCCCACAGGGCCTCTGGAATGCTCAAAGTTGGTATCATGGATGGGCATTTATTTTTTGAGATGGAGTTTCGCTTTCATTGCCCAGGGTGGAGTGCAGTGGCATGATCTCGGCTCGCTGCAACTCCGCCTCCTGGGTTCAAGCAATCCTCCTGCCTCAGCTTCCCAAGTAGCTGGGATTACAGGCATGCGCCACCACGCCTGGCTAATTTTTTGTGTTTAGTAGAGACGGGGTTTCACCATGTTGGTCAGCTGGTTCTCCAACTCCTGACCTCATATGATCCACCCGCCTCAGCCTCCCGAAGTACTGGGATTACAGGTGTGCCCCACCGCGCCCGGCTTATGGATGGGCATTTATTCACCCAACAAACATTTGCTGAATGTGTATTTTGTGCCCGGAAATACAAGATGAATAAGACAGTATGTGCCTGCAAAGGGCTCAGAGTTGTTTCAAACGATCTGAATTGTTTGAACAGGAGTAAAACCCTGTTTGACAGGTGTATTAGTTCCTTCTCACTCTGCTAGAAAGAAATACCTGAGACTGGGTAATTCATAAAGAAAAGAGGTTTAATTGGTTCACGGTTCTGCAGGCCATACAGGAAGCATAGCAGCTGCTGCTCCGCTTCTGGGGAGGCCTCAGGGAGCTTTCAGTCGTGGCAGAAGGCAAGGGGGAGAAGCGCTTCATATGGCCGGAGCAGGAGGAAGTGGAGGGAGATGCTACACGCTTAAACAACCAGCTCTCACATAACTCACTCACTCACTATCATGAGAACAGCGCTGAGAGGTGGTGTTAACCCATTCATGAGAACTTTGCCCCCACGATCCCATCACCTACTACCAGGCCCCACCTCTGACACTGAGGATTACAATTTGACATGAGATCCAAACCATATCAACATGTATGGTGACTCAGATCCAAACCATATCAACAGGTATGGTGACTCAGTTGTTGGGAACATTTGTGGTTCACAGAATATAGGATTTGAAAGGAGCCTTTGTGACAGGCCTGGTTAGAGCACATTCTATGACCATTAGCGATCAACCAAGCAAGGGTGGTGTATCATTGCTGAAGGGAAGCAGAGAAAACATACCCCACAGAGTCGAGAATGATTTGCTTAAACCACCAACCTCACCATGTCCCGCCTCTGCTTCAAGTTCATCTCCAGGTTCTCTGCCATCTGCAACATGGTGTCCTGGCTCTTCCATGGCATGAGAAGCCCTGTGTGACCCCGTCCCTGGCCACCTCCCCACGGTTTTCTGCATCCCTTTCAGTCTCATACTTGTGACTCCGACAACATTGAACTGTTGAGTTTCCTTAAACATGCCATGCTGGCCAGGCAGTGGCTCACGCCTGTCATCCCAGCACTTTGGGAGGCCAAGGCAGGAGGATCACTTGAGGCTAGGAAGTAGAATTTGAGATGAGCCTGGACAACATAGCAGGACACCTTCTCTACAAAAAATAAAAACTAAAAAAGCTGACCATGGTGGTACACACCTGTAGTCCCAGCCACTCAGGAGACTGAGGTGAGAGGATGGCTTGAGCCCAGGAGATTAAGTTGCAGTGAGCTGTAATCATGCCACAGCACTCCAGCCTGGGCAACAGAGTGAGACCCCAACTCCAAAAAACAAAAAAACAAACAGAACCCCATGCCATGCTGTTGTCTGTCTTTGCTCACATGAATTCCTGATCTGGAATGCTGGTCCTTTCTTCACCTCGCTAACATCGATTCATCCTTTAACACTCAGCTTTAGGTGAGTCCTCCAGGGAAAATCTTCCCTGTCCCTCCCCACCTAGGCTGGGTTAGGTATCCCTCCTCTGAGATTCCATAAGAGTCTCAAATCTCGATTCCTGCTCTTAGCCATATTGTCCATGTTTTGGGCGGGGACTGTCTCATATCTTTTCCTTCTCCAGCACAAATTCTGGGTTGTCAGTGCAGACTAATTAGAACTCACATCAGGGCTATTTGCTAGGTACCCTGAGAAGTGCAGTACATAATGAACCTGTCTGATCCTCACTTGCGAGGTATGGAGTAATGTGTTTGTATTATTCTTAAAAAAAAAGGAAATAGGCCCAGAGAGGTCAAGTGTCTTGCCCAAGTGCACAAGAGGGATGAGACTTAAACCCAGGCAGTCTGACTCCAGAGCCCAAGCTCTTAACTACAGAATGTACATGGAATGCATGAGTCAACCCATGAATGAAATAGTAGGTGTGGGCGAAACAATCCTGGAAGCCTGCCTAGAGGAGCTGGTTTTTGGACCATAGATGAAAGTGGTGATTGTAAGGAGTGAGGGCAGCCCCCCTTTTAGGGCCCGGGAGCCAGGATGGATGAATTGCACAGGAGGAACTCCATGTCCAGTGACCTGTCCAGAGCTTTGAGGACTCCACACAGGGAAGTCAGGGCAGTGTCACTGGATGGTGATAAACGGTCTTGACTGGGAGCCCAGTGGCTGGCTTTCTCTCTGGTCCTGCTCCACTGCTGTGTGATCTTGATCAAGTGATTTAACTTCTCTGGGCCTTGGTTCTGTCTATGAAAGCAGCAAGCTGGATTAGAAGCTCTCCTCCGTTCAGCTCTATTTTGCATGTCTATGAGATGCAGCATGGGTGAGGGACTAGGGAGGGCAGTCCTGGAGCTGGTCTGAGAGATGAGATGTGGCTCCTCTGCAGGCTAGCTGGGTGCCACAGCCTCCAGACCGCGCTCGCAGAAAGCCGGGTGCTCAGCACATTTTCTCTCTAATTAGATAGTGTTAACTGATCAATTTTGAATGAGATCAGTTTCCATGTGTGCTGTCCCGAATTGCTCCCCGAAGTGCTCATTAGTCACTTCCCCTGCAGCTGCCTTATTGTTTTCCAGATGCCAGCGAGGGACTTGGCATTTCCCTTCCCTGAGACTGGAGCACGTGAGGCTGAGCCAGTGCCACTGGTGTGGGGCAGGGGGCGCTGAGCCGGTCTGGGTGAGGCCCCTCATCTCCTGCTCTTAACCCTTAGTCTCTGCTGGAGCCATTGCTCCTCATTAGGGACGTCACATCCACATTTTGTGGCCACGTGCTGCTGCTGCCGCCATTGGGCCATGACTCTGGGGGGCCACAGCCGAACTCAACAAACATTTATTAAGCGCTCAGTGGGCCAGGCACCTTGCATCTGTAACCTGAATGCTCCCTAGGCCTGGGGGGGTACAAACAAGGTCATACTAATGTTAATGGCCAGATGACCATAATTGCTGGCTTCCATCCTCTCACGGTCTTCCCCAGCTATTAAAGGTGCTTCCTGCATTCCTAGTTACTGGGCTGTGCTCCACGCGTGCTTGCAACAAATCGTTCATCTTCATCTCCTCATTGCCTTCCTTCCCCAGCTCCTCCTAATGCTGCAGTCTCCACAATGTCCTCCAGGTGGCGCTATGTCTCTATGGTCGAGGAGGGCTGGAGGACTTGGAGGACAAACAGGTTGTGTTTTCAAAGGCCTGTGCAATTTTCCCTTCCCCAAGGGGTGGAGAATAGGCCTTGGAAGTCAGAGAGCAGAATCTGAGGAGGACGCTGGCCTCCTGATCCCAGGGCCAGCTGGGAACAGCCCGGAAAGGGCGAAGCAGTCTCTTCAATTTCCTCCTTTGTCGGCCCAACTCACCAGGGAGCTGGCTGCAGATGTGAAAGTTTTGAGAAACCCAGAAAATTCAGGGGGGACCAAAAATCCCACATTTCTCCTCTGTAATTTCCCAGGCATTCACATCTTTAAATATACTAACCATAATTTCTTTAAACAAAAACGAGATATGCATAATGCATTGCATGTTCTTAAAATATGCAAATAACTTCACACTGGGAAAGGATGCTTGAAAAAAAATTGTATGGCACAGATTTTGATTTTTTTCCCCAGAAGATTTTCTTCCGTGGAGGAATTCTGCTTCTCCAGCCTGGCCAGCTCTCTTCACTGCCTCGTCCTTTCTCCTGTGCTTCTGGCTTCTCTCTCTGCCTTCTCACTTCCCCGTCTTCTGCTTCCTCTCTTCCTCTGTCCCCTACTTTACTTGGAAGTTCTGCTTCTTGTCTGCCCAGTTTGCCTCCTGCCTCGGAGCCTGTGGAAGAGTTTCTTCCTCTGTGTGGGGATCTATCTCCTTCTTTTAGTCTCTTGGATTCTGTTTCTGCCAATTTCTGCAAGTCTCGTTTTCACCTGTCCCTAGCACCTGCCTTCCCGATCAGATTGTCCTCTGCCATGTCCAGCCCAGGGCCTGGCAGGGCTGGATGGGGAGGGCCTCTGTGACCATGCACCGGTGGCTCTGTAGTCTCCTATTCTCCCTATTACGTAGGAAGTCGCTTCCTAGGAAGAAGAGACCCTTTTCTCCTCTCCTGAAGGCTGTAGGAGGCTCTGGGCCGTGGGACTCACTGCTGGAGCTGTCCCTTGCTCTCACCGTGATGCCTCAGTCTGCAACTCATTTGAGCCCCACAATCTCCCTTTGAGGCTGATCTTGTCCCACTCATTTTATGGCACAGAGGGATTCTGGCTCAGAGAGTGGAGTAACTGCCTCAAGACCGCACAGATTGGAGGGGGTGGAGCTGGGATTGAACTCAGGTCTCTGGGTCTACCCTCATTTAACTGGCTTTTCACGGGATTCACTGAGCAGGGTGCTGCACTGGTTCTTGGGAGACCTGGTCTCAGTGCTGGTGGCTCTGTCTCCAGTTGAGCAGCTCATCTTCCTTATGTGGGACTCAATTGTCCCACCACACAGTGGGAAAGTATCCCTGCTGCATCCTGCCCGCTTCACAGGGCTATCATGGACGTTAAATACCTCACATCCATCGAGTGGGAAAGTGCTGGAATGCAGTGCTTGGGAACTGAGGGTCCAGAGACCTGCACAGCCAGGCTTCTCGGTGGGATCCTGGGCTCAGCAGTGAGGGGCCGCATCGCTCTGATCATAATGGAGCCATCACAGGTCTGACCCAGATCTGGGGCCTCCTCAGTCAGTCCTGGCACCTCTTAGCTCAAGGAGCAAAGAGCTCTTCTGTTGTCAAGGAACACTGGTGGGGGATCCTGTAATGCCACTTGAGGATCCAGCCCTGACTTTTTCATGTGAGGGGTCTTTGGGGTTCAGCAATCCCCCGGAAATTGTTTACGCAATGTTCTGCCTCCGGGAAAGAGAACTGTCTCCTTCATCAGATTCCCGAAGGGGTCCTCAGCGTGTGAGAGCTTTGGACTCTAATCTGCGCCCACTCTGTTTCTGTGGCTAGGCTGAGGCGTAGCAACCAGAAGAGGTTTGCTGGACTTTCCTGGCCCCGGGCCTGCTCAGGGAGGCAGTGCCACCCAACAGTGGCGAGCCTGGCGTCTGGCGTCCCAACTGCTGCCTCCCGTTGGCTGTGCGGTTTTGGGCTCATCTGTGAACTTTTCTGGCCTCAGAGCCCTCCTTCGAGGTATAGATGTGACAGTCACAAGCCACCTTCTATGGCAAGCTCTCAGTAATGACTGGGGGTGGGTATTGAATTTGGAATCAGAGGGCAGTGGCTGCCCCTTCTGAACTGGGGTGGGGTCAGCTCCTCCTTAGCCCCCTTTAGTGGCCACAGTTTGGCTCAGTTCATTGCTCTGCTGAAGTCAGGGTCTGCTTAGTTAGGGGGACTTCTAGCTTCTTGGGATCCCCCGGCAGGAGAAACCTAATAGGCCATGTGACGTTTTCGGAGCCTGGGCTTTGGAGCCCGGCCATGTTTCCAAACCTCTTGAGCCTCAGTTTCACCATCTGCCCATTGGGGCTAAAGTCATACCTGCCCTTACCTGCCCCCCAGGACACACTGTGTGGTTGTAAAAGTCTGATTGTGCCAGGTCTGTCTGCTGTTCTCTCCTCCCTGTCCGGGCTTGAGAGGCAGCGAGAGTTTTCCAGGGCGCCCGGAGCCCCAGCACCTCCCACCAGCTAGGTCTGGGCTGGGAGTTGTAGACAGAATTTCTCCCTCAGAGCTCCAAGCCCAGAGTCCCCTGCCCGGCCCCATGCCATTGGTCCTCACGCACTGCTGACGTGGAATGATGGGGATGGAGGACGCCCAGGCAGGGGGCAGGGTCAGGCACCTTGGTGGCCTTAACCCCTCCCATGCCCTGGTGAGGCTTGGCTCCTAAACCCCTCCCAGCGCTCCTCATGATTTTTTACATTTTCCTGAAGAGCCCATGAGACTCTCATTCTGTAGGTTGTTGGTGCAATGAAAACCTTAAACAGTGACGCTGTGATCTTTGTATTTTAAAGAAACACCCCAAACTTCATTGTCAGAAAAAATGAGCTTTTATTTTGTGACTAATCGCTCATTGCTGGAACTTCCCTCCCTTTTGCGACTCCAAGTGTGACACACGTCGTGTCAGGGTGGCAGGAATGTGAAACGGAGTGAGGAAACCTGTGTTTTACTGTTCCCTGGCTGGGCCTCAGTTTCCCCAGCTGTCATGTGAGGAGTTGGACTAGATAAGCTCTAGGGGTAGTTTCACACCGAGCCTGGCAGGGCTTTGGGGGCTCTTTGGAGACCGTTGGAGACCAGCTGGGAGATGGAGGGCCCAGAAGCTGGGGTTCTGACCCCTGTGACCCCATCAGCTTACCCTTTGTCTAAGTTTCATCTACTGAATTTCCTTGTAAGATTTTATTTGGAGAGAGGGTCTTAGTGATTAGACAGACAAATAAGTTAACACCCTTTGAGTTGTACTGGGGGCAGGTTTGTGTCTGCCACAGAAGTCCTCAACAAGTGTTTGCTGCATGAATGAAACCTTCTCTTAACATTCCTTGATTCTGGATCTAAGCTACCTCCAGTCAGTCCGTGTGCTTGTCTCTCACCGTGTGGGGTGTATGTGTGTGTGTGTGTGTGTGTGGTCACGAGGCGGGGACGGGGGCAGAGGCCCTGCCTTTCAAGGAGGGTAGGGAAGGGAAGTGGCTGCAACCCAGGTTCCAGTCACTGAGCTGAGAGGGGTGGTGGGGACTTGGGTTATCCAACTCTGGCTCAGAGTGGTGATTCCCTGCTGGGTGGCCACTTAGCCTCTCCTGAGGTGACCAGCTGGCTATTGAGAGGGCAACGCCCCCGACCTTTCCTGCTGACAGTCTAGGGTCTGAGCCGGCCCTGGCAAACCTCAGCATTCCCAGCACCCCATCTCTACGGGAGCCTGGGCTTGGCCTGCCATCCAATGCCCAGGTGAAGGAACAGAGCCCAGAACGCAGGTGCAGAGGCCTGGGCTAGGCTGTTCCACAGCCACGTTCTTCTCTACGTCTTGCCATCACTGTCTGATGCCGCTGCCTGTGCCTCAGTTTCCCCATCTGGATTGGAGGGACGAGATGAGATCAAGGGGAAACTGATGTGTGCTGAGCCTCCCTTCTGTGCTGGGCCCTGCTGGGGCTGACCCTCCCCTTTCTTATCCCACCAGCTTGAGTGTGGGGCTTGGTGCACAGTCTAGGCTATCAAATACATATTTCTGATCCTGGAATGTCTGTGCTGAAAGGGTCCATGGAGATGGCCTGGTCCTGTGGTTCTTATTTCTAGAGTCCTGGGGTTTGGTGAAGGAGTTTCAGATGAAGTTTCAGGGGGAAGTTGGAGTAAGGCCCTGGGACCCCCACCTTTGCTTCAAGCAGGTTTTATCTACTTTGGATTTGGGAAAACTGGTTTTGCCGCTGAAAAGATGTGATCTTCTCCAGGTTTCCCATTGGATGATGTAGAGTCAGAGGCAGCTTTTTCAAAGCCACAAAGAGAGCCTATAGCAAATAATAACAACCACCTTTACTGAGGACTGACTCTGTACTAGGCGTGGTGTGTGTATGATCTCCTCCCACAATAAACCACCAAGTAATAATGATTCTTATGCCAATTTGACAGATGAAAAAACTTAGGCACAGAGAGTGAAAGGATCACAGACCTAGGAAATGACAGAGCAGGACTTTGAACTTTTTTTTTTGATATGGCGTCTCGCTCTGTTGCCCATGCTGGAATGCAGTGGTGCAATCACGGCTCACTGCAGCTTCAATTTCCCTGGCTCAAACAATCCTCCCTGATCAGCCTCCCGGGTAGCTGGGATCACAAGCGTGCCCCACCATGCCTGATTCATTTTTAAATTTTTTATAGAGATGAGGGTCTCACTATATTGCCCAGGCTGGTCTCGAACTCCTAGACTCAAGCAATCCGACTGCCTCAGCCTCCCAAAGTACTGGGATTATAGGTGTGAGCCACCACGCCCAACCAGGGCTTTGAACTTGACTGCCCCAGTGGGCTCTTCATCCTAGACTACTGCCCCAGACCATGTACTGCCAGGCTTCCTTGTGGGGAGGTGGGGAGGGAAGCCTTCATTCCTGCCTTATTAGGTTCCTTCACCTGGGTCTGGCCTCTTGGCTTTGGGGAATGAGTGTAAACAGGCAGGAATGGAGTCCCAGCACATGTGTTGACTTCAAGATGAAGAGATGCCCCCACCAAATGCTGGAAGGAATGGAGGACTGAGTGAGGCCTTTGTAATAAAGACAAGTGGGAGAAATGGAGGTGGAGGAAACCCATACTGATTTGCAATTGCCCTTGCAGAACTTCTGTGTGACCCTGGAGACATCACCCCACCTTCAGGCGCCTTGTCTGTGAAATGGGCCTGACAGTCCCAGTCCCCTCCACTTCCGAAGCTTAGCGATTAATGAGCGAATAGTCATGGAGATGCTTTTCAAGCTGTCAAGCACCACGTGCTGGGAGGCGCGTGTGCTTCCTGAAGGGGGTGGGTACTGAGTTGGGAACGTGGGATGCTGTCACCTTTAACCTTATTTGGAACAAGGCAAGGTAAACATAAAGACAGATGGGGTGGAAAAGGGATTTCTCTTCTTGCTCTCACTTGCTGTGTGTGCAGGGATTCGTCAGCCCTCGCTGGGTCTTTCTGCTTACCTTCTGTGCAGTGGGACTGTCGTAGGTGCTCAGCATGTAAATTGCTTTGTGCATCTCAGCAGCAAGGAAGGAGCCAGGCGGATGTGAGATGAATGGGGTGGTCCCAGCCCTGCATGCTGTCACCACTGCAGGGAGTCCCCTACGGAATCAGGGCTGGCCACAGTGGCTTCTCCTGGCTCTATCACTAGGCTGTGACCTTGGGCAAGTCACTTATCCTCTTTTTGCTACGTCAGTTAAACAGGGATGCAACGTCTCCTCTTTCTACCTCAAAAGGTATTTATTTTGAGAAGCAAGGTCAATAATAGATGTGAAAATGCTTTGGGGGAAAATAGGAAAGCAGGAGACAAATGTCAGCGCTTCTTGGAACTTTATCATCCTGCTTGTTACGCTCTTGTTTTCTCTCTTAGCACTTGGCCTTGGTGCTAACCTCAAAGCAGGCACTCGGGAAAGTCCTAATGAATGAGCCAGGTGGCTTGTGGAGAGGAACAAGGTCAGTCTGGGGACCTGAGGCTTCTGCCATCGACAAGCTGTGGGATTTGGGGCTAGCCCCTGGCCCTCTGGACTTCTGTTTCCCCATATGGAAATGAGGGATAGGCCCAGCTCATCTCTAAGGATTCTCCCAGCTCACGTGGTCCTGAAATGGAAACAAATGAAGTGCTACCGTTCTTTCTCACTCATTAAGTCATCTCTCAAATGTCTATTGCACATCCACTCTCAGCCAGGCATCAGAGCCTGATTTTATTTTTGTTTTCATTACTGTCCTGCAGGGTACACAGGTAGTAGCTAGCCATATACCCATTTGACAGCTGAGACCATGGAAGCTCAGAGAGGAGAGATGACCCACCCAGGGTCACACAGTCAGCAAACCACGGGGTTGGGATTCAAACCCAGACCTAAATCCAAGGGACATGCTTATTCCACCTGCCACATTGCTTCAGTCTCCCTTTTCTCTGCTCCCTTCCTCCTCCTCCCATGGAATCTGGCTTCCCAAGGCCAGCCAATCCTTTTACACAGTTTGGAGAGGGGGCTGGACTGACTCCCCCCTCCACCAGATGTTATACCAGGAAAAAACCTTCCCCTTCTGCCTCTAGCTCCCACCCGCCAGAGTTCTAGATGGGACGGGAGAGCTCCTTTCACTGTTGATGGGACCCCTGGCAGGGCAGCAGGATGAGCCAGGTGAGACTCACCTGGGCCACCTGGATGTGTTTCCTAGCCCTGCCTCCAGAAGCTGGCATGACCTTGGGGTGGTTGCCCCTCCCTGTGGTCAGGCCGGCTCTGCTAAGCAAAGAAGGTCTCCAGCGGAGGGCAGGTGCTGTTGGCTCCGGCGAGGATAATGAGCGCTCCTCCTGCACCTTGCCCCCTCGGAGTTACCATCTGCTTGGCAGATGCGCCTCCCAGGCCTCTGGGGCTGCCCCAGTCTCCCTCCCGGCATCGAGGAGCCCGCTCCTCATCTCAGAGGCCATAGTCTCTCCACAGGGCGTACGGCTGTTGCTGGAAGGGAGGCCCCCGAGGGCAGAGGGCGGCAGGCCCAGGACGTCCCCAGCGGAGGCAGAGGACGCCGGGAGCCAGGCATCCCGGGCGAGCCCGGCGTAATGAGGCGCTCCCTTCTCCTGCGGGAGGCGGGGCTGCCCCTTCCCTCTCCCCCTCCCTCTCCTGGAGGCCCCGCGGGAGCCGGAGTCCAGCGCAGTTGGGCGGGGGTGGGGGGTAGTGAGGCCTTCCAGGTTGGACTGAGCCGGGGCGGGAGGAGAGTGTGAGGCCCCAGTGGCTGGGCCCTCAAGGTCTGAATTGGGGAGCAAGTGTGGTGGGGAGGAAGGGCTCCCCGGTTTGCAGCTGGCTGGGGAGGCTGTGTCCGCGGGTCGCCCTGGAGCCCTCCGACCTTTGCCCCGCAGCATCTGCCCCCCAGGGAGGTCAGCATGCTTCCGCCCTTCCCCGCGTGTGCGTCGTCGGTCCGCTCCCTCTCCAGCTCCCGGAACCCCCACTCCCCCCCAGGTCCCCTCGGGAGGCAGAGCCCGCTGCGGGGCGGGCGCGCATCAGCTCCGGGCCCCGTAAACACCCGCGAGCGGGACGGCGGGGGCTGGGGGCGGGGGCAGGAAGCTAGCGGCGGCCCGGGCCGGCCGGCGCGGCCCCGTGACGTCGCTCCGTTCGCAGGGATCTCTCCCCGAGGCCCGCGGGTCCCCTCCTCCCCGCCTCCTCCCGCCCTCCTCCCCGCGCCTCTCCTAGGCGCCGCGGCCGGCATTTCTCCTCGCAGCTCGCTGCCTCCCTATCCCTGCCTCCCTCTCCCCCCTCTGTCTTTCTCCCTTCCTTCCCTCTCCGACCCTCTTCCTCTCCCTCCCGATCCTTTCCCTCCTCCTCTCATCTTTCCCCTGTCTCTCCGTTCTAGCTCGTCCCCCCCCCCACCTTTTCTTCTTTCTCCTCCTCTCCTTCCTCTCCTTCCTCTCCCCCTCTCCTCTGTCTCCTTCCACCGTCTCCCCTGCCTCCCTGTCTTTTAGTCCCTGTTTTTCAGCCCCGTCTCCCTCTCGGTTTCTCTCCGCCACCCTCCCTCCGGGTTTCCTCCCCGGTGCCCTCCCTCCTCTCTCCCTCCCCTCCCCCTCCGCCCCTCGCAGCCCCGCCGCTCGCAGCTCCCAGTCTGCCTCCCCGAACCGGCGCCGCCGCCCGCACTTGCCGCAGGACCGGCCCGCCCGGCTCCCGGGGTGCTCCCTCCTCGGTCCCGCGCCCTCCGGGCTCGCAGGGACGTCTCCTCCCTCCCGGCTCGCGGCCCCGCCCGGCCCGGCCCGGCCCCCGCCCAGAGCCCCGGCGCGCCGAGGATGTGAGTCCTGCTCGCCTCTGGCGGAGCAGCAGCCACTCGCGCGCGGAGCCGGAGCGCAGCGCAGCGCAGCCGCGGGCGCTCTCCGGGCCGTTCGCGCGAGTGCCGCGCTCTTGCCCTAGCGGCGTCCCCCGGCCTCTCGCCGGCGCCACCGCCGCAGCAGCCCGCGGGCCGTCCCCGGCCGGCCGCCCCCGGCCCCAGCGCCGCTGACCCTGTCCGCCGCGGGCGGGGACGCGGGCGGAGGAGGCGCCGCGGCGGAGCCCCCGGACGCGACCATGTCGGAGGTGCTGCCCTACGGCGACGAGAAGCTGAGCCCCTACGGCGACGGCGGCGACGTGGGCCAGATCTTCTCCTGCCGCCTGCAGGACACCAACAACTTCTTCGGCGCCGGGCAGAACAAGCGGCCGCCCAAGCTGGGCCAGATCGGCCGGAGCAAGCGGGGTGAGTTCGCGGCCCCCTTCCCTGACACCCCTTTTTTCCCGCGGCGCGGCCTGAACAAGGGTTGCGGAGGTCTCCCACCCGCTGCAGCCCGTTCAGACCCGACGGAATCCCTTCTTGCAGAATTGGGGGATCCCGCACTGCGGGTCCGGCTGAAGCGGGTCGCAGGAACGCGTCCCCCTAAGCCCGATCCCTGGCTGGGTCACCCCGGGGGCGTGGCGGCTTCTAGCTGCAGCTAGGGGTCCCCACCTGCGGCAAAGTTTGCTTTTTGATTTGCGCCCCCCACCCCCGCCTTTTGCGCAGTGTAGTCACAGCTGCACTCGCTCCACAACCTCGGGGGGAGGGGGTCCCAGGACCCCCCAGGGGACGGCATGGGGACCTGCATGGGGAGGATCCCATTCCTGCGGGAAAGGCTAGGGTGTTCGGGTCGCACGGGCTTTTCATTGTTACTTGGCTTGGGAGGGGGTTTGCCAGGCCTGGGCGATCCGCGCGAGAGCTGGAAAAGCCCCAGAGAGGCGGAGACGCAGAGAGGCTCCGAGAGGAGCTCCAGAGGCGCGGGGACAATGAGGGGGACCGACGGCTGCAGAGAGAGACTGAGACGCAGGGATGGAGGGGAGGGGGTACGCGGGAGACCGAGGGTGGCAGAGACCGAGACAAAGCTCCCGAGAGGGGAGCTGAAGCGGGAGAGACAGAGCCGAGGACGCGCGTATGGGGAGGACGCAGAAGCCGCCGAAACAATAAGGGCGACCGACACCTTAGACAGGGAGAGCCAGAGACCTCGATCGGCGCCCGGCCGTCTCGCCGAGGGACTGATGGAGGGACTGAGAAAGGCGAGGCTAGGTTGGGACGGTAAGAGAGGCGGAGGTTACGGCATGTGTCCCTGGCAGGCAGCGAAGGGAGGCTCTGACCTCTGCCGCAGCGGGGAGCGCGGGGCGGCCGAGTCAGTCGGCCAGCGGCGGGGAGAGGGCGCGCAGGAGGGGGCGCCCGCCCAGGCCAGGCCCTAACCCCCACCCGCTGCGCGTCGTGGGAACCGGTTTTGGCGTCCCCTCCTGGTTCCGCTCATCTCAGCACCCAGCCTTGCCCACCGGAGCTGCGCTTGGGACTTACCGGGGGTCCCGAGACCCAAAGACTTTGGCTCCCTCTCCTATCACTCTCCAGACATTTCTGTCTAAATTAGTGCACCTGGTGCGGGGAGGACACGGCCAGTGCGCGCCCTGGCTGCAGCAGGAGCGGCTGGGTTGGCGCCCTCTGTTTCCTCTTTTCAGAATGGAGCTGGGACGCAGGCTGGAGGATAGAGGGTGGTGGGTGGTTCAGAGGAAAGCAGGGAAGGGACCCCTGGCAGGGACGGAGGAGAATGGAGCTGTTTCACCGCGCAGTGAGCCCTGCTCCCTCGCCCTCTCCTCTCCCGACCTCCCACTCTGGGCATAATGGGAAATGTCAGAGACCTCTGGCTAGGCCCAAGCGCGCTCACCTCTTCTTTCCCCCCTTTTTTTGCAGTTGTTATTGAAGATGATAGGATTGATGACGTGCTGAAAAATATGACCGACAAGGCACCTCCTGGTGTCTAACTCCCCCAAAGACAATGAGTTAAGGGAGAGAATAAGAACGGCGGTAACAGTTATTGGCAAAAAGCATGAAAAGAGAAAGCACTTTGAAATTTATTACTAGCTTGCTACCCACGATGAAATCAACAACCTGTATCTGGTATCAGGCCGGGAGACAGATGAGGCGTGAGGAGGAGGAGGAGAAGGCTCTGGGCTCCTCTGCAAAAATAAAAATAAAAAAATAAAATTTTAAAAATAATAAAGTTTCACTATATACACATATAAAGAAATAAAAAGAAGTCTCAGTTGCAGCTATTTGTCAAAATTAATATCCATTTCTTTTTATATACGGTGAATATTGCGCAATTATAGATCTGGATTTTGAACCACTTAATGAAGCGGCAACACCAGGTGTTTTGAGGTGTTGGCATTCTTCGCTGATTTGGCTGTTCCCAATGTTTACATTATTTAATCTTGCAAAAATGGTTCTGTGCACTTGGATGTGAAATGCTGTCCAGTTTTTTTTTTTATGTTGTTATCCTTGGATGTACAAAAAATTCAGAAAATGATCTCTGTAGATATTCTGTTTTATTTTGGTCATCTTTAGAAGTTATCAGGAATGTGTTTAAAACAAGAAGAGAACTTTTTTAAGGAATGATACATAGAAAAGATTTTATTTTAAAATGAGTTGTAAAGCTTGTGTTTCTTTGTTGCTGCAAGCTATTTGCCCAAGTTAATGCAAATGGACACATTTTTTATGTCAGAAAACACACACACACACACTCACACACGCACACACACGAAAAACAAAGAAAAAAATGCTTGAGCTTTTTCTAACCTCCCCTTGCAGTCTGTTGTGTGAGCAGCCTGTTTATTTCTCTAATATTATGTCAGTTTATTCTCTTTAATGGACTGTAAAAAAATGTAATCACAAGAGTGCCAAATATCTTGAAATGCCAAAAGGCATTTTGGTTTCTTTTCTCTGTGCTCTGAGTCCACGTACAGGAATGCTTGGAGTGTCTTTTCTGTTATTTATAGGGATTCTCTTAAGGCACACCAGCTGCCTGTTTTGCATGGTATTTGCAAAAATGCCTCTTGCGTGAGGAAATCTTTTACCATTTTTTGTTTGCAACTTTGGACCTCAAGAGGTTTCCCTTCCCTTCCCTGTTCCCTCTTTTCTTAATTCAATATTCTGTATGTTGCACCTTGAACCAGCACACAGGGCTATTTCTCCAATGTACAATAAAAGAATTGTTCCTGTGTCTCACTCCTCTTTTCTCTGCTTTGGCTGGGGGGTGGGGTGGGGGGGACATGACTTGCTGTTTGTGGGCTGGCTGCAGACAGGAAGGAGGGATGGTGGCTTTGGTCTGTGAGGCAAAAAGGCAATGTTGGGGGCCCCTATGGGTGGGCTCAGATGAGAGGAAAGATGGGCTGGGCTGGCAAGGCCATCCCCCTAAGGTGAATTTATTCCATTTTGGATTTGCAGGTTGAGCTCTCACTGCATCCCTGAGGTTTCTGCCATCTCTGGCGGGGTGAGGGGAGAAAGAGGGATACTCTGCAGGGAAGCAGGCCATCTTGTTAAGAGAGACTTTGCAGGCTGGCAGAGTTGGATGCAAGTCCCAGCTACCCGACTTCCTAGGTCTTTAGACTTGAGCAAGTGCCTCAATTTCCTAATCTGTAAAGTGAGGATAACTCAGCCCCTGCCTCATAGGGTTATTAGGAGGATGAACACAGTGCCAGCACATGGGAACACTCAGTATCAGGCCACTCTACGCACATTTCATACTTCGCCAAGGGCCCCCTGTCCTCAGAGGCAGGGCTGCAGATGAGTTGTGTTCTGTCTGCATCTTCACCTTCCGGGGCTCACAGGTCGAGGGATGCGCTGCTCCTGTGGGTACACGGCCTGAGAGGTCTCAGGCACCTGCACTTATCAGCCTTCCTCTAATCATCAGTTAGAAAGGCTTGATAGGAAGACAAATCTTAGCCCCTTGTTAGGCTTGGAGCAGTCAAAGGTCGTGGAGCAGGCCCCTTGGGGAGGAGGGTTTGGGAGGAGGATTTTGGCTGAAGAAAGACTGGGAGAGTTTTTTTTTTTTCTCCTGGGCTACTACACACCCAGAAGTGCTGGGAGATTTTAATGTGTTTGTGGTAAAGCTGTCAGCCAGGCGTCACAACACAGCTCACAGTGACAGGAGCCTAAGTGTGACTCAGACATCAGGTAAGAGGCTAGGGGAGGGGGGCGGGCAGGAGGAAGAGGGGCTCCAGAGGGCCCAGAGGGGGTGATGTCTCAACCTCCCTCCCAGGCAGTGGAGACCCAAGGGCTCAGGAGGTCCCAGCAGAGAGCTCTCCACACAGGCAGTTATTATTGGGAATGGCGAGCAAGCTGGGGCTGGCGGGGCCAGCAGGAGTGGGAATGCCGGATTGATTTTCCCAGGCACCTGACCCTCCTCCAGAAGCTGCTCTCCTCCCTGCTCACCGGGGGACTCCCAGCACCTGGGAGCTGACGGGCACCATGGAGCTCAGCCATCCCCTGGCATTCCCTCTGATAGGCTGAGGGGGACAAGGCATCAATCTGCCGAGGGGCAGAAGCCATGTGAAAAGATTCTTTCGGAAGACACGATTTGTGTCCACGCCCAGGAGTAATTGCCAGTGACGTGATCAAAGCACTGTGTAATTACACGGTGTTTTCTCTCCTGTTTTCCTATGCAATCATCCCAGCACCCCTAGAAACCCATGAGTCTCTCTCTTCAGTGGGTAAGGAAATCAAGGCCCCAGAGAGGCCAGAAGGATTGCACAGCCTCTGTATTAATTGAGCTCTTACTGTATACCAGGCTCACAAAACCCTGTGAAATAGACACTATTATTATCCTGATTGTACAGGAGAAACCGGGGCTCAGAAGGGTGAAGTAACTTGTATAAGGTGACTCAGCTAGTAAGTCACTGAGACAGCACTGGAACCCAGGGTCCACGCTTCAGGAGGTGGATGCAGGGTCATCTGACCCCAGGCCCAGGCTCAGTCCCAGCTGCAGTCACTGTCCTTCAGCTTTAAAGGTCCTTTGTTGGTTTGTTGGTTTGAGGCCCTGTCGGCTCTGATAGTCATTGTGTGAGGGTTTAGAAGGGGGGCGGGGCTTGGATGTGCTCAGCTAAGGCCTAAGGCTGTCCTCTGTTGGGAAGCAGGGAGTATGGGAGCCCTCGGCCAAGGCTCCAGGTCCATTTTAATAAGTGATGTATTAAAACATTCCTGCTGGAGGCCACCCCGCCAGCGAATGCCGGATCCTCTGCTTGGGAAGACATAGTCCTCCTTTCCGAAGGGCTCCATTCAGCAAAAAGGAATATAAATCTTTTAAATACACTATAGCATCAGGTAAACATTTGTCGAGAGGGCACTTTGGGGACTGGGCAGATATCAAATTATACCGAGTGCAGGATATGTTTGAAGTGTCCGGTTAGGTAGCAATAAACATGGAAAAGGCTATTAAAAGTCCAAGGTGGGGGAGGTCTATAGGCCTCCACGCATCAATGGGAGCATGCCAGCGCTGCATTATTCAAACTTAATTAATTGAATGGTTGTAATAAGCATCCATCTCCCTGGATTCTGCTTCCGTGGCCTGTCCAGGCTGACAGCCTGAAGGAATATCAAAAAGCACCTCTAAGGGGAAAATTGGCAAATTAAGTTTCAAAAGAGAGAGACTTGAAAATTACTGCTGTCTGGAGGCCACAGATGAAGGAATGAGTAAGGGGTGCCTCTGCAGAGAGCAGGGAGGGGATTCTGAGGGTCTGGGGGCCTGGCGGGAAGCTCTGGCCTGGAGGGAGGGGTCAGATATTAGGGTGGCTGGTACATGGGTTTGGGACACAGATGTCTTGGATTTGAAATCTCTCTTCTATACTTTCTAGCTGTGACTTGGGCATTTCTCAAGTTCTTTGGGCCTCTGTTTTGTCTTCTATAAAATAGGGATAATGACAATTCTCACACATCATTAGATGGAAACCCCTCCCTTCTCCCTGCACAGGGTCTGGTGCATAATAAATGGCAGCCATCAATATGAACATATATGAAGTGACTACCACATGCCAGGAAATGAACTTTTAAGATCTAGCCAACAATTTTTGTTGCATGAAGCTTCTTTGCGTATACTTTTGGCAGTTGCCCTGAGGGTCAGTGGAGGCATCTTGGGGGTTTGAAGGGTGGGGCCTTGGGTGAGGAGGTGAGGAGTGGTTTGGGGGGATCAGCCTGCCTCTCATGATCTCCATCAGCTCCCAAAATGTCCTAATAAATACAATCCTAAGTAAATCCATGTGCTTGCCTTCCAAAGGCAGAGTCAAGAGGAGTCTCTACCCGCTTCTAACCAGATTGCCAGAAGTCTTCCTTGTCTGGATGGAGACTAACTTCTCCATCCAGGTACTGACTTCTTGCCCTGGGAAGGGAAGATCTTGGCTTTCTGCTTGGATCGCTTCCTTCAAGAAGACCTCCTCAAGTTTCTTTCACTGGACAAATATCAATTTAGCACCTACTATGTGCCTGGTACTGTGCTAGGCTATCTGGGTATACCATGGTGAACAAACTGGATGTTTTTCTTGAGCTTGAAAATGATGATTCTTCCTATGGAAATGAGGTTGGGATCTAGGGGCTTGGATACCCCCCACATCCTAAGCTCAAATCCTTCATAAATGGCAAAAAAGGGGAATCAAAGATAGCTAGGTTTTGAGGATTACCTAAAGCCCAGACAGATGACTCGCTGTTTAAAAAGTAAACTTTTAGAATAGTTTTAGACTTAAAGAAAAGTTCTGCAGATAGTACAGAATTGCCATGTACCCCAACCCAGTTTCTCCTATTGTTGACATTTGACATTACTGTGGTACATTTTCCACAACACTGGTATGTTATAAACTCTGTAGTTTATTTGGATTTTATTAGTTTTTACCCGCCATCCTTTCTCTGTTCCACAGGGTCTCTCACATAGCGTGCAGCCATCTTATTTCCCCAGGCTGCCCTTGGCTGGGGTAGTTTCTCAGACTTTCCTTGTTTTTGATGGACTGTTGGTCACGTACTTTGTAGACTGTCCCTCAGGTGGGGTCTGTCTGCTGTTTTTCTCATGGTTCAACTGTGGTTATGGGTTTGGGGGTGATGTGCTGTTTTCAACACATCATATCAAGTGTCCATGCTATAGACACAACTGATCGCTGCTGATGTTGACCTTGGCCATCTGGCTGAGCTAGTGCTTGTCAGGTTTCTCTCCTGCAAAATTACTCTTTCCCCCTGCTTTCCATACTGTACTCCATAGAAGGAAATTATGCACAGCCCACACTTCAGGGACAGGGATTTATGTTTCAGCGCCTTGAGGGAGGAGTATCTCCATAAATTATTTGGGATTCTTCTGCACAGGCGATTTGAGTGACCCATTTTTCAGTAGTTCGAACTTCGCCCCTGTGTTGGGCAAGGCAACTGTGAGTTAGATTTCATAATGAATTCCAGGCAAATGGGAGCAGTTGGGGGAAACAAGAAAATGCCCACAGGTGCTGCCTGATGACCGATAGATAGTCTTACAAAAGAAGAGATAAAAAAATTAATAAAAGTAACTTCCTGTGGAGGGGAACTGTCACCCTGGTTAGAAACTGTGCAGAATTTTTTTCTTGGAAACCTTCAGGCAGCTGCTCTGGTTTATAAAGTCTGCCTATTGGAGGGAAGGAAAAGAGAGAGAGAGAAAAAAGGTTGTCGTTATTCCAGCAACAGAGACTCTCCCAAAGCATATGCAAAAATAAATCAGAGGCGACTGGGCCGTATCCGAGGAAACCTGGCAGCTGGGCTGGAGCTTGTGGGGTGGCCCCTAAGGACAGAGATTCCCCGTCCAAAAGCCCCTGCCACCTCCCGAGTGGGACTGAGAGTCCCAGAAAGCCTCTGGATCACCCCTACCCCCATCGTGGCAGTACCAGGCCCCCATCTGTTTCCCCCAGGATGGGGGATGAGGACAGTTTACTTTGTTGCCTCTCACATTGGAGGGTTTTTCCTTAACTCAGGGGAAATGTACACCTCTGGACCTGGAGGAGGGTCCTTGACCCCAAAACAGCCATTTTGAGGACAAAGGGTCACTAAGCGGGGAGGGAAGTGAGGGAGGGCAGGCTGAAGGGAGGAGGAGGACCTAGGCAATGTGCCGTGGGAAATGTGAACAGCATGGTGATGGCAGGCGGGTGGGGTAGGGGGTGATGGCAGGAAGTGGTCAGGGTAAGGGGTGTCCTGTAAGGGAGAGAGCTGGGTGGCCAGGGGCTTCAGGAGCTTGCTCTGGGAGGGTGTTTGAGTAGAGGATATGAACTAATTAATTAATTAAATCTATATTCATTCAACAACTCCTCTGCCAGGCACGGGGTGGAAAGCGGAGGTGCAGGAAGCGGGTTTGTGCTTGGCACTGGGGAGACCGGGCTGGCTAGAGCAAGACTTTTTCTGGTTCAGGGACCTTACTACCTGGTCAAAGACAATTCAATGACTGTGACTGTCAAGAGAGGGGGGTTGGGTGGGCCCGCAGGAAGCACAGGTAACCCTTGGGGAATCCCAATGTGGCCATCCTGGGTGTTTTAGGAAGAATTGGCAACTGCGTTCCAATCCCAAATCTGCCAATAGCATGCTGTGTGACTGTCAACTTCCCAACATGGGAGATAATGCTTCCTCAGTGCTGGCTACAGACCAGTAACCCCTCTGCCCTCTTTGCATTTAGTCCGTTCAGTTTTCACAACCTTATAAGACAGTCACTATTGTTATCATCCCCATTTTACAGATAATGAACGCCTAGGCACAGGGTGGCCAAGTCCCCTGCCTAGGATCCCACAGCAGGAAAGTGATGGAGCGGGGCTTGCAACCAGGACGGGCAGGGCCCCAGAGTCCGTGGTCTCAACTACTCCCATAAAACGAGGGGGTCAGACAGGATGATTCTGTAGGCTCCTGCAGCTGGAAGCTCCCAGGGAACAGAGTTGGGAGTCTAAGACGCCCAGCCTCCCGTGGGGGAGGGGAGACCGAGGAGCCGGTTGGCCATGAACCCTGGACCAGGCCAGCCGGTTGCCATGGGGACGGCTGGGCGGAGGCGGCTGGCCAGGCCTGTTGCCCCGCGGGGCAGTTCCGGGGAGCTCCCTTCCGCCAATGGCAGGGAGTGGCACCAAGCCGGCACCTGGGGACTGTGTTTTCGTGGCAGCCAGAGTCCCACGAATTTTCCCCTCTCAGACCAGGGAGACCACAAGTCCCCCCAGCCGTCTGAGCCTCCTCCGACCTGAACTCGATCCTCCACGAAGCCGCCCTTATCTCCAGTTCATCTGTGTGAATTATTTACTGCGTCTGGCGGCCTCCCGAGCGGCCTCCCTGCCCCCGCAGGATGTGGAACCCACATCCTGGGTTCCGAAGCCCCCCTTTTCTCATTATCCAAGGAGTTCCAGAGTTAGACCTCAGGGGTACCTGGGGGGAAGGAGCTTCCCACCCCCTCTCGCCTTCACCCAGAATTCTTTTCTGGAACCAGAGAGCACTGACTGAGTGGGGAGCCAGGGCACCTGCAGCCCCGCTTCGGTCCTCTGTGAACCTCAGCAGTCTCATCTGTGACCCTGGGGTGGTGATTCCTGCCCTAGGTGCTTCCAGAACTGCTGATCAAACCCCACAAGGTAATGTGGGGCAATGACCTCTGCAACCAAGGCCTTGTATGAGTGCACAGTTATCACTATCGGTATTTTAATTTTTTCCATTATTTTAATTTTCTTAATAGCCTTCTTATCATGTGCCACAGTGCTAAGTGTTCCGTGTACATTTTCTTATTTAATTCTCACAGCAGCCCTAGGAATCATGTTTATTGTGTGTGCCAGTTACAACTGTATGTCATGCCCATTTCACATACAAAGAAACCGAGGCCCAGAGGTTCTGAGTAACCTGTCCTCAGTCAGGAAGGAGCCAGGAGTGGAAACTGAGTCTGAGTCTGGCTTCCACTCTGAACTCTTTTTTTTTGAGACGAAGTCTCACTCTTGTGCCCCAGGCTGGAGTGCAATGGCACGATCTTGGCTCACTGCAACCTCTGCCTCACGAGTTCAAGCGATTCTCCTGCCTCAGGCTCCAGAGTAGCTGGGATTACAGGCGACTGCCACCACGCCCAGCTAATTTTTGTATTTTTAGTACAGACGGGGTTTCACCATGTTGGCAAGGCTGGTCTCAAACTCCTGACCTCAGGTGATCCGCCTGCCTCTGCCTCCCAAAGTGCTGAGATTACAGGCGTGAGCCACCATGCCTGGCCCCCACTCTGAACTCTTAACCACTCCTAAATTCCATGCCACATTGCCTTCTAACCTGGGGGTCCTTCACCAGCACCCAAGAGGCTGCTTGGGCACCAGTCTCATCTATGACAACCATCGCCACAGAGTGATGACCCAGCCTGTGTGCCTGGCCCCATGCAGGGTGCTAGGGACACAGGGGTGAGTCAGGCACAGCCCCTCCCCTGGAGTTGGGGGTGGGTATGAGGGACAGGGAACAGGGAAGCATGAATATGTTCACGATCAGATGTGATATAAAATGAAATGCCCATCATGATGAGGGCTGGGCACAGAAAAATAACGTGTTCTGGGGGGTGAGGAGACCATTTAATGAGTGGGCGGGATTTCAGCGGGGCCTTGGAGAAGGGGGTAGGGGTGGCAAGGGCACTCTTGAGCGGAGGGACAGATGTTGGTAAATTTGGGGTTTGCTTGAGAAAGGGCAGTCCTTTAGGGGCTGGTTGGAACAAGGCGTTTGTGGTGGTGTTGGGATTGGGGGAAAGGAGGTTAGGGCTAGATCAGGAGGTTTTTGATATATGAGGTCAAGGGTCAGTTTAGAGCAGTGCTTCTCAGCTGGGGCCGATTCAGCCTCCCAGGGGACTTTGGCAATGTCTGGAGACATTTTTGGTTGTCACAATGCTGGGGAGAGGGCTAGTGCTACTGGCATCTGGTGGGTGGAGGCCAGGGACGCTACTAAACATCCTACAGTGTACAGGACAGCCCCACCGCAAAGAATGATCCAGCCTCAAACAGCAATGTACTGAGGTTAGGAAATACTAGTTTAGAGCCTGTTTAAGAGCCTTTTAAGTGAGATTTAGGGCAAGTCACTTAAGTTCTCATGCCTCAGTTCCCTTCTCTCTAAAATGGGCTGTTGTAACAGCTAACAACATTTAAGGAAATCACTGCCATATATTTCATGTGTACTGTGTGCCAGTTACAACCCTAAATGCTTTGTGTGTATTATCTCATCCAGTCCCTATAGCCCACCGAGGAATGCTACTACTACCACCACTACCAAGTCTCTGTGGGCACCTGTGAAGTGCCAGGCCATGCACTAAGCTCTTTTTTGTTTTTTGTTTTGAGAGACAGGGTCTCGCTGTGTTGCCCAGGCTGGAGTGTATTGGCATGTTCACAGTTCACTGTAGCCTCAACTTCCTAGGCTCAAGCAATCCTTCCACTTCAGCCTCCCAAGTAGCTGGGACTATAAGTGCACACCACCACACCTAGTTAATTTTTAAAATTTTTATGTAGAGCTGGGGGTCTCACTATGTTGCCCAGCCTGGTCTCCAGCTCCTGGACTCAATCAGTCCTCTTGCCATGACCTCCCACAAGTGCTGGGGTCACAGGTGTGAGCTACCATGCCCAGCACCGCACTAAGCTCTTATACATATAATTTATTTAATCTTCACAACAACTCTATGAGGTAGGCACTGTTATAATCTCCATTTAACAGATGGGGAAACAGGCACAAAAGGCCAGAAGCTTCCTGAGGGCAATGCCTTGTTTGCTACGCTCTCTAGAACAGTGTCTAAATAAATATTTGTCAAGAAGGAAATAAATAAGCCCTCCATGGACTTCAGTGGGCCCACCAGTCTCCTGGAGTTGTGAAGAAAGTGGGGCACAGAAAGTTTGAGGGTCTTGACTGGAGTCACACAGCAGGGCCTTCTCCCCTTGCTTTCGGAAGGAGGTCTTGGGAAAGCTCCTGGGGAGTTTCTTTGGTCCACTGGAGCCTGGCTGTGTTCCTGTCACTGGCAGAGAGAAGCTGATGTGTGTGTGGGCAGTTCTGAGATGGTCAGAGGGCGGGTGGGGGCGGGGGGTGGGGAGGGGTGTGGGCCTTGGGTTTTCCTGCAATCCCAGCTCAGGTGGAAAGCATTAGCATCTTGAAACGACCAAACTGGGGAGTTAAGACGCACAACAACGTGACTAGTGCCTCGGACTGGACTGGTCCACTCCTTGGATGAATGCGGAGAGATTTCAGATTTAACTCAATCCTGGTCTTGACCTCAGGAAAGTGGGACTCTGCAGGGCACCTGGGAGAGGTGGGCGTGGTCTAGGCTAGTCATTGCAGCTGCTGTGTGGTCCGAATGCGCATGCGTCATGCTCTGAGTCCCCATCTCGGTGAGGCCCCATAGCAGCCCGCAGAAGCAGCAGCACTGTTGTTACCCCATCGGGGTCCAGAGAAGCGGTAATCTCGTCCAAGGGCACCAACGGGGAAGCTGCAGACCAGTGATTCAGCCTGGTCTCTCTGATGGCTACGTTAACCTGAATGCTCAGCGCACGATTCCTTTACTTCTCTGACCCTCATCTGTGAAATGGGGCCACGAATCAAGGCCTCAGAGGATTGCTGGAAAGGTGGTAAAATGATCTATTACCCAGCACCTGGTAGGTGCTCAATAAATAGCAGATTCTTTCTCTGAGCCTCTGGGGCTCCATCCTCAAGTCTGAGCTTTGGAGCAGTCCTTGGGGAGGCGCTGCTGTGGAGTTGATATTAGAAGAAGGGGGAGCCCAGGGGCGCAGAAGGAAGGGGAAGGTCTCTAATGACTGCTCTGCCCCGCTCTGTGAAGCAGGGTCCTGACTGTCTCGGTGGGTCCCTTCCCGTTATGCTGCGCTGCCCTTAGGCTCTACAGTGGGCCATGCTGTCCTGTCACCCACAGGTGTGCCCGGGGATGCTGTTTTTCTGGGGATGGGTTGCGCAGCACCTTTCCCATTCTCTAAACAGTTCTGGGGATCACTAGCAGGTAAAAGAGCAGATGGCGTGTGGTCTACACCGCAAGCCTCATCTTCCTCCACTTCTCCGTAAGCCCGCTTCAATGCCCTGGCCACTCTGTTGTTTCCAGAGTGCCATCCTTGTTACGCCTCTGCACTTTTCACATGCTCTTCTTTTAGCCTCTTACCCTTTCCATTTAGCGAAATCCTCCAGGTTTAAGCTGAGATGTCACCTTCTCCAGGAAGCCTTCCCGGACACCCTTCCACCTGAACTGAACGAGCTCCCTCACTTAGGCTCCTGCAGTACTGATGCTTCCTTCTGTCCAAGGCCCAGGTGTCATTGCTGATCAGGCCTCCTCCATCAGACCGTGTTCCCTCTTGGGCAGGCGCTGGAGCTTCCTCCTTGGTCTCCGTATCCCCAGGGCTTTGCACACACGCCTGGCACACAGCAGCTCCTCAGGGAATGTTAGTGAATTAATGTTATGATAATAACAATGTCTAGCATAAATAGAGCTCTTTTCCAGTTTCAAAAGCCTTTTTTACGCAATGGTGTCATCTGAGCCTCACAGAAAACTCATCATTTAAGGTAGGTAGGGTTTGAATTGGTGTTTTCATTTTAAAGGGAAGAACCTGAGGCTGGAAGAAATGAGGTGCAGTGCCAGGTGGCTGGTGGGACAGGTGCGATGCCCACATGGTCTTGCCTGAGCAGGCCTGGATGCATTTGAGAGTTATCTGGTCCAGAGTGGGGAGTTGCCTCAGAGTTCCGATCCCATCTGGGGCCAGTGAAGAGTAGGGGGCCAGGGCTTGTTGCTTTCAAGGCCTAGTAGGAGCTGGGGCCAGCCTTATGTGGTGGTGATGGGGTGAGCATGTTCTCGGGAGGGGAAACTGTAGGAGGCCGTGGTTTTCTTCTGTGAAGATTTGTTCACCACTATGCTATTGATGGTACAGAATACTGAAAATTCGGGGAAAAAAAAAATCCCAAACAGAGGAATGACTAAGTAAATTGTAGTCCAGAAACTTGCAATATTTGATGGCCATTAATAATAATGTTTCTGCCAGGCACAGTGGCTCACGCCTGTAATCCCAGCACTTTGGGAGGCCTAGGCGGGTGGAACACCTGAGGTCAGGAGTTCGAGACCAGCCTGGCCAACATGGTGAAACCCCATCTCTACTAAAAATACAAAAAAATTGGCCAGGCGTGGCAGCAGGCGCCTGTAATTCCAGCTACTGGGGAGGCTGAGGCAGGAGAATCACTTGAACCCAGGAGGCAGAGGTTGCAGTCAGCCGAGGTCATGCCATTGCACTCCAGCTTGGGCAACAAGAGTGAAACACCATCTTAATAATAATAATAATGTTTCTGCAGCTCATGCAAGGACAAGGGAAAGTGCACATGTGTCTGCATGAAGCTTAAGGCAAAAAGGAAAATATAAATAGTGTGCATGGTAGGAGAGACAGTGTCATAGAATGAGTTGAATCCCAACTCTGCCACTTACTGGCTGTGAACTCAGGCAAGCTAACCTCTCTGTGCCTCAGTTTCCTCATCTGTAAAATAGACGAAATAATAGTCCTGCCTCAGAGAGCCGTTGGGAGAATTAAATGAGTTAATACTTGGAAAACACTTAAAACAATGCCTCGCATATATTGTTAAGGTTTAGTTACTATTATTAATCATTATTGTCATCTCAGCTATGTCAAGCGTGAATAAGAAAAAATAAAAAGATGGAGGAGAATGTTTTCTTTGGGATGTCGGTTAATGGATGGTTTTTACTTTCTTTTTTTCCACTTCCCTGAATTCTCTAAATATTTTATGATGGGGATGTTTTACTTTTATGATCGTGAAAGAATAAACTTTGTTTTCCTCCAAACAACTGGAGATAAACGCAGCAGCACTTTCCTTTTGGACACAAGGGGGTGACTGCAGGGAGTCCCCTCCATAATTAACACCTGGGACACTCTGAGAACACACTCGTGTCAATATTTCTTTACCTGGAAGGTCAGCTCCCAGGTAATCTTTCTCCAAACACATCAGGCTATGCCTCCCATCTCTCTTCTGCCTGTTTAATAATTTTATATGATGCTTATTGAAATGAATAACCAAGCTGTTTAAATACCCATAGGCATAAACTGTCACCACCTGATGACAATGAGAATTCCCCAGGCAGGGCACATCAGAAATGAAACTAAATCATTCTGACCAGCCCTGTCATCATCACACTCTCCCTCTATCCAGTGAGACAAGGGCATTTACAGTGAAGGAAATGCCAGTTGCTGTGTGAGCTGATATGGGCCCTGCCAGTCAGCTGGCCAGGCTGGCAACCTGCCAGAGAAAGCCAGCCAGCCAGCCAGCTGCTCAGCAAACAACTGTGCCAAGCACACAGTAGGTGTTCAATAACTTCTCATCCCATCTGATAAGAATTTTGTTAGCTCTGACCAATGTGTGCAACTGTATCCTGGGCAGTGTGTGCATGTCATGGGAAGGACAGGAGGATGCTGGAGGATGGTCTTCACCTTTAAGGAGCAAAGACCAATAGATCTTTTCAGACCTTTTTACTGAGAGTTTCATGAGTTCTAGGCTTTTAGGATGGTGGTTTCCGGGCTAGGGGTCTATGTTAGATCTTGACTTAATTTTTTTCCTGATCCTTCTTGGGATATGGGTTTAAATTACCATACCAACCATCATTGTCAAGAGCTTACTGTCGCTCACCTTTCCATCCTGCTATTTTCATCATCCATCCATCCATCCATCCATCCATCCATCCATCCATTCATCCATCCATCTGTCTATCTATCCATCTGTCCATCTATCCATCTATCCATCCACTTGCTCCATTTGCTATGGTTTGAATATGTCCCCTAAAGCTCATGTGTTGGAAACTTAATCCCAAATGCAACAGTATTGAGAGGTGGGACCTTTAAGAGGTGATTAAGTCACAAGGGTTCTGCCCTCATGAATGGATTAATGCCATTATCAAGGGAGTGATTTTGTAATAAAAGTGAGTTTGGCTCCCTCTTGTGCCCTCTTGCTCTTCCACCTTGTGCCATGGGATGATGGTGCAGCAAGAAGGCCCCTGCCAGATGCCAGCCTCTCAAACCTTGGACTTTCCAGACTCCAGAACTGTAGGAAACAAATCTCTGTTCTTTATAAATTACCCAGTCTCAGGTGTTCTGTTATAGCAGCAAAAACAAACTGAGACACCACCCAACCATCCATTCTATCTGTGCATCCATTGTGAAACAGTATAATGGTGGATGATTAGACTCTAAAGCTAGACTGGTTTAAAATCTTTTCTCGTGTGAAAGGCAGACAGATAAACAGACACTGAGGCCACAGGGCAAGTTCAGGGTGCTGCGGGTACAGAGAAGAGGGGCCTGACACCCAGTTGGAGCCTCAGAGGAGGCTTCTGGAGGGGGACCCACTGTCACCATTGTTATCACCAGGGGGATTTCTTTGACCCATGGTGGGGCCATGATAAAGTGCAGTCATTGGCAAAACTGGTCTGAGAGCCTCAGCCTTGTCCCTGGCATGCGTCCTCCTCCCAGCACCATCATTGCCATGTACCTAGTAAGTGCATTTACTGTGCATAATGAAACCACCTACTCTGAACATTGTGCATTACCCAGCACTGTTGGTGTGCACTTTTTAAGTATTTTGAGCATTGACTATGTGCATTGACTGCATTATTAAACCCATAATGTGTACCTTTAACTGTGAATTTCAACCGGGTCTAGGCTTTAACTTTCTTCAAAAGACAGCAAGCTGGAGTGGAGAAGTGAGATCCCAGTCAGACAGGCCTGGGTTGAAATCTCACCAAAACTCTTGATAGCTTTATGCCCACGGACAAGTAACTTAACATCTCTGAGCCTCTGAGCTAGTAATACTGTACCTACCTGGCAGGGCGGTGGGGAGGGTTACTGGACAATGTGTAAAGGGTCTTTGCAAACTGTTAAGCACCATGTTAGTGTGAAAGTCATCCCAGGACCACTTTCAACCCCATCGCTGAGCCTGAGCCCATTGCATCATGTGAGCAGACCCTTGGGAAGGGCAGGAGAGTGCCTGAGACCACTCATCAGAGACCCTTCCAAAGCTCAGCACCAGTCACCCGCAATACCCTGTTTCACATGCAGGGCTCAGCACATGGTAAGACTTAACACAGGTTTGCTGAGTATATGCATGAATGAATTTGTGTATGAGGGATGAGGTCTCTCCAGAGGGATCTCACGGAAGGTGAACCAGCTTTTTTGCAGATTCAAAATCGAAGGAAGGAGGTTGGGGTACTTGGTGGGAGGCCAAGTACATGCTGGGCAGATGCTCCTTCTGCAGAGGCAGAGACCTAGGTGGCTGGGGATGCGGGGGGCTTTTGGAGCAGGCTGGGTCCTCCAGGGCTGTAGACTGGGCTGGCTGTGACCAGTTTCCAGGGATGTGGCATCACCATAGAGTGGCCTAAGACTGATTGGCATCTGATTGTCCTCTCCTGGGCCTGATTATGCAGGGCCTTGCAGGAAGTCTTACAAGATTTCTCCCATGCCGGGCCAGGCGCGGTGGCTCACGCCTGTAATCCCAGCACTTTGGGAGGCAGAGGCGGGCGGATCACGAGGTCAGGAGATCGAGACCATCCTGGCTAACACAGTGAAACTCCGTCTCTACTAAAAATACAAAAAATTAGCCGGGCAAGGTGGCGGGCGCCTGTAGTCCCAGCTACTCGGGAGGCTGAGGCAGGAGAATGGCGTGAACCCCGGGGGGCGGAGCCTGCAGTGAGCCGAGATCGTGCCACTGCACTCCAGCCTGGGCGACAGCGAGACTCTGTCTCAAAAAAAAAAAAAAAAAAAAAAAAGATTTCTCCCATGCCAGTGTCCCCTGGGATCTCTGGCACCATTGCTGGGTGCTCTCCCTTACTTCCTCCCCTGGGGATCCTTGTCTTCCACTGCTTGGACCTCTGTGTTCCTTGCCTGCAGAGCAAGAGTGCTTTGGCCTCCCACCAAGTACCCCAACCTCTTTCCTTCGATTTAGAATCTGCAAAAAAGCTGGTTCACCTTCCGTGAGATCCCTCTGGAGAGACCTCATCCCTCATACACAAATTCATTCATGCATGTACTCAGCAAACCTGTGTTAAGTCCTACCATGTGCTGAGCCCTGCATGTGAAACAGGGTATTGCGGGTGACTGGTGCTGAACTTTGGAAGGGTCTCTGACGAGTGGTCTCAGGCACTCTCCTGCCCTTCCCAAGGGTCTGCTTACATGATACAACGGGCTCAGGCTCAGTGATGGGGTTAAAAGTGGTCCTTGATAATAAAAAGCATAAACGTACAACTGGGCACACCCACCTTGATGCTTCTGTGTCCAAAAAGTGTCAAAATGTCACAGCTCTCTCAGACTGTTGGAAATGGGGGAATCAGGAGAGTTGTTGGGACTGGAGACAGATCTGAGATTCTAAATTTGTAGGCAATGGGTCAGATGATGGGGGTGGGTGTTATTGCCTGGGCTGAGGGTGGGGAATGGGGAATATATAGGGAGAAGTGAAAGGAAGAGAAGCAGAGAAGATGAGATGAGGGGGGAACTCTGGGAACAACCAGTTAAAGATGGGGAGGCCAGAGGAGGTGCATTCTGAGAGATGGGAGGAGTACTGGGTGGGAAGAGAGAGCTTCAGAAAAGGCAGGGGTCAGCAGAGTCCGAGGAGACCCAGGGCTGGGGGCCAGCCGGGCATTGGCGACCTCAATATGGCCTCCTCTGTGACCATGAGGCAGAAACCAGAATGTAGGGATTAGAAGGAGATGCGGGCCTTGGCCATTCTTTGGAGGAGGTGGGAAGTGAGAAGGAGGGGGTGCTCTTGGGGCTGGGGACAGCTATGGAGAGGATGCAGTTTGAGGCAGAAGGAAAGGGTGTCTTTGGTGCTGCCCATATACTAGGTATGTACACGGTATGTGCTGATTGGTCCTATTTTTATATCTCCAGTGGCTTCTTTGTCACTAGTCAGCCCTGGGCACCTGTTGGATACCGTATTCTGCTTTGCGTTCTGGGGGTGCTGCTGAGGAAAGACAGACAGGATCTTTGCCATCGAGGCTCTTCCCATGTCGTGTGGTGAGAAATGGCATGAGCCAGTACTAAGAAGGCTGGGTACCAGCGAGGGCTAAGCCCGAGACTAATCCATCGGGCTTCAGCAGGAGAGGCCACACTGCTACTGATGGTGACGAACCAGGGCTTTATTATAGGGGTTAGACCTTGTTCAGCAGTGGGAACATATGGGCAGTCTGTGCAGGCCGCTGTCTCTGCATCTGGGGTTAGGCCTGAGTCACTGTAGTTCAGCCAACTGGCCTTCAGGAGGGACAGCTGGATGGAGCCAGCGTGAGGACAAACTGGAACCCGTGTCTATCTCTGGTGACTTCCAACGTCGATGCCGCTGGGGTGAGCTGCCACAGGGGCTGGCACCCTTCACCGTGGAGCCACACACACACTCGGTCCAGGACTTGGAGAGGTGGAAGGGGGAGGCCTTGTGGAGTGGAGCTCCTGCCGTCCCAAGAGCTGCCCCTCGTCAAAAGATGGGCCATGACAGTGACAATGGTGCACCCTGCCCCGACCTTCAGAGCATATTCAAAACACATAGCTGCTGCTGCTTCACTCCCACCTTCCGAGTCGCATGCAAGATGTCTCTTGCTCCCCACACCACCCCAGCACCATCCTGGGAAGGGTATTTCGGGAGCCTTCATACCAGCTTAGTTAGTTGCACTGTGTTAGCTGTGCTGACGCAGTAGACAACGTGGCCCAGAGTGACAGGGTTGGGGTGTTGCTTTAGCTTGGGTGGGTGGGGAAAGCCCCTTGGAGGATGTGGCATTTGCAACAAGAGCCTGGAAGCTATAGTTGGGCAAGTTCCAGGGACAGGAAGAAGGGCAGGTGGCTGGGGCACAGAGGTGGGAGACGCGAGGGAGAAGAGATGAAGCCGGCCAGGCAGCCGGAGCTACAGGGGGTTGCACCTCACCGGCCATGGGGTGGGGGGGCATTGGATCTGATTCTGCTTGCGGTGGGAAGAGTTCTAAGCAGGGCAGGGACATGGCATGATTTAAGCTTTTGAAAGCTCGCTTGTGCTGCTGGATGGATGAGGGACTGTGGGAGTGGAAAATGCTGGAATCGAGGGGGCCCACATTTTGGGGGGCACCGTTACAGTGTTCTAAAGAGATGATGACCGCTAGAATGGATATGGTAGCTATGAGGAGAGAGAGGTGATTGGATTTTGGATCCATTTTGGGGATAGAGATTGGACTGAGGTGGGTTTGTGTGATGAAGGATAGAGAGATATTAAGGTCCTTAAGAATAACATAGTTACCCTGAGCTCCTTTGATCCCTGCTTCTGGGAAAGCCCGTCCCTTCCCTAGTGTCTTTCTTGCTAGTGGCCCCTGTGCTGAATGGTTATGAGAATCCATCCCTTCCCCTCTGACATTCAAGGCCGGCCCCCATGACATCCCCTCCTCCACTCTCTAGACCCTTGGCTGTCACCTGCTTTTGGGCTCCTGCCAGCTGTCAGCACCCAAAGCTCCTGTGCCTTTAAGATGAGGAGAGAAGGGCCAAATGAAATCTATCTCCTCAAAGTCCTGCTGTAATGAGAGGCAGAGAGAGAAGATAATAAAAGCAAGAACCAGCCTGGGGGAAAAAGATTTTTATCCTCCCAACCCTGCAAGTTCCCCTCTGGCTCTGAGAAGTCTCAGAAGATTTCTCTCCACACATATGAGTAATACCTGGCAAAAATGCTGTCCTCAGAGCAGAGGGAGAAGATGGAATGATTCTGTGTTTGATTAGAATTTATTTCCAACCTGCAGCCTCCCTGGTGCCAGGCTCCTACGCTTGCCACCCCTGCAGAGCTTGGCGGCCAGAGAGGCAAGGCAAGAGGAAAGGAGGTGACGAGAGGAGCGAGGAGGGAAGTGGGGAGACAGAGGGATCTAGAGCTCCCTGAGAACTTCCAAGTGTCCTCTTGATGGACAGGACAGGGAAAGGAGATATATCGTCCACTTGCTGCTCCCATAGAGGCCAACGGGGCTGCCATTCCAGTACAACTGTGAAAAAGAGCCAGTTGGATTCACTGGGGTCAGGGAGGGATGGTTGACTGAGCAGCCAGTCAAGCTTGGCTAATAGCTTGCTGTGTGATCTTGTGTAGCTCCTGCACCCTCTCTGGGTCTTCTCTGAGGCCAGTTTTCTCCTCTGGCCTCGACAAGCTTTTAAGGACCCTTAGAGGCTATGCTTTTAGAAGAATTGCAACATCCCTGTCTAAGAGCAGATTCAGTTCTCACTGGGTTGCGTTGGGGGAGGGCCCCTAGATGTCAGATTGGGGAGTGAGGTAGGGCAGAAGGGGACCAGGACAAGCTGGAGTATCCAGACTTGAGGTCGAGGACTCTCTCTTTTTTGGATAATCTCTAGGGGACTAGGGTAAATCAAACCAAATGCCTCTCCTTCTTTCATCGCTCCATCATCCACTCATTCAGTGATTCATTCATTTGTTCACTTTATTAATCACATGCTGCATGCTCGATGCTGTGCCAAGTGCAGTGAGGACACAGTCTCTGCCTTCATGAAGCTCTCAGTGTGGTGGGGGAGGCACAAGTGCTGGGTACAGAGGACACTAAGGAGAGGGCCCTGGACTGGGCTTTGGAGGGTACAGAAGGCTTCCTGGGGAAGCTGATGTCTAAGCTGGGACACGAGGAATGAGTAGGTTGAAACCAGGAGAGGAGATAGAAGAAGGGAGCACCCAGAAGAGAGAAGGGTCTCTTCAGAGGTGCAGAGTGAGAGGAGTCAGGGTATGTGAAGGGATTGAAACATGCCAGTGAGGCCCAGGATGGGAGGTGAGATAGGGCAGTGGTGGGGTTAGCTAAGTGGGTGGGTTCAGATTTCATCTTGTCGCCATGGGTTCATCAAGGGCTTAGAGCAGCAGCTCTCCAGGAAGGTGTCTGGCCAAGAGCATTTCAGGGCTTTGGATGTTTATGTGACACTCAGATATTTTAAGGCCCATCCCTTGGAACTCCATTATTCTCTTGTCCTGGAGGTGGACATAGTCATGGTTGAAACGTGTGAGGGGGAGCTAGATTTCTTTAGCATAGATCTAGGGCTTCAATGGGTAAAAGCTTTGGAGAAACAGACTTTTCGTGACTCCATAACAGAGACTCTCAGTGTTGGAGCTGGATGCTGGAGTGGGAGTGAGCTCCTGTCCGTGGAGGGGGTGGGTGGCCATCTATCCAGTTCTGGAAGGAAAGGTGATTGGGATGGACAGAATTTCACCTTGTAATGAAGAGGCATGAGCACTGGAATGAAGACAGACAGATCTGGTGTCCCAGTGTTGGCTCTACCATGCACAAGTGTGCATCTTTGGGCAAGTCAATTAACCTCTCTCTGTCCTAGTTTCTGTATTTGCAAAATGGCATTAATAGTATCCACTTTCCAAGGTAGTTTTGGGGCTAAACAAGATGATGATGATGATGATGATGGTGGTGATGGTGATGGTGGTGGTGATAATGGTGGTGGTGGTGGTGATGGTGATGATGGATAATGAAGATGATTATGGTAGTGGTAGTGGTGGTGATTATGGCGATGGTGGTTATGATGGTGACAGAAATGGTGATGCTGATGATGGTGATGGTGGTGATGATAATGTTGGTGATGATGCTATTGTTGGTGGTTATGGTGATGGTGGTGGTGATGATGATGATGGTGATGGTGGTGATGATGGTGGTGATAATGGTGGTGGTGGTGATGATAATATTGGTAGTAGTGGTGATAATGGTGGTGATGGGTGATTGTGATGATGGTGATAATTATGGTGATGATGATGATGATAGTAGTGGTGGTGGTGGTGGCTATGATGCTGATAGCAGTGATGCTGATGATGGTGACGATAATGTTGGTGGTGGTGATGGTGATGGTGGTGATGATGGTGGTGGTGGTGATGGTGGTGATGGTGATAATGATGATGATGGCAGTGATGGTGTTGGTTGTGATGATGGTGGTGGTGGTGATGATGGTGATAGTAATGGTGATGTTGCTGCTGATGGTGGTGGTGATGATGTTGGTGATGATGCTCTTGGTGGTAGTGGTGGTGATGGTGATGATGGTGATGATGATGGTGGTGATGATGGTGGTGATGATGATGGTGGTGGTAATGGTGATGATGCTGGTAGTGGTGATGGTGATGATGGTGATATTGATGGTAATGATGATGATGGTAGTGGTGATGGTGATGATGACAATGGTGGTGGTGGCTATGAAGGTGATAGTAGCAGTAATGCTGATGATGGTGATGGTGGTGATGATAATGTTGGTGATGATGGTGGTGATGATAATGTTGGTGATGATGGTGGTGGTGATGGTGATGGTGATGGTGGTGGTGATGATGGTGATGGTGATGGTGGTGATGATGTTGGTGGTGGTGATGATGATGATGATGGTGGCAGTGGTGATGGTGACAATGATTATGATGATTAACAGCTAATATTTATTGAGTCCTAAGCCCTGTTGGTGGATGATGTCATGCACTGCTGAAGTCCCCCTTCAGGACTAAGGCATTCATCCCCCAGTTTCCAAGAGTGTTGTCTGCTGAAAGCACACTGCTGTGTGCCTCCCTGGAATTGCCTTCGGCCTAAGTCAAGGCTACACCCTTTCTCTGGGTGTAGTCCCATGGGCTCAGTGCAGGAGAATTTGAAGGGGAATTCTGCCTTAGAGCTCCAGTTTGTGACTGCTGCAGGTCTTTCAGTGTCTCCTTCTGCGCAGTCCTGCTTCCTTCACCTCATCAGGTGCTTTCTCAAGAGCCCTCCCCAACAAACCTCTTGCATGCAAGTGTTCATCTTAGAAGCTGTTTCTTAGGAATCTGACCTAAGAATCTGACAGCCCTTTGCCCACACTATCTCATGTAATCCTTCCAACATCCCTTTGAAGAGGACTCTATGATTAAACCATTTTTACATACACAGAAGCTAGAGTAAAGAGATTAAATCCCTGCTTGCAGCCACACAGGTAGTAAGTGGCAGAACTTGGATTTGAATGCAGGGCACCTGACTCCAGGACCCCAGCTCTGAGCCACCATCTAGAGCCTAGCCAGTGGCAGGCAGTTATCAAAAGGCAGTAAGTAACCCCTTCCTGCCTGGAGACTTTGGTCCCATTGCCATTTGCTCTGAGGCCTCACATCCTCCTCTTTCTACATTGTGCAGCAGCCATGATAGTAGCAGCAGCAGCAGCAGCAGCAGCAGCAGCAACAGTCTTGATGAGCCTCCCAGTGTGCCAGCATCTTACAGTGGAAAACAACACCTCTCTTGGCCACCCACTTCCCAGCTGCTGACATAACACCATTGTCACTGCTGCCAGGGTGGGTGTCTCCGCCTGTGTGCCTCCTCACATGTGGATGGTGCAGCTGCAAAAACTGCTGGGAGAAGAGATTTGGAATCTGATCTCACTTTATTCTGACATCTAAGACCTTGGAAGAACTGAGACCCCAGCAAGGACCAAGGTTCTGGTCAGGCCTGGACTGTGACAAGGGGTGCACTGGTTGTGATGGTACCTGGGTTCCAGTCCTAATGCTCCCATTGATTTGGGAGGGGTCTCTGTACTTCTCTGGGCCTTAGTTCCCCACCCAAAGCTGGGCAGTGGCCTTGCAGAGCCAGTGTGGAGCTCACATGCATGTGGATGCCCCATAGGACTTTTGCTTCTTCCTTCCTTATATCCTCAGAATGTCCAGAAAACCATCCCCTTATTCACTGGTTTGGAGCGTTATAGATTGTTAAGCATCTTCACAGACATAGCCTCATTTGAACTCCACCACAAGGCTGTGAGGTTGGCATGACCTCTATCCTGTGTCAGGTAGTAAATAGAGGCTCAGAGAGTAGAAGGAGCTTGCTTCAAGTCATACAGTCTTTGAGACACCCTTGCAATCCCTTCATTTTTAACCTACAAATAAAAATATATGTGATGCTGAATATCAGAATTAAGAGACAGCTCAGAGATCATCCCAACCTATCCGTTTGTTTGACTGATAGGGAGCTGAGGCCCTAAAAGTTCTCTTTTCCTCAGACTGCACAATGACCAGTGGCAGAGCTGGGGCCGGGGCCAAATCTGCGGTTCATTCAATGACCCTTGGTTGGGTGTTTTGCAAATTTCATATCATGAATTTTGTCCCATTTAAGACTAAAACCTAAACCAGTTATAGGTAGGCAAATGCTGTACAAGCTTGTGGACATCTGATCCCCAGCTTCTGATGGCCTGTTTGTGGGAGGGGAGCAGATCTCTAACAGAGATGATTTGAACTCACCAGCTGTGGGTGTTCACAGTGGAAATGGGTTCGTGCACTTATTTTTCTATCACAGTGGCATAGGCAGCCTAAGGAGGAGGTAAGGCTGAGCAGCAGAGACAAAGAAATGTGTGTGTTCTGGCAAATTTGGGAAATTAACTCTGAGGTTGTTCCAGGGAGAAAATGATATTTTGAATCAGGAGTTATTATACATCTGAGCTCACTGCCTTTTGAAGAACACCTTGCTTGCTTAACTGTTCTGTTTACAGATTTATTTATACCTGACTCAGTTTCAAAAGAAATCTGAAGTGGCTAATTATTTAATTAGATTGTGAACTCCTTGAGGGCAGGAACTACCTTCATTATCTCTTCTCCTCTTCTGACAAGCTAACTCCTGCTTGCCCCTACCCTCTGGCCTCCTCTAGCTGGATTTTCTACCTCTCTCTGTTGTAATAATCCATTTCAGTATCTTGGTTCTCCCTTGAACTGTGAACTCAGTGAGGACAGGGACTATGTATTATATATTTCACTGTCTCATCCATCCACCTATCCATCCATCCAACAACAATCATCCATCCATTCAATCATTTATCCAACCAACAAATCACATGTCTATCCAACCACCTGTCTTAGTCTGTTTCATGCTGCTACAACAGAATATCTGAGAATAGGTAATTTATAGTGAACAGAAATTTATTTGGCTCAAGGTTCTGGAGGCTGGGAAGTTCAAGATTGAGGGGCCACATTGAGAGCCTTCTTGCTGTTTCATAAGACAGTGAAAGGCATCACATGGTGAAACAGTGTGAGCAAGAGAGGGGCCCAAATTCATTTTTATTACAAACCTTGTGATTTACTGTGATCATAAATCCACTCCCATGATAATAGCATTAATTTATTCGTTAGGGCAGAGCCCTCATGACCTAATCACCTCTTAAAGGTCCCACATCTCAACACTGTTGCATTGGGGATTAAGTTTCCAACACATGAGTTTTGGAAGACACACTCAAACCGTAATGCAATCTATGATCCATCCATCCATCTATCTATCCAACCATCCATCCATCTATATATCTGTCCAACCAATCATCAGTCCATCAATTGATACATCAGTCAATTGATCCATCCATCCATCCATCCATCCATCCATCCATCCATCCATCCATCCATCCATATTTGTGTCCCACCAGACATCCATTCAACTATCCATCTGTACAATTATCCATTTATGCAACCACCCATCTATCCATCATCCATTCATTCATCCATCCATGTATCCATGCAACCATGTATCCATTCTTTCAAAACCCCGGAAAGTTGCACAACTGAAGCAAAAAAGGATGGTTAGTTATCCTTTATCCAGTGCTCGCTTTGTTCCAAGCACTATGCTAAATGTAGTACATACATGAACTAATCAAGTAAGTGAAGTTAAAATCTTCCAAACACTCCATGAAGTAGGATTATTATCCTCATATTGCAAATGACAAAAGTGAGATTAAGAGAGTTTCAATGCCTTGCCCAAGGTCACATGGTCGGCAAATGACAGGGTGAGCTTTAAAGCCAGGCTTCTGGCTCCAGAGCACAAGATCTTTTGCTTTATCATAGTGGGAAATATTTTTGGGGCAATCATTTACACTGACCTGCACATCTTCCCCCAACAACGTAAACTTTCCCACACCCAACCTTCATCTCTTCAAGCTCTGACCCTGCCCTCATACTCCCATCTCCAACTCCCTCCTAATAAGGAGTGTGGTTCCTGATCTTAACCTCTGGGGAGAGAAGAAGAGTGAGAAAGGCCTGAGTGAGCTTTCCATGCAGGCCAGGTCTGGGGTGAGGAAGGAGACAAAACTCTCCACAGGCAGCCTAATACCCTGTCTCCCTTCTCCTCCTCTGGGGAGGGTCAGAGCCTCACAAAGCATGTAGCTCTGTTGTAAGTGGGCAGTGACAAGTTAGTGTGCTGGGGAGGGCCAGAGAGTCCCAGCCAATGACAAAAGCATTGGCCCCAGAAGCCCTGGGGGCTTCAAGAGAAGGATGTTTTACTGTTCCAAGGTCACAGGCAGCCAAATGGAGTTTACACAGAGGACTGCACCTGAGCCTGTGGGGCTTCTACACTTGATGTCCTACAGGCACCTGAAATTCCTCAGCTCCAGAGCTAAACCCAATTTCTTTTGCTCCATCTCCTCCACTTGCCTCTCCCCTGCTCTTCTCTCTCCTGGAAATGACATCATATCTTTTGCCTGTCTGTTGCACTTTTCTTTCTCTCTTTCTTTGGGACCAGTACCCCCTTTCTTGGCATGATTGCTACTCTCCCATTCTAGTTCTAATGGGACCTGCATATCAGCATTCTACCCTTTGGCCATGGGGATGGGAAACATCCAAATTGGGCCAATCATAGTTTCCCAGGCCATGACACAGGGTCAGGTATAGAGATGGACACATAACCAACCCTGACCAATGAGAGGTCTTCCTTGGGATTTTTCTAGCTGGAGCTGATAGGAAAATGTGTTTTCCTGGGTGATTACATGGCTTTAAAGACAAGAGTACTGAGCTTTTTGCAGTTAGACAGAGAGAATGACACAAAAACATTAAGAGGAGAGAGGGAGCCAGGCACTGTGGCTCATGCCTGTAATTCCTGTACTTTGGGGAGGCCGAGGTAGGTGGATTACTTGAGGCCAAGAGTTGGAGACCAGCCTGGGTAACATGGCAGAACCCCATTTCTGCTAAAAATAGAAAAATTAGCCAGGCATGGTGGCAGGTGCCTGTGATCCCAGCTACTTGGGAGGCTGAGGCAGGAGAATCACTTGAATCTGGGACATGGAGGTTGCAGTGAGCCGAGATTGTGCCACTGTACTCCAGCCTGGGTGACAGAGTGAGACTCCAACAAAAAAAAAAAAAAAAAAAGAAGGAGAGAGGGCACCCTGAAGAAGGAGCCTGAGGCCCAGGTCCTAATCACCCCTGAGTCAACTCCACCTCTGACTTCTCTCAGTTTGTTTCAGAACAGGGCTTGATGGATGGGTAATCAATTTTCCCTTTCCTTTATGGTTTGATAGGGTTTCTGTCACTTGCAATCAAAGAATGCTGGTGATTACGTTGCTCAAACCAGCAACTCAAGTGTCTTCTTTGGCTTAGCCCTCTCCTTCACCTCCTTATCCAATCAAAGACAAATTTCTTAAACTCTACCTTCTAGTGAGCTCTCAGCTCTGCTCATTTCTCCCCATCCTTGCAGCCTTCTGGATCAGGGCAGCTCTCTCTCTGGGTCATGGCTTGCCCCCTCCAATCTCTCACTTTAGCCAGAGTAATCTTTAGAGCACACAAATCTGACCTGGTTATATCATGGCTATAAAACCTTCAATGGCTCCCCATTACCCTCAAGATAAATCTAGCTTTTTAAAAAAGCCTTGAACTTTGAAATCATTTTAGATTTATAGAAGAGTTATGAAGATATTACAGAATGTCTGTATATCCTTTACCCACTTCCCCTGATGTTAACTTCTTACATAACCATGGTATGGCTGGGAAAACCAAGAAATGAACACTGGTACAACATTATTAACTAAATTACAGATGTTATTCAGATTTTAGCAGGTTTCCTAATATTGTCCTTTTTTCTGTTGAAGGCTCTGATCCAGGATACCAGTTACATTTAGAATTCTTACCTTTTGGCTGGGTGTGGTGGCTCATGCCTGTAATCCCAGCACTTTAGAAGGAAAGCGGGCAGATCATGAGGTCAGGACATCGAGACCCTCCTGGCTAACAGAGTGAAATCCTGTCTCTACTAAAAATACAAAAAATTTGCTGGGCATGGTGGCACACACCTTTAGTCTCAGCTACTCGGGAGGCTGAGGCAGGAGAATCACTTCAACCTGGGAGGCGGAGCTTGCAGTGAGTCGAGGTCATGCCACTGCACTCCAGCGTGGGCAAGTGAGCGAGACTGTCTCAAAAAAAAAAAAAAAAAAAAAAAGAAGGCTTATCTTTTATCTTTTGAACAGGATACTGAAAGCCTTTCAAAATCTGGTCTCTGATTTCCCAGCCTGTCTCTAGCCTCACCTTTTTCTGCTCTGGCCACCCCAAATGACCTGAAATTCCTCAAAGGGCTCAGGCCTCCTCTCACCCCTGGGCCTTTGGACATGCTATTCTTTCCATCTAAGGAGCCCTTATTCCCTGTCTTGGCCTGACTAACACTTATTCATCCTTTAAAACTCTGTTCGGGGCTGGACGCGGTGGTTCACGTCTGTAATCCCAGCACTTTGGGAGGCTGAGGCAGGTGGATCACCTGAGATCACGAGTTCGAGAACAGCCTGACCAACATGGTGAAACCTTGTCTTTACTACAAATACAAAATTAGCTGGGCATGGTGGTGCACACCTGTAATCCCAGCTACTTGAGAAGCTGAGGCAGGAGACTCACTTGAACCCGGGAGGCAGAGGTTGCTGTGGGCTGAGATCGCACCATTGCACTCCAGCCTGGGCGACAAGAGTGAAACTCTGTCTGAAAAAACAACAACAACAAAAACCCAAAGCAAAACAAAACAAAACAACAACAACAAAAACTCTGTTCGGGCAATGGTCCTTCTAGGAAGCCTTTTAGACCAAGTCCTGCCAAGCCCTGGGCTTCTCCAGTCTCCTGTGTTCTTTCCATCCCTGCCCTATTTACCTTGGATTCTGTGATCTGCTTCTTTGTCTTCCCCATGGGGCTGGAGCTCCTTGGGGCCAGCACCCTGCTTGATTGATCTCTATGGGAATCCAATGAATGTTTACAAAATGGATGAAGTTAGGCAAAAGTCAAGACCCACTCAAGTGTTGCAATAGCTCAGAAGGAGAAATCAGCTGGCCGGGGAGACTTCTTGATTTGGGTCTTGCAGGATGGAATAATAAACTAACATTCGTTGAGCATGGACTATGCATCAAGCAGTATTCTAAGGACTTTACACATTCTAATTGAATTCTCACAAAAATTCAACAAGGTAGGTATTATCATTATCCCCATTTTATAGACAAAGGGAGGAGGAGGGAATATTCCAGGCTGGGACGACTGGAAAACCCAAAACATTTTTGAAAGTCAGTATGCGTGACCTTGGTTCTTGAAGAGTTTCTGTTGAGAGGGTTGTGTTGTTGGTTACCCATGAGGGTAACAGGTTGGGGAGACAACTGTTTAGAAATGTGGAGCTGAGGAAGAGAAGTGACTGCATCCTGGTGGTAGAGGCCACTGATGTGCTCTGGGGTGTAATGTAGCCCGAGGCTGATCAATTAGAAAGTTTCAAGAACAGGGAGCAATCCAAGAAGAGACTGTCTCAAGGAAGGAAGAGCACAGAGGCCCAGAGAAAGTGGAGCTCCCTGGGCCAGGGTGGGCATGGAGTCAGGATGCACCTGCTAAAGTGAGGACCTCATACGAAGTTCTGGCAAGAAGGGTGCTGTGGCTCAGCTGGGCACCTGTAAACTTCCACCGCCTTTCCCATTTATTTGTTTTATTTATTTTGAGACAGTCTTGCTCTGTCGCCCAGGCTGGAGTGCAGTGGCACTATCTTGGCTCACTGCAACCTCCGCCTCCTGGGTTCAAGCAATTCTCCTATCTCAGCCTCCCAAGTAGCTGGGATTATAGGCATGTGCCACCACACCTGGCTAATTTTTGTATTTTTAGAAGAGACGGAGTTTCACCATGTTGGCCAGGCTGTTCTTGAACTCTTGACCTCAGGTGATCTGCCTGCCTTGGCCTCCCAAAATGCTGGGATTACAGGCATGAGCCGCTGTGCCTGGCCATCTTTCCCATTTATAGCCTGAGATTTCCTCTGACTGCAGTCATACAGTACCATACCCTACGTGGAGTTGCAACCCCTGGCATTAGTAATAACTACTATTTTACAATGTTTTAAATGAAAAAATTCTTTTACACTTTGTTGTTTTTAATCCATCCTTCCAATGGAAACAAGGCAGGCAGGCAGGTATTATTCCCATGTCCTTTGTCATGAAGAAAATGACTTGCATAGGTGACATAGCTAGAAAGGGGCACAATAAATAGTGAGTGAATGAATGAATAAGGACTTGAACTAGGTGTACTTGAGTCTGGTTTCTATTCTATAATCTCTGGGAAAGGATATTGAGTGCCTAGAACGGGAATACTTGGCACATAATGGGAGTTCCATAAATAGGTGTGGAATGGGTGAATGAAAGGGGTCTTAGCAAGAAGTGGGAGAGAAAGGCCCTAACAATGCAAGAACCTACATATATTGAACATTCCACTTGCATTTGGAATGATTCACACAATACATTGTCCAATCAATCCTCAGTTCAACTTAGCCAGCAAAAACATCACCATCCCCATTCCACAGGGGAGGGAAAGGAGGCTTGAGGGGTTAGGTGACTTGGTGGGGAACCCACAGCCAGTGAGAGGCACAGACAGGACTGAGGCCCTGGTCTGATGCAGAGCATCTGCACTCACCATAAGCTACTAGATGGTCACATACCCCCACAGACACACCGGTACACAGACACACACATACACACACACACACATGCAGACACACAGATACATATACAGACACATAGGTACACACACAGACACATACACAGATACACAGACCCACCAGTACACACACACACACAGATACACATACACACTGTTACACACACACAGGTACACAGACATACACACAGACATACACACAGACACAGGCACACACACACAGATACACACACAGAAACACACAGACACACTGACACACATGCAGATGACACACAGATACATATACAGACAGGTACACACACAGACACACGCACAAAGATACACACAGACACACAAATACACATACACACCGGTACACACACACGCAGACAGATGCACAGGCACTAGACATACACAAAGACACACAGACATACACACAGGCACACACACAGCTACACACACAGACACACACACAGACAGACACACAGATACACACAGACACATAGACACACACAATCACACTGGTACACACACAGACACAAAGACACATCAGTATACACACACACAGATATACAGACACATAGATACACACACAGACACAGACACACCAGTATACACACACACAGATATACACACAGACACACCGGTACACACACACACACGGATACACAGGTACACAGACATACACACAGACACACAGACATACACACAGACACAGGCACACACACAGATACAAATACAGACACACAGATACACATAGACACATAGGTACACACACAGATACACAGACACAATGGTATACACACACAGATACACACACAGACAGTCACACTGGTACACAAACACAGATACACAGACACACAGATACACATACAGACACGTAGGTACACACAGACACACAGACTCATACATATGCACAGACAAACACAGACACACGGGCACACAGACACACACCCAGCACACAGACACACACCCAGCAGTTGTGGTCTTTGAAGAAGAATCCGTGATGCCTTGGCTGGTGTCTCCACCTGAGTAAATCCTAGAGAAACTTCTCTTTTACTTTTTATTTTTTTTTGAGACAGAGCTGCTCTGTCACCCAGGCTGGAGTGCAGTGGCGTGATCTTGGCTCACTGCAGCCTCCACCTGCTGGGTTCAAGCGATTCTCCTGCCTCAGCCTCCCAAGTAGCTGGGACTAGAGGTGCCCGCCAACACGCCCAGGTAATTTTTGTATTTTTAGTACATATGGGGTTTCACCATGTTAGCCAGGCTGGTCTTGAACTTCTGACCTCAAGTGATCTGCCCACCTCAGCCTCCCAAAGTGCTGGGATTACAGGTGTGAGCCACCGTGCCCAGCTGAGAAACTTTAGTGGTGTTCCCTGGCTGGCTCCAGTCCAGCCCTTCCAACGAATATAAAAAGCAGGCTTCCTGGAAGGGAAAAATCCCCCTCCCTTAACCCCTTCTAGCTTTTCTGTGAGGATGATGGAAAATCCAACTGAAAAGGGGCTGGAGGAGGGTGAGGGTGATAAAATCACTGAGAATTGGGATGCAAATCCCACTGAAATTAATTGCTTTGCATAGTTTTAAATTCTTTCTAAAAAAGTCAGGTATTAGCTGGTACAGTGGCATGTGCCTATGGTCCTTGCTGCTTGGGAGGCTGAAGCGGGAGAATTGCTTGAGCCCAGAGGTCAAGCTATGATCTCACCACTGCACTCCAGCCTGGGTGACAGAATGAGACCCTGTCTCTAAAAATAATAAAATAATAATAATAAAAAGACAGTCAACATATGTTCCAGTTGGCTGGGCTGTGGGGCTCCTTCTGTGGAGGGCAGAGGCTTCTCCGCCTTCTCACTCCCACCTGCACCGCAGGAAGAGTTAGGGCCCCAGTCTTGGGGACAGCAAAAACGACCTTGGGTTTAGAGCCAGACCCGGTTCCAAATCAAGCTCAACCCCTTTCTGCCTGTGTCATCTTGAGCAGCTCACTTTGCCTCTTCGAGCCTCACTGTCCACATCTATGAAATGGGGAGGAGTGCCTCCTTTCTAGTTGATAGGGGAGGGTTAACCAAGAACATTTCTCTAAAGTGCCCAGTGCTGAGCCTGCCTGGCACAGAGCAGACGCTCAGTCAGTGGTGTTCCCTTTCCCCTCCCACCAAATACTCCTTTCTCACTACTGTGTGTGGCTGGCACCTTGACATAGTAGATGATCAATAATGTGTGAAATGAATCTTTCCAAAATACAGATCCGCTCCCAGAGTCTTCAGTGGAGCTTCACACGTCCTCAGAAGAGTAAACTCTTTAGCCTGGCATTTGAAACTCCTCGTGATCTGAGCCCAGAATCACTACCTGCCAGTACTGCCTGTAGCCGTGAGACCTCGGCAGCTGGGGCCTCCGCATGTGCTTTAAAAGGCTCTGATCTGAAGTTCCTCCAGCGAGTCCCATCCTTACGGGGCAAGCAGTCTGCAAGGCCAATGGCCCAGATCCCCCTGGAAGCCATACCTCCTTCTCTGGACTATAGTTTGGGGCCTGGGCCCCCAAATTCTGGAAGAGTCCCAAGCTCTGGAACTCCTGTCCCTATGGAATTTGGGGTGCGCCACTCTTGTGGCATGTGGATATTTTCACAGACCAGGAAGCTATCAGAACTCAGTCGTTTAGGCTTTTTACGGAAGCTCCATTACATAAGCATGATTGATTAGGTCATTGGCCATTGGTGATCAATTCAACCTGCTTGAACGGCACTGGGCTGCTTCCAGGACCTTGTGGGCCTCTTCTCTGGGTTCTTCTCCTGGAGTTGGACTGCACTTCCCCTGCACACATCTTTAGGCCCAAGGGATGGAGAGCAGGACAGTGGGACCCCCAGGCTCCCATTCAACTCCAGGCCTGCTGAGGGGTTGCTGGAGGGGGGTGCCAGGAGTAGCCTGAACGATGGGCTTGGCTGGGTTGCAAATGCTCCCGGATGGGCTTTACTCACCAGGTTGGCAAGAGCCAAGTGTCAAGGAGGCCCAGACTCAGCGCCCAGGTTGACTCCACAACTTTGCTGAGGGGAGTGGCTTGCTCAAGGGGAAGAATGCCAGAGCTAGAACTGAAACTCAGGACTCCTTCCCTCCCCTTTTTGGTCACTTTATTGAGGCATAATTTATATACAAGAAAATTTGCCAGTTTCACGTATACAATTTGATGAGTTTTGACAAATGTGTACAGTCTCATTACCACAACCGACTACAGGCAGGATGAAAGGAAAACTTTGTCTACTATTTCTAGGATCTGTTTTACACTCAACACTTCTGGCACCAAATGTGTGTTCCGCCACCCCCCACGCCAGGCAATTCTCCAATTCTCTGTGGACACCAACTGGGTGTCCTACAATTTAATTCAATTCTGATACTAACTACTTGAGGTTAGCACAGACCCCACAGGTTAAAGACTCAGTCCCACAAGACTGTGTCCCACTTCAGAGGCTGATCGCAAGCAGTGGGTCCCCGGGTAACCCATACTTCCGTCTGACTTGGCTACACATCAGAGGTTCCCACGCCCCTTTCTCAGCTTCAATAATTTGCAATAAAGGCTCATGGAACTCAGGACAATACTTTACTGGCTTCTCCTTCTTCTTCTTCTTCTTCTTCTTCTTCTTATTATTATTATTATTATTATTATTATTATTATTTTTGAGATGGAGTCCCACTCTGTCGCCCAGGCTGGAGGGCAGTGGTGCGATCTCGGTTCATTGCAACCTCCCGGGTTCAAGTTATCCTCCCGCCTTGGCCTCCCGAGTAGCTGGGATTACAAGTGTGCGCCACCATGTCTGGCTAATTTTTGTATTTTTAGTAGAGACAGGGTTTCACCATGTTGGTCAGGCTGATCTCAAACTCCTGACCTCAAGTGATCTGCCCGCCTTGGTCTCCCAAAGTGCTGGGATTACAGGCGTGAGCCACCCTGCCTAGACTTTACTGGCTTATTATAAAGGATATTATAAAGGACACAAATAAACCGCTGGATGGACAGGTTCATAGGGTAAGGTCTGGAAGAGTCCCAAGCTCTGGAACTCCTGTCCCTGTGGAATTTGGGGTATGCCACTCTTGTGGCATGTGGATACTTTCACAGACCGGGAAGCTATCTGAAATTAGTTGTTTAAGGTTTTTACAGAAGCTCCATTAGGTAAGCATGATTGATTAGGTCATTGGCCACTGGTGATCAATTCAACCTCCAGCACCTCTCCTCTCTCCAGCGCTCATGGGGTGGGGCTGAAAATTCCACCCTTCTAATCACAGGATTGGTCTTCTTGGCATCCAGCCGCTATTCTGAAAGAGCCGCCTCATTAGAATAAACTCAGGTGTGGTTGAAAGGGGCTCGTTATGAATGATGTAATAATAAGAAGCTGCCTACCCCACTCCTGTAACCTAGGAAATTCCAAGGGTTTTAAAAAACTTTTACACCAGGAACTGGGAGGAGAACTAAATATATATTTCTTATCATATCACAATCTTGCAATCATATAGAACATGTCCATCAGCTCACGGAACCCCCTCCTGCCCCTCCTGCACCTTTGCGGTGAATCCTCTCCACCATCTCCGTCACTATAGTTTTGCCCTTTCTAGAATTTCACATAAATGGAATTGTATGGTCTATGTCTTTCATGTCTGGCTTCTTTCACGCACAGTCATTTTGAGATTCATCCATGTTGTTTCTTGTATCAGTAGTTCATTCCTTTTTGTTGCTAAATACTATTCCATTGTAAAGAGGTAAGAGGTATCACATGTTGTCCACTCACCAGTTGATAGACATTTGGGTTGCTTCCAGTTTTTGGCTATTACAAATAAAGCTGCTTCACCAGTCACGCATAGGTCTTTGTGTGGACATATGTTTTCATTTATCTTGAGTGAATGCCTAGGAATGAAATTGCTGTGTCGTATGGTAAATATATGCACACGTTTTGCAAAATGGCTCAACTATTTTGCATCCACACCAGCAGAGTCCAGGTTCCCTCCACATCCTTGTTACCATCAGTCTTGGCTTGCCCAGTTCCTAACCTCTCTCTGAGCCACCATTCCTCCTTCTATAAAAGGAGGACAAAAACGACCTCGAAGGGTGGATTGGGAGGATTAAGTGTGGAGAGCTTGTCCAGAAGTTAAAATATTTACTGAGCACCTACTGTGTGCCTGGCATTGTTCTTGGTGCAGGGAAGACAGCAGAGAAGAAGACAAACAGATAAACACAGCCCCTGTGCTCGTGGCGCCTATCCACAGTGGAGGAGGCAGATTATAAAGGAGGAAACAAATCAACAATTATAAATGGTGACAAATGCAATTTGAAGGGGCCAAGTTGCCCTTTACTTTAGACAGGGTGGTCGGAGAGTCTCTCTGAAGTGGTGATATTGGAAGGGGGACCTGACTGATGAGGAGGAGCTGGCCACATGGAGAGGCATTTCCAGATGTGGGAGAACAGGACCTGCAAAGGTGTAGAGGTTAGAAAGGACTTACTGTATTTCGGGGCAGAAAGAAGGGCGGTGCCACCCTGGGACAGCCATCTAGGGAGAGTCGTAGAGAGTGGTGGGCTGGGGTTGGCTTGTGCTGTGCCTTTTAGGAGTTCGGATTTTATACAAAGAGCAGATCTATTTTAGACACAAGTGAATGTTAGCTGTTATTATTCTTCCTTTGATTTTCCATCATGCAGGGGTCTTAACTCCCAGTCAGAGCCTCTTTCCAAAAACCCACTGTGGGCAGGTGCAATGCTGGGGTCTGCAGCCAGCCGAGCCTGGGCCCCCCACCCCGACATCCCAGGCAGGCCTGGCAAGCCCAGCGGCACCAGCTGGGGAGTGGGGGTGGGGTTTCTGGTGGGGGGTGAGCAGGTTGGGGGAGAGACCATCTGCTGTTCCCTATTGTTCATCAGCCCATTGTCTGGTCCATGCCCTCTGCTCTGGGGACAATGGGTGACAATGCAGAAATGTGATCTTCGGGCTCCTATTTCCCGGCCTGGCCTCTCGCCCCCACGATGACACCAGGAGAATGCCCTCCTGGGCCGGGGTGGAGGCAGGGGCTCTGCCAAGTGGGAGGCAGCACTGCCTGCTTTCCTCATCATCTCCCTGGCAACCGCAGCTGCCACATTGTTGGTTGGAGGAATTTTTTTTTTTTTTTAGCATCCTGGGTGAGGGTTTTCTTCTTGCATCCCCCTGCAGTATGGGGTGCTCTTGGGAAAGGATTTGCTTCTCCCCTCCGGAGGGTCCCCAGTCCCTGCCATGGGATTCACTGACCCCTCAGGCCACCTGGGAGCCCAGGGCAGGACCTTACCAAGTCAGACCAAGCGAATGCTTCAGTGTTTCCAAGAAGGAAGCACCAAAATAAACTCCAATGATATTTGAGACACAGCATCCACGCTGTCATCATCCCCAAAGTCAGCATGGTTAAAACTTCTTCGTGCTCCTTTTAGATTTTAGCATTGTTTTAATTCAGACTTAGATAGTGGGGGTGGGGATGGGACCCCCTCTTCTTTTCATTGCTTAGAGTCTCTAAAAGCCTGGACCCAGTGCTCAGGGGGCACAAAGGGAGGGGAGCAGACCCCTGGTCGGCTTATGTATCATCCCGCCAATGGGGAGATCTCATTCTTGTAGGGCAGCTCTGAGCGCTGACTTGTCTGCTCTCTGGTGTTCCAGAAGCCAAAAGGGCCAGATATGGATAATAACAGCCAACGCTTATTGAGCATTTACTATGTGCCAGTTATTGCTTCATATACATCAACTCATTTCATCTTCATGACCATTCCAGGAAGTGGGTACTATAATAATTATGCCCATTTTCTAGATTGGAAAACTGAGGTGCAGGGAGGTCAAATATATCACCCAAAGTCATATAGCCAGCTGGTGGCAGAACCAGGACTTGAACCTGGGCTGCTTAGCTCCACATGCTGAGCTCTTCTGCTCTCTTACATCTTTTTTTTTTTTTTTTTTCTGAGACAGAATCTCACTCACTCTGTCACCCAGGCTAGAGTGCTGTGGTGCGATCTCGGCTCATTCTAACCTCCGCCTCTCAGATTCAAGCAATTCTCCTGCCTAAGCCTTCTAAGTATCTGGGACTACAGGCACGCACCACCACACCTGGCTAATTTTTTGTTTGTTTGTATTTTTAGTAGAGACAGGGTTTCACCAAGTTGGCCAGGCTGGTCTCAAACTCCGGGCTTCAAGTGATCCACCCCACTCTGCCTCCCAGAGTACTGGGATTACAGGTGTCTTACATCTTTTTTACCTCTCTGCTACCTAGACAGGTGGGCTCACTTCTCCTATTTAAGGAGATGAGCCACAGCTGCAGCCCTACTCCAGGCCAGAGCTCTGGGGAGAGGAAACTGAAGGAAGCCAGGCACCACCTCCCAGTGTGTTGGCATAGCCTGGCGTTGGAGCTAGACAGACCTAGGTTTGCGCCCTGAAACTCATCAGCTACGTGAGCTTGGGTAAGCCACTCTGCTCTCTGAGCTTAATCTCCCCTTCTATAGTTTGGGATAACAGTAATACCTCCTTCATTGGGTTGACATAAGCATTAAATGAGTGAATAGAAGTCAGCACCTAGAACAATGCCTGCCCCTTAGAATGTACTCAGTAAGTGTTAAGGGTGACTATTATTACTGCTTTTACCTTTCTCATTAGGGCGGTCATGGGGATAGGGTAATGCGCAAAGGCCCTTTGTATGTGGAAGAGAATTGCACAAATGTCAGGGATTGGTGTGACTCATATAAATAACAGCATTCAGTTTGGATAGCAGAGGTGGGTGGGGGATGAGAGGAGAACCATCTACCCGGCACTCAGTGCCAAGTGCCAGCTCAGTGGGGTGGTGGTGAGGACACCAGCAGCGAGGAGGCAGAGGGAGGCTGCTGGTCTGCACTGGTCCCCAAACCAAAGGGAAGAGCCTGAACCCAGGTCCCCTGGCATGTTCCTTTCTCTCTATGGGCCTCAGTCTCCCCATCTGCAGAATGGGTAACTAGGGACTAGCTAATTATTAAGTCCCCCCGCCCCCATCCCAGCTCTGATTTTTTGTGACTCGGATATGATAAGAAAATGTGTAAAAATGAAAGTGGGAAACAGACCCATGGTGTGGCAGATTGATTGCAAAGATGTGCCAATCCTTCCCTTTTCTCTGTAATCACACCATTTACAAAGTGACTCTGCAGCTTCTCCCTCAAGAGGTGGAGTCTGTTTCCCCAGCTCTGGCTGTCCTGGTGATCTGCTTTAGCCACTACAAAGTGGAGGACATGGCAATGTGCTAGTTTCAAGTCTAGGCCTCAAGAGGACTTGCAGCTTCCTCTCTCTGTCTCTCTCTCTCTGTCTCTCTTTCTCTGTCTCTCTCTCTCTGTCTCTCTCTCTCTGTCTCTCTCTCTCTGTCTCTCTTTCTCTGTCTCTCTCTGTCTCTCTCTCTCTCTCTCTCTCTCTCAGACCTTCACCACTGTCATGTCATCAATTCTGGGCTAGCCTGCTAGAAGATGACAGACATGTGGCCCAGTCACTTCCATCACCCCAGGAACAGCCAGCCAACTGTCAGATATGCGAATGAGAGCATTCTAGACCATTCAGCCCCCTGTTTCATCTGCCCCTGTCAGCAGACACCTGGGCAAGACAAGCTGAGATCAGCTGTGCCTGGTCCAGAGCCCCAAAACCACCCACTTGACCTGCAGACTGGTGAGAGGAAGTAACTATGTATTGTTGTGTGCCATAGAGGTCATGTGGGTGGTTGTTACACAGTGTTATTGAATCAATTGATAACAGCTACACATGGTCAGTAGCGGGGCAGGTGCGGGGGGAAATGTGGCTTTTAGCCAGAGTAGGACCTCGTCTGGGCACGGTCTGTTGCTTCCCTTGAGGGAGCAGGGAAGTGTGAGTTTAGCACAATGGTTAGGAGGTTAAGTTCTGGGTGGAAAGTGCCTGGCTTCAGATCTCAGCTTTTCCACTTTCTAGCTGTGTGGCTTTTCCAAGTTACTTAACAGACAGCCCTCTGTTTTCTCCAAAATCTAGATAATCAGAGCACACACCTTTGGAATTGTGTGGATTAAGTGAGTTAATACTTGTAAAGAATTTAGTAAAGCTATGCCTAAATGATCAGATAAATGTGGAGATTCAATTATGGTTCTGCCACTCACTGCAGGTGTGACCTTGGGTCCTTCCTTAGCTGCTGCATCCTGGTTTGCACACTGGAGATCCTAGTGGCATCTTCCTGGTCAATGAGACTGTGTGCAGAAAGGGCTTGACCCAGTGCCTGCCTGAAGAATGCTCGGGGAATCTCAGCTTGGGAGAGGAACCTTCCCTGGCAGACTCTCCTTTTCCCTGCTCCAGCTCAGACCACCTGCTTCTGGTGACATGGAAGCTTAGAATGGGATGTCTCGGAGACCAGTTCTAGTTCGACTTCTTCGTATTAAAGATGAGGAAACTGAGGCACAAAATAGGACTCATTCAAGGTCACAGAGAGTCAGTGGCTGGAACCTACACATTCTGACCTCTAGCTTGGTGCTTCTCCCATCATGCTAGGATTGTTGTGCCCCAGCAAGGTATACGAGTTCTGGGCTTGGGCTTGGGCTTGGTGGCTCAAAAGAGCAGACCAGGCAAGACCCTCCAGCCTGCACAGGCCAGATGGAAGGACTAGGCTCTCCCTGGGTGGTGAAAGCCTCTTACTGATCTTGTTCACAGCCCCATCCAGTGCAGATGCTGGGGAGATCCTGCAGAGGGAGGGGGGCATCACCCTGACCGTGGGCTCACCATCTAGTAGGGACAGATGTCTTTTTTGTTTTTTGAGATGGAGTCTTGCTCCGTCACCCATGCTGGTGTGCAGTGGCACAATCTCAGCTCACTGCAACCTCTGCCTCCCTGGTTCAAACAATTCTTGTGCCTCAGTCTTCCGAGTAGCTGGGACTATAGGCATGCACCACCACACCTGGCTAATTTTTTTTTTTTTTTTTTCTTTTTTTCAGTAGAGACAGGGTTTCACTAGACTGGTCTTGAACTCCTGACCTCAAGTGATTTGCCTGCCTTGGGCTCCCAAAGTGCTGGGATTACAAGTGTGAGCCAGTGCGCCCGGCCTAGGGTCAGATGTTTAGGTGACCAGTGACCCATGTGACATATACCTCAATATGAGGACAAGAAGGATCAAGGTGATTCCCTCTGGGTATCATGGGATAACTGAGGCTCAAGATGGGAAGGACCTTGTCCAGAATGCCCAGTTGTGTTGAGGTGGAGCCAGGCCTAGACCCAGACTCCTTTCTGTTCAGCGCCCCCCACCACCACCTTGGGCTCCTCGCCTTTTGGGTATAACTGAGAGAGAAGGCGGGAGCCAGGCAGGATGGAGCCGAGAGGCTTCGGGCTGGTTCAGGCGCCTCCCTGTCCTCCAGCCCCACCTCTGTCCCAGGTGATTACAAGGCTCTTGGGCCTGGCTTAGGCCAGGATACTCCTTCCTGGGCCTCTCTTAGGAGAATAGGTCCCTGACCCCATTGTCTGTAGGGGCTGGCCTAGATGCCGAGTCAGGAATTCCCCAGGTTCCAACTTGCCACAGTGAATGACCCTTCAGGTCTTAGCTCACCTCCAGGGAGGAGGGAAGGGATTTTCCTGCCTCTTTCTGACACCCTGGGCTGGCCCTGCAGGGCTGAAGATACTGTGTGTGTGTGTGCGTGTGTGTGTGTTTGCGTGTGGGCGTGTTTGTGTGTGTGTTCACGTGTGTGTGTGAATGCTGCTATGTATATGTGCACGTGTGTGTGTGCTTGTGCAGTGTGAACTTGCTCTACTGTGGCACTATATGCGCATTATTCCATGCATGCTGTATTTATACTGTATGCACTGTCTATACTGCACGTAGGCACGTGGGTGTGTTCGCATAAGTTCTCACTGTATCCTTTTTCTGCCTGGTGTGTGGGCCTCCTAGGCATGTGTTGTGTGCACAAGTCGTGCACAGTGTGTGTGTGTGCACTGGTGGATAAGGGAACCCTTGGGGCAGATGCATGATGTGCTCACACCCTGAGTGCTTCCTGTATATACCGAGTGCACTGAGTGTGAACTCTGTGTGTGTGTGTGCATGGTATGAACGCACCACGTGAATGCATGCAGTCATCTTCTGAGAGGCAGGCTTGGTTCTGGAGGTGGGTTGGGGCTGGGCTTCGAGGTTCAGTGCTGTGGCTCAACTCTGCTAGCTTGACCCAGATCACGGTTCAATGGCACCTGATCTCACAGCTCAGATAGGCCCAGGGAGTGGGAATTGCCCTCGAGGAGCTGGGGGTGGGTGGATCAGCTTGGGTTGGGTCCTGCACTGGCCGCGGGTGCCGCTCAGAGACTCCTGGTGGAGGCAAGAGAGGCAGGTCCTCTCTTGACCAATCTGACCTTTGGCCCCCAAAGATCTTTTGCCTCTGGGGCTCCAGTTGTCTTTGAGTGTCCTACACAGAATAAGTCCTTGAATTGCCAGGCAGGGGGATGCAGTCCCTGGCAGCCCCTTGCTTGTGCTTGACCTAACAGCTGGCCGTGATCTAGCCAGGGATGAGGAGCAGGCCCAGGCCTGGAGCCCAGGTCTATTTCTGGGTCCTGGACCTCCGACCACTGTCCCATCTGCCTGGGCACCTTTAAAGAGTCCTGCAGCCCCCAGATGGGGGTGGAGGAGAGGATGATAATGTCTGAAATTTGCATCCATCTCCCCAGGTGCCCTCATGTAATCTAGGTATAAGTGTCTGTGCACGCCCAGCACAGTCTCCTCACCCCCGTTCCAGGGCTGCCATGGCAACGCAGAAGTTGGCTCACCATCTGTTGTCTGTGGGGACCTCAGTCAGGCCTTTGCCATGCTAGGGATTAGTGTGGGAAGGCACCTGACCTGCTGTGTTCCAGGGCAGTCATTGGCCACATCTGGCACCACTCAGCCCTGGAGTGTTTGGAGATGATACAGCCTGGAGTCCCTCTGGCTACTGGAGAAGAGTAGACATTGAGAGAGCCTATGATTCTTTCTGGGGCTAAACTGTCCTCAGAACATCCTTTCTCAGGAAGGGGGGCTGGAGACTTATTCATACTAGAGTGTAAATGACTAACTCCTTCCGGGAGGGTGGTGGGTTGGGAGAGTGCAGAAACCTGGACTTTAAGAGAAATTAGAAGCTTAAATTAGCACATTATCAACAGGGAAGATTTTAGGCATGGGAAAGAGGTGTAGGATATTACAAAATGTAAAATTTTGTTGCTAAGGTAGCCCTGGGTATGCAGTGGGTGACTGCAAATCGAATTTGTCCTTGAGTGTCTTGCTGAGGGTGGAGGTGGCACCCATGCCCTATCTGGCCTGGGTCTCTGAGGCCTTTGCCTCTGCTGAATTTTTCCTACTGGGTTCAGAGATTTTCCCTACCCCCACCCCTGGCTCCTTTAAATTTGCTTTCTTTGGAAAAATGTCCCCCCTTGGATGCTCTGTGCTTACTGTGAAAAGAGCAGGGGAGAGGAGGAGGGATTCAATATTCCAGTTGAGGCTGGGCAGGAGTGAAGCGGGATGGGGGGTGGGGGAATTGGGGAGAGATGCAGAAAGAAGAGAGGCCTGCAGGAGGGTGAGACCAGTCACAGGGGTGGTTTGAATCCAGGATCTGTCACTTGAGGGCAGTGTGAGTGTGGGTGAGTGATGTTCCGTCTCTGTGCCTCAGTTTCCTTACCTGGAAAATGGTTACAAGGACTTGCTTGTGAAGATTGGGGAAGATGCATTCGGAGACCTGGCACAGTGAGAGCACACGGCAGCTGCTTAGGAAATGACAGTTTGCATCTTTCTTCCCTTTTGACGCGGGTTCCGTGTCAGACAGGGAGGCTTCTAGAGCTCACCCTGGGCTCTCACTCTTGGAAGGAGGATGCTGTGGCATCTGAGCTGGACACCTGCTGGCCGAGGTTCTGCAATCTGCCTGAGCAAGGAAGCACCTCCTGCAGGCCCTGGGCAGGTCTCATAGGCCTGCTCTTCATCGAGTGACAGGTCCACAGGCTGAGAGTAACCCACATAAATCGAGGTCGTTGTACTGAGTGGAGCCGGGATGCTGGAGTCCTTTGCCTCAGGGGCCCCCAGTCCAATCCCAGGCCCAGGAACTGGGACAAACCCAGAGATAAACAGGGGAGTCATTCTCCAAGCCAGAGCCCACCTCCTCACCACTCCTGTATGGTTCAGCAAGGCCCTAACAGCACCCAGCTTGGCTTGGTAGGGAAGATAAAGGGTACACATAGGTGGGGGAAGAGAGGAGCAGGGCAGGATATCAAACCCTCTGCACCAGTGAGCTCCTTCCTGTGAAATTTTAGCATCTGCAAATTTATTTCTGCCAGCAATTTACCTTTTCTGCAAGCAAGAGAAATCTGTTCTTGTTTATGAGTCACTGCTTTATGGGGAAAATTAGAAAACGAGGCATCTGCAGTTTGGAAATAAGGCAGGGAGGTGAAGTTCGGTGGCAGGGCCAGTAAAAATGAGCCCTGGAGTAAAGCCTAATGTGGTCTCACTTCCATTCAGCCAGAGGTGATTATTTTTTGGCTGGAGGTACAAGGCTTTATTAGCATCCACACAGCATCCTTTTTTGATAAAGCAAACATTTTCTAAGTAAATAAACTTTGAAGCTTAAAATTCAAAGCTCCACTTGACACAGTAGAATAAACTGGAAAATATGCTGTCCGTAGAAAGCTGTTAGAAAATATTAAGCCAAGAATGGTCTGGGTAGGGATTTCGTATTAGATCCACAGCTGGGGGCTGGGGAGAGGTGGCTGGACCGTGTCTTTGGGAGTATTGCCATCATTCTGTGCTCTGCGGGGGAAACTGCCACTGGGAGACCACCTGGGCGTCTTTCCAGGGCTGTCCTCCCCCTTGATGGGCACCTCGGTGAGGCACGTGAGGCCACACTACCTGGTGTTGTAGAGTATACCAGTTGTCCCCTAATATTCTCAGCCTTCCAGCTCAAGACTACATTTCCCAGCCTCCCTTGCAGCCAGTCCGACCATGTGACTGGGGTCCAGCCAATGGGATATGAGCAAAAGTGGCACGTGCGACTTTGGGCTGTGCTCCTTAAAGAGAGTGTGTTTTACCCTCCTCTTCCTCACTTCCCGCTGCTGGAGCAGACCCCTTGGGCCCTAGGAGGGAAACCACACGTGGAGGCTGGTGGCACTGCCCTGCCAGCCCTGGACCATGGACCTCTGGATTGTCATATGAGAGAGAAGTCAACTTTTATCTTGTTTAAGCCAATATATTTTGGGGTCTATTATTTTGTATCGTAACTTCTTCATGTGGCAAACACAGGATTTGACAACTAGCCTAGATCCTGTGGTGAGTTACTTGTAGTTAGTGCAGCTAGTGCCATGATCAGTAGGGCATTGCAGTCAAAAGCCTGTTAGATCTGCCTTCAAATTGGTAGATGTGTGATTCTGGACAAATTACTTAATCTCACTGCAGTAGGGTGATTTCAATAAGAAATGCCTTTTGGCCAGGCACGGTGGCTCATGCCTGTAATCCTAGCACTTTGGGAGGCTGAGATGGACAGATCACTTGAGGTCAGGAGTTCGAGACCAGCCTGGCCAACATGGTGAAACCCTGACTCTACTAAAAATACAAAAATTAGCTGGATGTAGTGGCATGCACCTGTAGTCCCAGCTGCTCTGGAGGCTGAGGCAGAAGAGTCGCTTGAACCCAGGAGGTGGAGGTTGCAGTGAGCAGAGATTGTGCCACTGCACTGCAGCTTGGGTGACAGAGTGAGACTCAGTCTCAAAAAAAAAAAAAAAAAAAAAAAAAGAAAGAAATTCCTTTCACGTGGCTACCCAGTGTCCACATGCATATGTAATTGAAACAAGTTTCATGGAATAAAACAGCCATATTACCTGCAGTATAGTCTGATACTTTGTATTTCCATAGTTCTCAAAGTGGAGTCCTGAACCAGCAACATCAACATCACCTGAGAACTTGTTAGAAATCCAGTTTCTTGGGCCCCATCCCAGACTTTTTCAATCAGAAACTCTGGTGTAGGGCCCAGCAATCTGTGTTTTAAGAAGCCTTCTGCGTGATTCTGAGGCAGCTAAAGTTTGATGGCCACTGTTTTACTTTAATTTCAAAACTGCTAATTTAAAAAATGCTGGTTATCACCTAATAAATTGACCTTATAATCCACTGAGTCATGACTCATGTGGATGTAACTGAGGCCTGTTTATCTGTTTTCTGGCCAGCGTTTATAGCTTCTTCTTCTTCAACTTCCCAAATTTTCCCTAGGGAAACTACTCTTAGTCCATGGCTACAGGGATGGGTCAAACCTTAGGCCTGGTCAACTGAAGCAGTGATTGGTTTAGGGATGACCATGTGATCCTTGTCATCCAATGACATGCAATCCTGAGACTTTTGCTGGAACTGCCAAGAAGGAGAAGCTCTTTCTCCTGGGGTTGCTAGGCTGCAGGAAGAAAGCCTGGGGCTGCCCATGGTGCTGTTGCCAGCCCTCTGGAAGAGGCTGCCTGATGCTGCAAGCATCTCAGAGGAGGGGAGTTGAGGGATGCAGGAGAGAGTGCAGATGTTTTTGGCATCCTGCATTAGCTCCTTGTGCCTGAGCTCAGGTACAGCTGCAGTGGATAGTCCTGTACACACTGGCAGGATCCACCTCAAGAGTTTCCTGAGCTGAGGAGCCCGCTAGCCTGAGCATGGGTGCAGCTCTGAAGTCCAGAGGAATTAATACCCCTGGGACCACCCTCAACCAGTGCAGTGCAGAGCTGGTGGGTAAGTGCCCCTGGCTCCTGTTTTTCAGAAGGACACTTCTGGGAGGCAGCGTGCTTATCTCAATCTCCTCCCACCTTCATTCCTGCAATCACCCCTCAAATAAACCACCTGCAAGCATCCCCTTGCCTCAGGCCCTGCTCTCACATAAACCCAGACTGAGACAGAAGGATGCCTGTTGACATTTGATGGATCCAACCATACCCAAAACAAGCTCTACTCCTGGACTTTCCAGGTCAGTGAGTCCCCCAAAATCAACCCCCTTCTTTTTTGCAATGTGTATTAGTTATCTATTACTGTGTAACAAATTATCCCCAAATTGAATGGTTCTAAATAATAGCATTTATTATCTCACAGTTTCTGTGGGTAAGAATCCAGGCGTGGCTTAGCTGGGTCCTCTGGCCCGGGTTCCCCCATGAGATGGCAATGAAGGTGCCAGCTGAGGCTGCAATGTCTCAAAGTTTGCCTGGGAAAGGATCTGCTTCCACGATCCCTTCTGTTGGCAAAATTCAGTTCCTCATGGATTGTTGGATTGAGATCCTCAACTTTTTGATCTCTGCTGGCCAAAAGCCACCTTCAGTTCCTTGCCACATGGGCCTCCAAATAGGGCAGCTCATACCACGGCAGTGGCTTCCAGCAGAGCAGGCAGAGAAGAAACAAGAGAGGGCTGGTGGGCAGTAAGGAAGCCAGAGGCTTTAGGAACCCAATTTTTAAATGGTATCTCAACATGTTTGTTGTATTCTACTCCTTAGAAGCAAGTCTGTAGGTCCAGTGCACCCTGATGGGGAGACCAGCACACAGGGCCGTGGATACCAGGAGGTGAGGACCATCAGCTGCTTAAGATAGACTGTAAGAATTATGAACTCCCAGTTCCGGGGCACAAACCCAGAAGGGCTGTGAGCGTCAGAATGGAAGCCTGCATGCCCAAATCAGCCTCAACTCTGTCCCAGGGTAAGGAGAACTGACAGGCATCTTGGGGACCCTGCAGGGGTGAGGAACCTGCAAAGGTCTTAATGGGAGGGAGATGGAAATGGAGGGTGGGGCTCCCCATTATTACTTAGGGAAACTCTGTAGAAGATCATTGCTGTTGATCATTGAGGGACCATTCTTTGTGATTGGTTTTCACTGTGCTATCATGGTGCAAGCTAACCTTTATTTAATGTTTATTTTTTGTCCAACTCTGGACTAAGAACTTTGCCTACCTGATTTCATTTAATCCTCCCTCTCTGAGGTCAGACCTAGGGGGCATTTTCAAGATGAGGAAGCTTAGGTGCAGAGAGGTTGAGTAATTTGCCTGAGGACACACAGCTATTAAATGACATCACTGCAATTCATCAGAGACTGAGTCCTTATCTGCCAGGAAATCAAAACCATCTCAGCTCAGTGAATGTAAATTATTCAGGGAGGCTTGAACACGTTCATTCACACACCATTTTAATCCCCCTACCCCTTCATACAAAACCTTGAGTTCCTCACCCTAACATTTTCTTGGTACTGAGTTTTCATCACTGCCAGCATTTGTAAACCTCCTTTGGGTCATGGAGGCATTGGAGAAAGCATGTATTTTTTTTTTGAGATGGAGTCTCACTCTGTTGCCCAGGCTGGAGTGCAGTGGCGTGATCTCTGCTCACTGCAGACTCCACCTCCTGGGTTCAAGTGATTCTCCTGCCTCAGCCTCCTGAACAGCTGGGACTACAGGTGCCCACCACAATGCCTGACTAATTTTTATATTTTTAGTAGAGACGGGGTTTCACCATGTTGGCCAGGCTGGTCTTGAACTCCTGACCTCAAATGATCCACCCACCTCGGCCTCCCAAAGTGCTAGGATTATAGGCGTGAGCCAACGTGCCCGGCCAACGCATTCTTTTTCCTCCAAACTATGCACCCATGCATTCAAACCCACATTTGGCACATGATTTGAGGAGGCAACTGACTTCCTGCATGGCCCCAGGATGGACGCTCATTGGCTCAGCTTGGTTCATGCACCCACTCTGGAACCAATCACGGCGGCCTAAGGGATTTGGTGCTCCAGCTGGCCAGATCTTTAGGGATCGTGGCATTGCATTCTCTCATTTTACAGTTGGAGGAATTGAAGACTAGAGGAGAAGAGTGACTTGCTCAAGGTTATACAGCCTTGGTGGGCCCAGGTCAGACTCAAGCAGTAAGGTGTGGCTGTCCCTCAGCCTGCGGGTTCCTCCCAAGCTGGGGTGTGTCTGATTTATTGATGTATTCCCAGACACTTGCTGTGGGCCTGACAGACAGTAGGCATTTAATCGCTCTGAAACCCCCCCGAAGGGGACTGAGAGTGAATCTATGGAAGTTACGGATAGTGTTTGCCCAAGTGACACCTTGGAATCTCACCCTGCAGGAGGTTAATAGCTATTCCATGGAAAAAGGGAGGGCTCCATGAGGAAATAAGTTTGTGAAACACTGGACAAAATGAACTGATTTCTCTGCATTGGTGGAAGGCGCTTGTAGTCCCAGCTACTCAGGAGGCTGAGGCAGGAGAATGGCGTGAACCCGGGAGGCGGAGCTTGCAGTGAGCCGAGATCGTGCCACTGCACTGTACTCCAGCCTGGGCGACAGAGCAAGACTCCGTCTCAAAAAAAAAAAAGAACTTCTCAGGATTCTTTATGGGCTCAGTGCAATGAGTCCTCCGAAAGGAAGATATAGTATGTTGCATTTCCCAAGCTTGTTTGACCGTAAAATCCTTTTTGTTAAATGGGATTTTTGAAGGATTAGTGTTCAGAGAAACCTACTTTGGAAGGTAGGGCGGTCAGAGAAGGCTTCCTGGAGGAGGTGGCACCTCAGCTAGGTTCAAGGATGGGGGACTGGGAGAAACAGATGAGAGCAAAGAAGGCATCCCAAAGGCATCACTGGAGAAAGCATTAAATATTTTAAAGTTGAGGTCCTCAACTTTATAGCACATATATGTGGAAAGAAAGACTTATATAGGTCAGGATGCCATTGGATACAAACATCAGAAATGCAGTTCAGACTGACTTAGGCAAAAAGGGGAATTTATTGTTCCGTGTAACTGATTTCAGGTGTGGCTGGATCCAGGTGCTTGAGACATACCCTCAGGGAGAAATATTGGCTTTGTCCTCAAGCACGCTTTCTTCCGAGGCCCCCACCACCAGCTCCAGGCTCACATGCTGCCAGCCAGCAACCCCTGCCGGAAGTAAGATGCTTTTATACAGTAGTTTCAACCAAGAGCCCCAGGATGGGTGCTCATTGGCTTAACTCAGGACATGCGCCCACCTTGGTACCAATTATTGCAGCCTAGGGGATTTGGTGCTCTGATTGGCCAGAGCCTCAGGCATCATTGCATCCCATTCTCTCATTTTACAGATGGAGAAGCTGGAGCGCAGAGGGGAAGAGAGAGTTGCTCAAGGTCACACAGTGAGTGGGTGGCACAGTGAAGGCAGGAACTTCCAGTTCTGGGGCTCTTGCTGCTGCAGGTGGTACCCGGGGGCCAGTCAGACCAGCGTGGGCTGAGCAGAACGCCCACTGGTGTCTTTGAGTTGGGATCTGAGGTGGAGCCCTGCCTAGAGGAACTCTGTGGGAGATGAGGCTGGAAAGGACGAAAGTTCCATGACTTTAAAGGACCAGACAGGCTGCAGAACAGCTCCCTGACTGAGTTGGCCCCGAATACTTACGGGGTTGGCAGTGGTCAGGGAAGACAAAGGGAGCAGACCAGAGGCAGAGAGGGGGACTGGCTCCCTGGCTTCCCATGGGGATGGGTGTGGCAGGAAGTATACAAGGGAAGATCCGTCAAATGGGGGTCCATCTGAGGTCTGGGGTGTCTAGCCAGTTATTCCTTCTCTCTGAGTTTCTACATCCAAGCTGTTACTAGACCTCTTGATGCTACCTTCTGATTGTGTAGAAACCATCTGCTTCTCTCTGGTTCAACTGACCCCATCCTAATCCCAGATCCCAGTCACTGTCATCTCATGCCCATGCCTGGCTGCTGGCAACAGTGTTTCAAATGGTGTCTGCACTTCCATTCTTGCTCTCCAACCTCAGCCTTGATCCAGTCTCTACATAGCAACCTTTTCTTTTTTTTTTTTTGATGGAATCTCTCTCTGTCCCCTAGGCTGGAGTGCAGTGGTGCCACCTTAGCTCACTGCAACCTTCACCTCCTGGGTTCAAGCAATTCTCCTGCCTCAACCTAGGCACACGCCACCACCCCTGTCTAATTTTTGTACTTTTAGTAGAAATGGGGTTTCACCATTTTGGCCAAGCTGGTCTCAAACTCCTGACCTTAGGTGATCCACCCGCCTAGGCCTCCCAAAGTGCTGGGATTATAGGCGTGAGTCGCCGCGCCTGGCTTGGGTGCTCTTTTAAAAACCCACATCAGCTGTCCTCACTAACATGTTCAATGGCTCTCCATTGCCCTCAAGATAAAATGCAAACTGTGCCTCCTCAGCACCTCTCTATGGGTAATCTTCCTACCGCACTCCAGGCACGCGGGTTTCTCCTTTCAGCTCCTTCTTACCTCTGAGCCTTTGCACATCACATGCTATTCCATCTGCCTGGAACTCTTCTTTTCCCTCTTCACTTGGCTAAATTCTGATATGCCTTCAAATTTCAGCTCAATGCCCCTTCCTGTCCTTTAAGAAATCTTTTCTAGCACCTCCTTAAGACTGGACTGGGTCACCTGCTACCTGACAGCACCACCTCCCTGGGAGTTGAGGAAACGAGGAAGCTGAGATGCAGAGAAGGAAGAGACTCTTCCAAAGTCATGTGGCTAGTAAGTGGCAGAGCTGGATTAAATTCAGCTCGACAAATGTGTATGGCGCACTTACTATGGGCCAGGCCCTGTACCAGACCCTGTGGTTACAATGACAAATCAGACCAAGTACCCTGCCCCAGAGGAGCTCTCAGACTGGCAGAGGAGACAGACTGGAAAAAGGGGTGAGGATGGGGCCTAAAGGACTCTGGACCTAATCTCAGTGTACTGGTCCATTTTTACACTGCTGTAAAGAAATGCCCAAGACTGGGTAATTTATAAAGAAAAGAGGTTCTGCAGGCTGTACAGGAAGCACAGCAGCTTCTGCCTCTGGGGAGGCCTCAGGAAACTTACAATTATGGTGGAAGGTGAAGGGGGAGCAGGCATTTCTTAGGGTTGGAGCAGGAGGAAGAGAGAGTGAGGGGAGGTGCCGGACACTCCTTCCCTTCCCTTCCCTTCCCTTCCCTTCCCTTCCCTTCCGTTCCCTCCCTCCCTCCCTCCCTCCCTTCCTTCCTACCTTCCTTCCTTTCTCTTTCTTTCTGACGGACTTTCGCTATTGTTGCCCAGGCTGGAGTGCAATGGTGCGATCTGGGCTCACTGCAACCTCTGCCTCCCGGGTTCAAGTGATTCTCCTGCCTCAGCCTACTGAGTAGCTGGGATTACAGGCATGTGCCACCAGACCCAGCTAATCTTTGTATTTTTAGTAGAGACTGGGTTTCTCCATGTTGGTCAGGCTGGTCTCGAACTCCTGACCTGAGGTGATCTGCCTGCCTCGGCCTCCCAAAGTGCTGGGATTACAGACATAAGCCACTGTGCCAGGCCAACTGTGCCATACACATTTAAATGACCAGATCTCGTGAGAACTCTGTCACGAGAACAGCACCAAAGGGACGGTGCTACACCATTCATGAAGGACCCACCCCCATGATCAGTCACCTCCCACCAGGCTCTACCTCCAACACTGGGAGTTATAATCAAACATGAGATTTGGGTGGGGACACAGAAGCAAACCATCACTCAGGGAGGCAGGGAAAGCTCCAGGAGGGAGCGAAGTCTGCACTGAGACTTGGTGAAAAGATGTCCAAGCACATATGTGACAATTCATTTATGAATTGCATGAATGAATGAATGAATATGCACATTTGCATCTTTGGGGATGTAGATGTCAGGGGTGTGTGCATGTGTGGAAGTAGGTGTTTGAGTGAACTGATATCTACTTGTGTGCATATGAGTGTCGTTTTGCACACAAAAATATGCTGTGTGTATAGACATGCATCTAAACAGGTGCATTGACGTGAGTGTATGTATGCGAGTCCAAAAACGGATTTGCTTTGTTTACCCAAGTACATAGAGGTAGTGGAATGAGTCTGCTTGTTCAGCTTTTGCCTCTATCACTTATACGTTCTGGGCAAGCTAACCTCTTGGTCAGTTTCTTCATCATTAAAATAAGGAAAATGATAGTATCTCCCTGCCTTAGGTTGGGTTGCTGGGAAGCAGGGCCCGAGACAAGCATTCTTACTCAAGCAATTTATTGTGGGAGAAACTGCAAGCCAGTGTGGGAAACAGGGTAGAACTGGAGGAAAAGCTCAAAGCTGAGATGTGGGGTCAGCCGGTGTCTAGTCTCAGCCTGATCCCACGGAGAGCTCTGAATCATAAATAGCTTTGCAGAGGTGGCCCACCATAAGAGGAGGAGGCCAGCCCTTGCCAGCCATTAATTGGCCGTGTGTTCCTAGCCCTCACCTGGAGGAAGAAGTATCTCCTAGGCGTTTCCAGAGAAGGGGATGGGAGCACCAAGGCCTTTACTAGGCCACGCTCTTGCTGCCCTTGCTTGTCAAATGAGTCCTCAGAGATGGTAGTATCAGTCTCCCCTGGGAGCTAGTCAGAAATGTCGGTTGGGGCGGTGGCTCACGCCGATAATCCTAGCACTTTGGGAGGCCGAGCTGGGCAGATTACCTGAGGTCAGGAGTTTGAGACCAGCCTGGCAACATGGTGAAAAGCCATCTCTACTAAAAATACAAAAATTAGCCGGGCGTGGTGGCACACACCTGTAATCTCAGCTATTCAGGAGGCTGAGGCAGAATTGCTTGAGCCCCGGAGACAGAGGTTGCAGTGAGCCGAGATTGCACCGCAGCACTCTAGCCTAGCCGACAGAGAGAGACTCTGTCTCAAAAAGAAAAAAAAAAAGAAAAGAAAGAAAGAAATGCAGAGTCACAGGCCTTCCCCCAGATCTGCTGATTTAGACCCTATACTCCAGCATGACCCCCAGGCCCAGGCACCTTAACATTTGAGAAGCCCTGTGTTAAACCACTCACAGGCTTGCTGTGAGGATGAAGGCATATAGAGCACTCGGAGCAGCATCTGGCCCACGCAGGTGCTATTATTATTATTTGCATCAAGGAGTGTTGTGCATGTTTGCTCACCCAGATACTTAATATGCATAAATAAACGTGTGCAAGGAGGACCAGTTGGAAAATTTGCAGGATCCATTGCAAAATGAAAATGTGGGCTTCTTGTTCAAAAATTAGAAAGCAGAGTCTTAAACCAAGAAGGCACCCTTCTGAGCTGGAGGCCTTGGTGACCGGAAGGTTTCTTTTCTGCGGTGACTTGGCCCATCCTTATGGCCTTACAGGTGAGAAAACCCGGGGGAAGGGTGCCAGAGCAGAGTGTTGGACTCAAGTCTCCCGTCTCTGGGGGGTCCCTGTCCCCACCCCACTCGGACATGCACACTTACTTCCTGGCCCTGCACGCCTGCCTTGGTGCCAACTTTGGGGAATTGTTGAGAATTCGAAGCTGAGAAATGTTCTCTTGTATTTGCACATTGCAAAGAGACATCTGAGCATGTTCCCCCCATGAATCGTGAGTATCCATTCCCAGGGAGCTCTAACTGCTCGGGAGAAGGGGTGTGAAATTTAATTTGCACTAATTATCCTGAAGTGAGAGGAGCGGGAAATGAGCTGGCTCTGCACATTCGGCCTCTTCCAGCGGCTCCCTGTTCCCCAGGTTGCAGTTTATTTATGTGAAAGGGGTGGGGGTGGGGTGAGGGTGCTGTTTCTATGGCAACCGCAGCTGCTGGGATTTTGGGGTGGCTGGGCAGGGAGGGAGAAGGGAAAGGCTGGGGCAGAGCCGGGCGGTGTGTGTCCTTGTGGTTGTGGGGGGCATCTGGAAGCCCCTACTGAATCTGATGGGTGAGAGGAGGTGGAGAGGAGACTGATGGAGTTCTTCCCAGCCCCTTTTCAGCTGGGAGAGGGCTTTGGCCAGGAGATGGACCTTCCGAATCAGCAATTCCCTGGAGCAGGGATGTCCCTCTCAGGCCCCCAGGGCTAGGCCAGCTGGAGGGCAGAAACCCAGGGTGGCAGCTGTCAGAGGGAGCACCAGAGAGGAGAAGGGACGCCAGGGCCCAGGACAAAGTGCCCCACTTGCCTCCTCTTGCTCCTCTCCCCCTCCCTTTCTCAGCTCCACCTTTCTCTTCCCATCTCTTATCCTCTCTCCCCTTCCTCACCTCCTCCCTCCCGCAACCTATTCCCTTTCCCCTTCCTTGCCCTCCCCACAGACTCTTCCTGCCACCACTAGAGGGCGCTGGGGCGCCACAGTCTCCCTGGGAGGGATTTAGCAGCCTAAGACCCTCCATGGGCACCTCGCAGGGGGTGGGTGGGCAGAAGGAGGAGGCCCCACAGCAACTGGGTCGTCTGCAGAGCGGGGCTGATTCTAGTCTGTTTGGAGCCTGGGGCGGGTCTGGGCTGTCCCCAAGGACTAAGGATGGATGGCACAATGACCTTCTCCTAACAGCCTTCAGGGGATGGGGATTTGATGGGGAGGGTGCTTCTGTGGGACCTGAATTTGCATCCCAACCCTCACACCTAGTGTGACCTGGAGCAGGTCACCTCACCTCTCCAAGCTTGTCTTCTCTTTTGTGAAAGGGAGGTAACCACTCCCTGCTCAGAGGCTGTTGTGAGGACTGGATGGAATCACGTACAGGAACTGATCGCAACGCTCCAGGGGAAGCATTCCTTGGCCTTAGAAGGGAATCAGTCAGTCAACAAATGTTTATTGGGCACCTCCAATGTGCTAGGGGCTCTGCTAGGCACTGGGGATGGCGGGGATCAAGGTGGAGCAGGGCTTAGCATCATGGATCTTTCAACCTAACAGGGACAAAATTATTATATAAAAGAGAAAAATAATTTAGAAATTAGTAGCAAATTCTTGTTTTTGAGATGGGGTTTTGCTGTGTCACCCAAGCTAGAGTGCAGTGGCATGATCATGGCTCCCTGCAACCTCGACCTCCCAGGCTGAAGCGATCTTCTCACCTCAGCCTCCTGAGTAGCTGAGATGACAGGCTCATACCACCATGTCCAGCTAATTTTCTATGTTTGGTAGAGATGGGGTCTCACTTATGTTGCCTAGGCTGGTCTTGAACTCCTGAGCTTAAGCAGTCCTCCCACCTTGGCCTCCCAAAGGATTAAGATTATAGACATGAGCCACTTTGCCTAGCCTGTAAATTCTTTTTTTTTTTTTTTTTTTTTGAGACGGAGTCTCGCTCTGTTGCCCAGGCTGGAGTGCAGTGGCGCAATCTCGGCTCACTGCAAGCTCCACCTCCCGGGTTCATGCCATTCTTCTGCCTCAGCCTCTCCGAGTAGCTGGGACTACAGGCGCCCGCCACCACACCCGGCTAATTTTTTGTATTTTTAGTAGAGATGGGGTTTCACCGTGGTCTCAATCTCCTGACCTCGTGATCCGCCTGCCTCGGCCTCCCAAAGTGCTGGGATTACAAGCGTGAGCCACCGCGCCCGGCCTGTAAATTCTTAAGTAGTTGCAAATATGTGGACTGTGTTACAAAAGAGAAGTTCTGGGTGCAGACCAGGGGATCGTCTTGGTCTGATATTTAAGCTGCAGCTGAAGGGTGAATAGGTTCCTTCTTTCCCACGAGAGAGGCAAGAGGGAAGGTCTTCCAGGCTGAAGGAAGGGCAGATGCAAAGCCAGGGTGGAGGGAGGGAGAACAGGATGGATCCCAGGCCCCAAGGGTTTGGTGGAGGGTTGAGAGTGAAGGAACAGAGTGTGAGATAAACTGGGGAGTACTCGGGCAGGGGCCAGGCTGCCTGGAGGATATGGGAGCATGTATGGCTCTGGAGCTGTGGCACTGCAAAGTGGAAGGCCCAGCTGCCTTTTTGTGGCAGACGGAGGAGGCGTTTTCAAAGTGATGACAATGTTTCTGAACAGGAAAGTGGGTCTCTTCTTCTTCCCCAACAGTCTTAGAGCATCTAAAAATAAAGCAGGCATCAAGAGAGCATCCCAGCAGTGCCATCACAACACAGGGCTCGAAGGTGGACAGGAGGAGGACCTAAGTGGACCCGGAGGCTGAGCTGGCCTCGCAGCACTGGTGGTGGGGGAGGGCTGATGGTCAGGACTCTGGGTCTTTGGCACCGCTGTCTAGGCTGTGGCCCTCAGTCTGCCCATCTGTGAAATGAGGGGGAGCTGGTCCTGACTACCTCCCAGGGATCCTGTGAAAAGCCGCTGTGAACTCCTTGCCAGAGAGGAGGTTTGCTGGTGCCACAATCCAGGTTTGTCGGTTTCCCTATCAAGCTGGTCTTTCTGTAACGATAGGCAGGGGGACAAAGGATTTTGGGGTCCCCACTGTGATGTAAACCCTGTGCTGGGTGGGGTAGGGGTTCAGAAGCAGAAGTTGTGTTTTCAGCATCAGGGAGCTCTAGTGGAGAGACAAGATTCGTGCATGAAATAATTACGACTGTTGTAGAAAAAAGAAAAGCCTGTAGGTCTCCCTTCCTCCCTCCTTCTCTCTGTCTACCTCAGCATTTCCAGGGCTCACTCTGCTCTGGGTACTGTGTAAAGGACTCCACAGCCGCCAACTTCCCTCCATCCTTGCCGCGTCTTTGAAAGGTGAGTATTTTAAACAATATATTTATTTTTCTTTATTTTTATAGAGACAGGGTCTTGATGTGTTGGCCAGGCTGATCTCAAATTCCCATCTCAGCCTCCCAGAGTGCTGGGATTATAGGTGTGAGCCACTGGGCCCAGCCTGGAAGGTGAGTATTCTTGTCCCCACTTTACAGATGAAAAAACTGAGGTTCAGAAAAGTTGAGTGACTGTCCCAAGGTCATGTAGTTACTAAATGTCAGACCTAGAATTAGAGAGACCCCAAGTCTGCCTATCTGAATCCAAACCTAATGATATATGTGAACCCATGACTGCCTTTCCCAGGGGTCGTCGAGGTACCTGTGTGTTGTGGAAGGAGAGTGGGAGAGGGAGAGGAGGAGGGATTCTAAGATTCTTTTAAAATATAAAGATTCTGGGGAAGTGAGGGCCCAGCAGTCACTCTTTTTTTTTTTTTTTTTTTTTTTTTTTGAGACGGAGTCTTGCTCTGTTGCCCACGCTGGAGTGCAGTGGCATTACCTCGGCTCACTGCAACCTCCGCCTTCTGGGTTCAAGCGATTCTCCTGCCTCAGCCCCGCTGAGTAGCTGGGATTACAGGTGCCCACCACTGCGCCCGGCTAATTTTTTTTTTTTTTTTTTTGAGGCAGAGTCTCACTCTGTCACCCAGGGTGGAGTACAGTGGCGTGATCTCGGCTCACTGCAACCTCTGCCTTCCAGGTTCAAGCGATTCTCCTGCCTCAACCTCTTGAGTAGCTGGGATTACCGGGGTGTGCCACCACGCCCGGCTAATTTTTGTATTTTTAGTAGAGACGGGGTTTCACCATGTTGACCAGGCTGGTCTCAAACTACTGACCTCAAGTGATCCACCCGCCTCGACCTCCCAAAGTGCTGGGATTACAGGCATGAGCCACCAGCGGTCACTCTTTAGTGCTAATTTGTAGTTTTTCTGGTGCTGGGCTTGGGTGTATAAGGAGAAAGTAATGACATGACATGTGTGACTACGAAGAGAACAGGGGGCGTCCAGGTTGGGGGTGTGGCAGTGAGCGGCAGGAGGGCACTGGCACTAACAGCAGGAGGAGGCAGGGAAGGCAGCGTGCAGAACGCTTTGGCTGGAGAGCTGGCTTGGTGGCGAATTTGCTCGCTGTGTGACCCCGAGCAACTCCTTTCTGTTTGAGATTTTCATCTCCCATCTATGCGATAAGAATAGTAGACTAGATGGTGGCTAAGATCCCTTCCAGATTAAAAAGTCACTGCTGACTCTCACCTGAAGTTTGATGTGGGGCGGCCCTAACTGGCATCAGAGGTCCAAGGGTAGTCTTGAAGTCTGGTTCTACATCTGGGTGGCCCCAAACGCAGAGGAACAGTGACGGACGATATCCTCTCGTGATGTGGAACGCTGTGGGGCTGGACCTGCCTGTTTTGAGCCACTGCTTGCAGCTCCCGTGGAGCCTGTGGAGTCATTTCTCCAAGTTAGAGCCTTCATTGTCTCATGATTAACTTGAGCTTCTCACTATGACTCACATCCTGGAATGAGCTGAGCTCAAACGTGGTTTCTGTTGCTCAGAGAAGGGGCTCCCCTTTCTCAAGTCCCTTCCCTGCCTCCTCTGCACTGGAAAGCTCTGTAGTGGATAGAGTGCTGGACTTGGGATCTTAACCTGGATCTTTTTAGCTTTGTGGCTCCAGGCAAGCTGCTAAACCTCCCTGAGCCTCAGTTTCCTCATCTGTAGCACGGGGATCAATCCACCTGCCTCCCAGGGTCCTTGAGATGATTACGAGAGGATGATGTCTGTGGAGGTGCCTGGTACACAGTAGATGTTCATTGAAGGCCAGTGGATTTTGGATCAGTTGACAGTCTCCCCAGCAGTGGGCCTGTTTCCTCTAGACCGCTGTGTACTCTGAATAATTCTCCTTTAAGACAGAGGCCCAGATTTTCAAGGCAGTGGGTAGGATCAGGCAAGATCTGCAGCCTTGGAATAACCCCGTAACCCCACCTGTTCCCTCTCTTTGGGGCCAGGACCTGGCTGGCACTGGGCCGAATGTACAAGCTTTTGGTTCTGCAAGAGCAAATTTAAGGTCCCTGGTCAGCTACTCTCATTACAGCCTCCAAGCTCTGCAATGGGGTGGCTCAGAACCTAAGATTAAAGGTTTTATTTATAAATCCGAAAGTTTTAATTTTTATCAAAAAGTCATACACACACGGTTTAAATAATAACACAGTTCTACAAGGTTTATTATAAAATTAACTCACTCCCATTTCCCCCACCCTAGAGAGGAAACCACTTTGACTTCTTTTAGCCAATTATTTTGATATTTATATTCATGTTTCTAAATGACATGCTTGTTTCACTACTTCTTGAATTTTCTTTTTTTTTTTGGTTAGCTAATTGACTTATTTTATATCAGCTTTATTGAGATATAATTCACATATCATACAATTCACCCATTTAACAGGTACAATTCAGTGGGTGTTAGTATATCCACAGTTGTTTAACCATCACTACATCAATTTTAGAGCATTTTCATCACCTCAAAAAGAAGGCCTGTGCCCTTTAGCTATTATCTCCTGCCTTTGTCCCCATCCCTTGGCACCTGCTAATCTACCTTCTGTCTCTATAGATTTGCCTATTCTGGACATTGAATGTAAACGGATCATATAGTACATGGTCTTTTGTGACTGGCTGCTTTCACTTAGCATAGTTTTCTCAAGGTTTATCTAAGTGATAGTACATATTAGTTCTTTATTCCTCTTCATGGCTGAATAATATTCCATTGTCTAGATATACCACCATTTGTTTATCCATTCATCAGTTGATGGACGTTTGGGTTGTTTCTACCTTTTGGTTAGTGTGAATGATGCTGCTATGAACATTTGTGTGCAAGTTTTTCTGTGGATATATGCTTTTATTTCTCTTGGGTATGCTGGGTTGTGGGGTAACTTTGTGTTTAACCTTGTGAGGAACTGCCAGGCCATTTTCTGGTTTTGTTTGTTTTCGTTTTTTTGTTTTTTTTTTGAGACGGAGTCTCGCTCTGTCGCCCAGGCTGGAGTGCAGTGGCGCGATCTTGGCTCATGCCAGGCCATTTTCTACAATGGTTGCATCATTTTCCATTCCCTCCAGCAATATATGAGGGTTCCAGTTTTTCCACATCCTTACCAACAGTGAAGTTATTCTGGCTTTCCTATTATAGCCATCCTAGTGAGTGTGAAATGGTATCTAATGTGGTTTTGATTTGATGGCTAATGATGTTGATTATATTTTCATGTATTTTTAGCCATAGGTATATCTTCTTTGGAGAAATGTCTATCCAGATCCTTTGCCCTTTTTAATTTGGATTACTTGACTTTTTATTATGACTTGTAAGAGTTCCTTCTATATACAAGTCCCCTGTCAGACATATGATTTGCAAACATTTTCTCCCATTTTGTGGGTTTTCTTTTCACTATCTCGATTGTATCTTTGGAAGCACAAAAGTTTTAAATTTTGATGAAGTTCAACTTATCTATTTTTTTCTTTTGTTGCTTGTGCTTTTGGTGTCACATACAAGAACCCATGGCCAAATCCAAAGTCATGAAGATTTATCCCTCTGTTTTCTTCTAAGAGCTTTATAATTTTGGCTCTTACATTTAGATCTTTGATCCATTTTGAGTTAACTTTTTGTGTATGGTGTAAGGTAAGGGTCAAACGTCATTCTTTTGCATGAGGCTATCCAGTTCCCCAGCATCATTTATTGATGAGACTATTCTTTCTCCATTGAATGGTCTTGGCATCCTTGTCAAAAATCAATTGACCATAGCTGTATGGCTTTATTTCTGGACCCTTAATTCTATTCCATTGACCTGTATGTCTATCCTTATGCCAGTACCACACTGTTTTGACTTTTATAGCTTTGTATTAAGTTTTAAAATTGGGAAATGTGATTCCTCAAATTTTGTTTTTCTTTTTCAAGATTGTTTTGACTATTTAGTGTTCCTTGCAATTATATATAAATTTTGGGATTGGAATTTTCATTTCTACAAAACATGCCATTGGGATTGCATTGATAGGCATTGCATTGAATCTATAGGTCAGTGTGGAGAGTATGCTTATATCAACAATATAAGTTTGATAATTCATGAACATAGGACATCTTTTGATTTATTTAGGTCCTTTTTTTTCGAGACAGGGTCTCACTTTGTTGTCCAGGCTGGAGTGCAGTGGTGCAATCACAGCTCACTGCATCCTTGACTTCCCAGGCTCAAGTGATTCTCCTACCTCAGCTTCCAGAGTAACAGAGACTACAGGCATGCACCACTATGTTGGCTACATTTTTGTATTTTTTACGTAGAGATGGGGTTTCACCGTGTTGCCCAGGCTGGTCTTGTACTCCTGGGCTCAAGTGTTCCACCTGCCTTTGCCTCCCAAAGTGCTGGGATTACAGGTGTGTACCACTGTGCCTGGTCTATTTAGGTCTTATTTAATTTTTGTCAACAACATTTTGCGCTTTTTAAAGTATAAGTTTCACACTTCTTTAGTTGACCTTTTCCTAAATGTTTTGTTCTTTTTGATGCTAATGCCAGTGGAACTGTTTTCTTAATTTCATTTTCAAATTGTTTACTGCAAATGTAAAGAAATACAATTGATTTTTGTATATTATCTTTTTCGTTTACTCTTGCTGAACTTGTTCATTAGTTTTAATAGTTTTTAATGGATTCTGATCCCTTAGGATTTTCTATGTACATGATCATGTCATTCTTTGATAACTATAACTTACTTCTTCCTTTCTTTTTCTTGCCTAAGTTCCCTGGTTCGTGGTGAGCATGGATAGTCTTGTCCGTGATCTTAGGGGAAAAGCATCCAGTATTTCACCACTGAGTATGTTAGCTGTGGGTTTTTCATAGATGCCCATTATTAGGTTGAAGAGGTTCCCTAATACTCCTAATTTGTTGAGTGTTTTTAGCACTAAAGAGTGTTGGATTCTGTCAAATTCTTTTTCTGTGTTTATTGAGATAATAATGTAATTTAAAAAAATCTATCAATATGGCATATTACATCAATTTATTTTCACGTGTTAAATCAAATTTGCATTCCTGGGATAAATCCCACTTGGTCATGGTATATAATTCTTTGAATACGTTGCTAGATTTGGTTCGCTAGCATTTTGTTGAGGATTTTGTGTCTATATTCATAAGATATATAGTTTTTTGTGATATGTTTGCCTGGATTTGGTATGAGATTAATACTGGGAATGTCTTTATTTCTCCTTCCTTTTGGTGAGATAGTTTTTAAGGATATAGTATTCTTGGCTGGGAGTTATCTTTAAGTACTTTGAATATGTTATCCCACTGCCTCTGGCCTCCATTGTTTCTAATAAGAAGTCAGCTGTTAATCTTATTCGGCTCCCTTGCAAATGATGATTCTTGTTTTTTTTTTTTTCTCTCGCTGCTTTTGAGATTTTTCTTCTTCTTTTTGGTTTTCAGCATTTTTACTACTTTGCATTAATTCTACTTGGAGTTTTTTTGAGTTTTATAAATCTGTACATTAAAGTTTTAAAAAATCAAATCACAAAGTTTTTTTGACATTATTTCTTTGAACTTTTCCCTGTGCTTTTCTTTGTCTCTTCTCTTTCTGGCACTCCCATTATGCATATGTTGATGCACTTAATGATATTCCACACTTCTCTGAGACTCTGCCCATTTTTTTCATTCTTTTCTTCTGTTTCTGTTCTTTAGATTGCATAATCTCTGTCAATCTACCTTCAAGTTTGCTAATTTTTATTTTTGCCAGTTCAAATCTACTGTCGAGCCCTTTCAGTGAATTTTTCATTACAGTTATTGTACTTTTCAGCTCCAGAATTTCCATTTCAGAAAAATAATTTTCATCTCTTTATTTGTATTCTCTATTTGATGAGACATTGTTACCATACCTTTCTTTACTTCTTTAAGCATGGTTTTCTTTAGCTCACAGGCAGCTTCTGTTGCCTGATTTTTTTTTTTTATGTGTGTCAAACTTTCTTGCTTCTATGCATGCCTCATAATTTATTCATTGGAAATTGGACACTTAAAATAATATATTGTAGCAATTCTGACCTCCTTTGCAGGTGTAGTTTTTGAGGTCATTGCTTGAGATCTGCTCTGACCCCAGGAGGACTCTTGTTAGCTCTCTCATTCTCTAGTTCTTTCTGGCAAACTAGTCAGTGGTCTAGCTTATATCTCAAATGGATGGATCTACCAGTCTCCTCTGAATTGTTTTCACCACAACCTCTATTGTTTTTGAGAGTGCCCTTAGACTTTAACTTCCCCACATGCTCTTACAAATGAAGTCAGTTCTTTTGAGACAAGCTTCAGAACTCTCTGTTTCATGGTCTGTCTCTCCCCGTGGGTGAAATATCTGGAGCTAGGGATGGGGACAGTGGCCTGCTTTTCTCTCAGTCAGACCTTAACTTTAGGAGTCGGGTGCTTGCTGGAGTGGGGGCTGGCTGTAACCTCTGGTCTTCTCAGCTTGCCTCTCCTGGTGTGGAACCTCTGCTTTATGAATGAGCCAGGGTGAGAGTAGTTGGGGACCCAGGATTTGTCAGCTTGCCACACCCAAGTTAGAGTGGCCATCTCACTGGTGAGGGCTGGGAAGAAGAAGGGATCCCCTATTTCTCAGCTGTACTCACCTAAAACTTAGCATCTGCAACAGTAAGCTTGGACACGATGAGAAATGCTTATGTCCTGTTCTTCCTGAGCAGATACTGTAGGCTTCCAACTTGGAGTTAAGGAGAGAAGGAGCCCCGTGTAATGGGCTGCACCTATCCGCAGAGGAGTTTTTATAGTGCTGTGATGGGATGAGAGAGGGAGAGAGTGGATCATGGTTCAAATGTCACAGACTCTTGCTATTCTTATGGAATTTTCATAGGTTTTCCTGAATAAACATTTCTTTATTTGCTGTATGCTCTTAGGACCATTTCCAGAGGCTTTAAATAGTGTTTTAAAAATAATTTCCAGGAGTTTCACAAGGGAACAAATCTGCAGAGAGCCTCACATTTCCATGACAGAAGCGGAACTCTAGCTGTTTGACTTTGCACTGGGGAAGATGATGATTTAGCTCTCTTTGCTCTCCTTCCCAGTGCTTAACTTGCTCTCTCCATTCTCCTATCCTCCCAGTAATGCTGTGATTTCTTTTTTTTTTTCTCTGTGTAAGTTTTTGTTTTCCCTGGAGTTACTAGTTGCCTTTTTAAAAAGATATATGTGTTTGCTTGTACTTGTAACTAATTAAGTACACCAAACTCCTGACCATAGTGTACATTTTTTCTCAAGACAATTAGATGCATCAGGTTTTCTATCAATTTCATCCTCCTGATGAAATCTTCCAGAGCCTTGTGACCTGCTTAAGGCTGGACTGGTTGCTTTTTACACCTAGCACACAGGTGTCATCCTAAGCTGTCTCTTTACTGTCAACCTGGAGGGTTCCTCTGTCTCTCTTTTGTGTTGGATGTTCAGTTTCCAGTATCTCATATCTTCCTCTTTCTTGTTTTATTCCCTTGTTTTGGTGGAGCATATCCTCCAGTACTTCCTGAGAAAAGACACATGGAATGTTGATTTTTTAAGACTTTGCACATCTGAAAATGTCTTTCTTCTGTCCCTATCCTTGATTGGCTTTTAGGCTAGGTATAGAATTCTGGCCTGGAAATTATTTTCCTTCAGAATTTGAAGGCTCTACTCTATTACCTTCTGGGTTTCAGTATTGCTACCAGAAGGAAGCTGTTCTCTATTCCTAATCTTTTAAATGTGGAAGTTTAGAGAATCTTCTCTTAGTTCCCAGGGTAGTGACAATTCACAATAATGTGCCTTGGTGTGTCTATTTAATAATGAAAATAGACAATAATGTGTCTATTTTCACTTACTGTGCTGGGCCCTCTGTGAGTTCTTGAAATCTAGAAAGCTGTTTGTTGGGTCTGTAAAATTTTCTTGAATGATTTTATTGATGATTCCCTCCACTCTACTTTTTAAAAATTATTTTCAGAAGATGAAACTCCTAGACAAATCCTAATTTAAAAACACTTCTCTTCCATTTTCCGCATCTGTCACTCTAGAAGAGCTCAACCCTGTCTTCCAACTTTCCCTTTTTAATTTCTGCCATTGTATTTTCATTTTAAAAGCTCTTTTATTTTGTTCCCTTCCTATTTTTTATTAGAATCTTATTTCAATTTCATGCATGTCTTTTGTTGTCTCTCTGATGATATTAAGGAGGTTCCCCCCCCCTTGCTATTCTCTGTTATCCTCAAGTTGGTGTTTTCTCTGTGTTTTGTTCTTTATCTTTCAGATTAGAGGCTTTCTTCTGATGTCTAGTAAACCTCAGTTATCTTGCATGTATTTTAAAATAGGAAAGTATGGGCTGATTAGAAGCTCTGAGTACATGAGTGGGTCTTGTGGGCTGTGGGCTTCCTTGTAGGATGGTGTGACTGGGCTGTTTAACTAGAGAAACTTCAATGTTGATATCTCTAGGGTTTCTCTAGGTATAATATTTTCTCCTTGGTCCATCTTGCTCCCCAGAGGAGACTCTTCCAGTCGTCTGTCTGGACGGTATAAGTCTGGCTGTCAGTGTCCCAAGAGCAGAGTGGTTTGTCATGGTTGGGGTCTTGGCATCCAGACTGCTCATTTTCATGGAAACTCTGTGTCATCAATAGAGTGCCACTGCATGCACTGAGCCCCATGTCCCCCAGTTTAGAGGTGTCTAGTCTGGGACAAAGACAGCTTCTGAAACAGCCTTTCAAAGACTCCTCTTTGTTGTAACTTCTCCTTCACCTCAGCTTCCAGAGGCAACTGGTACTGCCAAACCCTGAGCCTTTGGGAGACTTTTCTTTCTGATACATTTTTCTCAATCATCCATTTATTTTCCAGCTCCTGAAATTTCGTTGTTATTGTCCCCTCTCCTGTTCTCCCATCCTGTGGGTTCATTCCCTCAGACATTTAAAGAGATCTCATCACTGTTATTGGAGCACCCAAGGGATGACTTTCGCATTGCAGTGGCTGTGCGTGTCCAAGCTGCCATCTTTATGTGGACGTCCTCTCTTCTCACTGACTTCCCCATCCCAGCATGGCGGCTCCATATGCTTCCAGTTGCTCAGGTCAAAACTCTGGTGCCATCCTTGACTCTCCTCTTTCTTTTCTACCTCACATTCAATCGGTCAGCAAATGTAGTGAGCTCTACCTTCAAAATCTATTCAGAATTCACCACTTCCACTGTGACCACTCAGGACCAAGCCTCCATTGTCTCTCACCTGGACGTCGCAATAGCCTCCTCACTGACCTCCCTCTTTCTCTCTTTGTATTTAGCACAGCAGCGTGTTCTATCTGTTATACTCTGTCACTCCTCTTCCTAAAGCTCTCCTGTGGCTCCCATTTTACTCTGAATGAGAGTCTAAATCCTAGTGAAGGCCAAAGCCTGTGTGATCCAGCTCTACACATCTTCCCAGACACACTGGCCTTCTGGCCACCTCACTGCACACAGGCAAGATCCCCCACTCTCCTCTTTAAATGGGGCACTCTTCCTCCAGATATCTGTGGGGCTCACTTCCTCATCTCCTTCAGGACACTTGTGATGCATCCTTGACCCTTCCATCTAAAAGTAAACCCTTCCTCACTCTGGGGCCTCCCTACCTTCCTTATCCTACTTCATTTTTCTCTGTAGCAACTATGGGCATTAGACATATATTTTGATCTCTGTGGTATCCTCAGCACCTAGAACAGTGCTTGGCACGCACATAGTAGGTGCTCAACAAATATGTGTTGCCTGCAGGCATGAATGAATGATTGCTTGACCTTGGTTCTGGTCCAGGTTCTGGAACTGACCTGGTTCCAGCCAGGAGCTCTGGGTCTACCAGCCCTCCCCTTAATTAATTAATCCATGTTTCCATCCATGCATTATTATTGTTGTCTTGAGGATTAAGATTGCACAGCTAGAAAGTGGGAGAGGGGGGATTTGGCCTCGGCTTGTCTGACTCCAAAGCCCTGGCTGCTGCCCAGAATGCTAAAAGAAGGACCTTTCCACAGCCCAAGGAATAAGACCCAGTTCCCTGACTTGGGGTCAGAAGTTAGAACAGAACCTGGCCTCAGGTGGCCCTTGCTCCTAAGGTTCCCCTTGCTGGAAGGGCAGTCCCTTGAGAAAGTCCTGTAAGGTCCAGCTCCAGGACGCCACCTCAGGGAAGTTCTCCAGGACCAGGGCACAGTCAGCTGCTGCTTGCATGCTGTGTCAGAGTCGTGAGTGTCCTTCCATCAGGGACACTTCCGTCAATCAGGTTTCTTGCAAATGGCTGCTGCTCTCTGTCCACCTTTAACTGTGAACTTTTCCAGGACAGGGACTGTGTGTCTTTTTCAGCTCAGTGTCCCAAGAGCCCATCCAAGGCCTGCAGCCCAGGAGGCCCCAGAGGAACAGATGATACAGGCCAGGGGAGTGGCTTGTGTGTGGGCTTGAATGGGGAATCAAGCTGTGCCACCCACCAGCTGCGGGACCTGTGGAAACTCCTCCATGCTGTGGGTCTCAATTTGCTTATCTAAATAATGGAGAGAAAAACAGTCCCCCTTTCCATGAGGATCCAATGAGTTAATGGGTGTGACCATTTGCACAGTGCCCGGTGCAGAGTAGGCATGCAACAAAAATGGCTGTGACTCTGAGCCAGGCCTCCCCAGCCCTGGCCCACTCCTTCTGTGCTCCCCCAGCAGTGGGTGCTTCCGTTTGACTTCCTTCTATTGCCCTGGGCAGCTGGGTAATGAGTTCCTGGTCCACCAGCTTAGTCCTCTGCCATTAAGGGATTGGCCTATCTGCACTCAGTGTTGGCTTCTAAACAGCCTGGCCTTGACACATCGTGTCCTTGCCTGCTGGCCAAGCTGGGGACAGTCATCAATGGGGCAACTGAGGCCGCCTTGGGGCAACCACAGGGCAGTAGGCATCAAGTGAAGAGCAGCGCTTGGGATACCTGCAGGAAAGAGATACGTCAGAAGGCAAAGGCTGGCGGGGTGATGGGGCAGGGCTGTCGGGGGAAGAGGAGGGCTGATCAGGGATCTGCTCTGAGGATTTAGGGGAAGTCTGTCTTTTTGGTGTGTCTTTAGAAAGTCAGAAAGAGTTTTCTGTAATCAAGGCACATTGATTTCCAATGCCAGCCCTCTTTAGCAGATTGTCAGCTCCAGCCAAAGTCAAGGTGAGAGGAGCCCCCTCAGTTCCTTCCTTGAAGTCTTGAGATTTGGGGCTGGAGGCCTGGAGTGGGTGCTCTGATAGATACCCAATAGTACTTATCTCCTGCATTGTAATTAATTGTTCAACACCTGACTTCCCTCCAAGAGGACGTTAGAGTTAGATTTATTCAACTTTGTGCCCTGCTTGCATCTAGCACAGTGCCTGCTGCATAAGTATAATGATAATATTAATAGTTATCTTTTAATGAGCAGTTACATCAACCCTGAGGTAGGTTCTATTATTATCCCTGTTTTTGAATGAAGAAACAGGCTGAGAGAGGTAAAGGGCTCCGGTCACGGTCACATAGTTAGAGGTGGCACAGCTGAGAGGTGGCCTCTCTAAGGCTTGTGTTCTGAACTCTGTGACCCTCTGCCATATTGAGTGAGGGTTTGCTGAATGACTGACAGTGATGACCTGTGGTGATGCATGGTTGTGTCAACAGTAAAAGATTTGAACAGCTCACTTCTGCCAGCCGCAGCTTTTGTCAGGGGCAGAAAGGGAGAGTGCGAGCTGGGCCAAGCCAGTGGTGGTTGGGCTCAGGCTTGGAGACTTGCTGGAGATTCAGATGAGAAGGTGGAGACTAGAACGCCCAGGCTCTTTTGCAGCCTCCTTTTTGGAATGCTAGAGTCTGGTCTCCAAGGCAAAGTGTTCTTCTGGCTCCTGTTTGAGCCCGTCCTGTAGTGGAGAAGCCATCATTTTCAGGGATAGATAACATTATTAGAAAACTCCTCCTCGCTGGGCACAGTGGCTCACGCCTGTAATCCCAGCACTTTGGGAGGCCAAACCTCCCACTTGAGGTTGGGAATTTGAGACCAGTCTGACAAACACGGTGAAACCCTGTCTCTACTGAAAATACAAAAATTAGCTGGGTGTGGTGGCGGGCGCCTGTAGTTCCAGCTACTTGGGAGGCTGAGGCAGGAGAATGGCTTGAACCCAGGAGGCGGAGCTTGCAGTGAGCCAAGATCACACCACTGCATTCCAGCCTGGGTGACACGGTGAGACTCCATCTCAAAAAAAGAAAAAAAGAAAACTCCTCCTCCTTTCCAGTCCTTGCTTTCTTGCTTGGTTCTTGTTTCTTCCCTTGGGATCCTGTAGATTGAGTGGAATTTACATATTTGTTGAATGAATAATATAAAGATACCATTTTGGGCCTTGAGGGAGTTTAATACACACGAACCTCCCATCCCCAGCCCTGCCACCAAGTTTCCCCTATTGTTAACATCGTACGTGACCACAGTACATTTGTTCAGACTAAGAAACCAACATTGGTACATCACCATTAACTAAATTCCATTATTTGGATTTTTCCAGTTTTTCCACTAATGTTTTCTGCTCCAAGCTCCAACCCAGGATCCTCCATCACATTTAGTCTTCACGTCTCTTTAGTGCCTCCTAGTCTGTGACAGTTTTTCAGTCTTTCCTTGGTTTTCATGACCTCGACAGTTTTGAGGAGTATTGGGCCAGGTGTTTTGTAGAATGTCCCTCAGTTTGGGGATGTCTGATGTTTTCTCCTAACTAGATTGGGCTTATGGGCTGTTGGAAAGCGCATCAAAGGGGTAAAGCGCCATCTCATATGGTATTGGAAGTGCACGATATCAGACGACATCACTGGTGATGTCAACCTTGACTGCTTGGTGAAAGTGGTGTTTGCCAGTTCTCTCCACTGTAAAGTTAAAGTTCTAACATTTAAGTACTTAACATGCACCAAATCCTATTATAGGCCTTAGCTCATTTGACCCTGACAACCACCTTGGGAGGAAAATACTCTTACCATGTCCATTTCACAGTTGCAGAAACTGAGGAATGAAAAGTCAAAGTCACTTGTCTAAGTTGATATAGCTAGCAAATCTTGATCCCAGCAACCTGGCTGTAGGGCCCATGTTTAACCACTATACTGTATGTCTGCCCTGGGCTAAGCACTCTCGTTGTCCACCTGGATTCCTGCAATGGTCCCCTCTTTGTCTCCCCTCTGACCTCATTTCCTACCCATCTCTCCTTGGTCACCCTGCTTCAGCTACACTGGCTGATCAGAGCAAACAATTTGTGTCTAATTACATTAAATTGCATTATATTTTTACTGCTTTGCCCGAGGGCATCACCTGATTTCTCTCTGTTTATTTCTTTCAGATCAATCAGGCCACTAAGATACTTGTATGTAAAAAGATGCTGTTTACATACATGCATACGTGCCAGGTGCATTGCTGCCCCAGGGCCTTTGCACCTGCTTCCCCTTTGTTCAGAATGTTCTGTATCATCCAGGTGGTTTGGTTGGTTTGTTTCTCCTCCCTTGGGCATTTGCTGAAATGTTGTCTTCTCAGCAAAGCCTTCCTTGATCATTTTCTTTAAAATCTTAACCCTTGTGTCCCAGTACTCTCTAGCACTCCCAACCCCTTGTTTTTTCCATAGCACTTACCAGCCTCTGAACATTTTCTTTACTTATTTCTTGATTGACTGTCGGTCTTCCTTAACTAGAATGTAAGCCCCATGAGGACAGAGATTTTGGTTTGTCTTGTTCACAGCTGTGTCCCCAGTGCCTGGCACAGAGCAGGTGTCTTGTAACATTTGTGCACGAATGCCCTGAACTGGCTTGTCTCCAGGATTCCTCAACTGTTGTGTACTTGATGAGAAATCCCAAAGACAGAATCCCACGGCGTGCCGTCAGAGACCTCCTCAGGCTGACGTGGCTTCATTTATCAGCACCTTTTGAACTGGGTCATTTGACAGATTACAGGTCTTCTTAATCATCCAGTCCCACAGCCCTGACATGTAAGCTCCAACAGGAAAGAAAGTGGGGCTCTTTTGTTCACTTTTGTGAACAAAATATGTTAATAAATACATTGCCTTGCACACACGAAGTGCTCAAAAGATGTTTGTTGGAAAAACCACTGAAAAGGGCCAGCAGTGAATGACATGACCTCCTTTAAAGAAATCTACAAACCATCTCATTTCCTTAGGTTGCTTGGCAATCCCCATAGGTTCTTTCTCGAGGTCAGCACAGACAGGAGGAGTGTAACCTCGGCCTTAGGAACATCCATTTAACAAAATGTCTCTATACACACACACACACACACACACACACATACAGAAATGAACAGAGAGAAATCAGGTAAGTCTCTGATGGTACATCACCATTAACTAAATTCCATTATTTGGATTTTTCCAGTTTTTCCACTAATGTTTTCTGCTCCAAGCTGAAAATATTATGCAATTTAATGTAATTAGACACAAATAGTTTGCCCTGATCAGAGACTCTGGGGAAACTGTGGTGAGTCTGGTGGAGTATCGGGGGGAGTTAAAAACCAGAGATCCTTTTCCCACCTCAGTGGAGGTCACATGGAAAACTGGGGCTCCAGATGCCTCTAAAACCAATACTTGTTGGTGCCCTCTACATGCCAGGAGCTTTACACCAAAATACCTCATTTCATCCTCACCATGGACATTTCTTCTTTTGCAGCAGAGGCAACTGAGGCTCACGGAGGTACAGTGAATTGCCAATATTGTAGAGCTGGCCAGTGGGAGACGTGGACCCGGCCTGTCTGTCTTCTCCCAGTTCACCCCTCTGGCCCCTTCTCTGGCCTTAGCCTGAGCTGCCTTCTCCTGGGTTGGGGCCTGCGCTCTTATGTGGAAGAAGTTAGCAAGTTCAGATCATGCCAGGGACAGGGGGATGGACTCCATGACCTCTCAGGCACCTCTCGCATTTCCCTCTTTCCCCAGAATTCCTTCTGGGTCTTTGATTCCTGGGCCAGATGCCTCAAGATGGCTGCGCGGGAGGTCCGGTGTCATGGTGTGAGTTGTGACTCTGGCCAGAGCGGCTGCATCAGAGAGAGGCTGGGGACACAGGAGGACAGGTGGGTGAGAAGCCAGGGAGAGACACATTCTGGATTTGTGCATGTCAGCCTTGGCTCTGGAAATGAAATGCCTTTTAATTTCATCATCCGCTTTTCTTTTTTCTCTCTGTGATGCTGCCTGGTGCCAGGAGGCCCTTGGCCACAGGATGCGTGTTCAACAAATCCAATAAAGCCTTTTATTTGTCTCTTGCTTGCTCCCTGGAGCTCGGCTGGCCAGGGAGACATTGTCTCATTCACACTTCTCACCTGTGTGCAGGGTAGGGTGCGGTTGGCATCAAGAGCAGGGCTGGCCGAGTGGCTGGGAAAGTCAAAGGCCAGGGAGGCCTGCCCTGGGTGACCCACTCACAAGGAGTGACAGATGGTGCCCGGAGCAGCATCCTGAGACCTGGGCACTGGTCCCAGCTCGCCACCAGCTCTTAGTTGGACCTTGGACAATCCTTGGACATGTTGGATCTTCGTTTTTCTTCTGTGAAGTGGCAGGATTAGACTAGGTCAGTGGGTTCTGTCTATATGTCTATCTGTCTATCTCTTTTTTTTTTTTGGCAGAAAAATCCTATTCTCCAAGTGGAATTGGCTACAAAAGTCTCATCTTGGACAGCTCTGCCACGGCTCTCTGCCCTCTGTGATTTTAAAGATGGCAGGCTTGTTTCTGCCTTGGGGCTTCTGCACTGGTCTTTTCTTTGTCATGATTATCCTTCCCCTAGAACGCGCTGTGCATCGCTGGCCCTCGTCTTACCATCCAAGGGTCAGCTCTGATGTTACTTTTTCAGGGAGCCCTCCCTGGCCAGACCATCTAATGATACCCTGAGCACTCCATGGCATTCTGGATCTTACTCCCATCCTACTGTGTCCTCAGCACTTACCACTTTTTGACGTTTTCTTGTGTCTTTGTTAATATGTTTCTTGTCTGTTTTCCCCGGTAGCTTGCAAGTTTCATGAGGCTAGAGGTTTAGTTTCTTTGTTCACTGTCTTATTGATAGAAGCTGATACAATGAAGGTGCTCAGTAGACAGCTGATGAATGGATGCATGCATGAATGAATGAATGGCCTGTCTAAGACAGATCAAGGTGTGGCTGCTCTGAGTTGGAGCAGGTGTAGGGGGCTATGTCCCTGCTGGCTAGACCACCCCTCAGGACCACCCTCCTCCTACAGTCTTTAAGGCCCCACGCTTCTCAGGGTGTCACAAAGCCAAGTTTGAAAACCACTGGATTGAAAAGCTACCTTTTGGGTAACCGTGCTCACTACCTGGGTGACGGGATCAATCATACCCCATACCTCAGCGTCACACAATATACTCATATAACGAACCTGCACATGTACCCCTTGAATCTAAAATAAAAGTTGAAATTAAGAAAAAAACAACAATACTGGACTTAATTACCTCTAAGACTCCTTGCAGCTCTGAGAACCCATAGCTAACTCTAAGAACACAGTGGCACAGACAAGAAGTTCTGGGGTTTCAGAGAAGGGCAACGTCAGTAATGGCTTCAGTAGTCTCCGAGAAGGTGGCCCCTAAACTGGTGTGGAGATTTAGAGATGGTGCAAAGAGCCTTTGAGGAGGAAGAGAGGAGAAGCAAAGGTTTGGGAGGGCAGGAATTGGGAGGACGGTTGGGGCTATTTCATACAACCATCAGGATTTGGGAGAAATTGAGTTTTGGACAAAGCCAGATATCAGGGGCCTTGAATTCTCGGTGAGATGGTTGAGCCTGATAGGCAGCACGTGGGAGCAGGCACTGATGCTTTGGGCAGAGCAGTGAAGTCACCAGGGCCTTGCATTTGGACAATGAGGTGGAGAGGGCAGGAGTGGAGGCTAAGTAATAACAAGGCCTGGACTGAGGCAGTGGGGAGGTGGGAGGGATGGGATCCAGGCGAGAAAGAAACAAAGAATGGAGCCAACTGGGCAGCAAATTAACGTGGTGGGGAAGGAAGAGAGAAGAATCTAAGATAGTGCTGAGGTTTCCTACCCATCTGGGGAGATGGGTGCCCTTGTTCAGGAGTTGTTGAGTGACTGTGTCATCAGGGATGATTGGGGAAAGGTCAACTTGCAGACAGGAAGCTCCCCTAGCCCCAGGCAGGGAGGGTGAGGCTTCCCAACTCAGCCACATCCCACCTCAGGCTGCTTGGGTAAAGAGGAGCTTTCACTGAGGGCCAGGAGGTCCTCCAATTTCACCCCCTCCCAAGGGCCCCAGGACCGATGTGCTAATGGTCACACAGGAGCCTTGGCAGAGAGCAGGGATGAGTCAGGGGCGAGTCATCCCCACTGCAGAGAATAAGACACAGCATGGAGTGCAGCAGGGATGCCTGGGCCAGGGGAGCCATCCTTGACTCTGAGGCCTGGCATGTGATGAGGCACGTCTGTGATGCTCTGCGTTTCCAAGGGATCAGGACAAGGCCTTCATCTGCTCACTCCGCAGGTCACCCCCACTGACTGTCTTCTCCAACACAAGCCCTGAGTGCTCCTTAATCCTTGCAGTTCAGACAGAAAGCCAGTTCCCAGGAAGAATCAATTCAAGAGGGAGAGAAAAATTTAAGGGCCTGTTCTAGCTATCCAGGGGCACGCTTTAGGATTTGAAGGTGCATGCCTGGAGAGACTGAAATGGAGGGGAGTCTTTGGATCTCTGGGGTGCGTTCTGGACCTTGGGGAAAGTATTCTGGAATTTGAGGACAGAGTTTGGAATTCCAGGCTTGTTCCAGCACTCTGGGCTCTGTTTCAGAATTCTCAAGGATGTTTGGGAAGCCCAGAGTGTATTCTAGCTTTCTGAGACATATTTTAGAACTCTTGGGGGCCTGCTGGAGTCCTGGGCTGGCTCCCCATCATTCACCTCCTTGGGCTTGTCTTGTCAGCTGTGATCTGCTGGTACACATGGTTACAGGGAGGCAGTTGCTATGGCAACAGTAACCACGAGGTGTATCAACTCCCAGAATTTACTCTGAGCCTGTGACATTTTAGCTGGTGAAGAATTGCAATTAGCTCCTGAGAGTCTGATGAACAGGGATTCCTGCCAACTCTTCCCCCCAACCTCAAATAACCTCCTTTAGACCCATAGATTCTGGCTGCCCAATTCTCCCTTGGGCAAATGAATATTCAAAAGCAGCCAAAAAGTGTATTCAAATCTTATAAACTTCCACCTGCCTCACTCCATTTAAATGCAACTGCATCTTCTGTTTTGCCCCATTTATCTGCCAGGAAAGTGAAGGGTAATTCCAGGAGCTGAGAATAAATGCTTTCCCCAAGTTGCTTTACCATCGTAAGTGGGGTAAGGGAGGCGCAAGGCTGGCCTCCTCTCTCCTATAAATCAGGCCCCTCAGACAAATCTCACAGAATCCTAAAATGCTGGAGTGAATCTGCTGGAACTGTGGACCAGGGAGGGGAAGTGACATCAGGTACTTTCAGAGCTAGGCCTGGGCTCTCCTGCTCTTCTCCCCAGTGGCGGTTTTCTTAGCCAGGAGGGCAGGGCCCCTGCTGCTGGCTTCCCCTGGGGCTGCTTATTAGCGTAGGCTTTCTTGCCTGAGCCCCTGCGTCTGTCTACAAAGAAGTGTGAAGAACTCTCGAGAATCACCAGGGCTTTACAGATGAGGAAACTGAGGCCCAGAGGTGTCCCTCCGATGGTTGGTTAGTGGCAGGGCAGGAACCTGAACTTCAGACTCCCGGTTCTCAGCACAGATCCCCTTTTGTAATACTCACTTTTTCCACCATGTACTATTTATTAATGTATTCTATTCATGTATTCATACATGACTAGAGATCTGTCCATCCATCCATCCATCCATCCATCCAGAAAGATGTTAAGTACCTGCTGAATGGCCTGCACTACCTTGGGTCTGAGCGTGGTAAGAAGCTCACAGTTGTGTCTCCTGGGCCTCCTGTTTATGGTCCAGGCAATCTGGTCCACCCAACCTCATTTATCTCCCTTTCTTCCAAACAGACAATCTCCCATCCAGTCTACTCATGCCCACCTCCCTACCCCACTCCCACCACACCAAGTTCCTTCTGGTCTCTGCCCTTTTGCTCATAATGTCTCCCTGCATAGAATGCCTCTGTACCCCACAACTTATCCAAACCCTACTTATCCTCTAAGGCTCCCAGAAAAAGCTCCCCATCCTCTGGGAGCATTCCTGCCCACCCAGGCTGTGGGAGCCCCTCCTTTTCTGTGACTCTTTGACTAGGAACCGCACAAACCAGCCCGTTTCCGACTGGTCGGTTTTGTGCCAGTACTCCCTGAGAGCAGGCCCTGCGCTATTTTATTATGAGCATCGCTGTTGGTAGATTTTGTAGAAGCTTTTCTTCAACCCTTATAGGTTTTTGGAAAGAATTGCTGTTACAAAAGACAGCTTAACAAGAGAAAACAAACCAAAGTTTATTAACATGGATATTTCATATCCATATGGGAGACAGCCAGGGAATGAGTAGTTCTCGGAGAGCTGGTTTGAATTCCAGCTCATAGAATATCTTCAATAAAGAACAGTCAATTTCTAGAGCAGTGACAAGACACAGGAAAAGAACTTTCAGTCTCGAGGGGCAGCAACTTGGCGGAAGGTAACAGCTGGCAGATCAAGGTTAATAAAGCTCATTAGTGTCCACCCCTCTGGTATCACCTCCAGGTGACAGGCATCTACAGTTGTCTTCGATAGTTAACCTTTGTTCTTCCTGGTAGAAGGGGGTCGGGATACCTTTTGTCTTTGTAAATCTATGTTCTGCTTTTAGGCCAATAGAGGGAGGGCTGAGAGTTTGCTGAGAGTTTTCCTGTATCTGCTTTTTTTTTTTTTTTTTCTTTAAGACAGCGTCTCACTCTGTTGCTCAGGCTGGAGTGCAGTGGCGTCATCACAGCTCACTGCAGCCTCCACCTTGTTTAAGCAAACCTCCCACCTCAGCCTTGCAAATCACAGGTGCATACCATCATGCCTGGCTTATTTCTTTTTCCATTTTTTTTTTTTTAACTTTTAAGTTCAGGGGTATTACATGTGCAGGATGTGCAGGTTTGTTACATAGGTAAACGTGTGCCATGGTGGTTTGCTGCCCAGATCATCCCATCACCTAGGTATTAAGGCCAGCATCCATTAGCTATTCTTCCTGATGTTCTCCCTCTTCCCACACCCCACCCTCTGACAGGCCCCGGTGTGTGTTGTTTCCCTCCTTGTGGCCATGTGACCTCATTGTTCAGCTCCCACATATAAGTGAGAACATGTGGTGTTTGGTTTTCTGTCCCTGCATTAGTTTGCTGAGGATAATGGCTTCCAACCAACTCCATCCATGTCCCTGCAAGCAATATGATCTCATTCCTTTTTATGGCTGCATAGTATTCCATGGCATATATGTACCACATTTTCTTTATTCAGTCTATGATTGATGGGCATTTAGGTTGATTCCATGTCTTTCCTATTGTGAATAGTGCTGCAGTGAACATACACGTGCATGTATCTTTACAATAGAATGATTATATTCCTTTGGGTATATACCCAGTAATGGGATTGCTGGGTCAAATGGTATTTTGCTCTTAGGTCTATCAGGAATCTCCACACTGTCTTCCACAATGGTTAAACTAATTTACACTCCCACCAACAGTGTAAAAATACTCCTTTTTCTCTGCAACCTCACCAGCATCTGTTGTTTTTTGACTTTTTAATAATAGCCATTCTGACTGGCATGAGACAGTATCTCATTTTGGTTTCCATTTGCGTTCTCTAATGATCAGTGATGTTGAGCTTTTTAAAAATGTTTCTTGGCTGCATGAATGTCTTCTTTTGAGAAGTGTCTGTTCATGTCCTTTGCCCACTTTTTAATGAGGTTGATTTTTTTCCTGTAAATTTGTTTAAATTCCTTGTAGACTCTGGATATTAGACCTTTGTCAGATGGATAGATTGCAAAAATTTTCTCCTATTCTGTGGGCTGTATGTTCGCTCTGATGATAGTTTCTTTTGCTGTGTGGAAGCTCTTCAGTTTAATTAGATCCCATTTGTCAATTTTTGCTTTTGTTGCAATTGCTGTTGGTGTTTTCATCATGAAATCTTTGCCTGTGCCTATGTCCTGAATGGTATTGCCTAGATTTACCTCTAGGGTTTTTATAGTTTTGGGTTTTACATTTAAGTCTTTAATCCATCTTGAGTTAATTTTTGTATACGGTGTAACAAAGAGGTCCAGTTTCAATTTTTGTATAGGGCTAGCCAGTTCTGCCAGCACCATTTCTTAAATAGGGAATCTTTTCCCCATTCCTTGTTTTTGTCAGGTTTGTCGAAGATCAGATGGTTGTAGGTGTGTGGTCTTATTTCTGAGTTCTCTATTCTGTTCCTTTGGTCTATATGTCTGTTCTTGTATGGGTACCATGCTGTTTTGGTTACTGTAGCCTTGTAGCATAGCTTGAAGTCATGTAATGAGATGCCTCCAGCTTTTCTCTTTTTGCTTAGGATTGTCTTGCATGCCTGGATAATTAATATTTTTATTTTAATTTTTTTTTGTAGAGATAGGATCTCCCTATGTTGCCCAGACTGGTCTCAAACTCCTGGGCTCAGTTGATCCTTCTGCCTCAGCCTCCCAACTTGCTGGGATTATAGGTGTGAGCCATCGTGCCTGGCCTGCTGCTTCTTATTGCCTTCAGCTCAACAATCCTTCATATTTTGGGGTGGCATATACTGGTCCCCACAATTACATTTGGGCAGTACTGTGATGTAAAGAAAATGACACCAGAAGTGGAGTCAGACAAGGGGTTGAGTCTTAGATTTACTGATGGAAGGTTGTGTGGTGTCAAGCAAGGAACTGAGTCTCGCTGTGTGCGCCACAGATTCACCAGGTGATGCCTTCGAAAACTCTTAAGTGCTCAATGAGCAGGAGGGGGCTTCTCATTCCAGGGTCTGTTTTCCTCCTTGCTACTTGGGTTAGTGGTCTTGTATAACTGCTGATAGCTTGAGGCACAGATATCCTCCTGGGGAGGAGAAAGGGGAGGTCTTATTTCAAGGCAATCTCCCAAGTAGTCTTTTCTTTCTAGTCCCTTCCCTCCAAGTAAGATCCAAGGTGATGGTGGGGAAAGCAGGGTTTGTTTTTCTCCCAAGAAGACTCATCTTCTCAATTGGTTGGGGAAGGCTGGGGCCCAGACAGGCTTTTGAGTGTTTTCCAAGGGGTCATGGCTTCCTCCGGGAAGCCTCCTTTCTGGGAAAACAGGAAAGCCCGTGGCCGGGCGTGACTCCCCCTCTGTGGACTCCTGACTTCAATCTTAATCGTGTTTCTCTTTCCTCAGCTGTGGCTTTAACACTCCCTGGGGGCTGTGGTAGGAGGTTTAAGCCTTAGGCACTTTTTTTTAACCTGCTGATTGATCTTGTTTTGCAGAGCTGAGATTTCTTTACATCACAGCGGTTCAAGGAGAAAAACACAGCCAGATCCTTCCTCATCTCAACATAAATTAAAACACATGTCTGTAACGCTTCAACCTCAAATCACATATCCTCATCCCCACCCCCCCGCCGCCCAACCCCCGCCAATATACAGGCCCAGGTGCACGCACAGGAAGGCACATATTCGCTGGGGATGGGCGTGCCCATGCCCTCCTTCCCTGCAGACACCTGTGGGTGCTTGTGTTTACTGGCACCTCCCTGCTAACCGCCCCCCCCATAGCTAGTGTTCATTCAAGCCCACTCGAGGAGGTAGCTTTACACATATACTGGCAAGATATGGGGGTGCTGTCATGGGTGTGCACTCACCGTGTGCATGGGCTTGTACACCCGCACACATGTGTAAAAATGCAGATCCGTGTGCATCCACGTGCTACAAAGATAATTACGGCTCACAGTTACACATCCTCTGTGCCAAGTACTGTGAACTTTGCAGGTGTCGGTTCATCCAGCCCTTGCAACAACACTGGGATATGCACAGGACCGATTATTCTCCGCATTTTCAGAGGCAGTCAGCGCCACAGTCCACACTCGTAACCGTTACACTCACCTGGAAATAAAAGTGTTTTTGTGCAGGGACTGCAGGGACTAAGCCCGGCCGCACTCTGAGTCTCTCCTCCTCACAGGTGTGCAGGTACAGGGCGTTGTTGCCCAAGGGTGTGAAGATGGGCAGAGAGTGGAGTGTGTGCACACCTGTCCCAAACTGCTCCCTTGGAAGCCTCCAGAGGCATTTCAGCCTTTTCAGGAGGCCCGTGCCTTGCAGCTGCTGTGCCCCTCTCCAGCACTGGCTACCTGGATTGTATTTTCTTTTCCCAAGTCGTGTGTCCCAAGGCCTAGCTGAGTCTCACCAGGCAGGGAGTGGAGGACTAGGTCACTCACCCCAACACTGAGTGATCAGCAGCTGTCAGAGCCCCTGCTCCACCACGCTCCCATCTCTACCCTCCTCTCCTCTCTACCCTCCTCTCCTCTTACTGAGATCACTGTGGAGGACAGATACCTTCCCTGGGAAACTCTCCTGGACCACCCTGATGGAGTCGGTGTCCCTTCACTGAACACCTACAGACTGGCTCAGAGTCTCCCTGTCTCCAGGTTCTGGCTCTCTTGCTTCTCAGCTGTGTGACCTAGGGCAAGCTTCTCAACCTCTCTGAGGCCTTAGTTTCCTCATCTGTCATATGGGGATACTATTGATACCTACCCCAAAAGTTAATGGGAGAAGTAAATGCGTGAATCCACGGGAAGGGCTCAGAACTGCCCTGGCCATGAGTTGCTGGCGTCATCGCGGTGGTCCTCAGCCTCACAGGCAGGCTCGTGGGTATCTGTCGGCTTCCCCTGTGAATCAGTGTGCTGTGCAAGGGCAGGGACCACAGCTTATTTTTCCTCTTGTCCCAGGGCCTGGCTCAGTCTCTGGGACAGTGTTGGTGCTACTAAACATTGATTGAATATCTGAATGAGGGAGCCCAGTTCTTCTTCCAGTGGGACCTGTTTTGCAGCAAATGGGATAAATCCCATCTCTCTGTCTCAGGGGTGTGGGGCGAGGCTGCCCGCCCTATGCCAGGGACGCAAAGTAGGGCAGGCCTCCCCAGGGGGGTTGCCATGGCAACAGGAAAGTTCTAATCAGCAGCCGACACACAGGGTTGCTTGGGAAGCATTGGCGGTGTCGCCTGCCCAGTGTGAGGAGACATGGTATGGAAATGGCATTCGGCGCCTCAGTGACTCATCTGTAAAATGGGGGCTAAGCTCCCAGCTCGTGATTTGGGGCGGATTTGGAGAGATCATGCCTGGGGAAAGCTGTCGGGAGCTGCGGAAGGCCCTGCTGCTCCTGGCTGTTTATTGACTGCCTTCCGCGCCATTGCAGAAACAGCACGAGAGCAAAGGCTTTGTATTACTGCTGCACCCTGGCACATAAAGCAGTGCCTGGCACATCGTGGGGGCTGATAAACATCTGCTAAATGAAGAATTACTCAAGTAAGAAGGCTGAGACTTCTCAAGGTCTCACCCCAATTCAAAATCTAGAATTCTAACAGAGCAGTGGTCTGCAACAGAGACCCCTGGATGCCATCTCTGACCTACTCCAGAGTCCCACAGGCCCCTGAGTCCACCTGCCATCCCAGCTGTGAACTCTGTGAAGGCAGGCAGGGGACTGGGTTCCATCTGGCACTGGGAAAATTGTCCTATATTGGGAATCTTGACTTGGCTGATCACAGAAGCTTGGGGTTGGGGGCTGCGAGCTGAGGTCGTGCTGGATAAAACAACGCAGGTTTTCAGGTCCCTCCCTAGTTCTACCAAATCAGACATTCTGGGGGTGCAGCCCAGCATTGGGGGTTTAAGCATGTTCCCAGGGAATTCTGGTGATCAGCCAGGCTTGGGGATTTCTGCTCAGGCCACAACCTCCTGGAGTTGGAGGGGCTTTAATGGGTCTACTTGATCAAGCCAGGATCCGGCACTTCTTATACACCTGGGGAGACTGAGGTCCAGAGAGGGGACATGACTTGGCCCAGTTCTTACGCTGGCACTCCTTGCCCTGGGACTTGGGCAAACTTCTAGGTCTGTCTGGCTTCAGCTTCTCCATCAACAATGATGGTGTCCACCTGCCTGGCTTCTCTTGGGGGATGGATGTCACAGGTCTCATCTGTGCATCCTGGTCAAGACATCCAACTTCAGGGAGGAGCACGGGCATGGTAGCAGGCAGCTGCTCTGAGTTGCCAGCCTGGCCTTTCCTCTTCCTGGCTTCTCGGACAAAGTGCCTTCAGCTTCCTGAGCATCAGTCTCTTCTGCAAAATAGGCACAAGACCCATTTCCTGAGAAGTGGGTTAGTGAGGCCACTAAAGGCATGGAGACCTACTTTGAATTCTGGCTCTACTGGGTTGACAGCTGTGTGACTCTAGGCCAGTGACTTCACCTCTCTGAGCTGTAGCTTCTCATCTGTAAAATAGGGGAGATGAAGCCCGGCTTCGTGGAGGTAATCACGAGGATTAGGTGTGAGGGTGCCCATGAAACACGCGGCAGGGGCTCAGCTAAAATGAATGCCCTGTTGGGGGAAGGCAGGAAGGCTGTAACTCAAGTGTCCAGCCTGGTCTGCCCCAGCACTAGAGGGAAGGCTGGGAGCTTTGTCTCTGTATCCAAAGGGCAGCCCAGGGGAGGGGCAGTGAGGGGAGAGGTGTTTGTTTGAACAGCCAGAGGTGCTGAGAGGCCCCTGGTGTCCATTAGCGGGTTCCTGCTGAGTCGGAGGGAGTTGGAGGCCAGGGAAGTGATGAGCCATCGCAGCTGTGTGATACTTTCTCAGCTGAAAAGCAGTTTACAACTCGTTATCTTAATGTGTCCTCACAATAACCCTAGTAATTGTTAGCCTAGGGATCAGCCTCCTTGTTTCAGATGGAGCGATAAGAGCTCAGAGAGGTTAAGTGGCCCAGCCAAGATCACACAGCACAGTGGCAGCCAAAGAGAGGTAAGGTGGAAAGTGACTGGGATTTTAAAGAATGGTGGCAAGCCGAAGGGGCATACTTCCTGACTTGCGTCTAGCTTAACTCCTGCTTACTGCAGTCTCAGTCTATTGGTCCTGGTTGTTTTGTAGGGGTGGCAAAGAACTCAGACTCTGAAGCCAGATGCCTGGGTTCAAATCCTGGGTCGGCCACTTCCCAAGTGTGTGCCTTAAGAAAGTCACTTAGCCCCTTTAAAATGAGTTCTTCATCTGTCAGATGGGATAATAATAGCACCTCCCCTTAGGGCTGTTTTGGGGAGAAGCTCAGTCCACATATGTGTAGCATGTGCCCAGGGCATCATGAGTTTGCTGTCTTATGTATAGCTTTGCTGCTGTTAGATGATGTGTACTCCTAAAGTCACATCACCTATCTGAGCCTCAGTTTTTTCATCTGCTAAATGGGGATGCTGACTACTCAGCCATTATTTTATGCCAGGCACCTGCCAGTCAGAATTTCATTTAATATTCCCAGCAACTAATGAGGTTGGTCCTCATTTAATCTCATTCTCCAGATAAGGAAATGAAGACACAGAGAAGTGAACTGACAAGTCTATAGTTACTTGGCCAGAGACCAGGATGCTCCAGCTCCAACTCAACCCTGAAAGCCCATGACCTCCCGAACACGCCTGCCTGCAGGCCTCTCTCCAGGGAACTCTTTAGGGCTGATACGCTTGCCTGGGTCTTTGGAGTCTGGGAGCTGGTCCCTGCCTTGGATGCCAGAGCAGTAGAGAATCCATCCCCATCCCAAGACGGTGATCTCCCTCTGTGCCCTGCCCTGGCATGGGGTGCCAGTCCAACCTGGGCCTCTTCTCTTTCCCTGGGCCTGGGGGGAGGCTGGCAGGCCCCAGGCCATGAGAGAAGGCCATTAGCTGGCACTGGAGCCCGAGTGCTGGTAATGACCCTATTTTCGTAGGGAGGCAGCTCATGTCTCCCTGCATTCCAATCTGCTCCCGGAGCTCCCACTCCAGAAGGAAGCAGCAGTGGGTTATGAAAGCAGAAGCAGGTTATGTAAGGATGCAGCAGGCTCCAGTGGGATTGGGGGAGCAGAGCAGCCCCCAGCCCCAGCAGAGCAGGGCTAGGCTCCTGCTCCCGCCTTGCCCAGCTGCCCACTCGGGGACTGGGAACTGCAGGCAGGGCCGGGGCAGGAGTGAGCAGGGCGAGGCGGCAGGGCGGAATGAGAGAGCCCTGGTCAGGGGAGCTGGGAACCCTGGCTTGGATTCTAGCTCTCTCATGACTTGGACAAATCCCTTTCCCTCTCTGGGCCTCAGTTTCCTTTTCTGGAAAAAGGAGGGGAAATCTTTAGGGACTGTCCCAGTTCCAAGGGTGCTATGTTTTTCTCACCTTGGAGAGGGTCATACAAATTTCTAGCTTCTGACTCTTACCCGCTGCCAGCTTGCTTGAGCAGGGCACGGAAGTCCCTCTCTGGGCCCCAATATCCCTGTTCATCTAACAAACAGAAGGAGCCCCATTGTCAGCTTCATGGGTGCCAGATGTGCCTGGACTTTGGGGGGTCTGGATGTGACAAGAGAGTGGAACAAGGACATCTCATTTCCTACTTTCTCCTTTGCTCCTTGGTCGAGTTCTAGCAAAGACCAGCCATACCACATCATGATAACAGTAACAGCAAGACAACTACCACTGATCAAGTCCTTACTACGGGTTGGGTCCGGTGTTAAGCCCCTTTGCAGGCATTGTCTCATCAAATTCTCATAAGAGCCCTATGAAGTAGGTACTTTTCTTATCTCTGTTTTACAGATAGGGGCTGAGGCTCAGAGAGGGCAAGTGACCTGCTCAAAGTCACACAGCTGGTAAGTGGCCAACTCAGGATTCGATTCCAGGCTCGTTAGACTCCACTTCCTATGACACTGTGAGTCTGAACAGAATTGGCTTGGTTATTTCCGGAGACCAAAGAAGTAGATATGGCCAGATGGTGTAAACAGCCCTGTTCTGTGGTCTAGGTTCTGAGGAATGTCCATCCCCCTCACTAGCCACCCCCGGGCCTCTCTGGACTCACCACCCCCCCACCACATTCCCTTTGTGCCACCCACAGTGGCCACGATGACATCTGGGAAGTGGGCAGCACAGCCTGCAGGCTGTGTGGGCAGTTGGCACCGAGGGTACTTGGGCTCTCATATTTTTAAACCCAGCTCTGGCCACCTCTGCAGTTGGCTCAGACAGAGCTGAGGGGTTTTCCTTTGGGCCCCGCTGACTCTGAGTGGGAGGGCCCAGGCATCACTGTGTCAGAAGGCACTGTGCCCACGGCAGCCAGGGGGATGCTCACAGCTGGGGTGGGATCTGTGTCCCTCAGACCCTGGGAGCCCCAGGCAGCTTGAGCAAAGCTTGTGGGAACCATGGGCAGGTCTCAGCTGTGGCTTGGAAGGAGAAAACCAGGGAGGACCGGGAAAGGGCTCGGGAGAGGACAGGAGGGAGGAAGCCAACAGAAGGCAGAAGGAGCCGCAGGACAGAGGTGGGAGGTCCTTAGACAGCATTGAATCCAACCCACTCAACCCACTCCGTTTGAGATGGGGAAGCTGAGGTCCTGAGAAGGAAAATAGCCAGATTCTACTGCGAGTTAATGGCAGAGCTGGGACTTGAACCCAGAGCTCCTGATACCCAAGCAAGAGTAATTTGGGGGCACACTGTTGATCCTGGTCCCCAGGAAGTCCTGTTCGTGGCTACTCTGCTCCTGGGTAGGGGAATTTTATCTGCCCTGTAGGAAGGCAGGCGGGGAGGAGGAGGAGGACAAGCCATTCATGCCCATGAATGGCTCCATGGGAAAGGAGCCAGAGGAGAGTTTCATAGCGGGGCGGGGAGGGGGGTCGGATGATGGCAGGGGAGACATAGGAGTTTGAGGATGTGGCTGGGGAGTGAAGTAATCCACTAAACCCCTGCGGCTGCCATTGCTTCTCCCTTCTGATACTCCACGTATCTGCCAACTTCCCTGCCCTGACCCCTGGCTCCAGGAGGGTCCCTAATACATTGTGCAGAGCAGGAAAGTGAGGGGCCAGGAGGCCATTTACAGGAGAAACGTGATGAAGGTGAAGGGCACGGAGTGGGAGGAGCTGCCCTCCATGGCTTTGTCACAGCCGCTTTCCGGGGCCTTCGTTTTTTCATTTATCAAATGGGGATAATCATTAGCATTTGCCAAGTACCGATTTTATGCCAGCCCTGGGCTAATCCCTTTTATATGTGATTTCATTCAATTTTGCGGTGACTCATTGCTCAGGAGAGGAAACTGAGGCTCAGAGAGGGTCTGTGGCATGTCCAAGGTCACTCGCTGGTAAGTGGCAGAACCTGAGTCTGTCTTCAGGGCCCAGGTGCTTAGCCAGTGTCTGCGCCCTCCACTCCGGGGTGTCAGGTTGCTCCAGGGAAAGACAAGTAGTAGGAGAAAGGGCATTGGAGAGGATGACCGAGATAGACGCCAGTAGGGTGTCAGCCCCCTTCTCTGGCCTCCTCCCAGGGCAAGGGGGTCCAGATCCATTCCTATTGCCTCCCCAAATTCCTTCTTTTCCACCACTGCCTATTCCATTCCCTGCACCACTGCCACCAGTGCCAGCCTTCAAAAACACAAACCTGATCATCTCACTCCCCGATTCAGCCCCTTTCTATGGCTCTCTACTGCCCTTGGGAACATCCAAACTGCATAACTTGGCATTCAGCAGGTCCCTTTGAATCCACCCCCTTACCACCTCTGCATGGACCCTCTACTCTGGCTGATACCCAAGCAAGAGCGATTTTGGACTCTCCCTCCACAGCACTCCCTGGCCAGATTTTCTTCCCTTTCCCCGTGCCTTAGCTCAGACAGTTCCCTCTGCCATTTTCACCTTGTCCTCAAACTCCTATCCATCCTTTGAAACCCACTCAAGGTCTCTTCTTCTGTGAAGCCTTCTGAGCCTGCTCCTGGTGGAATGTCACTCCCTCTTGGTGTTCCCATTGCCTTAAGGGTGGTTCTCATTGCCTTGCTTTGTAGTTAATTGTTTTCTTGGCACTCTCTCCCTTCTCACCTGCAACTACCTGAGTGTCCCCAGAGGCAAGAAACCATGTGAGCCACTCCAGTGTTCCCAGCCCCAAGGCCAGGCACAGTGAACATTTATTGCTGAATGAATGAATCAACAGAGAGGATCAGAAAGCTGCAGAGGATGGTAGATCTGCAAAATTCTCCCTGGGTGAGGCCCAGGCTCAGGTTCCAGAACAGCTCCATCTGTCTCCCACTCACTGAGATTGAACTAATGTCCCACAGTTGGACAGGCCTGAAATTGAGCTATGTGATCATGGGTAAGTCACTTAACTTCTGGGTCTGGTACCTCATTTGTGAAATGGGTTAACAAGCTGGCTGGTAGGAGAATTCAGTAAGATATTGCATGAGAAACTTCTAGAACAGAGCCTAACCTTCAGTAAGGTAGGTATTTAGTAAAGCTTTCTTCTGTCCTCTTGCTATCATCCCCATCATTGTCACCTTCATCACCAACGTCATCATCATCATCATTGCCATCCTCATTATCATTCCTGGGGTCTCTCTTTTTCTTTCCCAGATACCTGCCCCTCTGCTGGAGATTCTGCATGTCTGAGGTACCAGCCATTGCCAGAAACTGGGCTATGTTCTCTCCTTTCATCGTGCCATTTCATTCTCACCCCAAAATAAAAACACACAAAAAAGTCACTTTCTTCCCAAAGAGGGTCCCCTCATTCACCATATGGGTTGCTACAGTGATCCCCATTTTACAGAAAGATGAACCGAGGCCCTCAGCAGTGAAGTAATGTTGCTAAGATCATACCACAGCTGGTAAGCAGTGGAAGCCAATTCAAACCCTGGTCAGCCCTTTTGGCAATGCAGAGCTGCTTAGGGCTCTGGAGCTCACGGACCCTTAGGATTCTCTTGATACACCTCCTGCTGCAAACACTCCCCACAGAGGGTCAGTGTGAGTTTTTAGCTCTTTCCTGAGTCCCCCGGGCCCAGCAGAAAAACACTGAGAGATTTACTGAGAATTTAGGGAGACAAAATGGGACAGGCACAAAGACACCAGGAAGCTGGATAAAGCCTGGTAGGCTCAGAAGCCAGGGAGTTGACCCTCCCTGGCTTGCTCACTTGGGCACAAACCAGCTCACTCTGGACACACAGGGCCTGGCCTGGGTCTCCTGCCTGAGGATCTGGCCCACAGGATCTGCTTTAGAGAAACTCCACCCCTCCTCCCATCCATTTCCAGCCTCCTTCTTCTCCTTGTCTTCCTTCCTTCTGGAGAGGCATCGCTGGCATCTCTGAAGCTGAAATAACAACTTCTATGTTGGCTTTTTTTTTTTTTAAAGATGGAGTCTCACTCTGTCACCCAGGCGGGAGTACAGTGGCGTGATTTTGGCTCACTGCAACCTCTGCCTCCTGGGTTCAAGCGATTCTCCTGCCTTAGCCTCCCAAGTAGCTGGGATTACAGGCACATGCCGCCATGCCCAGCCGCCTGCCTAATTTTATTATTATTATTATTATATTTTTGCATTTTTAGTAGAGGCGGGGTTTCACCATGTTGGCCAAGCTGGTCTCGAACTCCTGGCCTGAAGTGATCCACTCGCCTCAGCCTCCCAAAATGCTGGGATTACAGGTGTGAGCCACTGCGCCTGGCCCTATGTTGGCTTTTTAAGGGGAGGTTTAGTGAGAGTCTCAAAGGAGAGAATAGTGGGTTCATTCATTCGTCAAATCTGTATTGAGCATCTACTGTGTGCTACAATTGTGCTGGGCAGGAGGACCTGGAGATAACCTGAACTCAGTCCCTGCCCTGGAGAAGCCTCAGTCCCATTTTTATCTCTAAGAGTAGCCAAGACCCTTCCCACTTCTTTGGCATTAGTTCTGGGAGTGCCTAAGGGCAGGGGACCATCTTTATCCCACAGAGCTGGTCACAGAAGAGCTTTGAGAGAGCATTTGTAGTATGGACCTGAACTAAGCTAAATGAGAATAAAGCACTGCACACCCTTCTCTGATTTCAGGCATGGGCCCGGGGAACCTCAGCCCTGACCCTTTCCCATGGGTCCAACCCCTCTGTATGCACCCCTTTACTACAAAGTTTCTCATATTCTGTCCCTGTCTATACCTCACTTTCTGCTCTGAGGTTGAGTCCCTACTATGTGCCAGGCACAGTGTTGAGCAGACACTGCTGTATCCTTATAGAGATCAATGATCACACACACAGACACCCACCCATCGCTTGCAGCTTCCCTCACCCACCACACACCCTAAGAGGGTACTAAAGGTTTATTACTCACACAATGAGGCTCTTAAGAAAGAGCAGAGAAGCTCCCAAGCAGGTACAAAATGGCTTGAGAGACTAGGAAAGGAAGACTGGATTTCAGTTTTTATAGATGGATTGACCACAAGGAAATTATGGAGTTTTAAAAATAGACCTTAAGAATTGGGATGAGTTTTTAGTAGACCTCAGTGGTTCCTGGTGCATGGGCTCGCCTTTGTGTTTTGAATTTACTGTTAGTGCCAAAGGAAGGAGCTCTCAGGTGTTATTATCTTGCCTAGATGTGGGACAAAAGGGGAAGGGGGAGTGGTGGGTGTGGCTAGTGTCAGATATCAAACATCAAACATAGAGCCAGACGGATCACTTGAGGTCAGGGGTTCGAGACCAGCCTGACCAACATGGTGAAACCCCATCTCTTCTAAAATTATTAGCTGGGTGTGGTGGTGCATGCCTGTAATCCCAGCTACTCAGGAGGATGAGGCAGGAGAATTGCTTGAACCTGGGAGGTGGAGGTTGCAGTGAGCCGAGATGGCCCCTTTGCACTCTAGCCTGGGTGACAGAGTAAGACTCTGTCTCAAAGAAAAAAATATATAAAAAAATAGAGCTGACTCCTTATTACATAGTCACACCCACCCCTGCCCCTCCTCCCTACTGTCCCTAAACCTTGGCAACCACTAATCTGTTCCCTGACTCGATGATTTTATCATTTTGAGAATATTATATAAGTGAAATAATACAGTGTGTGGCCTTTTGAGATGTTTCTCCTCTACTCAGCATGATGTCCTTGAGGTTCATCCAAGTTGTTATATGTACCAATAGTTAGTTCTTTTTTATTGCTGAGTGGTATTTGGTGGTATGGCTGTACCACAGTTTGTTTAATCATTTGCCTATTGAAAGATATTGTGGTGGTTTCCAGTTTTTGGTTATTACAAATAAAGCTCCTATGCTTTTTCTGATGTTGTTGTAACTATTCCTGCTTTCTTTTGATCATTGTTTGCGTGATACATCATTTTCTAATCTTTTCTTTTATCTTATCCATATCATTATATTTGAAGTAAGTTTCTTATAGGTAGTATATAGTTAGATCATGTTTTTTAAAATCTACTCTGCCAATCTCTGTCTTTTAATTGACGTATTTAGATCATTTACATTTAATGTAATTAATACATTAGGGCTTAAGTCTGTCATTGTACTTTTTGCTGTTTGTTCCTTCTGTGTTTATTTCTGTTTTATTTTCCTTGCCTTCCTATGGTTTATTGGAGCATTTTAAAAATAATTCTATTTTGATTCATTTAGAGTATATTTGAGTGTGTCTCTTTGTATATAGATCTTTAAGTTACACTAAAGTGTAAACCACTTTAAGTGGTTTTAGTAGGCATTGCATTATACTTACGTAACTTATCACAGTCTACTGATGTTAATAGTTTACCAGTTTCAGTGAAATATAGAAACCTTACCTCCTTTGAAGTTCCCTTTCCTCCTCATTTAAAATATAATTGTCTTAATTGTTTTCTTTACGTATTTTGAGAACCACATCTGACAATTTATTATTTTTGCTTCAATGATCAAATATAACTTAGACCAACCTGGGCAGCATGGTGAAACCCCACCTCTACAAAACAAAGACAAAAGCCACAAAAATTAGCTGAGTGTGTTGGCATGCACCTGCAGTCCTAGCTACTTGGGAGGCTGAGCCAGGAGAATTGATTGAGCCTGGGAGGTTGAGGCTGCAGTGAGCCATGATCATGCAACTGCACTCTAGCCTGGGTGACAGAACGAGACCTGTCTCAAATATATATATATATTTACCTTAGAAAACTCTACAAGGGAAGGTAAATCTATTATATATCTCTCTCTCCATTTTTCTGTTCTTTCTGTTATTCCTTTCTGAGGTTCCAAGATTCATTTATTTACTATTAATATTTCAAGAACTTCTTTTAGCCATTCTTTTGGGGTAGGTCTGCTGGTGACAAAGTCTCTCATTTTTCCTTTGTCTGATATTGTCTTGACTTTTCCTTGATTCCTGAAGGATAGTCTCACTAGATACAGAATTAAGGGTTGACAGTTACTTTTTTTTCAATACTTGAAAAGTTTTGTGCTGCTTTCTTCTGGCCTCCATGATTTCTGATAAACCATTGTTGCCCAAGCTATTTCTTCTCCCCATAGATAAGGTGTTGTTTCTCTCACTGCTCTCAATATTTTTTCATTGTTTTTAGCTTATTGAAGTTTGGTTGTGATGTGTCTTAATGTGGGTTTCTGTAGGTTTATCCTATTTGAGTTTTACTTGGCTTCTTTAATCTATAGGTTTATGTCTTTGGCCAAATTTGGGAAATTTTCAGTCATTATTTCTTTGAATACTTCTTCAGCTCCATCCTCTTTCTCCTTTTGTAGGATAATGATTACTTGAATGTTGGGTCTTTTGGTATAGTCCCATAAGTCCATGAGGCTCATTTGTTTTTAGTCTATCTTCTCTCTTGTTCAGATTAGGTAATTTCTATTGTTCTACCTTCAAATTCTTTGCTTATTTCTTCTTTATTCTCCATTTTGCTGCTGAGCCCATTCGTTGTATTTTAAAAAAATTGTTTATTATATTTTTCAATTCTAAAATTTTCCATTTAGCTCTTCTTTATATCTTTTGTTTCCTGAGACTTTCTATTTTTTCACTTGTCTCAAATGTTTTGGAATTGCTTGTTCAATGATTTTTTTTTAAATGATGGCTGCTTTAAAATTTGTCAGATAATTCCAACATCTGTGTCTTCTCAGTGTTGGCATCTGTTGATTGTTTTTTCTCATTCAAATTGAGATCTTCCTGGTTTTTGGTATGATGAATGATTTTCAGTTATATCTTGAACATTTTGGGTGTTATGAGATTCTAGATCTTGTTTAAATCTGACACCCTGCCCGTGGGGGAAGGGAAATGACTTCTCATTACTGCCAGGCAAATGAGAGCTCAGGTTCCCCACTCATCCTCATTTGACACCCCAAGGGAGAGACATGGCTTGCTACTGTTGGGAAGAGAAGGCTCTTCACTAGATCTCCATTGGCACAGCCCCCAGCTGGGAGGGAAGGGGTACCTCATGATTGCTCCCCACATAGTCTCCACTGATACTGGAGCTGGAGAAGGCTTCATGACTACGAGATGGTAGGAAAGGTTATGGTTTCCACTCAGTCTCCTCTAATACCACACCAGTAGGGAGGGTAGGGGGTGCCTCATTACCAAAGGGCAGGGGTGGAAGCCTACAATTCTAATGTGGCCTCCACTGACACCAGGATTGGAGTGAGAGAGGGGGTACTACTATCTGACAGGCATGAAAGTCCTGGCTCTCCATTGAGTCTTCTCTGATACCACTTTGGTGGGGGTAGAGGCCTAGGTTCTCTACTTGGCCGTTGCTGAAGGGGTTTTAGATTGGGCCACATTACTTCCCTTTGGTGTTTGGCTAGTGTAGAGTGGTAATCATCTATAAGTTTTCTATGTACTAGGTTCTTGCTCTTTCTGGTCCTTTGACTAGGGATAACAAGATTTCCTTGGGGCTTTTAAGTCTGCTCCCAGTGGCATTTACAGGTTGCTGACTTCTCCAGCATTCAGCCTGAGATCTATGAAGTCATCAGAGAACTCAAGGAACTCACCACTGTGCCATCCCTTAGCTTCAGAGGTTCCTAGCCAGTCTTCCTTCTTCTCTCCACCTTTCAGAGTCTACTTATGCTTGTTTTAGATACAATGTCCAAGATTTTTAGCTGTACTTAGCATGAGGAATAGGGAGACATGCATCTACTCCATCTTGTTCAGAACCAGATGGTTATGGAACGTCTCTTGGTTCAGAACCAAGAGAACTTGGTTCTCTCTAGTGTTTAACAAAATAAGTAGAGCTAAGCCAAGAGAAACAAGGCTTGGTTAGAAAGTAAAAAGAGATAGATCAGTTGAATATAATTTGGCATCTGTAGGATGAAATAAGAAAGTAAATGTTTGATTGTTTGCAAGGTTTTGATCAGAGAAGCATACTGTGGTTGGCATGCCCTTGGTATTAGGGTTATTGCCATAAGAGCAAAGCAGCTCAGCACAGCACATCCACCACTGCACATGTGATAATTGTAATAGGAGGCAATGAGTGTACAAGCTTAATTTAGGCCTGCAAGAAGAATTCCCTGTGATACCGCCTAGAGATAGTATAGACAACCCCAAGGAAGATACCATCCCTGGGGTTGGGTTGGGAGAAAGTCTAAGAGGGATGGGAGAAGGGGAAGGGGATTTATGCATTTGGATAAATGTGTAAATCCAAACCTGTATATATGAGAATGTGGAGGAATGCAGGCGTTTTGTTTTTCCTGCTGATCCTGTTCAGGTTCCTGAAGCCACTGAGTGGTTGGTTTATCACTCCATGCCTAACAGAGTGCCTGGCACATAGTAAGTCCTCAATACATATTTGTTGAAAGAAAGAAAGAATGAATGAGTGAATGAATGTTTTTCTGTGTTACATCATTTATTTCACCAGCTGTTATGGACTGGAGATTCCCCAAGAATGGGGGAAATGTTGGAGGCTTACCCTTCTGGGGCTCTGGATAAGTAACCTGTAGGGAACCCTCAAGATAGTGGTGCATACGTTTTCATGCTCAAAGGGGTAGGCTCACCAAGAAGAAAGAAGAGATCTGGGAGTCAACAGTTCATCCACTGACCCATCAACCCAACCCATCTATCCATCCACTCACCCACCCATCCCTACCCATTCATCCATCTACTCATCTACCCATCCATCCAGGGGTGGGGGCAGATTGTGCAGGTTTTCATGCCCAGAGGGGCAGACCCATTGAGAGGGGAGAGGGAGAGATAGAGTCAACAGTTTATTTGTCCATCCATCCACCTACCTATCCAGTCATCCATCCATCCCATCCATCCATGTGAGGTTGGAGCCAGATTGTACATGGTCATTGAATGGCAGCCTCAAGATGTTAGACTGAAAACTATCTTTCGTGACAGCTGCCAAGGAGAGGAGGTTAACTTATATGAACAGCCCAAGTGGCTGCTGGAAGCTCACTAGAACTTAAGCAGGCCAAATAAGTGGGGCCTGGGCACTTCAAGAAGTCACCTCTCAGTGCCATCATGCCAGTTTTGAAGAGAGTTGGGGAAGAGATGGGACGCAGCTACTCTCATGAGCAAAACACCTAGATTAGGTACTTATTAACCCAGTTTATGCCAACTCTAAGGTGCAGGGAGCAGATGGAATGATCTGAATGGGCTGTACTCAAAAGCCAAAAGTTCCCAAAGAAGAGAGTACCTAGTTAGGCTCTCTGGCATCCTTGTTGGGTTTAGGGCTGGGTAACAAAAACTTTTTGAATGACTACATAATGTGGGAGGCAGTGACTTTCATACGCCCCTTCCTTCGAGTAGAGATTCCAAGTAGCTCTTCAGGGTTAAAGTCAAGCCTGGGGCAGTGAGGGGGCCAGGCCTCCTGGAGAAGTCTCTACCTTTCATCTCAGCCTCGCCTCTGGCACCTCCCTCCCACCGCCATGCTTGATTTCTCTCTGTGCTCACAGCATCTGGATCATAGGAGATGCTCAATAATGTTTATAGAATGAATGAGTGGGTAAATATATCCCTTAGTCAACAAATATTTATTGAGTGCCTACTGTGTGCCAGGCATTGTTCTAGAAGCTAAAGTACAACAGTAGATAGGACAAATGCTCTGTCCTCACGGATCTCAGTTTAGTGCTCAAAGTGTTTTAAAAACACAAAAGTGAGTCATACCTCTCATAGTTTATACACTGCTGCTGTTGTTTCCTGAGGTCTATGCCAAGTGAAGCTTGCAGGTGCCAATGGGTGATTGTGTCTTGGGGCCAAGAGTTGGTGATTGTTTCTGGGAAGAAGGGGTGAAGAGAGAGCAGCACCCACTAAGGAGCCAAGATTGGTGAGGATCCTAGCTACTGTATCCTGAGCCCTTGTATATGCCCGTGCATATACAGTGTATGTTTATCTCTCTGTTCTCCAATCACCCTATGAGGCAGGCTCTTTTTTTTTTTTTTTTTTTTTTGAGAGTCTCACTCTGATGCCAGGCTGGAGTGCAGTGGTGTGATCTCGGCTTATTGCAATCTCTACCTCCCAGGTTCAAGCCATTCTCCTGCCTCGACCTCCGGAGTAGCTGGGATTATAGGCGTGTACCGCCACACCTAGCTAATTTTTGTATTTTTAGTAGAGACGGGGGTCACCATGTTGGCTAGGATGGTCTCGATCTCCTGACCTCATGATCCACCTGCCTCGGCCTCCCAAAGTGCTGGGATTACAGGTGTGAGCCACTGCACCCAGCCGAGGCAGGCTCTTTTATTTGTTCTGCTTCCCCAAGGATGCACTGAGGACCCAGGAGCTGATGTGACTCACCCAAGGCCATGAGAGGAGGAGGTAGTAGAGCTAGGATTTGAATCCTGGTCTGTTTGGTTCCAAAGCCTGGGTTCTTAACCACTTGGCTCAAGTGCCTGGGAGGGTGGAAAGGGGTGGCAGGAGGGGTCTGCAGGAGCTGGAGGCTGGCTTTAGGAGGGCTTTGGAGAGCTGTCCTGCATGCCACCTTGTTCCTAACACCTACTTGTCCTTGAATGTGGAGCTGTCGTTGATGACTTCAGGCAGACCTACTAAGCCAGGCTCCCTGTTTCCTGCCCACAGAGAAGGCCATTTGGCAATGCAAATCATGTCTGCCCACACCAGCTATGGATCCTATAAGTTTACACAAATCAGTGAATAAAAATTACATATTGCTGTAATTTACAAACACCACCCCGCCATTTGTAGCTGCAGAGGGAGATGGTGAGTGCTCGCAGAAAGCTGTCTACAGCTCTTGGGCCCGCTGTGCGCGCTGCAGGTCTGGTATGGTGGCAGTCACTCAGTGCTGCTGCAGCCTCCACTGCTTTGGTGGTAGGTGGGGACCTGGTTCTGTGGTAGCTTTGAGGGTTGACGGAGTCCTGGCCATTTTTCTAAACATGCATTGATTCCTGCCCACATCTGGAGGCCACTCCAGAAACCAGAGAAACTGTCATAATAAAACAATTGGATACTCAGAAACTGTCGTAATAAAACAATAGTCACAGCAAACTCTCGCTGAGCACTTTCTATAGCTCCATGGCACAAAGGAATTTACCCTGTGAATTCTCACAACCACAGGGAGTGGGTACTTCATCATCGTCATTTTTTGAAGGTGGAAACAGGCTCAGAGAAGTTAAACAACTCACTGAAAGTTAACCAGTAGTTGGTGGAAACAATTCTAAACCTGGCTGATTTAAACATCTGGTCTGGCTCTTCGGCAGGAGGCTGCACTGCTCCAGCCCTGCTCCTCCTCCTGGTATTCATCAAAGGGAGCTTATTCGGGGGAGCAGACAGTGGCAGTGGACTCAGAGGATATGGGAGAACAAACTCGGGCCAGCTTACTGTGTGTTCCAAGGCTTTTGAGCGTGTAACCATTTGTGTTTCACAGTTGGGTCCTTATATGTGTTTGAGATTTTGCACATGACCACATGCCCAAAGTTGTATTGTGTGTGTCCTGCATATGTTTGCGTCCTCACGTGTGTGTTTGCAAGTGAGTGGCTGGGTGCCTTTGTGTTCTTGTATGTGTGTGTGTTCATACTAATGTACATTAAATGAGTATCCAATTTTTATTGGGTACTTACTATGTTCCAGGGACAACTGTAAGTGCTTCACAAGTATCAACTAATTTCATCTTCACAACAATCCTATGAGGAAGTGCTATTAATATCCTCATATCATAGATAAGGAAATCAAAGCACAGCGAGGGTGCCAAGTTGCTCAAGCATCCCTTCTGATTACAGAACACGTTTTCTTCCTTTACATCCACCCTCCCTCATTTTTGGGTCATATGGCTTAGGTATTGATTCCCTACCTCCCCCATACCTGGTTGGCCATGGGACCCAGGTGTGGCGAATCAGAGTCACTGTGATTGGCGCAAGCAGCTGAAGCAAGTAGCTGCTCATGAGAAGCACCTGAGGGTAGTTCAGTGTCACTCAAAGCATGGTCTGCAGACAGCATCGAATTCCTAGGTCCCACCCCTGAGCTCCAGAATCAGAAGTTCCGGAGCTGGGACCCAGGACTCTGTGCTTTCACAAGCCCTCCAGGTGACCCTTGTGTACTTGAGAGCCTGGACCATGAAGCCACACCATCTGGGTTGGGTTGGAATTCTAGCTGCACCACTCATTAGCTGTGGACAAGTTACGTAAGCTTTCTGTGCTTCAATCTCCTCATCCATGAAATGTAAATAACAGTAGTCCTGACCTTTTTAAGGATTAAGTGGGTTGAGACATACAAGTTCCTAGAGAAGTCCCTGGCATGTGACTTGTTGCAGGAGGGCTCACTGTCACTGTCACTCTGCAAGGATGAGCATGAGACCCAACCCTGCCCAATGAGCAGTCCTAGGACTTTTCCTGGTACCATTAGGAACAAAGTGGCTCCTTCTACTGGGGTAGGGTATAAGCCTGGAGCTGCTGGTGACCACATGCCTCCTCAGGGGGAAAGCTCGCCTGAGAATAAAATGACCAAGAAGGAAGTCAAGGGGTAAGGGGTCCCTGAGGACATTTTTGGAGCTCCTGGATCCATGCCTGGAATCACTGGACTTGTCAATTTCATGAGCAAATTCTTTTCCCTTTGGCTTCAGCCACTCTGAGTTGGGCTCCTGGCAGTTGCACATGGACAGCTCCTGCCAGGTGCCTCATCTGACTTAAACAAAGGAGTGACTGCAAGTGAGTCCAAGGCCATCAGTGAGTTGAAGCAGTGCTGGGATTCCTAAGCCCCAGTCTGTGATCTCTTATTGGCTGCCTTTTCCCGACAAGGCAACCCCAAACCGTATCTCCCAGGCCTCAACAGTCGGTTCTCTGGGGCGGGCATCTGTAGGCTGACCTTGCACATTAAAGGTGCCATTTCGTTTCTTTGTCAGCATCACCGTTTGCTTGGGAGGGGTGGCAGAGCTTCCTCCTGGAGTCCAAGCTCTGTATTAATCAATCTCATCATGATCAGAGGCACCTTAGTCATGTAGGGGCTTTTTGATGAGGCTCCTTGGCCTTTAGAGTGTCAAAAAAGACAGTCCTCTGCCAGGCTCTATCATGGTGATGCCAAGGCATCAAGCCTGGAGATGGGCTGAGGTTGGAGGCTTTGTGGGCAGTGATTCTGTCCGCCTCCTTTCCTGATTTGTGTGTCATGTGGGGCAGGGTCAGAGGCCATTTTCTGCCTTAGTTTCCCCAACTTGCAGGCCTCTGGCTTCCTGCTTCAGTCGCAGCCTGCCCAGGCCCTCTCTGCCTTCTGCCCTCATCCCCCTTGGTCTTGGTCTGCCCTACCTCTTGCCCAGTTTCCCATGGCTCTCTAGATCTCTCCTTCCACTCCCATCATCCCCATATTGCCCCATTTCAAGTTCCCACCTTCTCTCCATCTCCCAAGGTCCCAGCCTCCTTGAGCCTCCTCCATCTGACCTCTCTCCATCTCTCCCAGCCCCTGCAGCCCCCCATTCACGTCAGTTGTCCCTGTAACTACTGTTCTCTCTCCAGGGTTCTCTGAGTTTCTCTATCCTCTCTGCCTCTCCCTTCCTCCTTTCCCTCAGCCCTGCCTCGGGCAGCCACCCCACACCTGTCTGCCCCTCCTCCCCTCCCATCTCCTCCAGGTGGCCTGCTGCCAGTCTGGTACCAGCCGGGTTGCCATGGGAACCACTGAGCGGCTTAGGAAGCTGCCATAGATCTAATCACGGGCTGTGAGTTTTCAAGGAACAGCTCTTTTCGGTGCTGACAGCCGATTAGGCTGATGCTGGGAGGTGGGGGGCAGGGGGAACAGGAGCCAGGGAAGATGTCAGCCAAGGCAGGGCTGGCCCTCGAGGCACCTGGGAGCAGGAGGCCAGATCTGCCCAGCCTATGCTGTCTGTGCCTCATTGGCACTCTCAGACCCTCTGGAATTTTCCTGAAGAGATCATTGATGCTACATGCATTCTCTCCTTGCTTCCCTTTCACTCACATTCATTCATTGGTTTGCTGATTCATTCATTCACTCACCAAACCCTTCCTATTGGTCATGTACCTCAGAGCCTTTCCAGTGCAGTGGGAGAGACAAACCCTTACACGAACTCCTGCCTCCAGTAGGCCCAGTGTTCTGACTGGGGGTATCCAGGCCTGTGGGATCCCCAAGGAAGGCAGGAGGCCCATGCTACTTGGAGAGAGTGAGGGGGCCCGAGGATGTGCTTCACAGGGCATTTAGATCTGCATCTCCCGGTGGAGGAACAGGAGTTCGTCAGCCAAGAAGGGGAAGGCTTTCCCAGACCTGCAAGTTCCACCTCTGAAGTGACCACGGAATCTGTTTTTGAGTGTGCATCCCAGGCGATTCAGACACAGACCAGAGAGTGAGGCCGTGGGAAGTCACTACTGATGGAGACATTTCTGTGGGGGCTGCAGAGTGGCCCCCAGAGCAGACTCTTTTACAGCTGTGCTGAGGATGGCCTGGGGAGTAACCCCACTTCAGGAAAAATAGCCCGAAGTTCACAGCAGCCAAGTCTCCTGGGGTTAATGGTCTGTGTTTCTGGAGGGCAGAAGGTGGGGGATTCTCTGGGGGAGTTGTTTCCACTGCTTACACCTGCACCCCGTTTTAGTTGTGTAGCCAGCAGGGCTGCATAAGAGCTTTGCGGGGCCAGAAGAGCCTGCCAGCTTGGTCTAGTCTTAGATGGCTCCCCTGGTACCAGGCTTTTGGTTTTTCTCCTCTAAACCAGAGACTGTGTTTGCACATAATTTGCATACATTTGCATATGGTGTCGGCGGGGCCCAGCATAACATGCAGAAAACACATTTTTCTCGCCAGGGTGCTTTGCAGCCTGGATTAGAGCCCAGGTGCACAGAGACCAGGAGCTATAAAACTCTTCCCTCCTTCGGCCCTTGATGCTCCTCCAACTCACTCCTTCCTGCACCCCTCCCCACAGTGGAACTTAGACCCCAAGTCAGCAGGTCTGGGAAAGCCATTCCAGTAAGGAAGCCTGGATTGCTCTGGGTCTAGTTCAATTATACTTGCTGTGTGACATGGAAAGGTCACTTTTAGTGTCTCCGCCTGCCTTTGTATGAGTCTAGGTTTGACTGAAGATTGGGGGAGGAGGGTACAGAAGCATCACTTCATTCATTCCTTCCCTCCTTTATTCATTCATCTGATTCTATTCATTGTGTGCTTACAATGTACCAGGCCCTTGGTTCTAGAAGGAGCGAAACTAGCCATGTTCCCTGCCCTCTGGGGGTTTCAGGGAGACTGGCTTTAATCAAATGACCACACCAATCAATGTACAATTACAGTCTTGATAAGTGCTACACAGAGACATATGTGGTGCTACATGGAAGCTCAGAATTGGTCTGGAAGGTCATGGATGACTTCCTAGAGAAAGCATCCTTCCACTGAGATTGTATATAGACAAATAGGGCCAAGAAGAGCTTTCCACTTAGAAGGAACAGCATGTGCAAAGGCCCTGGGGTGGGAAGGAGCAGGATGAGTGTGCAGAGGGAGAGGAAGGCAGTGTGACTGAGTGGAGAGGGATGTGACGTGAGAATATGCAGGAAGGTGGGGCCGATTCCTCAGGACTTTTCAGGCCCGTTACGGAGGTTGTCTTTAAGACAGTGCTGCCTTTATTCTGAGAGCAGTGGGAACCACAAGGCGAGGAAGTGACATTAACAGCGTGTGGAGAAGGGGTGGAGCAGAAATGAGAACACCAATCCGGAGGCTGTGGGGGTTGTCCAGGTGACACAAGGCAAGGGCTTGACTTAGGGTCATGAAAGTGACCTGAGATCATCAGGCAGTAACATAAGCAAGATTTAATGGGAGATGGAGGACAGGGGTGTGAGGAGGTGTTGACAGTGACCTCTAGACTTCTGGACGGGAAGATGAGCCATTGACTGAAGTGGTGAACGTGGGGCTGGGGGAACCCAGGTTTGGGGGCGAAGAAAGGAATTGAATATGGTTAAATTTGCATTTCCATTCAAGCATCCTAGTGGTAGTTGGGTAGAAGGGAAGAGGCAGATAGGGGTGCTGTGTCCTTCCACCCCCAGTCCCCCAGCCACAGGAAGGGGGGCTCCCTGCATCCTGCACCTTACAGAAGCACCCAGCCTCATCTGTCTATATATTAGTGTTTTAGACTTATTTCTAATCTAAGAGTAAGCAGAACATTGGGGAATGCAAAGAGCACCTTCCTTTACTACGTGTATTAAACTTGCATCCTCCCTATATGGGAATTGTATTTTCTGAATTCCAAGACAGCACCCACAAAGGATTCTCAGGCTTGTTCCAGGACTAATGTGCACTATGATTTGCATGCTGTATAGGAACCGGGAAAACCAGAAGGGAAGGCAGGAGAAAGGAAAAAGGGACCTATTTTTAGTGAACATCTACTGGATGCCAGACCTTAGGCAAGCCTTTTCTCTTTTACTAGCATTACACTGTTTAATTCTCACAAAAGTAAGGTATGTATTATTGAGCCCGTTTTACAGATGAGAACACTGAGGCTCAGAGAGGTTAGATACGTTGTCCCAATTGCACAGGTAGTATGGGTCGGGGGTGGAATTTTAACCCAGGCCTGCCTATGTCTAAAGCTCATGTTCTTTTCACCACACCAGTCCTATCTGAAAGTGGAGTTCTAATCTGGGGCCCAGGAAGGATTTGGCTTTCTTCAGGGCCAGGGAACTGGAGGGCAGAGTGTCTACTTGGTTTATGCACTGCCCGTCTAGCGGGAGCTCAGAGCTGAGCGTTCTCAGTCCAGTTGTCCGCACCTGGCTCCCACTCCTAATTTAGCAGCTTCAACGCCTCTTTCACCTTTCAGCTGCAGCCACTTTGGTCTTCTCACTGTCCCGTGGGAGTGCCAAAGGCTTTCTTACCTCTACACCATTGCTTCTGCTGCTGCCCCTCTTAGAAAGTCTTGTTCTGCCCAAGCCTTGCCCACCCTCCACATCCCAGCTTCCAGCACATCCCTTCTTGTCCTTTGTGACCAGCTCAGGGGTCTCCTCTGTGAACCCTCCCCTGATTCTCTGGGCAGAGTTGAGCCCTCCCTCTCATGGACCAGCAGGGTGCTTAAGAGTCTCCCAAGGCCCGGTTCAAATCCTGACTCTTCCACTTAGGAGCTCAGTGAGCTGCAGCAAATTACTTAATCTCTCTGGGTCTCAGTTTGCTGCCCTGTAAAGTGGGGATCATAATGGCACCAACTTTACAGGCTCATGGTGAGACTAACGTAATGAGATGAGTGAGACGATGCCTGGCAGACTGTGAGCCCTGGATGGACCCAGGTGGCATGCAGCCCACTGTTAGGTGCATATTTATTTACTCATTTGTCTTCCCCTCCAGGCAAGGAGCTCTTTGAGGATGGAGCCCTTCTTTTATTTCAGTATTTCCAGTGCCTACCACAGGGCTGATACAGACTAGGTATCTAGTGTGCATTTATTGAATGAATGGACAGGTGCCAGAGTTTTTATTCTATATATTTTGTCTTCCCTTCCCTGCGTTTAGCTTTTCAGAGGTTACAACTGGGTTTCATGCTTAGCCGTGCCCTTCACAGAAGCAGACCTGCACACAGTAGGTTCCCAATAAAGGTTGGTGGTTTATTTCTGCAGGCAATCCCTTCCCAAACAAACAGCATCCAGCCTCTGATCTACATAATCATCCGCCACCCTCCTGGGTGTAATGGATACATATTTATTATTGCCTACGTGCCTCTCCTCCCCTGCCGAGCACCGTATTAAATGGCTGTTCCTCAGCTCAAGTGCACAAATATTCCTTTCAAAATTATTACATTCACCTTTTGTTGGCAGAACATGCCATATGAAACATCCCAACCTCTTACTGGGTGTAGGTGTCTGCTTTCTGCTTCCGCCTCAACAGCAGTACTGAGGCCAGAAGGCCTTGTCAGGGTTCCAAGTGCCTGCGTGGCCAACTATTGGCTGGAACCAAGGAGCCAGTGCGGGACCTGATTCTAGGTTAATCTGAGCTGACCTAGTCAAGGCTATCATCATCACATCATTGACTTCATCACTGACACCATTACCCACATTACCACCATCACATGGCCATAGCCACCAGCACCGCTACAACTATCATCACCACCATCACTACCATCATGACTGTAACCACCACCATCACCACCATCATCACCACTATAACCACCACCATCACCACAATCATTACCACCATCACTACCTCCACCACCACCACTACCACCACCATCACCACCATCATCTCCACAACCACCATCACCACAATCATTACCACCATCACTACCCCTACCACGACCACCATCACCAACATCACCACTACCATCACTACCATCACCACAATCATTACTATCATCACTACCTCCACCACCACCACCACCAACAACATCACCACTACCACCACCATCATCACCACCATCATCAACATCACCACCACCATCACCATCACCACCCCTACCACGACCACCATCACCACCACCATCACCAACATCAACACCACCATCACTACCATCACCACAATCATTACCACCATCACTACCTCCACCACCATCACCACCATCATCTCTACAATCACCATCACCACAATTATTACCACCATTACCACCATCACTACGTCCACCACCACTACCACCACCATCACCACCATCGTCTCCACAACCACCATCACCACAATTATTACCACCATCACTACCCACCACCATCACCAACATCACCACTACCATTACCACCATCACCACAATCTTTACCACCATTACTACCCCCACCACCACCACCACCATCACCACCATCACCACCATCATCACCACCATCACCACCATCATCACCACCATTACTACCCACTTCGCTGCCATGATTGCCAGTGCCATCTGCACAGCCACCATCATTACCTCCGTTATCAACATTGCCACATCATCATAACCATCATTTTCACCATCATTTTCACATTCATTACTATCACAATTAATACTATTAATTACTAATATTTATTGAGAGCTTTATCTATGATAGATGTAGAACTAAGCCCCTTATGTGTGTGACTTTATTAATCCTCCAAATGACCTTAGAGGCAGGTACATTTTAAATTCTTGTTTTACACTTGAGAAAACTGAAGCTCAGAGAGGTTAAGAAACTTGCTCAACATCATAGAGTCAGCAAATGGTGTTTTTTTTTTTTTTTTTTTTTTTTTAACTCAGCAGACATTTAATGAGTGTTCATTAGCACATAGGATACGTACCTCCCATTACCAGGGACACAAAAATGAGTGTATTTCCTGACTACAGGGATCTTTACAGCTTTCTCAAGGAGACCAGACATATAATTAATACAACACAGCCTACAGGTGTGTCTTTGAGCGATAAGGTATACCCTGAGGGCCACAGGAGGGAAGATCATTTCTGGTTAAGACCTAGACCCAGAAGCATTCCTATAATACGAACATTTTGATAAAATCTGTTCTAAGCTTTTTGTTCATGTAAGAGCCTTCTTGGCCAGGCCTGGTGGCTCATGCCTGTAATCCCAGCACTTTGGGAGGCCGAGGTGGGTGGATCACCAGAGGTCAGGAGTTCGAGACCAGCCTGGCCAACATAGTGAAACCCCATCTCTACTAAAAATACAAAAATTAGCCAGGTGTGGTGGTGCACACCTGTAATCCCAGCTACTCAGGAGGCTGAGGCAGGAGAATCACTTGAACCCAGGAGGCGGAGGTTGCAGTGAGCCGAGATCGCGCCACCTCACTCCAGCCTGGGCAACAGAGCAAGACTCTGTCTCAAAAAAAAAAAAAAGCCTTCTTGTCTTTCTGACTGGCTCAAAGGAAGACTTGGCTGTCTCTCCAACTCCTCCTGCCTACGCCCTAGGCCAATTTTTCTTGCTGTGCCAGGTTTGCCGAGACCGCTATCTTGGTTTCCAGCTGGAAGGAAGTTTAGCAGCCCTTTTACAGATGGAGAAAACTGAGGCTCAGAGAAGGGAAGAAACTTATTGAAGGGAGAGAGCAAACTCTTCTTTTTCAGTTCCCTGGCAGTGCAGTCATTCTGTGAGGGCTCTTTGGACTCTGAGTTTATCAAGAATGAAAGGGGAAGTGCCTGTATTGGGACCCTCTTTCCTCATCAGCTGTTTTATGTGGTATATGGTGGTGGGGGGCCTGGGGGTCTCTGGCCCCCTGTTGCTTCTCCTCTTTTGGTCTCTTCCAAGGGGACCTCAGGACAGCTGGGTGGGCCTGGGGGAGGGGGCTGAGAGCTCTTGTTCATCTTCGGGAGTTCATATTCCCCATGGCTGGCCAGGGAATCCTTTCCTCACTGAGGGATCACATGGCATGGCCTCCAGAGCCCCATCTGAACACCACGTGGACAGCACTTCAGTCTGCGTGTTCTCTTGGAGTAGCAGACTGGCCCTTTTCCCGAGAGGCTGGAGCAGGCAAGAGGGAGAGTGGAAGGATTTTGAGATGTTTCCTGAGCGATGAATGCAACCCCACCTTTTGGCATTCTCTCAAGGACTGCAGAAAAGCCTTCAGCTGGTCTTTTGATGATCTCTGGGTATGAGACCAATGTTTCTGTGAATGTGACTCATGCTGAGGTTGACTTCAAGGAGGAGGCGAAATGGCCTGGCTCTAAGAGGGTTACACTTGATTCCTTCGTTTATTTGCTCTTTCAACAAATAGTTTTTGGCCTCCCACGAAGTGTCAGGCATTGTGCTGGGAAGGGGGGTGGCAGTGGTGAGGACAGAGTAGATGTGGTTTCTGCCCTTATGGGGAAGAAGGGAAGACAGATGTGACTCTAGTAGTTACATGAATGGAAACAATTACACACAGTTTTAAGCTCTACCCCCAAAGAAGCAAAAGCTGCTGAGAGAACGTGGAACAGGGACTGGCCAGTGGGTTTTGGGCATCACGATAATAACACTTAGGGAGTACTAATGGTGCTGGGTGGGCTGGGCTGCAGCTGCGGCACTGGTTGTTAGCTTGGTTAGCTGGCTGTAACCTGTGTTGTATCAGTTCTTCAATATTCTGTTATCTTCAGGGCCACGTGCTGTTCCCAGCACGTCACTCGTACATATTTACTCATTTCATCCTTACCCCTATGAGATAAGAACTCTTGTTATTTTACAGATTGAGAAACTGAGGCACCGAAAGCTTGAGTACATTTTCCAATAATATACAGCTAACAAGTAGCGGGTGAGGGTTTGAACGCAGGCCCTCTGGCTTCAGAATCTAGCCTTTCTCCATTCCGCTCCTAATGCTTCTGGTGGATGAGTGAGTTTAACGAGGTAAAGATGGGGCAGGTGTGGGGTTGGGGTGGGTTTCAAGCACAGAGCTGTGTGGAAAATGCCTGGTAGTAAAAAGGGCACAGGACACTCAAGTAAGCAGGTGAGGCTGGTGCAGCTGGCATTAGGGGCCAAGGGGCTGGGGGGTGGGGAAAGAGGGCAGGTGACAGGGAGGGGAAACGGACAGAGCAGGATTACATGGAGCCTGGGAACGTTACGGTTCCGGCCAGGATCCCAGCAGAGTGAGCTCCACAGGGGTGAGCACAGTGCCTCTTTTCTTCATTCATGTATACCCAGCTCTGAGCACACTGCCTGGCACATAGGAGATGCCCAATAGTGATCTGGTGAAGGACAAAGGAGGGAGCCAACTCCCTTCTCTCCAGCCCTCACCCAGCTTCGGCTTCCCCAGTTCCCACTGTCTATTAAAATTCTAATTGCTGGGGCTCCAGCCCTGGAAAACGCAGTTTAGTAAATCTTGGTGGGCCTGGGGATCTGGATTTTCAATAAGCTCCCAAGATGATTCTGACTTTGCCTGGTTTCCCCTGGACACTCCTGGAAGCTGATGGTTCTGCTTGTAAGGGGGCAGCATGGGGGTGGGGTGTTGCCCTGCAGACACTTGCTGGGGGACACACCTTGAGCTCACTGCCCATCTCAATGTCTGTCTACAGCACTGTGGAAAGAAACACTGTCGGTGGGCTTTCCAGTGCTGGTTTCCTGGCAGCCCTCTCCTCCTCTGGGGTTGTGGACGTCCCGGGCTGACCCTGGCCACCGGAAAACCTGGACTGGATCATCCTTGATATGGTCGCTATGGCTGTGTCCCCACTCAAATCTCATCTTGAATTGTAGCTCCCATAATTCTCACATGTTGTGGGAGGGACCTGGTGGGAGATAATTGAATTATGGGGGCAGTTTCCCCTATACCATTCTCGTGGTAGTGAATAAGTCTCAAGAGATCTGCTGGTCTTATAAGGGGAAGCCCCTTTTGCTTGTCTCTCATTTCTCTCCTGCCTGCCACCATGTAAGACATGCCTTTTGCCTTCCGCAGTGATTGTGAGGCCTCTCAAGCCACGTGGAACTGTGAGTCCATTAAACCTCCTTTTCCTTATAAATTACCCAGTCTTGGGTTGTCTTTATCTGCAGCATGAAAACGGACTAATACAATAGTTGACCTTGAGTTTTAGGCATTCTAGAGATCTGTTGGGAACCGAGAGAGAGAGAAATCATCCAACAAACTAATTAGTCAATCTAGAGAAGAGAGAGGGAAGAGGAGCGGGGTGGAGACAAGGGAAGAAGGTAAAATAGAAGAGATGGAGGAGAGATTGAGAATGGAGACGAGGAGTGAGAAGAGAAAGAGGGTGAGAACAGACAGCGAGAGACAGAGAGGAGAGACTGCTGAATGTGGGGATGTGGTGGTTCTGGGGGGACAGCCCTGAGCAACAGCATTGTAGGCATTTGACAGAAAGGGCCTAGTTGTCCCAGCTATTCTTGGAGAGGGCCTGAGGGGTCACACATGAGCACAGCTTACAGGTGGTGCAGGTGTTGAGAGAGGTGGTCATTCCCCTGATAGCCATCATCTTATAGTTTGTTGTTGTTGTTTAAGATGGAGTCTCAATATGTCGCCCAGGCTGGAGTGTGATGGTGCCAACATAGCTCATTGCAGCCTTGAACACCCAGGCTCAAGTGATCCTCCCACCTCAGCCTCCCAAGTAGCTGAGACTACAGGTGAGCACCAACTACACTTGGCTAATTTTTGTATTTTTTTGTAGAGACGGGCTTCTGCTGTGTTGCCCAGGCTGGTCTCAAACTCCTGGCCTCAAGCAATCCTCCTGCCTCAGCCTCCTAAAGTGTTGAGATGACAGGTGTGAGCCACCACACCCAGCCATCTTACAGTTTTGAAGCAGGTGAAACTGGCAGGGCTGGAGGTGGCTGGGAAAGGCGGCTGTGCCAGGCCTAGTGGAGGCTGGGGCGCCACTTATCTCATTCAGAACTGAAGACCTGAGCTGTGACGGCGCAAGGGCCCTCGGCACCTCGGCCATTAGCAGAGGGACTGGCAGTTGCACAGGCCAGAAAGGAGCCCACCTGTAGGAAAAAGATAAGTCTGATGAGCCAGCCTCAGTTTCCCTAGCTAGAAAATGTGGGCATGGGACCAGGAGATCATACCCACAGCTACTAACATTAACCTCTTGCTATGTATCACACTCCTTTCTTGGGCCTTCTGGGAATCCATCCTGAGCTGGCCGGACTCACCATTCCTACCTCAGCCCCTGCCACTCTCCCCACACCATCCTGCCATCTTTCAACCTCACCAGACGGATGTATGCCAAGCCTGTTCCTGCCTCAGGGCCTTTGTACGTGCTGTTCCCTCTGCAGAATGTCTTCCCGTGGTCTTTCCTGACTGGCTGCTTGCCATCACCTCTTCAGAGAAGCCCTCCATCATCACCCTGCCTCAAGTAGCTTCCCAGTCACTTGCCTTTACAGTACGCAGTTTTGTTCTTTGTTGTCACTCTATTTTATTCCCCATGTTGTCACTCTATTCCCCTTCCGGCATGGGTGCTGCATTAAATCGGGAACCTTGTTCCTTCTGGTATCTGGGGTGTCCCACTGCTACCCCCATGTGAGTGCCTGGCACATATAGATACTTGATACCTGCTTGCTGAATAAATGAATAAGTGCAACTTGATACGTTGGTGCTTAATTTGTGTTATTTCAAGTAGGTGTCATAGATATTTGCTTTCATTAGGTATTGAGGGAGATGTTATCGTCAGGGTCCTACACACAAGGAAACTGAGGTTCCCAGAGGTGAGGTCACACAGCTGGGACCTGGACTCAAGGCTCTGCCTCCAAAACCTTCTCCCCCAGGGTGCCCCGACCTTTTGTGGAGCAAAGAGGAGACACCAGCCACGAGGAGCTGGGGGTAATCTTTGTGCTTTGGAGATGAGGAGGTGATGGCTGCGGGTGAAGTCACTCAGCACTGCCACCCTCAGGCCTGTGGTGGTAATGCCTCTAGGCTCGTTCCTGGGGCACACTGCCTGCAACTCTGTGATTCTCAGAGACCCAGGGCAGGGCTGGGAGCAAGTGGCTGCTGTGTGGTTCACACACGACCTCCAGCAGTTGGCTCCTAGAGGTGCCCAGTGGGAACAATACACAGGGATTTCAGGAGAGAGTGCTGCCCTTCAAATCATTCAGGCTCATTTCCCAGGCAGGCCCAGCACAAGCCACAGATTTCCCCAGTGGCACAGCGTGCTGCTTAGCCTCCTACCCACGGGACAGGTGCCCCTTGCCTCTGTGGGTAGCAGAGAAGTGCCTCATGTGTCCGAAGACTGCAAAAGTCTGCTTCACTGGTCACCGGTCTGTCGGCAGTGTTCTACACCTCTCCCAACCCCTGAGCTGAGCTTTATCGTGGTCAAGGGGCAAGATCATGGCTATTAGAGCCATCTTGGTCTGGATTCAAGTCCCAGCTATGCAGCTTACTGGCTGGGTGATGTTAGGCGAGTCACATTACTCTCCAAGCCTCAGTTTCCCTATCTGTAAAACGGAGATGCTTATCAAAGTGCTTGGTTCAGAGTTAAGGCAACAAGCGGCATATCAGCCCCTTGCCATCTGGCCACACTTTCACCTCTAGCCACTCCTGCCCAGTTCCTCTGCCATGCTTTGCACACACTGTTCTCTGCCTGGACGCTCACCCTGCCTTGCCTGCTGGGCCAAGGTCTCTTCCTTCTACATGGCAGGCATCTCCTCCAGGAAGCCTTCCCAGACACCCTCAGAGCATTGGTCTATTCTGGGTTCTCTGAGCCTCCATACTGTTAGAGTGGTGAGGTCTGTAATGGTCAGTGTGTGTGGACCAGGGTTGGGTCGTTTTCGTCCCATGTCCGCAGCCCAGGACTCAGCAGCAGTAATATCAGTTGAATACATAGGTGAAAAAAGCACTCAAAGATAGAAATGAATTAATGAGTAGAGAAAGGAAAGAAGAAAGCATGGAGGAAGGAAAAAAACAAAATGAAGGAAAAAGAGAAGAAAGCAAGGGAGGGGGAGAAAACAGAAGAGAAAAAGAAAAGAAATGAGAGAGAAAAGGCAGAGAAGGAAGTGGGTCCTCCTAGGATCCTTCCCGCCATGCTGGTGTCTCAAGTCCCAGCTATGAATCTTACTTACCCCCCGTCCTGCCTGCTTATGTCTGCCTGTCACTCCGCAGAGGTCCTCAGTTGCCTCCGGCTCCCACAAAATATTCATTGTTCTTTTGCCTGCTCTGCTCCGCCTCTCCCTGCTTGTTAGGTGCCAAAATGGTGGAATGATCAGAGGTAAAGCACGTCTGTCACCAGGCATGGTGGGGCTGATTCATCGAAAGACGCTCCTGTCCCGCAGGCTCCGCTGCAGAGGCTGACTCAGCCCTGGCTGCCTCTCTCCTAAGGTCACAGCTGTGTCTTCCCCAGAGGGTCCAGGAAATGTAGCACAGGCTTCGAAAAGGGCACAGCCCCTGGAGCTAGAGAATTTCTTTTTGAGCAATTGGGATGAGAGAACCCTTGGCTTGAATGTGGTGGGGCAGACCCTAAGGATGCTGGAAGGGGCTGGGAGGTGGTTCAGCCTGTGCCGGAGCTAGGGGAGCCCCAGTTCCACTTGGCATTCTGGAACAACCTGGTGGGCAATTCCTTGAGCACGATCCAGGAAGGCTGGTATCTGGGGATGGGCTTGGGCTGGTAGGGGAGCGGGTAGGCTTTCCAGATGGGACTGGAGACAGGGCTGAGAGAGCACGGGAGAGTCAACACTCTGCAGGCTGGGAGGCAGAGGCCAAGATTCAGAAAGGCTGCCAGAGCCCAGCCAGCTGCAGTCTGAGAAGACAGCCACTGAGAACCCAGCTAATAGCTGCTTTTTCTGTGCACCTACTATGTGCCAGGTCTCTACCATGTACTCGGGCTCCAGGGGCCTTGTTTTATTCCATCCTCACAGCAGCCTTCTGGCATAGGTGTCACTGTCATCTCCATGTGAGGAAACCACAGCTTGGAGAGGTCAGAAATCCTCAAGCCCATGGCTGTAGAATGTCAGAGTCCCGATCTGAACCAAGAACAGCTAAGCCCTGTTGCCTTCCTGACAAGGCCTACCCTTTAGAAACGGCTTACTAATTTTTCTAGAATATAATAATACATGCTAGCTGTAGAAATGTAGGGAAGTAGAGTTCAAAGAAGAAAACAGAATTTACCCCAAACCCAGCATTTTTTCCCCTATGCCCTTAAAAAAAACCACAGCAGGCACCATGTGGCTTCTTGTTATTCCTACTTAACATTAGAGCAGAAGCACTGTCCTAGGAGAATACAACTTTTGGCAAGTATAATTTTTACTGGCTGTCATAGTATTCTGGTTGGGGATGCGTGCCCTAATTTCCTTAGCCATTCTCCTATACCTGGACATCTGGATGGACTCCAAAGTTTCACTGTTATAAACAAGACTGCTATGTGTTTCTTCGTGTTCAAGCTTTTTCTATGTTTCAGGCCTGAGTATTCAGGAGATTTCTGGAAGGGAAACGATTGGATCAAAGGCAGGGCTGCTTTGGGGAGTGGATGGATTGGAAGAGGACCAAGGAATCCTGGCAGTCACCCCCAAGAAGGGTACTTCTTTTTCTAAGAGAGATCAGCTCATTGAGGGAGGCTACCTTCCTTTGGACTAACCGGCCTAAGTTAGACTGACATCAGAACTTTTGATGATACCTTTTTGACCTTCTGACTGTTTCTTTACCCTCTAATAAGCACTGCGGGTGTGTGTTGAAGGGCCCTTCATACATTCACCTTGCTACTGGGTTCCTGGAGGCATTCGCGGATTCGGAGAGCTTGGGGATAATCTTATTCAACCCTTCTCATATGCACACAGGTGTACCATTTGACAGGTGCAGTGACTGAGTCCCAGTAAGGACAGGTAACTTGTTTAATCTGCCTGAGAGTAACTTTGCTAACAGCAGATGGAGGCTCCCTGGCTCCATGGCTCCCACCACTGTGTTAGATGCCTTGCATTTTTTTTTTTATTCCAGGTCATATAATTCTATCCCCAAGCATAATGAAGAACAATTGCTGGTATCATGGTTGCCATGGCAACACTGGCTCCAAATTTCCTGCTAGAGGTGCTGGGAGTGAGGGCTTGGGCTATGAGGGTTCTGAGGCTGGGATGGGGGTGCTGACTGGAATGGGGCTGGAGTCCACTGAGCTCATGCCAGTGCGATGACATCACCCTGATGCCCTCAAGGAAGCCCCAGGGCTGGGCCCAGAGCATGGACTGTCACCAACAATGCTCCAATTTGGTGCTGATGTTCCCAGTGCAAAGAGAAGCAGGATCCATGTTTCACTTTTTTTTTTTTTTTTTTTTAAGACTAGAAGATGAGAGGCACAGCTGAGTCCCGGAGCAGACTGAGCCACCTAAGAGGGGAGGAACCGCTGCAGAGAAACCGTGTCAAGCCTTTTTGAAGTTACAGGGGGAGAATAAGAGAGCGGAGGCTCCTGGTGGCTGGTGACAGGTGCTGATTTGTTCTGGGGAAACAGCACAGAAAGTGCCTGGAGAGGAGGCTGGGCCAGAATGGGGTGCAGGCAATGGGAAGGACTCTTAAGACACAGTCCTGGGCTCGTAGGCAGGACCAACCCCCAAACCTGTCCCCCCAGGAGCCTGCAGAGCCACTGCCCTGACAGGGGACACCTCACCTCCTCTCCTTGCAGCTGCTCTTGGCTGGGAGAGCAGAGAACAGGGTACAGGAGAGAAGTCCCCAGAGTACTGAAGCTGAGGCTGGGGCGGTCTTCACTTCCGTCTTTCCTCGGCCCTTTTCCTGTTCTCTTGTCTTTTCTCTTTCTCTACTTTCCTTCTCCCTAGCCCAGTCTCTCACCTCTCTTCATCCTCTGGGCCTTTTCTTCTTCCTCTCTTGCCCTCATTCTTCCTTCTCTGTCCCTCTTGTCTTCTCTTTTACCTCCTCTCTTCTTCCTTCCTTCCTATAGCTATGCCCTCTTCCCTCCTTTCTCCTGTCCCCAACCAGGGCATTAGAAATGCATCCCAGTTACACTGATCTGATCACTGCATATTGTATGCATGCATCAAAATATCACATGTACTCCAGAAATATGCAAATTACTGCATAGCAATAAAAAGAAATGTAGCTCCTTTGCCTCACGTACAGAAAAGCCAATCTCAAGTATAAATAAATAAACAAACAAATAAATAAAACAAACCACACTGCCCCCCCCCCCCGGCCTCCCAGCCATCATCTGGGCCTGCCACTATTTGCTCAGGGTATCTAAACGTCAGCCAAAATCAAAGAAAAAGTTTTAAGATCTATTGTTAAAAATTTCCAAAGCTAAGTAGACATGCATGTACAGTAGCATTTCCCAAACTGTGACTTAATAAACTCCAAGCCTTCAAGTTGGGAGAGGTGGTTCCGTGATATGGTTAAAAGCACAGACTCAAGCCCATCTGCCTGGGTTTAAATCCTTGCTCTGCAGCACGATAGTTATGTGACCTTGAGCAAGGGCTTAAGTTAAGTCCTTCTGTGCCACAGTTTCCCTCTCTGCAAATGGTAATAATAATAATACCTGCTTCATAAGTTGTTGTGAAGATTAATTGCCTTAAAATGGAAAGATCTTAGGACAGTGCCTGGCTCTTAATAAGTGCTCTGTAAGTGTTAGTGATTCCTAGAAGCATTGCATGAAAGGAAGTTTGAAAAACACTGAATACTTCTTGGCTGCCATCTTGAAAATAACACAATAGCACATTAGAGGGTCCAGAAGTCCTACAGCAAAAGACCTGTATGACTCTGTTTACCTTAGTAATCCTTAAATTTATTTTTACTATAGTACTCCCAATCTCTTCTTTTATGCACAAAACACCTGTCTCTGAGGACACTCTCACTTTTTGAGTGGATCACAGTTTGAGAACTGCTGATTTGGGATTACTCACTGTCTGGAGACCATGTTGAGTGAGGCAGAGTGAGAAAGCATTATCTGAGTCATCAGGAAGACCTAGGGTCCAATACCAGCTTTACCCTCCCCAGCCACAGGGCCCAGGAAGTGTGTGGGCAGTCCTCAAGAGGAGAAAAGACTTGCCCAAGGCCACACAGCAAGTTAGGGTGAGACTCAAGATTATTACACAGGAATTCCAAGCCTAGACCTTTCCATCTCCCTCCTCTTCCTCATTATCAAATAAAGGCAGGAGGTCTTTGCGTTGTTGCTGCTGAGGGACGGTCCCTCCTCATCTGCTCCCTCTCTGGTTGGCTTTTCATGCCTTTCAGGACCTGGGCTGCAGTGCTCACCCCAGAGCACATGCTTTTCTCCCAATCAGAGAGAGGGAGGAGGCGAGATGTCCTCAGTTTCCCACTCACCCAAAAAAAAAAAAAAAAAGTAAAAGAGCTAAGGCATTTTTTTTTTTTAAAAGCACCCCACATAGGCAGAGTGACCAAGTATAATCCTTTCGAGAGATGACTTGTGTGCCCTGTCCCTGGTGCTGAAACATGGCTGGGCACCTGGGCAGTGGTCTCCAACCCCAGCACTGGCTGGAAGGGCTGCTGCAGAATCTCCTGTGGGAGTGGAGGGGAGGGTTCCACTTAATTCTGTGATTTCAAGGTCTTGCATCTTACCTGTTGGATCAGAATCCCCTGGGGTGGGCACCTGCCGTCCAGTGTTTGAAAATCTCCGGGGGAAGGGGTGATTTGGGACCCCACTACCTTGGGGAGCATTTATGTAACCCAACCCTGGCCCACCTCTCTCATAGATCATTGTTTGTCAGTGATATTATTTTGTGATTTTCTGAAAAAAATTGTAATTTTGATACTCTTGCAGGAAAGAAAACTCCATGATATATTTTTCCTATTAATGGGGCAGACGTTACGCCTGTTGACAGTTCTATTATTTTTATGGCAGTAGCAATTTTTTTCTACTCTGGGGGCTTTAGGATGCATATTCCTAGTGAATCCATATTTGTGGTCCTCTCGAGTCCACAGGAGCTAAGTGAGGCTATTCCCTCTCCATTCCTTCTTTTGGCCTGCAGGTCTTGTGGTTTACGGAGTTGGAATGGTCTTAATTATGTTCGCGTGTTCTCTGTCTCCATGTTGCACTGCTCCAGGCAGAGATGAGAAGGTTCTGCTGTGGTATTTGTTCTTTCAGCACTTCTCTTTTCCCCTGGGATCCTCAGGAAAATCCTCCTTGGTGGAGAAACAGTTGCATTGGGCGTCCTGCCAAGAAATATGCCAGCGAGATGGGGCCAGAGAGCTTCATTAGCCTGTGACGAGGCCCCTGGGCTCTAATACTGGGGAGAAGGGTGGATTCTACCATTGCATCCTGTCTCATCCTCTTATCTGATGTCCCGGATGCTAGAGCAGGTAGCTCTGAGGCCAGAAGGAAGTATAGAGTCACGGTTACAAGCACAGGATTTGGAACTGGACCTGGGTTCAAATCCTGGTTCTGCTTTTTGCTAGCCATCTGACTTTGGACAAGTTTTTTTTTTTTTCTTTCCCAGTTACTGGGCCTCTGTTGCCTAATGTGTAAAATACAGACAGCACTACGCTTGCTTCAACAGGGTTGAGGTAGAGATCAAGTAAGAAAATTGATATAAAGTGTCATCCTATAAACCATCGTAGCTTATTACAATCATACAAATGGATCTCTATCCAAGTGACGATGGCAAACTTTAGAAAAGCATTTACATTTTATTGTGATATTCTTGGAGTCCTGCAAACTTCCACTCCTATGGTGGAGTAGAAATTGAGTTCTAAGAATGAAGTTGAAGGCAGATGTTTGAGGCCATGGAAGGGCAGTGTTATATGTCCAGATCAGAGTGTTGATTGCTGCTCTTTCTCAGGCCTCTTCCCGAGGTAACTCCAAAGGGCAGCCCAGTGAGAAAGAAAGGAAACCATTCCAGGCGTGGAAAAGGTCCCTGAGTTTCCCCCAGCCTCTAGCATGGGGGCCCTTGGCCAGCATGGGCCTGGGGCTGCTTGGGTCTTAGGGTTGGCCTGAGGGAGCAAAGCTGGGGTGCCCCTGCCCTCTTTGCACAGACAGGAAGATGGAGGCCCAAAGGGGTCAAGCGACTTTGCCCAAGGCCATAAGGTTAGTTGGCAGCAGGACTAGGGCACCCTTTTCATCGCACCACAAGGCCTCCTTGGCAGGGTGCAATGTGTCCAGCCACTGGCTTCTGTCTAAAGAAAGAAAGATTCAAGGAGACATGGATTCGTTTCTGGAAAAGTGGATCGGATTGGTTCTGTGGGGCCCCCAAGGAGTAACAGTGTAGCTAAAGAGTTAGGGACATGGATTTCAGCATCAGGCAGACTGCAATGTGAGTTTTGACTCACTATCCTCCACTGTTGTGAGCTTGGGCCCCAAGAGCCTCAGTTTCTTCACTGTGCAGTGGCAGTAATGAGAAACACCACGTCGGTGTTGTGGTGAGTCAATAAGACAATCCATGGTGATACCTACGAGGAAACACTTTGCTTCTTTTATGAATAATACTTTAGGTCTGTGTTTATTCACATGCTAAGATGTTAGTAAGAAAGTGAAGAGGTTACACTATTGTCAGGAATAGCAATAGCCTAAATTGTATGCAAAATTGTATACGCAGACTTCCAATGATGCAAGGAGCTGCCTGCGCAACAGTGAGCTCCTCATCACTGGAGGTGAGCAAGCCCCTGGTGGGGGTGAGGCAGGGAGGATTTGGGCATCTGCCAGAGAAATGGCCCAGCACCCCGATGCCCATAATGCCCCCTCTCCCCCTTCTCAATTATCTGGCTCCCGCTCACTGGGGGCCCCTGTTTTCCAAAGCAGCAAGCAGCCTGCGTGGTAATTACTTTTGGACTTATTAAGCATAATTATCCCCTAATCGCATACAACCAGTAATTACTGTGGCTGTTACCAGGGGCCTACCCATGCAGGGCCGCCCTCAGCACTGGTGTCCAACACCCAGCTGGGGCCTGAGGTGGAGCTGGTGCTCCCTGCCATGGGTTTGGGGGTGGGGGTGTCGGCTGGGGTGGGGCTGCTACATCTGAGATCCCCAACATGGTGCCCCTTCAGCCTGGGCACCAACTGGTGAAGGAGTCGCTCACAAATGCCAGCCCTGGGGCCACCCCAAGCTCCAAGGTGGCAGGGTCCTTCCAAGTACTCCCTTCCCGGTGATGCTTGCCCAGGCTGCCCTGCCTTTGCCCAAACCATTCCCTCCTTCCGGGCTCTCTTTCTGTCCTCCTTTTCCCCTTCCTTCCCTCCAGCCTCCTATCCACCCTCTTTTCTTCTTACAAATATTTACTGAATCTCTTTTATGTTCCTGGCACTATTTCTAGTACTGGGGATACAACAGTGAAGGGAAAAAATGGCAAAAATCCGTGCTTTCATGGAGCTTACTGTCTATTTGGGAGAGAGAGAGAATGAACAAAATCAGTAAGTGATGTAGGGTATTAGAAAGGGTTGAGTTCTATGAAGGAATAGAAAGCGGAATGTCAAGGAGGAGGTTTTCTTGGGCTGCAGGAGAAATTCAGTTTTAATAGGATGGCCAAAGGGAGAATGGGGCATTTGAACAAAGACTTGGAAGGAAATGGGCTAAACTAGGATGACATCTGGGGAATGTTCCAGGAAGAGGGGCCAGCTGGTGCCAAAACCCAAAGTTGGGAGCAGGTCTAGCGCATTTGAGGAGCAGGGAGGGTGCTCTGGTGGCTGGATCAGAGAAGTGAGGGGGAGAGTGGTGGGTGAGGAGGTCGGACCTGCCAGGAAGGGGTGGAGGGCAAATGGTAGCGCCTGGTGGGGCAGTTAAAAAACTTTGGCTTTTCCTCTGAAGCAAAGTTTTGAGCAGAGAGGTGAGCTCTTTCTTTCCCTTTCTTCCTTTCTTTCTTTTCTTTCTTTCTTTTCTTTCTTTCTTTCTTTCTTTCTTTCTTTCTTTCTTTCTTTCTCTTTCTTTCCTTCTTTCTCTTTCTTTCCTTCTTTCTCTTTCTTTCTTTCTTTCTTTCTTTCTTTCTTTCTTTCTTTCTTTCTCTTTCTTTCTTTCTTTCTTTTCTTTTTTTTTTTTGAATCGGAGTCTTGCTTTGTCACCCAGGCTGGAGTGCAGTGGTGGGATCTCGGCTCACTGCAACCTCTGCCTCCCGGGTTCAAGCGATTCTCCTGCCTCTGCCAGACGCAGTGGCTTACTCCTGTAATCCCAGGACTTTGAGAGGCTGAGGCGGCCAGATCACGAGGTCAGGAGCTCGAGATCATCCTGGCTAACATGGTGAAACCACGTCTCTACTAAAAATACAGAAAATTAGCCAGGCGTGGTGGCACGTGCCTGTAGTCCCAGCCACTCGGGTGGCTTGTACTTTTATAGCCTCCACTCTGTCCACAGTGATGGTGAGGGTTAAGGGGGCAGGAGCCCAGGGAGGAGGAGCTGTAGCCACAGTCCCAGTGAGAGAGGGTGGAGGCTTGGGCTAAGCGGCAGCGCAGAGCAGGTGGCAGTGGGAGGAATCTGGAAACATGTTCGAGGTGGACATGGCAGGACTCTCGGAGGGGCTACATATGAGGTGTCAGAGAGAGGTGTCAAGAATGGCATGAAGGTTTTTGGCCTCCACAAGTGGAAAGCTAGAGCTGTTTCCTGAACTGGGGCACAGTATGGGTGAAACAGGTTCTAGAGGGGAGGGCAGGCGTTCAGTGTCTGGCCCGTTGAGGTCCAACGTCCAAGGGAGCTGTCAGCCTGTGGGTCAGAGAAGACGGATCTGGCCGGAGGTCTGCAGGTGGGGAGCCCCTGACAGGTGGATGACTGGGAAGCATCTAGGCGGGCTGTGCTCATCGAGTGAATGAATGAGGCTAGGAGCCACGAGATTCAAGGTCTGAGCCCTGCGCCTCCAGCGGTGAGATTGGGGAGATGTAGGGAGACCAGCAAAGGAGACTGGGAAGGGGCAGTCAGAGGCAGAGGAGAAGGAGAGACCGGCCAAGGAAAAGAAGCCTGGCCAGGAGCAGGGAGGAATCTCCCAGAGCCTTAGGGGACCAAATTCTGCCTCTTCCACTTCCCTGCTGCATCCTCACACCCTCCATCTCTCTGTCTCTCTTCCCCAACTCCCTCCTTCTCTCTTTCCCCCCTCCCCTCTCCCTATTTCTTTCTGTGGCTTTCTCTGTCTCCCTGGGGCTCCTTCCCCGGGCCTCTCCCTCCACCTCTGCCTGCCAGGCCCCTGGCAGCGGGTCGCAGGCCGCCGGGGCGCGGGGATCTCGGGCCCCCGCCTGCACGTGCCAATCCCCAGCGGCGGCGGTGTCTCGCCACCAGCTCGCGGGCCCCGTGCCGCGCCTCCTGCCCGCGTAATGCGCTCTAATATTTATTTACATGACTTTCAGACTATTATTTATTAAGGTATCGCTGCCAAGTGTGAGCAGGCTAATTGCTCTTAATGTGCCCCTTCCCGGTTCCCACTGCGACGCCTTCGTGGAGGCAGAGCCAGCGACGCTCGGAGCGGGGAAACCGAGGACCCAGAGCGCGGAGGCTGCCGGGAGGGCGGGGCGTGCGCGGTCGGGGCGCGGAGGGTGCTGGGAGCGCACTGGGGATGCTGGGACGCAAGGAACTCGGAGTGGGGGTCGCGGAGCTGCAGCGCGAGAGGCAGAGCCTGGGGTGCATTTGCTGACTTGGCGTGGGGCTGGAGACCCTGAGCGCGAGGGGCGGTGCTGGGAGCCCAGGCGGGGTCTTGGCGCCAAGTTGGGGACCTTGGGACCAAGGGAAGATGCGGGGAGCCCAGGCGGGATCTTCGCCAAAGTTGGGGACCTCGGCACCTAAGGCTGGTGCGGGAAGCGTGGGCAGGGTCTTGGCAGAAGGTGGGGGACCAGGAATGCGAGGCCCGTCAGGAGTGGGGACCGACGGGCGGCGCTTGGGTCTAGTGCAGGCTCATGTTGCTGCCGGCTGAATGACCGACGGCCCTTGGGGCCCGGGGAGGGGGCCGTCGCCTCTCCCAACCCCACCCGCGTAGGCGGCGGCCTCGCCTCGCCTGGATCTTCCGACGTCAGCAGCCGCAGCCAGAGCCGGAGGGAGCGGTTTAATTGGCAGGACTGTGGGTTAAGGACAGCTGTGGCTTTGCGGGGTTTGGAGGAGCGCGCGCGCAGGGGTTGGGGAGGGTGCTCGTTGGAGGAAGGAGGGGTGAGGGGGAGGGGAAAACAGACTGAGAGACCCTGGAGGAGCGTGGAGAGATGGGACAAAGCCAGGAGTGGGCGACCTATTGGGACAGAGGAGCAGATGAAGAGGGACATAAAATATAGCCCAGCAAAGCCAGAAGCCAGCTGGAGGCTGGAAAGACCCAGAAGGGAGCGGGATCCTGCCACGCTGGCTTCTGCCTCCTGCCTGGTGGAGGCCCTCACCCCTCACCCCTCACCCATGTTGCCGGGGCCACCCATGCCCCATGCATTAGCACTGCCCCACTCTAGGCAGCCGTTGTGATTAGGAGAGCGGCTAACTTGAGAACACTGATTCATTTAATTTTATTACTGGTACTGTGGGTACTGTCTGCTAACTCCTAGGCCTTGCTGGTGTCACCCTGAAAGTTCTCTGGGCTGGGAATCACAGCTTAATAAAATCCAGGGAACTGTGCCCTGCCCCTCCCATCCCACTCAATAAAGGCGGATTCAAAGCCAGCTGTGCAGGGACCTCCTGGGACCCTCTGCTGAGCCACACTGGGCCAAGCACATTTCTTTGCGTGAACATAAGTGAGGTAGGAATGGGGATTTTCCAGATGGGCAAACGAAGGCACTGAGAGGTAAAGTCACTTTCCCAGCTAGTGAGAGGCAGATGCTGGCTGGCCAGGGAGGTCAGCCCAGAAGCTCATGCATGTTTCGCTACCCGAGGCCAAACCTCTGATTGATGGTGGTTGTAATTTCTTCCTGTCCCTAAGCCTGGAGGGATGTTGTCCTGGTGGCTGTGGGGCCTTCTGACACTGAATCCGGGTGTTCTGCCTGGTTGGTGGTTATTGGAGGCTCAAGGTGGCTGTTTGGGTTGCTGGAGCTCGTTTCTCCATCCCTGGACCAGGTGCACCCATGCTGGACTCTGCCACCTGAAAGCTGGGCTTTTTGGCCTGAGGAAGAGTCCACGTCTCCAGGAAAGCAGACACAACTTCACAGCAAGCAAGGGTGGGATGGAGGCAGTCTCCTTCACCCTGTCATCCTTGAATGCTCTCAGGTCTGGAAGCAAGGTATTTAATGTACAGCCTCAGAGCTGGAGGGAACCTTAGGAGTTATCCAGTTCACCTCCCTCTTTTAACAGACAGGGAAACTGAGGCCCAGAGAGGTGAAGGCACTTGCCTAGGGGCACATAGTCTGTGCACCTGTAGTGAGCTGTGCCTTTGCTGAATGATTATTGGGAGCTGTGGACAGCCCTTCCCCCCATCTTATTGCAGCATCCAGGGATCTGGGTTTTACTACCAACGGGGGAGGGCAGCAGGATTTGTCTTCTGCGGGCCCCACCTGTTCTTCCAGCCCGTTTCCAGATCTTGCTACCCTTCCATCTAGGGTTCCCTGCTGCCCTAGGGCCCCACCTCCACCATCCTAAGTATCTAGCTTGTGTGCATGGCCCCTCTGCCATCACTTATCTCTAGCCCTCACCTCTAAGTGTAACACATATGTTTTCACGGTGGTTCTTTTGAAGACATTACCTGTATTAGTCCATTTTCTGTTGCTTATAACAGAATAACTGAAGCTAGGTAATTTATAAAGAAAAGGAATTTATTTCTTACAGTTATGGAGGCTGGGAAATCCAAGGTCAAGGGGGTACATCTGGGGAGAGCCTTCTTGCTGGTGGGGACTCTGGTGTCCTGAGGTGGTGCAGGGCATCACGTGGTGAGAAGGCTGAGTGTGCAGATGGCAAATGTGCTAGCTCAAGTCTTGTCCCTTTTTTTTTTTTTTTTTAGATGGAGTTTTGCTCTTGTTGCCCAGGTTGGACTGTAGTGGCATGATCTTGGCTCACTGCAACCTCTGCCTCCTGGGTTTAAGTGATTCTTCTGCCTCAGCCTCACAAGTAGCTGGGATTACAGGCGTCTGTCACCATGCCTGCCTGGTTAATTTCTTGTATTTTTAGTAGAGATGGGATTTCACCATGTTGACCAGGCTGGTCACAAACTCCTGACCTCAGGTGATCCACCTGCCTTAGCCTCCCAAAGTGTTGGGATTATAGGCGTGAGCCACTGCAGCCGGCCCTCTTCCTCTTCTTATAAAGTCACTAGTTCCCCTCCTAGGATAACCCCTTAATAGATTAATCCATTCATGAAGGCAGAGCGCTCATGATCCAATCACCTCCTCAAGGTCTTACCCCTCAATACTACCACATTGGGGATTAAATTTCAACATGTGTTTCGAAGTGGACAGATATTCAAACCATAGCATTACCTTAGAGTAGCTCTAATGTGAGAGCTTCAGGCCCAGTGAAGGCAGGTGTTTGGGGACCTGAGTGATTCTGGCCCAGGGCCTATCCCTCCCAGGGCCTCAGTATCTCCATCCATAAAATGGGGGCGGGGGTGAGTGTTTGGAGGTTTCTAAGCACGCTTTCCAGGTCTGACGTCTTGGGACTGCCCACAGTAGGAGCAGCTGGGACCTGGGTCCCCCAAGCCAGAGCCCGTCTGCTGCTTTTCCTTCTGGCCCAATGAGCAGTGTGTGATGAGCTGGGGAAAGGCAGGAAGATGTGTCATTGATTTTCCTTCTGTATCTTGAGCCTCCTGGTTCCCAGCTGCCTCCTTGGGGAGGGACAGGAAGAGCTGGGCTCCATTTGCCTTCTGGAGATGGTGTGGCGAGAGAGACTTGGTGGGCAAGAGGAGAGGGAACTTGCAGTCCCAGCAGTTGAGCAGGGAAGAGTAGTTCTTCCATTAACTTGGGAGAAAATGAAAAGCTCAGTAACAAATTCTCCCGTCGTCCCCTTACTTGGCTGTGTTAGCCTAGCCTGCTAGCACCTGGCACTCAGTAGCTGCGGAGTGAATTCACAGGTGGAATGAATGAATGAACGCATGAATGCCTTTAAGAGACTCGACTCCAGAGTGGGGCAGACCTGGGTTTGAATCCTGCCCCGCTGGTTTCTAGCTGGGTGACCTTGGGTAAATTAGTTGATGTATCCGAACTTCAGTGTCCTTAATTCATAACACCAGCATGGTAATCTGTAGAGTTGTGAGGAGCAAATGAGATGAATCAATGGAAAGACCTCGGACTCCTGTCTGACATTTAAGACTCCCTAATTATAACTTTTGATGATTTTCACTAAAGATGGAATGATTGGGTCAGACTTTAACCTTGCACTTGAGCATACATTTACTGAGCAGCTAGGATGTTCCATACCTTGCAGAGGGCCTAGAGATGACTGAGGCCAGGTCTGTTCTCTCAAGTTGCTCATAGTTTGATGGGAGAGACACATGGCCACACAGCCCTGAAATGCAATTGAGAAGTGCTCCTAGCAGGCATTACCTAGAGTATGCACAAAGGGTTGTGGGAGCAGAGGTTGGAGAGGTCCAGTCTGCCCTGGGGGTGCCAGTCAGGGAAGACTTCCTGGAGGAGATGAGCTCTGCATTGAACTTTGAAGGATGACAGGAGTGGAGTGTGCCCCTGGGAAATGTCCCTCATAAGCAGAGTGAACATGCAAGGACTTGAATGACTTGTCTGGGGAAGCCTGAGAATCTGGTCTCTATCCTGTGTTGCTTTGTCAGGAGGTCTCTTCTAAGTGCCTTTCACCTAACTTCCAAGCATGATTGGAGCTCCCAATCCGATGAGGGAGACAGGACACACATACGTGTAATAAGAAAGTGTCCCCTGTGAGGCTGCTGCTGAGAGAAGCTCTGGGAAGTGTTCCTGAGAGTGGCTTCCCATGGAGTTTGGAGGAGGAGAGGGCACCAATAGGTGGAGAGGAGGAGTGGGCCAAGCAGGGAAGGACCAAGAGGTCACCTTCTCCTTTCCAGCCCCAGGTGAGCTAGTGTCACATTTTTAGCAGAGAAGAAAGACTGTTGACAGGGGACAGGAATAGCTTCTGAAGCCTTCCTTCATCCCTGCTGCTCCTCTTTGCACAGATGTCTTTGGCAGGAGCTGGCCCGGGCCTGGAAGGCAGTGCACGCCCACAGCGCCCTCTGCTGAACGGTATCAGAACAGCTGGCTTGGAGGGCGAAGGCAATTCCTACAGAGGATCCCTGGTTTCCTACCCAGGGGGAGCCCCAGATTCTGAAGCCAGGAATGAAGCGTAGATGGAGCCTGGGTCAGCACCCGGGAGGACCCATATGTGCAACCTGGAGGATCTTGGAGCTTGGGAGTAGCGTAGGGGGTGGTTAGTTCAGTTCGGAATGGCTGAGGAGGCCATTTTAAACAACTTTCCCCGAGATCTTACTGAGGGCTCAGGAACTGGGCATGGCCACCATCCTGGGTATCCAGGGCCCCTCCTTCCGCCAGGCTAGGAGAGGAGCCCTCCCAGCAGATGCCGTCCCACACTACCCTTGTCTCACTTATCACAGAGGACATGTGCCGCCTTCCTTCTCCCAGGCCCCGGATCTGGGGTTGCTGGACTTGGTGCATGGGTGGTCTGGATGCTTCTAGGATGAATTCATAATTGGGAGATTCTAGGTGATGCTCAGATGGGAATGAGGGCAACTGCTGCTTGATGGCAGAACAAAAGAGCTTGGCAGAGCTAAGCTGGACTCGACTTGGCATTTTCTCTCCGTTTCAGACCAGGATACGGATTAATTGAGCCCAGGGGAGCTCAGGTTTCCTGGGGCTGGGGGCAAGCAGTGCCTTGGAGGGAGTTGGGTACTATGGGATGGAGGACCCAGGAGACCCAGAATCCTGACCTGTCAGGCTGACTTCGTCTCCTACAGAGTTCTTGAACCCAACAGCCCCGAGAACCTGCTTTCCTCAATGTGTTCTTCACCCGTGAGGGACTGGGAGATCCTAATTGCCATCCCAGCAGGACACACACACACACACACACACACACACACACACAAAACTGGCCTTTACAGGATGCACAGTGGAGGAAAAGAACAAAGAAGCATGTGTCTTACAAAGGGAGAGGCAGTGCCAGGCTCATAGAAGTCAGTGAGGTACTACAAAGGGGAAGTCAGGTCCCCCAGCAGCCTAGAGCCATGGTGAGGGCCAGGGAGAGGGCTTGTCTATCACAGTGACAGCCCATCATCCAGTTGAACATCACCTAGAAGGGCCATGCATGTGAACAGGGTCTCTGTTTACCATGTCAGCTTCAGCCTGGGGGCTTCTCCAATTTTTCCCATTAGGAGCCCTTAGCACACCGCTGCAATGTTTCTGGCTTGTTGGGAATTCCTATTATAGTCCATTGTCCTCCCTCAAATCTGAAAAGGGATGATGGATTTTGAGGAATCAAGGCAAGTTGCTAAAGGATTTCTAAATGAGCCTTATGTTTGATGTTGGGGTCAGTCTGTGTGGGTTCCAAGACAAGGTGGTGGCTGGTAATGATTTTCAAATAAATATATTTTGTGATCACCAATTGCTTCTGGGAGAAATCTGAAAGGTGGCAAGCAGCTCAGGAGAGACACTGCTGCAGGTGCCGTCAGTGCCTTGCTGCAGCCCCTTGGCGTGTTTCAGGTCAGTGCACTTGGGCCTGACTCCCATCTGCCAGCACCTGCATCTCTTTCTTTTTAAAAAAACCAAAAAAAATCAGTGTCATGGTTCATCTTCCTAATTTCAAACCAAATGTACTAAAAAAAATGGGTTACCCTTTGTAATTTAGACTGTCTCTATTCTATAATGATACATCCTGATCATTTATTAATACAGAGGTCTTGGAATAGTAGATAGCATATCTGGAACTTTAAAATCTGCAAAGATACTGTATGCATGTCTCAATCATTTGTGCAGGGGAAGTGCCAGGGCTGAAGGAAATGCATGGTAGACGCTGCATCATGTTCTCCTTTTATTAGCACCAGTGCCTACCTTTCTTTGCCTGAAGGCTTTCTTGCGGGCTGCAGGAGCCTGCTCAGCTGGTGCACCTGTGCTAGACCAGAAGCACCAAGGAATGAATCCTCCAGAGTGGGCCTCCCCAAGGGCTGAGTGGAGCTGGTGTACACGCATCCTGTTCCTTCACTGTGAGCTTTGGGGTGTGCATCTACTCTGACTCCCAGAGTTACTAGTGGGGTGAGGGTCCACACCTGTAGCAGTAACCTCCTTGGTAATCTTCCCTTTATTGCTGTTCTTTGCGTTCCTATTTCACTTCCACATTTCCTTAAGGGTATTTTCTGGAATCACCCAAATAAACCATTTGCACTGAATCCTTGTCTCAGGCTCTGCTTTTGGAGGAACTGCTGTGACCAACTTGTTCCAGGTTGACTGGAACTGTGCCAGTTTTAAAACTGAAAGTCTCACATCCTGGTAACCTTCCTCAGTCCCTGGCACACCGCGAAAATTAGTTACCTTATGGGGAACCTGAACGAAGATAGATGTGACACATGAAGTGAGGCAAACAGATCACCGAACTGCTAGTTTGAAAGCGAGGTATCCGTGGCTTTGAGAACAAAAGATCAGACACAAGTATAACTTTGTCATATTATCAGGTTCAACAATTTTTATCAGCTCCAAGCCTAGAAAACAGTAGCCACCATATACAAAGAAGCCATTTCTTTGAGAACACACACACACAGCCCCAGGGCAGGATTTGCTGAGTATTAGTGGACATTAGACGGCTGACATCCAGGGCTTCCACGACATCTATGTAATTGGCTACCAGGCAAGCAGGTGATGCATATCCCAAGAAGAAGAAAGTGTCACAGGCACTGTGGGGACATTACAGATGAGCAGGCGAGGGCACGGGTAGCATGTTGTAGGCACTTGAGGCTCTGACGGGGACAAGCACCAGCCATGCCACTTGAGCCAAAGCCACCTGGGCAGATAGTGAAACTATACCACATGTGTCACCACAGTCAGCGGCATTGAGATGAGGCGCTTTGCGTTGGGACGCGGCTGTAAGCTCAAGACGGCTGGCCCTGAGCCAAGGAGATTTGCAGCATGAACAGGAGAAAAATCCCACCTCATTGGGTAACCCAGGGAGGCAGTGCTGTTGAGAGGCTAAAGTCAACGGGCTGGGAGAAGGGCTGGACACACGGGACAGAGAGGTCCACGGTTGGGAGCTGTAGGCGTGGCCAGGAGCTGCTGCCAAGCCCCTGACCTTGGACAGATCTCTGCAGATCAGATTACCCAGCTGCAAAATGCCACACACACCCCTGCCCCGGTTATTTTTACACTGGCTTTGCAGAGCATGCTATGTTACAGCTGAAGAATGTGTCCATCTTTTTTCTGTTGACTAGTCTCTGCTAGATTGGTGAGAACAAAATCTTCCAGGTGCCAAGGCAATAAGCACGTGCCCCATTCCTGGGGTGACAGTACCCTTCCCTCTCCTTTCCCAGGGCACTACAAGTATGGAATGCATTTGAATCTAGGAACCACTTAGAGATGTTATAATGGGCACATAGAGAGACGTGCCTTTGGGCATTTGGACCCCTGAATGATAGGTGCTGGGGTGTCACACAGGATCCAGCCAGGCAGGTCAATGGGGCAGGCAATCGCAGGGTGGGGGGCAGACTGTACACAGATGGGGGAGACCCCTTTCCTCCTTCCCTCTCATGGAGAGTCCCTGCCAAGGAAGAGAGAAGGGGAACAGTAGCATGGCCCTCAAATAAGGGTAGGGATTAACAGAGGGCAAGTCAGGATCTAGAGGAAACTTCCAGAAACCTTTTTTGACAGCTGTTCCTGGTGAACCAGCTGGAAAGGAGGAGGAACCCTTGCTTTTCATGTCTCTGAAGAGCAGGTGAAAGCCCACCAGAATCTAGTCTTAGAAGCAGCTAGTCCATTCATCAGCCACAGCAAGTGGCAGTGAGTGGCAGCTCAGGTCAGTGAAGGCCAGGGGATGCCATTCATTTTGCCCACAGAGAGGGGACTGGCTGGGGAAACATGGGTGCTGGCTGGAAACCGAGGCTGCTTATGGACAAGTCCAGTGTAAGTCTGCCAAAGGATGGGGCCCAGTTATCCTGGCATCTGGAGTTGGTCTCGAGCTGAGGGGCCTCAGGGACAGGGTTCTGCATCTGTGTGTGGCGGGAGGTTGGGCCCTCGGGGTAATCTGTTGCAGGGACATTCCTGCTCCACCTGGACAAGGAGGACCCCAGCACGAACTCCCCTCTGGCTGTGCAGTACCATGCGCTATTGTGGTCATCTGGACCCATACCATAAACGAGTGTCTGAAAGCTCAGGGGGCTGGCCGTTAGCGCAAAGGATACCTAGGTAGTGCTAATACGAGGCCACACCCACAGATGGCAGGACCATTCTAGGGCCAGTGAAGACAAACCCACCTAGAGAACCAGGGAGTGGGAAAACGATTCATGAAACAGAGACTCTTCAAATGCTCCTTGCCAAGCCCCAAAAAGGACAGGGACAGCACCTCGTATATTCACTTTGGTACCCCAGTATGCCATGCCTGGCATACAGTAGGCACCCAGTAAAGGCTTTCTGAATGCCAGTGCCCCAGGAGCCCTAAGGGAGATCTAGACCAGCATTTTCCAACCTAGTAACCAGAGAAGAGCTGCTGCTGGGTCACCTGCTCAGAGCCTGACAACGCACAGTAACATATTAACGGGTCAGGTTGTCCTAACCTAAAGAAGTTTGTCTTCCTACTGCTTCCTCAACATCTTTGCCCATAGCACAGTTTCTCATAGGTTGCTTATTCACGTCTGATCTGAGTGAGGAACAGGGTTGGAAATGCTGATCTTGTGAACCCCCGTCACTCCACAAAAGATGAAGCAGGGGTTCAGAGAAAGCAAGTAATTTGCCAGAAGTCACACAGCACACTGGTGGTGGAGTTGGGACCCAAGCTTGGATTCCTCAACTCTCAGCTTAGTGTTTTTCCCACTGAGGGCAGCCTGGAGGCTGGGCTTTGTCATACAGTGGCATTAGCCCTTTCTTCAGACAGTGTACGGCATAAATATTCCTTTGTATGACCTAGAAAGCAAGGGCTGGTTTAACAAGTTAAACCAGATTAACCCAAAGTAAATGAGATTGCAGGGGCAATGTGTTCCCTGCTTGAGAACCTTTAGAACTCTGTTAGTTTCAATGCATGTACTAATTACCGAAGCTTCTTATCTTTTCCTTAAAGCGAGTCCCCTAGGTCCTCTGCCTAGCAGTCCTGGTAGCACGTTTTTGAGGCTGCGTGTCATCTCAATACCACTGAAGTTCTTTAAAAATGTCTCTTGTCCAGACCTGCCCCCATAGCTCTTGGGTTATTTGCAACCAATGAAGATTGTTCTTCTGCACCTTTGGGGCTGGGCAGGGGAGCCAGGGTTGCAGAGATCAGCAGTTTTCTTGGGCCTCAAACATGTTGCAGAGCTCCAGCGGCTGGTGCGGGAGCAGAGTCTGAGGAACATTCCTAGAGAAGTGGGTGGCGTGCCCACCACCTTGCTGGATTTCTTGGTTGCTCCTGTTGGGCATCTTGGAGCACTAGTTCTATGCTGGCAGAGACCGGTTCACCTTGAGCCCTGGCCATTGTCCACGGTGAGGCCTGGAGACCCAGAATCAGACTCATCTGGTAGGGCGGGGAGGTGCTGGACAGCCCAGTTCAGCCTGGTTATGTAGAGGAGGAAAGAGGCCCAGTACACACACGCCACTTGTTCAAGGTCACACAGAGAACTTGAGCAAATTCATGTTCACGAAGAGGGAAACATCTCAGAGGCAGAGAGTCTGGGACTGTCAGAGCAGGAGAAAGCCCCAGATCCAGGGCACCGAGGAGGAGAAACCACCTGCCCAAACTAGTACTAGGCTGAGACCTGAGTCTGGGCGTTCTGACTCAAAACCTGGCATTTTTTTCCCCATTACTTGTGGTGCAGGAAGTAGATGCCACCCCCGGCCACCCTAACCCTGAAGCTGAGGCTGCTGCCTGCATAGCTAAAGAAGTGATTTTGGCAGAGGATGGGGAGCGTGCAGGGAGATGACAAAGCTCTGCTCACATCTCCTGGAAGCCTGGAGCAAGACAACCCAAAGCCCTTACCCGCCTTGGTGGCACTGACTTTGAGCCAACACCCCAGATTGGCATCCTGCCCCACCTGGGGTTGTGATGGCCACAGTGTCCAGGCCTGCCTGCCTGCCTGCGTTCCTCCCCAGAGGGTAAGTCTGACGCAGAGCCGGTCCACGAGGCAGCAATGGGATTTTATCTTAAGTATTCAAAAGGGCTGTGAGAATCCCTCGTGGGAGACTTGTGGCATAGATGGAGGGGTAGGGGGTGAGGGGCAGGGCACCATATCATGTTGGGGCTGCATTTTCTCCCCTTGTGCCCAGTGGGCGTTCTGCTTGAGCCTCCTCCCTGACTCCAGCCCCTGCTGGAGGCTGCACACCCCTCAAGTCTTCCTGAGGACGGGGCTTGCGCCAGAGCCCACAGGACCCCATGTGTTGGTTTGATAAGCTAAGCTCTCAAGGCCTTCCCACGAGGGAAGTCTGTGGAGCTTCACTCCAAGGTTGGGACAGGAATTTGATGAGGAGAGATTAAGGCCTTGAAGGAGGGGGCTTCTAGGGCTGAAGTCCCAAGCTGGTGGGGTTCCTTGGTGAGGTCTAGACCCACCTCCAGGGGAGTCAGTGGGGCAGAGGAGACTGGGCAGCTCAATGCCAGCCATTAGGGTATCTGAGGCCACAGCACTCCATTCCCCATGTAGGCATCACACAGTGGGCTTGAGGGTGGGAAGCCCCTAGGGGATCCTGCCTGAAGTGTCAATTCGTTTATTTCACCAAACAAATCAGGCCTGCCCTGGCCAGAGCTGCCATCCCCAAAGGCACTGCAGCCAAGCATGCTCTCTGTTGCAAAATGGTGCCTCTCTCCCACAGCGTGGCGTGGCTCGAGAGGGCCCTCTGATCCCATGGTGCGACCTACTTGGCGGTGGCTCCCTCGTGCCTCAGTACAAGTAATGCAGCTCGCTTTACCCAATTCCTAAAAGTGTGTAAATTAAGTAAGATGTTGTCTGGTGTCTTCACTGACTTCTGTGACCATGCCTGTTCTTTTAGGACTATTTTTGCACAGACTGTCGCTTAAATCTAACACGTCAACTCACAAGGTGTCTCTCCTGGTCCTGCCACCACCTCTTCTTAGTGAGGGAGCCACTAATGATCTGCAAGGCAGTACTAGTATGTATTAAGGAAGCTTCCAAAACAAAAGGCCCCCGAGCGACTCTTTTGTAAAGCGTTGAGAAGGATGCTTCTCCAACCGGCTTTTAAGTGGGATTTGGGGGGGGTCCTAGGCTGTTACCATGGAGACAAGAGCCTGTCCTACAAGCACCAGACTTGCTAGTCTCTATGTGCCTATGCAAGCCTGTAGGCCTGGTTACTTGCGGTCACTGGGTTCTCTCATCTGCCCTTTTATTTGAGTGGGCATTGCTGTGTGCACTCTGTGCCCACGTCGTCTACCTCCAGAGAGGGCTCAGGCTTCCACTGCGTCTTCCCTCCCCAGCCCCAGCAGCAGTCGGCCCGGGACTGCCTGAATGGGCAGAAAGGAACCACTGAACCATCTAAGATCCACTCCACCTCCCTCATCTTGCCCTCTTAGTTTATAGATGAGGAAACAGAGGCCCAGATGGGGGCAGGGACTGGCCTAAAGTTGCATGGCTGGATGGTAGCAAAGTTGGGATTGAACTCAGGCCTCCTGGCTGCCAGTCCAGGGCTCTTTCTAGTAACTGATATATTGGTTACAGCTCCAAAAGCTCCCCGAAACCAGGCCAACATGGCCCTGCCCATCCCTGTCCTCCCTGCCCTTCCCTCTGCCCAGCCTCCCCCTCACCCAACTACACATAATTCGGGTTATAGCAGAGCATATTGAACTCGAGATTCTCATCCCAGTGCCGCAGAAGCACAAACAGCTGGCGGGCAGCGGCCTTGAGTGTGCCCTGCGTGCGGCCCTCGGGTACTTCCTGCTGCTCCAGCCATGAGTTGGCCTTGGCAGCCACCAACTCCCACTCAGTGAAGTAGGAGGCCGAACTGTGCTCCAGCCATGCCAGCCCCACCACCGTGGCCCACAGCTTCCCAGTGTGCTCCACCACTGCCCTCGGCTCCAGGCCCAGCTTGCCCTTGGCCAGAGGCTCCAGGGAGAAGCTGTCACAGGAGGGGTGCCTAGGCGGGGAGCTGGTGCACAGCTGGGGACTCGGGGTCTTGGACTCAGACAGGCGGGTGGTGAGGGACACTCGGTGGCAGGTGAAGGGGGACGTCCACTTGAGCTTCTCCATGGGGATGTGTGTGGCCTCACAGAAGGCTTGGTTGAGCAGGAAGGCTCCGGAGGCCAGCTGCAGAGACACCTGTGTGTGCAGGAAGCCCTTCAGTGGGCCTCAAATGTTTTAGCCCAGGGAGCCCCAGCCCATGCAAAAGTCTGGATCCATGTTGCCTACCCAACCCTGCCTGCCTGGGGGATTTTCAGGATACCCAGGTCAATTGAGCATCTCTATCCTTTATCCTGCAGACACTTCAAACAGATCATTCTCCAAGCCCAAGTCAACATCTTCACTCCATATTTGCCTCTTGTCCTAGGTGGGTGGGCCCACCTCAGCCACTGGGAATGTCCCCTGCCATGCAGTGAACTCTAGCAGCTGACCTTCCTCTTTCTCCCTGTGTAACCATCAGTTTCCGAGTCTCAACAGGTATACTTTCTAAATCACTCTGCAATCCATCACGTGCTTCCTCGTGTTATTCCTGCCTCCTTTTTCCTCCCCTCTCCCCACCCCCAATCCATCTGTCTTACATACGGAGGGATCTCTATGAGGCATAGATCACACACTTTTTGGAGGCTCAGTTCAATGACTTCAGTGTCTCATAGACTAAATCCAAAATATGATCAATAAAGCTCTGCACCGCCTAACCCTGATTTGTCCTTGACTCTTACCCTGTCCAACTCCATTCCCCAGCTGCCAAGCTCTGTCTCTCCTCTGGAAGCCTTTGGCCACATCTCCTCATCCTGCAAGTCTTGGCTTAGCCTTGACCTTCTCCAAGAAGTCATGCTTGGGTCTGCTCCCCCCATCTCAAGCCTGGGCTAGATGTCCACCCCCTGTACTCCCCAACTAAACCAGACCTCTGTCATTGCTACTCCCAAGGGTTAGAATTGCCTGGTTCCTCGTCCAAATCCTATTAGACACTTAGCACCATGAGTGCAGAAACTACGTTTGTCGAATTCAACGTTGTCTCTCCAGGGTCTAGCACTGGGCCTGACTCAATAAATACTTGTTGAGTGAAAACATGCCTAGTGCTCAGTTGCCCTGGATATTTGGAAATTCAGAATATTATGCACTTGGATATGCAGGGACAGAAGAGGTATGCAGTGATGCTCAAACTGTGCTCCTCCTTCCAGCATCCTCTGTTTCCCAAGCCCTGAGGGGCCCCAGATGTGGCAGGGCCAGTCTCCCTTGCTCCTTAATTCAGAGAAGCCCACTCCAGACCTGAGCCTCTCACCCTGCTACAGCATGCTGGGGTGTCTGCAGACCCAGTTGCTAAACACAGTCCATGTCCCTGGGATGTTAATTTTACTCACTTGTGAGTCACTTCAAAGCTTATTTTTATGTACTGAAAAACAGATACACATAGATGCGTGGAGTAGAATGCAAAATTCCCACGAATTTTTAAGGCAAAGATAGCAGGTTGCAAAGAATTTTCATGATGCTGGTGCTGGCTTCCAGCAATATCTCTAGGCCTCTGGGAAGGGGAGATTCATGCAAACTCCCTCTGCCCTGCTAACTACTTGGGTGGGAAGCTCTAGGAAACCTCAAAACTCAGGGGATCTGAGTTCTAAGACCAAAGCCTTCTTCTCTTTGAGGAAGTGGAGAGGTGGGCAGGGGGATCACAGGAAGGCCCTGCTGCTGAGTGGAGTGAAGGCAGACTGACACCTGGGGTCAGGGCACTCACCAGTGGTACGTAGTCGAAGTTCTGGTTCCCAGAGGTCGACTCCATAGCTTTGATCAGTGGCTTGCTCAGAAAGCCCTTGGCTGCTCGCGTCAGTAGGCTGGACTTGTTGAGATTTAGCCTGTGCAGGTGAAGTCAGGTGGCCCTGGGCATCCCCACCTCCAATGCCCACCCAGAAGCCTCTGAGAGTCAGGGTCAGAAGGGTTGCAACAGATGGCTCCCTCCAGCCTCCTTATCTGACAGCTAAGGAAGTGGAAGCCTGGAAACATGGGCTTGAAGCACCTGCTCCAAGTCACTCAATCAGTTAGTAGCAGCTGGGACTAGGAAGCGGTTAGTGTTCTCCTGATGACCCTCTTTTTTTGTTTTGTTTTATTTCTGAGACAGGATCTCACTCTGTCACCTAGGCTGGAGTGATGCAATCGTAGCTTACTGCAGCCTCGACCTCCTGGGCTCAAGCGATCCTCCCACCTCAGTCTCCTGGACTACAGGCACACACCCACTTCTGGCTAATTTTTTATTTTTTATTTTTTTTTTGAGATGGAGTCTTGCTCTGTTGCCCAGGCTGGAGTGCAGTGGAGCAATCTCGGTTCACTGCAACCTCTGCCTCCCGGGTCCAAGTGATTCTCCTGCCTCAGCCTCCCTAGTGGCTGGGACTACAGGCACGTGTGACCACGCCCGGCTAATTTTTGCATATTTAGTAGAGACAAGGTTTCACCATGTTGGTCAGGCTGGTCCACCCATCTTAGCCTCCCAAAGTGCTGGGATTACAGGAGTGAGCCACCGCGCCTGGGCTATTTTTAAATTTTTTGTAGAGACAAGGTCTCACTGTGTTGCCGAGGCTGGTCTTGATCTCCTGGCCTCAAGTGATCCTCCTGCCTCGGCCTCCCAAAGTGCTGGGGTTACAGGTGTGAGCTACTACACCTGGATCGTGACCCTCTTTTACTATCATATCCTTGTCCAGTCCAGTGGTCAGAAGAGTTTTATGTCAGCCCTCCCATGCATACTTGCATTTGGAAAGAGGTTTTGGAAGTGTGGGAGATGAAGTAAAGTGGGGGATTTGAGGTAGGGTGAGGCCTGGGAGACAGTGATGGCTCTGGGCAGGAGTGCCTTCTTTACGACACCTGCCTAAATGTCAGGCTGAACCTGCCTTCGGCCTTCCAAGTCAGGGAAAGCCCCAGGGACCACCCCAGGAAAATGGGTGGCAGGAGAGTGGACCTTTATTGGAAATCCCGCCTACCTGGATCCAAAGAGATTCTCTGAGGCCTTCATGGAAGAAAGAGTATTTGTGGCCGGGCTGCGCAGGGGACCTGGAGAGCCACAGAATGACTGAGTTGAGACCTGAAGATGACCCTGTCCAACTGCTCACTGACCAACTGGGGGAACAGAGGCCCAGAGAGGGGCAGGGGCTTAGCTAAGCTCCTAGGGCCTCGAGCTAACCGTTAGGCTGCGGAGCTCCTTCTGCTCCAGTTGGTGTGGGGTGGGATGCGATTATGTCTGCCTGCAAAAAGCTGGCCTCTAAGATTCCTTGGCCCGCAGCCCCTGGGATCTTCTGGAAAGTTACTTGTGGGGGCAGTGACAGCTTCACTCAGCCCTGCTCATTCCTAAATGGGGACACTGAGTTGACCTCCTTGGCACGTTGCTAGAGGACTCTAGGCAGAGCAGAGTGGCAAAAATGGTCCCTCAGCGGGGAACTGGGAGGCCTGATCCAGGCCCAGCTCTGTCACCAGCGTGCTCTGTGACCTTGGGCAAGTCACTTCACCTCTTTGCACCTGTTCCTCATCTTTCAATTGGGGATAATCCTATTCCCCATGCAGAGGGCTGCTTTGAGGACTCCGTGAAGCCCTGAGGACTTTGTCGGTGCTAAGACACTCTCCTGACCCTGGGACCAATCCCTGTCACTATCTTAATGAACAGGCGGCACCACCTGCCCACTCACCTTCAGAAGCACCGTGCTTCTCGCGGCTGGGGGACATGGGCTCGCTGAAGAGAGCAGTGGGACTTGCTTCCATGTCTAGGACAGAGGAGCCAGTGAGGCTGGACCTCTCCCCTCCCTTCCTCACCTCCCATCCGCCCAGGAGAGTGATGGTCTAATTCACGGTGTCTGCAGGTGGGTTGGGGAACAAGGCTAGGGTTTCCACCCCTGCTTGGATGGGCCTTCATCTTTCACAGATATAACCGTTACCCCACCCTAAGGTTAGACAGGCCTGGGTTCAAATCCTGACCCCCGCCACCACCACCACGACCACCACTGACCAGCTGAGGGGACTTGGCAAAATTACTTTACAAATTTTGATTGCAAATTGGGGATAATATTATCTATCTCATAGTGTTGTAAAGATGAAATGAGATAATACGCAGATAGTGCTTAGTCTATTGCTAAGTGCTTAGTAAAGACCTGGACTACGGACCCTGTCTCAAAAAAAAAAAAAAAAAAAAAAAAAGTCAGGAATGTGGGCATGAATCAGAGAACAATTTCAAGGGAGGGATCTGTAGCCAGGCGTGGTGGCTTATGCCTGTGATCCCAGCATTTTGGGAGGCAGAGGTGGTGAACCATTTGAGTTCAGGAGTTCGCGACCAGCCTGGCCAATATGGTGAAACCCCAACTCTACTAAAAATATAAAACTAGTGGGGTGTGGTGGCGGGTGCCTGTACTCTCAGCTACTCAGGAGGCTGAGGCAGGAGAATCGCTTGAACCCAGGAGGTGGAGGTTGCAGTGAGCCAAGATCGTGCCACTGCACTCTAGCCTGGGTGACAGAGTGAGACTCCATCTAAATAAATAAATAAATAAATAAAATAAAAGATTTGTGATTTTGATGGAAGCCGTGGGCCACCAAAAGCTAAGCTTTCGAGAAAGGAAGGTATAGACCAGCAATTTCCTGAAGACTGGAAGTTAAGCTTGGCTCAGTGGGGGAGCTGGTTCTCCTGGGTTTTGGAGGCCAATGGGACCAAGAAAGTTGAGAGAACATTTTGATTCTGAAGAGCTCCTCTGGGTTTCCACCCCCTCACACTGTGTTCTGTTTTTGTTTTTGTTTTAAAACCCATCAATGTCTGTGAGCACTTTCTAGGACCTAGAATAAAAAAATCCTTATGGTCTGGGTGGCTGGGCTAGTGGCCAGGTGGGATCTCTGATGTCTTCCTCCTGGAAAGCAAAAGGCAGGAGATCCTCCCTGTGCACGTGAGGGTACCTAGAAAGGGGTTAGGACGAGTGCAGCAGTTAGGCTGTCTTTAGAGAGACAGAAAGACACACATTCATGCAGGACACAGAGGGTTAAAGCCATCCTGGGAACTAGTGCAAGGTCACAAAAAGGTCAAATCCTAGCTCTTCAAGGAGCCAAGCTGCAGGCACAATGAAACCAGGTGAAGGCTCAAAGGAGGCTGTTGGGAATCCTGAAAGAAACAGATGGTGGGACCCAAACAGATGGGACTGCCTCTTCGCTCTTCACTTTTTCCCTTGTTTATTAGGTTTCCTGGCAGTTGGTGCCTGGGAGGACTCAGAGGCTGGAGGCAGGGAACAGCACCAGGGTCAGCAGACCTCAAAAGGGGAGAGGTGCCGGCAGGGAGGTGGTGCCGCTCCCTGGCAAAGAGAGAGCTGTGTCAGTGGTGGTGTGCTCCGGCCATACCGAGCCTCTCTGTCCCTCTTAGGCTTCAGAGAGCCTGGGAGGCCTGGCTTTGCCTTGGGCCTGCCTCAGCCCACAGTGCAGACTCAGAGAGAGGTCCTAGGTCCTCGGACATGAGGACGTGGTAACCTCAGGGGCCCAGGCTTCTGAAAGTGCCCAGGGTGGCTCTTTCTTAGGGCCTGAAATTTACCATTTCCTGGTGCCGAATCTTCTCCAAGCATGGTCTGCGGCCGTCCAAAGCCAGAAGAGGTGCCCCTCCACTGTTGGGCCAGGGCCCGAGAGCTGAGCATACGCGGGGCAGCTCCTTCACAGAAGACAAGGGGAAGCGGGTGGTTGGGTACAAATGTGCCAGTCCTTTGCCCTCTCCCCCAGGGCTGGCAGGAATGATTCTGGCTTCAATCTTGCAGTTATCCAAAGGCAGAAAGGTGTTGTACAGGGTAAGACCATAAGCTTTAGGGTCAGAAAGACCCAGGTTTGAGCCCCAGCCCCATCTCTTTCCAGTTGGATGGGTGCAGACCCCACTGAGCCATAGTCTCCTTATCTAGAAAACGGGGATAATAATATCTAGCTTGCTGGGTAGATACTATTGCTGAGAGAATGTTCAAGAAGCCACAATGTTTTCCAGGAAGTTAAAAGGCCAGTTTTCTCTTTGTTTACTGTCTCAGAGATCCATGTCCCAAGTATCCCTCCCACAGGGCAGGCCCCTGAAATCCCAGGGCATCACCAAGAGGGGGTGGATGGAAAAGAGATGAAGTTACAGCACCCTGGGCTGGGCAGGGTGGTTCATGTCTGTAATGTTAGCACTTCAGGAGGCTGAGATGGGAGGATCACTTGAGCTCAGGAGTTCAAGACCAGCCTGGCTAACATAGCGAGACCCTATCTCTACAAAAAAAAAAAAAAAAAAAAAAAAATTAAAAAATTAGCTGGGTGTGGTAGTGCGTGCCTGTAGTCCCAGCTACTTGGAAGGCTGAGGTGAGAGGATCACTTGAGCCCAACAGTTAGAGACTGCAGTGAGCTGTGATTGTGCCACTGCACTGTAATCCGAGCAACAGAGCAAGACTCTCTCAAAGAAAAAAAAAAAGAAGAAAGAAGTTACAGCACCCTAAAGTATGCTTTAGGGAACCCCACTCTCAGAGAGCACTAGTCTGTAAGTTTTTCCTTAAAAATTAGAGTTGTGTTGGGAAACAAGTTTTGGAGAAGCTGCATACCGTAGCCCATTCTCTGAGCCTCTTGATGTATATTAACATACTCCAGCCTCTGAGAAGTTCTGCAGTAAAGAAAGCTTTTGAACTTTATCTAATCCAGTGGTTCTTAAATGTATTTCCTAATCTGGTATTTTCTATTTTTATGCTGGATGACTATTCATAGGACGTGAGACTAGAGTTCTAGTTTCTTGGAACACACTTGGGGAAGTGCTGATCCAGATCTTAGGGGGCTTTCGGACTTTGGTTAAGATATGGGCCGGGTCCCTAACTTCCTAGGCTTTGGCTACAGATGCTAGCAGGCTGGTCAGAGACAGGTGGGAGCGATGGTCGTTCTTGCAACATGAATAAGCGAACAGCCTGATTAAATGGCCACTCCATTGCCTGAAATGACAGCAGTTGAGGAGGGTTGATCATTCTGCTACCACAGATAAGAAAAGGGGGACAGGTGGAATTAGGAAGGGCATATTTTATTTCCAAACACAATTCTTTCTGGAGGTCTGCTAATAAAAAGCAGGGGAGGGGTGACTATAAAGGACAGGAAAATGTAATTTGAAACAAAGAAAGCACAAATAGTTCATAAACATGAAAGGCACCTCACAACTAAAAAATGACAAAAGAGAGATTTTCTTCTCACCTATCAGACTGGCAGAGTTTAGAAAGATAAACAATATTCAGTGTTGGAGAGGATGGACATTTAAATAACCTGTGGGATGGTAAGGGGGCAGTTTGGTAACATACATCACAATTTTAAATGGGCATCCCCTTGACACTGCAATCCTACTTCTAAGAATTAACCCTGAGGAGACAACCAGACAGATGCACAAAGATGTTCTTCGCAGTATAATTTACAATAACCAAATGGGGAATAAACTAAACGTTTAAATAGGTTTTAAAAAGTTGCAATAAATTTTCAGAGACAGTAGAAAGGAGTGGAAGAAAATGCATAATCCAGAGCCAGGGCAATAAATGTAAAGCCTGGCTCCAGCCCATCACGGCTGTGTGACCTCAGGAAAGTAACTTAGCTCCTTCTGCCTCTGTTTTCCATCTATAAAATGGGGATAATAATAGCGTCTACTTTGTACAGCTGTTTTGAGGATTAAAAGATTGAAAATATATACAAAGTGCTTTGGAACACTAATTGGCTATTCTGAGGAGGACAGCTCCCTGCAGGGGAATATGTTATTAAAATGATATAGATTCATTTCATGGAGTGACGCTTTCCATGCCCATATTTTGTAAAATATAGCACATATTAGGATAATCCGATTCATGTAAAATGATCTGTCTTTTGACTTCTCTACGTGTTGATATCCATAGAGAGAAGTCTGGAAGGATGGTCACACCAAGCGGGTGACTAATATACACTCCTGGATGACTGCTGGTCTCAGTTATTTTTTACATTTTATATCTTTCTATAGTTTAGAATTTTCTATAATGAATGGCCGGGCGCGGTGGCTCACGCTTGTAATCCCAGCACTTTGGGAGGCCGAGGCAGGCGGATCACGAGGTCAGGAGATCGAGACCACGGTGAAACCCCGTCTCTACTAAAAATACAAAAAATTAGCCAGGCGTGGTGGCGGGCGCCTGTAGTCCCAGCTACTCGGAGAGGCTGAGGCAGGAGAATGGCCTGAACCCGGGAAGCGGAGCTTGCAGTGAGCCAAGATCGCGCCACTGCACTCCAGCCTGGGCGACAGAGCGAGACTCCGTCTCAAAAAAAAAAAAAAAAAAAAAAAAAAGAATTTTCTATAATGAGCATATATTGTCCCAATTGAAGAAATACAATAAAATCATTTTCATCTGGTGGAGAAAAGGAAGTGGGGTGATTTAACAGCCTCTGCAGAGCAGTGGGATGAGGCCCCAGGGGCTCCCACCCCCCAGCAGCCAAATCGTCCACTGGGGGCCTTTCTGCTTCTAGGCCCTGTCTCACCCCCCTCCCTTCTGGTCTGTGGTCCTTCGTATCTCAGCCCCGTCCCCTAGTCCACAGGGGCTGCTTGGCCCCCAGGAGTGACCCGCCACTCGCCTGCCTTACCAGAGTTGGGGTACTCCACCACGGTGGGCAGGTACCGGCTCTTGCTCACGTCCACAGGCACGAAGGCTGTGTATTTGCTAATGATGTTGCAGGCCTTGCTGGTGTGCAAGGCGCTCACTTGGTAGCGGCGGTTGGACCCTGTGGAGGGAGAAACTGGGGTCACTGTTTGGACTCAGAAAGTCTTCCCTGACACAGAAGCTTTGGAAGCTAAAAAGGGGGCTCTAACTAAGTGGTCCCCGTCTTTGGGATTAAATAAACCTTTAAAATCAAGGGCTTGCCAACTTGCTAACTAAAGACATTTTTTAAAAAAACACCGTCATTTCACGTCATCACTTCACAAAATAAAGGATATTTTAATGTAAAAATGTAAGACATTGTCTCAGAATAAAAGACAGCTACTTCCTTTAAATAACTGTAGTTTTATTTTTAAAAACACCCAACCCACTATGTTGTCTGTATTTTGTACTTTAATTTTGCAGATGTCTAATGGGAACGTTGACGTAAAACTTCATAGGTCCCCTGGCTGGTGGGTGGGGACCACTGATCTGACCCATTTAACTGCTGAGGACATTGCAAATCAGAGGAGAGTGGTGAGCTTAGGGTCACATAGCAAGTTAGGAACGGCTCTGAGATCAGGACTCAGGATGGTCTGACCCCAAAGCCCAATCCCTTTCCTTTGAACAGGTGAGCAGTCTCTGTGGCTTGCAGCCTCCAGAAGGCTGTGTGAGGAGCCAAGGAGAGAAAGGGTAGAAAAGTGCTTCGTAAACTGTAAGGTGAGGAGCTCATGGGAAGAAAAAAAGTAACATGTACAATACAAAAATACAAGTAAAATATAAACAAAATAATATTATTATAGAAATAAAGCAAAACCCACGACAAAGAAATGATATAACCGTTCTCTATTTATATTTATATTCTCCAAGTGTGTTCCATCAAGATCCCACCAGTCACTTTCTCAGTAAAGTCTGCCCCAATTCCTGGACTAAATTAGCTCCCCCACCGTCCGTCCCTGTTATACAATCTCTTGGATCCCTGTCTTTTTTCTTAATAGCACTTAGGACAAATGCACTCAATTAATTATTTGTGTAATGATTTGATTAATGCTGGCTTCCCCGCTAGTTTGTCAAGCACTCATGGGTAAGGAAGGGATGGAGATTGCTTTTTCACTGGGCTGTTCAGCTGCGTTTACCGGGCCCAGTGGGAGCCTGGCCCCCAGCAGATCCACAGTAAATAATGGAGTGATGAATGAGTGCGTGGAGCCCCTGGACTGGGGGACTCGGAGGAAGGTGTGGGCTGTCGCCATTGTTCTGTCTCTGGAGCCCTACAGGGGCCACTGCAGGGGAGAAGCACTGGGAAATGGGGCGCCCATAGGAGAGAGAAATGAGGCGGGAGAGAAGAGGACGGGTCACTGGATGGGGGTGGAAGAGCCCAGGGCTGGGGGAGAGGACCACTTACTCAGAGGCAGGGGGAAGAGGGTGGATCTTGGCGGGAATGGAATGGAGCCCTGGGCTGTGCTTTTGTTGGTGGGTGGGTGGATGTGAGGGTAAGAGCGATTGGGAATGAGGGGAGGCACCTGCAGGCTGCAGTGTGAGGTGGAGTGGGGTAACAGTGAGCCGTGGCGGGGCTGTGGGGAGATGAAGGGGGCTGAAGCCAGAGATGAAGGGGACTGAAGCCAGAGATGAAGGGCTGATCCTGGAGCGGGGGTAGGGAATGAGCCCAGGCACCGAGCAGAATGGGGAGGGGGCGGAGCCTGGAGGCCGGAGAGGCGAGTGGGCGGGCAGTGGGCGGGGCTGTGAGGAGGGGGCGGGTCCTGGAGGCCGACGGGAGAGAGCAGGGCGGGTCCTGGGGGAAGTGGACAGGCACAGGGTGGGGGCCGGGTCAGGGAAGGAGGTGGGCTGACCATGGAGGTGGGGACGGGCTATGGCGGGGAGTGGCGGGGTGGGTGGGCCATGGCGGGGGGCGGGGTGTGCAGAGCACTAGGCACGGCTGTAACGACGGGATGGGGCGAGAGTGGGGCCCGGAGCAGGGAAGGAGGTGGGCGGGTCATAGGGAGAGTGGGCGGGGAATTGGGCGGGGCTGTGAGGAGGGGGTGGGGCAGGACCTGGGAAGCAGGTGGGCGGCCCACGCGGGGCTGGGAGGATCACCGTGGACGAGTGGGGAAGCGGGAGCGGCTGTGGAGGGGGGCGGTCCTCCGGAGGCCGTCCGCGGGAGGGTCGCAGGTCCGCGGCGCTCACCCTGCTCGATCTCGCCCTCGCGCTCCGCCAGCTGCTCGAAGTCGCGGATGATGGCGCGGGCCGCCAGGTGGTGGAAGGTCTCGTTCCATAGGTCGGCATCCCGCGCGCCGCCCCGCTTCGGTCCAGGGGGCCCCAGCTCGAAGCTCACCTCCCACTGCAGGCGTTGGCTGTCGTGCAGGCCTTTGACCAGGGCCTTGCCCAGCACCGGGCCCGGGGTGGCGGGCCTGCTGGGACTGGTTCGCTCCTGGGACTCGGCTGAGGGCTCCCAGTACCAGGACGTCTCTGTCTCGAAGGCAGAGGGGTGGTGGGACGGCTCTGTGGGCAGAGGGACAAGTGGGCCAAGCGCTGACCTGGGGACAGACGGCCAACTCCCAGGGGACATCCCTCCTCCCCAGGGAGCAGACACTTCTAAGCAAGTACAACCCACTCCGTCTCCCCAGGGAACAGGCAACTCCAACTGCTTTCCTAGGACAGCTGTGGGGGCATGGGCTTGTCCCCAAGGGAGGACAGATCCGCCTCCCAGGAAGCCAGTGCCTGAGGGGGCCAGATAGGATGGGGTGGGACAGGGGCACAGAGAATGGAGCTGCAGCCTCAGAGGCCACTCAAGAACCAGGGTGACTGGGAAGCGTGGGATTGGTGAGGTCCTCAGAGAGGGGTGAGCCGCAGCAGACCCCAACGGGACAGACCCAGGCATCTGCCCTCTGGGCCTGTCATCTGAAGTTGAACCACAGCCAAGGATTCCTCCCTGTCCCCAGTCAGGTCCTGGACCCTGTGGTCACTTACCCAGATCTCCGGAGCTTCGGCTGTCAGAAGTCCGCTCTCTCACAGGGCTCCAGGCCTGGGTCTCCTGGCCCCAGGGCAGGAAGGGCTGGCAGACTTGGGGCAGCAGAGAGGGCCTTCGGGCCCCTGGGCCACGGAGTTTGGGGCCCTGGTTCAGGTCCTGACCACTGTTCAGCAAGGGCTAGGGATGGAAGAGGAGAAAGAGAAAGAGGTGGAGGACGAGGAGGAGGAAGAGGAGGAGAAGGAGGAGGAAGAGCTCCTGGTGGCTGGACCTTCCTTCCTTCTGCTCCCCCACCCCCACCCCACCAGCTCTTTCCTGGGGCACAGCAGCTCCTCCTGGGCCCTGCCCCTCCAGTACTCAGGAACGCATGACCCGGTCTCCATTATCCATGAGAGGAATCAACAATCATAATCCCAAACCATGGAGAAACTCCAAACCATGGAAAGCCATGGAAAATCATACACCATGGATAATTCTAAACCCACTTTGTTTTTTGCCATAAAGTTTAAACTTTTTTGTATGTATGGTTAAAATTATCAACCTTTTTTCCTTATGTTTTCCCATATGTCATACTTAAAAGGTCTTTCTCACTCAAAAAATATTCTAGAATTTTTGGGATTTCATTTTTGTTTGTTTGTGTGTTTAAGTCTTTGATTTATATGAAATTTATTTTGGAGTAAGGAGAAAGGAATCAGATTTTTCTTGATTTTCCAAATGGTAAGAATCTCACAATTTATTGAATGCAGTTTTTCCATTTGAATCCCTGCAGTTTAATCAGTTTCCTACCTCTATCCCAACAAAGCTTTCATGCACATTTGGTTTTATTTATGGACTTTCTGTTCTGTTTTGTTGATTTAATCTATCTATTCTTGTGCTGGTAAAAACAGACATCAAAAGGCAAGGGATAAATGGAGAAATACATTTGCAATAGTCATGACAAAGATCATTTTCAAGAAGCTTTTATAAATCACTGGGGGTAAAAGACCAACTTAATAGAATAATGTGTTAAGGGCATTTGCAGGCCATTTATAGCAAAAGTACCCAATAAACCCATGAAAAAGTTCTCAGCCTCATGAAAAATTTGAACAATGTAAATTAAAACAAGTTTATAATTTTTTTCCATCCTGCAGATTGGCAAATATTTAAATGTTTGATGGCACCCCTGTGGTCAATGGAAAGACAGAGTCTCTCATGGACTGTCAGTGCTAATGTAAATGGGTACATGGCTGTGGGAGAACAATCAAGCAATGTGCTATCAATTAAAATGCACAAGCCCCTTTGGTTTGGTAATTCCTCTTTCAGGAATTCAATCTTGTGGAAATACACAAGAGTGCAACTATCGATATGCAAGTACTGTATATTTGTTGCAGTATTGTTTGTAAATGTAAAAATCTGGAAACTATCCAGATCAGTCGGGGTTGGCATCAGTAGGGGTTGACAAAGAAGTTCTTGTATATCCCATGCAATGGAACATCACACAACATTGAAAATAAAGCAGTAGCTTTCTTCACGCCAAAGTGAAAAGATGTCCAAGATAAAACTTATTTTAAAAAAGTCAATTGTGATTGTCCTGTATCCTCATTGTGGCAATGATTACATGACCATATACGTTTGTCAAATCTCATAGAACTGTTCACCAAAAAGGGTAATTAAATTCACTTTTAAATAAATACAGTGCACAGTTATTTATTTAAAAAGTGAATTAAAAAGACATTAGAAAAGTAAGTTGGAGAGCAGTTTGTATATGTGATTATTAAAAATACATACGTGTATTGTGTATGTATGTGTTTGTGTGTGTAGTATTAATACTTCTAGAAGGAAACACTCAAAACCAAGTGGGTCCCGGAATAGGGCAGGGGGACTTTTATTTGTACTTTGTACCTGACTGAATTGTTTGAGGGTTTTTATTGCAAACACTGAGTATGTATTACTTTTGTAATTGAAGAATATTAAATTAATTAGAAATGAATTTTAAGCCTCTGGGACCATATACATCCCCTGGTAGGGGGAAGGGATGAGGGTGAAAAGGCACTTACCAGGTGTAACAATTTTTTAGGTCAACAGTTAACCATGGGGGCTTTTCCATCCCTATCAAGTATTTATTAGGAGGGGGACTGTGCCTCCCCATTAAATGGGGGCTGCCTTTCTGTCTTTCTAAGCCAGAGGTCCTAGGAGTGGTACAAGGATGTGGGAGAAGGAGGGGACTGGTCACTCCCAGGATGACCCCAGCCAGGGCTGCTAAGTCCCAAGGGATCCCTACCCTCTGCTCCTTGCCCAGTCAAACACTAGGATTCCCCCAGCCATCAACACCACACTGGGTCACAGAGAGCAACTGAAGCTGGTAAGGTTTCCATGGCAACAGATGGGTCTAAGATCCAGCCCTTCATCCAGCCAGAGGGTGCACAGAGTGTGTGTGTGTGTGTGTGTTTGCACATATAAGTGTGTTGCGTGTGCATGCATAAGGGGGAATCAGGTTGGGGAGGAAGCCAGGCAGGAGGGGGTGAGAGATGAGCAGAGATGGGTCTGAAGAGCTAGGGAGCGCACAGGAAAGAAGTAAAGGGGAACCAGCCTGTCCAGAGCTCTCACCAAATAGAGCTGCCAGCCAAGGATGCCTGCTGGGTGCCAGGTGCTGGGCCAGGCACTGCATCTTTTATCAGCCAATGCCTGGAAGAGTCCTCCACTTAGAGTTGGCTTTCAATAAATATCTTTTGATGGATGGCAACTCAATCATGTGCCTAAGCTATTCTCCCCATTTTGTAGATGAGGCAGCTGGGGCTCAGAGAGTGGAATGACATGTTTGAGGAGCAGAGTCAGCCAGACTGCAGGGCCAGTTGCCTTCTGATTGCATCAAGTGGTCCCTCAATAAGCACAGAGAAGGGCCCCCAGGGATAAGATGGCAGTGTCCCTACCCTTAGAGGGTGGGCTTATGTGTAAGTGGAGGCAGGGAGGGATGGGGGTGGTGGTTGGAAGTGGGAGGGGTCATACAGGGAGAGTGAAAAGGCTGCTTTTATGGAACCACAGCCTTACGGGGACAAATCTACATAAAGCCCATTCTTTTGTTTGTTTTATGTGTTGTTTGAGAGAGGCTCTGTCTCCCAGGCTGGAGTGCAGTGGCATCATCCCAGCTCACTGCAACCTCTCCCTCCTGGGCTCAAGTGATCCTCCTGCCTCAGCCTCCCGAGTAGCTAGAATTACAGGTATGTGCCACCATGCCTGGCTAATTTTTGTATTTTTTGTAGAGACAGGATTTTGCCATGTTGCCCAGGCTGGTCTGGAACTCCTGGGCTCAAGCGATCTGCCTGCCTTGGCCTTCTAAATTGCTGAGATTTCAGGCATGAACCACTGCGCCCGACCAAGCCCATTCTTAATAAAATGGATTAAATCACAATTTGGTTTAGGACAATGGTGCTCAACCAGGTGATTTAGCTCCCCAGGGAACATTTGGCAGTTTCTGCAGACATTTTTGGTTGTCATGATTGGGGATGGCGTTGTTCCTGGCCTCTAGTGAGCAGAGGCCAAGGGATGCTGCCAAACATTCTGCAGTGCACAGAATTGCCCCCAAATATAAAATTATCATGTCCATGGTGCTGAGGCTGAGAAACCCTGGCCTAGCTGTGGCTCTCTAACTCTCAAATTCTCTCTGCTGGCAGGCACGGTGACTCACTTCTGTAATCCCAGACCTTTGGGAGGCCAAGGGAGGCAGATCGCTTGAGCCCAGGAGCTCAAGACCAGCCTGGGCAACATGGATAACCCTGTCCCTACTAAAAATACAAAAATCAGGCCAGGTGTGGTGGCCCACACCTGTAATCCCAGTACTTTGGGAGGCCGAGGCAGGTGGATCAACTGAGGCCAGGAGTTCGAGACCAGCCTGGCCAACATGGTGAAACCCCTGTCTCTACTAAAAATACAAAAATTAGCCGGGCATAGCGGTATGTGCCTGTAATCTCAGCTACTCAGGAGGCTGAGGCAGGAGAATCGCTTGAACCCAGGAGGCAGAAGTTGCAGTGAGCCGAGATTGCACCATTGCACTCCAGCCTGGGCAACAAGAGCGAAACTCCATCTCAAAAAATAAATAAATAAATAAACAAATAAATAAATAAATAAATAAATAAAATACAAAAATTAGCCAGGGGTGGTGGCACATGCCTGTAATCCCAGCTACTTGGGAGGCTGAGGCATGAGAATTGCTTGAACCCAGGAGGTGGAGGTTGCAGTGAGCTGAGATGGCACCACAGCACTCCAGTCTGGGCAACAGAGCGAGACTCTGTCTCAACAAACAAACAAACAAATAAAGAAACCTCTCTGCCCTGGGTAAATGTATATCCCCTGGAATTTGTAGGAGGTCAATCTAATGAGGGGAATAAAAGGCTTTGAAGGCAGGGGGTCCTTCGAAGGTCAGACAGGTTGCAATCCTCTGACTGGCTGTGTGACCTTGGATAAGTGCCCTACCTCTCTGGCTCTCAATTTCCACATCTGTACTGAGCCAAGGTGGGCCCCTAAACTCTCTCCTCCCCCAGGGGTGCTATAAAGTCAAATGAAAGAGCACATGCCAATATTCCTTGCCAATTGGGCAGTGTGTGTGCTGGGAATGAGTGAGCTTATTGACTGGTGGGTGTCCTGATTTGGAAGGTGTCCTTGGAGGTAAGGCAGATGAAGGCCTAGGGAAGGAAAGAGGGAATGACTCACTTGGCAGTGTAAGTTGTGGATGGCCCCATCCCGTGGTTGAAGCAGAGGACACAGCTCTCCCCTGCCTGTCGCCTTCCCCAGCTCCTCCCTAACCTGTTCTGCTTGGGTACCTGCAAATCAATCTGCCACCGCTGGACATCCAGACTGGTCTGGTTAGTGAGGTCCTGCAGCCTGGCTTTCCGCAGTGGGTATCTCTTGGCAGCTGGCATGGGGTCACTTGCTGTGGTGGTTCTTGGGAGGGGCTTGTGATTGGTGATCTGGTTGGTGCTGTATGCCCTCCGTCGCTGAGAGAGGTTCAGATCTGGACAGGGATAGTGATGGGGAACCATCAGAGTGGGATAGCAGGGAAAGAGTGGGGCTTGCATCCTCCTTTCATGTTTGGAAGCGTCTCACGTTCTCCACCCCTTGCCTACTGAAATATGTGCAGGTGCCTCCCCTGGCACCCAAAGCCTCTCCGGATCTGGTCTAGTCTAGCTTCCCAGCTACTTTCCCTGCTGCTTCTTTTAAAAGGTACAATGTGGCTGGGTGTGGTGGCTCACACCTGTAATCCCAGCTCTGTGGGAAGCCGAGGTGGGCGGATCATTTGAGGCCAGGAGTTCCAGACCAGCCTGGACAACATGGCGAAACCCTGTCTCTACAAAAAATACAAAAATTAGCCAGGCATAGTGGTATGCGCCTGTAGTCCCAGCTAGTCGGGAGGCTGAGGCATGAGAATTGCTTGAATCCAGAAGGTGGAGGTTGTAGTGAACCGAGATCGTGCCACTGCACTCCAGCCTGGGTGACAGAGCGAGACTCTGCCTCAAAAATAAAAAAATAAAAGGCACAAAGAGGGTCAAACACACTAGATCAGAAGCCAGTTGTGTGCGTGCGTTCTAAGTGTCACACTCTCCACATTGCTGCTCAGGCAGTTTCTGCTGCCTGGAATGTCCTCTCCCTTCCCACCTCTAAGAAGCAGTCCCCTTGTGAAGTCTTTGCGGATATCCTCTAGCAGATGTGCTCATTTCTCCTGGGATTCCCATAGTTTGTTAAATTTTCTAGGGGTCCCTGGCACCCTGTCACTCTGCTTTCTGTCAGAGTTAGTGCCAGATGTATCTCTCACTATGTGGAAAGCTCCGGAAGGGCAGGAGACATGTCTGAGTTGTCTTTGCTTCCCACGTTGCTCTCAGCCCCTAACCTTAGTGAGGAATCGATAAGTACCCTTTGAATGGAAACTAACACCATAACGAGGCTTTGGAGTCAGATCCAGACTGTTGGTCTGTACCTCTACCTGTTGCTCTGTGAGCTTAGCCAAGTTGCTCAAATTCTCCAAGTCTCAATTTCCTCATCCGTAAACTGGGTATAACAGTAACCACCTCTGCAGCTGCTAACTAGTCAATGAGGTGGTTTTTACCAAGTGCTTAGCACATAGTAAGTGCTCAATGTAAGGCAGCAATCATTAGAGCCTCAGACCAACCGTGCTTGGTGGTGGATTCTCCGCTGACTAGCCGGGCATTTTTGGCCGGCCCTAGGATGAAGGGTGCCCCCGAGTTCTTGGCACAGTCTCCATCTTCCGGTCCGGGTCCCTCATCCTGAGAGTGGTAGAAGACAGAGCTGCCAGACTCCTGAGAGTGCAGCATGCTGTACCGGCGCCTCTTGTCCTGGAGGGAGAAACAGAAAAGAGGGCTAGGAGTGAGGCTAGGTGTCAGGAAGGACTTCTGCAGGGAGCAAGGGGTGCGAGCAGAGGTGGTGGGGTTTTCATCTCTGAAGAAACAGCTCAATAGGAAAGCTTTGTGTTTGCTTAGGGAATTGAGACAAACTTCTGTTCAAGAGATGCTGAATGGAATTATCTTTTCATAACACTTAGGTTGTTTATGTTTTTAATTATTGACTTCATTAAATTTTTTTTTAGTGTAAGTCTAAATGCCACTCCTGTCTCCAGATAGGTAACCGAAATTAACAAAATAAACCATCTGTTCCTTCCATTCCATTCTCTCTGATATAAACATACAGTTCACTCTTGATCAACACAAGTTTTAACTGCGTTGGTCCATTTATATGTGGATTTTTTTCAATAAAAGTTACACTGAGTGTCGGCTTCTCTTGCCTCTCCTTCCACCTCCTCCGCTTATTCCCTTCTGTCACCTCTGAGACAGCAAGACCAACCCCTCCACCTCCACCACTCAATGTCAAGACAATGACGACGAAGGCCTTTATGACGATCTACTTCCACTTAATGAATAGTAAATGTATTTTCTCTTCCTTATGATTTTCTCAAAAACATTTTATTTTCTCTAGCATACTTTATTGTAAGAATACAGCATATAATACATATAACCCACAAAATACGTGTTAATTGACGGTTTATGTTATCAGTAAAGCCTCCAGTCGACAGTAAGCTATTAGTAGTTAAGTTTTTAGAGAGTCAAATGTCATATGTGAAATTTTGACTGCATGGGGGATCGGTATCCCTAACCTCCACATTGTTCAAGGGTCACCTCTATGTATAAATAACACATCAGGTTTTGGGGGTCATTTTTTGTTTTATAAAAACTTTGCCATACTGCTCACACTTGCCAGTATCTTGAATTTCGCACTTAAAACATTTTGGAAATTCTGCATTTCAACTATAATTTTTCTGTTTGTTTAGAGAGAGGGTCTCCATACTGCACATAGGCTGGTGCAGTGGCACCATCAGCTCACTGCAGCCTCCAACCTGGGCTTGAGCAATCCTCCTGCCTCAGCTTCCAGAGTAGTTGGGACTACAAGCATATGCCACCACATCTGGCTAATTTTTTATTTTTTATATTTTGTAGAGAAGTGGTCTCACTAGGTTGCCCAGGCTGGTCTTAAACTCCCGGCCTCAAGCCAGGCTCCTACCTCGGCCTCCCAAAGTGCTGAGATTACAGGTGTGAGCCACCACGCCTGGCCTCAACCATTCTTTTTAGCATTTGACTGCACAATATTTTATCACCCCTTGTTGTTAAGCATTCAGTTTGTGGCCATTTATTTTTGTTACCATAAAAAATGCTACAATAAATGCTTGGACATAAATCCATTACATCATAAATTTTTATGGGCTAGACTCCTAGGAGTAGGATTTCTGGGTTGAAAGGTTTATGTATCTCTAATTTTTTTTTTTTTTTTTTGAGACAGAGTCTCGCCCTATCCCCCAGGCTGGAGTGCAGTGGCGCGATCTTGGCTCGCTGCAACCTCTGCCTCCCGGGTTCAAGTGATTCTCATGTCTCAGCCTCCCGAGTAGCTGGGGTTACGGGTGCCCGATGCCACACCCAGCTAATTTTGTATTTTCAGTAGAGATGGGGTTTCGCCATGTTGGCCAGGCTGGTCTCGAACTCCTGACCTCAGGTGATCCACCTGCCTCGGCCTCCCAAAGTGCTGGGATTACAGGCGTGAGCCACCGTGCCCGGCCTATCTCTAATTTTATTAGTTATTTCTAGGTTGCTTCCCAGGAGTGCTGTGGCAAGTTATATTTACACCAACAATATGTGGAGGTCCTCTTTATCCCTACCAGTAGCAGGGCAAACGTTGCCAGTATTGAGTAAGCAAAGGAGAATGGATTTGATGACTGCATCCAGTTCCTTCTAGTGGGAGGGTCTGTTGATGAACTGGTGCCTTCTAGACCTCCCAGGAAGGCCCAGAATGTGCAAGGACTTGGCCAGCATTTTGTTTAGCATTTTCTCCCTGCGGCGGAACACTCCGTTTTCCATAACACATTAACCATTAACCTGATCACAGTTCTGAAAACATTTCATAGCATTAAAAAATCTGGAGCTTTCACATAAAGTTCCAATTTCTCCTGAAAAATGAGACACACATTTAACACAGGGCTCACATTTCTGCATGATGACACTTTGTTAGGGCTGCGTAGGGGCTGCCCAGTTTAGACAGAGCGTGTGCCATGCAGTTTGCCATATTCCTCACCACTGCTTATTGCCTTTCCAACTGTGAGCTCAGTGGTAACTGCTATCCATCACAGAATTGGCCCCTTTTATTTTTACACCAAGTCCATTTCATTCATTCCACACCTGCCCAATTTCTCTAGGCATTGAGTTTGTGACTTCTTTTTTGAAAAACAAAACAAGATGAGAAATCCTTTAGGGAGAGTGGACAGACTCACGAAAGAGGAAAGATAGGTGAGGAAACAGCTTCTTTGGCAATCTCTCACATTTTAGCATGAATTTCACCTCCCTTTCAGAAGTTCTTGGCTTTCATCCCACTTCTGCCACCGCAGACGAGGGAATCATCCACGTAAAGAAGTAAAACACAAACTAATCTAAGGAGATATGAGCTTACTAGAGTGTGTGGAGAAGGAAATCTGAGTGCATTTGTTCTTGAACTAAAGTGTGCACCATATCACTTAGGGGAAATTATGTAAAATGCAGTTTCCTGGGCTTTATCCTAGGGGATGCTTATTCAACAGACCTGGGTGGAAGCCAGGGCTGTGCATTTTTTTTTCTTTTGAGATGGAGTCTCGCTCTGTCGCCCAGGCTGGAGTGCAATGGCACGATCTTGGCTCACGGCAAACTCCGCCTCCCGAGTTCAACTGATTCTTGTGCCTCAGCCTCCTGAGTAGCTGGGATTACAGGTGCCTGCTACCATGTCTGGCTGATTTTGTTATATTTTTAGTAGAGAATGGGGTTTCACCCTGTTGGCCAGGCTGATCTCAAGTTCCTGACCTCAAGTGATCTTCCTGCCTCAGCCTCCCAAAGCTCTGCATTTTAAACAAGTTCTTCAAGTGGTTCTACTGGCAGGGGCTTTTAAGAACCACATTTTTGCGATGGTGGCGTCTACCTTAGCCATGCCACTGTGATTGAATGCCTGTGGCCTGGCAAGTGTAAACCCACAACTGGGAAAACTGTAAACCCACAGCTGTAAACCCAATTCCAATTAGTTTCTAGCTGTCACAAAGAGTCTTTCCAGCTGAAGATGATTTGTGGGCATGGGTTCTGGGCCCCCACGAACTCCTGGAGTTTCTAGGATACTTACAGATCTGGGATTGGAGATGTGCAAAGAAGCATCACATACAATGCCATACCCTACCAGCCGTTCTCCAGGAAAGAGGGAGCTGGCACTGATGGGTGAGACTAGGACCTCAGTGGTCTCAGGGAAGATCCACTCCACAGTCACATCGCTCAGGACTGGGGCCATAGCCTTCTTCAAGGATTTGACCATCTGTAGGGCCGGGTCAGAATGCAGATTGGGGGGATGTGTGAGAAGAGATGTATACAGAAGATCATGTAAGTATCAGCTTAGTGGGGAGTGGGAGCAGGGAAAAGGGGAGAGCAGGCCTTGGGGTGACTTGCCTAGCAGTGAGCACACTTCTGAGCTTCTTAGACTCATAGAATGTCAGAGTTGGAGAGCATCTTCGCTGTCATCTTTTCTAAGCATCTTTATTTTATTTTATTTTATTTTGAGACAGAGTCTGGCTCTGTCACCCAGGCTGGAGTGCAGTGGCATGATCTCAGCTCAGTGCAACCTCCATCTCTTGGGTTCAAGTGATTCTCCTGCCTCAGCCTCCTGAGTAGCTGGGATTACAGGCACCTGCCATCATGCCCAGCTAATTTTTGTATTTTTAGTAGACACGGAGTTTCACCAAATTGGCCAGGCTGGTCTCAAACTCTTGGCCTCAAGTGATCCACCTGCCTAGGCCTCCCAAAGTACTGGGATTACAGGCATGAGCCACTGCACACCTGGCCAGTTTAGCATTTTATAAATGAGAAAATCTGAGGCTCAAAGTAGGGCTGTGACTAGCCCAAGGGCACACAGGTTTGCTTCAAACCACGGACTGGATAATGATCTTGAGCAAATTCATTTACCTCTCTGGGCCTCAGTTTTCCCTTCTGTTAAAGTAGGAGGGTGTAGTTGAAGGATTATTTGCAATACTGAATTTGAAGTGTTTGCCATTTGGTAGGTGTTTAGTAAATGACAGCTGTGGTCATCACCTAGACTGATTTCCTTGGATGTTCTGTACTGCAAACCTGGAGAAAATGACTTGGGGGTTGTGGCAAGTATAGAGGTGAGCTTTCAAATCTCTCTTCAAGAAAGACCATGCCTTCTTGCTGCAAGAAATGCAGTTACGTGACAGCTTCCAGATGCAGCACCCCAGCTTTTGAGCCAAGACCATATCTCTCCCTGGAAGCCCCAAGTCAATGATTCAGCATGGCAGGGATACTAGAGCCTGGTCATTTCAGCACATCGCAGACTTTGATGGGCAACCTTTGCTCCAGAGCTCCCCGCTGGATGGCTGAGACCTTGCCAGGGCATCACAGTCTGAGGCTCTCTTGCCCAGTTCTGCTCCCATTTTCCTTTCACAGCTGTTGGATTGGCCTCTTGGCCCGAAGAGTTTTTCTTCCTGCTTCCTCCTCTTCCACCTTTCATAGGCACTATCCCCAATAAACATCTTCACTCTTAATCCCAGCCCTGTCTTTGTTTACTGGACTGACAAGGGGATTTTCTAAGGGTTAGATTATTCGTGTCAAATGTGCAGGACATGGAAAGAAGACTATAGCCTCCTTTATTTCTGGGTTCTTTAGATTCTTCTGAGCCACCATTTGTCATCATCAGGAATGTGTCCAGATATGGACCTCAAACACAACTCCAATCCCTATAGGTGGTAGCTTTTTCAGGAGCCTCATCCTGTCCAGCAGTGGATGGAGTGTGTGTCCAGTGGCTGGAGACCAGGGGATCTAGTGTCCTGGCATTGCTTCAAGAGTTGCCTGCTCTGTGGCTTGCAAGTCTCTGCTTCTCATTGGGATGCAGTGTGGCCTAGTGAAGAGCTCAGATTTGGGGTGTCATCCCAGCTCCACCACTGAGTTGCCATATGACTGGTCTGGGCCTCTGGGGTTCCAGCACCAGAAGGGACTGCGTGGGTTCTGCTGCCTACCTTGGTTTGCAGCCGTTCCCCCTCCATCAGGAACTCAGCACTGCCCTTGGACACAGATGCCAGCCCTTTCACCAGTCTGTGGCAGACGTTGGGTCCAATTCCAAAGCTATAGCACCTGGAGGAAGGGGAGAAGAGAGGCTGCTACGTCCTATCCTCTCTGCATCTTTGCCTCCTGATGCAGAAAGGGACAGAGCATGGCCTAGCAGGATCTCAGAACTGGCCCTATCTTTAGGTAGAGGCAGAGGGAGAAGGAAGAGGGGCCATCAGGGGGTACACACATACACACCCATCAATTCACCCACAGACAGTCCATCAATTCCCACCCAGCACAGAGCAGGAGCAGCCTCTCCCTTGGCTGTGGGACCTTTCCCTGGGCTTCTCTTGTGAGTCGTGCGTAGAGGTATGGGTAGCTCACCCATTCAGAACTTGAGAGGGAAAAAGATGAACTTTGAAATCAGCCCACACTATCTTGGAAGCAAAGCCCTGTGGGAATTGTGGGTCCTGTCCTCTACCTCTGGCATTTTCCACATTGCCCTTGGGCTCTGGTGCCCCAGCCCCGGCAGCCTGGAGTCACCGAGCCTAGACCCTAAGCCAAGGCTGACCTGGTGGAGAAGGCGTGATTTCGCACCAGCTCCAGCACCTTCCCCGTGTTGTTGACAGCGCCATCTGTGATCAGGAAGAGGAGCCGCGGGTGGCCTCGGTGCACTGGCTGCCTGATGACCCACTTGAGAGGAGAAAGGATGTTGGTCCCACCCATGTCGGCCTTCATTCTCTGGATGTCATCACAAGCCATGGCCAAGCTCTCCTGCAGAGAAGCAGACAGTCCCCAGGGTCACCGTATGGCACAGAGACTCTAGGCCACCTAAGGAAGAGGTCTTTGTTTCCCTAGATCTTCTTTTAGCCTCACCAGAGTTGACCCATGCTCCCAATTTCATCTCTGCCCACACTCACTGGAAGAATGGGTGGCCACTCATTTGGTGTCATCCTGCTCAACAGCATCCGCTACCAATGCCTGAAACACCAACCAGTTGTCCTTTCTGGGTTCTCCTTTAAAAATAGAAGCACTCCTGGAGCACATTAAACCCCTGATTCCTTAGCATACAGGAGGTTTCTTTTTCTAATGAGGGAGGTGGGTGGTGTGATGGAAAGAACACTGGACTAGGAATCTTAAGATCTGAGTCCAGAGACTGACTCTGGCACCAGCCCCCTATGACATTTTGAGAAAATCATTTATCTAATCCAGGCTTCAGATTTCCTTGCTCTGGACCAACTGTGTGGGTCCCAACTGGCCAAGGATGGATGTCGTTTGCAGCAAGAGTAGATTCCCTCTGGACACAGTGACCTCCTCCTCCTGGCTCAAGGGGATGCTATTTCAACATTCACTCTTGGATGCGACTTAGAAGTAACAGCATGTTTGGGAAGTCAAGGTGGGTGGATCACTCAAGGTCAGGAATTCGAGACCAGCCTGGCCAAAATGGTGAAACCCTGTCTCTATTAAAAATACAAAAATTAGCTAGGTGTGGTGGTGCATGCCTGTAATCCTAGCTACTTAGGAGGCTGAGGCAGGAGAATCGCTTGAACCTGAGAGGCAGAGGTTGCAGTGAGCCAAGATCAAGATGGCGACACTGCACTCCAGCCTGGGTGACAGAGAAAGAGAGATTCCATCTCAAAAAAAAAAAAAAAACGGAAAAGAAAAAAGAAAAAAAAAGCAGTAATGGCATGTATCAAAAGTCTTAAGATGTATGTGTAGCTTTTGAGCCAGCAAGGCTAGGAATTAATCCTAAGGGATTAATTAAAGATGCATGCAAAATCTGTGATACAAAGATGACTAAATAAAATGGGAAGAACTTTAATGCTTGACTGCAGGGGTTTTGTTAAATAAGTCCCAATCTATCTGTGTAGTGAAATACTAGGAAGCCATTACAGTTACATTACAGATTAATACTTACTGGCATGGAAATACATTCATGATAGACTGCTGCGTTAGAAAAGTAGGTTACAGAACAGTATGGAAGGCCTAATCCTATCTTTATTGAAAATGTGTGTAAATGCATAGAACAAGGGCTGGAAGGATTTATACTAAACTCTTAGCAGTATCTTTTCTTTCTTTTTTCCTGACTGACATAATTGCAGGAGATTTTTAAAAAATTTTTGTTTTTGATATCTACATTTAAAAATTGTGGAATGATCAATACATATTATTCTTTTGTTGTTGTCATTGTAGAAATGAGGTCTCACCGTGCTGCTCAGGCTGGACTCAAAGCTCCTAGGCTCAAGCGACCCTCCCATCTCAACCTCCTGAGTAGCTGAGATTACAAGCGCATGCAACATATATTATTCTTGTATTTTAAAAACTCATAACATTATTTTTAGTTGAAAAGTGTCCCATTTGTCTGTCCTTCCTCCCTCCTTTCCTTCCTTCCTCCCTCCCTCTCTTCCTCTTCTTAGATCTGGGTAGGATGCTCCAATTTTGAACATGCTGCTGGGGCCACAGCCTTCTCGTTTCACACAGTATCTTGAGCCTTGTGAGTTCCATTCTTAGCCCACTGCCACGCCCACTCATCCACCTATTCACTCCCCTGCTCCTTATCATCTGCTTCCTTAGCTCAACCTTGCATGCGTCCATCATCCTTGTGAAATGGAGGCTTCAGTGAGTGGCAGGCCTGGGCTATGTCCTCTCTCTACCCACTTTCTGTACCTCATCTCTGTACATACACACTTTGCCCAAAATATTGTGATTCTAAAGACGGGGGATGTCAGAAGGCTGAGATGTCAGAAAAATGTCCAAACAGAGATAGCTTCTCCTTAGTTCTCTGCCCCCGGGTGTGATCTGGGTTCTCTGTGGGTAGGCAGCTTCTGAGGCCAGCACAAGGGTTTTAACTATTTTTTCCCCTTTCCCTCCTTTCCTCTGCTCCCCACTATGCACCACCCTCCTGGTCCCAGCCTTGCCCCCTCATTACCTCACTGTAGGTCTGGCTGGAAGGAAAAAGGCTCTTAAATGTGGATCCAAACCCAATGATATTGAAGAGGCAGGCTGGCATGAGGCTCTTAAGGGCCACCAACATGGCATCCTGGCAGGAGAGAAAGGGGTTTTCAGGATTCAGGAAGGAGTTCTTGTCACTCAGCCACCACACTCCAGTATTCCCTTTCCTAGCACAGGAGCAGCCTCCAAACGGGCCTTTACCCTCCTCTGTCTGCACTCAGCAACTCCTTTTCCCTCACCGCAAGAAATTTGCTGACACTGACCAGAGGCTGGACCAAAGCCACCACCACCACCGCCACCATCATCATCATCACCATCATCATTGTCATCATCATCATTATCATCATCACCATCATCAAACTTATCCATGTAGCAGGTCTGATTTCTTAAAGCCTTTCTATTATGGCTTTCCAGTTCCATTTAATCTCTTCCCGATCCTGAGAGGTGGGGAGAGCAGGGAGCACCCTCTCCCTGCTGCCAAAGCAGAATTGATGTCTAAGAGAGGAAAGTGGCCTGGTCCAGGTCACACTGTTGATGGAATGGCTTCTGGCCCTCCTGTGGGACCTTCTGCATCAGACTCAACCTAACCATCACTAAGGACACATCCTCAGGGGCAGTCTCTTCAGCTCATATTTGTCAGGTACACAGGATGTACTTTACATGCTTCACTTCACTGATCTTCACCATAACCCTTTGAGGCAGGTACGCTATTCTCCCCATTTTATAGAAGAGAAGATTGAGGCACAGAGAGGGGAAGTAACATGTTGGTGAGCATCCAGAGGGTAAATAATGGAGTCAGGACTCAAAGCCATGTCACTTTGCCTCCAAAGTCTATGGACACTAAACATAACCCGTGTAACTATGCCCCACCAGGAGATCTTGATAAAGGTAGATTGAAAAAAAATAGTGACAATGAGGGAGGTGGAGGTGATGGTAGAAGCAAAATTGATGATGCCGATGATCATGATGGTGATGATGGTTATGATACAATGCAATGATAAATATCAAGCAACTACTATGTGCTAAACGTTCTAAGTTATGTCACCCCTCTGAGCCTCAGCCAGGTGCATAGTAAACATTCAGTAAATGGTTGTGATTATCAACCCAATGAGATCTATATTAATATTAATAACCTTGTTTTACAGATAAGGAAACTGAGGCTCAGGAGATCTAAGGAATTGCAATGGATTGCAAAACCTAAGACTAATGACAGAGGCTTTAAAAACACAGCTCTGGCTGGGCATGGTAACTCATGCTTGTAATCCAAGCACTTTGGGAGGTGGAGGCAGGCAGATCATGAGGTCAGGAGTTCAAGACCAGCCTGACCCATCTCTACTAAAAACACAAAAATTAGCCGGGCATGGTGGTACGCGCCTGTAATCCCAGCTACTCAGGAGGCTAAAGCAGGAGAATCGCTTGAACCCGGGAGGCGGAGGCTGCAGTGAGCCAAGATCACACCACTGCACTCCAGCCTGGGCAACAGAGCAAGACTCATCTCCAAAAACAAAACAAAACAAAACAAAAAACCCACAGCTCTGAGATTTTTATTCCTGTTGGCTCTGCCTTGGCAGAGGAATGAAGGTCTGTCCCCCATCTTGTTTACTGATAGTACCCCAGGGATCTCAGCATGGCTTCAGGGAAGCCGTCATCCTTCATGATCTAGAAGAAAACAGCTGCAAGAGGATTCTGGCACCCTTTACACCACACAGATTTCCAGGCTCCACATACTCACACCCCAATCCCATCCCCCACCCTGCAAACATTAACATTAACATTAACATTCTCTCAATCTCTCTTCATTGCTTGCATCAATACATTTGGGTTCTCTACAAAAGAAGTCAATGTCTGCTTATTTTTTCATTAGTCACTAATGCATATTCCTGCTAGGAGGAGATTCTGCTGATCCATACAGATTGTCTCTGCTCACACCTATTAGAATTTTTAAAGCCATGTTTTTGGCAGCAAGTGGCAGCTGAAGAATGAGACCAGCTGCAGGAAATTAAATTGGCCGGACTTTCCCCTTTGGCATAAGCTGTTTGGATTTCCATTTTCTCCCTCCTCCCTGAGCCTAGATTTTCCTAAAACTTCAACCCGATGGGTCACAATGAAGGACCCAAGCAACCTTCCAGTGGCCTCATTGTCAGTGGGGAAAGGGGTGTGTAGCCTGAGTAATTTCTGTGCCTTTCTCTAAAAGGGTCATGTTTAGCAGAATGGATGGCACCAATGCAAAGCCATTTGTGAAGGCATGACCTTGAGCTCAGTGAGCTGAACTGGAGAAGGGCAGGAGAGATTCCAAGGAGAAAGAGGACTGAAAGGAGAGCCAGAGAAAGTTATTGTCAGAGAATTCCGGAATGCAAAGATTGGACAGGCTTTCAGTCCAGGAAGTGGATTTCCCTTTATGAACTAATTCCATTTAACTGGTAGTAACTGCCTGGAACACTGGGATGAGAAGGATATAGACTGAGTCCAGGCTCAGCAGGAAAAAAAAAAAGTCATGACCAATTATTGAATTGATGTCTACCTGGGCTTGGGAGAGGGGAGCCAAGGGACATGTGACATACGTTCACTCTGCTTAAATTAATCCTTCTCACTCTACAGAAAGCATGAATGAAGCCCAGAGTTGAGAATCAACTTGTCCACAGCCACAGAGCAAATCAGTGGCAGAATTGACCCTGGAACCCAGGTGTTGCTTTTGGCATGATGCCATGCAGCAGAGATGACATCATCAGAGAAGAGAATTTTTTAGTGGAAGAGTACGCATAATTCTCCATAAGCAATGTAAGGAAAATGAGCTCCGAAGCAAGGTATAGAAGGCGCAGGCTCTCTCACTAGCCCTGAGATGCTGGGAAAAGCACTTAGCCTCTTGGCAACTCAGTTTCTTTACCTGGAAAGTGGAGGGAAAATGGATTAAATGCTCCCTAAGGCATGTTTTAGGTTTATGCTTCTGTGATGCTCTAGGGTAACTGAGACATCTTATGAAGTGATAAAGATGCAGAATGGGATACAGATGGCCACAGAGGCCTTGAGTGTGCTTCAGCACTCCAGCACCGAGGACAGCTTCTCATTCCAATGTTTGCCTTTGATGGTGGGCAGGTTGGGGAAGAAGGTGCCAATCAGCCCTACACCCCTGTGTCATGAGACCTCAAACGGAAACTTGGGTCCCGTGTGTGACTCCTCTGACATACTTCAAAACAACTGTAACAAACCTGCAGAGATACCTGGCATCCCAGATCCCACCCAACCCTCCTCTCCTTGCTGAGCTTGCTGCCCTGGAAACAAGAGCTTGCTCTGGGAACAAACTAGGGGGAAATATGAAATTTCAGGTGATGGCAGATCCCCACTCTGTTTTTGCCCCCTCCTTCCTTGTTCTCCTGAACTCAAGTTATCCTTTACCCGGATCAATAAAGAGATGGAAGGTTTTTTATGCATAAACACAGAGCTAGGCCCCATGGAAAAAGATAGGTGAGAGGATAGATGACCCTTTTCCTAAATGAGTTCATAACTCCAGAGAGACAGACATCTGCACAATCAAAAATATAAGGGAATGTTGGATAATGCCACAATGGAGACCAGTAATCTCCTGGGGGTGGGGCAGGGGGCAGGTGAAATGCATCTGGATTGTTGGGGGGAGGATTCTATCACCATTGCTTCCACCCTCCTGAGGAGCTCTCCTTAACAGGGAGACCAAGTTCCCATGTATTCTGATTGGCTAGCAGGCCTGTGCCTCTCTCTTGACTGTCAGCTCCTTGAGGACAGCAAATGTGTTTACATTCTGCTGTTTTTTCAGATGGCCAAGGGCAAGGCTTGGCACCTATTAGACATTTGAAAAAAAGAGAAACCAAGTCTTTTCTACCAAATTCTACACGTTCCTTGATGGCAGGGGCCACGTCCACTGAAGCTCTGATGTCAGGTGGTGGGAACAGTCAGGTAGACATGGGTTTAATTTTAGACCACAGTGGCCACGTGACCTTGGGCAGGTGACTGAAACTCTCAAGATCAGCTTTCCTATATGGAAAATGGCAAAAATAGGATCAAACGCATAAGATTATTGTCTGGATTAGATATCAAGCTTCGCATTAAGTGGCTAGCACCATATCCAACACATAGCAGACCCTCAGCAAATGTTACTTCCCTTCCTCTCTCCTCTATACCATGCTCCACTCAGTACCTACTGGGGTGTTTTAGCTAAAGTTTGTAGAATGCAAAGGACAGCTATGGATGACTTCATCCCTTATAAATGGATGCCAGCTCAGCCTCTGCTCACACCGCTCCATGTTTTCATGGGGACGCAAATGGAGTTTGGGTGACTCTGTTTAAACTGATTTTTAAAAGTTGTTTCTTGGAACAGAAAGTGCTGAGAAAGCTGGATTGGGGGCGCACAGCTGATTTCCCCTGGAGCCCTGGGCCCAGGGTAGGGGTCCTCTCAGCAGGTACCTTGACTCGGTGCATGCTGATCCCGCTCATGCTGCTGCTCCTGTCAATGAGGAAGATGAACTCTCCGTGGGCCTTTCTCAGGCACGGCTGGACTGACTGAAGGTCGGGACAGAAATTGAGCATGATGACAGAGTGGTGGGGAATGTCTTTGTGGAGGCGTTTTCGAATGATTTCTGTCTGGAAGAGAAAAGAACACTCTGGGCAATCAGGGGGTCAAGAGGTACTCCTGGGGACTCATGCTGGTCCCCATCACTCACTGTGCACCCACATCCTGCTCAGGCTCTGTATGGAAGACTTCCAGATTGCCTGTGCTCAGCTCCTCTGTTTGCTAGACCTTCATGGGTTGCAACAGCAAGCATGGACTTTGCAGACAGAAGGACTTGGGTTTGAATCCCAGCTCTGTCACCATCCAACTGTGTGATATGGGGGCGAGTCCCTCCTCTATTTACCCATTTGTAAAATGGGGCAAATAATGTCTGCTTCTCAGGGTGGTTGTGAGGATGAACTGAGTCAGCACAGACGCGAGAAGCCCGTTGATCGAGTAATGGTCTCTCGCTTTTACACTCAGTGTGTAAACTGCTCTCTGGGTCGTCTTGGCTGTGAACCAGGCTTCCCTGGTTTACCAATTCTCTACCATTATTAAATTCCTACTCACTCTTCAAATTCTACCTGTTTGGAAAGGCTTCCCCAATTTCCAGGTGGACTTAATTACTTAGTTTCCTCAACCGTGAAATGAGGACAAGAAGACATACCTCACTGAGTTGTTGCATGGGTTCAATGTACTTGTGAAACTGGCTGCCTGGCAGACAGCAATGGTCTCTAAACAGCAGCCATCATTGCCATTGCTGGTGCTGCTGTTGTTGGTCCTGGATGCCCAGGCACTTCTCATACTGAATAGTTTTTTGCTCCGATCTCTGCCTCCTGTCAACTTGTTTGCTATTATACTTGAAGGCAGGTCATCTCTTAGCTTCTTTTACATCTCCAGAATTTAACATAGGGCCTAGTCCAGAGATGGATCAGTAAAGATTAAGGGAAGGACAGCGCCTTGGTGTTTATCCTTTTATGTGGCCTCCTAGCTGGCCCTGCCAGGACCCTTTCCCTTGCTGCCCCCCCTCCCCTTCACACAGAATCTCATTTCCTTTGTTCTCATGCTGCTTTCACTTTCCACCCCGACTTTCTCTCTCTGTCTCCTTATCTGGCTGTCTCTGTGTGTACACGTGTCTCTGTGTCTGTTTCTCAGTTTCTGTCTATTTGGGTTCCTTCCCCATCTCAATAGATGACATCACCACCCACCCAGTTGTTCAAACCAAACGCCTAACAGTTGTCCTCGGTTCCCCTCTCTTCCTCACTCCACACATTCCATCCTGCAGCAAAGCATTGCCAGTCCTGTTGCTAACATGCAGCCAGAACGTGTCCACGTCTCTCTGACTCCACTGCTACTGCCCATGTTCAGGAGAGGACTGTCTCTCTCTCCAGACCTTCGCAATAGTCTCCTGCACTCTTTCTCCAACTTTTCTCTCCCTGTGGTCCATTCTGCAGAGAGCAGCCAGAGCGACTGTTCTTGTCATTCTCTTGCTCAAGCAGTGCCCTCACTGAATACTCTGAACCATGGTTTAGGAAGCCCCGTGTGGCCTGACCCCTGCCTGCCTGTCCACATCCTCTCTACCCACTCTGCTCCCTACATTTCAGCCACACTGACCTTCTTCCTGTTTTCCAAGCAGGTCACCATTGTTCTGCTTCCTGCTCTTTCACCCCTTGTGCCCTCTCCATCCATTCCTCCCACGTTGGGCTCTTGGTCTTCTGCTAGATCTCATCCTCAGACAGGCTTTTGCTGACGCCCGGCTAAAGAACACCCAGCGCCTACTACTCATGATCATATCAGCCCTCTCCAAACAGATCTGGCTCATTGATTTGCTTTTTTTATTTTTATTTTTTGAGACAGAGTCTCGCTCTGCCACCAGGCTGGAGTGCAGTGGCACTATCTTGGCTTACTGCAACCTCCAGCTCCCTGGTTCAAGCAATTCTCCTGCCTCAGCCTCCCGAGTAGCTGGGATGACAGGCATGCGCCACCACGCCCAGCTAATTTTTGTATTTTTAGTAGAGATGGGGTTTCACTATGTTGGCCAGGATGGTCTTGATCTCCTGACCTTGTAGTCCGCCTGCCTCGGCCTCCCAGAGTGCTGCGATTACGGGGGTAAGCCACTGCGCCCGGCCTGATTTGCTTTTTTTTCCTCTGTCTTTCCATCCCAGAATATAAGCTCCATGAAGATAAAGACTGTGTCATTCTCAGTATTGCCCCCCTAAGATTTATTTGTTGAATAAATAAGTGAGGGAATTAATCTGTGTGGGCCTTTTTGTCTGCCACTGACTTGTGTGTGCATCTTTTCGTGTTTTTTTTTTTTTTTTTTTTTTTTTTGCCTCTGTTACTCTTGGCATCTCTGTCTCTCGTGCGTGGTGTGCCCTTTTATGTGATCTACCCTCTCCTTGCTAAACCAGGGTTTCTGACAGCTTGTCCCACCCACTCTTCCTGATTGGTGTTCACCCTGTGGATACCCACAACCCACTCTTCTCCCTGACAAGGGATCTCACTGTCTGTCTCCCACGTGAAGCCCCTCCACCAGAGGCCACAGCCCAGACTGGCTCTTTTGATGACAGAGCCCTAGGCAGCAGCAGCCACATCTGCCAGTGAGAGAGGCCACCTCCAGAAACCTTATCTGCCTCTCAGAGGGACTGGGTGGGTGCCCTGGCTCAGGATTCTCTAATGTCTCCTCAAGCTGCCATTATCCAATTACAATAAGCTCATCATTTCTTAGCAGCTGTGGGTTGATCGCTGTCATCCCTGGAGTTTGTGAGAAAACAGGCTATTTGCATAACCAACCCAAGGTGGCAAGTTAATTCTCATTTGCTTCTGCCATCCCCGAGCTAATTATTTAAGGCTTGGCAGGCAGGGCAGCCAGCCCCAGGCCTGGGAGGCCCATTGGGCCCCACTGGCCCACAGGCAGCAGTTCTCAGAGCTCAGTGGGACCTCTGGCACTGCCACCTCCTACTCTGAGAACCCCCGGCTCCAGCTTCTTCTCCTAACTGACTCATCTGGCTGAGGGGCACCTCTGGGAGAGCATGTGCTTCCAGAGGGGTCTCTGTCCACTTCCCCACCTTGCCACTGCCCTGTGCCAGCTAGGCGGGCAGAGCATGGGTGGTGGTGTGAAATCCAGCTCAACTGCCCCCACAGAATCCATTCTCATCCCTTAGCCTCCTGGTCACCAAATCTAACTTCTGAGATCACAGTCTTTCCCTTCCTCCAGCTTACTGGTGATCTTTGGGTGCTACATCTCAGTTTTCTCATCTAAAAAGGGGGCTAATGGAAAGAGGTGAGCCATCATTCTGAAACCTATCTTGGCATTCAGGACCTGGCTCAGTGTGCAGGACCATGAGCGGGAGGCAGAGCACGGGGTGTGACTTGTAGCTGACGCTCAGCCTCCAATGTTCCCTTTCCCATTCCTGCCCCCTGGCCAGGCCTCCTTGTCCTGCAGCTTCATGGGGTGAGGGACAGCAGAAGGAGAGGATCTTTCTCACGCTTTCCCCACTCTGCCTTTGTCCTTTATGTCATAGCAAGCAAGGGCCTCAGAGGGAGGAAGAGCAAGAGGCTACTCAGCTGGTGGGTAAGGGAGGTCCAGGAGGTAAGGAGCTGAAGGGTCCTGGGCCCCCCTGGGGATGCAGAGGCCTGGAGGAGGCCAAGGCCATTTCTGCCACCATATATAAATTTTCCTGGCTTAGGCACCTGCTAGGTCCTGGAGAAAGGTGATCTGGCAGGAGGCGGGAATAGAGCCGGGATGACGGGGCATCTGAAAGTGCCCTGCAGTGCCCCGGGGCTCACGGAAGGAAACGCTTCTTGCCTCGTGTCTGCCTCCAGCTTGCTAGATGACCTCAGGCAGGTTACCTCCCCACCTCACTGTTCAGTGGAGACCAGGCCTCAGTGCCACCCCAACTCTGCCACTATCCGCTCCCCACCTGGGTTGTCCTCACCTTCCGCTCTGCACTGCTGTTCTTCTTCATCCCTTTAATGAAATCTGTTCTTCCCTTCAAGTGCTGGTCAAACTCTCCCAGCGTCATGTCCCCTTTCTCTATCAGGACGTGAGGCATATGGGGCTCTGCAGAGATGAGATTGACTTTCAGCACTTGGCCAGATGTAGTAGGAGAAGGATGCTGGGGGCTTTGGTTTAGGTGCAAGATTCTCACAGGGGTGGGACTCCCAGTTGGAAGCGGGGTGGAAGCCCTGGCTGCCTGAAGCAGTGTAGGGCTTGCTAAGACTCCTTAGCTGGGAGGCAGGGGAGACTAGTGGCCATGGGTGACTCACTGCCTCTCTCTGGGCCTCAGTTGAGCCATCTGTAAAACGGTAGTAAGATGGGGTTAAATGAGTCTCTGATGTGTTTAGGTCCTGACATTCTGGGAATTCTTGAGCAGACAAGAATTTCTCCTTGAGGCTACAGAATTTCCAGGGTCTCACTGAGCTTTGGGTTTCAAAGATCTTCTGTTCAGTTGGCCTGGGAGTAAAGTGCCCCGATGGGTGGATGAGACCCTAGGCCTCTGGAGCTTGAATCAGGGCAGGAGACACTCGATTCCACTAGCTAGAGCCAACTTTCCCTGAAGGCAAGTAGTGGGTCTCCTCTCCTTGGCCACACCCCCCCGACCCTTTCGCTGGCTAGCTAGCTGCTGGGCAGGGGGCCACGTGTCCTGTCCCCACAGGATCAGCACCTCCTCTCTCCCACAGGCAGCCCAGGGGCCCGTTGTGGGGCACCGTACCGCTGGGGTGGATGAGGATCTCCACAGGCCGGTCAAAGGTGTGCTTGTTGGCCAAGGTGATGATGATGCTTTTGGCTGAGCTGGCAGATGGGGCGGCGTCGGCACGAATCTCATGTGTGGGACTCTCTACCCCTGAGTGGCATAGAAAGGCAAGGGGGATATAGGCTCATGAGGTCAGGAGAGAGAGGAGTTCGCTGGGGCACACCAATATCCAGGCCAGAGATGAGTGACATGCCAGCCCCATTAGGGGCTCCTGACCTGCAGTGTGACCATGGCCAGGCTGCCTCAATTTCCCCACCTGTAAAATGCAGGCTTAGATAGATGGTGTCTGATGGCTCTTCCTGCTCTGAACTCAGGATCTAGTGGGGGTCGGAGCAGTTGCATTCTTATAGGGCACGCACAGCCCCCAGCATGCTGCCAAGCAGATGGCTCCCAGCGCTCCGTTGGAGGGCGCTTTTTTGATGGGTGCTCCATCAATGCACCTCACACTGGAATGCAGTGTTGCTCTAGGAGAGCACGCACTGACAAGAAACCATACCCTAGTGTCCTTTTAAGGCTGTGAGTAGTTGTGGGGAGAACCTTCAGAGCAATGGTTCTTAATCCTGATTACATGTTAGAATCTCCTGGGGAGCTTTTAAATGTTTCCACAGCTGGAACACACCCCAGAATCTCTGGGGGTTGGGATCTAGGATGCAGGATGTTTGGGTGTCTCTGGGTGCTTCTGACATGCAGACAAAGTGAGAACCAGGAAGCAGCTTTACAGCTGTGGCCTCTAGGAGAGGACCAAGGGCCACCATTCCCCACAGACATTCTTCCCAGGAAGCCACTGGGGTGAAAGTTGGTTGCCTTGAAATCCATCCCGGGAAGGGACTTATCTTTGGGCTGCTTGTTGGGGCCATGGGAAATGGGGGTCCACAGGCTTTGTGTACTTTAGTTGGTCTGCCATCTGGGCCAGTTGGCTTCCCTTCCCACCCCCGTCCCATCCCGGGCAGCCTTTGGCTTTTGGCCTGAAGCCCTCCCATCCCGTCTGGACATCTCCCTCTCACCTGCGAGCAGACATGGCCCACGGATCTCCAGCTGGAAGTTGAACTCATACTCCATGGGGTTGGACGCGTCGGTGTTCAGGAGAGTTGCCAGGCACAACTTATTCCAGGCACTGTCTTTGCTGGAAAAGGGCCTGTCTTTGCTGGAAAAGGGCCAGGAGAAGGAAAGGAGACCAGACAGGGTGGAAGCAGGGGCCCAGCGCGAGAAGACAAGGAGAGGACGATGAGTTCCAGGCAGCCCAGCCCACCAAAGGGGCCCCCAGACCCATACTCTCCCACTCAACCTGACCCCAGGGAGAGCCTGGATTCTGATGTAAGGCACAGCTACCTCCAAGGAGCACCCACGCTGGGCCAGGCAGCAGGCACGGTGCTCCCGAGGGGTAGCTCACATCGTTCTCACCGCAGCTCTGGGAGGAGATGTCAGGATCTCCACTTTCCATGCAGGGAATCTGAAGCTCACTGTGGTGAGGTGACTGGCCCAAGTTCCCACTATTTTTTTTTTTTTTTTTTTTTTTTTGAGACGGAGTCTCGCTCAGTCACCCAGGCTGGAGTGCAGTGCTGCTATCTCGGCTCACTGCAAGCTCTGCCTCCTGGGTTCACGCCATTCTCCTGCCTCAGCCTCCTGAGTGGCTGGGACTACAGGCGCCCGCCACTACGCACGCCTCATTTTTTTTGTTGTTTTTAGTAGAGACGGAGTTTCCCCATGTTAGCCAGGATGGTCTCGATCTCCTGATCTCGTGATCTGCCCATCTCAGCCTCCATTCCCACGATTAAGATTTGGCAGAGTCTTGGCCCAGATCTCCTAGCCTAGGTCTGTCTGGCTCCATGGAGAAAGAGATTGTACTGCGTCACACCATGTCCCGAATCTCTTCTCTGTCTCTGTGAGCTGCAAGCCCTGTGAGTCGTTTCTCCTCTAAGTGTTTGTTTTCCTGTCCCTTAAATGGGGACAACACTTTGCAGTTGCTTTGAGGACTCCAGGAGCAACTGCTTAGCCAAGTGTCTGTCACCTGCTGAATGCTCATGTTTCGGGACCCTCCTTCTTTGCAATCTACACCCCATCTCCCATCCTGCTCTGTCTCCACAGGCACACCCCCTAAGGTCTTTAATCTATGTCCTTCCGTAGGCGCACATCCTTGTAAAATACGTGGCAGCATTTGTGTGTGATTGTGCTTTAAGCTGACGAGATTGCCATATATTATGAGTCTCCTTCAATCTCTTACTTTTTTTGGCACAATGTTTTGTCTTGAAACTCTACCCAGGTGGCTGCAAACCCAAGTCCTTGCTGCTAACTTGATGTCACTTGGGGGCATCCATTACATTGTACTTGTTGTTCCCAGCTCAGCCTCCCTGCATCCACAAATAGCGCCACCATGAATATCCCTGTCCGTGTTCCCTTTGGACTTGTGAAAGAATTTCTCCATGATCCCTGGGTGAAAGGCCACACCAAGGATTGCCAGATTGCTTTCCAGGGTGGATGTCCCCATTCCTAATTCCATTAGCAGTGAACAAGCATCCCCCTCTCCTCACTAACACTTGGCATCATCTAGTTTTTGAATTTTGTCTTGTGGCACTCTCTCTGAGCTCCTTTGAGATTCACAGGGGTTTGAGGCAGTCTTTTCCAAGACTGTCACTCTTAACTCTGCCTGCTGGAATGGGCAGGAATAAGTGTATTAGGACCCACTCAGTGGCATCAGGGCCACCTGAGCCTCTTGTTCCCTGATCCACTGAGGTCCCGATGTCCTAGCTAGGCCCTGCCTTTCAAATGCACAAGGCTCATCATCACTGGCAACACTTACAAAAACAACACACAGGCTGGCTCTCTTTGGTCTGAGACTGGCTTATGCCACCAGCTTCTCTGTTGTGCCAAGTGTCGTCCTTCAGGGCCCTGCATGATCCCCCTCATCACCACCCATCTGACCTCTCTCCTTTCCTCTCTCACTCTGCGATAGCCACACTAGCCTTTCTACTGCTGCCGTGACACATGGCACCTGCTGCTGCCTCAGGGCCTTTGCACTTGTGACTCCCTGCACAAAATATTCCCTCTAGACTATGTCCATGGCTTGCCCCCTTCATCCAGGTCAGGCCACAAATTATGCCTAGTTCTTGTCCATTGGAGCTAAAATAGCACTCGTCCCACTCTGTTCCCTTCCATCCCCCACAGCACTTATTTTCATAGAAAATGATCTCAGTTGTAAGTGCCTTAGACTGTGACCCACCACTTTTTCCCTCCTATACCACCAGGGGAGGACAGAGAAACTGTCCAAGTACTGGGCTTGTCATGTTCCCCTCCCCATCCTATGGAAACCTTCTTAATGGCTCCTTGTTGCTTTTGGGAGAAACGCAGTCTTAGCCAGGGCTGAAGGGCGTCCAATGCCTCTGCAGCCTCATCGCGTGCCACCTGTGCTTCTGTTCCTCTCCAGGGCCCTGTCCTTGCTACCCCAGGGCCTTTGTCCCTGCTGCTCTCGCCCACGGGAACGCTCCTCTCTGTGACTACATCCTCTGCATTGTTCAGTTCTCAGCTGAAACACCACTCCTTGGAGGAGCCTGGCCCCGCCCCTGGCCCCCCAGGTTGGGTCCCTCTTTTATACTCTTAGCCCAATGAACTTCTCCTTCCTTGTACTTTTCAGTCAAAAACACATTCCAGTACATAATTAGTCACATAATTAGTTGTGTTATTCGTTAGATAATGGTCTTCCACCAAGTTCCAAAATGTCAGGAAACATGTTGGCTTTTCTCCTTCTCTATCCCTAACAACCAGCCCAGTGTCCGGCACATCTTAGGTGCTCAGAAAGCACCTCTTGAGTAAAGTTATGAAATTTGGACAGATTGGAAATGCTGATTCCAAGCTGTCCAAATTTCATAACTTCTGGCCAGTACCATTACAGGGGCATTTCAGGGATACGTTTAAGTGCTCTAAAAGTGAGCAGGGGAGAAGCAAATGGCTCAGAGGGTGGCAAACGTACAGCAGAGCCTCCCCATCTCCTCCCTGTCTCCCCCCACCCCATCCCCTACTAATGTCATCTGACACACTCTCTGCTGCCCACCTGGGACTCTGATTGGTCTGGGCATGGCTTCCTTACCCCTGGGCCTGTTGGTTGGAGGTGCCAGTGCTCTTGGTGCAGAACTGGGGCACAGTTGGGGCACAGACAGCAGGCAGAAGGACCCTCACAGCCCCGCTGGGCAGCGTCGGGAGCTCCGAGGAGGTGCTGATGAAGATGGCGACATTCTCCATGGGGGCAATGGTCCCCAGGTTGGCCACGAACAGGATCCGCTCCAAATCCTCGTCCAAGGTCACCTTTCCCGGTGTGCAGGAATGAGGGGCGATGGAAACCCCCTCTTGCAGAATGTTCCCTAAGTGCCAGGCTGGCGTCAGGGGCTGTACATAGATTATCTCTGATCCCCTCTAAGATTGCTCTTGTGGTAAGTGTGAGTGGCCCCATTTTGCTGATGGGAAAATCAAGGCTCAGCTTGAGGGTGTGACTTGTGAATAAGCAACCCATTGAACCAGGATCTGAACCCCCATGCGCCTGACTCTAGGCCTGTGAACTTTCCACTCTACCTTGCTGGGAGTGGAAAACTTGGACTCACAAAACGCCCAACAGAGGGTCACATCTTCATCCTCCAAACTCTACTTCCCACCCCAAGAACCAAATCAAAGCATCCTCCACCTTGGGGATCCATACTTTTGCTCATGCTTTTCCTTTTATCAAAACACCCATTCCTTCATCCCTAATTAGCCAGTCTACCCACCCATCCAACCCCTCCATGAACACCTCCCTGGTCCCTGATCTGGGCTGGTCTTTTCCTCTAACATCATCACAACCTCTCTTGACACAGCCACTTTCCACCCCCTGCTCCCATCATGGTTACTCCTAGACAGATCCTAACTAGCCTTTCAGACTGTCATAAATCATAACAACTCAGGGACAACTTTGCACCTTACGCAGGATGAGTGCTCATTGAACGTTTTAATAACCACGTGAACAAACTTCACCTTGATCGTAGACCCAATAGTAAGAATCTCTTACATTCTATTATTCCTGGTCTGTGCTGTAGCCCTGGCTCTTCCGCTAACATGCTGTGTGACGTGCTGCCTAAAAGGCACTAACAGCTGTCTTTTACTGACCTTGAGCCAGTTGCTGTCCCTCTCTGAGCCTCAGTTTCTTCAGTAGCAGGCATTAGTAGCCACGTTTTGAGTATTTACTGTGATGTGAGTCCTCTGCGTGCATTATCCTGGTTGAGCATCGGGTGAGGACAGCTATTTATTCCATTTTACAGAGGGGGTAAATTTTTTCTCTAAGCTCACACCATTTGTGAGCAACAGGAAAGGGAGTCAAATCCTGGTGTGACTTGTCCCACAGCCTCTGAACTTAAAAGATATGTTATTCTGTTCTCTAGAGAGACCTTTAAAAACCTTTTGTTGCCTCTCTTCCTTTGATCCTCACACTTTTGAGGTGACACCAGAAAGTCAATTACCTCTGTCTTACAGACAGTGAAGCTGAGGTTCAGAGAAGTTAATTATTGGCCCAAGGTGGCACAGGATTCCGTCCAGGATTCCTGACTAGTTCAGTGCTCTTTCTTCCTGATATCCCACTGCTATCCTTGCAGTCGGCCTGAGGCTCCAGCCCAGGCAGCCTCCGGCTGACCAAACTCCAGTCCCGCTGCAGCCTTTCTGGTCTTACCTGTGACTGTTGGGGATCGAACATGGGAGGCATCGAAGTGGCCGCTCTCCAGCTTGGCTTTGTCCTTGATCTGTACTGTCACGACACGGTCGGCAATGACTGCTTCAAAGCCGATCACCGTGGTGCACTCATCCAGGGGGTACACGAAGAGGCCTGTAGGAACAGGGCCCAGCATCGTGGGCTGCCCCAGGCCCACCCTGCACACCCCTTGCCTGGAAGGAAGCTGAACCCTTGGCCTGCTAGTTGGGTGGTGCCCACTGTCACTTAGTGGATGCCGAGAGGCCTCGGCAGAGAGCCAGACTGGGACCTCCCAGGTGGGTAAGTGCAGCGGCAGGGCCAGCTCTTATTTTGCAGGTGTGTGAGCCTGGTGTGGCCAGAACTTCGGATTTTCCAAGAGAGTGAAAACATGGGTTTTTGTAGGACTTGTGTGGGCCTCATAAAGCACATCTATGTGGTCAGTTTTGTCCATGGGCCACAAGTTTGCCACCTGTGGCATGGAAGATTGGGGCTTTAGAGGAAGACTAGGGTTCTAATCCAGGCCCCGTCATGTTTCCTAGCCAGGTGACTTTGGATAAGACACTTAGCTTCTCCAGGCCTCCCAGCACCACCTGTAAGATGGGGATAATGAAGCCTAACTCTCAGGGTTGTAGTGAGAATTGAAAAAATAGGCATCATTTATTAAACCACGTGCCACACATTATTATATCTTAGTGCTTCTCAAACTTGAGAAGCTCACGAATGACCTCGGGTTTTGTTAAAATGCAGATTCAGATTCAGTAGCTCTGGAGTGGGGCCAGACATCCTGCAGTTCTAAGCAGCTTCTGAGTAATGCTGGCAGCTGGGGATCACATTTACAGTGTTAAGGTCTTATTTTATCTACCCTTTTAATATCGGAACAGCACAATGCTGGGTCCAGGGTGAGCCCCTCACAAACCCCGACCTCCGCTCCCTCTGGGCCTCAGTTTCCTCATCTGTAAAATGGGGGCACTTGTTCCTTCTGCATGTGGAAAGCCAAAGGGCTGTTGGAAGTTATTTGGTTATTTAGCCCCGTGAGTCCGCAGGTGGATCCTAATTTAAGTCGCCCTCTCTAGGTTTCCTTGAACACAGGAACAGGGCCATTTGCCCTGCCCAGGAGATTTCTAAGGGGAAGAAAGTTTCCCTGCAGCTCCCTTTGGGTAGTGTTGGTCCTCAGGGCAGCCTGCAGGGGTTTCGGAACCTCAGGTGGGGCTGAGGTTTGGTCACCAAAAGTTGGTGACCAAAGACATGAAGTTTGGTGGTTACGAGGCCCCATCACTGCGGATAGGAAGGGAATCCTGGCTGGTGCCCTCCTAGCCTTCCCACAATTCCCCTCTTGAAGTGGAAGGAGAGGAGTTTGATTTACAAATGACTCTGGCAGGCCAGTGTGACTCCACACCCCTGACCGTGGTTCATATTCACAGATGGTTTCTCAGTCCACAAAGTCCTGCCTTCTGTATTACCTCATCTGCTCCGCCACAACCCAGGGCATCTGGACAGCAGAGTGGAGCATCGTGATTTTGAGGGGGGCGGCAGCTTCCCCAGGGTCATAGGAGCAAGAACCATGGCTAGGAGTGGAGGCTCCTGGCTTTGACTGAGTCTTGATGCCTCTCCTCTTGTGAGGCTCCCTGGAGAAAGTGTGGGACTGACCTGTGGACAGTGTGCCTTGCAGACTGTAAAAGTGTGGGGACCGTTTGGCGCTGTGGGTCATGCTTGTAATCCCAGTACTTTGGGAGGCCGAGGTGGGTGGATCGCTTGAGCTCAGGAGTTCGAGACCAGACTGGGCAACATGGCAAAACCCCATCTCTACAAAAAGTGCAAAAATTAGTTGGGTGTGGTGGCACATGCCTGTAGTCCCAGCTACTTGGGAGGCTGAAGTGGGAGGATCTCTTGGGCCTGGGAGGTGGAGGCTGCAGTGAACCGTGATCACACCACTGCATTCAAGTCTGGGCAACAGAATGAGACCCTGTCTCAAAGAAAAAGAAAAGTGTGGGGACATTTGGCTGGGGCTGAATCCAAACCTCCTCAGCTCAAATCCTGACCCTCCTTGTTATTAGCTTTTAGGCCTGCAAAGCAGAAATAGTCTCACCATTTTACAGATGAGGAAACAGACTTGGAGGGGTGGCATGACTTGCCTAAGGTCAGTCAGCCAGTAAATGTCAAGACAGGGATTCAATGTGGAGGAGGGGGTGGTCCCGGGGAGGCCCCAGCAGGTGTCCTTACCCTGGAAGGGCTGGGCTTCCAGGTTGCCATAGGTGAGGGAGGCAGTTAGGCCCAGGGCATAACCACTGACACAGGAGGTGACATCAGATGCGGTGAGGGGCAGGGCTGCCCCCGTGATCCAATTCAGCAAGCCGGGCATCCCGCTGGCTACTCAGCCTTCAGAACCTGCGAGACACAGGAAGGGCAGGAAGTGGGAAGAGGCTCCCCCAGGTCCCCTCAACCTAGTTTTCCCATTTCAGACACCCCCAAGCAATCAGAACATCATTGTTTTCATTTTCCCCAAGAACTTCCCAGTTCCTGGGAAGGAAGTGACCGCAGGATAACTACCAATCTCCCCTGAGAAGAGGAGAAGTGGCCATTCTCTTCCTTTCATTTTACAGGTAGAGAAACTGAGGCTTGAAAGCATGTGACCTGTTGGGATTCACTCAAAGCGTTGGCGCATAGTCAGGCCTAGAGCCCAGGAAGCCTCAGGTTCAGCCTGGAATTCTCCCCAACAGACCATGTAGGGAGGGGAGTCGAGGGGCTCAGGCTCTGACCCCATCCTCTGTGTGTCCAGTAATCCCTAAGCCTCAGATGCTGCCTCTGCAGAATGAGGCCATTGGAATAGCTCACCACGTCCCTCCTTCTCTGACTTCAGTGAGGCTGCCCACTGCAGTGAACACTTGGTAGGTGAGGGCCAACCCCAATAGTCACCAAAGTAAGGGGAGCCACATTCTTCCAGGTGTAGAGGCTAAAACCTGGGAGTCATTCCTGCACCTCTTTCTCACCACCCCCCACCCCCCGCCCGCAACACACACACACAGCCAATCCATCGCCAAGACCCGTTCTCTGGAAAAGCCCTTGTATCCATCCACATCCTCCCTTCATGGCCACCAGCACCCTGTCCCAGGCCACCACCACCTCCGCCTGGACTGCAGCTCCTGATCTGCCTTTTGAATCTACTCTTGCCCAAGAATCCATCTTCCACCCACTGGCCAGAACAAACATGCTGGACACATAAACTGGACAGGTCTCTGCTACCCTACTCCCCTCTTCTACCCACCAATGGTCTCCCTTGCTCCTTGGACAGAGAACCAAAGCTTAAGGTGGCCTGGGGCTCTATGGGGTTGGGCCCCTGCTGGCCTCTCCAGCCCAGCATCACCACGGTCCCCAAACACACCCTGTGGGTCTCAGCAGTTTCCACTCCGGACACGTGTCCTGTTCCTTCCATCCCTGTGCTTGCTGCTCCACCTGGAAGGCCCACCCCATGCCCATTTTTAAACTAGTAACCCCCTACTCATCCTTCATGGTCAACTTGGGTCCCCCTGCAGGGAGGCCAGACCAGTGTGCCCAGCATCCTCTGTCATCCCCCCACAGAGCTGAGTTTTTCTCCCCAAGAGTATCTCTATCCATTTGTTTTGCTGCGTTCTGTTTCTGAGCGATGTCTGTTACTCTGTGTTTCCCATTTGAGCATAGGCGCTACCTACATACGTGGGCATGGGCCACATCGACTTTGGCTTCACCTTGATTGGACTTTGGCTTCACAACCCCCTTTGTGTTGATTGAATGAATAAGAGAATGCATGGCTTTCATCCTTGCAGCATGAAGGCCTCCATAGCACTTCTCAGGACCATGTCTCAATGATCTAGGGCCTCCTAAGACCCCCGCCCAAGTAATCACAAGCCTTGAAGAAGTGGGGTGGGAATGGGAAGCAAAGTCAAATGAAGGGTGTGGGATAGAAGTTTGAGGTCAGATTCCCTCTGTTTTTCCTATCTGTGGGGTAGGTGCCAGGCAAAGCTTCCCTGGGCTGGTAGCCTGCTGCCCTTTATTTGCAAGGCTGTTCAATGAGTGCTGAGTACCCTGCTCTTTCTCAAAGAAGGGACTGTTTCCCCCTGGGTCCTCTCCATGTCCCCAGCTGAGATCCTCAGGTGCTCCCCCATACCCCGGCACCCCGCCAGGCCAGCAGTGGCTTTTTAATTATGTTCTCCCTCTGGGCTTATCTCCTGTTGGGCTGACTGACAGCACCAGGCAGATAAAGAGCCGGGAGGGAGCTGCTGTCTCCCCAAGTGGCCTTCTCTCAGGAGATCTCTCTCCTGGTGGCCAGAGCAAAACCTGGCAACTTCAAGGGGGTGGCAGGCAGGGGTGACAGTGCAGGACAAAATGGCGGCCTTCATTTCCTGACAGAGCCACGTATCCACCTCCTAATGTTTGCTCCCCCCACCCGCCCTCCCCGCATCCTGGTTTGCTCCTGTCTGGAATGCTGATTGGGGAACAAAGCCTTAGGGAGCCAGCATCCAGACATGCAGCTATCCCAGACCTCAGCTCCAGTCCACCTTGCAGTGAGATTCTGCCGAAGGCATCTTATCCAACCCAGTCTACCCACACTGTCCATGGCCCAGGGAGCGGTGCTTAGATGAGGGACATCTGATAACAGACGGCAGACTCCCTCAGCATTGACCCTTTAGGAATGCCATGCAGCCATAAAAAAAGAACAAAACCATGTCCTTTGCAGCAACATGGATGCAGCTGGAGGCCATTAGCCTAAGTGAATAATGCAGGAACAGAAAACAAAAAACCCCATGTTCTCACTTGTAAGTGGGAGCTTAACATTGTTTACTCATGGACATAAAGATGGCAATAATAGACACTTGGGACAACTGGTCGGGGAGGGAAGGAGTGGGGAAAGGGTTGAAAAACTAACTGTTGGGTACTGTGCTAACTACCTGGGTGACGGGATCAGTCATACCACAAAACTCACCATCATGCAATATATCCATGTAACAAACCTGTATATGTATCCCCTAAATCTAAAATAAAATTTGGAATTACTTTAAAAAAACATACATACACACACACACACACACGCACGCAAATAAAAACCCAAAATCTATATTACAAAAAAAAAAAAAAAAAGAATGTCAGAACCCCTTGGAAAGAATAAACTTTAAATCCTGTGGGGGCCTGGTTAATGCAAATTTTTTATCAGTTCATCCAGCATTGATAAGCACCTACTGTATTCCAGGCCCTGAATTAGCCACTGGCTATACAAAGATGAGACACAGCCCAAATGGCAAGAAGTTTATAATCTAGCAGCAGAGGAAATGTGGCAGTGAGAAAAGGTCATAGCAATGACAGCTGGAATTTATTAAACATTGAAAATGTGCCAGGCACATACATTATCTCATTTAATCCTCATAAAACCTTCTAAGGTATTATTCTTCTGCAGATGAGGACAGTGAGGCCTCAAGGGAGTGTGCTGGCTTTGGATGTGGGTTTGGGGTGCCTCAAGGGCACACAGGTAAATGGATGTTCGTGTAGGACTTTCTCCTTGGAGGGGCCCGGGGCCATCCCCATGAGAGATGGGGACCATGAAGACCAGAGTAGATTATGCTGAGTGTCTTCCCTTCCAGCTCTGTCCCAACCTGGGCCTCAGGTGGGTGCAGGCCACAGGGAACACCCAGGGACAGGGACGAGGCCATGGCATTTCTGGGTCAGAGTGTGGGAAGCCAGGGCTTAGTCTTAGGAATGGTATCTGGTGTGAGTGGGGCTTGTCAAGTGTGTGAGGGTCAACACTATGTTTACCTTCCCCACCTCCTTCCTCAGTGTTCCACACAACATATCTTTGCCCAGTTCCTTGACTTTTGGGATGCTACATCTGGAAAAGAGCTGGTGAGATGAGAGAAACCAGAAAGGGATTGAGTGGAGCTGGCAGAAGGGGCCAGGGGAGAAGAGGGAGGGAGGGCCTTAAAGAACAAGGGAGGGAGGACTGGAGAAGGCAAGAAAAAAGGATTTTTAAGAGGGGATGCCCGAAGTTATAAATTGGATCCCCTCTCATATTCTCTAAGAGGCACACAGAAAGATTGGAATGATTTGAGGCTCTGGACTGTGTTTTCCTGATGAAACGTTGGGTCAAACCTGGATGCTAAGAGTTCTATATGGCTTAGAGGAGGTTCCTGGTGTGCCTGTTAAATACCAATACTTTTGTGATGGCCTAGAGATGATAAATCCCAAATAGTTGCTGTCCTTCTGGGCAGGACATTATTCATATTTATGCCTGGCACATAATAGGTGCTCAATAAATATTTCTAAAGTGAAATGAATGAATGAGTGCCAGCAGCCTCCCAAGGACACTGAAGGACACCAGGTGCTGGGGATGCAGTGGGAACAGGCAGGCATGAGTAGAGATACTAATGGAAGAGACAGCCAGTAAATAAAGGTAGAAGTTCATGATCTGGCCTCTTCTTGTCATCCCCGCTGCGGCAGCCACATTGTCCCCTTACAGTCTACTCCCAGTGGAGCAGTCAGAGTCGTCCTTTGAAGGTAAGGATCCAGTTGTGTGACTCCATGGCTCAAACTCCCTGATGGCCCCTACATCCCTCAAGCCCCCATTGATCTGAGCTCCTGCTGGTTTCCCTTCTGACCACCCCCTTAATTGATTCACTCCAGCCTCTAGACATGCACGTGCTCGTGGCTCACTCCCTCACCCCTTCACATCTGCTCAGGTGGCACCTTCTCAGGAAGGGCCCTGAAAACCTGCTTTAAAATTGCACCCCTCTCCTCCTTTCCTTCAGATCCCTCATCCTGCTCTGTTTGGATTTTTTTCCGTAGCATGTCTCTCCAATGTCTTATGTAGAAAACATTTATTGCATTTATTGCTTTTCATCTGCTTCCTTCCACAAAGGCGGGGATTGGGGCCTGTTTTTCTCATTGATACATCCTAAGTACCTTGAACTGTGCTTGCCCTCACAGAAAGGGGTGAAACATATTTGTTGAATGAATGCGTGGATCCATATGTCATCACAATGCCAGGCTGGTCGTTTCTGGGTTTTGCATGGGTTCCGCTGAGGGAGAGATATCCTCTGGCCACGAGGTCAGGGGCGGCTCCACAGAGAAGCTACAGAGGTTCAATCTGTCGGGTTCCCATTCCAGTTTTTATGTACCATGGCCCAAACCCACCCTTCCTGCCCACCATAGGTGCCACCCATCTTGTAACAGGCCGTCAACTCACGGGGGAAGCTCTGTAATTCTGTGCCCCTGAGTCAGCTCCTGGCCACTGCCCACCTCTCCAAACCTCCCCCTGCGTCCTCTACAGCTGCCCTTGCATGGCCAGCAAACTCCCCCAGATCCTGTGCCTCTCCTGAGACTCTCTGTGTCCTTGGTCCCAGTTGCTGCTCCAAGGCTGTCACTTTTCTGTCCTCCTGTCAAAACCCTTCTCCTTGGGGGGCTGATGCCTTTTGGCTATCCCATCCTTGTGGCTTGCCTTCTCTAAGGTCTCAATCATACTCCTTTAGTCAACACTTGGTGCTTGGCTCATGACTTCCTCTGTTCCCCAAGCCCTGCCATCATCTCACGTGACTCGAACATCCTTGGGAACAGTGCATCAACACCTTGGGCATTTGCCCCTCGATCCCGCATGTCAGCAACCTTTGCTTTCTTCCCAGCTCAGCCTGCATTTCCACTCCCATGCCTTGAACTTCACATACCATCTGTGATGGTTCCATCTTCAAGACCACTCACTCATTCCTAAAATTGCAACCTTCCAACACTTTCCAGCTTCCTTTCTTTGTTTTTTTTCCTTAGCACTTATCACCATCTGACATAATGTATATCTTGCTTATTTATCTTGTTTAATGTGTCTCCTAACCCTCGCGAGGGCCAGGATTTTGTTTTAGTTTATTTACTGCTGTATCCACTGCCCGTAGAGTAGTGCCAGGCACATAATAGATGCTCAGTAAGTATTTGCTGAATGGATGAAATACCACTCTGAGTGCTTTACATATATGATTTTCAGCATCTCTCGGAGGTAGCTACTCTTAGTATCCCGATTTGATAAATGAAAATACCAAGGCTCTAAGAGGTGAGGCAACTTGCCCATGGCCACACAGCGAGTAAACAATGAGGCTAAGCGTAAACCAAAGCAGAAGGACCATGTGCTTAAACATGAGGGTACACTATCTCCTGCGTTGAGCTTCCCCCAAGCCTTGTCACCTCTGCCTGAGCGAGTCTTGCAATCCTCTCTTCTCTCTTCCTCTTGCTGCTGCTTCACTGATCTCCCCTAGACTGTATCATCTCCTACCTATTCCTTCAACCTCCAGGCTGTTTCCCTTCTGGTCCCCTCTGTCACCACACACACACACATGCACGCACACACACACACCCCTCCATTTTTCCTGAGCGTAATGACTTCCCATTGATTTTGTCCAAAAGAGTAAGTCAAACATCTAGTGTGGCATTCAAGGCTGTCCCCATTGGGTCCCCATCTCTTTCCAGTGCCACCGCTCTCCACGTTCTACATGCTCGCCTTCCTCCAAACACACTGACTCTCTCACCATGCCCTGAACATGTCAGGTTCTTTGCCACCCTTTGCCTCCTCTGCCTTCAAAGTCTTGTTCATCTTTCAAGGCTTAGATCCACCTCCTTCAGGAAGCCTTCTCCTTCTCTGACACTCCAGTCCATCAGACACGCTCTCCTTGGGGCTTCCATAGCCTTTGGGCCCTTGTCTATCACACCCCACATCCTGTGGCACTGTAACCACTCATCTGCAATGGCTTTATCTTCCCATGGGGCTGTGAGTTCTGAAATAGCAATGGCTGCACCTCCTCCTTTGCCTTGTTCCAGCTCCCTGGACTGTGCTTGGTTTGGACGAGGGACTCTGAATAAGGGCATCTACCAGTTTCTAGTGCTTTACAGGCATTGCTAATACACCTACTCCCAATTTCCAGGATCAGACGGAGGTCCAAAAGCCATCACACAGCCAGAGAGTGGCCAAGCTGAATGGAAACCAGCCCGGACTCCAAAGCCTGCTCTTTCCCCCGCTCAGGCTGCTTCCCAGTTCATGCTGAGCACCGGAGGGAAGAGAGTGCTGGTGCCCTGCTGGCTTCAGCCATCACAAGGGAGGTGGAGGTGGCAGGTGGCTGTGTCAGGGCTCCTGGGGTCAAGGAGAAGGCCCTCATGCCCCTCTTGCTGGGGGATATTTGCTTTTCAGAAAGAGATTGGGAAGGCAGAAACTTGCCCACGGGGTAGTGGTTAGGGGTGCCTAGGTCCCAGTCTCTGGGGAACTGCCTGAGGTTAGAGTCCCTGGGATGGCCACTTCCATAGTAATTGGCCCAGTCACTCTGCTGGGCTCTGCCAGTCACATTTTGCGTATTCTTGAGCAAGTTACTTAACCTCCTTGTGCCTTAGCTTCCTCCAGGTCTGAGCTGGGAAGGTCCCATGGGCCTCTGCTTAGCATCTGCTTTAGTAACCCCTGACCCTGACTCTGATCTTATTGCTGAAATCTACCCTTTCCCTTGCATCCCCAGCACATTGTTGTCCCAGAAACATGTTCCTCCCACCTGCAAAGCCATTCTGGAAGCAACTCACCCTCACCCTCACCCTCACCCGCAGCCTCACCCTCACCCTCACCCGCAGCCTCACCCTCACCCACACCCTCACCCTCACCCTCATCCTCACCCTCACCCGCGCCCTCACCCTCACACTCACCCTGGCCTGATCCCTCCCAGATGATTCTCCATAGAGTTGGGGTCCCCTAGCTGTGTGGGCTCAGCCAGGCCTGGGCTAGACGAAGACTGTGAGCCCACAAGCAATTCTGGGCTTGCCACCTGCCTTCTTACCTGGGGCTAGGGGCCCTTGCTTCTTTTCTCATCTCCGGCCCCTCTAGGAAGTCCAGCTTTCATGGCCCCTTTAGAAGCCTGTGCTCCAAGGGCCACCCAATCACAGATAGCACCAACACTCGTATCAAAGTGGGGCCAAGTCGGTGGGTTCTCTGGATCTGGTTTGATTGTTCTAACCTTCTAGAATTCTGGGCTTCTCCTATTCTGGTCTCCTTCTTCTAAACCTCCCCACGTAGGCCTATATCCAGCCAACATGGGTAACAAATCCCTGATTGTGAGGCCCACCCTCACCCCATTTACCCCATGCTCCAGCCAGTCAAGACATCTTGCTATGCCTCCAAACAAGGCTGACTTCTGCTACCGCCATCTCTTCTGGCACTGTGGGCTTTGCCAGGAATGCTGTCTCCACCTCTCCCTCCTTAGCCATCCTTCAAGGCCAGCTTCAATGCCACCACCTCCATGGAGCCTTCTCGGGGTCCTGCATTGCCTAAGATTGCCCCCTGCCACCAGCACAGTCAGCACCACTCATGTTATCTGTCTCATTATCCATGTGCCGTGTGTCCATTTAACAGACCTATCTGGAGGATCTGCTCTGTGCCAGACACTGTGCTAGGCTGAGCTACCTCAATGACCAAGAAGTACAGGACCCCTGCCCTCAGGCCTTGTGTCCTGTCCCCCACCCACCCCAACCAGGGGCAGTTAGCCCCCAGAACTTGAGGCAGGATACTCTGTCTCTCCCCAGTGTCTGGCCCATAGTTGGTGCTCAACAATGAATGGATGGCATGTGCTCTATTGGTTGAATGAATGAGTGAGTGGCCAAATAAATAGAATGAAATGTGTCACGGGGTGGATATAGGCCTTGGCTGTGGGTTCATCTAAAGAATCTAACAATGGGAGAAATTTTTTCAGCCCAGAGCCCATGAGATTCTATCCTGGAGATAGCTGTAGTCTCCTTTGGTGGGGGCTGAGGGTAGGCGGAGTAGTCAAGGCACAGAATGCTCAGACTTCTCGGTGCTTTATGTCCTCACACTGCCTGAGAGACCTGGAGTCCAGCCAGTTGAGACGTCCTGGACAGTCAGTCTGGACAGGAAGCTGGGGCCAAGCCACCCACGGTGTCTGGGGCTTCCAGCTAGGAGACTGTTTGGCCCTGCTAAAGAAGGGGGAAATAGGCACATCCACATTTGAAAAGATGAATGAGGGCCATCTATCTGGGCTAAGCGTCTGAAAAGATGCTTGTCGGATTAGATCAACGAGGGAGTGGTTTACATATACGGAAATTGTGCCATGCCTGTCCACTGGGGGCCCAGTAAGATTCCTGCGTTGGAGCCTCTGCTCACTGAAGGTCACTCAGAAATGTGCCCACACATCGCTGGGAAAATTGGGCTTTATTACACAAATTCAGTTTACACCCACCTTTCCAGGGGCATGTTTGCAAGGTGAGCTCACCCAGCAGAGCTGCCAGCATCCCTGTGGCTCCACTGAAAAGCACTAAGTAAACTCTCTATGTGGCTTCGAGCCTTGTCCCTGTCTCCAGCACACCGCGCCCCGTGTGCTGAGGGGCTCACCGGCTGGTGGCGCAGAGGGAGAGCTGTTTTTGAATCCAGCCACTGCCCCTCTAGAGCTACTCTGTTGCAGTGGGGCTCCTAGGGAGTTGAAGAGTAAATCCTTGTGCTGTGCCTGCCCGCAAAACCTGGAAGTGGTAAAATGACAGGCTAGGAAGTGAATTCCTGCCCCTGGAACCTGCCTTTCCTCTTCCTTCTCCAGTGCTCTCTCATTGGATGCTTCTTTGAAATTCAGTTTCACCCTCTGTATAGTGGGCAGGTAAAAATGTCTTCTCTATCTCAGGGTTATTGAGAGGCTTGCAAGGGAGACACTGCCCTATAAAATGCTTGCCCCAGTTTCTGGTCCGCAGTAAATGTTGGCTATTGCTTTAATTCCCTTTTCTCTTTGGGTTATCCTCCTGGCTTCACTCTCCCACCCACTATGACTGCATCTGGGCACCTGAGCTTTTGGCATTTCCCCGTGGTGGCTCTGGCCACCTACAGCCCTAAGACCTGCCACCCAGCCATCCCAGGGCCCCCTCCCCAGGTGTTGGCTAAAGAATACATTCATTGCCTTCCCTTCTCTCTGAGGTCCCAGAGCAGTTTGGGCCAACCTGTGAGACTGCTTCCCCACACACACTGCGCCCCCTTCACAGAGAAGCTTTGTGGGGTGGCGGAGGGTACTGGACTGGGAGTCAAAGTGCCCCCTGGCCTGAGGACCAGTTCTGCCACCAACTGCATGTGAACCCCAGACTGGGACCCTGCCATCACACATATGGTATGGCCACACCTCTTGGGCCTAGACGGAGCACAGCTGGTGGGGAATAAAGATTAGTGGGATCTTAAGACCCTGGGGTAGGGGTCAAAGCTATACTTCTTCCTTGTTATGGTTCTTAGCACATGGAACAGTGCCTAAAACAGTTCTCAGAAAATATCAGCTAACACATATTGAGCCATGAGTAGATGCCAGGTGGTGTTCTAAGTGCTTTTGTGAATTAGTTCTGGTAACCCTCGGGACAATCCTATCAAGAAGGCAAGGCTATTATCCCCATTTTGTAGAAGAGGAAACTGAAGCCCAGCGTGGTTACATTTCTTGGGCAAGGTAATACACTTGTAAGTGGTGGAGCTGGTGGTGGGATTTGGACTCCACCTTCAGAGATCGAGCTCCAACCACAAAGATTCATCACCCTGTATACTTATTTGCTGAATGAATACATGAATGACCTGGAGAAGGTCCTTCCCACGGGGTCCCTCTGGGCTCTGGGTCCTGGCATCTTTATCTAACAACAAGAGGAGGTGCACCTGGAGAATTCACCCCACCCATCTGTTCAGATTGACAGTCCAGGATCTCAGCTGCTCTGAGAGACAACCCACATCAGGACTGAAGATGTATATCCATTCCTCATGCACCCCGCCCAGTTGAAGGGATCTGTGTGTCTGACTACTTAGTCTCTTCTCAGAGGTGGCACTGTTTCCTGAGTGCCAGGGAGATTTTCACACTGAATCCCCAGAAAGACTCTATGAAGCAGCTCATCCTAACTTTGCAGCAGAGGAAACCAAGACCTAGAGAGGTGAAGAAAACCTCAGGGTTACACAGTGAGTGGGTGTACAGCCAGGATTTGAATCCAAGCATCTGGCCCCAGATCCTGGGTTGTTAATGGCGCCCCCCCTGCTGCCTGCTCCTTTCCAGCCAGGTCCAGGTGCCTAGGCTGAGTTAGTGCACCTGCCAGCCAGCTGCTCTTACACAGGGCCTGTGACCCCTCATCACTGACTGCGGCAAACCCCCAGGGCTCCACCTCTCACTGGCTCCTGCCCTTTTGCTGTGCTTTCTAGGAGTGGGGAGGCGGGGGTAGGAGTGGGGAAAGGAGACAGCATCTTCCCCATGTTTTGAGTAGGATAGTAGATCAGTACCCTGGCTTTCTCTCCTACCAAGTCAGCACACTAGAGATGACTCCCACTTCGAAGTCATTTCAACACGATGCCACTGGAGGCCGAGCGCAGTGGCTCACACCTGTAATCCCAGCATTTTGGAAGGCTGAGGTGTGTGGATCGCTTAAGGTCAGGAGTTTGAGACCAGCCTGACCAGCATGGTGAAACCTCGCCTTTACTAAAACTACAAAAATTAGCCAGGTGGGGCATCAGGCGCCTGTAGTCCCAGCTACTCAGGAGGCTGAGGCACGAGAATCACTTGAACCTGGGAGGTGGAGCTTGCGGTGAGCTAAGATCGTACTACTGCACTCCAGGCTGGGCAACAGAGTGAGACTCTATCTCAAAAAACAAAAACAAAAACAAAACAAAAAAACAAAACTGGAACACAAGGGACACACAAAGAGGCCTCAGAATGGACCTCATGGGGCATCTTACTGCAGGAAAACCTCAGGCTAGGTTGGTATTTCCCCTCTTCTTGGGCGCCAGCTGGTGCAGAACCAGCTGAAGGTTAAGAGGGAAGGGGGAGACAGTTGGAGAGACTGCATTTAGAATACCAAGTTTCCCACTGCCAACCAGATTTAAGGAGACAGGGTTTTAGGGTTTAGAGGTTCCCGACACTGCACAAACTCCTCCATTGGGTCGTAGGCACTGTGCTAAGAAAGTTATGTGGATGATCACACAGATCCCTCACAACCCTGTAAGTGCAATTTTTCTTTCTTTTTACAGGTGATCAGAGTGAACATAAGAGAGGTTAGTAAACCTGCCCAAGGTCATAAAGCTAGGAAGGGATGACTCTGGGAATTGAACCCAGGCCGCTTCCATTCCAGTGCCTCTGCGTTTACCACTATGCGATAGCAAAATCCATGGTAACAGTATCCCACATCCACAGAAGCAAGAGAAAAGCCCTCTCTTTGAGAGTCCCAGGTACGACATAGGGTTGTCAGCAACACAGACTAAACCAACCAGGGACAAGGAAGCAGAGAGAGGAGGCCAGCTGCAGAGTCCCCCTCGTCAGCCAGCCTGGGCCTCAGGAGCTCCTCAGGCTCTAGGAATTAGGCTCAAAGCCAGGCTTTGACTTGTAGCACTGGGTGACACGGGCAAGCTACTTCACCTCCCTGACCTCAGTTTTCTAATCTATAAAAGGGCACAGAAGTAGAGCTCGCCTCACTGCCTTATGATGATGAGAAAGAGGATTGTGCATAAAGCGCCAGGCACAGTGCCTGGCTGACTGTGAAGGTGAGCAGGTGGCTTTGCCCTGTGTAGGGGAAGGTGGGATGTGGGGATAAAGCTAATCAAGGCTAGGCTTTCTGATAGGCTTGTAAGGAATCTTTTAGAAGTGGGGTATCTTAGAAAAGTCTTCAAGAATTCAAAGGAAAGGATTAAAAATGATGGAATTGTAAGCAGTGAAGAGGTTGTAGCTCCTGACCAGCTTACCCTTTCAAATTCACCACTGAGACTGGGCAGGGTGGCTCATGCCTGTAATCCTACCATTTGGGACGCTGAAGTGGAAGGATTGCTTGAGGCCAGGAGTTCGAGACCAGCCTGGGCAACATAGGGGGACCATCTCTACATACATACACAAAAATTAGCTAGGTGTGGTGGCACACCTGTAATCCCAGCTTCTTGGGAGGCTGAGGTGGGAGAATTGCCTGAGCCCAGGACTTCCAGGCTGCAGTGAGGTATGATCATACCACTGTGCTCCAGCCTGGGAGACAGAGCAAGACTCTGTCCCCCCACCGAAAAAAAAAAAAAATCCACCACCGAGTCATAATGAGACTCCATGCCTCATAGAAAGCAATTTATAATTAAAGCACTTTCACATCCATGAATTAATTAGGGCTCTATGAATAAGAGCAAAATAAGGATTATTATCCCATTTTAAGGATCAGGAGACTGAGGCTCAGAGGGGAAATAATACAAGTGGATTAGCGCTCCCAGGGCAGAGCTTCCTCTGTGAATAGGGGACCTGCTGCTTTGCTGTGCTGAGGCTTGAGAGTGGCAGAGGCCAATCCTGCTGGCCACCAGGCATTCAGATCTGCTGGTCAGCCCTGAGTGCTAGTGGTCAGAGAAGGAGGGCTAAGATCCTTGAAGGGACTCAACCCAGGATGACCTGTCCTTTCTTCCCTATTTCCTATAAGTATTCTGATCAAGACTATGATGCCCCGCTCTTGAATAAGGCTGCATGTGATCTTCATGCCGTTGTACAGATCTTCTGCCTTCTCCTCCTCTGGGTGCATGGTAAGCTGCAGCTCCCAGCTTCCTTGAAGGCCTAGATGTGCCTCTGGCTTCAGCCAATGAAATGTGTGAAAGCGACGTGTGTCACTTCCGGGTGGAAGCTTTCAAAGCCAGTGTGTGCTTGCCCATGTCATGTTCTCTGCCACAGCGAACATGGAGGAATGTGCCCCCGAGGAGCCTCCGTTAGAGGCATGGCCTACTTTGGACATGCGGCAAGAGCAGGAATTAAAACGTTGCTGCTTTTTTACTGCAGCGTAGCCTAATCTAACTTGGCTAGTACAGCCATGAATGTTTGGGTCTTTGAGCAAAGGTGACGGTCCCAGGAATAGAATCCATGGTATCCAAAGGGAGTAAGAGGTGGAGGAAGGTGAGATTTTAGTGGGTCCACTAGAATATAAGCTCTAGGAAGACAGAGATCTTTGTATATTTTGTCAACAATTGTATTCCCAGTGCCTTAGAAGAGATCCTGACAATCAGCAGGTGCTCATTAAATGCTGAATAAACTAATGAATGACCTGAGGTGAGGCAGGCAATGCAGAAGCAAGAGGCCTGAAAGGCAAAAGTGAATGGTTCTGGAAAGAACTCCATAGTCATTCATTCATAAACTCTACAAGCATTAAACACTCATCATGAGAGATCCCCATGTTAATCCAATAATTTGACCAGAAAAAGCCCACTGCAAGTGTATCCACTTAAAACAGGGACCAACATGTCATAGGAAAGGGTGAATGAAGAAAAGATTTCAGTTGGGATTTCATTTAGAAAAATGAGACTAAAAATATGAAAATAGAATCTTATGTTGGACCAAAATAAGATTATAGTTACAACCATGTGCCAAAACTTTCAGTCCTCAAAGGACAAATCAAATATTGATTGGTTTAGCAGGGCATGGTTTTCCTGAACAAAATTATATGCTAGCATGATGGGGCTCCCTGCCTTCTACCTCCTCCCCCCAGCGAGGACAACTTTACTAACAGCCTAATTGCCAATGTCTAGAGCACCTTCTGAGAGCTGTGTCTGGCCCAGATCTGGAGCTGGTCTTCACCCATTTTCTGTGAGGTCACAGATCCTGAGTTTCCTAATCCCTGAAGCTGAGGAGGCTGATCAGAGCCTGAGCCATTTCCAGGTCAGAAGCCTTGGCCCATCTCAGGCCAGCAAGGCAGTGGGGTCTGCAGGCCACCCACCCAGGCACAGTGACCACCAGCCCTGCATCATCACCTGGATGGGGCTGGATTGGAGCCAACTGAAGCACTATCCCTGCAGACAGGTGCCAGCCAAGGCTGGGTGATGAGGGCCCCACAGCCACATATCAGATCTTGGGGACCCTGCCCAGCAACCTTTGGGTCAAGTTCAACTCACAGTCCTCTGCATGTGCACACGTGTGCACACACACGCATGCCCCTGCACTCTTGAATCCCTGCACAGCAGCAAATGCAGGGTGTCCCCCACATGCACCCACAAACACGTAAACATGTTTATATACACACACAGGCCCGCTTACCAACTCATGTAGTTCCCCTGATACACGTCGCTACCTTCCAGGTAATCCCCTTACACACACATGCCCTAATATACCTTTCAAGAGCATGTACCTGCATGCATCACATGCACACACATGCACATGTGCTCAGCCCCACCGGCCAGCCCAGCTAACCACAGAGCCTCGTGGCCTCACGGCCTCTTCCCAGGAGCAGGGGGACTGGAGTTCATCTAGACCTCTTTGAGCCTTGTCCAGTCCCCATGAGCTGGCTGGGTTTAGACAGGTGAGCCCAGGGAAGGAGCTGTGCCTCAGCAGAGAAGACTTACTTCCTAAGTCTAAAAAAAAAGAAGGAAGGAGGTAAGGAAGGACAAGAGGGAGGGAGGAAAGAAAGAGAAAGGAAAGAAAGAGAGACAGAGAAAGAAAGAGAGGGAAAGAAAAGAGAAAGAGAGGGAAAGAAAAAGAAAAAAAAGAAAAAAGAAAGAGAAAAAGAAAAAGCAAAAGAAGGAACGGGGTTAGTGGGAGAGGCAGGATGGTGTGACGCCTGTTGCTCTTCAGAGGAGAGGAGGAAATGGTTCTGGCTCCCGCCCCACAGGCCTCTTTCTGCTGCTGTGGCGCCGGCGGGAGCATGGGATGGAACCGTTGGGGCTGCCGCAGATGTTATGGTGGAACTTCCAGCGGAGGCTTGATGCGTTAGCAGGCGCCACGCTGCACGCGCTGCTGAGTTCCTCTCCGCTACCCGCCTCCCTCTGCCCGAGGACCTTTTCTCTTTCCCCTCTTACCTTGCAGGAGCCCAGGGACGCGGGGCTCAGGAAAGGGTGTGCGCTTGGCCCGTGGATGTGGGGACGGTCACAAGCTGCGGGGCATCCGAAGGGCAGCAGGCATGAACCCGGCTGCCGGGGTGGGCACCCTGCAGAGCTCCTGACTGCCGCAGAGCTGTGGAGGACAGACGAGGGATGATGGGGGACTGACCAGGAAGTGGTGGAAACAGGTGGCAGGGACGGAAGGTTGAGAGAGGGAGGAAGGAGGCAGAGACAGAGAAGAGAGAGACAGAGACACAGAGCGTAGGAGACGCAGAGACTCACACACAGAAAAAAGAGAAACAGACACAGAAAGCAAACGAGAAAGAGAAGAGGGAGCAGGAGAAGGGGTGGGGAGGGAGAGAAATAGAGGAGATAGACAGAGAGAGAGAGAGAGAGAGAGAGAGAGAGAGAGAGAGAGAGAGAGACCTGGACCTGAGTAGCAACATGTGGCCGTGCTCCCTCACTTCTTATGCTGAAGCATCTTGGGATCCTCCCCATGGTGCCTGCACACAGTGTACACACCCTGACACACATGCCCATAGACACACCAACTCACCACACACACACACACACACACACACACACACTCAAGCATGCACTTGCCCACCCAGAGCAGCCCCCTTGTCCAGCCTCTCCTCCTCACACAAGTGGGGCCAGTCCTTACCTTACCCCAGAAGCAACACGTGTCTGGGTACACACTCCCTCTCTCCACTGCCACAGTGACTGCCTTCTGCACCCAGCACTGCTGGAGGTGCGGTCCGGGGCTAGGCTCCAGTGCCTAAGCCCTGCGCCCGCTGCCCTGGCAGCTGGCTTGATCAATGCCCACATTGCGATAGCTGTTTAGGTGGCCTGCAGGAAGCCGAGCCATTTGTTTTGTCAGAGCGTAACCATGACAATCACCCCATACGCACACACCGCTGGTGCTGCTTCCCCACCCCTCGCCCTTCCCTCCCCCCTTCTCCGGAGCACAGGAGAAAGCTGGAGGCCACTTAGCAGCCTCAGCTAATCCCTGCTGGGGCTGAAGGAAAGGGCCTGGCTGGTGATAACAGTCCTGCTGGCAGCTCCTCCCTGGGAAGTGGGGCTGCCTCCAGGGTATTTCAGCACTGTGCAGAGTCTGCCTGGGCCAGGGGTACCTACTGCCTGTGCAGGAGCTGGCCCCTCTATATCTGCCTGCCGCCCAGCAAGTTTATTTTTTAGCCAAGTGTTACAAGCTGCCAATCCATTCTCCCCCATGAGGCCACGGTGTAGTGAACAGACAGCATTGGTGACCATGGTCACGGGCAGGTCCTCTGCCGGGGCCTTTGTCCATGCCTGTTGACCCTTAGAGTTCCAAGCCATCCCTTGCTGCACCTGGCCATGCCAAAGCTACATGGGAAATTGCTAGGATTCTAGGTGCAGCTCCTGGAGGCATCGGACTGGAGGTCTGGCCTTTGGAGATACAAGGTTGGGTAGCCCAGAGAGCCAGGGGCTTGTCATAATCAAGGAAGCCAAGTGGCCAGCTGGGTTAGGACCGCAAAATCTAAATTCAGAGCCTCGAGTTAACGAGTTCAAAGTTGAGAGATGCTTCAGAGGTACAGGATGGAGCAAATGATCACACATCTCATTTAAGCCTTATAAAAATCATCAAGAAGAGGGCCTTTCTTCCAGGTTTACAGAGAAATTGTGATTCGGAGAGGCAGAGTGACTTGCTGAAGGTACACAGCCATGAAGTGACAGAGCAGGGATTCAAATTCACAGTGATCCCAACACTGGAAACTCCACTGTATCTTATTGGCTTTTTATAGCTGTCACTGTGTGCTGGGCACTGCACACATGGCCTGGAAGAAGTGCATCTCACTCGTTCTGTACCAAACACTGGGAGGTGGATGCTATGCTATGTTCATTTCAAATACGAGTTCAGAGAGGTGATGTGACTTTCCTAAGGCCACACAGGACGTGGAAGAGCCAAAGTTGGAACCCAGGTCTGTCTGATGCCACCTCTCCACCCTACCTCCTTCTCCACACAAAACGCTTCATCTGGGACAGATGATCAGCCCCTCTTCTGCACTCTCTGCCTAAGGAGAGTGTAGCCTGAGGATAGGATAGGGGTAGTGGGTGGATGCAATGGGAAAAGGGAGCACAGATGTCAGGTGGGGTGCAAGAACTCCCTGCTGGGGTAACAGATGACATGTGATCTTAGCCAGAAGTCCACGAACCAGTGATTCCCCATTATGGAGTCACACCTTAGGGTTCCAAAAGAGTCTCAGGACTTCCCCATCTATGAAGGTGTCAGACAGCTGAAAGGGAAGCCTTAGAGAACATTCTGGAAGGGGAATTTGGGGGGACTGCTGGGCAGAGGGAATGGAGGGGGTGAGAGAAAGGTGAACTAGACACGGGCAAATGAACTTCTCAGGCTTGGCTGTTTTGCCTGGATTACCTCTGAACGCCTGCTAGGGTGTCGGATCAGCCTCTAGAGAGATGCAAAACTGCTGTCATAGGCTGAGGAGAAAATGATAGGTTGGGCAATGGAAAGGTGCCTCTGTCATACAAGGACTAACCAAGGATGAGACAAAGTTTACCTCCAGTTCGATACTTATACTTGCTCACCTTGAGCCGGGCCTTGGAGCCAGTGCTTGGGGAAAGTGATAATGAGTAAGACACAGATTTCCAGGAACCTGGCACTCAGGTTCCCAACCAGATTTTGTCCCACACAACAGTTCCCTGAAGGCTTTCTGCGTGCATTATTTTATTTAACCCTTGTAATCACCCAGTGCAACAGGTATCATCAGCTCCGCTCCACAGGGGGTGGGGACTGAGCCTGAGAGGTGGAGTGACTGGACTTTTGTTATAGCCAAGAAGTGGCAGAGCTGGGATTCAAACTCATTTCTCCATGACTTCCAAGTCTAGCACCCTTGCAACAATGCCACATGACCTCATGCCTCTTAGAGTGGCTATGAGTCACTTTTCAGCTCAGAGAGTCCTGGTTCCTTGGAGATAGGGGACCGGGGCTTGGGGACATAGCCACTTAGAATTCTAACCCCCACCACCCCAACACATCCCCAGGCTCCCAAAATCCAATTCTCATTCCCCCACAAAGTTCAAGATTCCTGTCTCCCAATGAATATGGGACCGGAAGTCTGTATCCACTGGTCATCCTTTTGACTCAACCGTCCCAAGCCTGGAGTTTACATTTTTGGACCAAAACTCTTTGGGAGAACAATGTCAGCCTGGTTGAGTGGATACAAGACATGAAGAGGACATGAGAGGTGGCGGGAGACAGAGGACCTGAGATGTGGATGGTGTGTGTGGAGAAGGCTGCGAGCTGCCTCTTCTCGAAGGGTTCAAGATTTTCTTACCCCATTGTATTAGCTTCCTGGGGCTCCCAAAACAAATGACCACAAACTGGGTGGATCAAAACAGCAGGCATTTATTCTCTCATATTTCTAGGGGCTAGAAGTTTGGAATCAAGGTGCCAATGGGGCCTCACCCCCTCTGAAGTCTTCACAGAAGAACTGTTCCTTGCTTCCTCATAGTTTCTGGCAGTTGCTGGCAATCCTTGTCACTCTTCAGCTTGTAGCTGCATCCCTCCAACTTCTGCCTACATTTTCACATGCCCGTCTTCCCTGTGTGTGTCTCCGTGTCTGTCTCCAAGTCTCCCTTTCCTTTCTCATATAAAGACACTGGATTAGGGCCCACTGTAACCCAGTATGACTGCATCTCAGCTTGATCACATCTGCAAAGACCTTACTTTCAAGTAAGGTCACATTCACAGGTACCGGGGGTTAAGACTTGAACATATGTTACACCATGGAATACTATGCAGCCATAAAAAGGAATGAGACAGGTCCTTTGCAGGGACATGGATGAAGCTAGAAGCCATCATCCTCAGCAAACTAACACAGGAACAGAAAACCAAACACCACATGTTCTCACTCATAAGTGGGAGTTGAACAATGAGAACGCATGGACACAGGGAGGGAGACAACACACAACAGGGCCTGTGGTGATGGGAGGGAGAGCATCAGGACAAGCAGTTAATGCATGCAGGGCTTAAAACCTAGATGAGGAGTTGATAGGTGCAGCAAACCACCATGACATATGCAAACCTATGAAACAAACCTGCACGTTCTGCACATGTATCCCAGAATTTAGAGTTAAAAAAAAAAAGACTTGAACATATCTTCTAAAGGGACACAATTTAATCCACAACACCCATACAGAGGAAATAAAGGATACAGGACAAGCATGATTCCAAGAGGCCAGGTTGCTGAACTTCTAGAAATTCAGAGAGGCCAGGAAAGGAAGTAGCAGCATAATAGGATGATTAAATGTGGGCTCTGATACCAAATAGCTTGGGTTCAAACTCTGGCTTGATCATTTCCCAGCTGTGTGCCCTTGGGAAAATTACTTAACCTCTCTGTGCTTCAGTCTCCTCTCTGTAAAATGATGATGCCTTGAATTGTTGTTATGATCATTAAGTGAGTTAATATTTGCAAAGGGCTTAGTAAGCACCATACGAGCATCTGTTAAAATAACATGCAATGTTAATAAACATGCGATGTTCCCTAGATGAATATTACTATGTTATAGGGGTGAAACTGAGATCCAGAAAGGGCAGATGACTTCTCCCAGGTCACTTGGTCAGGCTAGCTAGGGTACAGGCCATTCCTGCCTCCTTCCTTCAGGGTTGCCCTCTGGAGAGGCTAAATCTCCTTCCTATTTGTTCTGCAGTTGGAGAATGCAAGGTAGATGGTCTGGAATGGCAGCAAGAGAAGAGAGGTGGGTGCAGAGGTGAAGAGGGAATTCAGAGGACAGAAGCAGTGGATTCCTCCCCTCTGCAAACACACACCTCTTTTCCCACCCAGCCCTCTGTTTACGTGATTGAAAGCATTTGTGCGGCTGTTTCTGCCCACATGGAGGGAAACAAATCTCTGGAGTGTGTAACCAACACAGTCTGGATAAGAAAGGAAAGCTAGTCCTTCAGTGATGCAGCCTGTGGGGCCAGAGCAGGGCTGTCAGAGAGACTAGGGAGAGTCTAGATGGGGGACAGGGGCCTAGGGGTGGCTCTTTGCCTAGAACATCCTGAGCAGGGTAGCCAGGCTGCATAGGCATTGCATCTGAGAGGACCCCTGCCTCAGGCTTAATTCCTGAAGGGGTTGGACCCAGCCAAGTATGGCTGTGGGGTATGAAGGGGGCCAAGCTCAAGTTTTGGAGGCAGTTGGGCTGATATCACATTCTTGGCAAACAAACACAAACAAACAAACAAACCCTCATGAACTCCCTTTCTCTCTGCTCTCCTGTTCCAGCCTCTTACCTGATGCAGGAAATTGCATGGATTGCCCTAGTTCTTCACCCCTCCCTGTGTCCATGCCCTTTGCTATGTGATTTGGCAGTTCTTCTTCTAAAAAGGTGGAATGTTGCTCCCATCCCTTCACCTTGGGTTCAGCCACATGACGTAGCCAATTTAATATTGTGGGAATTACATAGTTAAAGGGCTTGCCTGATTGGGTTTGTTCTCTTGGGACTCTGCCCCTGTTGCCATAAGAAAAACATGCCAAGATTGGCCCACTGGTTCCAGGAGGAGAAGAGATAACAGAGCAGGACCAAACCACCCCAATCAAGCCCAGCTGAAATCAGCCAACTGCAGATGCATAAGCAAGTCAAGCACAGCTCAGCAGAGCTGTCCAGCAGAGCCCAGCCAAGATCAACCAATTCTTAGCTTATCTAGAGATATGTGACCATAAATTATTGCTGCTTTAAGTCACTGAGTTTGGAGTGGTTTGCTATGCAGCATTTTCTGGCTATAGCTAATTGATACACCACTGTATTAGTCCGTTTTCATCCTGTCGATAAAGACATACCCAAGACTGGGAAATTTACAAAAGAAAGAGGTTTAATTGGACTTACAGTTCCATGTGGCTGGGGAAGCCTCAGGATCATGGAAGAAGGCAAGGAGGAGCAAGTCATGTCTTACATGGATGGCAGCAAGCAAAAAAGAGTGTGTGCAGGAAAACTCCCCCTTACAGGAACCATCAGATCTCATGAGACTTACTCACTATCCACGAGAACAGCATGAGAAAGACCTGCCCGCATGATTCAAGTACCTCCCACTGGGCCCCTCCCACAACATGTGGGAATTCAAGATGAGATTTGGGTGGGTACACAGCCAAACCATATCAACCACCTCTTGTAGATTTCACCTTCCTGATGTCTTTTGGGTAGGCCCTCCTCTCCATTCCCCTGGCATCAGTTCTAGCCTTCTAACAGCTTCCTACCTGGTCTCTCTGTCTCTAGCCTCATGGATTCCAGTCCATTCCCCACGCTGTAGCCAGATCTTTGTAATATCTGATGACACTTGTCCCCATCTGTTAATCCCTTTTCTCAACCTGCCCTGAAGCCCTTCACTGACTTTCCCATGGCCTTCCATAAAAAGTTCCACTTGTTAACATAATATTCAAGGCCTTTTATGATCTGTCTTGACGTCTGGCCCTGCTCCTATGGACTCTTCACTCCAACCACATAGAACTATTTGTGGTTCCCTGGACTTGGAGTTGTCTCATACCTCTGAGATTTTACCCATGTCGACCCCTCCTTCTAGAAGACACCTTGCCCCTTCCCCATCTGGCTCTTTTCTACCTGCCCTGCAAAGGAGAGCTGAAGCATCTCCTCCAGGAAGCAGAACCATCCTGTTAGATTACCTGACTTAGGGGGCCACAGTGTCCCATGCCCAGCACAGGGCCCCATGCACAGTAGGTGCTCAATTAGTATAATATTGGATGAAGAAGTGAATGAGACCTCAGAGGCAGCATCTTGTCTCATGTACACCTGTATTCACGACATCTATTGCTGATCTTGACACACAGAGGGACTTCATAATTATTTGTTGAATCAGCAAATGAAAGAACATATGACCCTATTACCTCAGTATCCCCAAAGAGTCATGGCAAGCTACTCCTCTTCTCCCCAGAGAAGGTGGCAGTGGCAGGGGGTGGGGAAGCCTTGGCACCTGACAGGTGGGAAGAAGGTGGGAGAGAGATCATGGCATGCCAGGGGACCGGGTGGTGGGAGCCATCCCCTCTGGGTCCAGGCAATAAGAGTTGCATTTTCTGTAGGGAATTTAAAAACAATTCAACTAAAAGTCAGTTTTCATTTTATTATCACCTTGTGGTGTTATGTTAAAACAAAGCACTGAGAAAATAATCCTCCTCACTGACCACGCCAGTGCCTATGCCTTAATGCCCCAGTAGAGGGAAGATACACCCCCTTCTAGCCCTGATGTTGAGTCTGTCCCACCAGAGGACAGCCTTGGAGAGACAGGACAGCTGAGAATCTGTCAAAGGGGTCCTAACAACCTCAGTGTATCCAGCCTAGGTAACAAAGGCTTATGCCCTTGGTGTAATGCTATGTAGCTTGGGTTGGATGCCAGGAAGCCACAGGCAAGCTCACAGGGCACATAGCCAGAAGGTGGCAGAGGCAGAGTTTGTGCCCAGGTCTCTGTGCTACCAAAGCTCACACAATGCACCTTCCAGGTCCTGTCTGTAGCTGGTCCTCGAGCTTGGTCTCCTTCTGGCCACTGCCGACCCCTTTGGGCTTTGGCTGAAGGCTCAGCATTTGTTGAGAAGAGAGGAGTCAGGCTGGAGCCTGCTTTCATCACTTTTAGTGGCAAGAGCCTTAGGAAAGAGGACCTCCCTGGCTTCGGGGACCAGTCTTTACTCAGAGCCACCTGGCACTCACCTAAATAATGACACCCACCCTTGGATCCCTGGGGGTCAAACATGAGTCCTTGTTCCATCACTGGCTATTTGTGGGGACCATTTTTCCTTTCTGAGGCTTGATTCTCTTATCTTTAGAGTGGAGATGGGAGTTCCTGTCTCCCCACTGGTGAATGGCAGCCCAGGCCACCATGATGCTTTCTCCAGCCCTGCCCTCATTTCCCTCTGGGACAACTGCAACAGCCTCTCGTGTCCTGCTTCCCCTCAGACAACTCCCAAATGCTCTCCATGCAGCAGCCAGAATGGACCTTGCAAAGCATCAAATTCGATCTTAAGACACCCTGATTAAAGTGGTCAATGTCTTCCCATTGCTCTTGGATGAAGACATAATTCCTCTTCACCTCTGCCGACAAGAGCCTGCAGTTCTGGTCCCTGAAAATGGCTCCCACTTCATTTCCATCCACTCCGCACCCTCCAGAAACACTGGATCCCTTTCAGGCCCTCATTGGCTCTGGGCTATCTGGGTTTTGTCTAAGCTGTTCCCTTTACCCAGAACGTTCTTCCGTCCTCCCTTCAATTAAAGCCGTTAGTTCTTCAGGTGTCAGCTCAAGCATCACTTCCCCAGGAGACCTTCAAGGTCCCACCCCCCAATCTCCAGTTCTTGTGCCCTGAGTACCAGTCCCTCTGTAGATTGTGTAGCACTTATCACAACTGCAATTAACAACTTGATGAATGTCTTTCTCCTCTACTACAATGCAAGCTCTATGAAGGCCAATACCTTAGCTCTTTCAGTTACTTCCTCTGCTATGCCACGCTTGATGCCTGCACCAGGCAGGCACTCAGAAAATATTTGTTGAACAACTGAGTATAGGCCAGATGAAATCACTGATGGAAAAGACCTTTATCAAGAATAAAAGGTACCCATTTGGAATTATTATTATACCCATTTAATAGGCGAGAAAACTGAAGATCCAAAAAGTTAAGGAACTTACCTGTCTCCTGGCTTGGTGGCAGAGCCAGGGCTGGAACCCAGACATAGTTCCTGGCACACAGAGGGGCTTGATCCCTGCTTACTGAGCTGACGTGGGTTCTCCCTACAACTTCAGCACCCTGTGCCCTGCACCCTGCTGTCTCTCCTGGAGGCAGGCTGCTTGGAGTGTACAGATGGCTGCTGGCAGGGGTTGGTGCTGGCTGGAGATGACTGCTCTGTCATCAGGTGCCTGTTTCTTATTCATGATCTGTTGCCATTCATAGTGCCTTGGTACAAACAAACAAGCAGCGACAGCTCCTGGCTTCAAAGCTGTCCTGGGGGCAGGAACACAGCCTGGCCTGGCCAGGGGCCCCAGGCAGCTCACTGATGGCAGGGAGAGCCAGGGGTTGGGCAGATGCAAGCATCGCAGAACAGGTGGCTGATCAAGGCAAGGGAGGGCTGCTAGAGGGACAAAAAAGGGCTGAATCTCTGAAGTTATCAATCTTGTACCATGCTCTTCCAGCTCTTTAAAAATAGACTCATGGCAAAAACAAATTTTAAAAAAGGAAGAAAACAAAGGTAAATAGATTCTTTCAAGTGTGGTCAGGAGCACTTCCATGTGTTTCCTGCCCTCTGGTCTCTCATGCTCCCCCCTGCCTCACACCCAGGAGAAAAGGATAGTGCATTTCTAGTGCCTGAAATCTTCAGGCTGCCTGGGACATTGTGTGAGTATATTGAGGACCTACCAGGTACCTGGGGCTGTGTTTTACACATGCTGATTCATGCCATCCTCAGAACAGCCCTGGGAAGTGTTTAGGTTTTGTTTGTTTTGTTTTAGTTCAACCAGTATTTGAGCATCTCCTCTGTGTAGACACTAGGCCATGATTGGTCAACCCAATAGACATTGTCTTCACCATCTGGATCCTACACTCCACAGCAATGAGGTCACTAAAGTCTTGATAAGTGCTGCAAAGGGAATAACTTGAGTCATTTGCTACAGAGTCACTAGGGTGGGGGACTGGGATTACTATGCTATATTAGGAAGTCAGGGGGGTGTTTCTCTGAGGAGGTGACACCCGAGCTGAAAAATGCAAGATGAGGAGGAACCCAGCTCCCAGCTGTTCAGAGGGTGGGGCAGGGGAGGAGCATTCAGAGACAGTGGGAGCAGTAATTCCGAAGGGTAAACCCAAGGAAGAGAAAGGGGATGAAATGGGCCAGAGCAAAGTAAGAGTGACTCACACCAAGGAGAGGTGCAAGTAAGAGGTTGGAAGGACAGATGGGTCACCATGAGAGTTGGAATATTACTCCGAGAGCCATTGACAGTCACTGGGGGATATATAAAGAGGGCAAATGTGCTTTTGTTGCATTTTATGAGCTCATCCTGGCCACTGGGTAGAGAATGGGTTAGAGTAGGGGAAGCCGGGAGAAGATCATGGAGATGCTACTGTGGTAATAGATAAAAGATGGTGGTGGTGGCGGGGAGCAGTAGGGGACGGAGAGCAGTGGATGGATTGGGTGTGGGTGAAAGAGAAAGGAAAGAATCAAGGGTGCCTCCCCAGTTATGGGTTTGTGTAATTACATGGGTGGTGGTGCCATTTGTAGAAATAGGCAAGGCAGGGGGAGGACCAGTTGGGTGGTGGCATTGGTGGGAATCTAGAAATTTGTTCAGGATGTAATGAGTTTATAGTAAATCATGTATCCAGGTACAGACTGTAGTTGAATATATTAGCTTGGAGTTCAGATGACACTGAGCTGGAGATGAAATTCAGGAGTCGTAAAGCTATACATGGAAATTAATACCCAGCAACAGGATCCTCTGTGAGCATCAAATGCAGGTTCCACGACAGCAGGGACCATGCCTGTCTTGTTCATTGCACTCTGCTCAGCACCTACAATCTAGCACGTGGTAGGCACTTGAGTCATTATTGCAGACCGAAGGGAGAACATAAAAGGAAGCCACAGACATGATCCCTTCCTCCAAGGAACTTATACTAGGTGAGGGCACCCAGAAACAAACACAGCTTCAAATACATAAAACAGTCACGTGACGAATTTGCAATCGGGGACCATTTGTATGCATCAAGATTGACATTTTCTTTAGCCTCACAGAACCTGCTGTGGTGGGTGGTCCAGATTAATAGGCTAAGTACACTTGTGAGGAAAATGTTTATAAAGAGCTTGAGAACAACTCCTTTCAAGCCATTGGAAGTACCTATTACAGGCTCTATATCAGAAACATCTGATGGGCTTATGCACCATTAATTTGCTTTCCTGTAGCATATTAAGCACGGCTTTGCCACAGCACTTCTCTGGGGTATTGTAGCCCTTTGGTTTGGAGGCATCCTTACTCCTCCTCTCCCCACCCGCCCCGTACCCACTCATCCACCAAACTTGGAGCTTTGCAAGGGTAGGAGGCCTTATCTGATTTATCTCTGTAACTCCAGGGGATGGCTGGGTGCCAGATATCTAGCAGATAATAGATAACTCATGATCATAATAGATAATAGAAACTTGATGGGTTTATTGCGTAAGTGAATTCCTAGCTATTTATTGAAACAGATTCTCAAAAATATCTCTCAGGTAATGCTTCTTGGAATTACTATATATGTTCCAGTGGCAATAAAACTACATTTGTGGTTTTAAAACTCACTACACGGTAGCTGTGGAATATGGAGTAAGTCTCTTGACCTCTCTGGGCCTTCTTGGCATAGCCTAGAAATGTAGTCACCTGGCCTACATGGTGGTTTCTTCTAGGCATAGCCTAGAAATGTCTGCAATGCTTGGTTTCCTGCTGTCTATAGCATGTACCCATTTGTACGTGTTCATTTGTGGGGGGCGTGGTGTTCCTGGCTGAACTGAAGCCAGTACAGGCCACAGAGGCAGTCACAACCTCTGTCTGGGGAAGGAAGACTGTGTAGAGGAAGCTTTGGGTGCCAATGCCCAGGGCCAGAGAGGGAGAAATCTGTGGAGTGCCTTGTCCTGACATAGACACATGGACCAGGTCTGGGCTCTACTGAGAAAGGCATTGATATGATGAGCACATATTATTCTTATAATTAAAAAAACAACAACAAAAAACCAAGTTATCCATGGATAGTCCATAAGCAAGCATGGTTGATTCTCCCCATAGAATATCTCTCAAGTCCACACAGCCCTCATCATTCCCCCTGCCTCCCTGCAGGACCGAGCCCCAGCCCCTTTCCTGGCCCACATGGTGGTTCCTCCCTGCTGTCAGCTGCCCTTCATGCCTCACCCCACTGTGCACTCATTGCTTGGTAGCCATAAATTAAATCACATCCTTGCTCTGCTTAAAATACTTTGGGGATGACATCACACTCAAAATAAAACCCTGACTCCTCACCACGGTCTTGGATGACCAGGCCCAGACTCCCCTACAAACTTTACTTCCTACTTCCCTGTCCCTAACTTGTGTTCCAGCCACTCAACCTCTTCTCAGTGCCTCAAGCCCGACCCTCAGGTCCTCCCCCTACTCTGTGCCCACTGACCAGAGTGTTATGCTCGTTACTTTGTGCATGAATGACTTTTAGGCTTCAGCATAAATGTCACCTCCTCAGAGAGGTCCTCCCTGACCACCTTATCCCAGTGCCTGGTACATAGTGGATGCTCAATAAATAGTTGTTGCATGAACAAATTCTTCCCAACCTGCACGGACCCCAGTATGGCTCCTACATGGGGAGGATAGAATGGGAAGAGAGGCCACTTTGACATCTTGAGGCTTCATCTTGGAGAACACTAAACTATAGCATCCTATCCTAGACAGCAGTTTGAGCATCCACAAAAACTAGACCCAGCCCTGCACAGACAACCACAACGGCATGGTGCTGTCCAGCTAGCATGGACTTGTTTGAGGGCATGTGCAGGACAACCCCTTCCCCACTCTCGGATCTCCAGAAATACTCAAAGGAAGGGATTTTGTAGGCATCTGAGGCCCTACCCAGCTGGCGGCAGCCCCAGGCCTGTGGGTTTGTGTGTTCGTGTTAATGACACTAGTTAATGGTTGCTCAGCTTCTGCTGTGGTTTGGGTATTTGTCCCCTTCAAATCTCATGTTGAAATTTGATCCCCAGTGTTGGAGGTGGGGCCTAATGGGAGGTGTTTGCGTCATGGGGGTGGATCCCCATGAATAGATTAACGCCTTCTCTCAGGGGTGAGTGACTTCTTGTTCTATTAGTTCCCAAGAAAGCTGGTTGTTGAAAAAAGCCCGACACCGGTGAAACCCCGTCTCTACTAAAAATACAAAAAAATTAGCCGGGCGTGGTGGCGGGCGCCTGTAGTCCCAGCTAGTCGGAGAGGCTGAGGCAGGAGAATGGCGTGAACCCGGGAGGTGGAGCTTGCAGTGAGCCGAGATCACGCCACTGCACTCCAGCCTGGGCGACAGAGCGAGACTCCATCTCAAAAAAAAAAAAAAAAAGAAAAAAGCCTGACACCTCCCCCATTTCTCTCTTGCTTCCTCTTTTGAGATGTGATTTCTGCACACGCCAGCTCTCCTTCACCTTCTGCCATGAGTGGAAGCGGCCCAAGGCCCCCACCAGAGGCAGATGCCCAATCGTGAAGTTTCCAACCATCAGAATCATGAGCCAAATAAACCTTATTCTCTTTATAAGTTACCCAGTCTCAGATATTCCTTTATAGCAACACAAAATGGACTAAGACACCTTCATCATGGCCCTTTGCTCTCGGTAGTAAATCAAAGTCGAGTTTCGATTTAGTAAGCATGTCTGTGTTCCTACCAGTCTTGCATCCTCACACGGGAAGTCAGGATCAGCACACGCTTCTAAAGTTGGCTCTGATAGAGTCAGAAGGCCTTTACTGCAACAATATGACTTAATTCTGGAAAAAAAAGCCTGAGGCAGAGAATTGCTTGAACTCGGGAGGCGGAGGTTGCAGCGAGCCGAGATCACACCACTGCACTCCACCCTGAGCAACAGAGTGAAACTCCGTCTCAAAAAAAAAAAAAAAAAAAAGAAAGAAAAAGAAAAGAAAACACATGAACAGAATTATCTCTCACAAGGGCTTCTGGAGAGAACGCGTGAAAAAAATCATCTCTCACAACTGCTTCTTTGCTCTTTACTTTTGCAGGCATTCCATGGCCTGTGTAACATGGGCAAAAAGCATAAATGAAAGTGGCTTCTGGCCTGTGCTGAGTCTTTTTCAAAGAGAAAAAGGAGGGGATAGTGCTTAGGAGCTGAGGGGTGTCCGTTCGCCTATTTAACTCACAGACATCCTCCAGGGGAGCACCTGTCTGCTCTGGGTCCTTAGTCCTGGCTACGGAATTGGAGGAAACCAGTACATGCTGGCAGAAGAGCCCAGGGTCCAGCCAGGACCATCATCCAAGCAAATGCAATCATGCAATCCTCCTCCTTATCAAAAAGCATTTGTATTTGGGTTGGGGAAGAGTCCAGGGAGAGACAGGGACTGGTGGCTTCCTGGCCAAAGATGGCCCATGGTGGTTTTCATGACATGTGGGCTAGCAGCTACCCCGTGTCTTCTCAGTTGTATTTGTGAGAATATATGAACTCATTACCTGATGGACCGTGGGCAAGTTACTGGAACTCGATCTCCTCCTCTATAAAGTAGGGATGGCGATACCTGCCTCGTGGGGCTGTCGTGAAGACAGAAGAGATTAGGTAGGTCAAGGGCTCAGCACAGGGCTTGGTACAGGCCAAGCTGCCTCTTCTCCCACCCCACACAGAGTTGACACAGAAATCTTCCTCCATCTGCATTGCACAAGACTTAAGAAATGTAGTTCATTTCAGATAAACCATCCTCTCTCAGGCCAGGAAAGCCATGCTTTTCAACACCCAGATGGGTAACCCCTGGTCTCAGCCTTACCAAAAGAACCAGGACCTTGGCACATTATTTTCCAAAGGTGGCTAATCCAATTTAAGCATCTACACAGAAGAACTAGCAACACCTCTCTATAGGGTCCTGTTTGTGGATTCTCAACAGTGATACCAATGAAGGCAGCTGTGATTTGTTGTATACTCTCAGTGCCCCGGGAAATTTTCACTCATTAGCAGATCTGCTCCTCACAAGAGCCTCGGAAGATAAGTCTTTATGATGACCCTCATTTTGTAAGTGAGGACACTGGATGCAGAGAGGTGAAGGAAAGTAGGATGCAGAGCCAAGATTCGAGCCTGGGACACCTGCCTCTCTCCTCAGTACCATATTACTGCCTCTTTCTTGCCTCATGGAGCTTTCCACGACCTGCTCTAAGATGTGACTTCTCTCTCTCTACCGAGGAGCCTCAGGTCCCCATGGTGACAGTCACTATGGACATGTGGACAGACCTATGGGCTGTGCTAATTGATCTGTGGTTCCCCTGGGCTCTCAGAGGAAATTGATTGCAATGATGTATTCCCAGTAAGTTTGAAGGTGGTTTTTCTCCCTCAGACATTTGTCGCTGTGAACTTGGATGCTGGGTGCAGTCCCCAGAGAACGGAGAAGCCTGATTTGATATCCCTAGGAGCAAGCCAGGGCCTCCGAGGAGCTAGGTCGTTGCCATGGCATCCGCCTTAGCTCTTCCAAGGCTGGGCCCAGCCAGCATGGTCCAGATAAGCATCAAATCACGCCTGACTGGTGGCAACGTTGCCAAGGGGATGCTGGTCCTGTAAGATGCTCTGGCCCTTTGAACACTGGAGAGGAGCCAGTGGGAAATGGGGACAGGGGGTCAGAAGGACTGCTCTCTCCTACAGGCTGGTCCTCTGCTCCTGAACGAGTCCCTGCCTGTCAATGCCTCCCACCATGCCAGCACAGTGCCTGTCACGCAGTGCGTGCCCATGCTTCCACTCAAGCATTCAACACATGTTTATTGAGCACATCTATTTGCCAAGCCCTGGGGATACAATGAGATAAGAAACACACAGTGCTAACCCTCATGGAGCTTACATTTTAGTGGAGGAGGGAGCCATCAGTTAGTACAAAAACAACTGGGATGACAAATGCCATCAAGAGAGCTACAGGGTGCTTGCCTGTCCTGGGGGAATTTGAGTTAATCAGGGAGGTCAGGACATCTACTTGAATTGAGATCTCAATGAGTGAGTGTTAACCAGAGGAGGAGGAGAAGCAAGAGCCTGCCAGGAGAGGGAACAGCCCATGCAAAGGCCCCGTGCTGGGGGAACACAGGGGCTGGAGCAGCGAGAGCAAGGAGCAGCATGGGACAGGCTGACAACCAGACCCTGTGGGGGGTCTAAGGAACGTGGGCTTTTATCTCAAAGGAATTCAGAAGCCATCAGAGAACTGGTAAGCAGGGGAGATGTGATGAGATCTGCTTTGAAATGATCACTTGGCTGCAGAGTGAAACTTTGGAGGGAGGGATTGGAGTGGATATGGAGTGGTCAGAGGTTGGGGGAAAGTGCTCAATGGATATTTTCAAACTATTTTTAAAATCCATTCCCCAGTCTCCCTTTCTCACTGCCACTGCCTTGGCTCAGGCCCCCTCATCTCCACACTGGACTCATGGCCTCTGTTATTTTCCATCTGTTAGCTGCCTTGCATGTGGCCAGCAGTTTCCCATTCAAAACTCCAGCTCTGATCATGTCCTCCACGATTACAAGCTGTTCTGTGTCTTCCTTCCCTCTGCCTGAAATGCAGAGATCTGTCATTGCGGTTGCAACTTCCCCACCTGCCTCTCCTTCCCTCCTCCCCTCTTCCCCTCCTCCCCTCAGCTTCTGGAACATTGGGTTTATTTCCAGGTACTGCTCTCTGCCCGGAATGCTCTGCCTCATCCTTTCAGAGCTGACTGGGAGCAGAGTTTTTCCTGATGGCTCTGCCCCTGGTTGACCATCTCTCTCCCATACTTGGACCAAATCCCAATTTACCTCTACCCTGCCTCTTTAGGGGAGGGAGAGAGTGGATGGGAATATCTACCCAGACCAGGTTTTTGTTTTTTTGTTTTTTTTTTTTGAGATGGAGTCTCGCTCTGTCGCCCAGGTTGGAGTGCAGTGGCGTGATCTCGGCTCACTGCAAGCTCCGCCTCCCAGGTTCACGCCATTCTCCTGCCTCAGCCTCCTGAGTAGCTGGGACTACAGGCGCCCGCCACCACACCCGGCTAATTTTTTTGTATTTTTAATAGAGGCGGGGTTTCACTGTGTTAGCCAGGATGGTCTCTATCTCCTGACCTCATGATCTGCCCGTCTCGGCCTCCCAAAGTGCTGAGATTACAGGCGTGAGCCACTGCGCCCAGCCCAGGTTCTTAAAAATACATAAATTCATCTCATCCTAGTAACAGTTATCACGTAAAGAAGTTATTGTTATTTACATTTTTGTGATGAGGAAACTGAGGCTCAGAGAAGGGAAGTAACTCATGCAGCAAAGTATGCAGCAGATGTGGGGTCTATCTACCCTAAAAACCCACGTTCTTTAAACCATGGCAGCTGCCTCTTCCTGGGCTGAGTTAGGACAGGGGGTGTCACTGGGCCTCCTGCCGGTTTGTTGTACCTGGGGAGGGAAAAAATCAGAAAACAATGTAACTAAATAAAGGCAAACTTCTCCCTCTCTCTGTAGCTGCCCCCTCTAGAGATTCCTCTGCCTTGGACAATTATATTAATAGTTTATGTGTTATAAATGTTTGTATGTTATAAACAACATGAATATATTCTGACTATATCATGAGTCTGCATAAACGTCAGACTCTGTGAACTGCTTAGCTAGTATTATTTCAATAAAAACTTTACAAGAATCTCACAAGGGAGTTGTCATAATTATGCCCCTGCCATGGAGAGGAAATGGAGGCCCAAGCCCTCATCTACAATGCAAAAGGCTGCACTGGGACCCAAGCCCACCACCCCGCCTCTATGAAGTATGCCTCGTATGGGTACAAGAAATGACTTGCCCCGGGTCTCGAGGCCATTAGGGGCCCAGCCACTTTTGTGGTCCTCACAGCTTTTCCCAGAGTTTCAGCCCCTGCTCCCTCAGCCCAGGGTCTTCCCATGCTTTTGGATTTCCCTATGGAAAGGAGGCAATTTTTACTTCAGTCATTGTACTTCACTCATCCACCCATCCATTCATCCATCCATCCACCCACCCATGCACCCATCCACCTATCCATCCAATCCACCCATCCATCCGTCCATTCACCCATCCATGCATCTATCCATTCATCTATCCATTTATCCATCCATCCATCCATCCATCCACCCACACACCCATCCACCAATGCATTCACCCACCCACACACGCATTCATCTATCCATTTATCCATCTATCCATCCATCCATCCATCCATCCATCCATCCATCCATCCATACACCCATCCATACACCCAACCACCCATTGATCTATCCATCCATTCATCCATCCATCCATCCATCCACCCACACACCCATCCACCCATCCACCCATCCATCCACCCACCCATTCATCTATCCATTTATTCATCCATCCATCCACCCTTCCATACACCCACCCACCCATTGATCTATCCATCCATCCATCCATCCACCCACCCATCCATACACCCACCCACCCATTGATCTATCCATCCATCCATCCATCCACCCACCCATCCATACACCCACCCACCCATTGATCTATCCATCCATCCATCCATCCATCCACCCATCCATCCATCCATCCGCCCATTATTTATTAATACCTATTGTATGACTTCCCCTACTACGTGCTGGGGTTACACAGAGCAAAAAGGCAGAGCCCTCAAGGAGCCCACAGTCTCTCCAAAGAGACAGCACTCACACTCCAAAGCTGCTGGGGCCAATGCAGGGACCAGTTAGAAAATATGATTTCTGGAAGGGCCCAGTAACTCATTGAAGATTGGTGGCCTAAAGGTGTGATCAGAAAGTCCTTATTTTTCTCTACTGTCAGTAAGGGCTGGGGCAGATGTTGCAAATTGATAGGAAGGGAATGAGCTCAGTGTTGCTTGTCCCTCGTGAACACCAACAATTAGAAAGCATCTTATAGAGTCTGGGCAAAGTCATCACAGTTGGATTTCCCCTGGGCCAGGCAGCTTGCTGAGGTTGTTCTAGAGGCAGATTGTCACAGCTCCTCTGTAGGCATCAGCTCAGGAGGCATTGCTCACTTCTCACTCTTCATGTTGACATGTTTGCCAGTGGGGTGGCTGCAAGGCAGGCTCTGCCTTCCTACAGAAGCTGCTGTAACAGCTGGCATTTACTCCATGCCTTCTGTGGGCCAGTTTTTTATGTGCGATGTCCTCACTCTTCGCAATGATCCTGAGATGTGGACGCATTATCCCCACTTTACAGGTGAAAAACTGAGGCTCGTTGAGGGAGATCGGGCAGCCAGGCAGTGCAGCGCAGGGTGGGAGCCTGCGTACGTCTGACACAAACCTGTCTCGACTCTGTTACGTACCATATTGTTTCACCACCAGGCAGCCCTGCCTGCAGGGTCAGTAGTAGATAAAATTGTGACATCTTCTAAGTTTCTGGACCCTTTGGTTCTGGGGATGAAGGAAGTCTAAGTGGCCCTGAGAGGCACAGAGAGAGGAAATGGGAGACCACTAGATACAGCTCTCAGTGCATGTGAGATAGTGTCTAAAAGTTTAGAATCAGAATCCTTTCACCTAAGATGCTGGTTGGATTTCCAGACTGATCCATAAAATCTTATTTGACCCCTAAATACTTGGAGAGATACTAGTAGTATTTTAACTACAACCAACTCTTGTTTATATTTCTGTTGCTATAAGAAATGTGTTCTGAGGTTTTACTCATCATACCAGCAACATTTCTTTCCTCTTCAGTGCCCCTCACCCACAAGCTGCAACCTAAGACCTCCTCCCAAAAGGAAAGGGTGGGGCTTTACTCCTTTTTCCATAAGAGAGAGACCCATCCTAGACACCAGTTAATACTCCACGTCCGTCCAAGACAGGGTCTGACACACTTCAGGTTTGTGATAACTGTTGACAAAAACAGAGAGAAGATGGTAGTATGGTAGGGTAAGAGAAAGAGAGGACAGAAAGGCAGCAGGAGGGAAAGTAAGAAATCAGGAAGGGAAAGAGAGAGATAATCAGACAGGAAAAGAGTAGCTTTGTCTACTGCTCAAGTGTTTTGAGGGCCGAAGGGAGGATTACACGGATAAGCCAGCCAGAGTTGCCTGTGTTATACTTGGCCCCCACTGGCGTAATTTTGCTTTTGGCTGCAGCTGGCCTGTCTTAGAGATAAAGAGTTCTTCCACGGCAAGGAAGGATGTTGAGGCTGCCACTCTGCAGGGGCACCCATCCCTGGTATACCAGCATCAGTTCCATCAGCCCCTGGCTGCAGGGCAGCAAAGGCTGATGCTTGTGCCTCACAAATGGCTCCTTTCCATCCTGGGTGTCCATCTGCCCTTTGCTGATGGGAGAGACTTTGTCTGGCAGACAGGCATCGCTGGGTGTTGCCATGGTGATGGCTATGATGTCACTCGGGAGTAAATTAAATTGCAAATCTCACAGTTGAACAGCTTTGCTTTGGAAGGGTTGTGAGGAACGAGGAAATGGTGGATGCCTCAAGGGAAGTTGCAGGGTGGATCCGTACCAAGTCCATCTCCAGCCTCTCCTGTTGCTTTGTCATCTAAGATGAAGCTCATTTATTTATTCATTCATTCATTCAAGTAATTTTTTGAGCACCTACTATGTGCCAAGCACCATGCTAGGTAAATCAGATGACGTCTCTGTATGGTTGCACCATCTAGTGGGAGAGACAGGCACGTAAAATAAATTACATCATAAACATGTGATTACCTTTGTGATTCATGCAGTGAAGAAGTGTATCAGAAGTATAAAAGTTTACTTGGGCTGCCATAATTTAATACCATAGATGGGACAGCTGAAACAAAATAAATTTATTTTCTCACTATTCTGGAGGCTGGAAGTCCAAGATCAAGGTGTCAGCAGGATTGGTTTCTTCTGAGGCCTCTCTCCTTGGCTTGTACATGGCTCCCTCCTCCTTTTGTCTTCTCATGGTCTTCCCTCTGTGTATGTATGTGTCCCAATCTCCTCTTCTTTTACAGACACCAGCCATATTGGATTAGGGCTTACCCTAATGACCTTATTTTAACTTAATCATCTCTTTAAGAACCCTCTCTCCAAATATAGTCATATTCTGAGGTACTGAGGGTTAGGATTTCAACATATGAATTTGGGGGGACACAATTAATCCCCTAACAGGAAGTGAGGAGAATGTATAAGAGGAAGATACAAAGTATCGGGGTGGGAGAGGGGCAAGCAAGGCCTCCCTGAAGAAATGACAACTCAATAGAGACTTGAAGCACTAGAAGTTTTCCAGGAAGGGAGACTGTATTAGTTCATTCTCACACTGCTATTAGGACATACCTGAGACTGGGTAATTTACAAAGAAAAACAGATTTAATGGGCTCACAGTTCCACATGGCTGGGGAGGCCTCACAATCATGGTGGAAGGTGAAGGAAGAGCAAAGGCACATCTTACATGGTGGCAGGCAAGAGAGAGTGTGCAGGGGAACTGCCCTTTATGAAACCACCAGATCTTGTGAGACTTGTTCACTGTCATGGGAACAGCCCAGGAAAAACCTGCCTCCATGATTCAATTACTTCCCACGGGGTCCTCCACAACACATGGGGATTATGGGAGCTACAATTCAAGATAACATTCAGGTGGGGACACAGCCAAACCATATCAGAGAGGAAAGATGGAGATGGACTTCTAGGGAGAGGAACTTTCCTAAGATGGGTGAGTTCAAGGAATTAAAAGAGGACCAGTGTGACTGGGGTAGAGTGAATAGTGGGTGAACGGTGTCAGCAGAAGGCAGGGGCCAGGCCATGCGGAACCTTGCAGGCAGCAGTAAGAATTTGGAATTTTTTCCATGAGCAATGGAAAGCCACCAAGAGGTTTTAAGCAGAAAAGCAACTTGATCCAATTTTTATCTTAAAAGATGGCTCTTCTGGTGGTTTGGGGAGGGATGCCCATAATAGAGGCTATTATAGCAGCCCAGGTGTGGTAGACTGTATTATTTGTCTTTGTTTCTTCCTCCTTTCCTGCCCCTTGTCATGGCTTCCTTTCCATGGAAAGAATATATTTTTCTGCCCCCTAGTCTTTAGGCTTAGCCATGTGACTTGCTTTAACATTAGTTAAATGTTAGAATGTTAGTGGATGGAACACAGAAGAGACTTTAAAAGCATTTGCATGGTTTGGCTCACTCTTTTATGCATCTGCCACCTGCCATGAGAAAGACATGCCTTGGGTAGCTGCTGGTTCACAGAGAATGAGGAGACCTACAGAGAAGATCAGAATCTGACCTGTAGCCCAGAGAACTTTCCGAAATGACCCGCAAACCTATTGGCAAGCATAATAAATGTTTGCTGTGGCAGGTCAATGGGATTTGTGTGTTGTAGGGAGGAGGTATTTGTTATGCAGCATTATCATAGCATTAGCTGACTGATACGCTAGGCAAGAGATAAGATTGGCTTGAATTAAGGTGATGGCAACAGGGCTGGAGAGAAGTGGCCATGCTTAAGCTATATTTTACAGTTGCCAACATATAGGTGACATCTAAGTCCTGGGGTGGATATACCAGTACTAAAGTGTGGGATGAGGAAAGGGGCCAGGATTAATCCTTGAGGGATTCCACCCATTAAAAATTGGAGGTGCATTAGCCTGCTTGGGCTACCATAACGGGATATCACAAAATCTGGGTGGCTTAAAACACAAATTTATTTTCTTACCACTCGCAGGACTGGAAGTCCAAGATACAGGTGCTGGCAGAATTCATTTCTGATGAAGCCTCTCTTTCTAGCTTTCAGATGGCCACCTTCTCACTGTGTCCTCACATGGCCCTTCCACTGCGAACACATACTCCTGGTGTCTCTTCCTCTCTTTGTAAACACGCCAGTACTATTGGATTAGGGCCCCACCCTTATGACCTCATTTAACTTTAACTCTTGTCCCCCCCGCCCTGGGACAAGCTGTGCTGTGGTTACGGGGCGCAGAAGATGGCGGTCTCCATCTGCCTTCTATCTCCAAATAATGTCACATTGGGAATTAGGTCTTCAACATATGAATTTTGGGGGGTGGTGGGGGGTGGGCAGGCAGTAATAATTCAGTCCATAACAGGTAGATTTCCTAAGTGCCAGGTACCAAATGCAAAACCAAAAGCTAAAAGACCACTTAAGACTTAAATGGGCAAGTCACACAGCATTGCATCCACTGTATTTTATTTGTCAAAGCAACTCTTAGAGCTGGTCCAGATTCAAGAAGGTGGGGAGAATAGATTTCATCTCTTGGTGGGAGGAGTAGCAAAGCCACATTTGCAAAAGGGCACGTGGGATGGGAAAGATTGTGTGCCCATCTTTGGAAGCAAGCATCACAGAGGCTTCGAGAATGAGTGAGTAGGAACCTGCAAAATTCTCCCTAGACCTCTGGTCACCACCAAGGGACTTGACAGTTATCTGGAGGCAGAACCACTTGTAGGCCAAGACATCCTCAGAAGAACTTCTTCTCACCCTCCTTTAGTCTAGCTGGTTATCTGAGAACATTCACACTGAAACCTACATCATTTCACAGCTCTGATAAGGACCTAGAATTGCCTTGACTGTGAAAATAATGGACCCCTTGGCGTCTTCTAAAGGTGATGTGGTGGTGATCTTGGATGTCAGTACCATCCCTCCTCATTATGATAAGACAGCCCTGATGCTCTTGGTATGAGCACCCCCTTATCCGCCATGAATAGGATTGGTGGGGCTGTCAATCAAGGTATCCTGTCCAATGCCCAGCTAAGAGGTGAACTCAGAACCCGAGATTTCTCTGGAGTTTAAATAAAGGGAGTCACACAGAGATAGTGACTGTGTGAACACAATTCACCCACAGGGCCCTGGCAGATGCCCTTTTGCTTCCGCTACCTGGATTTTTGTTTTCTTACTCTTTCTGAGATCTGGCTTGTGTGTTTGTTTCAGTTTTCTTTTAATTTGAAAGCTTTCCCCCATCTTCCCAATGAATTTCTTATTTGCTTAAGTGGTTCAGTGTGGATTTCTGTTTCATGAAATCAACGATCTGTAACATTGATCTTGGCTGCAGAAATCTCGCATGTCTTTGCTGGCCTTTGTACCATGAAGAAGTTTAGACTCAGGGAAGACCTCTCTTCAAGCTGTCATTTGGGGTGGGGGAGTTAGAATGTGCCCCTTTTAGACAACTTGGAGGCATTGCATGGCTTCCTCCCTTGCAGAATCTTGATTGCTCCTTCCCAGTTGCCTCAAAGGCTGCAGGGGGAGGGTTCACAGACTGAATATGACAGTGCCAAAGGTTGCAAGAATGTAGGGACATGGATAAAGCTGGAAACCATCATTCTCAGCAAACTATCGCAAAGACAAGAAACCAAACATCGCATGTTCTCACTCATAGGTGGGAATTGAACAATGAGAACACTTGGACACAGGAAGGGGAACATCACACACCAGGGCCTGTCGTGGGGTGGGGGGAGGGGGGAGGGATAGCATTAGGAGATATAACTAATGTAAATGACGAGTTCATGGCTGCAGCACACTAACATGGCACATGGATACATATGTAAGAAACCTGCACGTTGTGCACATGTACCCTAGAGCTTAAAGTATAATTAAAAAAAAAAAAACAAGAAAAAAATTAAAAAAAAAATGCAATGATAGTTGGAAAAAAAAAAAAGAAAACAGGAGCTTCAAGCAAAAGGAAGGCTACTGGACAACTCTTTGGATGGTAGCCTTGGCAGAGCGGCCCAGAAGCCACTGCCAGAACCTCAGGGAAGAGTTGGTGAGGGAGAAGCAGAGGTAACTGTATTTTTCAGGTCAGTAGGGAGAGTGGGGCACCAGTAATCAGGCAACCTGAGTTCCTCGACTCACTGGCTATGTGACCTTGGGTGGCAAGCCACACTGATGTTCAATTTCCTCTTTGTCAAATTGAGGGTAAGGATAATACTGCCATGCAAAAGTCGTGTGGAGATTAGTTCAGTTTCTATAGGCCAGAGTTTTCTGGAATCTGGTACTCTTATTTCTGGTGCAACTTTAGATACTTTTAATTGGTACAAGAATAAACAAATTTTATTCTAATAGTTGCATGTTTATTTCTATGGATTTCAACATGAATGATGAGCATACTATGGCTGCAATTTTGTGGCTTTTTTCAGGAAGAGGTCAGATTATAAGAGTTAGTCACTTTAACGAAAAATATTAAGTAAATAAAAGTATAGGAGGAAAAAGGATGTGGCGATCAATGGAATGCAGCTATAAACAGGGTGCTTACAGAGGTGAGTATCGGGGAGACAAACGTGGCTGGAGAGAGTGGACAGGAACAGTGGAAAGCAAGGCCTGGCTGAATCAGGGGCCCCTGGGGTCACAGTTGGAGATGTCTGGAATATTCCACCTCTGGCAATGGTGAGTAGGTGTCAGAGGCTCCCACTGAGCGGCGGCCTCTGTCCACCTCCTAATATTGTAGGGTTGTGCCTGCTGTGCTTTGGGAAAAGGAACTCTTGTCCCCCACTCCCTGGGACAAGCTGTGCTGTGGTTACAGGGGGCAGAAGAGGGCAGCCTCCATCTGCGTTCTTTCTCTGAGACTCCTTCTCTTAAGTGGGGCAGTGGCAGGAATCTCAGTCTTCAGGATCAGGCAGGGCTAGGTTTTGATCCTAGCCCTGCTGTTTACTGGCTCTGAGGCCCTGGGAAAGCCACCTCACCACTCTGAGTCTCGGTTTCTTCATCTGTAAAATGGGAGTGATAAGAGTTTTTGAAACATGTTCCCCACCTAATTCCCAAAAAGATTTGGAATGGCAGCTGATAGGGATTGTCATGGGCTGGTGAGCTCATGCAGCCTCCAAAGGAGGGGATGAGACACTCGCGACAGCACCTAGTGCAGGACTCAATAAATGTGCATTTTCCTTACGTTGCTAATACAAGGCCCACTGAAACCCCCAGGCCTCCGTTTGCCTGTCTGTGGGAGGAGTGGCCACGGGAAGGCTGAATGGGATGCTCACCAAGATTCTTCCCAGCTTGAGCCCACATGCGGTGCCTCACGACTGTAATCCCAGCACTTCGGGAGGCCGAGGTGGGTGGATCACCTGAAGTCAGGAGTTCGAGACACAGTCTGGCCAACATGGTGAAACCCCATCTCTACTAAAAAATACAAAAATTAGCGGGGCACAGTTGTGCATACATGTAGTCCCAGCTATTTGGGAGGCTGAGGCAGGAGAATTGCTTGAACTTGGGAGGTGGAGGTTGCAATGAGCCGAGATCGCACCCCTGCACTCCAGCCTAGGTGACAAAGCAAGACTCCATCTCAAACAAACAAACAAACAAACAAAAAAACCCAGAGATTCCTCCCAGCTCAAACACACCCTCCTTCTAGATTGCTCCAGAAAGCTCCTCTGTGGTCCTCACCTGTGTGGCAGCCCTCTTCTCCATGCTAGTCTTTATTCTGCGCTGAACAGAACTGGGCAGTAGGGGTTTTGAAGGTCTTCCTGTTTCCCCTTTCTTCTCATCTGTCTCAGGGTAGCGGGCTTAGGATCAGAGAGATATAGATTGGAATCCCAACTCTGTCACTGACCAGCCTGGTGAGCTCACATAAGCTCTTCAATCTCTATGTGCCTCCGTTTCCTCATCTACAAAATGAAAAGAAAAATAATGGCTTCTTAGGGACTTTGTAGTGAGGAGAAAATGAGACAAGGAAATTGCAAAGGTCCAAGAGGATCCCAGCACAGAGTGGCTGGCCCTGACATGCTTGTCTCTTCCCTTCCCGGCAGAAACTCAGTGTCTCATGTTCCAAAATCACATTCCACAACCTCTCTACATGCTCAGTGACAATTCCAGCATGTTCTCTCTCTCTCTCTCTCTCTCTCTTTCTGCTGTGGACACTGCAGGAGGTGAATGAAGACAGGAAACTCCTGTGTATGCGTGTCCAGGGCTCTTGGCTGGGAGTGGAACTGGGGCTAGGGGCAGCTGCCTGGGAGGAGGGCCTTGGCATTGGCCAGAGAATGCAATTAGCGCTGATGAGGCCCAGGGTTCCCTCTCCATATGGGCGTGTTAACTCGGCCACTGCCTTCTTTTCAATAAACACCAATAAATACTTTAGCAAGGCACCAGCCCGAGGTGGGGTGGGTAGGAAAAACAGGAGAGAGTCATTAAGATGAACAACAGCTCTCCCCTGTTGAAAGCTTTATTTGCATTCCTTTATTTAATCTTGATCTTTGCTCTTTAAGAATGTACATTAATACTAATAATAACTGCCATTATTTAGTAGTTACTTACCCTGCTGCAGGTGCTGTAAGCACTGTACACACATTTTCTCGATTATTCCTCTCACAATTCTATGAGGCAGGTACTATCACTATCCCCACTTTACAGGTTAGAGTACTGAGGCTCAAATAAGTAACGTGTGCTAGACCAGTGCTTCTCACACTGTAGTGTGCCTATGAAATACCTGAAGACCTTGATAAATTCTAGATTGTTCAGCTTCAGTAGGGCTGTGGTGGGGCCTGAGATTCCGCATTTCTAATCAGGCAGTGTGGACGCTGCTGGGCATGAGCCACACTTGAGTGAGGAAGTCCTAGACCACATAGCTGGAAGGTGGCTGATCTGGGCTCTGCCCCTGGACACACCATCGCACAACTGAACCAAGTGTGGGGGTGACTTCAGAACAGCACTCTAATGAGGGCACAAAGAGAATGTCAGAGAAGACAAAGAAGGGAGAGACTGTTTCTGATCAGATGGTTGAAGGAAGACTGCATGGAGGAGGTGGGGTTTGAGTAGGCCTTAAAGGATGGGTAGAATGTTGACAGAGATGGAAGGGAAAGGACATCTCAGGTCAAGGGAACCCACGAGCAAGAACAGAGAGAGGGAAGAAGGGGATGTGTTTGGGAGATACTATGGCTAAGTATGGGGTATGTTATGGGTTGGAACGTGTCCCCAAATTCCTATGTCCAAGTCTTAATGCTTGGCACCTCAGAATGTGACCTTGTTTGGAAATAGGATCACTGCAGATGTATTTAGTTAAAATGAGGTCATGCTGGATTAGGGTGGGCCCCAATCCAATATGGCGGGTGTCCTTATGAAAAGGAGAGGTTTAGACACAAAGATGCATGCTCAGGAAGAATGCCATGTGCACATTGTCATGATGCTGCCATGTGCTCAAGATCTACCACATGTTCCAGGGGGAGTGGCGTGGAATGGATCCTTCCCCTGGTGCCTTCGGAGGGAGCATGGCCATGCCAACACCTTGATCTTGGACTTCCACCTCCAGAACTGTGAGACAATAAATGTCTGTTGTTTAAGCCACTGTTTGTGGTATTTTGTTACAGCAGCCCTAGCGGACTCATACGGGGTGTCTGTTGGGTGCCTGTTGCGTCTGTATCGGCAGATGGCCTCAAGAGAGAAATGCTGTTTTGTGCCTTAGGAGCTGCACTTTTAGCCCCAAGAATATCTCTTGTCTCAAAGGGAAATAAGTCAGGAAGTGGCTAATGGGAGAAACTCGCTCCCTACTGCCTGGGACCTGGTTGAAAGCACAGGTACATGAGGGTGGCTTCCCATTTACAAAGAGCAACACACACACACAGCTAAGGCATAAGTCAAAGCATTTCCAAGCACTAAAGTGGATGATTTAAGTTTTTCTTCTTCACTGAGAAGGTCATAGTAGGGGAAATGGGGCATGAACTACCGGGTACTGAGTCCTGCTATGTGTCAAAGACTGTGCTAGGCACACTTGATGATTTAATTTCATCTCTACTGCACTCTTAGCAGGAAGATCTTGTTATTTTCATGTCACAGAGGATGGAATTGAGGGTCAGAGCATTTAGATCACTTGGCCAAGGACCCGCAGATGGAAGTAGCACAGCAGATATTGGGCCCTGGCGGTGCGCCTTCTCCTGTCCCCTTTCTCTCGTTACAGCGGACATGGTGATGGGAAAGTTGACCCAGAGCTGGGCCAGGAGTTGAGGAAGGAAATGAGTCTAAGATCAGAAGGTGGGTGGAGAGATCTGCCCACAGAATTTTTACCATATGAGAGAACAGCCCCCTTATTGTCCAAGCTACTTTTAGTTGGACCGTCTGTTATGTGCCACCGAAAGCATCCCAACAGAATCAGTGGCTTAAAATGAGCCAGGTCTTTAGGTACGTGATAGATTGTAAGTGCTGATAAACAATAACCCTCTTTCCACACCCACATTCTGAATCAACTGAGAAATAAGCACCAGAGAAAGGCAGATGGAGCCCCAAACATCACCTTCACTAAAGATAAAGCTGCTCTGGGAGAGATGGTGCTCTGTGGGGAAGTGGGTTGCCTTATGTTGTACTCAGAATAGACAGACTCGCCCACCCGGGTGTAGGCAGCATTGGGCCGTGGCAGGGACTGGAAGAGCCAAACAGAACCTGGCTCCCGTGGGCAGCTCATACCCAAGAGACAGTGGGGAGGAAGGGGCTGGGCTACTGCCACTCAGTTCTTTAGCCCAGACTCACCAATGAGATAGGTCACTCAGAGGAGAGGGCATGTCGGGGGGTGAGACAGTCAGCAGAGTCATGATAGCTCAGCTCCTGGAGGACTCGTCAAGCGTGGGGAAGAGGCTGGGCATGGTGGTGCACTTTGGAAGGCTGAGGCGGGCAGATCACTTGAGGCCAGGAGTTCGAGACCAGCCTGGCCAACATGGTGAACCCTCATCTCTATGAAAAATACAAAAATTAGCCAGGCATGGTGGTGTGTGCCTATAATCTCAGCTACTCAGGAGGCTGAGACAGGAGAATCGCTTGAACCCAGGAGGCGGTGGCTGCAGTAAGCTGAGATTGCACCACTGCACTCCAGCCTGGGCAACAGAGTGAGACTCCATCTCAAAAAAAAAAAAAAAAAAAAGAATGGGGAAGAAATTTTCTTCCAGAAGGGTAAAACTGGAAGGAAGGAAGGAAGGAAGGGAAGGAAGAAATAAGGAGGTAAAGAAGGAAATAAGGAAGGAAGGGATAGAGAAATTGTATAGTATAAACTTATTTTTGTTTTTAAAAAAGGGAAAAGCTGCAAGTGTGTATATGTTTGTGTGAATACAGATAGGCATGGAAGTGGCTACAGCAAGATCGCCCCAGGGGGAGGGTGGAGAAGGGAAGGAAAGATGATAGGTGGTCTCTAACGGGGTGGGGGGCAATGCTGCGTAGGGCTCTTGACCACTAGGAGCTGCCAGTCCTTTGGGAAAGCTCAGACAACCTTTAGGACCTCGCCTGGAAGGTGAGATAGGATTATGGCCTCGGGTTGGAACTGGATGGTGCAGATGTTTGGTGGGAGACTGAAGAAGTCCGAGCAGGGTTCACAGGTGACAGGGAGGCTGAGAGTATAGACCAGGAGTTCTCAAAGTGTGGTCCCCAGACCAGCTCCATCCATGTCACCTGGAAACCTGCTAGATATACAGACACTTGGGCCCCCAGATCTGCTGAATAAGAAACACGGACAATGTTTTCACAAGCGCCCCAGGTGACTCTGATGCTTGCTAGAATTTGAGAACCACCCATGTAGAAGATGCAGCTTTGGAATCAGACCCACGTGGGTTTAAATCCTAGCTCTGGTTCTAATAACTCTGTGGCCTTGAGCAACGCCAACAACTTCCATGAGCTTCAGGTTCCTCACTGGGAAAATAGGAATGATTGTCCTATTTTGTACAACAATTATTACTAGGTATGTGTCAAGCACTGTCCTTCATACTGAGGTCCGGAGTTAAAAAGTCATGACCTCTGACCTCAAGGAACTAACAGTCAGTGGGGTGTAATGAGAGCCAATATTTATTGAGCACCTGCTATGTGCCAGACATTATGCTGAGTGCTTTACACGCATGGTCTCATGGAGTTTTCACAACGCCCCTATGAGGTTAGGACAATTATTATCCCCATTTTCAGATGAGGCTGAGTGACTTGCCAAAAGGCACAGAGCCTCTGAGTGTGGACAGCTGAGAGCCAGACATAGGTTGTCCAACTCCAGAGCCCAAGGGAAAGAAACCTCTATGTTGCTGAGCAGGTGGGAGGTATGCCCAGCACAGAGGAGGTCCAGGTAGTGAGGGTGTGAACCTGCCTTGCTATCAGGATGCGCTCCTTGGCTGCTTAGATGTGGGTGTACCTTTTCCCACACTTTCATACCTGTTTCCTAGGGTCTACCTTTTCAAAGCTTTAAAGCGTTTGGCCCAAGGCCACAGCCAGAATTCTAGAACAAGGAACAGGTATACTACATTCTCCAGAAAAATTAAAATGTTTAAGAAAGAACTGAGTGTGGAGAACATGTAAGAATGCAGCTTCAACATTCCAGGGCCAATGGCATGAAAAGCATCGTCACACCAAAGCATCATCACACCAAAGCATCATCACACCAAAGCATCGCCGCCATGTTGAATTATTGGTTGTGCTTAACTTTGGTTAATCACTGTTTGCCCCTCCCTACCTTTACTGCCCCATGCTAGATTCATCATCTGCTGTTCTCGGATTTGCTCTGTGTCCCCAGAGGCCGGCCACTGCAAACCCCATCTATCATCTGTCCTTGGCTTTGGCTTCCAGCAGGAGGTGCCAAGAGGAGATTGCAAGGAAGGAAGAAAGAGAGATTGGGGCCTTTATCCTCCCCACTCCTACCTGCCTGGCTACGGTGAGTCTTGCAGTGGCCACAGCCCCTGTGGAGTTCCCTCTTCTGTGGCTCCAGCTCTCACCAGCAGCTAGGCCCTCCCCTTGTGCCTGAAGGTCTTGTCTTTTAATGGTAGCAGTTCTCTGCCATTGCCAGAAAGCTATTCACTATCCCTTATGGCTTCCCTTAACCCTGCCCACACCTCAAAAATAGTCTTTTTATTATGCTGTCTTCCTGGTAAACCTTTTGGGCACTCCATCTGTTTCTGAGTGGGATCCTTGCTGATGCAGACACCAAGGCATATAGTTAACAACAACAAAAGCTAGCATTTATGGGGTGCTCACCATATGCATGGCCTTGTTCTAAGTGCTGTACGTGTTTTAACTCATTTAACCCTCCCTCTGGAGTAGATGCCTTCAGGCATTATTCCCGAATGGATGCTAGTTACCCTTGGCCAATGAACTTCAGGCATCGTTCCAGATGAAGGAAACAGGATGGTAAATCAAACGGAAGCTCCTATCATATCTGGCTTTTATTACTGTGCCGAGGACAGTGATGTTGCAGAGGCCAGGTGCCTTTCTCAGTGACAGCCTCTAGTCTGGTTTACTTTGGCATGGCCCCCCGAACAAGCTCTTCGAGTGCTGGAAGCATTTCCCATGCGGCTGGGTTCCTCCCAGGACCCCGCGCAGGGCTGTGGAACCAGCAGCAGAAGCTCCAGGGGCTCCTGTGGACTGGTCGATTGGCTGATATGTGTGGCTGAATGAGGAGATGCTTTTAGAATAGCTGCTGCCAGGGGAAAATTCCAAGTGCAAAATATTATTATTAATTATCACAATTGCTCTTACAGCTGCAGGCACCGTGTCTGCTTAGAAGGAAGAGATAAGGCATCCCTGCCAAAGTAAAAAAGACTGATTAATGCTGACGGATTTTGTCCTCTGAGAGGAGGCTGCAGAGTGTTATTATTTTTTTTTAATGACTTTGAGACTGAAGTTTTTTTGTTTTTTGTTTAAAAACCTAGACTTGAGACCTGGCTCGGTGCAAGGCTGTGTGTCCTTGAGTGAATTACTTAACCTCTCTGTAACTCAGAGTCTTCATTGCTTAAATGAGAAGAAGTTAGAACTAGGTAATGTCTAAGACTCCTTCTAGTAGCTCCCCAAAGACGCTGGGCAGTACAACACTAAGGCCCCACTAAGGAGAGTGGGTTTACTCACTCTCTCTCCTACTAATGGGGCACTCCCAAAAGCTAGTACATACCTGCCCCCTGGGTTCTTCAGTATGTGAGAGTAGAACTTGTCCTACTTCTACTGCTATGACTGAGGCGAAGATCATGGCCACGGTGGGGAGAGGGACAGAGTTCAGGGCCTAACACAGAGTTTCTTCTTCTTTCTCCCCCAACCTCCATCTCTTCTCTTTCCTCCTTCTCCATGATCACAATAAGAGCTATAACAAGGGCAGCAACAGCAACCTCCGACTGCCCTGCTGGAGCCCTTCCATGGTGCCCAGACCCTCTTATCAGCACTCTGTAGAAATCCATCTTTTTAATCCTCATGATACCTCGATGAGGGATGTATTATTCTTACTCTTCCTTTGCTGATGAGGAAGTGGAGGGATGGAGTTTTAAAGTCATTTCTCTGAGTTCACACAGCCAGGAAGCAGCATCTATTCTCACAGCTGGAAAGACGTTCAGAGCCACTGGTTCTCAACACGGGCTGCACATGGAACCATCTAGGGAGTCACAGCGCAGATGCTCAGCTTCTACCCCAGAGGTTCTGATTTAGTTGGTTTGGGGGGCAGCAGCTGGGTATTTGTGTGGGGGGGTTAATTTCCCCCAGATGATTCTAATGTGCAGCAAAGTTTAAGAACAACTAATTTAGTCCAATTACCTATTTTACAGATGAGGGAATTGGGGGTCAAAGAAGGGAAGTGGATTTCCCTCGAGCGTGGGCCCGCCCTGCAGCCCTCCTGGTGGGAGGACTGGGGGAGAGACACCCTGAGTTCAAGTAGCTCATTTTGCACTATGCAGCCCCCTCAGAGCCCAGTATCTTTGGATCTCCCCAGTATATCCCAGGGGTGATCCCCACTGTCTCCCTACCCTAGCCATCCCTTTGACTAGGTTGACTCCAGTGAAGTCGTGGGGTAATTGAGGGACCCCAAGGAAGGGGCCAAGGCAGAGGAGATGGAGACTTTCCTGGGGTCGGCCCTGGGGACTTAATTATCTTTTACTGTTGCCTGAAGCCTTTGTTCTCATCCTCCCCAGCATATGATCTTCTGAGCTCGTCTACACAGGTTTGAACTGGCAGAGATCAACAATGCCTGACCCACCGGGAGCACTGGTGTTAAGGACACCAACCCCAGGCCGGAGAAGCCAGGAACTTGGTCTGAAACAAAAAACGTAAGAGTGACTGACAGTCTAAGAAGTGCTTCCTGTGGGCCAGGCACCATGAACATTGTTTCATTTAAGCTTCACAAATACGAGAGGGAAATATGAGAAATTCGACGTTTCGATTGTGGAAATAGAAGCCTAGAGAGGTTAAATGATTGCCCGGAGTATATCAACTAGTAAGTGACAGATGGAGATTTGAATCCAGGTCACTTGCTGATGTCAATCTAAGTGCCACCTCCTCCAGGAAGCCTTCTCTGAACACCAGAAGAGTCCTTTTGTATACTCTGGCATTCTCTATGTGTTACTTATCTCCCTTTATAATCAGTCACTCATCAGTGCAGCTCTGCTCTTCCACTAGACTAAGTTCCTTAAGGAGGACTGTTTTTGCCCACACACCTCCACCCCATCAATATGTATCCGTTGAAAGAAAGAAAAGGCAAATGGTCCAACCAATTCCAAAGTCAATGCTTCTACCCACACCACAGTTTCACAGATTTCCTCAAAATGTATATCAACTAGTTAGAAATGGTCTCCAAAATTAGCCTCTTCTAAGAAAGAAGGGTTCCCAGAAGGAGAAAGCCCTGGAGTCCTTGCTACATTGAGGATAGAGAGATACTGGACATGGTGGCTCACGCCTGTAATCCCAGCACTTTGGGAGGCCCAGCATTTTGGGCAGATCACCTGAGGTCAGCAGTTCGAGACCAGCCTGGCCAACGTGATGAAACCCCATCTCCACTAAAAATACAAAAATTAGCCAGGTGTGGTGGCACGTGCCTGTAGTCCCAGCTACTTGGGAGGCTGAGACAGGAGAATCATTTGAACCCAGGAGGTGGAGGTTGCAGTGAGCCAAGACCACACCATTGCACTCCAGCCTGGGCAACATGAGCGGAACTCTGTCTCGCGGGGGGAAAGAAAAAAGAGAATACCTGGGAATTTTTAACCCAAGAAGGAGTCCATCAAAGTTGCAGATCCCTTATGGCTCTTTATTGCACCACTGAAGGCTGAGTGGCCTAAGCTGCACAGAGGGAGAGCTGACCATTCAACTGGGTCATCAAAATTCCCTAAGCATTGGTTATGTGCCAAGTTGTAGCATTTAGCTACACAAAGCAGAAGCCCATCCAGTGGATTAACCAAACTGGGAATTGTTTTTTGCATCTAATGACCACCCAGACAAAGGAAGTCCTAGGCTGCTGCAGCTGCTCAAGGAGATCCTGAGGACTCAGGATCCCTCCAGGCACCTGCGCAGCTATCCCCAGTATGTCTTGCATCCTCGTGGTCTCAAGGTGACTGTTCCACCTCTATGTGCGGAGTCTAAGCTTCTAGGTGGGAAGATGGGGTAAAGGTGGTTAGAAATGAAGGCCAAAGGTAAAGAGCCCCCTGGGGCTGAACTTTTATCAGGAAAACAACAGCTTTGCTAGAAGCACACCCTATAGAGTTCAACTTGCATCTCACTGGCCCAAACTGGGTCGTATGGCATTGGAGCTTCAAGGGAGTCTGGGACACGAATATCTTTAATTAAGCATGTTGCCCACCTGGGATTCTATTGGAAAGGCAGATGGGAAGGATGGATATTGGGCAGGTCACTGGCAATACCTGTCATCTAGGCTCTGTGCTAGATGAGCAGAATATACAGATGACTAATATATATGCACCCCGCTTCCACCATGGGGTGTAGAGGCTATGCACCCCGCTTCCACCATGGGGCTTCCACCATGCCTTGTAGAGGAGCCAGTCATGGGAACAATCTTTTACAGTACAACATAGATAACATTAGAAGAGTGACAGAGCACATAAAAGTGAACAGGTGAAATTAAGTAGATCACCTGGGGGAGCTGGAATAGCTATCACAAAGAAGATGACGTTTGCAATGGATGACAATGTAACAGGAATGTCCAGGGAAACAGAGCAAGGGCTTGGCCTTTGAAAAGCTGGTCCCCAAACACCCCGTTGGCCCCAGCTCCTGGAATTACCCCACTCTGAATGCTTTGCGTCCACCTAGAACTAGCTCTATTTTTCCTTCTTTGGGATGGATCTTGGAAAATGAATAGGAGTGCTCTAGACAACAGTGAGAACTTTCGAACTCCGATTACCATGTAGTCTTTCAGCCTCAGTTTTTGGGATTAAGACATTCTGCATGCTTTAGAGCTGCAGACAATTTACCATTCCACATATTCCATACTCTGTTATATCTCTGTGCCCTTCTACAAGATGGTTTTTTTACTGCCTGCAATGCCCCTCCCCTTTCATTCTCTAGGATATGGCTCTCCTGTGGTGGTGACTCATCCTCGGCCAGCTGTTTAGAGGGCGAGAAAGGACTCCATCTGAGTGAAATGTATGCAGGAAGATGGAGAGCAGTCACACGGCCCCGCTGCAAAACTTGGCTTTGCTGGTCTTAGAAACGAGGGAGGAGGAGAAATGACAACCAATCATCTGAGAGAACACTGAGGCATCAGCTGATGCCCACAACAACCCTGTGTGGTAGATATTTTTATATCCTTTTGAGAGCCTGAGAAACCGGAACTCTGCGAGGTGAAGCAATTTGCCACCCCCCACCCCACTGCAGAGCAATAAGTGACATATTTAGATTTGAGTCTTGCCCATCCAGTGCTGAAGTCCATGGTCCTTTCATCAAACCACAAAATCTTCTTGGTGGCTTTCCTGGTCCTGGGTTCTGCCTTCTTTCTGGAGGTCAGCCCTGCCATCTGGAGGTTTTACTTCCAGCTCTGCAAAGATGAAGAGCTTCTACCTTGAGTTTCCCTCCTACCCTTCACCCTTGTTGTGAGCTACAGTGGTGGCTCTCAACCAAAAAAGAGCCTACAGACATCTTTGATTGTCACAAACCAGCAGGTGAGATGCTACTGATATCTAAGACAGGAGAGGCCAGGGATGCTCCTCAACACCTTGCAGTGTACAGGACCACCTCACCCCTGCCCAATGAAAATTATCCCCCCATAAAAATTATTCAATAAAAATTACCCCCCATAAATATTATCCAATAAAAATTATCCCCCATAAAAATTATCCAATAAAAATTATTCCCCCCAATAATTATTTTATTATCCCAATAAAAATTAACCTGGCCTGTAATTCCAGCACTTTGGGAAGCTGAGGCGGCTGGATCACCTAAGGTCAGGAGTTCGAGACCAGCCTGGCCAACATGGTGAAACCCCATCTCTACTGAAAATACAAAAATGAGCTGGGTGTGGTGTCACACGCCTGTAATCCCAGCTACTCGGGAGGCTGAGGCAGGAGAATCGCTTGAACCTGGGAGGCGGAGGTTGCAGTGAGCTGAGATCGCGCCACTGCACACCAGCCTGGGTGACAGAGCAAGATTCTGTCAAAAAAAAAAAAAAAGAAAAGAAAAGAAAAGAAAAAAATTAGCCCAAAATATCAGTAGTGCTGGGGCTGAGAAACCCAAGTTAGTCTCCTGTATTCTTCCCAAACACCAAGAGAGCAGGTTCTTTCTGGAAGGTTTCCTGAGCACTTTTTGCCATATTCTCACCTCCCTTTGCTGACTCAGTGCAAGGCAGCAAGCATACCCTGGGCTGGTTGGGTTTTCTGCTCACATGGGTTCTTCCTTCTTCACCCATGTCCTATATTCTTGTTCATCGTAATTCCATTCTTTGTAGTTCCAATTCTTATGAAGAACTTGGGCTCTAAAGCCAGGTTATCTGGGGTTTGAATTGAGAGCTTAGGTCTTACCTGGGCCAAGTCTTTGAACTCCTCTAAGACTCAAGGTCCTTATCTTTAAAATGGAGATAAAATAGCATAAACTTATTTAGGGTGGTTTTGAGGCTTTAATGGGATAACTTATGTAAATCGGAGTACCTAGGCAGATGGTAAATACTCAAAATGTATCTGGCATTATTATTATTCTGAGAGTCTAACCTTATTTGTTAGCTTTTTTTTTTTTTTTTTTTTTTTTTTTTTTTTGAGCCATTTCATTTCCTTGAAAGGCATCTGGGATGGGGAAGGAGGGAGACACTGGAGTGAGGTGCCCCAGAGCACCAATCCCAGCTCTGCTAACTTGCTGGCTGTGCCTGAGTCCTCATCTGTGAAGCTGGCATAATAATATCCCTTCATAATTCTTTTTTTTGAGGCAGGGGTCTCACAGTGTTGCCCAGACTGGTCTCAAACTCCTGGGCTCAAGGAATCCTTCACCCTCAGCTTCACAAGTAGCTGGGGCTACAACCCCACACCATTAAGCCTGGGCTGACTTTATAATTCCTGCCAAGATTAAGCTAGCTAACTGTCTGACACTTAATAGGTGTTCAGCAAATGTTAGCCACCCACTCTTTCTATTTGTGAGTCTTCCTGGGCATTGATAAATGGAGCTTCTGACGCATCTTATTTACATCAAACTTGTAGATTATTCTTGCCCGAAAATAATTAGGGAAGGCAATCTCTCTAGCCCGGGTGAAGCAGGACTGAGATTGTGCTATCCTTCTCCAATGTGGTATCAATAAAGCTTTGGTAAAACTCAATAAATAGACTCATTTGGCCATCTGCAGTGGAATTCAATACCGAGAGCATTGTTTAGAAATGGCATTCCTAGCCTGCAGGAGGTGAAGATGAAAGCGCATTTGCTTCATTTCTCTGTAGGAGTTAGCAAGTGGAAGAGACGTGCTTTGACAATAGTTGGGAAAAGAGGGTGTTATGCTGAAATCTTCCACATAGCCCTCCAGACCCACTCTCCACCCCTCTTTACTCTGCTCCTGCCACAGAAGGCTGGACCATGTGGACCACGTCAGTGAGTTCTGCCATTTGTGAGCCTTGCCTGGCGTGGGAGGGAAGACAGTCAGGTGTGGGTATTTATTTCCCTGCCCCCCTCCCCACAGCATCACTGCAAGCTGGCTGATCTCCAAAGACCACAGCTTTTATCCAGGCAACTCTCTCTCCACAAAATGTTCTTTCTCTTCGGCTTCCTGCTAACTGTCCCCTTCCCTCTCTTTGGCAGCCCGGGGTGGTACTGGTTCCCCACGTTGCTCGCCCCCGCAGTGTTGCACCCTCCCTATGTTGCCCCATACCCTGCCCACATCTTCCAGGTAGTCCTTTTATTAAACTCAACTCAAATTATGCAAATTGAGAGTGGCATCTATTTCTTGCTAGCACGTTCATGGATAAGGTAATGGACAATCCATTGAGTATTTTCTTGCAAGTTCCTGGTCCACTTTGTGGTGATGTGTATGAGTTTGCTAGAGCTGCTGTAACAGAGTCCCACAGACTGGGTGGCTGAAACCACAGAAACAGATTTTCTCACAGTTCTTGGGGGCTAGAAGTCCAAGGTCAAGGTGTTAGCAGAGTGGGTTCCTCCTGAGGACTGTGAGAGAAGGATCTATTTCAGGCCTCTCTCTTGGCTTGTAGATGGCCATCTTTTTTCTGTGTCATCAAACTGTCTTCCCTCTGTACTTGTCTATGTCCAAATTTCCTCTTATTTTAAAGATACTTGTCATATCGGATTAGGGCCCATCCTAATGACCTCATTTTAACTGAATTACCTCCTTAAAGACCTTATCTCTAGATACAGCTATATGATGAGGTACTGGAGGTTGGGACTTCAAGATATGAATTTGGGAGGGGATGGGCATGATTCAGCCTTTAACATGGTGGTTGAGAAATGGGAATATGATTATTGGGTAGGAACAAAATATGTTCAGGGCCTGAAGATACAGCAACATTCAAGAGCGAAGAGGTCCCTGCTTTCAAGGGGCTTACATTCTAGTGGGAATGGGTGAAGCAGGAGCAAGAGCTCCACAAACAAACAAATCCATATACACCGCAGCATTCTAACAATGACAAACCCTGGAAGGATAAACCTGGTGTACAATAGAGGGACTGCACTGAGTTGACTTTAGCTAGAGAGATGGAGGTGGCCTCTCTAAGGAGATCTGAAAGCTGATACTCAGGGGAGAGACAGGAATCACCATCTGAATACCCTATTTGGGTGGAACATTCCTGGCAGAGGCAGTGTGGTCAAAAATAAGGAATGAGTTTTTCATAATCGCCACTTTGACTGGCATGAGATGGTATCTTATTGTAGTTTTGATTTGCATTTCTCTAATGATCACTGATGTTGAGCTTTTTTCATATGTTTTTTGGCCGCATGAATGGCTTCTTTTGGGAAGTGTCCGTTCATGTCCTTTGCCCACTTTTTAATGGGGTTGTTTTTTTCTTGTAAATTTGTTTAAGCTCCTTGTAGATTCTGGATGTTAGACCTCTGACAGATAGGAACGCTTTTACACTGTTGGCGGGAATGTAAATTAGTTCAACCACTGTGGAAGAAAGTGTGGCAATTCCTCAAAGATCTAGAACCAGAAATACCATTTGACCCAGCAATCCCATTACTGGGTATATACCCCTCAAAATGTAAATCATTCTATTACAAATAAACATGCACGTGTATGTTCATCGCAGAACTATTCACAACAGCAAAGACAAAGAATCAACCCAAATGCCCATCAATGATAGTCTGGATAAGGAAAATGTGGTACATATACTCCATGGAATATTATTCAGCCATAAGAAGGAACAACATCATGTTCTTTGCAGGGACATGGATGGAGCTGGAAGCCGTTATCCTCAGCAAACTAATGCAGGAACAGAAAACCAAACATTGCATGTTCTCACTTATAAGTGGGAGCTGAACAATGAGAACACATGGACATAGGGAGGGGAACAACACACATTTGGGCCTCTGGGGGATGGAGTGGGAGGAGGGGGAGCATTATGAAAAATAGCTAATGCAAGCTTAATATCTAGGTGATGAGTTGATAGGTGCGGCAAACCACCATGGCACATGTTTACCTAGGTAACAAACCTGCACATCCAGCACATGTACCCTGGAACTTAAAATAAAAATAAAACTTTTCTTAAAAAAGGAATGAGGCCTTTCCATCCAGAGAGCAACTTCTGCTGTTGCAGAAAGAGAGAGAATTCAAGGATCATATTGGTTTTGCTGGAGAGAAACTTTAAAAACCAGATCAAACAAGCCTCGCTAGGGTATATGAACATCCCAGGACACTGTGGCACATGACAGTCGGCTCTGAACTTGGACTTTGCCTTTATCCCATCTTCCATGGGCCTGGCCAGGGGGGCACCCAGAAGAATCTAGGGCAGAGGCTGAGAAACAAAGTTTGGCTCAGCTCCATCCTGTTTTAACCGTCAGGCATTTTAGGGCACAGCCGTGCAGAATCTGTGTACAGAGATGACTGGGTGATCCCACCAAACCAATCATAGCTTCCCCTGAGGTCTGCTACGTGGCACAAAGGATTACTGTGCTGGAGCCGGGCTCATATTAAAGTATTAATCTACATTTAAAATGTTTCTCCTGTGTCCATGGGGATCTCAGCTCCATATGTTTGCAGGAGCCCTGGGGCCAGCAGTGTGTTTGATTTTGAGTGTTTTAAAATGAAGGCTAAAGGTGGCTCATAATAAAGCAGCGTGAGGAACAGCACAGAAGTCAAGACTCCCCTTGAGTAAATATTGACTGACAAGAGGCTTTCCTTCCCACAAACAGCTCTGAAGCTATTAGCTTACAGCAACCCTAGAGACCATCTCCTTCTACTGGTTCAGCCTCCCTAGGTTTAGACTCTTCCCTCCCCTCTTCCCTTCCTCTCTCCCTTCTTCCCTTTCTCCCAAAAATGCATTGAGCTGACAACCTGTGTCAGTTTCCTACAATTTCTGTAACAAATAACCTCAAACTTGGTGACTGAAAACAATGCACATTTATTATCTTCTATTTATTATCAGTTCTGGAGCTCACAAGTGTAAAATGGGTCTCACTAAGGCTACAATCACGGCGTCCATCGGCAAAGCTGCACTTCCTCTGCAGGCTCTAGGGAAGAAGCCATCTCTGCCTTTTTCAGCTTCTAGAGGCTGCGGCATTCCTTAGCTCAAGGTCCCTTCTTCCATCTTCAAAGTCACAGTGGCCAGCCAAATCTTTCTCATGTCCTCTCACTCTGATATGAATGCTCCTGCCTCCATCTTTCACGTACAAGGACCACTGTGGTTAGATAAGGACCCACTGTGGTAATCCAGAGTCATCTCCCTATCCCAAGATCCTTAATTTAATCACATCTGCAAAATCCCTTTTGCCATATAAGATGATTTATGCACAGGTTCTGGCATTTGTACATGGACATCTTTGAGCGCTGCTACTCTGCCTGCCACACCACCCCTCACACAGTTTAATTTTCCCAAGCTATATGTTTTCAAAGCACCTATACTCCTTACTCACAGTGGCCGTCAACACTGTAGTTCACTGCTTAGTTGTAAAATTATTGATTTAATGTCTGTTCCCTTTCTGGACAGAAAGCACCCCCTAACCAGGGAGGTGATTATAGATGTGTTGACTATCCCTATTATTTTCTCAGGGGTTCCTAGCAGCCTAGGAAAGAAAGGAAACATGTTGACAAGGAAGGACAAAGAGAAAAGAAAACAATAGCTGACACTTAATGACCACTCACCCTGTGCCAGCAATGTTCCAAGTGCTTTTAATCTATTTAACCAATACGTTGTGAAGAAACGGCTGTCATCTAACACAAGCAAGTGGCACAGCTGACATTTGGAATTTCTCATCTTAACCGCTTCATCATAGAAATGAATACTCTTAAACAGTACTTCATGTGCTATAATAGAAGTCTGAGAGGTGGAAATGAAGGAGACCAATTTTCTAGAGATGTCAGGCAAAACTTTCCAGAGGATATAATGAATGAGTAGCGCCTTAGAAGCCAGTGGTGAGGGTAGGGAGAGTGGAGCAGAGTGTTCTAAGCAGAGGAGGCTGTGTGAACAAAGGCCCAGGCAGGAAATGGCTTGGTGTTTTCTGGAAATTGAAGGTAGTACAGTATTGCTGGTGCTTAGATGGTGAAAGTCAGGGCACAGTAAAGGAGATGAGATCTAAAAGGGACGTGGAGGTGCCATGCCTGAGGTTGCTGAGACTGCTGTAGGCCATACCTGTGTTACAAGAAAGGGAGCCTGATTCAGACCCCAAGAGAGTGTTCTTGGATCCTGCACAAGAAATAATTCAGGGCGAGTCCATAGAGCAAAGTGAAAGCAAGTTTATTAGGAAAGTAAAGGAATACGGAGTGGCTACTCCATAGACAGAGCAGGCCTAAGGGCTGCTAGTTGCGCATTTTTATGGTTATTTCTTGATGATGTGATAAACAAGGGGTGGATTATTCATGCCTCCCCTTTATAATTTTTTTACTTTTTTTTCTATTATACTTTAAGTTCTGGGATACATGTGCAGAACATGCAGGCTTGTTACATAGGTATACCTGTGCCATGCTGGTTTGCTTCACCCATCAACCCATCACCTACATTAGGTATTTCTCCTAATGCTATCCCTCCCCTACCCACCCCCCCACCGCCCAACAGGCCCCGGTATATGATGTTCCCCTCCCTGCCTCACCTTTTTAGACCACATGGAGTAACTTCCCGATGTTGCCATGGCATTTGTAAACTGTCATGGTGCTGATGGGAGTGTAACAGTGAGGAACATCAGAGGTCACTCTAGTGGCCATCTTGGTTTTGGTGGGTTTTGGCCAGCTTCTTTGCTGCAACCTGTTTTATCAGAAAGGTCTTTATGACCTGTATCTTGTGCTGACCTCCTAATTTATCCTGTGACTTAGAATGCCTTAACCATCTGGGAATGCAGCGCAGTAGGTCTTAGCCTCATTTTAGCCAGCTCCTATTTAAGATGGAGTTGCTCTGGTTTGAATGCTTCTGACACCTGCCTGGACTTCAAACATAATCCTAGGGAAAATGGGAAGCCACTTTTGATACCAAGTTTTTCACAAAATCAATTTACTTGCCACGTGGAGAAAGGATTGCAGGACCGGGATGCTGAAGGTGAAGTGGCAACCGGAGAGGGAATGAATGGAGAATCCAGAGATTTTGCGGCTTCAGTCCACGGCATCCTCAGCCACCATCTGGACCCTCCCAAAGGCCTCACCAACACCCACAAAGGGAGGGTGGGGGGAGTAGCAAGCCTCCTGCTGTTTGGAATAAAGAGATGTAAACTCCAGTCTCTGCTTCAAAACCAGTCAGAGGGAGTAAAGTGAGCCGAAGAGAAATGCACTTAATCCTTAACTCATAGCCCCTTCCTCCAAGAAGCCTGCCTTGCTCAACTCATGCAGAAATTATTTCTCCTTCCTGTGAATGCCTCCCATTAATGCTTCTGCCATTCATTCATTCAATCAATGAATATAAACTGAGCACCTATTATGTGCCAAGTGCTGTGTTAGACACCACGTTAGAAATAAACAATCCTAACTTATTCTCTACCCTTGTGGAGTTTATTATCTAGTGAGAAAATAAAACACCAAACAAATAAATTCTTATCCTGTAACATGATTTTAAGTATGGCAAGCCCCAAGAAGAAGTTTAGGGTGCTTGAAGACAGTGGGAAGAGGAATTTGATTATGGTAAAATGCATCTTCTGCTTCTATTCTTTACCTCTCCTTGCATTCTCAAACTTGTCACGTGACTTTGAAGTTTATTCCATAACATCAAAGTATATTTTCACAACCCCTTGACTTCGAGCTTGTTCATGTTACTGGCTTTGGCCAGTAAGATGAAGTGGAGGTGACAGTGAGCTAATTCTAAGCATGGGCCTTGACAGGTCTTAGTGTGTTCCGACTTGCCCTCTTGCTCCTCTGCCATCACCTTGAAAACATGCCTTGGTTGGCCTGCTAGTCCCATGAGGATGATGAGAGACCTGTGGAGCAGACCCATCCCAGCTGAACTGCCTTAGCTAAGTGAAGCCTAGGAGCCCCCATTGGCTGACCCCTCATCTCTGAAGATGAGCAAGAGAGGCCAGCCAAAGTCAGCAGAGCTGCCCAGCCAATCCCAATCCAGGCCAGCTGACCTCCAGCTAAACTGTACATTTGGGAGTTCATTAATGCTTAAGTTGTCAGTTGCTGAGATTTTTGTGGCTATTTGTTATGCAGCATTATTGTTTATAGTTAACTGTTACACTGACTTAGTCTGAGCAGCCTATGGCAAGGTTCCCTAAAGAAATGGCATCTCAATGAAAACTAAATTAAGTTGGTAAAGGAAGAGATGAGGAGCATTTCAGGCTGAGGGAGCAAAATGAGCAAAAGTCCTGAAACAGGAAGGACATGAACTTTTAAGAGAGAAAGTGAAAAAAATCAGGAGTTCCTAGGCGTGAGCATATAGAGAGCCAAGCGTGACCAGGCATGGTGGGAGAGACTGGCAAGGAAAGTATACAGGTAACTGCCTTGCGCATGGCACTAAGCAAAATTAATGTTCTGTAGCATTGTGCATTTTCGTGATGTTCCCAACTATACAGTGATCTCTTTGAAGAAAAGTTGATGATTTTTATCTTGTCTCCTCTCACCCTACCAGAGCAACACCCCACATCACAATAAACGACCAATATCTTTGGTGTATGAAAGAGTTGAACTAATGACAGAGGTGCTGAAATAACAGCTTCTTGGCTTCTCTTAAACCTTGGACACTGACTACAATTTTTCTTCCTTGGTAATTAGTTCATTCATAACACCGTTGTTTGAAATGAACAATATTTCACCCTATCACTTCCTGTTTTCCTGTTGAGCTTTTTGTTTCCTCATAACATTTGCCACTGCCTGACATTGCATTTACAGACTGTTTTTTGTATCTGTCTCTTCCACTAGAGAGCAGAGACTCTGTCTTGTTCATGATCGTATCCTCAATATCTAGGACTGTCCCTGACGCAGTTGTAGATGCACAAAAAATATTTGTTGAATGAACGCATAATCAGATGATGAAACACTTAATGCTAAACAACGCTTTAAAAAGTGCAACACAGAAGTTAGAGTGTTAATTATCATTTGGTTCAGTAAGAAAGTAGGGCAAAACTTTTTTATCTGGAATGGGGAGAATTCATGGGCACAGCAAAAGGAATGATGAAATCATCTATGATTCTTACTGGGATTGGTGGAACCAAACACAGTATGTGACCAAAAACATGGGGTGTGGGCCTATAGCACCTCAATATCATAGCCTTTACATTTATAGAACGCTTGTCATTTTATAGTGTTCCTTCCCATACTAACTCACTTTGTACTCATCCCATGCCTGAAATATATACTGTAGTGTATAGGGATTATTATTTCCTTTTATAGATAAAAAAACCTAGGTTAGTGAAATTTAATTATTTGCTGAAATGGATTTAGGGATTTGCTATGGTTTAAATGTTTGTCTTCTTCAAAATTCATGTTGAAATTTAATTGCCATTTTGAAAGTATTGGGAGGTGGAATTTCTAAGAGGTGGTTTAGGTCATGAGGGATCCACTCTCATGGATGGACTAACGTTGTTATCATGGGAATAGGTTTGTTATTGAGGGAGTGGGTTTGCCCCCTCTTGCTGTCTCTCGCCCTCTCCTTGCTCTTCCACCATGTTATGATGCAACAAGAAGGTCCTTGACAGACGTCACTACTTTAATATTGGACTTCCCAGTCTACAGAACTGTGAGTCAATACCTTTCTGCTTATTATAAGTTCCCCAGGCTGTGGTATTCTGTTACAGAAGCACAAAATGAACAAATACAGCATTCTATCTTCTAGTTTATCAATCTTTCCATATAGCACAGTTGTCTCATAAGATGTCTTTAAGAAAAAGCAGATGGAGCTGGACATATTTTGAAAAGCTGGATGCCAGATAGGTGCATTTTAACCTCACTGTGCCTATAAGATTCTGCAGGATTGGGCTTCTGCCTGCATCTCTAGTTTCACTTTATGCCTCTTTTTCCCTAGCTCCTAAACTCCAGCTACTTTGTCCCTCCTCATCAAGAGGCTTCCTAGTCCACAGCTTTCCCATATGCTGCTCTCTCTGCCTGGAACACACTTCAGCCCAATTTTCACCTGGATAACTCCTACTTCAGAACTGAGTTTAAATGCCACTTCTTTTTTTAAAAAGACTTGCTTTTTTTACACTCCTTCACTTCTATTTAGCCCCATTTATTTTTAAAGCACCCCATAACTTATAATTATTCATTTAATATCTGTATCCCAAACTGGACAAGATTTTTGAGGGCAGGGTACTTACCTGTCTTGTTCAGTAGTGGATGCTAAGCCCATGATACAGTTCCTAGTATACAGTAAGCACTCAATCAATATTCTTTGAGTCTAAGAAATGAACAAGTGGTGAGGGAGGGCTGGGCTTTATTGTCTTAAAATTGGAGTCTATTCCTTAGGTTTTAAGCATAATTCCCTGTAGTTAAAGGGTTGCAGTATTTTAACAGTTATCTACTGCTATATAACAAACAACTCCAAAACTAGGTGGTTTATAAAAACAACCCTTTTGCTTGTTTACAGTTATGTAGGACAGCAATTTTATTTTTTATGTGAAGAAAAACTGCAATAGAGGACAGCAATTTGAGATAAGTTCAGCTAGATCGTTCTGATGGTCTCACCTGAATTAACTCATGCATTTGCTATTATCTGGACTGGATTGGGGCTGGATGTTGACTGGGTCACTCTCTCCTTGGGATCTATCATCCTCGAGGATGGTGGTAGTCTCATGGCAGCAAGTAGGGTGATCAGCCATGCTGCTTTGCGTGGGACTATCCTGGTTTTAGCAGTGAAAATCCCATATCCTGGGAAACTCCTCAGCCTTGGGCAGATCAGGATCGTTGGTAATCCTATCAATAAGAAAGAAAGAAGGTGGAAGTTACAAAGCCTCTGAGGTCTAGGCTCAGAAATTCCACAGTGGGACTTCTGTTGCATTCTATTTGTCAAAGCATGTTATGAAGCCAACCCAGACTCAAGGGGGTAGAGAAATAAGACTTCATCTCTTGATAAGAAATACAGTTAACACATGTTGCAAAGGGAAATGCATACAGGAATAGAAGTGTTTTGTTTTTGCAATATACTACAGGTTTTATGGAAAGTAAGACCACAGATTCAGAAATGAAAGTAAGGCTTTTTTGTTAATTGAAATATTTGTACTAAGTAGTGAAATATTGAGAGAGCCCCCACTAGTCAAATGTTGAGTGACAACTACATCTCAGTTTCTTAACACATCAAAATTATAGGTTTTCTTTTATATACAAGTACAACCTAAGACAGACACCCCCTTTGGAAAAATGTCTTGTGGTCAGCAGATTGAGTGGGATAGTAAAATCTCAGGTAAAGGAGAGAACACTTCTTGGCAATTAAGGGGAGAGGAGAGGGCAAATCTTGTAATCGTATGTTAACAATATCAAAAAGCCTATTTCAAGAGTAGTATTGATAAAATGTTTGCCAAGTAAAATATTTGGGATAATACTTTACACTTATATAATGCTTACTGTATGCCAGGCACTATTCTGGTACAGTTGATTTACAACTATTTATACATTCAAACCTCATGTTAATAAATGAGGAAACTATAATAAAGGACAAGGTCACCTACGTAGTGTGTGGTGGAGGCAGGATTTGAACCCAGGTAGTTTGGCTCAATTTGTCTTTCCAAGTGCTGCCATTTTGCTAAGAGTTTAACTTCCGCTTCCTGACTAGCAGTTGGGAATGACAATCTAAACTTCTGTCTGTTACGGAACTTGCTCTTCCTCCTGAGGGTTAGAGAGAAAGGCCTTGGGTAGCCTCGGGACTGAGATCTAGAAACAAATCCGCGCGCCCTGAAGGGCGGCCCTAGAGTTTGATTCCGGAATGGAAGTCCATGGCTTGGTTTCCCACCCGGACAAGAGTGGCGGAGACTCTTGCGCAGGCGCAGTGACCTAGTCAGTGCTAGAGCCCAAGTCCGCGCCCACGTAAAGTAGCCCGCGAGCCCCGCAGTCCGAGGGTCGGGCTGGCCTCTCCCCACCCACGAACATGGCTGTCAAGGTGGGCGAGGGGAGGCGGCAGCCGAGAGGGTCCACGGGGCAGGGCGGAGGGCGGGGGTAGCGAGGGGGGTGGGAGCGGAGGGACCAGGAGCAGCCTGGGAACCTCGGACCCCGAAAGGGCCCCGGGTGTAGGAAGGGCTGCCGCCCTGGGGCCGGCGAGTGGCCATGTAGAGCTTCTCGGACGTCATGGAATGCACCACACCTCAGAGATAATCATCTCAACCCACGCGCACATTTCACATATGGGCAGACTGAGCCCTGTCCCCTCTGGGAGCCCTGGAGAGAGCTTCAATCGCTTACTTTTATTTCTCTGAACCTATATTTCTCATCTGTGAAATGGGATGACCGGTTCCTGCCCGGCCTTTGATTGCACTCTTAATGGGCACTGTGTTAAGTGCTTCTTATTCACAAGATTATTGTGGGGAAATCAAATGAGATGATGAAAGTGAAAGCCATTGGCACGCTTTTAAGCATGATATAAATGTGACCTCTTATGAAAGACTGAGCCTTAGATGTAGTTAGTTTTTAAAGAAAGAGGTCGAACTTTGCTGTTTCTTGGGCTCTGGTCACCCCACTCTCCCTGGCCAGATCTGTTACAAATAGATCCAATTAGTCACTGGAAGAGTTGAGAATAGGACTGGCCCAGTACAGATAGGCGACTGATTTTGTCCTTGCTGTAGAGTATATCTTTAATACTCCTTCAAAGGAATTAAAATGAGTTAGTAATTTGTAGCTGCTCTAAGTGTAGTTCTCTGGCAATTTCAGAATGTTTTTCAGTTTACTAATTAATTTGGGAGGTTGGAAATTGTTGATGTTGAAAATGGAACATGGAACATTTGGCTTCTGTTTCCCTTCTTCCCCTTTTGGTTGAGAGAACCCCAGTTACAGTGGGGGAAAGCCTTGGCATCCTCATTGCCTCCTCTTTGCATTCACAAGCTCACCATTCCTTTCGTGGACAAATCTTCTAATATTTTAAAACACATTTATGCAATAACTAACATGGATTAAAAGCACTGTGCCAGGCCTTTGAGAGATGAGAAAATGACTACGGTAATGGTCCTGCCTCTCAAGGGTCTCACGGTATTAACAGGAAATCAGGTAGTAGGGGATCTGATGCAAGTAGAGTTACATTAGGACAAAATGAAGGTTTCACAGACAACCTCCCTTGTTTTATTACAGCCATTATTTTACTTTTGATTGGCGTCATGCCTTCCAGTGAACACTACATTTAGAGCTAAAGTTACATGCTTTTTCAGACCCTTAGTTGTCATGAAAGAGATTTTAAGTTTTATACCTGCTCCTTTCCAATATCCGTCATCACCAACATGCCACCTAACTCTGGGAATATATTCTCTAACGACCTGAGTGAGGCACATACATAAAAGGAGAATTTCTGAGGCTTAACTTTGCTTTTCGTGTTGGTGGTTTGGCTTCGGGACTTGCTGCCCTGTCCCATGACTCTTATATTCTCTTATCCTTACTTCAAGGTCCGGCTAGTCCACCAGACCTTCCTAACCATCTGTATCATATTGTTCACCCCTTGAAACTGTAGCATTCATGGTACATGGCTCTTGACATTTAATTGTAGACCAATTTGCATTGTTAGTTAACTTTCATTCTAAGATTGTGAGTTGTTGAGCAGAGGTTGGAGGATGATGTGCGGTAGATGAAAAAGCACAGGTTTGGAAGATAAACAGACTTGTTTGAATTCTGGTCTCCCTGTTTATTGGCTGTGTAGTGGAAACTTTGTGAACCTCAGTTTCTTCAGCAATCACGTATCTGTAAAATCTGTCTTCTGCAGGATTGTGACTCATAGACATGTGGTAAGAAATAACTAAATAAGATGGAAAGTACTTTTCTTTCCTTCCCTGCACCCCTTTTTATTTTCTGTTCCCAGCCTTATACCGTGTTTGTGCCTATAGATTCCATTTAATACCAGTTTAATTAATGAGAGCCCGTCACATCCAGTTAAATTATGAATGTGGGCTAAAGTTTTTTCTCTTAATTCAGAATCATAAAATTTTAGAATACACTTCTGATTCTCAGCCTAATGCTCTGTCCATTATTCAGTGTAGTTCACAAATGTTTCTTAACACCTGTTAAGTTCCAAGTACTATCTTTTCAAATAAATATGAGATGAGACAGGTTACTCTTCTCAAGAAGTTTCAGTCTATCAGGGAAGCTGGGGATATCTTCCTCTTATCCGTGTTGCCTCTATCCCAACAAGTAAACTTTCTGAAAATTGGAGTTCTCTCAGGTGTGGAGTTCTCTCAGGCCGTCTTTTAGCTCTACACTCTTCTTGAGTAAACTCATCCACCCCTGTGGCTTCTGGCACATGCTAGAGACTTTTACGTGCCAGAGACTTCCACATTCATACTTAAGAGTCTAGACTTTTAAACTTCAAACCCATATCTACAACTGTCTTTAATAAATGCAACTATTCTACAACTATTTAACATTAAACTTATCTGAAATAAATCTCTCCAAGCCTGCTCTTCCTCCAGTGTTGCCCATCTTCATGGAGTGGTTGAAACCAGGGACCCAGGCATCATCCTGTGATCTCCTGTCTCTCATATCTACCCTGCCTATATATCCAGTGAATCACTAAGTCATATAGCTTCTGCCTCCAAAATATAACTGAAATCACCCAATTCTCTCCATATCCACTCATATCACCAAAGTTTAAGCTACCATCATCTGTCTCCTGCATAAACCAAAAAGTATCTGAGTACCACTGCATAAACCAAAAAGTATCTGAGACAGGTCTCAATCAATTTAGAATTTTGCTTTGCCAAGGTTAAGGACATGCCTGGGACACAGCCTCGGGAGGTCCCGAGAACATGTGCAGGTGGTCAGTCTACAGCTTGGTTTTATACGTTTTAGGGTGACATGAGATGTCGGTCAGTACATGTAAGATGTACACTGGTTCAATCTGGAAAGGCAGGACAACTTGAAGCAGGGTGGGGTGGGGAGCTTCCAGGTCATAGGTAGATTCAAAGATTTCCTGATTGGCAGTTGGTTGAAAAGAGTTTATCTAAAGACCTGGAACCAATAAATGGAGTGTTTGGGGTTAAGATAAGGGGTTATACAGACAAGGGTTTTTATTATGCAGGTGAAGCTTCTAGGTAGCAGGTTTCAGAGAGAATAGATTGTAAATGTTTCTTACAGACTTAAAAAGGTGCCAGACTCTTAGTTAATTTCCTCATGGATCAGGAAAAAGATCTGGAAAGGGAAGGGAAAATCTATAGATGGTAGAGACAAACTTTGCAAGGGCTGTTTCAAAATATGTCAAAGAAGATGGGGTGCAGTGGCTCACGCCTGTTCTCCCAGCACTCTGGGAGGCTGAGGTGGGTGGATAACCTGAAATCAGGAGTTCAAGACCAGCCTGGCCAACATGGCAAGACTCAGTCTCTACTAAAAATACGAAAATTAGCCGGATGTGGTAGTGAGTGCCTGTAATCCCAGCTACTCAGGAGGCTGAGGCAGGAGAATCACTTGAACCCAGGCGGCAGAGGTTGCAGTGAGCCAAGATCGTGCCAGTGTACTCCAGCCTGGGCAACAGAGCAAGACTCCGTCTCAAAAAAAAAAAAAAAAGTCAAATACATTTTGGGGTAAAATGCTTTGATTTCTTTTAGGGCCCCGTATCTGTCATGTTGGTATCTTATTGCTATGAAGAATCTGTTTTGTCAGTCTTTTTTTTTTTTTTGAGACGGAATCTCACTCCGTTGCCCAGGCTGGAGAGCACTGGCACGATCTCAGCTCACTGCAACCTACGACTCCCAGGTTCAAGGGATTCTCCTGCTTCAGCCTTCTGAGTAGCTGGGACTACAGGCATGCACCACCATGCTTGGCTAATTTTTGTACTTTTAGTAGAGGTGGGGTTTCACCATGTTGGCCAGGCTGGTCTCGAACTCCTGACATCAAGTGATCCACCTGCCTCAGTCTCTCAAAGTACTGGGATTACAGAAATGAGCCACCGCGCCTGGCTTGTTTCGTCAGTCTTAAGGTGTGTTTTAATGTTAAATGCTGGTCAGCCTCAGCCTGAATTCCCAAGGGATGATGGTATAATGAGGCATGTCTGACCTCCACTTCCCATCATGGCCTGACCTAGTTTTTCAGGTTAATTTAGGAATGTTCTTGGCCGGGAGGAGGGGTGCATTCAATTGGTTGGGAGCTTAGAATTTTTTTTTTAAGTTTATTTACAATGGTAACAGCTGTCTGTCTCAACTCTCCTGTAATCCATTTTCCACATGGCAACATGAGTGATCTTTTTAGGTACAAAAAGATCAGGCCACTTCCCTGCGAAAATCTCCCAATGCCTTCGCTGGTAGGATTAAAGTTTAATTATTCCCAAGCCCTCTGACAGTCAACATACTTTGCCTCTACTGGCTTCTCGGTCCCCAGCTGCCATCACTCCCCTTCCAGCCACACTAGCTGTTTCTTTTTTGTTTTTGTTTGAGACAGAGTCTTGCTGTGTCACCCAGGCTGGAGTGCAGTGGTGTGATCTCCGCTCACTGCAAGCTCTGCCTCCCAGGTTCACACCATTCTCCCGCCTCAGCCTCCCGAGTAACTGGGACTACAGGTGCCCGCCACCATGCCCAGCTAATTTTTTTTTGTATTTTTAGTAGAGACGGGGTTTCACCATGTTGGCCAGGATGATCTCGATCTCCTGACCTCGTGATCCGCCCGCCTCAGCCTCCCAAAGTGCTGGGATTACAGGCGTGAGCCCCCGTGCCTGGCCCACCTTGGCCATTTCTTTGTGCATTGATGATTACTTTTTCAGGGAGGCCTTCCCTGCCCCCTATAATTTAGATTAAGTTTCCTTATGTTAACTTTAAAATTACACACTTTATAAATTTCAAAGGAGATTTTATTTTCTATAAAGGGTTACAGCATGCACAGTGGCCATCCTGACAGGCTGGGAAGCATAGCCTCTGACAGAGCCCAAAAGGCAGGCACTTTGAGGGAGAAAGGGGTAAGAGAGGAGCATAAGCTTAATGGGTTGGCCAAGTATACATACTCAACAGGTTACAGGAGGAGCTATGAATATTCATGAAGGTGGTCCTAACACCTGCAGACTGAATAAGCATGCATGTTACATACAACCCATGTTCACTTTGGGGTGAAGACTTAACATTTAAATATATTACAGTTAGGCCCTATATGTCAAAAGGTCTTTTCAGGACGCAAAGGCACTGAAGTGCATAGCCTCTGTAAACCGGCCAGAGCCAGTGCATGGTAGGTGGTTTTCTCACCAGCAGAAAGTTATTGCAATCAGTTTCCTGTCCAATCAAAGCTGTAGTTACGGCTTGTGGAGCAGGAGGTCAGTGGGTCAGCATCTGGCAGTGGATGAGCTGCCATTGTTTCAGTATTGCTTATCTCCAGGCTAGCACTTATTTAGCTTCTGGAGGAAAAGAAAAATCTTGTGGCAGCTAGAACAGAGTTTATCCTTTAAGTGTAGGATATGTGACTTAACCCTTGCCTGGCGTGGCCTTAGGTCCTGTTGATAGTTTAGTATCTTATTGCTACAAAGGGTCCATTCTGTCAGTTGTATGATCTCTATTTTCATATTAGTGCTGGTGCCTTGTTGTGTCTAAACTGCAAAAGGAAGGAGGTATAATGAGGCACGTCTGACTTTCCATCGGGCCATGGCTGGGAATGCAGTTTTTAAGGTTTCTCTGGGGTCCACGTGGCCAACAGGGGGTCTGTTCAGTTGGCTGAGGGGCTGATGATCTTATTTTTAGGTACAAAAGATCAGACCACTTCTGATGAATGCCTTCTGATGAAAGTTTGGCCTTTTACTTTTCTTACTGCTTATCTTATTATGTAATATTCTTTGCATAAATATTTGGTCACTGATTCGCCTATTAGTCTGCAAGTTTCTTGAGGACAGATATCACGTCTCCTCAGTACCTCTAATGCCCATTAAATAATGGTTAAAGAATGAGAGCAGTTACGTAGCTTATGATGAGTGTCAGAGAAAAGCTAAAGACAGTTTGTGTGATGGAAATTCAGAGAAGAGAGATCACTGGGGCCTGCGGTGGGTGAGACGATATTTCTTAGAAAAACAAGACTGTTTTTCAAAGGTGGATATTCAGGAGACAGAGTGTACAGCTTGACAGAAGAAGGGTTACATTTAAGGTAGCAATTCAAAATAAAGGTGGGGAAGTAACTTGAGGCCATCTTGTGGATGGTCTTGGTGCCAGGCTAAGGAATTTCAACTTTATCCTATAGGCAGTAGGAAACCATTGATAGTTTTTGAGCATAAGTGGTAATATCTGGAAATCAGTGGCATTGGAAATATTTCTATTAGGACTCTGAGTTGCCCGCGAGAGAAAGCCATCCAAATAGGCTTAACTGGAAAGTCCAGGGATGGAGACATCTTTAGGCATGGCTTGATGCAGCAGCGCAAGTGATAGAACTCTTCCTGTGTCTCTCTGCTTTGCATCCTTTGTGTAGGCTCCTTTCTCAGGCAGGCTTTCCTCTCATGGTGATGGGATGGTGCATGAGCTCCAGGCTCACGTCTTCCAAGGCTGAGGTCTAGGGGAAGAGAGGTCATTAGCTTTCCCAGTGATTCCAAGAACTATCCTTGAATTAAGTCTAGATGACTGGGACCGCCTGGCTTGGTTTATATGCACGCCTCAGGACCAGTATTTGTTACTGGAAGAATGCATTGTGCCAAGTGCCTTAAGCCTAGTTTAAATTTACAGTCCCCCTTCCCCAACTCAGAGTGGGGTTGGCCCCAACCCAACCACATTGAATGAAAGCAGGGGAGGAGTGAATTTCTAAGTGAAGACAGGCTTGTGGCTGCAAACAGTACTTGAAGGCTGGGCCCCAAACCAACAAATGTCCATTACAAGAAGGAAGGTCAGCGTGGTAATGTAAAGAATAGACTGGAGCAGAGAGAGACCACTGCTGAGAATTGTATGTCATTCTTGTGTTTCTGCAGTGGCCTGGGAGGGTTGGACTCTCATTCAGTTCTTTACAATGGCCAGAGCCCCTCTTCCAGTGCTCTGCTCACCAAAGTTCCCATCAGTCTACTGATTGTCTCTCTGGAGAGAAATCAGAAAGGAAGACAGAATTGGGATGGGTTTGGGGTGTGTAGGAGGCAGGCCACCGATCTCATTATCCAGTCCCATTTTGCCATGTGGGAAGAAGAGCCTCATTCTTCCATCTTAGTATCTGTTGTAGCAGTGTGCTGGGGAGAGGGAGGCGGCCACCTTGGCAGGATTGTCCATCTGTCTGGCTTATGGTGATTTAGCTCTTTTTGAATTTATTACTTAAAAAATGGGTTAAGAAAAGACCAGATGCTTTTTAGGCTTTTCTCCTGGTTTTTGTTTATGGCACAGATAACATCACAACAACAATAAGGGATGAAAAGAAAGGGGCAAATAGTAGAATACTGTAACCAACTTATTAAAGAGATAGATGGCCCTTGGTAGATGTGGAAATATTGTCTTCAATTTATCTTGCATCCTTTAAATGTGGACTTGTCAAAAAAAAAACTCTCATTCTGTAATAGCACCAAGAGGTACCCTAGTATGAAATGCAATATAGCTTTGTTGAATTTTAAAATAAGTGTTGGCTAGACAAGAAAAACTATAGTCCTTAGTCTTACAATTTAAGCTAGAGGAGCCAGAGGAAAGTGAAGATAAAGAAAGGAATCTGTATAATGTTTATTTACCTTTCTCCTACTGCATAGTCTTATATGTGAAGGAAATGCAGCTTCTAAATCATTTTCTGTCTTCTGGCGTAATCTCTTAAGGGCTGGCTGGGTCATTGGAAGGCATTAAATACATGCTTTTGAACCAGGGTGATGAATTGTTGCGGCCTTGGCTGAGAGAGGGGATTGGCTGGTATGGGACTGCCTTGTGGTAAGATTGTCATTGGGTGGACTGATCTACTTTGATACAGTTTTCTTCCCCCTTCAGCAGTTTTAAGTCTTTTTAACAATTCATAACCTGTCGACTATTAATTTAATGTGATTGAGACAAACATTGAATGCTGCCATTTTAAGAGCATAATTGAAAAAGCATAGCTTTTCCAAGTCAGTGGGGGAAGCCTAGTAGAGGCTCTGGACATCAGTAACATCTGACAGATATTGTAGGTGGTAAATTGAATAAATAGGATCTATTATGTTTCGGAGAGTGGTTTCTGTAAATAGGAAATTAATGTTGCCCACAATGAGTCAGATCTGAAAGAATGGTGTTCAAGTCTATTGACTCCCACTCAGGTACTCTAAGGACTAAGCCATTCTTAACCCTTTTTGAAATTCAAGGTATTGGCATATGACAGGTGGTGACCCTGAAGTATTATCTGTCCCCTTTGGGTTCATTTGCATAATACACTCACAAGCCAGTACAACCAACATCTATCAGCTCATGCTCTTCAAAATTAATGGACTCATTCCACGAATGCTTCTGTGGAATTGTCTTTTTTTTTTTTTTTTTGTCTTTCCAACACAGAACCTCCAGTCACCCAGTTCTCTCTCTTCTGCCATTTCCCTGTAGATACGATTATCTTTTCTCCCTAGCAAAGTAGAGAGGAACAGCATGCATCCCATCAGCAATCCTTCAGTGTCTTGTCCACGCTATCTTGGTACTTTCTGCAATGAACCATGTTCTTTCTCCCTTTCACAGCTTAATTGAAAGGGAGAAAGAGAAAACTGAAAAATTATTATCAGTATATGGAAATTTTAAGGCATTCTTTTTATGATGATTAAAAAAAACCTTAAGCATGTAATCTCATAATAATGATGTAACTGATTGTACAGTACAAGCACCTGAAGTGTGGGACCAGCAGTCCGCACCTTATTTTTCATTTAAATCAGGGCAGTTCTCTACTTCTGAGGGTGCTCCTGTCACGTGTAGACAGCAGAGTGATCGCGCCATTCCCAACTCTCCCTAGTCGCACTGTGTTTGTTTTGTTGTTGCTCTTTGGGGACTCATGGCTCTAACTGCAGCTTTCTGCTAGCTTCATCAGTGCCTCTCAACCTCTTCTGGCTTCTCAGCACAGTGCAGCCTGTGCTGCAGCCTGTGATTTGCAAGTCGGTCCCTGTGCTGGGCTGGAAGTGGGTAATTCTTCCCCACAATGTCCTCTTTGTCAGTCTTGAGCATTTAAAGTGCAGCGTGGTTGGCAGCAGCGGATGTGCTGTGTACACCCACTCTGCTCAACCTCATTAGCTGTCTCGCTGCAAGGCAAATTGCCAGGGGAATGCAAGCTCTAGTCCTGCTGCAGATGCTGAGAGCCGGATGTTCACTGCCTTAACTCTTCCTAAACAGCAGCTGGTTCCTCCTTCTTTCCTCTTGTGCATCTTTTGAACTCAGTTTGAGAAACTAACATTCGTTCATTGCCTCTATGAATTATGAATATTTAGGAATATTCTAAACATATTAAGGCAGAACCACTTATCAAATGCATATTATGCAGAAGGTGCATCCTCTCTACTATATTTTAATCCTCATATCAACCTCTGGGAGGTAGGTATGGAGTCAGAAAGAACTGGGTTTGAATGCTGATGCTGCCATTCCCCAGTGGTGTGACATGCAGTCCCTCAAGTGACTTCACTGAGTTTTAGTTCCTAATCTGTATAATGAAGATAATAATGCGCCCTCTATAGGGTTGTTAGGAGATTTAAACAGGGTGGTTGATGTAAGTTCCTTAACAAGGTGGCTTGGCATGTAATAAGTGTTTAATAAAGGTAGCTATTATGGAGAGTTTGAACTTGGCCAGGTTACTTGACTTACCCAAGGTTGTACAACTATTAAGTGATGGAACTGGGTTGTGAGTTCATCTTTTGAAATTGATTTCTGTTGGGGGAAGTCAGGGACCCTGAATGGAGGGACTGGCTGGAGCCGAGGCAGAACATAAATTGTGAAGATTTCATGGACATTTATCCGTTCCCAAAATTAATACTTTTATAATTTCTTATGCCTGTCTTTACTGCAATCTCTGAACATAAATTGTGAAGATTTCATGGACATTTATCACTTCCCTAATAATACTCTTGTAATTTCTTATGCCTGTCTTGTCTTTAACTCTTAATCCTGTTATCTTTGTAAGCTGAGAATGTACGTCACCTCAGGACCACTATTGTACAAATTGACTGTAGAATATGTGTGTTGGAGCAGTATGAAATCTGATTGTAAAACATGTGTTTGAACAATACGAAATCAGTGCACCCTGAAAAGGAACAGAATAACAGTGATTTTCAGGGAACAAGGGAAGATAACCATAAGGTCTGACTGCCTGCGGGGTCAGGCAGAAGAGAGCCATATTTTTCTTCTTGCAGAAAGCCTATAAACAGACGTGCGAGTAGGAGAAATATCGCTGAATTCTTTTCCCAGCAAGGAATAACCCTGGAGAAGGAATGCATTCCTGGGGATAGGTCTAAAGACGGCCCTTCTGGGAGTGTCTGTCTTATGCGGTTGAGATAAGGACTGAAATACATCCTGCTCTCCTGCAGTACCCTCAGGCTTACTAGGATTGGGAAATTGCAGCCTGGTAAATTCTAGTCAGACCGGTTCTCTGCTCTTGAACCCTGTTTCCTGTTAAGATGTTTATCAAAACAATACGTGCACAGCGGGACATAGACCCTCATCAGTAATTCTAATTTTGTCTTTGCCTTGTGATCTTTATGGCCCTTTGAAGCATGTGATCCTTGTGACCTACTCCCTGTTCGTACCCCCCCTCCCCTTTTAAAATCCCTAATAAAAACTTGGCTGGTTTTGCGGCTCGGGGTCATCATCACGGTGCTACCAATATGTGATGTCACCCCTGCAAGCCCAGCTGTAAAACTTCTCTTTGTACTCTTTCTCTTTATTTCTCAGACTGGCCGACACTTAGGGAAGATAGAAAGGACCTATGTTAAAATCTTGGGGGCTGGTTCCCCTGATAGATTTCCTTTTCTTCCACTCTTCTTCTTCTTCTTCTTCTTTTTTTTTTTTTTTTGAGACAGAGTCTTGCTCTGTCAGCCAGGCTGGAGCGCAGTGGCGAGGTCTTAGCTCACTGCAATCTCTGCCTCCTGGGTTCAAGCGATTCTCCTGCCTCAGCCTCCTGAGTAGCTGGGATTATAGGAGGCTGCCATCACGCCTGGCTAATTTTTGTATTTTTAGTAGAGGCAGGTTTCACCATGTTGGCCAGGCTGGTCTTGAACTCCTGATCTCAAATGATCTGCCCGCCATGGTCTCCCAAAGTGCTGGGATTACAGGTGTAAGCCACCATGCCCAGCCACACTCTTCTTTTATTAGAAAAGATGCTGTGTCAGTGCCAGAGCACCATGAAACAGAAATGGGAGCTCTTGGGTACTTTGGCAGTGAGCTGTGCCATTAAATTCCAAGGCTCATAATAAAAGAAATTAGAATACAAGAGCTAATATCTATTGAGTACCCACTATATGGTTGGTGTACATGAGGCATTTGGCATGCAGTCTCTGGTCTTTTTTAACAGTGTTCACAAAAATTCAGCCATTTGTGTTCTGTCTTCACAAGTTTTGCCATTTCTGTGTGCCACCTAAACCATTATTTTACTTAATAATTTTCTTTAAAATGGACTCACATTGTTATTTAAACAAATGTATTTTCTAAAAGACAAGTTGTTATTGCTATTGTAAATAGAAAACCAGCATCAACTACCACAAATAGGAGATGACCAGGAAAAGAAATACAATTAAAACAAAGCAGTGTTGTCAAGTTCCAACTAGATAATACTCTGGACCTGAGGCCTGATCTCTTTAAGGAATATTAGCAAGTGTTAGCTTTTTAAAGTGCACTAGAACCCGGCCAGGCACCGTGGGCTCATGTCTGTAATCCCAGCACTTTGGGAGGCCAAAGTGGGTGGATCATTTGAGGTCAAGAGTTCGAGACCAGCCTGGCCAACATGGTAAAACCCTGTCTCTAACAAAAATACCAAAATTAGCTGGGCATGGTGGCGGGCATCTGTAATCCCAGCTACTCGGGAGGCCAAGGCCAGAGAATTGCTTGAACCCAGGAGGCAGAGGTTGCAGTGAGCTAAGGTTGCACCACTGCACTCCAGCCTGGGTGACAGAGTGAGACTCCGTATCAATAAATAAACAAATAAATAGTGCACTAGAAGCAAACAGGCATTTCTTCTTGCCTTAACTCGAACCACTGAAAGAGAACTGGGGAAAGAACAACGTTCTCACTTGCTATTCCATGTTACTTAATGCTGTGTCTGTCTACCACATAAATCATTGTACGGGCCCCCATTTCCTGCTAATGGAAACTCTGCCATGCAACCAGCCTGCAGGGAGTTGTTGTACAACTAGTAAGTGATGGAACTGGGCTGTGAGTTTGTCTTTTGAAAGTCACAGTCCTACCCATTTTCCAGGTGGGACTGAAGCTCAGTGTGGTCACACAGTGTACACAAGGTTAGACGTAAGTGGTCAAAGATACCGTCAGAATTGAGGTCTTTCTCAAGGAAAAATGGGAGAAATGTGTCAGACTTCAGTAGGCTTGATGATGTAGCCTGCCTAAGAGCACTGGTGTGTTTGCCTGAGTTTTCCGTTACAAGTTCATGGTCACTGAGCTAATTGAGTTGCTGAGGTCCTCAGCAGCCTAAGAAACCCTGACACTCTTGGGGAGATGGCTGTGGTCCCTGCGCTTAGAGTAGGGCAGGAGGGGATCTTTGCAGTAGGCAGTTAAGTGCCTGCTGCAGCTTTGACATTAGCCGTGGTAATGCATGCAGCCACCTTCCTGCCTGAAGTGCCACTGGCTGGGCCTGCTGTGGGGAGTGGGGGTCTAAGAAGGTGTCAGAACCTGAGGCTGTCCCAGGCTTGCAGAGGTCATTGGCTAGAGGAGAGTACTGACTGCTGTAGATACAGGCCATCTACAGGCCCTGGGGTGGTGGGAAGAGGGCAAGCCTCCCATACTGTCAGGCAGAACAGGGATGGGGGAATAGGGAGGTGGGATGAAATGGGATGGGGCAGATGACTGTGGCAATTCCTATAGTTGCTCTGTCTTGACATTCCAAAACACAGAAAAGCTGACGTGACAAACCCAGTCAGAAAAAGACAGAAAATGCCACACAGGAAGAGCGGTGGCCTTAGTGATGTCAAATGCTGTGACACGCTCTCATAGTAATTGAGATGAGACAAGTTCTCATCCCAATTATTCCATTAAATTACTTAGCATAGTAAACTTGGGAAAATGCTTACCTTTTTGCACCTCAGTTTTTTTTTTTTTTTTTTTGAGACAGAGTCTTGCTCTGTTGCCCAGGCTGGAGTGTAGTGGTGGATCTCAGCTCGCTGCAACCTCTGCCTCCCAGGTTCAAGTGATTCTCCTGCCTCAGCCTCCTGAGTAGCTGGGACTACAGGTGTGTACCACCACACCTGGCTAATTTTTTTTTTTCGTTATTAGTAGAGACGGGGTTTCTCTTTGTTGGCCAGGCTGATCTCAAATTCCTGACCTCAGGTGATCCACTTGCCTCAGCCTCCCAAAATGCTGAGATGACAGGCGTGAGCCACTGTGCCCGGCCTGCACCTGAGTTTTGTAATCTGAGAAATGGGATAATGCCAACATCCACTTACAGAGTTGTTTGGAAGATGAAATTAGCTAAGTACCTAGCAACACGCAGGCTGCTCACTAAATGGCGGTTTGCTCTTTCCCCTCTTCCTCCTCACTGTGGCGTATAATACCTTAAATCCTCCCTTTCCACCCAGCCCCATCGTCCCCCAAACTGATATCATCTTCTGGAGGACTTGGGTTGAGATCAGTACACATTTGGGCTAGGTGGTGAGAATAATAATATCTTACACATATTAGGAGTGCCTTGGCCATTTGTAGTTGCTCACATTCCCCAACAAATCATGGTCCATAGCCTGCTGAGCTGTTTAGTTTTGTTTTGTTTTGTTAAGAAACCTTTGGCTTTCTGTCTGGTGCCATTCCAGCAAGAGGGAGCATAATGGCGCCTGACATTGCCAAGGCCACCACTCTTCCTGTTTGTCATTTTCTGTCTCTTTCTGACTGGGTTTGTCAGATCAGCTTTGCAGTGTTTTGGAATGTCAAGATAGAGCGACTATAGGAAGTGGCATAGTCATCCTCTCCACCCCATTTAATCCCACCTCCCTATTCCTCCATCCCTGTTTTGCCTGACGGTACGGGAAGCATCCAACAGAGAAAAAGTAGTTGATTTTCATGACACACACTTCAAAAGGTTGAAGTTGTCCAGGCAAAACCTGGTGTCTCCCTAAATGGCCCATTATAAACCTGTCCCTTCTGAATATCCGGCAGCCCCCTTTTAGCTTTGCCATCCTTCACCCTGTACCTTCTCTGTGGAGTATTGGTTTCTACAAAACTGGGGAGGAAGATTTTACTTAGTAGCACGAACTTTGTATATATGATTTTCTTCGACAATTCCATCAAATGGGCATTATCTTTATTTTAGATGAAGGCATGGAGATGCAGAGAAATTAAGCTAATTGCTAAAATTTTCCATCCAGGAAACGACTGAGGTGGGAGGCAAACCCAGGCACTTGACCAAGCTCCTGTCAAATGTTGTGCCAGTAAACAACCCCTTCCTTATAGATGTGGAACAAGATAGTCAATTCTGTGGGGAGCTCTGCAGGTTCCCCTCCCTACCTCCCCTAGACTAAGGCTTGCACCCCTCCTGGCTGGGAGAGTTGGGAGCTGGCAGCTCTCTCCCCTTGGCAGATCCCCTTGCCGCAGAGCCGCACAACTCTGCAGGGCCACCCCAGCTCCAGGCTTTCAGTGGGATCAGCTGAGGCTTTAGTTGTGACTACATCACAGCTCTGTTTCTCCTTCCACCCACTCCTGCGGCCGTCGCACTCCCACAAGTGTGATCTGGAGCGCACTTGCCAATGAACTTTCCTATATACAAGTCTCCATCTCAGGATCTGTTTCTCAGGGACTCCAGCCCTGGCAGACATCTCCATATCCTGATGTCTCAGTTTTGGGTGCAGAAGCCTGCATCCTGCTAACAGGAGATGGTAGAAAATGGTTCTAGAACCATGTCGCCCGCCCGGATTAGAATCTTAGACTCCACTACTTACAGTGGTGTGATCTTGCAGATTAGCTCATCTTCTCAGAACCTCAGCTTCCTTATTTGTAATATGAGCATAAGAATAATATCTCTCTTACCAGCTATGGTGACAGAGAGAACTTAGGTCATGCACTTAACTAGAGCCTGGCACATACGAACAGGTGGTAATGTTAGGTATCAGTAGTAGCAGGTCCTGCTGAACACCCCTTCTCTGTATCCCCTGTTTTCTTGGATTCCTTGAAATCACACCCTCCTTATTCACCTACTTTTCTCAACATTCGTCCTCTGTTGGCTTTCTGGCTCTGCCTCCTCCCACTGCCCTCTAAATGTATTTTTCTTGAATTTCAGTCCCTCTCTGGCTCCCTCTGCTTTTCTCATTCATGTTTTGTCTTTCTAGTCTCCACACAGCAGGTCAGTGGCCTGCAAGCTCTCAAGCCCAGTCAAGAGCCCTTGCAATGGACTGAGTTTGTTTGTATATATTTTTTAAGTGATGTGTTTTTTTTGTTTGTTTGTTTTTGAGACAGGGTCTCACTCTGTCACCCAGGCTGGAGTGCAGTGGCACAATCTCGGCTCACTGCAGCCTCCACCTCCTGGGTTCAAGTGATTCTCGTGCCTCAGCCTCTGGAGTAGCTGGGATTACAGCCACATGCCATTGTGCCTGGCTAATTTTTGTGTTTTTTGGTAAAGATGGGGTTTCACCTTGTTGGCCAGGCTGATCTCGAACTCCTGACCTCAAGTGATCCGCCCACCTTGGCCTCCCAAAGTGCTGGAATTACAGGTGTGAGCCATCCGCCAGGCCATAAGCAAAGTAGTTTTTAAGGAGGGTGGGCAGACCTGTCATTTGCATGAATAACCAGAGCATTTCCCATTTGGGCTGCTCCCAAAGTCAGCATGTCAAAGCTTTTGAACTGTGTTAACCATTTTGTTTGCAACTTATGCCCTTGAGTAAGGGCACCTGCTTGTCTTATAGTAGGTGCTATTGTCAAGGCTGATGCAGAGAAGGCAAGAGGAGGCAGAGAGGTGGGTAACTACTCTTTGAAGTTCTGTGACAAGAAACAGGGTAAAGAGACTCTGGACAAGTCCTGGTATGATGAGAAGAGGGAGCCATTATGCTCAGGGCTTTATTTTTAGACTGTTTTGATAAATACCATAAATCTCATTTGTTTACAGATCCATTACAAGACTTTTAGGAAAGTATAAAACCTGTGAAAATGGTATACAAGAACGTCTGCTGATGGCCTGTGTTTTGGATTCAGTTGATCTACAAACTAAATCAATGAAAAAATAGTTTCTGGCTTTACAGGTTAAAATTTTAAAATGTGGCTCTAAGAGGAGAAGAGGAGGTAAGGGGTCTGTGAGAGGAAAAGATAGGGCAGGGAAAGGTGAGGAGAGAAGGAGGAGAAGGAACCTGACCTGTCATAGTCATTACTGTGGGATCAGCACTTTAAAAATGTCTTCTCTTTAATATTCATAAAATCTCTGTAAGGGTAGAATATTATGCCCATTTTACAGTTAAGGAAATAGGAGCTCAGAACAGATAAAAACCCATCCTAAGCCACACTCAGGATGGTCTGATTCCAAAGCCTGTGTTCTTAACATCCCACCTCGCTGGAGGAGCTTGCGGTCATAGGATGCCATAACTTTATCTATAATCAGCTTCAGTTTCCATCATCACCTTTGTGACATGGAGGGACATTGCTACAAGGTCATAACTAAACAAGATGTTCCAGAGTAACCTGGATTTGTTTATAACACAAGCCAATGGAAGTTTTACAGTAAATTCATAACTCCCCATCCCCTAATTCGCAACCATCTCCCCCTACCACACACACACCAGCCACACACTCCCAGTTCAGAAAACTTTCAGAGAGCTTCAGTTCTGTTGATTTTCATATTACCTATGGTTCAGCCCATTGTGGTCAAATGAATTGCACTTACATTCAATCTACCTTCTTAACTTAGAAAATTCCAAAGGTTGGGTCCGGGTTATAATATTTGGATGCTAAGATAAAGCCTTGTGTTGGCCAACTTGTGGTATCCTTTAATCACATCTGCGTGAAAAATTCTTGCTTCCATGAACAGCCATATGAAATGATTTTTTTTAAATGCCTGATATGGTTTGGATCTGTGTCCCCAACCAAATCTCCTGTCGAATTGCAGTCCCCAGTGTTGGAGGCGGGGCCTGGTGGGAGATGATTGGATCATTGTTGGGGGAAGGGCACAGTTCTCATGGCTTAACACCATCCCCCCTTGGTGCTGTTGTGATAGTTCTCACAAGATCTGATTGTTTAAAAGTATATATCACTTCCCCCTTCTTTCTCTTCCTCCTGTTCCAACCATGTGACATGCCTGCTTTCCTTTCGCCTTCTGCCATGATTGTAAGTTTCCTGAGGCCTCCCCAGAAGCCAAGCAGATGCTGCCATGCTTCCTATAAAGCCTGCAGAATCGTGAGCCAATTCAACCTCTTTTCTTTACACATTACCCAGTCTCAGGTATTTATTTATGGCAGTCAGAGAATGGACTAATAAAATGCCCTTTTATGATCACTGCAAAGACAGAAAAAGGAGAAATTATTTTGAACAATAGAGTTTAGAAAATAAATGAAGATGTTTCCTTTCTTCTGCACTTGATTGAAAAAAAAAACTTAGCTTTTGAAATTTGTTACCTGTGGTTTTGAAGAATAAAATTCCCAAGCTTACTTGTATGTTAGACTCGTGTGGGTCATCAGTGATCGGAGCTCCTAGTATTGGCGGTTGAAAGTATTAAAAATATACGGCTGTCAAACAACCACCACCACCTCAGAACCGACATCTCAAAAGTGAAGCACCTTTGAAGCGGAGTGCGGGTTAGGATCTGCACTTGCCTCTTTGTGGTGTTGCAAGGAATGGTGCTGGGTTTCCCTGAATTTTAGATTTGAGAGGTCTTTCCAAGACACTTCTTGGTTACCTAGAGTCCAAGGGTTTCCTAAGGCCAAAGAAAGTCATTCTAGAAGACAGACTGTCAGCCAAAAGCATTAATTTTGCTTTCTCGCTTTGCTCCTGTTTGTGAAATATTTTCCAATTATTTTTCCATGTTCTTCTTAAGCAAGCAGTTCTTGGTGCTTTACTCCCTAGACTTTCTAAGTAAGGAGTTGAACCATTTGTTTCCAAAACAAAATGTTCACAGGATCCCCCCCCGCCCACTGTATTGGAATCTACTTGCAAGAATAAAGTTTGAATCCTGCCTCAGATTAAGAAACTCATTGGAATTTCTTGCAAGTGGTCCTGTCCAACCTGCGCCTTCCCCCCTTCTAAGTTCACACCCTTCTCAGGTTCTGATTTGAAAGCACTTAATTAGAAGGCTGATTAGAACCTAATCAGGTTGCTAATGAAGTAGTTGACAGCCCAGATCAATTAAAAAAGGAAAACGCATCGCTGGCCTTTTGTTTGCAGCTTCTACAGGAGATGACATTCTCTGTTTAATTGCTTTGAAACAGGCTTTGCTGAACAAATCAGACTCTGTCATTCACGCTTGGCTCTCGGTCATGTTGCCTGAGCCAGCAAGAGGCTGCACTGCAGCCAGAGGAAAGCTTTTGGACTTTGGAAAGCAAGGTTTTTCTTTTTCCTGTGCTTGATGCTTGTACATCTTACACTTCTGAGGGATTGCTCTGCCCACCTATTCCCCCCACTGAGCAACTGAGCTTCTGAGATAATCGCTATAAATCCCGACTAAGCCAAACTATTTAACCAGAACATCCCCATAGTATATATGTTTATCTCTCTGAAAAAGCAACAGTGACAATGGAAACCAGACAAATATTTTAAATAACGTTTCTTCCCTTTTTGGTGCCAACCTGGATGCTGGACTCTAGACACAGATCCCTAGTTTGGATTATAATTTCTATAGAAGTAACAATAGTGGGTGTATTCTGACGTCGTAGGCATTACTCAGTAGAAAATGAAATTGCTTTCTAAGTTTCATCATCACACAGTGTGTGAAGGTTATGTTGGAATCAGTAGGACACAAGGCCCTGGTGATAGGAACCAGACCACGGACTAGGGGAAAGAGGAGAATGGGAAGGGAGAGAGGTGGGGATCTGAGGGCAACATTTGCTTACCGGTGCCAGGAAGAGCTATAGAAGTGGTTTAAAAAAATACTTCAAAGAATACAAATCGAGCACCTGTCGTGTGCTAGGCACCATGTTGAGCATGGGTTAGAGAGCAGTGAAGAACATGGCTCTTTGAAAGACAGACAACAAACAAGTGATTGTAGATAAATAAGAGCGTGCGCAGTGCTGCAGAGCATAAATCGTGAGCACTGGAGGCCTGACCTATACGGACGCAGCAGACTTCCCCGAGGAATGTAGTGTAAGCTGAGAAGTGAAGGTCAAGTAAGAGATGGCTGGGCACGGGGCGGGGTTGGTGGGGGGAGGCGGGGGGTGCAGAGCGGAGTCCCCACCAGCAGGAGTAGCACAGGGGCCTGCACAGGAAAGGGAGGCAGGGAAGCGGGGAGCAGGTATTGTGCTAGGAACTCGGTAAAGTCTCACATGCTGGAGGATTTCATGAGTTGGGGCTGGAGAGATGCCCAGTCATTTGTAGCCCTTTAAGCCACTTGAAGGATTTGGGGCTGTAAAGGAATGGGAAGCCATTAAAAGGTTTTCAGGAGGGGATTCTTAGGATCAGATTTGTGTTCTTGAAATATCCCAGCAGCCGTGTGGAGAACAGATTAGGGGGAGTCCAGATGGGAGGTGAGGGATCATGGAGATTTTTATAGTTGTCCAAGTGAAAGTGGCCTGAACTAGGGTGCTGATGGTGGGGATGGGGAGAGGCAGGCAGATCTGAGAGAGCGTTAGAGGACAGAATGACCAATGGTTAATTGGATGTTGGGAGTGAGGAAGAGGAAGTAGTTAAGAGTGATTTGTAAAGATTTGGGTTGAGCTGGGTTATGGTGGGACCATTGTTGAGAGTAGAACTGGGGCTGCAGATGGGGCAGTTATGAGTTCAAGTCTTGGCTGTATTTAGTTTGAGGCATCAGGTGGTGATGTCATGGAGGGCAGTGGTGTGGGTGGATCTGGGACCTAGAGAGCTGGAGAGGTGGGCATCCTTGCCAAACAGGTGAACTGTAAATCTGGAGCTCCATAAGATACCCCTGGGGGAGAGGGTAGCCTGAGAAGAAGTTCAAATGCAGGCCAGAGCCCTGAAGAATCCCAGCATTTAATGGTCTCTTAGAAGAGGGCAAATTGGGAATCAGCCAAGAAAACTAAGAAGCTGCCATCAGAAACAAGAGGAGAAAACTGGAGAGAACCTTTTTCGTATGCTTTTCATATTCTAGTTTCTGCGAGGAGATCATTGTGAATTGACAACCACTTCAGGCCCGAGAGCACTGATTTCCAAAAGTGTTCCAGCAACGACATCCTCTTCTGTAGATGACAACTAGAAAGGCAGAAGGCTGGGACTGAAGGCCTGCTCACTTAGCCGTCCCCTCCTGTGTGCACTCCACCTCGCCCCTCTGAACCCCAAGGCTGTGAGGAAGGACGTTGGGACAGCCCTGCGCTAGAGGATGACTTTGGCCTAGTGAGTTTAGGGCCACTCAGAGTAGAATAACCTTGGATTCTGTTCCTAGACTGGGCACCACATTCCCCCATGAGTCAACCAAAGGCCTGGTTCCTTTGCAGCTGGAGAGCTTACATCTCTGGATTGCTCCAGGTTAGGAAGAAGCAAGGAGCCCTTTACCAGACACCCCAGCTCCCTCCCCAGTGAATGCCCCATGACCCTTAGTAACCCAGCTTAGACATCATTTATTCATCATTTATTTCATGAGCCTTCCTAGGCCCCCAGTTCAGGGGCCTCCCCAGCCCTGCTTCTTCCCTCAAACAGCCTTGTTGCACTCATCGCACCGATGACTTGGGTATTTCCTGACACACACTTCTCTCCTACTAGACTGAGTTCTCAAGGGCAGGGACTAAATCTTTACATCTTCAAGCCAAGATCATGCTTGACGCGGTGTGTGTCTTCAGTATATATTTGCTAAAATAAATTAAAAATTACATTGAGTTAAACTTGGAAGGGACTTGAGCTAGTAAATAGCCCTTCCTTCTTTTGTATGTGAAGGTGAGGATAAGCCCCAGCTGTAGCTGGCAGCCTACTGATTTCCGGTCCAGTTTTCCTAGGATCCATTTTTCAGGGCTTAGAAACCCAAAAGAAGAGTTAACAGCACTAAATAAATCTGTACATGTTGGAGGAAAAAAAAAAAAAACCCTAGTCTGCAAGCCGTAGGTGGCTCTCACTGGTTTAAATGGTGCTATCTCAGTATCACCCACCAGGCCCACAGCATAAAGTGGCTTTCTTTGGAGTCACTTTTCATAAGTAGAAGTGTGACTGTGTCTCCTACTTGTCTTCACCACCTGTCATGGTCCTGGGTCCTTCACCGATTCCGTCACTTCTAATTCTTACCTTCAAAAAAGGCTCACTTCTCACATTTTCTGGTGGAAACGCTTTGTTTGTTTGTTTTTAATATCCTCTTGCAGGATTTGCCCAGGGATGATTCCAATGTAAAGGCTCTGGGGCTTTCTCTGTGTAGAGAAGGGTTAGGAAATTCCTCTAGGGAAAAGGTAAAATTGGCCTCTCTTCCTTGGAGACAGAATAACGGTTTTTTTTTTTTCTTTTTTTTTTTCTTGAAGAGTTGAAGAGGGGCTCTAAAGAGCCATCCTTGAGTATAAATGCCACAAGCACTTGTCTTCCACCATCAGTGGTAGCAGGGATGTGACCCTTGATTTAGGAGGAATCAGCTGAAGGGCTGAGAGGCTGGCTATTCATGTCTGCCGTCCATTTATCCTATTCCCGGACCATTTATTTGTTTCCCTTTAGATCTCCTCTTCACAATCCACGCCGCCTTCCAGCTACTGGGCAAGAATTTTTGTCAGCCTACCAATTTTGTTGAGGAAGTAGAGAGGGCAGAGGAAGAACCCAGGTCTTGATCCTGTGTTCAAACCCCAGCTCTGCCCAGTGTGCAATCTGTCTCTCTCTTTCTCTTTTTTTGAGACAAAGTCTCGCTCTTGTCCCCCAGGCTGGAGTGTGATGGCGCAATCTTGGCTCACTGCAACCTCCGACTCCCAGGTTCAAGCGATTCTCCTGCCTCGGCCCCCCGAGTAGCTGGGATTACAGGCACCTGCCACCACGCCCGGCTAATTTTTGTATTTTTAGTAGAGACGGGGTTTTACCATGTTGGCCAGGCTGCTCTCAAACTCCTGACCTCAGGTGATCCACCCAACTTGGCCTCCCAAAGTGCTGGGATTACAGGCGTGAGCCACCACACCCGGCCGCAATCTATCTTAACCTCTGTGAGCCTCAGTTCCCTCCTCTGTAAAATGAGATTAATGATGCCTCCCTAGCAGGGCAGTTGTGAGGCTTGGTGAAAATGTATATAAGGCCCCCGGCAGAGTGCATGGCCCATGAAGCCACCTAATAAACATTTAGTGTTAATAAGCCCAAGTTTTTAGGTGAGATCATTACAATTTCACTTGCTTTAATCTTGGCTGTGCATCCAAAATGGTATGATTGATCGGTCTCTCCGCAGTTTTCATGGCGTGTCTAGTGCAATAAATGGTTTGCTGCCTTAATGATTGTTGTTGTCAGTATCACTATTGTGATGCCTATTGATGGGATGGTCTCTTTTAAAGATAAATTCTTGGGTGATAAGTAGTTACCTGCAGCTGAATGCATACAAAGAATGAAACCTGGGTTGTTTTATGTCTTTTGTCTGTTTTATGTTTGAAAAATATGAATTAATCTGTCAAAATAAAAAGACAAAATGTTTAACCAACATTTTTAACCAGCCAAGCCACATTTTAACCAAACACCATGTTTAACCAACTAAATGGGGGCACTTGGACTAATTGGGTCTGAATTCTGTGGCGACTCAGGGTATCCTTGGCAACTGTTTAGGAGAGAGCTGAGCTTCCCAGAGCTCTGCTTTCAGATGGAGGAGGCAGAAAGGTTAGACTTTCAAAGCTCTTTTTGTCTGTCAGCCAGTGTCTGTAGGCAATCTGTGCTTTTAGAGAGCCTGTCAAATTACAAGGAAGGTGTGGGCGGCCAGATTATTGCCCTTGAATAGAAATATTATACTTTTTCAATGAATGCTGGTCTTGATTAAATAGCTCTCTGGTTAAGAGGCAGCATAGAAAAGTATCTTAACCCTAGTTTAAGAGCAATCTTAAGGGTTACTGTTTCTTTGTATCTTTTCTACCAGAAACTGTCGCTTTGCTATTCATAGGCCCTCCCTGAAAAAGCTCTGCTACTTGAATTGGGCCATTAGTAATATTGACTACGATGACTGGATTCTCTTTACCTTTTTTGCAGAATTGAGTATTTGCTGGAGACTATTTTAGTACAACCTAGTTGCACATCAAAGTATAGCCTAAGGAAATAATTAGAAACATCAAAAAAGCTACAGAAATTCTCAGGATTACTCCTACTAGGAAAACTTTGGAAACACCCAAAATGTCCAGCAATGAGGACTCGTTAAGGAGATCAGAGTACACCATAAGACAGGAGTTTTATATAGCCGTTACAATTTTCATGTAAGAGCGTATTTTGTTTTTTTGTTTTTTTCTTTTTTGAGACAGAGTCTTGCTCTTGGCACCCAGGCTGGAGTGCAGTGGCACAATCTCGGCTCACTGCAACCTCTGCCTCCTGGGCTCAAGCAATTCTCCTGCCTCAGCCTCCCAAGTTCAAGTGATTCTCCTGCCTCAGCCTCCCGAGTAGCTGGGATTACAGGCACCTGCCACCACACCCAGCTAGTTTTTGTATTTTTAGTAGAGACAGGGTTTCACCTTGTTGGATAGGCTGGTCTCGAACTCCTGACCTCAGGTGATCCACCCGCCTCAGCCTCCCAAAGTGTTGGGATTACAGGCATGAACTGCCGCACCCAGTCTATGAGTAGTTTTTAATGGCAACTGTTTACGATGCAATGTTAAAGTAAGACACAAAATTGTATGTTGAACCTGATCTTGACTTAAATCAATAAAGATATACAGATGAAAAGACTGTAGGGAAGTGTACTAAGCTGATAATTATACCAAAGTTGTCACTTGGGCACAGGACTGTAAGCGAATTTTCTTGTATTTTTTTATTTTTTCCCATATTTTCTAATTTTTCACTATAAATATAAATTACTTCAATTTAGGTTAAAGTGTTATTCAACAAAAGCAAAGACAAAATCTTGTAGTTTCAGGGAGGTAATGGTGGAACCTTTAAATTGGAAATTGGTAGTGAGTGGCAGCTGTTGGATGTTAATGTTTAGCACTTACATAACATTTTGCGAGAGGTTTTTAAGGTGTTTGATAGCACCTCAGCTCATTTGCATACCCTCCCTCTGTGGTAGGCAGCAGGGATTGTAATGATTTTATGGATGAAAGAAAGGCCGAGTGTGGTGGCTCATGCCTATAATCCCAGCACTTTGGGAGGCCGAGGCGGGTTGATTGCTTGGGCCCAAGAGTTCGAGACCAGCCTGGGCAATATGGCAAAACCCTGTCTCTACTAGAAATACAAAAATTAGCCAGGTGTGGTGGTGTGTACCTGTAGTCCCAGCTACTTGGGAGGCTGAGGTGGGAAGATCGCTTGAGCCCAGGAGGCAGAGGTTACAGTGAGCAGAGATCGCGCAACTGCACTCCAGCCTGAGCGATAGAGCAAGACTTGGTCTCAAAAAAAAACAAAGCATAGAACAAGCACTGCATTTTCCTCTCATGAAGTCTAAGCTGTGAAAGCAGGGCCATCCCTTATTCACAGAAACATAGATGATTGATTAGGATTGGCAGGGACCTTAAAAACGGTGTGTAGTCCATTACCTCATCAAGAGGAAACTGAGGCAAAACAGTGCATTAGCCAGTATTTGAGAAGATAATTTCCATGCCTTGTTATTTAGGATGAAGGATGTTCTAGAGGAGCTTTTTGGTTTAATAGATAGCATGATTCCTGCTGAAGACCTCAATGAAAAGTGGGGGAACCTTGAATTCTTACAGATTAGACTGGAGACAGGGTAGACAGAAAGAATATTGGCAGCCAGAGACTCTCATGCTTCCTGAATTCCCTGACTGATCAGTGCATCTGATGCTCTCCTTGGCCCCTTGTATTACAACAGCCAGACTATCCTAGCCCTCTTCTGTGAGACCTCTTCTTCACCCCCTTCCCACTTCTGCTTCCTGGGCTCTAGCATACTAGCATATTAGCATACTAGCTAGTATATAGACTCTAGTCTCTAGCATACTAGCCCATCTATGATCACTTTCACATTTAGGTTTCAGGGTATACTCCCCTCAACGTGGTACAAGAATTCTAAGCTTCACTCTCTCCCATTTCTCTGATGTTGTTTGTCAAGGCGGTCACAATCCAGATTCAGAGGAGCCAAATACTCATATTCTCCAACGGTTACCATCACTGATATATAAATTTTTTAACCAGTGCTTAACTGAGGAATAATTTTTTCCATAGCACCCAAGAGTTTGCAGGGATTCAAGAAAAGGCAAGCATGAATGTGACGATGCTACTTTTAGAGTGAAATAGATAGCTGGATTTGTTTTTCGTTTTTTGTTTTAGAAATGGCATCTTGCTTTGTTGCCCAGGCTGGAGTGCAGTGGTGTGATCACATCTCATTACAATCTCAAACTCCTGGGCTCAAGTTATCCTCTCACCTCAGTCTCCCAAGTAGACCTCAGCCTCCCAAGTAGCTGGGACTGCAGGCACACACCAACATGCCCAGCTAATTTGTTTTACTTTTTTGTAGAGATGGAGTCTCACTATGTTGTCCAGGCTTGTCTTGAACTCCTGGCCTCAAGTGATCCTCCCACCTTAGCCTCCAAAAGTGCTGGGACTGCACCTGGCCCATAGCTGAGTTTGAATGGAGGTGCTCCCTTTGGCTAGTTAAACCTTTGCTTCTTTAAGTGTAAAAAGAAGGTAATAAGAACCACATAGACTGGGCACAGTGGCTCACACCTGTGATCTCAGCACTTTGGGAGGCTGAGGAGAGGATGGCTTGAGCCCAGGAGTTTGAGACCAGCCTGGGCAACATAGCAGGACTCCATCTCCACAAATAAAATAAAATAATAAGAATATTGGCCAGGCATGGTGGCACACACCTGTGGTCCCACCTACTCAGGAGGCTGAGGTGGGAGGGGATTACTTGAGCCCAGGAGTTTGGGGCTGCAGTGAGCTGTGATCATGCCACTGCACTACAGCCTGCATGGCAGAGGAGCCAGACCTTGCCTCAAAAAAAAAAAAAAAAAAAAAAAGAACATAATAGCCGTGGGCCAGGAGAGAAAGAAAGGAGATGCTACCTCAGCTCCACTACATACAGACAGGTGAACAAGAAACTACAGGAGAGAGAACTTCTAAAGGGCTAAACAGAGACACCCAGAGGACACCCAGAGGAGTGCAGAAAGGGCAATTTGTATCCAATATCTGTGCTAGTCAGGGCTAGGGCTAGGGTATACTATGCTGCAGAAACAAGTAAGTCTGGAAACATCAGGAGCTTAGTACAGCAAAAATCGATTTTTTGCTCAAGCAAAATTTGATGTGCATCACCGGGGCCCTGCCCCATCTGGGGACCCCGGGATGCAGTTATCTTCCATCTGGTGTTGCCACCAACAGGCAGCTTCAAGGGTCACTGAGGCAGGGAAGAGAGCACTAAAAAGGCCATGCACTGGCTGTTAAACATTGTGTCCAGACATGACACATGTCACCTCCACTCATATTTCATTGACTAAAACCAGCCACATGGCTTTGCCTAACTCCTAGGAGATTGGAAGTTTAGAAGAGCACATGGGCTATGGGTGACCATTAAAAGTCTCTGCCACTGTACTAATGTTAATTGAGCCCTCCCTATGTGCCAGGCACTGTTCTCAACACTGTATATGGCTGATCTCATTTAATCCTCAACCTTATGAGGTAGTTACTAATATCTGTATTATATTGTACAGACAATGCACTGAGACCCAGAGAGTTTAGGTAACTTGCTGGTGTCTCATAGCTAGTAGGTGGTGGGGTCAGGATCAAAGCCAAATAGACTTTAGGGCCTGAGTTCTTAACCTCTGCACCTGCCCCCTCTCTAATGCCATCTCTCCTGGAGGGATTTCTGTAAAATTATAGGCAATGTAAATAAAGCACCTCATATGCAGTGTCTGACATGTAATAGTTCTCCACATATGGCAACTGTTTCTATTATTATTGTTGTCGTTATTGGCTACCTAAGTCCCTCTGACTCAAGGCAGGGTATAAATAGATGACTGTGTGATAAAGCTTCATTAAAATGTACCTATTTTGTCCTGGAATCTGGGGTTGCATGGAATATTTTAATATAACATTGCAGAGAAGTATCAAGTAAATGCCATCACCGGGAAGGATTTTAGCAAGTCGTGCCCATGCTGACCCGGTAATGGCATGAAAGCAAAGTCTGCATTTTAATTACCGCCCTGCCATGTCTCGTTACTGGTATCTGCAAGGCTTCTCTGAGCAAAATTGAAGGATACAATAGTCGTTTATTTTGTATTTGTTTTCATTAAACATTAGCACTGATCTTGACTTGTTCTGTAGGTACTTAAAGCACAAATACTGCGTTGTGAAGTGATTTCTGAACCTCTTTGTGCAGCAAAAAATATATCTGGTCTTGAAGTGACTCCCCTGTCTCTTTAATTGACATCACTCCTGCTTCTTCTCAGGAAGGCTCAGCACCTAGAGGCTTCCTGATGTGTGGGTGGGTGAGCAGGTAGCACTACCCTGGAAAAAGGAGCTGTTCTGGATCCTCTAGATTTTCATAGACCAGTGAAGGATATCATTGAGTTTGTGGAAGGACTGGGGCAGTTAATGGTGTGCATAAACCTGTGTGATTGTGGTGGTTGGTACCATAGCTTCTTGCCAGGTAGGAGTTGGAATGCAAATTCTTAGTACTTGAGAGACATTTCTCCTTCTTCTTTAACACTGGGAATTGGAGGATAATTCCTTCTTCTTTCCTACCTTCTTTCAAGGAGCCTGATTTCTGCCATAGGCTGTAGCCCATCGTTTTTGACAAAACAAGATGCACTCCTAGGGGTGTCTCATGGGGTAAACTCCGGGGTGGACAGTGCTGTGCTTAGCAGTGCGCCAGGAGAGAAAGATAGGAGAGGCTACACCAGCTCCACCACACACAGACAGGTGAATGAGAAACGACGGGAGAGAGAACTTCTAAAGTGCTAAACAGAGACACTCAGAGGAGTGCAGAGAGGGCAATTTTTATCCAATATCTGTTTCTGTTGCCCAAGTGTCAATACATAATCCAAAGATCCTTCAGAACAACATTCACTTAAAAGCCAAAACGATACTGGAGGATCGAGCCAAGGGTGACTGAATCACATATGTGGACGCCTCTTTTATTCTGTTCAGAACCCACAGGTATTACTGTGTCTGAGAACTAAGTAGGTCACGTTAGGTAATGAAATTCCCCAGTATCATTTTGGCTTTTCACTGAACATCCTTCTGAAGGATCTTTGAATTAGGTATTGACACTTTGGCATTGGCAACATACCGGATAAAAATTTGGCAAGTCTTTAAAAAGAAGTATCCTGTAAAATAACATATACTCTATGATTACAACTATATAAAAATACCTATATATGTGGCCAGCCTCCAGACAGAACTATACATAGTGAAGGAAGTTATATTATAATGGTGAGATTATACAAGAATTTTTTATAAATGTTTTTGATATTGTATTGCCCCTATTTTAATGAAGGAAGAACAAATTATTATTCTGTCATAGCCAAAATATGACATTTTAACAAATCAATGGGAAAAGCATCAGTGGTGAAGTTCAGAGAGAGAATCTTTAAAATAACTGAAAAATAGTCACATTGCAAGGAAATGCTGACCTTTGGGCAGAGAACTTGAAAGGGGGAAAATTTTAGGAAAATACAGGAGGCTTTTTAGAAGTCAGTAGATCCTAGTCATTAGGGATTTGCTATTGATATTTTTCAAACGTCAGAGCAAAGCTAAGAGCATTCTAAATTTTTTTTATTGAGATGGAGTTCCGCTCTTGTTGCCCAGGCTGGAGTGCAATGGCGCTATCTTGGCTCATTGCAACCTCCGCCTCCCAGGTTCAAGCAGTCCTCTCCTGCCTCAGCCTCCTGAGTAGCTGGGATTACAAGCGCACACCACCACGCCCGACTAATTTTTTTGTATTTTTAGTAGAGACGGGTTTTCTGCATGTTGGTCAGGCTGGTCTTGAACTCCCTACCTCAAGTGATCCGCCTGCCTCAGCCTCCCAAAGTGCTGGGATTACAGGCGTGAGCCACCACGCCCGGCCAAACATTCTAAATTTAAGAAGAAAAAAATTATCCATAATACAGAAATGCCACAAACTAAACCATCTTCCATCTTTCTATTTGTTCCTTATACTCTAGCATTTGCCCGTCTATATCCAAATATTTCACGTAGCTTTAGATACCTTTTATTCAGTTCCACCCCCCACCCCGCCCCGTGCTACAGAAGACATAAGTATTTTTACCCGATACTTTATTAATTTAAGTATTCAAAAAAAGCATTACTGATTACATTTTAAAACACTGTTATTCTTGAACATTTGTTGACTTGAACTATCTGACCTTCTCTAAAAAAAAAAAAGATTATCCAGATGATAGCTAAAAGGAAAGGGATGTCAGGCTTGTCATCTTCCACTTGAACAGAGATGAGGAAAGGTGATGGTCACAGTGACCTGGACGCCACCCCTCTGGGATGCCTTGGCCAGAATCTGCAGCGGAGGGCACTGGCCCTAAAGTCCCTTCTAATGCTTCAAGCGTTTGGTTCTACATTCTAGAATTTTTAGAGGCTGACATTCTAGAAAGGTGAGCTGCAGATGAAGACCCAGCACAGATCCTGCGCCAGAATCTTCTGGTGGCCTGTGCTGGGGAAACAGGGTGCCCGTATGGGGTTCAGAGCCCAGGAACCTGCCTTCAGGAACTTGCCTGGCCTGTCCAATCCTAAGCTTTGCGCTTTTAAAACCAAATTGCTTTTTGCAGTTTAAGCTCCTGGCCATTTCCTGTTTTGTCCTGATTCAACCTGCAGAGCCGGATTGCACCCTCTTGGCCGGGTCCTGGGAGAGCAGCCGCCTCCAGCGCCTCAGCTGTGCTCGGCCAAGTGGAACCCCTGAACAAATGCCCTCGGTAGCGCTCCCGGCCTGGCCAGCTGCAGTTGGAGACATAGCGCCATCTAGTGGAAGAAAGAAAACAGCCCCCAGTTGCTTTTTTTTTTTTTTTTTTTTTTTAATTAGTGGAGAAACCTTGAAATGGACTGAGAGAGAATCAACCGTCCTCGTTTGATACCAAAGGAGCTTGAGGCCAAAGCAAATCCAGAGAAGGAAGTGGATTTCCTGAATGTCACACAGCCAGCCAGTGGCAGCTTTGACGCTACAGAATCTCATCATTTGAGACACAGTTCAGCAGTCTTGGCACCATGCCATGGTGAGGAAACCAGAAGGTGAAAAAGCTAATTTCGGTTGAGTGGCATTTCAGAGCTCGCTGAGGTGGAGGTGAACATATGCTGGGGGCTGATGTCTAAAGAGAAGTTGTCAGTTATTTACTGTTCTACAGAATGCCTTGGCTGGAGTCTCAGTGATGGGTGCAGGGCTAGAGAGAATTCAGTTGTCTGCCTTGCCCCTTACACTCCAATTGGCCCTGAAACTCACACAGGATAAGATCATGTGAATTACACTGGGTTAGGGAGCAAGAGAGGCCACAGAGGGTCACTTGTGCCCTGCAGGTAGAGAAGGGAACGAGAGTTTATGGAATGTCGGCCCCAGCGTTTCTTTTCCCCTTTTCCCTGATAAGGAGAAATTTGAGCCTCTGATCTCAGTTCTACCTCCTTCTCCTGCTTCTTAGAAACTCCAGCAACTCTGGGTTTCTGGTCTTGAGATTCCAGACAAGGGGTGGGGCCAGCACCCTTGTTTTCTGCTCTCTGGAGACTGCCGTGACCTGGATGAAACAGGACTGCTGTGAGGAACTGCGCAGTACTTGGACTTCTCAGCCAATCTACAGCTAAAAGGCATATCCACGCAGTAGACTGTTGCCCACGATTGTGGAGGGGGAAATGCCAGCTGCATTATTCAGTGTCAGTTTCAGGGGTGGAGGGAAAGGTTAAAACCAATGCCTAACTTCATTCCTTCAAAAGAAAATCCTAAATGTTGACTTGAAACATATGGCTATGCTTTGGGATACATCGTAGTCTAGTTTCTCATGGCTATCCTAAAACAGCAAAAGGATCTCTCGGCTGCATTCTCTTCCTTCAGAGCCTGGGCACTTCCCTTAACTCCTAGACCATCATCCCAGCAGGAAGGACCAACCCCATCTTGCCTTAAACCGAAGGTTGCTGGCAGAGTTTCAAGCTGTACACGTTAGTATGAAGGGTGCGCAGTTAACCTTTAAACTCACTCCTTTGATTTCATTTTTTAAAAAGCTGATTTGAGTAAGGGAAACTTTCAATGCCCTTTTCTCTTGTAGCCTAGGGAATCTGACTCAGAGACCTTTGTGGAGTGGAATGTCCTGAACTGGCCAAGACTTGACAAACCCTCAGGTGCCCAGGGCACTGGCCGAGTCACAGTGCAGCATCACATGGCCTGGTTTGCCCCAGGTTTGCCCCAAGCTGCCCCTACACAGAGAGCTGGCCCCTCTCCAGGGCCTGCTCCACCTGGTTCTGTCTCCTCTCCAGGGTCACTGTCCTGCCCCTCCAAAATGCTTCTCCTCCAACGCACTTGGTTACAACTGGGCTTTGTTTCAGTGCCCGGGAGCCTGTTGAGAGGTAGACTCATAGACAGTTCGGTTTTCCAGGCCAACACATCCTGGAAAAGGGGTTGTAAAGAATATCTTCATGATGCAGACCATATTTTCCCACAGAAACACCGTCATAACTGGGGTGTGCTTCTAACCAGAGACCTGGCTCCAAATGCATCCCAGTGATATCCCCAGCATAGTCTAAAAGCCAGTGTATCCTGAAAGCTCTGTGATCATTTATCAGAAGAACTCTCAGACAAGCCTTTCGCCTTTGACACTGGCAGGGCCCTCAGCGTGTGACTCAGTGTCCTGCACTGAGCCTGTCCCTCCCCAACCACACATGCCAGAGCCCCTTTCCTTCCTCTCCTGGCCTTGATCTTGAGACTGTTAGCCTGCTAGTTGTTCTGCATTGGCTGGTTCTTCTCTTTTCCTTACTGAATTCCTTTCACTAAAAGACTTTTGAACAATTCACAATTTCATATGCCTTTCCATTCCTGCAACTCCCACATGACAGAATCCACCCTGTGATGAGCCCCAGACTGTCATAACAGCAACCCTCCACAGATGACTAAGCCTAAGGGAACCCCCATGTAACACAGGTCAGAGCCCTCACACAGCCTGAAGATACCTCAAATCCTCTATGCCTTAAGGTGAAAGGGTAGCTAAGTAGGACATTCCTTTTCCCAAAAGATGTTTACTGAGTTCTTTCCATGTGTCAGTATTTTCCAAGGCTCTCAGGAGACAGGTGCGAATAAAACAGACAGGGCAGCCGTGGTAGCTCACATCTGTAATCCCAGCACTTTGGGAGGTCAAGGTGGGAGGATCACTTGAGCTTAGGAGTTCGAGACCAGCCTGGGCACATAGGGAGACCCATTTCTAAAAAAAAAAAAAAAAAAAAAAAATTAGCCAGGTATGGTGGTGTGCACCCGTAGTCCCAGCTACTCAGGAGGCTGAGGTGGAAGGATCCCTTGAGCCCAGGAGGTTGAGGCTGCAGTGAGCCATTATCATACCACTGCACTCCAGTTGAGTGACCGAGTGAGACCCTGTCTCAAAAAACAAACAAAAGCAAAAACAGATGAAAAAGTTTTGCTTATATGGAGCTCTCAGGGGAAGGTATAAATGGCATTTGTCCAATGAGCAGAAAGGCTTGGGAGTCAGGAAGTCTAAGGAGCTAGTCTAGATGCCTCCACTCAGAGTGGAGGCTAAGTCACTCCTTCTCTGATCCAATCTCCTCATCTGGAGAATGAAAAGATCAGACTTGGTCACATGGAAGGGCTCTCAACTGTGACCCGATGAGGGCGCTTCGATTCGTGACCCTATAGACTCTTTGGCTTGTACTAGATGGACTCTTAGGTTTCTCAGCCAAGAAACTAGAGCTCCCCTGCGTCTCCTTCAGTGGAACATTTGAGCCAACTTCCCTCTCTGCCCCCACAATTCTTTTCCGCTTTGCTCATTCTTTGGCCTTAAGAAAGAAAGAAGAGAGAACACATCTCCATCACGTTCACCTGCCTGCCTTCCCCTCTTATTCCCCTTGTACCCCTGCCTTCTCCATTTTTATGTGGTCACAAACATTTTTCAAGGACAGCTTTAAGTGACCCCCTTCTTCAAAGATGGCTTTTGTGGGTGGAATGCCTCTTTGGGGTCACTGTGATGCCTTTGGGGGTATCTGTCCCCTTAAGCATGCCCAAGGAAGCAGTGGATAGATCCCGGGGAGGGATTCAGTGCAGTTGGTGCAACAGAACCACTGGAAACCAATTAACAGGCTGAACACCAGAGTAAGGACGGTGGCCAAAGAACAGGCACCCTGTGGTAAACAATTACCAGTGTGGGTAGGAATGGCAATGTAGGTCAGCTCTCAGCCAGGAAAACATTTCACAAGTGCAAAATGCGAATCCTTCTGGAAGTGGAATTTAGGGAAAGAGTTGTTTTGTTTTCTGTATTTGGGAGGATGACCACCTGGTCACTCTGCACCTCCCCTTGGTTTCTAAGATAGCTGGTCTTGGCATCCACCTCCCTCCAAAAGAAAGTGGCTCAGAGGCCTTTCTAACTTTGACCTTCCAGCTGATAATCCTGATGGACGAGGCCAGTTCCTGCTTTATGGACCAGGTCTGGGCTCCAGATAGTGTGCAGGCGTTGTACGTCCACGTTTTGGGAGACACTGGATATTTTTTGGCATGGAAGTATTTGATTCTTTCTTGTTTTTTTTATCTTTTGAGAATACACAACTTTTAGCATCTAGAGTACTTGTAAAGATTTGACGTTTTACATGAGTGTCTAGGGAACCTGAAATTAAGGTCAATGTCCAGGCTTTAAGGACTATTCTGTAAGGGATTTGGTCAGCAGAAACAGGAGACTTTGGGGCTCAGATCTGGTCTAAAGGCTCAGGTCCATATGAGCCACTGTGACATTTAACTTCCTAACTTGGCGTGGGCACAGGCTCTTTGAGTTTACAAAGTGTTTCCATGTTTCTTCTCTCTCTGTTCCTCAGAACCGTTTTGGAAAGCAGGCAGGGCAGGTGTTAACATCTTTGCATGTTGGATAAGGTTCAAAAAGGCTAAAGCTTTTTTAAAAAAAGTAGAGATGAGGTCTTGCTATGTTGCCCAGGCTGGTCTTGAACTCCTGGCCTAGAGCAATCCTCCCACCTCAGCCTCCCAAAGTGCTGGGATAACAGTCGTGAGCCACACCTGGCCAAGAAAGGCTAAAGCTTGTAAATGGCAGTCAAGACTGGAGTAAGATCTCCTAGTATGGAGGCCAGGAGTCTTTTCCCCAGACAATAGTGTAATTAGGTGGTCTTCTGAGAGAACCCTGCTCAGACAGGGCAGTTGTACTAGTGAAAACATATTTCTGGTATCTAGCTGTTAACCTTATTCTAGGAAATACTTGGATTCAATAATAACTCAAGGGAGGTTGGGCCCACCACATTGCTTGCTATCAGCATGTGGCCCACTGGATACCACCTTCCCTAGAAGGCCCAAGCCACAGAACTCTGACAGGCATTTTCCTGGGTGGTTCCTGATTCTGCTTCAAGAAGACCAGAGGAGAAACTGCATCTTCTAAATATCTGTGGCTCCCTAGGGAAGCGAGAGTTGCCATTTCAAACGGCTTCAGAGGCTCCGCTCTCTGCTCTCTGACCTCACTCCAGTGCGTCTTTCCCCTGAGTCTGCATTCCCTACTGGCACACTTTGACCTCTGGATTATGGGGGAGTACTGGCCGAACCCCACTATCTTCACCTTCTCAGGCACTGCATGGGACATCTCTTTGGCATACGGCCCTAATGATGGCAGAACTTTCTGCTAGCCTTTTCTTTTCTTTTGGATGCGGGGTCTCACTCTGTCATCTAGGCTGGAGTGCAGTGAGGCAATCATGGTTCACTGCAGCCTTGAGCTCCCAAGCTCAAGCGATCCTTCCGCCTCAGCCTCTTGAGTAGCTGGGACTACAGGTGTGCACTATTGCACCTGGCTAATTTTTTAAAAAATCTTTTTGTAGAGACAGAGTCCCACTGTGTTGCCCAGGCTGGTTTGCTGGCCTTTTCATAAAAGAACAAAGAACTGTCATCCTTAACTTAGCAACGTAAACCTCCATCCATGAAAAGCACCTGCTGACAGCTAGTCATTTTTAAGAAATATAGCATTTCTTAAAATGGCACATGAGAAAGTTTGCAGAAGCAATTGTCTAGAACCCTTCTGGTCTTGCTTCGCACTGCCAGCTGAGTTATCTTCCTAAGTGAATCACAGTAGAATCCTGCTTTGACGCATTTCTAACCAGTTGGACCAGCTGCAGCTCATACTTCCCTCATCTCCCCAAATAGCATTCCATGCAGTAAATAGTAGGTTGGTCCAAAAGTAATTGTGGTTTTTGCCATTACTTTTAAATGGCAAAAACCGCGATTACTTTTGCACCAACCTGATACTTGGCATGAAACAGCTTCCAAGGCACTCTCTAGAGCCTCATTATAGAGGGGTCAATGTTAGGGGCAAAGGAATTCATTGTGCACCTGTAGGAGTTTAATGTCTCTTTTTTAAGCCAGGAATTGAGAAGTGTAACTAATGAGCACGCCGTGAAAGCCACAGACCACCTCATTAAATGTCAGAGCCATTTCCCAGCTTGGGGAGAAATGAACATCCTCAAAGAAAACTCACCTCATCAATTAATGAAGACTTTTTTTAATGTGGTAAATATTCAACAGACATTTCTAATAGACAAAGAGCATTCACCAGAGGACTTAAAGAAGAAAAGCCCCAGATTTCTGGTGGGATGTGGAGGGAGGAGGGTGGTGAGAAGGAAGAGCCTTCTCTATATGGTGTACTCCGTTGTCAAGAAGCAGCTGGTTTGTGGTTTCAGGATGCAGATGATTTTCAGTGGCTCTCCCTTCCTTTCAAGGACCCTCCGTCATTGTAGGTATTGCTTACTCTTCTAGAGCCACCATTAGGATTGTTGTGTGGTTGAAAGAGAGAATCCAGGCCGGGCACGGTGGCTCAAGCCTGGATCTCAGCACTTTGGGAGGCCAAGGCGGACAGACCGCCTGAGGTCAGGAGTTCCTAGACTAGCCTGGCCAACATGGTGAAACCCCGTCTCTATTAAAATAAAAAAAAAAATTAGCCGGGCATGGTGGCCTATGCCTGTAATCCCAGCTACTCAGGAGACTGAGGTAGGAGAATTGCTTGAACCCAGAAGGCAGAGGTTGCAATGAGCTGAAATCACGCCACTGCACTCCAGCCTGAGTGGCGGAGCAAGACTCCGTCTCAAAAAAAAAAAAAAAAAAAAAAAAGAGAGAGAGAGAGAGAGAATCCACCAGGTACAGTGGTGCACACCTGTAGTCCCAGCTACTTTGGAGGTTGAGAGGCAGGAGGATTACTTGGGCCCAGGACTTTGAGGCTGCAGTGAGCTATGGTCTTGCTACTGCACTCCAGCCTGGGTAGCAGAGCAAGACCTTCTCTCAAAAACAAAACAAAAAAAAGTTTTTTTAAAAATGTAATATGTGTACAGCTTCACCTACCCTTTACTGAACAGCATGTGTTGTTCTTACTTGTTAAACACTATGAACAGCAATTCTTAGGTTCCACTGCGAGGATGAGACAAACTTAAGGCTGCCTACGTATGTTTAAAGCAAAAGCAAAACAGAATCCATTTAAAAAAAATTTTTAAAAGCTAGGCACAGTAGTGCACGCCTGTAATCCCAGCTACCTGGGAGACTAAGGTGGGAGGACCCCTTGAGCCCAGGAGTTCAAGGCCAGCCTGGTCAACATAGCGAGACCCTGTCTCAAACAAAACAAAACAAAACAATCACAACAAAAGAGAATCCACAAAAAGCTTATGCTTCAGTGCCTGACACACAGCAAGCGTTCGGGAGTATTTGCTGCCTTACGTTATTTAAGATACCATTATTGGGGGAGGACAGTATCCCTTTGTCTGAAAGGGGAAATAGAGGCAGAAGTCAAGGAGAACTGGTGGCCTTGGCCACTGCAGAAGGTCCCATCTGCTCTTGGGCGTACCTGTCACAGGCCAAGCTGTGAAAGTGACAGTGACAATGACAGTGTTGGAGAAAGTGTTGGAAGAAGCCCAGACTGCATGTCCACGGGCACTGGTCAGGCACCAACAGCAGCCCTCCAGGGTATGTTGGCGGTCTGGGTTATGTGAAGACAGCAGTGGGGTTGCAAATACAAAGGCTCCAGGCTGTCCTTTATCCAAGAGCCTTATTCATTGCCTGGTGCCTTGCAGCAAGGCCCTGCTTACACTGCACCAGCCTCAGCATAGGCCTCCAAACGGACCTCCATGCCTCCTGTCGGTCTCACTCTTGGCTCCCCTGCATGCAGCCGCCAGAGAGGCCCTTCTAAGATGAGCTTCTGACTTGGGTCCTTATACAGCCCTGGATTAAAATCGCCACTGGCTCTCCTTTGCCTACAGGTCAAATCCACACACCCTGGCGTGGTCTTCAGGGACCTTTGCAATCCCCTTGCCTAACTATCTCTCTGGAAGCGTTGGCACTAGCCACTCTGAACTCGCCATGTGCTGGGAGGGCAGGCCCTTTCTCCTTCCAAGCTCAGGACATGCCCTTTCCCCTGCCTGGAAGGCCCTTCCCTACCCCCTTCTCTGCCCAGCAAGCTCCTGTTTCACCAATCAAAACTCAGAGGCAGGGTGGCCTGCCTGTGTGGCCTTTGCTGACTTCTTCCAACAAGGGCCTTCCTGCAGCTACCTGGTAGGGCAACCCTCACACACCAGCTAAAACTCTTGTGCCTCCCTTATAGACGATGACCTCTTCCAGGGCAGGCCTGTGTCCCTGAGGCCTGGCCAGAACCTGATGTTTAACAGACATTAGGTGTTTGATGAATGCAGTGCCCTCTGTATGCAATGCCAGGGTTTACAGCAATTTTCTAAAAGTCTGACTTGATGGGTAAGATGCAGTGTTTGAATTGAGTAAAGGAATTTCTTTCTTTTTTTTTTTTTTGAGACGGAGTCTCGCTCTGCTGCCCAGGCTGGAGTGCAGTGGTATGACCTTGGCTCACTGCAAGCTCCGCCTCCCAGGTTCACGCCATTCTCCGGCCTCAGCCTCCCGAGTAGCTGGGACTACAGGCGCCCGCCACCACACCCGGCTTATTTTTTGTATTTTTAGTAGAGACAGGGTTTCACTGTGTTAGCCAAGATGGTCTCGGTCTCCTGACCTCGTGATCCGCCCGCCTCGGCCTCCCAAAGTGCTGGGATTACAGGCGTGAGCCACCGCGCCGGGCCGAGTAAAGGAATTTCTTTTTTGTCTGTAGCCTAAGAAATAAAAACCTGTCTGATAGGCAGGAGGTGGGGGTTGGGGAGTTTCTCTTCTCCATCTTCTGTTGCCTCCTCAGACTCAGTTGCACCCCAGCTCTGAAAGGGACCCCGGGGAGTGTCTGCTGTGGTTACTTTCCATCTCTGTCTTCGCACACTGTTTTGTGAAGGAACCTTCTGCTCGCCCGATATGTTTCCTGCTATTTGAGAGGCGGCCGCCCTTGCCGACCCCACTGCCACTTTCTGCATGGGGCTTGGGTATTGCAGAACAATGTAGCCTGGCCTTGGATAACACTCTTTGGGACTTGCCATATGTGGTCTCTTTCAGCCTCCTTCAAAGGCACAGTGTGAACATTTACACCAGAAATTGTCCTAGACATGAAAGTTGTGTCATTAATGATTAAAGGATGGTAAACACCATGTAATCACCTCCTCATTTTTGTAATAACAAAATGCCAAAGCACTAGGGCCTGGACTTGAAATGTCCTCTGAACTCTGTAGCAGGGGCTCTCATCTTGAGTTGGGGGGGTCAAAGTATTTCAGAACCACCCGCCGGTTTTTCCTGCACAGATGGGCTGGCTGATCCTGGTGCCCCTTCCCCCCTGCCCCCCAGATTCTAAATGCCCCTCCTCACCCCTTTGCCTCCTCTGTCCTACCACAGTCACCGAGCAGGATTTCGCCATTAGAGACACTGGGTCTGAATTCCAGCCCTCTGCTCAGTGGCTGTGCCACCTTGGCCAAGTTGCTCTTCCTCTCTGAGTCCCATTTCCTCCTCTGTAGAATGGAGGTAAGACGTTTGTCTCAGGGGAACACCCTGAAGATCAAACGAGAGTCTATGAAGTTCTTAGTAGACACCAAAAACAAGTTCGTTCCATTCTCCTCATCGCTCCCTTGTTTTAGCTAGAAATTCACCCCAGGTTCCACCGAAGAAACAGCACCCCAGATGGCCATGTAGGAAGTTCTCTGGGCACTTTCACTGTCTGGACAGTGCAGCTTCGACACAGAAAGAGTGAGGCCTTGGGCAAAACAGAGGCCATCTTCTTCTTTCTACTACCTGGGGAAAGCTCTACACACAGACCAGGCACTTCATGGCAAGGGGTTCCACAGATTTGAACTCATGTCTGGGCCAGCAGAGGTGGGGGGCATTGTGGTGCATTTCCATGGGGGGTGGTGAAAGGTAGTAAGCTCTCTCGGAGGTATGCCAGGTAGCGTTGTAGAGTGACCAAATGGCCTGGCTGTGAGAGAGGGACCAAGAAGAAGCACCTGGGGAGAGGGTGAAAGCTGACTGATGAGGCAGGGCCATAGCAGGGCTATGTGGGCAGTGGACAGAGAGCCCTTGGTGGCCCACCAGCCATTTGACTCCCTGCTCAGGGCTACTCCTCTTACTTTAAGGCTGCATTTGAGCACACTGCAAGCATGTCCACCCATGTTCTTGAGCTCACTGTTTTTAAAATGGAGACAAGTCCCTAGCTTACAAAGTGGTTGGCAAGGATGGTGACAATGATGCTGTCCAGGTGCCATGTTGGATGCTGAGAGCTTCATGTGTATCCACACGTTTAATTTCCACAACCCTGGGAGGTAAGTACACTAACAACCCGTGTTTTCAACACTGGGAACTAAGGCACAGAGAGGCCAACTAACTGCCCAAGGTGGCCTGATGGGTAGGTGGGAGACCTGGAATTGAGCTCTGGTGATCTGGGCCCACGGAGCTTGCACTTCACCACCCATCATGCTATAGAAAGAGCTCTTTTTGCCTTTGCAACTTAAATGACTTTTTGTGGCTCAGGTTGTCCTCCGGTAGTTGAGGTTAAGTCAGCAGCACTGGCTTAAAGAAGATACATCTAGGAATCTGGAGATTCCTCTTCCTCTTAGATAATGAACCTTTAGGTTGCCATTTTCCAAAGGCCTCGAACCAATGCAAGAGGAGTGTGCTCTTGAGTTCATGGGACGCTCATTTATTATTCAATATGTGCTTACCAGCCAGGCACTGGGTGCCCGGGGCACAGACAGGCAAGGCCCCTGCTCTCATGAACCTTATATTGGGGTTGGGGAAACAGGTGATAAATAAAAAAGCCAACAAATAAGATAATTTCAGGTAATCATAAAAAAATGAAGAAAAGCAAAGGCAGGTTAATGGGGTACAGACTGAACAGTAGTTGGAGAAGCGGGAGGAGAATGGGGAAATGACACGCTGGTACAACAGGCAGGTTGTTCTGTAGGAATTTTGAACTCAACATTCCCTAATTCTGTGATCTCCTTCAGGCAGAGAAAATGTCATTTGACTTGTACAGCAACCTCTACACACACCCACTTGCCCAACCACCCTATCCTGACATAAGGTATGTCAGTTTAGGCATAGGCCAAGCATTAAATAAGGGAAGATGTTCTCCAAACGCCAGAGCTTCTGGAGCTCAGCTAGGCTGTGAGCCTCCTTGTTCACCTGGCCCCCAGTGTAAATGCTTCAGAAACATAGTCCCCTGCAGGCTGGCTACTGGCTGGGTCAGAGGGCTGATAGCAATTGTTGAATCTCAGATCTGAGCATTTTGCAGAAAAAAGCCTGTTTGCACTCACAACTTTGCACCCTTGCAACTTAAATGACTTTTTGTGGCTTAGTTTTGTGCCTATGATGCTGAATTGCTTTTTGTTTTTTAAAGCAGGATCTTTAACAGTTTCACTTCTGAGAGGTTGACACCTATTAACTACAGTGCCCACTGCTAGGCACCAAGAGGCACAGCAATGAATTAGCCACAAGCTGACCTTGCAGGGCCTTAAAGCCTTGTGGAAGAGGCCAGATGTGCACTGGTTCTTTCCTACTCAGCCCTTCGACCCTCAGCTCCTGTGTTACTTTCCAGAGGCCTCCCCCATCCTCAATCTGTGATTCCATAATACCCTTGAATTTATTCATCATTCCACACTCACTGGGCAACTGCCCTGTGCCAGGCACTGTTTTAGGCACCGGGGATGCATCGGTGAAGAAAATTGACAATTGTGCTAATCTCGTGATAGATACGATAGCTTTCTGTGTACCTCTCTGCCTCCCTGCACTGGGCTGGGGGCTCCTGGAGGGCAGTGGGCACATCTTTCTTTTTGTATCCCCAGTGCTTCGCATAAAGCAGGTGCTCAGCAAGTGTCTGTGGAGCAAATAGAGAAATGACAACAATAGAAGATAGGTAGCTGCTAAAATAAAAATGAGCATTTGTACCTATTTTTACAGGTGTCAAAGCATTCTCCATGCATGTTATTTCATCTGACTCTTCACAACAACCCCTCACAGAGCACTTGTTTCCATTTGTGGGTGGGAAGATGGAGGCTTGGAGAAACAATGACCCACCCAGACGAAGAGCATGGGACACTTGATTCCGAATCCTCTGCTCTTTCTACACCACATCGGAGTGTTTTATAAAATGATTTGAGGGAGATAATGAGCTGGAGAAACTCAAGAGAGGGAGAGGTCTCTTCTGGCCAAGCTTCAGGGAAATCAGGGCTGAAGCTGACACGGAAAGGTGGCCTCCTGGCAAATGGTGCTAGGGTCGAGGAAGAGGAAGCCTGAGCAAAGATATGAGAACAGGGCAGCTCTGGAGAGTCACAGACCATAGGTGTTGGAAGGGACCTTGAAATGACTTCATCCAGCCCAGAAGTTCTTAGCCCAGCTGAGCCTTAGCATTCCCTGGGGAGTTTCTAAAAGAGTGGTTCCCAGAATCCAGCTCCAGAGACATTAATTCAGTTGATATGGGGCAGATCTTTTTTAAAAGTTCCAGAGTCTTTTGGATGTGGAGTCCCCATTTTAAAAATCCATTATTCTATTTTTGCCCATTGGATAGTCTTAGAATTCAAAAGCCATTTGGGAGGCATTGCTGGCTACACTGAGTGGGGGTTACCCATCCCAATCTGTAGAAAGCGTGCTGTCTGGGATTTGCTGGTGACTTTCTGCATTTCCCCTAATGCTTGCAGCCTGGCCTTTGTCTGCCAGCCACACCCCCGTTTACACACTGGTCTTCCAGTTCCTCTGCCTGAATGTGAAGGGACAGCCTCTTGGGTGGACTGTGAATGTGCATGTGAGTTTCTCTCTTGAGCAGGTGTCTGTGACTCACACCTTGGACTTCTTGGAGGATGGGACTGAGGACTCTAGACAGGTTGATGCCAGATGCCTTGGCTGGCAGGCCTGCTAGGGAATGATCTGAGCAGGGTAGTGTAGCCTGAACAGGAAAGACCAAGGGCAAGAGCATTTTCAGTAAGACCCACGAATGTCTCCTCAGTGGCAGTGGGGACAAACGCTGTCTGCAGAGTGAACTGATTTCCTGTGCTCCCAGACTGGCCTTTGCCTCAACCTGCCTCTGACACCTCCTCCACGCTCTTTTTTTTTTTTTAAATCCAAATTAAAAGGCATTGGAAAACCATGGCTTGGTAGCCCTGGTCCTCAGACTGAATGCTAAAGGCTCTGACCAGGCTGCTGCGAAGTGGAGCAATCAGACATCCTTCCAGAGACTGTTTATTGTAGATGAAGAGGACTATTTCCTGCCACTGTTGTGCTAGTCAATATCTCACTTGACTATGGACAAGTGAGATAAAAGGCTAGTATTGTTCTTACCATATATGCCCGTTTGAAATTCACATGGCTCTTCCCACTAGATTGGAAATTCCTCGAGAGCAGAGACCAGTCTGGTTCATGGTCATGGTCATGTCCCATGTCTGTTGCATGTACATGTTCCATCTGTTGGCTCAACAAAAAGATATGTATTTAAATAAGATTTGATTCATTAAAATCTTGCATGCATTTTCAAGACCATGTTCAAGACCATACATACTTTGAGAGGTGTAATGCTTCATGTAAATATGAATAGTAAGAACAAAGACATTTCTCTCTCAGCCCCCAGCAGTCCTACTTTCCTTGGCTTTAATTGGAATAGAGTGTCTGGATTATGACAACAAGGTAACTGTGCCTTCATGTTTTCATTTTAGTATTAAAAGCGTGTTGAGAGGCATGGGAAATGTTAATACTTAATAGTAATCAGCAGCATGGAAAGTTTTTGAAGTTTAGTTTCCATTTTCAATCAACAAAATTAGGGAAAATTTTAAAAAGCAGTAACCACAAAACTGAAGACGCTACAATGAAGTTGTTACGTGCTTTGCTATATAATGCATTGAAAAGTAAAAGCAAAATCCATAAAAATTTTTATGTAATTTGACCTACCAATCCTATTCCTGGACATTTGTCCTAAAGAAGTAATTCAAAAGATGTAAAAGCTACCTAAATGAAGATTTCAGCATAGACTTCTATAGCAAAAAAAAAAAAAAAAAAAAAATGGAAACACATAGATGTTCCTTCCATAAAGGGAAAGTAGTTTAATAAATTATGGTACATCAACATGTTGAAGTATTACTCAGTCTTAAAATAATTATGAAGGCTGTAGATATTTGGAGAAAGAATATTTAACTGTGTTTGCTAAGATTACAAATGTTAAAAATATGCATGTGTGCCTACTGGCAAGAAAGTAATGTGCAACATAAATTTAGTCATTAAGAATGAAAAAAATATATGCAAAATATTAACAACAGTTATCTCTGACCAAAAGGATTATGGATGATTTTTATTTTCCTCTTTAATCTTCTCTATATTTCCCAAGTTTTCCATTTTTCAAAAAAAGCATGTGTTTTTGTTTTTGGCGAAGAATATAATGGCTTCTGTAAGAATGAACCTTTTGTGCCTGGAAAAATAACGTATAACGATGATGTACATTATGGGTTAGCATTTACTTCAGTGCTACTTTTACAATAAAATTATCACTTTTTAAAAAATAAATAGGTTCTATACCCAGAAGCTGCCCACTGCTCATGACACCTGTGGGGACCACTCTGGTCATCATCTGTCACTTAGATTATGCTAATAGCTTCTACTTGGTCTTCTGCCTTCTGCCTTTGCCTAATCTCAACTCAGCAGCCAAGAGCAGATTTGAAGGCACCCATCGGGCACCACTGCCCGCTCAGCCGCCTGCAGTGGCTCTGCGTCGGACTCAGAGTGACACTGTGTGTCTCCTGCCCCCATCTCTGACTGCTCTACCCACCTGGCTCCAGCCACACCCATTGCTGATCCTTCCCCTAACAGGCTAGACGTGCTCTCTCCTGAGGACCTTTGCACCCCCCTCTTCCAGGAGCACTCTTCCCCCACCTATCTACAGGCCGACAACCTTGTTTCCTTCTGATTCTTCACTTGGGTGTTCCTTGACCATCCATGTCAGACCTCATCCTCTGCCAATTCCCTGCCCCGCCCATGCTCTCCAGATCCCCACAGCCTGCTCTTCCTTCTTTCTTTCCTTTCCTTCTCTCCGTCCCTCCCTCCCTCCCTCCCTCCCTCCCTCCCTCCCTCCCTCCCTCCCTCCCTTCCTCCCTTCCTTCCTTCCTTCTTTCCTTTTTATTTTTTTGAGACGGAGTCTCGATCTGTTGCCCAGGCTGGAGTGCAGTGGCGGGATCTCGGCTCAATGCAACCTCCATCTCCCAGGTTCAAGCAATTCTCCTGCCTCAGCCTCCTGAGTAGCTGAGATTACAGGCACATGCCACCATGCCTGGCTAATTTTTGTATTTTTAGTAGAGACAGGGTTTCACCATGTTGGTCAGGCTGGTCTCGTGTACCTCCCTCCTTGGCCTCCCAAAGTGCTGGGATTACAGGCCTGAGCCACTGCGCCCAGCCTCTACTTTCTCTTTCCCATGGCATGTATCCTCTTCCACCATTCTATATTAATTATGTATATTCATTTTCTGTCTCCTCCCATTAATATGTGGGAGGAGGGAGTTTTGGCCTGTTCTGTTCACTGATGAGCCTGATATGTGCCTGCCATCTAGGTGCTTAATATGTATTTGTTGGATAAATTTGTTACGGATTATTTGAATCAGATGACAGCCTGCTGGGAACTCCATTAAGAACAAAAAAAGCACTGGGCGCAATGGCTCGAGACTGTAATCCTAGCACTTTGGGAGGCTGAGGTGGGCTGACTGCCTGAGCTCAGGAGTTTGAGACCACCCTGAACAACATGGTGAGACCCCGTCTCTACTAAAATACAAAAAATTAACTGGGCATGGTGGTGCGCAGCTGTAGTCCCAGCTACTCGGGAGTCTGAGGTGGGAGAATCGCTTGCACCCGGGATGCTGAGGTTGCAGTGAGCCGAGATTGAGCCACTGCACTCCAGCCTGGGTGACAGAGTGAGACTCCATCTAAAAACAAGAAAAGAAGGAAAAGAGCGAGCTGAGGTCCAGGCCTCAGCTGGGGAAATCCTCTACGGAGTGGCCAAGAGTCCAGATCCAGAGTCTTCAGGACCTGCTATGCTTATGTCTGGTCTGGGCTGATATCCTCAGGATCCCAGGGTTGTATGCAGGTGGTGGGGTGGGGGCAGCAGTTTCCAGAGAATATGTCCCAGCTGGCAGGGTGGGCACCCCCGCCATTCTCCCAGGGTTCGTCTGCAGGTGGCTGGCCATTCTTGTTAACGGTGGCTAGAGCTAGAGCAGACCCAGGCTGTCTGCTGGAGGTGCTCACCAGCCAGAGTGGACCCATGACACCTACGTCTCCCATCAAAGAGAACAAATGTCAGAGAGACGCAGCTCTTAGCCAGTCACAAAAGGGACCAAGGCCCCACTGCACAGATCCCCTCATATAAACATGAGGTGAGCATGAAAACTATGAAACTAGGAGCTTTATTAATTAAGCCCCAGAGTGATGGCTTTGTTTGCCTTCCCAAGAAGAAATGCATCCCCAGTCAGCTGCTGGACTGGAATAAATGGAGGGAAGGGTGGCAAGAAAGGGAAGGATGAAGGACAGGAGATAGAGATAAACAATGTATTTAACTAGAAGAAGGATTTCTTATTAAGTAACCTTGGTCAGCAGTCATATCATAGCCCTAGAGTTAGATGATACTTTTAACTTACATCTAAACATTAAGTGAAACAGTGACCTTAGTTTTAGCTCTTAATTAAAGCAATGAATAGCTTTGATTTTCTCTGTACACTTTGTCCAAAAACACCCATGCATTTCCTTGATAGGAGTGTTCCTGCTGGTCAGTGTCTTTCCCCGCCTGCCATGTGCTTTGCTGCGTGGTGGTTGTTTGCTTGTTTGTTTTTGCGGAAACAATCCACGTTGGCGATATTGGTCAAGCTAAGTCCACCTGGGTAAATCCCAACTTGTCAAATACCCTCCTTTTTTCCCCTCCTTAAGAAAATGGATTATATGTCCAGAATCTGGCCACCTCTCATGACATCTGTGGCTACCACCCTGGCCCAAGCCACCATCACCTCTCTCTGGGGTCACCTTCGTATCTCCAGCACTCCGTCTTCTATCTTCCACCCCAGCCCCTCAACACGGCAGCCAGAGGGCGCCTCTGAGCAGGACAGTCTGAATGAGCCTTGCTCAGTTTTACCCGCGGGCATTTGTCACCACAGTCGTTCAGCCTCTTGGGATTGGATTTAAGTGTGTCCAAAAATACCTCCAGAGATTTGTGCTTCCGCGTCGACTGTTAGGAGGGCTGCTGCTTCCTAAACTGTTTGAACATAAAGGCACACAGATGAACGTCAGGGCTGGGAGAAGCTTCCCTAATCAGGAAAGGAAAGTGGCACGCCACCCGTGTAGACAAAAAATAAAACACCCAATTTTAGTTTTATGAGTGTTGTGTGTTGGTAACTGAGTCACCAAAAGTCTGTTCTCCTTTGATTGCTAACTCCTCCGAAGTGACCTCGGGCCTTCCCTGTTACATGGTGGGGTTTGGTTGGTTCTGGTTTCTGGATGAGAGTCAATAGGCTCATGAACTTTTAACTTTATTGTGGGGTGTTGCCTTAATGGACTAAGAAAACAGATGTTCCTGCTTAATTCTCAGAATGACTTCTAAACTAACACTAAAGCAAACTAATACAGCTTTCTTCATTATTCCGTTTAAAAGGTAGAAAAGTAGATCCTCTTACCATGTAAAAGGCTCTTTTATCCAAACTTCTTATGAGGACTTTATTTTAAAAACTAAGTAAAGAGAATCATCTTTGTCCCAAGAGGCAGGGTGGCTTTATTTGACATTAGAAGCCCATTTAAAATGGCAGGTAAGAGCATGAACAAAAGCAAAGTTTGGTTCCTCGAATGCCTGCTTTTGTAACGTGGGTGGATCTGGCTCTAGTCTTTAAGGTTATGAATTGGAATGAGTGCCCCAAGGCTGCTCTTAGTTTCTCTGTCTGTGAAGCATTTTATATGGGAGCTCTGGGGTGACTCTGGGTCCACAGTCGTGTTCACAAGCCATCTCTTCTGCAGGAGTGCCCTGGCTTGATGGCTGTTGGCTGGGTCCCCAGATACTCTCAGGGCAAGAACTGTTGTTATAACCACCTGCCATCTGCTGGTGCAAATTTTCTGGATTCTAGATGATGAATCACTTACTTCTCCTGCTGTTCCTTCTGCTGCCAAGACTAATTTACCTATTGGACTTTATGAGGGAATATACTGGAGTAATCTATAGTGAAGGTTTGTCCTATGCAAAGTTCCCACGCCATCACTAGAAAAGGTGGGGAAGAGTTTCCTTAGCATCTCCAGAAGGTGGGGAGAAGAGCCAGTAGTAACGATGTGGGATCCTCACTCTGGGGTCCTTTGCAGATAAAGCTATAGCCACTGACTTCAGTAAGGTTTGAGTTGAGAGTCCAATGGTGGGTTCATGTTTTCTTGCCAACACTTTCTTTTCAGGACACCCATACTTGTCTCAAAGTGTGGCACCGGGTAAGCCCTCAATGGCCATTGGTTAAATGAATAACTGAGGTCTATGACCCCAAATTAGGCAAGGCTGACCCACCCAAAGCCACCAAGAGGAGTGTGCTAGGCCACTTAAGCCCATTTAGGACAGGGGGCCTCAGCTGCAATGCAACATGTGGAGCCATCAGGAACTCTGAATTCTGATTTAGTTTGTTCTTGCCAATCCTCAAAATCAGAGTACTTGGAATGATGTTTAGGAAAAACTCAGGTGACTCTTATCCAGACAAGCTAAGTGCTGTGACAGAAGCTGAAGGCAGGAGCCCCGGAACTTCTGCAGTGGGCATCGGAAGTGTCTGGGGAGGAGGACTTGGTTCTAACAGTGGAACAAGTGCTTTCCCAATGAGAAAACTGAAGATCAGACTAACACACCCCTCTGTCCAGTCGTGTGTGGGAGCTGAAGTCTTAGGTTAAAATACGAGATGCACTTCTCCACTGACTCACTTTCACACAAGTTGGTTTTTATTGTTAGTATCATCTTTTGTCCAAAAAAAAAAAGCTTATTATGATGGTTTGAGTCTAGCTTTATTCACATATCCTAAAATATCCTAAAATATTTCTATGCTTATGCCTTCCACTTTTTCCCAACCCTAAAATTCTAAGCTCACCAGCAGCAGCAAACCCTAAGCGCAGAAGATTCTAACTCCTTCAAGCTTGCTCCATTTCACTCAAGTTTTTCTAAAGCTTTCCTGTCTGGAGAAATTACCAAGTCCCAGGTGGGTGGGATTTTATTCTTACCACAGAGTAGGTGTGATTTTATGGGAGGCTCTTCCCCCAGCCTCCTAGATCAGACACAGAGTTATGTGCTCGAGTCCTGGTGGGAAGTGAAATTCCTGTACTTTTAGGTGCTGGGCTCAAGTTCTGTCTGCTGTGGTCATTAACAGGAAGAGGTGGCCAGTTGTGTGGGCCTGCCCGAGGCACCACTGGCCCCAGCTGATCTTTCCAATCAAAGGAATGGCTGACCAAACCAGGATGGTATTAAGAAATTCTGTAAAACATTCAGAAATGACCTATTCTAGAGTGATCTGGGCAGGGTGGGATGCAGTTAGGACAAGACCAGCCTTCTTCTGAGCAAATGGCAGCAGTGCCCATCTCCACTGCTAAGCCTCAGTGTGCGAGAAAAAATACTCCCAACCATGCACCTTATCTGAGCACAAGATGCGCTTGTTGCTTGGGTAGCCACATTGATATGCTTCTGGAACTCCTGATTCCCGCCTTCTCTCTGTATACCCAGGAGGCGGGGGCACACACCAGAACTCAGGACTTTGTGTTGACCATGCTCTGGGGGAACATGCACAGAATGCCTGAGTGTTCCCTACTCTGAAGGATGATTTGGCCATAAAAGGGATCAGATGAGTCATGGAGTCTGGCTGAACTTACAATAGAAGAGAACACTGGCAAATTGTCCACATCACCACTTCAAAGTTGGGAACACAAGACCCCGTGGTCTTCAAAGCAGCTCAGGCTAAGACAGGCTGATGTATTTCATGCCGGTCAACCAGATGCTTGGGCACATGGTCTCTCAGCACAGGCACAGCAAAGTAACACAAGACCAAGGCACCCCCCCACCCAGAGGTTCTAAGTCAGAACAGGCACCTCTGTCACAGGTCCAAAGGACACGCCATGTTTGAAGTGGGCAACACACTGAAACTGGGGAATAAAACAATTGCTCTACTCCCAGATAAGCCAAGGAGGTTGTCAGTACAAACCTGTTTAGACTTATAGGTTTGTACATTTTAAAAACAAAAGATTCCATTACTGACAAAAGCAAAAGAAATCAGATCGCACTGGCTTTTCTCAGTTTTGGAAGAATTCAGCCCACAGAGTAGCTACCGGAAGTTGTAAACCTACTCAGTCTCTATTCAAAAGTAGCTACTGGGTAATCCATGCTCATGGAAGCAACTTACTTTCAAGCTTTAGGACTATTTTAGAAATGCTGATGTTTTGGGGAAGAAAACCCATTCTTTCCTTAGATGCCACCTCACACAAATAGTAAATCCCTAAGAAACTGAGCATGCATGGCAAAGGGCTACTTCCAAAGACGGGGTCAACAGCCTGTTTCTTTAAAATACTTGCAAGAAACACAAATGCCAGTTAGATAGTTCCTACACCGTGGTTATTTACCAGACAAGAATCCTCTCTGGGAAACGTTTAATCCTGCATCAAATACAGACAGGAAAACATTGGCTTCAAGAGAATCACAGTTCACTGTAAAGGCAAGCTGGTGTTCCAAAAGGACCGTCAGTTTAGAAGGACCGTCAGTTTAGAAGGAAAGGAGAAGTCGTGATCACCGCTGTTTCAGGAGCAGCCTTGGTAACTTGCCAGTTACGCTGGTGGTGGAGAGAATGGAACAGCTGGAAGGGAGACTTCTTAGCACGCTCGGCGCAGGCACAGACTTCACTGCTTCAGAGGACACACAGTGGAGACGAGAGTCCCAAGCTTCCCAGCTGCACCAGGTCCACATGGCACTTGAAACAGGCTGCCTGGGAGGCCATGACGCCCAAGCATGCTCCTTTGCTCAGAGACCCAGGACCTCAGCTGGATGGCTGTGAACTCAGGGCCACCCTTCCCCATCTTCCAGTGAGATGCCCAGCACAGACTTGTGGGGGATTCTGCACTCTTGCAGAGATTTGGTGAGGTCAGAAAATCGCCTCCTGGGCACCTCCATTGTTTCAATGCTGCAGTGTCGGTAGGAGGTTTTGTTTTTCTGTTCGGCCACAGCAACGATGGTTTGCAAATCATCAGTTGGCCGGAAATGGCGTACAAACCTTTGGCCTGTTGGTGATCTGACAGCAAGCAGCAACCTTGGTTCTTGGTCCGATGGTTCCTCCAGATTTCCAGCCCTGGAAGAGCCCTGTTTCTTGGTTCGGACGATGAATTTCCTCTCCACGGCACAAGCTCGGGCTCTGGAATCTTCTTCACTTGTCTTCATGGTGCCCGTCTCCTCTTGGTAAAGAGCCCGGATACTGCTCAGTTGCAGTGAGCTGGCCTTTTTGGCAACGGTTTCCACAGCCTCCTCCTCCAGGTTCTTTCTGTTGATGGAAGGAAGGACTGGATACTTATTGAGAGAAGAGGAAGCCCCAATGGGTACTTGCTGCAGCAGCTCAGGGATCTCATCAGAAGCTCCCTGGTTTGGAGATGTGGGTGCACAGGCTCCTGGTTTTTGGCTGCTTGGCGACTCATAGGGAATGGCTGGAGGCAGAGATGGTATATGATGAGCGCACACCTCCGTGCCCTGGGATTTTTGCAGACTCGGTCTTGCCCGTCGCTTGGCAGACTTGGGCCGTATCATGTGCATATTTAGTGAATTTGGCTGCCAAATGAGGTTGTCAACTGCTGTGCTGACAACAGTGCTACACTCAGGTGGTGCTATATTCACAGGGGCTTCTGTGGCCATTGCTTCTCAAGACCCCTAAGGAAGCAGGAAAAAAACAGGAGACCGTGGGTTAAACTTCCGGGGACTCCTAGATCCAAGCCATTCCCTCCCTGAGTGCCCAGAATAAGCACAAATTTCTGGCATCTAGTAAGGGGCACCAGCTGCAATTTGTTCATTCAGGCATGCATTCATTTATTTTAGGCACTTTGCGAGAGATCAGCAAAACGAAGTCCTTGCAACGTAAATTATTATAGTGAGGAAAGACAGGGGTTAAAACCCACAAGTAAGTAGACATTTTCAAAGAGTAACAACCGCTATGAAGAAAATAAAAAGTATTGCACCAGAGCGTGATTAAGGTGGGGGACTAATTCTTATTCTTTTAGGAGGGGGGACGTTTCTGGTAAAAAACAGAAAACCTGCTGTGTTTCAATAAAACTTCATTTTTGGACTCTGAAATTTGAATTTCAGATAATTTTCATGTGTCACAAAATACTCTCTTTTGATTCTTTTTCAATGATTTAAAAATGTGAAAGCTATTCTTAGTTCATGAGCCACACAAAATAGGTGACGGGCCGGATTTGGGCTGTGGGCCATCATTTGTTGGTCCCTGTCCTACAGCAACTCTGGGCGCATGCTAATTCTACAGATGTACGAGCCAGAAAGGTAGTGATTTCCCGACAGTCACACAGCCAGCTGGTGGCAGAGCTGGAGATAGGACCCAGGTCTTGTGACACCCGGCCCTGTGTCTTCTGTACCCATACAAGCTGCTTCCTGAGCCCAGCACATCACATTCTGTATGTCTGCTAGCTGCTCACATTTCTTTTTTTCTTTTTTCTTTTTTTTTTTTTTTTTTTTTTTGAGACAGAGTCTCACTCCATCACTCAGGCTGCAATGCAGTGGCACCATCTCAGCTCATTGCAATCTCCGCCTCCCAGGTTCAAGCAATTCTTGTGCTTCAGCCTCCTGAGCTGTTCAGACTTCTGTCTTCCCAGCTACCTGATAGGCACCCTGGGGCCTCTGTATTTGGATCTCCCACCAAAAGTCTGTGTGAGTGCTGGTTAAATCCACCAGAAGCAATGAACTGAAGCATGGTGGGAGGCGTGAACATTTCTCTGTGCAGACCCGGAATTGCTAAACCATGACACCTCCTCTTTCATTGCCATCTTGGTGGCCACTTCACTAACACTACTACCAGCACCTCCTCCTCCCAATCTCCAGTTCCATCTTCCCCTAAACATTGCAGACATCTTATTGGGCTCCCTGCCTCCCTCTGAATCCTGACCACCACTGTGACTCCTACCTTCTCTGCTCGAAAGCTGACCTGGCCTCTCCTACCCTTCTAAAGACCTTCTGGTGACTTTCCAGTGACTCATGGTCCCCAAGAAACAGCATATTTGGGAGCAAACGACAGAGGACCAGGTGTCACAAGGTGTGGGTTCAATTTCAGCTTCTCTGCCACTGGCTAGCTACCTGATCAAGGGGCAATCACTCTACCTGTCTGGCACAAAACTTTCCTCATCTATCAAATTAGCTAAATGATCTTAGAGGTATTACTTAAATACCTCAGAACATCAGTCTTTTTGTCTGTAACATGAGGATAATAACATGAAATAACGTAGGTAAGGCGGGAAGCACCAGGCTTAGTGCATGGTAGAAACTTAATTAAATGTTAAGCGCTTTTTGTTGCTGCTGTTGTTTGCTTTGGGTTGTCTGTTTAGTGCTTTCTATGTGCTAAGTTCAAAAGCCTTCCTTGTTTTGCTCTAGAACTTTTCCCCTTGTGTCCTCGGTGATTCTACTCCTAGTCAACTAGCTGGGTGAGTCCTGAAACTCATGCCTGCCCTGTCCACTGCACAGAAATGCAGGGAGGTGGACGGCAATGAGCTACCACCTATGCAGTTGCCTCAAAAACATGTGAAAAAAAAATCCTGAGTTGATCACTTCTCTTCTAATTGCACATTTTACTTACCTCAAATTCACTTCCCACAGACTGATTTGCACTTCCTGCAAATTCACTCCTTTCATCACAAAATCTTGAACAACGTAATCTGAGCCTCTCAGGGTTTGTATTCTAACCTTACCATTCTGCACATGTAACCACTGCTGCCTAATTTTAGGGAGTATCTGCTTCCTCTCCACTCAAACCAGGACCAAACACAACACAATATCTCTGTATCTTCCTGATGTCCTGCTCAATTCAAAATCTTGGACAAAGCTACCCTCTTTTAAAGGCCTCTATGTCTGCTGCATTCTACTCACAGCCTGAGTCTCTCTCCGCTCCCGTTTTCCACTTCTCCCTCGTCTTTCACACCCAGTCTGGCTGCTAGTAGCTCAGGAGCCTTCCCCTTAGCAAAGTTTTGGCATCAAAAAAGACTGCCCATCTCCTTGTTAATTTCATCTATTTTCTGATCAACTGTGAAGAATGTGTTTTTCCCCCTTTAGTCTCGTTCTCAAGTCTTTCTCTGGCAATTAGCAGCTCTGCACTTTCACTCAGGATGGCAGGAGAAGGTCATAACTGTCCAACTGTTCTGCCAAAGATAAGCTCCACAGGCAAACCCACGCCCCTCTCAGCCCACCCTCCCCACTTGTGGAATGGCTATTAATTTGCCACAGCTTCTACAGAATTATCACAGGCTTGGCTTCCAACACCCACACATGCCTCAGGAAGGTTTAACTGTCAGTGAGTTTGGTAACTTAGAAACCTCTTCCTTAACAACTTTGATGAGGAGAGTCATGTGTTCTCACAGGCTCTCTGCGGGATTATTTTTAACAGTAAAACTTGAGTATGTGCATGCACTTTCTATACCTTTTGGTTCTATATAATTATCCATGTTCAGGGGGTGTCATATTCAAGACACCCTGGTCATAAGATAACATGACTGTGAGCTATCTCAGAGAAAAACCTCAATTATGACTAATTCCTAGGAGCCCACTCATGGTTATTTAGAGACTAACACCTCCTTCAGGTAAAACCATTATATCCAACCTGCTTTCATAACCCACTGCCTCCTCCTGAGCACAGGGACCATCTGTTACACGGAGGGAACACCAGCTCTCCCCAGCATCCATCACATAGGGATGGGGCGGTGGGGAAACAGGTGTTTGGGGATCTGGGCCAACTGTGCCTTTATATTCACCCCTCGGGTCCTGAACCCTGCCCACCACCCTTAGTCCAGGAAGGCTCCTAGCAGCAGCCGTGATTATCCCTGCTCAGTTCATTTCACCACCTCTAGGCCTGGCAGCCGCTCAACCACAAACTGATTTGACAAGATCTAGGCGTAGGCATCTATCAAGCTGCCAAGCTGAATAGGCGAGTGGCCTGTTTACTTAAACACAATAGCTGCACCCCAGCGGCCTGCTAGGAGTCAGGAAGCAAACACTGCCAACTGTTTCCAAGAAGTTGCCAGAAGGGCAGGTGCCCATTCCTTAAGATTCATCACCAAATCAACTGGAAAGAAGGAAATGTGGATGGGAGAAGCTAAAGCAGGGCTCCTGCTTTCTAAGGGTGCCCACCACCCACCACAGGGTCAGACCACCCTATTTCACTCACAACCCAAATCTAAGCCTACAGTATATGCAGTAAAATATAACCACCTACACACCATCTGCTGGTATATACCAAGATACATACATTTGAATTGGTCTTTTAAAACTGTATCAGTTAATCCTATCCGTTGCCATCCCGCCCCCCTCAACCCACACCCCCACCGGGCTTTCAGGATAAAAATGCTCTGAAGAACCAACAGGAGATGGTGGTTGGCCTGAGAATGAAAAAACTCTGGTACCATTCCCAGTTCTACCCCAAACTAGTGATTAGAATACACTGTCCTATGCAGAGTGCCACACTGAACCACAAGCCACCAAGTGATCAAATGTTTGGATAGAGAATTGGGGATGATTCCAGCGTCAGAAGGGCAGGGAGGTGGTGGGGATAACTCAATTATGTCCAAGTTCCAGCGCCCTAGAAGGCAACAGGCTTAAGGGGCAGAGGAGGGATCTGGGGGAGGGGCGAGAAAGAGCGTTTAGAAAGCGAGAATTGACTTCAGTGAACGAGCACAGGACTGGGGGTGGGTCCATCTGGTTCCGGTCTCTGCCCTGCCGGAGACTGGGACATCCTTTTCTCTCCCTGGGTCTGTGTCCCCGTCGCTACATCCCAGCCTGGAGGGCATGGTCAAGCGGTTGCATAGGTCCCTCGGTTTCTGCAGAGCCCGGGAGTCACCCTATTTTGGTAAAGGTGAGCTCTGGCCAGGCTTGCTTTGCCTCCGGAGCAGACTTCTCTCCAGGCTCCTCGCCCGTCTCCCGGGGTTCGCGTCCCCGGGGTTGGGTCTGGGGAGGTCCTCCCTGGTGATGTGCTGGGGGCTCGGGGATGGCCTCCCCCGGCCCCTTCCAGGCCCGGCGGAGGCCAAGGGCAGGCCGCGGGATCGGGCAGCCGCGCTCACCTAGCCGTTCCGCTCCATCCGCCGCCTGCGCCCCGGCTCTGTCCTGCTGGTAAACAGCCCTGGTCTCCGGGCAACGCCGCGGGGTGGGGGGCCACGTGCTTCCGGCGTGACCGGAACCGGCCTGGGTCGGGTGGGGTCGGGTGGGGGCCGCTGGGCCAGGAGGGCGGAGGCTGTGAGCTCCAGGTCGGTGGATTGCGAGTCTGGAGTGGATTGCCCGGCCTGGAGGCGACAGGGACCCGCGGCCTCCTTCTCTCCTCCTCTTCCTAGCGTCACCTGCCTCTGTTTCTCTCTGGGGGAGAGCGTCTGGGAGAGGGAGAGCCCTGGCCGGGGTATGGAGGAGCGGGGAGCAGCACCACTAGTCTCAAAACCCGTTTCTCACCCTGGGTCAGGCCCTGACCCTCTCAGTGTCCCTCGTTTTAAAATGAGGCCGTGGGACTGATGGATTCTCGGAACCCTAGACTCTGAGTGGATGCTTCTAGGGTATCTGAGTTGCGGGGAGCAGGGCCCCCATCCTCAGTACCGCCCTTTCAGCACCAGTTCCCTGACCTCTTTTCACATCAGCCTCCCACTCCGGGGCACACTGGGACTCTTATCAACAGCATCTGCACCTCCTTTGATGTCCCCAGCCACAATCTCTTCCACTATCAGCCACTTGAGTCACTTCCGCTGTATCTGTTTTTCACCATCTTTGGGTTTCCTGTCCATTGCTGTCTCCGCTTTCCCCCTCGCTATCAATCTGCTTATTCCCTATCCTGGCCCATTACCTCGGCATTCTCAACAGGATCCTCCCTGCCCGAGTCCTGCTCTCCTTCCATCTGATGAAACCTCAAGCCAAATCAGTCCACCTATACAGGGTACTGAAGAAGTCTTGGCCAGCCACACACCTTGGTGTAACAGAAACACAAGGTCTCTAACCTCAATTAGACCCTCCGCCCTGTACTTCCATCCCCAGCCGACCACTGGGTTCTCCCTCCTTTCCTCTTTTTCTTCCTTTTTTTTTTTTATTGAAGGGGAAACAGGGTCTCACCCCTTCACCCAGGCTGGAGTGCAGTGGTGCAATCACAGCTCACTGCAGCCTGGACCTCCTCAGCTCAGCCTCACTTGTAGCTGTGACTACAGGCGTGCACCACCATGCCTGGCTAATTTTTATTATTTTTTGTAGAATGGGGTTCTGCCATGTTGCTGAGGTTGGTCTTGAAGTCTTGGGCTCAAGTGATCCTCCCGCCTCAGCCTCCCAAAGTGCTGGGATTACAGACATGAGCCACCTCTCCCAGCCTCTCCTTTCTTCTCAATGGCTATTTCAAAACGTTGTTTTGCTTGCAAAACCTCCCACCTCTCCCTCTCCCACCTCCGCCCCTCCTCCCTCTTAGAAGATACCTTTACTGCCCTCTTCAGAGAGAAAATAGAAGCCATCACTTGGAAACTTCCTCAGCCTTCTGCCATCAGACCCGCAAACTTGCCTGCCTACGCTTCCTTGCTTTCCTCCCTCCCTCCAGTTCTAATGTCTTCTGATTCTCTCCAAGGTGAATTGCTCCTCCATTGGTGCTTGGAAGCCCATTTCTGGCCACACAGCCACACATGTACACACCCTCACACTCCCTCTGACCGTAGAAGATTCCTCCCGACCCTCCCTCATCTGCCTAATTCCCACTCACCCTTCAGGTCCCAACCTCTTGGATGAAGCCTTTCTTCCAAGATGGAATTAAGATTTCTTCGAAAGAAGTCTTAACTGGACTATTGTCTGCCAAGCTCTGTTCTAGACTGATGGGATATGCAGATTAATAATTTACTGACAGTATCATTAGAAGATAATCTTAGTAGACATACAAGAACCATAGATTCAGGCCAAACGCGGTGGCTCACGTCTGTAATCCCAGCACTTTGACAGACCGAGGTGGGAGGATCGCTTGAAGCCAGGTGTTTGAGACCAACCATGGGCAACATGGCGAGACGCTATCTTTCCAAAAACAAACAAAAAAAGAACCATAGATTCATTATCTAACATGTGGCAAAATATTTGCTATCTGTTCTGTCCCAGACATGTGGACACAGGATTGCGACAGGAGCACAATTCTAACTATCTTTCAAGACGTTCAGAGTCTGGTTGAGAGAATACATTTCACACGATAAAGAGTTACAAATCAGATTATTTTTCAATACAGTTTGAGCCCAGGGTAGAATAGCAGGCACAGGCTGGACACGATTAGGTGCCAAGTGATTGGCACAGACAAGGCAGTTCTTTGGGGGCCGTGAAGATCATGTCAGTCGTGGTGTTTCTGCTCATCTCAGAAGGGAAGTCTGTGACCCGTGGGAGTTGCTAAGGAGGGCTTGGGCTGGGCCAGGCCTCTTGTTTGGGTTACCCCCTCACACACTCTGGTCATCCAGGAAGCCTCTGTGGCCCTCGGAATGTGTAAAAGATGGTGGTTTTAGGAGCTGCTGGTTTTGCAGCTGAGTGCTGGCGGCTTATTTCTTGTTAATGATTCTGTCAAAAGTGTCTTAGCGATGCTCTTCAGCCCTTCAGCGCCCACCCAAAAAAGATTAAAGTGGATTCTTCATCAGCTATTTTAAAATCACCTAAGAATTATGCAATCCTTTGGAGAATCAAATTGGCTTCTCACCCCGTGTGTGTGTGTGTGTGTGTGTGCGCGCGCGCTTGCGCGCACGCACGCCTTTGCCAGTGCACAGTGAAATGGCGGTCTGTTTAATGTCAGCGGTACATGCAGTTAATGTCAGCAGTACATGCAGTTAATGTCAGCAGTACATGCCTTTTGCTCTCCAGTGTTGTGTAATGCCCAGCCCCAGGGGGACGCAGGAGAGGAGGAAAGGAAGGCGCCAGTCCATTGCTGTGCCTCTGCTGCCTTTGTCCCCCACCTTCTATAAAGAGGATATCTTCAAAGGATGGGCCCGATAATGCCTGGTGTCTGGCACATACCCAGAGTAGATCTCAGTAAACATGGGCAGAGGTCACTGCCCTGCCAGCTGAAATGTGGACTCACCTTCCTTTCCAGCCATGTCCCGATCTCTCCAGCTCTCTCCTTGGACTGCAACCAGCTTGCTCCCCAGATGGGCCCCAGCTTTTTCATCTCCAGTGTCTTTGCTCATGCCTGCCCCACCCTGCTCCCTTCCTTGAAGTTAAGCCAAACTGACTGATCCTTCAAGGCCCATCTTAAAAGCTACGTCTTCCGTGAAGCCCTTTCCTGACCGCAGCCTCCCCACAAAACTCATGTGCTCCCTCTGGTCGCCTTTGGTCCAGTGGAACATGCCCAAGATGGCGCTGTGCACCCTCCCTAGGTCGGCTCCTTTCATCTTCACAACGCTCCTTCATGGAGGCATCATAGCCCTCCTTTGCTTTAGAAAACAGTGGAGCCTCAGGGTTCCCCCTGGTGAATGAGCAGCAGAGCAATTTTGCAACCTGCATCCAGCTGTTTCCAAAGCCCACCCTGGACCCCAGAGTCCCACCCCCAAGCTCCTCACCTGCTTGTTCCCTACTGCCCTTATCTGTACTGTCTGTCGCACTGGTTGTAGGGACTGCAGGCATTGCCTGTGACACCAAAGCTTGAGTTTGAATCGTGGCTCCACCGCTTGGCAGCTGAAGCCATTAGGTAAATGATTTACCTTTGCTGGATGTCAGTTTCCACATCTCTAGAATGGAGGTGATAAGCACAGGATTGTTTTGCAGCTGAAATGAGATAACACACGTGCCAAGTGCTTAGTGAGGGCTAACTCTCATCGCATCATCTTCGCTTACAGTGTACATCTCCTTCAGTAGGTTATGAGCTCCTTGAAGGCAGGAACTTGCCTGTCTCGGAATCCCCTGCCTTGTCCACACAATGCTTACTTTGTGATACGTGCTCAGCAGTGATGATGGTGGTGCTGATTCCAAGGCTAGAGTTTCCACTGAGCGATCCAGCAAGCTGCTAATTGGTATCCTCCCCAACCATATTTGGCTTGGGGTCCAAATGACCTCCCCAGGGGCTGGCTGAAGGCGGGAGCCCCGGTTTCTTAGCGGCTTGTCCCCACAGAGTGTTTGGCCCCATTTTGAATTAGTGACTTCTAGATTTCAGAGTCTATAGCCAGTGTCCTGCTCTGCCTGTCCTTGGTCTCATTAGACATGCGGATTGAGATCATGGGTAACCTTTAAGCAGAAGGTGAACCAGGTGGATAGTCTAGTAGCTAGGCCAAGAGGCTGGCAGGTAGTCATGGCTCCTGTGATCAGCTTCCTGAGGGGATCTGCAAGAGGGAAGTTTCTGGATGATGAAACTTAACCCTTGAAGTACAGTCATGGGTCACTTAACCATGGGGATACATGCTGAGAACTTCATTGCTAGGCAATTTTGTCATTGTGCAAACATTGTGGAGTGTGCTTACCCAAACCTAGATGGTCTAGCCTACTACACACCTAGGTTGTATGGTATAGCCTGTTGCTCCTAGGCCACAAATCTGTACAGCTTGTTACTATTCTAAATACTGTAACACAATGGCAATTGTAATGCAATAGTATTTGTGTATCCAAACAGATCTAAACATAGAAGAGGTACAATTTAAAATATGGTATAAAAGATTTTAAAAAATGCTATGCCTATATAGCGCAGCTACCTTATAATCTTATGGGACCACTGTTCGTATGTGTGGTCTGTCATTGGACCAAAATGTCATTATATGGTGCATGACTGTACCACACCTTTTTATTATTTTCCCCATATTGTTGGAAAATATCCAAAAATGTATAGCCTACTTTCCAGTCTTGTTAAACAGAACACATCAAACACTGTAATTCACCTTGGCTACTGTTGACCAAGCGTTTTCACCTTCAAGAGCTTGTGGAATCTTGCCGGCATTCTGTGGGGGGCCAGAATCATTGTCTCCACCTCCCTGGTGGAGGAAGCTGAGGTTCAGGTAGTTTAAATCTGTCAGGAAGTGGCAGAACAGCCCCAACCCTCCTCTTTGACAGAGGCTCCTGAGTTAGTTGCTCTCCACCCTTGCAGTCTCTTGCACAGTGCTACCTTTCCTTGGCAACTTGCAGTCAATAATTGTGCTCCAGGTGCACTAGTTTGATGTGAATGGAGTCAGCTGCCCCAACACACAGTGACCCAGGCTCCTGGGCTTTGTTGATTATCGCTTTAATCACCCCTCTCTTACCTTCCTATTAAGAGAAGCTGCTCTAACTCCATTCCTGTCCAGCTGCTGGGCCTGAGAAATGAAGCTGAGCAGCTTGTTAGAATTGCATCTAAAACAAGAGTCTAAGAGTGTTGTGACACCTGCTTCGCTGCTTGGGCTGTTTTGGGTTTTGCCTTCTTGGTGGTGTTTTGGATAGGCATGGAAGCAGGAGAGCTTTCAAGGATTAGGAGTGCCAGCTTTGGAGTTGGACACACCTGGGGTTAAGTCTGGGACCTGTCAGTTTGCAGGGCAAATGACCTGACCTGTGCCAGCTTCAATTACCCTTACTGGTAAGCTGGAATTAATTGTATATGCCTCATCGGGAGGATTCAGGATTCAAGGATAATCCTAATTCACATCCTGTGCTTAGCCTCCTGTTGGTACTTGAGGGGTTGCAGTTATTGTTTTTATTTCTGTAACTTGAAGTATGATAAGACTCTTATCACTCATTCACTCATTCATTCACACCTCAAATATTTATTTCCTGCCCATCTCTCCATCCCTAGTTTCCTTATCTGCAAAATGAGGGTAATAATGGCACTTATCTAGCTAGGGGATATAAAGATTTAGTGAGTAAATATATGTAAAGTGCTCAGAACCCCTGCAAGGCATAAATGTGATATCTATGTTAGCCATCATCATGGGTAGTATTAGTTTGTGCCAGGCACTGTGCTAAGAAGGCACTAGGGATAAAGAGGTGAACAAAACAGACATGACCTCTGTCCTTAATGAGCTTGCAGGCTCCATCCATCTTATTTTCTCTATGGGAAGGAAAGCCAACCAGTGTTTCATCACTGTTGATAAAAGCTGAATTGATGGGTCCAGCAAAGGACCCAGATGGTGGCTCCTAGGGACCCCGCAACTTACTGGCTGCTGTCCTAGGGGCTGGCGTGGGAGGCAATGCCATGCTTTCTACATTCTTGCCCCTCATCAAGCCTCGGGCCCTCTGGTCCTGTGCTCTTGCTTTAGCCTCGGCACAATCCTAGGCAGCCCCAAATGACTCGTCAAATGGAGAGAACCATGCCTGAGTCATAGCTGTGAAGGTCAGTGCATGAAAATGCCCTCAAACCTTCAAAATGCCCATGAACAAGAGATCTAGGTAGGGAAACTGGCAAGAAGGAAGAGCACTGGATTTGGAGAAAGGGACCAGAGTTTAAGTCTTGGCCTGCTTCATAGCTGTGTGGATTTTTCAGGTTACTTCCACTCTCTGAGACTTGGTCTCCTCCTCTGTCAAATGTAAATGTGATAGAACCTGCCTGGTAGGGTTGTAGTGAGGAGTAAACAGGAGCAGAGCATAAACTTAAGGGGAATTTAAGGCCTTCTCAAATACCCACCTCTCCTGGGAAGATTTCTGTGACCTTCCCAAGAGAGTTCACTGCTCCCTCCTCTGAACTCAGAGGCATTTATTTATACAGCCACTGGAGCAGTGCTCATCACTCCACATGGATGCAGACTGAGCTCCCTAGAAACAGACTCTGACACAAAAAAGTGTGTTGATGGGAGGCTCCAGGAGATACAGCTGTCGGGAAGTGAGCAAGGGAAGAATGGGGAGAGGGAGAAGCTGACATGCAAGGGAGAAGCTGACATAGAGGGAGAAGCCAACACACAAGGGAGAAGCTGGAACAGAGGGAGAAGCTGACACACAATGGAGAAGCTGACACAGAGGGAGAAGCATACACACAAGGGAGAAGCTGACACAAAGAGAAGCTAACACATAGACAGAAGCTGACATACATGGGAGAAGCTGACACAGAGGGAGAAGGTGACATACAAAGAAGGGAGAAGCTGACACACAGAAGCTGACATAGCAAGAGAAGCTGACATGCAAGGGAGAAGTTGACACAGAAGGAGAAGCTAACACACACACACACAGAAGCCAACATAGAGGGAGAAGCTGACACAGAGGGACACGCTAACACACACACACACACAAACTGACATAGAGGGAGAAGCTGACACACAAGGGAGAAGCTGACACACACAGATAAACTGACATAGAGGGAGAAGCTGACGCAGAGGGACAAGCTAACACACACACAGAAACTGACATAGAGGGAGAAGCTGACACACACAGAGGAGCCAACATAGAGGGAGAAGCTGACACATAAGGGAGAAGCTGACACACACAGAAACTGACATAGAGGGAGAAGCTGACACACACAGAGGAGCCAACATAGAGGGAGAAGCTGACACATAAGGGAGAAGCTGACACACACAGAAACTGACATAGAGGGAGAAGCTGACACAGAGGGACACGCTAACACACACACACACACACACAGAAACTGACATAGAGGGAGAAGTTGACACACAGAGGCAGTTGCTGAGGCCAGAGGGAGCTCTGGGGCTGGGACCGCCTTTCAGAGCTATCCTGAAAAAGACAAGGGATGGCCCTTTAAACTATCACCCCAGCCAGGGATTGGCTAGAGACTCCTTCTCCTGTCTTCCCTGGGAGGGGCCATAACCTTGGGCCACGTGGTACCTGCAGCAGAGGGTGGTTCGCAGTGAGGGAGAGCGTCAGCAGCAGCTGGTACCCCAGCTCTGAAGAGGGGGCCTGCCAGGACTGTGTGAAGCATTCGGGAACTAATGGAGAACCAAACAGAATTGCTGCCCGCATGGGGCTTTGGGGCTATATTTGGTCTCTGTTTACCTATTTGGTCTCTCCAGCCAGCTTGGCAGCTTCCTTGGGTCAGAATGTTCTCATTAGAAGACCTCATAGTTGTGCTTAATAAGAGTCTATGGGATTTCATGACCAGTAATGCACCAGGTTCCTTTCTTTGTCTCTCTAAAGTGTCATCACCTGCTCATTCAAAAGAACTGAGCCCCTTTTTCGTGGGCTAAACCTGCACATGATTTTTTTTTTTAGACTCAAAAGGGAAAAAGGAGGCAAGCCTGTAGAGACAGAACCTAATTAAAAAACATCCCGCACAGCAGTTGAAGTGAAGGTTGGCTGGGACCAGGCCTGGTCAGGGCCTGGCCTCGCAGCATCCACCAGAATGTTGCCAAAGGGAGAAGATAGCAAAGACACCCTGATTAACTCTCCCAGGGATCTGCAGCAGGATGGTCATTTTGAAGTTTTCCTGGGAAGCTTTGCCACCAGGTATAAATCTAGCCCCAGCTCTGCACCTGCCAAATTCTCTAGGCTCAACCGAGCTATAGTTTCACACCCCAAGTCCTGACATTACCAGATTTAGCCTGTTTTATGATGGGGGCTATAAAGACCACTGGTATGTAAAGAAAGCCATTGACTGATCCCTGGCAGCTCCATGGCAGGGCTGCAACCCACATTCTCCTCTACTGTTCTAACACGGGTATCATTACCCATACTAATCGGAATATGAATTCTGTGTCTACCTGTGACTGCATCTGAAAGTACAGTTTTACTTTCATTATTCCAGCAGGTCCCACAATGAGTCTGTGAAGTAGACAGCTATGTGATCGTGAGGAATTTGTTCAACCTCTCTGGGTCTCAGTTTACCCATCTTCAAAATGATAATAGAACCTCAGAAGGAGTTGTAAGGGTTAAACCATGTAATACCCGTGAAGCCTTTAAAATAAAGGCTTGAAATTATTGACAGGAATTTCTAGTATCACTCTACAGGAGAAGAAACCAAGGTGCAGAGAGGTAAAGTTGATGAATAAGATGTCTGGGTATCAAGGAAGGAAGGCACTGTGGGACTAGATGCAAACCTGTGTGGGATTTCTATTATGAACAACATAGATGCCTTTCCAACTTGGGAACAGAGGAAATACAGACTCCTCAGAAGAAAAAAAGAAGAGATGAAGGGATGATGTTGCCAAAGAAAGAAATTTGGAAAAAAACAAACAAACCAACATTTGCACTTTTAAAACCATGGAGCCCTTCTTATTTTTATATTTTCAGGTCTAAATGCCAGAAAGGCTACCATATTCAAAGGGAATGAGATTTGAAAATGATTTCTTTGAGTCCTCTGCTGAGGTCTTTCCAAGGCACTGCAATTAGGGTTTTGCACCCAAATACCCTTGCCTCATTTTGGTCATTTTGTCCCAGAATAGAGGTTCGACTGGGAGACCCCTCACACACAGGTGAAGGCGTGGCCGTAGAACCTCAGACCCCCTGGTCTCCTCAGGAATGAAGGTCATTGCCGTCCTCATCCTCCTCCCTCTCCTGCTGTAAGTAGAGAGCTTGCTGGGACAGCACCAAGCTTCTGTCTTCCTGTTTACATCAGTGGGAGGGGGGGACTCTCCAGGTGGCACCAGGTGAGGGAAGTCACAAGTCCTGCAGAAAAGAATCAGGAATGGAACGGGCTCCCACCAACGTCCTCTTGCTTCTGTTTCTGCTATAAAATGGGCTGATCCCAGTGTTGGGATCTTATAAAGTGTCTAGGAAATCAGAGGTTGCCAACCATTTGCTAGAAAGGGAGTTTGACTACTGTTTTACCCCCCTCGTCCCCAAGAGTCTTTTTTCCTTTGGATGCTAGTAGCCTTTATTTAAGGCCATTTGGATTCAGAACAAAAATACAGACATATATCCAGCTAATTTAAGAATAATTAATGCTTATCAGAAAGACATTTTTATGGTGACTTATGGGATAATTGGTAGTTATAAGATTGCTGCCGGGAGATCTGATTGCTTACCTCTGCAAAGTGAAGAAAGACCTACCGGGAAACAGTTTGGAGTCTTTTGGAGACTGATAGACTCTTTTGCTGGATTCGTTGAGTGGAGGGTTGTCCAGATCCATTTTCCTGTCTCTTTCAATTGAGTCACAATAACTTTTGAATCCCTAAGTCAAAGATGTCAAAAACAGACTTCCTTTCCCCACAGCGAGTGGTGGCATTTACACTTTGTGAGGTGATAGTGCAGGAGGATACCTGTATGCAGGGATGACCGCCTCTGTAGCTTCTCAGTGTGTCCTGAAGATCAGCCCCTCAGTGCGGCTCCAGGGACTGCTTGGGCAGCAGTGACCACCCCGGGCTTCTTCCCTCACACCCCCGTTTAGACTGAACATGATAGTGAGATTGAAGGCACCTGAGAAAACTTCCCCAAACTCTATTTCTGTTTCTTTTCTTCAAGTTCATGTCTTTATTGTATTTTTATTGCAAATTTATTACATGCTTATAATTAAAAAGTAACATAAATGAGTACATAGCAACAAGGTAAAGCTCCTCCTCATCCTCCCCAGACCCCAGTTTTTTCCCTACTGCCAGATGTGACCACTCTTAAGAGTTTGATATACATCCTCTATACAGCCTTTACACACACACACATTCAAAACACCATAATAGACAGGAAACACATGCTGGGCCAGGCGTGGTGGCTCATGCCTATAATCCCAGCACTTTGGGAGGCCGAGGCAGGCAGACCACCTGAGGTCAGGAGTTCGAGACCAGCCTGGCCAGCTGCCAAGATGGTGAAACCCCGTCTCTACTAAAAATACAAAAAATTAGTCAGGCGTGGCGGCGGGCACCTGTAATCCCAGCTACTCAGGAGGCTGAGGCAGGAGAATTGCTTGAACCTGGAAGGCGGAGGCTGCAGTGAGCTGAGATCACACCATTGCACTCCAGCCTGGGCAACAACAGCGAAACTCCATCTCAAAAAAAAAAAAAAAAAAAAAAAAAAGGAACATAAGCTTATTGTGAAAAGACATGAGACAGCAGAGACGTGTATAAAATGAATGTTGCCTGTTTCTTTCTCTTCAATCCCAATCGCCTAGAGATAGTGCTATCAAATGTAGTTTATTTTTGAGACACACAATTTTGTTATTATCCCCCTGTCGGTGGACATGTGGGTGGTTTCCAGTTTTTTGATATCACAGATAATGCTTCAGCAAACCATTTGGTGTATGCATTTGTGCCCACTCTCACAAGCATCTTGTAGAAGCAAAAACAGCTGAGTTCATGTGTACTTGCCATTTAAAAAAATAATAATTGAGGATACCTTTCCTGCCTCTGAAGTATTTTGTTTCTCCTGTGAGATAGTAAAGGCCTGATGACATCTGGAGGGACTGGCATTTCTGGCTTTGAACTTTTCCCATTCATGTTGCATCAGACCCCAGGGTGTTCTGCCTAGGACTGTGGTTTCTTGCTTTGAGGGGGAACACTATGGTTGACGGGAGAGCCTTGTTCTGAACCTCATGGAAACTGGGTATTCATCCGGGTTAGCAAAAAACTAGCTGTGTTACAGGGGCAAATCTGAACCTATTTTCTTCCCCAGGAAAGGGGCTGATGATTCCAGCCATGCCCCTTGCACTTTGCTTTGGGGATCTGGTGATATTTCGAATGCTCAGCATTCTAGTAAGGGGAGGGGACATCAAGGCAGCATCGTGCTCATTGCAACTTCCTTCTTCCTTTTTTTCTCATCGGTGGTGGCAGCCCCCACCCACAGCAGTTTCTAGCAGTTTCAGAGGATGGTCAAACACATCACAGGGTGGAGTGCCTTCTTCTCATATTACGGATATGGCTGCTACTGTGGGCTTGGGGGCAAAGGGATCCCCGTAGATGACACTGACAGGTGGGTGCAGAGGCTCTAAGGCCACCTATCATTTGTTTTGCATTAAAGTTCATGCTTGAAGCCAGAGAGAGGGTGTTAGGATTCTTGCATGGCAAGTAACAGAAAACAACTCAGGCTAATGGAAGGAAGAACTGAACGGGATTCGGAGGATGGGTCTTGAGAAACCGAGGGTCGGGGCCAGCTTCTTGAGTGTGTCACCTGTGAAGTTTCATAGGGCCCGGCACTCATAAAGGCCTAAACGTGGTTTACTGCTCTGCTGCCGCCATCTTGAAATTCTTAATAAAGGGCCCCACGTTTTCATTTTGCTTTGGCCTCTGCAATTATGCAGTCAGTCCTGCCCAGAGCTCTAGAAGCTGTTTCATCCTCATAGTAAAAGTCCTCTGCTTTCAGCTCTCCAGCTTTTTGGACTATAGGCACAGCACAACTGACTCACTAGTCCTAATTCCATATTCTAGGAGAGGGAATCCAAGTGGCCCAGTTTGGAGAAGTTGTCCATCTGGGTGAGGTTGCATGGCACAAACCTGGCTTCCAGGCCTCCTCCAAAGGATGGGGGTGGGGGAGTGCGAGTTCCTAGAAAAAGTAGAGGTGGGTGTCATCTGGTGAGTGTATGTGTGGGGAGGTAAGAAACGGGACAGTTTGCATGTCATTTCACTTAAAGACATAAGAAAGCAAAATGTTCCTTGCCACATTTAACCTAGTATGGAGAAACATGTCCCCACAGTGGGGCCTTAAATATCACTCCTGGAGCTGGAGTCTTGTGGGTGGGGCTCATGGAAATATGGGAGGACCTCAGAGCCTTGGAAGGGCAACTGACACTTATGAAACACCCTTACGTGCCAAGCACTGGGACTGGCGATTGGCACACAAACCTAATTTAATTATCTCAGGGAATGCACAAGACAGTGATACCAGCCCATTTAACAGGTGAGGACAGTGAGTTGCTAAACCACCTCCCAAAGGCAATGCAGCTTGTAAGTGGCAGAGTTGGGATTGAACGAGAATTTGCCTATTTCAAAGTTTGTCCCCTATCCTTGATGGTCTGTGCCTCCCCTGTCAAAGTCCAAAGGCTGATTAGAAATTGAACATCATTAGCCAAAGCTGATCAACAGCAGAGCCCCCACTTGCAGATGGGAATGGTGAAAGGAAGACTGAAACATTTTTCTTGGCCTTTCAGGCCTTAGAATCTAAGCTTAAGCTTTTGCCTTCCTGTCCCTTGTGTAGTGGTTGAGGACATGGACTGAGACCATGCTCCAGATGTTATTTCTCCTCCCGTGCTCTCCCATCCAGCCCCTAGCCAACTCTGGGTGCCATGAATAGGATGACCCTGGCTTTTGCAGACAATTGTCTCCTCAGAGAACATCACAGTGCCTGGCTCACAGTAGGTGCTCAGTAAAAAGTGTCAAATGAATGAATGGGCCTAGGTTTTTGTCCTGGGTCTATCATTTTCCAGCTGCCTAAGTTTGGGAAATTGGCCTCTTGGAATCTCAGTCCCTCCCCTACAAAAGGGCGACAATGATTGTACTTCACAGGTTTCTATGAGTGGCTAATGAGATAGCAACAGATACTAGAGAGGGCTCAGGAAATGCTACTGGTTGTTATTATTATTTTTTATTTTATCCATTTTTTGGGAGACGGGGTCTTGCTCTGTTGTCCAGGCTGGGGTGGAGAAGCTCAATCACAGCTCACTGCAGCCTCTGTCACCTGAGCTCAAGCAATCCACCCACCTCAGCCTCCTGAGTAGCTGGGACCACAGGCTGGTGCCACCATGCCTGGCTTTTTTTTTTTTTTTTTTTTTTTTTTTACTTAAAAAACATAGGAGACCTCCCTATGTTGCCCAGGGTGGTCTCAAACTCCTGGACTGAAGCGATCCTCCTGCCTCATCCTCACAAAGTGCTGGGATTGCAGGCATGAGCCACCACACCTGGCCTATTTTTAATATTATTGCTAATTCACCTCCTCACCTTCAATGCCTTCTTGCCTAGAGGAGGAGGCAGGTGAGCCCTTTCTCCCCAGATAAGGTCCTCCAGCAGATTCCTGAGGGACCCACTTCCAGGCACAGCCCCTCATCTCCCTCTTGTCTCGCCCCAGATGCTGCCGGGCACACGACTGTTGCTACGAGAAGCTGAAGGAGTTCGGCTGCCAGCCTGTGTTGAACAGCTACGAGTTCCACATCGTCAATGGCACAGTGGTTTGTGAGTAGCCTTTTCTGTATGGAAATGTCTTTTAACCTGGGCCTTTCCTTAACATTCACCTCCTCTTTGACCCAGAGATCTTTTAGAAAATGAAATGCTTCCAAGTGCTTGGAAGGAGGTATTCCTGAGTTTTTTCCTGATGCTCCAGAGCTTCTCGGAGTGTCCGTGCTCATCCTGCCCTGGTCTCTCCCGCCCATGAGTGCACCTCCTGAACTCTCCAGGAGCCCAGAGCCTGGCAGATAGTACATGCTCAATAAATACTTGTTCACTTGAGCTAATTTTGAAGCTTCCCTTGACAACTGTTACTGTTGAGAACATGTTTCCTTGTTTCTGTCATTTCGTTAACAAAACGGCTCAACTGTCTTCCAGTTGGACAAATAGTTATTAAGAGCGACTGCATGCCAAGCACTAAGATAGGTGCCACCAGGGCCACCAAAGCAAATAGGTGGGAAGGGAAGGGGGACTCACATGTTATTGAGACCATTCAAGGAGCCATGTGGGCAAGTGGATCAAGCGCCCTGCACATGGGGCGTGGCCCTGGCATCCGGAGCGTGTTCTGCGGCTGGTAGGGTACGGGTATGTGCAGGGCAATCCTGGTCTAAACAGCAGGCACATTTGGAGGCACTGGGCAGTGGCCTTTGGTGAGCACCATCCTTCCCGGCATACCCAGGGTGGGTCCTGGGGTCCCGGGCTGGGAGGGTGAAGAGCACCAAATAAAGAGGTGGCTTCTTATAGTGTGTGGCTCACTTCCTGCCTGGCCTCGTGGGATTGCATGAATCACTTTCCTTCCCAGGTGTATTTATTCACAGCTGTGAGTGCACCTTGGAGTTCCTCTGTTTCCTCCTGAGGTCAGGGAACTACCACCTCTCAGCCACTCATCCCCTAGGGCAGCAGATACGTCCTCCATCCCGTAGTGGGCTCCAGGGCTCAGAACCCTGGTCTCCTGAGCTCCCCCCACCCACCACTTCAGCTCAGCACACACCAATACCCAGAGTTAGGACTGTGAGGTCTCCCTGGCACCAGCCGTGTGGGTTGGGGGCTCAGACCCCTGCACTGGGAGGACCTGCCTCAGCTCTCGGCCTGCTTCTTGGCCTGCCCTGCCCACTGCCACCAGCACATGGTTGACAGGGAAAGAACCCCCTTTTGTTCCCCATGTGAGCTCAAGGAGACTTCCTGAGTTGGAGCTCTCTGGTGTGGTCCTTCTCAGGCCTAAAGCAAAGTGTCTCTTCTGTGACACCTCTAAGGCCATGTTCAGGAGAGGGGAAGGGATCAGGTCCTAGTGGGAGGGATGGGGAGAGGGGACTGGAGAAGGTGGCCTCCAGGGATCGAGTTTCCCATGGCCTCTTCCCACTTGTCTTTGCCACAGGGGCGGGGACACCTGGCTGGCCCAGCCCAAGCTTCCACCCTGGGCTCCTGTGGGCTGGCTGCACTCGCCAGGGCTGGCCTGGGCTCTCTGTACCCAGGGAAGCTTCTCTATTCAACGTTCTTCACCCTCGCAGCCGAGGACCCCAAGAGATGGGGAGAGTGGAGCAAAGGGTGAGGAGCAGAGGCTGAAGCCCCAGGCAGTGGCGCTGCTGGGCAATGGTGGGAGGTGCCGGCAGGGGCTGGGAGTTGAACCAGAAAGTACGTGGCCTGGGCTGTGCTTTCTTCCCACGTTGCCCCTGCAGAGCAGAAGCAGCCAGTTGCTCCTGCAGCCTTGACCAGGGCTCCCGAGTCCAGAGCCTTGCTCAGGGCACTAGCGTGGGAGGAGGATTCCAAATCAGTCCCAGGGCATCAGCCCCTACCTCCTCGTTGACCCAGCCAGTGAGGACCAGGACAGCCCCTGTCATCCCCACCCCCACCTTGCCAAGCCCCTGCTCCCAGGAGCAGGGCTGAGAGCGAGGTGATCTGGGTTCTAATCCAGAGTCGGCTGCTGACATGTGCTGAGCCCCAGGTCCATTGGTTTACTTGCCCCAGTATTGAGTGAGCGTCCACTGGGTACCCGCCCAGTGCCGGTGCTGTGCCTGGGGCCAGGGGCACAGAATAAAGCAGACCCAGTCCCTGCTCTTCTGGCATTCACGATCTTGTGGAAACTCCAGAGTTAAAGTGCCCTTAGAGATCGTCCAGATCAGCCCCTCATTGTAGCAATGAAGAGACTGAGACCCACAGAGGGGATGAGTTTGATCCAAGAAACAGACAAGATTAAGATGCATGTGCCTTGAACCTTTTCAGTGCTCTGGAACATACTGTCTGGCCTGAGTTGTCTGGGCTTTGGTTTTCTTATCCATGAAATTGGTACAATAACAACGGCTACAGTGTATGAGCCTCTGTGACAGATGCTGTACACACAGCACCTGAACTCACATGATAAACCACTGAGGTGAGCATTATCTCCCATTATCAAGGAGGCCCCTGGGGCTCAGAGAGGTTAAGCACGATGGCCAAGGCCACACAGCCAGGGAAAGAAGAGTTGGAATTCAAACCCCGGGTGCCCTGTCTCACACCAGCCTCCCCTGTGGAGGGTGCTGGTGTGTGCATGATTGGAGGCCCTCACACAGTGTAAGTCTCAGGATCTGCAGCAAACTGGTCAGAATGCTCTGCCCTGGCCCAGGGAAGGAAAGAGGGGCAGATGGAGTTTGCTTCTCTTTAAGGCCCCGCAGCTTTGTGTTCCTGCTGAGAAGCCTCAGAGTCAGGCAGCACTGGGTGTAATTCCAGCTCCACCCCTTGTATTAATAGCTGGGCCTTAATCTCCTCATCTGTGAAATGGAGAGAATCCCCTGTACTTCATAAGGCTGCTGGAAGGATTAGCTAAAGCAACCCAGCTACAGGGGCTGGCCTACAGTAGGTGCTTCGTTAATGGCCTTCCTTTTAGATGTGGAAATTCCTCTTTTTGTCCAAGTTTTCTTTTCCTCTTCGATTATAGCACTGGGATTTTCTTTGTTACTGTTTCTTTGAAGAGTCCGCTCTGTAGTTGTGCCCATCGGGCTATGGTCAGTAACCCCTTATGGAATAAAACCCCTTTCCTGGCCGGGCATGGTGGCTCATACCTGTTATCCCAGCACTTTGGGAGGCTGAGGCGGGAGGATCACTTGAGCCCAGGAGTTCGAGACCAGCCTGGGCAACACAGTGAGACCCCTGTCTCTACTAAACATACAAACAATTGGCCAGGTGTGGTGGTGCATACCTGTAGTCCCAGCTACTCGGAAGGCTGAGATAGGAGGATCACCTGAGCCCGGGAGATGAGGCCACAGTGAGCTGTGATTGTACCACTGCACTCCAGCCTGGGCAACAGAGTGAGACTCTACCTCAAAAAAGAAAAACAACAATAAAAAAACCTATTTCCCTATCCTAACTGCACCTCTGCTCAAAGAGCTGCCCCTGCAAGAGTTAACCAACTCCCTAGCCACCCATGAGTTCTGAAATCCTGCACCCAGGCCTGGTCCCAGGTTGCCTAGCAACGAGGGGCTGCTCTGGGATGCAGTAGGTAAGCAGGGGAGGGAGATGAAGCAAACAACTTGGTCTGTCCACGACTCTAAATGTCACTGAGAGATCAGTGCAGAGAAAGGCCTGTCACCAGAGCTCAGGGCCCAATTTGCCTGGTGGTGGGGACAGCTGCCCCTAGGCCACCTGGGAGGTGGTTATCCCTCCTTTGAGTGGGCTTACATAAGTACTTGGCATTTTTGCAAGGGACTTTAAGCTCACTCAGCAGTGACACCCCCTCCACCCACATGCACATACATGTGTGGTACAGGGAGGATCCGGTGTGGGAGGCAGAGATGGGGTTCCAGCCAACTGAACCTCCATCATCTGCATCTCCCGGCCTCTGACTGCCTCCCTCTGCCAAAGCGGGCAGATGAAAATGGTAACTGCTGGAATTTGTATTTTGCAAAGACTTTTCTCATTTACCGCTGAATATATTCCTCATCTCAGCCTCCACTCGCTGACATGCTACCCACCGTCTCTCCAGCATTCATCTCTACCTGAAATGATCTTGTTTACTTCTCTGTGTCTGTGTGCATCGACTCTCCCTCCCGACTAGAAAGTTCCATGAGAGCAAGGAGCAAGCCTGTCTTGTTTGAGGGCACTGGTTCTCATAGAGCCCACAGGGAATGGTGCCCCTGGACTAAGCAGTGTGGGGTCTGCTGGCTTGCACCTGTGCCCCCAGCTCCTAGCCAAAGACCAGACACATGTTGGGAGCGCAATACTTGTTTGTTTAATGAGTAGATGAACAAAAGCACTCATGAATAGGCAGTGCACGTATCTTTATCACCATTTGAAAGCTGAGGAAACAGGCTTTAAGAGGAAAGCAACTTGCCTGACACCCCAAAGCACAGAAGCAGCATATCTGGCCCAAGAACCTGGCTTCCTGTCTCCTAGGGGTCAGCTGCTGGCATTGGCCTGTAGGCCATGTGAGTGTGGCCAGTAGGGTGGTCAGCAAGGAGCCTTTACTGCATGTTAGGGTCAGGAGATCAGCAATGAGGAGGACAAAGTCCTTGCCTGGAAGGAGCTTGTGTTCCAAAAAAAACAAGAGACCATAGCATATTCATTAATAAAGACACATTCAAAGAGGGCCAAGTGCTGTACAGCACCTCAGACAAAGTGACAGGCTGCAAAATGACAGAGGTTGGGGGTCAGGAAACAGGAAATAGGATTCTCTCCATTTCACAGATGAGGAGATTAAGGCCCAAGAACCTGGCTTCCTGTCTCCTAGGGGTCAGCTGCTGGCATTGGCCTGTAGGCCATGTGAGTGTGGCCAGTAGGGTGGTCAGCAAGGAGCCTTTACTGCATGTTAGGGTCAGGAGATCAGCAATGAGGAGGACAAAGTCCTTGCCTGGAAGGAGCTTGTGTTCCAAAAAAAACAAGAGACCATAGCATATTCATTAATAAAGACACATTCAGACAGGGCCAAGTGCTCTAAAGCACCTCAGACAAAGTGACAGGCTGCAAAATGACAGAGGTTAGGGGTCAGGAAACAGAAGGGTGCCTGCTTTAGGTGGTCGAAGAAGGCCTCTCTGGGGAGGTGGCATTTGGTCTGAGACCTCAGGGCCGGTGTGCTAGGAGCAGAGGAGCCTTGGGGAAGAATGGAGATGAGGCTGGACAGGATGAGACACATGCCTTCTATGTCCATGGCAAGGGAGTCATTGGAGCATGTGAAGCAGAGGATACTCTACTTTTGCCCCAGAAAGATCACTCTGGCTACAGTGCAGAGAAAGAAGAGAGTGAGGGAGGAAAGAAGAGCCCCATTAGGGGACTGTTGCAAAGCACTGGGAGGCACAACCACAGCTGAGATCAGCATGGTGACAGTGGGGATGGGAAGTGTCAGATGCCGGGAATGCTGTGCAGGTAGGGTCAGGGCCAACAGGACCTGCTGTTGGGTTCAGCGTGGGGTGTGAAAGGAACAGAGGCTGCACCCCAGGCTCCTGGCCTGAGTGGCTGTAGATAGTGGCACCAAATACTGAGCTCGTGAAGATGGGGGGAGAGCTGATGATGAAGACAACAAGAGTTTGGTGTGAGTCACCTTGAGTTTGAGATACTCAAGGTGTAAGGGGAAGGCAGGTGGACACATGCTTATTGAAGTCTGGAGCCCAAGGGAGAGGTGTGGGCTGCAGCGGAGAAGTTGGGAGTATTCAGAGTTCTGACACTGACCAAGAACACCCCTGAGAGAATTCAGAGACAACCAGGGCTGAGGTGAGGGGCTCAGACTGGGGCCTGGGCCAGCCACAGGCAGGAATGCAGACTTGCTGCCCCTTCTTATCTGTGGAGATGTAGTTCATGCGGAAGAAAGTCATTCCAAAGCCCTCCTTTCCTTTCCTCATGCCTCGGTTTCTCCATTGGCACATTAAAAGATGCAAGGTCTGGAGTTAAGCTTGCTTTTAAAAGGTGGCCTCCAAAGATGGTTTTTCTTGGCCTGGGGCTGTCTCATCATCCAGATCATGACAGGCCCAGTCCATGGTTGAGGAATGCCACAGAACTGACAGTCCACTGCAAAAGACTGCTGCTCCAGATGAGTTCTGGAAGGCCTGGGGATGGGGCAGGCCACTGAAGTAGAACTGGATGTCAGATGCACGTGTTAGAAAGGACAGGAAGACCATTTGAGAAAGGGAGAGGGGGCAGGGAGAAAGGAAGGAGGGCTAGAGACTCGAGGCAAAGGAAACAAGAGATGGAATAGAAGAAGAGAGAGGACCAGAAGACAGTGAGATCAACAGAGAGAAGGACAAGAAAGAAGGTGGCTGAGGAAGGTGAGAAAAGTGTTTCCAGGGTGACAGCAACTGGACCAGGCCCTCTGGTTGGACAGTGAGGCTGGCTGGGGGGCCTGAGCTCAAGTAGCCTTCGCCCCCTGAGAGAGTGGGGGCTACCTGGGGAGCTGGGCTTGATGCATCTGGAAGGATCTTCACAGAGGCAGGAGGGGGAGTGGGAGGGCAGAGGGCACCCAGGCGCTAGAACAGTGGGAGTGGCGGGAGCCGCAAAACCGGAGAGCCAGAGGAGTGAACATCCCTGGCAGATTCCCTGCGGGCGAGCAGGGGGGGCAGGAAGCTCGGTGGTGTTGGCACAACGTGAGAAGTTCCAGGGAGGCGTGGGAGGACGGCTTCTGCAGGAGGCAGACTTTGCAGAGGGAGAGAGGCAAACAGACTGACTGCAGGCAGCTCGGCCGGCTCCACAGGGCGCTGCTTTTTCTCCACGTGGAGCTGGAGTGCATCACCCTGAGAACAGCAGCAAGCGCCCACAGGGCACCTTCTGCGTGCCAGGCACATCCGGACCACTCGTCGGTAGACACCAGCGATCCTCACCACCACCCCAGGAATGGGACACTGCCATGTGTTTCTGAAATGACTAGGTTTTAGTACCATTTCATAGATGAGGAAGCTGAAGCTAACTTGCCCAAGGTCATAAACCAGGGCGTCTGGTGGCCTCCCCTCCTCACTGCCAACCCTGAGAGTGGACTAGGGTGGAGTTATCTGGAAAGAGGAAGCTGTACCGGAGAGCCCTAAACACACATGCACATGCACACACACACATACACACATACATGCACACATGCATAATGCACACACACACATGCGCACGCACGCACATGGACACATACCTGCACACACACGCATACACATGCACACAGGCACACGCATGCACACAGTGCTACAGCTCTGATTAGTAGGTAAATAAAAGGTCCCCATCTAGTGGTCACTCGGCCAAAGTGCATACACTGAACCCCAAAGGCCCATAGAGGCTTCATTCATCCCTTCTCTTATTCTTCATTCATGGATTCTATTGAGCATCTGTTGTGTGCAGCATCTGTCCTGGATGCTGGGGACACTGTGATGACCTAGACAAGGTCCCAGCCGCACACAGCTTATGCTTCTTTGAGCGGAGGCAGACACAAGCCAGGAAACCAGTAAGAGAAGTTAAGTAAAAAGCACGGTGAGTGAGACAAACGGGTATGGAGGGCGTGGCCAGAGAGAGCTTTAATTCAGGTGGTCAGGGAGCGCCTCTGAGAAGGTGAAATTTGACCAAGCCTCAAATAGTGGCAGGGATCCCACTGCTTGCAGATCCTGGGGAGAAGCATTTTAGACAAAAAGAACAGCAAGTCCAAAGGCCCAGAGACAAGACAGAGCAAGACCTGTGACATGAAACAGGCGGGTGTGCCAGGAGCAGGGAGGCTGGGAGAGTGGAGGGGGAGGGCGATGAGGGTGGAGAGGCTGGTGAGGGTGGCATCCCGGCAAGTGTGCCTGGCCACGGAGGCCACGGAAGGATTCAGCATGTCTTTCCCAAATAGGAAACCACATTGGGGCTGTAAGCCAGAGAGTGAACGTAACTCAGATTACAGTTTGAGACAGTCCCTGCTTATTTCCTTCCATGAAGGAGGAAGAGCTGCTCATGACAGGGATTTGGGCAGTGGCCAAAGACATGGAGAGAGGAGGGCAGAGCATGGGCTATTTTAAACACAGAGAAGATTAGCGGGACCTGCTGGCAGACCGGATGTGAAATGTGGAAGGAGCGGGGGCAGCAAGGTCGGCTCCTACTTTCTTGAGAATGTGGCTGACTCACGGGCTCACAGGCAGAGGGAACACTAGGACATCAAGGGTTCCCTTGTGAATGCCTCAAGTTGGAGATGCCTGAGACAACCAAGTGAGATGTCAAGCAGGCAGCTGGAAATAGGAGATGAGCTCTGGGAAAATGCTCCCATCACCCTGGCCTGTGTGCTGCCTGGGTGCACCCATTCAGGGCCCCTCCACGCAGCCCACGCCCCCCTCCTCCTGATTCCTTCTAGGCTTCTCCAGCACTCGTGGGATGCCCAGATGTGATCAGGGAAGGGCTTGAGGATGCAGGGGAGCTGTGGCTGAGAGCCCTAAACACACGCACACGCACACACACATACACAGGCACATGCACACGCACATGCACACGCACATGCACACACGAGCATACACACGCACAAATGCACGCACATGCACACAAATGCATATGCACACACAGACATGCACACACATGCATACATGTACCCCTTTCAGTGGCTTTCCTTTCTGTCCTCAACCCTTGGCCCCTTACAGTGAGCTCCCCGCTCTCCCCAGCCTTAGAACCAAACCCTGGGGCTGGGCTGGGAGTCCCCAGTGACCCACTGTGTCTCTGCAGGTGGATGCACCCTTGGTCCTGGTGCCAGCTGCCACTGCGGGCTGAAGGCCTGCGAGTGTGACAAGCAATCCATGCACTGCTTCAAAGAGAGCCTGCCCACCTATGAGAAAAACTTCAAGCAGTTCTCCGGCCAGCCCAGGTGTGGCAGACATAAGCCCCGGGGCTAGGGACACCACAGGGTCCCCCTCGTCATCCAGCATCCGCTCTAGTGTTGCTCTTCCAGGAAGCCTTCTCAGATCCCCGACAGGCCCCTGTTCTTCCACTGGGAGGCAGGACAAAATGTCTTCTGCAGGGCAGCTCACCCTTCAGCATTCTGACCAAGGGGACTCCCTGTCGTTCCGCATCAGAGGACTGAAGAGCAGAAATGGGAAAGACGAGATGCTGCCCTGCAGGAGCTGGCATTCTGTGGAGCGGGGAGGACTACAAATGCATGGATATAGAAGTAAGAGACACATTAGACCGTAGTAAGTGCTATGATGCAGTAAAACAAAGGGACGGGATAGAGATGCACCCAACCCCACATCCCAGGGTTTCCAGGAGGGGAGAAGCCCCAGGATCTACCTCAAACTCTCTCTTCACCCTCACTGCAAACTAGGACACAGAGCAGACTTGAGCACCAGGCCCACACCCAGCTCTAGCTGGGAACAAAGCCACCACTTTCCTTGCCCCTCTGTGTCCTCACTTTTTATGATGTCATTCTTAGCTTTTCTTATCAAGAGGCAGAATCTGTTTTCCCCACCCCATGAATCTGAACTGGTCTCGTGGCTTAGTTTGGTCAATAGAATTTGTGGGAGGGATGGTTTACCGGTTTTGAGCTAGGCCTCAGGAGGTCTAGGGCATGTCTACTCTCTCAGGACAGCTGCCCCCATCCTGCGAAAAAGCCTGGGCTAGCCTGCTGGAGGATGAGAGCCCACCTGGATCAGTTGTCTCAGCTGATTTCAGACACGTGAGAGAGCTCAGCGAGACTCAGCTTGTAGCTGACTACAGATGCGTGAGGGAACCTGGCTGAGACCAAAACAACTGTCCGGCTGAGCCCAGGCTAAACTGCCAACATGCGGAATTGTGAGCTAAATAAAGGCTGCTGTTCTAAGTCACTGGGTTTTGGTATGGTTTGTTAGGCAGCCCTAACAGGTGTAATTGGTCCTTATTCCCTTATTCACTGAGAGTGATGGGTTCTCAGCCCTGAGCTGGACTTGGAGGCCATGGAAATGTAGTGGACATGGCCTTTGTTCCTTACCTTGAAGGTGTGGAAGGAGGTCAAGTTCATGGAATAATGGAGAACACATAACTGTAATCGTTTGCTTGTTCAGGCACCACACATTTATTGAGCACTTGCTATGTGCCAGGCACAGTGCCAGGCAGTAGGGATTCAGAGATTTAAAGAAAACAAACAAAAGTCAGGTCTAGAACACCTGGGGAGAATGCTGAGAGTGATACAAGCTTTTAGGAATTCAGACACAAAATCTGGATTGAAAAATGGACAGATGTGAAGGCAGAAAAAGACACCAGATGTGGAGGGTCAGTGGAGGGTCTGGGGGCCCGGGCTCCTGCGCTTTGGCTGGCTCAGCTTGTACTATCATGTGGGTGACTGGTCTGCTCTTCTCTCCCACACACATGGGTGGAAATTGCAACTGCAGATGGGCAGTTTGAGGTTTACGAACATCAGGGAGACTGTAAGCCGGCCATAAGGGAAGCAGCTGTAGAAAGGTGGGCATGGAACCAAGGTGGCCAGGCCCAAGCCAGCAGGCACCCCCCCACCTCAGGGATCCTGACCACTGCAGAGACCAGCTCCAGACTGTGAGGGTGCCTGGCTGACCGACACAATGGAGGAAGAGGGGCGAGGGCCAGGCTTAGCATGGGGGACAGGGTTCCCGTGTGAGATCCAGGTCATCTTTTTTTAAAAAATTTTTGAGACAGAGTCTCACTCTGTCATCTAGGATGGAGGGCCGTGGCACGATCGCGGCTCACTGCAACCTCCGCCTCCTGGGTGCAAGCGATTCTCCTGCCTCAGCCTCCTGAGTAGCTGGGATTACAGGCGCCCGCCACCACACCTGGCTAATTTTTGTATTTCTAGTAGAGACAGGGTTTCATCATGTTGGCCAGGCTGGTCTGGAACTCCTGACCTCAATTGATCCGCCCACCTCAGCCTCCCAAAGTGCTGAGATTACAGGCATGAGCCACTGCACCCGGCCCCAGGCCGTCTTTTTCACTCCCTCCTGTCTTCCATCCCCTAAATCTATAAGATAGAAATGACGGGCCCTTGATGGTATGCAAGCCCCATTTGTTTGGCACTGAAGCCCTGATTCTCGGAGAGCTGAGATGGGAGTGTAGAAGGATAGGCAGACTCTCTCTGGGAAAGTCTGCTGTCCTCAAAGGGAAATCACCCATTCCCTGAGCACATGTTACTGAAGACCTACTCCAAGCCAGGCCTTCTGCACCAGACTCCACGGAGCTTTCAGACCAAAGGGAAAACAAGTAAGCAGGGGATTGCAGAACAAGCTGGGGGTGCTAGGATTGGGGTGGGCTTGGGGAGCAATGCCCACCTCCTGGAAGGTGAGGGAAGCTTTCCTGAGGACTGCTGGGGGTCTGACAGCTCATCTGAGACTTGAAGATGAGGAGGAGTTAGGAGGGCCAGTGGGTTCGTGCAGAGCCTCCCAGGTTGAGGTTTGGAGAAAAGCAGCATATGCCTATGCAAGCTCCTTGTCCACCTGCCTTGCTCATCTCTGCCGAGGGATCTTCATTGTTGGTCCCTGCAGCCCAAAGACCTGGGTGTTGAATTATCATATTCCACATCCTACACCCAATCTGTTGGCACTACCTTCAAAATGCATCTAGATTCTGTATTTATAAAATGCTTCCATCAAATGTTTACATGGAAAAAAAAAAAAAAAAAGAGAGAGGGGAAAAAAATCAAGAAGCCAGCCACTTCTTAAGACTTTCACTGCCACCTTCTTGGGTGGGAGCCACCATCACTGGTGCCTGGGTCACTGCAGCTGCTCGCTGCTGTTCTCTCTGCACCCACCCTCGGCCCCTCCATCTCTTCCTCACACAGCAGTCAGCTGGCAGTGACTGAGCCTGGCACTCTCTGCTCAGACCCTCAGTGGCTCCCACTGGGCTGTCTTTACAGTGCCACCCCTTCAAGTCTGGGCTGGAATTGCACCTTCTTGATGAGGCTTATGCTGACCACCCTATTCAGTCCTGCCCTCTCCCACCGGCATTGCCCATCCTCTCTGTCCTGCCCCTTATTCATCTGATGAAACCTGGGGACCGGGGGGGGGGGGGGAGTGTGGACTAGTGACTTGTTGCAGGTCACCAGCTAGTGCCCAGCAGGGCTGGAATGTGAACCCCTGTCTTCTGATTCACAATCTCTTACTTCCCACCCACTTTCTCAAAATGAGGAAGTTGGATCTGATGTCCTCTGAGTCTCAGGCTCTGGAGCTGGAGTTCAAATCCTGTGTTTGTTGCATGATCTTGAGTCATTTACTTGGCTCCTCTGGGCCTCCGTTTCCTCCCTGCAGAAGCAAAGCTATGAATAGTCCCCACTGTAGCAGGATGAGCCATGGACAAAACCTTTCAGACACCGGGTTAAGGAAGGATTTGGCTTTGTTCGGCCAGGAGTTTTGGCAGACTTGCATCTCAACAGCTGGGAGCTTTGGCAGACTCATGTCTCAAGAACCGAGCTCCCTGAAGACAGAGTTCCTGGCCCTTTTAAGGGCTTACAACTCTAAGGGGTTCCACGTGAAAGGGTCATGATAGATTGAGAGCACATGTGGTTAGAGTGGGGGGGCGGTTAATCTTTTAACCACAGGCCTGGGCATCAGTGGCACTGGCTGGTCTTGCCACTGACTTCATTCCTGTTGTTTTTCAACTTTTACTTCCTCCTCCTCTTCAGAGACAGGAGACAGTAAGAGAAATGGCCTCTCTCCTCACCCACCTCCTAGGGCTGCTGAGAGGGTTAAATGAGAGGACACATGCAAAGCTCTCCACACAGTGATCAACGCGCTCTGCTTTTCTTAGGCCCTGACATCCTGAGATCCCAGACCCCCTTCCTTGGCAGAGCATGGGTGTTTTAGACGGGTTGACTTTGCCAGGGCAATATGTCTTTTTTTTTTTTTTCTGAGACGGAGTCTCGCTTTGTTGCCCAGGCTGGAGTGCAGTGGCGCGATCTTGGCTCACTGCAAGCTCCGCCTCCCGGGTTCATGCCATTCTCCTGCCTCAGTCTCCCGAGTAGCTGGGACTACAGGTGCCCCCCACCATGCCCGGCTAATTTTTTTTGTTTGTTTGTTTAGTAGAGATGGGGTTTCACCATATTAGCCAGGATGGTCTCAATCTCCTGACCTCATGATCCGCCCGCCTCAGCCTCCCAAAGTGCTGGGATTAGAGGGGTGAGCCACTGTGCCTGGCCTAATATGTCTTAAAAAAAAAAAAAAAAAAACTCTGCACCCCTGTCTCCTGTTGTTAGGAGCCTTGGTGTTTTTCTCCAGAACTTTCCTTGTTGTCACAGTTGGTGGCATCAGCTGCTTGTCAGGAAGCCACAGCTGGGGAAGCCAACAGCTAGTGTTACTGTGCCAGCCTCTGGAGGAAGGGCTGCCTCTCTGCATTCATAGTCAGGGCCGGGCCGAGGAAGTGGCGGCTCTCAGGCCCAGCTGGGGGCAGGCTCAGTCAAGGCCCCGGGTGCCTGGCTATGGCTTAGGGGCAGCAAGGGTCCACAGACCCTTCCCTTCTGCATCCTCTCCCTCCTCCTCCCACCTGCTCCCTTTCCTCCTCACACTCACAGGCAGGGAGCCAGATTTTCTTGCTAAATAACAGCTTTGCTTCTGCCAATTTTCTGTTTGGGGAAGAATGTCACAGGCAGTCCACTTCCATCAGCAACACCTTCTTCTACCTGCCGCTGTCTGCCACCCGACCTGAAGGTCTTTTGCCCAGGGCACCAGTCACCCACTCTAGACAATTTCCCTTCTCCACACCAGGCGCTGTGCTAGGGGTATTCTCATCTCTGACCTCATGTCATCCTCAAACCCTATGGGGTGTGCTTCATTATCAACCACATTTTACAGAAGGGGGAAACTGAGGCTGAGAGGGGTGAAGCGACTTGCCACACCTACACTGCCCGCTAGGGATGGGGCCAGGGTGCCACCCAGCCTGTGCTGTTTGCTTTAAGGGCAGCACTTCTTGAGAGGCGGTGATGACAACAATGAGAGGATGGTGGAGGCCATACTGACGGCTTCCTGTGCTCTCCTGGGCACTGTGGGCCTGGGGCAGGCCCTCAACAGATTCCACTCTGGGTCCAGGGCAAAGGGGCGGGAGGGGTGGAGTGGAGCACCGGTTGTGACCCGTGATGTCCACTAGGTGTCGCCCGCGTTCTGGAAAGGCTGTCAGCGACGCCCCACAGGTCCGAGGAACCAGGAAAGGGGCCGGGAGGGGCATGGGTCTCCCGAGGGGGTAGGCGGACCTAGGTCTGGGCAGAGATGGCAGCCCCAGGACAGGGAGGAGCACTGACAGCCCCCTCCTCACGCTTTAGCGTGGAAGACCTCAGTCCCCCGGATGGAGTGAGTGTTCATGGGTCCCCAGGGGAGGAGATCCCCAGGCGGTAGAAGAGGCCCCTTCTCACAAAATGTGACCCCTTGCTCCTCCTCTCCACTCCCGGGAGACCCCAGCTGCAACACCCCAGCTGCATCCATCCCCTTTTGGCACCTTTGGGACTGCCACACAGACCTGGGTCCTCACCCCTGTGCTCCCGGCCACGCCACTTGGCACCGCGTGTCAAGGTTAGGAGCTCAGCGTCTGCCTCCCGCCTGGGCTGCAGGCTTCTCGGGGCCGGAGAGGGGGGCGGGGGGAGGAGCGGGCAGAGGCTGGAAGCCCAGCACCACAGCTGGCACACAGGGGACTCTCATGCAGGGCCGCTGAGTGAACGAACCCGTGGGTGAGCTTGTCCAGGGATTTTCAAACTTTTAAAATATTGAGCTGAGGAATCCCTCTTCTTACAGGGTCGCCTGTGAAAGCTTCCCCATGTAAGACAGGAGTACCCGCTGATGTCCCCAGGGAAGCCCACGGCTTTGCGGAGCATGAGAAACAGCCGTTCTGGGCGGGGCGTGGTGGCTCACACCTGTGATCCCAGCACTTTGGGAGGCCGAGGCAGGTGGATCACGAGGTCAGGAGATTGAGACCATCCTGGCTAACACAATGAAACCCGGTCTCTACTAAAAATACAAAAAATTAGCCGGGCGTGGTGGCGGGCGCCTGTAGTCCCAGCTACTCGGGAGGCTGAGGCAGGAGAGTGGCGTGAACCTGGGAGGCGGAGCTTGCAGTGGGCCGAGATCGCGCCACTGCACTCCAGCCTGGGCGACAGAGCAAGACTCCGTCTCAAAAAAAAAAAAAAAAAAAGAAAAAGAAAAGAAAAGAAACAGCAGCTCTGGTCCCTGCAGGGGAGGCAACGGATGCTCATACAGGAAGGAGCCTGAGTCAGGAAGGGGCCAGGACCCAGCTGCCCTGCGGGACCCTCATGGCCCCACCGTCACTCACTTTCACTCTGAAGAAATATCCAGCCTCCATACTAACGATCTCGACTGTAATAATCTCCTGCTTTCCCCTCCCCACCCCACTCAGCTCACAAAGGCTTTTCCTCCCCGCTGTCTCAGTGGCTGTCACAAGCCTGGGACCCTTCACTGCAGAAATGTAGTCCCATTTCACAGATGGGCCCACCAAGCCTCAACAGATGTCAGCGGCAGAGCTGGGAGGAGAACTCGATGGGCTGGCATCAGGACCTTGGTCTCTCCTCCCACTGCCCCAGGTGCCTACATCATCATTCAGGAGCTGCAAGGAGCAGGGATTAAAAGTCAGATGCAGCCAGGAGTGGTGGCTCACACCTGTAATTCCAGCACTTTGGGAGGCTGAGGCGGGCGGAGCACTTGAGGTCAGGAGTTCAAGACCAGCCTGGCCAACATGGTGGAACCCTATTTCTAACAAAAATACAAAAATTAGCTGGGCGTGGTGGTGTGCGCCTGTAATCCCAGCTACTCAGGAGGCTGAGGCAGGAGAATTGCTTGAATCCAGGAGGTGGAGGTTGCAGCGAGCCGAGATCACGCCACTGCACTCCAGCCTGGACAACATGGCAAGAATCTGTCTCAAAAAAAAAAAAAGTCCGACACAGAGGACTCAGAGCCCAGCCCCACCACCTGTGACCTGTGTGACTTGAACTCTCTGGGACTCAGTTATTCAACAGAAATGGGTGGAGAGAGTACGGCAGAGATCTGTGCCTGAAAAGGGCTTAGCCCCGTTGTTATCATCATACCATGGTCATCGTCCAACTGCCGGACCACAGGGCCTAGGGTCCATGGCCTGGGCACCACTTCTCACTCCCAGGCTGGGGGCAGGAGGGAGACGGGCCATGCCAGCTACTGGGCATGGGAACCCACCTTCCCCAGAGCTGGAGAAGCAGGAGGAGTCACTGTGCCCTCCCCCGACGCCTGGCCAAGGAGGGCCCAGCCATGGGGAGTTGAGGTAGGAGGGCTTTATTCATTTGAGGAGGGGAAGCTGAGTCCTGTGGAGATTATCCAGGAGCTGCAGCATCCGAAGCGTCTGGGGTGAGTGGGGGCAGGCAGGACCCCTGGGCGGCAGAATCCCATCTCCAGACCCTGGCCTAGACTTTCCAAGGGACAGGGGAGAGTGTGTGCAGGCGGGAGGGGCGCAGCTGGGAACCTGCGTTTCCCCAGCCAGAGGACCATGGCCAGCAGGAGGCGGCGGTGTGGCGTAGGGGATGGGGGGCGTGGGCCCCTCCCACACTGACTGTGGCACTGGGTGGCAGTGTCCTTGTCTCCAAGGCTGGGGCTCTGGAAACCGCCTCTGGTCAGGTTTCCTGTCCTTTTTTTCATACATGTCCCTTCTGCCTCCTTCTCCACCCTTCCCGGCTCTCCCTCCCCAGTGACAATGGTGCCCCAGAGGCACTGCCAGGCGAGCTTGCTGGCGGCTGTTGAGTCCAGGTGGAGGGTGGCCTCAGTGGTTCTCAGGCAGGTGGGGCTGGCTCCGTGGAGGCCGCTGACCCTGAGGTGAGGCTGGGGCAGGTAAGGAGGAAGGTAAGGTGCACCTGGAGAAACAACAGTGCTGGGGGCCGCAGGGCCATCCCCTCCACTTCAGCCCCTGCTCCATGCCCCACACAGGAACCCAGCCCTGTAAGGCCCTGCCCCCCAGCTCCTCTGTGCTGCCTGCAGGCCCCTCCCCGCTGGCGGCTGTCACTCACCTGGTCTTTCCACGCTCCCATCTTCTCCCCTCTCCTTCACCACCCTGTTCCTTACTGCCTTCTAGAAGCTTCCACGTAGCCTCCTACCTTGACCCTCTTCTAGAATTTTCCAGGCAGCCTCCCGCCTTGATGTTCTCCCTACTTACATTTCCCTCTTCACTGAGGTGGGTCTCAGTCCTCAGCCTCTTTCCCACCAATGGGAATTGTGACGCCTGCCCACAGCCCAGGGAGAGAGGGTGTGGGTCCCCCTCCACTGTTCTGGCTGCCGTTCCAGGTGCAGGCCAGGAGGGCAGTGTCTGTCAGGGACCCGGAGGGCGGGGGTAGGGGTACCCCTCAGACCCACGTGGTGTGGCAGGGCAGGGTTGGGGTGACAGGCATGGGTCGATGGAGGACACAGAGAAGACTTGTAGGTGTTGGCGGCCGTATTTTCGTGTGTCCCCATATTAGCCTGGGGGGTGTACCTGGGTGTGTGGCTCTGTCAGTGCCCAGGAGCCTGCTCTGAGGCTGGACTTCGGGGCTGGGACACTCAGCACTGCACATCCCCTAGGGTCTGAACCTAGACTCATGGCCACCTCGGTGAGGGCTGGGGTGGGGCACCTGCTCTGCGAATGGGGCTCTAGAGAGCCTCAAGCCCAAAGTAGCCACCACCCCAGGCCATCCTGTGGAATCAGCTGAGGGGCTCCCGGAACCCAGCCTTTGGGACCAGCAATCTGCCTTCCTGTGACCTTGGGCGGAGGATGCATCCAGCTCTGGGCCTGGGCTGGCAGCTCAGACTCTGTAAGATTCCGGAGAGTCAAGCTGGCTCCAGCAACAGAGGCCCCACTCAGAGGCCCCTCCTTCTCTCTCTCGGGTCTCCCCGGCCACCCTCAGGAGAGACCCCTACAAGCTCCGTGCCTCCCACCCAGTCCAGAACCAGCAGGCACCCATGCCTGGGGCTGGGCTGGGGGAGTCAGGACCCAGGCCTTCCTGAGTCCTCTGAGGGCTGAGCCCTCACTGGAGAGCTCCAGGGAGGAGGCAACCAGCAACCCTTGGGCTCCCGGCCTGGCTTCTACCCTCCCTGCACCTCGTCTGGTCCCCAAGCCAGACCCTCCGCCCGCTCTTCTCTCTCAGACCTCAGAGGCTCTAGGGAGGGGTGGGGGGCGCCAGGGATTGGTGACTGCGGGTGACCTCCTCAGGGGGCGGTTCATAGATGCTGCAGTTGGGCGTGGGGCCGTGGCAGTAGACATTGAGGAAGCCACGGTACTCCTCTCGGTACGTGTGGTTCATGAGGCACAGAACCACGTTCTTGTCACACATGCATGTCTGCTTGTCACACTCTGTCTTGTTGAGGTCACCTATAGGGGGATGGGGGTGGCAAAGGCTGTGGATGAAAGGGGCAGTGGCTTCCCCAGGACCAATGCTGGGGAGGGGGAGCACACAGACTTGGAGAGCCCAGTGGTCCTTGGAATGTGTTCCCCGGGCGGCAGGACCAGCACCACCCACGGGCCCCACCCCACGCCTACAAGGTCAGCAGCTCTGGGCTGGGGCCCAGCAGTCTGTGTTGTAACAAGCTCTCTAGGTGACTCTGGTGCATAGTAAAATTGGGGAACCACTGAAGCCCAACAGTTATTGCATAGCTGGGGAAACTGAGCCCCAGAAAGGGGGATGGGTTTACCTAAGTCGCCCACAGAACTAAAGCACCCCCTACGCCCCCAAGGCTTGTTACTTCCTGCCAACCCAGACCTCTTCCCTTCAATCACAGAATCAAAGAAAGCCCAGTGAAGAGGGAGTTATTGCCGGGCGCAGTGGCTCACGCCTGTAATCCCAGCACTTTGGGAGGCCGAGGCAGGTGGATCACCTGAGGTCAGGAGTTTGAGACCAGCCTGGCCAACATGATGAAACCCCATCTCTAGTAAAAATACAAAAAATTAGCCAGGCATGGTGGTGGACGCCTGTAATCCCAGCTACTCGGGAGACTGAGGCAGGAGAATTGCTTGAACCCTGGAGGCGGAGGTTGCAGTGAGCCGAGATTACACCACTGCACTCCAGCCTGGGCGACAGAGCGAGACTCCTTCTCAAAAACAAAAACAAAAACAAAAAAAAAAAAAGAAGAGGGAGTTATTGGTAAGAAATGAGTGAGAAAAACAATTGTTCAAAAACTTAGTGCCTAAGAGCCTATCACATGCCTAATCCAGGGCAAATGCTACTGTTGTTTGTCCCTATGCTGTTGTTATAATTAGTAGATTTCAGAAATCATCCTCAGGTGCACAATAGAATCAGTTGGAGGGCTTGTTCCAACAAAGACTGCTGGACCTCATCCCTAAGTGTCAGATTCAGTAGGTCTGGGTGGGGCTTGATGATTGGCATTTCTAACAAGTTCCTGGGTGCTGCAGCTGCTACTGTTGCTGGTTCAGGGGCTACCCTTTGAGAACCTCCAACTAGCTTGATCGGTCTGCAAACTTTTCATACTTTCTACCAGCAAAATCCTGTCTCTTAAACGAAACTCTTTAAAGAAGGCTGATGCATCAGACAGCCCCAGAAGAAGCTGCTTAATGATAAAATACACTGAAGTACCAGCTGAGCCTCTCAGGCACTGTGACCATCACCTGTCAAGGTCTCTGGCTCTGATGGCCCCAGGGATTCCCAAAACCCAGCATGAAAGTCACTGCTTTAAGTTAGTCCGTTAACCCTGGTGGGTGGTGGGCGGGGGGGAGAATCTCTCTCCTCCAGCTGCTTTAATAGGGGGGCATCTGCTATCTCAGGCCAGCCCCTCCACCTCATGTTTGAACAGCAGAACATGAGGGCCACAGAGATCTGGGCTCCCAAGGGGCCCCAAATGCACCCCAGTCTCCACTAGACTCCTTCCCAGATGACAGGAGACTTGAGTGTCTTTGCAAAGCCAGCATTGCTTGTGAGTTATTAATAAGCAACAATTGGTAGCACCAGGTGAAGACATGGGAGCAAAGAAGGCCCAGTGGTTGCCCACAGGCTGGGCCAGGGGGAGTCCTGCCTCAGAGAGGGGCACAGAGAGGGGCAGGGCAGGGACACCTGGGCACTGCTACTTGGATGCCACTTGCGCTTACCTACATGTCTCAGTTGGGAAATAGCCACAGCAAGTTCATGGTAAATGAGGGAACCCTCCAGGCCAGGTGCTAATACCTTGGATCCCTGGAAACACTGGGCATCCTAGGATGGAGTCACCTCTGCTGGTGGGGTCCGAGTGACAGAACCAGAAGAGAAAGGGTCTGCTCTGATCCAAACCCCTCAATGGACCCATAAGTGAGGAAACTGAGGCAGGGAAGGACCTGCCCAGGGCTACATGGAGCAGGGAGAGGGTGACAGAACCAGAGTTCAAACCCAGGTCCCCCGACTCCCAGGCCAGCATGTCTCAGAGCCTCCCTGCAGAGCTGCAGTCTCAGAACCATCTGGGGAGCTGGCTGAAAGCCAAGTTCCTGGGCCCCACGAACACCCACTGAATCAGAATCACCCAGAATTTGGGGGACAGGAGAATTGGAATGCCAGTTCCAGGACCGGAGCATCAGAGCACCTCAGGGAGACGTTCTCAAGCCACAGCTAGGCTGGTCAGATTCAGATTTAGCAAAAAAGCAAAACCAAAATCAGAACACAGGATTCCTGGTTAAATTTCAATTTCGGGCTGGGCTGGTGGCTCATACCCATAATCCCAGCACTTTGGGAGGCAGAGGTGGGAGGATTGCTGGAGACCAGGAGTTTAAGACCAGCCTGGGCAACATAGTGAGACCCCCATCTCCACAACAAATACAAAAATCAACTGGGCGTGTTGGCACTCGCCTTTAATCCCAGTTACTCCGTAGGCTGAGGCAGGAGGATCACTTTAGCCCAGGTCAAGGCTGCAGTGAGCTACGATGGCACCACTGTACTCCAGCCTGGGCAACAGAGCAAGACCCTGTCTTAATTCATTAATTAATTAAAATTTCAGGTAAACAGTACATGTTTGGCTGGACGCAGTGACTCACACCTGTAATCCCAGCACTTTGGGAGGCCGAGGCAGGTGGATCACGAGGTCAAGAGATCAAGACCATCCTAGCCAACATGGTGAAACCCTGTCTCTCCTAAAAATACAAAAATTAGCTGGGCATGGTGGTGTGCACCTGGAGTCCCAGCTACTTGGGAGGCTGAGGCAGGAGAATGGCGTGAACCCGGGAGGCAGAGGTTGCAGTGAGCTGAGATCGCGCCACTGCACTCCAGCCTGGTGACAGAGCAAGACTCCGTCTCAAAACAAAAACAAAAACATGTATTAGTAGAAGTATGTCCTAAACATTTCCTTTTCTATAAATATTAATTAATTTTATACTAGCATTTAGTTTTGAGTATCAATATGTCCCATGCAATATTTAGGACATATTTAATATTAGAACATTTTTCATTGTATAGCTAAGAAATGAATTTCACTAGGCAGCCTGTATTTCTTTTTTTTCTTTTCCTTTTTTTCTTTGAGACACAGTCACTCTGTCGCCCAGGCTGGAATACAGTGGCATGCAATCTTGGCTCGCTGCAACTTCTGCCTCCCAAGTTCAAAGTGGTTCTCGTATCTCAGCCTCTCCAGCAGCTGGGATTACAGGCACATGCCACCACGCCGAGCTAATTTTTGTATTTTTGTAGAGACGGGTTTTCACCATGTTAGCCAGGCTGTTCTCGAACTCCTGACCTCAAGTGATCTGCCTGCCTTGGCCTCCCAAAGTGCTGGGATTACAGGCATGAGCCGCTGCACCCGGCCGGCAGCCTGTATTTAATCTGGTAAGGCTGTCCACCATCCCAGCACAGGCTGGTAGAGCCAGCCACTCCCTTCTCTGGGGGCCCAGGTGACAGGGGAGGGACTCACTGCAGACTATCTCAGTGTTGTTCTCGATGGTGTGATCATAGTGGTCCACATAGGGGTGACAGCCTTGATCAAAGAGTTCCTGGTAGCAGCAGTCGTGGGCGTGGCAGCACCTAGGGAGCGGCAGAGGTGAGTGGGCAGGCATGGCCGGGCTGGCCCATCTCCCACCAGCAGAGACCTCTGATCATCTCTTCCAGTCTCTCGCAGGTCAAACGTTCAAACTGAAGCCCAGAGAGGGACAGTTACTTGTCCGAGGTCACACAGCCAAGCAGAGCTGGGGCCAGCACCCAAGGTTCTGATCCTCACAGCTTCAGCTTTGTGGCACCTGCCAGGCCTGCCCACCCCAGGACACATTCTCCCCTGTGTCTTTGTTCTATCCACAGGGCTCCCAGCTTTCTCCCAGAGCCCCGGCTGCAGCAGTGGGAGGGGTCAGAGACCTGCCTAGGTTTATGTCAAGGTTGGAGGAGCGTTGACTGTAGGCAGAGGCCACCCCTGGCTGTGCCTCATGGCCAGGGAGGGACAAAGGTCTGGAGGATCAACAGGGACAGGTAGGATGGGGAACAAGAAGCACAGGCAGTGTGGCTGTCCCCATCACCTCTAGGGACGTGAAGTCAGCTAGTCAATGTGCATTTATTTAGCTTTCTGTGATACAAACTTGGTGCTGGCTGCTGTTGGGGAGATAGGAGCAGAAGACAAGCCATGGCTGCTGGGAGCTCCCAGTCTGATGGAGGAGGCATGGTCCTGTCTTCCAGAGCCTCCAGTCTGAGGCGGGCAGGGGTCACAGCCCTTGCCTTTGTGGCGTGTCAGCTGTGTGACTGCTCTCCCATGTGTGTTTTGGAGCAAGTCAAAGGTCCCTTCCTAGAGACAGGAGGGGTTAAAACACTTCCAAGCCCATGACCTTGGAGATGGACAACAGAAAGCGCTCAAGACAGTTTGGAAAGAACATAGTGAAGGACCAGGCTCTGGTCACCAACTCATCAAAGAAGCCAGATCCTTTGGGGAAAGGTCTCCCCCTCTCAGGGATGGAGGGCAAGATCAGTCTGACCTTCAGCTGTCCTCATTTGGCCCCTGACAGGAGCCCAGGCCTCTGGTACCTACCAGTCCACCTCATCCTTGGGCTGGCCACGGCCCCCCAGCCCACAGTAGCAACCGTAGCCCACGAAGGACAGGATGGCACTCCTCCCCGTGACGGCTTCCACCATGGCCTTCAGGTTGAGCAGGCTGCCGTGGGCTGTGGACAGAACTGCAAGAGAACCATGGGGTGCTCTGAGGCCCTGCCCTGTGGCTGGCCACTCCCAACCTCTCTCATCCTGAGAGTCTGGACTGACCATCCTCCCAGTACCTAGGGTAGGTGGGAGAAGGAAGGAGAAAGCAGAAGAGGAAAGCTGGGGCAAGAAGGGCGGGCAGCTAAGCCGGAGGAAAGAAATCTGCAAGGTACCACGTATGGTGTGCACCCATATCCCCGCAGCCCTGAGAAAACAAGGCAGGTCATCCTTGCTAGGGACTTGCTCCATGCCAGGTACTGTCCCAAGCCCCTTCCGTGCATGAATCCATTGGGTGCTCACTGCAACCCTATGCATGCTCTTGTTATCCCACTGTGCAGATGAGAAGACTGATGTCCAGTGCATTTAGTAACTTGCTCTACATCCCGTTGTCAGAAAGCAGTGGAGACAGAATTTGGACCCAGGAAGTGAGGGTTTTGCACCCACACCCTCTGCCACTTGGCTGCACACACTTCTCAAGGGGGATACCCAAGCGCCTGGTATGTTGGAGGCGGCTTCGCAAAGGCCACATGCTGTTAGGAAGCTCAGGGGGTTGATTCTGGGTCCCTTTCTGGTCTCTGCCTCCTGCCTCTGCCCTCTTGGGGGCCTCAGAGTCCCCACCATGATTCCAGGGCTGGTGCATCTCAGGATCAACCCAGCGACAATTCGGTGCTCTGGTCGTTAACGAAGAAACAGAAAAGGCTTCGTATTACAGGCTGATACTGGCTGGGCGTGGGAAGAAGGAAAACACTCTCCCCACACACATACAGAGGGAGAAATAGTGCAAGGACACTTCCTGCACCAGCGAAATCAGCTTCGTGGCACCTGCCAGGCTGGCCCACCCCAGGACACATTCTCCCCGTTGCCACTGCTTCTCTCCGTCTTGCGGTCTGTGCCCGTGCGGTGGCTCTCTGAATCGCCTGCGCTGCCTCTGCACATCCTCCTGGATGCAGCACGGGGTCCACACGCCCAGCCTGGCACCTACAGTCCTTACCTGGGGGAAGCTGCCCTACACACACCAGCAGGAGAGCCAATCTATCACCATTTTATGGGTGAGGAACCAAGGCTCAGAAAGGTGCAGGCCTGCCCAGGTCCCACAGGCTGGAGGGGGCAGAGCCCAGACTGCCCTGGGTTTGTGTGCTCCGGAGCTGGGAAGCCAACCACAGCGCAGCGCAGTGCAGCTCTGCCTGCTTCCCCCACCCCAGCCATTCCAGCTGCAGTCAGCGTGAGGGGCCTAGCTCAGCACCCTTCCTGCCGCTCTCTCCATGTCCCCACCCTGCTCCCCAGCCTGAATGAGGAAATGTACTGGGAGAGGGGAAAGCCAACGGTTTCAGAAACTGGTGGCTCAGGGGATCCCAAAGGCCACTCTTGCCTGCTTCCAGAGACACGGTGCCCGACATCTCTAACGACAGGGAACTCGCCACCTCAATGTGCCTTAGTGGGAAGAGCACTGACTCTGGAGTCAGACAGACCTAGGCCAATAACCAAGGCCAGCTGGGACTCCCTGGGGCTCTGTTCTCCCATCTGTAAAATGGGAGTAACAATCTCAACCATGAGAGATCAGGCAGGCCAGTGCCCTGCCCGAGGCCTGGCACGCACCAGCAACCTCTCGGATCACAATTCCCAAAGCAGAGGAAGGGGATCATGACGCCCTCCTTGCAGGGCACCTTGGAGGTTGAAGTGTGATCATGAAGGTGTGTAGAGTGCCTGGCCCACACAGCGCCTTGAGGAGGGACCCAACCACTGCGAGGCCCTGGCCACCTCCCCATCTGCCCCTGGCCTTGTAAATGTTACCCTGAGGGAGGGGGCACCTCCAGTCCCAGGACCCCCTGACAGTCAACTCCCATGTGGCAAGAGAAGAAGAGCAAGAAACCTACACGGCCATGCACAGAGTGAACACACACACGGACGAACACACACACACGGACAAACACACACACACGGACACACACACCCATCTCACACACACTCACACACCTGCCCCTCACACTCTCCTCTACATACCACACGCACTTGCACACACACTCATTCCCAGACACCTCAAACACACTCACCCACACATACCTGATACACTCAACACTCACACATACATACCTGATACACTCATGACACCTACACTCATCCACACATACATGATACACACCCACACATACCTGATACACACACACATTTGCACACTCACACCCTCGTGCATTACAGATGCACTCACATACACAATGCTTCCAGGGAAGAATCAGGGGCCTGGCCCAAGGCCACATCCACATTGACAGTCCAAGCGAAGGAATCCAAGTCTGCATTCAGTTGGGTTGAAGGCTCTGCCCCTAACCAGTGGCTTGGGCTGAACTGAAGCAGTCATCTTCTCAATAACAGGTCACTTTGCCTGAATGCAACCAGCCCTCTGTCACGTCTGGCCACATGGAACCTTATTTTGGTTTTTGTCATTTATTTCTTTTCCTCAAGCCAGGCTGTGTTCTGGTGAGGTTTAACAGGCTGCATGAAAGGCCAGTGAGAGGCCCAGCCAATGGTCCATGGAGCTGGGACACCTGCCGCATACATGATGCCGGGACAAGTGGCAGGGTCAGGTCTGTGTCAAGAGCCTCACGCAACAATCCTATGGGGCGGCTGCCCAGAGCCATGATGCCCTGGATACCACCCCCAGAAGGAAGCCCCTGACCTCCCACCACTCTGCAGTACACAGACACCCACCCTGCACACACACACCCTCCTGCAGATCTATGCACCCTGCATCCATAAGCACGCTCTGGAGACACATACCCCAATTAACACACACTCACACAAAGAGACACAAATAGGCTCGCACTCAGGTGCCTACACTGTCACATACTTTATGGATGTGTGTTACACACATAGACATCATCACGTGCTCAGACACACCTACACACACATAGATGCCTGCGCCTGTCTGCACACAAAATCATTAACTCCTGTCTGATGGACACACACTAGTACACACTCAGGTACACAAATGCCCAGCCAACACCAGCATTTTAAGATGCTTGCTCAGCCCTGTGCCCTGCCCCCGGGGCTCATAAATGCATGTTTACAGCTGGCTGGAGGGGTAAACAGCCCCAGAATTGGGTGCAGCCTGCTGGGCTGAGCCAGGAAGCAGAGGCCCAGAGACAGGAAGGAAGCTAGGCCGGTCAGTGGAACCATAACTCAGGCGCCCAAGGTCACGGGAGACAAGCTGGGAGCAGGAGAGACGGAGGAGCCCTCTGGAGTCTTTACTCACCACTGCCGGCAAGGATGGCCACGGCGAAGAACTTCTTCATACCCAGGCTAGACCTGAGGGAGGGTGAAACCCGGAGCTTGAGTCCATCCCCTCCACCCTTGGCAGTGTTGGACCTGCTGCTCCCTTCCTGAGCCTCAGGACAGGTGTCATCAATGCTGTCCCTTGATGTCCTAGTTGCTGCTCCTAGCGCTGTCATCAGCACCTGCCCAGCCCCTCCTGGAGGAGCACACCCCAGATGGCAGAGCCAGGAGGCAAGAGCACCTCCTTGCCCCCCATTCTGGCAGGAACCCCCTCCACGCATCAGCTTCCAGGACAGGAAGCCTGCTGTCTCAGGCCAGACCTCCCATGCACACACTAGGGAGTCCAGGAAGGAAGTCATGTGACCCAGCCTAGCAGCTGGGTCTTGAACCCAAAGCCAGGACTCCTAGGTCCCTGGATTCCAGTCCCAGCACCGCTTCCAAAACGTATGGCCTCAGCCTCCCTGGGCCACATGAGGGTTGTGGCCTCACTCTCCCTGGGCCACATGAGTGCCACGTGAAGGTTGACTAAATGATCCCTTTGGGGTTCTGCCCACCATGCGGACTCTTAGGAGAAAGGGATTCTAGGAGCCAGCCCCTCACCCCTGTCCCTGCCTCTCCCTGGAGGATTCCATCTCAGGGCAGCAGGCACCTACCTGGAGGTTCTTGAAGGACAGGAGGCCCCGAAGCGTGGGCCCCTCCACCCAGAGAAGCATCTATCCAGCACCTTCTTTTTGAACCATTTGGGGTTGGCCTGCGCCCCATCTGCCATGTTCCGGGTTCTGGGGGGCCAGCAACATAGGTCTTGAAAGGTCTGAGGCACGCTCCAGAGGCTGCGGGGAGCAGGCCCCAGCTTCACGCTGCCTCGCACGCTGGCAGGGGAGTGCCGGAGCAGTGCCCCTGGGCAGGAGGCAGGTGACATATGCCCTAGAAAAAGGAGGCTCCACCTCCTCCTCCCTCCCCCACAGCCCTGCCCACAGCCAGCTGGTACAGTCCCCACCCCTGGGTGCTCTGGTCTGCCTGACTTGGGGGTTTACATACCTGATAGGAGAATCAGTCTTTCCCCATAATGCATCTGAAAGGAAATTAGCCCAAAGGCCTCTCTCTCCCCATCTGAAAGATGTTAAAGATAAAACATCACTCAGTGACACTTGTTGAAGCACAGTAAGGTAGGCTTTGTTCAAAGGGGCCATGGGGACAGGTGTAGGGCCATGGCAGTGGGTTCCACAGCGGGGAAGAGACTGGACTCAATGGCAGATACAATAAGAAAAAGCGGGAATTCATAGCCAAGGAGCAGGGTGGGGTCTGAGGATGGAAAGTTAACCAGAAGAAACATCAGGAGTCGCGGGGGATTGGGAGACTCTGGCTAAACCGATCCACCAGGATTCCTGCTGAAGGCAGGTGGGTTGCTCAGACATCACCTGGGGGCCACGGAGGACGAGAAACCCAATCAGATATGGAGGACAAAATTGAGGATTCTACCTAAACCAACTTAGCAGGGTTGCGACATTGCCAAATTCGCCCTTGAAGGGGGCACAATTATCTGATGGAGAGCCTGGGGGGCCTGGTCATCAGCACCATTTGCCTTTTTTGAAGGGGGGTGGTGTGTATGAGAAAGATGGGGCTGGAGAGAATCCAAGGCAGTGTGAGCTCTGGGAGCCCCTCTCAGGGCTGAGTCACCTGGGCTGAGCTTGGGGGTTTGAGCAGTCGCACTGAGAGAAGATCCCATGCCAGCACCCCCACTTTCCAGCCATGAGGCCTTGGTAGGAGAGCTCCCTTCCCTGGTCTCTGAGTTCTCAGCTGTAAGTGCACATAACAAGGCCTCACTGAATGAGGGTGATGCTCATACAAATCAGGTGTCGTGGTGGGTGGGGGCAGGCATAGGTGCCCAGTTAAAGATCTGATTGTTACAAAGTAGAGGCCTGAGCACAGCATGATCACTCACACCTGCAATCCCAGCACTGTGGGAGGCCAAGACGGAAGGATTGCGTGAGGCCAGGAGTTTGAGACCAGCCTGGGAAACATAGTGAGACCCCATGTCTACAAACAACAGCAAAGTAGGGGCTGATCTCCAGCCTTGGGGAGAACTGAGATGCCGGGAGGGGACGGCAAGGGAGGCAGGAGAAGATGACTCTTGGAAGTTGACACTGCAAATAATCCCCTCACCTTCAAGTTGATCCATCTCTCTCAGTGTCCTCAAACCTGCCAACAAAGGGCAGAAGAGACCCCTGGGGCTTCCCTTCCTGCCCCTAGCTTTGCCAGCCTCCTCTTCTGGCTCTACCAAACCACAGTCCACATGTCATCCCCCTCACCCAGCCCCCACCCTTCCTCTGCCCAGCTCCCTCTCTGTGGATCCAGGTCCATCTCCTCTCCAGGAAGTTATCCCAGAAAAACCCCACTGCATCCAATCACAGGTCCTTGCATGGGAGGGTGTTTATTTGCATTTGGTGATGCATTCCAAAACATATACAGGTGATGCTACCTGTATATGTTTTGGTTTATGAATCTTGACACTTCCTTCAGACTGGGGATCCTGGAAGGAAGAGGCCTTTGTTTCTTCCAAAAGCCTAGGGCTTCCCCCTTGGGACAAGGCTGCATCTGCTTCATCAGACTGGGAGTGATTGGAAAACAAGACTAGTCTCTGCCTTCACTTGTCTGCACAAAGTCTGGCTTCTATCTTTGCCTCCGTTTTCTCAAACACCACTTAATGATGTCACCACACTCCAAAGAAGGAAGAATCGAGAACTAAGGCCCAGTATGTCCAAATCCTGAAGATAAAGCCTCGTTGCAAACACCACTTGATGATGTCACCACACTCCAAAGAAGGAAGAATCGAGAAGTAAGGCCCAGTATGTCCAAATCCTGAAGATACAGCCTCCAACCTGCAGATAAGTAGAGCCACTCCGACATAGGTCGAGGAGGCCAAGGCTGGGGCCGGGGACCCCTGAGAGCCTCTGAGCAGCATCACTGCTACTTTCTCAACTGGAATTCCCACTGGACATGCTGGTTGGGCTGGTCTTCAGAGAGGCTTGATCCTTGAGGAAGAGGACAGGCTCTTCCCTCTCCCTCCACCCTCCCCCTACCAAGCTCAGGGTGCTCAATAGCGAGTCAATAATAAACTGGTTGACCCAGTAATTCCACTTCTGGGACTGCAAACCAAATGCCAACTTGAGTGGCTCCTAGAGACACTGAAGGGGTGTTTTCTTGATGCTCCCCCAAACCCATTAGAGGCAACTTAAATTAGGGGTTAGTTAAGCAAATTATTAGCCATCCATCCATAATCATGTTTTCAAATAATATTTGTTGATACAAAAAAAACCACCCTGTACTACAAGGTAATAGCATTTTTAAAAAGGAGTTGGTGTACACAGGTATAAAAATTATCTAGAAGGATACAGTGTAAAAGCATTAGTAATGGGCATCTTTAGACAGTGGAATAAATGGTGGTTTTTATTTTTTTATTTGTAATTTTTGGTATTAAAATGAGTGTAAAAATACATTCAACAATTACAATAAAATGGTCAATTTCCTCAAAAGACACAAAGTCACTCAACTGGAAATAGCTGGATATCTATGAAAGCCGCTGAATGTATAGTTTAAAATCTTCCCATAAACAAACTCCAGGTCCAGATGGCTTCACTGGTGAACTTGACCAAATACTTAAGGAAGAAGAAACACCAATTGTATTAGTTTGCTAGGGCTGCCATGACAAAATACCACAAATAGAGGGACTTCAATAACAGAAATTTATTTTCTCCCAGTTCTGGAGTCTGGAAGTCCAAGATCAAGATGCTGGCAGGGCTGATTTCATTCTGAGGCCCTTCTCTGTGGCTCAAAGATACCACTTTCGCTCTGTGGCCTCACGTGGCCTTTCCTCTGCGCATGCCCATCCCTCGTGTGTCTTTGTGTGTCTAAATTTACTCATCTTATAAGGACACAAGTCATGCTGGAGTAGGGCCCACCCTTGATTCCACTTAATCACCTCTTTAAAGGCACTATCTCCAAATACAGCCATATTCTGAGGTACCATGTGTTAGAGCTTCAAATTACACATTTAGGGGAGGGGGAAACAATTGAGCCCATAACACCAATTACACACAAATTCTCCAGAATAGGTAGATAAAGAAAATGCTTCCCAATTCATTTTACTAAGCCAACATTATTCTAATACCAAAACCAGATAAAGACATTACAAGAAATGAAAACTACAAGACTATGATTCCTCATCAACATAGATAAAAACATTCTTAACAAAATATTGGCAAACAGGCAAATGCTGGTAAACAGGAAAATATACCATGACCTAGTGGGGTTTATCCCAGGAATGAAAGATTGGTTATGCATTAAAAATCAGTCAATGTAAATATACCATACTAACAGACTAAAGAAGGAAAGCCATATGGTCATCTCAACAAATCTGAGAAAACAAAACAAATGCCATTTGACAAAATCCAACATCCATTCCTGATTTTAAAAACTGTTCACAAACTGAGACAGAATGGAACTTCCCCAATTTGAGTAAGGATATCTACAGCCGGGCGCGGTGGCTCACGCCTATAATCCCAGCACTTTCGGAGGCCGAGGCTGGTGGATCACCTGAGCTCAGGAGTTCGAGACCAGCCTGTCCAACACGGTGAAACCTGGTCTCCACTAAAAATACAAATATCAGCTAGGTGTGGTGGCATATGCCTGTAATCCCAGCTACTCAGGAGGCTGAGGCAGGGGAATCTCTTGAACCCGGGAGAAGGAGGTTGCAGTGAGCCAAGATTGCGCCACTGCACTCCAGCCTGGGCAACAGAGCCAGACTCGGTCAAAAAAAAAAAAAGATAAAGGGCATCTACAAGAAACCTATGGCCAACACAAGGCTTAATGGTGCAAGACTGAATGCTTTTCTCCCAAAGATTAGGAAGAATGTCCACTCATCACTTCTATTCTATATTGTACTGGTGATTACAGTTAGTGCAACAGCCAAGAAAAGAAATGAAAAGGCTTCAGATTGGAAAGGAAGAAGAGAGTTGATGTCTATTGGCATCAACATAATAGTCCATATAAAAAATCGTGTAGAAGCTACAAAAAAAGCTGCTGGAACTAACAACTGAATTTAGCAAGGTTGCAGAATATAAGATGAAAATACGAAATAGTCATAATAATTGTACTTCTACATACTAGCAATGAATAATTGGACACTGAAATTAAAAAAATATTTACAATAATATGCAAAAATATGAAATATTTAGGGATAAAATTGACCAAAAAACGGATACTTGTATGTTAAAAACTATAAAATGATGCTCAGAGAAATCAAGGAAAACCAAAGTAAATCAAAGGATATGTCATGCTTATGAATCAGAAGGCCCAATATTGTTACAATGTCAATTCTCATTTGCTCATTAGTCACTGCACTCTCAATCAAAATCCTAACAGACTTTTCTTGTAGAAATTGACAAGCTGATCCCAAAATTCATATGGAAATTCAAGGGATCTAGAATAGTAAATCAACTACAAAAAGATGAATAGTATTGCAGGACTTACACTACCTGATTTTAAGACTTATAAAGTGGGCCAGGCGCAGCAACTTACACCTGTAATCCCAGCACTTTGGGAGGCCAAGGTGGGAGAATTGCTTGAGCCCAGGGGTTCAAGACCAGCCTGGACAACATAGCAAGACCCCGTCTTCACAAACAAACAGACAAAAATTAGCATGGCTTGGTAGTACACACTTGTAGTCCCAGTTACCTGGCGGGCCAAGGCAGGAGAATTGCTTGAGTCTGGGAGGTCGAGGCTGCAGTGAGCTATGATTGTGCCCTGCATTCCAACCTGGGTGACAGAGTGAGACTCTGCCTTAAAAAAAAAGTTACTGTAATCAAGACAGTATGGTATTGATATAAAGATAAACAAATAGGTCAATGGAACAGAATAGGTGATTGAGAATCAGATTTACAAATGTGGAAAATTTATTTTTGACAAGGATGCAAAGGGAAGTTCATGGAGAAATAACACAATTTTCAACCATGTTGCTAGGCCAACTGACTATCAACAGAAAGAGAGAGAAATAGAAAGAAAGGGAGAGAGAGGCAGGGAGAGAAAGAAAAAAGAGAGAAAGACAGAGAAGGAGAGAGAGAAAGAGAGAAAGAAACAGAGGGAGGGAGAGAAAGAAGAAAGAGGGAGGATGAGAAGGAAAGAGGGAAACAGAACAGGGATCGGGGGGAAGGAAGGGGGAGAAAGACAGAAAAGAAATAAGAATTTCAATTCATACCTCTAACCACATACAAAAATTAACCAAAACTCATCACAGTTCAAGGGTGCTAAGACAATTCAATAGGGAAAAAAATGGTCTTTTCAACAAACATTGTTGAGATAACTGGATACCTATATGCAAAAGAATGAAGTTGAACCCCTTCCTTAGACCACATACAAAAGTTAACTCAAAATGGATCAGAGACCTAAACGTAAACTATAAACCTTTTTCCAGCCTGGGCAACATAGTGAGACCTCATCTCTGCCAAAAAAAAAAAAAAGAATGAGCTGGGCATGGGCATGTTTGCACATGCCTGTAGTCCCAGCTGTTCAGGAGGCTGAGGTGGGAGGATTGCTTGAACCCAGGAGGTCGAGGCTGCTGTGAGCTGTGATGGTGCCACTGCACTCCAGCCTGGGTAGCAGAGTGAAATTCTATCTCAAAACAAAACAAAACAAAACAAAACAAAAACAATAAACTTTTAGGCTCAGTGCAGTGGCTAACACCTGTAATCCCGGCACTTTGGGAGGCTGAGGCGGGTGGATCACGAGGTCAGGAGATCGAGACCATCCTGGCTAACATGGTGAAACCCCGTCTCTACTAAAAATACAAAAAATTAGCTGGGCGTAGTGGCAGGCGCCTGTAGTCCCAGCTACTTGGGAGGCAGAGGCAGGAGAATGGCGTGAACTCTGGAGGCGGAGCTTGCAGTGAGCCGAGATTGTGCCACTGCACTCCAGCCTGGGCGAAAGAGCGAGACTTCTCTCAAAAAAAAAAAAAAGAAACAATTTCTACATTTATAACAAAAATATTTAGATAATGACCATTTCACCAAATATTTCCTAATCATTAAGCTGTTAGCTCTGGAGGGGGAAGCATCAAAGGTCATTATTCCCATTTTATGGAGGTAGAAACTGAAGCAGCAAGCTGGGAAGCCATGTGTCTCAGCCCCATGAACCAGGGAAGACCCGACTATAGGCGGCTCCCTGAGGACCAGGCCAGTCCCTCTGAGCACGTCTCTGTCCTGCAGGGATCGTGTGTGCATACCTGGGGGCCAGCAGGATGGGAGCAGGCAGAAGAAAGAGAGCAACGACCTATCAGCTGCTCACCTCCTCCAGGAAGTCTACCGTGTAATCATTATTTTCTCTGGCCTCTTTTAACACCTGTATTAGTTTTCCAGTGCCGACATAACAAAGTCCCACAAACTGGATGGCTTACACAATAGAAATTTATTTTCTCACAGTTCTGGAGGCCGGACATCTGAGAGGAAGGTGTCAGTGGGGCTGGTTCCTTCTGAGGCCTCTCTCCAAGCTTGTAGATGGCCACTTTCTCCCTATCTTCACATGACCTTTTCTGTATGCTTGTCTATGTCCGGATCTCTTCTTCTCATAAGGACACCAGTCATATTGGAGTAGGGCCCACGCTAGTAACTTCATTTTAACTTAATCACCTCTTCAAAGGTCCTATCTCCAAATACAGTCATATTCCGAAGTATTGGGGGTTAGGACTTGAACATATCGATTTGGGGTGAGGGACACATGGACTGTGGTGTTGCCCATGACAATACCATATGGCTCCTGACTGTGGGCCTCGGGGGGGAAAAATTAGGCGGACAACAACATTGACTTATACATTTGAGTGAATATCTTGATAAAGCTGTTTTTTTGTTTGTTTGGGGTTGTTTTTTTTTGAGACAGAGTTTCGCTCTTGTTGCCCAGGCTGGAGTGCTGTGGTGCAATCTCAACTCACTGCAACCTTGGCCTCCCGGGTTCAAGAGATTCTCCTGCCTCAGCCTCCCCAGTAGCTGGGACTACAGGTGTGCACCACCATGCCCAGCTAATTTTTGTATTTTTAGTAGAGATGGGGTTTCACCATGTCGGCCAGGATGGTCTCGGTCTCTTGACCTTGCGATCCACCCGCCTCAGCCTCCCAAAGTGCTAGGATTACAGGCATGAGCCACCACGCCCAGCCAATAAAGCTGTTTTTAAAAACAGATTATATGACTCAGCCTGAAAAAGGAAGGAAATTCTGATATATGCTACAACACAGACGAACTTTACGAACATTGTGCTAAATGAAAGAAGCCAGGTAGAAAAGGAGAAATGCTGTGTGATTTCACTTATGTGAGGTACTTAGTCAAATTCATGGAGACAGGAAGTAGACCCTGCAGAGCCCCACCAACCTCATCTGCACGTGGAAAAAATAGTGCCCAAAATATAAAATGTGCTTCGAGGAGCAAGAAAGATAGAAGAATTCTGCGCGTGCCCAAGTGCTATTTCCTGTGGAGCGGATGGTGGACCTTTCCAGGCTAACCCTTCTGCCAGATCTCATGAGGCTGTGAGCCCCTGTGGGATCATATTAATAGGAAGAAATGGCTCTGTCCCACCCACATAAGTCAGCCCACTGGCCCTCCCAAAATAAAGCCTTGCCATGTCAGCCGAGCGTCTCCAGAAGCGTCCTGGGAGCCTCAGCTGTTCATATCCCTCTGCCCTGCTCCCCTGGCCCCAGTGCTGACACTCACAACTACTCATGGAAGCCTTGGCACCCACAGAGATTGAGCCTACCCCAGAGTGCTGACCTTAGATTCCCCCAAAGCTGCAGACTCTCAGGGTGCCGGGAAAGTCGCTTTGCCTCCCAGTCGCAGAGCCATACCATGCTCTGCATGGAAGAGGGGCATGCCCCCAGTCCCATCCCACGCCACAGTGACACCCTCTATCACCTGTGCCTTGCATAGCCCCTCTCGGTGACCAGAGGGGTGCCAGGAGGTTCTACAGGGTTCTCTCTGCAGGACTCCAGCCAAACCCACCAGACAATTATCTTGTTGTCTACAGTCAGCCCTCCATTCCAACTCCTCAGGCAGGGCAACCGACTTCTATGCAAATCAGTGTGAGCCCCTCACCTGCACCCACCGGACAGGCCACCAACTATCTGCACTGCCCAGGTCCCAGCCAGCTGGAAAAGTGTCTGGTCACACTGAGGACACTGTAAGTTCCTGGCGGGCAGGGCCTTGTCTTACTCCTTCGTCTCTGCACCCTGCACACTGTGCTGAGTCTGGCTGGGGCTGGCACAGAGTAGGTGCTCAGGAATGTCCGTGGAATGGAATCACGTGCTGGGCTCCTGTGGGACTTCCTGGAAGTGTGCTTTTTGCCTCTCATGAGCTAATACTAATAACAGCACCACCAAATACCATTATTGAGTGTTTATTCTGCATGAAGCACATTGCCAAGTGCCGTGCATGCCGCACGTCTAGGAATCCTCATAACAATCCCACTAGCTGGGTATTATCAGTTTCCCCTGCCCCGTGTAACAGATGAGAAAACAGAAGGGGAGTCAGGATCCATGTCAGGTTTGTCTGACCCCCAGGCGTCCTTCTGGATGCCCAGGCTCTGCAGCCTCCCACCAGACGTGGCCTTTATGAAGCAGCAGGGGGCTGGGCTGCGCCTAAACACAGGAAAGAAGCTTCCAGCAATGACCATCTGGAAGCTGCTGGGCATGGGGATTTCAAATGATTTTGAAAGTGCCTTCTCGTGGCCACTGGCCTGGGAATCCCCCCCATTGCACGTGACCAGCTTTGTGTCATTCTGAAACAGGACTCTCTGGGCTCGAGGTGCAGAAAGAGGGCAGTTTGCTCTGTCCCTTGCCTGAGTTTGAACTCTAGACCTTTTCCTCCTATTACTGACCACTTACCATGTGCCATTCATGCTACCTGTAATCATGACAACAAGCCTAAAGGAGATGCATCATTAGTGCCATTTTCCAGATGGGAAACTGACACTCAGAGAGATGAAGCACCCGGATCAAAGTAACACAGTTATTAATCTAGAACCCAAAGACAGAGCTTTCTGATATCAAAGCTGGGGCTTTCTTTCTACTACAAGGCCTTGGTTGCTCATAATCTGGAAGGATACTTAATAATTTGGAAGGATGTCCAAAGGACTTCCTGCTGAAGTTTGAACCTATTTTTTTTTTAAGAGACAGAGTCTCAGCTGTCACCCAGGCTGCGGTGCTGTGGTGCAATCACAGCTCACTACAGCCTCGAACTCCTGGGCTCCAGGGATCCTCTTGCTTCAGCCTCCTGAGTAGCTGGGACTACAGGTGCAAGCCACCCTGCCTGGCTAATTTTTATTTTTGATAGAGATGAGGTCTGGCTATGTTGCCCAGGCTGGTCTCAAACTCCTGATCTCAAGTGATCCTCCTGCCTCAGCCTCCCTAAGTGCTAGTATTATAGGCACTACAAAAAAAAAAAGTTAAACCATCATCCTCATCCTCATTATTATCATTCAAATGCATGGTAATGTAACATACATCCAGGAAAATGCACAAACCTTAGTGAACAGCAGGATGAATTATTGCAATGTGAACACACCCATGTAACCAACACCAAACAGACAGAACATCGGCAGCAGCCCCCGAAGGAAGACCTCTAGTAACCCCCTCTAATCAGCACGCACAGCTGTGGGGAACTGCTGTCCTGACTTGTGAAATCACACATGAGCTTGGCTATTGTGGAACGTTGTAGCAATGGAGTCTCACTCACACTCTGTGCTCTTTTGTGTCTGGCTTTATTTTTCGTTCTATGCTTGTGGGATTCATCCATGTCCTTGTGTGTCATTGTGGTTTGTTGACACGGTGTACTCATCGGTTGACTATACCGCCACAGGTCTCTCCATTCTGCTGTTGACAGGCATCTGGGGGGAGTCTAGTTGTTTAATCCGTTTCCTTTGATTCAGATGGAGAAAAGTGGGTCACTCTCCCACAAAAGCTAATCTCTCCCTCCTCCCTCTTTCCCGCCCTGGGGAAGCCCTTCTCCTTTGCTTCCCTCTGATCTTGAAAACCTATGGGAATTTGGAGCTTCATTTCAGGTACACTCTGGCAGGCTTTCATGGTGAATGGAATCCAGACAGTGGGACTCTTCTGGTCAACAAGGCTTTGCACGGGAGGTCTCCTGCCATGGGCTGAGAGGACGTGCTGTCACCTCGGGGGGAATTCTTAGGAAGTGAGAAAGAGGGTCCACTTTCTTCTGGTCTGCAGTGAGGGTGGGGGCAGCCGACTTCTAGGCTCTGCCGGCTCTTCTGGCTTCCACGGTTGTCTATGCTGGGCGGGTAAGAGAATTCATATGGCAGTGCTCCAAGACGCAGTGACTCATCCATGGAGTGGAGATTATGACGGTACCTACTTAGATTTATTATATGTGGAGTTCTTAGGGCACTACCCCCCCCACACACAGTAAGGTGGGCTCCAGCAGAGCTGTGGTCTAACCCAAACTCTGCCGTGTACATGCTGTGTGACCCTGGTCAAGTTTCTAACCTCTCTGAGCTCCAGCTTCCTCACCTGTAATATGGGAATAGCAGTGTCTTCTTCATGGTGTGGCTGTGAAAATCAAATGACATAAGAATTCAGGGCCTGATATATGGTAGAAACTCAGTCGGCAGTAGCTATTTTTAACAGAGTTTCCCCTCTCAGCATCTGATAGCCTTCCTGCTCCCTTCCACCCTCCACCTGGAGAGCTTGCCAGGTTGTGGCCTAACAGTATCATCAATGTTTTTCCGACCGTTTCCAGGGAAGTAAAAACACACAGACTTGCTGATACGTCCCAAGAAACAACCAGGCACCATAGATACTAAGACCTGCTGATGGGCAGAAGCAAGGGGGTTTCAAATTCACAGACTTTCAGAGAAAGGAAAAGGCATGGAAACCTTTATATATTCATCCTCATTGTTAATTATTCAAATGCAAATTATATAATGCCTTTTTTTTCTTGAGATAGGGTATCGCTCTGTTGCCCAGGCTGAAAGAAGTGCAGTGGCATGATCGTGGCTCACTACAGCCTCAAACTCCTGGGATCAAGCAATCCTTCCACTTTAGCCTCCTGAGTAGCTGAGACTACAAGCCCACATCACGATGTGCCGTGAATTTTACTTCTTCTTTTTTTTTTTTTTTTTTTTTTGAGATAGGGGTCTCACTCTGTCACCTAGGCTGCAGTGCAATGTCTCGATCTTGGCTCACTAAAGCCTTGACCTCCTGGGCTCAGGTGATCCACCCACCTCAGCCTCTTGAGTAGCTGGGATTACAGGCACACAGGACCATGCCTGGCTAATTTTTGTATTTTTTGTAGAAACAGGGTTTCACCATGTTGGCCAGGCTGGTCTAGAATTCCTGGTCTCAAACAATCTGACCACCTCCGCCTCCCAAAGTTCTGGGATTACAGGCATGAGCCACTGTGTCCAACCTCCCAGCTAACTTTTAAATTTTTAGTGGAGATGGGGTTTCACCATGTTGTGCAGGCTGGTCTTGAACTCCTGGGCTCAAGAGATCCACCCACCTCAGCCTCCTAAAGTGCTGGGATTACAGGTGTGAGCTACCACACCTAGTCTCCAAAAATCTTTATGTCTTCTGACCCAGAAATTTCACTTCTGGAAATCTATACTAAAGAAACCATCAAACAATAGAAAAACGCTCAGTAATGACATAAATGATAGAATTAGTAGTTGGAGGCCATTGAAAGTTATAACTATGGTTGTCCTCCTTTATCTTCAGGGGATACATTCCAAGACCCCCAGTGGCTGTCTGAAAGCACGGATACGACCCAACCCTATATAGACTGTTTTTTCATATATGAGCCATACAAATGTATGGTAAAGTTTAATTTATAAATTAGGCATGGTAAGAGATTAATAATGACGACTAATAATAAAATAGAACAATTATGACAATATACTATAATAAAAGTTACATGAATGTGGTCTCTCTCAAGAGAGAGTGACAGCCAGTGTCACGGCTGGGCGCTGTGGCTCACCCCTGTAATCCCAGCACTTTGGGAGATCAAGGTGGGCAGATCACGAGGTCAGGAATTCGAACCTGACCAACATGATGAGACCCTGTCTCTACTAAAAATACAAAAATTATCTGGGTGTGGCGGTGCATGCCTGTAGTCCCAGCTACTCGGGAGGCTGAGGCAGGAGAATCACTTGAACCCGGGAGGCAGAAGTTGCGGTGAGCCAAGACTGTACCACTGCACTCCAGCCTGGCGACAGAGTGAGACTCCATCTCAAACAAACAAACAAAAAACCTCAGTGACCTGTATAGCACAGGTCACTGAAATTTTGGAAAGAGAAACTGCCAGGAAACTGATAAAGGGGAACTACCGTAGATTCTCTATGTTTGAGGATATAAAAGAAGCCAGGGACTGTGGCTCACGCCTGTAATCCCAGCATTTTGGGAGGCCGAGGTGGGTTGATCACCTGAGGTCAGGAGTTCGAGACCAGCCTGGCCAACATAGTAAAACCCCGTCTCTACTAAAAATACAAAAATTAGCCAGGCATGGGCGCATGCCTATAGTCCCAGCTACTCAGGAGGCTGAGGCACAAGAATTGCTTGAACCTGGGAGGTGGAGGTTGCAATAAGCTGAGATCGCACCACTGCACTCCAACCTGGGCAACAGAGCGAGACTCCATCTCAAAAAATTTTTTTTTTTAATTTAAAAATAAACAAAGAAAGATGTGCATGTTAAGTAGAAGCACAGAAAATATTTAAAAGACCCAGATTAAATTTATAGAGAGGACCAAATGCACTGAGATGGGAAAAAAACAGTGGATAGTATTAACAGCAGATCAGAGAATGCAGGAGAAATGGTTAGTTACTCCACTTATTTTAAGCAGTGATGATGAGGGTGATGATGAGGAGGAGGAGGAGGATGGGAGTCACTGCAGCTGACATTTATTGGTCTCTAGCTGTAGACCAAACCCTGTTCACGTATCATCTTTTCATCCTCACAGTAACCCTATGAAGTAGGTACTGTCATCACCCCTGTCTTACACAGGAGCAAGAGGAAGACACGGAGCTAATAATCAGCTTGCTCCAAGTTAAGCATCCAGAACGTCAGGGAGGCCAGGCTGTTAACCCAGGCAGTCTGGGTTTGAATCCCATCTCCCCAGTCCTCTTAACCTCCCGTGTTGTGGTTACTGTAATGGCATTCCCTGGATCAGTGAGGCTTGGTGCTATGTGCTTTATGGACATTGTATCTAAATCTCACAGCCATCAGGGAAGGGAGGGACTGTTGACCCCATTTTGCAGATGAAGAAACCAAGGTTCCTGGAGATGAAGTAATTTGCCCAGGGTCCCACCATTGGTAAGAGAAGGAGCCAGGATTTGAACCAGATCTGTCTGATCCCAAACCTTGCCTGCTGGATGTGCCCTGGGGCTTCTGGAGGTGTCCGAGGTAACTCTGAAGATGGGGCTTTTGAGGACGCTTTGTAGCATCAATATTGTGCCTTCTCTCCCTTTAGGGAAAAGCCTTCTAGAATCAACAAAGGGCTTGTGGCTACTTTTGCTCTCATCCCTCCATATCAGATGGATGGAGGGTGGCGTGAGTTCTGACAGGTAGCCACATGGCCCACCAAGAGTCCCTGTCTAGAAGATTGTCTATAAGGTAAGGTACCACACTGGTAAGTGCACAAGACTATTGAGCCTACATGGGAGGGGGTGCATCAAAAAATGTGCCCAAGGCATCTACTTTGCTTGCTGTTTAATTACTTTGCATGTAGATTGTTGACACACATATGAGCTGGTCAGTTGGTTGACTGAGTCAAGGAACAAAGGCAATAATCAGATTTAAAAGGGAGGGAAGAGAAGAGAGAAGAGAGAGAGAGAGAGGGAAGCTCCTAGCAGTGGCTGTTGCTGGCATAATCTTTTGGATGAGCTGATTTGCTGGCAACAGAGGTCAGCCTGGGCATTCTGTCCTTAGACAGCCATCTAACAGGCATCAAAGCTGTGGGAACAAGGTTCTCGGTGGAGCCCTGGTGGCTGACCTTCTCTGTGTCGTGGCCATGAGTGTCCTCCCGTCAGCTCCTCCACCCAAGTTGGGCTGGCTCCACCCCATTTGCCTCATTAGGATTCTCACATGTAAACTGGGGCAGACCTTCTGTAGGGTAAGTTGTCAACACATATCAATTGCCTGCCTTCAAATTGTGTGTGTGCTTTGACTCAGCAAGTCCACATTAGGAGTAGATCCTATGGAAGCAATTCTGGACATGAGCTGACTGAAATTGGCCTTCTTTCACTCTACGGTCTAGATTAGTAAAAAAATATCAGAAGCCACCCATATATCCGTCAATGGAGCTTCATTAGATAAATGGTATAACAATATAATAATATATATAATAGTATAATGAAATAGGAACCTGCCTTTTTCTTTCTGAGATGGAGTCTTGCTCTGTCGCCCAGGCTGGAGTGCAGTGGCACAATCTCGGCTCACTGCAACCTCCGCCTCCTGAGTTCAAGCAAGTCTCTACCTCAGCCTCCCGAGTAGCTGGGATTACAGGCGCCTGCCAACACGCCCGGCTAATTTTTGTATTTTTAGTAGAGATGGGGTTTCACCATCTTGGCCAGGCTGGTCTTGAACTCCTGACTTTGTGATCCACCCACCTGGAGCTCCCAAAGTGCTGGGATTACCATCATGAGCCACCGTGCCCAGCCAGGAACCTGCCTTTCACAATGTTACTAGAGAGGAATATTTAATGACATAGAAATATGTGCAAGTTATATCAGCAAATGCAAAAATAGGCTACAAATAACTGCATATATAATATTTTCCTAATTTGGTTGGGGAAAAGTATGGAGAGAGAGAGAGAGACAGAAAGAGAGACAGGCAGCAACAGGACCACAGAGGGACATACACCAAAATGTCAATGGTGCTTAATAGGTTTACAGGTGATTTCAAGTTTATTGTTTAGGTTTTCCACATCTTCTACACTGAGTGTATGTTTCTTTTATCAAAAAGGGCGTGGCGGGGAAGCCAAGGCATGGTGCTCACACCTGCAATCCCAGCACTTTGGGAGGTTGAGGTGAGATGATTGTTTGAGGCCAGGAGTTCGAGAGCAGCCTGGGCAACATAGTATTGTCTTAAAAAAAAATTGCCAGGCATAGTGGCTCATGCCTGTGGTCTCAGCTACTTGGAAAGCTGAGGCAGGAGGATTGCCTGAGCCCAGGAGGTCGAGGTTACAGTGAGCTATGATCATTCCACTGCACTCCAGCGTAAGTGACAGAGTGAGACCTTATCTCAAAATATACATATATATGAACATAGATAAATAAATACATTAAATAAATAAATAGGGAAAAAACATGTTTAAAAAAAAAAAAAAACTCCCCAGTGCCAGAAAAGTGGAAGTGAAAGAAGCATGTGTTGCCTCCATGAGAGCGGGGGCTGGGAGGGAGGGCTGGGCGAGGCTGTGTGGGGTGCATCTGATATAAAGGGGCAGCCTGCATGGAAAGGGACTGCCAGCATCTGCCTCCACTGCTCTGTGCTGGGATCATGGAACTTGCACTGCTGTGTGGGCTGGTGGTGATGGCTTGTGAGTTGGGGATGGGACCCAGGCTGGGAAGGGAAGGAAGGAGGCCCATGTATCCCTGTGCTCTCTTTCCTAGATTGGGGGGCTGCTGCTCTGATCCCCAGGACCCTGGCCCCCACTCCCCAATCCTTCTGCCCCTCTGCAAAGAGCCTTCAGTGGCCACAAGTCTCCTAGCATGGTAGCTTCAGCCAGAGAGCTCTGGGTGGCCAAGCTGCGCCGCACATCTCTGGACTGCTGTGAAGGTTCAAACTAGAAGTCCAGCACCAGGGTGTGCTGCGCCCATGATGATGACGCTTTGGACACAGGTCACTTCATCCCTGCCTCTCCCACTGAATAGGAACAACCTGTACGAATGCATAGCACTCCATATTTTTAGAGCCGTTTCATGTTCATGATCTTCTTTGAACCTGGGAAGAGGGTTCCCTTGACCTTTGGTGAAGAGGGGACAGTTTCCATTTGATCTTAAGCAGGCCAAATATAAAGTGCAGTTGCTAGCAAATTGGCCTTTTTGTCCTCAATCCGTCTCAAAATTGTGATTTTGGAAAGGGCTTGCATTTCACAATGTAATTTTATGTTATCTTGGGACTCCGAAATTCTCTAGAGGAAAGTGTCTCCAGGATTACGCAAAAACCATTAGGAAATTTGCAATCGAGTTGCAAAAATTCATCTCTCAGACGTAAAGAGGGAAGACACTGTAGAGATCAAATACACAGATGAACCTGCAGTCAAACGCAGGCCCCGCCATCTCTTGGCAGTATGACTTTAGCCAAATCACCCAACCTTTCAATACCCTCATCTGTAAAATGGGCACAACACCCTTCATAGGGCTGTTAGAAGGACTCTAATGGGAAAACAGATACTAAGTGTTGCGTAAATGTAAATAATAGCTTCACACATGGCACATGCGTGAAAGATGGCAGTAGCACCTCCTCCCACCCACTGTGTCCATCCCTTGGGAGAAGGGGCTTCATCCTTGTCAGTGGCAGTCAAGGGTGGGAAACGTTACCCAGGCAAGAACTGCTGACAAGCTAAGCCAGTTCACCAACACCTCCCCAGCCACAGCTCCAGCTCCGTTTCTCAGGCTGGGTCCTCCTCACCTTAAAATTATGGCAAGTAAGACCACCCAAAAGCATTCTGAATCAAAGCTGAATGTATTTGTCACATGGCAAGAAAGAGCCGCATCATTCAGGTGTGAGTTCAGTTTATGTATTTCTGAGCCCAGATTGAAAGGGCTAGATTTAGGGCAAAAAAAAAAAAGAGGACAGGGGTACCCTAAGAAAGGGAAGATTCTGAATGCGGGGCTCTGGTTGATCTGCAAGGTTGTTTGCAGTTGGGTTCCTTATCACGGAATCCAGGAATCTCTGATGGATTGTGTATGATTCCAGAGGGCCCAGGATCCTTCACCAGTGCAGCCAAAGCTTAGCAAGGCTTCTCTTGTACATGTCTTAACAGCTAGAGCCACCGTGTCAAACAGGCGTGGCAACATGGACTCCCACACATTGAGGGGACATACTGGGCACATGATGGCCCAGTCACTATTAGTTGCAACCCAAGGCCACCCGTGTGTGGTCTAATTCTTTGTCCACTGCATGAGTTTCTCCCAACCACCCTTCCCACCCCAACGGGCCCCAATGTGGGGCTCACCCACTGTGTGCTATTGACTTCATTTGCCTGAGGCTGGGTGTGGGTTCCATAACTAGACTCACTCGAAGAGGGGCTGCCCAGCCCAGTCTCCCTGAGACTCTGGGCTCCATCGGGATGTGTGCTCCCTGCATTATCTAATCATCTCTAGGAGTTGCACACAGGCACAGCTCCGTTCCCTTCTCTGTCATCTGTTTCTCCCAACCTCTCACTTGAATTCATGGACTTAATATATTTTATTTCTCCTAACTCAACATAATGCATTCCTCTCTTCCAGTAAAATAAATTTCCCTTACTATCAATTCTAATCAGCAGTTATTATGAGTGAAATAAAATTATCCATGAAAAGCATTGATTTCTAAATCATGCTGCCTCCCAGAAGACCCACACACACTCTTTATTACAGACTCAGATTTTTCTAGGGGCTGGAGGTAAGAAGGGTGACTTGGGACCATTCCTCCTATTGTGGAGTGGGAAATCAACACCCAGAGACAGGGAATGAAACCAGACTGTTTTAAGTGATGAATTCTGGCTCCATTTACCAGCCACTAAGACTCTGAGCAAGTTACTGAGCCTCAAACTGCTCATCTGTAAAATAGGGATTAAAAATAATATTCATTGTACCAGTGTTGGTTTTAGCAAATGAATCACAAGTAAGATGATAACATTTGAGGAAATTGGCTAAGGGGTATACAGGAGCTTTCTATCTTCGCAACTTTTTTGTACATCTGGAATTATTCCAAAATAAAAAGTTTATTTATTTAATATAACAGTAATTATCTAGCCAGATGGAGTCAAGAAATCAATACAAAAGAAGACCTATAGTAACCACTCAGTAATTGTCACTTTTTTTCCTTGAGACAAAGTCTCACTCTGTTGCCCAGGCTGGAGTGCAGTGGCACGATCTTGGCTCACTGCAGCCTCCAGCTCCCACCTCAGCCTCCCAAGTAGCTGCGACGACAGGTGTCCACCACCATGCCCAGTTAATTTTTGATGTTTTGTAGATACAGGGTGTTACCGTGTTTCCCAAGCTAGTCTCAAACTCCTGGGTTCAAGCAATCTGCCCACCTTGGCCTCGCAAACCCGAGATCATGCCACTGCATTCCAGCCTGGGCAACAGAGCGAGACTTTGTCTCCCAAAGTGCTGGGATTACAGACGTGAGCCACTGTGCCTGGCCTGTCGCTATATTTTTAATAGCAGCAGTAGATGTCGTTTTATTATTATCATCATTTGAGGTCACTCATTTGGTCTGGGCAGAGCAGAGGTGCTGTCCTGTGCCCAGTGGTGCTGCCCTGAAATTCATCTCCTCTCCTCTCCTGGTTGCTGGGCTACTTGGCAGGTGTGATTCCAATCCAGGGTGGGATCCTGAACCTGAACAAGATGGTCAAGCAAGTGACTGGGAACATGCCCATCCTCTTCTACTGGCCCTACGGCTGTCACTGCGGACTAGGTGGCAGAGGCCAGCCCAAAGATGCCACGGACTGGTAACTCTTTTCTCAGGGCTGGCAATCCTATCCTGCCCCCGACTATGGTACTCTTCTTTTCTCTCCACCCACCTATTCATTTAGTTGAGTTGAATCCATTTTGTTGAGCATCTACTATGTGCTAGAAACCACTGAGTGCCAATACGGTCCCAGCCCTCCTGGAGCTTGCCTTCCAGAAGGTTCCCCAGGGTCCCTGAAGGCCAGCCATCCCCTTGCACTCCCATCCCCTACTCTAATGGCAATGCCCAAGTTCACTCCCCACTGCAATGGACATTGGTTTTTTAAAGCCCCTCCCACCACCTCTTTTTTTCCGTTATCTCATTTGATCTTCGTAACAACCCTGGGAGTCAGCTAGAGGAGGGGTGAGAGCCAGCCAGGCCTGGGGACACTGCCCTGATCTGCTACTTACAGGCTGTGTGACCTTGGGAGAGTGTCTTGACCTCCCTGAGTCTCAGTTTCTTCATCTCTGAAGAGGGGATAATATGAGTACCTCCATCCCATGGTGGTTTTAAGGAGTAAGAGAATGCATAGATAAAGCAAGTGTCTGGTGCATAGGAATTGCTCAAAAAATGTTAGTCATCGGCCGGGCGCGGTGGCTCACGCTTGTAATCCCAGCACTTTGGGAGGCCGAGGCGGGCGGATCACAAGGTCAGGAGATCGAGACCACGGTGAAACCCCGTCTCTACTAAAAATACAAAAAAATTAGCCGGGCGTGGTGGCGGGCGCCTGTAGTCCCAGCTACTCGGAGAGGCTGAGACAGGAGAATGGCGTGAGCCCGGGAGGCGGAGCTTGCAGTGAGCCGAGACTGCGCCACTGCACTCCAGCCTGGGTGACAGAGCGAGACTCCGTCTCCAAAAAAAAAAAAAAAAAAAAAAAAAAAAATGTTAGTCATCATGATCCTGAGGAAGACTGCAGCCCTGCAGGCCTTGACTCTTCCCAGGTGGGGACACGGGTTCGCCTCCGGTGGGGGGAGGAGCCAGAGACCCCAGTAGGCCGGGGACCCATGCAGCTGTGCACCCTGTCTACTCCAGGTGCTGCCAGACCCATGACTGCTGCTATGGCCACCTGAAGACCCACGGGTGCGGCATCTACAAGGACTATTACAGATACAACTTTTCCCGGGGGAACATCCACTGCTGTGAGTACCCAGACCTCAGGGCAGGAGCTGGAGACCCCAGGAAGGGAGTTCTGGCTCTCACTGCCTTCACAGCACAGCTACTTGACCTCTCTGTTTTTTTGCATGGGTCCACTAGCTGCAGTTGGGCTGTGAAGAGGCAAGAATGGGTATGGGGGTATGGAGAGGACCCATGGGAGGTTTGGCCCCTTTAGCACCTGGAATTCAGGCCCACGACCGACCAGCTTGGTGACCATATTGCTTAACCTCTCTGAACCTCAGTATCCTCATCTGTAATCTACCCCATTAAGTTATTGCAAGAACTAAAATGAGACAGACAGAATGGGCCTCACAGGATGCCTGCCATAATAAATTACACAGAGCTACCGATTGGCTGTTACTTTCATCATCACTGATGCTCGTGGCAGCCTGTCGAGGATCAGCAAAACCCTGATTGTCTCCATTGTACAGACCAGGAAACCAAAACTAGAGTGGGGAAGTGTCTGCCTCCAACTGACAGAGCCCGGGCTGGAACCCAGGGCACCTGGCCCCTGCATCCTTTCCAGCATCACAAGCATAGAAATGTAGCAGGTCCTCAGGGCTGGGAATCGAAAGGGCTCATCACAGCAGCTGCTGTTAATTGAGGGCTTCATAATAATAGTAACAATAATATCCAACATTTATTGAGCACTTACTATAGGCTAAGTGCCTTGTCTCACGATAGGCTAAGTGCCTTGTCTCATGACAGCCCCCTAGGCAGCTCTTGCCATTATCCCCGCTTCACAGACAATGAAACCGTGATTCCTCCTGCCCAGGAGTCTTTGCATAGACTGTTGCCATCCCCCACTCCCCAACCCCAGCTTCCTCCAGGAAGAGCAGACCCTTCCCATCTCAGCTCAGAAGCTCTCCCGCCCTGTTTTCTGATCTAGCCCTGCATGGTTCCTCATGTTAACTTCGCATCGTTGTTTTTTGCTCCCTGTGGTGGCTCTAATACCTGCCCCTCTCCCATGTCCCTATCGTTCAGTCCCCTCCTGCCATGACACGGTAGGTGCTCAATAATTGTTTAATGAATGGGTGAATAAATAACTGAAGGTGCACTGGCACACAGGGAGGTCATGGTACGTGGCCAAGGTCATGCAGCTAGAATCGAGGTTGCTGGGACCGGTACCTCCACGACTGAGCGGGAACTGCACTGACTTCAGAGGCTGCTAGACTCATACCTGCCTCTGTCTCGGAAAAGGACAAACACAGAGCCCCCCTCCTCTGCCCACAGCTGACAAGGGAAGCTGGTGTGAGCAGCAGCTGTGTGCCTGTGACAAGGAGGTGGCCTTCTGCCTGAAGCGCAACCTGGACACCTACCAGAAGCGACTGCGTTTCTACTGGCGGCCCCACTGCCGGGGGCAGACCCCTGGGTGCTAGAAGCCCACACCCTCTACCCTGTTCCTCAGCATGGAGCTCCGGCATCCCCACCCATCTCAGTATCTAACCTGAACCAGCCTGGCTTTTCAAACACTCTGGGAGGAGGTAGTCCCAGCCTCCCCCAGAACCCTCTACCAAGGCCTTCTGACCTTCTGAAGCTTTCCGAATCCTCCCAGTTGAGGCAGCAGCTGTGTCCTCTGAGGGTGGATGGGCATCTTGGGAGAAGCCCAAGCAAGGGAGCCCTCAGAGATGGTGTCTGGACCAAAGCATCGGGGTGGGGGAGGGGTCTGCCGCTGTCCCCCACCTGCTGGCCCCCCGGTCCTTTCTCACCCCCTCCAATATAGTCTCAGAGCTACAACCGGAGCAGCCACTACAAAGGGCAATATTGATCTTTCTGTCCACGTGGCTCTATCTCTTAAAACCTCAAGGCCCTCCACTGTCCTAAGATAAAGCCTCTCATAGGTGTTGAGGACCCCTCACAGTCTGGCCGTGTGACCCTCTCCCCAGGCAAGCTCTGAAGTCCCTGCAGGTGGAGGCCATGCCTGTCTTAAACTCAGTTGCATCCCTGGTGCCCAAAGCAACACTCAGAACCAAGAAGGAGCTCCGTAAATCCTTCTTGGGTGAAGCACTAGACAAAGCTCCAGGCACCAGAGCCTTGAGTACTTTCTCCTGCCTCCAGGCATTGGCTCAGGGTGAATTACAAGGGGCTACTGAATGGCTATTACTTTCATCACGACTGATCCCCACCTCCTCGGGGTCAAAGGGCTACTTTCTGGAAGTCTCCCTGGGCTGACTCCTCCTCCCTGACTGCAAGGGCTAACTCCGTCCTCCAAGCTCCCACAATGCTTCATGGCTCTGCTGCTTACCAAGCTCGGCCTAGAGTGGCAAATGGAATTTCTCTGATCTGCCCCAACTAGACTGGAGCCCCCGAAGGACGGAGACCATATCTGTGCCATCTCTGTTTCCCCTGTTTTCCCACATACTAGGTGCTCAATTCATGCCTGTGAATGGAGTGAGCCCATAATGGATACACAGAGGTTGCAGCAGAAGGTGTGGGTACCTCACCTAGATCTCCTCCAGGCCCAAGGCCCCTCTCCCTGAGTGAGGCCAGGTGTTGGCAGCCAACTGCTCCAATCTGCCTCCTTCTCCTAAATATTGCCCTGGTCTACTAGGAGCTGCCTGCCCCCCTGCCCCGCCTCTCCCACCAAGAGGCCACCTGTCACTCATGGCCCATGAAGGGTACAATTGCCAGCTCCCCCGCGTCTGTGCAGGATTGTCTGGGTGGAATGACACTCTCGAATTGGGATGGGGCTGAGGCCAGGCCTGTCCTGGTACCACCTCTCTGCTTGGTCTGACCCCGTGGGCTATCCAGTTTTCCTGGTTCCCTCACAGGTTTCTCCAGAAAGTACTCCCTCAGGAAAGCATTTGCACAAGAATCCTTGTCTCAGGCTCTGCTTCTAAGGAAAGAGACTGAAGAGAGACAACTTTTTCCTATGAGGACTCCCAATCTGCTATCTGTATGTGGTTAGCTGTTTCCAGCCTGAGGGCTGAGGCACCTGCAGTCGCCCGCACTGTGGGCCTGTGGCACCATCTGCGCCTCAGCTGACTGAGCAGTTCTGAGATGTGGTGACTCACGTGAGGTGGTGTCATAGGAATGAAGGACTGTGGGCACTGGGTTCAAATTCCAGTTCAATGCACCACTCCAGATGGGGATACCCATGGGGGCAGCTGTGCCTGTGTGGGGGAACAGGGTAGGGAAGTCTCCGTACCTTCTCAATTTTGCTGTGAACCTAAAACTGCCATATAAAGATAAAGTCTAGGCCGGGCATGGTGGCTCATGCCTGTAATCCCAACACTTAGGGAGGCTGAGGCAGGCGGATCACCTGAGGTCAGGAGTTCAAGACCAGCCTGCCCAACATGGCAAAACCTCATCTCTACTAAAAATACAAAAATTAGCCAGGCATCGTGGTGGGCACCTGCAATCCCAGCTACTCAGGAGGCTGAGGCAGGAGAATCGCTTGAACCCGGGAGGCGGGGATTGCAGTGAGCCAAGATCGCAACACTGCACTCCAGCCTGGGCAACAGAGTGACACTGTCTCAAAAAATAAAATAAAACAAGATAAAAAGATAAAATAAAATAAGATAAAATAAAATAAAATAGTCTAGTTTAAAAAAAAATTCCACTTATATCACTGACTAACCATGTACCTTACAGGAGGAAACATTCTCTGCATGTAAGTATAAATGAAAATAAGAAGAGACCAGCCTGGGCAACATAGACCTCATCTCTACAAAAAGCAAGAATTTTTAGTTGTTGTTGTTGTTGAGACAGGGTCTTGCTCTGTTGCCCAGGCTGGAATGCAGCAACGCAATCGTGGCTCACAGCAGCCTCGACCTCCATGGCTCAAGTGATCCTCCTGCCCCAACCTCCTGAGTAGCCGGGCACCCAAATGCCTGGGTAATTTTTGTGTTTTTTTTGTAGAGATGGGGCCTCACTATGTTGCCTAGGCTGGCCTCAAACTCCTGGGCTCAAGTGATCCCCCTGCCTTGGCCTCCCAACATGTTGGGATCATAGTCGTGAGCCACTGCACCAGACTGAAAATTTTTTAAAAAGAAGAAAATAGGAAGGTGTTCATGTTTGCATTAAATAAGATTAGTGTAGATGAAATTCTCAGCACAACAGGCACCTGGCACAGGGTGTTAACTTTAAATGTTAACGGCATTGCTTACTGTTGTTTCGCAGTGACCAGACCTAAAGTCATCCCCAAGAGAAATCAGGAGGAGAAAGTGTCCTCCTCCTTTCCCACCAAGTCTTCTCCCAGTGCCACTGGATGCATTTATTCAAGAGACATCATCAGGAGCTGACGACTCTCTCTTATTTGTCTACCAAATTTGGCCCAATAGCTCCCTATGGCTTTGCAGCAACATCTCTCTTAATATTCATGTTGGCTGACTTAGCCATTACAATCCCCATTTTATAATTGAGGACCCTCCTGGGGTCCTACACCCCGAGAAAGGCAGAGCCACAGCTTCGCCCCAGCCTCTTCTTGCTCCGCTCCCTCGCTGCGTCACGTTTGTATTGGTTAAGAAGCTTCCAGCTAAAAACTGTGACTCAGTGGGCTGAAACAATGCAGGAATTTATGATCTCACATGATGAGACGTTCAGAGAGGAGGTGGTTCCAAGTCCGGCTCTTCGGCGCTTGATATCATCAGGGCCTGGTCTCCTTCCTGCGCCTGGCAAGCCACCCTCTGTGTGTTGGCTTTGCCCTCTGGGTGACTCCCCTCACAGCTCCAAGCTGGCAACCATGATGCCAGCCCTCAGGCCAGGACGTGACAGCATCCAGCCAAGGAGACGCTGTGTCTTCCTCTCTTCCTGTGTCTTTTCGTTTATTTGTTTTTTTGTTTTTGAGACAGGGTCTCGCTCTGTCGCCCAGGCTGGAGTGCAGTGGCGCAATCTCGGCTCACTGCAAGCTCCGCCTCCCAGCCATTCTCCTGCCTCAGCCTCCCGAGTAGCTAGGACTACAGGCGCCCACCACCACGCATGGCTAATTTTTTGTATTTTTAGTAGAGATGGAGTTTCACCGTATTAGCCAGGATGGTCTCAGTCTCCTGACCTCGTGATCCTCCCACCTCGGCCTCCCAAAGTGCTGGGATTACAGGTGTGAGCCACCACACCTGGCCCCCTGTATCTTTTTAATAAACCCCCCAGCACCACCCAGCAGACTTCCCTGCAGGACGGGCTGCCCTAACCCAGAGGTTACCCAAGACAATGGGATGAGCCTTGTTGGTTTAGATTTCTTAGGATTTATTTACCACCAAGAGGGAACAGGATCAATGTCCCTGAGGGGTTGGGTAGCTGATGGAATTTGTGTTGGGTGAGCAAGCCCAGAGCCAGGGACTGCAACCTGCTGTCACTTTGGCCGGGAGCAGAGCGGTGCCTGGGGTGCTCCCATCTGTGACCACCTTATCACAGGGCAGGCTTGATATGTAGTAGGCGATCAGTAGGGATTTGTTGAACAAATAAATGAATAATGAATGAATGAACGAATGAATCTCAGACTGGTAAAGACACGGGATTTATTCAGATGAGGAGGATAGAGGCTCAGGTGGGGCCTCAGGCAGCAGGACTTGGAACATCCCACCCTGCAAGTTCTTGTCCTGAATCAGTGTCCAATGATTGAAACTGGATGAGAGGCAGCAAGGAAGGAGTAATTCCCAGGAGAGCCTCTGTTCTCCACTTGCCCCTCTCAGTGCTCCTGGGTGGCAGAGGCAGCCAATGTGCTTCCTGTTCCCTCTGGGGTTAGACTGTGCCCGGTGTGGGAAGTGGAGTGGACACTGAACACCTGTAGTGCCCATTCACCCCTCCTCTTACCTACCTTGAGGCGCTGGTGCTGTTACTGCATTTGACAGCTGTAGAAACTGAAACTCCAAGGGTGAGTCACTGGCTGATAAGTGGCAGGGTTGCGATTCGAACCCAGGTATCTCTGGCTCCAGGGCCATGTCCCACTCTATCTCCCACTCTCTTGACTGAGACAGTCCCTGACTCACCCCTGGGTGCTCCTAGGGGGGGACTAGCCACACCCACGGACTACCAGGTGGGGGTGATGTGTGTCAAGGGCAGAAACCTACCCATTGGTGGGTACAAGCCTCAGGCCACCTGGGATACAGGGTTCCACCTCCAGGGAGCCCAGCCCAGGGACAAAGTGACAGGGACGACTTCTCCGAGGCCCTGCCTGTCTTTCCAGCTGGATCCTGCTTCCAAATGCCCATGTTCATTCCCCACATCCTCGCCTTGCTTTGATGTGCAGGAGGGGCTGGGCTCCTGCCACCCCCTCCCCACCCTACCTCAGTGTCCCCTTGAGGAGGACTAGGGGGCATTCACACGTGGGGTTCCTGACTGAGGTCAGCCAGAGGGTCATCCTGACCTCAGGGCACCAGGGCAAGCTGAATAGCCCATGTCTCCCACTGGGTGGCCTGGCTTGTTCTCTAGAGCTCAGAGTCCCCTATTTTTTTTAAATTTAAAATAAAGAAGATATTTTTAAAGCAGTTTGTAAAAGCTCAAAGCAAGGTCAGAGAAGGCAGGCTGAGGATTCCTCTCTGGTCCCTTTCAGTTTTTGGTTCCTGGCCAAGCCCTGTCCACCTTGGGGCCTCTGCTGGGGGATGCCTCCCTTGGGTCTTGGCAAGATGGGCTCCTTCTTCACCCAGAGCTCAGCTGAACTGCTTCTTCTTCCAAAAAAATGTCCCTGACCTGATGGTTTTCTTAATCAGCATTCAGCAATTCACTTCTCTCACCCCAACAATCAACTGGAATACGAATGCCTTGGACACAGGAAGGACCACAACATTCCCAGCATCTAGAACAATGCTGGGGGCATAGGACATTTCTGTTGAATGAATGAATGAATGAATGAATGGGGATTGATAGGAAAGCTCCTCCTATTTCTTTCAGCTGGGCTACTTCCCAGCTGTGTGACCTTGGGCTTGTGGTTTTGTTACAAGAAAGGGGTCCGGATCTGGACCCAAGAGAGGGTTCTGGGATCTCACACAAGAAGGAATTCAGGGTGAGTCCACAGAGTAAAGTGAAAGCAAGTTCATTAAAAAAAAAAAAAGGAATAAAAGAATGGCTACTCCATAGGCAAAGCAGCCCGAGTGCTGCTGGTTGCCCATTTTTATGGTTATTTCTTAATGATATGTTAAACAAGGGGTGGCTTATTCATGCCTCCCCTTTTTGGACCGCATAGGGTAAATTCCTGATGTTGCCATGGCATCTGTAAACTGTCATGGCACTAATGGGAGTGCAGCAGTGAGGATGACCAGTGGTCACTCTCGTGGCCATTTTAGTTTTGGTGGGTTTTGGCCGGCTTCTTTACTGCAACCTGTTTTATCAGCAAGGTCTTTATGACCTGTATCTTGTGCTGACCTCGTATCTCATCCTGTGACTAAGAATGCCTTCACCTCCTGGGAATGCAGCCCGGTAGTTTTCAGCCTTATTTTCCCCAGCTTCTATTCAAGATGCAGTTGCTCTGGTTCACACAGCTCTGACAGTTTTACTTCTCTGATTCTCAATTCGTGATTAGTAAAATTAACCAATAACGCCTATCCTTGAAAGGGAATTTTTGACCAAACCCACATCTTTTTCCTACTGAGAACTTCCCACCAGTGAGAAGGCTGGGACAGGGTAGAAGGGGTGGGTGGGCAGGTAGGAAAGGCAGGGACGTTCTACCACCTCCCAAGCCATCTCTCAGGAGGATCAGAAATTAACCCTTCACCCTCTGCCAGGAACACTCCCCCTACTTTCAGGAGGCCATTGAAGTGGGGTCAAAGTGCATTCTGCTGGTGGGCTGCCTCTGCTGGAGCCCCTTCCAGGATCCAGGGCTAGGCTGGGGTGAGAGGAAGCCAAAGCTGTCCCTGTTCCCTCGTCAAGGATTCAGCCCTGAGATGATGCAGCAGCTAGCCCTGGCTCTGCAATGTGTCCCTCCCTGCCCCAAACACCAGCCCAGGAACTGCAAAGCAGAAGGAAGGGAGTAAAATTCAGCCATAGTGGCTTCTGGCTTACTGAGAGGGAATGGGAAAATGCCAATTTCTGGGTTCCCCTGTGCTAAGAACCTTATATACATTTTCTCACTTACGCTTCATTCTGCATGACCCAGCAAGGTGGGTATGATTTTTTTTAAAAACTAAGGTGGGTATGATTGGCCACACAGTACAGATGAGGACACGGGTCCTGATGAGTTAAACTTCTTGCCTGAGGTAACTCACTCATGAAGAGGTGGTGGAGGCCACTTTGGGAGGCCGAGGCGGGTGGATCACTTGAGGTCAGGAGTTCAAGACCAGCCTGACCAACATGGTGAAACCCCATCTCTACTAAAAATACAAAAACTAGCTGGGCGTGGTGGCGTGTGCCTGTAATCCCAGCTACTTGGGAGGCTGAGACAGGAGAATTGCTTGAACCAGGGAGGCAGAGGTTACAGTGAGCCAAGATCGCACTCCAGCCTGAGTAACAGAGCAAGACTTGGTATCCCCCCCACCCCCTGTCCCCAGAAAGAAGTGGTGGAAGCTGGGCAAAAGTGAGCAAAAGCCATGTTAAGCCTGGGGTCCTGGTGCGACCCTCACCACCCCAGGTAGTGTGCTCCCTAGGCTGGAACTGTAATAGGTCTGTTGCCTGGTGCACACAGCAAGTTAACATGATGAGATACCAGGTTGCAGCAGAGAAGGAGGTTTAAACTTAGGGTCACCAAACAAGGAGACAGGAGAGAACCTTAAATCCATCTCCCTGAGGAGTTTGGGGCTGGAGTTTTTAAGGGTTTCTTCTGGAGTAGGATGAAGTGTGGAGATCATTGAATGGTTGAAGAGTGCAGGTTGATGTCACGGGACAGGGAGAGGAAGAACATGCATTCTCATGCTGATCTCGTTCCTCTGTGAGAGTCTTCAAGCTGGTGGCTGGAATTTGGGGTTTGAAAAACACCCTAAGCAATCCTTAAACAAGTCAGTCTTGTGATTCTAATGTCAGAGATCGTATCTATAGGAACAATGGGAATACAAATCAATTGTAGCGTCAGGAATCCTAATCTATAGTAACATAAGATGAAAGTGGGTCAGTATCTAGTGCTTTGTGACTTTTAGCAACATGGAAGTGAGCCAATGGGCAGCCTGATTAATGCTTCATTATCACCAAATTTCTGTCCAGAATTCTTGAAGATGCCTTCAAAAGCAGCAGGTCTGAAACTTTATGGTGGACAAAAAATCACCCAGGGGAGCAAGTTTACAATGCAGGTTCTTGGGGCCCCAAACCTGGAGAGTATGATTCTGTAGGTCTAGGGTGGATCCCAGGAACCTGTATTTTGTAAACTGAAAATAAAATTCTAAGGCCCCCAACCATCAGAATGGACCCCCTCCTCTCAGCCAGGGGCATTCCAAAGTTAGCCTGAAAAACTAGTTTCAGGCCATGATGGGAAGGAGAAGCCAGACATGCCTCATTAAACCCTCCTCCCTTTTGGAATTACTCATAAGACAGACTCTATTAAGCCTGATAAGAAACATTTACAATCTATTAACTCTGATGCCTGCTGTCTGGAGGCTTCATCTGCATGATAAAACCTTAGTCTCTACAACCCCTTATCATCACCCAGACATTCCTTTTCATTGATAATAACTTTTTCAACCAATTGCTAATCAGAAAATCTTTGAATCTGCCTATGACTTGGAAGCCTCTGTTACAAGAAAGGGGTCCGGATCCAGACCCCAAAAGAGGGTTCTTGGATCTCAAGCAAGAAGGAAATCAGAGTAAGGCCATAGAGTAAAGTGAAAGCAAGTTTATTAAAAAGTAGAGGAATAAAAGAATGGCTACTCCATAGACACAGCAGTCCCGAGGGCTGCTGGGTGCCCACTTTTACGGTTATTTCCTGATGGTATGCTAGACAAGGGGTGGATTATTTATGTCTCCCCTCTTTAGAGCATATAAGGTAACTTCCTGACATGCCATAGCATTTGTAAACTGTCATGTGCTGGTGGGAGTGTAGCACCGAGGACAACCAGTGGCCACTTTTGTAGCGATCTGGCTTTTGGTGGGTTTTAGCTGGCTTCTTTACTGCAAACTGTTTTATCAGCAAGGTCTTTATGACCCGTATCTTGTGCCAATCTCCTATCCCATCCTCTGACTTTGAATCCCTTAACTGTCTAGGAATGCAGTCCAGTAGGTCTCAGCCTCATTTTACCCAGCCCTTGTTCAAGATGGAGTTGGTCGTGTTCTAATGCCTCTGACACCTGCACTTCCAGTTGTTCTGCCTTTCCAGCCTGAACCAATACACATCTTACATGTATTGACTGATGTCTTATGTCTCCCCAAAATGTATAAAACCAAGCCGTACCCCCACCACCTTGGGCACATATTCTCAGGATCTCCTGAGGGCACTGTCATGGGCCACCAGTCATTCATGTTTGGCTCAGAATAAATCCTTCAAATATTTGGCAGAGTTTGACTCTTTTGGTCGACAGTTTTTAACAAGTGCTTCCCAAGATCCTGATGCACCTGGCCAGGGATTACACGCTGAAAAGTGTGTAGGCCCCCCCCTCCTCTGTCACCCCCACTACCCCCACTTCCCCTTCTCGCAGCACCTGGAGCAGATAGAGACCTGTCTCCATTGCCAACCCAGGGATGGAGCAGCTGTTCACACCAAGGTTTGTCCATGCTGTGTAGGCACGGCTCCCTGGGCTGCCAAACTGGAGACCACATTCTAGAGCACCTGCACCCGAGCCTCCAAGGTTTCATCTGTCAAGCAGAAGATGGGGGAGGACTATGCTCAGAGCTCAGCTTGCCACAGGTCACCTTCCTGAGGTCCGGTTGAATATTTGCTTTTGGGTTTTTTGTTTTGTTTTGTTTTGTTTTACTTAATCTAAATTTATTTTATTTTATTTTATTTTATTTTATTTTATTTTTTGAGACAGAGTCTTGCTCTGTAGCCCAGCCTGGAGTGCAGTGGCACCATCTTGGCTCACTGCAACCTCTGCCTCCCAGGTTCAAGTGATTCTCCTGCCTCCCAAGTAGCTGGGATTATAGGCATCCATCACCACACTCAGATAATTTTTGTATTTTTAATAGAGACAAGGTTTTGCCACGTTGGCCAGGCTGGTCTCGAACTTCTGACCTCAGGTGATCCACCTGCCTCGGCTTCCCAAAGTGCTGGGATTACAGGTGTGAGCCACCACGCCTGGCCTAAATTTATTTATTTAAGGATTTATTTAAGAAGGAAATTTATATCCCTCTGGCATAGGGGAAACAAGTATCACTTGTAAACAGAGGGTGACCATAAAAATAAATATAATTTCCCTTCGAGAAAGGTGCCCCCCATGCCTTGCACCAAGGAGAGAAGAGTGATTCTTATCCTTGAAGATGAATTTGCCTAAACTGACCTCACTACAGTAGCTCTTATCTCGCATTAGTTCCCCATGTCTTTCCTAGTCACTTCCCCACAATTTATTGTCCCTTGAAGCCCAAACCCACTTTCCTTTGTTAAAAGGGTATAGAAGCCCTGAGCTTTTCCACTCTGGTCACTTTGGTGTTGATGGGGAGTTGCACGTCAATGTCACGGAGAAAGACTTTTCCTCTACTCTTTTTTTTCTTTTTTTTTTGTGATGGGGTCTCACTCGGTTGCCCAGGCTGGAGTGCAGTGGCACAATCACTGCTCACTGCAGCCTTGACCTTCCTGGTTCAAGCAATCCTCCTGCCTCAGCCTCTCAAGTAGCAGGAACTACAGGTGTGGGCCACCACAACTGGCCTTTATTCTCTTATTTTACTGCACTGGGGCCCTGGGAATGAATAACAAAAGACCTATTAGCAGAAGAAAAGGCATTAAATTTCTACTAATATTTAGACACATGAGAGTTCACATAAAATAAGTAAAATTCAAAGATGGGCCCTTGGGACACTGTCCACATTGAGACCTGCTCAATGGCGTCTGGCACCAGGAAAGCCCTGGGGCACACGGAGGAGCCACAGTCCCCGTCCTATGAGAGGCTCTGTACTATGGCCACGGGGAACCAGCTCAGGCTGGCAGGACTGCCCCAAATGCCAGGATCTGAGAGCCTGGTTCAAGTTCTGGCTTCGCTACTAACTTGGGGGCAACCTTAGGTGAGACGCTTTTCTCTCTATCTCTCGGTTTTCCACTCTGTAAAATGAGATGTTGTGAGGTGCAAATTGGGTCATGGATTTGAAAACACTTTGAAAAGCATAAAATGTAAAAAGGTCTGTGCAGAAGGGAAGTCTGTAAAATGACTCTTTAGAACTTCGACTAGATGTTCAATAGGACAGTATAGCTGTCTCTAGATAGAGTTTCTTAAGACAGTCACAGATGTGACCATTGCTTGCAGATCCACACAGAAGATGTAACAATAACTTGCTTGCAACCCACAAGTTTATTTGAAACCTGAGTAATCTCAGCATCCAGCAGCTGGTTCACTTTGATTTATAGGAAACCGATTATGCCACATTCTGAATTTACTGGATCAACAATTTAGAACCGATGACTCAAAGAGACATGGTAACTAAAGAATTGTCGAGTTCTCTGAATCAGGCTTGCCCCGATTTAATGAATGAGTTGTTCACTGATTCTTAGAATCGACCATTTTGGAATTGTTGCATAGGTTACTTTGCATTCGAACTTTTCTTTCTGTCAGGTTTATCTCACTATCCCCCAACTGTTTTGCTGGGCCAGGAATACGTCACTGCTAGGGCATTAACACAATGACCCCAAATTATTTTAAAAAGGTTAACCAAATTATAGGGGTTGTATTCAGTTCAAAAAGGCAAAGAGGTGCATAACACATTTAAAGAAAATGTTCTATCAAAAGATGAAAAATGTTTTTAATAAATTTTTATCATTGTATTTTATATGCGGCAAGGTCTTGCTCTGTTGCCTTGGCTAGAGAGCAGTGGTGCAATCATGTCTCACGGCAGCCTTGATCTCCTGGGCTCAAGTGATCGTTCCACCTCAGCCTCCGGAATAGCTGGGATTGCAGGTGCACACCACTGTGTCTGGCTAATTTTTAATTTTTTTTTTTTTTCTGTAGAGATGAGGTCTCACTATGTTGGCCAGGCCAGTCTTGAACTCCTGGCCTTAAGTGATTCTCCTAACTTGGCCTCTCAAAGTGTTGAGATTGCAGGTGTGAGCCACCGTGCCCAGCTTAAGTACATTTTTAAAGGAGAAAGCTATAAAATGTCCATGTTAGGGGGATGATGATGGTGATGTTTTGTTCTTTACTCATTAGGATGGTGCACCTCCCACCTCTCTACCCCAGAGTGGTGCACAGTCCCAAATTTAGAAACTTGGAAAATTAGTACCAGGACCAAAGTTTCTTTCAGCCTCTGGGGATGTCATCAGGTATACCTGTCGATACGTGTGAGTAGATCAAGTAAGTTTTGCTCATCTCTTGGTGCAAAATGACAAAATAGCACGTGCGAGTGGCCCATACGGCTCCCCAGGGCTTGTACCCCTTCCCAGTGTCCCACACCTGACCACTGTGGTTGCATCACTGAGGAGCTGGTTGACAGATACAGATGTCCAGGCCCTAGACCAGCTGTGCTGATTCCTCTGGGAACTCTGGTCATTCTGATGCAGCCCTTCTACCTGTCAGTCCCTGGGACAGCCTCAGAATCCACCAGGTCCCAGCTTTCTCCTCTCCCCTAGGCCTGGATTCCTTCTGTCCCAGTGGAGGCTGTGCCTTGCCACTGGGGAGAGGTGCTCACTGAACAGGAGTCACGAGGTTCCCCCTGTGGGAGGAGGGGGCTGAGAGACTGTGAATCAGACCCTTTACACACAGCACATGCCAATCTCTGCTGGCTTTGGTGGAGATGGAGCCAAGGGACTCATGGCAAACTGCCACCTTCCTGCTCAGACATAGCTGCTTTGGATTTTGTTTTTGAGACAGGGTCTCGCTCTGTCACCCAGGCTGGAGTGCAGTGGCATGATTACAGCTCACTGCAGCCTCAACCTCCTGGGTTCAGGCAATCCTCCCACCTCAGCTTCCTGAGTAGCTGAGATTACAGGTGTGGACCACCACACGCAGCTAATTTTTAAATATTTTGTAGAGACGGAATCTCACTGTGTTGCCCAGGCTGGTCTCAAACTCCTGGGCTCAAGCAATCTTCCCGCTTTGGCCTGCCACAGTGCTGGAATTACAGGTGTGAACCACCACAGCCTCTTGGTTCAACTCAAAATGCTTTCACTGGCCTCCTGTTCTCATCACAGTGTGGAGTTCTTGCTTGTTGCATGTCAGTCCCTGAGAGACTAACAGGTGGTGGTGGAGATGTGGTGGCCTTAGTGCCTAGTCCAGGCCTGGCACACTAAATGTGTGTTGAAGCACTAACTGCGGGTGTTTGAGCGGATGAATGAACAGGATGATGTGGGAGCCAGAAGAGAAAGGAGGGCCTCTGCTGGAGAAGCAGGGGAAGTGCACGAGGCAGCCTCCATGGAGGGAGAGATTTTGCCGGTGGGATAGGGGGACAGGTGTTCCAGGCAGAGGGCACCACCCAGGCAAGGGCTGGAAGTGTCAAGATGCGCCACTTTGGGACCAGCTGCAGGGCTGTGTGCCCTGGACCCAGCTTGGATCTCCCCACAGGTGCTGTCTCCTGCATGATTGCTGCTACTTCCTCTTGACAGCTCACCAGCGCTCCCCTAAGTGGGACCGATGCAATTCCAGCATCACCGGTGGCCACATCCAACGTAGTGAGTGCTTCATGGGGTAGCCTGGGAAGATGAGAAGAGGGGCCACCTTCTGCCCCAGACACCTGCCTTGGCCCCTAGGACTTGGGTTTAGGGCTGATGGTTGGAGTCAAAACTCTTGGGCTGGGGTTTGGTGGTCCTCTTCCATGACAGGTGCCATTGATTGAGCACCTATTGTATATAGGGCCCTGTAGTGGATGCTTTATGTAGATTGTCTCATCAAATACTCCCAGCAACCTAGTGAGGAAAGTCTCATTAGCCCACTTGACAGCAGAGACCACTGAGACTTAGATCATTGAAACCACCTGTCTGAGGTCACATGGTGAGGAAACACACAGGGCCAAGATATGAGCCCTGATCTGATTTTAAGGCCCTTACAACACAAGCTCTGCATGATTTAAACCCAGTGGCTTGGATGTCTATCCCACAGAGGAGCCAAATACCTGTGCTTGTGTGGCTAGTTCCTGTGCTGGGTGGTTAGTGAACGTGTTGGGACTGATGCCGTCAGAGGCTTGGAGATTGCAGGCCAGAAGCCCAGTTCCATTTGTTTGTTTGGGGTTTTTGTGTGTGTTTGTTTGTTTGTTTTTTGAGACAGAGGCTTGCTCTGTCGCCCAGGCTGTAGTGTAGTGGCGGAATCTTGGTTCACTGCAAGCTCCATCTCCTGGGTTCAAGTGATTCTACTGCCTCAGCCCCCCAAGTAGCTGGAACTACAGGTGCGCACCACCACGCTTGGCTAATTTTTGTATTTTTGATAGAGACCAGGTTTCACCATGTTGGCCAGGCTGGTCTCGAACTCGACCTCAGGTGATCCACCTGCCTCAGCTTCCCAAAGTGCTGGGATTACAGTTGTGAGCCACTGCACCCAACCTCAGAAGCCAGTTCTGATCTAATGTTTGAAGACAAAAGAGAAGGATGAGGGGGAGTCCAGGGACATTAAGCCCCAGGGGAGCCTTTGGGGGTTTGTTTAATTAAGACTAAGACACTAAAGCCACTCAGACACCTGCGACTTCAGAGACAGAAGCACCCTGAAAGGTTATGGGAATGAGGCTTTCTCAGATCCTTTTGAAGGCAACCCACAAAATGTAATAAAATTGACATCTGGACCCAGTCAACCCACACATACACAGCCAGCATAGACACACAATGTGCTGAAGCAGCACTTTACTACTTGTGATATATTAACACACACATGTGCACACACACTGGATGCAACCCTCTAAACTGATTTCATGACCCACTAGTGGATGGAGACTGCAGTTTTTAAAACATGATCTATCAATTCTTCTGTAAAGATGAAAAGCCGAGGCTCATGACAGGTAAGAAGGCTGCCCAAAGTTAGTATATGTGCAAAGTCATGACTAGAGCCCGGCGTTTAGTTTCTTTTTTCTTTCTTTTTTTTTTTTTGAGATGGAGTCTCACTCTGACGCCCAGGCTGGAGTGTAGTGGCACAGTCTCGGCTCATTGCAAGCTCCGCCTCCCGGGTTCACGCCATTCTCCTGCCTCAGCCTCCCGAGTAGCTGGGGCTGCAGGTGCCCACCAACACGCCCGGTTAATTTTTTGTGTTTTTAGTAGAGATGGGGTTTCACCGTGTTAGGCAGGATGGTCTCGATCTCCTGACCTCGTGATCTGCCCGCCTCAGCCTCCCAAAGCGCTGGGATTACAGGCATGAGCTACCACGCCTGGCCCCGAGCCTGGCATTTAGTTTCTAATACTTCTAGTTACCCAAAACTGTGGTTAATAGAACGTTAGCCCATCTTAGTATGTATGAGGTACTTGGATAATTTGGGGTACAAGACACTGGACTGGATCTCACAGCTGCAGAGGGTCTAATTCTGTGCTTCTGAGGGAGTGCAGAAGGTGCTTGAAATGACTCTGGCCAGTAGGAGACCCAGTGGGAGTCCTGGGGGCCGGTCTTCCCCCAGACCAGGTTTTCTGTGTTGAGTTCCTAATTCCGACTTCTTCCTCTCACATTGTAAAATCTGACTCCTGGGTGCGGTTCCCCAGAAGACACAGCTGTGACCCCTGCCCTCTGGGCACCACTGATGGCAGTCGTGATGTAGAGGCATGCATGGGATTTAACTCATGGACATTTACTGGGCACTCCCTCTGTGCCAGGCCCTGTGTCAAGCACAGTGGAGAGTGATGAGAGCAGCGAGGCCTAGGCTCTGTGCCAGTGGGCCCAGCCTTGGCATTTGCAGGGACCCAGGCTCAAATCCCCACTCTGCCCATCCCTGATTGCATGGCCTAGAGCACACGTTCAGCCTCAAATTGAAAGTTCCTCCCCCATTAAGGGGGATGATTGCACATAGTTGTTGGGCTTTTGGAAAGATTCAATGAGATAACCTGTAGGAAAGTCCCTGGCACCTGGTAGACAATCAGCAGGTGGTAGCTCTTATTATTGTTACTGATTTTAAAAATACAATTAGTAGCTAGAGATAGGGGATGAACATTCCGGAGGGGGAAGAAACAGCAAGAGCAAGGGCAGAAAGGTGGGAAAACCAGAGCAAGAGCAGAGGAGTGGAGGTTTGGCAGGTGGGGAATAATTGGGAATTCAAACTGGAAAGGCAGTGCAGCCACAGCGAAGAACCTTAACTGTCAGGCTGAGGAACTTGGCAATGGGGAGCCATTGAGGGCCTTAGAGGAAGGGAGTGATGCAACTAGAGTTAATCAAAGAGAAGGTGGCCAGCAGATCCTTGATTGATAATATCAAACCCCCGCCAGGGAAGACACTGTATTAGTTGTGTTGATTTCCATTTGATTATGCAATTGCTGCTATCCATGCTGAACTTTGTTTTGATGGGCCTGTTAACACCCAGTTCATGATAGGCAACTCAGGTCTCATGATAACTTGGTAACCTGAGGTCAAGCATTCAGTGTCTACCAATACCTGCTGGCAAGCCAGATACTGTTTCTCAAAAGGAGAGTAGTCCTCTGCAGTTGATGGCATGGCTTTGCTCCAAAACCCTTAAGGTCTGCCCTATGCTTTACCCACAGATGCCCCTCTGAGCTTCCATGTAGCATCTCTATGTGCATATACACGTCAAGCACCATCGGATCTGCTGGGTCATACACCCAAGTGGCAGAGCCACTTGCGTGGCAGCCTGGACTTTTTTGTTCTGGGCCCCACTCAAGCAACTGTTCAGGTCGATTGGTAAGTGGGTTGAAGTGGTACTTCATTGGTACCACTGGTAAATGGTACTTCAGTGGTACTTTGACCTGAAACATCAGCTACTCTCTAAAATCTGAAGTGCCCACAAGGCACTGTGCTTCCTTCTCAATAGATGGGAGGGCCAGATGCTATGACTTGTCCTACCTTTTGAAAGGGATATCTCAACATGCCCCAGACTAAAGAACCCCTGGAAAATGCTACTGCAGTAGCAGGCCCCTGAATTCTTGTGGGATTTCCCCCCAAGGCAAATACATATCATACATGTCATCACCAATGCTGACGTCCTGTGGGATGCAAAGATAATCAAGGTCCCTCTGGACTAGATGATGACATACAGCTGGAGAGTCGATGTAGTCCTACAGTTGGAAAGTGTAAGTGTATTGCTGTCCCTGCAAGCTGAGAGCAAATGCTTCTGACAGTTTTACTAATAAGTATAAGGAAAAAGTCATTCTGCAGTGGAATAATTATAAAACAGGTGCCAGGGGATGTTGATTGGCTCCAGCAACAAAACTACAGCAGCTGCAATTGGAGGCATTGCTTGATTAAGTTTGCAGTACTCCACTGTCTTTCTCTAACAGGCATCTGTCTTCCATACAGGCAGGCAAGGACGCATTCATGTCCTGTATGCAGATTTTATTTTGTAGAGGCAGGGCCTCACTATGTTGCCCAGGCTAGTCTCAAACTCCTGGCCTCAATGAATCCTCCCACTACAGCCTCCCAAAGCACGAGGATTATAAACGTAATCCATCATGCCTGGCCCTGTCTCTGGATCGTGAGTGAGATTTTAAAGCCTTGAGACCATCACTTTCTTTTTCCAAGTTCTCCAACCCATAATAATATTTTTGTTTCCACTAACGTGCTCTGTGCCATCAACTACTTGGTCACCCTTGAACAGGTGTGTACAGAGGTGATCATTTAAGTAGCTGTTTTATCTCTTCAGGCTGTGGTCAATCAATGTTCCCCTTACCACTAAAAACCAGTCATTTATGCCTTTAAATCTAATCAAATAAGAAAACCAATTCCAGATGACCCAGAAGCAATTCAAAGAGCCCATCCTTCAGGCTGTTCCTCAGAAACCTCTCTCCTAGTACCAAATTCTGAAGAGGTGAAGGAGTTCAGGCAGAAAGGCAGAAGTACTCTCATACAACAATACTTTTTTGGTAGAGATTTGACCTGGTACAGTTGGGATTGCTGGCTTAGTCCTTCATAGGAGGCTGTTTCTCCTGTGCCTGGTGCTACAGCCTGAAGTTAGTAGGACAGACAGTCTGAAATGGAAGTTGGGTGTGAAGGGGCAGGGGAGAGCAAGGACAAATTGGAACCTGGGAGAATGCATGGAACCCAAAAGAACAAACAGGAACCAGATGGGTCTCAATACCTTCCACCCTAGCTTCACTGCCTATGCACCCTGCAGGGGAAGCTGGCTCCCTTACTTACAGAGCTAAACACACATCTGGCCCAAGAGTCGGAGAAGTTAAACAAAGAAATCCAGCGGGCTCACCCCAGCAAGGCGAGCCAGCAGATTCGTGATCCATGGGCCTGAGCCACAAACACACCGTGCCCTGCTCCCAAGTGTAAAGAAAATATGACTGCACTTCCCATCTGCCTTCCAAATCTCAACAAAACATCTCCTTGGGCCCTACACTACAGCAACTAACCAGAACCTAACCCAGAACTCTACAGGGAAAGGAATTCTGGGAAACATAGCTTAGCTAAAGTTACACAATCCAAACTTGCCACACCCACCCTGAACAAAACAAAATGTGTTTTCCCTGGTGCCTGTTGCAAGACCTGGCCCCAGCTCCAAGTTTCCCCTGTGTGATGTTCTACTAAGAACACGGTTGTGGGCTGAGGTGGGAGGATCGCTTGAGGCCAGGAGTTCAAGACCTGCTGGGGCAACATAGCAAAAGCCTCAGCTCTACAAAAAAATAAAATTAGCAAGGTGTAGTGGTGTATGCCTGTAGTCCTAGCAACTCTGGAGGCTGAGGTGGGAGGATCACTTGAGCCCAGGGGTTTGAGGCTGTAGTGAGTTATGATCACACCACTGTACTCCAGCTTAGGTGACAAAGTGAGACCCTGTCCCTGAAAAAAAAGAGAGACCACAGAACATGGCTTCAGGATCAGACAGACTGCTTCCTTCCCACCTCTCTTCCTTATTACCTGTGTGGTCTCAAGCAAAACACTTCACTTCCCCGGTCGTCAGGTCCCACCCCTCACATGGGAATGAAAACAGCAGCTTCACTGGGTAGTTAATAATGTCTACATGGTGTCCCGCACAAAGAAGAAACTCCAGCCAGGCTCACTGGCTCAAACCTGTAATCCCAGCACTTTGAGAGGCCGAGGCAGGCAGATCACCTGAAGTCATGAGTTCGAGACCAGCCTGGTCAACATGGTGAAACCCTGTCTCCATTAAAACCACAAAATTAGCTGGGCATGGTGGTGCATACCTATAATCCTAGCTACTCGGGAGACTGAGGCAGGAGAATAGCTTGAACCCAGGAGGCGGAGGTTGCAGTGAGCCAAGACCATGCCATTGCACTCTAGCCTGGGTGACAAGAGCAAAACTCCATCTGAAGAAGAAGAAGGAGAAGGAGAAGGAGAAGCAGGAGGAAGAAGAAGAGGAAGGAGGAGAAGGAGGAGGGGGAGGAGGGGGAGGAGGAGGAGGAGAAGAAGAAGAAGAAGAAAGAAGAAGAAGATAGAAGAAGAAGAAGAAGAAGAAGAAGAAGAAGAAGAAGAAGAAGAAGAAGAAGAAGAAGAAGAAGAAGAAGAAGAAGAAGCAGCAGCAGCAGCAGCAGCTCCATACACCTCCTACCTCATCAGCCCACCTTAGCTCTGTCCTCCTCCCTTCCCCATCCTCATCAGTGGGCTTTACTTGAGGCCTTTTCAGTTTGGTAACAACTACAAGGGAGCTCCCTGCTGCCCAACCCCTCTGTACATATGCTTATAGAGATCATTTTACTTATGTTTGGAGGCTCACATTTGTGCCTGAAGCCCAATTCAGATGACAGTAAAGGATCTGTATGTACAGGGCAGTCTGTCCATTAAGGATGTATAAAGATCTAGCTAGGGAGGCATTGCAATCTGGTCTGTATGTTTCACTAGCTCTCTTAAAATTGGATGACCTCCCTGATGGTTCTCCTGCCAGCCAATGAATCAGCAAATGCAACAGTTGAGGAGAACACCTTTCCCCAAGTTTCGAGGCTCCCTTTGCTCTCATAATTTCCCCAGAGCTGTTCACAGCAGCCAAGGTGGAAGACAGCAATGGGATCTCCTCCACTGAGGATGAAGCCCAGAGCCCCAGACTGACTGGCCACCCGGGGACAGCCTCCAGAATCCAGAGATGGTTGCAGCAGGGAAGACATGGAGCTGGCCCTCAGCTGGAATCCAGGTGCTCCCCTGATGAACCCCTAATGTGGGTGAGTCCCTGAACTGCTCCTTTTTTGGGCTGGGGTTGAAGGCAATGTGGGATAGTGGCCAGAGCCCAGGGTTTAAAGCTAGGATCTGAGATCGAATCCTACTTCTGCTGTTGATGGGCTGTGTGACTTTTGGACAGTCTCCTAAACTTTCTGGGCCTCAATTTCTTGGTAGATAAATGAAGGTTCTCCATGGTTCCTTCCAGCTCAATACCACACCAGCCTGTAGTGTTGCCTTCACAATCTCATAGCATCCTGCTCCTGTGTGGATGCTGGGACTCTGAGCTGGGATGTGCCAATGAGAAGGGCCTGCCCACACCCCCTCCTACAGAACTTACCAGCAAAACACTGCACTGCCTCCCACCTGACCCTCATGGGAGAACGGAGAAATCTGGACTGGGTTTCTCTTCTCTGTCATCCAGAATATCATGATTGAAGGAAAATGGGATTAGAGTGAAGCCTTCAATTTCCCCCACATACCCATTCAAAATTGGATCTGGGAAATGGCTTTGATTTTAAATATTTCATGAGCAAATTCAGCATTTAAGTCCCTCCCCGTGTGGCATTGTCAAATATAGACACCGAGTCTAAATCAAACTTTTCTAAAGCACTGGTGCATTCAGGGTAATCTCATAAAATTGAATTTTATTTTGAAAACATTCAACACTGGAGCTTTTTAAATATAGACCCTATTTATCATGCAGTTATTTTGGGGTATGTCGGAATAAAGAAGCCATAGGTCCTTTCTTGGAAGGACATTCCTTTGTTTTGGAATACATCCTTTCTTCTTTCACTCTTAGTATCAGAACGTCCTTTCTTTTATGAATTGATAGATGGGTTGGTTTTTTTAATGTCCTTACTTTGTAAAAAATAAACCCCACAGTTGACACCTATTAAAAAAAATTCCTGCTGTGTGAAATCCTAGAACCTCAGCATCCCCCATATCAGCATCAAGGTGGGCTTTAGAAGTCTCATTTTACATTGCAAGGAACAAGACCGTTTCTTTCTCAAAGAGACTGAAAGTCAAAGAGGTTCAGTAATGGGTCCAAGACCACACAGCTGAAGAAGCCAGCACCGGGATTTGAATGCCACCCTCTCTGGCCTGGAAGCTGAAACTGGCATAATCACCAGTTATCTTTCCCCGACCCCATCGAGGAAGAATGAGACCCAACACTGGAGAGGACCCCAAGGTTTAAGGAAATAAACCCAAGAGAAAGCCTGAAGCTCATCCCAGAAAACCCTGCATTTACTAATCTTCCCTTCTGTCTCTGAGACAATGTAGACACCTTTGGGTTTATTGCCCCAGCGGCAGAGAAAGAGGCACTAGCGATCCCCCACAGCAGAGGAAAATGCCAATGTGGTTTTTATTAGCCTTGAGAATGAATTTTATTTAATACTCATACACCAGATTTAGAGAGTCAATTTGGCTCTTCTTGTGTAAAAATTCTCTGGAGGGTGGTGGTGATGATAAGCTGATCGCAGAAGCTGAGAAGTAAGTGCATCTCAGGAAAGTGTTCCAAATGGAGTCAGGATGCTGTCTTCAGAGAAGAAAAGAGACATGGCCAACCTGGAGCTGGAGGAGAGCTTTTGGCACCAGAGGGGCTGCCCTCAGAAGTGGAGGCCTAGGGACCCTGGGACCCTACCAAGTCCTATGACCAGAGTCACTCTCCTGGGACTCACTGGAGGGTACAGTGTGGCCCTGGGGGTCCTCCAAGCTTTGAGAAAGACTGACATCTGTGACTTAGGAGCCTCTCTCAGGAACCAGGCAGAGTCGGAACTCTGTGTTGTAGAAAAACAGAGCAAAAGTCTTGGTCTGGGAGGAGCTCGCTGGGGAGGCCTAGGAGCAGAGGATGTTGGGAAAGTATTGGTACTGTGGGTTGTAGCTCCATAGGTTTCTCTTGAGGCAGTAGACGAGCTTCCGGTCACAGGCACAGAGCTGCACATGGCAAAAGGGCCCGGGCTCTGCAACAGGACACCAAGAGCAGAATGAGGGTGGGAAGAGCATGCTCCAGTCTCAGCAGAGACCCCATAGACTTCCTGCTCCGAGGAGCTTTCAGCCTGATGGAAGAGGCATGGCTCCTAAATCGGGGGAATAGAGAATCTGATGGAAGGGGCACAGCTGCTGCTCAGGGTGAGATTTCAGTCCAAGAGACAGCTCCTGCCCTCAGGGAGTTCCTAGTCTGATAGAGGAAGCATCTTCCTTCCTCTGGGGGACTCCCAGTCTGATGGTGGAGGCAGCTGCTGCTCTGGAGGAACTCTCATTCTCATAGAGCAGAACCATCCCCAGATTTAGCCTTGAACTCAGAGGCCCTGAGCTTGAATCCTGCTGTGTGCACTGGCAGGCCTTCGAGCTTCCCGTTTCGTGATATCTAAAATAGAGGAGACTAAACATACTCTACAGGTATTTTGGGGAGGAATCAAGAAAAAGGAAGCATGTCAAGCACTTTTGCACCCAGTGGATGCTGTCTAAGATGATTCAGCCCTACCCTCGGGGTCTGATACAGCTGCAATAATTCTGCTCGTGTCGTCCCAGTTCTGCACCCAACTCCTCCTCCCACAACAAGATACAGGATGGCTGTTCTCTAGGGCAGCTGAACTTAAAGTCAGGTGCTCTTCCAATGGCCCGAACGGGAAGCCCCAGCCTTACCGCAGGTGACCAGGCCCCGCGCGAATCTGTATTTGTAGGACTGTGTCCGAATGTTGCAGCTTTTCTCCTCCAGCCGCCCATAGCAGTGGTCATGCACCCAACAGCACCTGTCCGTGCAAGAGACTTAGATCCCGAGTAGGAGGGGTGCCCTCCTGACCCCATCCCTAATAGGAGCAAAAATTCAACCACGTCACTTTAGCAGAGGCCACCTTGGTGGACGCGATGTGGCAGGGAGGATCTGGTAGTGTGACTTGAGTAATTTCCTGCTCCTCATTTCTAGCCAGCAGGTCATGGACTCTCGTTTTCCTCTTGGTCTCACAACTAGACTACATTTCCCAGCCTCCCTTGCGAGTAGGTGTGGCCACATGATTTGGTCCCCGCCAGGGGAGGTAGGTGGAATTAATACACTCCCCCTCCAGACCTGCCCAGACAAACCACCCACACTTTACTCCACTGTCCCTCTGCCGCCATCCTTCGGCTGGATGGAGATGACCCAGCAAAGGATTCTGAGGCCATAGGGGATGGCAGAACTCAAGATGGGAGGAGCCAATGTGTGATTCCTACTGAACTGTTATGTGAGCCAGAAATAAACTTCTCGTATCACAGGTCCCACATCTGTGGATCAACCAATATGGATGGAAAATGTAAGCAGGCCTATTTTCTTGTGTCTGTACTAAACACGTACAGACTTTTTTCTTGTCATTATTCCTAAACAATACAGCAACTTCCATAGCATTGACGTTGTATCAGCTATGATAAGTAATTTAGAAATGATTTAAAGTATGTGTTCACAGCCGGGCGCGGTGGCTCATGCCTATAATCTCAGCAGTTTTGGAGGCCAAGGCAGGCAGACTGCTAAAATCCAGGAGTTTGAGACCAGCCTGGACAACATGGTGAAACCCTGTCTCTATTAAAAATATATATATAAAATTAGCCAGGCATGGTGGCACGTGCCTGTAGTCCCAGCTACTCAGGAGGCTGAGGTGGGAGAATCACCTGAGTGCAGAAGGTCGAGGATGCAGTGAGCTGAGATCGCACCATTGCACTCCAGCCTGGGCAACCAGAGTGAGACCCTGTCTCAAAGAAAAAAAAAAAGGTTGGGGGGATGCAATCACGTAGGTTATATGCAAATACTATGCCATTTTATATCAGGGACTAGAGCATCTGCAGATTTTGGTATCCACGGGGATCCTGGAACCAGTCCAAGAGATGACTGTATGTTAGGGTAGCAGACTGCATATAAAAGGTTTTCTTGGTTTACAGAAAAATTGAGATCTTACAGAGGAAACACCCAGTTCCTCCTATTACTAATATCTTATATTAGTATGAGACCCTTGTTAGAATTAATGAACCAATATTGATACATTGATAATTATTCACTAAATAATAATACATCATTATTACCACACTAATTGTAAAAAAAAAAAAAAAAGCCATAATTGATTCAGAGTTCCCTAGTTTTCACCTAATGTCCTTTTTCTGTCCCAGGATCCCACTGGGGATCCCATGTTACATTTCATTGTCTTGTCTTTTTTTTTTCTTTTTTTTTTTTTTTTTTTGAGACAGTTTCGCTCTCATTGCCCAGGCTGGAGTGCAATGGCACGATCTCAGCTCACCACCAAAACCTCCACATCCCAGGTTCAAGCGATTCTCCTGCCTCAGCCTCCTGAGTAGCTGGGATTACAGGCATGCGCCACCACGCCCAGATAATTTTGTATTTTTAGCAGAGATGGGGTTTTTCCACGTTGGTCAGGCTGGTCTCAAACTCCTGACCTCAGGTGATCCACCCGCCTCCACCTCCCAAAGTGCTGGGATTACAGGGCTGAGCCACCACGCCCAGCCCATGGTCTTGTCTCTTTAGGCTCCTCTTGGCTCTGGCGGTTCCTCACACTTTCCTTGTTCTTGACTGTTTTGAGGGCTACTGGTTAGATATTTTGTAAGATGCCCCACTATTGGGATTTGTCTGATTTTCTTTTTTCTCATGATAAGACTGGAGTTTGGGGCTATTTACTTGGTTGCTAAATTGTTCCAGTGTTGGCCACTGGGGGCTCTTTCAGTCGGCACAGGTGCCTCTTGTCACATCCCCATCAATGTGGGCTTTCGTTTTGTTTGTGTTTATTTAAGTACTTCCTTACTTTTTGGCACTAAAAGAAGTTCCAGGCTCATCTTGTATATTTCCTGCCTTGGTCCTAGAATTGACCATTTCTTTAAGGAACCCTGGCTATATATATATATATGACTTGGAAGGGGCCTTCTATTGAAGAATGACATTGGAAACTAGATCTAGGCATTAAGTGTGCTTGTTGCTACTGGGATGTCATTTCTTTTAGACCCTCTCCACTGATAGCAAAAGAATGTTTCTATTTGCCCATGTGTATTTAAAAAAAAGTATATGCTACTTGGGAGACTGAGGCAGGAGAACGGCATGAACCCGGGAGGCGGAGCTTGCAGTGAGCCGAGATTGCGTCACTGCACTCCAGCCTGGGCGACAGAGCAAGATTCCGTCTCAAAAAAAAAAAAAAAAAGTATATGATCACACAGGTTATATGAAAATACTGTGCCATTTTATATCAGGGACTGAAGCATCTGCAGATTTTGGTATTCACAGGGGTCCTGGAACCAGTCCGAGGGATGACTGTATGTTAGGTGTAGCAGATTGCACATAAAAAGTATTCTTGGTTTACAGAAAAACTGAGAAGATCTTACAGAGGAAACACCATTTTCTCCTATTACTTACATCTTATATTAGTATGATACTAATATATCCATGATATCTATGCATACTGCTACCTATGCATACTTCCACATGTAAACATCTGCATCTATAATAAGCTAAACAGGAGTCCATACTGATGTCTCCAACTCTAGTCCTTTTGCACGTGGATCATTCTGGCTTCCTGCCTTGGCTTATCCCACTCCAACAGTGAGAAACTTGGCCCCAACCATCTGTCCTTCATTTGCTTGATCATCCCTTTCCTTTATATATGTCTAGCAGTATCAGAATTGTTAACCCTGTTGGGTATGCTTTCCAAGGAACAAAATCTCCCATTTCACACATTCTTCTAGAACTTTAGCACTTCCCGATCAAGAGGTGGAATCTAGATGCCCTCCCTCTTAAAGGCTTTGTGACTGCCTTGACCAAGATTACAGTGTAAGTGACACAATGGGATTTCTGAGGCTGACTGTAAAACACCATACCCTTTGGTCTTGCAGTTTGGGGTCACTCACTCTTGCAACCCAAGAGTCACCATGCTGGGAGGAATCCCAAACATGCTTGGAGAGGCCTAAGTGACAGGAATTGAGGCCTCTGATCTGCTCCTAGGCCAGGAGATGCTGAGTACTTGCCAGCCATAGGAGTGAGCCATCTGGAAGGTGGATTGTCCAGCCTCAGTTGTCCAAGCTGAAGCTGAGACAAGACACCCCCACAAGCCCTACCCAAATGGCAGATTCATAAGCAAAGTAAATGACCAGTGCTGTATAAGCTACTACATTGAGGACCACTTGTTATGCCACAGTCGACCAACTGACACCTTAGGCCACTGAGATCTTGGGATCGCCAGCTAACTTCTTTGAGGCTTAGTTTTCTTATTTGTAAAATGGTACTTTAATACTCATCTTCCAGAACTGATATGGAATTGAATAAGAAAACATGGGTGCAGAGCCTGGAGCCCAAAGGGCAGTTATAGCGATCAGCTCACCAATCGGTGCCATCCTTGGGGTTTCCTCGGCCGCCCCAGCCGCAGTAACAGCCGTAGAAGCCATAGTTTGTCAGCGCATTCTTCCCTGTCACCTTCTCGATCATTGATTTTAGGTCCAGCAAGCCTCCTTGCACAGCAGGCACACCTGGAAGATAGCCCATGTCCCCAGGTGACACCCAGGCAGCCCAGCCCTGCTTTAGGCCCACTGCCCAACATCTCCTACCCTTTCTCTCACCCAGGGCTTGGAGGGACCTGTGTGTCTCTTGTTTATTCTCTCCATTAGTGGGACGGGAGGTGCAAGCAGTATGGAGAATTGGTTAAGAGTTTGGAATTGAAAAATGAGCAGACCTGGGTTCAAATCCAGGCTCTGCCACTAATTCAAAGTATGATATTGAATGGAGTCAGAGCCTCAGTTTCATCATCTGGAAAATGGGGACCCAAAATTAGCAGCTACATCTTGGAGTTGTCATGAGGGTTAAAATAAGATCAACTATGTAAATTTTGAGCACGGTGGCAGACACATAGTAAGTGACCATGACATATAAGGTGTAATTCATAATGTATTTGCATGAAGCAGGCAGACAGGAGCTTCCTGTCTCTCTTGGCAATATATCCCTCTTCCCTACCACTCCCTCCCCTCACACCCTTTAGAACATAAGGCAGAGAATCTAAAAGCAGGATGGGACTCTTAGAAAAATCGCTGAAGCCAGTTCCCTCATCTTACAAATGGGAAACTGAGGCGTGGAGGGAAAAGGTGCCCTGTCCAGGGTTTCACAGTGAGCCCAAGGCTCTCTCCTTGCACCAGGCTTCCAGCTCCTCCTAGAGTCTCTAGGGATCTAGCAAGACATCAAAGAGCAGGACAGCCTGTCAGGGGGTTGTATATACGGTCACGGGGCCGCAGGATGGGACTAAAGCCATCTATACAGTCATTTCCCAGCTGGACAAGCCTGAGCTGAGAATGACCCAGGAATCATAGGTTGGGATATTTAGATTAAGAGTTTTGATTTTTATTTGGATTGATTTGGGGATTTTGTAAATCTTATTTTATTTGCATACAAGGAAAAAAATCTGCCTCCTACATTTGCCAGCCACATAACCTCCGTGTCCACAACCTTTACACAGCTGAGGTACAATATCTCCTAGGACCCTGCCACAGCCTTACGCATGGACTGCATTAGCCCATGCCAGATGAGGAAGCAGACGCTCAGAGGCATGAAGGCTCTTGCTGACGTCTATGCAGTCAGTGCAGAGCTGAGATTCAAAACCACGTCTCTACGACCTCAATGGCTGGTGTCCTTTTCACCACCCTGTTACTCCCATGGGGTAAAAGTTCATTCGGAGGTCATGGGGCCAGCACTTACTACAAGCCAGGAACCAAGCCAGTGGGAGGAGGCCTTTCATCTCTGGGGTTCTGGAAAAAACAACACAACACATGACAGGTCTATCAGGCAATGCCCCCTTGGCCCATTCAGATCCCACCCTGGCTCTCCACCAGGCCCCACCTATTCCACTCCCCGTCATGGTGGGCAATAAACAAGGTGAGTCCAGCCAGAAAAGATGAGGCAAAAAACTGGAGGTCCACTGAGGGCCCTGGAGGCACAGGGGCAATAATGGAAGCATTCGCAGGGACACTGTCCCTACCACCAGTGCACTTTTAGCCACAAACGCCCCAGACATACTCACCCCATTAGCAAAATGGTTAAAAGGGACCAGAGAATGGGCAGGGTTCTTAAACGGAGATTTGGTGGCATATGTGAAGAAGCAGGACTTGATATAACCTAGACATGGCCTTTGATGAAAGATGTAAGACAGAAGAAAAAAATTCCTGGCCACAGAGCACTTGATGCCCACAGCAGGAGGGCAGAAAGAAAGCTGGTGATTCTATATCTCGTACTCCTTTTAGCTCACAGTGCTGTAGTTACCTGTTTTCAAGGATGTCTACCCTGATGGTTCTTTGCAGGCAGAGGCTGGGCAGATGCACCCCTCTATTCTACCACTGAGAATAGTACCTGGCCCAGAGGCGGTGCTCAGCAGTGAAGCCTGGGCACCCACAATGTGCTAGTGGCTTTCAGGGCCTGGTTATGGCTCTTATGGGCCCCAAGCGCTTTTGCCTTTGTAGGCATCTTTCTGCTATATCTTTATATCTATAGTCACACGATTATTTTTGACAACTATGTTGCTATAAAGAAAAATATAATCCAAGCTGGATTTATTATTATATATTCATTATTATGTTCATTTCTTTCTTCTTGGTTTTAAAAGAATTTATAAAATTAAGACATTCTCCTGGGACCCAGGCACTGTGTCTGCCTAAAGAATAAGTCAACCCTGGGGGCTCACGAGAATGCTGCGGGGTAGGTATTACTGTCCTCATTTTGCCACTGGGAAAGTTGAGGCTCAGAAAGCTCAGGGACCTTGCCAGAGGTCACACAGCCATTAAGCAGTGGAGGCTGGATTCGAGCCCCATCCTTCTGCACCCCTCACTGCACCACACAGCCTCCCTTCCCAGAGGTATGAATCATTTGAGGGGTCTGTGTTTGTTCCTTCTCATGCTCTACCTCTCAGGCCAGAGCCCTTGGCTTCACTTCTTAGAATCTGTCTTTGGTAAAAACAGCCATTGCCAGCCTAGAGTCCAGGAAATTCCATGTGTCTCAGGCCAGCACCTGATTCTAATTTGGCTTCTCAGCGGTTCCTTGCTGGCAGCTGCCTGATTCCCTTCCTCCCAGGATCCAAAGTCCTTGTTTGTCCATAGCTGGGCAGGCCTGGGGCTCTCCCCTTCAGTGCTCTGTTGTCTCAAGTCCCTGAGTTGAACGGTCGCTTGTGCCAGAGCGACCTGAACCTGAACCCCTGGCACCTCCCAAGACCTGGCCTCCAAACACGCCTCAGACTCCCCGGGGCTCCTGGCTACTGGGCTGGCAGGCCAGCCCTTGTCCAGTAGGAACTCTGAGTTCCAAGAATATTCCTGAGGGTTCTGTCCACAGCTGGCCTCCAGGACAACCCTTGTCCAGCAGCAACTCCGGATCCCAAGAACATTCCTGAGGGTTATGTCCACCCATAGCCTCTGCTCCAAGGGCTCCAAACAGTCAAAGAAATGGCCCTAGAACCCACCATTCCACACCAATCTTTCTCTGCTGCTCCCTGGAGCTGTGGCACAAGGACACCAACTGCCACTCACTGAGCACCTCTGGTGTGCCAAGCACTATCCACTATCTCTCTAAACCCATCAGTGACCTTGGCAGGCCCGGTGTCTGTCCTTTTAAACAGTCATTTGTTCAATGAATTACAGTTGTTGATTTTACAGATAAGGAAATTGAGGCTCAGGCAGGTGAAGTGAGTTCCCCAAGGGTTTAGCCCAGGACTGTGAATCTATTTCTTTGACTGACTCTACTCCACTGCCTCTGAGCATCTCTGGGCACTAAACATGCTTTTGATTTTCTATATTTTAGGACGCTTTGACATCTTGGAGTCCAGAGACAGCCTGCTCCTTCCAGGGCTAGTTAATTCCTAGATACCTCAAATGGCTCCTCTGTGAGCCTGCCTTTCATATGCAGACCGACTGTGACAGTAGGTAGCTGATCAGACAGGAGCAGGGCAGGAATGTCAGGTGACCATCAGGTGATGGGCAGGCAATTGTTAACCGTCTCTCTAAAATAATAACTGGTCACAGCCAGCACCAGGGAAAGGCAGTCTCCCAATAAACAGGAACACCTGAAGCGGGTGATCAGCAGCTTCTAGTAAGATCTCAGGAGCTGGGTGAGTGGGCTCACACATGCGCATGAAGAGGCAAAATGGCAGCGTTTAACTGGTATATGACCTGCTAGGGACGTTCAGCTGGTAAGGGAAGAACACCTCAAGGGAGCATGTGCACCACTCCAGTAAACACACTACGCATGCTCCCTCCCAAGTGCCGGCAAGTCACTGAGCGTGTGGACAGCCCACCCCACCAACCCAAGGGAAGAATCAGGGGATAAGGAAAACAAGACCCTGGAAGTATGCCAATGTATAAAACCCCAAGTCAAAGGTCAAACAGAACCCCTGAATCTCTCAAGTCGCCTGGTTGGCCCCTCTTCCAAGTATACTTTACTTCCTTTCATCCCTGCTCTAAAGCTCTTTAATAAGCTTTCACTTCTGCTGTGAAACTTGCCTCAGTCTCTCCTTCTGCCTTATGCCCCTCAGTCGAATTCTTTTTTTTTCTCACTCTGTCGCCAGGCTGGAGTGCACTGGCACCATCTCGGCTCACTGCAACCTCTGCCTTCCAGGTTCAAGTGATTCTCCTGTCTCAGCCTTCCAAGTAGCTGAGATTACAGGTGCCTGCCACCATGCCCAGCTAATTTTTTGTATTTTTAGTAGAGACGGAGTTTCACCATGTTAGCCAGGATGGTCTCAATCTCTTGACCTCAGGATCCACCCACCTTGGCCTCCCAAAGTGCTGGGATTACAGGCATGAGAATTCTTTCTTCTGAGGAGGCAAGAACTGAGGATGCTGAGGCCTGTATGGATACGTCCTACTGCTGACATAACCAGTCCCTTGGCACACCCGGGCCACCTTTCCCTCACTCTCACACTCCAAGCCAAGGTTTCTCCTACCCTAAATCACCACAGGGCCAGACACTGGACAACTAGGGAAGCCTGGAGTTCCACTGACATGATTCAAACTGGCTGGTCCTAAACTGTGTCCCCTGCCCTACCAGCCTTTCCCAGAGATCACAGCAAAGGCCCTGGGCGATGCTTCCCGTGGCTCCTCCTGACCTGCTGACCTGGCACTTCCTGCGTGCCCCTGGGTGGGAAGCACGCCCTCTTCTGGGAGCTGTAAATAACAAGCTATCTTTTAAATGGCAATCATTTCTTGATCTGTTGGCCTCCCCATACCTGGAGAAAACCAACCTCCCAGGTGCATTTGAGAACACCCTGGAAAGAGTAAAAAAGCAGTTTTGTGGCGGAGGTGGCAGAGGCATGGAGTGGCTGCCCCAAAGAGTGGAGAGCCACTCCACTCAGTAGAGCCCAAAGCGGGCCCCAGAAGGAGGATGTGGGCTCAGCTATTTTAATCAAACGACCACAGAGAGGAAGCGCACAGCCGAGAGAGAATTTCGGAGGAGGGCAGTGGTTGCAGTAATGAGAGGGGAGAGAATAGAGACGGACAGCCCAAAGGAAGATATGGAGGCCAGGATGTGGCCAGGTCGCCAAGGAACGGGTCCCCCAAGTCCACATGCAGCAGCTCCAGGACCTCCCAGTTCACGTCTCCTGGCTGGAAAGAACGCACATTGCGGAGCCTCACTGCACAGAAGGCGCCGCTGAGCCCTCCTGCTGTCTGTGAGAGAGGTGATGGGGGTTCACTCCTCTCCAGGCCCTGCTCCCCTGACCAAGGGGGCCAGGTGTCTCCTCTCATAGCCCCTCTCTCAGCCCTGCTCTCCGCACCTTCCTCAGGCAAAGCAGCTCCAAAGATGAGATTCCTCACCAGTGAGACCTTTTCTCCGTCCTCAGGCCCACAGAAGAGGCCGGGGCTGGGCCCGCCTGGTTTTAAAGACCTGTCACCTCCCACACTCCTGCGTGGGCCAGCTCCAAGATTCCTGGTAACTCACACAGGAAGCCCTACTTCCCCTCACCCTGGCACGACCCCTGGGGATTTTTTTCCACTGTGTATTCAGAAGCAGTTGTTTATTTTGGTTGTTTTTTTGAGACAAAGTCTGGCTCTTTTGCCCAGACTGGAGGGCAGTAGCCCTATCTCAGCTCACTGCAGCCTCTGCCTCCCTGGTTCAAACAATTGTCCTGCCTCAACCTCCTAAGTATCTAGGATTACAGGCGCACGCCACCACGCCTGGCTCATTTTTGTATTTTTAGTAGAGACTGGGTTTTACCATGTTGGTCAGGCTGGTCTCAAACTCCTGACCTCAAGTGATCCACCCACCTCACACTCCCAAAGTGCTGGGATTACTGCCACAGAAGCAGCTGTTTTCTGAAGCAGGTCACAGTGCCCAGGTGGCCATCAGGAGAGACAGTGATCAGAGTTGGGCTTGGGCCACCCACGATCCAGGGCTCTTCCCCACCAGGAACAGGAACCCTGGAATCCCCCACCAGGGCACAGCCTCCCTCCCACCCACCACACTGGGTCTTTGCCAAGTCCTCCAGCCGTGGGCTCCTGCTCAGATTTTATCCTGTCTCGCTCAGCCTCAACCCAGGAACAGCCAGGGAAGACAGGCAGCCCCGCTCCCGAACTTGAAGCTTTGTCCCCGTCCTCTTCCTCTTGTTCCTAACTTGCCAGCCCCCAACTTTTTCTGCTCCGTTGCTGAGCTGGGGTGAGTCGGGAGATGCCTGCAGAAACACCCCAGAACATTGCCTGCCACGTCCAGGTGGTAGCCCTTTTTTGGCACCTGACTCTGTGCTAACTTCCTACAGTTCTTCCCTCGGAAGGGGAAAGTGCCAGGCTTGCGGTTGGAGAGATGCAAGCTGGAGTCCCAGCTCAGCTACTTAGTATCTGTGTGACCCTGGGCAAGTCACTACATTTCTCTGTTCTTAATGTAAAACGTGAGAATTATGAGCCCCTCCAACCCCAGAGGCTCCTGGTGAGGAATGTACTATATAAAACAAGGCACATGTGGGTCAGGCACAATGGCTCACCCTGGGAGGCTCAGGTGAGAGGATGGCCCGAGCTCAGGAGGTCAAGGTTACAGTGAACTATGATTGCACCACTGCACTCTAGCCTGAGCAACACAGCAAGCCCCTGTCTCTATTAATGAATAAATGAATACATAAAAATAAAAATAAGGCATATAAACTAATGTCAGTTGGGGAAGTGTGTGGCCCAGTGGGTAACATCACAGGCTGTATATCAGCTCCAAGTCCTGGGTTCAAATCCTGGCTTCCTCACCACTAGCCACATCACCTCAGGGCTGACTGAAGCTCATCTGCCTCAGAGAGCTGTTGTTAGGATTAAATGAATTTAGAAATTTATAACTTAGAGCCATAGCAAATGCAGAGTAATGCTAATAAATCAATGACAGCTCACCTTCTAGAGTGTTCTCACAGGACATAGGTAGCTACTAGTATTCTCCATTTTCTACTTCTGTTAATTCCACCCCTCATGCCACCACCCCACACACACTTTTTAGAGAAGACTTATTTTTTGCTTTTTTTTTTTTTTTTTGAGACAGGGTCTGTCTCTGTCCCCCAGGCTGGAGTGCAGGGGCACAATCACAGCTCACTGCAGCCTCCACCTCCTGGGCTCAAGCCATTTTCCCTCCTGCCTCTGCCTTTCGAGTAGCTGAGACTTCAATGGGCACCACCATGCCTGGCTAATTTCTTTGTGCATTTTTTATAGAGTCAGGGTCCCACCATGTGGCCCAGGCTAGTCCCAAATTCCTGGGGTCAAGTGATCCTCTCACCCATGCCCCCCAAAGTGCTGGGATGACAGGCATGAGCCACTGTACCCCGCCAAAGACTTGGATTTTTGGCTTCTGCCTCTCCTTGCTGTTGACTTTTCTCTCCCTCTCTCTTGTCATGGTAGCATTAGAGAGAAGCCCCTCCTTAAGGCCCCCATGAACCCTTCTCTTCCTAGGACTAACCACTGGGCTCCCAGAAGAACCCTGTGAATTCAACTCAATATCAAAAATATTTATGAAATGTCTACTACTTGCCAGGCACTGGGATCCCACGGTGAATGAGACAGAACTTGTGCCTTCACAGAGCTGCCCTTGTGGCTGGTGGGAAACAGATAGTGAAGACAGAAGCAAACATAGATGGTGTCTGGCTGTGATCAGAGCCATGGGGAAGAGTCCTCTCCCCATCCTGTATTTTCATTTCTCCTTCTCAACCAGTTTCCTCCCCTACCTACGAACACACACCTGCCCCGCCATTCTCAACCAAACAAAACCAAGCCACAAAAAGGAAAAAAATAATCCCTTATCTCTAGTGACAATTCTACTTCTTTTTTTCTCTAAAAGCCAAATTTCTAAACAGAGAAGCCCGCCCTTCGTCATCCCCCACTCTGAACCTTTTGCTGTCTGGCATCTGCTGCATCCTTGAGCTTGCCCTCAGGGACCCCCAAAGCCTGGCATAGCCCAAGCTTGGGGGTCACCTCCTCAGTCCCTCAGGGCACTCATCTCGAAGTCCACCTCCTCCTTCTCAAAACTCTCTCTCCCTCTGGGCTTCACAAGGCTGCATTGTGCCAGCTGCCCTCCTGTGGCTAATCCCCCCATCCCATCTCTGTTGGCCCCCCAAATGCAGGTGTGTTTGTGGGACCTGCCCTGTGGAGTTGCCCTTCTCTGTCTCAGCCACTCTGTGGATGAGCTCATCCGAGTTCAGGGATTTAGCTTTTATTTCTATGCAGGCATCCGGGGGTGTCCCGGACAGAGCAGTTTGACCCTAGCTTTGACTCAACAAACAATGCTTAATGAAGGAATGACTGAATACAGGAACCAGGAGAAAGCACAACGTCAGATCCAAGATCCAACGTAGGAGAGACATGTATTCAAATCTGTGTCTCAGCTCTGACCACGTGTGTCACCTGAACCAGCTTTTTCTCCTCTTTGGGTCTCAGTTTTATCTGTGTAAAATAGGAAAATCATAGACCTAGCCTCGCTTAGTAACACTGATAATTCGATAAGTCAGGCAGAGGGGCCCAAGACAGTGCCTGGCACCCTGTAGGTGCTCAATAAGTCATAACTACCATAAATATTATTGTGATTATGTCTTTCCAGTAAACTGAGAACTCCATGAGGGTAGGCTCTGTCTGCTTCACCTCTGTAAACCAGCACTTGGCACACAGTAGGTGCTCAGTAAGAGTTTGCTGAGTGAATTCATGATTCCTCTGGCTCCAGCTCAATTCTCACCCCACTGCCCAGTCCACACATCAAATATGATTACACAGAGATGGATGGATGGATAGATAGATAGATAGATAGATAGACAGACAGACAGACAGACAGACAGACAGACAGACAGAGTCTGATATTCTATCCCAATAACCCTTGAGAACCTCAGAACTAAACTCACTGTCCCCTCAAAACAGTCTTTCCCAGTTCGCCTTTCTTGGTAATGGATCCAACCATTCACACTTCGGTGATTAAAGATGCCTCAGCCACTTCCACCTCCAATTGAATGGAAGCCTCTTGAGGGCAAAATTCTCCTCTGATCCATTTCTGATCTCAGCACCTAGAACAATGTCTGACCCATTATAGATCCTCAAGAAGTATTTGTAGAACAAATTAAACACACTTGTTCTCTGTCATTTGCTGGGTCTATCAAGTGCAGGCTTGCCCCAGGGCTAAAGCCCTGCCAAGGGTAGCCATGGAAACCTGGACACTCCCTCACCCTGAGAACCTAAGCTGCTGAGATATCCCTGGCCTTGTCAAATGGTTTGCTGGCACATGGAACAGGATTACCCAGGGCTCATTGGCAGAAAATCTACATCATGTCCTCCTCCTCCAGGAAGTCTCCCATGATCCTTCTTTCCACAGGGAGCTTACCTGTCTCTGGAATGTTATAGAACTCATCTGATATGCTGTCCACTCTGGCATTTCCTGTTGGAGGGGATTACAAGGCTGATGGCTCAGAAAGGAATGAGGGAAGAACTCGGTCTTTAATGAACATTTGCTACACCACAAGTGCAAGGCAAGTTCAGCATTCATGGTATTCCTTAATCTTCACAAAATCTCATGGGGGCATTATGATCCCAATGTGTAAGCAAGGAAACAGAGGGGCAGATGTTAGGTACCTCGTCCAAGGTCACACAGCTAGTAAAAAGAGGATCCAGAATCGTACACCTGACCCATCTGTCTGTCAAATCCATGTTCTTTACAAAAAAAGGTTGAGACCCAGTAAGGACATAATGATTGGGATTTTCACAAGACATCTCACAAGAGTGTCACGTGGTTTCCTTATATAAACAAGGTGGAAAAGTGAGAGCTGAGTTACAGTTGGTTAAGTTGGTTCAGTGTTCCAATAATTGCTGATGAGTGGAACTGGATTTTTGGTTATAAACTTTCAGCCCAGGGCTCCATACAGCCCTAGGAAATGCTTTGCTTGATCTACACGGTGCTTTAAAAAAAAAAAAAATGGAATTAGCTGCCAATGTATAGATGCTAAGAGATTGTAGACAGAAATCCACATTTCCAGGCCAGGCACAGTGGCTCACGCCTGTAATCCCAGCACTTTGGGAGCCCGAGGCAGGCCTGAATTGAGGTCAGGAGTTCGAGACCAGCCTGGCCAATGTGGTGAAACCCCATCTCTACTAAAAAGTACAAAAATTAGCCGGGTGTGGTGGTGAGTGCCTGTAATCCTAGCTACTTGGGAGGCTGAGGCAGAAGAATCGCTTGAACCCAGGAGGCGGGGGTTGCAGTGAGCCGAGGTTATACCACTGCACACCATCCTGGGGGACAAGGTGAGACTTTGTCTCAAAAAAAAAAAAAAAAGAGAAAGAAATCCACACTTCCACATTTCCATTTCCAGTTTCTTTTTAAAAAGATCTAGGAATCCTGGGTCTGGACTCCTACAGGCAACAACTGGCCATTGCCAAGAAGTAGCTGCCCCCATAGATGTGGTATGTGTTTTGCTCTGCCCTAGTCCTCAACCGCTCCTTACAGTTTTAAGTCCAGTCTGCCTCACAATTGCTCTCTGCCTGGAGGAATCTCTGGTCAGTCCTCATAAGCCAATACAAGCTGCAAACCATGGACTGAGGCTGGATGCATGGTGCCCATGCCCTGGAACCACCACTTATTAGCTGTGTGACCTCTGGCAAGTTTCTTAACTGCTCTGTGCCTTAGTTCACCATCACAAATAATTGGGTAAATAATTGTACCTGTCTCATCTCTATGTTCTGAGTTGATACACAGTAGGTGTTTAGGCACGTAGTAAGGTCTCAGTAAATATTGGCTATTTTTAATAGAATGGTGGGACATGCCCCCAAGTGACTGCTCAGAAACTTTCTTCAAGTGGTTAGGAGGAATTCAGGAATGGTGGGAAGGACTGGCCAAAGAGATGGAGCTGCGTAGGTCACAAAGGCCCTTGGGGGTCAGACTAAGGAGGTTGGATCTTGATCTTGTCCTGATCTTATCCTGATCTTGATCAAGAACAAGATAACCTGAGCTCAATAAGAAGAGAGTGAACAGGCCCTGTCCAAAGACCCCCAAAGCTGAAATGTACAAGGACAGGGTCAGTAACACAGCTCAGCAATCACATGCGTGACCCCCAAACCCAGTACTAGTCACATCACAGAGGCAGTGGTCGTCTTTGGCGGTTATGGCAGGAGTGTGGTGCCCAGAACGAGGGCTCCTAGCAGGCCACACCCAGAGGGATGTGCCTGGCCCTGGGCCCCCATGTGAGCAGGCTTAGGTGGTGTCTGGATCATAGGAGACAGAAGGGAGGGAATTGGGGAATTGGGGCTGACTTGGGTTTGGAAGGTGGCTGGGGGTACCCAGTCTGTCTCCAAATCTCTTAAGGGCTGTGGGGAGTAGGAGGAATCAAAACTGTCCCATGTGGCTCCAGATTGCGGAACCAACACCCACCAGGCACGGACGCGCTAAGCAGTCAGATTTTGGCTCGATCCAAGAATGTTTTTCTAACAGCTCATGTGTCCTGGGAATTGAATGAGCTGTCTTGGGAGTGGTGAGTTTCCTCTCCCCGGAAGGCACTTTTTATTTGCCACTTTTTAGGGAAATAAATGTCGCATAGGAGGTGGGCACTGAGTGGGTGGGCTATGCCCCTGCTCGACTTCTCAGGAAAAGGAACTTAATCTTTAAGTGTTGGAAACACTTAAAATGCAGACAAGATCTGTCAAAGCTCATGAAGTCAGCCTCGTCAGTTATGAAGCCTCAGTTCTATCCTGTAAAAAATGTTTTTAAAATTACATTTTGCCAATGTTCAAAAACAAAGAAAACTCATAAGCCCTTCAGCTGCTCCGTAACATGGAGACAGCTGTCAACTGTTTTGTGCTCCCTGCCCTGTAGGGCCCCCTCCCCGCAACATTTTATGCAGGCCAGAGTCATGTGCAGATATGTGGCAAGAGCAATGACCAGCATGAGAGAAGTGGATGGGCTCCAGGGTGCCCGCAGGCTCTGACATTCCGTGCTCTCGAATTGACTTATTCTTGAACTCTCTGAGCTTTTCCAACAACAGCTTTTGCATTTCCTGCTCCCCCTGCCTAGAATACTTAGTCCTTGATTCTTTATCCTCCAGGTCTTGCCTTAAATGCCACCTTCTCCAGGAGGCCTCCCCTGACTACCTACCCAAGGTCACTCTGTTTTTCCCCTTCATGGCACTGACCATCATCTTTAACTCTCGTTTACTTACTTGTTTATGGCTCATGTGCCTTATGCCTTCCCCTAGAATATAAGCATCTGAGGGCAGGAAACACGTTCATCTTGTTCTTTGTTATATTATTAGCAGGTAGCAGAGGGCCTAATGCATATCTTTTTCTTTTTTAGACGGAGTCTCCCTCTGTCGCCCAGGCTGGAGTGCAATGGTGTGATCTCGGCTCACTGCAGCCTCCGCCTCTCGAGTTCAAGTGATTCTCCTGCCTCAGCCTCTTGACTAGCTGGGATTACCACGCTGGGCTAATTTTTGTATTTTTCATAGAGATGGGGTTTCACCATGTTGGCCAGGCTGGTCTCAAACTCCCAACCTCAAGTGATCTGCCCACCTCGGCCTCCCAAAATGCTGGGATTACAGGTGTGAGCCACTGCACCCAGCCCCTAATGCATATCTGGTGGCTGATAATTATTTGTGGAATAAAAGAATGATGGGATGGATGAACCAATTAAATCTGGAAGTAGAAGCAGCCCCATGTGGGTTTCAGCCAGGCTGTAAATTGGCAGCTTCCTGTAAAGATACACACCGCTAGTTCTATCTGGGTGTCAGCCTAGGATGCACATTGCAGCTTATACATATGTTACAGCTATTGGTTAATAACAGGCTCAAGTTCAACTTTCACCATAACTTTGGCTGAGAAGGCAATCCACACACCAACTTCATAGCAAATACATGTTTTATCTTTGAAAAATGTAATCCATTAAACTGTTCATTCTTAAGAAATCTACCATGAACTAACCTTCCTTTCTTTCTTTCTTTCTGTTGTTTTTCCTCCACCTAAAATGCTCTCCACTCTCTTTTTCTAACTGGTTAAAGCCTACTTGTTTTTCCACATGGTAATGTCCCTTCTTTTTCTGAGGAGGGAGAAACCCTAGGAAAGGCTGTCACTCTGCCTGGGAAGATCACAGATGGTGGCCAAGGTTCTAGGCTCATGAGCCTGAATCATCTACAATTCATATTTACTGATGAAATCAATCAACAAATGAACAAACTAGACTGTGAATCCTTGAGGGTGTCTCTTTTATCTCTCCCTGGCAGCACCTAGCACTCTGTATGGCACAAATTGGGTCCTAGGAAAAAATGTTTGTTGAATGGCTAATAAAAATAGCTGATGCCTTATTGAGCCCAGATACCACGCTAAGTTCTTTATGGGGCTTCTCTCATTTTATCCCTAAGGTGACCCTATGAGGTAGATATTACTATCATATGCACTTTGCAGATTGGGACACTGAGGCTTGAAGAAAAAAAAAATGGCTCACACCTGTGCAGAGCTGGTCAGTGACAAAGCTCAGAGTTGTCCTGATCCATTTGACTCCCAAGGCCACGTATACTTAGCCCAAAGCTAGACCGCCTTCAGAGAGGTGAGCGAGAGAGAGAGAGAGATGGAGGAAGGCAGGAGAAAGATCTCCCTATAAGGGCATCTTACCCTCCTCTGGGTTTCTTTCTGTGTGTACCGAAATGTCTGGCACACAGTGGACGCTCTCAACAGTTAAGGGATGTTAAATAGATGTCGGCGAGTTCTCTCCCTAAAGGGGAATATTTGCCTGTGGTTTAGGTTAGAAAGAAATCCAAGCAAGGCCTCAGATTAACGTAAACACAAGTCCTAACTCAGCCTATTCACAGCTCTCCCTGGTTTTGCCCGTAATTTTAGGTATGACCTTCTGGTAACCTCCATCTTCCCTTGAGGTGTGGCCTGGCCTCCTTAAGAGCCCGCTCCCCAGGCCTGACAATGACAGGTGAAGGACCCCAACAGCCTTAGAGAGACTCCTTCAACAGAGGCTGTGCCTGCCCACCTCCCCCTGGGCCTCCTCTTGGGCTCTCCACACACCCCCTTCTCCAGTCTCTCCCTCCCAGCTGGCATCCCTCCACAAGCCCCAATTTGTGCAGCCCCCATCAGTAACTAACCTCTTTGGCCTGGCCTCAAATCCTGCTCTAGAGGTCTGCTCCCATGAGCAACTTCCTTGGGCAGACCCCGGAGCCCCGGGTCTTGCTGGCTCCCCGTCTCCAGTCGGAACATTGGTATCCACAGACCATGGATCCGGGGGGAGCCAAATTCTTGGCCTCCAGAATCTTAAAGCTGTGAATGGGAGTGACCAATGATGAGGACAAACCCGGAGGTGGGGAGGAAAAACTTCTGCCTGGACCCAGCCGGGTAGAACCCTGCTCAGCCTCCGACTGCCTTTGCAGAGGCAGGAAGTCCTGCACAATCAGGGCCTGTGGCTGGCTGTCCTGCCAAAGGGGCTGGGCAGTCACCCAGAGAATTCCAATGTGGGTGGATTTGAGTCCTGAAGTATCCAGGTCACGGCTTTAGCACTTCACAAGCCTTTGCTAATCCCCTCAGCCTGAAGTAACCCCTACCTCAGTCCTGGGTTCAGAACCTTCTTAAGGCTCTGACAGCCTGCTAAGAATCTTGACTATCTGAGTCCATGGGGGCTCATCAGTCTTGGCGGGGACAAGAACATGAACACAATACTGTATCTAGTATACAGTAAAACTATCTAACATACAAATTTCCCCTATTGTCCCAATAATGGTTTTTATATCCAATTTGTTGGCTTTTTTCCAATCCGGAATCCAGACAAGAATCAGGCATTGCATCTAATTGTTGTGGCTCTTTGGTGTCCTTTAATCTAGAAAGTTCTTTAGTCTGGTTTATTTATTTATTTATTTATTTTTTTGAGCTGAGGTCTCACTTTGTCACCCAGGCTGGAGTGCAGTGGTGCAATCTCAGCTCACTGCAGCCTCGGCTTCCTGGGCTTAAGCAATCCTCCCAGTAGCTGGGACCACAGGCACATGCCACCATGTCTAGCTAATTTTTTTTATTTTTTGTAGAAACGGGGTTTCACCATGTTGCCCAGTCTGGTCTCAAACTCCTGAGTTCAAATGATCCACCTGCCTCAGCCTTCCAAAGTGCTGGGATTACAGGTGTGAGTCACCACGCCCAGACTTAATCTGGTTTCTTTTTTAAAATGACATTGATGCTCTTGAATCCAGACCAGTTGTCTTGCAGAATACTCACCAATTTGGATTTACCTATTGCTTCCTCATGATTATCAGGTTAAATGTTTTTTGTAAGAATATTACATAGGTCAGATGAAGGGCGTGCACACTTTCAATGTTACTAGTCACTCCCAAAATACTCTCTTGAATGGATGTGCCAGTTTACACTACTGGCGGCACCATAGCCAGCACTTGATAAGATCACATTTGTCAATTCTTCCCAATCTGAAGAGTATAAAATTGTGTATCATTGTTTTCACTTGCTTCCCCTGGCTGTTGGTGCAACTGAGCATTTTTACATACACATTATGGCCGTTTGGATTTCTTCTTCAACGAATGGTCGGTTGGTATCTGTGCCAATTCTGGACCTCTTTGTCCTAACTTCCATCCGGGTCCTTCCTGGCTCTGCTGGGTTGGAGAAGGAGGCAGGGGGAGTGTGTTCCCTCAGGCTTCTATATCAGCGGCTTCCAGGAGGCAACACATTGGAAGACAAGACAACAAGTGTTTGCTACATATGTTGCAAATATATTCTGTAAGCATGCCAATTGTCTTTTATTTATGGCATTTTTATAATATAAAAACTTTTGGCGGGGCGTGGTGGCTCACTCCTGTAATCCCAGCACTTTGGGAGGCCGAGGTGGGTGGATCAGCTGGGGTCGGGAGTTCGAGACCAGTTTGACCAACATGGAGAAACCTCATCTCTACTAAAAATATAAAATTAGCTAGGCATGGTGGCACATGCCTGTAATCCCAGCTACTCAGGAGGCTGAGGCAGGAGAATCGCTTGAACCCAGGAGGCAGAGGTTACGGTGAGCAGAGACTGTGCCATTGCACTCCAGCCTGGGCAACAGAGTAAGACTCCATCTCAAAGGACAGGCACGGTGGCTCACGCTTGTAATCCCAGCACTTTGGGAGGCCGAGGCGGGCGGATCACGAGGTCAGGAAATCGAGACCACAGTGAAACCCCATCTCTACTAAAAAATACAAAAAAAAAATTAGCCGGGCATGGTGGCGGGCACCTGTAATCCCAGCTACTCGGAGAGGCTGAGGCAGGAGAATGGCGTGAACCCGGGAGGCGGAGCTTGCAGTGAGCTGAGATTGTGCCACTGCACTCCAGCCTGGGCGACAGAGCGAGATTCCATCTCAAAAAAAAAAAAAAAAAAAAGACTCCATCTCAAAAAAAAAAAAACAAACAAAAACACCACTTTTAACTTTCATGCCATACAAGTTATCAATCAGTAATGTTTAGTACCTTGTTTGCAAAGTCCTGCATGACTCTCTGATCGTGAGTTTAACAATATTTTTCTCAGTATCTTTCTTCTATTGGTTCTCAATTTTGGGGTTTTACACTTAGGGCTTTAATCTTTTAATCCATTTGGAGTTTATTTTCGTGTGTAGTATGAGGCAGAAATTTTGTTTTATTTACCGATAAGGAAAGTCAATGATTCCAACACCTTTTGTTGAACAGACCAATGTTCCCCCTCTGATTTTATTTAATTTTTATGTATTTATTTATTTATTTATTTTTGAGATGGTGTCTCACTCTTGTCGCCCAGGCTGGAGTGTAATGGCACAATCTTGGTTCACTGCAACCTCCACCTCCCGGGTTCAAGCGATTCTCCTGCCTTAGCCTCCAGAGAAGCTGGGATTACAGGCACCTGCCTCCATGCCTGGCTAATTTTCGTATTTTTAGTAGAGATGAGGTTTCACCATGTTGGCCAGGCTGGTCACGAACTCCTTATCTCAGGAGATCTGCCTGCCTCAGCCTCTCAAAGTGCTGGGATTACAGATGTGAGCCACCGTGCCCAGCCTCCCCTCTGATTTTAATGTTTTCTTTATCATGTAAGTTTCCACCTATGCTTAGATCTATTTCTGGGCTTCCTTTATGTCGCTTTGGTCTATTTTTCTACACTTGCCCTAATATCACTCTGCCTAATTACTATAATTTTTTTTTTTTTTGAGACAGAGTCTCACTCTGTCACCCAAGCTGGAGTGCAACAGTGCGATCTCAGCTCACTGCAACCTCTGCCTCTCAGGTTCAAGGGATTCTCCTGCCTCAGCCTCCTGAGTAGCTGGGATTATGGGTGTACACCACGATACCCAGCTAATTTTTGTATTTTTAGTAGAGATGGAGTTTCACCATGTTGGTCAGGCTGGTCTCGAACTCCTGACCTCAGGTGATCCACCCATCTCGGCCTCCCAAAGCACTGGGATTACAGACGTGAGCCACTGCACCCGGTTTTTTTTTTTTTTTTTTTTGAAACAGAGTCTCACTCTGTCACCCAGACTGGAGTGCAATGGTGCAATCTCAGCTCACTGCAACCTCCACCTCCCAGGTTCAGGGAATTCTCCTGCCTCAGCCTCCCAAGTAGCTGGGACTACAAGTGTACACCACCACGCCTGGCTAATTTTTTGTATTTTTGTAAAGACAGAGTTTCACCGTGTTGCCCAGGCTGGTCTCAAACTTCTGAGCTCAGGCAATCTGCCTGCTTCGGCCTCCCAAAGTGCTGGAATTACAGGCGTGAGCCACCAAACCTGGCCTAATTACTGTAATTTTTTTAAGTCTTCATATATACTAAGGAAAATCCCTCTTCTCTCTTCTTTAGATATATTTTGGTTATTCTTTTTTTCCAAGAGATAGGGTCTTGCTGGATGAGATGGCTCACACCTGTAATCTCAGTACTTCAGTACTTTGGGAGACTGAGGTGGGATCACTTGAGCCCAGGATTTGGAGACTAGCCTGGGCAACATAGGGAGACTCCATCTCTACCTAAAATTCAAAAATTACTTGGGCATGGTGGTGTGCACGTGTAGTCCCAGCTACTTGGGAGGCTAAGGTGTACGGATCACTTGAGCCTCACAGGCAGAGGCTGCAGTGAGCCATGATCATGCTACTGCACTGCAGCCTGGGTGACAGAGTGTGGCCCTGTCTCATAAAAAAAAAAAAAAAAAAAAGACAAGGTCTCACTCTGTCACTCAGGCTGGAATGCAGTGGTGTGATAATGGCTCACTACCATCTTGAACTACTGGGCTCAAGAGATCCTGCCACCCAAGCCTCCCAAGTAGCTCGGACTACAGGCACATGTCACCACAGCTGACTAATTTTTTTTTTTTTTTTAAAGATGAGGTCTTGCTATGTTGCTCTGGCTGCTCTGGAACTCCTGGCCTCAAGCAGTCCTCTTGCCTCTGCCTCCCAAAGTGCTGGAATTATAGGCATGAGCTACCATGCCTTGCCAAGAGCGATTAAATCAAAAGAAAAATAAAATACCAATATCTTACATATGTACACAAAACAAAAAGCTTCTCTGGTACATAAAAAAAGTTATAACTAAAGTAATAGACCAACTGGAATGATTCAATAGAAAGTTTGTAGGACGCAGTCGTGTGCTATAAAATGGTTTAACAATCAACTCTTGTAAGGAAGGTGGAAATCCCTAATTTGTAGAGTCTGCCAATTTCTTCAGTGTAAATACCCCCAATATGGCTGATCCCGAGTTACCAACATGATACCACTGAATGTGGAGCTGGGAAAATAAATGTTAAGTTGTACTTTATTAAAATATGAAACTTTGGCTTTGTGAACAATACAAAAGTCACAGACTAAGAGAAATGCTTCCAAAAGACATATCTGATAAAGGACTTGTGTCCAAAATATACTGTGAACTCCTAAAACTCAAAAATAAGAAAACGAATAACTCAATTAAAAAATGAGCAAAAGATCTGAACAGACACTTCGCCAAAGAAGACAGACAGATAACAGGTAAGCATATGAAAACACATTTAACATCGTGTGTCATTAGAAATTGCAAATCAAAATAACCATGACATACCCATTAGGATGGCTAAAATCCAAAACATTAACACCACAAAATGCTGCCAAGGACGTGGAACAGGGACTCTCATTCAATGCTAGTGGGAATTCAAAATGGCACGGCCACTTTGGAAGACAGTTTGACAGTTTCTTTTGTGCTTGTGTGCAGTGGCTATTCACAAGTGTGATTATAGCATACTCCAGTTTCAAACTCCTAGGCTCAAGAAATCCCTCCTGACTCAGCCTCCTGAGTAGCTGGGACTACAGGTGCATGCCACCACACCCTGCTCCAATTTGACAGTTTCTTACAAAGCTAAATATAGTGTTACCATTCGATCCAGCAATTGTACTCGTAAGTATTTACCCAACAAAGCTGAAAACTTATGTTCACTCAAAAACCTGCACACAAATGTTTACAGTAGCCTTATTCATCATTTCCCCAAAATGGAAGCAACCAAAAGGTTTCTCAATAGGTGAATGTATAAACAAACTGTGATACGGCCATACAATGGGATGCTATTTAGCAATAGTATAAGAAATAAGCTATCAAAAATAAATAAGCTATCAAATCACAAAAAGACATGGAGGAACATAAAGGCATAAATTAATTCAATCTGAAAAGGATATATACTGTATAACTCTAGCTATATGACATTCTGGAATAAGCAAAACTATGGTGACAGTAGAAAGATCAGTGGTTGCCAGGGGTTTGGGAGGACAGAGGGATGAAAAGGCAGAGCACAGAGAATTTTCAGGGCAGTGAAACTGTTCTGTAGGATATGGTGATGGTGGATACATGACATTATGCATTTGTCAAAACCCATAGAACTGTGCATCACAAAGGTGAACCTTAATGTATACTATGGGCTTTAATAATGATATATCAATATTGAGTCATTAATTTTAACAAGTGTGCCACACTAATTCATGATGTTAATAAGAGGAAAATCTGTGTATGTGTTGGGATAAGGGGGCGGTATATGGGAACTCTATACAATTCTTCTGTAAATCTAAAGCTGTTCTAAAAAGAACCATCTATTAATTTAAAAAGAATTCCTATTGTCATAAATGCCCTGAAGTTATTGTGTGCGTTCTCGTTACAATGCAAGCATGGTAAATACTTTATTTTCTTCATTTGTTTCAGGTCTATTTTGTGTTTGAGACGTTTTGGTGCTCTCGGGCAGTACACCTCAAATTTTCCTGGTCTACAAGTAAACTGGGGGATCTTGCTAAGATACGGATTGTGATCTACCAGGTCTGGGGGAGAGCCTGAGATTTTTATATTTTTAACAAGCTCCCTGGTGATTCCCATGGGGCTGGTACATGGTCCACACTTGGAATAGCAGGACCTACAAGCAGACAAACAAGACTGGAGACCCAGACTCCACCCTTTGTACTATGTTTTCTTTCTTTTTCTTTTATTGTAGAGACAGGGTCTTACTATTTTGGCCAGGCTGGCCTCGAACTCCTGGCCTCAAGCAATCCTCCCACCTTGGCCTCCCAAAGTGCTGGGATTACAGGTGTGAGTTACCATGCCTGACCTTGTATTCTGTTTTCTTCCTTTCTTTTTTTTTTATTCCTTTTCTGAGATGGAGTCTCGCTCTGTCACCCAGGCTAAAGTACAATGGCACGATCTCGGCTCACTGCAACCTCCGCCTCCCAGGTTCAAGTGATCCTCCCATCTCAGCCTCCCATGTAGCTGGGACTACAGGTATGCACCACCATGCCCAGCTAATTTTTTGTATTTTTAGTAGAGACAGGGTTTCACCATGTTGGTCAGGCTGGTCTCGAACTCCTGACCTCAAATCATCTGCCTGCCTCAGCCTCCCAAAGTGCTGGGATTATAGGCATGAGCCACCACACCCGGTCTGTATTCTGTTTTCTCAATAAGGAGGAAGAACTATCTAATTTTATGACTATGCTAGCCAGTAGTTATATTTTTAAAAAAATCAATCTTGAAAGGTCTGTTTCCACCGATGTTTCATCCTGAGTCATATCTATTTTCTATTTCCAAAGGCATTGGGATTCCCTGCTACAACTAAATGAGTCAGTTGAGATCAGAAGTTCATATGTCCAAGTGAAACTCAGCGAAAGGTCCATAATGCTCCCTGGCAGTCAAAGGGCCACTAAGTGTTGGTATTTGCATAAGTCAAGTGCGTTTTGCATTCTAGAGGCGATCAAGGTCACTGCCAGAGTCGCCCCGACAATGGCTACTTTGTGGTCAGTAAGAACATGCTGCTTACTTGAAGGAGAGTCTTAAGCAGGTGGCAAATGTGATGAGAGAAGGTGATTGCACAGGACAGATTTCATGTTCCCTGATAGCTAGGGCTCCGGGCGAAGCCTCACAGAGGATTGGAGCCCCATTTCTGCCATGAACTTGCTGAGCCTGTTTCTCCATCAATACATTGGGATGATTGAGCTCCATCTGTGTTAAAATCTCCTCCAGCTCTGCATAATTATTTTTATTTTAAGCATATTCATTCCAAATCAGGGCCTGGCTCTTCATTTTCCAGGCAAGGGTTTCAAGTTTCCAACTGCAGCCTCTGCGCCTGCCATGCTCATCCTGCCTTTGGTCCATAGAACAGTGTTCAGATGAGGTGTCTGTCCTTCCAGCTGCCCGACTTCACATCTTAAAGCCAAGGAAGAGTCCAGTTCCGGCAGGGGGCAGCCTCTCCTGGGCAGGTCAGAAACAACTCCAGGATGTGAGCAAAGATAGAACCCACTCTTCCCCATCCCTCTCCCCACAGTTTCGACTGACCTCAGCTGGCCTCAGAGACATTTGGCTGGAGAAGATCCTGGCTCCATTTTGGAGCCAAAGAAGACTTTACTGCAGTTTGATAGACTCAGAAAGTCGACTGAAAGAATGATGGAATGGGCGGCCAGCACTAACCAGGGCACCTATTTGTTGTGAGAAAATCAAACTCTTTTGATTTTTTTCATTTTCATCTTCATTTTTATTTTTTTTAGGGAGGTGGTCTCACTCTGTTGCCTGGGCTGGAGTACAGTGGCGTGATCATAGCTCACTGCAGCCTTGAACTCCTGGGCTGCCATCCTCCCACCTCAGCCTCCAGAGTAGCTAGAACTACAGGCACATGGCACGATGCCTGGCTTCAATGTAAACCAAACACAGACTCTCTGAGGGACTATGAGTAGGTGCTTCCCCACATCCATGGATCTTCTCAGTAGTAAGACCTGGGCTCTAGAAACTTGGGGCCACAGATCTCTCAGAGATCTGTCCAGTGGTGAGTTGATTGGGGCCCAGACAAGCAGCTTGTCCATCAGCTCAGAGTCTCTCAAAGGCCAGGCCTAGAACTCATCTGGCTGCCTTGCTACCTGGTGTCTGGAAGGGGCCCCCTAGGCACACAGATGTACCATTTATTCATCCAGTCCATCACCCAACACACACTGACAGGGCCCCTTCCATTCCACAGGTCCTGTGCTACATGATAGGGGAACAAGAAGGACAGCAGTGTGCCACCTCCCCTGTCCCCTCTGAATTTTGGTGGTTTGTTTATTTGTTTGTTTGTTTTAATACATACGAGGTTTCACTATGTTGCCCAGGCTGGTCTGAAACTCCTGAGCTCAACTGATCCTCCCACTTTGGCCTCCCAAAGTGCTAGGATTACAGGCATGAGCCACCATGCCCAGCCTGCTCTGAGCCTTCAATGCAGGAGAGGAGAGGAGTGGGGACTGGCTTTGATCCCCCTGAAGCCACTAGAGTTTTCCTCTCAGAGGATGTCCCTTTTTATCTTCTGTGTCTGGGGACTCCCCATTTGTTTTAAACTGAAGTTTCTTGCATCTTCCTGGCGTGGGATGTAGAGAGACAGAGGAGTATGAGATGCTGGGAGTTTCCCGTCTGATGGGAAAGACCATTTCATATTCTCCAGGGTTCTCAGTCTGAAGGAAGAGACAGCCTCTGTATTAGGCTGTTCTTGCACTGCTATAAGGAAATACCTGAGACTGGGTAGTTTATAAAGAAAAGAGGTTTAATGGCCTCATGGTTCTGCAGGCTTTACAGAAAGCATGGTGCCAGCATATGCTCGCCTTCTAGGGAAGTCTCAGGAAGCTTAGTCATAGTGGAAGGTGGAGAGGGAGCAGGCACATCACATGGAGAAAACAGGAACAAGCAAGAGATCTCAGAGTGAGAGCTCACTCATCACCAAAGGGATGGCCCAAGCCATTCATGAGGTATCTGCCTCCATGATCCAAACACCTCCCACCAGGCTCCACCTCCAATATTGGGAATTACGTTTCAACCTAAGATCTGGGTGGGGACAAACATCCAAACTGTGTTAGCCTTTATCCTTAGAGACCCCCAGGCTTTGAGAAGCCCCTTGTCTGGGGGACAGAGCAGATATACAAATACGAATATGCAAAGATGTACAACACTTTATAAAAAGGCAGAGGGCTGGATTATTGCTGAAGGAAGGATAAGAGGTGGGTAACCCACAGGGGAAGGCCTTTGGAGTAAGATATATGGAAAGAGGGATTCTTTTAGGCCCTGTTTACTTCAAGCAGAAAGGAGAAATCTGCTTTCATAGTCATGCTTAGAGATTTTTTTTTTTTTGGAGACAGGGTCTTACTCTGTTGCCCAGGCTGGAGTGCAGTGGTGCAATCACAGCTCACTGCAGCCTCAACCTCCTAGGCTCAAGGAATCCTCCCACCTCAGCCTCCTGAGTAGCTGGGACTACAGATGTGTGCCATCATGTCCAGCTTATTTTTAAAATTTTTTCTAGAGACGGGGTCTCCCTATGTTGCCCAAGCTGATCTCGAACTCCTGAGCTCCTCCGGCCTCAGCCTCCCAAAGTGCTGGGATTACAGGTGTGAACCACCACACCTGGTATGTTCTGAGAGATTTATAATACGAGTGGGGCAATCAGGCCAGAGTGGGGTGGATGTGAGATGGCTATTCTGGGGCAACAGTTCTTAAAGTAGAAAACAGCATGAAGTATGCTCTCTGGAAAAGATGACGAGGTGGATTCATTTGTATCCCTGGGTCAAATCCCACAGAGAGGTGAGAGCAATGGAGAAATGAGGCCAATCTGGGGAGGAGGTCCAGAATCACCAGGCTGCCTGGTCCATGAAGGGCCATCCAGTCCAGTTTCCTGCTGCAATAAAAGACTTGCTCTAGGCTGGGCGCAGTGGCTCGTGCCTGTAATCCCAGCACTTTGGGAGGCCGAGGTGGGTGGATCACCTGAGGTCAGGAGTTTGAGACCAGCCTAACATGGAGAAATCCCATCTCTACTAAAAATACAAAATTAGCCAGGCATCGTGGCGCATGCCTGTAATCCCAGCTACTTGGGGGGCTGAGGCAGGAGAATCTCTTGAACCCAGGAAGCAGAGGTGCGCCATTGCACTCCAGCCTGGACAACGAGACTGAAACTCTGTCTTAAAAAAAAAAGAAAAGAAAAGAAAGAAAGACTTGCTGTATGTAGCCCCTAAATGGGCTGTTGGCCTCCTCCTAAAAGTCATTCTAACACTAGCCACTCGTTTCCTTTGGGTCGTAAAACCACCTGCTAAAAGGAGGTGCTCTTTACATCTAGCCTAAACTGACCACTGCAATGTAATGTCTTTCTGTTGAAAACACTGAACTGGCTGGGCATGGTGGCTCACGCCTGTAATCTCAGCACTTTGAGAGGCCGAGGTAGGCAGATCACCTGAGGTCAGGAGTTTGAGACCAGCCTGGTCAACATGATGAAACCCCGTCTTTACTAAAAATACAAAAAATAGCCAAGGGTGGTGGTACGTGCCTGTAATCCCAGCTACTTGGGAGGCTGAGGCAGGAGAATCGCTTGAATCCGGGAGGCAGAGGTTGCAGTGAGCCAAGACTGCACCACTGCACTCCAGCCTGGGTGACAGAGCAAGACTCCATCTCAAAGAAAAAGAAAAGAAAAACAAAAGAAAGAAAGTAAATAGTGAACTGATTGAAGATAAGGGCTGGTTAACAGTATTCCGCCTTCAAAAGCAAGGCTTTACAGTGCCATAGGTTGAGCCAAGAAGGGCAGTGGCCTATAGCAATCTGGCCCTGCTGACCTCCAACCTGTGTTTCACCCTTTGTGCTCCATTGGGCTGGGCTTTTGTCACTTCCTCAACATCACACTTCCTCCTTGTGTGCAGCCCTAGTGGTTACAGTATTCTCCAGAATCCTTGGGGGTGCTGGAAAAGCAGGCCCTAGACTGGGTTTCCAGAAAAGACTCCCAGAGTCACATCCCAGAACTGATCTGTTAAGGGAACGGCTGCTTCTACCACAACAAGGAGCTGCTCATCAAATCATGAAGCTGTTGTTACCACTTCTATCCCCAGAGTCACACCTCTACTATGACAACCTATACCAGCAAATCGATGCTTTACATCCTGCCTCTTTTCCCACTCACTCAATTCTGATTTCAATTCCCAAGCAAATATATCTGATAGGCAGAATCTCAAAATGGATGAAATCTTACCTGCAAGGAAGTCTTAGCCATCATTTTCATCTTTCCAGCCTCTGCAGAGTAGTAAGGTACACTAGGAGATAAAATAGATGTTGAGCAAGCCAGTTCACAGATAACCTCCACAGTTAGTAATCCCTTCATTTATCTGACTGACATGCATAACCCTCTTCCCATATTTGTACTTCACTTCCAACTAAGTGGTCCTCCTTTGAGCCTATTGTTCAGTAGCATGAAGACCCCAAAATGGCCATATGGTCTTTCTCTCTCTCTCTGTCTTTTCATTTTTTTTAGACAGGGCCTCACTCTCTCACCCAGGCTGGAGTGAGGCAATCAGGGCTCACTGCAGCCATGATGTCCTAGGCTCAAACTATCCTCCCACTTGAGCTTCCCTTGTAGCTGGCACTACAGGCATGCACCACCACACCTGGCTAATATTTTTTAGTAGAGAATAGGTCTTGCTATGTTGATAAGGCTTGCATTGAACTCCTGAGCTCAAGCGATCCTCCTGCCTTGGTCTCTCAAAGTGCTGGGATTATAGGTATGAGCCACCACACTTGGCCATGTGGTCCCTTTTTTTTTTTTTTTGAGACAGAGTCTCACTCTATCACCCAGTCTGCGTAACTCTCTCACCTCAGCCTCCTGAGTAGCTGGGATTACAGGTGCACACCATAATGCCCGGCTAATTTTTGTATTTTTAGTAGAGATGAGGTTTTGCCATGTTGGCCAGGCTGGTCTTGAACTCCTGACTTCACGTGATCCTCCCACCTCGGCCTCCCAAAGTTCTGGGATTACAGGCATGAGCCACTGCACCTGGCACATGTGATCGTCTTTAACGCTGAGTTTACTTGAACCAATTTTGCGTACCCTAGTAAAGGCATTCCTCGCTTGGCTACTAATATCTTCAGCCTCAAGACTGGGCTGCAGAGGAAGCTGTTGGCCCTGACTCAATCAATAAACCAACTTGTCAAATCGAGAAGCTGCTGCTGGAGCTGCAGCTCCAGAATGTAACGCCCCTCCTACACACTGTACTGGCAAAACCACTTCCTCCAGCCTTGACTCACTCAGCCATTAAATCAGTTCTAAATTCAAGGCTCATATGATTGTATCTTATTTACAAATCCTGAATCTCATTCAGAAACCTAGCTGCAAAAGAGACCAGGCATGTTGTCTACAAGAAGTTCACTTTAAATATAAAGACATATATAGAATAAAAGTAAAGGGAAGGAGAAAGATATACCATACTAATACTAATCAAAAGAAAGCTGGAGTAGCTATGTTAATTCCTGCAAAGCAGATTTCAGAGTAAGGAAAATTATCCAGAATAAAGAGGGGCATTTACATAATGATGAAGGGGTTGATTCTTCAAGAAGACATAACAGTCCTTAATGTGTATGCCCCTCACAACAGAGTGTTAAAATACGTGAGGCAAAAACTGAGAGGACTGCAGGAGAAATAGACAAAGCCACAATTATGGTTGGAGACATAACCACCCTCTCTCAGTAATGAACAGAGCCAGCAGGCAGAAAGTCAGTAAGGACATGAACTGAACAGCACTATCTAACAGCTGGATCTAAATGACATTTATAGAATACTTCTCCCAAACAACAGTAGAATACACATTCTTCTCAAGTTCTTGTGGAACACTCATCAAGACAGACCACATTCCAGGCCATAAAACATACCTTAACAAGTGTAAAAGAATAGAAATCATACAATGTATGCTTTTAGACCACAATGGAATTAAACTAGAAATAAAAAACATAAGATAGCTAGAAAATCTCAGAATAATTGGAGATTAAACAACACTTCTAAATAACACGTGGGTCAAAAAAAATCTCAAGAGGAATTTAAAAATATTTTGAACTAAATTAAAATGAAAATGTAACATCAAAATTTGTAAGGTGCAGTTGGGTGCGGTGGCTCATGCCTGTAATCCCAGCACTTTGAGAGGTCAAGGCAGATGGATCACCTGAGGTCAGGAGTTTGAGACCAGCCTGGCCAACATGGTGAAACCCCATCTCTACTAAAAATACAAAAATTAGCTGGGTGTGGTGGCACATGCCTGTAGTCCCAGCTACTTGGGAGGCTGAGGCAGGAGAATCACTTGAACTCGGGAGTCGGAGGTTGCAGTGAGCCGAGATTGTGCCACTGCACTCCAGCCTGGGTGACAGAGTGAGACTCTTTAAATATAAAGACATATATAGATTAAAAGTAAAGGGAAGGAGAAAGATATGCCATACTAACACTAATCAAAAGAAAGCTGGAGTAGCTATGTTAATTTCTGCAAAGCAGAAATTACCCCCCAAAAAATTTATGGGATGCAGTGAGAACAGTGTTTAAAGGAAAATGTATAGCATTGAACACACACATTAGAAAAAAAAAAAGACCTAAAACCAATAATCTAAGCTTCTACTTTATGAAACAAAAAAAGGAGAGCAAATTAAGTCCAAAGTAAGTAGAAGAAAAGAAATAACAAAAATTAGAGTAGAAATCAATGAAATTGAAAATAGAACATCAATAGAGAAAAGCAATGACACCAAAAGCTGATTCTTTGAAAATATCAGCAAAATTAATAAATCTCGAGCTGGGCAACTAAGAAAAAAGACAGAATACACAAAAAACTAATATTATAAATAAATGAGGGGCCATCACTACTGATTCCATGGACATTAAAGGAATAAAAGGAATATTATAAACAACTCCATGCTCAGAAATTTGATAGCCTAGATGAAATGGACCAATTCCTTGAAAGATCCAGTTAGCCAAAACTCACATAAGAAGAAATAGATCATTTGAATAGGCCAGCATCTATTAAATAAATTGAATCAATAATTAATAACCTTCTAAAATAGAAACTACTAGGCCCAGATGGTTTCACTGGTAAATTCCACCAATATTTAAGGAAAAAATCATATTAATTCTCTACAATCTCTTTCAGAAGGTAGAAGCAGAAGGAATACTCCCTAACTCATTCTATGAGGCCAGTATTATTCTAACACCAAAACTAGACAAAGATATTATAAGAAAGGAAAATTACACACCACCATATCTTAAAAACATAAATGCAAAAATCCTCAACAAAATATTAGCAAACTGAATCCAATAATGCCCAAAAAGAATTACACACCACAACCAAGTCAGATTTATTCCACACATACAAGGTTGATCCAACATTTTAAAATCAATTAATGTATTCTGTCACATCAACAGCCTAAAGAAGAAAAACAACACAATCATACCAATAGATACAGAAAAGGCATTTTACAAAGTCCAGCATTTATTCATTATTTAAAACTCTCAACAAACTAGAAATCAAAAGGAACTTTCATTGAGTTCCAAAGACTGAGCCTAGGATAGGGGGGCAAGATGGCCAACTAGATGCAGCCAGGAGGAACACCTGCCCTTGAGGGAGTGAGACATTGGGAAGACTGCCACACTCTGAGTAGATCTTTAGAGGGAAGACATTGGGAGCTACCGCACTGGGGCAGGATGCTGATGATGCAAGAGGATGTGTATTTTGGATGGAAGGGGTATGTGGGAAAACTTTGTACTTTGAGCTCAATTTTGCTTTGAACCTCGCAGGTCTAACAAGTAAAATCTTTTAAAAGAAGGGGAAAGAGGGAAAAGGAAATGCAGTGTTTAGCCTTTTAGCCTCTGGAATTCAGGGACAGATACCAGGAGGCTGGAATAAATGTTGAGTGAGCCAAGATGCAGAAAATACTTACCCAGATAACTCCTAAACTCCCTGGAGACCTCAGATAAAATGTCATCTTCCTAGAGAAACTTCTCTGATCCCCAGACTAGTTGAGGACCTTCTGTTCAACATGCTGTTGTAGCACTTGGTTCTCCACTGCACTTACTACATGTATAGGTCAGGGTTCAGTCAGGGAAGCAGAAACATTATGAAGATTAAAGAATGAGAGATTTATTATGGGAAATAGACCTCCTGCAACTTTAAGAGGAGCTAGGGAAGCAAAAGTCTAAAAGAGAGAGTGAGACAACCAAAGAAGAGTCACTGGTAGTCCCAAAGCACTGGGTAGGTGGACAACTTGGATCTGCAGGGAAATCTGAGAAACTGTCTCCAATTGCCAGAGTAAGAGGCAAATGGGAGCTTCTGGAGAGGTCTACTAGAAGGGGTTATCCCAGTGCAGCTACCAGCTCTATGGTCCTGCAGCCAAACATCAGGTGGTGGGCCAGAGGTGTAGCTGGTCATCAAGACCAGTGGGCAGTAAGAAAACTGGACACAAAGCAGAGGAGAATGAGAACAATTGAAACCACTCCAGAAACCCAAGCACCAGTCCATCCAGAATTCTGGCTACAAGGAGTTGCAGAGAGTAAGGGTCACTGATTTATTTCTGCTCCTAAAAATCTTGGGCAAATTTACCTGTTGGCCCACTCTAATCTAGAACCCTACAGGAAAGAGAATTCTGGGAGACATAGTTCCCAGATTAACTGAATGGATCATGGAACAATCCAGCACACAACATTCTGTGACTGTGTGGGGGTTTCATCATCTGGCATACGTTTCTCTGTGTTGCCAGACTGAAATGCCATCAGGGAAGGGACTGTTTTTGTTTTGCTCACAGTTGCATTCCCACATAGTACCTAGATTATTGAGTAGGTCCTCAATAAATATTTGTTGGAGGAACAGTGATTTTTTTATTAGGATTTCAGCAATGACTTGGAAAAATTATTTTTTCATTATAAGAGGAATGCCTACAAAATGGAAAGTCTAATAAAGCATTCTGTTGGGGACGGCATAGTGGAAAAGGCAGTCTCACGTAGTTCAACCATTCTGTAGGGGAATTTGGCATCACCTAACAAAACTACGTATACACTTACCTTTTGAGCCAGTAATCCCACTTCTAGGAATCTGTCCAGAAGATATAACTGCAATATTATGAAAATATATATGTACAGGTCACCGACTAAAGCAATATTTGTAATTGTAAAACAGCAGAAAAACCCTACATGTCTATCCTGGGAGAATGGTTGGAAAAATTATAGTACATCCCAACAATGGAGGACTGTAAAAATGAAAGAGGGGCTTAGACCCCACTGAGACAGCCATCAGAAAAGACCTCTCCAAGTTGGGAGGAAAACATTAAACATATTTAGAAAAAAAAAAGATAAAAGATCTCCATCTGTTTACATGAAATGATTTCCCAAATCTACTGCTAGGTGAAAATAGCAAAGTACAAAATGATCTATGGTCTCGTATCCATCATATAAGAAAGAAGAGGCTAAAAGAAAATATATGCATATCTACACATTTATGCAAAAGAATTTCAGGAAGAACCAACCAAAAATGAATGCAGCTACTATGATAGACACACCCTAGAGGGACCTCCAGTGAGTTCACCCTTGAATAATCCTTCCTCCTTTAGTGCAGGAAGAACCTCTGAATTGCTTCTAACTAATGGAATATAGCAAAGGATGTGGGGTAATCAGTCACTTGATTATATTACATTATAGAAGACTCTGCCTTAGCGGATTGAATTGAGAAATTCTCCCGGTGGCCTTGAAGAAGGTAGGTGTCATGTTGTAACTGCCTATGCTGAGGACCTGTAGGAGTTGAGGCCATGGAGGAGCATGGGGGAGGACCACGTGGAGGGTTATGATCTTTACATAGGAACATGGCCCAAACAGCATCTTGTTTGCAGTCTTGTGAGATAACAAATCTATGTGGTTCTAAGCTGCTTGTTTTGTTTTAAATTTTAAGTTTCTGAAAACTTATTACACAGCAATAGATAACTAATAATGTAAATTGGTTTGTATGGTATGGTACTATAAAAGTGGAAACACATCCTTATACATTTGTCAAAATCCATGGAATATACAACACAAAGAGTCAACCCTAATGTAAACTGTGAACTTTGTTTGATAATATGTCAACATTGCTGCATTAATGGTAACAGAGGTACTGCACAGAGGTGCCATTAACAAAAGATAACTAAATCTGCAGGAGGAGAAGGGAATTAGGTGGAAAGAAGAAGAAAGTGGAAAGAGAATAGTAGAGACAAGTGAGAAGCAACACTCTTCTGAGTATTCCTTTTAGTATGACTTTCATCTTTTTTCACGAGGGTAAGTTTTGCATATCACCCCCTCAAAGTAATACATAATTAAAATCAACTAGGATGTGAATGGAACCTAAAATAGAATACAATCACAAAGAAATATTAACTATATGAAAAATAAATTTCATAATCACACTTAAGGGAGGCAGGAAAACAACTAAAAGACTGACCTAAATAACTTCAGAAAACAGTACTTTGATGGTATACCATAAGGCTAAAGATAAAAAGAAATGTACACAAACACTACCTGGTAGTTAGTAAATTTGTTTCTCACAGAGGTATGGGTTATCAGTTTTGAAACTTCTTTATTTGTACTACAATTGAAAAAATAAGTAAAAATATTATAAATTTAAAAATTCCTGTCAGATAAAAGAGTTATAAATTGAAAAAGAGAAGGTTTGGAATTGTGAACCCTGAATATCTGAGACAGGTCTCAGTTAATTTAGAAAGTTTATTTTGCCAAGACTGATGACACACACCTACGACACAACCTCAGGAGGCCCTGATGACATCAGGCCAAGGTAGTCAGAGCACAGTTTGGTTTTATACATTTTAGGGAGACATAAGACATCAATCAACACAGGTAAGATGAACACTGGTTTGGTCCAGAAGGGTGGGACAACTCAAAGAAACGGCGGGACTATTTGAAGTGGGGAGGGGGCTTCCAGGTCATAGGTAGATAAGAGACAGATGGCTGCATTCTTTTGAGTTTCAGATTAGCCTCTCTAAAGGAGACCTCTGTGGTGGTCTTGACCCCATGGCCCCACTGGGCATTGCCTTAGTGGAGGCTGTCTGCAGTGGCCCCACCCCTGTGGCAGTTCTCTTCCTGGGCCCTAAGGCTGTCTGGGACATCCTTTGGCAAGTAGAGATGCCATAAAACCTACAGAGTGCTCACAGAGGAGTCATTCTCTTTGTTTTCTCCTCATTCTTACATCATTTGTTTCCCACATTTTTTTTTCCTAAAAGGAGGAACTGAGCTGTGGCCTAGGGCTTTTGTGTGGTGGATCAATGTGTGCTTGCTTGTGGGCAGGACTCCACAGCGTGTCACCACTGAGTCATTTCCACCCTCTTACATGTCTCAGTTTCTCTCTCCAGAGGTCTAGGACCTCAGAGAGGGCTCAAAACGGTGGGCAATCAGCCCTTATATGAGTTTCCTGGATGAGCCTTATTCTTTCAAATTAATTGTTGTTGAGGATTTCCCTGCAGGGCTGCTGCAAATCACAGGGGGTTAAACCCCTAGACACTCCCACATGGCCCCTGGTCACTCAGGGGCACCTTTTGGCTGGGAGAAGCAAAATGACCTTTCTCTTCAGAGCTGAGAAAACTCAGTCTCTCATTTACCTATGAAAACAACAGTTCCTCACACAAATGCACACAGACAAGCTCAATCAAGATTAATTTTGAGAGAAAAAGTAAATAGAGAAGACCCTTTAGAATGCATATCCAAACTAGAATTAGGATCCTTAAACAACAACTTCCTAGGAGAAAATAAGAAACAACAGCCAAGACCACGTTCTGTAAACTGTACTCAGCCACCCCTACTTTGTAGCTCCCGTTTGCCATAACACATGCCAAGGTCAAATCCTCTCACAGTACAAGGTAATCTCTGGTACCCCAAAGAGGTCAGGTCATTCAATACAGGTCATTCAATACAGGAAAACAGAGCTTTATACCTAAGAAGAATCTGCCCATGACTATCAAAATTCCACAAAGAAAGAAGAACATCCCAAAAGAGGTGATTGGTGCCTTTGTTCTGAATTATTTAAAGGGGTTCAAGTCATTAAAAGCCTTTTCTAGATTTTTGGTGCTGCAGATGGCAAGAGAGGGAAGGAGATATAGGGTGGAAAAAAAGTAAAAGAACATTTTTTTAACACAGGAAGTAAACACAGAAACCAAGCACATGGTTTTGGGTTTTCTTGTTTGTTTGTTTTTTCCTCTTTTGCAGTTGCAAGGAATTTTAACCAAATTAGAGAGGCTTTGTTACCCATAATTTGGAATTCTCACTTGGATTTAACCAAGTCAGGTAGAGTTGGTCAAATCTGATTGGCAAAAGACCGGAAGAAACAACAACAACAAAAAACTAACAATATGATCGCTGAGCACTCTAATGGTAAAAAGAAATTAAGACAAGCTGGTTGTTAGACTTTAGACAAGACAAAACCCAAATTCAGCTACTTACCTAGGGATGGGTCTCAGGCTGAAGACTGTCCTCTACCATTCTAGAAGCAGGAAGAAACTCAAACTCATCCTCCCTGCTGGGAGTGAGCTCAAATTCCATAAAGGAGTTACCTGTCTTCCAACATCATGGAAACAGGAAATCTTGCTTTCCTTGTTGGAAGCAAGTAAAACTCAAAAAAAGGAGATGGGGTGGGTGGAGTTGTACATAAAATAAACTTTAGATCTTGAGCAAATTTTGGGAGGTCAGAGATTCTCTGTGTCACACGCATCTGTGTGAAGAGACCATCAGGCAGGCTTTGTGTGAGCAATAAAGCTGTTTATTTCACCTGGGTGCAGCCTGCACATGGACACGCATGACATTTGGTGCTGAGATTTGGATAGGGGAGCCTCCATTGGGAGATCAATCCCCTGTCCTCCTGCTGTTTGCTCCATGAGAAAGATGCACCTATGACCTCGGGTCCTCAGACCAACCAGCCCAAGGAACATCTTACCAATTTTAAATCGGGTAAGCAGCCTCTTTTTACTCTCTTCTCCAACCTCTCTCACTATCCCTCAACCTCTTTCTCCTTTCAATTTTGGTGCCACCCTTCAATCTCTCCCTTTTCTTAATTTCAGTTCCTTTCCTTTCCTGGTAGAGACAGAGGAGACATGTTTTATCCATGAACCCAAAACTCCAGTGCCAGTCATGGACTTGGGAAGACAGTCTTCCCTTGGTGTTTAATCACTGTAGAGATGCCTGCCTGATTATTCACCCACATTTCAGAGGGAACACTTCCAAATTCATTTTATGAGGCCATCATTACCATAGTAGCAAAGCCAGACAAAGGCACTACAAGCAAAGGAAATTATATACAAATACCCCTGATGAGCATAGAAGCAAAAATCCTCAAAAAATACTACTAAACCAAATTCAGTAGCACATTAAAGAGATTGTTTACCATGATCAAGTGGGATTTACACCAGGGATACAATGATACTTTAACATACACAAATCTATAAATTTGATACACCACATAAACAAAATGAAGGAGAAAACCCATATGATCATCACAAGAAATACAGAAAGAGCATTTGACAAAATTTAACACCCTTTCATGAAAATACTCTCCACAAATTCGCTATAGAGGGAATGTACTTCAGCACAAAAAAGGTCATATGTGACAAACCCACAGCTAGCATCATACTCAACAGTGAAAAGTTGCAAACTTTCCCCCTAAGATCAGGAACAAGACAAGGTGCTCACTCTTGCCTCTGGAAGTTCTAGCCAGAACAATTAGGCAAGAGAAGAAAATAAAAGGTGACCAAATTGGAAAAGAAGTTAAATTGTCTCTGTTTGTAGATAACATAATCTTATATATAAAACACTCTAAAGACTCCACTAAAAAAACCTGTTATAACTAATAAAGGAATTCAGTAAAATTGCAGGATGTAAAATCAACCTAAATGTTCTGTGCTTCCAGAGGTTGATGAATAAATAAATAAATTTAACATACATAAAGTACCATTTCCATACATTAATAATAAAGTACCCTAAATATGAAAATCCAGAAAATAATCTCCTTTTCAAATAGCTATTGCAAAATAAAATACTTGGGAATAAATTTAACCAAGGAAGTGAAAGTCCAGTGCACTAAAAATTATAAAACGTTGATGAAAGAAATTGAAGAGGACACAAGTAAATGAAAAAATATCCTATGTTCAAGGATTGAAAGAATTAATATTGTTAAAATGTTCATACTACCCAAAGTGATCTACAGATTCAATGCAATCCCTATGAAAACTCCAGTGGCATTTTTCACAGAAATAAAACAAAAGAGACCCTAAAATTCCTATGGAACCACAAGAGACCCCAAATACCCAAGTACTCTTGGGCAAAAAGAACAAAACTGGAGTCATCATACCACCAGACTTTAAAATATACTACAAAGCTATAGTAATCGAAACAGCATGGCATTGGCATAAAAAACAGACACATCAACGGAACAGAACAGAGAGCCCAGAAATAAGTCCATGCATTTATGATCAATTGATTTGTGACAAAAGTGCCAAGAACACTGCTGTGGTTTGAATATTTGTGTCCTCTTCAACATTCAAGTTGCAACTTAATCCCCAATGCAATAGTATTAAGAGGTGGGGCCTTTAGGGGTTGATTAGGTCATGAGTGTTTCTCCCTCATGAATGGGATTAAGATCCTTATATAAGAGGTTTCAGCATTCAGCCCTTTTTGCCTTTCTGTCCCTTCTGCCACGTGAGGACACAGCATCTTTCCCCTCAAGGACACATCAAAAAGGTGCCATCTTAGAAGCAAAGACCAGGCTTTCACCAAACACTGAACCTGCCAGAGACTTAAGATTTTCTCAGCCTCTGGAACTCTGAGAAATAAATTTTTGTTGTTTATAAGTTACCCAGTTTGTGGCGTTTTGTTATAGCAACACAAATGGACTAAGACAGAAATTAGAACCGAGAAGTGACATGTTGCTCTAACAAATACCTAAAAATGTAGAGGTGGCTTTGAAATGAGGTACTGGGTAGAGGCTGGGATAGTTTTTAAGTGTATGCTACAAAAAGCCTGAATTGCTTTAAAGAGAATGTTAATAACAATTCTGCTGAAGGCTCCAAAGAAGAGAGCTATAGAGACAGCCTCAGTCTTCTTAGAGATTAGATGGTCATAATCAAAATGCTGGTAGAAATATGAATAGTAAAGAACATTCTGATAAAGTCTTAGATGAAAATGAGGAATGTCTTATTGGAAACTGGAAGAAAAACCATCCTTGTAAGAGCAGAATTTGCAAGCAATGAAGGAGGATTTTGGTGGAAGAAATATCTACATGAAGTATTGAAGGAGCAGCTTGACTTCTTTTGATTGTTGATAGCAAGATGTGAGAGGAGAGAAACAAATTAAAGACAGAATTTATAATCAAAAGGGAAGCATAACTTAAAGATTTGGAAAATTCTCAGCCTTCCTGTAAAGAATAAAAAGTCGTGTTTGGGAGAAAATATTGAAAGTGTGGCCAAGTGAACATTTGAAAGAGATTAGTATGGATAGAAGAAAGTTAGATGCTATTTATCAAGACAATGAAAAAATGACCCTGAAGACATTTTGCAGATCTTCAGGGCTGCCACTCAAGGCCTGAGTGCCAGGGCTTTGGAGGCAGAATGGTTTCAAGGGAGGGGCCCAGGGTGCCCATAGGACCATGGAGCTCACTTCCCTGTGGCACCTCATGTCTCTGCTCCCTGCAGATTGGCTTAGATTTCTCAGCCACCCCACCTTTGGCTCAAATGGGCCAAACTGTGGCTCAGGCCACCCCTCTGGATGCCAGGGGGGTAACCCTTGGCAGCCTGCACATGGTGCTAATTCTGACAGTGTGCACAGTGCAAGAGGTGTAGAAGCATGGAAGGATACTCTATCTAGAATTCAAAGGATGTCCCAGACAGCCTTAGGGCCCAGGCAGAGAACTGCCACAGGGGTGGGGCCACTGCAGACAGCCTCCACTAAGGCAATGCCCAGTGGGGCCATGGGGTCAAGACCACCACAGAGGGACTCCACAAGGATGTCTGGTGGAACCATACAGTGGGGTCACCCCGAAGACCCCAAAACTGTAGAGCCACCAACGTGCAACTGCAGTCAAGTAGAGTCTCAGGCACTAGACTCCAACCCATGGAAGCTGTAACGTAGGCTGCACCAGGCAAAGTCATGGGGCTCAGTCCCCCAGAGCCTTGGGAACACAACCCCTGCCCCAGTGTGTCTGGAAGGCAGGACATGGTGTCAAAGATTATTCTCAAGCCTCAAGATTTAATTTTTTTGTCTTGTTGGGTTTGGGACTGACTTGGGATCAGTTACCTTTTTCATCTTTCCTATTTCTTCTTTTTGAAATGAGAATTCCTGTCCCACCACTGTATTTTGGAAGCACACAACTTATTTGATTTCACATCTAAAGAGGCTCACATCTAGATATTATCTAAATCAAGGAGGAGAATTTGCAATTATCTTCCTTGGCTTAGATGATATTTAGATAAGATTTCTGACTAGTCTCTAAAGTTGATGCCAGAATGAGTTAGGATTTTTTGGTTTACTAGGGTGGAATAAATGTATTTTGTATATAAGAAAGCTATGAACTTTTGGCAGGCAGAGGCAGAGCAATATAGTTTGAGTGTTTGTGTCCTCTTGAAAATTCATGTTGAAATGTAATCCCCAATGCAAAACTATTAAGAGGTGGGGACTTTAGGCAGTGATTAGGTCATGAGGGCTCCTCCTTCATGAATGGGATTAAAGCCCTTATAAAAGAGACTTCATATAGCATTTGGCTTTTTTTGCCCTTCTGACCCTCACCATGTGAAGACACAGCACCCATTCCCCACCACCCCCCGGAGGACAGAGCAGTGAGGCACCATCTTGGTAGCAGAGACCAGGCTCTCAGCAGACACTGAACCTGTAGGCACCTTGATCTTGAACTTAGCATTCGTAAGTGAGAAATAAATTTCTGTTGTTTATAAATTACCTGGTTGCTGGTATTTTATTGTAGCAGCACAAATGGACTAAGACAAATGCACAATGGGGAAAAAACAATGTCTTCATAAATGATGTTGGGACTAGATATCCACATGCAGAAAAATCAAATTAGACCCTTATCTCACACAATATACAAAAATCAACTCAAAATGGATTGAAGTCTTAAATGTAAGACCTGAAAAATTTAAAACTACTAGAAGAAAACATAGTGGGAAAGCTCCATGACACTGGTGGCCAACAATTTTTTAGATATGAACCCAAAAGCACAGACAACAAAACCAAACGTAGTAGACAAATAGGATTCCATCAAAGAAAGAAGCTTCTGCACAGCCAAGGAAACGACATGAATGAGCTTCATCATTATTATATTGAACGGAAGAAGCCAAACATAAAAGAGTACACACAATACATGATTCCATTTATGGGAAGTTCTAAAGTAGGCTAAGGTGAAAATGATTAGATCAGTGCTTTTCCCAATGTATAACTGTGTCCCTCCAAAATTCCTATGTTGATGTCCTAACCCCAGTACCTCAGAATGTGACTGTGTTTAGAAATAGTGCTTTTAAAGGGGCCATTAAGTTAAAATAAGGTTATGAGGGTGGGCCCTAATCCAATATGACTGGTGTTTTCATAGGAAGAGGAGATTAGGACACAGACATATACAGAGGGATGACCATGTGAGGACAGACGGCAAAGACAGACATGTGCAGGCCGAGAGAGAGGCCTCAGAAGAAATATCCTACCAATGTCTTGCTCTCAGACCGGACATCTAGGCTCTTTCTATTTTCCACAGTGAATAAATTTCTTTCTTCCTTTTTATTTTTTTATTTTTATTCTTTTGAGATGGAGTCTCACTCTGTTGCCAGGCTGGAGTTCTGTGGCGTGATCTCGGCTCACTACAACCTCTGCCTCCTGGGTTCAAGCAATTCTCCTGCTTCAGCCTCCCGGGCAGCTGGGACTGCAGGCGTGCACCACCACGCCCAGCTAATTTTTGTGATTTTAATAGAGACAAGGTTTCACCATGTTGGCCAGGATGGTCTCAATCTCTTGGCCTCGTGATCCCCCCACGTCAGCCTCCCAAAGTCCTAGGATTACAGGCACGAGCCATCGTGCCTGGCCCACAGTGAAAAAATTTCTGTTACGACCCCCAGTCTGTGGTATTTTTTTGTTTTGTTTCTTTTGTTGTTGTTTTTGGTTTTGTTTTGTTTTTGAGATGGAGTCTCACTCTGTCACCCAGGCTGGAGTACAGTGGCTCGATCTCGGCTCACTGCAACCCCTGCCTCCTGGGTTCAAGCGATTCTCTTGCCCCAGCCTCCTGAGTACCACCATGCCTAATTTTTGTATTTTTAGTAGACCATGTTGGTCAGGCTGGTCTCGAACTCCTGACCTCATGATCCACCTGCCTTGGCCTCCCAAAGTTCTGGGATTACATGCATGAGCCACCACACCCAGCCTTTGTGGTACTTGTCTATGGCAGCCTGTAGTAAATTCTCATAATTTTATGTTTCCTTGGCATCCATTTTAATATAAGCTGAACTTTCTCATACCAGTAGCAGGGTGCAGTCACCGTTGACAGTTTCTGGTTCTATACTTCATCCCAGTTCCTCCATGGTCAGTCCAGATATCTGCCTTAAACCTCTGCCTCTGGTCACCACCTCCCCAACATCCTTATGGGACACCTAGGTACAACATACTTGGCTCACTCCTCTTGTTCCCTACACCCTTCAAGAACTGCTCAGATATGCCACAGGGACCACCTCTCAGCCACAGCATGACCCCATGGAACTTGGCCTATTCCATGTGCTTTGTTGTGCTGCCTCCTTTGTGTCTCACCTGACCAACACACCTGAACCTAACTGCTTTCCTGGTCAGGCTATATTTATAGCCACCAACAAGAGAGGTGGCTCAACAGGTTCACATCTAAATATCATCATCTAAATGTCATCAAAATCAAGGAGGAGAATTTGCAATTATCCTCCCTGGTTTAGATGATAGTTAGATGAGATTTCAACTTAGACTCTAAAGTTGATGCTGGAATGAGTTAAGACTTTTGGGATTACTACGGTGGAATAAATGTATTTTGTATATGAGAAAGATATAAACTGTGGGCAAGCAGAGGCAGAGTGCTATAGTTTGAATATTTGTGTCTCCTTGAAAATTCATGTTGAAACTTAATCCCCAATGCAAAGGTATTAAGAGGTGAGGACCTCAAGACCAAATTATGAAGAATTGGTATTTACAAAACACAGCCCAAGCAAGCTAATGTATCCACAGAAAGGAATTGACTGGGAAGGGACACAAAGAAACTTTCTGTCTAATGTTCTACATCGTGATCACATGAGGATTACCTGGGTGTATCCCTTTGGCAAACTTGCTATATATCAGTAATTTGTTCTTCTTTATTGCTGAGTAGGTTTCTATAGCATGCACATGCCACAATTTGTTTATGCATTCTCCTGATAATGGACATTTTTGCTATTTCCAGTACTGGGATACTTTGAATAAAATTGTCATGAGCATTCTTTTATAAGTATCTGTGTGAAAATTAAGTTTTCATTTCTCTTAAATAAATACCTAGGACTGGAAATGTTTGCTCAACAGATAAGGTTATGTTTAATGTTACAAAGCAGGTCAAATTTCTTTCCAAAGTGCTTGTCCTATTTTACATTCCCACCAGCAAGGTGTGAGAGTTCTGGTTGCTCTACCTTCTATGCTTAACCTTTTAATGCTCAACGACCCATCCAACAGAAAAAAAAAAAAGTCTCAGTGTCCTCAAGTCCAACCAATCCAGAGTAACCCTTCCTGTGACAACCTTGGACAGCACCAATCAGCTCTCCCCTCAAATTAGAACCTGTTCAAGGAGTGTGCTTAGTGGACAGCCCCAAGCCCATGTTCCTTTGGGATCTGCCACAGTATTCATGACAAAGCCATGTTCTCCAGTGCTGTTCCCATGATGGTGATGACAGGGGGCTAGAGCCAGGCAATTGTTTCCCAGTGCAGGACTCCTCTAATGGCATAGTTCACCTGAGAACTCCTCATCAGATTGCTGAGACATTCTCAGAGCTGTGCCACAGTTTGAGCTTCTTCCTAGCCAATGTTCCTTCCTTTTCTCTCTTCTTTTGAGGTAGGAGGTGGGACTTGACTCCAGAGATGGGGCTTGGACACCAGACCAAACTGAGAACTAAGGGTAGAAGTGATACAGAACTTCTGAGCTCCCAGCTAAACCCTGCCCTCAAGCTTGGAACCTTGGCCCTAAGTGAAAACAGCTGACCCTTCAGGGTTGGGCTAAGTGTCCACTGTTTTCACTTAGGGCCAAGGTTCCAAGTTTGAGGGTGGGGTTTAGCTGGGAGCCCAGCCATTCTGTATGAGAAACAGCTTCCCATAAGACACATCCACCAGTGTGCTGTGTCAGTTTACCATTGCCATGGCAATACCTGGAAGTTATCGCTCCTTTCCATGGCAACCTGATGACCCAGAAGTTATCAACATTTTCCCAGATATTGCTGCATAATCCATCCCTTAATTTACATGTGGTTAAAAGTGGGTGTAACTATGACTACAGAACTGCCTCTGAGCTGCTACTCTGGGCGCACTGCCTATGGAGTAGCCCTGATCTTCAACAAGCAGTACCTCTGCTGCTGCTGCATACTGTTGCTTGAATAAAAGTTGCTAACACCACCAACTCAGCCTTGAATTCTTTCCTGGGTGAAGCCAAGAACCCTCCCAGGCTAAGCCCCAATTTTGGGGTTCACCTGCCCTGCATCACCTTACTCTCTCCCTACTCCTTTCTCAATTGCCTCCATTAGCTTTCATGGCTGTTTTGCCCTATACATGTCTCACATTTCCAACTACATCTTGGCATCTGCCTCCAGAGGATCAGAACTCATACATCATCTCTCAGGGGAAAAACAAGTAGAGGAGTGGAGAAAACAAGGAAAGTCTTAAATCTTCCCTACCTAAGAAGCCTACAGATCTCTACTTCTCATCCTTCTTTTAGTTAACCAAAAAAATAAAACACCTAAATAAATAGCTACTCAAGATTGAGATAACTGCCAAGAAGGAAATAAATAGGATTATGTGGAAAAGAGTAAAGAGATGAGGGAAGAAGCTACTTGTTGTAAAAGACATATATGATAAAGAACTATTCTCCAAAATATACAAAGAATTCTTAAAATTCAATAATGAAAAAAAGAACAGGAGATCTGGCAAGATGGCCAAATAGGAATAGCTCTGCTCTTCAGCTCCCAGTGAGACCAACACAGAAGATGGGTGATTTCTGCATTTCCTTTTTTTTTTTTTTTTTTAGTTATACTTTAAGTTCTAGGGTACATGTGCCCATCCTGCAGGTTTGTTACATAAGTATACATGTGCCATGTTGGTTTGCTGCACCCATTAACTCATCATTTACATTAGGTATTTCTCCTAATGCTATCCCTCCCCCTGCCCCCCAACCCATGACAGGCCCCCATGTGTGATGTTCCCCACCCTGTGTCCAAGTGTTCTCATTGTTCAATTCCCACCTATGAGTGAGAACATGCGGTGTTTGTTTTTCTGTCCTTGTGATAGTTTGCTCAGAATGATGGTTTCCAGCTTCATTCATGTCCCTGCAAAGGACATGAACTCATCTTTTTTTATGGCTTCATAGTATTCCATGGTGTACATGTGCCACATTTTCTCAATCCAGTCTATCATTGATGGACATTTGGGTTGGTTTCAAGTTTTTGCTATTGTGAATAGTGCTGCAATAAACATACGTGTGCATGTGTCTTTATAATAGCATGATTTATAATCCTTTGGGTATATACCTAGTAATAGGATTGCTGGGTCAAATGGTATTTCTAGTTCTACATCCTTGAGGAATCACCACACTGTCTTCCACAATGGTTTAACTAGTTTACACTGCCACCAACAGTGTAAAACATTCCTATTTCTCCACATCCTCTCCAGCATCTGTTGCTTCCTTTTTTTTTGTTTTTGAGATGTGTGGTGTTATTTCTGAGGCCTCTGTTCTGTTCCATTGGTCTATCTCTCTGTTTTTGTACCAGTACCATGCTGTTTTGGTTACTGTAGCCTGTAGTATAGTTTGAAGTCAGGTAGCCTGATGCCTCCAGCTTTGTTCTTTTTGCTTAGGATTGTCTTGGCAATGCAGGCTCTTTTTTGATTCCATATGAACTTTAAAGTATTTTTTTCCAATTCTGTGAAGAAAGTCATTGGTAGCTTGATGGGGATGGCATTGAATCTATAAATTACCTTGGGCATTATGGCCATTTTCATGATATTGATTATTCCTAGCCATGAGCATGGAATGTTCTTCCATTTATTTGTGTCCTCTTTTATTTTGTTGAGCAGTGGTTTGTAGTTCTCCTTGAAGAGGTCCTTCACATCCCTTGTAAGTTGGATTCCTAGGTATTTTATTCTCCTTGTAGCAGTTGTGAATAGGAGTTCACTCACGATTTGGCTATTTGTCTATTATTTGTGTATAGGAATGCTTCTGATTTTTGCACATTGATTTTGTATCCTGAGACTTTGCTGAAGTTGTTTATCAGCTTAAGGAGATTTGGGGCTGAGATGATGCTGTTTTCTAAATATACAGTAATGTCATCTGCAAACAGGGACAATTTGACTTCCTATTTTCCTAATTGAATACCCTTTATTTCTTTCTCTTGCCTGATTGCCCTGGCCAGAACGTCCAACACTATGTTGAATAGGAGTGGTGAGAGAGGACATCCCTAACTCATGCCAGTTTTCAAAGGGAATGCTTCCAGTTTTTGCCCATTCAGTATGATATTGGGTGTGAGTTTGTCATAAATAGCTCTTATTATTTTGAGATACATGCCATCAATACCTAGTTTATTGAGAGCTTTTAGCATGAAGGGCTGTTAAATTTTGTCAAAGGCCTTTTCTGCACCTATTGACATAATCATGTGGTTTCTGTCGTTGGTTCTGTTTATGTGATGGATTACGTTTATTGATTTGTGTATGTTGAACCAGCCTTGCATCCCAGGCATGAAGCCAACTTGATTATGGTGGATAAGCTTTTAGATGTGCTGCTGGATTTGTTTGCCAGTATTTTATTGAGGATTTTTGCATCAATGTTCATCAGGGATATTGGTCTAAAATTCTCTTTTTTTGTTGTGTCTCTGCCAGGCTTTGGTATCAGGATGATGCTGGCTTCATAAAATGCATTAGGGAGGATTGCCTCTTTTTCTATTGATTGGAATTGCTTCAGAAGGAATGGTACCAGCTCCTCTTTGTACCTCTGGTAGAATTTGGCTGTGAATCCGTCTGGCCCTGGACTTTTTTTGGTTGGTAGCTATTCACCACTGCCCCAATTTCAGAGCCTGTTATTGGTCTATTCAGAGATTCAACTTCCTCCTGGTTTAGTCTTGGGAGGGTGTATGTGTCCAAGAATTTATCCATTTCTTCTAGATTTTCTAGTTTATTTGCATAGAGGTGCTTATAGTATTTTCTGATGGTAGTTTGTATTTCTGTGGGATTGGTGGTGATATCCCTTTTTCATTTTTTATTGCATCTATTTGATTCTCCTCTCTTTTCTTCTTTATTATTCTTGCTAGTGGGCTATCAATTTTGTTGATCTTTTCAAAAAACCAGCTCCTGGATTCCTTGGTTTTTTAAAGGGATTTTGTGTCTCTATCTCCTTCAGTTCTGCTCTGATCTTAGTTATTTCTTGCCTTTTGCTTGCTAGCTTTTGAATTTGTTTGCTATTGCTTCTGTAGTTCTTTTAATTGTGATGTTAGGGTGTCAATTTTAGATCTTTCCTGCTTTCTTTTGTGGGCATTTAGTGCTTAAATTTCCCTCTCCACACTGCTTTAAATGTGTCACAGAGATTCTGGTACATTGTGTCTTTGTTCTCATTGCTTTCAAAGAACATCTTTATTTCTGCCTTCATTTCATTATTTACCCAGTAGTCATTAGGAGCAGGTTGTTCAGTTTCCATGTAGTTGTGCAGTTTTTAGTGAATTTCTTAATCCTGAGTTCTAATTTGATTGCACTGTGGTCTGAGAGACGGTTGTTATTTCTGTTCTTTTACATTTGCTAAGGAGTGCTTTACTTCCAACTATGTGGTCAATTTTGGGATAAGTGTGATGTGATGCTGAGAAGAATGTATATTCTGTTGATTTGGGATGGAGAGTTCTGTAGCTGTCTATTAGGTCTGCTTGGTGCAGAGCTGAGTTCAAGTCCTGGATATTCTTGTTAACCTTCTGTCTCATTGATCTATCTTATATTGACTGTGGGGTGTTAAAGTCTCCCATTATTATTGTGTAGGAGTCTAAGTCTCTTTGTAGGTCTCTAAGAACTTGCTCTATGAATCTGGGTGCTCCTATATTGGGTGCATATATATTTAGGATAGTTGGCTCTTCTTGTTGAATTGATCCATTGACCATTATGTAATGGCCTTCTTTGTCTCTTTTGATTTTTGTTGGCTCAAAGTCTGTTTTATCAGGGACTAGGACTGCAATCCCTGCTTTTTTTGCTTTCCATTTGCTTGGTAGGTCTTCCTCCTTCATTTTGAGCCTATGTGTGTCTCTGCACGTGAGTTGGGTCTCCTGAATACAGCACACTGATGGGTCTTCACTGTTTATCCAATTTGCCAGTCTGTGTCTTTTAATTGGGGCATTTAGCCCATTTACATTTAAGGTTAATATCGTTATGTGTGAATTTGATCCTGTCATCATGACGTTAGCTGGTTATTTTGCCCATTAGTTGATGCAGTTTCTTCCTAGCATTGATGGTCCTTACAATTTGGCATGTTTTTGCAGTGGCTGGTACCGGTTGTTCCTTTCCATGTTTAGTGCTTCCTTCAGGAGCTCTTGTAAGGCAGGCCTGGTGGTGACAAAATCTCTCAGCATTTGCTTGTCTGTAAAGGATTTTATTTCTCCTTCACTTATGAAACTTAGTTTGGCTGGATATCAAATCTGGGTTGAAAATTCTTTTCTTTAAGAATGTTGAATATTAGCCCCCACTCTCTCCTGGCTTGTAGAGTTTCTGCCGAGAGATCCACTATTAGTCTGATGGGCTTCTCTTTGTGGGTAACCTGACCTTTCTCTCTGGCTACCCTTAACAATTTTTCCTTCATTTCAACCTTGGTGAATTGACAATTATGTGTCTTGGGGTTGCTCTTCTCGAGCAGTATCTTAGTGATGTTCTCTGTATTTCCTGAATTTGAATGTTGGCCTGCCTTGCTAGGTTGGAGAAGTTCTCCTGGATAATATCCTGAAGAGTGTTTTCCAACTTGGTTCCATTCTCCCCGTCACTTTCAGGTACACCAATCAAACTTAGAGTTGGTCTTTTCACATAGTGCCGAGACCAGCTCAGTCAGGAAGACCCTAACCCAGTGGCACTAGAGGAATTAAAGACACACACATAGAAACATAGAGATGTGAAGTGGGAAATCAGGTCTCACAGCCTTCAGAGCTGAGAGCCTCGAACAGAGATTTACCCACATATTTATTAATAGCAAGCCAGTTATTAGCATTGTTTCTATAGATATTAAATTAACTAAAAGTATCCCTTATGGGAAACGAAGGGATGGGCCAAATTAAAGAAATAGTTTGGGCTAGTTAATGGCAGCAGGAGTATATCCTTAAGGCACAGATCACTCATGCTATTGTTTGTGGCTTAAGAATGCCTTTAAGTGGTTTTCCACCCTGGGCAGGCCAGGTGTTCCTTGCCCTCATTCCAGTAAACCCACAACTTCCAGTGTGGGCATTATGGCCATCATGAACATGTCACAGTGCTGCAGAGATTTTGTTTATGGTCAGTTTTGGGGCCAGTATATGGCCAGATTTTGGGGGGCTTGTTCCCAACATGTCCCCCTTCTTTGATTTGCAAATCAATAAAAGCAAAGGCAGCTTTGTCACTGTAAGCTACTTCTCACAGGAGTCAGGATCCACATCTGCAGACTATACAAAAGCAAAATCATCATTGAAATTACAGAGCTTCCAAGTGTTTTTATCCATTTTAATGGGTTACTAGCTGCTAATTTGTCTGCAGCTCCTTTAGGCACTCCAGTTCCTGGCATTAAGATCAGGTGTTGCTGGGATGCTTTAAATATTTGTTCTTTTAATTTTGCAGTATCCAAAGACAACTGTGTAGAGTGTCTTTCTATATGCTTTTTAACTCTTTCCCAAATTTTGATCTTATTAAGAACTAATAGTTTCCACAAATCCTTGTGTTTAGCTCCTACAGCGGGCCATATCATTTGTGGTTGAGGTGCCACTATACCACCATGGTTCCAGATAATAGGAACTCTTGCCATACTTCTTATCATTTCTACCATCTGACCATTTTGTTCAGATCAGCTGAACATAGTGTGGCCATGGCATGCAGACTTAGAGGTGCAATTCAAGCTAAACATCCCCTTAGGGGACCAATTAATAATGATTCCATAGGAATCTTTGCACAGCACCTCTGCCTGTTCTGCAATGCAATATTGCTAAACAAGTACCTTCAATATTTCTGGCCAGGTTCAATTTTGTTTACAAATAGGTTCTTGAGGGTGGTATGACTCAATTATAGGAGCAGATTTATTATGTTAAATACTGAGACCAGAAAGCATGTGTAAATGCGTCATAGAGTGATTATATCCAGGCATTATTACCAGCCAGGACTGATAAATATGCCCAATAAGTATAATGGTTCTCTGTGTCAGCCCTTGTTGAAGGAATACTCATGGCAGTGGTGATAACTGCTATCATAGCTACCATTCAATTACTCGTTGTGACTGGTTGTCCTGCTTTCCTCAGGTTTTCTTCTGCCATCTGTGACAGCTTCTTGATCTGTCCCCAGGTGAGCGGCTGTGTTCAACAGGTGTTGCTCATGACATTTGGTGTCCTCCTCAGCATCGGTCTTGACATGGCTGCAACCAGAGGGTCCTCAGGATCCTCCTGGAATCTGGCTCATGATAAGGTTTCAGGTATCTTGATGGTATCCAAATTGGCTGTTGATTTTGGCCTGGAAAAACACAAGCATAACCTCTACCCCAAGTTATTATTTTACCTATTTCCCAACTTTTTGTTATTGGATCTCTCCACCAAATCAGTTGTTCTGCTTCCGTCTTTGCAGCTAGTTTCTGTAGATGCTGTTCAGCTGCTGATAACATCTGGCCTTTGGGCAGGCTGAAAAAATTTAAAGTTAATAATGTTAGAATCAGTTGCATCTGTGCGGTTCCATGTTCTCTGTTTCCCCCTTTCTGCTTTTGCAACTGCTGTTTTAGGGAGATTCATTCTTTCCACTATGGCTTGTCCTTGAGAATTGCATGGGATAGTAGTAATGTGTTTAATATTCCACATAGATAAAAATGTAGCTAGAGCTTGGCTAGTATAGCCTGGGGCATTATCTGTTTTAATAGAGTCTAGAATGCCCATCACTGCAAAACACTGCAAAAGGTGACATTTAACACAGGCAGAAGACTCTCCTGATTGGCATGCAGCCCAGACAAAATGAGAAAAGGTATTCACACATACATGTACATAAGCTAGTCTCCCAAATGAGGGAATATGTGTGACATCCACTTGCCAAAGGGAGTTAGGTTCCAATCCTCAAGGATTAACTCTTCCTGTAAAAAATGAGGAATGTACCATTTGGCAAGTTGGGCATCGCTGGATAATAGCTTTAGCTTCTTTCCAGGTAATGCCGTATCTGCGTTTGAGACCAGAGGCATTAACATGGGTTAAATTGTGAAAGTGTCTAGCATTAGATATTGCATTAGCAACTAGGCAATCAGCCATTTGACTTCCTTCAGTCAAAGGTCCTGGAAGAGGTGTATGAGCCCTAATGTGAGTGATGTAAAAAGGATGCATTCTACTTCTAACTGCTGTTTGCAATTGGGTAAAAAAAGTCATCAGTTGTTCATTTGTATGAATTGTAACTGAGCATTTTCAATTAACTGTGTGGAATGAACCACATATGAAGAATCAGAAATCACAATAAGCATATCAGAAGAAGTCAATACTTCAATTACAGCTACAAGCTCTGCTTTTTGAGCTGAAGTATAGGGTGTCTGGAAAACTTTGCTTTTTGAGCCAGAATAAGAAGCTTTACCATTACTAGACCCATCTGTAAAAATATTCTTGGCACCTTCAATTGGTTTAAATTTAGTTATTTTAGGGAGAATCCAATTAGTTAATTTCAAAAACTGAAACAGTTTTGTTTTAGGAAAATGATTATCAAGAATAATCAGCTAAATGGGTTTGCCAAATAAGACTATTTATAAAAGCTTGCTGTATTTGTGCCTTTGTGAGAGGGACAATAATTTTTCCAGGATCATATCCATGTAATTTAGCAATCTGAGTTCTCCCAATCCCTATCATATTAGTGATTTGATCTAAATAAGGAGTTAGAGTCCGTGAATTAGCATGTGGAAGAAAAAGCCACTCAGTATACCAAGTCCTGTTCTTGTACAATAACACCAGTAGGTGAATGCTGTGTTGAAAAAATTAGCAAATCTAGAGTCTTCTCTGGATCTATTCTATTTATTTGAGCTTTATGGACTTGCTTCTCAATTAGTTGTAACTCTGCCTCAGCCTCCTTTGTTAATTGCCAAGGGCTAGTGAGACTGGGATTTCCTCTAAGAATAGAAAACGGATTACTCAGGGCATAGGTAGGAATGCCTAGAACAGGTCATATCCAATTTATGTCCCCTAGTAATTTTTGAAAAGTCATTTAATGTTTTTAATTGATCTCTATGTATGGTTACTTTCTGTGGCAAAATGGTAGTGTCATTTACTAAGGTCCCCAAGTAGGAGTAAGGAGGAGTAGTATGAATTTTGTCAGGAGATATAATTAAGCCAGCACAAGAAATTGAATTTTGCAAGTGATCATAACATTGGAGTAATATTTCTCGAGTGGGGGCAGCACAAAGTATATCATCCATATAATGAATAATGTAACACTGTGAAAATTTTTTACGAGTAGGTTCAATGGCTTGCCCTACATATGTCTGGCAAATAGTTGGACTGTTTAACATGCTCTGTGGCAACATGTTCCAATGGTAATGCAGGCTGCAGGTTGTTTACTGCAGGAATTGTAAATGCAAACCGTTCATAATCTTGCTCAGCTAAAGGGATAGTAAAGAAACAGTCTTTTAAATCTATGACTATTAAAGGCCAATTTCTTGGAATTATAGCAGGAGAAGGCAATCCTGGCTGTAATGCTCCCATAGGTTGTATAACTGAGTTGATGGCTCTTAAGTCAGTTAACATTCTCCATTTACCTGATTTTTTCTTAATTAGGAAAACTGGAGAATTCCAAGGCGAAAATGTTGGAGCTATGTGCCCGTTTTCTAATTGTTTAGTAACTAATTTCTCTAAAGCCTCCAGTTTCTCTTTACTTAGCGACCATTGTTCTATCCAAATTGGCTTATCTGTTAACCATTTTAAAGGTATAGGTTCTGGAGGCTTAAAAATGGGCTCCATTAAAAATGATCTCCTAATCTTTGGCAGGAACTTTGTCTTTCTGTTTGAAGTGGTTCTTTCAAATCTTGCAAATTTTTTTCCAGTCCCATACCAGGGACATACCACATTTCATGCATTATATGTTGACTTTGAGGGCTATACAATTGTTCTGGAATTAGAACTTGTGCTCCCCATCACTGTAATAAATCTTTTCCCCATAAATTTATAGGTACAGAAGTTATAATTGGTTGAATAGTCCCATGTTGTCCATCAGGCCCTTCACAATGCAAAATATAACTACTTTGATATACTTCAGGGGCTTTACCAACTCCAACTATGTTAAATTGAGTGGGTTGAATCGGCCATGCAGATGGCCAGTGCTGTAGAGAAATGATTGAAATGTCCGCTCCTGTATCTACCAAACCTTTAAATTTCTTTTCCTGAATAGTTATTTCACAGGTAGGACATTTATCAGTAATTTGATTCACCCAGTAAGCTGCTTTGCCTTGTTTACTTGTGCTTCCAAATTCTCCTGTTCATTTAATTTCACTTTTCCCCATTTCCACATAAGGCACAATCAAGAGCTGTGCTATGCACTCTCCTGGCTCTGCTTTCCAGGGAACAGAAGTAGATATAACAATTTGAATTTCCCCATTGTAATCTGAATCAATGACTCCTGTATGTATTTGTACCCCTCTTAAATTTAAACTAGACCTTCCTAGAAGTAATCATATCGTACCCTCTGGCAAGGGTCCACAGACTCCTGTTGGGACCTTTTATAGTGGTTCCCCAGGCAGACAGCTCACAGATTTTGTGCAGCATAAATCTACTGTGGCACTACTGGCTGTGGTGGGGGACAGACATTGTATGGGGGTGAGAGAATGGCCTGAGCTGAAAATGCCCCAGTTTAGAATGGGGCCCAGGACGGGCCCCTCACGGTTTTTTCTGAAATCAGGTTCCCTTCTTTATCAAACTTAGAGTGACACTGATTAGCCCAATGTTTTCCTTTTTTACATTTTGGACATATTTCAGACTCAGCAGTTTTCTTTTTTCCCCTATCTGGCAGCCTGACTTGCTGATTATTTCTACATTCTTTTTTAGTATGAATAGCTTGTTTAAATTCTTTGAGTAATTTAAAAGGAAAAGGCTCAAATGCAGCTATAATATTTCCCTGTTGATCTGGGCGGGCGTATTCTAACAAGGAACTGCCAAGCCTCTAAATCACCCTCTCATCTAGCTTGCTGAATTCCTGCCTGAATAGAACTAAGAGCGATCGCACGAGGCGCTGCTTGAGCAGTCACTGGGGCAACTACTTTTCGCCCAGTGTTCTCTGGAAAAGAAAGATCTGGAAGGTCATTTTCTTCGAAATAATGAGGGAGTGCACAAGGGTAGGGATGAACCTCTCCCTCCTTTGCCTCTTTAGCTTTAGCTGGCAAATAAACCTGGTCTATAACCTCTTCTGTTACTTCATTATACTCTCCTTCCTCATCATCAGTGTGAAAAAGTGCCAAGGTAGAATGAACCACAGCCCACACCTGTCCCATTGTTACCCTGATGCTTCTGAGCTCCCCTTCTTACTCACCATGGGGATTGCTTTAAGAGGACTCAGGTGTCCTCCAGCTAGTTCCACATTCTCCAACCATTGCTCTGGCAACCCTTCAACCTGGATTTGAGCCCCCATGATGGACGCCACTTGCCAAGACCAGCTCAGTTGGGGAGACCCTAACCCAGAGGCACTAGAGGAATTAAAGATACACACATAGAAATATAGAGGTGTGAAGTGGGAAATCAGGGGTCTCACAGCCTTCAGAGCTGAGAGCCTTGAACAGAGATTTACCCACATATTTATTAACAGCAAGCCAGTCATTAGCATTTTTTCTATAGATATTAAATTAACTGAAAGTATCCCTTATGGGAAATGAAGGGATGGGCCAAATTAAAGGAATAGGTTGGGCTAGTTAACTGCAGCAGGAGCATGTCCTTAAGGCACAGATCACTCATGCTATTGTTTGTGGCTTAAGAATGCCTTTAAGTGGTTTTCCGCCCTAGGTCGGCCAGGTATTCTTTGCCCTCATTCCAGTAAACCCATAACTTTCCAGTGTGGGCATTATGGCCATCATGAACATGGCACAGTGCTGCAGAGATTTTGTTTATGGCCAGTTTTGGGGCCAGTATATGGCCAGATTTTGGGGGGCTTGTTCCCAACACATAGTCCCATATTTCTTAGAGGCTTTGTTCATTTCTTCTTACTCTTTTTTCTCTAAATTTCTCCTCTCACTTTATTTCATTAATTTGATCTTCAATCACTGATACCCTTTCTTCCACTTGATCAAATCATCTATTGAAGCTTGTGCATGTGTCACGAAGTTCTCATGCCATGGTTTTCAGCTCCATGAGGTCATTTAAGGTCTTCTCTACACTGTTTATTCTAGTTAGCCATTTGTCTGATCTTTTTTCAAGGTTTTTAGCTTTCTTGCAATGGGTTTGAACATCCTCCTTTAACTCGGAGAAGTTTGTTATTACAGACCTTCTGAAGCCTAATTCTGTCAGCTTGTCAAAGCCATACTCCATCCAGCTTTGTTCCATTCCTGGCAAGGAGCTGCGATCCTTTGGAGGAGAAGAGGCACTCTGGTTTTTAGAATTTTCAGCTTGTCTACTCTGGTTTCTCCCCATCTTTGTGGTTTTATCTACCTTTGGTCTTTGATGCTGGTGACCTACCGATGGGGTTTTGGTGTAGATGTCCTTTTTGTTGATGTTGATGCTATTCCTTTCTGTTTGTTAGTTTTCCTTCTTAGAGACAGCTCTCTCAGCTGTAGGTCTGTTGGAGTTTGCTAGAGGTCCACTCCAGACCCTGTTTGCCTGGGTATCACCAGCAGAGGCTGCAGAACAGCAAATATTGCTGCCTGATCCTTCCTCTAGAAGCTTCATCCCAGAGGGGCACCTGCCTGTATGAGGTGTCATTCAGCCCCTACTGGGAGGTGTCTCCCAGTTAGGCTACACAGGGGTCAGGGACCCACTTGAGGAGGCAGTCTGTCTGTTGTCAGAGCTCAAACACCATGCTGGGAGAACCACTGCTCTCTTCAGAGCTGTCAGACAGGGATGTTTAAGTCTGCAGAAGTTTCTGCTGCCTTTTTTTCCGCTATGCCCTGCCCCCAGAGGTGGGGTCTACAGAGGCAGCAGGCCTTGCAGAGCTGCAGTGAGCTGTGCCCAGTTTGAGCTTCCCCAGCCACTTTGTTTACCTACTCAAGCCTCAGCAATGGTGGACACCTCTTGCCCTGCCAGGCTGCTGCCTTGCAGGTCAATCTCAGACTGCTGTGCTAGCAGTCAGCAAGGCTCCATGAGCATGGGACCCACCGATCCAGACATGGGATATAATCTCCTGGTGTGCCATTTGCTAAGATCATTGGAAAATCGCAGTATTAGGGCAGGAGTGTCCCAATTTTCCAGGTACAGTCTGTCATGGCTTCCCTTGGCTAGGAAAGGGAAATCTCCTGACCCCTTGTGCTTCCTGGGTGAGGTGATGCCCCACCCTGCTTCAGCTCACCCTCCGTGGGCTGCACCAACTGTCCAACCAGTCCCAAAGAGATGAACCTTGTACCTCAGTTGGAAATGCAGAAATCACCATCTTCTGCATTGATCATGCTGGGAGCTGCAGACCAGAGCTATTCCTATTTGGCCATCTTGGAATGGACTTATTTCTGCATTTCCAACAGGGGTACCTTGTTCATCTCATTGGGTCCAGCCCACAGAGGGTGAGCAAAAGCAGGGTGGGGAGTTGCCTCACCCAGGAAGTGCAAGGAGCCAGGGGCCTCCTTTTCCCAGCCAAGGGAAGCTGTGAGGAATTGTGCTACCTGGCCCAGATACTATGCTTTTCCCATGGTTTTTGCAATCTACAGACCAGGAGATTCCCTCGTGTGCATATACTACCAGGGCCCTGGGTTTCAAGCACAAAACTGGGCAGCTGTTCAGGCAGACACCGAGCTAGCTGTAGGAGTTTTTTTGTTTGTTTTTTTGGTACCCCAGTGGCGCCTGGAACCCCAGTGAGAGAGAACCATTCACTGCCCTGGAAAGGGATCTGAAACCAGGGAGCCAAGTGGTCTCACTGAGTGGGTCCCACTCCTACAGAGCACAGCAAGCTAAGAGCCACTAGCTTGAAAGTCTCGCTGCCAGCACAGCTGTTTGAAGTCAACCTGGAATGATCCAGCTTGGTGCAGGGAGAGGCATCCACCATTATTGAGGCTTGAGTAGGCAGTTTTCCCCAGACAGTGTTAACGAGGCCTGGAAGTTCAGACTGGGCAGAACTCAACACAGCACAGCAAAGTGGCTGTGGCCAGACTGCCTCTCTAGATTCCTCTTCACTGGGCAGGGCATCTCTGAAAGAAAGGCAACAACCCCAGTCAAGGGCTTATGGATAAAACTCCCATCTCCCTGGAACAGAGCACCTAGGGGAAGGGGCACCTGTGGGCACAGCTTCAGTGGACTTAAACATTCCTGCTTGCCAGCTCTGAAGAGAGCAGTGGACCCTTACAAGGAGGGTTCTCCAAGCACAGCACTCAAGTTCTGCTAGGGGACAGACTACCTTCTCAAGTGGGTCCCTGACCCTCCTGCCTCCTACTAGGAGAAACCTCCCTACAGGGGTTGAAAGACTCTTCATACACTAGAGCTCTGCCTGGCATCAGGCCAGTATCCCTCTGGGACAAAACTTCCAGAGGAAGGAGCACGCAGCAATCTTTGCTCTTCTGCAGCCTCCGCTGGTGATACCCAGGCAAACAGGGTCTAGAGTGGACCCCCAGCAAACCGCAGCAGACCTGCAGAAGAGGGGTCTGACTGTTAGAAATAAAACTAACAAACAGAAAGCAATAACATCAACATCAACAAAAAGGACCCCCACACAGAAACCCATCCAAAATTCATCAGCCTCAAAGATAAAAGGTAGATAAATCCACAAAGATGAGGAAAAACCAGCGTAAAAAATGCTGAAAATTCCAGAAACCAGAATGCCTCTTCTCCTTCAAATGACTGCAACTCCTTTCCAGCTAAGGCACACAACTGGACAGAGAATGAGTTTGATGAATTGACACAAGTCGGCTTCAGAAGGTGGGTAATAACAAACTCTTCTGAGCTAAAGGAGAACGTTCTAACCCAATGCAGGGAAGCTAAAAACCTTGATGGAATGTTATAGAAACTGCTAACTAGAATAACCAGTTTAGAGAAGAACATAAATAGCCTGATGGAACTGAAAAACACAGCACGAGAACTTCGCGAAGCATACACAAGTATCAATAGTTCAATCGATCAAGCAGAAGAAAGGATATCAGAGACTGAAGATCAACTTACTAAAATAAGGTGTGAAGACAAGATTAGAGAAAAAAGAATGAAAAAAATGAAAAAAGCCTCCAAGAAATATGGGACTATGTGAAAAGACCAAACCTATGATTGATTGGGGTCCCTGAAAGTGACAGGGAGAATAAAACCAAGCTAGAAAACACACTTCAGGATATTATCCAGGAGAACTTCCCCAACCTAGCAAGGCAGGCCAACATTCAAATTCAGGAAATACAGAGAACATCACTAAGATACTCCTCAAGAAGAGCAACCCCAAGACACATAATTGTCAGATTCTCCAAGGTTGAAACGCAAGAAAATATGTTAAGGGCAGCCAGAGAGAAAGGTCAGGTTACCTACAAAGGGAAGCCCATCAGACTAACAGGGGATCTCTCTGAAGAAACCTTACAAGCCAGAAAAGAGTGGAGGCCAATATTCAACATTCTTAAAGAAAAGAATTTTCAATCCAGAATTTCATATTCAGCCAAACTAATTTTCATAAGTAAAGGAGAAATAAAATCCTCTACAGACAAGCAAATGCTGAGAGATTTTGTCACCACCAGGCCTGTCTTACAAGAGTTCCTTAAGGAAGCACTAAACATGGAAAGGAACAACCAGTACCAGCCACTGCAAAAACACACTAAAATATAAAGACCAATGACACTATGAAGAAACTGCATCAACTAATGTGCAAAATAACCAGCTGGCATCATAATGACAGGATCAAATTCACACATAACAATATTAATCTTAAATGTAAGTGGGCTAAATGCCCCAATTAAAAGACACAGACTGGCAAATTGGATAGAGTCAAGACCCACCAGTGTGCTGTATTGAGGAGACCCATCTCACATGCAAAGACACACATAGGCTCAAAATAAAGGGAAGGAGGAATATTTACCAAGCAAATGGAAAGCAAAAAAAAAAAAACAGCAGGGATTGCAATCCTGGTCTCTGATAAAACAGACTTTAAACCAACAAAGATCAAAAAAGAAAAAGAAAGGCATTACATAATGGTAAAGGGATCAATTCAACAAGAAGAGCTAACTACCCTAAATATATATGCACCCAATACAGGAGCACCCAGAGTCATAAAGCAAGTTTTTAGACACCTACAAAGAGACTTAGACTCCCAAACAATAATAGTGGAAGACTTTAATGCCTCACTCTCAATATTAGACAGATCAATGAGACAGAAAATTAAAAAGGACATTCAGGACTTGAACTCAACTCTGGACCAAGAGGACCTAATAGATATCTACAGAACCCTCCACCACAAATCAAGAGACTATACATTCTTCTCAGCACCACATAGCACTTATTCTAAAATCAAACACATAATTGGAAATAAAACACTCCTGAGCAGATGCAAAAGAATAGAAATCACAATAGTCAGCCTCTCAGACCATAGTGCAATCAAATTAGAACTCAGGATTAAGAAACTCACTCAAAACTGCACAACTACATGAAAACTGAACAACCTTCTCCTGAATGACTACTGGCTAATCAACAAAATTAAAGCAGAAATAACGAAGTTCTTTGAAACCAGTGAGAACAGAGACAACATACCAGAATCTCTGGGACACATTTAAAGCAGTGTGCAGAGGGAAATTTGCAGCACTAAATGCCCACATCAGAAAGCAGGAAAGATCTAAAATTGGCACCCTTATATCACAATTAAAAGAACTAGAGATGCAATAGCAAACAAATTCAAAAGCTAGCAGAAGGCAAGAAATAACTAAGATCAGAGCAGAATTTAAGGAGACAGAGACACAAAAAACCCTTCAAAAAAATCAACGAATCCAGGAGCTGGTTTTTTGAAAAGATCAACAAAATAGACCACTAGCCCGACTAGTAAAGAAGAAAAGAGAGAAGAATCAAATAGATACAGTAAAAAATGATAAAGGGGATATCACCACTGATCCCACACAAACTACCACCAGAGAATACTATAAATACCTCTATGCAAATAAGCTAGAAAATCTAGAAGAAATGGATAAATTCCTGGACACATACTCCCTCCCAAGACTGAACCAGGAAGAAGTCGAATCCCAGAATAGACCAATAACAAGTTCTGAAATTGAGGCAGTAATTAATAGCCTACCAACCAAATAAAAGCCCAGGACCAAATGGATTCATAGCCAAATTCTACCAGAGGTACAAAGAGGAGCTGGTACCATTCCTTCTGAAACTATTCCAAACAACAGAAAAAATCCTGATTCCAAAATCTGGCAGAGACAACAAAAAAAGAAAATTTCAGGCCAATATCCCTGATGAAAATCAATGCAAAAATCCTCAATAAAATATTGGCAAACTGAATCCAGCAGCATATCAAAAAGCTTATCCACCACGATCAAGTCGGCTTCACCTCTGAGATTCAAGGCTGGTTCAACACATACAAATTAGTAAATGTAATCCATCACATAAACAGAACCAATGACAAAAACTACATGATTATTTCAATAGGTGCAGAAAAGGCCTTCGATAAAATTCAACACTCCTTCATGCTAAAAACTCTCAATAAACTAGGTATTGATGGAACATACCTCAAAATGATAACAGCCTTTTAGGACAAACCCACAACCACACACCAGGGCCTTTTGGGGGTTGGGGGGAAAGGGGAGGGAGAGCATTAGGACAAATACCTAATGTATGTGGGGCTTAAAACCTAGATGACAAGTTGATAGGTGCAGCAAACCACCATGACACATGTATACCTATGTAATAAACCTGCATGTTCAGCACATGTATACCAGAACTTAAACTAAATTTTTAAAAAAGAACAATCCAATTAAAAACTGGCAAGAGACATGACCAGATATCTCACAAAAGGTACACAGATGGCAAATAAGCACACGAAAATATGCTGAACATGATACGTCAGTAGAATTACAAATTAAGGCTGGGTGCAGGGGCTCGCCCCTATAATCCCAGCCGTTTGAGATGCTGAGGCAGGCAGATCACTTGAGGTCAGGAGTACGTGACCAGCCTGGCCAATACAGTGAAACCCCATCTCTACTAAAAATACAAAAATTAGCTGGGCATGGTCATGCACGTCTGTAATCCCAGCTACTCATGAGGCTGAGGCAGGAAAATCACTTGAACCCAGGAGGCAGAAATTGCAGTGAACTGAGATTGCACCACTGCACTTTAGCCTGGGTGACAGAGCTAGACTCCATTTCAAAAAAAGAAAAAAGAATTACAAATTAAAACTATGAGATACCATTACACACATATTAGAATGGCTAATGTCCAAAATACTGACAATATAAAATTGTTACTGAAGTGTCAGGGGTTTGGTCTAGGTCTTGTTGCTTACAGCACAGAAAGTCAATCACTAAGACAGCAAGTACTGCCAGGGAAGAAGGCTTTGATGAGATGCTGCAGCTGAGACTATGGGAGATCAGTCTCAAATCCACCTCCCCAACAAATGGGAAGTTATATAGCAGGGAAGAAATGTATCCATGTGTAGGAAAACAGCAATTAGGAAGGAATAAGGAAGAGGAATTGGTCAACAGGAAACAGGTAGTCAGTTAGGCCTATCAGGGGAAATTCAGTCAGATATTGGGTGAAATTCACCCCCGATATTTCACATAGTTTCTTTTCTATTTTCCCTAAGTGTCAGCTGGTCTGAGAAATAAAGGGACAGAGTGCAAAAGAGAAATTTTAAAGCTGGGTGTCCGGGCAAGACATCACATGTTGGCAGGTTCCATGATGCCCCACAAGCTGCAAAACCAGCAAGTTTTCATTAGTGATTTTCAAAAGGGGAGGGAGTGGGTCACAGAGATCACATGCTTCACAAGGTAATAGAATATCACAAGGCAAATGGAGGCAGGGCAAGATCACAGGACCACAGGACCGGGGTGAAATTAAAATTGCCAATGAAGTTTCGGGCACACATTGTCATTGATAACATCAGGAGACAGGGTTTGAGAGCAGACAACCCATCTGACCGAAACTTATTAGGTGGGAATTTCCTCGTCCTAATAAACCTGGGAGTGCTACGGGAGACTGGGGCTTATTTCATCCCTATAGCTGGGACCATAAAAGACGGCCACCCTCGAAAGCGGCCATTTCAGAGGCCTACCCTCAGGGATGCATTCTCTTTCTCAGAGATGTTCCTTGCTGAGAAAAAGAATTCAGCGATATTTCTCCCATTTGCTTTTGAAAGAAGAGAAATATGGCTCAGTTCCACCCGGCTCACTGGCGGTCAGAGTTTAAGGTTATCTCTCTTGTTCCCTGAACATTGCCATTATCCTGTTCTTTTTACAAGGTGCCCAGATTTCCTATTGTTCAAACACACATGCTCTACAAACAATTTTTTCAGTTAATGCAATCATCACAGGGTCCCAAGGCAACATACATCCTCCTCAGCTTACGAAGATGACAGGATTACGAGATTAAAGTAAAGACAGGCATAGGAAATCACAAGGGTATTGACTGGGGAAGTGATAAGTGTCCATGAAATCTTCACAATTTATGTTCAGAGATTGCAGTAAAGACAGGCATAAGAAATTATAAAAGTATTAATTTGGGGAACTAATAAATGTCCATGAAATCTTCACAATTTATATTCTTCCACCATGGCTTCAGCCAGTCCCTCTGTTCGGGGTCCCTGACTTCCCACAACATAGGCCATTATGACAGGCAAGAGATCTGGTGTCTTATTGTACAGACGCAGTTATCTGGTAAGTTTCAATTCCTTGATACTATCTTAGAGGCTTGCTGGTTGGTTTCCTGAGAAAGGAAGTCAGATAAGACAAATGTAACTTTCTCAAGGTTGAAGACTGGGAGAGTCAATTTCCACGTTTATTCAAAGAAACCACAAATGTCAGTTCTACAGGACAACTGGGCTGGTTTCAAAATGGCTGGTGAAGATGCGGAGTAATAGAAACTCTCATTCATTGTTGGAGGGAATGCAAAATGGTACAGCCATTTGGAAGACAGTTTGGTGTTTTCTTACAAAAATACACATTAAACTCTTGTTGTATGATCCAGCAATTGTGCTCCTTGATATTTACCCTAATAAGAGGAAAACTTATTTCCACACAAAGACCTGCACATGAAATGTTTCAAATCTTTATAGCAGCTTTATTCATAATTGCTAAAACTTGGAAGCAACCAAGTTGTCCTTCAGTAGGTAAATGGATAAACTGTGGTACACATGACAATGTAATATTACTCAATAATAAAAATAAATGAGCTGTCACCTCATCAAAAGACATAGAGGAAACTTAAAGGTATATTACTAAGTGAAATAAGTCAATTTGGAAGGCTACATACTGTATGAATCAACTACATGACATTTGAAAAAGGTTAAACTATGGAGACAGTAAAATGATCATGGTTGTCAGGATGATGTTTGGGGGAAGGAGGAATAAATAGGCAGAGCATAGGGAATTTTTAAAATAGTGAAACTACTCTGTCTCATAGTGTAAGAGTGGATACATGTCACGTTACATTTGCTAAAACCCATAGTGTATAATACCAAAAATGAACCCTAATATAAACTATGGACTTCCTTTGATGTGTCAACGTCGGTTCATTGATTCTAACAGATGTACCACAATGGTGGGGGATGTTGATGGTGAAGGAGGATGTGTGTTTGGGGAAGAGGGAATATGTGGGGACTCTCTGTACTCTCAGATCAAGTTTATTTCAAATGTCACTGCTCTTTCAAAAAGCCTTTTAAAATAAGGAGAGGGAGAGAGAAGGAAATGCAGTGTTTAGCCTTCTAGCCTCTGCAATACTGACAGACACACCAGAAGGCTGGAATAAATGTTGAGTGAGCTAAGCCACAGAAACCGCTTACCCAGATAACTCCTAAACTCCCTCCAGACCTCTGGTAAAGTGCCATCTCCTTAGAAAACCTTCTCTGATCCCAAGACTAGTTGAGGGCTCTCTGCCTCATGCTGTCCCAATGGATCATAGCACATGACATTCTATAATTGTGTGTGTGTTCATGTGTGTGTGTGTGTGATCATCTGACTGATGTCTGTCTCTGCTGCCAGATTGAAAAATGCTCTCAGGGAAGAAACTGTTTCTGTTTTGCCACCATGGCATTACCACACAGTGCCTGGATTATTGAGTAGGTCCTCCCTAAATATTTATTGAAGGAATAGTGATATTTTTAAAACTATAAGAAGAATGAACCCAAAATGAAAAGTCTAACAGAGCATTCTGTTGCTGAGGCCATGGAGGAAAAGACAGTCTCAAACATTAGTAGTGAGAATGTGAGTTAGTGCAACCATTCTGTAGGAGAATTTGACATTACCTAACAAAATTACACATGCACTTACCTTTTGACCCAGTAATCCTACTTTTAGGAATCTGTCCAGAAGATACACTTCCAATGTTATGAAAATACACATGCACAGGTTGCTGACTGAATCAATGTTTGTAATTGTGAAACACTAGAAAAACCTAAATGCCTATTCTCGGAGAATGGTTGGAAAAATTACAGTACATTCCCACAATGGAGGACTATAGAAATGCAAGAGGGGCTTTGACCTTGTCAGGGAAGCCACCAGGAAAGACTTCCCTGAGTTAAGAGGAAAAAAATTAAACATTTTTTTTAAAAGAAAGACGATCTCTCTCTGCTTATATGAAATGATTTCCTAGATATACTGTTGGGTAAAAATAGCAAAGTACAAAATGATCTATGATATGCTACCCTTTGTGTAAGAAAGCCGTGGCTAAAAGAAAATAAACATGTACCTACACATTTATGCAAAAGATTCAGGAAGAATCAACCAAAAACGAATGAGATTGGCTACTATGATAAACACACCCTAGAATGACCTCCAGTGAGTTTACCTTTGTATAATCCTTTCCCTTTGAGTACAGGAAGAACCTGTGAATTGCTTCCAACAGAATACAGCAAAGGATGTGGGGTAGTCAGACCCTTGATGAGGCTACATTATGGAAGATTCAGTCTTAGCAGATTGGAGTGAGTGATTCTCCTGGTGGCCTTGAAGAAGGGAGCTGCCATGTTGTAACTGCCTATGGAGAGGAAGTCTAGGAGCTGAGGCCATGGAGGAGCATGGGGGAGAACCAAGCAGAGGGGTATGATCTCTACATAGGAACACAAGCCAAACAACTTGTTTGCAGTCTTGTGAGATAAGAAACCTATGTTTGTTTGTTTTTTGAGACGGAGTTTCACTCTCGTTGCCCAGGCTAGAGTGCAATGGCGCAATCTCGGCTCATGGCAACCTCTGCCTACTGGGTCCAAGCGATTCTCCTGCCTCAGCCTCCCGAGTAGCTGGGATTACAGGTATGTGCCACCACACCCAGCTAATTTTGTATTTTTAGTAGAGACAGGGTTTCTCCATGTTGGTCAGGCTGGTCTCGAACTCCTGACCTCGGGTGATCCACCCACCTCAGCCTGCCAAAGTGCTGAGATTACAGGCATGAGCCACCACACCCAGCCAGAAACCTATGTTGTTTTAAGCTGCTAAGTTTGTGATAACTTATTACGCAGCAATAGATAACTAACGCCGTTACCTATGAGCCATGGGGAGAGAATGAGGTGGGAAGAAGAGGAAAATGAGAAGATAGTAGGCATGAGTGAGAAGCAACACCTCTGAGTATACTTTTTAGTATGGCTTTCACCTTGTTTCACATGGGAAGGCTTCACATACCCTCAAAAGCAATAAATAATTAAAATCAACCAGGAAAAAGGTAGAACCCAAAATGGAATACAAATAACAAATAAATTTATAACTATATGACAAATCAATATAATAACCACACTTAAGGTAGGCTGCAAGAAAAGAGATAACCTATGTAACTTCAGAAAACAGTATTTTGATGGTATACCAAAAGGCTAAAGATACAAATAACTATACACAAATACAGTACTGTAGTTAGTAAATTTATTTCTCACAGTTATGGATTAATAATTCTGAAGCTACTTCAATTGTACTATAATTGAACAAATAAGTAAATATATTGTGAAAAACTTGTCAGAGAAAGGAGTTATAAATAAGGAAGGGGGAGGCTGGGTGTGGTGGCTCATGCCTGTAATCCTAGCACTTTTGGAGGCCAAGGTGGGCAGATTATGAGGTCAGGAGATTGGCTAACACGGTGAAACTCGACCTCTACTAAAAATACAAAACCTTAGCCAGGCATGGTGGCAGGCGCCTGTAGTCCCAGCTACTCTGGAGGCTGGGGCAGGAGAATGGCATGAACTTGGGAGGCCGAGCTTGCAGTGAGCCGAGATGGCGCCACTGCACTCCAGCCTGGGCGACAGAGCAAGACCCCATCTCAAAAAAAAAAATAAAATAATAAATAAAGAAGGGGGAAGGTTGTAATTACCTATATGGTTTTGAACTTTTTCCAAAAAAAAACTGGAGGTATAGGGGCGGGGCGCAGTGGCTCACGCCTGTAATCCCAGTGCTTTGGGAAGCCGAGGTGGGTGGATCACGAGGTCAGGAAATCGAGATCATCCTGGCTAACATGGTGAAACTCCATCTCTATTAAAAATACAAAAAATTAGCCAAGTGTGATGGTGGGCACCTGTAGTTCCAGCTACTCAGGAGGCTGAGGCAGGAGAATGGTGTGAACCCAGGAGGCAGAGCTTGCAATGAGCTGAGATGGCGCCACTGCACTCCGGCCTGGGCAAAAGAGCCAGACTCTGTCTCAAAAAATAAAAAAAATAAAAAAATAAAAATAAGTTTGAACATCTTGTGGTGCAAGAAAGGAAGTGTTTTTGCCTGAGTTCAGGAGATCGAGACCATCCTGGGCAATATGGCAAAACCTCTTCTCTAATAAAAATACAAAAAATCAGCTGAGCACAGTGACACATGCCTGTAGTCTCAGCTATTCCAGAGGCTGAGGCATGAGCATCACTTGAACCCAGGAGGTGGAGGTTGCAGTGAGCTGAGATCATGCCACTGCACTCCAGCTGCCTGGGCAACAGAGCATGACTCTGTCTCAAAAAAAAAAAAAAAAAATGATGAGAACATGTTAAGACAACATAGGTGTAAACTCAAAGGAACTCTTCATGGCCAAGATGGAACAATTTGAGTAAGAAAACAAATAGTATAGAAAATAAGCCCCTACTAATACAAATGGTTGAATACATAACTAGAAGGAAAAGCTTCTGCCCATAGTAGAATTCAAATTCTTCATATAAAAAGAATGAGGAAACCAGGAAAACACCATTAATAATTGCTACAGCCAAGAACCTTCGATTAATGCTGAAATGGCTAAAATTAGTGAGTGGAAAGAGGTCTTGAGAGGTGACAGTGTGCTGGCAGTCCTTGCAGTCCTTGCAGCCCTTGCTTGCTCTCGGTGCCTCCTCTGCCTGGGCTCCCACTTTGGTGGCACTTGAGGAGCCCTTCAGCCCGCCACTGCCCTGTGGGAGCCCCTTCCTGGGCTGGCCGAGGCTGGAGCCGGCTCCCTCAGCTTGTGGGGAGGTGTGGAGGGAGAGGCACAGGCGGGAACCGGGGCTGCTGCGTGGCGCTTGCGGGCCAGCACAAGTTCTGGGTGGGCGTGGGCTCGGTGGGCCGCACTCAGAGTGGCCCGCCTGCCCTGCCAGCCCCAGTCAGTGAGGGGCTTAGCACCTGGGCCAGAAGCTGCTGTGCTCGACTTCTCGCCGGGCCTTAGCTGCCTCCCCACGGGGCAGGGCTGGGGACCTGCAGCCCACCATGCCTGAGCCTCCCCCCTCCACCGTGGGCTTCTGCACTGCCTGAGCCTCCCCGACGAGTGCCACCCCCTGCTCCACAGTGCCCAGTCCCATCGACCACCCAAGGGCTGGGGAATGCCGTGCACAGCACAGGACTGGCAGGCAGCTCCACCTGCGGCCCGGTGCGGGATCCAATGGGTGAAGCTAGCTGGGCTTCTGACTCTGGTGGGGACTTGGAGAACCTTTATATCTAGTTAAGGGATTGTAAATACACCAATCGGCACTCTGTATCTAGCTCAAGGTTTGTAAACACACCAATCACCACCCTGTGTCTAGCTCAGGGTTTGTGAATTCACCAGTCGACACTCTGTATCTAGCTACTCTGGTGGGGACTTGGAGAACCTTTGTGTCCACATCCTATCTAGCTAATCTAGTGGGGAAGTGGAGAACTTTTGTGTCTAGCTCAGGGATTGTAAACGCACCAATCAGCACCCTGTCAAATCAGCTCTCTGTAAAACAGACCAATCTGCTCTCTGTAAAATGGACCAATAAGCAGGATGTTGGGGGGTTGGCGGGCAGATAAGGGAATAAAAGCAGGCTGCCGGAGCCAGCAGTGGCAACCTGCTTGGGACCCGTTCTACACTATGGAAGCTTTGTTCTTTTGCTCTTTGCAATAAATCTTTCTGCTGCTCACTCTTTGGGTCCACACTGCCTTTATGAGCTGTAACACTCACCGCGAAGGTCCGCAGCTTCACTCCTGAGCCAGCGAGACCACGAACCCACCAGAAGGAAGAAACAACGAACACATCTGAACATCAGAAGGAACAAACTCCGGACACGCCGCCTTTAAGAACTGTAACACTCACCGCAAGGGAACGCGGCTTCATTCTTGAAGTCAGTGAGACCAAGAACCCACCAATTCTGGACACGGTATGGTGAGAAAAGGGACATTTGAACCATCTCAAAGTATCTCCCCACAACATACTTATTAATTACAAAAGGAAAAGTAGTAACTTTACAGTGGAGAAACCCATCAGACACCATCTTAACCAGTGAACAGAATTAACATCAATAGTAGTGAGATATACCAATATCATTGAGAAAGACACCATATCACTTTGTAACATTCTTGCTAAAAATGCATAACCTCAATCTGATCATGACAGTGTATCAGACAAACCCAAAATGGATGACATTCTACAAAAGCTTGACCAGTACTAATCAACAGTATCACAGTCATAGAAGGCCAAGAAAAGTAAGGAGATGTCACAGATTAGCAAAAACTAAGGAGACATGAAAACTACATGCAATGTGAGAGCCTGGAAGAAAAAAGACACGAGTAGGAAAACTGGTGAAATCAAAATAATGCCTGTAGATTAGTTAATAACATTAATTTCCTGGTTTCCATGGTTGTACAATGGCTGTGGAAGATGTTAACATTAGGGAACCTGGGTGAAGGGCATTTCTTCTGTAAGTAAAAATTCCACTTTTGCAATTTTTTTCTGTAAGTAAAAATTTATCTCAAAATGAAAAATTTTTTAAAGTAACGTATGTTCACAAAGGAACATTAGGAAACAGTAGCAGAAAAATTTCAACCGTAATCCTGCTATTAAAAACAACGGCTGGCCAGGCTTGGTGGCTCACACCTGTAATCCCAGCACTTTGGGAGTCTGAGTGGGCGGATCATGAGGTCAAGAGATCAAGACCATCCTGGCCAACATGGTGAAACCCCGCCTCTACTAAAAATACAAAAATTAGCTGGGCGTGGTGGCACACGCCTGTAGTCCCAGCTACTCCAGAGGCTGAGGCAGGAGAATCTCTTGAACCTGGGAGGCGGAGGTTGCAGTGAGCCGAGATCGCATCACCGCACTCCAGCCTGGTGACAAAGCAAGACTCCGTCTCAAAAACAAACAAACAAAAACAACAACAACAAAAACCTGCATATGCAGATATTGATTTGGCAAAAGAAAAAAACTGTTGTCAATATGCTGATTCTTTTAGTTATTAATAATGCAAGGAAAGTGTTCTGAGCACTGACTAAGCTCAAAGCACCTCGCTTTAAGCACTCCAATCTTGTGTAAAATTGCCACCCTCCTAATCCAGATACCCCTCCTCTATCCCTACTGTAAGAATTAAGGAAAGAGGAAAGAAACATGAAAGATGGCTTGGTAGTCAAGGACAGGTTTATTTTAGAGAGGGGCAGCTGTCTGAGTTAGGTCAGAAGCACACTCTTACAGACTAAGAGTTTTTAAGGATTCAGGGTGGGAGAGTTTAACAGAGGCTTGGACTACTTCTGTGTCTTTTTGTTGTGCTTATATGGAAGGGAGAGTTTCTGTGTCTGTTCCCATACATTTTTCTGCAGCCGCAGGCATACTCCCCAAGTCTGCTTTTAGCTTTCCCATCTTAGTGCACCTGAAGGGAGAACAATGTGCTTATTAAGGCTCACTGTTTTACTGGGGCCCATTTTATGAGGGTGAAGTTTGGCAGTCCCCAAAGAAACTTTCCCCACACCTCCCTCTGTGCCCAAGCTGTCTTATCTGTGTTTTACTGCCTACTCTTTCTGGCTGTTTGTAGTTAGAAGAGAAATGATTTCCTTGAAATGCATGAGGCTAGAAAGGGAGCTGGAACTTAAAGTGGTGGTGTTTGTCCGAGATGACGGTGCTCCTGCTCTGTCACCTACTGCCTCTCTCCCCATTGCAGTGTCACCACCTATCACATGATGTCATTTACTAGTGCGTCTTTTGCTGATTGTCTGTCTCTTTCTGCTTAAGTGAAAGCCCCATGAAAGTAGAGATTTCTGTTTGGCTCACTGAGTCCAAGGGCTTGGATTAGGTCTGGATTGGAAGATGAACAAGAGGCCAATTCATGGACTTTGAATTCCTGAAAAACATCCTGAAATGATGGGAAAAGGAGAGGCTCTATCTGACGTCACCAGAGTCCTTGAGCATTGGAATATTTCTTCCAACTGAAGCCTGGACCAGGGCTATCTAGATATACAGAGAGGGAGGCGGTTCTGCCAACTGGAGGAACTACTGTTTCCAAAAGTGCAATGTTTAACAAAGGCAGTGGTCTACCCCGGGGGATGAGACATCTGAACCCTGACATGGCCATAAAGCCAACTGCTATAGGAGTGGCAACCCAGAATAAGAAGAGTGAAGGAAGCCAACAGAGATCCCTGGAGGTTGTGTTAGTTTGCTTCGGCTTTGTATTAGGTACTTTGTGGCTTACACAACAGACATTTTATTGTCTAACAGTTCCAGTGGCAGAAATCAAAGGGCCCAACAGGGCTGATTCCTTCTGAGGGCTGTGAGGGAGAATCTGCTCCATTCCTCTCTTCTAGCTTCCAGTGTTTTCTGGTAATCTTTGCCATTCCTTGGCTTGTAGAAGCTTCACTCTGATCTCTGCCTTCATCTTTGTATGGCCTTCTCCCAGTGTGCCTGCCTGTCTCCAAATTTCCCATTTTTGTAATGACATCTGTCATCTTGGATTAGGGCCCATCCTAGCTGCCCTAGTGACCTCCTCTTAACTAATTTTATCTGCAATGACCGTATTTCTAAATAAGATCACATTCTAAGGTACCAGGACTCCAACACAGGAATTGAGAGCAGGAAGGAGGACCACAGTCCAACCCCTTACACAGTCAAGCACTGGAGGTAAATGGTATTCTCGAGAGGAAAGCTGTCTGATGGCTCTTGGGATAGACTAGGTTATGCTGCAGCAACTGCCCATCTCAATTATCATCAGCTTAATACAACAAAAGTCTATTTCTCATTCACACTAAGAACACTGTGAGCTGCAGGACTTTCTAGGACAACTGTCTTCCGTGCTATGATTCTACATCCCAGATTGCTTTCATCTTCTGGTTCTACTGGTGAGGCAGGGAAGGGCTGGGGAGTTGCATCTCACAGTCCCCTTGCTGGAGAAACCCGGAAGTGACCCTTCATGCCAATGCTCATGTTTTACCAGCCAGCAGCAAGGGCCCTAGGTCTCCATCCCTGCAAGGGGCTCTAGAGTGTAGGGAACAGATGGAATGTCCACAAGCACCACAGCGTCTGCCACAGTGACATTTTTAGGACTGGTATCGCAGAGTGTTTACTTAAGGCCGTGGAAGCTAAATTCTTAGCATGTGCTGGAGAGCAATGAAAAAGATACTTACTTTATGAATTAAAGGTGGAGTCAGAGTAAGCCTGAAGGCTGAAGGAAAAAGAGCAACAGATCCAGGGAGCATTCACCTGCCCTGTCTCCAAACAGGTGAGGATGGGGGATAAAGTGAAGGCAGTGCTTTGGTGGGAACTTCAAGGATAGCCTCTGGCTTTTTCCAGGTTTAGAAGCTCATATGGGGCAGGGGCGGAGGAAAAGAAAGAGGAGGAAGAAGAGAAGGTTGAGGCCCTGGCCCAAGTTAGTGGGAAGGGAAATCCACCCCCATTAAACCATCTCCCTGGTGGACTGTGGGGTGCACACGTGAGGCCTGCACAGGTGCTGGAATATGGTAGAGGCCCAGGACATACTTCCTGTGAATGAATGATTGAGTGGCTGAATGAATGAGTACCACTAAAAGCCCTCTTTTCTATTCCCAAATGCCACATTGAGCAGAAGAAGGCAGCAATCCTTGCTCAGCAATTGGTGGTCCCTTTGAGTGTGCAAATGAGTCCACAGCCTGCAACAGCAGACAGTCCCTGCCCCGCTTAGAGGTGATTGCAGGGAGGTGGCTGACCGTTGATCACACCCAGAGCTGGTTATGGGAATTTACTCCATGGAAAGACTGCAAAACGGCCTGAAATGTGTTTTGGCATCAGCTACTGACACGTAAGGTTTCCCAATCCTCAACTCTGTCCTGCCAGCCAATGAGGGGAAGGAAAGGGATTACCTAGGGGTATGGGCGGCCAATCCTGAGTCCACCAACTGGCCACGCCCATCCCCAGCCTTATGCCTCACCTACCCCCAACCTCCCAGAGGGAGTGGCTATTTAAGGGGAGCAAGAGTGCAGAACAAACAAGACAGCCTGGGGACACAACGCTGGTGTCCTCTGAGAGGTAAAGGGCCAGCGAAGCTGATGTCCTGTCAAGAGCAGAATTCCTGCTCCTTCGCTGCCTTTGAGTGTGGCTGTGTTGTGCATGCGTGTGCATGATTTCATATGCACAAGAGGGTGTGTGTGCATGAGTGTGTTGAGCGGGTATGTGAGTGTAGTGTAAGACAGCATGTTTGCACTATCAGGTAAGTACAAGAATGTGTGTATGTGGGCATAGGTGTGTTAACATGTAGGTGTTTGGGAACTTGTGTATGTGGAAGGGGTTAGAAGGCCTAGAAGAGAGAGGTTGATGCTTTCATTCTGGAGGAAAATACTGAGGCTGAGACCCCGTGGGTGCCTTGGAGACTCCAAGCCTTGAATCCAGTGTGGGGATATGCAAGCTCTGTCTAGCGGGGGATACATCCTCTGACCTCAGGAACCTCCCAGGTAGTTGGGAGGAAGCTGGTTCCAACCTCCCAAGAACTCTCAGTCTGATGAGGTACAGGGGAGGTCTCATTAGTGTATCATGGGGTTCTCCACAGGTCTGAGGGCCTGATGTGTGTGAAACCATTCTGCAGAGCTGGGAATGGGTCAGGAGGTGGTGGTGGTGGTGGTGTGTGTCTGTGTGTGTGTGTGTGTGTGCATTGCTGGAGGGCACTCCTTGTGTGCTCTGGGTGTGACAGAGGAAGTCACCCTGGACTTAGGTTGGATGGGAGAGCATGTCTGTGTGTCTCAGAGCCACCAAGGAGAAGCAGGGGAGAGACGGCCGGAGCAGAAGCTGAGACCACCCAGCAGAGGAGCTAGGCCAGTCCATCTGCATTTGTCACCCAAGAACTTTTACCATGAAGACCCTCCTACTGTTGGCAGTGATCATGATCTTTGGTAAGAGCTGACCCTGACCTCTAAGCATGGGGGGACAGCCCCAGAAGGGAAGCACTTTTGTCCCTTAGTTTTCTCTCCCATTGCAGCGATCCTCTCTCAGGGGGAAAAAAGAAGCCATTTTGGAGGAAGGAGAGTAGCAGAGAGGGGTAGAGAGGGGCAGAGAGGGAGGGCACAGAACCCTATGCCATATCACCAGACAACTCCCAAATTTCCTTCCAGGCCTACTGCGGGCCCATGGGGATTTGGTGAATTTCCGGAGAATGATCAAGTTAACGACAGGAATGGAAGCCGCACTCAGTTATGGCTTCTACGGCTGCCACTGTGGCGTGGGAGGCAAAGGATCCCCCAAGGATGCAACGGATCGGTGAGGCCACCCATCCCTCCCTACCCTCCTAGACTCTGGCCCAGGCAGAGCTGGGAGCTGCAAAGACAGTGCCGGTTTCTGATGGGCACAAATGTCTCAGGATGGCCTGGTTGGAAAAGCAGCCAGCATGTTGGAACTTCTGCTGTAGACTGTTGCAAAGTCACTGGGTCTCTGCCCAGGGTCCAAGGGGGTGAGACCACAGGCACCAGGTCTCCTGGAGCTGTGGGACAACAGCCCCAATCAGGTGTCTCCTTGCAGCTGCTGTGTCATTCATGACTGTTGCTACAAACGTCTGGAGAAACGTGGATGTGGCACCAAATTTCTGAGCTACAAGTTTAGCAACAAGGGGAGCAGAATCACCTGTGGTAAGAGTCCTACCTCACCATCGAGTGGTCCTCATTTGTTTAGACAGTGCTGGGGACTGTGCTGGGCGCCAAAGATAGACACAGAGGGACACAGTTCCTGCTTCAGGAAGCTCACGGTTGAGTGGAAAGCCAGGAAAGTGAAAATCCAATGTGGTAAAGACTCCAGTGGGAAGTAAACAAACAGATAAGGCATTAACACAGCCTGAGGCTTGAGGAAGCCTCCTGGAAAGGGCGACCTCTAAGCTGAGTCTGAAAAGCTGTGCAGAGAGTCAGGGAAGAGGAGGGAGCATTCCCAGAAGAGGACACAGCATGGCCAAAGACACCAGAGGGCACCGTAAGCCATTCTGTACTGCCCAGCAGAAACATGAGGAAGAGAAGCAGTGCTGAGCCATGATGCTGGAGACATAGGAAGGGGCTAGGTCTATCTGGCCCTCCAGGCCAGGCTGTATTTAGGTTTTGCCCTAAAGCAATAGGATGCTATTAAGCAAAGGAGCAACAGGGTCACATTTGCATTTTAGACGACTCACTGTGGGGACAGGGTCAATGGAGACAAGTGGAAGGGGGCAGAGAAAGCTATTGCCATCATGCAAGCAAGAGGGAGTAACATTTTGACATAAAACAATGGAGGTCAGGATGGGAAAGGTGGAGAAAAAATCAAGATGCATTTGAGATGGAATCAGCTGAACTGGTGACTGAGTTGGGAGGGATGGGGAGAGGGAGTTGTTGGATGAATATGTGGCTGCATGGATGGCACAACTGTGATAAAGACCATGGGAGCAGGTCATGGTGGAGGGTGGGGAGGAGCAGTTCTATTTCCAGCATGTTGAGTTTAGGGGCCTCCAGCACCCAAGAAGGGGTCCAGCAGGCAGCTGTCTATACAAATGCAGCTCAGGGGAGAAGTCAGGACTGGGACACAGATTCAGAAGCCAGCAGCAGAGAGCTGAGAGGTGGGTGTGATCGCTTACTTGCTGTTTAAAGGCCCAGAAAGGAGACAGAGGAGGGATGGACAGAGAAGGAGAAGAGGAACTGAGCGAGAAGGTCAAGGAGTCAGTAAGGAAATGATTAGCAAGGGCCAAGTGAACAGAGGAGTCCTCCAAGAAAAGAGCCAACAAGGCTTCCCTGGATGTTGAGGCAGAAAGGCATGAGGGACTCAGGGGAAGCTGTTTCCATGCAGTGGGGAGGGCAAAGCCAGATTAGAGTAGGTGGGGGCTGATGGGAAGGGAAGTAGAGACAGGAAGCAAAGACAACATTCTGGAGAAAGTTTGGCCCTGAAGGGGAGGAGAGGTGGGTGGCACTGGAAGGCTTTACTTGGTGTCCCCAGACAGCTGACTCATGAGTGGGTTTTGGAAAAAGCGTGGACTCCTGCCCATGGCCTGAGTCCTTTAAGATCAGAAATTATGTCTCCCATCATGGCCTCTCCATAGAGGCGTGTATCTTCAGCAGGCATTAGGTCACAAGCCACATGACGCCAAGCTGACAGTGGCTTGGATAATGGGGATATGTGACTGTCACATAACTAGAATTCTGGAAGAATGCAGTGCCAGGGTTGGGGCAGCTTTCCAGCCATGTCATCAAGAATCCAGCCTTCTCCTGGCCTTCAGCTATGCCACATGGGCAGTGTCTACACCTGGGATGTCAAGAGACAGGCTGCAGGTCCACCCTCCTGGCCTCACACTATGGAAGAGGCTTTCCTCTTGGGCATCTCTCTTTTTGGAGGGAGGAAATAGATCATTCCCAGAAGCCCCTAGCAGACTTCCCCTTGTTGCTCATTGGTTGGAACAAGGTTACATGATACACAAAGACCAATCACTGCAAAGGAAAAAGGGATGACCCTGCCTGGCTTACACCAATCACAATCTATTCCCAGACCCCCGCGGCTAGGGCTTTGCCTCCTGGACACATCTGTTAGCAAGAGGAAGAGATTATGGCTGTTAGGAAGGCCTTTGAGAAAGTATCCCAGTGCCTGGCTGTGTCTCCACCAGGCTGGAGGCCAGCATCCCAAGGGCAAGAATTCTGTCTCCCTATTGGTCACAAATATCTGGAGTGCAGGTGTTTGTCTCCAACTAGGAGCTTCTGGAGGACAGGGCTGTGTCTTCTACCCCAGGGTTCCCACAAGAAGCCACTGAATATTAACAAACTCCCATCTTGTGTTTATTTTCTTATGATTTCAGCAAAACAGGACTCCTGCAGAAGTCAACTGTGTGAGTGTGATAAGGCTGCTGCCAACTGTTTTGCTAGATACAAGATGACCTACAATAAAAAGTACCAGTACTATTCCAATAAACAATGCAGAGGGAGCACCCCTCGTTGCTGAGTCCCCTCTTCCCTGGAAACCTTCCACCCAATGCTGAATTTCCCTCTCTCATACCCTCCCTCCCTTCCCTAACCAAGTTCCTTGGCAATGCAGAAAGCATCCCTCACCCATCCTAGAGGCCAGGCAGGAGCCCTTCTATACCCACCCAGAATGAGACACCCAGCAGGAGATTTCCAGCCTTCCACTGCTCTCCTCCACTTCAACTCCGTGCTTAACCAAAGAAGCAGTACTCCGAGGGGTCTCTTCTGAATAAAGCAATTAGCAAATCATGTATATGTGTGTGTGTATGTATTGCCCTATGCACTGTTAGCATGAGAACAAATAGGGGTAGGGGTTAAAAATACAGGCTCTGAGTCCAGTGTAGAGCTGTGTGCCTGTGGTCCCAGCTGCTCCGGAGGCTGAGGCTGAAGTGCAAGGATTGCTTGAGCTCAGAAGTTCAAGGCCAGCCTGGGCAACACAGGGAGACCTTGTCTTTATAAAAACAAAACAAAACAAACTAAAAAAGTAGGTTCTGGAGTCAGACTGGCTGTGTCAAATCCCCGCTCCCTCATCTCCCTAAGCCTTAGTTCTTTCATCTAGATGGAGATAACACTGGTGCCTCCTGCATGGGGATGTTTGAGAATTAGAATGATGACAAATGAAAAGCCTTGGGCCTGATATGTCTACAGCTGCCATGACTATTACAAGCGAAACCCAGATGTCTCCCTCCCCTTCCCTAGGCAATAGCAGCTCCTACTGGCCTGCTGGGAGAAAGCAGGAAGGCTGGTCTTCATCTGGGAAGCTATAGTCCACGTCTTCCGCATGGAATGCTCTTCTCCTGTGTTGCCAGTCTAGTAAGGAGGAAAAGTGGGGTGATACAATGCTGGCCACCAGCTGGACCCTGGGGGTGTTATCCCATCACCAGGGTTGGTTTCCCAGGTGTGCAACCCCTGCAGTCCCACAGCATCCTGCGTTTGGAAGGGTGCCACGCCTGGTTTAATGCTGTGCTGTGGCTATCTGAAAAGTCTTACCAATCTTTAATCAAGAGTTCCTTCCCACACTTCATTTTGCACTGGGCTGCCCAAATTTATTTATTTTTATTATTTTTTAATAGAGATGGGGTCTCACTATATTGGCCAGGCAGATCTCAAACTCCTGGCCTCATGCAATGCTCCTGCCTTGGCCTCCCAAAGTGTTAAGATTACTGGCATGAGCCACTGCACCCAACCCGGTCACACACATTGTGTAGCCGGTCCTACCTTTACTCGGATGCTACTTCCCCTCCCACTGTTCAGGGTTCCGCTGGGAAATTCCCACCTGGACCAGCTACAGCCCCACCAATAACACCCATCTGGGCTGCTGGGTGTGGATCCCTTCACCAAGGCACCCTGCACAGGGGACACAGGTGGGAGCTGAGTTTCCCACAGGAGAGAGCCCCTGCACAGCCCACCAAGCTCTGCATTCCCCCAGAGGAGGTGCCTTCCCATAACCTATCTTCCCAGAAGGAGCACCTTTTCTAATTCTGTGCCAAATGTTTCATTTGCTGGAGGCAGCCTTGGTCATGTTCACTTTCATGCATAGCAAGAGAAACGCACATTAAAATTCCACTGAGATGCCATTTTTATCTATTACAATGAAAAAAATCCAGAAGTGTGACAACTTGATCTACTAGCAAGGCTGCATGGGGAAATGGGCACTTTCATAGGTAGCTGGTGGGAGGGCAAAATGCCCACAGAGGGCAAATTGGCAATATCTATCAAAATTACAAACGTATTTATCTTTTCACTCAGTGACCCCACTTGGAAATTTATCCTATGGATGCAGGCACACACCACACACATGCACACACACACGTGCACACACAGAGTGATGTATGGGCAAATTTGTTCACTGCAGCATTGTTCTGAATTGAGCTGGAAATAATCCAAGAGTACATGTTGAGAGAACTAGTTAAATAAATCATGATACCAACTCAAAAAGGGACCCAATGCATTTATATAACGAGGGAAGCTCTGTCTGCTCCAATAGACAAAGGTCTTCACGATATGGTGGTAACAGAAAAGAGCAAAGAGGAAAATAGTGTAAGCAGTGTGCCACATTTATGTAGAAAAATACATCTGTTAATATGTTTGTGTTAATATTTCCAGTAACACTCAAAGAACATGCAAGAAATTCATCACAATGGCTACCTTTAGGGAACAGAGCTGGTAAGAAATGAGGCTGGCACAGATGGGGTGACAGAAAGATTTTTTGATACATAACTTTTTATATTGTTTTGATTTTTAACCCTATGAATATATTTCCTATTCAAAAGAAAATTAGCATCATCAAACACACACAAACATTCCTGTGTCTAAGACAGAGAACTAACTCTCAGAGACAATGTGGTCTAACCCATGGGTTGGCACACTATGGCCTGTGGACCAAATCTATGCACTGCCTGTTTTTGTCCGGCAGGCAAGATAAGAATGGTTTTTATGTTTTTTTAATGCTTGAAAAAAAATCTGAAGAATCTCTCACACAAAAATGATATGTTAAAATCATATTTTAGTGGCAATAAAGTTTTCTCATAATACAATCATGGTCTTTGGGTTGTAAATTCTCGTGCTGGCTTTCATGTGACAACAGTGGAACTGAATCATTGCCACAGAGAACGTATGGTCTTTCGCAGAAAGAATTTGCCAATACCCAGTATAATCCAGTGCTTCTTAAACCATTTGTGGTAATGGACCAATTTATTCTTTATTTTTTCCATCTCAAATAGATACTTTTGTTGAATTAAAAATGTACAAAATACAATCCCAGATGTTTTATTATTGGATGCAATAATAAAATTACTCTGTCAAATTGCTTTGAAATTTCCTAACATTCTCAATCTCTGTATGTACCTCCCCATGAAGGGGAAGCAGTTCACAGACCAGCATTGCCCCATGAACCCCAATTGGGAAATACTGGTTGAATTTGAATTGAGGAAAGACAAAAGACCTTAATGATTTTTTTTTTTTTTTGAGACAGGGTCTCATGCTGTCATCCAGGCTGGAGTGCAGTGGCACAATCACTCACTACGGCCTCCATCTCCTGGGCTCGTTATCTTCCTGCCTCAGCCTCCTGAGTAGCTGGGACTACAGGTGTATGCCACCACACCCAGCTAAATTTTTTTATGGTTTTTTTTTATGTTTTGTAGAGTTGAGGTCTCATCATGTTGTCTAAGTCAGTCTTGAACCCCTAGGCTCAAACGACCTTCCTGCCTCAGCCTCCCAAAGTGCTGGGATTATAGGTATAAGCCACCATGTCTGGCCCTTAATGATTTTAGAATTAGTGATTTGTTTTCATCCTTTGACTTAGAATAAGTACCACTTATTACAACATAAACAGAGTCATTTTCTTTCCAGCTACCCTCATAGAGTGCCAAGGTGAGGTTGGGACCATATTACTCCTCAGTGATTCCTCTTTAGCTTCTAAACAGAGGCGGTGAAAAGCTGCTTGAAATAAAGCCTTAGTCAAATGCTTGCCAAGGGCTTTTCCTCTGCCTTGATATATGGAAAAGAAAGATCTACGGAAAGAGTATACATCTCTCCCTCCAGTAAAGACTTTGCATTTCTGGGTATTCATCTAAGAATATTTTCAATATGAGTCTTTGTGTGCAAAATTTTGAAGGCCTTTTATTCCTGAAAGCATTTTTTACAACCTCACATTGAATAACAATTTTGAAAGATGTAATATGCTTGGTTCATTTTTTTTCCATTCTTCCTTATTACCTTAAAAGCATTCCTCCATTTCTTCCAATCCCATTCCAATATTGCTAATAAGAAGTCTGATATTAACCTGACTCATCATCTTTGATTGGATATTTGCTCTTTCCCTCTGGAAGCCTGTAGAATTTCTCTCTGTCTTTGATGTTCTTAATTTTCACTGCAATGTGTCTAGTTGACAGTTTTTCTTTATCTGGACTTTCTGTACTCTGAAGTCCTTTCACCTGTCTTGAATGATAGGAATTTTATATTCATTATTTCTTTGAACATTTCCTTCCCTCTCTTTTTCCTGTCTCTTTCTGGGACTTTTACTATCTGGAAATTAGTGCATCTGTACTCTATATCTCTTTGGATTTTTTTAAGAGATAGAGTCTCCCACCCAGTGCGGTGGCTCACGCCTGTAATCCCAGCACTCTGGGAGGCTGAGGGGGGTGGATCACCTGAGATCGGGAGTTCAAGATCAGCCTAACCAACATGGCGAAACCCCGTCTCTACTAAAAATACAAAATTAGCTGGATGTGGTGGTCTATGCCTGTAATCCCAGCTATTCAGGAGACTGAGGCAGGAGAATCGCTTGAACCTACGAGGCAGAGGTTGCAGCGAGCTGAGATCGTGCCATTGCACTCCAGCTGGGGCAACAAGAGCAAAACCCCATCTCAAAAAAAAAAACAAAAACAAAAACAACAACAAAGAGTCTCCCTATGTTGCCCAGGCTGGAGTGCCGCAGCTATTCACAGGTGTGATCCCACTACTGATTAGCACTGGGAGTTTTGACCTGCTCCATTTCCAGCCTTGGCCAGTTCACCCCTCCTTACACCACTTGGTGGTCTCCCACTCCCGGGAAGTCATCATATTGATGCCCAACTCAGTGCGGAACACCCGATCTGCACAGCGCATTCCAGCCCCAAACTCCTGGGCTCAAGCAATGCTCCTGCATCAGCCTCCCAAGTGGCTGGGACTACAGGCACACACCACTGCATCTGGTTTGAATTTTCCTTGCTATTTTCTCTATTTTCTTTTTATTCTTTTTCCCTGAGAAGACGTCTCAATCTAAGCTTCTAACTCTATCTGTGACATTCTTCACCTAGCTATTCCATTTCAATGATTATACTCTTCCTAAGTAACTTTTACACTTGGGATTTTTTAAAATACTGACTTGTTCTTGCCTGATATTGCTAACATCTTCCCTTATCTACGTAAGTATGTTTAACATGCATATTTTAGCTTCTTGCTCATCCACTCTGGCAATTCTGTTTTAGATGGTATGAGTTGACAAGTACATTTCATCTTTCTAGTGGGTGTAGTCTGAGTGTCTCAAGATAAACTTGGGGAAGGGGAAGGAGATGAGTCCAAGATTTGATGATTCCCATTTGCTGCCACCCCAGGCAGGTGCTCCTGCTGACAAGGTTTCATCATTGAACATCTGGGAAGTAGCAGCCCTGGCAGGAAGCAGCACCCCAAAGCTGTTACTGGCCCTCCCTGAGACGGGGCAGGGAGGCAGGGGGAGCAGTGCAGGATGAGATGAGGGAATGAATGGCTGAGGGTACTTGAGAAGCCTGCATCCATCTGGGTGAATTGCTCACCCAAGCAGGGCTTTGGGACAGCCCTAATATCATCTCTAGGACTTGGGCATTTCAGCTGTTGCTCTAAGATGCTCTAAGATAAAAGGAGAAGAAGAACAAAACTTAAAGAGCTTCCTCCCAACCTACTCACTGCTTGCCAAAACCCACCAATCTGCTGCTCCAGGGCACAGCCAACCCCTCTCCGCCAGAACCACGCCCAGCAGCCAAGATCAGATTCTAACTTCCTGCAAGACTCTGCAAAGGTTCTTCTGCTATTTCATCATCCAAGATTCTCTCTCAGCCATGTATTTGTTAGGTTGGTTTTGGCACAGGGAGCCAGAGCCTATGCTAATTTGCAAACTTGGCAGAAAAAAGGGAAATGTATAGCACAATATCTGTGTACCAGTTTAAAAGCATCCACAGAGAGTCAAACAAACACTAAACATTTTTCAAGAAACCATATATCTAAATAAACATAGGAAGAATAAATTGGTAGTGGAGATGGAAGGTGAAGGACTAAAGTGAATAAAATAAAATTGGTACCTTGCACAAACCAACAATAACAGCATGATGAAGTGAAGCCATGGTGCACACAGATTAAGGCATGGTCAGTTATAAAAGCACTTATCCTTTCACTCAGCAACCCACCTCTGGAAATGTACCCTATCTGTGCATGATACATGAGCAGTGTGTAAGAGACAGCGTGAGAGTGTATCATGTCTCATGTGTGTAAAAGAGAGTGAAGACTCAAACCCACAGCTGTCTCCATCTAAGGTCTGGTCTTTCCACCTTGACAGTCAGCTGACAGGCCAGTCAGTTGCACCTCTGGGTCTTAGTTTATACCATCAGACCAGAATGATATACCCATTTCTCAATTATTGCCTTCGCTTGGCTGGATGAACGGTGATCACAGATAATCCAAAAATCACTTATATTTCACTTTTGTCCTCAGTTTTAAGATGGAGATAATTGGCACATCCTGCCTAGTTACTAGGGAAATCAAGCCAGGTCCATACTGGGTGGCAGAGAGATGGTTCTTTGAGAGCAAATGTCTTCTGTAGATGATGGAATAGGAGACTAACCAAGTCAATGAATGAGTGAACGGTAGACTAGAAACCAAGCCTGGTTCACTTTTAGCCCCAGGACTGGCCTAGGGCACAGCAAGATGCTGAGATTGTGAGGTTAAAAGAATCTGGGCCAGGCATGGTGGCTCACACCTGTAATCCCAGCACTTTGGGAGACCAAGGCAGGTGGATCACGAGGTCAAGAGTTCGAGACCAGCCTGGCCAATATGGTGAAACCCCATCTCTTACTAAAAATACAAAAATTAGCCAGGCATGGTGGTACACCCCGTAATCCCAGCTGCTCGGGAGGCTGAGGCAGGAGAATTGCTTGAACCCGGGAGGTGGAGGTTGCAGTGAGCCAAGATCATGCCACTGCCCTCCAGCCTGGGCGACAGAACAAGACTCGGTCTCCAAAAAAAAAAAAAAAAAAGAATCTGATAGGCACATCCTACACCCCACAAAGGCTACCCCATGAGCCTCTCAGATCCTCCCATGCCCTTCCACTGTGCCTTGTTCCCACACCACTACCTGGGCCCTCTATCATCCTGTGATAGCGTGTGCCCTCACTTCACCCTAGAGGGAGGTGCAAGGCCGAGGGATCACAGAGTCCTCTTCAACATCTGGTCCAGATGGCCTGAAGGACTTGAACATAGAAAGGAAGGGAAGGAGTTGCAGCCCCTGCTGCTACAGCTGCCTCCATGGTCTTAACTAATACTCATCATCCCCTTCCTCTCCACTCATTTCAGATGTCCTTCCCCCTCCATCAGCACTATAGCTTATTTCTTGCTCCTGTAGCAAACATCACCTTCACTCAATAGGATAAACCTAGGCAGGCAACCCAGATAGATTCTGGAAGTGATTCAGGGTCACTTGAGCAAGAAATTCCAGAGTCACAGACACTCAGATCATGGTTTAGAAGGGAGACCAAGGGCTCCAGCAGGCACGTCCTTTGGCCTAGGAGTCCTCACCCTAGGGGAGAGGTCCTGGTTCCCAGACCCAAGGATGGTGCTGCTGCTTGTCTTAGCTCAAGAATAGATTCCCGGAGAAAAGCTATGTCTTGAGAAAACATGACCTTTTCTCTAGTCACTTTCCACAAGCACATCTTTAGTTTGATTTCCAACTCTTTTATTTGGCCAGCGAGGTGCTGAAGCTGTTACTGGTCTCTGAAGACCTGGGAAACCAAAATCCAGACCATCTGAGCTTCCCACGTGCTGATGAAACCCAACCCAGGGGACTTTTCAAGGGCAAAGCTATGGATGAATTCCATTCCCTGGAGGGAATAAATTACGTCAACCACTTTATGCAGCATGGATGGATGAAAGAACCAGCTGGCTGACCAAGGGATGTTCCCACTCCTCACGTGGGTCATGACCTGGGAGTAACTTTCATCCAAATGAGAGCATGGTGGAGAAAGGTACTCCGCAGCCAGGACGGGACAACATGATGCCAACAGCAGCAAAAGCATGCCTCGACTACTCCCACTTACTGGAAAATGGACACTGACTTCATGGCAGGTCCTGGGCCAAGCACTTTAAATGTGTTTTCTCATGCAATCTCTTAACAATTCTATGATAATATTGCTATTCATATCTTCCATTCATTCATTCCACAGGACATCTATTGAGTGCATGTAACATTTCTGGCACAGAACCAGGCACTAAGAACACCACAAAACCCAAACAGGCAAAGCCCCTGCCTCTTGGCACTTACAAGGCACTGACAGGAACAGATGCAGCCAATAAACAAATTTCAAGAGAGAAAAGAGACAGTAATAAGTAATATAAAGAGAATCAAAACAGAATAGGAGAGGGCAGGTGGAAGACAAGGCATGTATTTCAGATGGCATGATCAGGAAAGGTGCTGCAGAGATAGGAAAAGGCACTGGAAGCAAGATCACCCATGATATGAAGGAGTCAGCCCTAAGATAATCAAGGAGAAAATCAATCCAGGCAGAGGGAACAGCTAAGGCAAGGATACAGAGGCAGGTCTGAGCCTGACATATTTGAGGACAGAAAGTAGAAAATTGTGCTGCAGAACAGAAACAAGAAACCAAAAGAAGGTTCAGTTAGCAGGCAGGAGAGTGTAGAAAATGAGGAAATTTAGGATGTTTAATGCAGCTTGTGTGTGAGATCTCAGGCAGATTACAAAAAGAAAAAACAAAAAAAACAATTCTAGGAGTCTGGAATAAAATATGTAAATATACGCTCAGCTAGCTGGAAGCTTTGGGAAAGAGAAAGAAAAGAAAAAGAAGGAGGAGGAGGAAACAGGTGCCTCTGGATCAAACCATACCTGAAAGCCTCCGGTCATTTCTATTACACATGTCAATAAATTTCTTTTATTATTTACACCAATTTGAGTCAGGTCTTCTGTTGCTTAATATTAAAAGTGTCCAGGCTGGGCACGGTGGCTCACTCATGTAATTCCAGCACTTTGGGAGGCTGAGGTGGGTGGATCACCTGAGGTCAGGGGCTCAAGACCAGCCTGGCCAACATAGTGAAACCATGTCTCTACTAAAAATACAAAAATTAGCTGGGTGTGGTGGTGCAAACCTGTAATCCCAACTACTTGGGAGGCTGAGGCAGGAGAATCACTTGAACCCAGGAGGTGGAAGTTGCAGTTAGCTGAGATCATGCCATTGCACTCAAAGCCTGGGCAACAAGAGCGAAAATCCATCTCAAAAAATAATAATAATAAATAAAATAAAAGTGTCCAAATTGATTTGTATACATGTTTACATTTAATATTTTTCAACCTCCCTGATGAAGTAGCTACTATTAACTTCCTTGTATAAATGAAAAAACAGAGGTTAGGAAAGATCAAATAATTAACACAAATTCACCTAGTTAATGGTAGTTGGGACTTTACCCCAGAGCTCCAAATACTAGCACCTAATTCCAGTGCTACACTACCTCTGTGAAACCCTGAAATCTCAGACTCTTTCCACACCCTACTACCCAAGTGCATGGACAGAAGACGGAGCCAGGAAGTCCCCCACCAGCTAGGAAGAGAGAAGCCAGGCACGGTGGCTCACGCCTGTAATCCCAGCACTTTAGGAGGCCAAGGCGGGCAGATCACAAGCTCAGGAGTTCAAGACCAGCCTGGCCAATATGGTGAAACCGTGTCTCTACTAAAAGTACAAAAATTAGCCGGATGTGGTGGTGGGCGCCTGTAGTCCCACCTACTCTGGAGGCTGAGGCAGGACAAATTGCTTGAACCCAGGAGGCAGAGGTTGCAGTGAGCCAAGATCGTGCCAGTGCACTCCAACCTGGACGACAGAGCGAGACTCCATTACAAAAAAAAAAGGAAGAGAGAAGAAAGCTTCACTCCCATGGGCTTAAACTTTCAATTTGCAAAAATTTCCAACACACGCAAAGTAACAAAAATCACATCCTGAACTCACCTGTATCCATCAACCAGCTTCAACACTTATCAACATTCTGCCTTCTTTTATCATTTACACCTGCAACCACTCTGCACCTCCAATCAATCATCATCATCATCATCACCTTTAGTTCTTTCTTAAAGGTAAAATATATATAGATTGAAAAGCACAAATCATAGCTGAACACGTTTGACAGATACACCACATCACCCACATCCCATCACAAGAACATTTCTATCTCCCAGAAAATTCCCTCACATCTATTCCCTGTCACCCCCCTCTCTGGATGAATTAGTCATCTTGCACTACCATAACAAAGTCCCACACACTGGGGGGCTTAAACGATAGCGATTTATTTTCTCACAATCCTGGAAACTAGAAATCTCAGATCAAGCCATTGACAGGTTGGTCTCTTCTGAGGTCTCTCTCCTTGGCATAAAGATGCTGTCTTACCCTGTGTCTTCACATGGTCTTCTCTCTCAGGTGTCCGTGTCCTAACCTCCTCTTGTTTTAAGGATACCAATCATACTGCATCAGGACCCATCCTAATGACCTCACTTTAACCTAATCACCCCTTTCAAAGGCTGGTCTTCAAACACAGTCACATTCTGAAGTACTGGAGGTTAAGACTTCAACATATGGATTTTGGAGAATCACAATTCAGCTCATAACATGGAGAAACGACCATTGTGATTATTTTCACCTTAGTTGCCTGTTTTAGAACTTTCTATCAGTTGAATCATATATTATGTGCACTTTTTTTTTTTTTTTTGACAAGGTCCCACTCTGTTGCCCAGGTTAGAATGTAGTGGTGTGATCTCCACCTCCCATTTGTGTACTGTTTTACATCTGGCCTCTTCCATTCAGTATAATGATGATGAGATCCATTCATGGTGTTGTGCATGTCTGTAATCTGTTCTTCTTTATTGCTGAGTAGCTTTCTGTAGCATGCACATGTTACAATTTATCCATTCTCCTGGTAATGGACATTTTTGATATTTTTAGTATTGGGGTATTTTGAATAAAACTGCCATGACCATTTCTTATACAAGTATCTGTGTGAACATTAAGTGCTCATTTCTCTTGAATAAATACCTAGGACTGGAAATGTTTACTCAATGGATAAGGGTATGTTTAATGTTACAAAGTCAGATCAAACTTCTTTCCAAAGTGCTTGTCCCATTTTACATTCCCACCAGCAAGGTGTGAGAGTTCCGGTTGCTCCACCATCTGTGCTTAATCTTTTAATGCACAATGACCCATTCACCAGGGGGAAAAAAAAAGGGCTCAATCAGTATCCTCAAGTCCAACCAATCCAAAGTAACTCTTTCTGTGACAACCTTGGACAGCACCATTCAGCTCTCCCTTCAAATGAGAACCTGTTCAAGGAGTGTACTTAGTGGACAGCCCCAAGCCCATGCTCCTTTGGGATCTGCCATAGTATTCATGACAAAGCCATGTTCTCCAGTGCTGTTCCCATGCTGGTGATGACAGGGGACTAGAGCCAGGCAATTGTTTCCCAATGGAGGACTCCTCTAATAGGCACTGTTCACATGAGAACTCCCCGTCTGTAAATTTGGAGATTTGTGAATGTCTTGGGATATATCTACTGTGACTATACCCCCTCCCCATGCATGGATTTGCCATAATTGGAAGCAAAGCAAATCAACATCTTTACTGAGTACCTGCTAATTGCAGGGGCTTGTGCTCAATGTGAGGGAGAAACAAAGAAACAGAAAGGCAAGAGACCCAAATTTGACCTCGAATTTGGCCACTAACTCCCTGAGTGACTTTCAGCAAATCCCTGCCCCTCTCTAGGCCTCAGTTTCCCCTTATATACTATGAGAGGTTTGGATGACATAATCTCTAAGGCCTCTTCAGGCCTGATACACCCAAGGTCTCTAAGTAGAAGACAGTTCTCGCTTGGACCATTCGTGTCTCACTGCCCTGCTCCTCTGATGCCACCTAATAACCCCCTGTACTTCACTGTTTGTTGCTTTGACCCCTCGTGCATTGATTCCTATGGAATGACAGGAAGATAGATTGTGACTTTTGCTTAGCAATGGCTCCTATTCACTGTGGTGGCCTCTCTGACATAGATCCTGTCCTTCACCCATTGTTTCAGCAGGAAATGGGACTGGCCCCAGACTTAATCCCAGGAAGTGGGCTCTGATAAGTGTAAGCCATCAGGGATCACTGGCCATGGTAATCCAAATCTAAGCCAACTACCACTTTCCATTTTCCCAAGCACAAGAATTGAGTCAGTCAGCAAAGGACCTAAGGTGAGCCCATTAGAGCTCTTGCTGATGGTGGAGGAAGAGGTCTCTCTCTTGAATGAGAATGAGGAAGCAGGTAGCCCCAGGAAGCCACTGGCTGGTGCTCATATCACTACTGTGGGCAAAATAAAACTCAGAATAAAGGGGACAAATCCAATATGTGGAGGAAAGCAGAAGCAAGTGGAAAATCACAGAGAAACTGAACCTGAGACCCGACCAAACCTAAGCTGAAGGCTGATCTACCTATGGACTCTTTTGTTACTTGCGCCAAAATTCCCTGTAATGGTTAAGCCATTCTTTTTTTTTTTTTTCTGTTCCGTACAACCAGTGGAATGCAAGCTCTGAGAAAGCAAGTGAACTGTCTGTCTTCCTTGCCCTTGCCTAGAATAGCACCTCACACAGTAAGTGCTCAATAATATTTACTGAAAGAATGAATAAGCTGAAACATCTTGGGCTCCAGGAACTTATCATGTGTAAAAGCAGGGACATGAATCTCTATAAAATCTCTATGAAACATTGTTCCTGCCCTCAAGATGCTTCCAGGGTAATCATCAATGTGTGTGTAAGTCAGGGATTGGCAAACTATGGCCCATGGGCCAAATCCAGCCTACTACTGTTTTTATTATAAATAAAGTTTTATTGGTACATGCTCATGCCCTTTTGATTGCCTATTGCCTATGGCTGCTCTTGAGCTACAAGGACGGAGTTGAGCAGTGCAACAGACCATATGGCCCATAAAGGCTTAGAATATATATTATCTGGTCATTTACAGAAGAAGTTTGCCAATGCCTGGTATAAGTCATTTTGAAGCTATCCCTGAGAATGGTGCCTTTCCCATCAGTCTATGATAAATTGTTTAATGGCCATAAATGCCTCCCATCCAAGCATGTAGGCTTCTTTGTAATGTGACTTTGTTACTCCCCACCTTCAGAGGTGGCGTCTATTTCTCAGGCCCCTTGCATCTGGACTGGCATTGTAACTTGCTTTGATCAAATGGATGTGGCAAAAGCGCTGCTGCAGGTGGGCCCCAGGGCCTGGGCTTCCAGAGGTGAAGCAGCTTCTGCCTTTGCTGTCTTGGAAGCCCATCAAGCCACACGAAGGGGTGGCCACACCCCTTATCCTAGTGGAGGAAGGGCACTGAGGTGCCCCAGCTGACAGCCAGCACCAGCTACCAGACACGGGAGTGGGGTCATCTTGGACCTTCCAGCCAAGGCAGCCATCCAGATGATAACAGCCATCTGAAAGAGCCCAGGGGACACCAACAAAGGAACCATACAACTGACCCCAAGAATTGTGAGAAATACAACTGACCCCAAGAATTGCTGTTGCTGGCTGGGTGTAGTGGCTCATGCCTGTAATCCCAGCACTTAGGGAGGCTGAGGCAGGCGAATCATTTGAGATCAGGAGTTTGAGACCAGCCTGGCCAACACAGTGAAACCCCATCTCTACTAAAAATACAAAAAAAAAAAATTAGCCTGGACGTGGTGGCACACACCTGTAATCTCAGCTACTCGGGAGGCTGAGGCAGGAGAATCACTTGAACCCAGGAGGCAGAGGTTGCAGTGAGCCGAGACCACGCCACTGCACTCCAGTCTAGGTGACAGAGTGAGACTCCGTCTCAAAAAAAAAAAAAAAATACTGTTGCTTTAAAAAGCCACTGTGTTTGGAGGTGGCTTGTCACTAGCAACAGATTACTGGAACCCAGCCTCTTTCCCATCTGGCATCCCCCACCAAGATCCCACCAGAGCCAGGGCTATGGCACGATTTAGAACTGCGTGGGTGCCTGCAGTTTCTCTCAGGTGAGAAAACAGAGGCCCGGGGGTGCCTCCCTAGGCTAGGGACAAAGCCAGAAGCCTCATCTCTTGCCACCTTGTGTGAGATTCTTTCCTCCACCATGTGTCTCAGACTCCTTAGATTCTGAAGGAGTGGTCCCCTCACTGGTGCTCCATTGTTCCCTGGACAAAAAACCAACCAGACCCAGCTGTGCCACTTAACAAAGATGTTGGTGACCTTGTTAAAAGATGACAACAAACCCATGCCATGGACTCCCATTCTTTACTTTCCATCACAGACAAGAGAGCCCAGCTGTGTGATGACAGCTGTGCAAATCTTGTTCCTACTGGAGGGACAAGCCTCCCAGGCCTTTGGGTGCCCACAGAAGCTCCCTGCTGTGGGGAGCAATACTAGGATGAAAATAGCACAGGGTCTGTCAGAAAAGTGTCCCTTTCTCCTGGGGGACTCCCTGGTCCTCACCACCACCTGCAGGCTCTAGGCCACCCGCACTAGCTCAAGCAAAAGCCTTTCTGTTGAGGGAATGGGAGGTCAAGGTCCCAGGGTCAGCCTCCCAGCAAATCATGCCCTTCCAGGCCCGCCCACCACCAGCCCCAGGTCCTCAGCTTCCTTTCAGCCTTTCCTGGGTGCCATCTCCCTCGGACCACAGGGCCTTTGCACAGGCTGTTCCTCCATTTAAACTCCCTCTACTTCTTTCTCTACCTGGGGAACTTTTTGAGATCCCTGGTCAATCATTTCTTCCACAGAGAAGCCCTTACTGACCCCCTGCCCAGAAGAGACAGCCCCATGAAACACTCTCATAGCCCCGTGAAACTTTTTTTTTTTTTGAGACAGAGTCTCACTCTGTCACCCAGGCTGGAGCGCAGTGCCACAATCTTGGCTAACTGCAACCTCTGCCTCCCGGGTTTAAGCAATTCTTCTGCCTCAGCCTCCCAAGTAGATGGGACTACAGGCCTGCACCAACACACCCAGCTAATTTTTGTATTTTTAGTAGAGACAGGGTTTCACCATATTGGCCAGGCTGGTCTCAAACTCCTGGCCTCGTGATCCGCCCACCTCAGCCTCCCAAAATGCTGGGATTACAGACGTGAGCCACTGCACCTGGCCCACTCCGTGGAACTTTCTATCAAGCTACTTACCTCTATTTGTAAGTGTCCATTCAGTATGTAATGAGCAATATCTGTCTCCCCACTGGACTGTAAACTCCATGAGGGCAGGAACCACACCTGGTTTTGCTCTCTGATGGATGCCCACCACATACTAGGTCCTCAATATAGTTTATTGACTCAAGAAGCAATTAATTCTTCCAGGAATAAGGTTATCCCATTTTGCTTAGAAATCCTTAAAGGTCTGAGGGAAGCAACACAAGGCTGAGTGATGAGATGTAGCAGATAAGGGCCCTCAGCACAGTGCCACCATGTAGGGCATTAACAAATGAGATTCATTTGTTCTGCCATTTTTATTGTTAGGATAATGATGATGATGGTGGTGGTGATGATGATGATGGTGGTGGTGGTGTTAGTGGTAATGATTGTGATGGTGATGACAGTGATAGTAATGGTGAGTATGATGATGGTAATTTCATGATGATTATGATGGTGATAATGGTGATGGTGATGATGATGATGGTGATGGTGATATTGACAGTGATTATGATGATGATAATTGTGATGGTGAAATGGTGATGGTGATGGTGAAGATGATGATGGTGATGGTAACGGTAATGATGATGATGATGGTGATGGTGATAATGATGATGGTGACGGTGATGATGGTGATGTTGATGGTGATAATTATGGTGATGGTGACTATAATGATGCTGATGGTGATGATGACAGTGATGTTGATGGTGATGATAATGGTGATGAGGATGATGATGTGGTGATTTTATTAGTCCATTCTCACATTGTTATAAAGGAATACCTGAAACTGAGTAATTTATAAAGAAAAGAGATTCTGTAGGCTGTACAAGAAGTATAGTGGCTTCTGCTTCTCAAGAGGCCTCAGGAAACTTAAATTGTTGGGAAAAGGGCTTGTGGGGTGCCTGTATAAACTGGCCATAAAAATATAGGACAATAAGTTGTGAAAAGCCACACAAGGCCTCTGAGAAGGAAAGCCTCCTAATTGCCACCATGTTCTCATGCTCAGAGCGAGACCTGCTCTCTTATCTGTAAACACTGTGTTCAAGGAGAAAGACACTCCTTTGAAGCACTGGAATGTGGACAGACGTGCAGGCTCCTAGTTAAGCCCACTCCCACTAGCTACTCTCCGATAAATTAAAGATACACTGAGCACAAAGGAGATTCATTTAAATCGCTATTGCTATAAATTACGCCTACGATGCACTGCCACCCTTTCACTGTTTCGCCCTGAACATCTGCTTCTTAGATCTAAGTAACTGTACTCAATAAATAGTGTGGAGACCAGAGCTCTGAGCCTTTTGCAGCCTCCATTTTGCAACTGGTCCCCTGGCTCCCACCTTTATGAACTCTTAACCTGTCTTTTCTCATTCCTTTGTCGCCACCGGACTTTGGGTACCCTACGGGTGGTGTTGAGGCTGGTCCCCAACATTCTGGTGCCCAACGTGGGGCCTGAAAGAATCTAGTGAAGGAACACTCAAGTGTGCGAAACAGAGGACCAACAGACAAAGGACTCCCAAGGACGAAAAAGTTTTAAGCTCTGCAGGTAAGCGGGGCACTCGGAGAAAGCTAGGGACACAAATGGGACAAACTGAAAGTAAGCACGCCATGTATTTGAGCTTGCTACGGCAGCTCTTGAAGCATGGTGGGGTAAAAGTTGATATGGAAAATCTTATGGATTTGTTTCATGCTGTGGAACAATTTTGCCCTTGGTTCCCAGAACAGGGAACTTTGGAATTAAAAGATTGGGAAAGAGTTGGAAAGGACCTTAAAGGAGCACATAGAAAGGGAAAGGAAATCCTTTGCCTGTTTGGTCAGTTTGGTCATTGGTGTGTGCAGCACCAGAGCCTTTTCAGACAGATCATGAGGCTGAGTCAGAGGAGGAGAGAGAGGAGTTTAATGATCAGGACTCTGAACCACCTCTACCAAGTACTAACAAAAAGGAGGGTCCAGAGATGATTTCTCCCAATCCCCCTAGTCTCCCTAAACCTACTCAGAAAATTGTTCAGCCTGTGGCTCCTTCAGAGGAATGTCTGGAATGGCCACCTCCTCCTCAGCCAAGTGAGTGCAGGGGGAGGGAGCCCAAGACTCAGCTCGCCATGCCCATTATTGCCTGACCAGCAGTTCATTATGGAGAGGGGGAAATTCAGGCTCGTCCTGCAGTTCACTATGGAGAAGGGGCCATACAGGCTTCCATTCGTCAGTCACGAGAAAGTGGGGACATGGAGACTTGGTAGTTTCTGGTGACTATAATGCTGCCTCAGCAGGCTGGGGGGCACGCTCACGCTCACTAGGGACCTTTTCCTTTTAAAAGATTAAAACAAGCAATAGGGCAGTATGGACCTAACTCACCTTATGTTCAGACCTTATTACAGGCTGTGGCTTATGACAAATGTCTGTGCCCCTATGATTGGGAGACATTAGCTTGGTCTACCTTATCCCCTTCTCAATTTTTACAATTTAAGACTTGGTGGACAGATGAAGCCACTGATCAGGTGCGTAGAAATGCTAGATCTCAGCCTCCTGTTAACATTACCTCTGATCAATTGCTTGGAATAGGACAAGCCTGGGGTACAATAGAACAACAGATAGTGATGAATGATGAAGCCATTGCATAAATCAGATCAGTGTGTATGAGGGCCTGGGACAAGATTCAGGATCCCAGTGTTACATATCCCTCCTTTAATTCAGTCAGACAGGGCCCTAACGAACCTTACCCGGACTTCATTGCCTGCCTACAAGATGCAGCTCAAAAGGCTATCTTGGATGCACATGCCCGAGAGACAATTGTCCAACTATTGGCATTTGAGAATGCTAATTCTGAGTGCCAGGCGGCCATTAGACCTGTCAAAAGAAAAGCACCAAAAGACAGGGTATTAAGTCAATATATTAAAGCCTGTGATGGCATCGGAGGACATGTATACAAAGCTAACCTCCTAGGCCAGGCAATGGCAGGTTTAAAAGTTGGAAATAACACACACAAGTTCTCAGGGTCCTGTTAAAATTGTGGACAAATGGGACACACTAAAAAACAATGTAAGAAGGGTCAAAACAACAAAAACACACAATAACTTTTCCTCAGCCCAAAGAGCTGAATTACAGGCAGTGACTACAGTATTAAAAGATTTTAATCAGCCAGTTAACATTCTTTCAGACTCAGCTTATGTTGTGCAAGCTACTCAGCATATTGAAACTGCCTTCATTAAATATATTATTGATGAACAGCTTTATCAATTGTTCAACTCTTTAGAAACAACTGCGCATACTCAGGATTTTCCTTTCTATATAACTCATATCTGAGCACATACCAATCTCCCAGGATGCTTGACTGAGGCTAACGAGCAAGCTGACTTGTTGGTTTCCCCCATACTTACTGATGTCCAAAGTTTCCACTCATTAACACACCTTAACGCAGCAGGACTTAAAAACAAATATCAAATTATGTGGAAACAGGCCAAGGACATTGTACAACATTGTCCTCAGTGCCAGGTACTGCAACTATCCCATCAAGAAACTGGTGTTAACCCTCGAGGGTTGACACCTAACATGATCTGACAAATGGATGTCACCCATGTTGCTGCATTTGGCAAATTTTCTTATGTCCATGTGATCATAGATACATATTCTCATTTTATATGGGCTACTTGCCAAACCAGCAAGACTGCAGCACATATAAAAAGACACTTGCTTTCCTGTTTTGCTGTTGTAGAAATTCTACAAAAATTAAAAACAAACAGTGGACCAGGCTACTTTAGTAAATCTTTCCAAACATTTTTAAAGCAATAGAGCATTGAACATAGTACGAGTATCCCCTATAATTCTCAAGGGCAAGCGATTGTTGAGCGAGCCAATCGAACCTTAAAAATGCAATTACATAAACAGAAAATAGAGGGAGATAGGGAAAATTCCACCCCTCATATGCAATTACAATTGGCTCTTGTTACCTTAAATTTTTTGACCATCTCCCGGAATCACATGACTAGAGCAGCTGAACAGCATTTAACAGGACAGAAGGTAAATGTTCATGAGGGAAAACCCGTGTGGTGGAAGGACTTTAAAACAAAGTCCTAGGAAAGAGGGAGACTTATAACATGGGGAAGAGGGTTTGCTTGTATTTCCTCAGGAGAAAACCAGCTTCCAGTTTAGGTACCTACAAGACATCTTAAACTCTACCATGAGCAAAATTCCAAAAAAGAGAAAAGGATTTTGGAACCAAGATCTCCACCTCCCAGCATGCCTGATGGCTCGAATGAACGATTCAGCCGACCGGATGAAGACCAACAAAACCCATCAATCAAGCCCACCGACTTGAGGACAGATCAAGAGGCTGACTCAGCTTGCAGGAAAAACCGAAAAGCACAACAAAAACCACTAACCGCAAGTAACCTGATGGTGGCTATAATTGCAGTAATTACTATGGCGGTAAGTCTCCCTGTGGCTACAGCAGACCAAAATTATACCTATTAGGCCTATGTCCCATTTCCGCCTTTAATTAGGCCTGTCACATAGTTGGAATCCCCAGTTGAGGTTTATATTAATGATAGTGTTTGGATGCCTGAGCCTACAGACACTCGTGGGCCCTCTCACTCAGAGGAGGAAGGAATGTTAATAAATGTGTCCATGCGTTATCAGTTCCCCCCTCTTTGCGTAGGGCTGGCTATCGGTTGCTTAAAAGCCTACTGACAACATTGGCTAGTTAAAATTCCAGGTCATAATCAAAGATCGGTATCCTATCATTTATTTTCTGGATGGAGCCCAGATCATTCACAAAGTTCCGTTCAATTAAAACAGTTCAAGCCCAGAAAAGAGAGGTGTCAACAACCTCAACAATGGTCAAAGAATTTAGAAATATTGATTTGGAAAAATTGCATCTCTGATCACGCTGTGGTACTACAAAATAATTTCTATGGAATTGTCACTGATTGGTCCCCTAAGGGGACCTTTGCAGTTAATTGTACCAATGAGAATAATAGATGCAAGACAGGACTAAAACAGAAACTATACAATCAAAAAGATGACACTATTTCCACTAAAAAATGTGCCCAGTTTCCCATAACTTGGACCGATTTTGGTGCAGCCGGCCCACATCCTAAAACGTTTAATCCAATAATGGGCCCTGAATATCCCAAATTATGGAAGTTAATGGCCCAATCTCATACTCAGGTTTAGGAAGAAAAATATTATCTTAAAAAAAAAGTGAGAGACTTCAATTTGTGTATCAGTTTTCTTCCAACCGAATGGTGCCCATTCAAAGTTGTGTCAAGCCTCCTTTTATGTTGATGGTCGGAAATATTGATATTCGACCTAATTCTCAAACTATTACTTGTCAAAACTGTCGCCTTTTTACCTGTATTGATTCCATATTTGATGTAAAAACATCTGTGTTGCTGGTGAAGGCTAGAGAAGGAGTTTGGATACCGGTTTCCCTCAACAGACCTTAGGAAGCCTCTCCTTCCATTCATATCATCACAGAAATGTTAAAAAGTGTGTTTACCAGAACAAAAAAAATCATTTTTACCCTTAGAGCAGTCATTATAGGCCTTATCGCAGTCACAGCTACTGCTGTGGCTGCTAGAATTGCTTTACACTCCTCTGTTCAAATTGTAAAATATGTAAATAATTGACAAAAGAATTCCTCAAAATTGTAGAATTCTCAGACCTGGATAGACCAACAATTGGCAAACCAAACAAATTATCTTAGACTGTTATTTAGATAGGAGATCATATAATGAGCTTAGAGCATCGATTGCAAATGCAATGTAATTGGAATACTTCTGATTTCTGCATAACTCCCCATTCGTATAACGCTACTCAAAATCATTAGAAAAAAGTTAGACATCATCTGGAAGGAAAGAATAAAAATTTAACATTAAATATAGCCAAATTTAAGGAACAGGTTATCAAAGCATCTCAGGCTCATTTAACTCTCCTGCCTAGGACTAACACTCTCACTGGAGCTGCTGATAGACTTTCAAATGTAAACCCTCTTAAATGATTTAAGACCATTGGAGGATCAACTATTGCAAATTGTGCTTTAATGTGTATCTGTTTATACTGTTTGCTTTTAGTCTACAGATGCGAAAGATGCCTCTGAAAAAAAAACCACACACCACGAATAAGCCATAATAGCAATGGTGGTTTTAAAAAAGAAAAAAGGGGGGCATGTTGGGAAAAGGGCTTGTGGGGTACCTGTATAAACTGGCCATAAAAATATAGGACAATAAGTTGTGGAAAGCCACTAGAGGCCTCTGAGGAGGAAAGCCTCCTAATTGCCATCATGTTCCCACGCTCAGAGCGAGACCTGCTCTTTTATCTGTAAACACTGTGTTCAAGGAGAAAGACACTCCTTTGAAGCACTGGAATGTGGCCAGATATGCCGGCTCCTAGTTAAGCCCACTCCCACTAGCTACTCTGATAAGTTAAAGATATACTGTTTGAGCACAAAGTAGATTCATTTAAACCACTATTGCTATAAATTATGCCTATGATGCACTGCCACCCTTTCACTGTTTTGCCCTGAACATCTGCTTCTTAGATCTAAGTAACTGTACTCAATAAATAGTGTGGAGACTAGAGCTCTGAGCCTTTTGCAGCCTCCATTTTGCAACTGGCCCCCTGGCTCCCACCTTTATGAACTCAACCTGTCTTTTCTCATTTCTTTGTCGCCACTAGACTTCAGGTACTGTACAGGTGGTGAAAATTGACACTAATTTTCAGTTGTTTAGAAGGTAACTCCTCAGTGATTCATTGTTTCGGCTCTCGTAACCCAGGCCAGGAGAGCCAGGGGCTGCCAGGAGATCAAAAGGAAACGGTGAACAAAGGTCTCCCTTTTCACGAGACCATGACTCACAGCTGCTAGGGGAATGGTATTAAATCATTAGAAAACAGCACTAAGGGAATTGTACTAAACCATTAGAAACTGTCCCCATGATCCAATCACCTCCCATCAGGCCCCACCTCCAGCATTGGGATTACATTTCAATGTGAGATTTGGGTAGGGACACAGATAAAAACCATATTAATGATATTGATGGTGATGAGGATGGTGATCGCGATGGCAATGGTGATGATGATGGTAATATTGATGGTGTTGACAATGGTGATGATGATGATGATGATGGTGGTGGCTTCTAAACTAAAAGGGAGAAGTTTATACTAAGAAAAAAAGATATCACTGAGAGGCTGGGCCCTATTCCCTCCACTCACCTCCACCCTAACAACCCTCCATCATGAAAGTTAAAACCTGTCAAGTAGGGACAGTAATCCCATCAAAGTGCTGGGAGCCCTGGCCAGGCCACATGCTATACCCCAGTGGGAGTAAGTGCCTTGAGCTCCTGGGGCATCTGCTTCCTCTGTGGCCACGGAAAGGAGAAAAGGAGGGACCCAATATTTATGGCTCCCAGGCAAGGCCTCCTGCAACAGCTTTACACATTTCATTTCCATTTCTTCTGGTCTACAACCTTGAGAGGACAGTCTAGTTATCTCTATTTTATGGATGATGAAGCTTGGCTCAGAGAAGTGATGAGACTGGCCAAGATCACACAGCCCCTAAGTGCAGAAGCCATCACTCAAGCCCTGGTCTTGCTGATGCTTTCTACCGCATTGTGCCAATGGGTGGAGACCATAAAATCAATTACCTTTCCCCAAATGTCTGAACTGTCCTCCAAGAATAAGTCCTACCAACACTCCAGCTTCAAACTTCAACTGAGAGCACCTCCGCCTGGAAGCTTGCCTGGCTTTTTCTGCTTGGCTCTGGCCCTATAGTCTTTACTTTTCTGCTACAGGTATAGACCTGCAGGGACTTGGTGGAGCCCTGTCCTAGCCAGGCCAGGATTCAAAATGGGTCACAAAAAGGATCATCTCAGAAACCTGGCCCTTCCTGGGAAACACCCCTTATGCCACCACAGGAATGGCTGTGGGCCAAACCTCCTAGGGAATCGACGCTAATTTTCAGTTGTTTAGAAGGTAACTCCTCAGTGATTCACTGTCTGGGCTCTCATAACCCAGGCCAGGAGAGCCAGGGGCTGCCAGGAGATCAAAAGGAAATGGTGAACAAAGGTCTCCCTTTTCAGGAGACCATGACTCACAGTTGCTAGGTGATCCTGGGCAGGTGGACTCACCTCTGACCCCTTCTCCCCACAAGTCTTCTCTGAAGCAGGGTGAGAAGAGCCCAGCATGAAGAGAGTCCCAGGAGGAGTTATTAGCAGGAAATGAATGGGAGGGGCAGGAGACAAGGGTTTCCTGGGCTTTACTCTTATTTATTTTTTTCTGAGACTGAGTCTCACTCTATCGCCCAGGCTGGAGCGCAGTGGCGTGATCTCGGCTCACTGCAACCTCCTCCTCCCAGGTTCAAGCAATTCTCCTGCCTCAGCCTCCTGAGTAGCTGGGATTACAGGCGTACACCATCACACCTGGCTAATTTTTGTATTTTCAGTAAAGATGGGGTTTCACCATGTTAGCCAGGCTGGTCTCGAACTCCTGACCTCAAGTGATCCACCTGCCTTGGCCTCTTAAAGTGCTATGATAACAGGCGTGAGCCACCATGCCCGGCCGATAAAAGGTTTTTAACACAAGAGTATTAACACTCAGCGCTCCTCTCCTTACTCCAAAACAAAACCTCCCCAGGCCTCTATCCTCCGGCTGGTTGGGGTCAGGGAATTTGTGTCGGGATTCCTTCCAGCCTGTAGGGTGAGACCCAGACTCAGTGGGTTTAGTCTCCTCTCCTGGAAGGGAGGCTGGCTCCAGGCCCTAGACCAGCTCCTGAAGCCTGGAGCCCGCTGGTTAGGCCCAGGGTTGCAGTACACCGGTTGTCAGGGACCCTGGGCACATCGGCCTTTGTGGGCTCTTCCTCCATATATTAAATGTTATGACTGTGTTGGTTTGAAGACAAATATAATCCAGATGGGATGGTACTCGTTTTCTCCTACTTTTATAAGAAATTAACACATTCTGTTAGGGTTAAAAGTAGCGTGGGTGCTAGGCACCACCTCCACTTCATGCTGGATGAGTTGGCCCAGGTGAAGCCCTTTATGTTGCCTGGGTTTAAATTCTAGCTCATCACTTATGCATGTGCCTCAGTTTCCTCCTCTGTAAGATGGGGATGACTGCAGCGCCCACATGATAGGGCTGTGGTCCTGCTTGAAAGGGGCTCGGCACAGCGCCTGGTGCATAGCAAGTACTTGGTGAGGGCTGGCTGCCTGGTTGCGTGTGAGTTTTCCATCCTCCTGTGCGGGAGGCAAGAGGGACACCTTCTATTCTCATAAGACAGGCAGGAAAACTGAGGTTCCAAGCAAGGGAAAGGACCTGCCCATTGCCGCCTAATATGCAGTGGAAACAGGACTCCAAGTCCGCAGACCCAGCGACTCCCAGGCCCTGAACGGTGACGGAGGTGCACAGTCAGTGATCCCAGTCACAGACCAGAGCAGGAGGGTCAGGGAGGGGAAGAGCTAGGCCAGGCCAGGGCCTCCTGCCTCCGGTTCTGCCTGGGTGGAAACTCAGACACAGGACGGACTTGGCCCTGGGCACCTCCAGGCTGTGAGAACCGAGGTTTTTCAGCCTCTCTGAGTCTCGGTCAAGTGGAGATGAGGAAAAGATACCAAGAATGACAAGAACCTGGCACAGCCCGTGCCTCACAGCCTGGTCAATGGATGACTTTTTGGAAAGGGTGGGCAATGGGAAAGGTGTGAGTAGAAAGAGCCACGAGATTGCCCGCCATCCCCCACTCTGCCTGGAAGCAGAGCCCACAGGCCCCAGCTGGCCCCTCCCCAAGGACTCGGCCAAAGTGTCAGACCTGGGAGAATCGTTGCATCACTGGGCACTCACGGGTTAATGATAGGGAGTGGACAGGACCTGGGTATTTAATTAGGAGGCTCCCTGAGATCAGAGGTGACCCTGCTGCTTTCTTCTGCTGCCTTTTGTGCTCCTTGTGCACCTCCCTTCCCCCCAACCTGGGATGAAACCTCCCCACGTGCTGGTGTTCCTTTGCCTCCTGGGTAAGTGGTCTTTATGAACTTCAGCCTTCTCCTGCTCCATCTGGCAACCCCAAGCTCCATGGATGCCCCTGAGCCTGGCCCTACCGAGGGCGTGGCGGATGCCAAACACTGGAGGTTGCCCCCATCCTGCAACCAGGGTGACCCTGAGGCCAGTTTTGCCTGAGCCAGCGGTGGCTGGAGCAGAGGGGAGGAGAATGCAGGCTGGGAGGGGTGAGGGGCATGGGCCAGGGACTGGCGCGTCGTGGACGGCACACCCTGGGCTCCTTCTCCTACCCTAGCTTCCATGTTTGGCTCCAACCTGCCGAGGTGGGCAGGATTCAGCCCCAAGGCTGAGTCAGGAGCACTGGGAGGAAGTCAGGGAGGTCAGCTGAGGTGGTCAGGAGACAGGTCCAGTGCCATCTGATGAGACTTTTGGGGACAGAGTTCCTGGCTAAGGGCCGACACCTGGGGAGGACTGGGGGCTGGTGGGGAGCCCCTGGAAGGGGTGAACGAGTGATATCGTAGTAGACAGAAGAGTGGGAGGGGACATTGGAGGGGCCGACACACTGGAGGTGAGGACTAGGGGATGAAGGTGCAAAGGATGTCGTTGGCAATATTATTGCTTATTACCATGGTTGTTGTTGAGAGTGGGTTGCTTTGGGGAGGTGAGCTTAACTGAACAACTGGAGAGATGCCTGTGATCAGATTTGAGGGGACATCAGGGGAAGTTGGCTGCAGAGGGTGGAGCCCTCCGTCTCCACAGTGGCTCTGGTCACCGGGAACCTGGTCCAGTTTGGGGTGATGATCGAGAAGATGACAGGCAAGTCTGCCTTGCAGTACAACGACTATGGCTGTTACTGCGGCATCGGTGGCTCCCACTGGCCGGTGGACCAGACTGACTGGTGAGGAGGCGGCCTGCAGGGGGACACCCATGGGGATGGAGGAGCTGGGGGACCCTGGGAGGATCCCAGGAGACGAGGGGGAGCCTGGGGGCACATGGAAAATTCAGGCTGATCTCTCCTCTGGGCTGCTTTGGGCTCAGGGCCCCCAAGCAGCCCCTGGCCCAGCCCAGCCTGGCTCACAGGTCCCTCCAGGTCAACCATGACCCTTACAGGTGCTGCCACGCCCACGACTGCTGCTACGGGCGTCTGGAGAAGCTGGGCTGTGAGCCCAAACTGGAAAAGTATCTTTTCTCTGTCAGCAAACATGACATTTTCTGCGGTAGGTGGAGAGCCCGGAAGTGACCCAGACACCCTGTGGTGAGGTGGGTGGAGGCAGGTTAAGACAGCAAGCCCCTCCTGATGGTGACCTTGGGCCTTATCAGAGCCAGACCTTGGGCTGGAGGCATGGGGTTTCCCGTCACCATGTAACAGTGGAGACCCAGATGTTCACCGGGTACCCAGGCCAGAGAAGCCCGTACCCCATCAGTGCAGCCTCAGCCCCAGGTATCTCCCTACTCACAGACACCTCCCAGCTCCAGCCTCTGGAAAGAGGAGGAGAGGGGGCTAAGCTGAGCCAGGGCCCAGAGGAGCTGGACTCAGGCACCCTCCCAAGGCCTCAACAGGAGCTAAAGGTGAAGTCCTTAGGACAGAACGAGCTGGGGCTTTGACTGGGGACAGCAGATGCTGTTTCCAAAGGCTGACTTTTCACTGGGACTGTCAGGCTAGACCCATTTGCTCAGCTTTGCCATGTCCAGTGCCCATTTGGACCAATTAGCTTTCCTTCAGTCCCAGGCCCGGGCAAGCAGCCTAAACCAAGTGAGAGTGTGGAGGGACCCCACATGAGAGAGCCAAGCTTTCTCCCTGCCACCAAGCCAGGAGCAGCCTGAAAGAAGGGCAGGGCCTGGTGGGCGGATGGCGCAGCGAGGAAGGATTCAGGAGGTCGCCTAAGACTCAGCTCAGGTCTCTAAATTCTGTCCTGGGGGCGGGGCAGAGCTGGCTCCATTTCCTCTGCAGCCATCCACTCAGCAGGGCAATGTGCCAGGTGCTGAGTGTCTGTCGCTGGGAGTCCATGCAAGGCAGGAGCAGCCACCTGCCAGGATCAGGGCTGAGAGGAGGAGGCAGGTGGGTGGAGACACAAGTTCTGGATTCTACCCAGAGCGTCACCTTCCACCTGTCTGTGACTTTGGACAAGTGATGTAATCCCTGGAAAGCCTCTGTTTCCTCATCTATAAAACGGAGAGGCTTATACCCACTTCCCCAGCTCAGTCCAGCTGCTGGAAAGAGCCCTCCAAAAGAGGCTGACCGGCTCGGCATTAAGAGTCCCTTCCAACCCTGGGTGTTGCTGACATAGCAGGTGTGGGCAAAGCCCTGACGGAAGACGAAGGCTCACCTTCAAGAGGGGAAATGAGGCACCTGGCCTGAGCTGTGAGATACAGTCATGGGGACAAAAGGGAGCCAGAGCCACTGCAGGCAGAGGTGACAGAGGCAGCGGCAGTGGAGAGAGGAAGAGCCTTCTGGGCCCCTACAGAGCTGATGCCAGCTGGCTCTAGGAAGGGCAAGTCAGGGTAGAAGTCTGACTCCCAGGCTGGGTATGGGCAGAAAACTGGGCTCTATCCACTCTGATGAGGACAGGCAGAGGGCCCTGAGCAGACCCCAGCTTTGGTCCCAGTGGCTTCCAGCTGGGCCCACGCCACTCTGGGGCACATATAGCCATCAGATTGAGTTGCTGTCATTTCAGAGCTGTCCTCTCTGCTTGATGGCCACAATCCGCCATCAGCAACGCATCACACATCAGTGCAGGAGTTGCCTAGAAATCCCCCTGGCTGGGGGCAGTGAGAGTTAGCGAACCGCGTGGTGTCCGTAAGGCCGGAGAGAGCTAAGGGCAGTCAGCGTGGGCTTGGGAGAGCAGGGACGGACAGCGAGGGCAAGCTTCCAGCTTCCCTGGTGTCCTGAGCCACAGTGCGCCCCGCCCTTGTCTCGTCTCACCCATCCCTGAAACAACCCGGGAGCTTGGGCTCCCAACAGCATGGAGTTGGTCCAGGTCAAGAACGTGGACCCAGGAGCAGCCACGAGCTGTCCCACGTGGGTCCTAAGCTTCTGTGGTCCCTAACTCACTTTGTCCCATCCAGCCGGCAGGACCACCTGCCAGCAGCTGACCTGCGAGTGTGACAAGAGGGCTGCCCTCTGCTTTCGCCGCAACCTGGGCACCTACAACTGCAAATATGCCCATTATCCCAACAAGCTGTGCACCGGACCCACCCCGCCCTGCTGAGGCTATGCTTGGCCTCCTCCTTGTGCCTGGAGGTCCCACCTCGGGCTGCTGTAGTCCCAAGCCTGGGGAACATTGGCACCAAAGGCCCCCCCTTTGGAAAATTCCTTTCCTGCAAACTCATCCCTGCTTGAGAGCTCAGAGATATGTCCTGGACCATCACTAGCCTCCCAGGCTACCCCTTCTCTGTAGAAAGAACCCTTCCCCAAGAGCCATGGACCCTTCAGCATCCGGAAGACTGTCACCAGCTTCTGGGATCTCAGCTCCCTCTTCTGAATAAGTGAATAATGTTTTCCCATAATTCTAACGTTGAGTCTCAAATTCTGTCAATCATTCTAGAATTTAATTCACTAGAGTTTCATTCATACATTAATTTTCTGATCACCTACCTTGTGCTGACAGCATGCACTGGAATCAGTGGGAACAAGTCTGACATGGGTGGCCCTGCCTGCAATTCCAGCATTAAATTCTTTTAATTTTCCATGACAGTAAGTTTCTGTGTTTTTTTGTTTTTTGTTTTTTTGAGACAGAGTCTCGCTCTGTCACCCAGGCTGGAGTGCAGTGATGCAATCTCTGCTCACTGCATGCTCCGCCTCCTGGGTTCACACCACTCTCCTGCCTCAGCCTCCCGAGTAGCTGGGACTACAGGCGCCCACCAGCACGCCTGGCTGATTTTTTTGTATTTTTAGTAGAGACAGGGTTTCACCGTGTTAGCCAGGATGGTCTCGATCTACTGATCTCATGATCCATCCGCCTCTGCCTCCCAAAGTGCTGGGATTACAGGTGTGAGCCACCGCGCCCGGCCCTGTGACTCTCTTTTTCTAACATTCTACAATCTTATCCAAGATAATGCAGTTTCTGGAAGGAATATTTCTGGCCATATGGCTTAATGTGAAAAGCATGAAAAATACCAACCTAAAAATATTGTCCCCACTGTGTATCAGGCCTCAAATCCCCAACACTGGCAAAGATTGGTTAAGAGTGAGAAGCAGCTCTAGATCGTCTTATCCACACCCATTCTTTGATAGACAGGCCCCTGGGGGCCAGAGAGGGGATGTTCTACCTGAGGGGGTGTCCCCACTCCCTGGCCCTTCATTTCTTCATGAAGTTGTCATCAGCCACCCACGTTCCAGTATGGCCATGTTAACCAGGCCTGCTGGTTGTCATCTTGGAAAGACCAGAGTGCCCAGGGCCGTTCAGCTGTGAGGACGCAGGAAGAGGAGGAGGAAAGGGTTCAGCATCGAGGGCCGACTCCAACCTCCTGATTCTGAAGCCATGAAGAATGTAATGCACTCAAGGATTCCCACCAGGAGGAATGCAGCCTATTCTGGAAGCAATCTATTTCAGCAGATGTTACTTCTAAAGATAGAATTACCTACTATATGCTGATGAAATCTTACAGGACTGGGATTCGCCTGCTCAATGACAGAGCACTTGCCAATGCATTGCACAGGGCAAAGCTCACAGTGGACACTCAACAAATGACCGCTCCCTTCACCCTTCCCAGGGCCTGTGCACAGCGTTCAGGACCTTGAGGGCAGAGAGGAGAGCAAAGAAAATCAAAGGGATAGCTGGTCGTGGTGGCTCACACCTGTAATCCCAACACTTTGGGAGGCCAAGGCGGGCGGATCACCTGACGTCGAGAGTTCGAGACCAGCCTGACCAACGTGGAGAAACCCAGTCTTTACTAAAAATACAAAATTAGCCAGGCATGGTGGTGCATGCCTGTAATCTCACCTACTCAGGAGGCTGAGGCAGGAGAATCGCTGAACCTGGGAGATGGAGGTTGCGGTGAGCCAAGATCGTGCCATTGCTCTCAAAAAAAAAAAAAAAGAGAGAAAATCAAAGGGATGTATCGCTGTGTGACCTTTAAAAGGTGAAGAAGCTCTGTGCTAGCGAAAGGAAGGAGGAGAAGAAAGGGAGGACTCAAATCCTCAGCCAAGTATCACCAGAAGACCATGTCTTAAAGCAAAAACGGCCTGTGTGGGGGAAGAGCGCAAACCTCCTTTGCAGGAAAAGTGGTCCTGAGGCGCCCTCTGGTGTCCATTTCATTCAGGCCACTAGGGAGAAACCTGTGCTTGGCTTAAACCTCGATTTCTCGGTCCCCTCACATTTTCATAAATAAATATACTGAGAAAATGCCAAAGGCGGCCATACAACCAATTGAGGATGACGGCCACTGCAGAAACAGGAAACACAGGGAGAAGGAGCTGACAGGGGCAGATTAGAGAGAGGTGACACCCTGGGCATGATGGTTTTAAGGTACCAACGGGACACCTACCTGATGATCTTACAGTTGTATAACTGTCCAACAAAACAAACATTGAAACTTAGGAGCAAGATTCCAGCGCAGCCTGCTGTGACCCCTGCCCCAACCCACCCACCCAAACCAAGCTGTCTTTTGGCCACAGACCAGCTTTTACCCTTTTCTTTCCCAGGGCTCAATAAATGTTTGTTTTTGGGGGTTTTTTTGTTTTTGTCTTTGATACGGAGTCTCGCTCTGTCGCCCAGGCTGGAGTGCAGTGGTGCGATCTCGGCTCACTGCAAGCTCCGCCTCCCGGGTTCATACCATTCTCCTGCCTCAGCCTCCCCAGTAACTGGCACTACAGGTGCCTGCCACCACGCCCGGCTAATTTTTTGTATTTTTAGTAGAGATGGGGGTTTCACCGTGTTAGCCAGAATGGTCTCGATCTCCTGACCTCGTGATCTGCCTGCCTCAGCCTCCCGAAGTGCTGGGATTACAAGCGTGAACCACTGCGCCCGGCCAATAAATGTTTGATGACGGCATCAAGGGGCCTGCTTAAATCCTGTTTGCTTATATGTGCATTTCTAGAGAACAATCACTTGATACCCAGCAGCAGACTTGCAAAAGGGACTGAAAGAAAAAAGGAAGGGAGAACCCTGAACCTGAACTCGGAGGTTCCAGGTAGAGCGCTTTGTTCTGCCGCTTTAGCAGCGGTGGTTCTGCTTAGACCTTTGCTGTTCAGCGTGGTCCATGGGCAGTGGCAGCCGCAGAAGCAGCAGCAGGGATCCTGTTCAAAATGCAGAATCTTGGACCTGACCCCAGACCTGCTGAATCAGAATCTGTAAGTTAACAAGCCCCCCTGATGATTCGTGTGCACATTAAAATCTAAGTGCTGATAAATGGTCACAGCCTCAGTCTCTGCATTTGTCAAATGGAAGTATGACATTTTCCCCAGCAGGCTGGTTGTGGCAAAGTTTGAGTTAGCATGCATGAAAATGCACAAATAATGGCTAGCACTGAAAAATCACTCATGTTCTAGGAATGAATGAATGGATAGTCATAACAATAGCTAACACTTGCTGTGCACTTGGCATTTGCCAGGCACTGTTGTAAGTGCTTTATGTGTGCTAATTCATTGGATGAGTAAAGTAGGCAACGGGACTGTGTCAAAGCTGGGGAGGGGACATTCTTACCTAAATGTTTCATAGTTTGCCTCTCTAATTTTGATGACAGGATTTGGATTGGTTTTGCTTTTGTTCCTATTTAGCACCTAACCAAAGCTATGCATGAAGTGCAAAGGTAAACACCTTGCTCAATAAGTGGCCAGAAATCACAGTGGAATTCCCAAGTTCAATGAAGAGTCTGATTAGGATTTCATGGACATGCGTCTGCTTCACTGGGGTTCTTTGCAATATCACCACCAGAGAACTGAATACTTTACTAAAGTTAATTAATTCTTTCCTTCAATAAGTTTTATACAAATTATGCTTCTGGGTCTTTTCCTGGATGCTGGAGATACACACGAATCAGACAGAGTCAACCAGCAGACAGAAAACAGCAATAATTCTACACTAGCAAGTAATGTGACACCCCTAACAAGAGAGTATCAGGACTAATGGTTCTTAAACCCTCCATCCTTCATCACATCTCCATCCTGTCCACTAATGCCAGCTTCATTTTCCCAGAGCCTGATTTTTATCACGTCACTCCTCTGCTCCTGAACCGTCAGTGGCTCCCCATTGTCCACCAGCCCTGGTATTCCGGGCTTGGTATCATCTGCTTTTCCAGCCTCTTTTATGCAGCCATATCTATTTACTAAGCTCCTCTGCTGTCCTGCCTTCATACCCTTGTGCAATAGCTTCTCCCAACCTAAAAGCCTCCCTTGCTCACAGACACATCACCACGCTAAAATCCACGGGCTTAAAGTGAATCCCAAATGTCATCTCTTCCTTTATATTTAGAGACAGGGTCTCACTCTTGCTCAGGTTGGATTGCAGTGGCACGATCATAGTTCACTGCAGCCTTAACCTCCTCGGCTCAAGCAAGCCTCCCACCTTAGCCTCCCATGTAACTGGGACAACAGGTGTGTGCCACCAATTCTGGCTTACTTATTTTTGGTAGAGACCGGGTCTTACTATGTTGCCAGGCTGGTCTCAAAACTCCTGGCCTCAAGCAATCCTCCTGCCTCAGCCTCCCAAACTGTTGGGATCACAGGGATAAGCCACCCTGCCCAGTCCCAAATATCACCTTTTCCATGACGCAGTTTCAATTGGAGCAGATTTCACCCTCCTTGAACTGCCAAGCTGTGTTTATACCTTTCCTAGAACTGCTTATCCCGTTACTTGGGTCCTTGCATGGTGGCAGCAGACTGCTCTGGGTTCAAATCCTGTCTCTGCTACTAAGCTGTGATCTTGGGCCAATTATTTATTCCTGAATAGAACCATCAGCCTCACAGGGTGGTTTTCAAGTTCAAATGAGACGATGTATCCAAAGTGCCCGGGGCATGCTAGCTGCTCCATCTATGCTTGGCCACCTTCTGTATTTTTGCTCTCCAATTGCAACTGTCACACAGTAGATGCTCAACAGGTACCTGTTCAATTGAATCTGCACTAATGTCCCCCAAAGGCAGAGGTAGATGGTGCAGAATTTTTCCTGGCAGGCGCTACCTGTAACATTCCCAAGTTAGAATGCACACACAGGCCAACTCCAGACACTAAAAAGCAGTCAGGCAGATCTTTGTTTTGGGGTTTTGAGACAGGGTCTCACTCTGTCACCCAGGGTAGAGTGTGGTGGTGTGATATAGCTCACTGCAGCCTGAAACTCCTGAGCTCAAGTGATCCTCCTGCCTCAGCCTCCTGAGTAGGTGGGACTACAGACAGGCACCTGGCACCAAACCCCAGTAGTTTTGTGTGTGCATGCATAGAGACGGGATCTCTCTAGGTTGACCAAGCTGGTCTTGAACTACTGGGTGTGAGCAAGCCTCCTGCCCCAGCCTCCCACAGTGCAGGGATTACAGATGTGAGCCACTGCACCGAGGCCTGATCTTGAGAATCCATTCAGCAAGCACAGCATTACTCTTCCAGTAGTGAAAGGCACATGAGAGGTGTTTGAGGAAGTTCCCACTCTTTCTCCAAACTAATTATACATCCATAATGAGCTCTGCTCTAAACACTGGAGCATCCCACTCCTAGGTTTTGCTTGCGCTGGCCATTCAGTTCAACATGCCTTCGCTCCCTATTTCTGTATCCTGTCTCCCCTTTCGTGCCTCATCGAAATCTCACTTCCTCCACCAAGCCTTCCCGAATTCTCTGAACTCACAGCCCTCTCATCAGTACCTCCTTTATGGCATGTGCTCTCTCCTGGGTCAGTGACGTGTCCACTTTCTCCTTCCTGGAGGCTTTTTGAAGGCAGGATCCATGACTGCTTCAATGCCCAGAAATAAGGACCCATACAGAGTAGAGGTTCACTAGATGTCAGATGGATTCTTGGGATGTTTGGATGGATGAATAAATTGAATAGAAACAATCCTCTGGGGACACCCAAGTCCTTCTACCATAGGGAGGTTCAGACAAGTTTCTCCAAGAAGGTAGGAAATGTTTCCTTCTGCCAAGCCAGAATCTGTGAAGTGACAGGACCGGCCTCAAGCCTTTGCAACCAAGTTCTAAATCTCTGCATCTAAATGGTCTGAGACTGCCCATTCCGTCAGCAAAAACCATTCTGTCCAGCCAAAACCATATCGGAGCAGGGCTTTTTATGAACTGTATCTCAAGACACACACAGTTTCTGTGCATTAGAGGAAGACAAAGACCAGGAGCCTGGGGTGGTGTCTCGCTGACGCAACTCTAAACACCCAGGTTTTCAGCCAGGCTTTCTCCAAGGTGACCGTGAGCAGTTACCAAGAAGGGACAAAGGCATAGCCACTTGTCCCTACCTGGCTCAAGAACACTTCTCTGTCCTTAATGACTCATCCTATCTCCCACACAGGATCTTACAGGTCACCTGGTCCAACGCTGCCCAAACAGAAAGCCCCTCTAATCCCTAGCAGTGGTCACCTCACCCCAGCTGAATCCCTGGAATGGGATTAAGGAGGCCATGGAAGTTTTCCAGTGTGCGGGCAGCACCTGGATTGGGACATCACTTTGGACCATAGCAGGTTTTCTGGAAGAATCTCAGTTAGGTTAAACAGGGTCTGGAATCTGGGCCTCACAGGCTCAGGAACCAGACAGTGTTTGTCTATCCAGAGATGATGGGTCTCTCAGTTGTGGACTGAAGAAGAATCACACAGAGAAGATCGCTTGAGAGATTGTGGGAGAATCTTCTTGCAGGAGCTAGAATATTCTTGACTTTCATCCAGGAAACCATCTAGTCCTTTTTGATATCAAGGCATCAGGGAGCCAATTCAGAAGGCTGTTTGTTGAATACAAAATGAAGAATGGGAGAATGGGAGTCTCAAGGTCAAAATCATGATATGGTGAGGTCTGCTGCGCCAGAGCCCATGTGTGGACGGGGCCCCTGCTGGACGCAATGAAGGACTCCCCTCACTCTGGTTTCCTGTGGATCCTTCTAGGTGAGTCGTGCCCCAGATGGTGCTGTCTGTGCCTTGGCAGGGAGCCTCCTCCTGAAATGGGGTCAAACAATCCTGAGAGTTCTAGGAGCCCAAAGTGGCCGCTGACAGACAACTGCTACACATTTAAACAGTTTCAAACTATCAAGAGATGCTCTCAGATATCAGGCAGAAACCTTAAGTGTATAGTCCTTAAGAATGGCCCTGCCATTGTGTGTGGTCGTTGCACTTAGCTGCACTAAAGCAAAAATCAGCTGTTCTAAGCTTAGTCAGATCCCAAAGGACTATACACCTAGAATACTCAATCCAGCATGCGCACACACGCAAAGCTTCCACACAAAGGTCTCTAAAAAGGACATTTCCCAGCACACTCAGCCTCCTTGCATTCACTCAAACGGTGGTCAGATACTGATAAAAACAACTGAAAACTTTGTTTTTAAACTAGAATTTATTGGTATACAAAACTCCATTTCATAGATAAAGTGGCACATCTTTGCAGCTTCTATTGCACCAAGTATTGAAGATTAAAAACACAAAAAAAGAAACATTTGGTTTTGAAAACACTGCAAATAGCCAAGTACAGTACTTTGGTAAATAAAAAGTAAAATGGTTCAGATGAACACAATCCGTGGAAAGAAACGATCTGGGGGAAGGAACTACGGCCATCAGACAATGGTCACAATTCCCACCATCGAGCTCCATAGATAAGGCAAGACTTGCTAAGTCTATGGACCACGACCCCATGGAGGTCTCAAGTATCTCCAGACTGAAGCTAGAACAAGTATAGTGCAATTAGAAAAAGAGAAGGCCCCTTCTCCACAGACACATCCACCCCTCTGTAAAGGAGACTGACGCTTGCCAACACTTTCACATGGAAAAGGGGAGCCCCCGGGTGTGACGTCTGACTCCTGGCCCTTTTCTTCTTTCCTCTGAGCTTAGTGCTGGTGGAGGCTCTGGAAGAGTCACTGGTGAGGCCAAAGGCCCTTCCTACTACAAAAAATGAACCGTAAGAGTGGAAAAATGTGGGAAGCCTCTTACCAGTACTGCTCGAGGGACCTGCCAGGGATCAAACCGCCAGCTGAGGTCTGTGGCTGAGCTCACGATTGTCATAGACGGCTGGCAGCCTGCTGCAGGCTGACACGCCAAGGATGAGAGCCAGCCACAGAGGGTCTGTCCGGCAATTGCCGCCGGCCGCAAGGACTGGCAGTGAGCAGCAGCAGCTCTGGATCACGGCTATGTCCTGCTTAGAATAAATTCCCTATGCAGAAGTTCGTAGTTTTACAGAAATAGATTCTTTACACTGGTACCAGCCCCTTCTCAAGTAATTCTGCAAGGATGCTAAACATTTTCATGGAACCACAAAACAGTCCTAACGAGGACAGTAAGGAGAGGGACTCTATAAAGCAGCTGCTTCAACGACATAGGTCAGAGCCTGAGGTTTTAAAGGAATTTCACCTCGGGAGAGAACGTCCAGGCCAACCACAAGGCACAGCTCTTTCCGGAGGCCCCCATCAGCGGTGCGCGGTAAGCTCTGCATCCTCCGTGCACTTGGTTACTGGTGCGTGTTCTCTCCACATTCCAAAAATGACTGTCCCCTTTCTAATATGCAATGGCGGACATCGTAATTTATGCCATCTAGATCTTCAATTCAATGATGGCATTTAAAAAAATACAATTTACTGGCCGGGTGGGGTTGCTCATGCCTGTAATCCCAGCACTTTGGGAGGCTGAGGCGGGCAGATCACAAGGTCAGGAGTTTGACACCAGCCTGGCTAACATGGTGAAACCCCGTCTCTACTAAAAATGCAAAAATTAGCCAAGCATGGTGGCACGCATCTGTAATCCCAGCTACTCAGGAGGCTGAGGCAGGAGAATCGCTTGAACCCGGGAGGTGGACGGTGCAGTGAGCTGAGATTGCCCCACCACACTCCAGCCTGGGCAACAAAGCAAGACTCTGTCTCAAAAAAAAAAAAAAAATTTACTTTAGAGCCAGGAAAACACAACTTATAAAAAGTCCATTACTGAATCACCTCAGAACAACCATCAAAGGCCCCAGAGTTTTAGCAACACTTGTTCTGAAAGCTGTGATGAATAAAGCTGTGAATAATGAGAATGGCAAAACAGAAAAACTGCATCAGACTGAGTCTAAAGATTTAACATGGCTAGACAGAGCCTTGAGGTAAGAAAGTGAAGAGCTACACATCTACCCAAAACAGGAGTCGGAGAGGGCCACTGACGCGACACACTAAAATCAGGACGCTCCATTCTCTTCCCCCGCAAAGATCCTTTTGGTCAGGGTAATTTTTAGTCACCTCTGACTAGGAATCCAAGTTTCCTTCAACTGACAGAATATTTCACAGAGGTAAACCGATAGCATTCTATGCTGACCCAGTAAAACCCAGGCAGAGTCTACAGAGTTTCTCAGAATTAGAGAAATTGCACCTTGACTACAGGGACTCACTACGAGTACAGTTCAGCGCCGAAGTCCATCTGATGCTACCTGTGTAATATGTGAGCAAGTCTCTCCCCGACTGAAGGTGGCCCTCCTCCCACCCCAGCCCCGACAATCACATCATTTCACACTGAAGAAGCTCCCTGGGGGCAGCAGGGCAGGCATAATAAATTACCCATGGAAAGGCTCCCTCCCAGCCAGCTCCAGCTGCTCCACAAGGGAGATCCCACTTCCCAAGCCCTCAGAATCAAATTGGCATTGGAAGTGTTTTCAGAGCTTAATAAAGAAACTACAGACAACTTCGACTAACATTTAAAATTCTTTCTGCCACAATTTCTCAACCATACTTTGTTCCTGAAAGTGTATGTTCATTATTATTGAAAAACTAAACACACACATTCTTTCTAATATCTCCTAGTGGCAACTACATTATCTAGAAGTTATGGTTCTATGTTGCTTTAATACATCTACCTCTCTAGTTCAAAGCTGTTGCCACTAAAATTGTATTTATTTTGACCTCTAAAAAAATATTTTCAAAATCCGTAAAACCTTTATATACAGTTTATAAGAGCAGTAAGCAGCTATGCACCACTGCTCCATCCCCTTTCTCCTGACCACACTACAAGCTACCAAGACAATCTCATGTAACATAAATCACTACCAGCCAAGATGTAACACAGAGGTTAAGACACATTCAGTTCCTAATAAAGAGTTCACAGGAGTACCTGTACTAGAGTAACAGCTGCTGACAACAGTCATCCCAGGACTAAACATACTGGCCTCCACTCGGGCTGCCAGTGAAGTAATTTTCAAGTGCCCACTGAGGCAACTAAGCATATTGATTCCAACCTTCTTATGTACCCAGTGAGACTGAGGCAGTGAAGTCTAAATTGAAACCATTAGCTAGAAGGTATCACTGAAGTTGGATGCATGTACCCTATTCCTAATAATTAACACATTAAACATAGACCAACTGTAACTGAAAAGCTGTGAAACAGTAATAAAAGAAAATTACTAAAGCCGTTTCATTAGTTTTTTAAACCACCATTATTATACTCCAGAAATGCTGAAGCCTATTATCAGAATTAGGTAATTTAAAAAATAAATGTTCCCAATATTCTTTAATAACTTTTTAGCAGCTTCTAAAACTTCTAAAACCCAACAGGGCCCACGGCCACCTTCATTAACCAAGTAAATAAAGCAATTCTACTACTTTTGACAATAAGTCTCTCTTAAGCTGACTGCTAATCTGAATTTCTGGCATACAGTCTTATCTTTCTGAGAGGATCTGGCCTCTGCACTCAAGCAGTACAAAACAGACAGGAAAACATCTTCATTCAGAAACACTCAGCCAGTCAGGAATCTGCCCAGAGTTGAAAACCAAGACAACCATAGATCCTAACGCACTCGATTCCACTTCCTTAGAGTAAGGTAACAGAGATCTTTCATTTGTTTGGAATGAGTAGAGTAACACAGCCTCAAGCTCAGGACTCTGCGATGTGCACAGAAAAAAAATGCTGTGTACTTTTTTTAATCTGCTAAATTTTACAATGTACTGTACCCAGGAAGAAACCTAAACCACAATGACCTAGGAGCAATTCCAAGAGACTACTGATGCTCCAACTACAAAAAGCCACCACAGTCAAAACAAAATCAAAAGATACCAGTGAAACTGAAGAAAGCAAACGGCCGGATGATAAAGACAATCTGACGACTCCAGGGCCTACCAAACTTTTTAGTTTTCACTTTGCCTCCGAATTTTTCTAATTCTGAAATGTGAGGGGTGGGGAAGATAACTAATAATTTACCTTTCAACTCAGCATCAATTATTTGCCCAAGTACTAGGTCCCAAAAGACAAAGATGATCCAAGATGGGCCGCCTCATACGTTATGGTTCTTAAGTTCACATCCACCTAACTCAGTTTTAGGAATGACATCTCTCCACTGCTCAAGTCTGTCTATTTCAGAACTGAAGAGTGATTCGAAGGCCTTAACCAAAGTATGTTCTCTTCTCTGCTGGTCCAACCTAAGTCAACCAACCATGCTGGTCCAACAACTTCCAGCAGATGCTGGAGTTTTCCCAACTTTGAAATGCCAAACAGGGCTTAAATAAAAAGAAATAAATGTGGCATTTTATAAGATTTAATTTCCACAATACTAAGTTTAGCGACCTATAAGGTCAAGTTACCATGTATCTCTCTGAAGGCATCTAAGTCTAGAACAGAAGGGAAGAAAATCGTTATTTAAAATGTGAACATGAAAAACCTTATTCTTCCAGGCTTCTCCTATAAAAACGTAATTTTTTAGACTCCTCTTAGGCAAAACCCCAGGAGTTCCTCTCCTGTTACAACTACAGACCCTGCTCTACACACTATCAGAATTCCCGAACTGTATCACAAGCAGTAACATGCCATCTCTCCACTGTCAGGAAACGAATACCAAAAACCCAACACCACTGTCAACTTCCCAACAAGGCCAGGCCTAATTAACAGTCAGCTGCATTTATCATATGGCTTGAGTGCAAATGAACTAACAGCACCTGCATCCCATCTGAAATAACATCAGACTCAGGAAGGAGAGAAATGCGGTTAATTTCCATCCTGACTGCAGGCCACAACCCTCATGTAACTTTGGGAAAACAATTCCTCAATTATTTTCTGAGTAACTTGGATTAGAAGAAAGTAAATCAAAGCATATTCCTGAGTTGGAGATCATTTATAAGCTACCCTATATATCTGTTTGAGAATGAAAGAAAAACTAAGGAAACCTGTCATTCTGAATTTCTAACAATTATTCTAAACTACTCATGAACAATTACAGCAAAACTCACCCCAAATGTTAAGGAAAGATCCTAGGGTCACTGAAGTCTGATTTTCAGGGCAAATAAAGCCACCACTTAAAAGGTTTTTCCTGACCTAACTATCTGCCCCTAAAACTCAGTATTTTACTTTTGTATTACAGAATATGAATGGCCTCACTGCATTTTCATAAAACAAAACATATCACTAATAAAACTTCGAACAAAAAAAGAGGCAGCTCGAAGGAAACTAACTCAGTGTGTGAGTTCATGTGTGCGCTTTGTTGGTTGTGTTGCGTTTTATAAAAGGACGGCCTCACCGGAAAGTCTGGCACACAGCAATCCTTTTCCAGCCGCTTCTTACAACTCCCAAGAGGCCAGAGAGTCAGATGTTGAGAGCAGCAAAGGTCTTCACCAAGGTGACCTGCGTGTTCGCCTCTGCTTCGCTTCTGTTATTGTCCCTGTGGCCACCTCTGCTCTCCAGGGCTTTGTGGCGGTGCCTCTCCTCCTGCCGCTTCTTCTTCTCCAGCCACTGCTGTTCTCGCCTCTGTTTGTTTGTGACCTGAGAGAGAAGGCCATGGTGGTGAGTAGGAAGCACGGGGGACTCAAGCTGCCACCTGCTAGAAGGGAGATGGTGGCAAAGGGCACAGATTGCTTTTCAGCAGGAACAGGGAAAACCAATCTAAGACGCCAAAGATGATTTACTGTCCACTGCTGCTCAAATTTACGTTTAAATTTATATTTCCTTGCTGAACTGGCAAACAAAATCAATTCCATTCTTCTCTTAAAAGAAACCAGCCCTCATCCAGCAAGAGTTGTTAACAAACACACGTGTCAGAGGACACTTTTCCCCACATAATTTAATGCCCCAGGTAATTCTGACAAAATCCTCAGAAGCTTATTGCATCTCTGCCTCTGCTGTGGCTTTTTACACTGTGGCATTTTGAGCTCAGAACTTCTTGGTGAAAATCTTTAAAATGATTCCAAATTCAGTAAAATGGAAGATGTCACATACTACTTGTGGGGGTGAAGGGCGGGGAGGGAGAGGTACCTTTCTGGGAAGCACTTGACAATTTACCAAAAGCCTTTAAAAGATTCATGTATCCATGACCTTTAACCTGTTCATTCCTCTTCTGGGACTTTATCCAAGAAAATAATGCAAAAACCAAAGATTTATACACAAAGGTGTTCATTGCAGATCATGGCATTTATAAAACCCATGGATAAACATGGGAAGAGCCCACACGTAAAGTAATGTTAGGTGGGAAAAGGAGGCTTTTCATTTGTACACTGAGGACAATTTCAGGGTATATTTCCTTCCAATTGTCACGGCATACACCAAACAGGATAAGTGAGGTCATTCTGCTTCTTGATGTATCTTTATGCATTCCCCAGATTTTCCACACTACTTTTATACATCAGAAGGAAAATACAAATAAAATTAATCTCAAGCTCCCACCACTGCCACAGAATTACACCTGCCCACCACCTGCCCATTCAACCCCATCTTACATACCTTTGCGAGCTGGTTTTTATTTGCTTTGTTTTCTTCACTAGGGCTGGCCTGTGCCTTATTGTTTTCGGTCCTGCCTTCATTTAAGCCCTGATTTCCAAAGATTCTGGCACCACTGCCACCCTCCTCCCACAAAGGGCCACACTGCTTCAGCACTCGACCACTGGGCTCAAGATTCTCTTCTGCATCTTCCAAAGAAAGACATTTCATTAAAACTGAGAACCTGAGAGAGTTACACAGGGTGATTACTGTATTAATGATTCCAAAATTACCTGGGTCCCTACTTCGGTCATAGGGGAAGTAAGTTTCCTTGAGACAAATTCGAATGTCAAGACAGTGGGAAACATAGGAAGAAAAAGTTGGTAAAAGTTGGAAGATAAATTCTAAAATAACCCACTGACCAGCCTTTTGATTAGCTTCCAACCAGCAGAGTGCTTTTTAGATAAATTATGTTTTAACATGAATTTTTATGGGAAAATCTTCCATTTGCACCCAAAACCCAGAAAAGAAACAGGCTCTAAAGCTGTGCTGTCCAATGTATTAGCCACCAGGTATATGTGGCCATTTACATTTAAATTAAAATTAAACAACATTTAAAATGTAGCTCTCCAGTCTCACTGCTCTCGCGGCAGGTACACACTATACTGAACAGCACAGATCACTGGAAGGTGCTGTTTAAAGTCACAAAGACCAAGTTACTTACAGATTTCTAAAAGTACAGCCAATACATAGTGGATAATAAAATGGAGAACTATGATGCCAGAAACAGTATCTGACATGTAACATCTGGCAATCAGTATTTATTGGTATCATTTTAAATAAATGACTTGAGAAATTAATAAGATGTTACATCCTTTTCTCTTTTTTTTTGAAATGGAGTCTCGCTCTGTTGCCCAGGCTGGAGTGCAATGGTGCGATCTTAGCTCACTGCAACCACCGCCTCCCAGGTTCAAGCAATTCTCCTGCCTCAGCCTCCTGAGTAGCTGGGATTACAGGCACCCACCACCACACCCAGCTAATTTTTGTATTTTTAGTACAGATGGGGTTTCACCATGCTCGTCAGGCTGGTCTCGAACTCCTGACCTCGTGATCCACCCACCTCAGCCTCCCAAAGTGCTGGGATTACAGGTGTGAGCCACCACACCCAGCCGTTACATCTCTTTTCTTTCCTCTGAGTCACAAAATTATACTTGGTTCAAGTTAAAAAAAAAAAAAAAATCAAAATTATCACAAGCTAATACAAATCTAAATATTCCCACCAGAAAAACAAGGTATTTCTCTCTCCATTTTATTTTGGTTATCATTTTGGTCTTCTAAGGGCATCTTATTTCTAAACAGGCTAATTCTTCCCTGAGGCATCCCCCAGCACCCTGTACTCCCACCCCATTATGTACTATAGCACCAGTTTACCTGTCTCCACCATCCACCCTCTACCCCTGAACTATACTCCCCCTGAAGCAGAGACAGGACCTAGTAAAAAATGTCTACATACAGAACGTGCTCAATAAACAACTCCTAAATGAATGACATAACAGTTACCACCTGTGACTTGGTTAAAAAATAAATATTTGGAAAATTACCAACACAACCATTTTGAAGACCTATAAATATTAGTCATGGACTTACTATTTCTCTTCCCTTGGTTCATCTGAAGCATGGCAATTATTGCAGATTCAATATTATAATTTTCAGCTTCCAGGTTCTGGACTATTAAATTAAAATCCTATCCAAGAAACAAACAAACAAAAAAACCACTTCAAAACTCTGGGTATATTTTTCTGCCTAGCTCTATTTCAATAATCATAAACATAAAGATGTAATAGTGAGAATTAACACAAGGTTTCAGGACCTTTTCCTTTTAGAAAAATGTCAATTTTCAATAACGTTGGTCCCTGGAAATAACCATCTAATGTACATTTATAAATGAATTCCCTCTATAAAACTGCATTTGTACTACTGTAAACACTAGTCAGGAAAAATTAAATCCACATACTTCCTAAGACCTTTGGGCAGTACTGGGTGAAGTCTAGCAAACAACAGGGAAATTAATAAACAGCTCTCATTAAGCCACATATGCTAATCAAACTACAAATCTCATGGGCCTATTTTGGCCCACAAGGTGCTGATATGCTAGAGAGGTGCTACGAAACTAAGACGTAAGCTAGGCACAGCAATGCTTGCTTCTAAATCATTCCTGCAAGACAGAAATACTAACTGAACATCCAGTTGCATTACAAACTTTCTGGACAGCATCCTCTACTTCGTCTCTTAGGTCGTCTTCAGAGTCCATTCCCTTTGTCTTGATCTTTTCTCTTTTATTTGATTCATCTTGATGAAGCATCTGAAACTAAAGGAAACAAATAATAATCAGGGAACTATGTTGAGAATCAAACTATGTTCAGAATCTTCAACATAAGACACTCTAATCTGGAAAAATTCATATACATAGGGGAAAACATTCTAGAAACAACCTTAAGAGAACAGCAATGACTAGGCTCCATTTTATCCACTCATTGTACTTCGAGTCACAACAGAGGAATTGAAAAGAAAGGCCCAAAAGACAGAATAACTGTTCAGTAGGAAAGGCATTTGCACTCCCATGTCTAAATACCAACATTGGCAAATGACTGCTGCCTCTGACAGCACACAGTCACCTCAGCTGATTTTCAGAGCTGTGGGCTTAACAGAAAACGATCCTCTATACTCGCACCTGGTGAACTTTTGCACAAAAATGGTGCTGGTCTTGAAGAAACCTACATACAACTTCCCTCTGGTTCCCAAGCCTTATTTGTTATCATCAGCACACTTAGAGGTACTGAAGCTCCTGACCCAGCTAGACAGCCACGGATATGCATGACTCATCTAACCTCAGGTACATCCCACCACACCCAGGGAAACTTGTCAATCCAAATCCTAAAGCCACAAAGAACAGTTCACTTGGGATCCATGAGACCTTTACAACCTGGGCCTTAAATCATAAAAGCTAAAATCATCCCTCTGTAGATGCTTAACCACCTTCTTCTTCTGCTTCCCATTAATGCAGGGAGATAGGTAAATGGGCAAAGACAGTTCTATTTTTTGAATGTAAAAGTATAGTGGACTCCAGCAATGTGCAGTATATTCCTCAGAACGTTAATACAAAGCATTCTATTATAAAATTAAACCCTAAGAATTTGACAAAGAGTTACAGGAGTCTTTGACCCAGTAGTTTCACAGTTTTGAAATTTAGCCAAAGGAAATAATATCAAATAAAGATTTATGGGCCTGGTGCAGTGGCTCACACCTGTAATCCCAGCACTTTGGGAGGCTGATGGGGGTGGGTCACTTGACCTCAGGAGTTCAAAACCAGCCTGGGCAACAAAGTGACATCTCATCTCTACAAAAAATACAAAGAATTATTTGGGCACGGTGGCATGCACCTGTAGTCCCAGCTGAGACTGAGGCTGAGGTGGAAGGATGGCTGAGGTGGAAGAGGCTGAGGTGGAAGGATGGCTTGAGCCCAGGAGGTAGAGGTTGCAGTGAGCCGAGATCACACCACTGCGTTCCAGCCTGGGCAACAGAGCTAGACCTTGTCTCAAAAAAAAAAGAGAAAAGATTTAGGTAAAAGTGCTAACAGTGTTACTTATAGTGGTGAATAACTGGAAACCACCCAAAGGCTTTATAGTATGGATATGGTTAAATAACCACTGTAAATCCACAGAATGATGTCTTCATTTCCACTAAAGGAAGAAACACAATAATCACTCCCACCATTATTACTTAACAATATTTTGGAGGTAACAGCCAAAGTATTTAGCCAAAATAAATTTTAAGTATAAAATTAAAAAGAAAAAAGTAATCTGTCTTTGTAGATGATATAATTCTGTAACTGAAACAAGAGAATCAACAAAAAAACTACTGCAAACCAAAAAAATTACAGCAAATCATACACCTGATAAGAATCTAGCATCTAGAATATATTAAAAAACTCTTACAACTCAAAAACAAAAAGGCAGAACCCAATTAAAAAATAGGCAAAAGACTTGAATAGACATTTCTCCAAAGATATACAGATGGCCAAAAAAAACATGAAAAGATGTTCAATGTCATTAGCTATTAAGAAAATGCAACTCAAAACTTTAAGATACTGGCCGGGCGTGGTGGCTCATGCCTGTAATCCCAGCACTTTGGGAGGCCGAGGTGGGTGGATCACGAGGTCAGGAGATCGAGACCATCCTGGCTAACACAATGAAACCCCATCTCCACTAAAAATACAAAAACTTAGCTGGGCGTGGCGGTGGGTGCCTGTAGTCCCAGCTACTCGGAAGGCTGAGGCAGGAGAATGGTGTGAACCCAGGAGGTGGAGCTTGCAGTGAGCCACGATCATGCCACTGCACTCCAGCCTGGGAGACAGAGCAAGACTCCATCTCAAAAAAAAAGAAAAAAAAACTTTAAGATACTAACTAGGATGACCATTTAAGAAAAAAACTACAAATGTTAGAGAGGATGAAAAGAAAGCAGAACCTTATTACCGGTGGCAAGTAAAACAGTGCAGCTGCTGTGGAAAACAGTTTGGCAGTTCCTCAAAATGTTAAATTTAGGTTTATCATATGACTCAGCAATTCCACTCCAAGGTATATCCAAAAAGACTGAAAATAGGTATTTGTAAAAATACTGTACACATATACTCACAGCAGCACTATTCTCAATAGCCAAAAGGTGGGAACAACCTAAACGCTCATTAACAGATGAATGGGTGCACAAAAAATCATCTCTCCAAACAATGGAATATTATTCAGCCATAAAAAAGAATGAAGTACTGATACATGCTACACCATGAATGACTCTCAAAAACATTATACTGAGGGAAAGAAGCCACAAAGTAAAAGTCACATATAATTCCATTTACATAAAATGTCCAGAATAGGCAAATTCATAGAGAAGAAAGGCAGATTGGTGATTGCTACGGGAGAGGGGGAATTGGGAGTCACTGCTTAATGGGTATGAGGTTTTCTTTTGGGGTGATGAAAATATTTTGGGACTAGACAGAATTAGTGGTTGTACAACAAACACTGCAGATGTACTGAGTACCACTGGACTATATATTTTTAAATGATTAATTTTATGTTATGTGAATTTTGCCTTAACTTTTAAAAAAAGAGGGGTTCTGTGGGATACCTAAGTATGTAATTAACATTTTGTTATTAACAGCTCTCATAGACAAATGATAACCAACTAGAAAACATAAAAGATCTCTTTACAATAGACACAAAAAACACAAAACACCTCCTAAGAATAAACTCAACAGCCGGGCGCGGTGGCTCACGCTTGTAATCCCAGCACTTTGGGAGGCCGAGGCGGGTGGATCACGAGGTCAGGAGATCGAGACCACGGTGAAACCCCGTCTCTACTAAAAATACAAAAAAATTAGCCGGGCGTGGTGGCGGGCGCCTGTAGTCCCAGCTACTCAGAGAGGCTGAGGCAGGAGAATGGCAGGAACCCGGGAGGCGGAGCTTGCAGTGAGCCGAGATTGCGCCACTGCACTCCAGCCTGGGTGACACAGCGAGACTCCGTCTCAAAAAAAAAAAAAAAGAATAAACTCAACAAAAAGTGGGCAAGATCTATACGAAGAAAATGTTCATATGGATCACAAAGTCAATTAAATAATAGAAGACTCAACATCAAAAAGATGTCAGCTTTTCCTTAAATTACTCCATTAATTTAATGAGATTCCAATTTTTAAAAACTCAATAGGGCCAGGCACGGTGGCTCACGCCTGCAACCCCAGCACTTTGGAAGACCAAGGTAAGCAGATCACTTGAGGTCAGGAGTTCAAGACCAGCCTGGCCAACATGGTGAAACCCCATCTCTACTAAAAATACAAACATTAGCCAAGGGTAGTGGCGAGCGCCTGTAATCCCAGCTACTCAGGAGGCTGAGGCAGGAGAATCGCTTGAACCCAGGAGGCAGAGGTTGTACCACTGCACTCCAGCCTGGGCAACAGAGCAAGACTCTATCTCAAAAAAAAAAAAAAAAAACAAAAAAAAAACCTCAATAGGATTTCCTTTGAACTAGACACATAGATTCTAACATTCATTTTGTTTTTTTAAGAAAAGACAAGAACATATAAGGAAACTTATAAAAAGAAAATTAATTATGAGTGAAAAATCCTACCAGATTTTAAAATATACCAACTGAAACAATGAGGCATCAACATGTGAACAGGGAGATCAGTGGACCAGAACCAAATGTCCAGGAATAGACACAAATACATATGGGAATTTAGTATATGGAAAGAAAGTGGCATTTTAAATCAGTGGAGGAAAGATGTATAATTAATCAATGATTTGGGTACAACTAGGTAATCACAAGGGAAATATAAAGTTGGATCCATAGCCTCATACCCTTATATGAATAAATTTCAAATGAAGCCAAGATTTAATTTTTTTTTTAAGTCAAACTATGAGCTGGGTGCAGTAGCTCACATCTGTAATCTCAACACTTTGGGTGGTCAAGGCAGGAGGGTTGCTTGAGTCCAGGAGTTCGAGACCAGTCTGGGCAACAAAGTGAGACCCTATCTCTACAAAAAATAAAAAATTGGCCAGGCATAGTGGTACACAGCTGTGGTCCCAGCTACTCAGGAGGATCGCTTGAGCCTGGGAGGTTGAGGCTGCAGTGAAACATGATCATAGCACTGCACTCCAGCCTGGGCGACAGAGTGAGACCCAGTCTCAAAAAATAAATAAATAAATAAAGTGAAACTATGAAAGTACTATTCTAAACTATGGGAGAATTCTTTTTAACCTCAGAGTGGGAAAAACTTTCCTAGTTATGACCCAAAATCCAAAGGGCATATAAGAAAATCGCAACAAATTTAACCATGTAAAAATCTAAAATTCTTTCATAGCAAAGACCACAGGAGAAAGAACAAAAAATCAAATGACAGAGTGCGAAAAACTATTTGCAACTCATATCACAGACAGAGGCTAATTTCCCTAATACATAAAAAGCTCCCCAAAATCATTAAGGCAACTTAATAGGGAAAAAAATGGGGAAAGAAAATGAATACCATTTATAAAAAATAGAAATATGTCTTAAACACAGGAAAAGATGCATAAATAAGAGAAATGCAAATTAAAACTAGGTTAAGTAAACAATTTTTCCCCTAACAATGAAAAGGATTTAAAAATTTGGTAACACTATGTTGACGAAGTGCACCGTGCAGGAAAAGAGCCACATATTGCAGGTGGGAGTTTAAACTGGTGAAATCTTGCTAGAACGTAATTTGACAATACACTTATCGACATCCTCTGACGTGGCAAGGACCTTCTAGGAATGTGTCCCACAGATACATGAGTGAAATGAGGTACATAAAAGGTACTGCACGTTGCTTGTAATAGCAAAGGGTTAGAAACCACCTAAAAGTCAATCAGTAAGTGACTGGTCAAAAATATAATGCATCTACAGAACAGAACACTACGCAGCCTTTAAAAAGGATACAGGAAGTTCCTTATGTACTACCATGAATTAAATCCCAAGACACGTTAAATTTAAAAAGCACAGTGCAGGATGTATGTGTGGGATGTGTAGTATGTGTAGGATGCTACAACTAGTGGTGGCGAGAGTGTAAAAACGGCAAAAGTGGAATATGTGCACATATACATATATTTGCTTGATATGTAAACCATAGGAGATTTTATGATATACTAATACCACTGATTGCATCCAGGGAAAACAGTGCGGCTGAAGTACAAGGGTAGGAGAGTGACTTTGACTATATATCCCATTACATATTTTGAATTCTAATCCATGGAGAAATATGAGCTATTCAAGAATTAAAATTGCCAGGCACCATGGCTCACACCTGTAATCCCAACATGTTGGAAGGCCAAGGCAGGAGGATCACTTGAGCCCAGGAGCCGGAGGGCAGCCTGGGCAACATAGTGAAACTTCATCTCTACAAAAAAATTAAAAAATTAATGAAGCATGGTGGTGCACACCTGTAGTCCTAGCTACTCATGAGGCCGAGGTGGGAGGATCACTGGAGTCCACATAGACAAGCCTGCTGTGAGCCGTGATGGTGCCACTGCACTCCAGCCTGAGCAACAGAGCGAGACCTTATCTTAAAAAATAAATAAAACTGTTTAAAAAACAATGGTTTTGGATAATGTGTAAAAACGGAAAAAAGGTTTATGAAATGATTTTTTTTTTTTTTTTTTGAGATGGGAGTTTCGCTCTCCAGGCTGGAATGCAATGGTGCAATCTCAACTCACCGCAACCTCCACCTCCCGGGTACAAGTGATTATCCTGCCTCAGCCTCCCGAGTAGCTGGGATTACAGGCGTGTGCCACCATGCCCGGCTAATTTTGTATTTTTAGTAGAGACGGAGTTTCTCTGTGTTGGTCGGGCTGGTCTTGAACTCCCGACCTCAGGTGATCTGCCCGCCTTGGCCTCCCAAAGTGCTGGGATTACAGGCGTGAGCCACCATACCAGCCAATGATGTTAATTTTTAAAAACAGGAAACAAAGCTATATAAATAAAATGTCAGCCATGTTTTAATGCATTAAATGAAAGGAAATCTACCAAAACAGTAACAAAATTTACATTCAGGTAGCTGAGTTGACTTTACATGCTTTTTATTTTCTTCTTTACCTTTACTATAGTTTTCAGATTTCAGATAAGAAGCATGGGTTAGGCCGGGCGCGGTGGCTCACCCCTGTAATCCCAGCAGTTTGGGAGGCCAAGGTGGGCAGATCACTTGAGGTCAGGAGCTTGAGACCAGCCTGACCAACACGGAGAAACCCCGTCTCTACTAAAAATACAAAATTAGCTGGGCATGGTGGCACATGCCTGTAATCCCAGCTACTCGGGAGGCTGAGGCAGGAGAATCGCTTGAACCCGGGAGGCGGAGGTTAGGTGAGCCAAGATCGTGCCACTGCACTCCGGCCTCGGCAACAAGAGCGAAACTCCATCTCCAATTAAAAAAAAAAAAAAAGGTGTGGGTTGATTTTAAAACATAAAAATAATTTTAAAATTCCATGTATCTTACACACACACAATCCTAACAACTATCAGAAAAAGCAAAATAGTAATAAGCAATTTTATCTATCACTCTCACCTAAACTAAGAAATAAAAAATATTTTTAAAATCAGGCCCACAGATTCTTAATGCCAACTTTCCACAAAAACATCACTGGTTTTTAGCGCCAGATATACAGCTCTCGACCTGTTTCCTGTAGGGCTGGGAATACGGGAGAAAACCGAGGCCTCACTCACATCCGTCTGGAGATGTGCAGGTGCCTCTGAGTTGTCATTGATCCTCCGAACACTGTCGTAGTGCTCTCCATACCGATATGCGATGTGTAACTCCCTCACGCTGCTTTTATCTGTACCACGAATCTGTAGACAAAAGAAGAGGCCGTGCCAGTGAGGACCTGAACACTGTCAGCTTCTGGAGAGAAACACCCACCTGGCCTGCTGAGGAAGCCCAGTCAGCAGGTCTATGCAGACACTAATTGGGAACACACCTGGGATATGTCACAAGCAATTTCCAAACTACCTCCTTCCTACGTGTGTATGCTCCTGTATGCTTATTTAATATGTAACTCCATGGAAATAAATCCATGTAAGAAATTCAAAAACCAGGGGCAGACTTGTGATGAAGTTAAATAAGCTTAAGCTTCAGAGGCTGTATTACCTCTGAGCCCCTCTAATGCACAAGCCCCTTCCAAGGGAAAGGCCCAGGGGCAGATCCAGATTTGTTGAGCTTGAAGCCCTATTTGAACGCTCTCTTTGAGGAAAAAAAAAATGCAAAATTATAAATATAAAACTGGTAGAACCTCTCCCAAGACCTAGAAAGGGTGTCCTACAAATGAGTGGCCTGATGTTTCATTAGCTTCAAGGTAAATCCACCCCTTTCGTTAAAACGAAAATAGCATTTTCTGTTAACCACCTAAATGAGAAACATTATCAACAACAAACCCAAATCTCCTACCTACGTCAACTTCAAAACAAAATTACATAAAGTAGTACGGCCTGCACCGCTCAACCCTGTAGGCACCACCCACAAGGTATTCTATGTGAACTACACGCCTGACACACAGCACAAGAATGGGGCTCCCTAGAGTTGTGCAGTACAGAAGCCCGAAGGTCTGGGCATACCCCAAATAAAACTTGCCACCTCCACAGAAACTCTCATTCTAACTTTGTCCCTTAGAAAGCCCAGTAATGGTTCCTTTGTTTAAATTCCAAAACATCAGCACATTCTTTTTACTGAAAGTCACACGTAATAAGATACTACCCTTACTTTAAACAGTATCCACAGTCTAAAAACAAAGCAAAAACCATGGAACAAACAGGAACCAGACAAGTCTAGATGTCAGTAGCTTGGAAGCTTTTCCAGTAGAATACGCAGATCTCAAGTGCAGAGAGTCTGGTTTAGACACATACAAAATAGAGAGCACCATTTGTCTCCCAGGAAGAGCAATGGGAAAGTAAACAGTTTATCAGAATCTTTGACATAATCCCTAAAGCACTTACATATCTAATAATAATAATATATATACATTAGGAATAGAAAACCTAACTGGAAGAATATTCACCAAATTGTTAACCGTGACTTTCACGGGCAGATTACAGAGGACTTTCACATTCTATGTTACATACATCTAGATTGTTCACAGGAGCACATATTCCAATTATAACCAGAAAAAAAATGTAGGTTTCAGTATCTCCATGGTGTGAGTATAAGCCTACTCTTTATTAATGAAAGAGCTCATAACCATGACAGTAGCAACCAATGCAGTTTCAGTTCTTAAATTTTATAAGATGCTTCATTGGGGTAGGAAGACATGGGGGATCCAATGGAAATATTAGTAAATTTATTTTAAAAAGATGTACTTTCAATGCTCAGGAATTTATGAAAGAGAACACTACAGAAATAAATTCAAAAAAAAATTTACCTATGCAGAAATGTCTTCCACAACTACCTAGGTAACTAAGAAACTTTGGGAAAAAAGTCATCAATGGAGGAAAAGGAAAGCTGATTACTGAGTTGGTACTGAGTATTCTCCTTCAAGGTGAGGGTCATTATGCTGCGTATTCAAATGATTTTGTTAACTTCTGCAAAACAGTGTAAGTTTAACGACAAAAAACAGAACAAAGGGGTAACCAGTATTCTTGCTCAAACATCACCCTTGGAAAACAGAGCCCCATGGAAAATATGATAGCTCTATCTGGTACCCTGCTGTTGGGACATCCGCAACACTGCCCCAAAGAACACAAGCAGATACTGTTTCACTCCTGCTCCTTCTATCCCCATAAGGTAAAATTTCTCACCATCCCTGGACTATCTTATTTTGTTGTAGCATAATTTTGTTAAAAGGACACTGTGCCAGGGACAAAAGGCTGCATTCTTTAATATGACATTCTGGAAAGGCAAAACTATAAGGACAAATCAGAGAATGGGCTACAAGAGGCTGGGTATTGGGGGAGGGGGCCAGTGATTACAAAGTACAAAGAGCCTGGAAGTAACTTTTTCCAGAGTAGACTAGTCTATGTGTTGATAGTAGTGGTGGTTACATGACTGTGTTTGTCAAAACACATAGAACTGTACACTTGGAAAAGGATGAAGTTTGCTACATGTAAATTATATCCCTATAAACCTATTTTTAATCAGCAAAGGCTATGACTGAGCAATTTACAAAGGAATATATGCAGGTGTCATATGAAAAAAAGGGCACTGTTACCTTTATGCTAATAACACAGAAGTGTCCGTATATACGTGGATATGGATACATGTGTGTATGTGTTTTAAAAGTGTGTAAAAACATTGTGATATGTTCCTTTCCAGTTATGTATCAATGTTTTTATAGCCAAGTGTGTGTGAATGACAGGAATACTCACTAAAACATTAACCGCAATAACCTCTCTCTGGGTGATTCAATAAAATTTTAAATGTAATTTTTAATAAAATTTTTTTCCTTTTAGGAGCTTGTTCAATTTTCTAACTTTTCTACAAGTACTGTATTTTAACTTTTTAATTAGAAAAAGTGAGAAATGGGGCAGTGGTGGAGCAGAGCAGGGTGGGGAATTAACAGAAACCACATGCTCAGTCTTTAGGAGCTGAGGTACAAGGCAACAGGCAGCACTCTGACTTTAGGGGGTGACAGCCTGTGTGTTTCCACACTAGGTTCTCTGTCCCCAACCTGCCCAATTAGCTGACTGTTGAATATTTACAGCATTTTAAAAGATTTCTAAATTATACTCTGGACTCCATTTGTACATAGCACAGAGATTACTTCTGGACCACCACAAGATTTTTGTCTCTGGTTAGGCTCGCAGTCCAAGTTACTCTGCATAATTCAATGTTCACAGGTCAAGCCCCATCATCTTCGGATATTCCCAAAGCTGATTTAGAAATAAGAGCTTAAGATAAATGTTTAAATAGGTGACCTACCTGCCACAAAGGGGCATTAAGTTGATGAATCACTACATTCAACTGATGATTTCTTGCAAAGGCTACAATTGCATCATTGCCAGCAAAAGTACCAGGCTTTGCCAAACTGGCCACTGCATGGAAATAGGAAAGAAAAATGACATCTTTATAGTGGAAAAATCCAAATGCAAACATGCTTTGGTATTTACTGAGTTCCAAATAATGAGAAACAACGATATATATCTGAAAAGTCCATTAACTTTGTAGAGTCTAGGAATTTAGCTAGTTGAACAATACAAGACTGCTACTCAGAAGAACACTAGTCATTCATAAAGCAAAGATCTATTTATTTCTTCTGCAATAAATGTTTACTGATTACTTCCAATACGCTAACTCAATAAAAGGCACTGGAAACATAACACAGTAATCTTAGCAGCTTGCATTAGTGAATGGTTATTATGTGTCAAGCACTGATCTAATCACATCTCATAGACAAGTACTATTATACAAACCATTTTATACATGAGGAAACTCAGATGCAGAATAGCTGAAAACTGTGCCAAGGTCAAAGAGCTGGTACACAGTGCAGCTGAGGTTTCACCTAGGCAGCCCAATGCCAAGGTCCTGGCTCTCAGCCACTCCATCAATTTGCCCTCGCGGAGTTCACAACCAGTGAGGGGCAAACAAGATAGGCACTAATGATGCACAAGTGCTTCAGGAAGGGCATGTGCAGTAAGAATTTGGCCTTGCCCAAAGAAAGGTCTGGCCTTTATCCTGGGCTCCTGGAAGGTCACTTCTAAACCTCTGGAATTCCCAAAGGTTGGGTATCTGTTATTCATGATGGGCCTCTCCACCACATCTGGCATCAGACCTTTGTGGTGGTGATAGGGTGAGAGGGGAGACTGAGTTCAACCACTTAGACATGCAATAAATCAATAAGCAAAACAAAACAAAACAAAAACCTCTGGACACCAAAGTTAGGGTAAGCTTCCCCAGGTGACAATATTCTATGTGTACTGTCACACACAGATGCCATGAGGAGAATATGCCCTGAGGACAACAGAAGCTTCGTGTCTGGAACCTTTCCAGACTGCTCTATGCATCTCTTCCTTTGGCTAGTAGTATTGATCTGTATCCTTTCCCTGTAACAAACCGTAACTGTTAGCATGATAGCTTTCAGTGAGTTCTGTGAGTCCTACTACCATATTATGGAACCTAAGGGAGGTTCTGGGAGACCCTAACTTGTAGATGGTACCAAAAGTTGAGGGAAGTCATGCAAGGACTGTGTTCTCGAACCCTGCAGTTTGGCTAACTCCAAGTGGTAAACATAAGCCAACGTGGAATTGAGGAGCAGGAGGTAAGGTGTATCAGAGGAGCTTCTCAACTGAGACAACTAAGCTAATACCCAAAGGACAAGGAGGAGTTAAGACAGGAGAAATGGATGGTGTTCTAAGAAGAGGAGAGACAGACGAGAGAGAGAGAGAACTCTAGTATGGCAGGAACTGAGAATGCTGAGATGGAGAGGTGGAAAATGTTGGGGGGAATGGCAAGAGATGAGGACAGAGAAATAAGAAAATCCCAGATCATGAAGAACTGGGCTCTATACTGAGGTCAGCAGATGAGTCACCAACAGCTTTTAGACAGAGGAAAAACACATTTAGATCCCACTTTGGCTGTTATATAGAAAACAGACTGAGGGAATCAAGAGACAATGATACCAAACAGTATGGACGAAATCTAAGCAAATGGCCACAGAGGTCTGATTTTACGGGGTAATAGCAGTGAAAGAAACTGCTGAGGTAGAGTGGTAACATGTAATGAACGGGTATGAGAAGGGAGGAAGATAAGCATTAAGAACACTCAGGTTCTGATCTGGATACTTGTACAGTTGGGGGAAAGATGTTGCTGATTCTCTGAAGCCACAGTCTAAAAGAAAAGAATAATCCTAAAGATACAGCCAGATGCAAGGGTGACCAGGTCCTTAATAGTATAGTGAACCATTCATTTATTCACTCAACAAATACTTTATGAATGTCTACCAGATGCCAGGCACTGCCATACCGCAAAACAAAGACACACAGTCCCTGCCCTTGAGAAGCTCACAGTACAACAAGGTGGGCAGCACACTGACATTAAAAACAGGTAACTATGACTCAAGACTCATCAATGTAACAAGCCAAGCCTTCAACTGACACACAAAGACAATGTGCAGACTTCCAGGTTTCTTTTCATTTCTGCTCTGACCGTCAAAGTGACTTCTTACTTCTGTGATGCTCAAATTCTTAAGCAGCTCCAAGCAACAGGCATGCATAGTGACATTTCAAGAAAACACCTTTCCACTGTTCATCTAAAGTGACTATCACATTGGCAACCAAAGATTTGAGTTCCCTATCCTGTAACACCCCCAAATCCACCATGTGATCTTCGCTGACAATGTTCAAAGTGGAGTTTCACATCATAAACTAAAAACCCGTTTCATCCAAAATGATGTTTTCATTGGATGACACAATTCATTTTGTACAGCATTAAACTACAAAATTTGTCCCATATACATACATTTAATTTGTCAACTGATGACTATCCAGTAAACCATGCCTATCTGCTAGCCAAAAAGTAATCCCAGGAAGAGGGACCATCTGAACTCAGTGATTGGTACAAATCACCCATTGGAAGTTTTGTTGCTCTGTGTCTGGTGCCTACTGAGTAAGTTCTTTCCTAGTAAGGAATGGGAAACACTTTGGGATCACTGATACCTTTTCTCCCAAATGTCCCCCTCCTGCTGCCCTCTCTCTTGCTAACGGTACAGCCAACTACCCATTCCCTAAGCAGAAACTTCAGAATCACTCGTCTCCTCCCTCTGCCCTCCTCACCTCCAATGTGTCCTGTCAATTACACTGTCAAAGTGTGGCTTGGTTTGGGCCATACTCATTATCCTCAGTAGCTACCTTGATGGAGACCTCCTCTACTCTCATCTAGCCAGTGTGGAGACCTTCTAACTACTCTCCTTTATCAGTCTCTCTCCCCATCCATTCTCGGCATGGCCTCCAGAGTTAGCTCTCTAAAACAAAGGATCAATTCTCTTTCCTGATAACAGACAGAAAAGACTATAAGCCCTGTGATGAAAATGCCATTTGTAAGACATATAAGCAGTGAGCACAGTAGATCCTCAGTAAATATTTGTTGAAATTAAAGTTTACAAGTTCATATGCATTTTCTATAAGATCTATGCCTATTAAATAGGAACCAATTAAAATCACTAACTGACTTGCCTCAAAGAAAACAGATTGTGTTTGGGGTTTGGGTGAGAAATTAACATGATTTTATTGGTTTTTCTAATTTTAAAAGTAATACATGATCATCTAAAAGTCAGAAAAAGTCTACAGAGGATAATTTAAAATACCATAGTCCCACCATCCCCAGATGGCTAACGCTTACTAAGGGCTTATTTTAATTTTGTTATCTAATTTAATCTTCACCAAAAACCCTATGAGATAGATGCTATTATTATCTCCCTTCTATAGAAGTTTAAATAAGTGAAGCTAAGAATTAACAAACAAAATGTTAGTATCTTTCCAGACTTTTCCTACCGTGTCTGTATACCTTTCAAAAATAGGATCAACCTATACAAGCTATGTTATAGCCTGCTTTTCCCACCCCGCAGAGTAAGAAGTCATTAATCGCTTTTCAGGTCAATTAACATCATCATGTTTATTAAGGGCATATACAGCTAAACCTACTGATCCCCAACTACCTAGCATGCTGCCGATAACCAAGTATGCAAACAAATATTTGTTGAATAAATGAATGTCGTGATTTATATAACCAAACCCTTGGCTGGGAGGGGGGAGGATGCCAGTGGACTTAATTACCCAATGCATTACTCCTGAAGGACCCAATGTCCCACAGTGAACCTACCATGCTTCTCAAAAGGAATGTCATCTTCTACAAAGGGTTCAAAATCTTCCCGCTGCTTTATCATGTAGTCCACTGTCTCCTGTCTGTGCTTGAGATGATTTCGTGAGTGTCCCTCCAATTGATCACCAAGAGCTCTGAACAAGCAATTACTGTAAAAACAACAACATGAGTCAAGACCTTTCAAAAATGAACTTAGTTCGTCTAAAACAATGATGCTTCATGCCAGATCATCCATGGAAATATTTTGTGCACACAGAGGTAAAGACTCAACTCTAATAGTCCAGGATTCTTCCAAGACCACGGGGGACAGCATGAGGGCATATTCAACCATATTACCTTCTTGCGAGGCAGCAAACAAGGATTCTATTCCCCATGTACCAGCTGGCTGACTCAGGAGTCACTAAACTTCCCTGGGCCTCATCTGCTTCAACAAGTGGAGCTGGTGATACACTAACCACCTGACTACAAGGTCCAGATCTTACAGGCCATTCCATGCCTAAGGGCTATGATTTGCAGATCCTCTTCCAAAATCATGTCCTATCTATAGCCTGTTTTCTAAAACAAGTTCCACTACAGCTGCCCAGCTAAGTAATCATCCATTTAACAAATAGTACCCAAAAAACAGCAATTTGTCAAGCTGCCGATACTAACAACTGAACAATACTCTGTTTGAGTCCCAAGAACACAGTGGAGAAACTCATGAGAAGGAAAGCACTTGGACAACAAACAGCTGCATTGTGGAAAGACACTTCCTCCTTGCCTCCTCACTTAGCACCCAGGGAGCAACAATGCCATTGTTATTCCTGCCAAATGAAAACTTTAAACACCATATTTTGTTTCTCTAAAATTAAAATACTGGTAATAAACTGTAAGAGTTATCTTTACTTTCAAACCCCTCAAAGGCTTCTAAATTCCAAACTATCACAAACACAGAGGCTTAGACACACAGAGACTCAAACAAGACAAACACAATCTGGTATCCTTAAAACTACGGAAATAAACAATTCTGAAGCCAAACAGTTGCCCAGTTTTACACCCAACTGTTTACTCTTCCAAATGAAAAACTATGATACTGTAATTCCAAAGTATAAACTCATCACTTTCAGAAAGATTTCATGTCTAAATGTGTAGGAAAAAAGGGGGTTTTGTTTTTCAACTCAGAAAAGTGAATTTTCAACAGAAAGCTATAGAAAGGCTGGAATCTCTTCTAATGTATAAGAATATACACTTTTTGTTTTTTTTGCAGGGGAGGGGAGAATTAAGACAGATTCTATAAATTAAAAACCAAGAAGCTTTCCAACAATCTAAGACAAGATTCTAGAAGGAATGGAATATAGAGTTCTATAGGCTAGACTAAGGTGTTTTGCTAAAATCTGACAATGGCAGTCTTTTTTCAACCATGGAGAAAAGTAAGTTAATCAATAAAACAATTTAAATGTCAAGCTTTTCCCTCAAACTTTTCTTAATCAGCATCTGCCACCATCAGCCTATTCTCGAATTTAGTTTAAGAGATGTGGTTTATCACAAATTTATGTAGTTATTTTACATTTAATGTACCAAAATTCAGGGTATTCTACAGTTACATGTTTGCTAAGAACTTTTTTTTTTTTTTTTTTTTTTTTTGAGACAGAGTCTCGCTCTGTCGCCCAGGCTGGAGTGCAGTGGCGCAATCTCGGCTCACTGCAAGCTCCGCCTCCCGGGTTCACGCCATTCTCCTGCCTCAGCCTCTCCGAGTAGCTGGGACTACAGGCGCCCGCCACCACGCCCGGCTAATTTTTTGTATTTTTAGTAGAGACGGGGTTTCACCGTGGTCTCGATCTCCTGACCTCGTGATCTGCCCGCCTCGGCCTCCCAAAGTGCTGGGATTACAAGCGTGAGCCACCACGCCTGGCCTAAGAACTTTTAATAACATGAGCAAATGTTCTCCAAAAAAGTAGGTGTAAAACTGTATATGCCACATGAACTCAACCAAGTTCATCTGTACACTATACACATACACAGACATAGAAACACACACAAACGTATGCCAAGAAAACACACAGAAACAACCACTTAAATAGTTCGTACAATGTGCCAGGGACTGTTCTAAACACTTTGTATGTATTAAACATGTTGTGTCTCACAACTCTGAGATAGGTCCTATTACCATCCCTCAGGGGAAACCCGCCCAAGGTCACAAAACTAGTAAGTGGTCAGCCCAGGATCCAAGTCCAAATAACGTGGCTCTCACTCGAATGTCAACACCAAAATGATAGCCATAGTTACCCCTAGGTAGTAGAATGAAAAGTAATATTTAAGAGTAATTGTTACATTTTTTAATATGCTTTTCTATACTTACCAAACTTTGAGCTCACCAAAAACAAGTCAAAATAGACAAATCATTTCCTTTTCTGACAGGATTACAAGGTAATGAACAAACACTCCAGTGAACTGGGTTTCCTTAGGTGAGCCCAATAAGAGCACTCAAGAAACTCATGAGAACAAAGCACCGCTGCCCAAAGGGCCTCTAGGAGATCGGTGCCACTTCCTGAGCTCACATTCTCACCATTACCTATACCAGGACTTCTCAATCTCCACACTATTGACGTTCCAGGATCATTTTTTTGTTGTGGGAGGCTGTCCTGTGCACTGTAGGAAGTTTAGGAGAATACTTGGCCTCTGCCATTAGCTGCCAGTAGCACATCACTACCTCCCTCCCCATCAGTTGTGACAAAGATGTCTCTAGACATTGCCAAAAGTCCCCTGGAGGGCAAAATCATCCCTGCTTGAGAAGCACTGTGTTATAGGGATATATGGCAGGTCTCGCATTTGAGTTCACAAAAACAACCAATTACATCAAGAGCACACAAATGTTTTGAGTGCGCAATAATTTACTATTAGACAATATTGCAACACATGCACCAAAAAACCTAACGTGCTCTCTAGGCTGCAGTAATAACAGTAAACGTGCAGAAAAAGGAGAAGGTTTTATTATTTGAGGTCAGACCACAGATAGGGTACTGGGTACCATTCTAGCTACTGTATTTTAAGAGAGACGTATTCAGATAAATGATGTGGCTTTAATACTATATGAAGAACTACTAGTGATGTTTGGCCTAAAGAAGGCTCGGGGGACATGATCAATACCTCCAACTGTCATGTGAAATTAAAATTATACCTGTATAATAAAATGAAAACCTGGAAGCCACATAGATTTTGGCAAATAAAAGGTAATTTCACCTTAGCTCTATGGAGGTAGACGACATAGACTCAGGATTCTGCCAATTTCTATACCTAGCAATTCACAGCAATTGTCTAGATGTGTGTTGTTTAATAGTGGTTGCTAACCACATGTGACTACTGAGCACCTGATGTGGCTAATCCACAGTGAGGTGTGCTATCAGTGTAAAATACTAGATTCTGAAGAGGTCATAAGAAAATATGAGAGATCATCAGCCGGGTGCAGTGGCTCACGCCTGTAATCCCAGCACTTTCGGAGGCCAGGGCAGGCGGATCACCTGAGGTCAGCAGTTTGAGACCAGCCTGACCAACATGGAGAAACCCTGTCTCTACTAAAAATACAAAATTAGCCAGGTATGGTGGCGCACGCCTGTAATCCTGTAATCCCAGCTACGCAGGAGGCTGAGGCAGGAGAATCGCTTGAACCTGGGAGGCGGAGGCTGCGGTGAGCCAAGATCGTGCCACTGCACTCCAGCCTGGGCAACAACAGCGAACTCTGTCTCCAAAAAAAAAAAAAAAGAAAAAGAAAATATTAGATCATCAATAATTTTTATATTGAATTGTATGTCAACATAGTAATATTTTAGATATAATAGCTTAAATAAAATATGCTAAAATTAGTTTCACCTGTTTCTTTTTAATGTGGTTACCAAAAAAATTTTAAATCACATATGTGGTTCACATTCTATTTCCCCTGGACAGCACTGATCTAGATCACTGATTCTCAAAGTGTGTTCCTGGACTAGGAGCATCAGCATCCCCTGGGCACTTGTTAGAAATGAAAATGCTGGGGCCCACCCAGGCCTACTCAATCAGGCATTCTGGGGTTGGGGCCCAGCAATGTAGCCCTTCCAGGTGTTTTCACTAGCAGTCCAGGTGGTTATGTTGCATGCTGAAGTTTGAGAAACACTAGTTGAGAATCTAGACTCTAAATGAGTCACTCTCAATTATGGATGCATATAAGAATCATCTGTAAAATTTTTTTTAAAAAAACATCAATAACCAGGCCCCACTCTAGGATTCTGATGTAGTTGATCTAGGGGAGAGCCCAGGCCCTGAATTGTTTCAAAAGTTCCTCCCCAGATATTCTAGTATGGCACCCAGTTGAAAACCACGGAGTGAGGCACAAAAGATGGCACTGCTGTTCAGGTGACACAGGCAATAGACAAGATGATGTGTGAATGCCCTTCTACTACTATGATCCTGCAATATTAAAAACAAAACTAAAACTAAAAAATAAACTACTTGTTAGCAATAAGATAAATAGCTAAAATTAGTGATTCTTCAATGTTTCAATTTTAGAACACTGCTAATGAGTAATGTAACTCAGAACTACATTTAGTAAGACACAACTAGACATAGTTCAGAGGGATGTTAATATTGTACTGCCTATAGAGTTATACATTCTTTTCACACTATAGCCAATCATGTTTTTAAGGAAAACATCAAGGTTAAACTATTTCTTGCTTGCTTTGAAAAATGAATCCAATTTATGTGCGTCCACCTTCCAGAGAACACATGAAATATGAAGCTGGTCCAGGAAGCATTATAAAACCCTCTAAGTAGCTCTGTGATTAATCTATACTAAGCTGACTCAACCCATGTAAAGGCTGTATTACAGGATATTGGCTAATTCATCCCTAAACCCCCTCAGGTTCCAGAATGCTACAGGTACCATATTGCCAACAATGAACATGCTCATAGATACTATATCAGGCTACTCCAGATTGTAATCAAATCTGAATGAAAACAGGGAACGCTAGAGATGTCAACTATTTTTTAATAGTCTTTAACTTCACTGTATTTCACCCTGAGTCCTTAATAAACATTAATAAAAGAATCTGTTGGCCAGGTGCGGTGGCTCATGAGGTAATTCCAGCACTTTGGAAGGCCAAGGCGGGTGGATCATGAGGTCAGGAGTTCGAGACCAGCCTGGCCAACATGGTGAAACACCATCTCTACTAAAAATACAAACAAATTAGCTGGCTGTGGTAGCAGGTGCCTGTAATCCCAGCTACTCAGGAGGCTGAGGCAGGAGAATTGTTTGAACCCAGGAGACAGAGATTGCAGTGAGCCGAGATTGTGCCACTGCACTCCAGTCTGAGTGGCCGAGTAAGACTCTGTCTTGGGGGGGAGGGGAGAATAATCTGTTGACACCTGCCAACCCATCACATACACAGGAAACACCATCCCCTGCAGTGATAAAAGTCTGTCATCACCACATTCGAAAGGACTAGGATACTGACGAGGGCTGAACCACAGTCCAGCTAATGGAACTCATGTGAAGAACTTGTGAACAGAAGGTGGTTAGCTCCATGAAGCCCACACAAGAGGAAATATGATCATTTTATCTAACACTGTCCGAAGAACAGGAACCTTGGAAGAGAGACATAAGCACTCCGGTCAAGCTGGTTTCTGGGGCCTAGCTTCACTGCCCGTTACTTCTACCCTTGTGCCCTACACTACCTGTCACCCTGAACAACCTGTAGATCTCCCAAAAACATTGTGTCCTTGTGCCTCTGTATATACTCCTCCTCAGATGGGAACATTCTCTTGGTGTACTCCTATTGGTCCTTCATGACCCAATCAGAGCATGACACCCTCTGAAAGGCATCTAGCAGTGTATCCAATGAGTATTTACCGAATGAACGAGAAGGACTTCCTGGCCAATTCAGAGTAGTAGCCTTTTCCTTCTCAATAGTACCATTATAATCAGTCACTGTTACTAAAAATATATCAAACTATATTTTAATAATTTGTATCATCTGTTCTCAAAGTGTGACTCAAGGGACTGGAGATGTGGGAAGGTCTCTGATATGCTTTCAGGGTATCCATGAGTTCAAAACTAAGATGTAATGTACCTTTTTCATTCTCATTCTCTCACAAGTGCACAGTGGAGTTTTCCAGAGGCTACCTGATGCATGACGTCATCACTCTGACAGCTAATGGAATGTGTGTGTATTCTTGTGTTTTAAAACTTTGTTTTACTTTCTAATATAGTAAATACTCATAGCTATAACCCATATAAAGTTCTTTGTGTTTCTCAGTAATTTTTAAGAATGCCAAGAGATCTTAAGACCAAAAAAGCTGAGACCCACTGTTACGTGTTTCTACCTTAGGCTATGAAGTCCATAAGTATCTTAGTCATCAACATATTCCCAGCACCCTACTTAAGGTGTGCTGAATTAACTTGAAAAGTATGCTGTGTGTGTATGGGGGTGTGGGGATAGGGAGCAGAAGTAGTACCCGCAAAGTTTCCCATAACCTTATGAAAGCCCCCTCAAGAGTTTACAACTCCCTGTGCTGATTCCTCCTCATAAGTAACCTTCTATTGAGTACTTCAGTATCCTGGGCACCCTGACATTGAGAATACCACACCCAGTATACCAGACACAAGCAATCCAATCATTTGCAAGGAAAAGCCCCCATGTCCCATGCCAATTCCACTGTATTCAGTTGGTATTTTTGTTTCTGTAACAGTGTCTTGTGCTTAGGCTAGCTGACCTCCCTCTATTATTTTTATATTTCATTCAGCAAAAATGTACTGACTGCCTTCCATGTACCAAGCACTTTGCCAGATGATGGTGAATAAATGTAATCAAGTTCCAACTGCATCTTAAGCAAAAACAGCAACGCAGCAAAGTGTGGTGAACTCTTTGTGAGCAAAAAGAAATCCAATTTGCCTGAAGCAATGAGCATACACAGGAACGGTGGGAAAGGGAAATTAGGACCAGTTCACAGTCTTAATCAATAAGCTGCAATGTAATGTGAAATTTTTTAAAACACCTTCTTCTGCAGTTAATATCTAAGGCAATTCCTGGCCGGGGGTGGTAGCTCATGCCTGTAATCTTGGCACTTTGGGAGGCCGAGGCAGGAGGATCGCTTGAAGCCAGGAGTTCGAGACCAGCCTGGGCAACATAGCAAAACCACCGTCTCTACAAAATAACAATAATAATGAACTAAGGCAATTCCTTATGGTCTTTAATCTCACTTTAGTCTTCCCTCTGCAGGACTTGAGCACTCAAATACGGGGAGGAAAAAAACAAAAGCCAGGCTGTTATTAACACTCTCTCTTCCAAAGTGACACAGCTGACAACCAGATCCCCTTTTACCTGCCCCTGCAATGGGATCCTAACTGTTCTCCCCTCTTCCTGACCCTTTTCCTTCTTCCATCCATGTTCCTGGAGCCATATCCCCTTTCTTGAAGCTAATTTTCTTCCTCCTCCCCTCTCTCCCCCTCCGCGTACCCTAAAGAAAGCTGGACCTGGATTCAGTCTAAGTCCCAAGAAAGCTTGGGTAAGCACCTTTGCTTAGAGAGAAACTGAGGCCCATGGAAGCAGGAATTAGGGAAGCTGCCTTCAGCTCGGTAAACAGGCGACCTAATTTCACAAATGTAAATGGGGGCACCACCCAACAACCAAGGACTCAAAGGAAGCAAAGCGTTCTACCAAGTTGGGCTTACTCAGACTCCTTCGATTGGTCTTATCGTCATGATGACTGTTTTTCCAATGCCTGGCTCCATCTCATTCCTTCAGAACTCAGCTTAAATATCACCTTTCAGACAGCCCTTCCTGGCCACAATCCAGTGGCCCTGCTCCCATACACGGTCTCAGGACCCACTTTCTATTTCGCTCGCGGCGTCTGCCATGATTAGGACCCTTTGGGATCCCCGCGAGCGTCTCGGGGCGAGGGGCTTGTCCGCCTAGCTCGCAGCTGGACGCCCCGCACTCGAAGCGTGACTGGCTCGCGGGAGGCGCCCGGGACGCCCGAATGAATGGATGGACGCGAGCGGGCAACAGTCGCCAGGCCGAGCCAGGCGCGTCCCCCGGCGCCGCCTCCCTCGCTGCCGGCCCGCCTCACCCGTCCCCCGGCACCTCCCGCAGCTTCAGCCCCAGGGCCTGCAGCTGGTTGGCGAAGCTGACGAACTCCTCCTCGCAGCCGCCGCCGCCGCCGGACTCCGGCCGGTTCCGCCGCTCCTTGGCCAGGGCCCGGCGCGCCGCCCGCTCGTCCCGCTTGCGCTCGGCCTCGGCTTTCCGGCTGCCGCTACCCGGCCGGCTCTTCGCCGCCTGCTTTCGGGACATGGCCTTAGCCAGCAGTCCCCAGCGGCAGGAGGGAAAGCCGCAGGACCCCCCAGCGTCCGCCTCAAGCGTCGAGAAAGTAAAACAGCGCGAGCCACGGCGCCCGGCGACGACGGCGCAGCAACTCCGCCTGCGCCAGCGCCCGGCACCCCCGTCACATGATGGAATCCCCGCCTCCTTTGAGGGGCTCGGCGAGCAGACGCCGTAGAGAGCTAGAGGGGCACCCATCCTAGTTTGTTCTATTCTGCCCTCTAGTGGTGGATGGTACTCAACGTGAGTGGCAGGAGCGACCGGAGAGGGACCAGAGAGAACAAAGCAGGAACAAATCAAGCAGAGAAACTAAAGATGATAGATGAGTGGAACACAGAACAGCGGCAAAAGTTAGGACCGGAGATGAATAAAAACGATTTAAACTCTTGCTGCGAGCCTACTACAGTTGGATAGGCACTTTCACACGGCTCATTCTTGTTTAATTATCCCCAGGTTACAGGAAACTCAATCTGAGTGATTAAATAATTTCAAGATCACACAGCTAAGAGGCAGAGCTCCAAAGCCCTCACACTTGTTTATTTAATCCTGCCCTTCATCTCTCCGCCTTCCTTCGTAACTCAAGGGAGAGGTCGCCCTTCTGTCCGAGACCACTGGAAATCCTAATTCCATCCTAGAGCGACCCACCTAGGTTTGCCCGGACTAGGGGTTTTCTTGGGATGCAGGACTTTCCGTTTTAAAACTGAGACAGACCAGGTCGGGCGCTGTGGCTCACGCCTGTAATCCCAGCACTTTGGGAGGCCGAGGTGGGCTGACCACGAGGTTAGGAGATCGAGACCATCCTGGCTAACACGGTGAAACCCCGTCTCTACTAAAAATACAAAATTAGCCGGGCGTGGTGGCGGGCGCCTGTAATCCCAGTTACTCAGGAGGCTGAGGCAGGAGAATGGCATGAACCCGGGAGGCGGAGCTTGCAGTGAGCCGAGATTGCACCACTGCATTCCAGCCTAGGGGACAGAGCGAGACTCCGTCTCAAAAAACAAAAAAACAAAAACAAAAACTGAGGCCAGGCGCGGTGGCCCACGCCTGTAATCCCAACACTTTGGGAGGCCGAGGCCAGGAGATCGCCTGAGGTCAGGAGTTCCAGACCAGCCTGGCCAGCTGGCCAAGATGGTAAAACCCCATCTATAGTGCGTGAGGCTGAGGCTTGGAGTACAAATGAATCTGTCACCCAGGTAGTGAGCAAAGTACACAATACACAATAGGTAGTTTTTCAACCCTTTCCCCCAACTGCCTCCCGACTCTTGTATTCCCCAGAGTCTATTGTTCCCCAGAGTCTATTGTTCCCATCTTTGTGTCCATGTGTATCCAATGTTTAGCTCCCACTTATAAGAACATGCAGCATTTGGTTTTCTGTTTCTGCCTTAGTTCACTTAGGATAATGGTTTCCAGCTGTATCCATGTTGCTGCAAAGGACATGATTTTGTTCTTTTTATGGCTGCATAGTATTCCATGGTGTATATATACCACATTTTCTTTATCCAATCCACTGTTGATGGGTACCTGGGTTGATTCTACGTCTTTGCTATTGTGAATAGTGCTGCAGTGAACATACAGGTGCATCTGTCTTTTTGGATATATATTCCTTTGGGTATAGACCCAGTAATGAGATTGCTGGGTCGAGTGGTAGTTCAATTTTTAGTTCTTTGAGAAATCTCCAAACTGCTCTCCACAGTGGCTGAACTAATTTACATTCCCACCAACAGTGTAAAAATGTTCCCCTTTTCCCCACAGCCTCAGCGACATCTGCTATTTTTTCTTTTTAACAAAAGCCATTCTAACTGGCATGAGATGGTATTTCATTGTGGTTTTGATTTGCATTTTTCTGATGACAATAAGAATGCGAAAGAGAGTTGTAAAGGTTAAATAAAAATGTAAAGCCCCAGGCATGAAGTAAGTACCTATTTAATGAAGTTGTTTGAATCAGTTCTCTGGAAATCTCATGAGCTCAGGGGCAAAGACTTCCAAACTTTAGAAACCAGGGAAGAAAGGTTTCTCACCACCAAATATGTGGAAATACAGACTGCTAACATATTGATAGAAAAGCGAACACTTGCCCATCTTGTAAAAATCTTTTTGGCTGGGCGTGTGGCTCATGCTTGTAATCCCAGCACTTTGGGAGGTGGAGGCAGGCAGATCACCTGAGGTGAGGAGTTCGAGGCCAGCCTGTAATCGCAGCTACTGGGGAGGCTGAGGCAGGAGAATCGCTTGAACCCGGGAGGCGAAGGTTGCAGTGAGCCGAGATTGCGCCATTGCACTCCAGTCTGGGCAACAAGAGTGAAACTCCTTCTCAAAAAAAAAAAAAAAAAAAAAAAAAAAAACCTTTTCTGGCATAAGCCTTTAGCCTTTAGCCCACACACAGATTTTGAATGGGCGAATTTCTCTTCTCTCAGCGGAGACCTGTGTTAGACAGTGTCTCTAAGTGCAAATCAATGCTGCCTATAAATTATATTTAAAGGCCAAAGGGAAAGAGTATAGTACTTGTAAATAAAATGAATGCTCTGCCCACTTCACTAGAGTTAATTAAAAGAATCATTGGCCCACACAGTGGCTCATGCCTGTGATCCCAGGACTTTGGGAGGCCGAAGTGGGGGTATCGCTTGAGCCCAGGAGTTCAAGATCTGCCTGGGCAACAAAGTGAGATTCCCCATCTCTACAAAAAACGTTTTAATTAGCTGGGCATGGTGACGCACGCCTGTAGTCCCAGCTATTCGGGAGGGGCTAAAGTTGGAGGATCACTTGAGCCTGGGAGTTTAAGGCTGCAGTGAGGTATGACTGTGCTACTGCACTCCAGCCTAGGTGACAGAGCAAGACCCTGTCTCAAAAATAATAATAATAGTAATCAAACCTCATTGGATGGCAGTATAAATTAGTAAAAAGTGTGACTAACAGAATTTTAGTGAAGAAATGCAGCTTTAGGACTTTCAAGAACATACCATCAAGGGTATGGGAAAATGAGAACTCTCGCACACTGCTGTTGGGAGGTAAATTTAGCCACTTTGGAGGGCAATTTGGACTGTATCTGGTAACTTTGGGGTTTTTTTGGGTTTTGTTTGTTTGTTTGTTTGTTTGTTTGTTTTGAGATGGAGTCTTGTTCTGTTGCCCAGGCTGGAGTGCTGTGATATGATCTCGGCTTACTGCAACCTCTGCCTCCCGGGCTGAAGAGATTCTCAGAGATTCTCCTGCTTCAGCCTCCACAGCAGCTGGGAATACAGGCACACGCCACCATGCCCAGCTAATTTTTTTTTTTTTTTGTATTTTTAGTACAGGCGAGGTTTCACCATGTTGGCCAGTTTGGTCTCGAACTCCTGACCTCAGGTGATCCGCGTGCCTCAGCCTCTCACAGTGCTGGGATTAGAGGCATGAGCCACTGCACCTGGCCTGTATCTGGTAACATTTTAAATGTCTAGTGTCTACATCTCATGATCTATCCTAAAAATAGAAATATTACATCTCCTCCTAAACTCCTCGTGTGTATCCGTATTCCAAATTTTCCTGGTGCAAGACGATGAACCCCAGGGTATATACCCCAGACGATGTAGCTGCTTCAAAAGTACACTCTGAGACGCAAATAGTCCTAAAGCAAAGTACATGCACGTGCACTACAAGGTATGTCCAAGTGTTAGCAGTTGGCCCGTTCAGGTTCTTGACTTAGCCACGTAAAAGAATTTGAGAGTGAGTCCAAAGTACTCCAAAGAGTAGGCAAAGAAGTTTATTGCAAAGCAAAAGTGATACAGGAGTTAAGAAGAAATCGCGTAGGCAGATAGTAAGGGCATGGGAGTCCTCGGTAAGGCTTTTCTTTTTAATGAAAAGCAGCCCCAAATCATTTTCTAACAAACAGTGGCCTGTAAAGTGGAGCTGCAGACATAGACAAACAAGCTGGGAGCTTGCACAGGTAAATGCCACAGGGAACTACGGACTAGACATGTTCAAGATGGGGGCTTCATCACCTCTTCTCTGCCAGCCACGTGTACAGTAAGGAGCAGACAAGATAGCCTGCCAAGAATAATTTATTTGCATAATGAGATTAGGGTGGGGAACCAGCTTTCCCTGCTATGTAAATGTCACACCTGATTGAACCAATCTGTGAGCCCTATGTAAATCAGACACCACCTCCTCAAGCTGGACTATAAAATCCAGTGCATCACCACCAGCCGTTCTTTTCCACTCGGAGACCCCTCTTTCCGGAGAGAGCTGTTGCTCTTTCTCTTCTCTTCTGCCTATTTAACCTCAGCTCCTAAACTTGTGTGTGTCCGTGACCTAAATTTTCCTGATGCCAGACGACGAACCCCAGGGTATATACCCCAGACAGTGTAGCTGCTTCAAAAGTACACTCTGATTGGCAAAGCAGGCTGCTAAAAGGGAGAGGCAGCCCCTAGTACCTTAAGGGGAATTCCCTTTATGGGAGCTGTACATGCATATTCATAAAATACTGCTGAGGTCAAACATGCAAAGACAGACCTGCAGTTGGCACATGTGCTTAGCATCTACATGCTCTAACACGCATCACATGTATCATTAGCATATAAAACCACCTAGGGGTGTGTTTTTTACTTTTTTTTTTTGAGACAGATTCTTGCTCTGTTTGCAGTGGCGCCATCACGGCCCACTGCAACCTCCACCTCCCAGGCTCAAGCCATCCTCCTGCTTCAGCCTCCGTAGTAGCTGGGACTACAGACGCTAGCCATCAGGCACCGCTAATTTTCTGTTTAACTTTTATAGAGACGAGGTCTTACTATGTTGCCCAGGCTGCTCCCGCCTCAGCTTCCCAATGTGCTCGGATAAGCGTGAGGCACTGCGCCCGGCCTTTTGTTTAACCATTAAAATGAGGAAAAGGTCTACAAGCTAAACCTTGAGCCTAGCTGCCCATGCGGGACCCCGGAGAAGTCCCTAGCCCTCTCGGGGCAGGCATTTGTAGCTAATAGCTTCTTGGGGTTTTGAAGCTGATTGGCTGGAAATTGGAGAAGCTACAAGAAGAATTAGGGCTTTTTGTTCTCTTTTCCGGGCTGTCTGAGACAGATACCAGGAACTTGTAACCATCTGGTTGGCTGGTATCCTGTGGGACCCTTGCAGAAGAGTTAGGCGTGGGTGCAAAGGATGCGGAAGGAACCCGCGGAGCATCACACAAGGGCACAAGTCAACATGGCCTTCTAACCTTACTTATCCTGCCTCAGAAGGATGTTTAGGGCATGATGGTGTGTAAAAACAAATAACTAGAAACAACCTAAATATCCATCAATAGGAAAATGGCTTCTTAAATTATGGAACAGCTATTTATTACATACAATGCAGCAGCTTAAAAGAATGAGGTCTCTACTAAAAATACAAAAAAATTAGCCGGGCGTAGTGGCGGGCGCCTGTAGTCCCAGCTACTCGGAGAGGCTGAGGCAGGAGAATGGCGTGAACCCGGGAGGCGGAGCTTGCAGTGAGCCGAGATCGCGCCACTGCACTCCAGCCTGGGCGACAGAGCGAGACTCCGTCTCAAAAAAAAAAAAAAAAAAAAAAAAAAAAAAAAGAATGAGGTGGTGGATAGATGACGGGTTGTTAGGTGCAGCAAACCACCATGGTACATGTATACCTATGTAACAAACCTGCACGTTCTGCACATGTATCCCAGAACTTAAAGTAAAATAAAAACAAAAAAAGAATGAGGTGGTGGAGAAATGAGGTCGGTCTAGATGAACTCACATGGTTAGCTCTCCTAGGCATGTGGTCAAATGAAAAGCATGGGATCCAATGATCCGTTCAGTGCAGCCTTTATGTAAAACTCAACAACATAAGACACAACAGAAGAATTACATGTCTTCTGCAAGTATATGTGTGTAGTTGTTTTTTTTTTCCTTTTTTAGTGACAGGCTCTCACTCTATTACTCAGGCTGGAGTGCGGTGGGGCAACTATGGCTCACTATAGCCTCCAATACCTCGACTCAAGCAATCTTCTCGCCTCTATCTGCATACTTAGAAACGTAGAAGATGGTCTTGAAAGATACATAGCAAATGAATCAGAGTAAGGAGAGAGGAAAGAGTGAAAGTGACCTTATCGTTATTTCATATGTATTTTTAAATGAGGCTATTGTGTTCATGTATTGTGTGCATCATCACAATTAATAAAATTATTATTATTTTTTGAGACAGAGTTTTGCTCTTGTTGCCCAGGCTGTAGTGCAATGGCACAATCTCGGCTCACTGCAACCTCCACCTCCCATGTTCAAGTGATTCTCCTGCCTCAGCCCTCCTAGTAGCTGGGATTACAGGTGCCCGCCACCACGCCCAGCTAATTTTTTGTATTTTTAGTAGAGACAGGGTTTCACCATGTTGGCCGGGCTGATCTTGAGCTCCTGACCTCGGGTGGTCTGCTCACCTCAGTCTCCCAACGTGCTGGGATTACAGGCGTGAGCCACTGCACCCAGCAAAATCAATAAAATTATTAATTTTTCTTTTTCTTTCTTTTTTTGAGACGAGGTCTCACTATGTTGCCCAGGCTGATCTCAAACTCCTGGACTCAAGCAATCCTCCCACCTCAGCCTCCCAAAGTGCTAGGATTATAGGCATCAGCCACCACACCTGGCCAACAAAATTATTTTTCTAGACTAACAAAATCTATTTTTCCCTCACACTGAAGCCCTATAGAGTTATCTTGGGATCTACTTTATCAGCTAAAAGGAATTTGCAATAAGCATGTAGCTTTCCCCTAGAAACAGGCATTTCTGAAGTCTTTAAGAGTTCTTAGCTTTTGCTCTCTTGCCCTTCTCACCATATCGCCCTCTGATCAATCTTGATTTTATTGCTAATTTGTTCTTCTTCTGAGGACAAGGTTCTCTAAGCAAAATTAAATATCAAATCAGCCATGTTCAAACTGTCACAGGTTAAGACTTACTAGAATTTGAGGGTTTTTTTTGTTTTTGTTCTTGTTTTTTGAGATGGAGTCTCACTCTGTTGCCCAGGCTGGAGTACAGTGGCATGATCTTGGCTCACTGCGACCTCCACCTCCCAGCTCAAGCGATTCTCCTGCCTCAGCCTCCCAAGTAGCTGGGATTACAGGCATCTGCCACCAGGCCTGGCTGATTTTTGTATTTTTAGTAGAGACGGGGTTTCACCATGTTGACCAGGTTGGTCTTGAACTCCTGACCTCAAGCAATCCACCCACCTCGGCCTCCCAACGTGCTGAGGTTACAAGCATGAGCCACCATGCCCGGCCAGGATTACTAGAATTTGAATTCATAATATTTCACTCTATTTGATGGGCACAGGGGACTCATGTAGACATCAAATAATCGGGACAAAAAGCATCCCCACAACTCACCACCCAAACCCACTGCACAAGTGGACCTAGCACAGTTGGGGGTGCTCAGTACAAATGGTTAGCTGGCAGAACCTGTGAGAAGGATGAATTCAGGTGGGCAGTCTCTGGTACTAAGGCCAGGTCTTTATTTTATTTTATTTTATTATTATTATTATTATTATTGAGACAGGAGTCTCACTCTGTCTGTCGCCCAGGCTGGAGTGCAGTGGCACGATCTTGACTCACTGCAACCTCCGCCTCCGGGGTTCAAGCGATTCTCCTGCCTCAGCCTCCCGAGTAGCTGGGACTACAGGCGCATGCTATCACACGTGGCTAATTTTTTGTATTTTTAGTAGAGACAGGGTTTCACCGTGTTAGCCAGGATGGTCTCGATCTCCTGACCTCATGATCTGCCCGCCTCAGCCTCCCAAAGTGCTGGGATTACAGGTGTGAGCCACCACGGTTGGCCTTATTTGATTTCATTTTAGAGACAGGATTTTGCTCTGTTGCCCAGACTGGAGTACAGTGGTGTGATTACGGCTCACTGCAGCCTCAACCTCCTGAGCTCAAGCAGTATTCCCACCTCAGCTTCCCGAGAGGCTGGGATTATAGGTGCACATCACCACACCCAACTGATTTTTTTATTTTTTCATTTTTTGTAGAGAGGGAGTCCCACTGTATTGCCTAGGCTGATCTCAAACTCCTGGCCTCAAGTGATCCTCCCATCTTGGCCTCCAAAAGTACTGAGATTACAGGCATGAGCCACTGCGCCCAGCCAAGTCCAGGTCTTTCATTTCCTCATTTGTTGCTAATGTTGTGAAAATGCAACATGGTTTGATTACTGTTATTAGTCCATTCTCACACTGTTATAAAGAACTGCCTAAGACTGGGTAATTTATAAAGAAAAGAGGTTTAATTGGCTCACAGTTCTGCATGACTGAGGAGGCCTCAGGAAACTTACAATCATGGCAGAAGGAAAAGAGGCACGTCTTACATGACAGTAGGCGAGAGACAGCAAGTGTGCAAAGGAGGAACTATCAGACATTTATAAAACCATTAGATCTTGTGAGAACTCACTCATTATCATGAAAACAGCATGAGAGACACTGCTCCCATGATCCAATCACCTCGCACCAGGTCCCTCCCTCGACACTTGGGGATTATGGGGATTATAATTCAAGATGATATTTGGGTGGGGTCACAGAGCCTAACCATATCGATTACCTTCCATGGCAGTATCCTAGTAGGGCACAGGGAAGAATGTTACTCAGCAAAAGTCTTTTTTTCCCTCTTTCAGTCACCCTGTGTTTCTGCTTCTGCTTAGATGGTGGTGGTGGTGATGGTGGTGGTGGTGATGGTGGTGGTGATGGTGGTGGTGGTGATGGTGGTGGTGATGGTGGTGGTGGTGATGGTGGTGGTGGTGGTGATGGTGGAGGTGGTGATGGTGGTGGTGATGGTGGTGGTGGTGGTGATGGTGGTGGTGGTGATGGTGGTGGTGGTGGTGATGGTGGTGGTGGTGATGGTGGTGGTGGTGGTGATGGTGGTGGTGATGGTGGTGGTGGTGGTGATGGTGGTGGTGGTGATGGTGGTGGTGGTGGTGATGGTGGTGGTGGTGGTGGTGATGGTGGTGGTGATGGTGGTGGTGGTGATGGTGGTGGTGGTGGTGATGGTGGAGGTGGTGATGATGGTGGTGGTGATGGTGGTGGTGGTGGTGATGGTGGTGGTGGTGATGGTGGTGGTGGTGGTGATGGTGGTGGTGGTGGTGGTGATGGTGGTGGTGGTGGTGATGGTGGTAGTGATGGTGGTGGTGGTGGTGGTGGTGGTGATGGTGGTGGTGGTGGTGATGGTGGTGGTGGTGATGGTGGTGGTGGTGATAGTGATAGTGATGTTGAGGGCATGTGTGTGTTTGCATATACGCGCACACATGTGGGATTATCTGACTCCTTTTTTTCTCTCTCTCTCTCTCTCTCTCTTTTTTTGAGATGGCGTCTTGCTCTGTCACCCACTCTGGAGTGCAGTGGTGCAATGTCGACTCACCACAAACTTCGCCTCCTGGGCTCAAGCGATTCTTCTGCCTCAGCCTCCCAAGTTGCAGGGACTACAGGCACATGCCACCACGCCTGGCTAATTTGTATGTATTTTTAGTAGAAATGGAATTTCACCATGTTGGCCAGCCTGGTCTTGAACTCCTGACCTTGGGTGATCCGCTTGCCTTGACCTCCCAAAGTGCTGGGATTACAGACATGAGCCACCACACCCGGCCTCCCCTGTCTCTTTCTGCTTGCAGTTCCTGTTCTTGATGGCCATGGGTCATCCTCCGTGTGCCTCTGCCTGTCCCACTTTCCCTCTCCAACTTCATCCTCTTCCTCTGCATTTCCAGGCTCCTTTTATCTCAACCACTTAGCATAGAGTGGACCAAAATAAAAAATAAAACAACCAGTTTTGGAGTGGTCAGACAGAATTGAGTCCAGTTCCCGCTTCTTACAAGCTGTGTGGCCAGCATTGTTTTCCATAATCTTTCTGAGCTCTAGTTTCTTCGTGTGGAAAAATGAGAGCAGTTGGGGCTTCTTCTCCAGGTTGTTCTGAGGTATTGATATCACAACTCCAGCAAAGTCCCTGGCACCATAAGTGTTAGTTTCCCTCCTCCTCTTTCCCTTAATTTCTGGGCTTTTTTTTTTTCCTTCCTCACCACTGCCCATTCTCTCTACTTTCTCCTAAATGGCTATAAGACCAAACTATATTACGTATACTAAATTATTCATATGTGTGAAATGAAGGGTTTAATATCCTTCATCATTCCTTTTCCTAGCCACTAGAAATTGCTAGAAACCTGGCCAGGCACTGTGGCTCACGCCTATAATCCCAGCACTTTGGGAGGCTGAGGCAGGTGGATCACGACGTCAGGAGTTCAAGACAAGCCTGGCCAAGATGGTGGAACCCCGTCTCTACTAAAATACAAAAATTAGCTGGGCATAGTGGTGGCCACCTGTGATCTCAGCTACTTGGGAGGCTGAGGCAGAGAGTTGCTTGAACCCGGGAGGCGGAGCTTGCAGTGAGCCGAGATCGCGCCACTGCACTCCAGCCTAGGTGACAGAGCGAGACTCCGTCTCAAAAAAAAAAAAGAAATAGAACATTCTGCATTTCTCTCAAGGACAATAAAACATCAGCTATTGTTTGTACGTGACCCTCACTTGATCCATGTCATCAGTGGCCCTTAATGGGGAAAACATGGTTATGGGGTGGCAGTGGAGGACTCCTCTTCCTCATGCTCATTCAGTGAACTTGCTGGACGTCAAGCTGAGGGATTTATCTTTTACAGCTCCATAGCAATGTCTTTGTTTGGTGTCTCTGTGCCAGAGGTCCTAATGGCCCACAGTATTTGCAGTCATCGTCATCCTGTGTAAACTCATTACTTACAACTGCATCATCGGCTCCTGTGCCAGGACCCCACCCTGGGGCACAAATGAACTAACCAGGGAGGTGATGGGAAGTGAAAGCCTGTTCCGCAGGCCACACGAGGGGGCAGCAGAAAGACATATTTTGTGATGTGGAGATGAACCGCCGTCAACTCAACTTTTCCCCACGTCTAAGGTAATAGACTTTGCATAAAGCAAAAAAAAAGGCTTATAGAACAGAAAAGCACATTGGAAATGATCCTTTTCCAACTTTGCCATTTTATAGATGGAGAGATTGAGGCCCCAAGAAGGTAAAGTGGATCTGTTGGTCCCATTAGCTGGTTACTAGCAGAGCAGGAACTCGAACACAGCCCTCTCTCCCCTCATCATCCCACACTGCCGGGCATGAAGTCCCATCCCCAAGTTGGGCCCAACAACTTTCTCTCTTTTCTCTCAATATACATGGATATTTTTCTGATATGAAAAATACATGTCGGCCGGGAGCAGTGGCTCATGCCTATAATCCCAGCACTTCGGGAGGCCGAGGTGGGTGGATCAACTGAGGTCAGGAGTTCAAGACCAGCCTGGGCAGCATGGTGAAACCCTGTCTCTACTAAAAATACAAAAATTAGCCAGGCGTTGTGGCACGCATCTGTAGTTCCAGCTACTCAGGAGGCTGAAGCACAAGAATCACTTAAACCTGGGAGGTGGAGGTTGCAGTGAGCTGAGATTGCACCATTGACCTCCAGCCTGGGCATCAGAGCGAGACTCCAACTCAAAAAAAAAAAAAAAGAGAGAGAGAGAAAGACATGTTCATGATAGAAAACCAAAAAAGACACTAAAAATTGAAAAGAAAACAAAATCACCCATACTTGCACTCTTAGAAATAATGATTGTTGCCATTTTGATGTATTAGGTTGAACCATGTGAAATTGCTGATATTTGACCATTTTCAACCTACAAAAATGACAATTTCATATGGTTTAACCTAATATTTCCTCCCACCTTTTCTCCACGACAAACATAAAACTATTTTAAAATATAAAATGAGGATGAGACTACATGTGTATATTTGTGTGTATTTCTTTAGAGCCCACTTTTTTTTTCTTTTTTTTTCTTTTTTTTGAGATGGAGTCTTGCTCTGTCACCCAGGCTGGAGTGCAGTGGCACGATCTCTGCTCACTACAACCTCCGCCTCCCAAGTTCAAGAGATTCTCCTGCCTCAGCCTCCCGAGTAGCTGGGATTACAGGCATGCGCCACCCCGCCCGGCTAATTATTTGTATTTTTAGTAGAGGCGGGTTGGCTAGGCTGGTCTTGAACTCCTGACCTCGTGATCCACCCGCCTCGGCCTCCCAAAGTGCTGAGATTACAGGTGTGAGCCACCACGCCTGGCCTAGAGCCTACCTTTTAAAGTGAAATATTAGACCAGGCGCAGTGGCTCACGCTTGTAATCCCAGCACTTTGGGAGGCCGAGGCGGGTGGATCACGAGGTCAGGAGATCGAGACCACGGTGAAACCCCGTCTCTACTAAAAATACAAAAAAATTAGCCGGCCGTGGTGGTGGGCGCCTGTAGTCCCAGCTACTCGGAGAGGCTGAGGCAGGAGAATGGCGTGAACCCGGGAGGCGGAGCTTGCAGTGAGCCAAGATTGTGCCACTGCACTCCAGCCTGGGCGACAGAGCGAGACTCCATCTCAAAAATAAAATAAAATAAAGTGAAATATTAGCAATTACAAATATATAAAGAGAATAATGCCACATACACTCACATGTCTCCCACTCTTCCCCTGAGAAATAAGATGTCACATATATAATCAAAGCCCGCGCTATCCACCTCTCCCCAACAGGAGTTCCTCCCTATCACCTTGAGGTAACCACTATCATCACTTTGGTATTTATCGCACATCGGTTTGTATCACTAAATCATATGCAGTATTGTTTAGCATTTTTAACTTTATATAAATGAGATCAAGGTAGATGTATCTTCTATGGCTTTTCTTGTTTATAAAGGATTATATGTATGTGTGTGTGTGTATATATATATATATATATTATATATACATTTTTTTTTTTGAGACAGAGTCTTACTCTGTTGCCCAGGCTGAAGTGCAATGGTGTGATCTCAGCCCACTACAACCTCTGCCTCCCAGGTTCAAGCGATTTTCCTGCCTCAGCCTCCCAAATAGCTAGGATTACAGGCACATGCCACCATGCCCTGCTAATTTTTGTATTTTTAGTAGAGACGGTGTTTCGCCATGTTGGCCAGGCTGGTCTCGAACTCCTAACCTCAGGTCATCCACCCACCTCGGCCTCCCAAAGTGCTGGGATTACAGGCCTGAACCACCGCACCTGGCTGAATTGTATGTTTTTGAAACTTATCCATGTTGATGATACATGTAGCTTCTGTTCACTCACTTTCAATTTTTTGCTATTAAGTATTCAGATTTACTATCTGTCTGCCTCCACTAGACAGGAATCTTCCATGGTGGAGACTCTGTCTTAGTTATCCATGGCACCCAGGAGGCCCCAGAAATGGCCATTGAGTGGAATGGACAGATGCAGGAAGTGAAAAGCTGAAAATCACTTTGCCAGATAAGCCCAGACTCATCTGTTGAGCACTCAAGGCAGACAGCACTGATCAGAAGGCCCTTGTATCTGGGAGAGGCAGACGTCAAAGCTGAACATTTCTTTATGATGCTTCTCTCAAGTGACAGATTTAGAGTTCTAAGGCATCTGATCCAGAACTGGAGGGGAGGACGGGAGCATCAGGAAAAGCTCCCAGAGAGCCCAGAGCTCATTCCTGAAGGATGAGTAGGTTCTGTCTTCATGGCAACCAGAACCAGAAGCTCAAATTTATTTTTATTCTTTATTTTTTTTAGAGAGACAAGGTCTCATTCTGCTACCCAGGCTGGGTTCAGTGGCATGATCATAGCTTACTATAACCTTGAATTCCTGGGCTCAAGCAATCCTCCCACTTCAGCCCCCCAAGTAGCTGGGACTACAGGCACACACCATCATGCCTGGCTAATTTTTAAATTTTTTTGTAGATACAGGGTCTCACTATGTTGCCCAGGTTGGTCTCAAACACCTGGCCTCAAGCCATCCTCCCACCTCAGCCTCCCAAAGCACTGGGATTACAGGTGTGAGTCATCGCCCCCAGCCCACATTTTTAGATAAAGGCATTTACTTACATGTCCTCAGGATTCTTTGGTTATATGCATAAAACCAAGCACCAGACCTCAACAATTCCAGGGCTGGAGCAGCCTCTCATAGGAAAAGATCAACTATTTCATTCTCCAGCAGCCAACCTTAACTTTGATTCTGTCAGGTATGTCATTCATGACATTACATAAGCATATTTATTGGTACCAGGAATTGACGTAGCTGCCATACTTATTGGCTTGGCTTGCCCAAAAAGAAAACTGGAGAATACAACTCAGATTTTTAAGAAACACATTGAGTACTGTTCCTTGGGGACACCCCACTCATGCTTACAGCTGTGACATTGGCATTGCTGTAGCATCAGGAATTTTAGATGGGCTGACCGTCACATGGGTGGCTGAGTCACTTAATTATAGACTAACAAAAGCTACCAGCACTTTGCTATGAAGCTAGAACTCGCCCTTGCTCCCCTCTGAGGCAGAAATGACCAGCCCACTTTGTGCCATGGTGAATCTATTACGTAATCCTTAGATTCTTTGTGACATTCAAGAGCTTTGCAGTCATAAAATGGTAGCCAGGCTGGTCTTCTTCCCAACAACGGTAGTTTACAAAGGTAGTGAGAGCAATGCATTTGGGAACAGATCAAGTGAAAATGTAAACGTGTCCAAAGAAATAATACCTCTTTGGACAACCCAAAATACTCCCTCCAGCTCTAACATTACCACCTACAGGAAGCCTGTCAGCATTTCCCAAGCTACTCTTAGACCAAAAACTATCATCTCTTTATCCCCAGATGAGGCCCTGACTTTTGAGAGTCTACAGATGAATGAATGAATGAATGAGTATGTGACTCTGCAAGTACGAGAGAATTAATGTGAGAATGAGTAAATGAATGTATCTGCTTCAGCAGCACTTGGTAGATATATCTGCTCATTTATTTCACAAAAATTGATCAAGGATTTACTCTATGCCAGATTCTATGATGGGTACTGGGATACTAACAAGATAGACAGGTCCCTGCTTTCAGGGAGTTTATATTCTAGTTGGGGACATAGTTGGCACACAAAGAAACAAAAGTGTGTATGATTTCAGATGGTGATAGCACTATGAAGAAAACACACGGGGGTATATGAGACAGAGTGCCTCGGGGTGCTGAATGGCTAGAAGATAAGGGCAGCAGGGAAGGTTTCTTTTTGAAGGTGGAATCTAAGCTCTGACTTAGAATGACTGTGTAAGCACTTCTTATGGGCATGTGTGACATTACCTTTTTCCTAGGGGTCTCTGGGGAGAATGATTACATCTTATTCATCATTGTGTGCTATCAGATTACAGTATCAAGCATATGGGATTTGCAACCAGATACCTGAGTTCAAATTCTACTTCTACCACTTACTAGCTATGGACCTTGGGTAAGTTACCTAAACATTGAAATCTCAGTTTCCCCACCCAAAAATGGGGGTAGGGAATGATGATTATTATGATGATGATAATGATAATGCATTTCTAAAATATATTGCTGCCTACCCAAGACTCATGCCTCCCCTTCCATAGTGTGAAGTTGTTGCTGAAAAGCAGCTGCCCAAACCTGGGTTCCATTTGTCAGTCCTCTTGCACCCAGATGCAGCCATGGGACCAATTCCTGCCACAGGGCCATGAACGGAAGTGACGTGTGTCATCATCCAGGCCTGGATCCCTGAGTCACTGTATAGAGGAAAACTACCCATTGACCAATAACAACTTCATTGGACTAAGTGAGAGAAAAATGAACTTCTATTGTGTTAAACCTCTGAAATTTTAGGGTTTCTGAAACTTTAGCATCTAGTATAACACAAATTAATACAACCTTTAAGTGCTATAAAAATCAAATGAGTGTGTCACACAATGCCTACACAAAATGGGCACCAGCGGTTGCTGGCATAAAACAACTGAGGACAGGGCTTTGGATCCTTTCAAATCAGCCTCATGAGATTTTGACCATGTACCCCTTCTTGTCTTTCTAGAAGGGGATGGTTTTTACTGAACTGGATATTTATTTCTGGGAAGGTTACTGATTATAGGAGGAGTAACATTAGGCCAGAATTACTAACAGTCCCTATGGCTTTATGGCTTTGCAGACTTTTGCATCATCCAGAAAAATGTTTTAATTGACTGAGCATACAAGAGGTAATCCTGCTAAACAAAGTCATCACTCTCTATTTCAGCCCAGAGCTTGGAGCAGAGCTTGAAACTCAATAGCTTCCCCCAGGATATAAAACATTGTTTCTCTTTCTCCTTCCTCTTCCTCCAGGACAGTTCTTCTGTGATGAGGTCTCTGTAAGACTTTTAGTTCTCAGGCATCTAAGAGTGAAGAAAAGAACTATATGCTTCATGTTTTCATCTACTTGAAAATTAGATAATGAATATAAATCTCCTAACACAGCCAATGACATTTCATAGGAATTCAACAAATGGGCATCCTTTTAGTTCATTTAACCCTCACTGTCAACTATGACATGCTTGATAGCTTGTCTCGGCCTATAATAAAAATGACCCAATGGGTATTATTGTCTCCATTTGACAAATAAAAAAACGGAGGCTTAGGGAGTTCACCTATATAGCATTACTGTGTCAAGAAATGTCTGGTACACCAGTTTCATCTGATTTAATTCTCACAATCATGTAGAGAATGTATGAGATTAGTATTATTGTCCCCATTTTGTGGATGAGAAAACTGAGGCTCAAAGAATTTAGATAACTTTAATTCTTGGACAAACATTTTCCAGTACTTTTCTGTGTGCCAGGCTTTGTGCTGAGATGCTGGGGAACCACAATAAAGACATATTCCCTACCCTCCTAGAGCTCACAGTCTGGTGTAAGAGATAAGATAAAGAGGCAATGTCCGGCCAGGCACGGTGGCTCATGCCAATAATCCCAGCACTTTGGGAGGCCGAGGAGGGCAGACCACGAGGTCAAGAGTTCAAGACCAACATGGTGAAACCCCATCTCTACTAAAAATACAAAAATCAACCAGGCGTGGTGTCGTGCGCCTGTAATCTCACCTACTTGGGAGCCTGAGGCAGGAGAATTGCTTGAACCCGGGAAGTAGAGGTTGCAGTGAGCCAAGATCACGCCACTGCACTCCAGCCTGGGCAATAGAGAAAGACTACATCTCGGGAAAAAAGAGAAAATGTCAAGTATGATTTGCTAGAAAATCCAACTAAGCCTAGGATGTTTTGGGAATAAAGAGGAGGGTCCACCTAACTCAGAACTGGGGAGAGGAGGAGAAACATGAAGTATTTTAGTTTACGGTAGATGTAAGATAAGATGTGCCCTTGGATAAGATTTAGCTAGAATGGTCATTGTGAAAGAATGTTCCAAGAATAGGAATCACTGGGGCAGTTTCATCATTAGATGTGGGTTTCTTCCTGTTTATTCTTGAGCTTCTTTAAACAAAAGGGAATTGTTGGGCTTCTTGTGTCTGTGAAGAAATGTATTCTCATCTCTGTCACCTTTTTTTTTTTTTTTTGAGACAGAGTTTCGCTCTTGTTGCCCAGGCTGGAGTGCAATGGTGCCATCTCAGCTCACGGCAACAAACCTCCGCCTCCCAGATTCAAGTGATTCTCATGCCTCAGCTTCCCAAGTAGCTGGGATTACAGGCATGCGCCACCACACCCGGGTAATTTTGTATTTTTAGTAGAGATGGGATTTCTCCATGTTGGCCAGGCTGGTCTCGAACTCTTGACCTCAGGTGATCCACCCACCTTGGCCTCCTAAAATGCTGGGATTACAGGCATGAGCCACTGCGCCTGGCCTCTGGCACCTTTTTTAGTCATTATCTTCAAACATAATCTGTGCTCCATTGTCTTTTTCCTTCTGAAACTCTAATTATTAAGTTAGACATTTCATGCCATTTACTTCTTCTATATTTCCTGCTTTTTTAATTCCCCATACTTTATTTTAAAAGATTGTCTTTTGACCTGTTTTGACCTTTACAGTTCATTGTTATTTTTTCTTTAGCTGTGTCTAATCTAACACTAAAACCATCCATTGCATTCTTAGTTTTGGTTCTTATATTTTTCAGTTATGGAATTTCTATTTGGTTCTTTTTCAAATATGCTATCACTTTTTTTTTTATTCTTTTTGCACACATAAACAATAAACATTTTCTAAAAATACATACAAACAAAAAGATGCGTATCAAACATATTAGGAAGGTTGCACATGGGAAGTCGGGGAATAAAAATGGGGGGTGGGAGTTAAAATAAATGAGAGAGGGACTTTATATGGATCAGTGATAATAACTCAATCCTCTATTTGACAAAGAAGAGGGAGAAGGAAGAGGAAGAAAAAGAAAGTGGGATAAAGGATCAGAAAGGGAGGAAAATAGAAAAAATTAGAGTATGACTCCAGGGTAGACCGGTTTTGTTGTCACTGAGTTGGTTGGTTGGTTTGTCTGCTGTATTTTTCATGCTTCGCCAAGTTGGCCAGACTGGTCTCGAACTCCTAGCCCGAAGTGATCAACCCGCCTCGCCCCCCAGAGTGCCGGGACCACAGGCGTGAGCCACCACGTCCAGCCCCCACATTGCCCCTGGCCTCCGTGGTAGACCTCCCAGACGGGGCAGCCAGGCAGAGACGCTCCTCACTTCTTCCCAGACGATAGGTGGCCGGGCAGAGGCGCTCCTCACTTCCCAGACGATGGGTGGCCGGGCAGAGGCGCTCCTCACTTCTTCCCAGACGATGGGTGGCCGGGCAGAGGCGCTCCTCACTTCCCAGACGATGGGTGGCCGGGCAGAGGCGCTCCTCACTTCTTCCCGGACGGGGCGGCCGGGCAGAGGCGCTCCTCACTTCCCAGACGATAGGTGGCCGGGCAGAGGCACTCCTCACTTCCCAGACGATGGGTGGCCGGGCAGAGGCGCTCCTCACTTCCCAGACGATGGGTGGCCGGGCAGAGGCGCTCCTCACTTCCCAGACGATGGGTGGCCGGGCAGAGGCGCTCCTCACTTCCCAGATGGTGGGTGGTCGGGCAGAGGCGCTCCTCACTTCCCAGACGGGGCGGCCGGGCAGAGGCGCTCCTCACTTCTTCCCGGACGGGGCGCCCGGGCAGAGGCGCTCCTCACTTCTTCCCGGACGGGGCGGCCGGGCAGAGGCGCTCCTCACTTCCCAGATGGGGCGGCCGGGCAGAGGCGCTCCTCACTTCCCAGACGATAGGTGGCCGGGCAGAGGCGCTCCTCACTTCTTCCCAGACGATGGGTGGCCGGGCAGAGGCGCTCCTCACTTCCCAGACGATGGGTGGCCGGGCAGAGGCGCTCCTCACTTCCCAGACGGGGTGGCCGGGCAGAGGCGCTCCTCACTTCCCAGACGATGGGTGGCCGGGCAGAGGCGCTCCTCACTTCCCAGACGGGGCGGCCGGGCAGAGGTGCTCCTCATTTCCCAGACGATGGTTGGCCGGGCAGAGGCGCTCCTCACTTCCCAGACAATGGGTGGCCGGGCAGAGGCGCTCCCCACCTCCCAGATGGGGTGGCGGCCGGGCAGGGGCTGCAATCCCAGCACCCTGGTAGGCCAAAGCAGGCGGCTGGGAGGTGGAGGCTGCCGCGAGGCCAGACCACACCACCGCACTCCAGCCCGGGTAACACCGAGCACCGGGTGAGCGAGACTCCGTCTGCAGTCCCAGTACCTCGGGAGGCTGAGGCGGGCAGAGCACTCGGTGTCAGGAGCTGGCGAGCAGCGTGGCCAAGATGGCGAACGCGTGCCTGCAGCCAAAGGAGAAAAAGCAGGCAGCGGTGGAGCGCGCCGGTCTGCGGCGCAGGCAGCAGGGAGCCAAGTAGATTGCAGCCTGGGCCAGAGAGGGAAAGAAAGAAGAAAAGAAAGAAAGAAAGAAAGAAAGAAAGAAAGAAAGGAAGAAAGGAAGGAAGGAAGGAAGGAAGGAAGGAAGGAAGGAAGGAAGGAAGGAAGGCAGGCAGGCAGGCAGGCAGGCAGGCAGGCAGGCAGGCTATGCTATCACTTTTTATCACTTCCCGTTTTCTGACAACATCTTCCAACTTATATCTCCTTGAATGTAATAAGCATAGTTGTTTTCTGATTGGTCTCTGTTAATTCCCTCAACAGTAGCTCCTATGGATCTGTTTCTGCTGTCAGTTGTTTCTCTTGACTCTTGTTCATGGTGTCTCATCTTTTTTTTGAGATGGAGTCTTGCTCTGTTGCCCAGGCAGGAGTGCAATGGCATGATCTTGGCTCACTGCAACCTCCACCTCCTGGGTTCAAGCAATTCTCCTGCCTTAGCCTCCCCAGTAGCTGGGAATACAGGCATACACCACCAGCCCTGGCTAATTTTTTTTTTTTTTATTTTTAGTAAAGACGGGGTTTTACCATGTTGACCAGGCTGGTCTCAAACCCCTGACCTCAGGTGATCCGCCCACCTCAGCTTCCCAAAGTGCTGGGATTACATCCATGTGCCACCACACCTGGCTAATTTTTGTATTTTTAGTAAAGACGGGGTTTCACCATGTTGGTCAGGCTGATCTCAAACTCCTGACCTCAGGTGATCTGCCAGCCTCAGCCTCCCCAGTAGCTGGGATTAGAGGCAAGTGCTACCATGCCCGGCTAATTTTTGTATTTTTAGTAAAGACAGGGTTTCACCATGTTGGTCAGGCTGGTCTTGAACTTCTGACCTTGTGATCTGCCCGCCTTGGCCTCCCAAAGTGCTGGAATTACAGGCATGACAAGGCAATGTCTTGTCTTTTCGTGTGCCTAGATATCTTTCATTGCTTATTGGATACTGTATTTTAAAACATAATTATTAAAATAATTTGAGGCCAAGGATGATGTTCTGTTCTTCCAAAGGGGATTGTCATTAGCTTCTGTCAAACACCTGAGGCTACTGACTGTCTTAGATGATTTAATCAAATTCAAAACATTGAGATTTTCTGGGCCACGCTGATGCAAAGACCAGCCACAGTTCAAGCTAGAGTTAGTTTACTTCCATTTCACCCTTTCTCCTGAAGTATGGGCTTTCTGGATCTCAGCTAAAAATTAGAATGGCTTACCAGAATCCCTACCCTTTATGGGATTCAAAATCCTACTCTAGTTCCCTCTCAGATCTCTACAGGCTGACAAAATTACAGCTCAATCCTTTAGTGCCTATTCAACATCAGCCAATGTTCCTGGACAAAGGCAGCCTGGAGTATTGGACTCACCTCTCTGAGATCCTGTCTTTTCCCGGATCTCAGCCAGTCTTCCTCAGTGTCTTGTTAGCCCTTTGACACTTCAAAAATGTTTTTGTATTTTATACAGCTTATTTAGGTATCATCATCTTTCAGCCATTAGATACAGAAACTGAGGGACAGTATGTGTAAAGGCCCAGAGGTCACAAAACTTCTGATTAGTCAGGCAGGATTGGAACTCAGGGTATAACTGTTTCAAATCCCAGATTCTTACTTCTACACAGCACTGCTCAGTCCACATCATGATGATATACATGGATAAGCTGATGTATAGATGGATAAAAGCTAATACTTACTTACCAAGCCTTTGGCTATGTCAAGCACTCTGTTCAAGCTTTAGATTTTTAAAACTCATTTAATACTGAAAACAATCCTATGAGTTAGGTATTGTCATTACTTCTATTTTACATAGGAGGAAACTGAGGCTCAGAAAGATTAGCAAACTGGCCCAAGGTCACACAGCTAGAAACAGTTGAGCTAGAATTCAAACCTGAGAGTCCAACTCAGAGCCTGTGCCCTGACCACAAAGTTTTGAATAAAAGTTCCTTGTTGCCAAGGGTCTGAGAATCATTTATCTTACCACATAGATTCAGGCACAAATACTAACCCTAGGACCATTGGTTCTCCAAGATTGACCTTCCCAGATAATACTATACTATTTGTACCCTACACTTGCCTGAGTCCAGATATAACAAAGTCTTCACTTCCACGTGTTGGGAAGCATTGCTTTGAAATCTTCAATTCTGAAAACTGTAACCATCCTCACTGCCTCCATCAGATGTTTTTCTCCAACGGAGACCAGAACAGTTTACAAGCTAATCAGTTCCTGCCAGACTCATAAATTGGTAGACAAGGGAGGGGCAGTGAAGGGGGAAATGCTTTATTATCCCCATTTTGCAAAGGCAAGTTCCAAGACAAAGCAGGTGAGTCATCCACAGAGATCAGAATCCAACACCAATTCTGTTCCAGCCCCTGAATTCCCTCCTGGAGTGGGGGACTTTACCCCACAGATAAAGCCACTTCTCTGCTAGGAAATATGCAAAGTAGCTTTGGGCCTCCCAGGGAGCCAGTGGTGGGAGACAGGCGCATGCCAGGTCCATGAGCCTCCCTAAGAATTAATTGGTCTCATATCCTGAATTTTCAGGGCATGAATAATGATCCAAGCTACTATTAATTAAACATTCACCACTGTGCTGAAGCATTTTCACGTGTAATTTCATTTAATCCTCCCACAACCCACTGAAGATTCTATCCTTATCCTCACTTTCAGATTAAGAAACTGAAGCCTGGGAAGGTAAAGCATTTGCATGGCCACTTACTTAGGAAGGAACAGGCCTTTGGGTTGACATTTTGAAGTCATTCATCTGACATTCCTTCCCACTGTCTTTCCTTCCCACCTACAGATGTGCTTCTAAACACTAAGAGAAAGGGTCCAGGGCAGAGGATTTCTGTGGGATCTGTGCTCACTCAAAGTCATGGTCTAGGAAACTGAATCCCAGAGCAAAGCACACCAGGAAGAGGAGAGGGTTTCTCTGGAAACAGCAGGGTAGGTGCAGGCTGACGTGCTTATTGACACGGCAACCTGAACACACCTGGAGACACCTGCTCCACCACCCAGATGGCCATGAATGGGACAACTTCTTCCCACTGTTGCTCTCTTCTCTTTTCGGCAAAGTTACACAAGGGTCAAGTCCCATCAAGGGTCCCATCTCCATCTTATCTCAAGATGAAGTTGGAAGTCATCTTGCCACTGGGCCCACCCTTTGGAAAGACCTCTGCTCGGACAAGGAAAGTGCTGCCTCAATTGCATGATTTGAGTGACTTTGGGAGAGTATTCCTGTCCCCAAATAGACCTCCTCTCCTGACATGTCACTCTGGCCGAAATTCCACTATTAGAGCTGTTCTCTTCAGCTAAAAAGAAATGAAACCTCTTTCTAAATATAAACACTCCCAGAAAGGGTACTTGATGTTTGTCGATTGTAATTTTTTCTCACATAAAGATTTTTTCCCAGACTTTTACAATTTCCTTCCATCTGTCTGCTGAGTCTGACTCATAAAAAAACCCAATAAATATAGTATCTGTTGAATGCTCAAAAAGGACTACACAAATAAACAAGTAGCAGCCCCACATTAGAGAGAAAAGGCAAAGAAAGCCATGCTTAGTCTAACCTGTTTTCTAAACCGAGTTGAACACAGATGTGACATCGTTGCATTAACTTGTTCTTTGTTTTGTTTTTGTTTGAGATGGAGTCTTGCTTTGTCACCCAGGCTGGAGTGCAGTGACACGATCTCGGCTCACTGCAACCTCTGCCTCCTGGGTTCAAGTGATTCTCCTGCCTCAGCCTCCCGAATAGCTGGGACTACAGGTGCATGCCACCACGCCTGGCTAATTTTATGTATTTTCAGTAAATATGGGGTTTCACCACGTTAGCCAGGATGGCCTCGATCTCCTGACCTCGTGATCTGCTCATCTTGGCCTCCCAAAGTCTTGAGATTACAGGCATGAGCCACTGCACTCAGCCTGCTAGATGGCTTTTTTTTTTTTTTTTTTTTGAGACGGAGTTTCACTCTTGTTGCCCAGGCTGGAGTGCAATGGCGTGATCTCGGCTCACTGCAACCTCTCCCTTCTGGGTTCAAGTGATTCCCCTGCCTCAGCTTCCCAAGTAGCTGGGATTACAGGCACACACCACCATGCCCAGCTAATTTTGTATTTTTTGTAGAGACGCTGTTTCTCCATGTTGATCAGGCTGGTTGTGAACTCCTGACCTCAGGCGATCTGCCCGCCTCAACCTCCCAAAGTGCTAGGATTACAGGTGTGAGCCACCATGCCCAGCCCTGCTAGATGGCTTTTAATGCCTCTTTCTAGTGCTCTGTAAGAGAAGAATAGTAAAGAGGAAAGAAAGAGAGCATATGATGGGGAGGAACAATCTGAAAGCCTAAATGAAGATACCAAGCCCATTGGGGCTATTTTGCTTATCTCATGTATTGTATGAGGTCTACAGATTTTACAACACAGAAAGCAGAAGCAAGAACAGCGACCATAAAGACATCATCCTGTCATCTCAGCCTGCACTTCCTGCTATAGCCTTGTCTGTTCAGGGTCTATGCCAAGCAGCCAACACAGTTCCCAGGACAAATGTGTGTTGGTTCAAACATAATCATGCTTTCATCTTAGAAAATGTGGGGGAAATACAAACAAGTATAAAGAAAAAATAACCAATATTCATGATCTCACCTCAAGAAACAGTAACAGAAAATGATAACTAACAGTTATTGAGTGAATATCACGAACTAAGCACTTTACATGATCTCTCTCATTTACTGTTTATGTAACCACCGTCAACATTTTAGATTTCCTTCCAGAGTTTTTTTTCTATACATGCCACATATGTATTTTTTCTATACGTACTACCTATATATGCATACATATATGTATGCATATATATGTAGCATGTACAGAAAAAAATATATATATTCAGTAGTTGTACTGTGCCCTGTACATATACTTTCTTTTTATTCTTCTTATTTTTTCTGATTATCCTCACAAGAGACTTTTGAAATATTAACTTTTTTCCTCCCATTTTACAGATGAAAACACAGAAGCTCAGGAGATAAATTGCCTAAGGTCAGACAGCTAATAAATGGCAGAGGTGGGATTTGAACCAAAGCCAGACTGGCAATAATGCCTGTGATTTCACCCCTCACCTACTCTCACCCTTCTTTTCCCAGGTGCTCTTCAGTGTATCGCATAATTGAGAGGTGATGGGCTGCATTTCCCAGGGGATCCTAAAGACTGGTCTTTAACACAGGGCAGGGTGTGGTAATTGCTGTAAATGGCCCAAGAGACCCTTGATTCATACTGCCCTTCTGATGAAGAGACAGCCTGTTGATATCCAGGGACCCAATTGGAGAGGTGTGAGCAGTGCCAGGGTTCATCCAGGGCTGCCATGATGGGAAGCAGGACCAAACTAGCAATAACTATGATCTGACGAGCATCACTCTTATGACCACCTGGACAGCTCAGCCAGGCGGAGGAGAGAACTTGCCAATGTCATGAGTCTAGGGCTGGCAGATAAAATCCAGGACACCCAGTTAAATTTGAATTTAGTCACTTGTTTAACCACTGCCAATAGTATAGATATACTTATATGTCTAAGTATGGTGACATGCTTATGCTAAAATGCTATCTGTTCTTTATCTGATATTCAAATTTAACTGGGAGTCCTATATTTTTATTTGCTAAACATGGCAACCTGAGTAAATGATCCCCCTTTTGCTTTATTTTATGTTATTTTTTCCTCTTCCTCTTCACCCTTCATTTCCACTTCTGTCCTTCTTCTCCACCATAAATACTCAAACTGATGTCTGTGTAACCTAAGTCCATCTAACTTTTCCATTTGTCTCTTTTGATGTATGTGTAAATCTTTCACGTATGGTATTGATTTTTTTTAAATTTAAACAAATAGAACCACACTATACATCTCATTCTGTTCCTACTTTTTTCCTCAACACTTTCTTCTTGAGATCTATTCATGTTGTGATATGTAAATCTGGATCATGAGTTCTAGATTTTACAAAAGAGTTCATCGAATATATAGGCCAGGTTTTACGTAACAGTTCCCTAGTGGTAAATACCTAGGTAGCCTCCATCTTCTTGTTCCAGACAATTCTGGGTTAAAGTGTATGCACATCTGATGGGTGTCAGGTCAATCTCTCATTATTGTAGTTATTTATATTTATCTGGTTATCTTTCTCTAGGGTACATTCTCAGAAGTGGGATAGCTGTTTCATAGGGTATATGTGTGTGATATTCAAAATATTTAACAACTGGCTAGGCACAGTAGCTCACCCCTGTAATCCCAGCACTTTGGGACGCCGAGGTGGGCATATCACTTGAGGTCAGGAGTTCGAGACCAGCCTGGCCAACATGGTGAAACCCTGTCTCTACTAAAAATACAAAAAATTAGCCAGGCGTGGTGGCACGTGCCTCTAATCCCAGCTACTCAAGAGGCTGAAGCAGGAGAATGGCTTGAACCTGGGAGGCGGAGGTTGGCGTGAGCCAAGGTTGTGCCACTGCACTCCAGCCTGAGCGATAAAGCAAGACTCCATCTCGAAAAAAAAAAAGAATATTAAGTGAAAGCATAGAGATAGGTTAAAACACAAATGCCTGTTATACATTTATTGTAAGCCTTGTTCAAAAGAAGGTTTAAAGTGGTACTTATTAACTTCTTTCTATTTTTTTAGTTTAATATATTTTTAACAGAGACAGGGTCTCACTATGTTGCCCAAGCTGGTCTTGATCTCCTGGCCTCAATCAATCCTCCTGCCTCGGCCTCCCAAAGTGCTAGGATTACAGGCATGAACCACCACGCTTGGCAAAGTTAATAATTTTTTGAAACAATCACAAATTTATTAAAAATTTGGAAAGATGGTACAAAGAACAGTGCGCTGGTGAATGTTTAACAATTGGCTGTCCAGAGGGAAAAAAGACTGGAGTTGTAACATTTGCCAATTTCCATGGTGTAAATACTCCCACTACAGGCAATTTCATGCTGCCAACATGAGGTCACTGCATGCAGAGTTGGAAAGATGTTGAGCGTAACCAACTTTAGTGCACTACTGACACACATGGCTTTCTTCCCTGAACCATTTGAAAATAAGTTACCAACCTGATACATCACTCCCAAATACTAGCGTATGTAGTTCCTACAAACACAGATATTCCACAATTCCTTACAACCACAAGGAACCCTGAAAAATCAGGAAATTAAAATGAACACCATCTAATCCAGAGGCCTCATGCAAGTTTCACCAACTGTCCCAACAATGTCCTTGATAGTAAAAAAAAAAATCCGGCTCAGCATTTCATGTTGTGTTTCGCGGTAAAGTCTCTCTAGACTCCCCTTAAACCTGGAGCAGTTCCTCAGTTCGTCCTTGACTTGCATGGACATGACATTTTTGAAGATGGAATGTCAGTTAATTTATAGAAAGTCCATCAATTTGGGTTTGACAGATGATTCCTTATGATTTTATTTAGGTTTTGCATCATTGGCAGGAATGCCACAGAAGCAGTGTTGAGTTCTTCTTCTTGCATCCTCTTAGAAGAAGTAACTTTTATTTATTTATTTTTTGAGATGGAGTCTAGCTCTGTCACCCAAGCTGGCGTGCAGTGGCACAATCTCAGCTCACTGCAACCTCTGCCTCCCCAGTTCAAGCAATTCTCCTGCCTCAGCCTCCCGAGTAGCCAGGATTACAGGTGCCCGCCAACACACCCAGCTAATTTTTGTATTTTTGGTAGAGATGGGGTTTCACTGTGTTGGCCAGGGTAGTCTTGATCTGCCTGCCTCGACCTCCCAAAGTGCTGGGATTACAAGCGTGAGCCGCTGTGCCTGGCCTAGGTAGAGTAATTTTCAGATCCATCCCATTATTTCTGATGTTCATTATTATTAAGTTTCTGTCTGCCTGACTTTTCCACTATGATGTTATTCTTTTTCCTTTTGTAATTAGTAAGTATTGTGCAGAGAAGTACTTTGAAACTGCGTAAATACCCTATTCCTCCTGACATTTTTACATTTTTTTTAAGATGGAGTTTCACTCTTGTTGCCCAGACTGGAGTGCAGTGGCACAGTGTTGGCTCACTGCAATCTCCATCTCCCAGGTTCAAGTGATTCTCCTGCCTCGGCCTCCCGAGTAGCTGGGATTACAGGCATGCGTCACCATGCCTGGCTAATTTTGTGTTTTAGGAGAGACGGGGTTTCGCCATGTTGGTCAGGCTGGTCTCAAACTCCTGACCTCAGGTGATCCACCACCTCGGCCTCCCAAAGTGCTGGGATTACAGGGGTGAGCCACCACGCCCAGCCCCTCCTGACATTTTCAATGTATTATTTTATTGACTTACATATGTATAGACTCATGGTTTTCTACTTTATTCCATGAATTTGAATCCATTATTATCATTACTTATTTTGATACCAAATTGTCTCTGATTTGAACAGTGGGACGGAATTGAGTACTTCCTTACTTTCTAGCACAGCATGTTTCAGATTCATCGTGCACTGTCCCCACTCTAGCCTTGGAATCAGCCATTTTTCTGAGTTGTCCTGGTTCCTTGGACTCCTTATTAGAATCCTCAGTAGAGAATGGAATTTATTTATTTATTTATTTATTTATTGAGACGGAGTCTCACTCTGTCACCTAGGCTCAAATGCATTAGTGCAATCTCGGCTCACTGCAGCCTTCACATCCTGGATTCAAGCGATTCTTCTGGCTCAGCCTTGCAAGTAGCTGGGACCACAGGCGCGCGCCACCATGCCCGGCAAATTTTTTGTATTTTTAGTAGAAATGAGGTTTTGCCATGTGGGCCAGGCTGGTCTCAAACTCCTGGCCTCAAGGGATCTGCCTGCCTCAGCCTGCCAAATTGCTGGGATTATAGGCATGAGCCACTGGGCCCAGCCAAAAAGGGAATTTAGAAACCAAGTTCTGTACTCATGTCTGATGTCACTGTTCCCAGGCCCCCATGGACAGTGATAAGGAATGTACACACACACTTGCATGCACACATTTAAATCTATCTTTATTTCCATATTTATCCATCTATGTCTATTGAAAGCCACAGGTTCACGCACAAATCTCCAATTTCAATTCAGAACCAGAGTTTCTTAGCGATTTCTCCTTTTCCATACTTGTCTCTTCCTTCTCCAATAGTGAAGAATTAGGCCCATTTTAAAATTAAGACATAATTCACATACCATTAAAATTGCCTGTTTAAAGTATACCGTATGGTGTTTTTTAGTATATTTGCAAGATTGTACAACCATCATCACTATCTAATTCCAGAATATTTCCATCACCCCAAAAAGAAACCCCAAACCCATTAGCAATAACTCCCCACATCTCTCCAGCCTAATTCACTAATCCCCCAGGAACCACCAATCTACTTCCTGACTCTATGTATTCGCCTGTTCTGGACACTATAAATGGGATCATGTATGTGGGTCTTTTACGTCTGCCTTCTGTTAGGTTTATCCATGTTGTAGCCCATGTCCATACTTCATTCATTTTATAGCTGAATAATATTCCATTGTATTGATAGATGACATTTTGTTTATCCATTCATCAGTTGACAGACATTTGGGTTGTTCCCACTTTCCAGCTATTATGAATAAGGTTACTATGAGCATTCATGTACCAGTTTTTATATGAACATGTTTTCAATTCTCTTGAGTATATACCTAGGAATGGAATTGCTGAGTCATATGGGAATTCCATTTTTAGCTTTTTGAGGAGATGACAAAATGTTTTCCAAATCATGTGGTTGAATAATTTTGCTTTCTCACCAACAATGTATGACATGAGGGTTCCAATTTCTCCACATTTCCCCCAGGACCTGTTATTGTCTGTCTTTCTGATGATAGTTATTCTGGTGGGTGGGAAATGATATCTCATTGCGGTCTGGGTTTGCATCTTTTCACCTGCTTATTGATCCTTTACATATCTTCTTGGGAGAAATGTCTCTTCAAATTCTTTGCCCATTTTTAAATTGAGCTATTTGTAGTTTCCTGTTAAATTGTAAGAGTTTATTATATATTCTGGATATTAGACTCTTTCGGATATAGAATTTGCAATTTTTTTTTCATTCTGTGGGTTTTTTTTTTCACTTTTGTGATAGTGCCTTTGGAACATAACGTTTATTTATTTATTTATTTATTCATTTGAGACAGAGTCTCACTCTGTCATTCAGGTTGCAGGGGAATGGTGTGATCACGGCTCACTGCAGCCTTTGCCTCCCGGGAGCAAGCCATCCTCCCACCTTAGCCTCGAGTAGCTGGGACCACAGGCACACGCCACCATGCCTGGATAATTTTTTGTATTTCTTGTGGTAGAGACAGGGTTTCACTATGTTGCCCCAGCTGGTCTCAAACTCCCGAGCTCATGCGATCCATCCACCTCGGCCTCCCAAAGTGCTAGGATTATAGGTGTTAGCCACTGTGCCCAAAAACATTTTTAATTTTGATGAAGTCATTTTATTTTTTTTCAGTTGCTTGTGCTTTGTGTGTGACATCTGAGTAGCCACCGATTATTCCAAGGTCATAAAGATTTACACCTATGTTTTCTTCTAAGAATATTACACTTTTAACTCTTACGTTTAGGTCTTTGATCCATTTTGAGCTAATTTTGGTAAATTATGTCCAACTTCTTTCTTCTAAATGTGGATATCCAGCTATTCCAGCACCATTTGTTGAAAAGACTATTCTTTCCCTCATTGAATTGTGTTAGCATCACTGTTGAAAATCAATTGATAAATGGATGAGTTTATTTCTGGGCCTCCAACTCTATTCAGTTAATCTATACATCTATTCTTATACCAGTGCCTCATGGTCTTGACTACTACAGCTCCTCGTGGTAAGTTTTGAAATTGGGAAGTGTGAGTTCTCCTATTTTATTCTTCTTTTTCGAAATTGTTTTTCCTATTCTGGATCCCTTGAATTTCCATATAAGTTTTAAGACTAACTTGTCAATTTCTGCAAGAATAAAGCCAGTTAGATTTTCTATAGGAATTGCACTGAATTGGTAGATTGGTAGATTCATGGGTGTGTGGATATTTTAACAATATTAAGTCTTACAGTCTGTAAACATAGGATATCTTTCCATTCATTTAGGTTTTCTTTAATTTCCTTCAACAATGTTTTATAGTTTTTAAAGTATATACTTTGCACTTCTTCTGCTAAATGTATTCATATTTCATTTTTGTGATGCTATTACAAATGGAATTTTTAAAATTTCATTTAAAAAATGTCTGGGGTCCTGAGGTTATTGTGAGCCAGGAGTATTGGGGTAGCAAGGGCTGGGTGTCTGGCGCTCCCTCTACCCCTGAGGGCGCATGATCATGCTCATGGCTTGTGGCCAAAGGAGAAGTGAGCTCCGGGTGCTGTCCTCCATGCAGGCCCCCATTGAGAATGTTGCTTCTGGAAGGCACTGTGACACTAAGCATGGTACCCTCTTCACCCAAGATGACAAGGGTAGAAGACCTAGGGCAGGGAGGTCTCTGTCCTCCCTCAAGGTTTCTTCTTGATTCTGAATAATACAGAAACTTTGCATTGACTGAGAAACTCTTACACTCCAAGCACTATGTTCGCTGCTTTTCCCACACATTATCTCCAAGCTTCATGCAATTCTATAAAGTAGACAATACTATCCCCTTCTACAGATAAAGAAATCAAGGCAGGAAAGAAAACACCAGAAGAGCCACAGGAAGTCGCCTCTCACCAAGGGGGAGTAAATGACTAACCCATGAAGCACTCAACAAATGGCAGCTCTTGCGAGAGCCACATGGTCAAAATCCACCCAAATCTAAACCACCTCTGGACTTCTCAGTCACGTGAGCCAAGAAATGCCCTTTCTTTGTGGGTTCTGCCAGCTTGAGTGGAATTTTCCAACTCTTATAACCAAAATAAGATTCCTGACACAAACACTATTTTGATCTCCATTAGGCAGATGAAGAAACAAAATAAGTTGGTTGTTGGAAGACACACAGCTAAGATTTGAAGACAGGTCTGTCCAACATGCTAGTCTATTTAAAAAAAGCCTCCCACCCTCCACTCAAAGCCCATGTGCCCAGGACCCTCTCTTATTTTGAGTTGAGTGTCTTCCTCCCAGGAGGACTCTGGAAAGGCCAAGACTGGACATTTTGGGAAAAAAAGAGGGGCCAGTTTGGCAACCTCATGTGCTTGGGCTGATTTCACCATGGATAGCAGTTTAATGGATCACAGACCATGCTTGGGATGATTAATTTTTACACGGTCCAGTGGTCCAGACCCCAGGTCTGTGCTCCCTGGAATGTGACAAGCAGAGGACAGGTGGAGAAGTGTTCTCAGAAAGGCACATGCTGTCTCCAAGCTTTCAGTATCCAGGACAGCATGAGTCGAAAGAGGCAAAAGCCCAGGGGTTGAACCTTGAGAAAGCCAGAGGATGCCAGGTTACACACCTACACTCTCCACCTACCTCTGCCTGCTGTCCTATATTTGCCAATTCTTTCTCTGGGTTTCTTTTTCTTTTTTTTTGAGACAGAGTGTTGTTCTGTTGCCCAGGCTGGAGTGCAGTGGCACTATCTGGGCTCACTGCAACCTCTGCCTCCTGGGTTCAAGCGATTCTTCTGCCTCAGCCTCCCGAGTAGCTGAAATTACAGGTGTGTGCCACTACACCCAGCTAACTTTTGTATTTTTAGTAGAGACAGGGTTTTGCCATGTTGGCCAGGCTGGTCTCAAACTCCTAACCTCAGGTAATCCACCTGCCTCGGCCTCCCAAAGTGCTGGGATTACAGGCGTGAGCCACCGCACCCGGCCTTCTTTATTTATTTTCTTCTTCTTTTTCTACCTTTCCTCTTTCCACAATTGTTTATAAGAAATATACACAAGTGAGGCCAGGTGTGGTGGCTCACGCCTGTAATCCCAGCACATTAGGAGGCCAAGGCAGGCAGACGACTTGAAGCCAGGAGCTTGAGATCAGCCTGACCAACATGGCGAAATCCCGTCTCTACTAGAAATACAAAAATGAGCCAAGTGTGGTGGCGGGCACCTATAATCTCAGCTACTTGGGAGGCTGAGGCGCAACAATCACTTGAACCCAGGAGGTGGAGGTTACAGTGAGCTGAGATCGTGCCACTGCACTCCAGCCTGGGTGACAGAGAGAAACTCTGTCTTAAAAAAATAAAAAGAAATATATTCAAGTGAAATATAAATACAAAAATCAAATCAGGCACCAGGAGAGGGTAAACTATAAACTAGGATAGAAAATATAGACTAAGAGGATGGAGATGGAACGCAGCATCACATGCAAAAAGTGACATTTCACAGTAGCTATGGTTGAGCTTCCTGGCGGCCAAAGCAAAAATGGAAAACAGAGTCAATTATGTAGTTCAGAATATCTGAGTAGTGAGGTCAGACACAATTTGCAGTCAGAGGAAGCAAAAAGCTTTTTCCAATACTTAGCCCCAAAAGAAAATTTTCACATGCTCTGTATAGGTGATACCAAATACTGTCATATAGTGTCCCAGGCTACATCCCGAATGCAAATGCAGTAACAGTTTTCTTAACCCTATTTCCTGATGCATCCTTTGAAGGAAGCTAACAGAATAGTCCCAAAATACAACTCAGTGAGAGTGTTTAGAAAGCCCAGAGTCAAATGCAACTTTCTAATGGCTTAACTTGATCCCTCAGCATTTCCTAAACTGTGTCTCTCAGAACCCCAGAGTTGTACATAGCATTAAAAAGTGTTTTGTATGAAAAGATTTCCACAGGCAAATTAGTTAAAGTCAGGATTAAACAAAATCAAGCAGGTGTTTTAACTGCTGGATTTCTAGAAGCTTTTAATGCTCTAATGTCCATTGTGAAATCTCCAAGGTCAAGTGAAGGATGCATTATTTCTCAAACTGATTTGTCTATGGAACCCTCTTCTACACTCACTCCCAGATTTTTTCAGAAGTACCTTTTAGAAGCTCACAGAAAACTGGAAGTGCATGAACCACAGTTTAAGAAATACTGATCTGGAGAAACAGACGAGCTGAATTCCTCCAGATAAAATGTCTCTCCACCAGGTGTTTGATTAGAGTTGATCATCTGTGGTTTAAGGCAGTAGTGCCTGACAAGGGCCAGACTTCAGACATTTTGATTTGTCAGCCAAAGACATATCATGCATCTTATTCATGCGTCTACTCCCATGAATAAGTAAGAACAACTCTTCCCAAAACTCTTCTCTTCCAGGATTCCCATTCTTTATTCAAAATGGAGGATGAGGGAAAGAGGTTATGGAGGGGAAAGACAAGAATGTCTCACAACAGGTGAGATGATCCATATCTGCCAAGTGGGAGCCTGCTGTCCCACTGGAACCTGGGCCAAGTGCAAGGGTGGGATTCCCTTTGCCCACTAGCTTAGCCTTAAGCTTAGATCCAAGTTTGGCACCTGCACCACTGCTGAAAAGGCAGAGAGAGAAGATGACATACATATCACAGTGTTGAAAGGGCCAGTGGTTAGGGCTGGGTCAGGGTTAGGGTCAGGGTCAGGATCATAGAATTGAGGGAACAGTTAAGAATGGAATTTCAAGACAGGCCAGATGTGTCCCAGGAGATGGTCAGAAACTAAGAGATCAATCAGAAGGAGGTCAAAGAAGTCCAATCTGAAGTCTGAACCAGAGCTTAGCCACAGATAAGGGTGGGAGGGATGAGAAAGTTTAGAGATGGCTGTGGGAAATGGGTCCAGACCCTAGAATTATTCCAAATTCAAAGAACATGTAGTCCTAGAGGTTCATTGTCTGATTTCTATAACCTCTGGGGTAGGTACACTGTAACAATTCTGAGTGGGACAAAAAGTTTTTTTTCTGTTGCTGCTTAGCTAATAATTCCAACCTTCTGGCTTAAACCAGGTTCATAAACAGGTCAGCACAGATCCAAGTTTTAAGACCTGAACCACTGTCCAAAAGGCAGAGAAAGAAGATAACATACATAATACAATTTTGAAAAGGCCAAAAATGAAAAGTGCACGTCCAAGGATACCCGTCACAGGACTGTTGATAACAGTGAAAAATGGAAACAGTCAATATTTAACTCATAGGAATCGATGAATTAAAATATGGTACATTCACATGATGGAATACTATACAACCTTCAGGAATGATTTGAAATGTATTTATTAATATGGAAAGAGATGTACTGATAATCTATTAAGTAAAAATATAAATTACTAAAATGTAAATAGTAGATTCCCATTTTGGTGGGGGTGGGGGTGTATGGGGGAAGTCTGTAGAAGTATACACAGAAAGCAGTCTAGGCCGGGCGTGGTGGCTCACGCCTGTAATCCCAGCACTTTGGGAGGCTGAGGCAAGCAGATCACTGAGGTCAGGAGTTCGAGACCAGCCTGGCCAACATGGTGAAACCCTGTCTCTACTAAAAATACAAAAAATTAGCAGGTGGCGGACGCCTGTAACCTCAGCTACTTGGGAGGCTGAGACAGGAGAATCACTTGAACCCGGGAGGTGGAGGTTGCCGTGAGCTGAGATCTCGCCATTGCACTCTAGCCTGGCAACTAGAGTGAAACTTTGTCTAAAAAAAAAAAAAAAAGAAAGACAAGCAGTCTAAAAGGAAATATTCAGAATTAACTCTCCTTCTCTGTGGGCTGTGACATTACTGATTACTGATGTCTTTTTCTTTTTGTTCATCAGTAATCCCATTCTTTTTTTACAATCAACATGTATTTTTTAACATAATTATTTTTAAACAGCAAAAAAAAAAAAAGACAGTTTAGGCTGGGCGCGATGGCTCACGCCTGTAATCCTAACACTTTGGGTGGCTGAGGTGGGTGGATCACCTGAAGTCAGGAGTTCAAGACCAACCTGGACAACATGGTGAAACACCGTCTCCACTAAAAATACAAAAAAAAATTAGCTGGGCATGGTGGCACGTGCCTGTAGTCCCAGGTACTCAAGCGGCTGAGACAGGAGAATCACTTGAACCTGGGAGGTGGAGGTTGCAGTGAGCCAAGATTGCGCCATTGCACTCCAGCCTGGGCAACAAGAGCGAAACTGCATCCCAAAAAAAAAAAAAAAAAGACGGACAGAAGATTTGAGACCAGGGAGTGAGGTCAGTAGTAGTAATGGCCTCCCTGCCCCAATCACAAGCCTCTGTCATTTCACTGGCTCCCCAGTAAGGAGATAGGGCAGGTGTCCATTTCACAGATGGAGAAAACTGAGGCCTAGGAAGGTTAAGCGACTCGGCCACTGACTGCTTGTCAGTGGTAAGTTCAGAGCTCTAGCCCAGTGAGTGCCCTTTATCTCAAAAAAAAAAAAAAAAAAAAGACAGTGTAGTTTTCCAACTTCCTGCAGTTTGTGCCTGAGGCATTCGCTATCTCTGTTACATTGTCTTTCTCTCTATACGGTCATCATTTTCTCATTATTGTCATTTTGGTTCCAGATCCCTTTCTTCTGTCTCCTTGGCAATCTATCCTCAGACACGCAGATTCTTGGCGGGGGGTGGGGGTAGAGGGGGTGCTGCAAATAGGGATGGAGCCTGCCGTGCTCTAAGGAGCACACAGGTGGGAATTCTGGGACAGGAGTGTGAGCTGAGGTGGTTGCCAGTCAGCCTAAGGCAGAGAGGAGTGGAGAGCAATGTGGCGTTTGGCTGGGACCTGGCTCTCTGTGTTCACTGGAGTGTGGGGTGAGGGTGAGCTGATCAGGACAAAGGCCAAGGATGAGTGGACAGTTTGATCTCAGGACAGTGCTGCCATCTGACTCCTTTCTGACTTGATGGGAGGCCTAAAATTCAGATCAGACATGTCTTCGCAAAGGTACATGGGTGTGTGGTTCCTTGCATATGTGATTTCCAAGGTGATCTTCCTCAACAGGACTGGCTCCGGCTCCCCAGCCTGCAGCTGGGCTTGAAATTTCACCCCAACATGAGACTGTGCTTCTCACGATGGAGTGCATATGACCCCAGGGCTGTGAGAAGCCATAAGATGGAAGAAACTGCATTTCAAATGAAAAAAAAAAAAAAAAGCTTTACTCAAGATTAATGAGTTCATATTTGTACAGCAATTAAAACAAACAAATATGTTTTATTTGGAGATTTGGAAGGATGCATGTATGCTTCCGGATTCTAATGTTGCAGTAAGCACAAATATAACATGGAGAAGAATGTGAAACCTAGATGAATTTAACATTTTAAGTCTCCGGAGACACTTTTTAATTCCCCTGGGATAGATCTGCTTCAGGCTACACCTCAGACTCTGCCCATATTCACTCCTCTTCAAGAAGCCCTGGCAGAATAGGTCACCAAAGTGTCTTATCTCATGTCCCTGGAAGAGATCAATTTCACCCAGGTCAGTTACAACCCAAAGTACATAAATTACTAAGCCTCCTGTGAGCAGGTTGTAGTCAGGGGTAGAGGGCTTAAATAATCTTCCATAATTTCCTCAAGTGTTAATGTCTCCATTTTGTTTTATTTTACTTTATTTTAATACAGAGTGTCACTCTGTCACCCAGGCTGGAGTGCAGTGGCACCATCTTGGCTTACGCAACTGCCACCTCCCAGGCTCAAGCTATCCTCCTGCCTCGGCCTCCCAAGTAGCTGGGACTACAGGTATGCACCACCAGGCCTGGCTATTTTTTGTATTTTTAGTAGAGACAGGGTTGCATCTCATTGCCCAGGCCAGTCTTGAACTCCTGAGCTCAAGGGATCCACCCACCTCTGCTTCCCAAAGTGCTGGGATTACAGGCATGAGCCACTGTGCCCGGCCTCCATTTTATCAAATTTTAAAACTGAACTGCAGTGAAGTTAAAATTCTTGCCCAAGGTCACATAGCTGGTAAAGCGACAGGAGCCAGATTTCCAGCTATAGTCAGTGCTGATGATAGTTAAGGCAAGGCACTTTTGAGAAACAAAGTTGTTCCCAAGCCAAGATGGTAGGAGGAGGACAACAGGAAGGAACGTTCTGTTAACAGTGGTCATTTCTCAGGGGTTGCAGTAAGATGAACTTTCACATTCTACTTTATCTATTTCTGTAATACTTGGGTTGTTCCAGCCAATAAGTTTTCTTAATGATGGTTGCCCAATGATGTCAAAAGGTTATTTTTTAGGCTCTAACCCCAAATAACTTCCCTGGTCTGATTTCAACCTCACTCAGCTACCTTCTGACAATTTAATTTCCCATTAAGCTGGCTAGAGAGAGAGGCACTGGCCGGCCGGGTGAAGTGGCTCACGCCTATAATCCCAGCACTTTGGGAGGCTGAGGCAGGCAGATTACCTGAGGTCAGGAGTTCGAGACCAATCTGGCCAACATGGTGAAAGCCTGTCTCCACTAAAAATGCAAAATTAGCCGGGTGTGGTGGCACACACCTGTAGTCCCAGCTACTCAGGAGGCTGAGACAGGAGAATCACTTGAACCCAGGAGGCAGAAGTCGCAGTGAACCAAGACGGTGCCACTGCACTCCAGCCTGGGCAAGACAGAGCGAGACTCTACCTCAAGAAAAAAGTGAGAGGGACACTAGCCAAGCCAACATCACTGTGTGGCCCACCTGATTTTCTATTCTTATTATAAATGAATGTGGCTCAACACATTTTTCTCCTCTCATCCCTGACCCATCATGGGGTCTCACAAACAGAAAAGAACATTGTGCAATGCAAATCAAAGCAGAGAAAACACAGAATCTCTTCCAGCATCGTAACACACAGGCATTAGGTCACTCTTGTCCACATACAAAGTCTGGTTGTCTCATCAATGCCTGACCCTTTGTCAGAGAGCAAGTAAAGTCTTCTTTTCTTCATCCATTGCTGTGTTACATAGAGGTCTTTCACTTGCAAGGGACAGAAGTCCAATTTGAACTGACTTAAGAATAAAAATCAGGGTAGATTTTATAGGCTAATATCCTTGAAAAAATCCAATGCTAGGTGTCCCACTTCAGGTGTGGCTGGATCTAGGTGTTCAAATAACATCATCAGGCCTTTGTCTGATTCTTTTCTCATTTTTCTTTTGTGCTGACCTTACTCTTCAGCAGGTTCTCTGCACACTGTGGTCTTGGCAGCCCCAGGGTTCCATCCTGTAACTTGGAAACCCAGCAGAAAGAGAAACTTCTCAAGAGTTCCAACAGAAGTCTCAGAACTGAATCTCATTGGCTTGGCTTCGATTACATGTCTATGCTCAAACCAATGGCTGCAGCCAGCAGAGCAGAGCATGCTAACTGGCCTGTCCTGAATCGTATCAGGGCCCCACTTCCAGAGAGCTGGAGCCAGACATCACCCTCACCGTGGGCACAGAATGACGGTGGGAAGCAGTGGTTGCCCAAAGTGAAAACAGAGAACTGTTACCCAAAAAAGGGGAAAGAATGCTAGGCATGGGGGAAAAACATGCTTAGATCCAAGGCCCCCTTCAGCTTGATCTGGGGGAAAATGTGATATAGATGTCTATCTATACCTTAGTATCTGAGACAGGTCTCAGTTAATTTAGAAAGTTTATTTTGCCAAGGTTGAGGACACACGTCCGTGACACAGCCTCAGGAGGTCCTGACGACATGTGCCCAAGGTGGACAGAGCATAGCTTGGTTTTATACATTTTAGAGGGACATGAGACATCAACTTATGTAAAATGAACATTGCTTCCATCTGGAAAGGTGGGGCAACTTGAAGCAAAGGCAGGAAGACTTGAAGTGGGGAAGGGGCTTCCAGGTCACAGGTAGATAAGAATGGTTGCATTCTTTTGAGTTTCTGATTAGTGTCTCCAAAGGAGGCAATCAGATATGCATTTGTCTCAGTGAGCAGAAGGGTGACTTTGAATAGAATGGGAGGCAGGTTGGCCCTAAGCAGTTTCCAGCTTGACTTTCCCCTTTGGCTTAGTGATTTTGGGGACAAACGATTTATTTTCCTTTCACAGAGATAACTGATGGTCTAGCTACATACAGGTTGAGAAGAAATGGGATGGGATGGTGAGAGAATTGGATTTCAGAGACAGAGGGCCCAGGGGGAGGGGGGAGGCAGGAGTTACCAATCCCACAAGGGAGGGAGCCTCTTTGGGGCTGGTGACTCCAGGGCACAGAGGGTGGCCTGCAGTGCCAGCTACTGGGGTAAGGGAAAGAGCTGAATCAGAGGCACAGGACTCTGTGTGGCCCTTGGCAGACGACATGAGCACCAAAGGATCCTTCACACGGGCTTCTGGGTTCAGAGTGGCCTGAATGAAACATTTGTTTGAGGGAGTGCACGTGCCACCCCATCTGCCTTTCAGGGCAAAGTAAGGAAATCACGTTTTCCTATCTGCTGTGTTACTAATATCTGCCTGTCTCACATGAGTCCTGTTAGCCTACGCCACCTGGCTGGGGCCAGTTGTGTCCACATGAACCAATGAAATTGATTCAACCAGACCTTGGACGCTGGTAGATTCCACAAGGTCCTGCCCCATGGAAGGCCCCTTGGCAGGCAGCCAGCAGCCTACCCTGACCACACCCTGCCCTTGTTTCCCAGCCTTCCCTACAAGGCTGTATCAGGGTTCTGGGAAATGGGGGCTGGGGACCCCAGGCACAGGGCTTGGCTTAGAGTAGGCCCAAATGAATGGCAGCTGTTCTTAGTACTACCGGATACGCAGCATGCCTAGCACACAACTGGACACCTGTGATTAGGCATGCGAAGTGCGCAGCAGGGCACAGATGGGAAGTTCATACACCCGTAACTGTGAATACAACAGCTGTGACTCTAAGGAAATGAATACAGTAGCAGGTGCCAAACACCTGTGCGCTGTATGTGGTTTTGTTTTTCTGTGTTGGGTTGGGCTTTGTCCTCCTTCCACTCACTTTTCTTACCTCTCCCCTCCTCTTTCCAAGGCCACCTGCCTGTAAATGTGCTCCAAGCACAAACAAACTTTTTTCCGTTCATCCTGACATCCAAAAGTTTGTGTCTGAGAAAGCAGTGTCCCGCAATCCACCTATGTCCGACTCATAGGGCTGTCTGTTTATTGTGCGGATTTGTAGATGCCAGTGAGCCGAGATCGCACCACTGCACTCCAACCTGAGTGAAAGAACGAGACTCCGTCTCAAAAAAAAAAAAAAAAAGTTGAATAAAAAAAATAAATAAAAGGTTCAGGGACCTGGGAAGTGGGGGTGAGAGAGTTGGATTATGATGCCTTCCAAAGCTTAAGCCACGGTTCTGTGGGCACCCGCCAGATACTTGGCCCCAACAGGAAAGTCCTGATTCACTAGACCCTGCCCACTTTGCCCTCCTATCAGGCAATTCAAAGTCTCCAGACCCGCAAGTTACTGATTAACCCTAGGTTTTGAGAAAATAAATAATAATAACTGAAGGGACAACGTAAGCCAAGAAACAAGCTGGGCAGCTCTGGGAGAGAGGAGTGTCAGACAGCTGTTGTTAACAGGCACCTGACCAGAGTGAAAAGGAGAGGCGGACTCCATCCAAGTCCCAGCCGCGCCAGCTGACACTCTCTGCCAATGCCCAGGTGCTGAGCAACAGTGTCCCACCGGTCCCTGTGCCCAGAATGGCCTGCACCAAGACCCTGCAACAGTCCCAGCCCATCTCCTCAGGAACCACCACAACCACCACCGCTGTGGCCTCTGCTGGGGGTCATTGTGGCTCCACAGAATGTGACCTGGAGTGTCTGGTGTGCCGGGAGCCCTACGGCTGTCCCCGGTTGCCCAAACTGCTGGCCTGCCAGCATGCCTTCTGCGCCGTCTGCCTGAAGCTCCTGTTGTGCGTGCAGGACAACACCTGGTCCATCACCTGCCCGCTGTGCCGCAAGGTCACCGCCGTCCCCGGGGGCCTCATCTGCAGCCTGCGCGACCACGAGGTGGTGGTGGGGCAGCTGGTCCAGCCATGCACAGAGGTGTCGCTCTGTCCTCAGGGGCTGGCGGATCCTGCCGACCTGGCAGGAGGGCACTCCAGCTTGGTGGAAGAGGATGGACAGGATGAAGTAAGTGCAAATCACGTGGCAGCCCGGCGCCTGGCCGCACACCTACTCCTGCTGGCCTTGCTCATCATCCTCATCGGGCCCTTCATCTACCCAGGTGTCTTACGATGGGTGCTCACCTTCATCATCGCCCTGGCCCTGCTGATGTCCACCCTCTTCTGCTGTCTCCCCAGCACCCGGGGCAGCTGCTGGCCCTCCTCCAGGACTCTCTCCTGTAGAGAGCAGAAACACAGCCACATCTCTTCCATTGCCTGAGTGCCCTCTGATGAGGCTGCCCCTGCAGCCCTTTCTGCCCTTGGGCCCCCGGACTTCCACAATGAACAGGGTAAGGGGTTATGGACTAAGACTGGCTCCTTTGGGAAATCACACGCCAGCGGGACTTGCAGGCCACAACCGAGATGGCCAGCCTGGGTCAAGAATTACACGCTTGGATGACAGGCTTGCGCTTGCCCTTGGGATAGCATAGCTAAACTGTTGGGAGCTAGGGGAGCAGACACAAACTACTTGAACACGACAAGATGGGGGAAGCTCCTGTTCCTCTTATTCCAGTGTTCCTGGTTTTTCTTTATATAACTTGATGAAAGTATTGCAGTATGATGCTATTGTAGACTAGAACTGGAATTCCATTTTTTTTGCAATTTATGTAGCTGGTTTTGTTTCCTTGTTTCCCTTTGTTTTTTTGTGTTTGGGGCAGCAGTTGGTTCACATTTCCCGAAGTTACACATTTTCCCTCCTGGGAGCTTGGAGTCCACGGGGAGGTCCCACTGTGCTTCCTCTAACACTGTGCATCTCGTGCCCAGCCTGGCCTCGGCAAGTGTCCTGGTTGTTTGGGTCTCCCATGGAGTCGACCCTAGGGTTGGGGAGACAAAATGTGTGTGAAGGGATGGTGTTTCTGAAGCTGCAGGAGGGGGACTCCCACATTTAGCTGGCAGAGTTGGGGAGGGGTGGAAAGGGCAGGGTTTGGGAATTGCTCCCAGCATCCTCACTAGGAGTTCCCCACTCCATGCCACCAGGCCCTGACTTAGCAGCAAATCTCGGGGTTACAAGGACTGCAGTCCACATACAGCGGGGCCAGCTGCCCATCTATTGCACAGTCTCACACGTTAGAACTAGATCTTTATGGATGTTACTGTCTTTGTTATTGCATCTCAAGTACTAGTTGAGCTTTTGTCATAAAGATAAGAGGCCCCATAAATGCAACGGTCCTCACCAATAACCCCACTTTTCCCGCCTCACCCTGCAAGTCAGAAGCTTTTTTTGTGCCTTCTCTCCACCATGTCTGCTTCTTAACACAGGGGAGGCATTGGCTGGAGGAAACGACTTTCCGTGGTTGCCAGGGGCAGGCCTCAGCCGGGGGTTTATGTGGGAGTGCAGATGAGCAGAGGATGGAAGGAGACATACTATTTCCTTCCAAAAGCCCCGTAAATGGGAAACATTCTTGAAACCTCAGAGGAGTGCTGTTGTCTCAGGGCAAGTCTGACACCCATGCCATTGGCCCTAATGATGACTGGTGCTGAGAGAGTATGAGTGTGTGTGGGCATGCACAGACCCACGGCTTTAAGCCAGACCAAGTGGGCCTGAAGAACACCATGTCTCCCAAGCTGAAGAGGGTCACTGGGCATTTCCTGAGCTGGCCCCGGGTATGTCAGTTTGGGATGGCTGCCAGTGGGATAGGCAAGAAACATTCCCTCCCAGCTCACTTCTCCACTTCTATTCGATCCATAATATTTCTCAGACCCTTCACCAAGATCAAAACCTCCCCCCAAGGTTTCAGTTGCTAATGACACCATTTCTACCATAATAATGGTGGGTACTTGTTTATCCAGTACTTACTCTGTGCCGAGTACTGCAGTAACTGCTTTCCATGCACTAGTTAATCTTCACAATAACCTTATGAAGTACAGGCCGTTATTATCTGTCTCTTGCAGAGGAGGAGCTTGAGGATCACAGAGGTGAATTCGCCTGTCTAAGGTTGCACAGTCAATGCCTGAGCTCCCTGGAGATAACCCAGGCCTCCTTCTGCTTCATGATGCTGCTTCCTTTGTGTACAACTCCAGAATAAGTGGGGATCTGGTCACCACTTGAGGGTTTTCTAGAAGCACATGGAGAACAGGAAACTAATTTCAGGAGCTTCCCAATTCCAGCAGTCAGCTGCTCAGAGAGGCCGGAGAATTTTAGAATCTGTCATTCATGCTAAAGAAAAGAAAAGAGAATGACAGGCCAGGCGCGGTGGCTCATGCCTATAATCCCAACACTTTGGGAGGCTGAGGCGGGCGGATCACTTGAGGTCAGGAGTTCAAGACCAGTCTGGCCAACATGGTAAAACCCCATCTCTACTGAGAATATAAAAAAATTAACTGGGCATGGTGGCGGGCACCTGTAATCCCAGCTACCCAGGAGGCTGAGGCAGGAGAATTACTTGAGCCCAGGAGGTGGAGGTTGCAGTGAGTTGAGATTGTCCCATTGCACTCCAGCCTGGATGACAAAACAAGACTCCATCTCAAAAAAAAACATTAAAAATAAAAAAATAAAAAAGAGAATGATAAAAATAGAATGGCTCTCCTGTAGACTTCTACCACCCAGCTCTAGCCTCCTCTGCAGTGAGTTAGGCCAGCAGGAACATTAGAGTCTCAGGTTTGAGACCTCACCTGCCCCATCGTTGCCCCTAAGCAGGTCTCTTTACTTCCCTGAATCTCACATTGTGAAAATCAGAAAATAGTGAGATTGGTAATAGTGATTTATAATAGTGAGATTTCCTGTCATCATTCCTGGCATGTGATAGGCCCCCAACCAATGTGCCCTCCGTCCCCCTGGGCAAAGGTGTTCAGACACTGCTATCACCAGCCTTTTGGAAGCTCAGCTGGTCTCAGTCATCCTCTGGCCTTGGCAGCATGGGAACAGAGAGCACCAGAGGCCAGAATCAACCCAGGCCGCCCTGGAAGAGAGCAGAGGAAATAGACACAGAGGAGGAAATAGACATCCTGCAAAAGAATGTGATTGGAAGAAACCAGAGAGCCAGCCCGGGGCTCGAAGCCAAGCTCTGACCCGGTGTGCGACAGGAGGGAGTTACAGAACTTCTCTGAGCCTTAGTTTGGTCACCTGTAAAGTGGCAGGTGGGGGATCCCAGGGCCTCCGTGAGGATTCAGGGTGCTGCTGGATGAGCATCCACTGTCTGATGGACTGCTTTTATTGGCCACCATTGGCCTCCTTGGGCAAATGGGTTTCTTGGGGCTTGTTCAGCTTGACAGCCAGCAGGGGGCAGCCAGTCCAGTGTGGAGTGTTGTCCAAGGCAGGCCAGTCTGGCAGTGAAGTCTGAGCCTAGGTCCTAGGGGGAGGTCCTAACGATGAAAAGAAATTATGGGGAGAGGCCACATTTCATTCCCATCAGGTCCATCTCCCCATGCAGCAGCCTTGGAGGCAGACATACCTGGCTTGAATTCCAGTTCTCCACTTACAAGTCCCTTTGTCTCTCTACGTCTCAGGTTCTTACCTGTGAAACTGAGGTTATGATACACACCTGCTAGGGTTGCTGGGGAACCAGTGAAATAATCCATGGTTGAGCACTAAGTAGATAAAGAAGGGAGGGGAAGACAGGGAGAGACAGAGAGACGGGATTGAGTTCTAGAAATCCCTAGTGGGAATGATGAGAACAGACATTTAATAAACCTGGGCACTAGAATTCACCTTTTCCATGATCAGCCTCAGCACCAGCAGCATCCTCAACAATATGATAATTGTTGACATTATACACCCTGCAAAGTGTATCACATATATTATCACATATGCTATAAAGGAGGTACTATTGTTGTTCTCAAATTATCGGTGAGGACTTTGAAGCACAGAGAGGTGAAGGAACATGCCCAAGGTCACACAGCGAGATGGTAGTGGGGCCAAGGGTAGACTGTAGGAGTTTAACTCCAGAGTTTGGGCTTTGAGTCGCTTTGCTGTATCAGATGGAACATTCCAGCACATCATAAGTGATCAAGGTATGTGGGTCCCCTGCCCCTAAGACTGGAGAATTAAGAAGAACTGGCATCCTCTCATTCAGTGACAGCTTCCTGATTTAGTGAGTGCCTGGGACAGAGGGTTATGGGAATCTACCTGTCCCATCTCCCAGAGCCACTTCCTTGCCTCACCTGATTTATTGCTGGGGCCTCCTGTTCACTGTTGGAAACCCTTTTCAAATGACTGGAGGAAGTTTTTCAAGCTTTCTTAAAACAAATAATTCTTTATCTGTGGCGAAGCAGAGCTGTTCTGGGAAGGAAGGACTTTCCTGCAATTTCTCTGGCTGTGGGAAAAGCATCAAGCTCATTAAAAACAGAAGTCAGATCCAAGCTCTTGAATGTGCCTGGAGGTGTTCCCATGAACTTTATATTTTTGTTAGAGTATCTTGAAATCACTTTTTTTTTTTTTTTTGAGACGGAGTCTCACTCTGTCGCCCAGGCTGGAGTGCAGTGGCGCAATCTCGGCTCACTGCAAGCTCCGCCTCCCGGGTTCACGCCATTCTCCTGCCTCAGCCTCTCCGAGTAGCTGGGACTACAGGCACCCGCCACCACGCCCGGCTAATTTTTTGTATTTTTAGTAGAGACGGGGTTTCACCGTGATCTCGATCTCCTGACCTCGTGATCCACCCGCCTCGGCCTCCCAAAGTGCTGGGATTACAAGCGTGAGCCACGGCGCCCGGCCGAAATCACTTTTCTAAAGTGGGGGAGGGTGTATCTCTGGGAGCACTCCAGAGAGTAGAGAACTCTCTGGAGAATTCAAAACACCATGGAGGCCAGGCGCAGTGGCTCACGCCTGTAATCCCAGCATCCCCTGGGAGGTTGAGGTGGGCGGATGACCTGAGGTCAGGGGTTCGAGACCAGCCTGGCCAACATGGAGAAACCCTGTCTCTACTAAAAATACAAAAATCAGCCAGGCATGATGGCATTAACCTGTAATCTGAGCTACTTGGGAGGCTGAGGCAGGAGAATCGCTCGAACCTGGGAGGTGGAGGTTACAGTGAGCCAAGATCATGCCACTGCACTCCAGCCTGGGCAACGGAGCAAGTCTCAGTCTCAAACAAACAAACAAATGAGCAACAACAAAAAAAACCCACACCATAGAATCTAGAATCCATCCATTCTTTTATTCAACAAATACTTCTTGAGGTTCTGCTCTATGCCAGGTCCTGAGCAGGATATGCAATCTTAGTTGATGAGGTAGGGAAATTAATAGATGCTGAGCATTAGATTCTCATAAGGAGTGCGCAGTCTAGATCCCTCACGTGCGCAGTTCACAGTAGGGTTCATGCTCCTATGAGAATCTAATGCAGCTGCTGATCTGACAGGAGGCAGAGCTCAGGTGGTAATGTGAGCAATGGAGAGTGGCTGCAAATACAGAGGAAGCTTCACTCACTTGCCTGCCACTCACCTCCTGCTGTGCAGCCCGGTTCCCAATTATTAACCACAATCCAAGTTATTCCAGTCGGATGCTCTTTTCCAGAACTTTGAATCTGGAGCTGGTGGTGCAAGGAGAAATGACTGTTTGAAAGCAGCTGCAGCAGCTGCTGCAGCAAACCAGATCGTCCCCACATCTGGTGCTTCCCCTCTGGTTGATTCACTGAAGTCTCAGGTTCCTTCTCTACAATTCACTTTTTTTCTTCTGATAGCCTGAATCAGTTTCTATTGCTTGCAACCAATATCCCTGACTGAATACAGGAGCTGTCCAGAATCCCGGCTGCTGAAAAATCCCACCATAGGCCTCAGCCCCTGCAAAGGCCAGGGGAGAAGCAATGCCAGAGGCCAGGTGGTCGGGAGCCCTCCTACCACACGTTCCTACCTAAGAGCCAGCCTAACCTTGTGGGGAGGCTGCCCTGATGTCAGGCCCAAGAGGGTGGTGCCCACGTTAGCTCTGGCTACAAGTGGGGTCAGACAGCAAACGTGGAGTGGAGCTCAAGCCGCCACTGTTAGAGGAGGCCAGCCTCCACTCCATTGGCCTCATGATCCCCAGAAGAAACAAGCTCTAGTTCTCCAGACACCCAGCCAGAGCCCTTCACTGGAGTCAGTCTGCAGAAGAAAACAGTCTGCAAAGTCACTGTAGATGCAGCAATTTCAAAGCAACTGCAGCTCAGTGCACACCCATGAACGTGAGGGAAAGGGGAAAGAACAACAATTTTAGTGGCCAATGCTCATGAGTGGCTCCCCCCTGCAGGTTCTGTTCTAAGAGCTTCCTGAACGAAACTTAACTCTTGTATTCTTCACAACAACCCCATGAGGTAAGTGTGATGATTTATTGTGCTGGGCATTTTACATGTCTTCCCATAGAATCAACATAAAACCCCTATTCGGGCAGGAAACTGAGGCACAGAGCAGGTCAGGGAAGGTCAGCAATGTGCCCGAGGGACAGGGCTGGGATGTGAAGTCAGGCAGGCCAGTCTGGCTCTAAAGCCCCCTCTTAGTCCCCGTACCTACCATCCCCCTGCCACCCCGTGTCATTCCTGTCCTTCCTCATCTTCCCCTACCCCCATCAGGACAAGCCAAGGAAAGAACAGGGCCCTCAGTCAAGACAGACCTGGGTTCAAAACCAACTTCTAGGGCCAGACGCAGTGGCTCACACCTGTAATCCCAGCACTTTGGGAGGCCGAGACAGGTGGATCACCTAAGGTCAGGAGTTCAAGACCAGCCCGGCCAACATGGCAAAATCCCCTCTCTACTAAAAATACAAAAAAAAAAAAAAAAAAAAAAATTAGCTGGGCATGGTGGCAGGCACCTGTAATCCCAGTTATTTGGGAGGCTGAGGCAGGAGAATAGCTTGAACACAGGAGGCGGAGGTTGCAGTGAGCCAAGATCGTGTCAGTGCATTCCAGGTTGGGCGACAGAGTTTGTCTTAAAAAAACAAAAACAAAACAAAACAAAAACCAACATCTACCATTTATGGTCTGTGTGACCTTGGGTATGGTATGTGCTTTCCCTGAATTGGGAAATGTAGGCTCATCAGGCCTGCCTGATACAGATTTTATGGCAATCTGATTAGATGACATATACAATACCTGCACTGTTCGCAACACAGAGTGGGTGCCCTCCTGTCCCATCAGCCTATCAGGTGCCTGGGAAGGTGTACAATTTAAGGGACACTCCTGACCACCCCCACCCCCATCACCATCACACAACCTGGGGAAACAAGATCTACACATATTTACTAAAGTAAAAAAGCCGAATGAAACTTGAATAATCATGGAAGAGAGTATCTCTGGAGGAGAAGGAAGTTCTGACTAGGGAGAGGCTTCTGGGACACTGGTAATGTTGGTAATGTTCTATTTTTTTTTTTCTTTGAGATAGGGTATTGCTTTGTCACCCAGGCTGGAGGGCAGTGGTGCGATCATAGCTCACTGCATCCCTGAAGTCCCAGGCTCAAGAGATCTTCCTGCCTTACCCTCCCAAGTAGCTGGGTCTATGGGCATACACCACCACACCCAACTAATTTTTTTGATTTTTTTTTTTTTTTTTAGTAAGGTCTTGCTGTGTTGTCCAGGTTGGTCTTGAACTCCTGGGCTGAAGGGATCCTCCTGCCTCAGTCTCTCAAAATGCTGGGATTACAGGCATGAGCTACTGCAGTGGCCTGTTCTATTTTTTGACTTAGGTGGTAGTTATACAGGTGGGTGTTTACTGTATAATTATTTGTAAATAGTGCTTACATCCTCTATGTGCTTTTTCTGTACATACATCATAGCTTTTAAAAAGTAACACTGAATATAATAATACTATAGGGTCTAAGAGCTTGGTCTGAGACTCTGGTGTCTGGTTCAATCTTTTTTTTTTTTTTTTTTTTTTTAAGACAGAGTCTCGTTCTGTCACCAGGCTGGAGTGCAGTGGCACGATCTCAGCTCACTGCAACCTCCACCTCCCGGATTCAAGCAATTCTTCTGCCCCAGCCTCCCGAGTAGCTGGGACTACAGGTGCATGCTACCAATCCCAGCTAATTTTTGTATTTTTAGTAGAGACGGGGTTTCACCATGTTGGCCAAGATGGTCTCGATCTCTTGACCTCGTGATCCGCCCACCTTGGCCTCCCAAAGTGCTGAGCCGCCACGCCTGGCCTGGTTCAATCTTATGCTGAGATGCCTGCTCTGTCCATGCTTGCTGCGCTGAGGGTTTCAGAGCTTTGTGAATTGCCCTGGAGAGAAAGCCTTCATCTGGCTCTGTTGGTCACTACTCCCTCCAGCATTGCCCTGCAGTAAGTTCATTCTCTACACTGCAGCCAGAAAGGGGCCTTCAGAAAAGAACAAATTTCAGCCTTGTTTAAAACTGGTGGTTCTTCCTTGCCCTCAAGGTAAATTACACCCTCCTTAGCAAGGCTTCCAGCACCTGGCTTCTCCTTAATACTGGGCCTGATTTCTCCCTGCTTGCCCCCAGCATTCCTTAATAAAGTCATGCTGGCCAGACACGATGGCTCACACCTGTAATCCCAACACTTTGGGAGGCTGGGATGGGAAGATCACTTGAGTCCAGAAGTTTGAGACCAGCCTCGGCAAACCTAGTGACTCTGTCTCTACAAAAAAATATAAAAATTAGCTGGTGTGGTGGTGCACACCTGTAGTCCCAGCTGCTCAGGAGGCTGAGGCAGGAGGATCATTTGAGCCCAGGTGGTAGAGGCTGCAGTGAGCCATGATTGTGCCACTGTACTCCACCCTGGGCAACAGAGCAAGACCCTGTCTCAATAAATAAAAAAATAATACTGAATGTAATGTGGTGTCTTAGATTAGATTCTGGAACAATAAAAGGACATTAATGGAAAACTGATAAATTCCATACTTTAGTTAACAGTAAGTACCAATACCCAATACCAGTTTCTTTGTCTTGACAAATGTACCATATGTTTACGTAAGATGCTAACACTGGGGAAAAACAAGGTGAAAGGTATATGGTTCTTAGATAAGAACTCTGTAACTCTCTTTGCAGTCAATCTAAAATCCTTCCAAAATAGAAAGTTTACTAAATAAATAAACAACATAATTAAGTCCTAACTCAATATTTTAGATAGCTGTGAGGCTGTCTAAAGCTAGGCTTTGAGCTGAGGCCTATTTTCCTTCATTAAAAGAGAAAGATTAGCAAATGTTAGAGGAGTTTTAAAGATTCAATAGCATCAAACAATCCCAACAGAATGAGGATTGAAGGGAATTGCTTTCTTACTGTGTGATTCAAGGTGATTTAATGCAAGTTCATGTACCAGCTGGAGGCACCTCATGTCCCACCAGTGATATGGGTCTCGCACATTAGAAAATAGCAGACCAGGGGCAAGTACAAAGCATTCTTAGACAAGAAGCAGGTAGAGGTCATGACCTAAGCCTCTGTGTAAGAGATATGGCAGGAGACTATGAAATTATTACCTAACACATGAAAACAGTGAGGGGTGGCCAGGCGCTGTGGCTCACGCCTGTAATCCCAGCACTTTGGGAGGCCGAGGCGAGCAGATCATTTGAGGTCAGGAGTTCGAGACCAGCCTGGCCAACATGGCAAAAACCCGCCTCTACTAAAAATACAAAAATTAGCCGAGCGTGGTGGCATGTGCCTATAATCTCAGCTACTCAGGAGGCTGAGGCAGGAAAATCAGTTGAACCCAGGAGGCAGAGATTGCAGTGAGCCAAGGTGGCGCCACTGCACTCCAGCCTGGGTGAAAAAGTGAGACTTCGTCTCAAAAAAAAGAAAAAAGAAAACAGTGAGGGGAATTATTAACCCAAATGGCTTTAACTCCAAATCCCCAACACTTAGCTCTGCCAATTCCAGTTGATGGTCCAATTAACATAAAGTTATTCAGTTCTTTGGGTCAAAGATGGCTTGGAAACACAAACAAGAGATTGCTCAGCCATGTCACATCCATGGTAACCACACATCGTCCGAAGTTACCTCCACCCTGGCCTTCCTCTAAGGGAGTGTCCAATCCCTCCCCAGGGGAGCTCAGATTATTTCTGAGTGTGGTAAGGAAAGAAGTGACCATAAATGGCCTTCTGGCTCATTCAGTCTCAAGTTCAGCGCAACAGCATCATAGGGATCCCCTATAGGAAAGAATATGGGCTGCCCTCAGTGAAATCATCCCTAGAATTCAGTTCCACTCAACAAACACCCAGGCCAGGCCAGCCCTCACGTCGGTCCTAAGAGGAGAGACATCAACGGGACATAGCAAAGGAGGCTTCTCCCATTGAGGATCCATTATCTGCAACTCATCTAAATATCTTTAATTTGTATTGATATTTAGGCGTATATCAATACAAATGGATTGTATTGATTTGTATTGAACAAATCAATACAAATATTGATCCTGTATATATCCTGTATCAAATATCAGGATAGCAGAATCAGCCAGACCCAGGTTCAAATCCTGACTCTGCCACCTTGTAGCTCGGTGATCCTGGCCAAGTTATTCCTCTCTGAGCCTCTGTTCCTTCCTCTGAGAAATAGGGCTAATAATCATATACACTGCACAGGGTTGAAGGAAAGAAGGTATATATGGAAGGCACATGGAGCCAGCAACAAGGACAGTGCTCCCTAAGCAGTATTCATGGTGATTTCTAGAATTTCCAGGAAAATTAAAGCCAATAATTTAGTTGTTCCAAACCTGACTGATCATCAGAATCACCAGGGGAGCATGTTAAAAATACAAATTCCTAGGCTCCCACATCCCTAAGAAATTCTAAACTGGGTAGGGCCAAGGGAGGACTCAGTAACCTCTGTTTCCATTATATGCTCTTGTGCCTAGCCATAGTAGGTGCTCAACAAATACAGGCCTCTTTCTGGCCTGGACTATTGCAATAACTTCCTAACCAGCTTCCTCTGTCCACTCTTGTCTCTCTGCCCTCCACACAGCAGCCAATGGGATCTTTTTAAAAGGTGAGGTCATGTCAATTCACCGCCCCCAACCCTCTACAACTCTCCATCCACATCCCTAACTGAGTAGACAAGGCCCTACATCAGTGGCTCCTGGCCCTGCTCACACATTTGAAATACCTGTGAGCCACGAGCAAAGACATAGAATCAACCTAAATGCCCATCAATGACAGATTGGATAAAGAAAATGTGTTACATATATACCATGAAATACTATGCAGTCATAAAAAAGAATGAGATCACTTCTTCTGCAGGAATATGGATGTAGCTAGAGGCTATTATCCTTAGCAAACTAATGCAGGAACAGAAAACCAAATACCTCATGTTCTCACTTATAAGTGGGAGCTAAATGATGAGAACACATGGACACAGAAAAGGGAACAATAGATGCTGGGACCTATTTGAGGGTGGAGGTTGGGAGGAAGGAGAGGAGCAGAAAAAACAACTATTGGGTACTAGGCTTAATACCCGGGTGATGAAATAATCTGTACAACAGACCCCCTGTGACACAAGTTTACCAAACCTGCACATGTACCCCAAAACCTAAAACCTTTTTTTAAAGTTTTTTAAAAATTAAAAAAAAATGTTTTTTTAATTAGAGTCTTGCTTTGTTGCCCAGGTTGGAGTGCAGCAGTGCCATCTCGGCTCACTGCAACCTCTGCCTCTCAGGTTCAGGAGATCCTCCTGCCTCAGCCTCCCCAATAGCTGGGACTACAGGCACCTGCCACCACACTCGGATATATATATATATGTATTTTTTTTTTGGTAGAGACGGGGTTTTGCCATGTTGGCCAGACTGTTCTTGAACTCCTGACCTCAAGTGATCCGCCCACCTTAGCCTCCCAAAGTGTTGGGATTACTGGCGCGAGCCACCACTACTGGGCTGGTTTTTTGTTTGTTTGTTTGTTTAAAAAAAAAAAAAGAAAAGAAAAGAAATACCTGTGGGCTTCTGAACAACACCTATGCCTGGCCAGATCCCAGACCAATGGAATCAGAATCTCTGAGCGTGGGGCCCAAATAGGGTTACCAGATAAAATATAGGACACCCAGCTATACTTAAATTTCAGATACACAATAAGTAATTGTTTAATATAAGTATATCCTGTGCAGTATTGGGACATACTCATATTAAACAATTATCCATTGTCTATCTGAAATTGAAATGAAACAGAGAGTCCTCTATTTTCATTTGCTAAATCTGGCAACCCTAGCCTAAGCATCAGCAAATATATATATATTTTAATTTCGAGACAATTTCCCTCTGTTGCCCAGGCTAGAGTCCAGTGGTGCAAACACGGCTCACTGCAACCTCCGCCCTCCACGGAGCTAGGACTACAGGCTTGCCCTACTATGCCCGGCTAATTTTTGTATTTTTTGTAGAGACGGAGTTTCACCATGTTGCCCAGGCTGGTCTCAAACTCCTGGGCTAAAGTGACTCACCCGTCTTGGCCTCCCAAAGTCCTGGGATTACAGGCGTGAGCCACTGCACCCAGCCCTCATCAGCATTTCTAAAAAGCTCACAGTGATACGACCCCCACTATCTGCCTGATCTCATCTCATCCAGCACTCTCCATTCTCCTCTCACACTGTTTTCTTATAAGGACCAACCACACCCCCACCTCAAGACCTTTGCAGTTGCTGGGTCTACCTCGGATGCTGTGCCCTGTAACCTGATAGCCTCCTCAAAGATCGCCTGCAGGGGTTCCCTGACTGCTTCATCTTCTATAGCGTGACCTCCCTGCTTTACTTTTTCTGTAAAACAGATTAAAATCAGTTTGTTTGCCAGGTGCGGTGGCCCACGCCTGTGATCCCAGCACTTTGAGAGGTCAAGTTCAAGAGTTCAAGACCAGCCTGGCCAACATGGTGAAACCCCGTCTCTACCAAAAATACAAAAACATTAGCCAGGCATGGTGGTACGCGCCTGTAGACCCAGCTACTCAGGAGGCTGAGGCGTGAGAATCGCTTGAACCCGGGTGGTGGAGGTTGCAGTGAGCTGAGATTGTGCCATTGCACTCCAGCCTAGGTGACAGAGCGAGGCTCCGTCTCAATAAAAAATAAAATATAATAATAAAATAAAATAAAATCAGTTTGTTTATTGTCCATCTCCCTCTACCCATCCCCCAAACCAGAATGTAAGCTCCATGATTTTGCTGGAAACACTGATTCCCCTGCTATATCCTCAATATCTAAAACCCCACTAGCCACTCCACACATCCTGGTTGAATTAGTCAATGGTTCATTAGAAGGCTTCCCCTTCCACAACTCCCTAAACATTCCTTTGGGGGAGAGTTACTTAGAGGAAATGAAATTCTTCACTGTCCAATACCAAACCTAAAAAAATCTCAAAAGCATACACCAAAAGGGGTAAACATATTTTCTCCATCTTTCCTACCCATAGCCTCGATGGGATTAGGGCCTGTGTGCGGTGGGGGCGACTAGGGTGAGGGTTGGGTGCTGGGCAACGGCTGAACAGGGTCCCATACCCAAAGACAAGTGTATTCAACACAAGGTCTCTAACCAAATTAGAGACAGGGCAAAGCAGGGGAGTGCAGAGTGGTGCCTGGTCCCACAAAGCTGATCTGGCTGGAAGGGGCTGCCAGACATTGAGGCTGGCTGAAGTTCTCAATCTTGACAAAGCTCACACGCTCAGATATAACCCCTTATTCCCCTAAAGCCTGCACATGATTGACCCATTTGACCCTCACAATAACTTCATGGGTGGGCAGACCTGCCCTTCTTGGTCCTGATTGGCCAGTGGGGAGATGAGCAGTTGGAGGAAGGAACATTTCACAAGGTGCATGAGTCCCAGGCTCTGAGCTGGGATGCTGGTCTCTGACTCCCGTGGTAAGTTTTCCTCCCATAACCCTAGACTGTCTTTACTGGGAGAAACGGCAACAGCCTCTGAGGCCACGATGATTCCTGCTCTAGCTCTGGCACTCATTAGCTCTGTGGCTTCTGCACTGTCTGGACCTAAGCCTCAGTTTCCTCTCCTTCGGAGTGGGTGTGATGAAATTTCACAGGGTTGCTAGGGGAAAGAGATCCATTCATTAAGTGCTTCTTTTGAGCACCTACAAGTGCTAGGCACAGTTCCTGGGGCTGGGCACACAGCGGAGAGCATGGCAGCCTAAACCCGCCCACCTCCCGGGCTTTTAAAGTCTAGTTGGGGCTGCGCGGTGGCTCACGCATGTAATCCCAGCACTTTGGGAGGCCGAGGTGGGCGGATAACCTGAGGTCAGGAGTTCGAGATCAGCCTGGCCAATATGGTGAAACTCCATCTCTACTAAAAATACAAAAATTACCCGGGCATGGTGGCTGGTGCCTGTAATCCCAGCTACTTGGGAGGCTGAGGCAGAAGAATTGCTTGAACCCGGGAGGCGGAGGCTGCAGTGAGCCGAGACCGAGCCATTGCACTCCAGCCTGGGCAACAAGAGAAAACTCTTATCTCAAAAAAAAAAAAAAAAGTTGGAGAGGCAGAACATAAAGTAGCAAACAGAAAAATGAACAAAATAATTTCAGAGTGATAAATACTACCATTAAAATAGAACAGGAATGGAAGCCTGGTGTGTGATTCCACAGCCTTTATAAATGTAGCTGGCGCGGGCCGGGCGCGGTAGCTCACTCCTGTAATCCCAACACTTTGGGAGGCCGAGGCGGGTGGGTCACCTGAGGTCAGGAGTTCGAGACCAGCCTGGCCAACATGGCAAAACCCCGTCTCTACTAAAAATACAAAAATTGGCCGGGTGTGGTGGCACGCGCCTGTAGTCCCAGCTACCAGGGAGCCTGAGGCAGGAGAATCACTTAAACCCGGGAGGCGGAGGTTGCAGTGAGCTGAGATCGGGCCACTGCACTCCAGCCTGGGTGGCAGAGCGAGATTCTATCTCAAAAAAAAAAAAAAAAAAAAAAAAAAAAAAAAAAAAAAGAACTGTACCTGGTGCGTAGTAGGTGCTCAGTAAATTTGTTCAATGACTGAATGTGCTGGGTGGTCAGGGAAGACTCTCAGATCCCATCCCGAGAGACCAGAATGGAAAGCAGGAAATGGACTGGGGGAAAGGGAGGTCTGAAGGCAGAGAGTCCCAAGCACGGGAGCCTCCAGGCAGAGGCCCTGAGACAGAACCAAACTTAGCGTTAGGGAAAATGAAAGTAGAATCAGGAAGAACTTAGATATCTGAACACTTTGCAAACTACAAAGTGCTGCATACACGTGCGGGAAGGCGGTTTCTGTGGCTGGTTTTTTGTTTACATTATACATTTTTGAAGACTTTGTCTTCAAAATGTGGCTTTGAGGCATGCCACTCTCGGGGCCGAGTCCTTCGCGGGCAGTTTCTGCAAAGTCCAACCCTGCAGGGCCCTTCTCCCGCGCCGCACTGTCTCGCTGCTTCCTGGAGGGTAAATGGACCCACACACAGATGTGGCGCCGCGGGCTAGCCGGTCGCCTGCAGAGGCCGGCACCCCTGTCGCGATGGGTGGTGGAGGTGGGGCAGAGGTAGGACGAGCCAAGTCGGGACCTGCAGCTGGCGAGTCAGAGCCTGGAAGGCCCCGCGCCCCCGCGCCGCGCTCCCGAGTGCTCCGCCCGGCCGGCGGCGACCAGGCGCCCTCGGGGCAGGCGGCGGGACGGGCCGGGACGCGGCGGGGAGGGGAGGGGCCGGGCGGGAGGAGCCGCTCGCCGGTTTCGCCGCCTCCGCCTTCGCCTTAGCAGCCGCCTCCAGGTAAGGGGGCCCCGGAGCCGCCAGGCCATGGTGGCGCGCACCTTGCTGGGCCACTCCCCGCCGGCCCCACGCGGGGCACTCGGAGCCCGGCCCAGCCCCGGAGCCCTTTGCCCTGCGCCCCGCCCTCCACCCCGGGGACACTGGACCCACCAGGAAGCGGCCGCGCGCTCCCTGGCGCTGCCTGCCCTAAGCCCACGCCGCCTGCTGGTGGTTGGTTTGTTTTCAGAGCCGGAAGTGCTTTTAGAAGTCTTGTGGGGCGGCAGAGGGGTAAACTGAGGCTGGGCGGAGCACTCGGGCGACTCCAGCCTCGGTCTCCGAGTTCTTAGAGGTCACCCAGCAGCTCCCTTGACAAATGAGGACGCTGGTCAAGGTCAGAGAGGAAGGGGGCTTGCCCAAGGTCACAAGAGGTCACTGTGCTTCCCCTTGCCCCACGTGGCCCCTCCACGCCCCCGTCCGGAAGGCCTCTAGGACTCCCTCGCCTCCTGTCTCCCTGTCCCTCCGCAGACTCTCAAACAGAGAATTCCAGGGGGGCTTGGGGAGCCTCTGGAGAAAAGCCAGGCTCCTCATGTTACAAGGAGGCCATGTCTTCTGGCGCCCATGCCTGAAGTTACAGGAGGGAAGAATTACTGCTGCTGACTTTTGAGTGAATTTTACAGCTGGGTAAACTGAGGCTCAGAGAGGTGAAGTAACTTCCCCAAGACTACACAGCTAGGAAGCAAGAGATAAAAACCTGGGCTACCTGCCTGGAGAGCCTGACCCAGTGCTTGGCACAGAGTTGGCCTCCACAATGCCTTTGCCCTGACCAGCCTGGCCCTTCCCTGGGGTAGCACTGGGAATTAGGAGCAGGGTCAGGCTGGAATCCCAGACTACTACCTAACTCGAAGTAGGAGTCAGCACATGAGCCCCCTTTTTCTTAACTCAGTGTGTTTATTTCATCGCAGAAAATATGAAACTCTTTTAAGCTTTGGGAACATCCATTTGTTCACTCACCAAATATTTGTTGAGCACCTACTGTGTGCGTTGTTTAGGCAATGAGGATACAGCAGTGAACGAAACGAGCTGTACCCTCAGGAAGTACACTCCAGAGGGTGGAATAAAGCCCTGCCCTTCAGCCTGGGGAGGGAGGGCTGGGCACAGGGGAGACCACTGGTGTTTCCCCAACTGTGAAGTACGTGAAGACAGCAGAAGAGATCGATATTAGAGTGGCCTCAAGCCCTTGTGTGCAGCATCAGACAGAGATGGGCTCAGGTGCTAGCTTTGCAGCTTTGTAACTGAGTGATCAGGCAAGTTAAATGACCTGTCTCCAAGGTTATTGTGAAAATTAAAGGAGCGGAAGCCACAAAAGGCCCAATGCAGTGTCTGACACTTTGGGAGACTTTATGCTTTTTAGTCCTAATGCCCAAGGAGGAGTTGGACAGGAGGAGTTGATCGATTAGGTTGTCATAGCTCAGCATGTAGCTCCCACAAAGGCTGGGGTCTAGAGAGTTCCTCATAAGGCTCAAACCATCTCCCTCTACTCTGGTACCACTGGGCTACAAAGGCTGGATCAGCCACCAGGGCTGGCTAACGTGGGACCTAAGAAATGTCAGTGGGTGGTTTCGCATTGTGTTCTCTTTTGGCCTGTGTGTTTTGTAAACAGTGTTGTACATTATAAACCGGGGCTGCTGATGAGGAGTGGGGAACTGGCTCTCTGGAACGTGTGACAGCAGGCAGAAGGGGTGAGAGTGAAATCCAATCCACTTTCCATTTAGGTGACCTCTGCTTCAAGCTGCCCTGATATCATTGTACCACCCTCTGCCTAAAACCCCGCTCTGGCTTCCCATTTTCTTTCTTTCCCTCCCTCCCTCCCTCCCTCCCTCCCTTCCTTCCTTTTTCTTTTTTTTTTTTTTTTTTTGAGACAGAGTCACACTGTGTCACCCTGGCTGGAGTGCAGTGATGCGATTTCGGCTCACTGCAACCTCCGCCTCCCAGATGCAAGCGATTCTCCTTCCTCAGGCTTCTGAGTAGCTGGGACTACAGGCGCCCACTACCATGCCCGGCTGATTTTTGTATTTTAGTGGAGATGGGGTTTCACCGTATTGGACAGGCTCGTGACCTGGTGATCCACCCACCTCAGCCTTCCAAAGTACTGGGATTACAGGCATTAGCCACCATGCCTGGCCTTGGCTTCCCATTTTCCTAGGGAAAAGAGCAAAAACCTTTTACACGGACCAGAAGGCTATGCACCCCTGTCCCCCGGCCTATACCTCCAGCCACATCTCAGACCACTTATCAACAGCCCTCTGTGCCCAGGCATGCCACTCCTCCCTCCTTGGGACCTTTGCACCTGCTCTTCCAGGCCTCTTCTACCCCTGCCTCCCTTTTCCCAGGTAACATATTCTTCACATTTTAGCCCTAGCCAGATTTGTACTCCAAATGCCCCAGGCCACAAGACTTCTACTGGTATGTCAGAGGTTAAGTTCAGGGTGGAATTATACGCTCATTGCTGGGATTAATTCCTGCCTGTACCCTGTACACCACCCTGACTGTAACCCCTGTGACCTCCAGGACCAGGGCTAAGTTTGCTTAGTAGGTGCTCAGTAATGACATCCACCTACAGGGTGGCCCTCTTGAGCACATTGGGACCTCACTTTATATAAAACGATATTGTCCTTCAAAAAAATCTTTTGAACTCATTTTTCAGTTGCAGGTTGTTTCATTCAGCACACAGGGATTGAACCCCTGCCCTGCCAGGTGCTGTCCTAGAATATATCAGGGAACATGACCCAAAAGCCGCTGCCTTTCCGAGCTTCCTCTAGTGAGGGAGATAGACCGTAAATAAACCTATAATACATTGTCAGGTGGTGATAAATTTGATAAAGAAAAATCACAGGCCAGGCGCAGTGGCTCGCACCTGTAATCCCAGCATTTTGGGAGGCCAAGAAGGGCAGATTACGAGGTCAAGAGATCGAGACCATCCTGGCCAACATGGTGAAATCCCGTCTCTACTAAAAATACAAAAATTAGCTGGGCATGGTGGCATGCACCTGTAGTCCCAGCTACTCGGGAGGCTGAGGCAGGAGAATCACTTGAATCTGGGAGGCGGAGGTTGCAGTGAGCCGAGATCGAGCTACTGCACTCCAGCCTGGTGACAGAGCAAGACTCTGTCTCAAAAAATAAAAATAAAAAAAATAAAAATCGGCCGGGCGTGGTAGCTCACACTTGTAATCCCAGCACTTTGGGAGGCCGAGGCGGGCGGATCATGAGGTCAGGAGATCGAGACCACAATGAAACCCCGTCTCTACTAAAAATACAAAAAATTAGCCGGGCGTGGTGGCGGGCGCCTGTAGTCCCAGCTACTTGGAGAGGCTGAGACAGGAGAATGGCGTGAACCCAGGAGGCGGAGCTTGCAGTGAGCCGAGGCGACAGAGCGAGACTCCATCTCAAAAAAAAATAAAATAAAAATAAATAAATAAATAAATAAAAATAAAATAAAAATAAAAATCACAAAGGGTCGAGTTGGAGGCGAGAGTGGAGGGGCCAGCTGTCTTACACTGGAATGAATAACCAGAATATTAATTGGGATTCCCTGGTGCCCTGGGCTTCATCCACTCTTACCCCGACCCTCCTGGTCAGAGAGACAGACACATTAGCAACCTGCCATTATGTCCAAGAAGAGATGGAGGGGCCCAGACAAAGTCTTTAGGGCTTCAGAATTGGCAGGCCCCACATTCGCTGGACAAATCCAGGGAAGTGCATGGCAACCCCTGACCCCCCACCTTAGTAAAGTGGAGAAGGACTTGGGGTTTGAGGTCACACAGGCCTGGAAGGAGCATCCTAGGACTTGCCAGCTGTGTGACCTCCGCTTCTGTGAGTCTCAGTTTTCTCATCTGTAAAATGGAGACAGCGATTGTCTCTTCTTCATAAGGTTGTTGGGAAGCTGAAGTGGGATCATGGAAGTAGGCCCCCAAAAATCTAAGCTGATTTTATTATTAAACTGTGCTTTTGGAAAAGGGCACCATTTGGACAGGGGGACCCAGATGGAGAGAACAGCATGAGCTGAGGCCCGAGGTGATATCCCAGCGTGGGCTGGAAGCAGGGGAGTGCAGCTTAGCTGAGGATGAGCTGGAAGCAGGGAGTGAAAGAAAACGAAGCAGGAAAGGCAGGTTAGGCCCGTCCACAGGGGCTTGGGGCTCAGAAGTGGGATGTGAGCCTGTGGATAGATGGGAGCTGGTCAGATTCATCCAATTTGCTGGTTTTCAAATTGTGTTGGAAATCTTTGGCCAGGGTGTAAACCAGACCAGAGAGGTAGAACAGCATCATTGTGAAGATGGCTGCCTATGGCCTAAGACCCAGGCACAAGTTTAAATACCACATGACTCATCCAGTGACCTTGACCTTCAATTCTCAGGGCCTCTCTGTCCCCATCTGTGGAAGGGTGATAATAGCACCCACCTTGTAGGATTGTTGAGAGAAAATGAGATGATATATAGAAAGAGGTGACACGTGGCTAACATTTGCCAAGCATTTACTATTGTGATTTTTAAATGTTTAAATTTTTTTAATGTTTAATTTTTAACTTATTTTTTATTTATTTACTTTTTGAGACAGAGTTTTGCTCTTATCACCCAGGCTGGAGTGCAATGGCACAATCTCGGCTCACTACAACCTCTGCCTCCTGGATTCAAGTGATTCTTCTGCCTCAACTTCCTGAGTAGCTGGGACTACAGGTGCTCGCCACCATGCCCAGCTAATTTTTGTGTATTTTTAGTGGAGACGGGGTTTCACCATGTTGTCCAGGCTAGTCTTGAACTCCTGACCTCAGGTGATCCACCCGCCTCAGCCTCCCAGAGTGCTGGGATTACGGGCATGAGCCACTGCGTCCAGCCCCTATTTTTTTTTAATATAAAAATGGTGATAAAATACACATACCATGAAATTTACCATCGTAACCATTTTAAGTGTGTAGTTCAGTAATGTCAAGTATATTCACATCGTTGTGCAACAAATCTCTAGAACTTTCCAACTGGCAGATCTGAAACTCCACACCCATTAAACAACCACCTCCCTCCCCTGTTCCTCCTCCCCACAGCCCCTGGCAACCACCGTTCATTCTACTTTCTTGTCTGTATGAATTTAACTGTTCCTCATACCTCACGTAAGTGGAATTGTACAGCATTTTATCTTTTTGTGACTGGCTTATTTCATAACTTCTCAAGGTTAATTCATGTTGTAACATGTGTCAGAATTTCCTTCCTTTTTTAAGACTGAATAATGTTCCACTGTGTGTATATATCATATTTTGTTGATCTATTCATCTGTAGATGGGCATTTGGGTTGCTTCTAACTCTTGGCTATTGTGAATAATTCTATAAACATGGGTGTACAAATATCTTTTTGAGATCCAGCTTTCAATTATTTTGCATATATACCCAGAAGTGGTATTGCTGGATCATGTGCTGTTATAATTTGAAGGTGGGGTATTGAGGGTTCCCCCCTGTGTCTCATCTTGCCCATCACTCTGGGGCTCTGGGGGGCAGTTTGAAAACCAGTGGGTCAAATGGACTATTACAAACTTTGCCATTTCTCCCACTTCCTTCTCAGGCAAATTTGTTGCTATAATTATTTTTTAATTATATCAAGTGGAAACCACCACTCAGTCAACAAATGTTGCTGAGTTCCCACTGTGCTTACCTGTGAGCAGAGGGAGATAGAAGATAAGCGATCAATATAAACAAGTAACTGATACAGAATTGGGAGGCTGGTGTATGTGTGCTGTGGACAAAGTGGAGCAGCTGGGTAAAGGGGCTAGGATGGGCAGTGGGCAGGGTGGCTGCACTGAAGTGTGAGATTTGAGCACAGACAGAAGGAGGTGAGGGAGTTGGCTGTGTCCTTACCTGGGGGATAAGCATTCCCAGCCTTGGGAACGGCCAATGCAAAGGCCGTGAAGTGGGAGCGTGCCTGGTAGGGTCCAGGAGCTGCAGGGAGGAAGGTGTGGCTGGAGCAGCATGGGAGAGGCGGCGGGGGTGGGAGGCAGAGAGGCCACTCAGGCCAGATTGCAGTGGCCCCATCACCATTGTAAGGACCTTGACTTTGAGAAAGGAGTCTTGGAGGGTTTGGAGCAGAGGAGAGGCATGGCCTGACTCTGAGATGGCGGTCTCTGGGTGCTGTGTGTGAACAGCTGGGGTGAGCACAGGAAAAAGCAGATGTGTGGAGAGGCGTGACCCAGTAAGAGGTGACGGTGGTTAATACCAGGCAGGAGGAGGAAGAGAGCAGTGGCACATGTGAGCACATCTCACAGGGCCTGGGTGTCCACCCCAATGGCACTGTCAGCCCACCCCACCTTCCTGCCCCTCCTCCAGACTGCTGAAGCGAGGGTGGGAGGGGAGCTTTCCTTCCATGCCAGCATGTCTGTTTTCTTCTGGTCTGCAATGTGATTGTCCAAAACCCTCTGGGTTCTTCTACGTTGGAACTGTTGCAATGGAGACCTCCTGAAATGCCTCACTGACCTCTAGCTTCCAATTCGACTTCAGATAGAGGTGTAGAATGAATAGGTGTCTCTTCTAAACGGCTGCAAAGGGTTCTGACCTGGGCCGGCCTAGACTCTGCCCTTCTAGGAGCATCTCAAGATTGTCTTATTTTGGGTGTGGGGTGTGTGTGTATTGTAACCTTCGACTATGATCTTTGGCATTTCCGGCCTAAGGATGGTGCCATAGCTTTATGTGTTGTAAATGATTTCTTAGCCAAATGCTCTTCTTTCTCCTTGGCCCCAGAATAATTAGTCTTCAGCCTTCCCATGATGCTGTAGCCATCTCCCTATTAATGCTTATTTTATTGCACTGCAGAATCATTTAAAAACTCGACTGCGATCAGAAAAAGGAGAGAGAGAGAAAGCCTGGTGGGGTCCAGGAGCTGCAAGGAGGAAGGTATGGCTGGAGCAGCATGGGAGAGGCGGCACACTAATATAGTCACTTACCTATGCTAGTATAGTCACATCAAATTTGACCTTGAGGCGAGGCATGGTGGCTCATACCTGTAATCCCAGAACTTTGGGAGGCGGAGGTGACAGGATCACTTGAGCCAGGTGTTCGAGACCAGCCTGGCCAACATGGTGAAACCCTGTCTCTACTAAAGATACAAAACTTGGCCAGGCTACATGGCGTACACCTGTAATCCCAGCTACTTGGGTGGCCAAGACAGGAGAATTGCCGGAACCCAGGAAGTGGAGGTTGCAGTGAGCCCAGATTGCGCCACTGCACTCCAGCTTGGGAAACAGAGCAAGACTTTGTCTAAAAAAAAAAAAAATTGACCTTGACCTTCACTGACTGCTCCAAGGGGGAAAAAAAAGGCCATAGCTGGCTGGCATGTAAAGAAAAACCCAAAGTTCATTCTTGCATGTGATCTTCTAAAGGCCCAGGTCATGGAATTTTAAGGACGATTTAAAGGATTTTCAAAGATGGTATTGACCGTATTTGATTTTTCTCCTTGGTGCTAACTTTAGAATCTTTCACCTCTCCAAGAAGAAATCCAATGGTATTGTTTATGGCATCAGTCAACAAATATTGGGAGTGCCCACTGTGGGTGCTTGTGGAGCTGAGGTCAGATATTTATGGAATGTCTCTCTGCCCCCACTACTGACAAAAATGACCCAGTCAGCATTTTCTTTGGTGACAGATGATGTGACTGGCTAGAAAAAAGTCATAATTGTAGCATATCAAAACGAGGTCCCATTCCAGAAGGACCCCTGTCCATCCCAGGTCTGGGCTGTGCAGCCGAGCTGTAGGCAATGGGTTTGCCCTGTTGTTCTCACTCTGTATCTGTTGTTTCCCTGGAGAGCACGTCCTCTCCTAGGTCAAGTGTGGGTCTTTCTTGGAGTTCCTTGGTGTATTACTCCATTTTCATGCTGCTGATGAAGACATACCCGAGACTGGGTAATTTATAAAGAAAAAGATGTTTAATGGACACATAGTTCCATGCGATTGGGGAGGCCTCACAATCGTGGCAGAAGGTGAAAGGCACATCTTACATGACAGCAGACAAGAGAGAAGTGAGAACCGAGTGAAAATGAGCCCCAGGGTGCTGCTGGACCAGCCCTGTGTGTCTTAGGTGACCCCAGGGCACAGAGGTACTGCTGGTCCTGACAGAAGGGGCTTTTTCTCATCGCAGGAATCCAGCACGCTCTTGAAATCAGTTTAACTTCTCCGATACACTTGAGATCCAGTTTTACTTTGGACTGGATCCTGATCCCAAATCCGATCAAGGGGTGGAGGCCCCCAAGGACCAGTATACACAACAGGTGGCGCATCTCCCACCCCACAGCTGCCCCCATGCTTGTGCAGCTGGAAGAGTTTGGGGTCCCAGCCTGTCCAGTTAGACAATCCATAAAGTTGAAACCATGGGCTCCCCCATTCCAGCATCATGGAGAGCTGAGAAGCTGAGAATTGCCCTGTCTGTCCCACTAACACTTGTTCAATTCTTTTCCTTTTTTTAATTTTAATTTTAATTTTAAGTTCTGGGATACATGTACAGGATGTGCAGTTTTGTTAAATAGGTAAACATGTGCCATGATGGTTTGCTGCACCTAGCAGCCCATCACCTAGGTATTGAGCCCAGTGTGCGTTAGCTGTTTTTCCCAAGGCTCTGTCTCCTCACACCCCACCCGCCAACAGGCCCCAGTGTGTATTCTCCTTCCTGTGTCCATGTGTCCTCATTGTTCAGCTCCCACTTATAAGTGAGAACATGTGGTGTTTGGTTTTCTGTTACTGAATTAGTTTGCTGAGGATAATGGCTCCCAGCTCCATCCATATCCCTGCAAAGGATATGATCTCATTCCTTTTTATGGCTGCATAGTATTCCATGGTGTATATGTACCACATTTTCTTTATCCAGTCTATCATTGATGGGCATTTGGGCTGATCCATGTGTTTGCTATTGTGAATAGTGCTGCAATGAACATACACGTGCAGGTATCTTTGTAATAGAATGATTTATATTCCTTTGGGTATGTACCCAGTAGTGAGATTGCTGGGTCAAATAGTATTTCTGGTTCTAGATCTTTGAGGAATCGCCACACCATCTTCAACAATGGTTGAACTAATTTACATTCCCACCAACAGTGTAAGAGTGTTCCTATTTCTCTGCAGCCTCGCCAGCATCTGTTGTTTCCTGACTTTTTAATAATTGCCGTTCTGACTGGCGTGAGATGGTATCTTGTTGTGGTTTTGATTTGCATTTCTCTAATGATCAGTGATGTTGAGCTTTTTTTCGTATATTTCTTGGCAACATGAGCATCTTTTGAGAAGTGTCTGTTCATGTCCTTTGCCCACTTTTTAATGGGGTTGTTTGTTTTTTCTTGTAAATTTGCTTAAGTTCCTTGCAGAGTCTTGATATTAGACATTTATCAGATGGATAGATTGCAAAAAACTTTCTCCCACTCTGTAGGTTGCCTGTTCACTCTGATGATAGTTTCTTTTGCTGTGCAGAAGCTCTTTAGTTTAATCAGATCCCATTTGTCAGTTTTTGCTTTTGTTGCAATTGTTTTTGGTGATTTCATCATAACATCTGTGCCCGTGCCTATGTCCTGAATGGTATTGCCTAGATTTTCTTCTAGGGTTTTTATAGTTTTAGGTTTTACATTTAAGTCTTTAATCCATGTTCAGTTAATTTTTGTATACAGTGTAAGGAAGGGGTCTAGTTTCAATTTTCTGCATATGGCTAGCCAGTTCTCCCAGCATCATTTACTAAATAGGGAATTTCTTTTTTTTTTTTTTTTTATTTTGCGACAGAGTCTCAGTCTGTTGTCACCCAGGCTAGAGTCCAGTGGCAGGATCTCAGCTCACTGCAGCCTCCACCCCCAAGGCTCAAGTGATTCTCCCATCTCACCCTCCTGAGTAGCTGGGACTGCAGGTACTCACCATCACGCCTGGCTAATTTTTGTATTTATTGTAGCAGTGGGGTTTTGCCGTGTTGCCCAGGCTGGTCTTGAACTCCTGGGCTCAAGAGATCCACCTGCCTCGGCCTCCCAAAGTGCTGGGATTACAGGTGTGAGCCACTGCACCCAGCCTCTTTTTCTTACTGAGAAGACCTATTGGTCAAATGCGTGGGACTTAACTGTGAACTCATCCCCACTGGCTTGGCTGGGCCACATGGGCCCAGGGCTTTCTGAGATAAAACACACTCCCCTTCTAAGGATCAAGAGGCAGAATTATTTCTAATTAAAAGGTTTTTTTTTTCCTACATTATAAAAGCACCAATAAGCTCATGACAGAAATGCTAAAAATATAGAAAAATAGAAAGAACAGAAGCCAATCACCTCTAGTCCCTCAGCCCCACCAACCAAGAGACAATGATCATAAAACATTTTGATGTATTTCCTTCTGATCTTTTTGCTCTGTGAAAGATGTTTATTTATTTATTTATTTATTTGAGACAGATTCTCACTCTGTCGCCCAGGCTGGAGTACAGTGCATTCAAGAGCATACTTGGCTCACTGCATTCTCTGCCTCCTGGGTTCTAGCAATTCTCCTGCCTCAGCCTCCTGAGTCGCTGGGGTTATAGGCATGCACCACCACACCCAGCTAATTTTTGTATTTTTAGTAGAGATGGGGTTTCACCATGTTGGCCAGGTGATCTGCCTGCCTCAGCCTCCCAAAGTGCTGGGATTACAGGCATGAGCCACCACACCTGGCTGAAACATGGTGGTTGTTGTTGTTTTTTAATTTAATTTTTTTTTTTTTTTTTTTTGAGACGGAGTCTCGCTCTGTCGCCCAGGCTGGAGTGCAGTGGCGCGATCTCTGCTCACTGCAAGCTCTGCCTCCCAGTTTCATGCCATTCTCCTGCCTCAGCCTCCCGAGTAGCTGGGACTACAGGTGCGTGCTACCACGCCCGACTAATTTTTTGTATTTTTAGTGGAGATGGGGTTTCACAGTGTTAGCCAGGATGGTCTCGATCTCCTGACCTCCTGATCCACCTGCCTCGGCCTCCCAAAATGCTGGGATTACAGGTGTGAGCTACCGCACCCAGCCGAAACATGTTTTAAAAACATAACTAGAGTCATATTGTATATTCAGTTGAATTCTGTTCTACCACCTCTCTAGAACAAAATTATCCCTGATTTGTAGCATTTGCCAATTTCTGTGATGTAAATATTCCCAACATGCCAGTTTTGGCTGCCAGTGTCACTGGACACAGGGTTGGAAGGAGAAGCACAGAACTGATTGTTACCAGCTGGTATGAGCTGGCTCCAGTGCAGCATGTTGTAATTTGAAATTTTTTTTTTCTGATCTCAAAATCAGCACTTATTATTAATAATTCATAAACCACAGATATATAAAAAAAATTAAAATCATCCAGAATCCCATCCGGGTCCCTGCCTACCTGGAGTTAGCCACTGCCAGCATCCTGGTGCATGTCCTAACAGTACCCTCTCTATGGATAGAGACCTACACAAAATAACTTTCTAGAGAGTTCAGAAGCGATATGAATTTGTGGCAGAAAATTTGGGGGAAATACAGAAAATCTCTGATATCTGTAAATGGCAATTCAGAAATAATTTTGGAGGATGTTCTTCCAGTCATTTTTCTCCTCTCCATTGCTTTAACACGATTGGACTCATGGTGTGAATATTCAATTTTTAGGCACAGTACAGGTACATTCTCATGCCGGGGAGGAAGGCAACATCCAGGAGAAGGGCATTCCCACTGATAACTTAATAAAAACCCCACTGAAGCTTAAAGAGGTAAAAAGTATTGTTTTCACTAGCACTGAAAATGGCACTAAGTGCCGGGTGCAGTGGCTCACGCCTGTAATCCTAGCACTTTGGGAGGCTGAGGTGGGCAGATTGCCTGAGCTCAGGAGTTTGAGACCAGCCTGGGCAACATGGCAAAACCCCGTCTCTACTAAAAATATGAAAAATTAGCCAGGCATGGTGGTACATGCCTGTAATCCCAGCTACTCGGGAGGCTGAGGCACAAGAATCACTTGAACCTGGGAGGCGGAGGTTGCAGTGAGCTGAGATTGCACCACTGCACTCCAGCCTGGGTGACAGAGCAAAACTCTGTCTCAAAAAGAAAGAAAGAAAAGAAAAGAAAAAGAAAATGGCACTAAGGATGAAGCTTAAATTATTTGAAGTTTTGGGGGACCCAGGTTTTGGGTCCTGAGACCTCCTTTGGGTAATTCCGGATGCTTGGCCCTTCTTGCCTCTCCTTTCCCCCGATGCGCCATTGGCATGTGAGAACGGGAGTGCCTACAGGGAGAAAAATAGGAAAATCTAGCTCTTGCTTAAGCCTGAAGGCTAGTTCATTCCTCGGTTCATGTAACTGGCATTTTCTGAGCGCCCACTCTGTGGTTAGGCACCAGGTACAGATGTGGAGGCAACAGGGTGCTCGCCGAGGAGCTGGATGCAGTGACCACAGCTCAGGGTACAAAAAGTTGAACAAGGACATTAAATGAGACAATCCATGGAAAGTGGCAGGGCTGTGCCCAGCACATGGTGAGTGCTCAGCAGTGGTAGCTGCCTGCCCTACCGCCCTATTGAGAAGAGCACCCCACGTCAAGGAACGTGCAGGGCAAGGGCCCAGGGGAGCGACGGTGCAGTGCCAGCTCCCTGAGCTTTAACTGACCAGCCAGCTCCCTCTGCTGTAGCCTCCCCCAGATCCCACACTCTGTGGACCCACAGGCTGGTTTTTCTCGTTTTCTCCTGCAGGGCAATTTGCATATTTCTCCGAAGAACCATCCAGAACCTGAACAGCCTGTCTTCAGACAGAGGCCCACAGCTGTTTCTTGAAATCTGAGTAAGTATTGAAGGTTTCTTTTCCTTCAGAAGCCCCTTGTTATTATTTAAAATGGTCTTTTTTTTTTTTTTTTTTTTTTTTTTTTTTTTTTTTTGAGACGGAGTCTCGCTCTGTCGCCCAGGCTAGAGTGCAGTGGCGCGATCTCGGCTCACTGCAAGCTCCGCCTCCCGGGTTCACGCCATTCTCCTGCCTCAGCCTCTCCGAGTAGCTGGGACTACAGGTGCCCGCCACCGCGCCCGGCTAATTTTTTGTATTTTTTTTTTTAGTAGAGACGGGGTTTCACCGTGGTCTCGATCTCCTGACCTCGTGATCCGCCCGCCTCGGCCTCCCAAAGTGCTGGGATTACAAGCGTGAGCCACTGCGCCCGGCCTAAAATGGTCTTCTTTCTGAGTTTACATTTTTTATCTCCCTCTCTGGAATATAATCTCCCCAGTGGGAGGGGGTCTTTATGTGCCTGTCTTAGTCACCACTGTAGTCGGGCTAATACGTGTTTATTAGATTCATTAACCCGTTAAGAGGTCAATATTCATTTATATTTTACTTTTGCCTCAAGAAAAGATTTTTAAAATTCTATAGAGATGTTCGACTACTTTTTTTTAAAACTTTTTGTTTTAAAATAATTATAGGCTCACAGGAAGTTGCAAATATAGTGCCAAGAGGTTCCATGCACCCTCATTCAGCCTCCCGCATGGCCGTTGCCTTTACAAGGAAGCCTAATTCCTTAGTGAGACGGACTTGGCCCTGCCTGGGGCAGCCCTTGGCAGCTTCCACTCCCAACTCATTTCCTCATGCCCACCCATTCTCCAAGCCCTGGCTGCACCAAACATCTTTTTGGTTCTTCAGAAGCGTTTCTCCTCTACCTCTGGGTCTTGACACATGCCTTTCCCTTTGTCAAAGACGTGCCCACCCCACCCCTGTCTGATTCACTCCTTGTTCAGGTCGCAGCTTTACCATCACCTTCTCCAGGGAGCCAGTGCTGGGTTCAGGGTCCCCATCTTGGGATCCCTGTGACCCTCATGTTTCCCTCGTCACGGTGTTTATCACATGGGTTGTCACTGTCTGTTTTTTCTGTTTGTTTTGGTTTGTTTTTCTTTGAGACAGGGTCTTGCTCTGTCACCAGGCTGGAGTGCAATAGTGTGATCACAGCTCACTGCAGCCTCAAATTCCTCAGACTCCTGGGCTTAAGCGATGCTCCTGCCTCAGCCGCTTGAGTAGCTGAGACCACAGGCGTGGTCCATCATGCCTGGCTAATTTTTAAATTATTATTATTTTGGCAGAGACAGGGTCTCGCTTTGTTGCCCAGGCTCCTGCAGTCCTCCTGCCTCGGCCTCTGAAAGCTCTGGGGTTACAGGCGTGAGCCACTGTGCCCAGCCACCATTGTCTGTGTATTTGCCTGTCTCTACCACCATACTGTTTCCTCTAAGGAATACCTCTCCACCCATCCTGTGACTTCTGCAGGCCTCTGCTGGAATGACACCTTTCACCCACGTATAGTAGCCAGCCCCACTTCACCCCATCACTTCATATCCCCTCACCCTGCCTAACTGTTCCTCCCCCTGACCACTTCCTGAAGGAATGCTTAGCTGTGTGTTGAGTGGGCTGCTGAGGGCATGGATTCTGCAGCCAGACTTCCTGAGTGTGTGTCTTGGTACTACTGCTTGTTAGCTCTGTGACCTTGACCAACTTAGGTCGCTTCGTCATTATGTATTGGCATATTATTGCCTGTCTGCCACCAGAATGTAAGCCCCTTAAGAGCAGGGAACTTGTCAGTTTCATCCTCTGATCTGCCCTAAGGCCCAGAACAGGGCTTCCCACATCCTAGCCCCTTCTTCATTCATCCAGCAAGTATTTCCTGAATGCCTACAGTGATCCAGGGCCTGTCCAGAAAGCTAGGGGTGTGGCAATGAAAAAACAACCAGGGAACTGCCTCGTATACACAGGTAAACAAGTAAGTAAAAAACAAAACAAAACAAAAGAAACAAATTAAAAAAAACCATTATTTTAGATAAGAATGAGTAGTATAAAAATAGAACACGGTGCTGAGATAGAAGACAGATATTAGGTTGGTGCAAAGTAATTGTGGGTCTTGCTATTAAATTGCAAAAAACCACAGTTACTTTTGCACCAACCTAATACTGTAGCCTGGGTGGTCAGGGAAGGTCTCTCAGAGGAGGTGACATCTGGGCTGAGGCCAGATGATGTGATGGTCAGGGAAGGGTATTCCCAGCAGGGAGAGTGGCAGGTGCAAGGGCCTGGAGGGAACGAGCAGAAAGACAGCCAGTGTGGCTGTAGCATAGTGAACAAGACCGGTGTGGGGACATGAGATGGAGTTCAGCGGCAGGCAGCAACCGGATTGCATAGGACATTTAAGTTTGTCCAGTCTTCGGCCTGTGGGCCACATACAGCCCAGGACAGGACAGCTTTGAATGTGCCCCAACACAAATTCGTAAACTTTCTTAAAACATTATGAGGTTTTCTTGCGAATTTTTTTTTTTTTTTAGTGCATCAGCTATCATTAGTGTTAGTGTATTTTATGTGTGACCCAAACCAATTCTTCTTCTTCCAGTGTGGCCCAGGGAAGCCAAAAGATTGGACACCCCTCTTAGGCCGTCATACCAGGATTGGAATTTATTCTGATGCAATGGGAGGCCTTTGCAGGCTTTTAAGCACCCTAGTGACATGATTGGTCTATGTGACAAAAAGGTCACTGAGGCCGCTATGTAGAGAATGCATTGTAGGGCATCAGGAGAAATTGTGTTGAATGAATGAATTTGGTCTCAGTTTAGCTTTATTATTATTATTATTTTGTTAGATGGAGTCTCACTCTGTTGCCCAGGCTGGAGTTCAGTGGCACAATCTCAGCTCACTGCAACCTCTGCCTCCCAAATTCAGGTGATTCTCCTGCCTCAGCCTCCCAAGTAGCCAGGATTATAGGCACATCCCACCATGCCCAGCTAATTCTTGTATTTTTAGTAGAGACGGGGTTTCACCATGTTGGCCAGGCTGGTCTCAAACTCTTGACCCCAAGTGATCCACCCGCCTCGGCCTCCCAAAGTGCTGGGCTTACAGGTGTGAGCCACTGCACCCAGCCACTGATTTTTGTATTTTTAGTAGAGATGGGGTTTCACTATGTTGGCCAGGCTGGTCTCAAACTCCTGACCTCAAGTGATCCCCCCGCCTCAGCCTCCCAAAGTGCTAGGATTACAGGTGTGAGCTACTGCGCCCAGCCTGAGCTTAGCCTTTTGTACGCTAGACACATCCTCATACCTCTGTGGTTAGAAGCAGGCCAGCTCACTCTTCTCTGATCAGAAAGCTGTTTATTATTGAGCTAAGAACTGGCATGGGGCTCCCCAGATACCAGTCCAGTAAAATACTACCTTGGGCTGCTCTGAGTAATAGGTGCAATCAATATAGCCTCCAACTGGCACGCGGAGTTGATTAAATGTAGTGGAATTTGCTGACCTGCTGACATCAGGCTAGTGCTGCCCTTGGCACTGCCCTTAGTTCATGGTTTATGCTGTTGCCCCTGTTCCCACCACCATGGTCTGAGCTGACCCTTTGAGCCAGGGAAATTTGCTGCGAATCTCAAATGTGGGTTCCTAGAGCAACCATTGAGTCCAGTCTTGCTGGGTGACTTTGGGCAAGGTCTTAACCTCTCTGGGCCTTCGTTTCTCCATCTGAAACAGGGGAAAGAAGATCCCAGTGCTGGTGTAGAGGAAAGAGCTCAAGGTTTGGAGTCAAAAGTCTGGTTTGGATCTCATCACTTACTGTGTAACTTTGGGGAGATTGCTTGATCTTTCTGAGCCTGTTCCTCGGTTGTAAGAGGGAATCGTAATGGTTCATGTCCTACTTAACTTTACATGGTAGTTATAAGAATTAAGCAGACTGGAAAATGCTTTGCAAACAGTTACGTGCTGTAAAAGTGTTGGTTTGTTGCTTTGAACTCCCTCAGGGTTGTTTTGAAAACAAATGAAATATTAGTTGTGGACAGACTTTTAAATAACTAACTCCTCTACAGAAGTAATATTTTGAGAACAAAATTTTTTATTGCTCGGCTAGATGGGAACAAACTTATGAACGAAGAACTGTATGGAGTGTGGTTATTAGACTAGAAGGCTCCTGGCCATGTGATGAATATTTAAAACAGAGTTGGTGGCCAACAGTTCTATCTTTGGGCCCTGTCTGTCTGCCATTGACTGGCTGTATGAGGGGAGCCCAGTTACTTCTCTGAGCCTGTTTCCTAATTTGCAAACTGAACATTACAGTCCTACCTGCCTCAGAGTCTGCTGAGACAATGCGTGTTAAAATTGCAACCCCAGTGCCCTACACCCAGTAATAACTCAGTAATGTTAGGTCTTGTTATTATTAAACCTTTGCTATGTGCCAGACACCATGCCAAGCATTTTACTTATTTGTTTGTTGATCATTTTGTGCCTTTATTTTTTAAACAAGCATTTATATAGCATGAACCCTGTGCCAGGCTCTATTCCAAGTGCTTTACGAGTCCTAAGCCACATGGGCTGTGTTCTTTACTACTGACACAGCTCTTCTAGGTAAATACTGTATGGTCCCATCTGTAGGTGAAGAAATCTAAGTACAGAGAGGTTGAGTTGCCTAGGGTCGCATATCTACTAAGTGGTGGTGCTTGTTTTCACACCCAGGTCTGTCTGGTCCTGAGCCCGCATTCATATCCTTGATCCCCTGTAGTAGAGGCTGGCACCCTTCCCTGTAACCTTACTGGTGGCTTACAGGGTTCTTTCTGCTTCTTGGATGCCTTCTTGGCATGTCCCCTCTCTCCTTTTCTCTCCCTCCTCTTCCTACTCTTCTCCTCCCTTTCCCTTCTCCCCCTGGGAAGGAAGGAAAGAATGGAGGGAAGGAAAAGAAGGAGGGAGAACAAAGAGGAGACCTTCCTCCCTTTTTTCCTTCTTCCTTCCTTCCTTTGAGGTATACCATACACAAAGTGCATAAATATTAACTATACAGTTCAGGGAATTTTTAAATATATTTATACCCATATAATGACCACCCAGGTCAAGATAGAGATCATTTCCTTCACCCAGAAACCTCCTTTGTACCCATCCTGAGTCAATACTCCCTCCCACATGTAACCCCTCATCTGACTTCCATCACCATACATTGGGTTTAGCATTCTTCAGTTTCGTATAAAGGGAATCCCATGGTAGGTACTCTCTCGTGAATGGCTTTCTGTGTATCATTTTGTCTGAGATTCATTCATGTTTGCTGTAGTTCATTCCTTTTTCATTGCTGTGTAATGTTTCACAGTATGAATATGACCGTTTTTCCATTCTACTGTGATAGACGTGTGGGTTGTTGCCAGTTTGGGACTATTGTGAATGAAGTTGCTGTGAGCATTCATGTATGTGTCTTTTCGTGACATAAGTCCTCATTTCTCAGGAGTGGAATTGCCAGAACATAGGGAAGACATATGTTTAGCTTTAGTGGATATTGTCAAACCATTTTCCAAATAGTTATACCAATGTACACTCCCACCAGCGGTGTATGAAAGTCCTGTTTGCAGCCGGGCGCGGTGGCTCACGCCTGTAATCCCAGCACTTTGGGAGGCCGAGGCGGGCAGATCATGAGGAGATCGAGACCATCCTGGCTAACACAGTGAAACCCCGTCTCTACTAAAAATACAAAAAGTTAGCCAGGCATGGTGGTGGGCGCCTGTAGTCCCAGCTACGCCGGAGGCTGAGGCAGGAGAATGGTGTGAACCCGGGAGGCAGAGCTTGCAGTGAGCCAAGATCGTGCCACTGCACTCCAGCCTGGGCGACAGAGAGAGACTCCATCTCAAAAGAAAAAAAAAAAAGAAAGTTCTGTTTGCTCTTCATCCTCACCAGCGCTTGGTATTCTCAGTCTTTTTAGTTTTATCTACTCTGATAGGTGAGAGTTAGTGTCTCATTGGGATTTTAATTTCCATTTCTCTGATGACTAACGGTGTTGAACATCTTTCATACTTATTGGCTATTGGGATTTTTTTTTTTTTTTTAAGAGACAGGGTTTCATTCTGTAGCCCAGGCTGGAGTGCAATGATCATAGCTCATTGCAACCTTAAACTCCTAGGCTCAAGCGATCCTCTCACCTTAACTTCCTAAGTAGCTGGAACTACAGGCGTGTGCCACCATGCCCAGATAATTATTTTATTTTTCTGTAGAGATGGAGTCTCACTATGTTGCCCAGGCTGGTCTTGAACTCCTGGGCTCAATCAATCCTCCTACCTCGGCTTCCAAAAGTGCTGGGATTAGAGGCATGAGTCACCATACCTGGCCTGAGGAATGTCTTTTTTTTTTTTTTTTTTTTTTTTTGAGACGGATTCTCGCTCTGTCAGCCAGACTAGAGTGCAGTGGCACGATCGCGGCTCACTGTGGAATATCTTTTATGAAGTATCTATTCAAGTCTTTTGCCCATTTTTAAATTCGCTTCGTTTCTTTTTCTTAATGACTTACTGGAGTTAGTTGTTTGGATACTGTGTATAGACCTTTGTGGATAGACATATTGAAGATCCCTCCCTCCATCCCGGTCTGTAGTGTGTGTTTTCACTCTCCTAAAGGTGATGAAAAGAAGTCCTTCATTTTAATGATGCCTACTTTATCAGCCTTTTATGGTTTGTAAGTTCTGCATCATGCTTAAGTAACCTTGGATTACCTCTGGAAGCATTTCTCACTGGGAATTTTCTCCTGCAGGGCTGGGAATGGCCACGTGGAACAGGCCATGCCAGAGGCTGCCTCAGCGGCCTCTGGTAGCTGAGCCCACTGCAGAGGGGGAGCCACACCTGCCCACGGGCCGGGAGCTGACTGAGGCCAACCGCTTCGCCTATGCTGCCCTCTGTGGCATCTCCCTGTCCCAGCTATTTCCTGAACCCGAACACAGGTGAGTTCTTCTGTCTCACAGAAGGAAGGTCGTGCTTCTTCAGGGGAATAATTACGGACAGCCAAACAGCCTGCCAGGCACGATGAGGCAATGCAGAGAGGAGCAAGTCATTGTCCTTGCCGCTAAGGCAGGGGTCTCTAACCGCCAGGCCGTGGACCAGTACTGGTCTGTAGCCTGTTAGGAACCTGGCCGCACAGCAGGAGGTGAGCAGTGGGCGAACGAGAATTACTGCCTGACCTCTGCATCCTGTTCTAAGCATTTTATCAATACTAAGCCTCATGGGCTGTGTCCTTTGCTACTGACACAGCTCTTCCAGGTACATACTGTATGGTCCCATCTGTAGATGAAGAAATCTAAGCGCAGAGAGGTTGAGTTGCAGCAGCATTAGATTCTCATAGAAGCTCAAACCCTGTCGTGAACTGCGCATGTGAGGGATCTAGGTTGCACGCTTCTTATGAGAATCTAACTAACGCCTGAAGATCTGAGGTGGAACAGTTTCATCCTGAACCCTACCTGCGCCAGGTCCCTGGAAAAATTGTCTTCTCTGAAACCAGTCCCTGGTGCCAAAAAGGCTGGGGACTGCTGCTCTAAGGAGCTCACAATCTTGTGGGGGGATAAGACATCCCCTCATTCAGTTATTCACTCATTTATACCTTCACCAAGCATTTTTTGAGCACCTACTGTATTCCAGGTATGATGTGAAGTACATGGAGGGTAAATGTGAATGAGACAGATACCATCCCCCAATCAAGTAGGACAGCATCCAGGAAGGTATAAGATATTAATATTTATTCATTCATGAAACATGCATTTGTTGAGCCTCTACTATGTGCTGGATGTAGCACATGGCCCTGTGCAGGAAACAAGGACAAGCAAGGCCCGGCTCCTGCCCTCAAGGTGCTTACCTCTAGGTGGGGGTACCCAGGTGGCTGATTGTAACAGCGGACAGATACAGATGAGTGAGTGCTGTGATGAGTTTAAACGGGGTCGTGGAGCAAAAGAATGACATTGTTATATTTCATCTCTATCATTGACAGTATCTCCCGTGTGTGTTTAAATCACATATTTGGAGTCAGAATAGCAGAATTGTTAAGAGCGTGGGCTTTGACCTTAAAAAATTCTAGAGGGGAGAGTATGGAGGCAGGAGGGGGCCAGTTAGGAGGCCAACGGAGTCATCCAGGGGAACGAGGACAACTACCAAGTGGTGGAGAGAGGACACAGATGGGACAGACTTTTCTCAGGGAGAATGGAGTTGACTTGGGAAGAGGCTGAGTGTTGTGGGTGAGGCAGAGGCGGGAACTCACTATGGCTCCAAAGGTTCAGAGGCGGAAGAGAGCGTAGGAGCACAGAGACACCGTTACTAGGACAGGGAGCACAAGACTTGGGCCAGGAGATGGTGAGAAGCTCTTGCATCTGCAGTGTTTTCAAGACACAGCCCCCACATACACTCAGTGGTCCCCCATGAGTAAACTTCCTTCATGCCTTGGGTCTTAGCTGTTTGGGGTTTTTGTTTTTCTGTCTTTGTCTCTCCACTGGACTGAACAGTTGAACATACTCAACTCCTTGGGGGTCACCGCCAGGAAGCCTTCCCTTATCTGTCCTCCAGACCAGGGCATTGTTCCACCTGTATGCCCAGGGACCCATCTCTGCAACCACCACACTGCGCAGGAACTCTCCATACCTGCTACCCCTCCAGTCTGAGCTCAGGAGGGCAGGGGCTACCTCGTTCATCTCAGAGTTCCCAGTGCCTCGCACACAGCTCAGTATAGCAAAGATACCTGGTAAAGGTTCATGAAAAGAAGAGGTAGGTTAATGCTGGCTTTGTGAGCAAGGAGATGGTCCGTAGGCTCTGGACTCAGATCTGGGTTCAAATCCTAACTCTGCCACTTTCCAGTCGCATGTGACCTCGAGCAGTTTATTTAACTTCCCTAAGCCTCAGTTTATTTATCTGTAGAATGGGGTTAATGATACCCATGCTGCAGGGTGATTGCAGGAATTAAATGAGATGATGTAGCCGGGTGCAGTGGCTCAGGCCTGTAATCCTACCACTTTTAGCAGGTGGATCGCCTGTGCTTAGGAGTTTGAGACCAGCCTGGTCAACATGGTGAAACCCCATCTCTACTAAAAATACAAAAATTAGCCAGGCATGGTGGTGCACACCTGTGGTCCCAGCTACTCAGGAGGCTGAGGCAGGAGAATTGCTTGAACCTAGGAGGCAGAGGTTGCAATGAGCCAAGATCGTGCCACTACACTCCAGCTTGGGCGACAGAGCAAGACTCTGTCTCAAAAATAAATAAATAAATAAATAATGAGATGATGTAGACAAAGCACACAGCACAGTGCCTAGCACATAGTAGGCACTCAATAAATGGCAGTGGTTGCTTGCTAACTGTGTGAGTTACTTCCTTTGCCCTAGTTTCTTCATCCAGAAAATGAAGATAATACCACACTTACTCCTACCACTCAGGAAATTTTTGTGGTTTTTTGGTTTTTTAGTTTTTGTTTTTTAGAGATGGGGTCTCAGTCACCCAGGCTGGAGTATAGTGTTACAGACATAGCTCACTGTAACCTCAAACTCCTGGGCCCAAGCAGTCTTCCCCCACCCCAACCTTCTGAGTAGCTGGGACTACAGATGCATGCCACCATGCCTGGCTAACTTTTTATTCTTCTAGAGACAGAGTCTCACAATGCTGCCCAGGCTGACCTCAAGCAATCCTCCCATCTCAGCCTCCCGAGTAGCTGAGATTACAGGTTCGAGCCACTGTGCCCCGCAGTCAGGCTACAAGTAATAGAACACAGTACTAAGAGAGATTTAAACAACAGGAGATTGTTTTTTTTCACTTAACAAGAAATCCCAAGGTTCCAGGGTTGATTCAGTGCCTCAAAAGGTTTTTGGGGCTGGGCGCAGTGGCTCACGCTGTAATCCCAACACTTTGGGAGGCCGAGGCATGTAGATCACGTGAGGCCAAGAGTTCAAGACCAGCCTGGCCAACATGGCAAAACCCCGAATCTATTAAAAATATAAAAATTAGCCAGACGTGAGTGGCACACACCGACAATCCCAGCTACTTGGTAGGATGAGGCACAAGAATCACTTGAACCCTGGGAAGCGTGCCACTGCACTCCTGCCTGGGTGACAGGGTGAGACTCTTGTCTCAAAAAAAAAAAAAAAAAAAAAAAAAAAAGGCCTTTGGGTTGGCTTTGAACAGTTCTGTTGGCTTTCCCCTCCTGATCACAAAATAGCTGCTGCAGCTGCATACATCACACCCTCACAGGACAAGGCCCAAGGCAGGAAGGAAGAGGGCAGGGGTTATCCCCAAGTCTCTCATCAGGGAGGAAGTCTTTCCCAAAATACCCCGAGAAGCTGAGACGCCCTCCTTTGGTGTCATTGGCTAGATCCTGTCACGTGCCCAACCTGCAGGTACAGGGAAGCCTGGGAACAAATAGAGGCTTTTGCTGTTTTCTTTTTTTCTTTTCTTTTCTTTTTTTTTTTTTGAGACAGTGTCTCGTTCTGTGGCCCAGGCTGGAGTGCAGTGATGTGATCTTGGCTCACTGCAACCTCTGCCTCCTGGATTCAAGCAATTCTCTTGCCTCAGCTTCTTGAATAGCTGGGATTACAGGCGCACGCCACCATGCCCGGCTAATTTTTGTATTTTTAGTAGAGATGGGGTTTCGCCGTGTTGGCCAGCTAGTCTCGAACTCCTGACCTCAAGTGATCTGCCCACCTTGGCCTCCCAAAGTGCTGGGATTACAGGCGTGAGCCACCGCGGCCGGCTGGCTTTTGCTGCTTTCAACCTCCATCATGGGAGATGAGTTCTGCCAGCCAGGAAGAAGGGGCTGGGGAATTACTGTTTCAGAGAAGCTGTTGGCAACACCATCCAAGAGGGTGATTGTAAGGAGGGTATGTGTTGATGGCCCTTGCAGAACCTGACACCAAACTACTACCAAGCAATGTTGGTTGGTCTTGTTGTTAATAATGAAACTCCTACCTGATAAACCAGTACCTAGCCAAGGAAGAGCTTTGTGTACTTTGTTTCCATGAACAAATGTTGAAGAATCTGGGCTGTGTGCCGGGCCCACACAAGGTGCTACTTAGGAGGGCACATAAGGCAGTGAGTTACTGTCCTGTGTCTCCCACCCCCACTCCACAATATCCATGGTGAAACCTCATGGTGAAACCTCATCTCTACTAAAATTACAAAATTAGATGGGCGTGGCGGCGCACATCTGTAATCCCAGCTACTTGGGAGGCTGAGGCAGGAGAATCGCTTGAACCTGGGAGGCAGAGGATGCAGTGAGCCAAGATCATGCCATTACACTCCAGCCTGGGCAACAAGAGTGAAACTCTGTCTCAAAAACAAACAAACAAACAAACAAACAAACAAAACCCAGCAGCCCAGGTGCGCCGTGTGTAAGACTGGGTAGGATGAAAGGGGATGTTTGATGCCCCTGCTCAGTGAGTTTCCCATGCATGGCGGGTGCTCAGGGATGTAATCACTGGAGTGGGGTAACCTCTGCAGCAGGTATGCATAGCCTCTGAGGTCCCAGAGATGTAGGTTTGAATCTGGAGCTGTCACTTAACCTCTCTGGATCTAGGATTCCTTATCTCTAGAGTGGGGTAAACTAGTACCTCCCTTAACTAGTTCCTCCCTTCCTCATGGGGTCATGGTGAGAATGAAGTAACTCAAGGTGTACAAAGCTCTCAGCACAGGGACTGACGGACAGTTGCTCTACAATTGTTATCTGCTGTCGTTGTTGCTGTTGATTTTCCTGTATTTCTACCAGACCAACAAACACATTAGTAGCAATTATCAAGGCCCTGCCGATCTAAAATGCTACTTGTTGTTTGGTAAATTGCTGTGCTGGCATTTTGCATATATATATTTTTAATTCATTTGTCCGTGGAAAGAAACACATTACTCTCTAGTGCTTTGTAGGTGCCAGGTATTGTTCTAAGCACATGACAAATACTTAGTTAATCCTTTCAACAACTCTATGAAATACGTTTCATCATCTCCACTGTTTTACAGATAAGGAAACTAAGGCCCAGAGAGGTAAAGTCACTTGTCCAAGGTCACACAGCTCATGGCAGAGCTGGGATTTGAACCAGTCTGTGCTCTTTACCCCTGCACTCTTGTTAAGAGTTGCTTCTCCATATCCAAAACTTTCTTCGTGGACAGCAGGCCCAGGCCATGCTGTAGCCCTTGGCCCTGAGCCCTTTCTGTATATAAATTTGCCTCTAAGTAATGTTCAGTTCACTTAGCCATCCCCTCCTCCCCAAATACATACCTCATTACCACCCCAAAGTAATCCCAGTAAATTGCAGTGGGGCAAATTATAATCACTGTGATAGCAGTAGCTAACATTTATCCAGGGTTCACTGGTGCCAGACAGTGTTACCATGCCATTTAATCTGTCCAACTCACCTATGAGGCAGGTCCTGTTATTATCCACATGTTATCTCAGAGGGAAATGAAGCTGAGAGGTAAAGTGAGGACACAAAGCCAATTTCCAGGGGAACCAGGACTCCCCCAGGTGGTTGGACTTCAGAGTCCAACTCTTAACCCCATCCTCCACTGCCTCCCTCTGCCACCTTGTAAATCAAAATAACGATGCTAGCTAACATCGTTTTTAGTCTCATGTAGTTGAGCCTCTACTACACGCCAGGCTCACTTTCGGCGCTTTATATTTATCATCTCACTTCATCCTCAGCCAACCTTATGAAGTTGGTCTCTTGAACCCATTTTGCAGATAAGGACACTGAGGCACAGAGAGGCCATTACACTTTCCCAAGATCCCCTCTGCTAAGATTCCTCTTCAAGAATGAAGGCCTTTCACCCCCAGCTGCTGGCAAGGCTGCCAGCACAGCCCTGAGCTGTCTGTACATTTTTGGGCCTGCCTGAGCTGAAGGGAGCCACGTTGCCCGAGGTTCTGTCCCCTCCCTGGAGCACCTGCATCCGGTAACTGGCTGATGCACAGCTGTAAAGGCCTGGCCCTCTCACCCAGCTGGGGACAGTTCTGAAGTGTCATCCCATCTTTAGAACTCCCTGCAGGGGCTGCTGAGACCTCCCTTGAGACTGTATCATAGCTCAGCTGCCTCCTCTGCCCAGCCCTAATTCCTCCCTTCCCTCACCAAGGTGTTGGTCGCAAGGGGAGCCCTAATCATCGCCATTTCGGGGCAGCTTCCCAGGAACCCGACCATAACAGTGGTGAGGCCAGGATTTAGTTTATTTTTCTATTTTTATTTATTTTTGAGACAGAGTCTCACTCTGTCACCCAGGCTGGAGTGCAGTGGTGCGATGTCAGCTCACTGCAACCGCCGACCCTGGGTTCAAGTGATTCTCATGCCTCAGCCTCCTGAATATATGGGACTACAGGTACATGCCACCATGCCCAGCTAATTTTTGTACTTTTAGTAGAGATGGGATTTCACCATGATGGCCAGGCTGGTCTCGAACTCCTGACCTCAGGTGATCCACCCAGCCTCACTTCCCAAAGCATTGGGATTACAGGCGTGAGCCACTGCGCCCGGCCGAGGCTAGGATTTAAACCCAAGTTCCTCACAACTCCCATCAAGGTCCCGGTCCCACTCTAAGGAATGTGATAGCTGGGCCATGTGGTGCAAGGACAGGGGGCTCCTGACATTGCCTCTACCACTCGGGAGCTCTGCTTGTTTCTGAGAGGCCTGAGTGCAGCCTCTGCCCTACAGGGCAGAACCTAGTGTTGGAGTCCCAAGGCAATGTGGTTTGAGGCAGGCTAGGACTCTGATTTTGGAGACAGACCTGGCTTCTGGGTGTCAGCCCTTTCCTGGGAGTGGTATAATCACCTTCTAAGTGACTCTCCTGGCCCACATTCCCTGGCCCACCTGCCACCCGGCTCATACCTGCTCTACAGAGGCGGCTGTGTCAGAGGTCTGGTGTGGACTCTGCCATCATCCCCCCAAATGCTCTGAGCTTCCCACCTCTGTGTCTCAGCTCAAAGGCTTCCTTCTCCCCTAGAGTGGCCCCATCCCATCCTCCCCTGGGGGCTCCTGTAGGACTGCACTCAAATGCCCGCTATGGACAGAGACCGGCGGTGGCAGTGCACATGGAGGGCACTCTTCCCTTCACTTCTCCCACTTATGCAGCAGCCAGCGTTTTCCAGAAAGCACGTCCTTGGCAGCATCCAGGAGAGCAGATGGCCTTTTCTGGGAAGCCTTTTCTGGTGGCTGCCGTCACTTCTGCAGGTGGATCCGGGGCTCCCTCTATGGGCTGCACTGAACTGATCTCCACCTCTGTCCTAAGGTACCACATGGCGCTAGGGTCACTTGGTTACTTGAGTGTCCACCCTGCTGTGAGCTTCCTCAGATACCAGGTTTCGTCACCTTTATTCCTCAGCCCCTGGCACAGCCCAGGCGCAAGGCATGCAACCAGTCACCATCCATTGCTCTCATTGCTGTGGCTTATCAGCCTCTTTGATAAACATTTTGGTGAGAGAAGAAACCAAAATCCACATCATCCAGGCTGGGCACGGTGTCTCACGCTTGTAATCCCAGCACTTTGCGAGGCTGGGGCGGGTGGATCACCTGAGGTCAGGAGTTCAAGACCAGCCTGGCCAACATGGTGAAATCCTGTCTCTACTAAAAATACAAAAAATAGCCGGGCATGGTGGTGGGCACCTGTAGTCCCAGCTCCTTGGGAGGCTGAGGCAGGAGAATCACTTGAACCCAGGAGGCAGAGGCTGGGGTGAGCCAAGATTGCACCACTGAACTCCAGCCTGGGCAACAAGAGCGAAACTCCATCTCAAAACAAAAACAAAAAACAAAATGCACATCACCCAAAATGCCTCTGTATTTGAGGGATCACAGTCACTAAGTCGTGCACGTGCAGGCCGTTCACATCCGTGACCACAACTAATCTACACTTCCCAGTGGAGGCTGAGCTCTGAGGATCCTGGGGAACTAAGCCATGTCTGCCTTTCAGCTCCTTCTGCACAGAGTTCATGGCAGGCCTGGTGAAGTGGCTGGAGTTGTCCAAAGCCGTCTTGCCAACCATGACTGCTTTTGCGAGCGGCCTGGGAGGCGAAGGAGCAGATGTGTTTGTTCAGATTTTACTGAAGGACCCCATCTTAAAGGACGACCCGACGGTGATCATTCAGGTACACCCAACACCTGGTGGTGGCTGCTGGGGACAGTAGAACAAATCATTTTCTTTCAATGTTAGCCTAAAAAATCACTTCTAGTGGGGTGGAGCAGTTGGAAGATAAAATATGTCATCATAATATCATATCATGATCATAGCCGATGTTGAATTATCATTATTGAATTATTTACTCTTGACTTAATGCTTATTATGTGCTGGTACCTTTTCAAAAACTAACTCATCTAATTCTCAAAGTGACTTTATGAGGTAAGTGGTAGGGCCATCCCCATTTCATAGTTGAGAAAACTGAGACACAGAGAGGTTAAGTAACTTGCCCAAGGTCAAACAGCTGATAAGTGGTGGAGCCAGGATTTGAACCTTGGTAGTCTGACTCCAGAGCCCACATTCTTCTAAGCTGTGGCGCCTCTTTTCAGACGCAGAAGCTTTGCTGTGTGCCCTTGAGCATGTCACTCACCAGCTATGCCTGCAGTTAAAGCAGATAGAAGCTTGTGACACAGACTGTTGGTGGGGAAAGTACATGGATTTAAAATAGCCCCTTCCCCTCCTCATCTCACTACTTGAAGTCCTCATGTATTTCTTTCTTCACTCGCCTGTTTATCATCTGGCTCACATCTAGAATCTAGGGCAGTGGCTTTTTGTCTGTCTTGTTCTGCCACTTGGTAGGAGTCAATATTTGTCAAATGAGCACGCTGATCGTGTATCAGCTTTGTCATTGATGCCTGTTGTCTTCTCCCTCAGGACCTTCTGAGCTTCTCACTGAAGGATGGTAAGTTGATTTTCTAAGCTCTGTAAATGGTGGGTATCCATCTTCACCCCTGGTTAGCAAAGCCAGTGAGGGGTGCCACCACCTGAGGCCGGGTCCCCTGTGGCCTTTTGACTTCAGGAAGGAAAGGAACCTGATGTCATTGGTGAGCTGGTGAGCCCATCATTCATGCCAGGACTGCGTGGTGCTTCTCAGACTTTATTTCACTTATTCCTCACAATAGGCCTGTGGTTTTACCTCCTAAGTAACTCTTGAATCTGGTTCCTTCCCCTCTCCACCCAGGCCCCTGGTCTGAGCCACTGTCGCCCCTCCTGGATAACAGCAGGGACCTTCTCACTGGCCTTCCTGCCACCACTCTGGCCAGCAGTTTTCTCCCCACTCTGCAGATAGAGTGTTCTTTTCAAAGGCCCACGTCACCACGCCAGCTCCCTGCTAACTGCCTCGAAGTGGCTCCCTCTGCACTCAGGAGAAAAATATCAGCCCCTCTGGAGTGGCTCTCAGGCCCTAGTGGGCTGACCCTTGTCCTGCTCCAGCCTCACCTCTGCTTTCAGTCCCCCTGCAGTGGGGCTTCAGCCACACCGGCCTCCGGCAGCTCCCTGAGCACGTGTGCTTTGTGGCTTTGCACGCACCCCTGAGCATGTGTGCAAAGTGCAGCTTTGCACGCACCCCAGGGCACGTATGCTTTGCGGCTTTGCCTGCACCCCGGGCACGTGTGCTTTGTGTACAGCGGCATCTTTGCACACACCCTTCCTCTGGCTGGAAATCTCTTGCCCCCCTTTGCCTACTTACTTTTGACCTTTCCTTCATCCCTTCGCTCAGTCATCACCTCTCAGGGGAAGCCTTCTGGGTCTCCTGACTTGCACGCTCCCGGCACCACATCGACCATGGTCACAGCTGTGCCCCTAGTTACATGATTCTTGGACTGGTAACTGGCTTTCCACGAGACCACAAGGTGCCATTTAGGCAGGGTCTTGTGTCTGGTTTTGTTCACTTCCAGGGCTTGACCCAGCACCTGGCACATCACACACACTTGGTAAATATCTGTTGAATGAATTAATGAAATAGATCTTATGGCCCCATCTTATGGATCAGGAAGTCAGTTTAAAGAGGTTAGGCAATTTACCCGAGGTTGCTCAGTACACGGCAGTGCAGGACTCTCTGTGTTGGCTCCTTAGGACTGCTGTGATAAATTCCCAAAAACTGGACAGCTTAAAGCAACAGGAATCTCTTCCCTCACAGTATTCTTGGCCAGGAGTCTGGAATCAAGGCATCAGCAGATCACACCCCCTCTGAAGGCTGCAGGGGAGAATCCACTGTGCCTCTTCCAGCTTCTGTTGACCCCAGGTGTGCCTGGTTTGTGGCTCCCTCACTTCAGTCTTTGCCTTCTTCCTATGGCCTTGTCCTTCCCCCTTTCCTCCCCTCTGTGTGTCTTTTATGAGAACTCTTGTGTAGGGTAATCTCATTTTGAGATTTTTAACTTAATTATATCTGCAAAGACTCTTTTTCCAAATAAGGTCACATACATAGGTTCTGGGACACAGATGTATCTTTTTTGTGGTGGTTGGCGGAGGGCGGGGGGTTGTGGTGCACTATTCAGCCCTCTATACCAGGATTCCCCAACCCCCCAGGCCACGGACTGGTACCAGTTCATGGACTGTTAGAAACTGGGCCACAAAAGCAGGAAGTGAGCGGTGGGCAAGTGAATGAAGCTTCATCTGTATTTTCAGCCGCTCCCCATTGCTGGCATGGCTGCCTAAGCTCCACCTCCTCTCAGGTCAGCGGCGGCATTAGATTCTCGCAGGAGCGCGAACTCTATTGTAAACTGCACATGCAAGGGATCTAGGTTGCGTGCTCCTTATGAAAGTCTAATACCTGATGATCTGTCACTGTCTCCCATCACCCCCAGATGGGACCTTCTAGTTTCAGGAAAACAAGCTCAGGGCTCCCACTGATTCTACATTTTGGTGAGTTGTATAATTATTTCATTGTATATTACAGTGTAATAATAATAGAAATAAAGTGCACGATAAATGTAATGCACTTGAATCATCCAGAAACCATCCCCCCGGCCCCCGCCAGTGGTCCATGGTAAAACTGTCTTCCCAAAAACTGGTCCCTAGTGCCGAAAAGGTTGGGGACCACTGCTGTCTACCACTCCAAGATGCCTGCATTAAGCCACTGCACGGGCTGCCTCCTGAGCCCCTCCCCACCCCCACATCTCCCGTCCAACTTCTTCCCACCAGGTCCTCTCTGCCAGGGCTCCCCTATTATTGCACAAGTGGCTTCTGTTCTCTAAACTGGGGAGAAGCTTTTATGCAGTGACCTCTGATGTTTATTCTGATGGCAAGCAGGGAGGAAACACAACATAGAAGAAATCGCCAGCATCCTCCAAACCCTGTAATGAGGAAACTTTTGCCTGGCTCCCCACTGGAACCCTCCTAGTGGAAGGAGGAGGAGGAAGAGCAGAATTTCGTAGTGGGAAGGAGCCGCAGGGGAGGTCAGCAGGGCAGCAGTGCAGTGGGCGGGCTTTGGGCCAGCTGGAAGCCTGAGGAGGGAGAGTGGGATGGATTTCACCTGGGCAGGTATGCAGATGGCCGGCCTCAGCAAGGAGAGCGGAGAGAGGAGGGGTGAGGGGCTGCCCCCAGAACCATTCTTCATGCTACAGAACTGCTGCAGACCAGGTACAGAGGATGGAAGAGAGAGGGCTCAGAAATGACGTCTCAGCCCTCGGATTCTGGTGATCTGGTGCCAGCTGCAAGGGGACTGGGACTCTGTCTCAGGAATCCTGGCGTTTGTCTCCAGTGACCCTTTCAGGGCAGGTGGTAGTCAGGGACCCTAAAAGAGGAGGGTGCTGAGTCTTGCTGAAGCCCACACAGCAGGGCGGATGAGCTGCTTTCTCATGCGTGCTTGGCCATGCATGTGTGTTTAGTGCAGTTAGTGCCTGCCGGGGTGGCAGGACATGTAGGTCACCCTATCTTGGGGATTCTTGTTATGAGCATAATAAATTTTATTTACTGTTTTTTTTTTTTTTTTTTTGAGACAGAGTCTCGCTCCGTCACCCAGACTGGAGTGCAGTGGCGCAGTCTCGGCTCACTGCAAACTCCGCCTCCCGGGTTCACGCCATTCTCCTGCCTCAGCCTCTCCGAGTAGCTGGGACTACAGGCGCCCGCCAACACGCCCGGCTAATTTTTTTGTATTTTTAGTAGAGACGGGGTTTCACCGTGGTCTCGATCTCCTGACCTCGTGATCCGCCCGCCTCGGCCTCCCAAAGTGCTGGGATTACAAGCGTGAGCCACCGCGCCCGGCCTTCTTTACTGTTTTTTAAAAAAGACCTCTAAGCCCTTGCTACTCTCAGTGTGGTCCGTGGACCCAGCAGCATCGGCACTGCTGGGAGGTTTGTGAGAAATACAGAGTCTCAGCCCCTACCCGGACCCGCTGATTGGAATCTGCGTGGAATCTGGGCAATTCCGGAGTGCTACTCTATGGCTCCAAAGAGTGTGTTTGGGCCTAGTGTATCCAAAGCATTTTAATTCCATATCGTGGAGCTGAAAGGGCTCTCCACGGGTGACCGGGCCAGCCTCTGCTTTCAGGCAGGCGAGGCCTTCGGTAATACTTTATGTAGCAGAGACAGCTAGGCGGCCCCCAAGGGAGTGGCAGGGTTGGCCTGAGAACATTGCTTCGGTCACTGGACTCTGAGTTTGGGGCATTTTCTGTCTGCACCCCCTGGAGCTTACATTTCCAAGGCCAGGCAGTCTCAGGAGTTGTCATATATTTCATTACAGAGCGATTGTGTCACTTTATTTTTTTAACAGAAGTGAGGGAAGAATAATAGTATCTGATCCTCCTGGACTCCCTTGGAGAGAAAGGCTGGGTTGCATGGTGGTCTGAGACTCGGGCTGCTGGAGATCAGGGCAGCAGCTCAGCACATAGAATCTAATATTGGAATCAGTGTAATGGCAAAGCTGCCATGTGCCAAGTCCTAGCTGTGCGGCAGGCATGGCGCTAAGGGCTTGCGCTGGCATTTCATCTCTCGTCCTCCAGTGAGGTGGTTAAGGCTATTGCCCCCACCTGGCAGACCTGAATCTCACACATCAAGGTCAACTTGGATGATCCTCTCTCTTTTTTTTTTTTTTTTGAGATGAGGTTTTGCTCTTGTCCCCCAGGCTGGAGTACAGGTGGCATGATCTTAGCTCACTGAAACCTCTGCCTCCCGGGTTCAAGCGATTCTCCTGTCTCAGCCTCCTGAGTAGCTGGGATTACAGGCGTGTGCCATCACGCCTGGCTAATTTTTGTATTTTTGATAGAGACGGGGTTTCACCATGTCGGCCAGGCTGGTCTCAAACTCCTGACCACAAGTGATTCGCCCACCTCGGCCTCCCAAAGTGTTGAGATTACAGGCATGAGCCACCATGCCCGGTGATCCTCTCATTTTCACAGGTGGAGAGACTGAGGCCCAGAGAGGGGAAGGGGCTTCCTTGAGGACACACAGCGGCAGAGGTAGACTGGGAGTCAGAAGCAGTTCTCCAGCCTCCCGGGTCAGCCCTTCCTTTCTCTCATTGCCTCTTCATGAAGTAGAAAGAGAATCAGCCTTGGCCCTGAAATCTAACTTTCTCTCTTTCCTCACCCAGAGAGAGTTATATGCATCCCACCACCTCTTTCTGCACCCCACCCCTGCAAACCCCAAACCATCTTGGGCACTTAAGACATCTCCACTGACTCTTCTCTGCTGTTTGTGACCTTGGAGCTGGCTCTGGCAGAAGAATTGAGTGGGTTTAAAACAGCCTGTCTTATGTCATTGCCTGGTGCTTCATGCCCACCCAGGCACGTTCTCATTATAGGCAACATCTAAACCAGCATCGCCCTTAAAATTTCCATTAACTACCACTTATTCAGCACCCGTTAAATGCTGGTGACCTTACCTGGCTCTTGTCAATCACTGTTTAATTTCATCCTCACAGCCATCCTTTAAATGTAGGCATTCCCACTTTACAGATGAGCAAACCGAGGCCCATAGAAGTGAAGTAATTGCCTAAGCTGGTAAGTGGCAGAGCTGGACACTCTAAAACAACTGCTGTTAGTCAAAACCTTGGCAGATTTTACCCTCAGGAATTAGGGAATTGAGGCATCCCCATGGGAATATAATAATACCTCATATGTAAATAATACCAGGCTTTGATAATGCCTGGGAGGTGCCTTTGGTTTATCTGATAGCCTCACCAGGTGCCAGCAGGTAAGAGGAACAGCTTCAGTGGCACACTGGGACCCAATGGGAGCAAGTGCCAGGGCTCCAAAGGTCCCCAGAGGTCAGAGGTACGTAGACCCTCAAATCACCTTGTTGACAGTTGTCATGTCTGACCTCTTTATCCGTTCTAACGAATAACCAGGGACCAAGAATGGGGAGTATTTTGGGGGTTGATTGTATTACAGTTCAAGCCCCACCTTGGCAAGTTACTGAATGTCTCTGTGCCTTGGTTTCCCCAGCTGTCCAAGGGAGTGACACTAGTCTCTATCTAATAGGGTGGCGGTGAGGATTACATGAGCGAATCCATGTAGAGTGCCCAGCATGGAGCTGGCAGGCAGGGCACGGGCTGTGAGTGTTGCTGGGGTGACGGTGGCCATGGTGAAATGGGAAAACCCTGGAGTCGGGGAACCTGGATTTTCATCCTGTCTCTTGAAACTCTTGCGTGTGACCTTGATCAAGTTGCTTAACCTCTCTGAACTGCAATTTCAAGTACAAATAAGGGGCAGGAGCCAAATGTTCCATAAAAACACGATTTTTTAAAACTGTCTTGGGTTCTAAGAAGATGATCTTGAAAATCATGTCAAGATCCTTACAAGGATCTTGTAAGGAAAAGGTTGGTGTCATAGATGGGCCAGTTGTCCAGGTCCTTCCCCATGAGCTCCATGAGGGCAGTGCCCTTGTTGGGCCTGTTTACCTTTGCATCCCAGCAAGTGCAACACAGATGGACACATGGTGGGCATTAGTATTTGTTGGATGGAGGGAAAAAGGGAGGGTGCAATAGAAGGATGGGTGGGCGACCCTTCTTTGGAGAATGAGCTTAGATGCTGAGCAGCATGATTTGCTGAATGTCTTCCTTCTACTGAGATTGATGGGGGCAGAGGAGGAGGCTGTGCTGCAGGATTTCTCCCTGGGTGTGAGACGGGCTGATTAGTCACGGAGTCAGCCCAGGAAATCAGCATGAAAAGCTGCATTTCTCAGAACTTCCTGGAAGGTTGACCTTTACTGAGAGTTTTGGGATCTTAGTCACCGAACGATGCCATATTGGCAGCTGGGTGGAATTTTTTGTGCGTGCTAATCATTTCCTTCTCCTCATCTAGTAGCAACCCACGAAGTGCTTTGCCCACACAACCGAAAAAATAAGTCTTTTACATGATGAAAGTTAAACTAAATCTGAGCTGATAACTCTCAACCTCCACACGATTGATGTTTGAGGCTGTATCATTTTGTTGTGGGGGGCTATCCTGTGTGCCGTGGGCTGCTTAGCCGCATCCCTGGCCTCTACCCACTAGGTGCCAGTAGACATTCCTGAGCTGCGATAACCAAAAATGTCTCCAGACATTGCCAGTGTCCTCTAGGTTGCAAAACTGAAAATACGGCCATCTCAGGTGGGGCTGGTTTACTTGCATTTGATAATCTTCCTAAGTTCTTCTAGTTGCTCTCCTAGGCCGCTTACGTAGATTCTGAGTTATTGCAGAGTAGATGATCGTCAGATCTGCTGCTGAGGCCGGTACTGTTACCTGCTCTTACAGGGGAAAAAATGAAGGTTCTGCAGGTTAAGTGAGTAGCCCAGGATTACATTTCAAAGTAAGTTTCAAAACTCCATTTAAGGCCAAGTGAATCTCACTGTGAATTATGTATTGGTCCCTGGGAGACTTAAACTGCATCATGATTTTTGCCCTCTGATCTCTGAGTCCAAAGGGAGGATCACCTCTAGGCCCTGGAACTGCAGGAGGCACACGCACTTGAGCCACGGCACTCTCTACTGCAGACGTGGCTCTGCTTTCTGGCCTGGGATTTATTACTGGATTGCAAACCCTGCCTCCCTGATGAATCAGAAAAGCTTGAGATGTTAGTCTTGGGTTGTGGTAAAATGGCTGCTGCATTCTCCATCAACATCTTTTTTTTTTTTTTTTTTTTTTTTTTGAGATGGAGTTTCACTCTTATTGCCCAGGCTGGAGTGCAATGGCACAATCTTGGCTCATCACAACCTCCGCCTCCCAGGTTCAAGCAATTCTCCTGCCTCAGCCTCCCGAGTAGCCGGGATTACAGGCATGTGCCACCATGCCCAGCTAATTTTTGTGTATTTTTAGTAGAGACAGGGTTTCTCCATGTTGGTCAGGCTGGTCTCGAACTCCCGACTTCAGGTGATCTGCCCGCCTCAGCCTCCCAAAGTACTGGGATTACAGGCGTGAGCCACCGTGCCCAGCCCAACATCCTTGAGATTCATACAGTCTATAATCCACATCCAAACAGCCTGATCCATCTATTCCGCAAATAAGAACTGACACCTGCTGTGTATGCCCGGCCCCGTGTGAGGCAATGAGAGTAACTCTAATAGCAGATGCTCATTGAGTGCCTACTGTATGCCTGGCTCTGAGCTAAGTGCTTACTTTATAGGAACCAATTCATTGAAACCCCACAATGACCCTTGGAGGTAGATGCTGTTACTGTTCCCATTTTACAGCAGAGGAAACTGCAGCTCAGAGAATGAAATGCCTGCCCAAGCTGGAAAGTGAGGAGTCAGGATCCCAGCCAGGCCTCAGGGCTCCTGAGTCCACCTCTTACCTGCTGTTCCACCTCCCACAGGGAGATAAATGGAGACCTCACCCCTGCAGCTGACTTTAAGAGGGTTGGATGAGGCCTGAATGAAGGGCGGGTGTCCACGCGGCCGGAACCAGAAGAGCCACTGCTCTTACTGATCCTGCATCCAAAAAGGTGGAGATGGGAGGGTCTCAGAAGCAACCCCTCCTCTCTCCCCTCTGCTCCAAGACCACTGGTCTTGAAGTAAGCTTGTCACCACCTTAATGCCCTTAATCATCCTAAGCCGTGAGGACAAAAGGCGGGAGTCATCCCCAAGATGTCCTGAGTTAGGCTGACCTGTGAGGGCTCTGCAGCCAGGCTCAGCCTCTCAAAGTGGGGACCCTGGGCACACAACGGGGCTTAAACACAGTGCTCAGCAATGGACAGGGTGCATGGGACTGGAATACTGTGTAGCTTTTTCTTTATATGGAAAATAATTCATTTAGGGCAAAAATGGGGCTACGTAATAAATATTCTAGAAAAAGCATGTAATCTAAAAAGTTGGTGAATCAAGGGGTAGTAGTGTGGTGGGTAGGGTAAGCAGTTGTATGAGTGTGACCTGTGAGGTGTGTCCTCGGACCCAGGGAGAAGAGAGACAAAGTGCCCTTGCCCTGGCACAGCAGCAGGCAGCCCACAGCCTCACCTTGGCACCCTGGCTCAGAGAGTGGCTTCTTAACAGGTACAGGAAGGAGGAAACATGACAATTTCCCATGAAGTAATATCAGCCACCCTGTATCGGGCACTTACTGTGTCCCAGGTGCCAGCCAAGCTCACCACATCCATCCTCTTATTGCCCGTCAACAAAAGCCAGATCAAAAAGATATTCTTGGCTGGGCATGGTGGCTCACGCCTGTAACAATCCCAGCACTTGGGAGGCCGAGGCAGGCAGATCACTTGAGGTCAGGAGTTCGAGACCAGCCTGGGTAGCATGGTGAAACCCCATCACTACTAAAAATACAAAAATTGACCAGGCATGGTGGTGGGTGCCTGTGATCCCAGCTACCCGGGAGGCTGAGGAACAAGAATCGCTTGAACCCTGGAGACAGAGATTACAGTGAGCCAAGATCGTGCCACTGCACTCCAGCCCGGGTGACAGAGTGAAACTCCATCTCAAAAAAAAAAAAGAAAAAAAGAAAAAGATATTCTTATTCCCCTTTTGCAGATGAAGAAACTGAGGCTCAGAGAGGTTAAGAGACTTACTGAAGCCATTCAGCTAGTAGGAACTCAGATCAATATTTAAACCCAGGTCTGTTTGACAAAGGCTGAAGTTTCTGCCTCTGGGTTCCTTCGCTTTGGTCTGGAGGGCAGCCCCCAAAGGGCGGGGATTGACCATGATCTCTTCCCAAAGGTGTGGGCTCTCCCAGCAGGTACAAGGTCAGCCCCAACCCACCATCCCTGCCTCCATGCTCAGAGATGGAGCCATTACTGGGAACAGGCTGGTTCAATGCCTTACAACAGGAGGCTGTCCTGCCCCCCGCTTCTGATTTGGGGGATTTGGAAATGTGGGGAGGGTCAGGATTGTTATCACAACTTGTGGGTACAACTGGCATTTAGGGCCAAGTTTCTGGGGTGCTGCTATTCTTTGATGCATGAGAGTGTTAGATAATGAAGTACGAAACGCAGCTGCTTCTGTATTGAGAAATGCTGGTGGGTGAAGGAGTCCTGTCATGAACCCACAGCCTGGCTCTGGACATGCCCCTTGCTCTTGCTGAAGCAGGGGGACCAGTTGGCTCCAGGGGCTCCCACAGTATGTGGTTGTGTTTCTGGGGTGGGCACCAGGGCTAATTCCCGCAGTTCCGGGTGTCTGGCACACTTCTGCCCTCTGGTGGCAGAGCCGAGATCCCTCGGTCACCCTCCCCAATCCCCCATCTTTCCAAAGAACTGTTATCCCGTGATACGTAACTTTTAGGTGTGCCTGTGGCCCATGACCTAGGGCTGCCCCTGAGATTGTATGTATACCCCATGTGCATAGAATATAGGATTCATAGCTGGCCAAACGAGATTGTCCTAGGACACCAAACTCACTCAAGAGTAAGGGATTTGCCTTTAAAAGGCAGTCATAGTGGAATGAGCAGAAATGTTGGCATCATATAATTTGGATTATAATCCAAGCTCCAGCACTCTCTAAACTGTGTGGCTTTGCGAAAGTTTCTTATCCACTCTGCACCTGTTCTTTCCTCATTTGCAAAATGCAGCATCATAGTGACAACCTCCTAGGACCATTGGGAGGATCAGCAATCACAAATGCAAGCTCCTGCCATGATGTCTGCTGCTTAGGAGCAGGCCAGGGATGCTGGGTTCCCTTCCCTGCAGAGGTGGCAGGAGGAGCATCATGCTCTGCGTCCAGGCGTGAGCACAGCCAGACCATCTCAGACTGGGAGGAGCTCATTTGCAAGAGGGGGAGCCCACTGCTCTGTTTCCTGGGATAGGAATCATCTGTTTCAGAATCACTGGGAGTGGAGAGTGTTGTTAAAAGTACAGATTCCTAAGCCCTACCCCAGATCTCCTGCATGTGGGACCGAGGAAGCTGAAATTCCACAAGCTCTCTGGGACCTTGATGTTCCCCAAACTCTAAGAACCACTGTCCCGCTGTGACTCTCAAGTCTCCACATGACCCTGTTGCTGTTGGGCTGTTTCAAGTCCATTTGACCTTGGGCTTTAAAGGTCTCTCCTTGTGAGGAGGAACAGGTACCCTGAGGCTGACCCTCAGATCTCTGAGCTGGAAAGGACCTCTGGATACCAGCTCCTTTGGTCCTTCTGGGAGGATCCAAAAGCCTGGGCCTGGGCACTGGACTGGAATCGGCACATCTATCAGAAGCAATAGGGGGGATGTTGCAGCACCCATTGATCATGGGCTGATTTAGAAGGAGGCCGTGAGGAAGGAGTGCAGACTGGAAGCATGGGCGGGCTTGGGAGAGAGGTGTGTGGCTGGAAGACAGTGTTCTGCTAGCTCGTGGCCCTCCTTCCCACTTCATGGTGCAGGGAATGCGTGGCGGTCAGGTGCACAGCCTCTGCAGCCAGGCTGCCACCTTACTACTCACTGGCTGGGTGAACCTGGGCCACTGGCCTAAGCTCTCTGCACCTCACTTTCCTCTTTGAGAAGATGGAGTTTCTATAGTACCCACCACTTCAGAGGGTCATAAGGATTCAATAAGCCAATACATGCAGAGAGTGTAGTGCAGAATCTGATCTAGATGAGTAGGTGATAAATGAAGCTTCCACATTAATAGGATTATTGGTCATAGGATGTTTCTGCCGAAAGGGGATATACATCTCATCCAGCAGAACTGTCCCCCGCATTTGGATCTCTTCCAACAGAGTTCCACCCACTCAGTCATTCATTCATTTCTACAAATATTCTATTCCTCTTACATACAAAGATTATCAAACCTCTGCTTTGTATTTGGCATGGGCCGAGGTACTAGGGATGCACAGTGGATTTGGAGCTTGTATTTTATATTCTAGAAGAAGAAGAGACAAAATAAACAAGTAGGCAAATAAAATATGTATATAGTTGTTTTAAATGGTGATGAGAAGAAATGGCTGGTCACAGTGGCTCATGCCTTTAATCCCACCACGCACTTTGGGAGGCAAAGGTGGGTGGATTGCTGGAGATATATATATATTATCAGAGCATGGAAGCACATGCCTGTAGACCCAACTACTCAGGAGACTGAGGTAGGGGCTCACTTGAGCCCAGGAGGTTGAGGCTGCAGTGAGCCAAGATCATACCACTGCACTCCAGCCTGGGTGGCAGTGAGACCCTGTCTCAAAAAAAGAAAGAAAGAAAGAAAAAGATACGAAGAAATAACTCATGGTAAGAGACTAGGAAGCAGTGGACTGGGTCAGGGAGGGCTTCTCCAAGAAGGTGACATTTGAGGAAGGAACTGAGTGTTCCAGGCATGGTCAAGCCTCTGACGTTTGTGGCATGTGCCTGTAGTCTCAGCTACTTGGGAGGCCAAGGTGGGAGGATTGCTTGAGGCTGGGAGTTTGAGACCAGCCTGGGCAACATAGCAAGATCCCCATCTCTTAAAAAAGAAAAAAAAAGACTATGACATTTAAGAATAATTCACCACTGTAAGAGAAGACCCCACTGAGAGGAGGAGAGAGGCCTTAACCCATTAATCCACTCTCCCCTAGTCCCCTGGGGGAGCAGGACTCGGAGGGTACTAGAGAGAGAGAGGGAGTCTCAGTGGAGGTGGGAGGCAGAGAAAGGTCTTTTGTGCTGCGTGGGGTAGGTGGCCACAGCACAGAACCCTGGCAGGCCAGAGAGAACTTTGGTCAGCTAATGACTCAACACATCTTAACTATGCACCTACTAACTGCCAGGCATTGTCCAAGCACTGGGAGAACAGCAAGGAACAAAGTAAAGGTCACTGCCCTTGTGGGACAGACATTCCGATGGGGAAAGCCAGACAATAAACCTATACAGGGAAATGGGGTGATGGAGATGAGATGACTGGGGGCTGAGCTGTTCTGATTTAGGAGCTGCTGGCTTCTCTAAGGAAGTGATATTTAAGCGGAGACCTGACTGATGGGAAAGGGCAGCCGAGCAGAGATCTGGGGCAGGAACTTCCCAGATACCAAGAATAGCAAGTGCAAAGGCCCTGAGGCAGCTGTGAGCTTGGCTTCTTGAGCTGCTGGTGCCTGAAGCAGGGCCAGGTAGAAGACGAGGTGGGAGAGGATGGCAGGAAGGGGCTGGATAATGTGCAGTCTTGCAGACCATGGAAAGAAATGTAGACTTTATTCTAAGTGCACTGGGGAGCTGTCAGAGAGAGCTCTAAGCCAGGGAGAGAACACGACTGGATTGATGATCTTAAAGAAGCTCAGTGGCTGATGTTTGGCAAATGGAGTGCAGAGCCAAGAGTGAAAGATGAGAGCAGTGAGGCGGCTGGTGGTTGGAGAGTGATGGCTGTGGCGGTGGCAGTGGAGATGGAGTGAAGTGGTCAGACCCAGGATATGTTTTGCAGGTGCAGCTGTCAGCATCAGCTGGTGGGCTGGATGTCAGGACAGGGAAACAAGAACTAAGAACAATGCCCAGGCTTGTGGTCTGAGCCCCAGGGTGGATGGGGCACTTTTTTCTTTTTTTGAGACCAAGTCTCCCTCTGTTGCCCAGGCTGGAGTGCAGTGGCATGATCTTGGCTCACTACAACCTCTGCCTCCCAGGATCAAGCAATTCTCCTGCCTCAGCCTCCCGAGTAGCTGGGATTACAAACGTGTGCCACCATACCCGGCTAATTTTTGTATTTTTTAGTAGAGAAGGGGTTTCACCATGTTGGCCATGCTAGTCTTGAACTCCTGACCTCAAGTGATTGGCCCGCCTTGGCCTCCCAAAGTGCTGGGATTACAGGCACAGGCGTGAGCCACCACGCCTGGCCTGTGGGGCACCTTTTATTGGGACAGGCTATCAAGGAGCAAGTTGGCCCCCTGGCAAGTTGGCAGTAGAGCCTGGGCCAGAGAATGCCAATTTCCTGGGTAGCACAGGACTCTGCCCCTCCCTACTGCCTTCTAGACGAGGAGATTTGCTCTTAGAGCTTCCAGAAGGAACATGCCTTAAACTACGAACCCTGGCTCCAAGACCAGCATCCCTGCCACCAAGTCCTTGAAATGACCTATACACAAGGCTAAGATACAAAGCCCCGTGCCTGAGATTACCATAGGAATGTTAATCACACATGCACCCAGCAGCCTGCATGCTAGAAGGTGAATCACTGCAGCCTTGACCAGTGGAGTATGTATTAGCAACTAATTATCATTGCCACCAATTAATCATCATGGCCAAAGCTTGGTTTCTACAACCCAATTATCATGTGGGCACAGTAGTCTTTGCTCCTATGGGGGAAGGAAGGAGCTCCTTTTTTCCATGGAAGTTTACTGAATCTAATAACCCCAAGCCACAGCATGTGGTGTCTGTCCCCAGCACGTACACAGCTCCTCATCCCGGGAGACAGCAGGGCAGCCCCGAGAGACCCTGTTTCACTCTGGGGACCCTGGGTCAAGGAAGGAACTGATTTCTTTTGCAGAAGCCGAAACCTCAAACTTCAAGACTTCAGGGACTGCGTCATGGTAAACGGTCCCTCACGTGGAAACATGAGGACAGGGAAAGGAGGGTCCCCTATACCAGAACTCAGGAAACCCTATTTTTGGCAAGCTTCTCAGGTCATGCTGATAGGCAGCTGGACTGGGGAATTAGGGTTTTAGACAACTCGTGTCTTCACAGGGCCAGGGCACACAGGGAAGGTGAGTGCGGAGTAGCTGAATGCCAGGTCTTTGTGACTTTCTGTGTCAAAAACATTCAATTTGGAAGCATGTCATAGTACTTGAGTCACAAAGAATTTGACCTAAAATTCGGAAGAGTTTATTCATTGGTTCATTCACTGCATAAACATTTTTTGAGTTCTTATTAAGTGTCACACCCCAGGTAGGTACAGGGGTTGGAAAAACAGATGACTAAGCTTACAGTCTAGTAAGATATGATGAGTACAATCAAATGGGTAAGATACAGAGAGAGAGGTCTGTGTAAGCGATCACAGACCCCCAAAGGAAGGAGTGATGCAGAAAGGGTTCAGAGAGGAGGTGATGGTTGAGTCAGGTCAAGGGTTAAGTGATAGAATAATGGCCCCCAAAGATGTTCACATCCTAATCCCTGGCAACTGTGAATATGTTACCCTACATGGCAAAAGGGACTTTGCAGGTGTGATTACATTAAGAATCTTGGGATGGGGAGACTATCCTGGGCTTTCCAGATAGGCCTAATGCAATCACAAGGTCTTTATAAAAGGGAGACAGGAGGATCTAAGTCAGAGCAGGAGATGTGACCATGGGAGCAGAGGCTGGAGTGACTGGAGGGAGGGGCCACAAGCCAAGGAAAGCAGACTGGGAAAAGCAAGAAAACAGATCCTCTCCTTGCTAACACTGTGATTTTAGAATATCCGGCCTTTAGAACCGTAAGATGCTAAATTTGAATTGTCAGCCAGGCGTGGTGGCTCACGCCTCAGCCTCCCAAGTTGCTGGAAATTACAGGCGCCCCCCGCACCACGCCTGGCTAATTTTTGTACTTTTAGAGGAGATGGGGTTTCACCATGTTGGCCAGGCTGGTCTCAAACTCCTGGCTTCAAGTGATCTGCCCACCTCAGCGTCCCAAAGTGCTGGGATTACAGGCGCCCGACCTCCTTCACTTTTTTGTCCTGTGCGGTATTTGTTTGTTGTTTTGTTTCTTAGTTGGGACCCCATGACATATTATCAAGTTACTCTTCTATGCATTAAAAATTTTGTTTCATTATATAAGCATTTATTTTCCCTTTTTTCTTTATTTATAATATCCACACAGAACTGTCTCTTTTTTATTCCTTTTTTTCAATTATTGAGATGGGATCTTGCTATGTTGCCCGGGCTGATCTTGAGCTCCTAGGCTCAAGTGATCCTCCCACGTCAGCTTCCAAAGTAGCTGGGATTATAGGCACATACCACCACTTAGCCGTAAATTCTCTTAGCCGTAAATTCTTCTGGGTAAGAACTTATTTTTGAAAGTCATTACATACTTTTCTTGGGCATCATTTTTTATGGCCCCATGGTGTTTGGCTGGATGGGTGTGGGTTATTTAACTGATTTCCTGATGTTAGAAATCCAGGTTGTTTCCAATTTCATATTATAAATACAGCATAGTGCCTTTATTTACTAAATATCATCTGCATTTATGGTTGTTTTCTTAAGATTACAATTCCAGAAATGGAATTCCTGGGGCAAAGGGGATGTATTTTTTTTTTAAGTTTTTGATACCTATTGTCCAGTTGCCCTCCAGAAAGTTTATACCAGTGCATACTTCCACCAGCAATGTCTCTGGGCATCCATTTTTATCATCTCCTTCACAGCTACAAAATTTTAAAAACTGATCTTTGCTCATTTGACTGGTGTGAAATACAACCTTCCTTTTTTCTTTTTTGAGACAGGGTCTCACTCTGTCGCCCAGGCTGGAGTGCAGTGACACGATCACAGCTCACTGCAGCCTCAACCTCCTAGGCTCATGATCCTCCTGCGTCAGCCCCCTGAGTAGCTAGGACCACAGGCACACACCACAATGCCTGGCTAATTTTTGTATTTTTTTGTAGAGGTGAGGGGATCTCACTATGTTGCCCAGGCTGGTCTTGAACTCCTGGACTCAAGCGATCTGCCTGCCTCAGCCCCCCGAAATGCTGGGATTATAGGAGTGAGCCACCGCACCCAGCCCCACCTTGCTTTTGCTGAATATTTCAATAGTTGTGTAGTATTCTGTCCAGGCAACTGCATCATTTTTTTCATTGGCTCCCATGGGGTTGTACATTTAGGCTGTTGCCAGTGTGGGTTTCATCAGTTACACTACTAATATCACTGTTCTTAAAACCTAAACTGATTCTTTTCCGGTGTTGTTTCTGTCTTTCAAGGGCACTATGATGCCCGGGCCAGAGTCCTCGTTTGCCACATGACCTCCCTGCTCCAAGTGCCCTTGGAGGAGCTGGATGTCCTTGAAGAGACGTTCCTGGAGAGCCTGAAGGAAATCAAAGAGGAGGAATCTGAGTAAGAGAGCCCCGCGACCCCCATCAGGATCCAAGGATTTCCGCTTCAGTGCACTTTGCAGATAACAGAGTCCCCTTCTCCCTTTAAGAGATGGTGTAGTGAGGTGGAAGGAGCCCTGGACAGAGTCCCAGCTGCGGTCCTGACTCGCTGTGTGGCCTTAGCAAGCTACTTGCCCTCTCTGGGCCTCTGACTTCATTTGCAAGAAGAAAAGATGAAATGGGCCAGGCACAGTGGCTTACGCCTGTAATCCCTGCACTCTGCAGGCGGATCACTTGAGGTCAGGAGTTCGAGACCAGCCTGGCCAACATGATAAAACCCCATCTCTACTAAAAATACAAAAATTAGCCAGGCATGATGGCATGCACCTGTAATCCCAGCTACTCGGGAGGCTGAGCCAGGAGAATCACTTGAACCAGGGAGGCGGAGGTTGCAGTGAGCCAAGATTGTGCCACTGCACTCCAGTGTGGGTGACAGAGTAAGACTCTTGTCTCAAAAAAAAAAGAAAAGAAAAGATGGAATGAATGATTGCTAAGGGACTTGAATCTGTGACTTTAACATCCTGGGGCCCTGACACCCTGTTCCACCTCAGACTCTTGTGACACCTGGTTCACGGGCACAATTGACCTAGATTCAATTCCTGTTTCTGATACCTGTCCACTGCTTGACATTGGGTGGGTGGCCTTGCTTTTCTAAGCTGCAGTGTTCTTATCTGTGAAACAGGAATAAGGATAGTGCCCTCCCAGGATCATTAGGAAGAATGAATGTCTGCATATTATAAAATGCCTGGCCCAGGGCTGGCACACAGCAAGTGCTTGGTAGATGTGAGTCCTCCCCTTCCCCGACATGTCCTGGACCCATCAATTGTAGAGTTGCTTTGCTGTCTATATATGGTCAAGAGTGTGTAGAAGGAAATAATCCTGGTAACTTGGCTGGTGCTCAGCTCTTTGCAGAACACTTTACACAGGATCTAATCCCAGAGCAATAAATCAATTTCAGTCACAGCCTAATCCCAGGCTCCTGGCACAGGCACGTCTCCCAGGTCTGGGGTTTTTTTAGCTGCCGTGGTGTTCTTTGACCAGCCAGGTTACACTAGGTCAGCCCACCTGGGAATTTAATCCTAAAGCCAAATTGAGACCCAGAGCCACCCTCATGCCACAGTTAGTGGAGCAAAGAAAAGGAGTATTTCCATGAGAAAGGGGGAAACTTGGTTTGTTGAAGTAACCTGTAGACATACTAGCTTTGACGTCCAGAGTTGTGTCGGTATAGAAATACCTGGATCCATGTCAATTACCGTAATCACGAGGGCATCCTGGGTTCTTTGGATATGTCGGGAATTTATAGGATCTTATATGCCTTGAAATTAAGGAACCTCTCAGTTATTATTTGGAAATCTTATTATCAGAGAGAAACGTATTACGCGGAGCAATTTGTTCTGATAATACCAGTAATGCCAAGTTAGGGAAGATATAAACCAGAAGGTCTAATACAGGCCAGTTCTGCCACTTACCAGCCACGTGAGTTTGGGCATTATTTAACGTCTCTGAGCTTCAACTTCCTCACCTGTGAAATGGGGATAATAGTAGCGCCCTCCTCACAGAGTTCCTATGGGGCCCAAATGAGTTCATATATATGTGAAGTGTTTCAAGTGAGCCTGGGACAGAGTAACTAGTCCATAAATATTATTTGCTGCTGTTAACAATACTGTTCTAATTGTGTTATTATAGACCCTTTTCTAAACTATTATAGACCCTATTGTAGTCTATGTGTAGACTCTTTCCCCAGAAAAAGGCTTCACACATGTAATTTTTTATGCAACGTTAGGGACTCTCAGATTCTGTGGTCTCTGGAAGGATCTGAGGCCCAGGGAAGCCATAGCAACTGTTCAGCCAGGAGACCTGGCTCTCAGTTTGATTCTGCTACTAACCCTCTGTGTGGCCTTGGGCACGTGGCTTTCCCTCCCTGGACACCAGCACACATTTTCTTTTTTTTACCTATACAATTAAGGGATTGAATGATATGTAAATTTCTTTTGACTGTAAGGTTTTATGTTTCTGGGAGGTGAGTTCATCACTGGGCTGACCAAGGTGACTCTTTGCAGCTGAGGTCTAGAGTGTGACATACCACCCGTCCCACCCCTCTGCTCCTGGGTCCCTGTCTGAGCCCTAAGGCCACCCGGCTTCCCTCACTTGTTTAGTGACTTCACCTCTCCTCTCTGTGCCTCATTTCTTCATCTCTCACATGAGGATAATGGTAGTATCACCGTCATAGCATTGTTGAGAGGATTAAATTACTTAACACATATCCAAAGCTGGGACCCGTGCTTGGCACATAGTAGAGTCTCAGCAGATGTGAGCTCATGAGCTGCTGGGGTTGATACTGCTCACATAGGCCAGGCACGGTGGCTCACATCTGTAATCCCAGCACTTTGGGAGGCCGAGGCGGGTGGATCACCAGAGGTCAGGAGTTCGAGACTAGCCTGACCAACATGGTGAAACCCTGTCTCTACTAAAAATACAAAAATTAGCTGGGTGTGATGGCGTATGCCTGTAATCCCAGCTACTTGGGAGGCTGAGGCAGGAGAATCGCTTGAACCCAGGAGGCAGAGGTTGCAGTGAGCCAAGATCACGCCATTGCACTCCAGCCTGGGCAACAAGAGTGAAACTCCATCTCAAAAAAAAAAAAAAAAAAAAAAAATTACAATTAAAAATAAAGAAAGATACTGCTCACATCATAAGAACGTTGCCAGCATCAGATTTTTCCTGAATGCCTACTAGATGCAGGCACAAGATGCCATCTCACTCGATCCTCATAACAGACACCTAAGTGTTTCACAAATAAAGAAATAAAGTCAGAGGGGTGGCATAACTCAGCCAACGTCACATGGCTGGCCAGCAGCATCTGATTCAACCACCACGTCCAGTCTGAATGGCTCTCACTGTGTCCCTCAAGGCCTGGCTGGCAGTGGCAGGGTTTCTCCTTAATTCTGAAGAAAACAAGAAAGATAATGATTTTATGGGGCCATCCAGGCCTTTACTAGGAAAGTGTCTGTAGACCTCTCAGTGATAAGCTCTCTCTATCTGTCAGATTTAAAAACAGAAGGTGATGGTGAGGATAAGGACAGAGAACACCCTCTTACGGGAGATAAGGTGACGGAGAGTAAGACTGATTTGTGGATCTATGAGATGGGCAATGCGGGCGTCTTGCTCTCAGGAGGTATCTCTGGCTTCAGCCTGGGATTTGGCCCAAATCTGCATGTGGTTTCAGCCTTTGTCTTTGGGCAGCTGACATGGAAACGGCAACTCAAGTTCGCGTCTGCCTTTTCAGCGTGACCGTGACTGTACGACGGTGTGGGTTGCTGTCATATCTAATCAGCGGGCAGTCAGTGCATTCGGATTTAGTGTTGTTCTCTGGGTGTTCACTTCCAAGGAAAGGGAAGGAAGCGTTGTAAATGTGACTCAGAGCAAACATCTCCCCTTTAATTTCAGTGTGGAGATTCAATCAGACAATTGAAGTAATTGCAAGAGTATAGTGCTGCAATAATGAACGATGCCTGGGAAAGCTATTTTATGTACAAAAAAAAATTTTTTTTTTTTTTGAGACAAAGTCTCACTGTGTCACCCAGCCTGGAGTGCAGTGGCGCAATCTTGGCTCACTGCAAGCTCCACCTCCTGGGTTCACGCCATTCTCCTGCCTCAGCCTCCCAAGTAACTGGGACTACAGACGCCCGCCACCACGCCCGGCTAATTTTTTGTATTTTTAGTAGAGATGGGGTTTCACCGTCTTAGCCAGGATGGTCTCGATCTCCTGACCTCGTGATCCGCCCGCCTTGGCCTCCCAAAGTGCTGGGACCACAGGCGCGAGCCACCGCGCCCGGCCCCCAAAACAATTATTAAGAATGTGCAAATACTTAAAACAGGGAAATAGACTGGCCATTCAGCTGAACGTTAGGAGAGAGTGCCTTAGCCAAGTAACTTTAGGAAAAAATATCTTCTTTTCAAATCAACAAATGCTTACAAACTTTTTGTGAGGGAGATGGGGGAGACAGTCTTACTCTGTCACCCAGACTGGAGTGCAGTGGCATGATCACTACAGCAGAGGCTCACTGCAGCCTCGACCTCACAGGCTCAAGCGATCCTCCCACCTCAGCCTTCCAAGTAGCGTGGATCACAGGCGTGCACCACCATGCCCGGCTAATTTTTTTATTTTCGTAGGGTCAGGATTTCACCCTGTTGCCCAGGCTGTTCTGGAACTCCTGGGCTCAAGGGATCCTCCCACCACCGCCTCCCAAAGTGCTAGGATTACGGGCATGAACCACCATGCCCAGCCTATATATTTTTATTTAGCCAACATGTCCATCCTGTACCTCTCTGGTTTTCAGAGATGTGGACAGTGAGTAGGGGAGTATATCACCGCAGCAAGGTGGTCACCTCCAATCCTTGTTGGAATAATTAGGCTCCTTAGAAGAAAGATTTCCTGAGTACCTCCAGTTTCCAAGCCCAGGGCAAGCTGCTGAGGATGGGGAGTTGGAAATGGCTTGGTCTGTGCTGTGAGAGCTTAGCTCAGCAATTTTCAGACTTGAGTTACAGCAGAATCTCTGGAGGAGGAACTTGTTACTGATACAGAATCTTTGTCCTTAGACCCAGAGATTCTGCCCCAGGAAGCTGTGTTTTTAACAGGTACCCCCTGGTGATTCTGATGCCCACCCTCTGAAAATCACTGGTGTAGAATTCCAGGATAATGTGGCACAGAGGGTTAGGGGGCCCAGAGTCAGGGCATCTCAGCAACCTTGGGGTTTTGGCCAGTCTTCCTGGAGGATATGTCCCACCTCGGCTGACTCCTGAAGGTTGAGTAATGTTGAACTAGTCACAGGAAGGTGGGAAGGTCCTTGACGTCCAGGGGCCAGAAGGTGACTGGAGGCAGCTCAGTACTTCCCAAGGGTGATGTGTCAGTGAGGAAGTGATGAGTGTTAGAGGGGGAGAGAGGGGTCAGGACACAGAGGGCATGTCACATCGGGGAGAGATGACAGTGTCCTGAAGGCAGCCAGGCAGGCAAGGAGGGAAGAGGAGAGAGAGGCAGGTAGTCATGGTTATATTATTCTATTAATACTTGGCATTGGCTGCTGCAGTGGTGCCGTCTCATCATCTGACCATGGGTCATTTGATAGTTACATTTCCTAAGCAACAAAATCAACACTCAGAAAAATTAGATGATCCAGTAAGTTCATGGCAGAGCTGAGCTCAAACGCCTGTTCCCCAAATTTCCAGACTATTTCCAGGCCATGTTTCTTGAATCAAGATGCCGCTGACTCAGCGCCACATCGCTTGTCTAGTTGCACGTTCCCATCTTGTATCGTCAGCAACTTGAATGTTTTCTTCGGCCTTGAACTCTGCCGAAAGTCAGTAATCTTCAGCCTTCCACTTGGAACTGACTTAAGAGTTATCAATTAAGGGTCAAGGCAGTTCAGGGTCAAAGTATATCTCCAGCCTGTGTTGAGGAGGAAATTATTACAATAATAATGAAAAGAGTGATAATAGCAATAAACATATTGAACAATTACAGGATGGTAGTCACTATGTCTCAGTGTCTCTGTCTCATTTAGTCCTCACAACACCCCTGGAAATTCAGTACTGTTATTATCCCCATTTGTTGGTTGAGGAAAGTCAGATGTGACAAATAATTTGTGCATAGTCACAAAGTTATTAAGTGGTTCTGTCCATCGTGTGGATAGGCTAGGTTTTGCTGCTGTAACAAGTGGCCCCCAAATAAATCTCAGCAGCTTACAGGATTAAAGGTGTATTTCTTGTTCATACTTTGTGTCCATTGCAGATTGGCTGTAGCTTGAACTCACATTGTCCTGGTTCTGGGTCCCAGGCTGACAGAGTGACCCTATCTAGATTATCGTTGGTTTGGGGGCAGAGAGAAAGAAGATGAATCACTTTCCTGCACTGGCTTTAAAGATTCTGCCAGTTGTCCCGCCACGGTGGCTCGCACCTGTAGTCCCAGCTCTTTGGGAGGCTGAGGCAGGTGGATAACTTGAGCCCAGGAGTTTGAGACCAGCCTGGGCAACATGGCAAAACCCCATGTCTACAAAAAGTACAAAAATCACCCAAGCGTGGTGGGGCATATCTATAATCCCAGCTACTTGGGAAGCTGAGGTGGGAGGACCACTTGAACCTGAGAGGTGCAGGTTGCAGTGAGCCAAGATCCCACCAGTGCACTCCAGCTTGGGCGACAGAGCCAGACCTTGTCTCAAAAAAAGAAAGGAAAAAAAAAAAAAGATTCTGCCAGAAGTGACACATATTACCTCCACCTACATTTGGCTAAAGCTGGTCATATGACCACTCAGTTCAACAGGGCAGGGATGCATAATCTTTCTATAAAGAGGGATAACTGAATATGTGGTGAATGGTGATACAGCTACCACAACAGCAGAGCTAGGATTCATGCCTACATCCACAGAGTTTGAATCCTGACATTAGAACCCTCAATCTTAATGGCCCTCCTGCCTCCCACTGTGCTAGATACACATGGTTCAGCCTTATCCCACACCACTGATGACATGAATTTCAGTTGTGGAAAACCAGCATCATGATATGCACAGAGATTTTTACTATTGGTTTCTGGTTCTGTGTAATGAAGTGACTGAGAAACACTGGGCTTTACACCCAGGAGATGCTTAGGAAAAAAATCTGTTGAGGGGAACTGACAGGGAACCAAAAAGCACAGCAGGTCCCCAGATGCCCAACTGAAATCCCATTTTGTTTATTTATGTATTTTATTTCATTAATTAATTAATTCATTTATTTATTTTGAGGCAGAGTCTGTTCCCAAGCTGGAGTGCAGTGGTGCAATCTCAGCTCACTGCAACCTCCTCCTCCCGGGTTCAAGTAATTCTCCTGCCTCAGCCTCCTGAGTATCTGGAATTACGGGCGCCTGCCCCCACGCCTGGCTAATTTTTGTGTTTTTAGTAGAGATGGGGTTTCACCACATTGCCCAGCCTGGTCTCAAACTCCTGACTTCAGGTGATCCGCCTGCCTCGGCCTCCCAGAGTGCTGGGGTTACAGGTGTGAGCCACCATACCTGGCCAAATCCCATTTCTTTTAGATGACTGGAGAAGGAGCTATTTCTCAGTAAGATGTATGGTTCACGAGGAGGGAGATGGGAAGGAAACAGGTACTGGTTGAGCACATACATTTTTCTGCTCACGGAGATGCAAAAGCACAGCACGCCATCCATTCTCAATATAACTTTATTGACTGAATGGATGAAGAAGGAATGAATTTAATCCTTACAAACCAACAACTTTATGAGGTAGAAATTAGTGTCCGCTTTTTGACAAAAGAGGAAACTGAGGCTTGGGGAGATGCAGCATCGTGATGACATCAGCCCCGGTTGCGCTGAGCACTTGCAGTGTGCCCGCCACTGTGCTAAATGCCTTACAGATAGTCTATTTCTGGATCCTCACAGTTCATGGGGAGGTAGTGACTGTTATCCCTTAATTCATCTATAATATGAGTACAATAACCATACTGCTTCTTAGGATAAGATTAACCCTGTGAAGTGCAAAGCCCAGTGGCTGAGATATAAGAAGCCCTCGGTAAAGATTAACCATTTTTCTTCTTTGATTATCACCATGCTTTGCTATCACTCCACACTGAGTTATTGTTCAGACTCCAACCTCAGTTCAGAGTTCCCACTTAATAACCTCTCCGTCCCAGCCACAGCAAAGGGGCTGAGGGCTGAATGTCCAATAGGAAAATTGGGCTTCCTGACTCTTGAGTGCTCACAACAGCAGTTCTCAGGGCTCACCTGACCCCAATTCACTCTAAATATTTTCCTTTTGCTAGATTTTCTAGCATTTCCATTTCAAGTCTGAACAAGTCTAGCTACTGCTCCAAGGCCAAGGTCTCCCATCTTCAAAATGATCATTTTGGAAGAAATTGGTTTCCAAATATCCCAGAGGGAGGTGGGACCAGATGGCAGGTTGGGGAAGAAGGGAGGGGAGGAGGGAGGTGATGGAGTCTGTGATTATCTATTTTGTGCTTCTTCTGGGTCCATCTGTTTAAAGATCTTTTTTGTGCTTCTCTTGCTATTATTTTTTTTGTCTTTTTATTATTCAAATTGCAACCCTGTTAGGATGGATCCATTGGGTAAGTAGTACATCCCATGCACTGAGATTCCCCAGCTGGGTTTTAGAATGTTTTCAGCTTTTTAAACCATCAATGGGCTCAAGGTGACTTTGGTGCCTTACTCTGAGTGGCAGAGTAGCTACCCAGCGTTGGCCCCTGTTTGAGGGTTGGTGTGGTGGGGATGTCTCAAGGGATCCTGGGCACAGCTGGCCCTAAAAACCAGCCTCTTTTCCCCCCAGAATGGCTGAGGCATCCCGGAAGAAGAAAGAAAACCAGAGGAAATGGAAGCGTTATCTCCTGATAGGCCTGGCGACTGTCGGAGGCGGAACGGTGATCGGTGAGTCCAGCTAGAGATGGTGGCACAGGTCCGGGTTTTGCAGACACAGAAATGATGCCAGGCTGGGGGTGAGAGTGGAGAGTGCAGTGGCTCAGTTGAGAGATGGCCCCTGGCATGTGGTAGGTAGTCAGTGAGTAGTCGGTGTGCCCATCAGCACTGTCAGAAGCTTCCATGGGAGGCAGTAGGTAGCTGAAGGGTAAAAACTCATCAAGCCACATTTTTTTTTTTTTTTTGAGACAGTGTCTTGCTCTGTTGCCCAGGCTGGAGTGCAGTGGTGCAGTCTCGGCTCACTGCAAGCTCCGCCTCCCAGGTTCATGCCATTCTCCTGCCTCAGCCTCCCGAGTAGCTGGGACTACAGGCGCCTGCCACCACGCCCGGCTAATTTTTTGTATTTTTAGTAGAGACGGGGTTTCACTGTGTTAGCCAGGATAGTCTCAATCTCCTGACCTCATGATCCGCCCACCTCGGCCTCCCAAAGTGCTGGGATTACAGGCATGAGCCACCGCACCTGGCCACCACATTTTTATTCCCATCTGAAACTGCTGCTTTTCCCACAGGTGTGACCGGAGGTCTAGCTGCACCCCTTGTTGCCGCTGGAGCAGCGACGATTATTGGCAGCGCTGGGGCAGCAGCTCTGGGCTCAGCAGCCGGCATAGCCATCATGACCTCGCTGTTCGGTGCAGCTGGAGCTGGCCTGACAGGTAAGGTTCAAAAGGAATGATGGGTTCAGAAGAATTTTCAGCCAGGGTGGCCCAGTTCCTAAAAGGACATTCCTGGATCCCCACCAGCAGTGACTCCCTGGGAAACAGAGGAGAGGTGGCTTTTCTCACTCTGGGTCCCAGCCTTCCCAGAGCTCGCGTGGGTCAGGGTAAGGGCCGAGCTTGAGAAGCTGGCTTTTTCCCCATGCACCTTGTGTGTAGTTCCTGAGAAAGGCCCCAATTGAACCTGCTTCCACCATCCAGAAGTTTCCATGCTTGGGCTTCCTCGTGTTTGCAGAGAACATGGCTACCCTTCCCTGAGCAGCATCACCTGGGGGAGTTTTTCCAAATGATATCTGTCAGCAGCAGCGCCCCCCAACTCCCCCAACCCCGTCATGCACAGACATTCCTGTTCAACTCCCCAAGAGGAGTTTGCTCCCCTGCTGAGAATCTTGGTCCGTTTGATTCACTGTTACTAAGTGGAGTGTGTTCTACCCCTGCAGTGTGTGGGCAGGAGAAAAGAAACAGAACCAGGGCAGAGCAATGGGTAAGAGCCTGGGCTCTGAGGTCCAAACCAGCTCTACCGCTCGGGGGCTGGCCAGCCTCGGCAGCAGCTTCTTGCTTTCATCTGTAATCAGGGACAATAGTGGCACCTACCTTAATGAGTTCAAACACAAAATGTGTTTTTCCAGGGACAGGGCACACAGACGGTGCTCACTGTGTGCATGTGTGAGCACATACAGCCACCCTGATGTTCCCCTGAGCCCCAGTCACCTCTATTCTCTTTCTCGGATCTGGGTCTTTAGGATACAAGATGAAGAAGCGAGTGGGAGCCATTGAAGAGTTCACGTTTCTGCCTCTGACGGAGGGCAGGCAGCTGCGCATCACCATCGCCATCACTGGGTGGCTCGCATCTGGGAAATACCGTGAGGACCAGGAGGACCAGAAGTGGAGGGGGGTGGGCAGTGGCTGGCCTGGGCCAGACCCTGGGCTGGGTTTTTTTTTTTTTTTTTTTTTTTTTTTTTTTTGAGACAGAGTCTCGCTCTGTCACCCAGGCTGGAGTGCAGTGGCGCAATCTCGGCTCACTGCAAGCTCCGCCTCCCGGGTTCACGCCATTCTCCTGCCTCAGCCTCTCCGAGTAGCTGGGACTACAGGCGCCCGCCACCACGCCCGGCTGATTTTTTGTATTTTTAGTAGAGATGGGGTTTCACCATGGTCTCGATCTGGGCTGGGTTTTTACCTGGGCTAGGGAGCAAGCATGGTTAGCCCCATTTTGCAGAGGAAGAAACTGAGGCTCAGAGAGGTGAGGCAACATCATCTCACATCTATCCACCTGCCATCATCTCTCCATCCATCTATCCACCTGCCCAACCACCTACCCACCTGTCCATCCACCCATCCACCCATCCATCCATCCATCCATCCACCCACCCACCCTTCTACCTGTTCACCCATCTGCCCACCCACCTGTTCACCCATCTGCCCACCCACCTGTTCATCCATCTGCCCACCCATTTAACCACCCTTCTATCTATCCATCCATCCATCTACTCTTCTACCTGTCTACCTGTCCACCCACTCACCTGTCTACCCACCCATCAACCCATCCATCCATCCACACGTCTACCTATCTCTCCACGCACCCACCCATCCATTCATCCATCCGCCCTTCTACCTATCCACCCATCCACCCACCCATCCACCAACCCATCTATTCATCCATCCACCCATCCACCTATCTGTCCATGTAGCAGTATTTATAAAGTGCTGTACTTACCATGTGTCATATACTGAACCAGCTCTTAGGAATTCAGTGGTGAGCAGCACAGCCATGACCTCTACTCCCACAGAACATACAGCCCAAGATAGAAGACAGACCGAGTAACTAAATGGGAGCTTTATGGATGGCATAATAGGGGAAGCACAGGGTGTTTCTGGGGAAGGTTCTGAAGGCAGTGACATTTAGGCTAAGGGCTAGCTGGGAGTTAGCCCGATAAACCAGGAGCAGAAAGTGCATTCCAAGCAAAGGGACAGCAGGTGCAAAGGCCCAGTGGTTTGAAAGAACCAAAAGAGCACAGGATGGCTGCAGCAAGGAGCCAGAAGGCAGGAATGTGGGTGGAGCCAGACCACACAGGATAATGTGAGCTGTGGCAAGAAGTTTGAATTTGTCCTCAGAGCAGGTGGAAGATAGCAAAGGACTTTAAGCATGTGAGTGAGAGATCAGTATGTGTTGGCTATGTGACCTCAGCAAGTTATGTAACTTCTCTGTATCTCAGCTGCTTCATTTGTAAAGTGGAACAAATTATTGCCACCTTTTCAGGATGCTGCAAAGATTAAGTGAGGAACATCACGTGGTTTCTAGTTGGCATGACGCAAACATTAGTTCCCTTTGCTGTTCTAATTTGAACATGCATATTTTGGGGGATTCTAGCCAGGGTGGCATTGAGGACTCACACCATGGTCCACTTGTTACTTGACCCCTGCAAGTGCCCAGCGAGAGGCTCAACAAACAACAAACAGTGCATCCCTTAGAGAAAGAGCAGGGTGGGCATGGGAATCCTAAATGTCCCAACCTGACCACTCAGGCACGCCTGCCCAGAGCCTCCTGGGTGCCCAAGTCTCTGACCTGAGGGCAGAAGTCGCAGATCTGCCAAACCACACAGAAGAAAGCCAGCGAGAAACATTTAGAGGTGTCACCAGGCGCCAGGGTCTTATTGGTGTGTGACCGCCAGGTGCCACCCGGGCACAGAGGTCACTAGCTTTCAGTGAGCACCTCGTTCACACCTACCCTGAGTCTGGCATTTTACCAGCACAGTAGGAACTTGGTATGGTTACCTCCTAGAAACCTCACTGCCACCCTCCGAGGTGGGGCTGTTCTGACCCTGATCTGTCGGAAAGGGAACCCTGGCAGGGGAGTAGCAGATGCAGAATTCAAACCCAGGTCTCCTGATCCAACGCCCAGGGTTTTTCAATTGTTTTCATTTTACCGTGCTACAGGAAGGAGCAAGAACAAGAGCCCAGGTGAAGGAATTTGCAAGTCTGGCTGTCATGGAAAGCAAACTACTTTCTTCATTTTGCCCCTATTTGTTCAGTTTGCCCCGGGTTAAGTGTCAAGTTCATTTGGGGATGAGGGAAGTCTTCATTGATCTCCATCAGTCTAGTGTGGGACACTCAGGGAAAGGGCTGGGTAAAAGAAATACAACCAAGCTAGAGAAAGTTTCAGAAGGAAAAAATATCACGTATTCCTACCTCCTTGAGAGCCAGGAAAAGAAGCCTTATCATCACATGGTTGCTTTTTCCATGGGATAGGAATGACCGGACTTTCTTTGGCCCACCCCTTTATTAATCTTGATTATGTACAATAAAGATAAAAACTTTGTAGCCAACCACCAAGCCCTTCCTATGCAATGGCTCATTTAGCTCCTCACTTCAGTCCAGGGAAGTGGCTGTCATTCGCACTCCCCTTTTCCAGATGAGGAAACTGAGGCTCATAAGGGGTGCCCAGGGTCACCCAGCTAGTCAGGGGCAGGGGCAGGATTCACCCCCATTCGATCTGGCTCCACAGCCCATATTCTTGGCCATAGGACAGCACAATGTAGTAGAGCACTTTACAGTTTATACAACGCCTTTTTATATTTTATTTTATTATTTTATTTATTTTATTTTAGACGGAGTCTTGCTCTATCACCAGGCTGGAGTGCAGTGGCATGATCTCGGCTCACTGCAAACTCCGCCTCCTGGGTTCCAGTGATTCTTCTGCCTCAGCCTCCCGAGTAGCTGGGATTACAGGCATACGCTACCACGCCCAGCTAGTTTTTGTATTTTTAGTAGAGATGGGGTTTCACCATGTTGGCCAGGATGGTCTCGATTTCTTCACCTCGTGATCCACCCGCCTCGGCCTCCCAAAGTATACAACGCCTTTTATGCAGCATCTCATGTGATCCCCACCACACCTGAGTCAGATGTTATTATTCCATCCTTACAAATGTGGAAACCAAGGGTCAGAAGGGCACGGTGTCTTGCTGTGAGTCACAGCAGTGGAAGCCGTCGAGCTGGGTTCGGAACCCAGGCTGACATCAAGCCCGTGCTCCTCGCTGTCCTGTGCCCATCCCCTCTCTCGGGACTGACTATCACCTTATCCATAATTAGAGGCAGTTGATCCCCAAGTTGTTGCAGAGCTGAGACAGGGTCCCCGCAGAGGGAGGGGAGTAGCTGCACGGTTGTCCTTGTGCGGATGTGGCAGGTAAGGATGAGCTTTGGAGCAGGCAGGTAGAGGCCTGAGGTTGATGCTCAGAACCTGCAGGCTGCCCTGGAAAGCTGTCTCCACCCCTCCATTCCCACATGGTGTTTAATGAGCACTTACTGTACATCACATCACCAGGCTTTGGGAATACAGTGTTTGGCAAAGCAGACTGTAGGAGAGGCACACGTCAAACAGGATGCATAAATAGTGAATAATTACAGACTGTGATAAGAACTTAGGAGGAAAAGTGGAGGGTGCATTTCGTTTGTCAGAGGAGCTGGGAAGGCTTCCCCATGGAAGAGACGATTGGACTGGAATCTCAAGGGCAAGTGGTAGTGATCTAGGGGAACTGATGTATGATCCGGGAGCTCATGAAGGGTTTTAGGCAGGAGTGGGAGAAGATTTGTGTTTTGAAAAAGTCACTTGCGCCGGGCGCGGTGGTTCACGCCTATAATTCCAGCACTTTGGGAGGCCAAGGCAGGTGGATCACTTGAGGTCAGGAGTTCGAGACCAGCCTGGCCAATGTGATGAAACCCCATCTCTACTAAAAATACACAAAAATTAGCCAGGTGTGGTGGTGGGTGCCTGTAATCCCAGCTACTCAGGAGGCTGAGGCAGGAGAATCGCTTGAACCCAGGAGGCGGAGGTTGCAGTGAGCCGAGATCATACCACTGCACTTCAGCCTGGGAAACAAAGCAAAACTCTGTCTCAAAAAAAAAAAAAAAGAAAGAAAAGAAAAGCCACTTGGGCCACAAGCAGAAATGCATGGGGGCCAGATTAGGGGCCCCTCCATGCTCCTATCCTGAAGGCAGCCAGGTGGGCAAGGAAGGAGGGGATGAGGGAGGCAGGTGTCATGGTTATACTTTCTGACTTGGCATCGGCTGCTACAGTGGTGCCGTCTCATCCTCCTTCCATGGGTCATTTGATATTTATATTTCCTCAGTGAGAAAATTGAGGCTCAGAGAAATTGGATAACCCAGCAAGATCATAACAGAGCCGGGCTCAAACCCCTCTTCCCCAAATTTCTAGCTATCTCCCAGGCCATGTTTGTCAAATCAAGATGCAGCAGACTCTCAGCGCCGTGCTGCTTGTCCCATTGTGTGCTCTCATTGTATGTCATTAGCAGCTTAATGCCAGAATTATTTCAGCATGAGAGAAAATAACCCTTTACATGTATCATAGTTCAAACACACTTCATTCTTATACTTACCCTATGAAGGGAGATAAACCATGTCCCCACTTCACATAGAAGCAAAGTGAGGCACAAGGTAGGATAGTGATGTGCCCAGGGTCACCCGGCTTCTAGTGAATGCAGGAGCTGGGATTCGAGCCCAGCCTGCTGACTCACTGGGCTGCACAGAGCTCCGCTAGCTCTGCTGACAGCTGCCACTCATTGGCAGGGGGTGGGCCTCTTGTCTGCCACACGAGGGTGAGTGGTCCTGGTGCTCCTTGTCTAGGGTAGTGGGGTGGGGCATCCTCTGCCATAGACAAGAGAGACTTCACCTACCTGTGATCTCCCCAGGCACCTTCAGTGCCCCATGGGCTGCCCTGGCCCACAGCCGTGAGCAGTACTGCCTGGCCTGGGAAGCCAAGTACCTGATGGAGCTCGGCAACGCCCTGGAGACCATCCTCAGTGGTCTTGCCAACATGGTGGCCCAGGAGGCCCTAAAGTACACAGTGTTGTCTGGTAAGTGCCCCTACCTGCCCCCCAACAACAGCATGCCCGCTGCCTTCATCCCACCACAGTGGTACCATAGTTTTGCATGCCCAAAGCCCCCAGGGCAGGCACCGTGCTGGACCCTAGGAACACAGAGAGGTTAAGGCCGCATTCCTGTCTGGGAGAAGTTTATGATCCCTATGGAGAGAAGACAGGTAAACAGCCAATCACATGATCTGTCTGTTAGCTATTGCTGTGTGACAAGCCACCCCAAAACTCCATGGGACGTTTACTCAGGAGCCAGGAGGCTGGAGTTGGTGGATCTTAGCTGGGCCTGTGGGTCAGCCGACTGTCCACCGATCAATGCTAGCCTTGTCTGGGGCAACTCGGCTCTGCTCCATTTGTCTCTCATCCTCCTCCTGGGATGAGCAGGCGAGCTCATGTCGATGATAGAAGTGCAATAGGCTAGCCCTGATGCACAAGTCCATTTCAAGCCTCACATCTACTAATGTCTTTGGCAAAAGAAAGTCACATGACTGAGTCTAGAGGAGATGGGCAGGGCAGGGGGCCCCACTGCAGAGTTATGAGACAAAGTGGGAGGGTACAGGGTGTGGAGATGAATTGGGGCCATCTCACATGTGACAAGGGCTTGAACAGAAGGGATTGAGTCCATATATCAGAAATTCATGAGTTTCAGATTTCTTTGTTCTTTAGCAGTTTGATTGGCAAACTTGCAGGTCCAAGTCAGAGACTGCATGCATTCATTTGAGCATCTGTTAGCCAGTCACTTCCCTAGTAGGACCCTAGGACAGGGGCCATTCCCTTCATCACTATCTTACCTCCCCAGGCATTGTGGCTGCGCTGACCTGGCCAGCCTCTCTCCTCAGTGTCGCCAATGTCATCGACAACCCCTGGGGGGTGTGTCTCCATCGATCAGCAGAGGTTGGCAAGCACCTGGCCCATATCCTGCTTTCCCGGCAGCAGGTACCTGGGAATGGCTGTGTGGGCGTGGCATGGGGCAAGAGGGGAAGTCAGGGGCTGACTTGTTCACAAATATCAGGCAAGGATTAGAGGCAAGGCTACTTGGAGATCACTCAATGGTTTTGGGGGTGTTGGCAGTCTTTGCTGCCTCTCCAGTTCAAGTAGTGAATGTGTCCTAGGATGAACAGTAAGAATTATAGACTCTGCAGCTCTAGCAGGTATTTAGGTGAGGACTGAATAACCGGCATGTGCAGGTAGGAACAAGTCTGGGGAACTCGCAGAAGCAAAAGTGGCTCCTGTGTATCAGTTCTTCATTCAAGTGTTTAGGATAATCGTTGGGCTCATTTGGGTGATATTTCAGTGGAAACCTCTGACTCAGTTTGCAGTCAAGCCAGTAAAGTGAATGAGACCAGGTGCATCAGCTGGCCACCAATGGAATTCCCACACGCTGGTGGCCTGGTGTTCCTTCCCAGAAGTGGAAAGCTACTTTGTGAGGTCATCTTCAGTGGTCTAAATACCATGTAAAATGGTTAGGAAGAGACATCATCATAATACTTTTAAAATTTGAATCTAGTAAAGATGTACTTACCAAGAGAATAAAACCATCCCCTTCAAAATAAAACTTGAGTGAATGGAGACAAAAGCTTGAGAAGCAGTACCAGAAATGACTGCATCGTCAGGATTTGTTTTGGCTGGAAGTGGGAGAAAACCCAAAATAACAGTGGCTTAAACAAGATAGAAGTCTATTTTCCTAGAGAAGCCTAGCAAGGTTGTCTAATAGCCCACCATGGTGCAGAGGCCCAGGTTCCTGCTACCTTGTTGCTCTGTGGTCTTGACCTTGTATCCAAGATGGCATCATCTGAGCTCCAGGGAGCAGGAGAAAGGAAGAACTGAAGAAGAAACAGCAAAGCCTTACAACATTTCAGTTGGTGTCTCGCTGGCCAGAGCCTAGTCACATGACCATTCCTAGCTGCCACAGAAGCTGGGAAATACAGTACTTATTCTGAGTGATGATGAACCCAGCTGAAATTCAATTATGGAAAAAAAGGGAGGATGGATATTGAGGGATGACAACTAGCAGTTTCTGCCATGCAGGTAAACTGCTTGAGAAACTGGCCACCCCCTTCAATCCTTGTGTCTTTGTCAAAAGAAACAGAAAAGTCCTTCGGCAGGCTTGACTCTAAGGCAAAGGCCAAAGTGACATTGGCTTAGACAAGATAGAAGTTTGTTCTCTCCGAAGTAACAGTCTGGGTGTCAACATCTGGAACAAGATGATATGTTCGTTTCCTACTGACACTGTTACAAATTACCACAGATTTACCAGCTGAAAACAAATGTACTATTTTACAGCTCTGGATGTCAAAAGGCAAAAATGCATGCCTTAGGGAGGATCCCCTTTCCTTGCCTTTGCCAGCTTCCGAAGGCCCTTCCTTCACCGTCAAAGCCAGCAGTGTAACACCTTGAAATCTCTCTGTTCCTCAGCTTCCATCATCACATCACCTTCTGTCTAACTGATGCCTCCTGTCTCCCTCTTGTAGGGACCCTTGTGAGGACCTTGGTTCCTCCCAGATAATCCAGAATCATCTCCCCATCTGAAGATCTTAAACTTAATCACATCTGCAAAAACCCTTTGTTGGCCTTGTGGGCGAGGTGGTTCACACCTATAATCCTAGCACTTTGGGAGGCCAATGCGGGCAGACTGCTTGAGCCCAAGAAACCAGCTTGGGCAACATGATAAACCCTGTCTCCACAAAAAATACAAAAATTAGCTAGATATGGTGGCTTATGCCTGTACTCCCAGCTGTTTGGGAGGCTAAGGTGGGAGGATCACTGGAGCCCAGGAGGTGGAAGCTCCAATAAACTGTGATTGCATCACCGCATTCCAGCCTAGATGACAGAGCAGGACCCTGTCTCAAATAAATAAATAACAAAGGGCCGGCCGGGCACAGTGGCTCATGCCTGTAATCCCAGCACCTTGGAAGGCCGAGGCAGGCAGATCACCTGAGGTCAGGAGTTCAAGACCAGTCTGGCCAACATAGTGAAACCCTGTCTCTACTAAAAATACAAAAATCATCTGGGCGAGGTGGTGTGCACCTGTAATCCCATCTACTTGGGTGGCTGAGGCATAAGAATCACTTGAATCTGGGAGGCAGAGGTTGCAGTGATCCCAGATCGTGCCACAGCACTCCAGCCTGGGCGACAGAGTGAGACTCCATCTCAAAAATATATAAACAGGCCAGGTGCAGTGGCTTACGCCTAATAATCCCAACACTTTGGGAGTCCAAGGCGGGTGGATCGCTTGAGGTCAGGAGTTGGAGACCAGCTTGGCCAATATGGTGAAACCCTGTCTCTACTAAAAATACAAAAAAAAAAAAAAAAAAATGAGCTGAGTGTGGTGGCATGTACCTGTAGTGCCAGCTACTCAGGAGGCTGAGGCAGGAGAATCTCTTGAGCCCGGGAGGTGGAGGTTTCAGTGAGCCAAGATCACACCACTGCAATTCATTCAGCCTGGGCAACAGAGCAAGACTGCATCTCAAAAAAAAATAATTAATTAAAAATAAAATAAAAAAATAAATAACAAAGGCCCTTTGCAGTATAAGGCAACATTTACAGGTTCCAGGGATTAGGATGACGACATCCATGGGAGGGCATTATTCTGTCTCCCACATGGGCAGCTTCATAATATTGGGAGTCCAGACTTCTTCGCTCTCATGGCCTCTCGTCCTAAGCACTGGGCTTCTCTCTCTCTCTCTCTCTCTTTTTTTTTTTTTTTTTTTTTTTTTTTGACAGAGTCTCACTCTGTTACCCAGGCTGGAGTATCAGTAGCACGATCTCAGCTCACTGCAACCTCCACCTCCCAGGTCCACTGATTCTCCTGCCTCAGCCTCCTGAGTAGCTGGGCCTACAGGTGCCTGCCACCACGCCTGGCTAATTTTTGTATGTTTTTAGTAGAGATGTGGTTTCACCATGTTGGCCAGGCTGGTCTCAAACACCCAACCTCAAATGATCCACCTGCCTTGGCCTCCCAAAATGCTGGCATTACAGGCGTGAGCCACTGTGCCCAGCCGGGCTTCTCTCTTGTCCAAGACAGATCTTCCTGTATTACATGTGTGTTTCAGACAGTGGGAGGTAGGGAAGTAGGGATGAGGAGTATGCCTAGAAGTCACAGCTTTTGCTTGCCTCCAGTCCCTTGGCTAAGTCTCAGCCCTGTGGCCACCCCAAGCTACGGAGGAGTCAGGGAAACTTCGTCTTTGGCTGGGTGGCCACGTGCCCAGTCAAACTCAGGAGTAAAGGACAAAGGGGAGAATGATATTGGGCAGTGGCCAGCAGGGTTGGCACAAAGCTCCTGCAGGATTCGAATACTGTTTAACAGAGGATTTTCTACTGTGGTAAGTGGAGTGGTGTGGGCGTGTGGAATACGTGTATTGGCACAAAACCAAGGAAAAGGAATAGACTGATAAAACCAGGCTGGGCCTCCAAAGCTCATCCACTCCCCTCGTCTCCTTCCGTGTAAGCTTGTACCCAAACACCCCCAGATAACTTTCATTTTCTTTAGAATCTTCACATAATGAGTTACCTTTTCTTACAAGTCCTTGAGTCAGAAAATTCCGTCTGACTTACTACCTTATCTTATCACTTAGAGCCAATATTTTGTGCCCCACCTTCCTATCTGGAAACTGAACAGTTGTCCCTTCCTTGTCACTCTTGCCTTTTTATCCCTCACACCTGGGGGTGCCTTCTGTCTAATCTCCCCAGCTCCAGAAGGGGTCCCGCAGCACTGCAGCCACTTGCCACAAGGCAGATCAATGCAAGGGAAGTTGCTCTTGTAATTGACTAGCCCCGTCTCCTGGGGAAGATGAGACGGTGGCTGGATAATAGTTTGAGATGAAAGGGAATTAACCCAGCTGGGGGCTGCCTATTGGCCTTGGAGGAAGCCAATTCCAGCAGCAGGTGCACTCCTGCATAAATGAGGGTCCTGACTCTGCTGATTAAGACATCAGAGCTCAGGGACCGGAACAGCACATGCATGATTCATTAGATGAGAATCCGGTGGTAAGGAATGTGAAAAGGCTGCCCTCCTCAGGCCTGATGTTTTGCTAGAACTGGCTGTATTCCCTCCAGACACCTGTGTCCTTTTTCCCTTCAGGGCCAGCGACCTGTCACCTTGATTGGCTTCAGCCTGGGAGCCAGAGTCATCTACTTCTGTCTGCAGGAGATGGCTCGGGAGAAAGGTGAGCATGGATTATTGTCACAGACGGAAACGCTTCACAAGCTTGTTCCCAGGGACAGAGGTTCTGGGCCAGGGACCATGAGCCTTGCAAAATGTGTTCCCAGTTCTTAGAAATAATAGTCAAAAGTTAAAAACGGTTTAAAAATCAAGAAAAATCATCATCAAACTTTGGGAAATGATTTTTTGTGCATACATTAGAGTAGGTGCAAGATGGACCGTCCTGTAATAATGGCACTGGCTTTTGTGTTCTAATGCACTTTCTCAAGTGGGAATGAAGGGGACAAGAAGTTCAAAATCAAGGTGTCGGCAGGCGCACGTTCCCTCTGAAGGCTCTAGGGGAGGATTTTTCCTGTCTCTTCCAACTTCTCGTGGCTGCCAGCAGTCCTTAGCATTCCTTGGCTTGTAGATACGTCATTCCAGTCTCTGCCTGTTGTCTTCTCTTCTCTCATAAGGACAGACAGAGTCTGGATTTAGGGCCCACTCATCCAGGGTGATCCCATCTCAAGATCATTTACTTAATTATATCCGCAAAGACCCTTTTACCAGATAAGGTCGCATTCACAGGTTCTGGGTGGACATATCTTCTGGGGGTTCACCATTCAACCACACACAGACACCTTTGGGAGTGTGTCATGCCTCCAGTGTCATCCTTTCTGTGCAAGGCAGTGAAAAGCTTGAGGGCCGCTGCTCCTGGACTTGGGTAGGTGAGGTCTCCAGGGAAGAGTGCTGGTTTTGGATAGATCTGTCAGCAGGGACTGCCTGTAGGAGGGGCTGGTTGGGAGAGTGAGTTGCCGAGCCTGGGGCACTTGGAGTGGTTCACTGCTCCTGGGAAATGGGCTCACCTCCTCTCAGTGGAAGGTAGCAGTGGCAGGACTCTGAAGGCAAGAGAAGGAACTCAGAGAGAAATTGTTGAACCTGGGAGTGGAGGGTGGATGGGAGAGAAGGCTTGGAGCTTAATATGATTTGGTTGTGCCCTCACCCAAATCTCATCTTGAATTGTGGCTCCCATAATCCCCACAGGTCGTGGGAAGGACCCAGTGGGAGGTAATTGAATCATGGGGGTGGGTTTTCCCCATGCTATTTCCACGATAGTGAATAAGTCTCACGAGATCTGATGGTTTTATAAAGGGCAGTTCCCCTGTACGCGTTCTCTTGCCTGCCATCATGTACGATGTGCCTTTGCTTCTCCTTTGCCTTCCACCATGATTGTTATTTGTTGCTGCAAAACAGCCTCTCCAAACACGGTGGCCAAAAGCAGCAATAACTGATCATTTCACACGATTCTATGAGTTGACAAGACCATTTGCCTTTCCTGCCTGGGCTTAGTCATATAGTTGTAGTCAGAGCTGGAACACCCAGGAGGTCCAAGTTGACCTCATTCATGTATCTGGCCATTGGTGCTGGTTGTCGGCCAATGCAGACTCCTCCCTGCTCTCCAAATCTACTTCTCCCAGGGAAGCCTTTGAAAAGTTGCCATCCTCTCTGCTGTCATCATTTCACTTCTTTCTTTGTCATCTTTCCCTCTCTGGCAGTAAACCATCTATCTGCCAGGCTCATTACCTAGAGAGATGTAGTCTTATTAATAGAACCGATTCTTCATTCAGAGGGCATGTCTCTGCCTCCAGTTAGCGTAAATGCTGTGTTAAGATCGTTAGTACAGCCAAGCCTTTAATTCCCCTGCCAAACAAATTGAATTAATTACCATGAACCATTTGGCTGTGGTAACTGGAAGTGAAGCTGACTATCAGCTGTCCCCAGAATGTGAGGCTGGAAACTGGAAAGAGGGAAGAGGGAGGCAGGTGGCCTCTTGGTGACAGGGCTGGTTAGTGTGACACTGGGAAGTTCCTGCACTACAGCCTTTTGGGGGATGGTTCCCCAAGCAACTTCCTTCCAGCATCTTTCCTGCTCGCTGCTCCCACCCCTGGATCCTCGTGGCCCGTGGGTGAGATTTTGGGTTTTGATATTAGGCAGACCTGGATTTGGCTCCTAGCTTTGCCACTCACTGGCTGTTGGACCTTGGGCTAGTCATTTAACCTCTCTGGGCCTCAGCTTCCTCAAAGGATATGAGCTTTGTACACTTATCTCAAAGGATCATGGGGCGATGACATAACGAATGTGAAAATTCCTGGCCCCAATTTGGGTACACTCAGTAAATGTCCTCTGAATTCCAACCTGAGGACCTACTGTGCACAAGGAACCGTGGTGAGTGTTGTGTAGATGTCAGAACTTGTCATTTTGTGTCCGCTCTCTAGCCCCACATTAGACGTGAACTCCAGGTAGGCAGGGTCTGCCTTGAGCCCCGCTGCCTCCCCAGTGCCCAGCACGGTGCCCAGTGCACTGTGAGTGGTCAGGAAGATGAAGGAGCTGGACTTTGGGCGAGGGAATCGGGCACGTGCTGCTGTGCCCATGAGCTAGTGCAGATCCACTGGGTGCCAGGCTGTGTTCCAAGCACTTGCAAGTATGATCACATTCCTTCCTCACTGCGGCCACAGGAGGGAGGTTCCACCAGTCTCCCTGCTTCAGATGAGAAAACTGAGGCTGAGAGGTGAAGCCACAAGAATCCTAAGTGCCAGAGCCAGGATTCAGGCCCAGGGAGTCTGGCCCTGGAGCCGTCACTCCTAACCACTATGCTGTATTTGGCAGACGGCAGCTGGACTAGGGCAGGGCATCCCAGAGGGTGGGCCAGCATGGGCAAAGGCGCGGCTCTCAGCGGTGTCTAGAAACGGTGGCATCTGGTGTCTCTGCAGCCCACGTAAGAGGCCCCCCAGGTGGGGTGGTGGGAAATGCTAGCAGGTCAGGGTGGGAGCCTGGCACTGTGCTAGGCTAAGGAGTTGGAAACAACTGATTCAATGCTGGGGAAAGATTGAGGTCTTTAAACTGTGGAGTGAATGAGTAACTGAGTGGATCCTGCCAAGGAGGACCTGGGGGCACTGGTGCTGGGCACCCTACAGTTCACACACATGCACACACACGCACACGCACACACACACACACCTGCACACATTCATACACGCATCTGCACACGCTCACACGGCAGCAACTCGGCAAACCCCAAGGGCCTCTAATGCCCCCGCCATTCTCTAGATCAGTGCGGACGTCCCAGCATGACTCACAGGGCCCCACTCATGATCTGGTTTCAGCACCTTCCCCCGCCTCTCTCTACCTCACACGTCGGCCTCCAGCAGACCAAGCTCTATTTCCATTGTTCCCTCTTGGTCCGTCCTCTCTGTCTCCTTTTCTAGATAATTCCTGCTCGTTTCTCAGGTCTCACTGTGTCTGGAAGCTTTCCCTCCAATAATAATGATAATAAAAGTAGTAGTAACTGCAGCAGCACACGCTTATGGAATACACTGCGTTTTCATGCACCAGACACAATTCTAAGCTCATCACATGTATTATTTCATGGAGTCCTTCCAACAGCTCTGTGAGGTGGGTACTATTATCACATCCATTTTACAGAGGAGGAAAGAGAAATGCAGAGTGTAGGGATTTGCCCGAATCACATGGCTAGGAGGTGGCAGAGCAGGTAGTCTGGCTGGAGATTGTGTGGTCTTTATCTTACGCTAGACTGTCTCTCCAAGCCACACTCCATTCTTCCCTGAACATCCTTCCCAGCGCTGGCCCGTCTCCCTGTTATACCTCCCTGCTTGCTCATCTGTCTTTCCAGTCCACCGGTAATTGTCACCTAGAGGTACACATCAGCACCACTTGGGCAATTCTTTTCCCCAAATATATATATGAGGCCCCTATATGGAAGGGATCAGGCACCCCTATTTTGGAAATAGCTCCCCTGGGCAATTCTGGTGTGCAGCCCGGCCCACACACAGGGTGAAGGTGAGCAGGGGCCCTGTTTCTCCTTCTTGTCACTGTATCCCTAGCCTATCACAGTGCCTGGCACATACTAGGTGCTTGATGGACACATAACCCATGAGCCAAGAAAAGGAATCGATTCTGTGTGTCAGGGGCAGTGCATGCCCTGCTCAGCCATGTGTGTCCCCAGTGCTTGGCACAGATGTAGACAAACATTTGAGGGTAGAAGGGAGTCCTTCTAACATGGGCACCACAGGTCTTCAATATTTTATTTAGAAAAAAAGATTTTTTTTTTGAGACGGAGTTTCGCTCTGTCACCCAGACTGGAGTGCAGTGGTGCCATCTCAGCTCACTGCAACCTCTGCCTCCCAGGTTCAAGCAATTCTCCTGCCTCAGCCTCCCAAGTAGCTGGGATTACAGGTGCCCGCCATGACACCCAGCTAATTTTTTGTATTTTTAGTAGAGTCGGGGTTTCACCGTGTTGGCCAGGCTGGTCCCAAACTCCTGACCTCAAGTGATCCACCCACCTCGGCCTCCTAAAGTGCTGGCGTTACAGGCGTGAACCACTGTGCCAGGCCTTGAAAACTTCTATGTTGACAGATGAGTAGGTAGTCAGCAAAAAAGAAAAAAAGAGAAGAAAGAAAGAAAAAAAGAAAACCTCTACATTTTAAAAGAAGAAGAAACTAGGATCCGAAGCCTTCCAAATGACAAGAATCTGATAGGAATCTGACTCCAAGATGAACCCGGTGGACAAAAGTGCAGCTGGCACTTTCCCCCTATAGTCACCTTCAGAAAAAAGAACTTGGGCCCAGAAAACTCTAAACACAGTCTTTATTTTTTTTAAAGACAGGATCTCCCTGTGTTGCCCAGGCTGGTCTCGAACTCCTGGTCTCAAGCAATCCTCCTGCCTCAGCTTCCCACAGCACTGGGGTTACAGGCATGAGCCACCATGCCCGGCCCCCACCATCTTTGTTATTAATCAGCCTGATAGTTTCCCTCCTTATTTCATAACATCCCATCCCTGCCTCATTCATCATCTAGACAGGAGGTGAGAAAGGATGCTGGTCATCCTCTGCCTTGACTTTGGTCAAGAACACGCTGAAGCCAGGTTCAGTGGCTCATGCCTGTAATCCCAACACTTTGGGAGGCTGAGGTGGGAGGATTGCTTGAGCCCAGGAATTCAAGACCAGCCTGGGCAACATAATTTGCCTCTACAAAAAATTTTAAAATTAGCCAGGCATGGTGGCACGTGCATGTAGCCCCACCTACTTGGGAGGCTGAGGCAGGAGGATCACTTGAGCCCAAGGGGTTGAAGATGCAGAGAGCCGTGATCGTGCCACCGCACTCCAGCCTGGGTGACAGAGCAAAAGCCACACTGAGAGGGGTCTGTCCCTTAGTTAGCCATAGCTTATTCCAAATGTGAGCAGCAGGTGTGCGCGCATTCACAGACATGTAGCCGGCTCTCTCTGTGGGACAGAAGGCAGCTCCTCCTGTGCAGGTGGGTGCACAGGCCCCGCTCGGTTTAAAACCCCCACTGCCCGTGCCAGCCTTCACAGCAACTCCAGGTGGAAGGGAGATCTCTCTGATGCAAGATCTCAAAGCCATTTATATCCCCAGTTTTCCTTTTTCTTTCCAGAGTGTAAGGGGACTCCTGATGGTTCATAGAAATGGGGAGTTGAAAACAAAAGATCACCCACTGCAGAGGGCAACAAAAACGTCCTGATCCCGAGAGCCAAGCACTCGAGTGTGACTTCCCTGCTTTGGGGACCTGAGGCCAAGGAAGCTGGTGGGGGCCAGAGCAGAGCCCTTCTCGCCAGACTCTGCTTTAACTCACCCCACAAAGCACAAAGCAGAACAAATCAAAACAGGGACATGGGGACATACTTGTGATCACAAAAATAGACGCACACTCGGGGCCTGGCCCAGCGCCAGGCGAGACGCGGCAAGATACAGGCCTCTGCCATCCCAGACGACGGGCCACAGGGCTCTTCTCCGCTGAGAAGCTGCCAGCTTAGTTGCTACAAGTATGTAAGCTCTGGAGTCAGGGCCTCTGGTTTGAATTCCAAACCCACCATGCACCCAGTCATGTAACCTCTCTGAACTCCACTTATGTGAGACATAGCCAATAATAGTATCTACAACAGGTTGTTAGGAGGATTACGTCATAGGCAATAATGCGTATAAATGCTGGCCTATAAAAGAACCCAGAAGTACTCACTGAGCATTGATAATTTCCTAGAAACTGTTAATAAATGGGAGTAGGCACATCATATTATAGCAATCCCTCCCCGATGGATGGCATGGACCCTGGACCTAGTTGAGGAATAATTGGCCTCCCACAGGGTCAGGGCCTCCAGTTTCCACTCCTTCCCATGGCCACAGCGCCTCCTACCTTCTTCCTCAACCATTCCCCTCCCAAGTCCTTGCCCTTGTATTACCAATGGGGCATCTTCACATCTCCAGAGGGTTGAGATTGTCAATGAATTCTTCACACTTTGCCCAGGGCTGCTGTTTCACATCTCATTCCTCCCAGCTGCACTGCCTGGTTTCAGGCAGCCCTGCTGTTTAACACCCAATTAATCTGCGCACTGAGAAGACCCTCTCCTAATTGCAGGATAGCTGTCATTATCTGAGTTAAGAGATGTAAAAGAGGAATTACCCTAATGCATTTGAATCCACTAATTGTTTTCTGGAGTCTCCTGAGAGCTAGTAACAAAATGGAGCAGTAAATCCTAGTCACCCAGAGCACATAATCCTTCCACCAGCCTCACCTCTCCACTGCCCCTAACAAAACTTGTCCTTCCTTCCCCCTCCCCAGAAAAAGCTTCCTGTAGAATTAACTGTCTTCACAGCTTCCTCTCCCTTTTGGGGTGATTCTGCAAACACCAGGGGTGGCTCCTCTAGGGATCGCCACCCTTCCCAAAGTGCCCCTTACAGCCTGGCCTGCTCTTCCCTCAAGCTCAGTGTGGTCAACTTCCTTTCAAATAAGTGTTGAGACTGCAAGCCCCTTGAGGGCAGGGATTGTGTCTGACTCACCTCTGTGCCTCCTGTACCTGGAATAATGCCAACAGAGAGTACATGCTCTGTAAGTAAATGGAACTTGAAGTTGAATGTTATCAGCATTCACAGTGTATCAGTCAGGACAGCCTAGGTTATGCTGCAGTGACAAACATCCCCAATATTGCAGAGGTGTGGTACAGCAAAGGTTCATTTCTCATTCATGGTGTCTGGGTACCCAGGGGAACTCTGGTTGTTGTAGATGCCCAGGTCGAAGGAGCTCCATATCAACGTATGGTTCCTCAGTAGGAGACAGAATGTGGTGACTTATGCACTGGCCCTTAAAGCACCTTCACCCATAAGTAACACGTGACTTTTACAAACATTTCATTGGCCAAAGCAAGGCATGGAGACATTCCTCACATGAAGGAGGGGCCAGTAAATGTCTTCCTACCATATGGTCAGAGACAGAGAGCTAGAACCATTTGGTAAACAGCATATAGCTTATTCCTTTTTTTCTCTCCATGCTAAACATTTTTACTGACATTATTTTGTTTAATTCTCACAAGAGCCCGTGAAGTAGGCACTATTTTTTGCTTGTGGTTTTTGTGTGTATGTGTATGGGTACATAGTAGGCAAATATATTTATGGGATTTGTGGGATACTTTGATACAGGCATGCAATGCATAATAATCACATCATGGGAAATGGGGTATCCATCCCCTCAAGCTTTTATCCTTTGTGTTATGAGCAATAAAATTATGCTCTTATTTATTTATTTATTTATTTATTTGAGACAGAGTCTCACCCTGTCACCCTAGCTGGAGTGCAGTGGTGCAATCTCGGCTCACTGCAACCTCCACCTCCCAGTTCAAGCGATTCTCATACCTCAGCCTCCCAAATAGCTGGGATTACAGATGCACACCACCACACCCAGCTAATTTTTGTATTTTTAGTAGAGAGGATTTCACCATGTTGGCCAGGCTGGTCTCAAACTCCTGACCTCAGGTGATCTTCCCCCCTCAGCCTCCCAAAGTGCTGGGATTACAGGTGTGAACCACCATGCCAGGGCTTTTTTAGTTATTTCTAAATGTACAGTGAAATTATTGGCTGGGCACTGTGGCTCACACCTATAATCCCAGCACTTTGGGAGGCCAAGGTGGGCAGATCACTTGAGGCCAGGAGTTTGAGACCAGCCTGAGCAACATGGCAAAACCCTGTCTCTACTAAAAATACAAAAATTAGCCAGGCGTGGTGGCACTCCTGTATTCCCCGCTACTTAGGAGGCGGAGGCGTGAGAATCGCTTGAACCTAGGAGGCAGAGGTTGCAGTGAGCCGAGATTGGGCCACTGTACTCCAGCCTGGGTGACACAGCAAGATTCTGTCTCAAAAAAACAAAATTAGTATTGACTGTAGTCACCTGTTGTGCTATCAAATACTAGGTCTTATTCATGCTTTGTAACTACTTCTTGTACCTAGTAACTATCCCCACAGCTTATTCTATATCCACTATGGGGCCCTCATGGTTCCCTAAGGATACCACTAAATGGCAGCTTCTATCTCCTGAACACATATTAGAACTTCACGGTCAATTAGCAGACAGAAGGCCATAGCTGGATTCTGGCCTCTGTAATTAATCCTCAGCTAAGATCTCAGCCAAGGCACCATTCTCACTGACGCTGTCTCCTTATCTGCAAAACAAGGACATTCCTCTCTTCCCCTACTTCCCCTCGCATTACTGCTGGAGGCTAGAAGTATATCTTGATGGAAAGGCAGAGTGGGGCAGGCTCTGAGGGTGCTGGGGTGAGAACCCCAGTGTTGGATGGTGCCTGGGAGCCCAGGAGCTTTGCCCAGGGGCCTTCACGCAGACAGAGGTAGGAATGGCACCCAGCATGTTTCCCAGCAAAGCAACAGAGCCAAGGCCAGTACAGAGCCCTGGATCCAGCCAGGCAGGGAGCAGGGCCCAGGCAGATCTGCGCCAAAGCTCTGGGCTCCTTGACAGCAATTGGCCTCAGACCTTGCCCAGTGCCCAGAAAGTCAGAGGAGATGACCTGGTGAAAATGCCTTGAAACTCAGAGCTGCCCGTAAATGGGAATGACATAATAATATTAGTTATAGCAATAGTAGCGTAGCAATAGCCACCATCTATGAAGGCCTAGCTCTCCACCCAGTTTTTGCACAGTTTTATGTACATTCTCTTCCATCCTCACAAACACCCCATGGGGCCAGTAGTTCTGCCTGCAGTTTCAGATGAGGAGAGTGGATTTAGAGAAAGGTGGAGTAGCTCGCCCTAGAATGAGGATTTTGACATCTTTTTCCAACTCCAGAGCTCCTACTTAAAACCTTTTATTTTAGGTTCCGGGGTACATGTGCAGGCTTCTTATGTAGGTAAACTCGTGTCATTGGGGTTTGTTGTGCAGATTATTTCATCACCCAGCTACTAAGCCTAGTACAATAGTTACTATTTCTGATCCTTTCCCTCCTCTCATCCTCCACCTTCAAGTAAGCACCAGTGTCTGTTGTTCCCCTCTTTGTGTTTATGAGTTCTCATCATTTAGCTCCCACTTATAAATGAGAACGTGCGGTATTTGGTTTTCTGTACCTGCATTAGTTTGCTAAGGATAATGGCTTCCGGTTCCTTCCATGTTTCTGCAGAGGGCATGATCTCATTCATTTTTATGACTGCGTCGTATTCCATGGTATATTTGCACCACATTTTCTTTATCCAGTCTACCATTGATGGGCATTTAGGCTGATTCCATATCTTTGCTATTGTGAATAGTGCTGCAGTGAACATACAGATGTATGTATCTTTATAACGATTTATCTTCCTTTGGCTATATACCGTTTAATGGGATTAGTGGGTTGAATGGTAGTTCTATTTTTAGCAGAACTCCTATTTTTATCTTACTATATTTCAGCCCGTCCTGGTTGGATGTTTTCAATCAAAGCAATATACCATATGAGACCTTTTAAAGAGAGAATCATTCAAAATCAAATTCACTCCACTAGCTCATATTTGTTAAGCACCTGCTGTGTGCTAAGCACTAGACTAGGCTTTAGGGAGTTGACAGCTAATAGATATAGCACCAACCTCACAGAGCTTATGTTGAAGAAATTACCCTCCCAAAGACATGAGTTGGGGTCTTGCAGAGTGGTGTGGGGATCAGCAGTGGTGTGTATCAGTCATCCCGTGGAGCACCTGGCACATAGTAGGTGCTTGGTAAAGGGAGCTCTTACTGCTCTTTCATGCCAGGTTCAAGGGCAGCCCCCTGGGTGGCGCTGACATCCCTTTGTCTGCACGTCCTGTCCTAACATGGAGACCATCTCTACCACTCCAAACCCGAGAGCACTTGGCTTAGGAAACAGAAGGAGTCTCAGAAGCCGGCCCACCAGGACATAGAGGCAGATGCTCAGCAAGCCTCCCAGCCTCCTCTGCTCCTCCCACGCCTCCAGGCAGGCAGTTTGGGTTTGCAGAAACCCATCTGGGGCTGAACCCAGCTCTACCATGCGTCATCCTAGAGATCTGTAAGGCATCTGAGGAGATTTTCCCAACTGTTATTCAGATTCTCAGAGCAGTCCCGCCACATGTTCAGATGTGCCCCGCAGGAGGGGGAAGGGCTGATCTCCCGTGGGAATCCCTGGCCTTCTGGATGAGTATTTTAAATGCATCATGTAGCTGAGGAATCTTCTCTTCAGACACAAACAGGCCCAAATTCAACTGGCATTTACTGAGATCCCTACTACCTGCTTGTAAGATCAACTGATTCCTTATCTTCATCCTCCTCCTCCTCTGGCCAGCTCAAAATTATTGGTTTCTGCAAACCCAGACCGCCTGCGTGGAGGCGTCGGAGAAGCAGAGGAGGCTGGGAGCCTTGCTGAGCACTTACTCTGTGCCAGGAACAGTTAAACACTTCACATGCCTTATTTAATCCTCGCAATAATCCTCTGAGGTTTTAATTATCCCCATTTTACAGATGAGGAAACTAAGGCTTACAGAGGTGAAATAACTAGTGCATGGTTACAGGACTAGCATGATGAAGCTGGAATGTGGAACTACAGTGGCTGACCTGTGTTCTTTTTTTTTTTTTTTTTTTTTAAGACAGAGTCTCGCTCTGTCCGCTAAGCTAGAGTGCAGTGGCGCGACCTCAGCTCACTGCAACCTCCCAGGTTTAAGCTCAGAGCTGGAAGGTGGCCGAGCCGGGCGTCACACCCAGGGCCATCACCCACACCTGGGTCACGGCACTGTGTCCAGCTGCCTCCCTGCTTCCTCTCGGTGCTTTGCCCATCTTTCTTTCCCAGCTCACCACGTTGGGTTACGATGCATCTGCCCGCAGGTCTCTCTCTCCTGCTAGAATGTGGCTGATGCTTAAAGGGAAAACACACACTCACGATCACCAGGCACTGTCTGTTTTGTCCCCTCTGTGTCACCAGCTCCTGGCTCAGGCCTTGGCATGTAGACACTCATGAGGGACACAAAGGCAGCCATGAAGTTTGCTGTGAGGGCTGCTTGCAGGGGACCAAGCTTGAGGCCTCTGGGTGCGGCAAGGCTCGAACTGCCTTGGCATAGTGGACTCCTCGGCCCCCAAGGCCTGGGCCAGCTGGTTGATCTATTGCCCAAACTTCCCAGTGACTGCGCTGTGCTCAGCCCGCTCCATTCCAGACTGTCCATCAGGCTTGATCGGCTGGCACACACACACAGCCTGGGCAACGACTCTGCCCACTCAAAACCAAGACAAAACATGCACCTGCCAAATGATTGTGCCTTTGGGCAGGAAACCAGCATAGTTAGAATTCCTACCAATGAACAGTCCCCCTCTAGCAACAGTCCAAGTCCCAGCCTAGGGCATGAATTTGCTTTGGGAGTGACTGACCCCCTTCCCAAGGGTATTTCTGACCCCAGCGTGTGCCAAGGGCAGGGAGGTGGTACCTGCTGCCAGGAACGGCCAGCATCTGAGCACTCACTATGGGACCCTGGGCCCTGATCACAGTGGGGCATTCATCTTTTCTATATTTTTGCTTTTAAAAGTCTTTGAAAAATTAAGTAGTTGGAAAGCAAATTCAATTCCAACTGACTCGTAGTAGCTGGCTGAGCCAAGAAATGGCCATAGGAAATCAATTGCTGCTTCAGGTTATTTATGCATTTATTCTCCTCTGCATTCAAAAGGCTTTGAAGGGAATTAATTCAACATATTGCATATTGCCTGCTCCCCGTGGGCCTGTCCGTGCAGTTAGTTGACAAGACACCCTGAGCTGAGCCAGCCTGCCTGCAGGTGTCTTCATTCAGCACCGTAGAGCCTGCAGGACCTGCTTCACTCTGGGCACTTGGGTCCATTAGTCAATCCTGGCTCCCCCATCCCTTTGCCACCTGTAAGTGGGCTCTATTTGATCACTTTTCCTAGTGTCTTCAAGATGCAAGGATCATTGTAACCAGCTGAGAATGATATGAAAGAAGGAGCACTCATGCCTGTAATCCCAGCACTTTGGGAGGCCGAGGCAGGTGGATCACGAGGTCAGGAGATTGAGACCATCCTGGCCAACATGGTGAAACCCGTCTCTACTAAAAATACAAAAATTAGCTGGGCGTTGTGGTGTGCGCCTGTAGTCCCAGCTACTCAGGAGGCTGAGGCAGGAAAATTGCTTGAACCTGGGAGGCCGAGGTTACAGTGAGCAGAGATCGTGCCACTGCACTCCAGCCTGGGTGACAGAGCAAGACTCCATCTCAAAAAGAAAAACAAAAGAAGGAGCACTGGACTTAGAGTCTAGAAACATTAGTTCAAACCCAGACTCTACTAGTTACTATCTGGGTGCCCTTGGGCAAGTCACTTCACCTCTCTGGGCTTCAGACTAATTAGTAAAATTGGGATATTGATCTCTCTGGGGGTTATTCTAGGATTTAATAACTACCATTTATTGAACACCTACTATATGCCAAGTGATATGCTAAAGGCTTTGCCTGTTTTCCCTCATCTAATATACAAACAACTCTAAGATATAGTTATTGATTTTCCCATTTTTCCTATAAGGAGATTGATGGCAGGGACTGTGTCCATTTCATTCTCCCCTCTGTCATCGGCACCTAGCATGGGACTTGGCACAGCAAAGAGCTGCAGCAATTTACAAATAGTGAACCTGGGTTCAACTCCAGCCTGTCCGACCACAAAGCTGGCCGTTTTATATGGTGGATGTAACAGCACAATGCTTGGCACATAGTAGACTCCCAATAAGTAAGTGTTCCTTTCTTATTCTCCGTTAGTTTATCCAAATGGATTTTTCCAGGGCTGTAGTACTCACTGCCTCTGAGCTCACTAATGTAGCAGTAACGTCTTTAGGCCAACTGGCAGCTCTCAGGGGAGTGAATTACAGAAGTGGGATTCATTTAATCTCTGCTTTAATCTAAACTAAAGGCCGACCAGCCCCCAGGCTCTTTCCAAGACTCTTAGCCTGCCGACTCCCTTTCAAAGGCATTTGCTTCCCTCTGGGGATGCAGGCACCCTTGACCTTAGCACCCGCTTTGATGAGCACCGGGGTACTTGGAAGTTGGAACTAGGTGGCGAGTCTCAAGTTGGATTTTTGTTTGAGTGGTTTTATGTTGCGTGTATTTAGCAGTTGCTTCATGGGATTGTTGTTGTACCTGGATCTCAGCCTCAGGGAGCAATGGGAAGCATGATTTTTAGTTGGTGCCGCCGCGTTCCTCGGCAGAAATTTGATAGAGCACACCTGCTCCTCTCCAAAATAAGAAACACACCAGGGAGCTGTTATATATTGAGCACCTACTATGTGCCAGACTGGAACAGAGTCCATCGCATTCTTCTTCCCAGTCACCTTGGAAGGTGTGGGCATTATTACACTGGCAAACAGGTGTTGCATTTTCTCTCTCTCTCTCTCTCTTTTTTTAAGAGACAGTCTCATTCTGTCACCCAGGCTGGAGTGCAGTAGCACCATCATAGCTCACTGCAGTCTCAGACTCCTGGGCTCAAATGCCTCCCACTGCAGCCTCCCAAATAACTGGGAATACAGGCACATGCCACCACACGTGGCTAATTTTTAAATTTTTTGTGGAAAAAGGGCCTCACTGTGTTGCCCAGGCTAGTCTCAAACTCTTGGCCTCAAGCAATCCTCCCACCTCGACCTCCCAAAGTGCTGGGATAAGACACTGCGCATGGCTTCATTTTCCATTTTTATTTTCATTAATTAATTTATTTATTTATTTTGAGACGGAGTCTCACTCTGTTGCCCAGGCTGGAGTGCAGTGGTGCGATCTTGGCTTACTGCAACCTCCGCCTCCTGAGTTCAAGCGATTCTCCTGCCTCAGCCTCCCAAGTAGCTGGGATTACAGGTGCCCACCACCATGCCCAGTTAATTTTTTTGTATTTTTAGTAGAGATGGGGTTTCACCATGTTGGCCAGGCTGGTCTCGAACTCCTGGCCTCAGGTGATCCACCCACCTCGGCCTCCCAATGTGCTGGGATCATAGCTTGAGCCACCGTGCCCGGCCCTGGATTCCTCTTTTCTCGCCCACTCGGCTTCCTTGAGGCTGGCGGCTCCAGCGTGGATGCCCAGGGACCGGGCCTCCGTGGATACCTGTTGAACTCACCAAGAGAAGGATGAAGTACCATTTTCAGGTCGGGCCCTTTGCAAGTGGTGTCTCCTGCATCTGCACAGCCACACTGGAGGGAGGACACCAGAACGGTGCCTGTTTCTCGAGAGAGCAGGTGCAGGGAGCCCAGGAGATTTGTTCATGGTCACACAGCTTATAAGTGATGGAGCCAAGGGAGGGCCACTTACCTGTCTGACACCCACACCAGGGTTCTTTCTACTGACCCTTTATCTGTCCCTTTAATTAAAAAAAACAAAACAAAACAAAAAAAATTGGCCAGGCGCGGTGGCTCACTCCTATAATCCCAGCACTTTGGGAGGCCAAGGAAGGCGGATCACGAGGTCAGGAGTTCAAGGCCAGCCTGGCCGACATAGTGAAACCCCATCTCTACTAAAAATGCAAAAAAAAAAAAAAAAAAGAAAAAAGAAAAAAGAAAAAAAATAGCTGGGAGTGGTGGCAGGCACCTGTAATCCCAGCTACTGAGGAGACTGAGGCAGGAGAATCGCTTGAACCTGGGAGCGGAAGTTGCAGTGAGCGGAGATTGTGCCACTGTACTCCAGCCTGGACAAGAGTGCAAGACTCCATCTCGAAAATAATAGTAATAATAAAAATAAAATAGAGGTCTCACTATGTTGCCCAGGCTGGTCTCAAACTCCTGGGCTCAAGCAATCCTCCCGCCTTGGCCTCCCATAATGCTTGGCCTCCCATAATGCTGTGATTCCAGGCATGATCCAGTGCACCCGGTCTGTCCCTTTAATTCTAGTTGAGGGTTTACCCAAATGGCCCTGCCCTCCAGGCAGGGCCAAGCCCAGAGTCCCACACTCATGGCTCCATCTCAGGGACTCCAGGGAGGGGCGAGCGCTCTAGGATGTGATCAGACCCCACTCCCAGGGCGCTCCCTCCCTCTGTAATGGGAATGGCACTGTAGGAAGCTCTTGAGGTAGGGTCCTGCCCTGGAGATGCCCAGAGCTTACGTGGTCACCACAGCACCACCTGGTGGCAGCTCTCTGGTGTGCACACTTCACAGAGGAAAAGGCCACTTCACGGCCACTTCTGTAGCCATCCCTCCTCCAGTCCCAGCTCAGGGGGAGTGTCTAGAGGGTGCTTGCTGGGGAGTTACTGACTGCCTTTCCTTGAGGGCTTGTGTAGAACTTGGCAGCTGCTCCTATATCCTGAGAAATTTTCATGTCGTTATATTCTTCTTGTTTTCATTTGACTTGATAAGCATTTATTAGGCACCAAATATACAAAGAGGGGAAGGAACTAATATTTATCAGATACTCGCTGTGACAGGTGATTCTAGACATCATCTCACAGAACCTTCCCAATGAAAACCAGTCTCGAAAACAATTGTTTTTAATTAGCCATGCCTGGTAACCTGTGCCTGTAATCCCAGCAACTTGGGAGGCTGAGGTGAATCACTTGAGCCCAGGAGTTCAAGGCTGCAGTGAGCTATGATTGTGCCACTGTACTCCAGCCTGGGTTATACAGTGAGACCCTGTCTCTAACAAGAATAAATAAATAAATAATTTGTTTTGAGACAGTCTCATTCTGTCACCCAGGATGGAGTACAGTGACACGAACACCACCCTCTGCAGCCTTGACACCCTCTGGGCTGAAGTGATCCCACCTCAGCACCCCCAAGTAGCTGGGACTATAGGTGTGCCTGGCTAATTTTCAAATTATTTTTGTAGAGGTGGGGACTTCCTACGTTGCCCAGGCTGGTCTCACGCTCCTGGCTCAAGTGATCCTGCCACCTCGGCCTCCAAAAGTGCTGGGGTTACATGCGTGAGCCACTGCACCTGGCCATATTTTTTATATTTATTTATTTATTTATTTATTTTGAGATGAAGTTTCACTCTTGTCACCCAGGCTGGAGTGCAGTGGCGCAATCTGGGCTTACTGCAACCTCCACCTCCTGGGTTCAAGCGATTCTCCTCCCTCAGCTTCTTGAGTAACTGAGATTACAGGTGCCCACCACCACGCCCAGCTAATTTTTGTATTTTTAGTAGAGACGGGGTTTCACCATGTTGGCCAGGCTGGTCCCGAACTCCTGGCCTCAGGTGACCCGCTCGCCTCGGCCGCCCAAAGTGGTGCGATTACAGGCGTGAGCCACCACGCCCGGCCTAAATGATTTTTTAAAAGAGAAAACTGCTCTGGAGAAAATAGTTTCTCAATCTAGGCCACACAGATTCCTATATATGAGCAGCTGTAAAGATGAGTTTTCGATCCAGTCTTATAAAACCACCATGAAGAAAGGTTACAGAAAAAATCAGAATTAGACCGTTAGTGCCCAGCAGAATGGTCTGAAGAAGCCCCCCCCACCCCCTAAGTATGTTACAGTTTTTAAAGACATAAATTTAAACTTTGAAAATAAGTGGAAGGAACAAGACATTGAAAAAAAAGAATAGGGAGATCTGAGAATAAATCAAATGTAACTTCTAGAAATAAAAAAATAGGGCCATTACAATGAATACTGGATAAATTAAAGTGGTTTAGACAAAACTAAAGAGAAAAATAATGAACTGGCTGGGTGTGGTGGCTCACACCTGTAATCCCAGCACTTTGGGAGGCCAAGGCAGGTGGATCAGTTGAGGCAGGAGTGTGAGACCACCCTGGCCAACATGGTGAAAACCCGTTTCTACTAAAAATACAAAAATTAATTGGATGTGGTGGTGCACGCCTGTAATCCCAGCTACTTGAGAGGCTGAGGCACAAGAGTCCCTTGAACCTGGGAGGTAGAGGTTGCAGTGAGCTGAGATCACACCACTGCACTCCAGTCTGGGTGACAGAGAGAGACTCTGTCTCAAAAATAATAATAATAATAATAAACTGGAAGATTGATTTGAAGAAATTAACCATAATGCATCATGGAGAGATAAAGAGATGGAAAATAGGAAAGAAATTAAGGTTTGACATTTGCTTATAGAAATCCCCAAGACAAAGAGAATAGGGAAGAGAGATAATTTATTGGCTGAGAATTTTCCAGAATTAATATCTGAGCTTCAAGGAGCATGGTTTTTTGTTTGTTGTTGTTGTTGTTGATTTTTTTTTTTTTTTTTTTTTTTGAGACAGAGTCTGGCTCCGTCGCCCAGGCCGGAGTGCAGTGGCGCGATCTCGGCTCACTGCAAGCTCCGCCTCCCGGGTTCACGCCATTCTCCTGCCTCAGCCTCCCCAGTAGCTGGGACTACAGGCACCCGCCACTACGCCCAGCTAATTTTTTTTTGTGTGTGTGTATTTTTTCTTTAGTAGAGATGGGGTTTCACCATGTTAGCCAGGATGGTCTCAATCTCCTGACCTCGTGATCCGCCCACCTCAGCCTCCCAAAGTGCTGGGATTACAGGCGTGAGCCACCGCGCCCGGCCTGTTGTTGATATTTTTTTAGAGACAGGATCTCACTCTGTCATCTAGGCTGGAGTGCAGTGGCACAATCATAGCTCACCACAGCCTTGAACTCCTGGGCTCAAGCCATCCTCCTGCCTCAACCTCCTGAGTAGCTGGGACCACAGGTGCACACCACCATGCCCACCTTGATCTTGCCTAAAGGATTCTACCTGGGCTCACTCCTCCAGTTCTTTATGTGGATCCTGCCTTAGCCCAGGACTCCCAAAACCACATCCCCAAAAGCCAGCCACTTGCCAACAGCCTGGCATCATTCCCAGTGTTTTCCCCACCCCTTCCCCTTCTTCCTGGGTGAGAATTTGAAGAAAGATTCATCCTGAACTAGTGTCTTCAGGGATTTAACCCGTTGTCCATTACACGTGAGCTATCAGTATGTTGCAGTGTTTCAGACATATTGTGTACATCTGTGGTAGACTGATGGCAAAAAATGGCCGTAATTCCCACCCCTGCCTGTATCCACACACTTTACAATGTGACCTTGAAACCCCTCCCATCAAGAAGTATCTGTTTTCCCACCCCTTGAATCTGGGCTGGCCTTGTGACTTGCATTGGCCCATAGAAGGCACAGGAAATAACATCATGCCATTTTCAAACCTAGGCCTCAGAAGGCCTTGCACATGAATTCCACTCTCTCCTAGAACCTAACCATAAGAATGGGTCCAGGTTAGCTCTTGGGGGGATGAGAGACCCCACCAAGCAAAGCTGGCTTATCCCAGCCAGAGTCAGCCTAGCTGCCAGCTGGCTGCAGACACATGAGTGCGCCCAGTGGGATCAGCCATGCCTGGATGATTTCAGCAGAACTGCCTGGCCAATTTGTAGGCTCATGGGAAATAATCACTGATTATTTTAAGCCACTGAGTTCTGGGATGGTTTGTCACACGCCAGTAGCTAACTGATAGAAGACATATGGCCTTCTACGTCCCTGTGTCACATTTTGATAATTCTTGCAATATTTCAAACCTTTTCACTATTACATGTGCTCACTTTGAGCCTCTGTGACACATTTGGTAATTCTCACAATATTTCAAGCCTTTTCTATTTTTTTTTTTTTTTTTTTGAGATGGAGTCTCGCTCTGTTGCCCAGGCTGGAGTGCAGTGGCATGGTCGCAGCTCAATGCAACCTCTGCCTCCCAGGTTCAAGCGATTCTCCTGCCTCAGCCTCCTGAGTAGCTGGGATTACAGGCACCTGCCACCAAGCCTAGCTAATTTTTTGTGTTTTTAGTAGAGATGGGGTTTCACCATGTTGGCCAGGCTGGTCTCAAACTCCTGACCTCATGATCCACCTGCCTCAGCCTCCCAAAGTGCTGGGATTACGGGTGTGAGCCACCGCACCCAGCCAAGCCTTTTCATTATTATTGTATCTGTTATGGTGATCAGTGATGTTTGATGTTCCTATTGTAATTGTTTTGGGGCACCACAAACATTGTCCATATAAGACGGTGAACTTAGTAAATGTTGTGTGTGTTCTGATACTCCATCAACTGACTGTTCCCCACCTCTCTCCCTCTCCTCCAGCCCTCCTACTCCCTGAGACACAACAACATTGAAATTAGGCCAATTAATAGCCCTACACGATGGATGGCTGGGCCCAGTGGCTCATGCCTGTAATCCCAGCGCTTTGGGATGCAGAGATGGGAGGATTACTTGAGCCAAGGAGTGCGAGACCAGCCTGGGCCACATGGTGAAACCCTGTCTCTACCAAAAAACTTACTTACTGTGTGACCTTGGATAAATTACTTGGCATGCCTCAGGCTAGGCTTCCCATCATTAAATGGAAGTGGTCATGCTTACCTCCTAGGATTGTTGTGAAGAGTAAAGGAAATTAATTGATGTATGAAGCACTTAGTCCTGAGCCTACCCTGAAATAAACTGAGATGATGATGATAAAGACGAGGAAGAGGAGGACGAGGATTAAGAAATGGAATTCCAGCTGGGTGCGATGGAATCCCAGCACTTTGGGAGGCTGAGGCAGGAAGATTGCTTGAGCTCAGGAGTTCAATACCCACCTGGGCAACATAGTGAGATCCCATCTCTACTAAAAATAAAAAAAAAAAAAAAAATGGGGGCATGGTAACACACACCTGTAGTCCCAGTTTCTTGGGACGCTGAGGCAGGAGGATGGCTTGAGCCTGGGAGGTTGAGGCTGCAGTGAGCTATGATCACACCACTTGCACTCCAGCCTGGGCAACAGAGCAAGACCCGGTCTCAAAATATAAAAAATAAAATAAATTTAAAAAAAATAGAATTCCAGGCTGGGCATGGTGGATCACACCTGTAATCCTAGCACCTTGGGAGGCCAAGGCGGGTGGATCACCTGAGGTCGAGAGTTCAAGTCCAGCCTGACCAACATGGAGAAACCCCGTCTCTACTAAAAATACAAAATTAACCAGGCGTGATGGCGCATGCCTGTAATCCTAGCTACTTGGGAGGCTGAGGCAGGAGAATCGCTTGATCCTGGGAGGCAGAGGTTGCAGTGAACCGAGATCATGCCATTGCACTTCAGCCTGGGCAACAAGAGCGAAACTCTGTCTAAAAAAAAAAAAGAAAAAAGAAAAAAAATAGAATTCCAGAGCTTTTTTTTTATATATAAAAAACAAACAAACAAAAAACAGAAAAAAAAAAAACCCATGCAGCACAATCTCCGATTTCATTCCCTGCCCCGTGAAGTTAGGCCAACATTATTGCCCATGATGTTTGCAAGATAAAACCAAAGCAAAAGAGTTCGTCCATGTGCTCACAAAGATACATTTAAACATCCTGACCCTTGAGTCCCCAAATTCTTACTTGGCTGAAAATTATGTCTGGGCTGTCACTAGATACCAGCTGAAATGCAGAACAGACTGTCACTCGGTCAGCTGGCTCTTTCATCTCCATGATAGCAGACAGCAGACACTACATTTGATGTGATTTATTTCCCTTCCATGGATTGTATCCACAAGTTGCTTTATTCTCAGACAAACCCGGCTTTAGTCCCCCTGGGGCGGGGGGGGAGGGGAGAAGGAGGGGAGGTCAGGCAGTGCAGATTAATTTTTAGGGTCCTCCCCCCTCGGGATGTTAGTAATAGCCTTATCACTTTGCATGACCAAATAAAAGAGATGGGAATCAAAGAGGAGAGATGAAGGCTTAGTTATTCCATTAAAGAATTCATCCCAAATCCTGGTATATGTCCAAACAGGCTCATTTAAGCAATTCTTTCCAGTGTGAACCTCATTCCACTGCGGGGCTTGGGGGTAAAGTCAAAGCCGCCCTTTCTCCTTTCTTGGTCCCCGTCCCTTCTGTGGCCTCTCTCTGTGTGTCTGTCATGCGCACGTGTGTATCTTTGGAATGGATTTCATTTGTGTTAGTGCAGTTCACAGTGTTTCCTTCAAGGTCTTTTTACTGGACCCGCAGTCAGGAGATAAGTTCCTCCTTGGTTTCCTACCTTATCACTCGCTGCACACACAAACCCCCACCAGGAGGGAGAAAATCCTTCTTTTCTGCTTCTTGAACTTGTGATTCTTTGGTCTTTGCAGCCCAGAAGAATCTCATTATTGACAGCATGACAGGCATGTAGGAGTGAGTGGTGCTGCCTTCCCAGCTGTTTGATGAGATTTCTGAGTGGCAGCTAAAGGAGCCGGCCCTGGGATAACAGAAAGCTCTGCGAGGGTTTGCCTCACTTTAAGGAAGCTCACTATGTGGAAAGGGGGAAATGACAAAGGTGAAGCTGGGACCTTCACCTGATTCCCACTGGCAAAGGCCCCACACTGTCCGAAAGTGTTCTCTGTGGGGCCTTTTGGAAGGGCTGGCCCCACTTGGTGCATTTTAAGAATGTTTAGTTTCACAAAAAACTTAATTTAAACACAATTTTTGAGACCAAGTCTATCGTGTGAGCTGAAGTTTGCTACTGTGACGAAGCTGTCCATTCTCGGCTCTTGGGTTTTTTAATTTTTATTTATTTTTTTTGAAAAGCTAAGATAATTTCTAGACTTCTAGGGGTACCAAGTGGTAAAGCGCTGTCTCTGGAGTCCAGTGTGAGCTGCTGAAAACACGACAAGAGCAATTCACAAGATAGAAACTGAATTATCTAAATTCTGGGGGTCTTTGACCTTTGAACTTTCTTTTTCCTCTTCTGAGGATGTTGTCTGGAAGCATTCAGAATGGTTCAGCATGTGACAGTACCATCATAGGCTTCCCTACAATAGCCTCTAACAAAACTAGGCTGTCCCGTACCCCCAGAGTAGAATTGTTTACCCTTATACAAGTGATATGGTTTGGCTGTGTGTCCCCACCCAAATCTCATGTGGCATTGTAATCCCCCTGTGTTGAAGGAGAGGCCTGGTGGGAGGTGATTGGTGATTGGATTATAGTGACAGATTTCCTCATGCTGTTCTCATGATAGTGAGTTCTCACGAGATCTGATTGCTTAAAGGTGTGTCACACTTCCCCTTCACTCTCTCTTCTGCTCTACCATGGGAAGACAAGCTTGCTTCCCCTTCACCTTCCGCCGTGATTGTAAGTTTCCTGAGGCCTCCCAGTCATGCTTCCTGTTAAGCCTGTGGAACTGTGAGTCAAATAAACCTCTTTTCTTCATAAATTACCCAGTCTCAGGTAGGTCTTTCTAGCAGTGTGAAAATGGACTAATACAACCGAGAAGGCTGGGCATGCACTAAACCTGCATGTGGCATGTGCCCAGGCAGACTTTGAGGGGTTATATATTTTTTGAGATAGAGTCTCGCTCTCGTTGCCCAGGCTCGAGTTCAGTGGTGCGATCTCGGCTCGCTGCAACCTCCGCCTCCCAGGTTCAAGTGATTCTCCTGCCTCAGCCTCCCAAGAAGCTGGGATTACAGGCATGCGCCACCACCCCAGGATAATGTTTGTGTTTTTAGTAGAGACTGGGTTTTGCCATGTTGGCCAGACTGATCTCAAACTGCTGGCCTCAAGCAATCCTCCCACGTTGGCCTCCCAAAGTGCTGGGAATACAGGTGTGAGTCACTGTGCCCAGCTGCCAGACTCTAAATAATCAGATCTTTCATGAACTAATAGACTGAGATCTCACCCATCACCAAGAGGACGGCACCAAGCCGTTTATGAAGGATCCACCCCCATGACCCAAACAGCTCCCACCAGGCCCCGCATCACATTTCAGCATGAAATCTGGAGGGGACAAACATCCAAACCATTTCAAAGAGGGAACAGCAAGGCCAGTGTGGCTGGAGCACAGAGAATGAAGGGAAGGTCAGGCGGGGCTTCGAGGCCATTGCAATGACTTTAACTTTGACTCCATGAGAGATGGGTCCGCTAGGAGGTTTTTAAGCACAAAGGTGACATGATCTGACTTTACTGTAGTATAATTTATGTACCACAAGACCCACCCATTTTAAATGCACAATTTAATGATTTTTAGGAAATATATAGAGCTGTGCAATCATCACCAAATCCAATTTTAGAACATTTCCATCAACCTAAAAAGACATCTCATGCCTATGACTTACAATGTAAAGGGATCAGCTGGGCTCCTGTGTTAAAAATAGCAATAAGAGGTAGAAGCAAAGAAAGTGTTGGAAGGAAACATTGTTTTCATGGCACATGTGAATGACAATTAAGTTCTAAGAGCTGAGGGGTAAAGACATGACTGATGAAGCTTTTCCAACTACTGCAGGTTTGGAACTGCCTTAATGCCAAAGTTATAATAGGATGAAAGGCCTTCAGCTCTCACAGTAAAAATAGGATATTAATAGCGAGAACTGTTTAAAAATGAGAAGTGCAAGCATAAACGCTCTACATGTCTATGACTCGACTCCTGAACTTGAAGTTAATCCCTGCCCTCTTTTACATAAAAAGTCTGAACATTTCTAAAGCTATATAGGGCTCTCTTAATGCCTTGAAAATTTACAAGAAGAAAAGCTGATGGTAGCAGTAGGAATAAATCCCAAACATGTTTCAGCAAACACTCATTGTCCCTGCAGTAAAAGGGCAGTGAGGTCTTCTCATATCCATTATTATTGAAATGTTTAAATCCCAGTTTCTTTTGTCAGTCTTGAAAACTGGGGGCATTCTACACTGAATCCACATGATGATCTGAAGGATTTTCTGTCCCTGTGGAAGGGACTTGCTTGACACTACAAGTGGTACCTGGGCCAGATGCGGTGGCTCACTCCTGTAAATCCCAGCACTTTAGGAGGCTAAGGTGGGAGGATTACCTGAGTCCAGGAGTTTGAGACCAGCCTGGGCAACATAGCAAGACCTCATCTCTACTAAAATTTAAAAAATCAGCCAGGTGTGATGATGACAGACACCTATAGTCCCAGCTACTTGGGAGGCAGAGGCAGGAGAATCACTTGAGCCTGTGAGGTCGAGGCTGCAGTGAGCCACAATTGCGCCACAGCACTCCCGCCTGGGCAACAGAGGGAGACCCTGTCTCAAAAAAATTAAATTAAATTAAATTAAAAAGTGGTACCCGAGTGAGGATTTTCCATAGTTTACCTGGAAGGCTGAATTATTCTAGTATTATAAGGTTTTGAACCAAACAGTGGATTTTGACTGTTTTTTTTTTCCTTTCCAGCAGCTATGACAGCAGCCAGTATCGTCTTTTTCCTAACCTAAATAGGTTTCCCCTCCTGCACCATCCTGTTCTAGGAACAGTCAGGTGGTAATGGGCTCTGACCGCCTATCCACATCTACCTTGGGTGGGTCTAAGGCAAGCTTGTCCAACCAGTGGCCTGCTGGCCACATGCCACCCAGGATGGCTTTGAATGCAGCTCAACACAAATTAGTAACATTCTTAAAACATTATGAGGGTTTTTTTGCAATTTTTTTTTATTTTTTATCTCATCGACTATTGTTAGTGTTAATATATTTTTATTTATTTGTTTGTTTATTTATTTATTTTTAAGATGGAGTCTGTCTCTGTCTCCCAGGCTGGAGTGCAGTGGCGCTATCTTGACTCACTGCAATCTCTGCCTCCTGGGTTCAAGCAATTCTCCTGCCTCAGCCTCCCGAGTAGCTGGGACTACAGGCATCCACCACCACGCCCGGCTAATTTTTGTATTTTTAGTAGAGACGGGGTTTCGCCGTGTTGGCCAGGCTGGTCTCAAACTCCTGACCTCAGGTGATCCACCGCCTCAGCATCCCAAAGTGCTGGGATTACAGGCGTGAGCCACAGTGCCCCCCTAGTGTTAGTGTATTTTATGTGTGGCTCAAGTCAATTCTTCTTCCAGTGTGGCCCACGGAAGCCAAAAGATTGGACACCCCTGGTCTAAGGTGGTTCTTGCCAACCGCCCTTAGCTAACACCATGCATTGCTGAGAGCCTGCCACCTAGCTTATCTCCAGGTCAGCAGCCACGCAGAGAGCAAATCTTTAAAATCTAAGGGTACATCTGGGCGTGGCAGTGGTCTAAGGAGGAAAGGGGGAGGGGCCCAACTAGGCAGCTGCCAGCCCAGCTTCAGAGATGGGTAAATGTGTTGCCAGCTTGGTTTGGCTGTGCTCAGGACTATTTTATGGGGTTCAACTACGAATCTCAGTTCAAGGTCCCAGGCAGCTCCCTTTTTAGGTTTTCCTGACAGCTGTCCGTGGATCCGGACTGTGGCTCAGGAATGCTGCTATTACCACCGCTGGCCACAAGGGGTCCCAGCCGTGCAGGCAGCCGCACCAAGACTCGAAAAGCAGCTCCAGCTCTTAGCAGGGCAGACTCTGCCAGGCAGAGAAGGCGCCCTGAATGGCCGGCCCCCAGAGAAAGCTGCTGAGCTCATGGTTATCCCTGGGTCCACAACCATTTGGCATTGTGGGAGCAGCGATAACCCGCATATGATCACTGTGCACTGTTATTGCAGACAGCAGAGAGAAAGGCCCCAGGGACCTGCAGCTCTGCGTGCAGTCTGCGTTCAGGTCCCAGGCTTTTCTCACGGGCTATGTGGCCTTGGGCAAGCCCCATCCCCTCTCTGACCCTGTTTCCTCGTCTTCCAAGGGAAATCGCGTTGGTCTCTAAGGGCCTTTTCAGCAACAGCCTTGCCAACAACAAAAGCACCTGAAGTATCCTTTATGTTGGAGGGATATCTGAGCCATCCTTGTTATTCACCACAAACTGTCAGCTTACTGAAGTTTTAAATTCTTCTGCCAGATTATCATTGTCCTGGAAACAAAAGGAGCAAAATCAGAGTTCTGTGCTATGGAGTCTTTTAATCTCAGAGCCAGAGAGGAACTCAGAGAGCTTGGTACTACAAGGGTTTTCAAACTCTTATCAGCCTGGAACCCTGTATTCAGACAAACTCTGACATGGAAGCCCAAAAGGAAAAGCACTGAAAGCACTCTGGTTAGAAACTGGAGCTCAGAGAGAGGAAGCTGTCTGTCCTGTGTCGCTCAGCAAAAGAGTAGCAGAGCTGGTCGAAGCTGTCCCAGCCGGGAACATCTCCCAGCAAGGAACTGAGTGTGCGGCTTCCTGGTGTGTGAGGAAACTCAGACCATAAGAAAGAGCTGGACAGGTGCGGTGGCTCACGCCTGTAATCCCAGCACTTTGGGAGGCTGAGGCAGATGGATCACCTGAGGTCAGGAGTTTGAGACCAGCCTGGCCAACATGGTGAAACCCCATCTCTACTAAAAATACAAAAATTAGCCAGGTGTGGTGGTGCATGCCTGTAGTCCCAGCTACTTGGGAGGCTGAGGCAGGAGGATCGCTTGAACCTGGGAGGTGGAAGTTGCAGTGAGCCAAGATTGCACCACTGCACTCTAGCCTAGGTGAGAGTGAGACTCTGTCAAAAAAAAAAAAAGAAGAAAAGAAAAAGAAAGGAAAGAAAAAAAAAGAGAAAAGAAGGAGGGAGGGAGAAAGGAAAGAAAGGAGGGAAGGAGGGAAGGAAGGAAGGCAGGAAGGAAGGAAGGAAGCAAGGAAGGAAGGGAAGGGAAGGGAAGGGAGTGCCACAAGGGGGAGGCAGAGGGCCAGGCAGGCCAGTGGGGTGCACGAACTCCCACTGTGCATTCACTATGCTGGGGTTTTTCCCATGTGACTGAATCCTCATAAAGACCCTGTAAGGCCAGCATCATCATCCTCTTTTAGGCTTGGAGAAGTTACATGATTTGGTTCAAGTCACATAGCTCGGAAGTGGCTAAGCTGGGATTTGAACCTGATGTCAAAGCCTGTAAACTGGTTTTCCTGATAGAGACAGACATTTATTCACTGATTCATTCATTCATTCAAATCTTTATTGAGCACCAAATCTGTAACTGGTGCTGTTCTGGGCCCTGCCACACTGCTGTGAATAAGGCACTGGAGTGCCTGCCCTCATTGAACCTTCGTGTTAGAGGAGGAGACAGGTGATAAACAATAATCTGTGACAAGGAGAAAAATAAAGCAGAGGTTGGGATAGAGGCTGGGGAAGGGGTGCATTTGCACCTCTCGTTTGTCCAGAGCAGTATTTCTCTGAGCCTGGTCCACATGCCCATCTGGGAACTACTGGTTTCCAATCTGCAGCAAGATTTTAAAAGACATGTTGCTTCTCTATTTCTGTACTTACAGAACAATTGGATTGCACTTTGGTGTTTGTTTGCTTGTTTGTTTTGAGACAAGGTCTGGCTCTGTCACCCAGGCTGGTGTGCAGTGGTGTGATCACAGCTCACTGTGGCCTCAAACTCCTGGGCTCAAGCAATCTTCCTGCCTCAACTTCCCAAGTAGCTGTAGCTGGGACTACAGGTGTGCACCACCACACCCAGCTAATTTTTTTTTTTTTTTTTTTTTTGAGACAGAGTCTCAGTCTGTGGCCCAGGCTGGAGTGCAGTGGCCCAGTCTCAGCTCACTGCAACCTCTGCCTCCGGGCTCAAGCGATTTTCACGCCTCAGCCTCCCAAATAGCTGGGATTACAGGCTTTTGCCACCACACCCAGCTAATTTTTGTATTTTTAGTAGAGACGGGATTTTGCCATGCTGGCAAGGCTAGTCTCTAAATCCTGGCCTTAAGTGATCCACCCACCTTGGCTTCCCAAAATGCTGGAATTACAGGCATAAGCCACTGTGCCGGGCCCTGACTATTTTTTTTTTTTTTTTTTTTGTAAAGACAAAGGTCTCAGCCAGGCATAGTGGCTCACGCCTGTAATCCCAGCACTTTGGGAGGCTGAGGCGGGCGGATCACCAGGTCAGGAGATCGAGACCATCCTGGCTAACACGGTGAAACCCTGTCTCTACTAAAAATACAAAAGATTAGCCGGGCGTAATGGCGGGCGCCTGTAGTCCCATCTACTCGGGAGGCTGAGGCAGGAGAATGGCGTGAACCCGAGAGGTAGAGCTTGCAGTGAGCCGAGATCGTGCCACTGCACTCCAGCCTGGGCAATAGAGCGAGACTCTGTCTCAAAAAAATAAATAAAGTAAAAGACAAGGGTCTCACTATGTTGCCCAGGCTGGTCTTGAACTCCTGGGCCGAAGTGATCCTTATGCCTTGGCTTCCCAAAATGCTCAGATTACCAACACTAGGTGAACCACTGCCCCCAGCCCAGACTGCACTTTGAATAGCCCTGACCTGAAATATTTCCTGAATCATTAGATCGATGCAGCTGACGAATGCACTCCCTGACCCCAGGACCTACTCGCCCCATCTCCTCTTCACCCCCTTCTTCCCACCAGTCTGCACAGATCCCAGGGAACTTTTTGCAGAGGAAGATATTGGTGTCTCCCACCTGCATGCAAGATGATGCGGGGCCTGTTAGTCTCTTCTAAAGGAAGACATCCATCCGTAGTCCACGGCTGGTGTGAGCTTCGTGGGTGGTGGAGAGAGACCTGGGTTCCAACTCAGGCTGTGTTGGAACTTATTAGCCATGTGATCTGGCAGATATCTTTGGTTTTCCTTAACTCTAAAATGGGGAAAATGAGGCTGGGTGCGGTGGCTCACGCCTGTAATCCCAGTACTTTGGGAGGCCAAGGCGGATGGATCACCTGAGGTCAGGAGTTTGAGACCAGCCTGGCCAACATGGTGAAACCCCATCTCTCCTAAAAATGCAAAAAATTAGCCGGGCATGGTGGCACGTGCCTGTAATCCCAGCTACTCGGGAGACTGAGGCAGGAGAATCGCTTGAACCTGGGAGACGGAGGTTGCAGTGAGCCGAGATCATGCCACTGCACTCCAGCCTGGGCAACAGAGCGAGACTCTACCTCAAAAAATAAATAATTAATAAAATAAAATAAATAGAATGGGGTAATGATCCTTTGAAGGAATAGATTAGGCATATAAGAGGCTTGATTCAGGTTCTGGAACTCAGTAGGTAGAAGCCTCCATGCCTTTCCATGCATGTGTTTGTGTGTTTGCATGTGTGTACATGCACATTTGCACGATTGTCCATGTTCACGTGTGTGCACGTGTATGTGTGTGACATTCATCTCCTCCACTGCTCTTGAAGTCCCTCCCAGTGCCCACTGTGGCCAGGGACACTGACGGCCTTTTCTGGGGTCTTTTGCCAGATTGCCAAGGGATCATCGAGGACGTCATCCTGCTGGGTGCGCCTGTGGAGGGAGAAGCCAAGCACTGGGAACCTTTCCGGAAGGTGGTGTCCGGGAGGATCATCAACGGCTACTGCAGGTCTGTCCAAACCTTGTGCCAGCGGGGAAGTGACAATGCTTACTGAGCACTTAGTATGCCCGGACTCTGTGTTGGAGACACGTATTTGAGACCTAATCCCTGTCCTGGAAGATCCCAGGAACTGGCCTGGCACCGGCCCTGTTAGGAGCAGGCCCAGGCCTGGTGATCTGATCTGGGAAGCGTCCCTCCAGTAGCATGATGGACAGCAGAGGGGATTCTGAGAAGATGTTTCTGTGTCAGGCCTGAGAGCAGCAGGATGACAGGAGAGGGTGGGGTGGCTTGGCCTGGTTGGAGCTGGGGGAAGGGACATGGGTGAGTGGGACACAGACTGAAAAACAAAGATTGGGCCACAGGGAGGTCTTTGAACAAGGTCTGAGAGGCTTCTATGTTAGTCTTTGGTGGTGGAGGGAGGGGCTGGAGGGGCCTAGGCTGAGCTTTCTGAGTAGTGCCTTGGAGGCAGGGCAGGGTGCTAGAACAGGAGGCCGACGGCTTGCAGGAGCCTGTACCCAAACAGGATGACAGACCCTCCAGCCAGATGAGGGGGGCCATGAAGGCTGACGGCTGCGGGGCTAGAAAGGAAGCAACCCTTGTTTGGGGTTTGAGAAGGAGGACCTGCGGGGTTTCAGCCAAAGCTGTGACTCAGACTTTAGGGCAGGAGGGAAGATGAAACCCAAAACTGAGCCCTCCAAGATTGGCCTGAGAAGAAGCCCCGTCCATCCAGCCTCTGGATGAAGCAAAGGTATTTTCAGAGCAACAATGTTTAAGGCTCATGATTTGGAAGCACACAGGCCTGGGTTCTAACGCCTGCCTTCGTTTCTCCATCAGTAAAAGAGGGATACTGGTAGCAACTGCCCTCAGAGTTGTGACGATGCTTGAAGGATTTACAGAGCTGTACAAGTGTGCGTGTTTGCACGTATGTACATGCTCGTGCACGATTGTCCATGTGCACGTGTGTATGTGTGTGCATGGTACCTACATGCCTTGTGAATGACAGGTGATGTCACCATTTTTTTCATTCATCATCGTCAATCACTTGAGATATTCATTCAGCAAATTCAGTGAGCACCAACCTTAGGCCAGGCAGCATGGTGGGAGGCTGAGGCAGGACAATCGCTTGAACCTGGGAGGCGGAGGTTGCAGTGAGCCAAGATCGCACCACTGTACTCCAGCCTGGGCAACAAGAGCGAGACTCCATCTAAAAAAAAAAAAAATATATATATATATATATATATATATATATATATATGAAAAAGATAAAGAATGGACAAAGACTTTGATGCGAGACAGTCTTAGGTTAAAATCTTGCCTCTGCCGTTTACCTTTTGAATGGGTTTAGACAAACAACTTCCCTGAATTCAGTGTCTCCATTTATAAAATAGGAATAATAGTCCCTCCTGTACAGAGGTTCTGGCAAGACTAAATGACATTATGAAGCAGAAGAACTGGCACTTAGTAGGTGCCCAATAAATGATAACAGTTATGTTTATTGCTTGGCATACTCACATAGCACATGACCTTTTTTGTTTGTTTTTTGAAACAGAGTCTTGCATTGTCACCCAGGCTGGAGTGCAGTGTTGCAATCTCAGCTCACTGCAAGCTCCACCCCCTGGGTTCATGCCATTCTCCTGCCTCAGCCTCCCAAGTAGCTGGGACTACAGGCACACGCCACCACACCCGGCTAATTTATTATATTTTTAGTAGAGACGGGGTTTCACCGTGTTAGCCAGGATGGTCTCGATCTCCTGACCTCGTGATCCACCTGTCTTGGCCTCCCAAAGTGCTGGGATTACAGGCGTGAGCCACTGCGCCCGGCCGCACATGATTTTTTAGTACTTTTTATAAACAGCAAAGGGAAAGAATTAAGATTGCATGTGTGCAGTGGGAACGCAGCAAAATCTTATTAAACCCATCTGTTCTGTTGAGAACCTGAGACGCATACACTTGGTTTTCGATTATTTTGTGAGACCTTGGGCCATCTCTTTATGGAAAGAAAGGAGGAGGAGGAGGAGAAGAAGAAAGAAGAAAGGGAAGGAAGGAAGGGGAGAGAGAGTGTAGATCAAAACAACTGTAGTTCCTTGGTTAAATTAAGCATCAGCCAGGAGTTCAGATTCTTGGCCTCCAAAGGCCGTTTAGTTGCTGTGAACTTAAACGTGGAGGGTTAAAGGGAAGGGGATTCAGGCCAACCAGACCCAACTACACAAGTTTACTCGTGTGTAATTTACATTAATAAAGCTCTTTGTAGATCCACTCCCTTACCTGGGCTATTCACGAACCTTCTGGAAGCTAGCTAGGGTGATAGCACTGCTGCCCGTCACATCCCTGAGGAAGTGAAGCTCAAAAAGGGGCAAGTGACTTGCCCAGGGTCCCACAGGCAGACCCAGGATATGAGCTCAGGCCTGTCTCACCCCACCGTGAGAGGGCTACATTCTGAGTCCTCAGGTGGGCTCCTTGTAACCCAGGACAACAGGCCACCCTGTGGGCTCTGCCCCAGGTGCCGTGTGAGGAAGGGATGACAGAAGGAGGAGCAGGGAGGACCCCTGCCCACAGGTGGCTCGAGGCCTGGTGAGTGAGCCTTGTCTGCCTTCAGCAGGTGGCAGTTGTTCAGCCTGGGGCTTGCACATCAGCATTGCCTGGAGGGCCTGGGAGAGACTGGCAGCCAGTTCCCAGTTCAGCTCAGGGTACAGGGATGACTAAGGCACAGACCTGCCCTCAGGGAGCTCTCTGCTTTTCTAGAAGAGAGGAAACACAGGAGGACATCTGGCAAACATCATAAAAGGAACAAGTACCAGGCACACAAGGGGTGAATGATTAATCATTTTGGATGGAGGACAGGCGCAGTGGCTCGCACCTGTAATCCCTGCACTTTGGGAGGCCGAGGCAGGAGGATCACTTGAGCCCAGGAAGGAGTTCAAGACTAGCCTGAACAATATGGCAAAACCTGTCTCCACAAAAAAAAAAAAAATACAAAAATTAGCCGGGCATGGTGGCATACACCTATAGTCCCAGCTACTTGGGAGGCTGAGGTGGGAGGATGGCTTGAGCCCAGGAGGCAGAGGCTGCAATGAGCCAAGATCGTGCCACTGCACTCCAGCCTGAGCAACAGAGCAAGACCCTGTCTCAAAACATATATATATATATATATATATATAGTAGTGGGTGGAGAGGCCCAGGGGCACTCCCTGGAGGAGGGGATGTCCAAGGTGAATTTTGAAAGGATGGGTATAGGAACCCATCAGAGACTGGAAGCACAGACTGAACCAGAGAGAGGTGGCACAGCACACACACGTCCAGCACAGGCTCTAATAGTCATGCCTGAGGCTCCCTGAGCCCCTGTATATACATGTCCCGCCTCAGTTAATGCTCCCACCAATGCTGAGAGCTAAGATATCCTGAGGAGACTGAGGCTCAGAAAGGTCAAGCAACCTGTCCAAGGTCACGCAGCTCATAATTGACAAGGCAGGAATTGAACCTGGCTCTGTGTGGTCCAGAGCCGGGTGGAGAAGGTCTTGAATGCCAGTGAAGGCCCATGGTTTGCTCAGCACAGTGAGAGGGTACAGAACCTTCTAATCTGTGTTCCTGCTCTGCCCCTATATGTGTATAAATACATGTAATTCACATTTTAATTAAAATGTTGTCAGAGGCTGAGGCAGGAGAATGGTGTGAACCCGGGAGGCGGAGCTTGCAGTGAGCCAAGATTGCGCCACTGCACTCCAGCCTGGGTGACAGAGCGAGACTCTGTCTCAAAAAAAAAAAAAAAAAAAAAAAAGTTGTCATAATTATGGAGGAATGATGCTGTCTTTGCTCATTTATACCCAGCTGTATTGGAAACATTTCCCGACCATCTTCATATCCAGTGTTTGATGCACTGGATTCTTATGAATAGTTCAATAAAACAACTGGAATTGATCTCCCTTTTCTCCCTCTAGCCATCCTTTTTTTTTTTTTTTTTTTTTTTTAGTTTTTTGTTTTTTTGTGACAAGGTCTCACTCTGTTGCCCAGGCTGAAGTGCGGTGGCACAACCATGGCTCACTGCAGCCTCAACTGCCTTGGGCTTAGATGATCCTCCTGCCTCAGCCTCCCAAGTAGCTAGGACCACAAGCACACACCACCACGCCCAGCTAATTTTTGTGTGTTTTGTAGAGGCGGAGTCTCACTATGTTGCCTAGGCTGGTCTCAAATGCCTGGGCCCAAGCAATCCTCCCACCTCAGCCTCCCAAAATGCTGGGATTGCAGGCGTGAGCCACCATGCCCTGCAACCATCCATTCTTAGACAGTGCTTCTTGGACCCTCAATATTACGATAATCATCAGGACCTGAAAGCATTGCTCTCTGGAGAGACTGAAGGAATTTTCTAGATGAGAAAGCCCATAGGCAATGGAGAGCCATGGTCTGCTTCTAAGGGAGCACTATGGTCAGATGGGTGTTTTAGGAAGACTCCAGTGGCTCAAGGTAGGTGATGCCAGGAGCAGGGAGTGGAGTGAGGAGGTCGTTGCATTCATCCATGGGGCGGGGAGGGAGGATTGCCTGCTCTCAGGGCTGGACCACAAGGGGCAGGTATTGGAGGGGAGAGAGGAGGAAGAATTGGGAGGACTTTGATACGTTGGCCATAGGCAGGAGGCACCCAAGACGTTGGTTTCTACTTGAAGGACTGGGCAGATGACAGTGGGGAAGGAGTTAGGGACGGATGAGCTCACTTCGGGACACAGCAGGAGAGTCTGTAGAGGACCCCTCAGCTCAGGGACCCAGTCCTCCTGGGGGTTTTCGGAGTGATACCCACTCACAAACCCACGTGCTCAGAGACCACAGAGGGTCAGAACTTGGAGAAGCCCAGAGAGCACCACCACTCTCCCAGACAGGTGGAGGACTTGCCTGTGGTCACACAGCAGGGCACATAGACAGGGCCACCAGGACTCCAGACCCGGCCTCCTATCTCTCAGCCATTCTTACCCCCCTGCAGTGAGGGAGGGCCCTTCTTTCAGATCAACAAGTGTGCAAAAATAACGCCACGTAAACCAGAGTCAGAATTAGTCCACATAAAAGACAGCAGGATGGGCTGAGTTGGATCCGAGCCTGGGGTGCAGAGGGGAGAACAGAAGCTCGCCTGTGCGCAGACTTGCTGGGCGGCAAGGCCCAAGGGCATGGTTCTGGGATGGCCCAGCTGCATCCCAAGGCAGTTCAAGCGTTTGCGAGGGAAGGCTGCCTCAAGGGGCCCCTCAGACCATGTCCTCTGTAGACAGTGCTCATTGAACCTGAAGCAACAGGCGGCAGAGGGTCCGGAGTCATTTCTTCTAGATAGTGTAGGGGCAGTGTTTGGCTGGGGCCAGGTTCACGGAGTGGGGTCACAGCACCCCTGAAAGTAGAGGAATGTTCCCAGTGCTGTGACTGCCCGGACAACCACCTTCACCTCCTCTGCTGCCTGAGGGCAGGGAGGACCTGCAGCCTGGGCTGAGCCTGTCCTGGGAAGGCCAAGCTGGTCCCTCCAGCTCACAGATAGGTCATCTAGACCCCAGAGCTCCTCCCCTCCTCACAGGTGGACCTTCTTTGCTTTTCTTTTTCCAGGGAGCCCTGGACAAGCCACCTTTCCTGAGCTGGGAGTAGTTCTCCTGAGCCACATGGTGACTTTTTGAGAATTTTATCCAGATTCCTCATTCATTCATTCAGCAGATATTCCTCTGTTGCCTGCCGGACACTGTTCTCAGCTCTGGAGACCCAGCTGGGAAGAAAGCAGACAGCCCTCATGGAGCTACCTGGTGCTTGCACGTAGCCCTGCGCACCGTGCCTGGCAGCCAGGCCAGGCTCCAAAAGCATCAGCTGTAGCTGCTTTATCTTCCATCTCCACCATCCAATCAGGGGCCCTGTTTTCCCACAGAAGCTCCATTCCCACCTGGCTTCCCCAGGAGGCAGCCTGGCCCGTCCTGTCCTTGGGCTGTCCAAGGCTGGTACTAACGTTCACATGCTTCTCCACCCTCCCACAGGGGAGACTGGCTGCTGAGTTTCGTGTACCGCACGTCCTCGGTGCAGCTCCGTGTCGCCGGCCTACAGCCCGTGCTGCTGCAGGACAGGAGGCTGGAGAACGTGGACCTGACCCCTGTGGTGAGTGTCGGCCTGTTCCTCCTGGGCCTTGCGTTTTCTTAGTTGCTCCAGCCCAGCCACCCCTGTCCCCCGGAGACAGTGGACCCAGCCTGTTCCACGCCACAGGAGAAAGGTCATAAGATTTATTTGGGGCCAGGCACGGTGGCTCATGCCTGTAATCCCAGCACTTTGGGAGGCCAAGGCAGGCAGATCACGAGGTCAGGAGATGGAGACCATCCTGGCTAACACAGTGAAACCCCGTCTCTACTAAAAATACAAAAAATTAGCCGGATGAGGTGGCGGGTGCCTGTAGTCGCAGCTACTCAGGAGGCTGAGGCAGGAGAATGGCATGAACCCGGGAGGCAGTGCTTGCAGTGAGCCGAGATCACGCCATTGCACTCCAGCCTGGGTGACAGAGCAAGACTCCATCTCAAAAAAAAAAAAAAAAAAAGACTTTATTTGGAGCCAGGTGCAGTGGCTCATGCCTGTAATCCCAGCACTTCGGGAGGCCCAGGAGGGCAGATCCCTTGAGCCTAGGAATTTGAGACCAGCCTGGGCAACATGGCAAAACCCTATCTCTATAAAAAAATTTTAAATTAGCTGGGCATGGTGGTGCGTGCCTGTAGTCCCAGCCTCTTGGGAGGCTGAGGTGGGAGGATCACTTGAGCCTAGGAGATCGAGGCTGCAGTGAGCCATGATTGTGCCATTGCATTGCAGCCTGGGCATCAGAGCATAACCCTGTCTCTAAAAAGCAAAAACACACACAGATATACAACTAGCAATTAACGGGACCAGGATTGGATTTGAACCTCCAGAACCCTCACTCTTGCTCCTGTATTACTGCCGTTCCCCACTCCTGAGTCCCCCCGACCCAGGGCTCCCCAGTAGCCCCATCTCAGCTCACTAGTCAGGACTGTATGTTTCTGCGAGAAGCAGCTGGAGCAAGCAGGGGACACAGGTGGAGAGCTTTAGGCTAGACCAAAAGCAGAATCATCCGCCTGCCAGGCTGTGGAAAGATGGGATGCAGAGTGGGACATCTAGGGAATCTTTAAAATGCAAAGCCCAGGGCCCCACTGCCCAAAAATTCTACATCAGTCTCTAGGGGCAGAGCCATGAGTCCACATTTTAAACATACTCCCTGAGGGTTCCCATACAGCTAAAACTAGGCTGGGGTGCAGGGGCAGATGATCAGAAAGAATTCTTGCAGTGAATGGGGTGGGAGGGCACCTGCTGGGCAGCCACACAAACCCAACTTGAATTTCTTTTCTTTTTCTTTTTTTTTCTTTTTTTTGTTTGAGATGAGGTCTCACTCTGTTGCCCAGGCTGGAGTGCAGTGGCGTGATCTCAGCTCACTGCAACCTCCACCTCCTGGGTTCAAGCAATCCTCCCACCTCAGCCTCCCTAGTAGCTGGGAATACAGGCACGTGCCACCACCACCCTGGCTAATTTTTGTATTTTTAGTAGAGATGGCATTTCACCACGTTGGCCAGGCTGGTCTCGAACTCCTGACCTCAGGTGATCTGCCTGCCTTGGCTTCTCAAAGTGCTGGGATTACAAGCATGAACCACCACATCTGCTCTCTTTTCTTTTCTTTTTTTTTTTTTTTTTTTTTTTTTGAGACGGAGCCTCACTCTGTCGCCCAGGCTGGAGTGCAATGGCACGATCTTGGCTCACTGCAACCTCTGCCTCCCCGGTTCAAGCCATTCTCCTGCTTCAGCTTCCCGAGTAACTGGGACTACAGGCACCCGCCACTATGCCTGGCTAATTTTTGTATTTTTAGTAGAGATGGGGTTTCACCATGTTAGTCAGGCTGGTCTTGAACTCCTGACCTCAGGTGATCTGCCTGCCTCAGCCTCCCAAAGTGCTGGGATTATAGGCATGAGCCACCGTGCCTGGCCTTTTTTTTTTTTTTTTTTGAGATGGGGTCTTGCTATGTTGCCCAGGCTGGAATGCAGTGGCACAATCTCAGCTCACTGCAACCTCTGCCTCCCAGGCTCAAGTGATCTTCCTGCCCCAGCCTCCTGAGTAGCTGGGACCACAGGTGCATGCCACATCTAGCTAATTTTTTGTAGTTTTGGTAGAAACGAGATTTCACCATGTTGCCCAGGCTGCTTCTGAACTCCTGAGCTCAAGCAATCCACCCATCTTGGCCTCCCAGAGTGCTGGGATTATAGGCGTGAGCCACCACGCCCGGCCAACTGGAGTTTTTTAGACTTGAAAGAACCTTGTTCACCTGCCACATGCCATCCTAGGGAGTTAATAGCTTCCCGTGTGGACACTCACTCTATGTCTGGCTCTGCCCTAAGCCTGCTTGCTTATTTATTTATTTATTTATTTATTTATTTATTTATTTATTTATTTATATTTTTGAGATGGAGTTTCGTTCTTGTCACCCAGGCTGGAGTGCAATGGCGCGATCTCGGCTCACTGCAACCTCCACCTCCCGGGTTCAAGTGACTCTCCTGCCTCAGCCTCCCAAATAGCTGGGATTACAGGCACCTGCCACCAAACCCAGCTAATTTTTTTTTTTTGTATTTTTCATAGAGATGGGGTTTTGCCACGTTGGTCAGGCTGTTCTCGAACTCCTGACCTCAGGTGATCCACCCACCTTGGCCTCCCAAAGTGCTGAGATTATAGGCATGAGGCACCACGCCTGGCCCCCCCCTCACCCTTTTACAGACATTAGTGTCCCAATTGTACAGACAAGGTCACTGAGGCTTACAGACGTTCCAGGGTCACACTGCTGAAACATGGCAAAGCAGGACTCAGACCCAGGTCTGAAGCCAATAGATGTAGCCCCAGCCCAGGTAGATATGAGAAACAGTGGGAGAGGTGCTCCACAGGGGGAGGCAGGGAGGGGAGGAATAAGGAATAAGCTGTAACTACAAGCACAAGCCAACTTCAGCCGGTACAAGCCCTTGCAATGTCAAGGGACCCTGAGAACAAAATCTTTGGTTTCTCATTATTATGTTGTTGGCTGCCATTTATCAAGTGCCAAGTGCTTCCCACGTGTAAACCAGTGTATTAGTCCGTTTTCACGCTGCTGATAAAGACATACCAAAGACTGGATAATTTATAAAGAAAAAGAGGTTTAATGGACTCAATTTCATGTGGCTGGGGAGGCCTCACAATCATGGTGGAAGGCAAAAGCCATGTCTTACATGGCGGCAGGAAGACAGAGAATGAGAACCAAGTGAAAGTGGTTTCCCCTTATAAAACCATCAGATCTTAGGAGACTTATTCATTACCACGAGAACGGTATGGGGGGAACCACCCCCATGATTCAATTATCTCCCACTGGGTCCCTCCCACAACACGTGGGACTTATGGGAGTACAATTCAAGATGAGATTTGGGTGGGGACACAGCTAAACCATGTCACCCAGTTTTCCACTAATGGTAGTTTGAGCAGCTCCTTCCTGCAGACAGACTAGACTCCTTTGAGGGCATCTAAAAATCCCCTGGTTTGAGGGGCACTCTGGCTTCCCCATTCAGCATCAGCAGCTGCCTGTTCTGACCACTCTACCACTGCGTCTCAGTGGCCGACGAAGCTAGGCCCTGGATCCACCCCTGCCACCATAGTGTGGTTCGCACTGGGCTGCATGTTTTTTGAGACTTGACTGAGCATTTGATAACATGGGGGAATTCTTGCACAAAAAACAAAATCAAAACTTCACCAGGTGCTGCTGTCTATGAAGTCTGTCAGCCATGTCCCTGCCCAGAGGTCACCCGGGCCTCTCACCCGGCCTGACACCAGGTCACTGGGGCCAGTTCATTCTCACTTGTATCTTCACCCCTAAACTCCCAGGGCCCTAAGACACAATTCCTAACCCACCAGAGGATCACAAATGAAGCCACCCTGTGCCTTCCTAACTGGGAGCTTTGGGGGCTGGGGTAGATTAAGAGTCATTTCTAGACTCATCCATTTATGAAACTGGTTGCTCCTGGTTAAAGAGTCTTTGCAGGGGCCGGGCACGGTGGCTCACACCTGTAATCCCAGCACTTTGGGAGGCCAAGGCGGGCAGATCACAAGGTCAGGAGATCGAGACCATCCTGGCTAACACGGTGAAACCCCATCTCTACTAAAAATACAAAAAATTAGCTGGGCATGGTGGCAGGTACCTGTAGTCCCAGCTACTCAGGAGGCTGAGGCAGGAGAATGGCGTGAACCCAGGAGGCGGAACTTGCAGTGAGCTGAGATGGCACCACTGCACTCCAGCCTGGGTGACAGAGCGAGACTGTGTTTCAAAAAAAAAAAAAAAAAGGAATCTTCACAGATAGACTTGGCTCACATTCTGTAAACCTCGCAACTCCCTAGAGGAGGTATTAAGCATCCCCAGATCACAGATTGGGAAACTGAGACCTGGGAGCATGGAGTCATGGCCAGAGTTGTAGGTCTGGACTCTGAACCCAGGTTGGAAGCTGTGCTGCCCACTTCCCTGTGGGAATGAGGTAAGCTGAGTCTCAAGACCAGCAAACCACAGTGACAGGAGTTTTGTCTCGGCCCCTTTGCCACACTTGCAGCAGGGGGGCCCCGTCTACTCGGTCCACCACACTCAGCCCCTTGCAGGAGGAAGCACATGAATGAGCAAGTGCGGGGTCTGGCTGACCACTCCAAACACCAACACAAGAGCAAGCTCCATGCTGGGCCTGTGGCCAGACCAGGCATGTTGCCTCGAGGGGAAAGTGGCAGCACCCGGGCAGGGGTACCCGCGACCCTGAAGCCCCAGAGGGGGCGTTAGTGTGCTAATTAGCTGTTTTACTTCCACCATTGATGGCCCAATAGACGGTGGTGTGTTAACAGCTCAGTTGGCCCCTGGCCCCATCACATGGGGTAGCTGCCCTCCACTGGTGAGGGCAAAAGGCCAGTGTGACAGCCTTTCTGGGTACTCGCACTCAGTGGGTCCCAAGCTCTTGTCCAGCATCCAGGGAGAATGAGAATACGCTGACAATTGAAGAGTGAGCGAGGTGGGGAGTTTTACTGAGTGATGAAACAGCTTTTCGCAGAGAGGGGATGTGCAGGTGGTTCCCCTACCCAAAGGCAGGAAAGCCCCCACAATGTGGCTGAGTCTGGGGTTTTATGGGCTCAGAATAGGGGAAGGTGGGCAAACAGGAACAGAAGTTCTCACTCTGGGTCACGGGTTTTATCTGGGACCAGCAGTCCGGTCTTTCAGCCTTCAGGCTGTTTTTTTGGCTTGAAGGTGGGGTTTCACTGAGGACCCGCCCCTGTCTGCCTAGGTATTTGTCTGCCTCCTGTCACCATCAACAGGGCTCAGAGCTGATGCCTCCTGACCCGTGTCCAGGGCTCTCTATCCTATTCAAGGTGCCTGCACCCTGAATGGGGTGAAAGGGAGCAGGGACTTTGTGCCTCAGCACCCCAGGAGTCTCCCTTTGCCAGAAGAATCAGAGATAAAAAGCATCTGCTGAAGAAAGTAGCTTTTAATGCTGCAAAGCCCTCACAAGATCTGATTTCTACTTGAATCGGATATGGTAGGAAGAGCACAGCCTTTGGCACCAGCGAGACATGGCTTAGAATCCTGGCTCTGCCACTGGTTTACTGGCTGTGTGACCTTGGACCAGTTACTTAACCTCTCTGTGTCTCAGTGTCCTCATCTAGGAAATGGTGGAAACGCCTAACTTCCAGGGCAGCGCATGTAAGATGTTTGGCGCCTAGTAGGCCTTCCTTTAATCCTAGTCCCTCCTGGCCTGCCCCTGCTACCACCCCCAGTTTGTTTGCCTCTGGGACCAGCAGTTTTGGAGACTCTGCTCCCTCCTCAGACTGTCTTCGTGGCAGCTTCCCAGCTCCTGCCTAATAATAGCTCTTTATCACATTAGGAGTACATCACAAAAAACAGTGCTTTCCTCTTCTGGGTAATTAGAGGTAATTAGCACTGCCTTTGTGCTGGCCTCCTGTTTTCCTTGAAAACACTTTGCTGGAGAAGTTGCTGGCAAGGGAGCCTTCATTACTGCTGTTGGGGAAATGCTGGCCACCCTCTGCTCCCAATAGAGACCCACAGGACCTGTCTTCTCCCTGCTGGACCAACCACACAGCAGGGCCCTTTGTGATCATCCCACTGGGCTCTCCCTATCGAAGGCAGGCCGCATCTCTGGGGTGAATGAAGCTGCCCTCCTGCCCCTCAGTCTCTCCTCACAGGGCCGGGGTTACAGTGGATGGGGGATTTGCCACCCCAGGGACCAACTCATGAGGCTTCTGAGGCGCAGAGACCCGACCCACGGCAAGACTCTTTATGTCCCAGAGGAAATGCCAGGTGGCCTAGAACTTAGCAAAAGGCTTGGCACAAAGTAGATAATAATAACCACAGGAGCCAACCACTCACATGTTTTACGGGGATAAGTCTTTCGATGCTCATAGAGGTCCTGCATAGTGGTAGTAACCCGTGGTACAGATGTGAAAACTGAGGCTGCAGGCAGTGCCACGGCATGTGAGTGGTAGAGCCAGATGACCCTGGGCTCTTCACCACTGCCTCGGTACTGCCTGCATTCACACATCTCTGTAGCTTCTGGTAGTGGCCTCTAACCCTGCACCGATAAGCCTGTTACATGTACTATCTCATCAAAGCCACACAGCCAGCCCACGTGGTGTATGGGTCTCTTTATTAGCCTCATTTTATACATTAGGAAATTGAGGTCCAAGAAGTGAAAGAACCCAAAGAGGCCTGATAGGCTTGGAAGGAGTCACTGGGGCAGGCAGAGGTGGGTGATGGCAGCCTCTGTTTGGGTAAGTTGGAGTGTCGTTTGAGGCAGGAAACAGGAAGGGCTGGGCCCCATTTGTACATGCCGGGATCTGGTCCACACCGAGCCCCCACGATGCGCAGGGCTGGCTGTGGGGCACAGAGGTGAGTGAGAAGTGGTCCCTGCTCCCCTGCGCTCACAGTTTATCAGGGAACGCAACCTCATGAGCATGTGATGATGACAGGTTATCAGTGCCGTCACAGGGTGTCCACAGAGGCCCCTGCCAGCACGGGAAGCCACGGAAGGCTTCTGCACACCAGTCACATCCGGCGTGTATCCAGGCGGCTCGCAGATTCAATCAAGACAGCCTGGGAGATGTTCAGGGGCTGAATCTTCACCTAGTATCGGCTACACCAGAACTTTCTGGTGCTGAGAAGAGGCTCTTTCCCAACCTGCCTCACCCCTCTTCTCTCATCTCTCCAGCTAACTATAAAACCAGAGCTCTGCCCAGCACCTGCTCCCCTGGGTCTTTGCAGAGGGGTGGCTCAGGGACTAGGGTTGCCTGAGACCCGGACGAACCTGTAGTCGAGGAGGGCCAGAGCTGTGTGTTCTAGGACAGCACTCAGTGGAATTTCCATCTGGTATCAGCTGCAGCCAGTGGACACAAACGCCTCCCTTCCTTCCTGGCCTGTTTCTACCCAGCACTGGCACCAGCCATCTACAACACTAAAAAAGTATAGGGAGGCAGTTCTTGTTTGTCCTCAGAGAGGCAGTTATCACTTGTCCCTGTGGCTCTGAAATTTCTGCTGGCTGGAATTCAGACGTGATGGCTGGAGCTTGAGCAGCCATCTTGGGCTCCCAAATGGATCAGTCCAGCTAACTCCCTACTCTCCATCCCCCACTTCTAGGAAACTAAGGTAAGGGAACTCATATTTACAGAGTACCTCCTGGGGTGCCAGGCACTGTGCTTCATGGTTTGTATTATTTCTTCCCAGCAACTCCTTTAGGTAGGTATCACTAACTCAAATTGCACAATGTCTCTTTAAAAGTGTTTGAGGCAGGGCATGGTGGCTCACGCCTATAGTCTCAGCAATTTAGGAGGCTGAAGCAGGAGGATCTCTTGAGCCCAGGAGTTTGAGTCCAGCCTGGACAACATAAGAAGTCCCCATCTCTACATTTAAAATTTAAAAGGCCGGGCGTGGTGGCTCATGCCTGTAATCCCAGCACTTTGGGAGGCCAAGGAGGGTGGATCACCTGAGGTTGGGAGACCGAGACCAGCCTGGCCAACATGGTAAAATGCCATCTCTACTAAAAATACAAAAATTAGCCAGGTGTGGTGGTGCACATCTGTAATCCCAGCTACTTGGGAGGCTGAGGCACAAAAATAGCTTACATCTGGAAGGCAGAGGTTGCAGTGAGCCAAGATCATGCCATTGCACTCCAGCCTGGGCAACAGAGCAAGACTCCGTCTCAAAAAAAAAATTTAAGAAAAACAAAAAGTGTTTTGGATCATATAGGAACATAATATCAAAAGCTAGCATTCTCTGAGTTCCTGTGAAGTGCCAGGCCCTTGAACTCCTTACAGCAATCATTCAAGGTCATGACTCTCATTTTACAGATGGGGAAGCTGTGGTTCAGGAAATTGTGAGGACTGGCCCAGTTACTGGTAAGAGACAGAGCCAAGGCTGGTACTCTAGCTTTTCAGATTCCAAACTTAGGTTCCTTCTCAGGCCCTACAGCCACTAAATATGTGTCTGTGTCCTGCTGCAGAGGGGCACTGGCTCTGCCTTGACAACCACCCTGAGCCCAGGGCCCTGAAAACCACTTAGATGGGTGAATACACGTGTATATTTTCCCTGGAATCTGTTTAAAAGCATTCGTGAGGAAAGGAACGAGAGGTGGGCAGATTCTAGTGGTGAGAAAATAACAGAACTACACAGGGAATTGTCCTTTCGTGTTTTTGAAAAATCATTTGAATAATGCAGTGTGATTTGCGATTCAAATGGAAATGCAGATGTTACCCACAGTGTCTTTGTGCTGTTTTCTGAGATTCCCGACAACAGCCTCCCTGGTGTTTTTCCTGTCCTTTTTTTAAAAGAAAGCCTTCCCCTTCAGCCTTAATGGAAAGTCCGGTCTCGTGCGCATCTTTGGCACTAAAGCAGTCCCCCTCGACTGGCTGAGGAGAACGTGAGGCTCCATCTCAGGGGCAGATCCAGGCTGAGCAGGCTTTTGCAGGCAGCATCTCAGGCTCAGCACCAGATTTTGCTGTTTATGCGCTGTGTGTCATTAAGCAAGCCGCCACCCCTCTCTGGGCTTTGCTGCCTGCCCTTCTCTGTAAAGTGAGGATGAATTTTAACCTTCCTTCCTTTCCCAGCTGATTTTCTCTGAAGAGAACAGGCTTTAGAAACAGGCCTGGATGGCCGGGCACGGTGGCTCACGCCTGTAATCCCAGCACTTTGGGAGGCCGAGGTGGGCAGATCACGAGGTCAGGAGATCAAGACCATCCTGGCTAACATGATGAAACCCTGTCTCTACTAAAAATACAAAAAAATTAGCCGGGCATGGTGGCGGGCACCGTGGTGGGTGCCTGTAGTCCCAGCTACTCGGGAGGCTGAGACAGGAGAATGGCATGAACCCAGGAGGCGAAGCTTGCAGTGAGGCGAGATCGCGCCATTGCACTCCAGCCTGGGCGACAGAGCGAGACTCCGTCTCAAAAAAGAAAGAAATAGGCCTGGATTCAACTCCCAGCCCTGCCATGTTCTAGCTGTGTGACCTTGGGTAAGTCACTTTACCTCCCTGTGGCTCAATTTCATCTACAGTGAGCAGCCGACACCTAGCAAAGGAGTATATCCAAGAAGCTTATTTGCTGCAATGTTTTAAGGACCTACTATGTGTCAGGCATTGTCCATTATCACTGCTAGGCATCAGGCATTTCAATCATACCCCTACTTGTTACTCACCAACACATCCCAACACAAAAATGGGATGGACATATGACTCTGACGAAGGGGGTGGCCACTTCTGAGTTCTTGGCCTTTGTCTTAGTTAAGCTGCAGGCCCATATAACAGAGGCCCTGCTAATGTTTTGTGTTTTGTGTTTGTTTGTTTGTTTTTTCTGGAGACAGAGTCTTGCTCTGTCGCCCAAACTGGAGTGCAGCGGCACAATCAGGGCTCACTGCAGCCTCAACCTCCCAGGCTCAAGCCATCCTCCCACCCCAGCCTACCTAGTCACTGGAATTACAGGCACATGCCACCATGCCCAGCTAATTTTTGTATTTTTTTGTAGAGACAGGGTTTCCCCATGTTGCCCAGGCTGGTCTCAAACTCCTGGGCTCAAGTGATTCTCCCACCTTGGCCTCCCAAAGTGCTGGAATTGTAGGGGTGAGCCACCGTGCCTGGCCTAATTGTCTTAAACACATGAGGGTTGATTCTGTCACTTAAAAGAAATCAGAACAGGCCATTTAGGGCTGATATGCCACTCCATAGTCTTCAGGGACCAAATTTCGCTATTGCTACTTGTTCTGCCTTCCTTAGTGGGCTGACTCATGCCCCAAGATGGCTATTCAAGCTCTGGCCATCTTGTCTGAATTCCAGCCAGCAGGAAAGAGGACATGAGGGAAGAAGAGCACTCCTCCTCTTAAAGAGAATTCCAAGGAACACCACATCACACTACTGCTTCAGCTCATGGGCCAAAACTAGTCACAGTGCTATTCCTAGCTGCAAGGAAGCCTGGGGAGTGTGCCCAGCTATAAATTTGAGTCCTTGTGACTAAATAAGAAACAGGAGAGTGAGTTGTAGCCAGCATCTTGCAGTCTATGCCATAGCTTTCTTTCCAATTTGGGGACTTTTCCAGGGAAAATCCTCACAGCCAACCACTGGTGAAACTACCCTTGTGTTCCCCTTTTTACAGTGGAGGAAATTGAGAGCCAGAGGGGCAGAGGGGCCTGACCAAGGTGTCACAACCAGTGAGTAGCAGAGCCCTTCTGGGGTAGCCTAGAGCTGCAGGCATTGGCTGGGCACAGTGGCTCAGGCCTGTAATCCCAGCACTTTGGGAGGCTGAGGCAGCAGGATTTCTTGAGGCCAGGAGTTCAAGACGTGGGCAACATAGGAGACCCCATCTCTACACAACATTTAAAAATTAGCCAGGCATGGTAGCATGCACGTGTAATCCCAGCTACTCAGGAGGCTGAGGTGGGAGGATCGTTAGAGCCCAGGAAGTCAAGGCTGCAGTGAGCTATGGTTGTACCACTGCACTCCAGCCTGGATGAGAGAGAGAGAGCCCATCTCTCTCTCTCTCTCTCTCTCTCTCTCTCTCTTTCTCTCATTTTTCTTTTTTCTCATGCTGTTTTAACAAAAAGCTCATCCCTTAAAAAAAAAAAAAAAAGCTGCCAGGCACAGTGGCTCACGCTTGTAATCCCAACACTTTGGGAGGCTAAGGCCAGTGGTGGATCACTTGAGGCCAGGAGTTCGAGACCAGCCTGGCCAACATGGTGAAACCCCTTCTCTGCTAAAGATACAAAAAATTACTGGCATGGTGGCACACGCCTATAATCCCAGCTACTTAGGAGGCTGAGGCAGGAAGATCGCTTGAACCTGGGAGATGGAGGTTGCAGTGAGCCAAGATCGTGTCACAGCACTGCAGCCTGAGCAACAGAGCAAGACCCTGTCTCAAAAAAAAAAAAAAAAAAAAAAAAAAAGCTTCAGGCAAAGAATGAGAGCTTCTACTCCTCCACCTTTCTGTTTATCAGGAGATTCCTTCCTGCCTCCAAAGGATCCAGATTTTGTTGTTGTTGTTGTTTTGTTTTGTTTTGTTTTGTTTTTGAGACGGAGTCTCGCTGTCGCCCAGGCTGGAGTGCAGTGGCGCAACCTCGGCTCACTGCAAGCTCCGCCTCCAGGGTTCACGCCATTCTCCTGCCTCAGCCTTTCGGAGTAGCTGGGACTACAGGCGCCCGCCACCACGCCCGGCTGATTTTTTGTATTTTTTTTAGTAGAGACGGGGTTTCACCGTGGTCTCGATCTCCTGACCTCGTGATCCGCCCACCTCGGCCTCCCAAAGTGCTGGGATTACAAGCGTGAGCCACCGCGCCCGGCTAGGATCCAGATTTTTTAGAGACACATCCTTCATCTTTATTTAATAAATCCTAGAACAGCTTTGAACATAGAGCCTTCCCGCCCACTCTGGATTTGAGAGCCACTGAGAGATGGAGGCATGGGTTTGGTGACCGGTTGGCTGCGGATGCTCAGGGCAAGGCTGAGGCCCAAAAGTTTGGCTGGAGGTCCCTGGGGAGGGCTGGGCTCCGCACACCCACCGTGGTGCTCACTCACTGTCTCCTGCAGGTCAGCGGCCACCTGGACTATGCCAAGCAGATGGATGCCATCCTGAAGGCCGTGGGCATCCGCACCAAGCCAGGCTGGGACGAGAAGGGGCTCTTGGTGCTGGCCCCAGGCTGCCTGCCCTCCAAGGAGCCTCGCCAGGCAGCAGCTGCCGCCTCATCAGGCGAGACCCCCCACCAGGTTGGGCAAACCCAGGGTCCCACATCCGGAGACACCTCCAAATTGGCCATGTCCACAGACCCCAGCCAAGCCCAGGTGCCGGTAGGGCTGGACCAATCTGAAGGGACCTCTCTTCCTGCTGCTGCCAGCCCTGAAAGGCCCCCCATCTGCAGCCATGGCATGGACCCCAACCCACTGGGCTGCCCCGATTGTGCCTGCAAGACCCAGGGCCCCAGCACGGGGCTGGACTGACCACAGCAGGGGACCTGAGCTGTCTTCCCCGGTCTCCATATGCAGCTCTCTCTTACACACTCGGGTTCCTCCCAGGAGCTCTGGAGGTGCAGGATTTCCACAGGTCTCTCCTAAATTGAAGGAATTGGAACTGAAAGGGAAAGGAAATGGAAGGAAGGGGAATTTGGAGGAGTGAACGTGCCCACCTTGGGAAGCTGCCTGTCCCCAGAGGAGCCCCACCAGGGAGCAGCCACCCCCTCATCAGAGACCTGCAGAGTCAACCAAGCACAGGTTAGAGTCCCAGGACTGGAAAGCAACTGTGGGCTTTCTGTACTTCTTCTCATAGCTTTGGAGTCTGGCTGGCCATCAGGAGGTCCCAAGGGCTCTCTGGGGCCTGAGGCTCCCACACCAGCTCTCCCCTGGCCTCAATAAAACCAGGTGCATGCCTGCTCTTCCATCCATACTCCAGGGCTGCCCACTAGCTGACAGGCACCATCAACTGGCAGCAACAGAGCAGGCGCAGGTACAAAGAAGGCAGCTCACTCCTGCTCTTAGGAGATCCAATCAGATCTACCCTGTACAGCCATGCAGGTTGTGCACTGCACAACTGCAGGGACATTCATCACACAGACACAATGTGAGTGTGCTCCCCCATCATGCAACATCTGGACACAACTAACAGAGCATGGTGAATACATGCTGAATTGCATTCAGTATGGCTGTGAACTAGGCCTGGGGACAAGAATGAATTTTACATGGAAAGAATTTCCTGTAGCAGGAACAGAGGGGATAACAACAGCAATAATAATAAGAAGAAGAAGCTACCACTTCTTGAGCATTACCACGTACCAAGTGGTTGCCTGGGTTGTGTCAGTTGGCATTCACAGCAATCCTATGAGGTAGGGACTATTATTATCTTCATTTTATATTTGGGGAAACTGAGGCTCAGAGAGATCAGGTAACCTGCTGAAGGCCGAACAGCTGGTTAATGATGGAGCCAAGTTCCAGGCCCCTGTATGTCAGACTCCAATGCCCAAGTCCCAAGCCGCTGGGTCTGCATCCGTGAGAGCCTTCCTCTTTGTTCCTCCCACAGTCCCTGAATGACAGGGCCAGAGATAATGCACTCTTGTTGTGCAGATGGAGAAATCAAGGCCCAGGCAGAGGAAGGACTAACAAGCTCTGGGGGAGGTGGGAGGAGGGCAGCAGAAATTAGAGTCGTAGAACATAGGAGCCAGATCCCTGCTCAGGTGCGTGTGTATTCATTTGTTCATTCAACACACATTTATGGCTCCACTCACGCCTGTAATCTCAGCACTTTGGGAGGCCAAAGTGGGAGGATTGCTTGAGGCCAGGGGTTGGGCAACATAGCGAGACCCGGTCTCGACAAAAAATTAAAATAAAAAAATTAGCCACTGCCAACTACTCAAGAGGCTAAGGCAAGAGGATTACCTGAGCCCAGGAGCTCAAGGCTGTAGTGAGCTATGATTGTGCCACAACACTCCAGCCTGGGTGACAGAGTGAGACTCCGACTCTTTTTTTTTTTTTTTTTTTTTGAGACAGAGTCTTGTCTTGTCACCAGGCTAGAGTGCAATGGCATGATCTCAGCTCACTGCAAACTCCACCTGCCAGGTTCAAAGGATTCTCCTGCCTCAGCCTCCCAAGTAGCTGGGATTAAAGCACTGCCACCACACCCAGCTAATTTGTTGTATTTTTAGTAGAGATGGGGTTTCACCGTATTGACCAGACTGGTCTCCAACTCCTGACCTCAGATGATCCACCCGCCTCAGCCTCCCAAAGTGCTGGGATTACAGGCATGAGCCACCATGCCCAGCCAACTGCAACTCTTTTTTTTTTTTTTTTTTTTTTTTTTGAGACGGAGTCTTGCTCTTTTACCCAGGCTGGAGTGCAGTGGCGCGATCTCGGCTTACTGCAAGCTCCGCCTCCCAGGTTCACGCCATTCTCCTGCCTCAGCCTCCTGAGTAGCTGGGACTACAGGCACCCACCACCGCACCCGGCTAATTTTTTGTATTTTTAGTAGGGACGGGGGTTTCACCATGTTAGCCAGGATGAGTCTCAATCTCCTGACCTCGTGATCCACCCGCCTCGGCCTTCCAAAGTGCTGGGATTACAGGCGTGAGCCACCACGCCCGGCCAACTGCAACTCTTAAAACACAAAATTTAAAAACAAACATTTATGCAACTCTTGTTGCTTTTAAACTAAACTGCTTATGTCATACATGGAAAATGGAGGCTCTGAAAGGGGAAAGGATTTTGCTGGGGTCCCAGATTGAAGGGGCAGAATCTGGACCAGAACCCAGGACATCTACACCCAGGCCTCTCCACGACACCAGCTGCTTCTCAAGCCCTGAGTGGCCCCTCAGTTGAATCCAGTCCACACCACAGCCACTGCCTTCAGCTAGAGTTTATTGAGAGTCCCTTGGGCAGGCCTGGGGGATAGGGGAAGCCTCACAAGCACCATGGCCCCTCAGTTGGCCAGCGGCCGGGGCCAGAGTTGTGTCTCATCAGCACCAAGAAGAGGACCAGGCCAGGCGTGGAGGACCCCCGGGGAGTTTGTGTTGATGGAACTTGGGGGAGGCAGGGCTGAAAAGGGACCGATGGCAGGTAAACTGTGGCGACCAGGAGTTCCCCAACCCCCTGCCCCCAGAAACCAAGGCCCCTGTGCCGGAGTCCACCTGCCGCCTCGTGGGCCCCACCCCACACCAGGGACAGCTCTTCTTCGACTCTGCTGTGCTGACCCAAGTAGCTACCATTCCCATTTCTCTCACTGACCCCAGGGAAGGCCAGAGGGAGGTGGGCAAGGGGCTGGATTTATTCCCATCAGTTGTTCCCGTCTAGGTCCAAGGACCCCCTCAGGATCGAGGAAAACCAGTCCTGAGGCTGAAAAAGAAACTGCCACTAGCCCCTTTTGCCCCCAGGAGAGGCAGTGCAGCAGCTTGGGAGCTGGGAGGGTCCCTGAGAGATGGGGTCCCCACCCAGGAGCCAGAACAGGGAGTTGGGGAACCAGAGTCAGGCTTTGGGAAGCCAGGCCGGGGCTGAAGAGGGGGAGGCAAATGGAAAGAGAACAACGGGAACAAAGAGCCCTTCCTGACACACAGCCAGAGAGAGAGGCCAGGGGGCTGGATAGCTGGGGGTCGTAACAACAGAACGTACCACTTAACTGACCATGTACTGGGTGCTGGGCACACACTGTCTTAATTCTCAAGACAACCCTGCAAGATAGATAGGCATCATTTCTCTACCTTACACATGGAATAACCGAGACTCGGAGAGGTTAAGTAACTCGTGTCAGGCCCCAGAGCTCACAGGTGGTAGAGCAGAGGCCCACATGCATGCTTGCCTGCCTCCCAGGTGCAGCTGCTGCCACATATATACCAGGGAGGGGAGACTGGCAGGTCCAAAACCCTCCAGCAAATCATTCTGAGGGTTAAAGATCATCTAAGGCAGCACATCTCAAACTGTAATGGGCATGTGATTCACCTGGGATCTTGGTAACATGCAGTTCTGACTCAGCAGGTCTGGGCAGGGGCAGAGATGTGCATTTTTCACAAACTCCCAAAGGTGATGGTAATGCTGATTGTCCATGGACTACACTGTGAGTAGCAAGGGGTTCAGCCCAGCATTAATCCATGCCTGCGGGTGGGGGCATTCCCTCCCGTCCAGCCTGAGAGAATGGGCAAAGACCATGATTGTTTTCATCCTAACCTGAACCAAGAGGTCCTTCTCCCCAACATCCAGAGTCCTCCAGCCCATCCTCTGCACACACACGTTAAGCTCAACAGTGGAGCATCCTTCAGAACACGGTATCTGAGTCAGCTATGATCCCTGCAGGTAAGGGGCCTGGAGATGGCAGCAGGGGCCAGCTCTGCACACCCGCCTGGAGCTCAGAGGGCTCCTAGGAGACCTGCAGCCTCCTGGTCTTAGCCAGGAGCTGGCCCAAGCCCTCAGGGTCTGGGTTCTGCTCAATCCAGCTCCCCACTGGCCAGCCCCAAGCCCAGGTCAGTTCGTGGGGGTGCCAAGTGGATGCGGCCGCAGCTCGGGCTCCGCAGGGTCGATGTTGAAGAAGTTGACGGCAGCAGCAGCCCTGGTGGGCAGCGGGGGGTCCCGGGTGGCCTCGCCAGGAAGCAGCAGCTGGGCCGTGAGCTGCAGGCCTGAGGAGCCGCCTGAACCTGCGTCTGAGTCCAAGTCTGAGTCCGGCGGCAGGGGCAGCGGCAGCACCTGCTGTAAGCTAAGGCCGGGCCGGGGGCCGCTGTGAGAGGTGCGCAGTGATGGCGAGGCCAGGTTGGACTGGCGCTCCCGGGGACAGCGTGGACATGGCAGGAACCTGCCCAGCGCCCGCTTGAAGTCCCGCATGAAGAGTGGGTAGATGATGGGGTTCATGGTGCTATTACAGTAACCCAGCCACGTGAGGACATCGAAGAGGCCTGGGGAGATGCAGTCGCACACGGCCTGAGGGGAGGGGATGCGTCATGCCTGGTCCCAGGGCAGGGACCCAGGCCACCCTTCCCAGCACGGATGGAGCAGACACACACACATGCACCACGAGAGGCAGCCTGCCCTCCCCATGCCTGGGCTGGGATCCAGGTCCTCTCCTGCAAGGGCCGGACTCACCTACCCCCTGCTGTGGCATTACCTGGACTATGTTGGCCACAAAGAAGGGCAACCAGGTCACAAAGAACATGCCCAGCAGGATGCCCAGTGTCAGGCTGGCCTTCAGGGCCTTCCTGCTGTGCTTCGTGGCTAGACGCCTGCTGTCAGCAGACTCCACCCCTGGGCGTGGGGTCCTGGGCACCTGCAGAAAGGAAGGCCACATGAGTCCATTGAGAAAGGGCCCCCGTCTGACCCTGATCCTAGCCACAGACTGAGCTTCAATCCTAATTCTAGACTGAGCCCTAGTGCCAGGATTAAACTGAGCCCTGTTCCTTGACTGAGTCCCAACTAGAGTCCTAGACCGAGCCCTGACCCTGACTCCAGGCCAAGCCCTGACATCAGCAATAAACTAAGCTCTGACCTTGGTCCCCCACTGAACCCTGACACCTACCATAAAGCCCTACATAACCAAGTTCTCAAACCAAGCCTCAAGCGTGGACCTAGACTGAGCCCTGATCCTGGTCCCACACTGAGCCCTGATCCTGACCCAGAATTTCATAAGGAGCTCTAGGAAGTGCAATGAAACAGAACAATACCTGAAACACAAATCAGATGGTTCAGAAGAACAACCATCCCTGCAAAGACAATACGTAACACGGGCCAACACACATATTACAATGAGCCCAGCACCTTCCAAAGCCTTTAGTGCTACAGAAATCAATTGCAATTCACTGGGCACAGTGGCTCACGCCCGTAATCCCAGCACTTTGGGAGGCCAAGGCAGGCAGATCACTTGGTCAGGAGTTTGAGACCAGCCTGGCCAACAGGGTGAAACCTTGCCTCTACTAAAAATACAAAAATTAGCCAGGCATGGTGGCAGGCACCTGTAATCCCAGCTACTCGGGAGACTGAGGCAGGATAATTGCTTGAACCCAGGAGGTGGAAGTTGCAGTGAGCCAAGGTTGCATCACTGCACTCCAAGCCTGGGTGACAGAGCGAGACACACACAAAATCAATTGCAATTGAACAGTACTTGAAAAAGAGGACCTGTTACTGTCCAGAGCTTGACAATTGCTTTGTATGTGGATTCTCTTCATATTTGGGAGCAATAGTCTTGCCTGGGCAATTACTCTTGAGCCCCACAAAATAGAAAGGCTTTTTTGAGAATGTGTGCACAAAGCCAATGTTTGCAGCTAAATCTCTTATAGGTTCCTAAGGATGCTGGTGACCTTGGCATTTTACAACTCAATTATACTGCGAACTGGCAGGCATCTCCATTCTCAAAAGTGGACAGGAAGAGGAGGAGGGGGTAGGAGGGAAGAGGAGAAAGAAGCTACTTCCCAGCAGCCACTGAAAGGAAGGCATGGGCCTGGGGAGGTTAGAATTTGACTTTGCAAACTGGCCCCCACAGTTCCAAAGGGCTCTCTGAGCTGGATGATTCTTTAGCTCAGCAGTGCTCTTCACTTGTTAAACTTCATGAGCCCTTTGAAAAGCTAACGAATTCTACACACACACACACACACACACACACCCCTCCCCAGAAAATAAAAGGCTTATAAATTTTTATACACACACACAGACAAGAAAACAACGTTCCACACTTCCAGAAGTTTCAGAGATGACCTTGAAGTCTCTAGGTTTCCACCAGAAACCCCTAGGAGTCCGTGAAAGCTGGGATGTGAAGCCCTCCTCTAAACCATGTGTTTCTGTAATCAATGTGGATTTTCATATATTAGATTTACACAAAATTAGGCCCACCTCTATTTCCTATTTAATTCCCGTGGGCAGTGGTGTGCACAATTCATCATGAGCTACACAAAGGGTGTGTTTGCTGTCTGTGAACACATCTGGGCTTTGACAGCCAGGGATTTTCCTGGCACTGGGATTTGTCCAGTTCCTAAATTGCGTGAGAGCCCTGCTTAGTTCTCGAGGCCAGAGGTGGGTTGGATGTGGGGAGATGAGGTCAGAAGGAGGCAGGAGCAGAGCCAGATTCCCAGGCAACCTTCCGCAGATGGAAAGGCGGAGGAGGCAAAGCCAGGATGTGTCAACTCCAGGGAGAACCAAAGCCAACACCCCACCCCACTCTGCTGCGCATGCCCTCGCCTCCAGCCCCTGCTCTTTCTAGGCCTCCAGAGTTGGTGTCTTGTCCATGGTGCTGAAACCCCAACTACATGCGGTCTTTTCATAGGAGCTGGAATTCTAACTCCGAAATGGCAAGGAGGTTGCTGGGGCAGGGAGACAAAGCACATTGTAATCCCCACCCCTCAACGTGTTTCTTCACATGAAATCTGGTTGTACAAATATCAAGGTTATACAAATTCACAACAGAGGCCTTGGTTTCTCCCTTCTGTCTCGGTGAGACAGCGTTGTACAGAGGCAAAAGCTGGGCTTTTAAGACAGGTGATCTGGCTTCAAATCATGCCTCTACCACTTACTCACTCTGTGATCTTGAGAGAGCCTCTGTTTCCACATCTGCAAAATGGGAGAAATGATACTCAGCTTACGGCGTTGCTGTGAAGCTATGGATAATAAATGCATGCATAGTGTCTGACATTGAGTAGGTGCTAAATACCTGGTAGCCATGTTGCTGTTTCAGTGATATGTGCTGTGACGTTGGGGTGATTTTGAGCACTGTTGGGGAGCCTGTCCTTCTGCCAGCAGCTCTGGCCTCCCAAAAGCAGCACAGACACCAAGACAAATGCTCTAAGTCACCACGCTGCAGCTCAGATGCTATGACTAGAGGATGCTCTCCTCCGACTCCACCCCATCATACACAAGTCTGCTCCAAAGTCATTCCAAGTTAGTGAGGGAGCAAAAGAGGGTCTTTCTCTCCTCCCTCCTCTTCTAGTTTTCTCTCCTCCAGAGCAGACTCTATATGGCTTTTGTGACCACATCATGGTCAGCCTGGAGGAAGAGGCTCCTGCTTCCCCAGAAGAATCTCCTAAGACCTGCCACACCTTCAAATTGCTGCCATCAATGGGAATAGACGGCATGGAGAGGGATGAGACACTCATCTAGGCATCACTCTGACCCTTAGTGACCTGAGGAGGGCAGGGGACAGGAGGCAGCCCTGATCTTATCAGAGCTCTAGGGCATGGGGGAAACTGAGGCACTAGGGGGAATATCTCAGGTCAATCACTGGGGAAAGGAGCTCCAGAGAATGGGGTGAAGATGAACTGAGATTCCCTTTCTAGTCTCCCTGGGAACAATTCCAGGTTTTTCTTTCTCCTCTGCTTTCCAGAGAGTTGACTCAAGAACACAGGCAAGAGGAAAGAGAGAAGGAAACTGAGACTCAGAAAGGGTAGAGGACACTCTACCCTTCCCAAGGTCACACCGTTCCAGTACAAGGCCTCCACGCAAAACCTGAGTGGCCCCAAATCAGCATTATCATCCCCATTTCTTGAGCACTTACTACACATCAGCATTTGATAGTCATTAGGTTGTTCAGTCTTTATGAGAGGTAGGCATTGTCATCCCCATTTTGCAGATGAGACAACTGAGGCTCGGAGAGGCAAAATGACTTGCCAGAAGTCACACAGCAGTTAAGAGTTGAGTTGGGGATTCCATCATTTCTGGCCTCAGGAACTCCACTCTGCCCACTTCACCAAGCTGCTTCCACCTTGGAGATGGCATCCATGGGCCCAGTCAGGGTGGGGTTACAGAAACCCCACCACTGTCAGCAAGAGGCCCTCATGGATCAGAAGCCAATGGCAGTCACTAGTCCACACCCCGGCATCTGGCTGATGCTGGCATCACCCTTCTGGATTCTCTCTCCCCTGTAAGCACCTCGCAGCCCCTCGGGGCCATGTCCTGTCATTTGCATCTCCCGTCTGTATCAGTGTCAGAGGGCAGCTTCCTGAAGGACAATCCAGGGCCCTTCCAGCCAACAATCGCATGTACAGCTTCCAGCCAACACCTACATTCATGTCTGCATGCTTGACACATCCAAGAATGTGTCCCACAGCACCACTCGTGTAGGAAAAAATTGGAAACAGCCTTAATGTCCATCAAAAGAAGAGTGGTTTAGGCTGGGCGTGGTGGCTCACACCTATAATCTCAGCCCTTTGGGAGGCCAAGGTGGGCAGATCACTTGAGGTCAGTAGTTCGAGACCAGCCTGGCCAACATGGCGAAACCCTGTCTCTACTAAAAATACAAAAATTAGCCAGGTGTGGTGGTGCATGCCTGTAGTCCCAGCTACTCAGGAGGCTGAGGCAGGAGAATCACTTGAACCCAGGAGGTGGAGGCTGCAGTGAGCCGAGATCACACCACCACACTCCAGCCTGGGTGACAGAGTGAGAGTTTGTCTCAAAAAAATAAAAAGAGAAGAGTGGTTTAAATAAACCATGGTGCATTCCCACTACAGAATACTACACAGATGTTTTAAAAGAATGAATCAATCAAATGAAAAGATCTCCATGATTATTAAATTATAATAGCAGCTTGCAAAGTAATAGATACAGCATGATTCTATTTGTTTAAAAAACAATATCCAACACAAAGCACTAAGTTTCTTTAGGTACCTGTATAAATACATAAGCACATAGAGAATGACCCGGAAGGGCCAGGTGCAGTGGCTCACACCTGTAATCCCAGCACTTTGGGAGGCCGAGGCAGGTGGATTGCTTGAGTCCAGGAGTTCAAGACCAGCCTGGGCAACATGGTGAAACCCCATCTCTACAAAAAATACAAAAATTAGCCAGGCATGGTGATGTGCGTCTGTAGCCCCAGCTACTCGGGAGGTTGAGGTGGGAGGATCACCTGAGTCAGAAGAGGTCAAAGCTGCAGTGAGCCGTGGTTGTACCACTGCACTCCAGCCTGGGTGACAGAGTGACACCCTGTCCTAACAGAAAAAAAAAAAAAAGACCTAGAAGGACATATCCTAAATTGATGCATGTCCCTGGGAGTGAAAGGTGATTAGCTGGAATTTGGAGGTCTTTTCCTTCATCCCTATTGTTGAATTTTTAAAGTGTATTTATGTATTCCTTTATGCAATTAATTTTATTTATTTATTTTTTTTTTTGAGACGAATTCTCGCTTTTGTTGCCCAGGCTGGAGTGCAATGGCACGATCTCGGCTCACCACAACCTCCGCCTCCCGGGTTCAAGCGATTCTTCTGCCTCAGTCTCCCAAGTAGCTGGGACTACAGGTGTGCACCACCATGCACATCTAATTTTGTACCTTAGTAGAGATGGGGTTTCTCCATGTTAGTCTCAAACTCCCGATCTCAGGTGATCCGCCCACCTCGGCCTCCCAAAGTGCTGAGATTACAGGCATGAGCCACCACACCCAGCCCACAATTAAATTTTTTTACCATCATCTGATCATAGTGTGAGAGTTACAAGACAGACTCTGGAGCCAGACTGCCTGGTTTCAAATCCTGGCTCTGTTACAAACTAGTGGAGTGACCTTAAGCAAGTTACTTCATCTACGCTTCCACTTTCTGTTCTGTAAAATGGCATTAAAACAGCATCTACCTCATAGGATTATAATAAGGATAAAATAAAATAATACACTGAAAGGTAGAACGGTGCCGGCACATAGGAAGTCCCATAGAAGTGTTAGCTATGGTTGTCGTTATTACTAGTCTCTGGCTCAGCTGTTTGATAATGGTGGTGATGGTGCTGGTGACAGCAGTGATGTTTTTCCCTAGAAAGAGTCAAAGTCGGCTGGGCGCGGTGGTTCACGCTTGTAATCCCAGCACTTTGGGAGGCCGAGGCAGGCGGATCACGAGGTCAGGAGATCGAGACCACGGTGAAACCCCGTCTCTACTAAAAATACAAAAAAAAATTAGCCAAGCGTGGTGGCAGGCGCCTGTAGTCCCAGCTAGTCGGGAGGCTGAGGCAGGAGAATGGCGTGAACCTGGGAGGCGGAGCTTGCAGTGAACTGAGATTGCGCCACTGCACTCCAGCCTGGGCGACAGAGCGAGACTCCGTCTCAAAAAAAAAAAACAAAACAAAAAAAAAGAGAAAGGGTCAAAGTGGTGAGCTCCCCAGAAACATATATTTTACCAACAACAGGAAAAGACAGGCACGAACAACTGTGTTGTTGTTGTTGTTTTAAAGATGGGGTCTTGCTCTGTTGCCTGGGCTGGAATGCAGTGGCATGACCATACCTCACTGCACCCTCAAACTCCTGGGCTCAAGCAATCCTCTCACCTCAGCCTCTTCGAATAGCTGTAACTACAGGTATGTGCCACCAGGCCTGGCTAATTTTTTATATATATTTTTAGAGACAGGAGCTCGCTATGTTGCCCAGGCTGGTCTCGAACTCCTAGCTTCAAAGGATCCTCCTGCCTTGGCCTCCCAAAGTGTTAGGATTACAGTTGTGAGTCACTGCCTAGCTGAAATTTGTTGATCACTTACTATGTGCCTGGTATTTTATATATATTATCTAATTGACTCTTCACACAGACTTGTGTGATAGATGTCATGACCCCTGGAGCATAAGGAGGTAAAATGCCTTGCCCAAGGTCATCCAGCTATGAGGGAAAAGAGGCAGGGCTTGAACCCTGACCAGCCGGACCCCCAAGCCCCTGCTCCAGCCCTGGCTGCACCAGGCTGCCTGGCTCTGAGCAGCAGCCAAGCCTGCCATGCTCGGCAGTGTCACTCTGCCAGCCTCTCCCTGGCTCGGCCCCCTCCTCCCCCTCACAGATATTTCTGTGATCACAGCCTCCTCCTCTGAGGAGGAGGAAAGACAGAGATGGAAGGGAAGATGGATCACTAAGACAGAATGACGCTTAGTTGGGTGAGAGAGGGTGAAAAAAGGAGGGGGAGGAGGAAAATCGGGAGAAATTGATGGGACAGGAGAAGGGGGAGGGGAAGACGGAGCACACGGAAGGAAGACATGGGAACTGAAGGAGAGAGGGGTGGGTGGGAGTGGGGAGGAAGGTGAGGTGTAGAGATGGGATGAGGTTATGGGCCACAGAGACCCAGAAATCCTGCCAGGAAGAGGAGGAGGCTGGGCCTCTCCTGCTGGGCTCTCCCTCAAGCCGATGGCCCATGCTGCATCTCTGAAACCGTCCCTAACACCCTGGACCCTCCACAATCTCCCAAGGATGGCTCAGTGCCACCCACATCCAGGCCCCCACCTTCCACCCTGCTCCCAACACACACACTCCCCTGCCCTGGTAGCTCCTCACTCTGCCCCACGGCTCTATCGTCCATCCCCAGCCCACACTCCCAGCCCCAGTGCTAAGCTGGGCCCCTTCCTCCCAGCCCTGAGGTGGTGGGAACACCTGGTGGAAACCACTAAGCCAACCAGTGGCCTTTTAAAAGCCCGTTTCCATAAATAGACATATGGAGAGGGGATGAAATGCTCAAGGCTGACCAGCTCCCATGTTCTGACCCCAGAGGAACTGGGGCCTCGAGACCTATGCCCAGCTCCTTTCCCTCTGCAGGGCAGCTAGAGACTGGAATGGGGCAGGAAGCCAAGGCTAAGTGGGGCTGGGCACAGGAAAAGGGAAAGGGTCCCAGGCACTCACATCTGATTCATTCTCATCACTTCCTTTAGGTCCAAACATTGAGGGGGCCTCCACCTCCAGGCCAGCTCTGGTGGGAAGAAAGGGGCGGTGACCCAGGAGGGCCAAGTAGAGGCAGCATCCCAGATGCAATTTCCCAAAATGCAGGCCGTTCACCAGGCAATCAGGAAAATGGCCTGCAGGAGGCTTGCTTAGGAGCCGAGTGGATTTGAAAGCAGGAACAGAGGCAGAGTTTGCACACGTCACGTTCAAACCAAGAGAATGGGCTTTCCAGAAAGTGGGGGGATTAGAACAGACACATTTCTGGCTTGAGAGGCCCCTGAGTCACTCTGCCTTAGAAGTAAGGCGCTGGCCTAACCAACCCATGAAGACCCCGCCAGCCTTTCACTTTAGGGCTGGGTGTGAGTGCTTTGCTTTCATCTTCAAACATACACAGTAAATAATAGATTTTGAATGTTTGCCGGGTGAGGCACCCCTCTTATAAGCTCCATAATCCTCATCATGATACAGTTTGATGATTAATGTCTGTACCCCTAACTAGAACAGATTTCAAGAGGGCAGGTGCTGTTGGTCTCGTTCACCACCACATACACAACCTAGAACAGCTGCTGTGCAAAGCAGGTGTCAATACATGTCACCAAGCAAATGAACTCACACGATAAAAAGCTGAGGATCATGACACTGAAGAAGTGACCCTGAAAGGCATGAGAAAACAGGCAACCGCACAAACAAGGCTGGACTACCAGGCTCCTTGAAGCACTGTGTTCACTGCGTTCCTTCCATCAATACATACTGAGCACCCACGATGTGCCAGGTGCCCCTAATTCCTGAGACCATGGGGGAAAACAGAAAGACAGGCCAGGCACGGTAGCTCACGCCTATAATCCTAGCACTTTAGAAAGCCAAGGCGGGTGGATTGCCTGAGCTCAGGGGTTCAAGACCAGCCTGGGCAACACAGTGAAACCCCGTCTCTACTAAAATACAAAAAAATTAGCCCGGTGTGGCGATATGCACCTGTAGTCCCAGCTACTCGGGAGGCTGAGGCAGGAGAATTGCTTGAACCTGGGAAGCGGAGGTTGCAGTGGGCCAAGATCACGCCACTGCACTCCAGCCTGGGCGAGAGAGTGAGACTCCATCTCAAAAAAAAAAAAAGAAAAGAAAACAGAAAAACAAGTTCCCCACCCTCATAGGCCTAAATTCTAGAGGAAGGAAATAAACAGTAAATAAATAAAAATGGGTAGGTATAGAACACGTCAGGAGGTGGGAGGTGCTGCTGAGAGAAATAACTTAGTAAATGAGGACTGGAGAGGACCTGGGGAGGGTGACAGGTGCTGCTCTTGAGAGAGGGATTAGGGGAGGCAATTCAACAGAGGCTGGAAGGAAATTATGGAAATTAGGGGGAGAAGAGGGTGGAGACCTGAAGAAAGGGCACTCCAAGCAGAAGGAACTGCAGGTGAGGCAGAATGGGCTTGGTGTGTTCAAGGAACAGCAAGAAGGCCAGTATGGCGCAAAGAGAAGAAACAAGCGGGATTACAGAAGGAGAGGAGGCCAGATAGGGTCAGAGGGCCAGGTGATGTGAGTCACAAGGCCACCAGAGCAGAGGAATGAAGCGGCAGGAACTGCATTGTAAAGGGATCATTGGGGTCACTGTGGAAGGTTGAAAGGGAGCAAGAATGGAATCAGGAAGTCAGTTAGGGCCAGGTGCAGTGGCTCACGCCTGTAATCCCAGCAGTTTGGGAGGCCGAGGCTAGCAGATCACGTAAGGTCAGGAGTTCAAGACCAGCCTGGCCAACATGGTGAAACCCTGTCTCTACTAAAAATACAAAAATTAGCTGGGCGTGGCGACACGTGCCTGTAAGCAGCCCAGGTAGGAAGTCATCAGCGTGTGGGTGATATTTTCAGTTACAAGACAAGATGAGGTCACTAACAGAGCAAATGTGGAAAAAGGATGAGATGCTCCGGGGACTGAGGCCTAGGGATGCCATGGCTCGGGCGGATCAGGAGGACCCAACAGAGGAGACCAGAAGGCACAGAGAAGAAAAGGGGCAAGGTGTAGGGTCCCCGAGCAAAGCATTTCAAGAGCATCACTGCCCACAGGCAGCACACCAGCACAGGGCGATGGCACCAGCCAGATCTGAGCTTAAACCTCACTTACCAACTGTGCAATCTTGGGCAAGTCACCTCCCTCTCTGAGCCTCAGTTTCCCCACCTGTCTAACAGGGGTGCTGGTAGTACTTGACTCATTGGGTGTTTGGGGATTAATGAGTTTAGCTCAGTGCCTGGTACAGAGTGAGTGCTCACAGATTGTGGGGCTGCAATTGTTAGCACCTGGGAGACTCCTGCCCAGGTTCCAAGACCACAGATTCAGGTTCAAGCCTAGTACCAGCCAGCGAGATTCGTGGAAAGAAAATCTGTGTGGTACCGGCACCGCTGGAACTAGGAATCCTGATCTCTCCCACCCCAACCTCACCCAGACCAGCCAACTTCTCACATCCTTAGTCATGAGAGCAGAGCTTCCTCAACTGTGGGAATGGAGATGATTTTAGATGGTAAAGGGACACCCCATAAAATGAGTGAATCACAGAATGAGCACGTCAGCCCATTACAGCTGTCTTCCAGCTCTTCTAGGTGCGTCAAGAGAAAGTCCCACATTGATGCTACCATGTTTGTGATACCTTCTAGCACGCTACAAAGAGAAAGCAGGCCCTAGGCGCATCACCTCAACCACACCAAGCTGCGTTTCAGTGATACAGCTGGAGCTTCTTCAGTTTCATTGAAGTGGTGTTTGTGATCGCCTTCTATTCATGGCAAGGGATACAGATTTTCCATTTCTAGAGGAGATATGAAGTTTTCTTTCTACACAAATTCATGGAAGTAAAAAGATAAAAGAGATGATTTAAAGAAAATGCTAAGAATGCCAGGCACAGGGGCACGCACCTGCAATTCCAGCTACTCGGGAGGCTGAAGTGGGAGCTCGAGGCCAGCCTGGGCAACATAGTGAGACCCTGTGTCTAATAAGTAAATAAATAAAATGCCAAATGCATGTGAATTAAGTGGCTTGAGGTGTGGAGGTGGTGGTGGAAGAGGCATTAAGGAAGATATCCCCAGGCAGTTCTTGAATGCCTGAAGCTTGTGAAACACTCCTTTTCAAGAACTCAGGGACGCCTGTAACCCTAGCACTTTGGGAGGCCGAGACAGGAGGATCGCTTGAGCCCAAGAGTTCAGTGAGTTATGATCGTGCCAGTGCATTCCAGCTCTTCAGGCTGGAATGAGCTATGATCAATTCTAAGCTGCAGTGAGCTATAATCACACCACTACGTTCCAGCCCTCCAGCCTGGGTGACAGAGCAAGACTCTGTCTCTTAAAAAACAACAATAACAACAACAACAAAAAAAAACAAGAACCCAGGGTATATGGCCCAAGGCAGCCATCCCACCCATGAAGAAGCAAGTCAGAGTCCCAGCCACCTGCCAAGGCTCAAGAATATTCTACAGGGAGCATGGATAGGGAGAAGGAGCAGGGTGGCAGCCAGGACTCCCAGTCCATGTGGGGCCCTGCCCCCACCCCAGGTGATGGGCAGGGGCAACTTTGGGCCTCACCCACCGGGGTGGGACAGGCAAGCTTGTCTGGGGGACTGCCAAGGAGGGTATTAGCCTTTCACCCCTCTGCCAAGTCCCCATGTGCCCAGTGATCTCTAATGCAACCCCCACCCTCCTAGAGCTTTCACCACCCAAGGCTACACCAAAAGAGCCCAGCTGGGACTTTCCTCAAGACCTGCGACCTAAGTCACTGGGTCTCAGGCCTGGTCGGTCTACACTCCCACCCCTCCAGGGTGGACAACAGGAGTCAGGTGCACTGCGGCCTGCATGGCAAGAGCAGGCAGTCACTTATAGACAATGCAAGGCCTTGAGCTAAGAGCACCTACCCCATTCCCAGGCACTGAAACGAGATGGGACCTACTATGCACAGTGGGGATCAAAACTGACCTCGATCAGGAGGTCAAGAGCAGCCTGGCCAATATGGTGAAACCCCGTCTTTACCAAAAATACAAAAGTTAGCCTGGCGTAGTGGTGGGTGCCTGTAATCCCAGCTACTCAGGAGACTGAGGCAGAAGAATCACTTAAACCCGTGAGGCGGAGGTTGCAGTGAGCCAAGATCGCGCCACTGCACTCCAGCCTGGGCGACAGAGCGAGACTCCGTCTCAAAAAAAACAAAAAAACTGACCTCGATATGTGTGACCCTCCTGGAGGGTCAGGGAGGCAGAATGAGCAAGTCATTCTTATGACTTGTTCTTATGGAGAATAACAGAGATGGGGAGTGCAGATGGGCCTGCAGACAGGGTGGTCAAAGATGGCCCCTGGGAAGAAGGCAGCCGGGGGAAGAACATTCCAGGCACAGGGAACAGCAGGTGCAAAGACCTGGGCACAGAAGTAAGTCCAGGGCCTTCTAGAACCGTGAGAAAGGCCACAGGGCTGTTGCAGAGTAAGAGAGAGGGAGAGGGGAGGTGACACTGGAGAGGTTGGCAGTGCGGGATCCTGAGGCCAGAGCACAGTGGGGAGCCTGAAGAGTCTGAAGCAGGGGAGCGACATGATCATTTCTTTTTTAATTGCTCCGGCTTCTATGCAGAAGATGGAGAGTACTGGGTCTGCGGCAGAAGCAGGGGAGCCAGGAGAAGTCTATGCAGCCTCCCGGGTAAGAAGTGGCAGGGGAGATGGCACCTGTTTAGAGCAGCACCAACAGGTCTCGCTAATGAATGGCATGAGGGTGAGGGAGAAAAGTATTCCTAAGTTCCTGGCATGTGATGCCGCAATGGTGGGGAAGACCAGGGAGGCAAAGATGGGGAGAGTTGGGCCACCATAAATTCCCTGTTGCACATGGTACCTGGGAGAAGCCTGCCCCACCATCCTGACGGAGCTATCCTGTGGTGGGTGGGTCAGGCATTGGGTCTGGAGTTCAGAAGAAAGGTGGGCGCTCCCAACAGCCACGTAGGGCCATGAGCAAATGTGTGCTAAGTGGGGATGCCCAGGGGGTCCCCAGGGGCTGCTCATTCCTCTCTATCCCACAGCCCGGGTCTCCCTGCACACCCCGGGTACCTGCAGCGTCTCCGAGGCCTGGCTGGCCATGCCGGTAGTGAGGGAGGCCACCTGCACGGCCTGCTTGCGGGCAGCCAGCAGGATCCTGCAGTAGGTGAAGCATATGGCACCCGAGGGCAGGAAGAAGGTGAGGCCCGACGCCACGAGGACGAAGGGCAGGCTGGCCAGCAGGCGGCACTGACCCGGGACGGGTGGCCGTGCGTGGCCCAGCTCGTGCCAGCCCAGCAGCAGGGGCAGGAAGGAGGCGAGTGCGGCGAGGCTCCAGGCGCCCAGGACTAGCGCCAGGGCACGCGGGGGTGTCATGCGCAGCTTGTAGCGCAGCGGCGAGAGGATGAGCAGGTAGCGGTCCAGGCTGATGAGACAGAGGTTGAGGATGGAGGCGCTGCAGCACATCACGTCGAAGGCGGTCCAGAGCAGACAGAGGCCGCGCGCCAGCACCCAGCGCCCGTACAGAGCGTTCAGCATGGCCGGCGGCATCACCACCAGCCCCACCATCAGGTCGGACGTGAAGAGCGACACCAGGAAGAAGTTGGACGTGTTGCGCAGCGCCGGCTGAGTGCAGATGAGCGCGATCAGCAGCGAGTTGGCCGCCGCCGTCAGCGCGATGACCACGCACAGCGCGGCCGCCACCCAGCCGCTGCCTCCCGGGGCCGACGGCGGCCCTGCCCCCCAGGCCAGGGTGCTATTGGCGGTGGGGTCCGGCTCTGGGACCATGAGGACCGGGGGTGGAGGGCAAGGGCGTGATAGGGTGGCGGGAAGGCAGATGAGGACCCCGGCGAAGCCCAGGCTGGACGGGGACCGTCGGTGAGAACAGACCCAGACTCACCACGCCCCCCGGGGGAGGCGAGAGGGGGGACATGGGCGGGGGCGCTCGGTCGCGCTAGGTCAGGGGGCAGCGACTACAGGAGGACGCAGAGTGGTTATTTGGGCGCCCTCGGGGACGGGGCAGGGACACCTGGAGCAAACGGGTTGGAAGTTTGGGGAGGGGCACCCGATGAGCCGAGGCCCCTAAAGGAAGCGGCGGAAAGTCAAGCAGAGGTCGGATGGGCGCCCTGGGGTGGGAACAGAGCCCCCTGGAGGGGGCGGGCAGCAAGATAGGGGAGGGGCGTCCAGCCGGGTCAGAGTGCGGGGAAGTAGGAACGCGGGGAGGTGGGTGCGGGGGGTGAATGGGCGCTCTCGGGCCGGAGAAGACTCCCCGCGGCCGGTGGGCGTGTGGGGTGCCAGGGCGGGGTCCGCAGGACGGGGGCCTAGGGGCCGGAGCAAAGCCCCCCTGGGAAAGGCAGGACTCAGCTGGCGCAGAGGCACCGGGATCGGGCGCACACGGCCTGTGCGGCGCGGGAGTTCGCCGGGGCCGCCAGGCCCCGCGGGAAGAGGAGGGCAGCGGCCGCGCGGCGCCCCTTCCCCACCCGGCCGCAGGGTCGCCTCCGTCTCCCGCCCGCACTGGTACCTGGGGCGCTCTGGCTGCTCCGCCGCCTGCGACTGCGGCAAGCGCCGCGGGGCTGCGAGAGGAAGAGGCGGCCGCGGGCCGGGCGGGCGGCGGGCCCGGGTCTCCCGAGCCCGGGAGGCGCCGCGAGGGGCCCGCACGCGCGGAGGAGCGGCCGGGTGCAGCCTGGAGCGCGCGGTCCCCGTGCCGCGGAGCGTGCGCCCCGCCTCGCGGTGGGCGGGGAGAGCCGAGCCCTGGCCCTGCAGGGGGGCGGGGTCCTGGCACCCCGGGCCTGTGGGCCGAAAATCAGAGCGCCCCAGCTGCGTGGGGTCACCTCCCGGGCTGTGGCAGCCCCCACGCCCTCAGATGCTCCTCCCAACCCACATGTGGCGGGGGCGCAGGCGGAACTCGGAGAAGGGGGCTGTGACCTGCCTTTATCCAGGGGCTGCTCCCTAATGGGTGCCTGCCCACTCACAACGGGGTCACCGGGCTTTCAGGGGAGCCAGGAGTTGGGAAATATTGGACAAATCGCCCGACACCCCTCTGGGCCTCAGTTGCCATATCCGTAAAATGGGTTAGTAATTCTGGGCATTCTTCACCATTAGTTTGAGCAAGAAGCTAACCTTCCCCAGGGCCTTTCCGGCAGAAACCATCCCAATCGCCAAAGGGGCCAGGTACTAAGGTTGAAGTCCCTGAGCTGTTGACGCTCCTAGTCTAACAGAGCGTGAACAGATTTGAGAATCCCCAGGCTAGGTGGGTTAGAGTCGCTGCAGGCAGAGGCGCGGGGTGTGGTTTCCCCTGGGTGTGACCTCCTTCTGTCCTCTCCCCTCTGGCTGAGAAGAGTCTCTGCCTAACACTGCTGTGCAGGTTAATACTGCCATTCATTCATTCATTGAACAGATATTTCAATGCATCTTTTAAGGCGCATCCACTAGATGTCAGGCACTGTTCTGACCCATCAGGACACTACAGTGGCCAAAACAAAGATCCGCACCTCCATGGAGCTTACATTCTAGTGGAAGGAAACAGACAATAAACAATAAGCATAATCAACAGAGAAAGTGGGCCCGGCGCGGTGGCTCACGCCTGTAATCCCAGCACTTTGGGAGGCGGAGGCAGGCAGATCACCTGACGTTAGGAGTTCGAGACCAGCCTGACCAACATGGTGAAACCCCGTCTCTATCAAAAATACAAAAATTAGCTGGGCCTGGTGGCGGGCGCCTGTAATCCCAGCTATTCGGGAAGCTGAGGCAGGAGAATCGCTTGAACCTGGGAGGCAGAGGTTCCAGTGAGCCAAGATTGTGCCACTGCACTCCAGCCTGGGTGACAGAGCAAGACTCTGTCAAAAAAAAAAAAAAAAAAAAAAAAAGGAAAGAAAGAAGGAAGGAAGAGAAAAAGAAAATGTAGTATAAAGAGAACGGGGTGGGATCATTTTTTCTCCACAGAAACAGAAAAATAATACTTTCCAAATCGAAGACTCCTGCGATGTCCCCAGGGGCTTTGTTATATGGTTCCTACTCCTCCAGTTATTTATTCCGACCCCTACAATAATGCTGAGAGGTAGACGTTAAACTGGGGTTCAGAGAGGCCAAGAGACTTGCCCCAGATCACCAGCAGCAAGTGGTGAAGTGGAAATGAAACCCAGACCTGCTTGATGCCCATGGCAAAGAGAGCCCATTACAGATGGTCAAAAACCTCCCCTCAGGCACCTCAGAGCCTGCAGCACCCACCTGCCAACTCTAAGCCACTATTTGGTGCTCAGAGCCCCAGCCTTGCCCACAGAAGCATCTTTTTTTTTTTTTTTTTTTTTGAGACAGAGTCTCGCTCTGTCGCCCAGGCTGGAGTGCAGTGGCACAATCTCGGCTCACTGCAAGCTCCGCCTCCCGGGTTCACGCCATTCTCCTGCCTCAGCCTCTCCGAGTAGCTGGGACTACAGGCGCCCGCCACCACGCCCGGCTAATTTTTTATATTTTTTAGTAGAGACGGGGTTTCACCGTGGTCTCGATCTCCTGACCTCGTGATTCGCCCGCCTCGGCCTCCCAAAGTGCTGGGATTACAAGCGTGAGCCACCGCGCCCGGCCAGAAGCATCTTTTAAGCAGATAGAGGAGGCCTGTCCTTCCTCCTTGCCACCACACTGCACCACTGTGACGATTTCTGCCATGCCCCCAAGGAACAGAATGTAGTACAGCAAGCCTGGCCAGAGGGTCAGAAAGACCTGGCTTGGGATCCCAGCTCCATCCCAGCTCTGGGATTATAGGGCCAGTGGCTCCATCTCCTTGGGTCACAGCTTTCTCTTCTGTAATAGTTAGCAGAACAATATGGCACCCACCTCACAGAGTAGCTGAGGGGATTAAATGACACTGATGTAGTCTGTATCTTTGGTACTATGTTAACACTAGCTGGCCGGGCGTGGTGGCTCACGCCTGTAATCCCAACACTTTGGGAGGCCAAGGCGGGCAGATCACCTGAGGTCAGGAGTTCGAGACCAGCCTGGGCAACATGATGAAACCCTGTCTCTACTAAAAACACAAAATTAGCCATGTGTGGTGATGCATGCCCACAATCCCAGCTACTCAGGAGGCTGAGGCAGGAGAATCACTTGAACCCATGAGGCAGAGGTTGCAGTGAGCTGAGATCACACCACTGCACTCTAGCCTGGGCAAAAACAGCGAAACTCCATCTAAAAAAAAACAAAAAACCTAGCTCTTGGCCTTAGTGTTCCCATCAGCACAATCATAATGCATTCAGCTCTGTGCTAACTCCTTGAGCCCAGGGATTTCTGACGTGGACAACTGCAACCCTGAGAGGTGCTGTGTGGAAGGATTTTGGAGCCCAGCAACCCAGGTTCATCATCCAGGGTCTGCCACTTGCTCTGTGAAGTTGTGCAAAGCCTCTTTGCTGCTATGAAACCAAGGCAGTGGAGCTGTGAATGAGATGAGTAAAAAATTTTGCCTGATAAATGTCGCTTTGTAAAAATCTGTATGTAGTGCATAGAATATTAGTCTTTCTGCTTTCACTTTTCCCAAAATACTTGATATCTTTTATTTTTAAAAAAGACCTAAAGATTAGCTGAGTGTGGTGGTGCACGACTCTAGTTTCAACTACTTGTGAGACTGAGGTGAGAGGATTGCTTGAGGCCAAGCGTTCAAGGCTGCAGTGAGCTGTGATCACACCTGTGAATAGCCACTGAACTTCAGCCTGAGTGACAGTGTCTCAAACAAACAAACTAACTAAAGAAAACCTGGCAATAACTTTAACATTTGTTCATTCTGGGTGATGGATCCACTGATGTTTGTTATACTATGCTCTGTGCTAAAATTTAAAATTTTAAGATTGGGCCAGGGTCATGGTGCCACCTTGCGGCCATACTGTTATTATCTTGAACTTGAGGCTTTTTTTTCTTTTTTAGAGACAAGAGTCTCGCTCTGTGGCCCAGGCTGGAGGCAGTGATGCTATCATAGCTCACTGTAACCTCGCACTCCTGTGTTCAAGCTACCTTCCCACCTCAGCCTCCCAAGTAGGTAGGACTAGAGGTGTGCGCTACCACACCCAGCTAATTTTTAAAAGTTTTTTGTAGAGACAAGGTCTTGCTGTATTGCCCAGGCTGGTCTCAAACTCCTGGCCTCAAGTGATCCTCCTGCCTCAGCCTCTCAAAGCACTAGAGTTACAGGCATGAGCCCGACACCTGGCTGACACCTTTATAGACGCTTCGTGTGTGCTCTCCTATAACTGTCATTTGGGTCATGAAATAATGAAGTCCTAGACCTCTTAACATTTCAAGGTAAAGAGGGACTTTCAAGAATACTCAGCTTTTGCTTGATTACTTCTAGCCATGAGAGCTTCCTCCCCAGAGGAGACAGCAGGTGCCACTACGGAACAGCTGAGTTTTAGGGAGTCGTCTGCCCCAGACCTCCATGCCTGTCAGTTCACAGAGGACCGGGGCAAGCTCCTCATGACAGAGATGGAGGAATCAAGGCCCCAGGGAGGTTGTCAGCCTGCCCAAAGCTGCTCCGTGCCAGAAGGCAACTGAACAACTGGGTAAACTCCCTGAAGGCAGGCAGGGATCTGTCCGTCTGGTTCACGTTGGATCTCTGGCACATATTAGGCTCTCAATAAATATCTGTTCAATGAATGAATGAATGAACAAAACTATCAGTGCAACACCCTGCAGCGTGGGCCAATCATTCATTCTCAATCATAATAACAGCTGACATCCATTGAGGTCTTACTAAAGCCAGGCATGTCCCAAGCTCTACACGTGCCCTGACTCACGTAACACTCACTGCGACCCTAAGAGTGAGGTCGGTGCGACCATTATTCCCCATTTTGCACATAGGAAAAGTGAGCCTTGGAGATCTTATGTGACTTGCTCAAGACTATAGTTAGGAAGTGGTCCAGCTAGGATTTGAACCCAAGCAGACTCAATCTCCTCAGAGGCTTGGAGCAGAGGAAGAAAACCAGTTGAGAGCTGGCTCCATGCAGGCAAACAAAGTGGAAAGAGAGGGGCCTGCATTGCTATCTGCGCTGCTACCAGCGTTAATCCCTTGTAAAGACTTTAAGTCCCGGGCCAGGCGCGATGGCTCACTCCTGTAACCCTAGCACTTTGGGAGGCCGACGCGGGCAGATCACGAGGTCAAGAGATCGAGACCATCCTAGCCAACATGGTGAAACCCTGTCTTTACTAAAAATACAAAAATTAGCTGGGCGTGGTGGCATGCGCCTGTAGTCCCAGCTACTCGGGAGGCTGAGGCAGGAGAATCACTTGAACCCACAAGGCAGAGGTTGCAGTGAACCGAGATTGCGCCACTGCACTCCAGCCTGGCGACACAGCCAGACTCCGTCTCTGATAAATGTTGCTTTGTAAAAATCTGTATGTAGTGCATAGAATATTAGTCTTTCTGCTTTCACTTTTCCCACAATACTTGATATCTTTTATTTTTAAAAAAGACCTAAAGATTAGCTGAGTGTGGTGATGCATGACTCTAGTTTCAGCTACTTGTGAGACTGAGGTGAGAGGATTGCTTGAGGCCAAGCGTTCAAGGCTGCAGTGAGCTATGATCACACCTGTGAATAGCCAGGTGTGCTATTAATTAAATTAATATTTTTAAAAGCTATTAATATTAAGCTAATTAATTAATATTAAGCTAATATTAAGCTAATATTTAAAAAGCTATTAATAGCTTTTAAAAAGCCTTAAAAAGGACTTTTTAAGTCCCTCCTCACTGGGGGAGGATGCAGGATGCAATTCCCTCCATCCCCGGAAGGTGGCACACCAAGGGATGCTTCTCAATTGACGTCTCTCAAGCCAGGCTACTCCCTCTCGCTGGGCTCCCACATCCAATCAGCAGCGCTTCTCACAGCCCGGCCTCTCCCACCCCACCGCCTGACATAACTGGCCCCACCCTCTCCCGCCTGCAGCCTTGCAGTCCCCGCTGATAGCCCCAGCATCTCCCTCCTCCAGCCTAACTTAGTCTCCTGAAACCCAGCTTTGCACAGACACCTCTAGGGCGTCTCAGTGCAAAGAGAATGAAGTCTGAACTCTGGCTGGCATTCCAGGCTGCACCAGCCAGGCCAACTCACCTTCCTGCTTTATTGCTTTATCTCCAGCAGACCATTATAGGCTTCTTTTTTCTTCCTTCCTTTCTCTTCTTCCCCTTCCCCTTCCTTTCCTCTTTTTTTTTTTTTTTTTTTTTTGAGACGGAGTCTCGCTCTGTCGCCCAGGCTGGAGTACAGTGGCACGAACATGACTCACTGCAGCCTCGACCTCCAGGGATCAAGCAATCCTTCTGCCTCAACCTCCCACGTAGCTGGGAATACAGATGCGTACCACCACACCTGGCTAATTTTTTGACTTTTTATAGAGACAGGGTCTCACTTTTTGTTGCTCAGGCAATCCTCCCGCCTCAGCCTCCCAAAGTGCTAGGATAACAGGCGTGAGCCACTGTGCCCAGCCCTTATTTATCTATGAATGTATTCCCAGCTTTGTTCCAGACACAGGATGAAGGTAGGTCCTGCCCAAGACTGTGCTGCCATTAAGTGTCCAGGTGTGAGGTCAGGAGTCAAGGAAACTGCGAGTTTATACGAGTCACCTGTGCTTCCAGAGCCCCAGTTTCCCACTCTGTAAAACAAAGGTGAAATGTCCTACTATGGACTTGTTCAATGATCAAATGAGTGCTGGCGTGCCCAAGCTTGGTGTGGGCCCTGAGCCGATGCCTGGGTTCCAGTCCTGCTGATGACATTTCTTCACCGCATGACCCTGGGAAAATTATTTACTAGCACCTGCTCTTCGGATGCCTCATCTATAAATTGAGGCCATATCCGCATCACTGGGAGGTGGTGCGTACTGGGCGAGGACCCAGCACAGGGCCCAACCCTATATATTAATCTGTAACCAATACTTTTGTCCGTTTCCCCTTCTCCCAGGGGGCCAGGCAGGCCAGGCCCAGGCAAGGGCTGATCCTGGGCCATTGTGTGGGTGAAGGGATGGCATGAGGCAAACCCAGGAGACCAGGGGCCAAAATCCACAAAGCCCAGTGCTGGAGGCTGACCCCAAGGTGTATGCGAGGCCAGAAACCGGCACCCAAGGAAAGAGGTGAAACCTGGGGAGACAGAGGGTCAGGAGCCAGGGGTGCACAGGGCAAGACAGGGAGAGGGTCGCAAGGAGGCAGAGACGGTGGTGCCGCATGGGGGCCGCAAGGAGGCAGAGACGGTGGCGCCGCGTGGGGACCAGGCAGGTCTGCTGAGCACCCCACTGCCTGGGCCCAGGCCCTGCCGCCCCTGGGCCTCGCTGCCGGCACTTCCAGAGAACCTGGGTTGGCAGAGCCAGTCAGTGAGGAGAACACAGGCATTGAAGGAATTTATTCATGAGAAGACTGAGGGTCCGTCAGGGAGACTGTCCAATGGTGACAAGCTCCAGAAGCCCGCACCACAACAGCTGGGTGGGCCGGGCCACCCCAGGCAGGAGGCGGTGGGCTGGCAGCCACCCTGGGCACAGAAGAGCAGACGCACAGTGCTGGGCAACGAGGGCCTTTCTTCACGGCCCGCCTGCCCTGCCCCTCCCCCCAGGCCCCCACCCTCTAGGGTTAAAGTGCAGCTGGGAGGGAGGAGGCAGGCAGAATTGGGGAGCTAGAGAGAGCCCAAGTGAACCCTGGCTGTCCACGCGAGTCCCATGTCCTCCTCGTCCTGGAGTTCCTGGAGGTTCAGCGAGCCCATCCCACCTAGGGCCTCTGGAACCTTGGGGCGAGGGAGGTAACCCCTCACTCCCACACCCATCGATATTTAGAAACAGCACCCCTGGGAGGGGGAAGAGGGCGGAAGGCTACGGCAGCTTTCTCGGGGGCCTAGAACTTGGGGGACAGTGGGGGGCACTAACATTTCTAACAGGGAGAGGAGGGGGATGCTCGTCTTCAGGGGTGGTCTTGGGGGGTCGTCGCCCTCCCTCTGGCCTTGGAAGACTCTTCCCTTTCCTTCTTCCCCTCCTCCCCTTCCCCCACCAGGCAAGCCAAGGAAGCCAGAGAAAGGCCCGGCGAGCCTGGCTCCCAGCTCCCGTGCCATGAGTCAGCAGGGTCCTGCCCAGGCCTGACTCCCAAACCCCTCCACTGAGGGAGGGCCACTTCAGTGCCACCGGGGCGATGCTTCCCTGGAGATGGGAAGTGGGGTGAGAGGCCTTGGGGAAACCTATGGGGCCGGAGCCTCCTGTTTCTGCCAGTGGTCTTTCCAGCTCAGCCCTCCCTCAAGCCTGAGGCTGGCAAGATGCTCACCCTAAGCCCGGGACCTCAGCAGTACCATCTGCACCCCCAGGGACCTTAGCCCGATTGATGCCATCTTGGATGGCCTCCCCCCGCACTCAATGGCTCAGCCAACTTCCTCCCCCTCCCACAGGCACATCTCTAGAAGCCAGACAGGAAGAGACCACCACCCCCCCTCCAAAAAAAGAGCCCTGAAGACCTCTGCTTCCTCCCCCCGCTCTTGAATATATTAAATTGTGCAGCTTGGCTCCAACCCCTCCCCTTCAGATCTCCATGGCAACCGGGCAGCATTCCAAGTCCGAGTCTGAAGCCAAGTCCATCCAGTGCCAAAGGGGGGCTTCAGCCTCTCCCCTGACTCTTCCCCAGAGAGTGAGACCCAACATTCCACAGGGGGATGAGAGGGGAGGAAGAGTCGGGGGGCCTCAGTCCTCAGCCCCCTCTTCCTCCGTGTGGGGGGCCCCAGGGGGGTCCTCGGGCTCAGGGGTCTGCCCGCCAGGGTGGGGATGGGGATGGGGGTGAGGGTGGGTGCCGGGCTGGGATCCCGGCCCATCCTCGCCCTGCACATAGACGCTCAGCCCCTCGTGACTAGGCTCCTTGCCGCAGGCCTGGCAGCTACAGTGCAGGATCTTCTCCACCAGCTTGTCCACCCTGGGCACCTCCTCGTGGCCCGGGCACTCCAGCGTCACCTGCAGAGGGCAAGAGAGAAGCGGAGGCATGTTCCCAAAGGCCTGGGGCAGGCAAGGAAGCCCCTAGGGTAATACTCCCTCATGGGATCAAGAATCCCAGAGCCCACCTGTGATGCCCAGTTAGCGCTGGGGTCCCATGGGGAGGGGGAAATTGAACCCCTGCACAAGCCACCAGAGCTGTTTCCTCACATCCAGTCCTGCCACCTTCTCACCCATTCCCCACCAGCAGCCACCAGTGTGGCCTGCCCCTGCTAAAATCGCCCCCACCGCCGCCATCCCCCTGCACTTGGAGACAAACCCTGACCCCTCACTAAGGCCGCCCAGGACCTTCAGGTGCTGCCGGCTGGCTGGCCTCCCTACCCCTGACCCTGCATCACTCACACCAGTCCTGTGTTTGGACTCTGCCTCAGGGACTCTGCACATGCTGTTCCCTTTGCCTGGAAGGTTCCCCAACCGCCCCCACCACTACCACGTGCCCTAAACTGTGCCTTTGGGTCTGAGCTCAGACTTCACTTCCTCAAAAGAGCCCCGCCCCAAAGCCCAGCCCAGCTGAGGCTCACTCTGCAGGAACTCCATCTACCTCTTACTCTGCCCCTAACATCGCCCATCTAAGTACCTTCTTTCCTTCTCCCTCCCTTCCTCTCTTCCTTCCTCCCTCCCACAGAGCGCCTACCCTGTGCCAGCTCTGGGGACACAAAGACACATTTCCCTCAAGGAAATCAGAGTCTAGTGGGGGAAACAGACCTGTCAAAATCACCCGATGCAGGTGGAAGAGGCTGCAGGTGTGAAAGGCGCTTGAAGCGGAGGCACACCGTGCTCTGAGAGCCAACGGTACCCGGGTGTGCCCCAGTCAGGGGGCCTGGAAAGGGGCCCTGAGGAAACGCTGCTTGGGCCAAGGGCAGAAGAATGAATAGAAGTGAACTGGAGAAGGGGGACGGAGGTGGTGTTCCAAGCAGGGAAAAGAACAGGTGCAAGGGCCCTGGGTAGGAGCGAACAGAGGAGGTGCGAGGCACTGAAAGGAGGCGGCTGTGTTAAGCGTCAAGCTAGTAAGGAGGGCAGGAAGCAGGAGGAGGCTGGAAAGGCCACTGAGCCAGGCCAGGCCAGGTTCTCGGGACAGGGCAAAGATTTCCCCAGCACAAGCCCTTCACCCTGCACACAGTGGGGCCTTGCTAAGGCCCTGTGGCCATCTGCTGGAATACAGCAGCCTGGGGAGAAAGGCCAAGGCCAGGGCAGGCTCCAGGCAGAGACTGGGTGGAGCAGGCAGGCAGTACTCACAATCTCCCACATGGACTGGGCTGGCATGCAGGAGTCACAGTGAACCAGGGACTCTGTGGACTGCGGGAAGGTGTTGGGGACGCTGTAACTGAAGCACTGTCCTAAGCACGCCCTGTGGGAGGAGAGGTCACCATGCCCATGTCACTGTTGGGGAGGCAGGGATGGGCAGCCCTGGTCCTCTTCCTCCCTCCTTGGGCCCCTGTCCGCATCCCCCCACCCACCCCTTGGGTCCCACCTGTTCTGGATGGACTTGGCCTCACAGCCGCTGTGGCCCACGATCTGGGTGATGTTCTTGGCTTCACACCAGGCACTCTTATCTGGGAACAGTGCCAGCTTGTTGATGGGCGGTGGGGCAGCCAGTAGCATGGCAGGGAGGACAGCCCCCACCAGGACCCGAAGCATCATGCCCGTGGCCTCCAGAGCCCTAGAACGGAGCACAGGTGCCAGGTGAGGCACAGCAAGGTGCAGGGGGCCGGGCAGCGGTGTTACAGCATGAGCTCTGGCATCCGACTCCTTGGCGCAACCCCAGCTCTCCCACTTACTAATCAAGTGCAACTTTGGACAAGTTATTTCTCCCCTCTGAATCTCACAATTGGAGCTGGGAGTAGTACCTACATCAGATAGGTATCTGGAAGTTCAGATGAGATATTAAATGAGCCTAGCAGATAATACACATTCCATATTTGTTGGTTGGTTTTACAACTTCCTATATTGCCTTGAGCAAGTTACTTTTTATCTCGGTGCCTCGGTTTCTTCATCTAAAAAGGGGAGATGGTGCCACTGCCTGGCGCAGGATTGCAATTATGAAGTGTTCAAGCAGATGTCAAGTGCTGAACAATTACTACCTCCTTTCTCCCTTTGATGCTGTGAGTCATCCAGGAAAATACACAAAAAGTTGTCCACACAACCCTCGAGGGGCTGGCCACACACCACGTCTCCTGGAAAGCCACTGCAACCGTTGTCAGGATTCCGATGTTTGAAAAGTTAGCCTTAACCTTCACGTTGCTGTGATTTCTTTTTGGTTTTCTTTTTTGAGAAAAGATCTCACTCGGTCACCCAGGCTGGAGTGCAGTGGCATGATCACGGCTCACTGAAGCCTCGACTTCCCTGGGCTCAGGTGATCCTCCCACCTCAGTCTCCCGAGCTGCTGGGACTACAGGCGTCGGCCACCACACCTGGCTAATTTCTGTAAAGACCAGGTTTCGCCGTGTTGCCCAGGCTGGTCTCAAACTCCTGGGGCTCAAGCGATCTTCCTGCTTCAGCCTTCCAAAGTGCTGGGATTACAGGCGTGAGCCACCGCACCTGACCTGCAGTGAATTCCTGGGCCACCTTGGCTGGCCAGACCTCAGGCAAAAAAACTGACCCTGAACCAGGCAGTATTGCTAAGATGCCTCAACACAAACTCGAATCCACGAGGGCTCTACACAGATCACTGCCCCTAGCCCCATTGTAACACGTGAGTCAAGCGGGAGCCAATCAAAGCTAAGCACTTGGCCATTTGCAAATTCCCCTGCTATACGATGGAGCAAGATACTAAAACTATACCAGGATCTGCCAAAAGGTGGCGCTGCAGGGCAGTCTGTGTCAAAGGATTCCGCTTGCAGGAGACGCCCCAGGTAAGTTTCACCCATGCCCCCCAATGCAAAAAGCACAGGGGAAGGAGGCTTCAGAGAGATTCAGAGATGAGGGCAGTGCCTTCTTCAAGGAGGCCCCCAAACCCTCGGAGGACGGCACAGCGGAGAAAGGGCATGGGTCCACGTGTGCTGGGTGATGGGGACAGTCAGGCCTGTTTCCCCACCACCTGTAAAATGAGTGCACTGAGCCAGGCCAGTGGTTCCCAAACCTGACAAATGATCAGAATTCCCTAGGAACTTGTGGAGTAAAAGTTCTAGGGTGGGTAGGAGTCTGCGTTTTGATCAGGCTCCCTAGGCAGCAGTGCGCTCAGTCGGGGATTGTTTACCTTGGGACAGTCCCTAGAGGGGCCTGGGTAAGGCTAAGTCAGGAGGAAGAGGGGACAGGTCCTGGTCCCAGTGGCCCCACAGAAGCCCAGCACCAGGAGTCAGGTGGCTTGAGACTGGGCATCCCATTTAGGACAATCCTACCATGGGCCATGGAGATGGCAGAACCAGGCTTTTTTTTTTTTTTTTTTGAGACGGAGTCTCCCTCTGTCGCCCAGGCTGGAGTGCAGTGGCACGATCTCGGCTCGCTGCAAGCTCCGCCTCCTGGGTTCACGCCATTCTCCTGCCTCAGCCTCCCAAGTAGCTGGAACTACAGGCACCCACCACCATGCCCCGCTAATTTTTTGAATTTTTAGTAGAGACAGGGTTTCACCATGTTAGCCAGGATGGTCTCGAACTCCTGACCTCATGATCCGCCTGCCTCGGCCTCCCAAAGTGCTGGGATTACAGGTGTGAGCCACCGCGCCCGGCCTTACTGATCTATTTTTTTGAGACAGACAGAGTCTCGCTCTGTCGCCCAGGCTGAAGTGTCGTGGCATGATCTCGGCTCACTGCAACCTCCACCTCCCGGGTTCAAGTGATTCTCCTGCCTCAGCCTCCAGAGTAGCTGGAATTACAGGCATTCACTACCACACCTGGCTGATTTTTGTATTTTTAGTAGAAATGGGGTTTCACCATGTTGGCCAGGCTGGTCTCGAACTCCTGACCTCAAGTGATCTGCCCACCTCGGCCTCCCAAAGTGCTGGGATTACAGGTGTGAGCCACTGGGCCCAGCCCAGAGCCAAGTACTTTATAAAGTGTCTGGGGAGCAGGGGTCTAGAGGTAGGCTGGCTGAGTGGGGCTCCTGCAGGGCTGTGACCCCCTCCAAGCACTCCGCTCCCCATCCAGCAAGTTCCCCCAGCTCCTGCCCCTCTCCTGCAGGTCTCCATCTCAGGGGACCCCAATGCCGGGATAAGACCCACTCCCAGCCCACTGGGGAGGAAAGGCAGCTGGAAGTGAGGTCGGACAGGCTGCTCACCCCCCCGGCCTCCCAAATGAGTTCCTGTCACGATCCAGGCCCTCACCCACGCATTTCCGGTCTCGCTGACAAAGCCCACGTTTCCAGTACAACCACATCCTAACAAAATAGAATGGATTCCTCCCTAACTGGCAACCCAATGAATTTTTCAACAAGCCTGGCATGCAGGAGGCTTCCTCACTCCTGAGTCAGGGTCTGCCCACAGCACACCTGAAGGGTCCTGGAGGTCCATTTAAGGCCAGGGCTCCCGGGGCTGGACTGGCCCCCTAGACCCTTAGGAGAGGCCCAGGGACTCTTGCCCTCCTCTATCTGACCCCATCTTGCCTCCTCAGGAACAATAGGTCACAGGGGGCCAGGGAGGTGACTGGGGCAGGAAGTGATGTGGATTTGGAATTGAGACGGGGGTTGTAATGAAAGTAGCCTGGGCCAGGCATGGTGGCTCACACCTGTAATTCCAGCACTTTGGGAGGCCAAAGCGGGAGGACCGCTTGAGCTCAGGAGTTCAAGACTAGCCTGGGAAGCAAAGTGAGACTTGGTCTCTAAACAAAATAAAATAAAATAAAATAATTTTTTTATTATCACATTGTGATAACATATTTTTATTATCACATTATGCATTGTGATGTGCACCTGTGGTCCAGCTACGCGGGAAGCTGAGGCGGGAGGATGGCTTGAGACCAGGCGCTCGAGGCTGCAGTGAGCCATGACTGCGTCCCTGCACTCCAGACTGGGTGACAGAGCAAGAACCTGTCGACAAGGAAAGGGAAAAAAAGGACAGGAAAGAAAAGAGGGAGGGAGGCAGGGAGGGAGGGACAGAGGGAGGGAGGGAGGCTGGGGTGAGCACTTGAGTTGGAATTAGGAGAGGTCACAACTGAGGCTGTGGGTCAGGACTAGGCTGAAGCCGTGTCGAGACCGGGGTTGAGGCTAATGGAGGCTTACTGGGAAATGGGGTAATGGCGACTTTTTGGAGGAGGTTGCAGGCCCAGAGATCAGGAACTGGTTATCAGGGTGAGGCTGGGGCAGGGGTTAGGAGAAATGAGACGAACTGAGGCAGAAGGCCCCCTCCTTACCTTCCACCCTTTCCAGTACACAGCTGAGGTCATCACAGGGCCAGCTGTACCCACAGAGGGGTGCTATAACCCAACCCACCAGGCCCTGGCAGGTTCTCCGCAGGGCGCTGGGGCCTCGGCCTCCCCGGGCCAGCAGTGTGGAGCTCCAGCATTTTCCCTGGGCTCCCCCTGGAAGCGTGCACCCTGGAGTCCCCAGTGTTTGAACTGCAGCCCCTCCCCTTAGGAGCTGTGTGACTCCCAGAAATAAGTCACTCCTCAGAAACTGCCCTTCTCAACCCTAACATGGGGAGCATTGCGCCTTCCCTGGAGAAGAACTGGGAGGAGTAAATGAAGGTTCTCAGCACCTAGGAGGCACCCACTAAGGTCAGCTGTCTTCCCCCCAGGGGATCATGGGAAAGGCTGGGCCAGCATCAGAGCCAAGGCTGGGCTGGAACAGGAGGCAGCGAGGATGCCAGATGACGTCTCTCCCACACACGGCTGTCATCCAGACACACCTGCCTCCGCCCGCCCTCCTGCCCAGCCCCGAAGAGCCCAGGCTGCCCCCACCGGTGAGGTGGGCTCTTGGCTAGCAAGTTTTCTTTTTTTGTTGGTTTATGCTTTTTTGTTTTTTCAAGCAGCAACTCATCTATTTTTTTTTTTTTTTAAGCAGCGATCGTACTTTCCTTCTTGAGCCTTGAGAGCCTCACCCAGATTCTCAACCCTTCCTCCCGCCCTGAAGGTCACACAGCAAGTCATGGGACTCCCCAAAAGCAAGGGCGGGAAGGAAAGTTGGAGATCTCCCAGGCCAAGTTTCCCCGCTCTGCGAGGGGCTGTCCCAAGGCCCCCAGCAAGTCAGGCAAAGCAAGGCTCTGCTCTGGGCCATTCAGGGCCCTGCAGTTCCACACTCACTCACTCACTTCTAGGAGGGTGGGGAGAAAGGCGAGGGTGAGGGCAGGGAGCTGGGGGCACAGACCCTATGCCCACTCAGACATTCCCCTGAGGGGAGGTCCAGGGACATGGGTAAATAGGGGGCAGTTGTTTTGAGTTGGTGCAGTCAGAGATGGTTCTCAGGAGGGAAGCAGAGGTTCTGAATTCTGAACTAAATATAAAAGCGCAATTATAGTCATGCGTCACTTAGCCATGGGGATGCACTCTGAGAAATGTGCCATTAGGTGATTTTGTTGCTCTGTGAACATCATAGAGTGAACTCAAACCTGAATAGTCTAGTCTGTTACAAACCTAGGCTATATGGCATAGCCCATTGCTCCTAGGCTACAAATCTGGACCACATCTGACTGTACTAAATACTGTAGGCCACTGTAACACACACGGAGGCTGAGGGAGGAGAACGGCGTGAACCCGGGAGGCGGAGCTTGCAGTGAGCCGAGATCACGCCACTGCACTCCAGCCTGGGCGACAGAGCGAGACTCTGTCTCAGAAAAAAAAAAGAAAGAAAGAAAGACAGAAAAAAGAAAAAAAGAAAAGAAAACGTATAGTAAGCTAAGCATGGTGGCTCACACCTATAATCCCAGCACTTTGGGAGGCCAAGGTGAGAGAATTGCTTGAGCTCAGGAATTCAAGACCAGCCTGGGCAACATAAGACGATCCCATCTCTACAAAAATTTAAAAACTAGCCAGGCATGGTGGTGCATGCCTGTGGTCCCAGCTACTTGGGAAGCTGAGGTGAGAGGATCACTCAGGCCTGGGAGGTTGAGGCTGCAGTGAGCCAGGATCGTGCCACTACACAATCATGAAAGAAAGAAAAGGTATAGTAAAAATACGGTATTATAATCTTATAGGAGGCCAGGCGCAGTGACTTACGCCTGTAATCCCAGCATTTTGGGAGGTCGAGGTGGGCAGATCACTTGAGGTCAGGAGTTCGAGACCAGCCTGGCCAACATGGCGAAACCCTGTCTCTACTAAAAATACAAAAACTAGCCGGGTGTGGTGGCACATGCCTGTAGTCCCAGCTACTCAGGAGGCTGAGGCAGGAGAATCCCTTGAACCCGGGAGGCAGAGGTTGCAGTGAGCCAAGATTGCACCACTGCACTCCAGCCTGGGGGACAGAGCGAGACTCCATCTCAAAATAGTAATAATAATAATTTTATGGCAGCACCATTGTGTACGTGATTCATCATTATGTGGTGTGTGACTGAATATTAATTTATTCTGTCCTACAATAACTGCCTGATCCTATTCTTTCCCCCATTTTTAGATGAAGAAACTGAGGCACACAGAGGCTAAGAAATCTGCTTGGGCTTACACTGTTAGTAAACAGGAGAACTGGGATTTGAACCTGGACGGTAGCAGGTTAACCCCCGGCTACCCTTGCAGGTGAAAAGGTTCACTGAAGAGAAAGAAGCAAGAAACGATGGAATCTGGAGTCAGGATGAGGCCTGGAGCTCCCACCATTGCCCCAGCCGACTGTGCCTCCCATTCCTGTTAGCATCCTAGCGTTCAGCCACTGCCTGGACTGGAAGCTTGGGGGCTCCACAGACCAGAGTTCAAATCCCATTCCTGACTCCCTAGCCAACCGTCTTGTGGCCATGGCTGACCCTGGCTCTTGGAGCCCTGGTAAAGGTATGTGTGACACGATCCTTCCTCACGGGGGCGCGGTGAGGCTTTAAAGGAGGTGTCCTTAGCACAGGTCAGTGTCTTCCCAACCCCACCCACCCACCACTCCCAAATCCAAGCCCTTCACTTCCTGAGCGGCCCCCTGCCAATGCCTGGTACATTCTGAGCTGCCGCCCACACAGAAAGGAAATACCCCGGGAGGTGACAACAGCAGACCCATTTTGGCACTCTGGAAACTGAGGCACAGGTCCAGGAAGTGACCCACCCGTAGCTCCCACTCCGGGGAAGAGGGCAGGGAACAAACACAGCAGCCCTGCCCTGGTTGCTTTCCTGGAAGTCTTGGTCCAGAGGGTCCCCCAGGAAGGCCAGCTTCGGGGTCAGGCCTGTGAAGCCTCTTTCCTGAGATGCCTGCCAAAACTGAGACGCCAGGGCCTGGCCCTCCTCGCGTGACCCCCCAGGTATGAGGCATGGCCTGGGCACCTGAATGCGCTCCCCACGGGACTCCGAGGCCCAGCCAGGCCAGGAGCAACAGCCTCCCAGCCCCCAAGAAAGGGGCTTCGATTAACAGCACTGCTGCTGAGGCCCCCCAGCCCCACTGCCTGGATTCCAGTACCTGGAAAGGCATCCTAAACGCACCCTAAATACATGGGAGTGGCCTAGATTTCAAGGAACACTTACCCCTTCCTGACTCCTGCCCACCACAAAACCCTTTGGAGAGTGGATCGGCTTTGGTATAACAAGTGAACCATCCTCCCCAATTCCTCTTCTGGGTTAAGTCTGAATAGTCAAGGTCACTCAAGGCCAGATATACCAGGATTTTCAAGGTAGAGTGTATCCATTCACTCCAGACCCACACACACACAAAAGCAGGCATACCCCAAACCATCTGCACCACCTATGAACACAGAACACACAGACGCATATTTAAGCATGCCTATATATGCACAAGAAAATGCACATCCGCACAAGCACACACACACACACACACACACCAGACCTTTCCTGTTACCGGTTCCAGCAACCACTCAGTGCAGAGCCGTGGAGGGCAGGGCTGACGAATCCTCAGTGGAAAGGCAGGGCTCTCCCTCCCCATCTTCACCTCCTGCTTCCAGAACCTCCTCTGGGAACCTCCCCACACTTGGCCCCGGCTGATGGGGATGGACGATTCTACCTGTGGGCTCAGCATGCAGGTGACACCACAGTCCGCATGCACAACGAGCACGCGGCGTTTGTGGCTGGTGGCTTTCAAACCAGATGCTCCCCCTCCCCTGCCTCTCCCACCTTTCCTCTCCCCCCACACTCACTAAGGGCAGGGTCTGGCTCTCCTCCTCCATTCTCCACAATTATGACAGACTGGGGTTCAAATCTTAGCTCAGCCATTCTAATCTTTCTCTTTTTATCTTTATGTTTTTATTTGTAACAGGATCTCACTCTGTTACCCAGGCTGGAGTGCGGTGGCACAATCACAGCTCACAGCAGCCTCAAACTCTGGGGCTCAAGTGATCCTCCCACCTCAACCTCCTGAATAGCTGGTACTACAGGCATACACCACCATGCCCAGCTAATTTTTTGTATTTTTTGGAGAGACAAGGTCTCCCTTTGTTGACCAGGCTGGTCTTGAACTCCCACTTCAGCCTCCCAAAGCGCTAGGATCACTTGGCCCCATTTTAACCTTTCTGTACCTCAGTTTCCTCATCTGCAAAATGGGGACAGTGCTAATATCCAGCTCACAGGACAGCTGTGAGAATTAAACTGAAGAATACATGGAAACCTCTGGAGAGATCGCCCATCATAGTTAATTCCTCAGTCCATGTCACTTTAAGTGCTAGCTTGGGCCTCTTATCCTCCCTGGCCTCTGCCTGCTCCCTTCTGCCCCTCGCTCCCACAGGATCCTTGGCAGGTCCTGAGGCTGTTTCAGTCTGGGCTGCATCTGCCCCAGTGAAACTGGATTTAGGGAAAACCTTGAGGTGAAACTCAAGCAAGTGGGATGACAGCTGGGAATGGATTTTAGAAACTGTCAAGGGCGGCCCAACATGATTCCCTGCCAAGGTGGGAACTGGGAGGAAGATCCCACTCAGACTCTTAAGACAGGGTCGTGGAGACAACAGCCTCCTCCAGAATCCAAATTCAAGAGAACAGGCTGTGCCCCGCTGTCGGGCTGAGCGTGCTGCTGGGCGCAGAGGGTGTGGAGGGCGGCTGGGCTGCTGCCCTAGGCTTGGGGCTTGGCAAGGGCGGGGCAATCGCTCCAGGTCTTGGAATGAGCACAGGGACTTCCTTGAATGGTGCAACTGAAATTATTGCTCTGTGAAGGGGCAAAGCAGTGTCAGGCCTGGGGCTCCCTGCTCACCCAGGTCAGGCCCTGGATCTGGTCAGCCCGACCGGGTTTCCTGGGCTCACCCTGGGGTTTGAGGATGAGTTCTCGCCAAAGCTCATATATTGGCTCTCTGTGTGCCTGGAGTCAGGAGAGTCTAATGGTTACAGCTCGAGCCACTGACCATTTGCTTCCCCTCCCTAAGCTTCACATTTGCAACCTGTAAAATGGGCAGCCTGGCCTGGGAACATCCATTTCAGCAGATCCCCCAGGGAGGAGCCTGGCTCCAGCATACTGCTTAAGGCCACTGTGATTCCACGACCCCAGTCTCATGGCAGGATGGCTTTTCCTTCCTTCATTCAGCACTGGGGAGAGCATGAGTCAACTGTCCAGGGGGCAGACACACAGGGCCGACCCCGTGCCACCCAGGCCTGCCTGCACCTTCCAGCCCTGGCCACCTCTGTGCCAGCCCCCCAACCCAGGCCACGGCCCTCCTTACTGCAGACCCTCCTGCCCGCAAACCAAAAACAGTCTCCAAAACAAATCCATGCTAATGAGCTGCTGCAGGGCCGGGCTGCACATCTGCTCAGCAGAAGTTCCACTGCAGACCTCACCAACAACCCTGCCCGCTCCGGCAGCCTCCGACCCTTGGGGTTGTGGGTGGGGGGAAGCAGCTAAACTCAGCCTGAAATTTCACTTTAAAATAATGAGGCCATATCCCTGGCCGATGCAGAACACCTACTCCCCTGTCCACCCCTCCAAAACACAGGCCCGGGAGAGAGGTCCAGCTTGCAGGGGTGGGTGGAGAGGGGTGGGGGTCACCCAGGAAACGCTGCAGCCTCGCCTTTTCTTTGGCCCCAACTCAAGGCAAACCACGCCCAAGCAGTCCCAGCATCTGGGGGAGTCTAGGGAGGCCCCATTCCGCAGTAACAAAGGGTGAGGGGCTCCTTGTTGACAAATTGCTTCCCCGCCAGTGCTCACTCTTTGGCCTCCAGATCTGACCTCTGTTTTCCTGGGGTGCCCCTAGTTACAGGCTGGTGGCGTCCAGCTTGGGGAGCGAGGGCCTCCGAAAGCCTGGAACTGTGGCCTTCTCCCTTGATGCCCGCCAACCCCCGGCCACGCCAAGGCAGGCGGCTGCCCCCTTTGCTGCCGCTTGTAAACGATCAGAATTGCCCCGCCCTGGGAGCGGGCCGGGCAGGTGGCCCGCAGCAGGGCCTGTCGTCCAGCCGGCCTCGCGGGGGTGGAATTCTTAAGAAAACTGAGCCCCCGGAAAGGCTGGCTCTCCCTGCCCCAGACTCAATTCCAGGGAGATGACCCGGGCCAGGCCTCGGGGCCGGCGGGAGGCAGGGGGAGGGTTTGGCGCACCCGGTCCAGGAAACTATTCGTGAACCCCGCTGGGGGAAGGCGAGCCTCCGACAGTGGGGGGATTGTCTGGATCGGAGGGCGGGGGGTCAGGGAGACGCGCAGACACAGGGCGAGACCCCCACAGAGGGCAGCGCAGAGACAGAGAGAGGGAGAGAAAAGCCAGAGGCAGAGACACAAACGCGGGCAGCTGAACACGGAGGCAGGCGGGGAACGGAAAGAGACGGGCAGACGCGGGGAAAGTGAGCGGCGGAAACGGAGCGACGAAGAGACAGACACACGGACGTGGGGACCGAAGCAGAGGGGGCCGCGGGAGGCGGAAACGTCCAGAGCCGAAACGCGCGGCGCGGCGCGGCGAGGCCCGGGCACGGCCGGGGGACATGCGAGCCCGGCCCGCCCGGCCACGCATCTCCCTCCCTCGCTCTGTCTCTCTCCCGGCCGCGGAAACTCCGATCGAGAAACGGAACCCCGGGGCGAGTCTGGGGACGGGCTCCGGACGCGGCGGTGCCCCCCGGCCACCCCGTGCCGCGCCCACGTCCCCAGCGCCGGCGTCCGGAGGCGCCCGCCAGGTCCCCCAGGGCTCCTGAGCTCGGCGGCGGCGCCTCCACCCGGTGCCCGCGGCCGCCGGACGCGCCGGGGGACGCAGCTCCGGGCGGGGGGCGCGGCACTGCCCCCGCGGCCGAAGCCTCTGGAAGCCGGGCGCCCGCGTGCCGGCCCGGGCGGGACTTACCGCGCGCGCCCGCCGGGTCCTGCGGAGCTGGGTGCGGGGGTCGCGGGCCCGGGCGCCCCAGGAGGCTCGGCGAGGCAGCCGGCAGGGCTGGGGGCGGCCCCGCGACGCTCGGCTGGACTGCGCTGCGCGCTGTCTGCGGCCCCGGGCGGGCGCGCGGCGCGGGGGAGCGGCTCCGACGTCAGGGTGGCTCCCTCCAAACAGGGCGCGAGGGCGGGGGCAGCGGGGAGGGCCGCGCGCAGAAAGAGCGGGCGGGCGCGCGCGGCCTCTCCCTCCGGGTGCGCAGGAGGGGGCGCCGCAGCGGCAGGGGCCCCGGGCCCTCTCCCGGCCCGCCCGCCCCGGGCTGAGCTTCGGCGCGTTCCGACGGCGTGGTGGGGCGGCCGGGACGCCTGGCGGGCGCCCGAGAGTCAGGGCAGCCCAGCCGGGCGCCCTGGCCCGTTCTAAAGCGCCCTCCCCGGGTTTCTCTGCGTTTCCACTCTCTCCGCCCGACTTTTACCGAGCCTGGGCCGTCAGGCCGTGCCAGGCCTCGGGGTGACAAAGATGGATGTGTCCTTTTTGTGGGCACCGGGCATTGCAGACTTGCCCCGAGAGTGGGGCGCCCCAGCCCGCCGCGTCCCGGCACCAGGAGTCCCCAGTTCTGCGGTGCACCCCATCCCGTCCGCTTCGGCATGCGACCCGGTTCAAGTCCGTGCTGTGGGTAGCCTGGGTCGCTCAGCCTTGCCTAGTGTTATCCTAGTGTCGCTCTCGGCCCCACGCACTTGGCTTGAGCATCCCGAAAAGCCCCAGGGACTATTAGGAACTAGAAAGCCAGCAAATGAACTCACTTCTGTGACTCCTGGGAAGAGTGGAGCTCCTGGCCCCAGCTTCCAGCCTCACCTCGGGGGTTCCTATTTAATCAGTGGGCACTTGGGTGGATTGCGGCCGTACCTTCTCTATTCTGTGTGCTTAACAACGGGGTGAGAAAATAACTTTGCTTCTGGAAAGTGGTGGCCCAGGACACTGGGACACGATTGTAGGACTTGGGGATTTTGCTTTACAGCATAGTTACTTGTGTCCATGTGTTATACCTAGCTTGGCTGGAAACTTCCAGATAGACACAGTCCTGCTCGTCTGACTCATGAGGTTGCCGAGCATCCTGGGTGGCTCCTAGTAGCCTGCTGGGAACTCCCTGGTGTACTCCAGCCTACCCGCACCCTCCATACCCAGCCTGCATCTGTGCCTCCTAGCTGTTGCCTGCGCCCTTCCCTCTGCCCGGAATTCCCTTCCTCTCCTTTCATCGCTGGCAAATATTCTTCCAGCACCAGATTGGAAAGTCTTCCCAAGACCCTCTGGGAGCATCTCCCTCCTCCCCTGTGATCCTGGAGCACAGGATGAGAACTTCTGTTCATGTCAATTTCCCTCTAGAATAGCTGTGTACATCTCTTTCCTCCATTAGACCCGGAGGGCAGGAATCATGTGTTTATTTCAGTGTCTCCATTGCTTATGGGCAGGCCAGGTGAGATGTACAATGTATTTGGTTGAATGAAGTTATTATTATTATTATTATTATTATTATTAATTTTGAGACAGAGTTTTGCTCTCATTGCCCTGGCTGAAATGCAATGGCGTGATCTCGGCTCACTGCAACCTCTGCCTCCCGGGTTCCAGCAATTCTCAGCCTGCCGAGTAGCTGGGATTACAGACGCCCACCACCACGCCCAGCTAGTTTTTGTATTTTTAGTAGAGATGGGGGTTTTGCCATGTTGCCCAGGCTGGTCTCCAACTCCTGGCCTCAAGTGATCTGCCCGCCTCAGCCTCCCAAAGTGTTGGGATTACAGGCGTGAACCACCAAGCCCAGTGAATAAAGTAATTATTATCCCCCATTGATGTAGCACAGATAGGTCTTCCCTTAATGGTAACTATAACGTTACAATAGTTCACACATATTGAGCACCTTACCATGTGCCTCATCCCATTGCAAGCTGTTGCCACTCTCACAATAAACCTATGAGGTAAGTATTGTCTCTATTTTAAAAGTGCCAGGCGCGGTGGCTCATGCTTGTAATCCCAGCACTTTGGGAGGCCAAGGCAGGAGGATCACTTGAGGTCAGGAGTTCGAGACCAGCCTGGCCAATATGGTGAAACCCTCTCTCTACTAAAAATACAAAAATCAGCCAGGTGTGGTGGCGTGCACCTGTAGTCCCAGCTACTCAGGAGGCTGAGGCAGGAGAATCACTTGAACCTGAGAGGCGGAGGTTGCAGTGAGCCAAGATCGCACCACTGCACTCCAGCCTGGGAGACAGAGTGAGGCTCCATCTCAAAAATAAATAAATAAATAAATAAATAAAATAATAAACGTGAAAAAAATCCCGAGGCTGGAGGATCACTTGATCCCAGGAGTTTGAGGCCACAGTGAGCTATGATTGTGCCACTGTACTCCAGCCTGGACAACATTACAGAAGGCTAATTGTGGAACCTAATGAGCTTGTCACTCCAGCAAGGCCTTGTCTCAAAAAAAAAAACAAAAAAAATGAAAAAAGGAATGTCAAGAGAAAGGTTAAGTAACTCGCCTAAAGTCACACAGTAAGAGCCCATGCCAGCTAATGTCTGTTGGATAACCATATATCATGTACTGCAGAAACCAGCCTCACTGCACTGTACACAGTAGACACTCAGGAAATATTTACCATTTTGCAGCCAAAGCTTACCACCGCCATCTTTCATGCAAACCCTGAGCAGGGTGGAAAGAAGTTTTACATTTTGTAAGAATCCACTCCCACATTGCAGAAAGCTAATTGTGGAGCCTGATGAGCTGGTCAGATCACACATAGAGCCAGGAGTAGAAGCCACAACTTCCAGCCAGTGCCCTTGACAGGGCAGCCCACCATCTCTCAAACACGGGGAGGTTCAAGAACAACATCAACCTCCTAATCAGGAACAAAGGGTTTGGAATTGAGTCACCATCTGTCTGGTGATGACTGATAACTACGGGAAAGCTACAGTGTGGGCAGGGGGCCTGGGAAGTAACTTGGTAGTAATATCTACCCATTTCGTGCCAGGCATTATGCTGGCCACTCTGTCTGCTTCATCTCCTCTAATCCTTACCACAGTCCCATCATTGTTCCCATTTTACAGGTGAGAAAAATCGAGGCACCAAAAAGTGTCATTACCTACTCAAGACCACATTGCTAGTGATTGACAAAGCCTGGACTTGAGCCCAGACCTGTCAACACCAAAGTCCATGCTTCCATGCCCACTACACCCTCTCTACCCTCTTGGCTGCCTCAGTGCTCCTCCCCATCAGGCTGCAGCAGGGATGCTGCACTGATGATGGGCCCCAGGGGCCCCAGCGGGAAAGGCAGAACCTGTCACGTCAGAGTGTCCCAGCTCGAGCAGATGCACCTGGTTGGCAGTGGTGTTCCAGCTGCCCCTACGGGTCTGGCTGGCACAGGGCATGGGCCTGAGGCCAGAGCCTCCTGGCCCTGGGCCAGCCTCTTGGGGCCGAGGTAATGTGGGGCCCAGAGCTGGGGCTCAGGGCTGAAAGCCCCTCTCCCCAGCTCATTAGCAAACATCTGGGCTGAGGAAAATGACCGACCTGGAATGTGACTGAGCTGTGGGGAGCTGCTTTCTCCCAGAGTCCGGGAATGTGAGCTCCCTCCTGCAGGGCACGGACTCAGCCCAGCTGTTTCCTCTAATCCTGTCAGTCTGGCCTCAACGGGGGTCCAAACCTCTGCACTCTCGCTGGAGAAATAGAATGAAAACAAGCAAAAGGCCTGTCTTCCCAGTCCAGCCCGCTGAACAGAGAGGGTTGGTACACAGTCCCTCTCATTTTACAATAAAGATGAGAGTGTTCACACCTCCAGGTTTGGAGCTGGGAGGAGCCATTCAGACTCATCAGGGGAGGCTCAGGGTTTACATTTTTGCTGCATCGCCCTCTGACTCTGTGCTAGTTGTTTCACACCTGCGGCTTGGTTTCCTTATCTGTAAGATGCAGTTAGTAGTGCTATGTACTCCATAGACTTGTTGTCTGGAGTCATTCATTTATCCAACAAATACTTATGGTGCCTGTTATGTGCCAGACATGCACAGACGTATTGAGGACACAACGACAGACTAGACCAATAAGGTCCCAGCCTCCAAGGAGCTTATGTTCTGCCACACCCAGGCAGATTGTGCAACAGATAAACAGATGAGTGGATCCCACATAACCAATGTGTTCTGAAGGTTCCAGGTTCAGTTGTTTAATATTTATTTAAAAGAGCCAGGCACGATGGCTCATGCCTGCAATCCCAGCACTTTAGGAGGCCGAGGTGGGTGGATCATTTGAGGTCAGGAGTTCAAGACCAGCCTGGCCAACATGGTGAAACCCCTGTCTCTGATAAAAAGACAAAAATTAGCCTGGCGTGGTGGTATGTGCCTGTTATCCCAGCTATTTGGGAGGCTAAGGCAGGAGAATTTCTTGAACCTGGGAGGCAGAGGTTGCAGTGAACCAAGATCACGCCAGAGCACTCTAGCCTGGGTGATGGAGTGAGATTCTGTCTCGAAAAATAATCATAATAATAATATTTATTTAAAAGAAAAAAAGGAGAGGTCAGGCGTGGTGGCTCATGCCTGTAATCTCAGCACTTTGGGAGGCTGAAGCAGGTGGATCACCTGAGGTCAGGAGTTCAAGACCAGCCTGGCCAACACGGTGAAACCCCATCTCTACTAAAAATACAAAAATTAGCTGGGCGTGGTGGCGCGTGCCTGTAATCTCAGCTACCTGGGAGGCAGAGGTTGCAGCGATCCGAGATCGCACCATTGCACTCCAGCCTGGGTGACAGAGCGAGACTCTGTCTCCAGAAAAAAAAAAAAAAGAAAAAAAGGAGAAAAAGTATTATGAACGAACCAAGCCAGAGTGGGCAATGTGGTGGGGGAGGTACGAACTCACTGAGGAACCTCAGAAAACATCGCAAAGAGATGACACTTAAGGTGAGATTATAATGAGATGGAGCCAGGATTCAAGAAGATAAATGGATGCAAAGCGCTCGGCACAGTTCCTGGAAAATAGCACGTGCTCCATAAAATGAAAGCTATTTCATGGAGGTTTCATATATATAGCTCAGGAAAGGCGCTGGAGTCAGATGCCCTGGATCAAATCCAGGATTCAGCACAAAGCTTTCTCATGTTACTCCAGTAATGCATCTCCTGAGCCTCAGTTTCCTCATCTGGAAAACAGGGATTGTAATAGGACCCATCCCCAGGATCACCCAGAATTCACTGAGAGACGTGCCAGCACAGAGCCGGCACACACTTGGCTCTCAGGAAGTGGTAGTTACTATGGGGGGTTGTTCGTTTGTCTGAGGTGGACTGTCACTCTGTCACCCAGGTTGGAGTGCAGTGGCGCAATCTCTGCCCACTGCGACCTCCACCTCCCAGGCTCATGTGATCCTCCCACCTCAGCCTCCTGAATAGCTGGGACTACAGGCGTGTGCCACTACGCTCCGCTAATTTTTGTATTTTTAGTAGAGATGGGGTTTTACCATGTTGGCCAGGCTGGTCTCAAACTCCTGACCTCAGGCAATCTGCCCACCTCGGCCACCCAAAGTGCTGGGATTACAGGCATGAGCCACTGAGCTCGGCTATATTATCCTTTTTCATAAAGGAAAAAAGGATTTGCCCAGATCCACTCAGCAAGTCAGCAGAAGAGCCAGGACCAGAAACCGGTGTTCTGACTTTGAGCCCATCCACCTGGGCTGTGTCCTCTAGCCTCTTCCTCCCTGCTGGTGGGCTCAGGAAACCTCGGGCCCCGTATTGGACTCAGAAGACTCAGAAGGAGAAGGTGGCCATGCACTGTGAGTTCCACAGTACGGAGCCTGTCCTCTCAAGGATTGCAGAGGGTCTTGGCCTGGACAGGAGAGCAGGAATGAGGCCCCAAGGACTCCATGGGTCCTTGGCCCCATGGAAAAATGTAAAATGTTCTTTGTAGGGCCAGGTACAGTGGCTCATGCCTATAATCCCAGCACTTTGGGAGGTCGAGGCAGGAGGATCACTTGAATCCAAGAGTTTGAGACCAGCCTGGACAACATAGCAAGACCCTGTCTCTAAGAAAAAAAAAAAAAACTAAAAATTAGCCAGGTGTGGCGGCATGTGCCTGTAGTCCCAGCTATGTGGGAGGCTGAGGTTGGAGGATCTCTTGAGCTCAGGAGTTAGAGGCTGCAGTGAGCTATGATCTTACCATTGCACTCCAGCCTGGGTGACAGAGAAAGAACCTATCTCAATAAATAAATAAATAAATAAATAAATAAATAAATAAATAAATAAACAGACAAAATAAAATAAAATAATGAAATACTATTTGTAGGTAGGGTAAGAGACCAAGAATCAAGAAGGGAAATCAAGGCACTTCACTCCTCACTTGTTTTCTTCTTTCCTGTGACTCCCCACACGCTGCCGAGCTGAATTCACTGTTTCCTTCAGCTGTGGTTGTCTGACCCCACGGTAATAGACACAGCCTCCGTGTGACAGCACCGGGATGGGGCTCTCAGGAAAGGGCCTGGCGCCTGCAGGTCTTCCACAAAGCCGTTGCCAGCACCCTGGCCCCCACAGTAAATATGGTGAACAAGGCTGCCATGGTGATGGGCAGCCTTGGGTTCTCTTCTTAATCAATACGTAGGGCTAGAGGTTAGGTAAATCAATTCTTTTTCTTTTTTTTCTTTTTTTCTTGAGACGGAGTCTCGCTCTGTCGCCCAGGCTGGAGTGCAGTGTCGCGACCTCGGTTCACTGCAAGCTCTACCTCCTGGGTTCACAACATTCTCCTGTCTCAGCCTCCCGAGTAGCTGGGACTACAGGCATCCACCACCATGCCCGGCTACTTTTTTTTTGTATTTTTAGTAGAGACAGGGTTTCACCGTGTTAGCCAGGATGGTCTCAATCTCCTGACCTCGTGATCTGCCCGCCCCCGGCCTCCCAAAGTGCTGGGATTACAGGCATGAGCCACCACGCCTGGCCTCTTTTTTTTTTTTTTTTTTAAGATGGAGTTTTACTCTTGTTGCCCAGGCTGGAGTGCAATGACGTGATCTCAGCTTGCTCCTCCGCCTTCCAGGTTCAAGCGATTCTCCTGCCTCAGCCTCCTGAGTAGCTGGAATTACAGGCATGCGCCACCGCACCCGGCTAATTTTTGTATTTTTAGTAGAGACAGGGTTTCACCATGTTGGCCAGGCTGGTCTCGAACTCCTGACCTCGTGATCCACCCACCTCGGCCTCCCAAAGTGCTGGGATCACACGCATGAGCCACCGTGCCCGGCCTCGGCAAATCAATTATATTACAATGTCATGGTTCCAGGTTTTTTTTTCCCCTATTTTGTTCCTTCCATTTCTCAGCTCCCTGTGGCCCACACATATCCACAGTGAGTGGGAGAAGAATTTTTCTCCCTCCTCAAGAGCGGCCCTCCCCAGCTTTTTTTTTTTTTTTTTGGCAGAGTTACACTCTTTCACCTAGGCTGGAATGCAGTGGTGCGATCTCAGCTCACTGCAACCTCGGCCTCCCGGGTTCAAGCCATTTTCATGCCTCAGCCTCCTGAGTAACTGAGATTACAGGCACCTGCCACCATGCCCGGCTAATTTTTGTATTTTTAGTAGAGACGGGGTTTCACCATGTTGGCCAGGCTGGTCTGGAACTCCTGACCTTAGGTGATCCTCCCGCCTCGGCCTCCCAAAGTGCTGGAATTACAGGCATGAGCCACTGCGCCTGGCCCAGAGTGGGCCCTTCTGTGAATATTTAATATGCCACAGATATGAAAATTGTAATAGGTTTTTCTATTCAGTAGCAGAATTGATAGTTTTATCCTCTTCTGTAGCAATATTTTTTCTTGAGATTTGTGTGCTCCAGATACATTCGTTGAAAAAAATCACCTTTTTAGGAACATGGGAGTTGGAGAAAAAGAAGGCACAGAAGAATCTCTGTATCTGCCCAGCCCTTCTACTAGAGAGCCGGTCTCCAACCACATGCAGAGATACACACAGATACACACAGGGCATCCAGCAGCCATGCTTGTTCTCCACGAACCTGCCCTCCTGGACAAAGGGGATTGGAACAGAGAGGATGCCTGACCCAGGCTGAGCCTATCAAACTATCTTTCTGAACTGAGAGGCATAGCGCCCATGTGGGAGAACTGCAACCCATAAGGGCAGAATTCTCGAGAACTCTGGCTGCTGAAGGAGCTGACGAGGGCTTGGTTCTTGCCAGTGTATCCTCAATGTTCTGCTTCACCTTGGATTCTATGAGCTTCTCCAGGATCTCACGATCTCAAGCTGACTTGAAGGAGTGTGTTACTTGCCTCCTAAAAAATTTTGACTAAAGCAACAGTGATTTTTAGACTACTTGCTAAGTGTCCAGCGCAGTGCAAGCTATTACAGATAGGATAAGGCATACAAGCTGCCCTCTAAGGGAAAAGGACTAGCATATGAATCAGCAATGGGAAGGCTTATTGCCAAGGAGGGTGCCCAGGCATGAGGGCCATGGGGGCTCAGAGAAGGAAGAACTCCCAGGGGGCTGGCATGGCTAGAGAAGGCTTGCTAGGCTGGGCACAGTGGCTCACATCTGTAATCCCAGCACTTTGGGAGTCCAAGGTGGGCAGATCACTTGAAGTCAGGAGTTCAAGACCAGCCTGGCCAATTCTACTAAAAATACAAAAATACAAAAAAAAAAAAAAAAAAATTAGCCGGGCGTGGTGGTGCATGCCTGTAGTCTTAGCTACTTGAGAGGCTGAGGCAGGAGAATCACTTGAACCGGGTACAGGGAGGTTGCAGTGAGCCAAAATTGCACCACTGCACTCCAGCCTGGGTGACAGAGCAAGACTCTGTCTCAAAAAAAGAAAAGAAAAGAAAAGAAAAAGCTTGCTGGAGGAGGTGTTATTTGAGCAAGGGCTTGAGATGTGAGCAAGACTTGGGCACGTCAAGAAAGCAGCCCACGCTAAGAAATGGAACTTCTGCAGGGTGCAGTGGCTCACGCCTGTAATCTCAGCACTCTGGGAGGCCAAAGCCGGCAGATCACCTGAGGTCAGGAGTTCGAGACCAGCCTGGCCAACATGGTGAAACCCTGTCTCTACTAAAAATACGAAAATTAGCTGGGTGTGGTGGCACACGCCTATAATACCAGCTATTTGGGAAGCTGAGGCAGGAGAATTGCTTGAGCCCAGGAGATGGAAGTTGCAGTGAGCCAAGATCGCACCACTGCACTCCAGCCTGGCTGACAGAGGGAGACTCTGTCTCAGAAAAAAAAAAAAAAAAAAAAAGGAACTTCCTTGTTTGAATGCATTTGTCACCCCTAGGTAAGGGATGTTTCACAAATCAATAAGTAGTTTGATTGAAATAGAGTTGGCCAGGCGCGGTGGCTCACGCCTGTAATCCTAGCACTTTGGGAGGCTGAGGCGGGCAGATCACGAGGTCAGGAGATAGAGACAATCCTGGCTAACACAGTGAAACCCCATCTCTACTAAAAATACAAAAAATTAGCTGGGCGTGGTGGTGGGCGCCTGTAGTCCCAGCTACTCAGGCGGCTGAGGCAGGAGAATTGCGTGAACCCAGGAGGCGGAGCTGAGATTGTGCCACTGCACTCCAGCCTGGGCGACAGAGCGAGACTCTGTGTCGAAAAAAAAAAGAAATAGTTAGTATACTAATATTCAGTTACTCAGCAAATGGTTACTGAGTGCCTACCATGTACCGGGCTCTGTGTAGGTGCTAAGGATATAGCAGTGGAGAAAACCAATGAAATTCTGTGCCTTCAGGGAGTTTACATTCTAGTGGGAGAAGACAGACAACCAACAAAATAGATAGGTAAATATAATGCCATAGAGAAAAAGAAAGCAGGAAAGGGAGTTAGAGTCTGTGTGTGTCGAGACAGGGGGAGGGTTACAATAACTGGAGTGTTCAGGGAAGGTCTCCCTGAGGAGGCAACTTTTTTTTTTTTTTTTTGAGACAGGGTCTCACTTTGTCGCCCAGGCTGGAGTGCAGTGGTGCGAACTTGGCTCATTGCAACCCAAGCGATCCTCCCATCTCAGCCTCTCCGGACCCCACACCCAGTAGCTGGAACTACAGGAGCATGCCACCATGTGCGGCTAATTTTTGTATGTTTTGTAGAGATGGAGTTTTGCCATGTTGCCCAGGCTGGTCTTGACCTCCTGGGCTCAAGTGATCTTCCCGTCTTGGCCTCCTGAGTGGCTGGGATTACAGCGCACGCCACCACACCCAGCTAATTTCTGTATTTTTGGTAGTGACAGGGTCTCTCCCGTGTTGCCCAGGCTGGCCTCAAACTCCTGGGCTCAAGCGATCCTCCCACCTCAGCCTCCCAAAGTGCTGGGATTACAGGCATGAGCCACCATGCCGAGCAAAGGTGACATTTGAGCCAAGGCTTGAAGGAGACGAAGGAGCAGATTGCATGGATCTCTAGGAGAAGAGTGGTCTATGCAGAGAAGAGCAACCACAGGCCGGGCGCAGTGGCTCACACCTGTAATCCCAGCACTTCGGGAGGCTGAGGTGCGCAGATCACGAGGTCAAGAGATTGAGACCATCCTGGCCAACATGGTGAAACCCCGTCTCTACTAAAAAAAAAAAAAACATGGTGGCACGTGCCTGTAGTCCCAGCTACTCAGGAGGCTGAGGCAAGAGAATTGTTTGAACCAGGGAGTTGGAGGTTGCAGTGAGTCGAGATCTCACCACTGCACTCCAGCCTGGTGACAGAGCGAGACTCCGTCTCAAAAAAAAAAAAAAAAAGAAAGAAAGAAAAGCAAGTACAAAGGAGGCCCGGGGGTGGGAATGGGCCCGTGTGTGCAGGAACAGCAATGACAGGAGGACGGAAGCGGAGGAGCAAGGGAGGGGTGGGTGGGAGTCAAGGTCAGAGACGTACCAAGAGGGCCAGGTCTTGTAGAGTCCTACAGTCCACCGTATCGACTTTGACTTTTTCTCCAAATGGGATGAGAAGCCATTGGGGAATTCTGAGCAGAGAAATTACATAATCCAATTTATGTTTAACACTGGCTGCCATGTGGAGACTAGATTAAAAAGGGTGTGTTGGGGAGCAATGGTCTAACATTACCATACGTCAAGTACTGATGAAGGGGCTTTTCGTATATTAATTCTCATGTACGTAATAACCTTTTGAGGTAGGTATTATCATTGTTCCCATTTGTGGATGAGGAAACTGAGGCATGGACAGACTAAACAACTTCCAAGGCCCTACAGATAATAAGTGGAAGAATTGAAATTCAAACCCCGCAGATCTATTCCAGAGCCCCCTGCTCTTAGCCCCTATCCTGCTCCACATGGGATGAGGTGGAGATAGGAGTTAAGTGGCTTTGAAGGCTAGGCTAAGAAATTGGGACCTATATTCTGTGCCTATTGGGGAGCTACTGAAGATTTCTGAGCAGAAAACAACATGCATAAAATATTGTTAAGACTGGTTGGAGAGGAAGAGATGGAAAGCCGGAGTCCATTTGGAAGACTTGCAGAGATTCTGGCAAGGTCAAAGAAATTCCCCAAGGCTCCCCATCCTCAATCAAACTGAGACTTTACAGATAACAGGTCCAGACCAGAAAGAAGTTTTATGGTTGGTTTTGGGGGCCTAGGGGGAGGATTAAGGAAACCCTAATAGATGTGGCTCCTGACTGACAAATTCTAGTGTTACCTTCTGTGACTTTATCTCCTAAACTTCAAGAGAGGTATCCAAATCGATGAAGAGAAGATCTATAATCATCTTTCTATTCCTTGACAGGAAGACTTCTCCTATAAACCGAGTAGGATTTGGGTTTTATCCATGAAGTCTGCTTCCATGGGGAGAAGAGGAAGTCATGTCTGGAACAGTGGCGAGTCTTTAATTTCTGTGGTATGAAGAGTCGATCATGTGGTATTATAATGGATATACTCCCATGTAGATGGGAGATGATTCTTTCCATCATAATTTATTATATAATTGATTATGTTAAAAAATGAGCTCTTTAGCTGGTTTTCCTTCTTTTCTCAATAACAGTGTGCCTGACATCTGGACCATGTGGCAGGAAGGGATAGGGATTATTAAAACCATCTTACAATGAGGCCCAGAGAGATCAAGTGACTTTCTCATGATTACACAGTGACCCAGGGAAGCTCCGATGAGAACAGTGGATGCTCTATAGTAAGAATTTGGGGAAGCCTTTCTTCTGATTGAAAGTCACTGGCCCATGGAAGGTCAGTCAGTCAGAGGCACCCACTTAAAAAGCAAGTTAATTTAAGGGCTTTAAAAATACAGCAAACATTACTTATAATAACTAATAAAAAATATAAATATAGAAAACATTAAACTCAACTACCTAACTGAAAAGTAGTAAGAATAAAACTATTCCATAACTATTATAATAAAAATGTACTCTAGACTGGGCGAGGTGGCTCACGCCTGTAATCCCAGCACTTCGGGAGGCCGAGGCGGGCAGATTACCTGAGGTTTCAAGATCAGCCTGGCCAACATGGCAAAACCCCGTTTCTACTAAAAATACAAAAATTAGCCAGGTGTGGTGGCAGGCGCCTGTAATTCCAGCTACTTGGGAGGCTGAGGCAGGAGAATCACTTGAACCCAAGAGGCGGAGGTTGCAGTGAGCTGAGATCATGCCACTGCACTCCAGCCTAAGTGACATGGCGAGACTCTATCTCAAAAAAAAAGAAAGGACTCTAGGTCTTGATCACAATCAGAGATACAGACAGCAGAAAAGCTAGAGGGCAATGAGTGATGGAAACTGGAAGACATATACATGTGCAGATAGACAAAGACGGAGAGACTGGAGAGGGAATCACAGCACATTTATACTCACATACACACACACAGAAGCCACGCAGACCTAATTTACAGACACTGCTCCTTCAAAATCAAATCCCTAGAGCCATATTTCTCACTATTAGATAAGGGAGTTACAAATATGGATGGCAGGAAGGCTAGACTAAATCCTAGGTTTTAGACTTAAGATAGCATGAACTCAAGGTCACATACACACACACACACACACACACGCACACACAGACACACATATTTTCTAGTATGTTGGCTAAGAGGTGGACAAAGCTTTTGGTGTGTCTAAGCAATGGCACACCAACAGCAACAAGCACACCTAGAGAGCTTGGTTTCTAACTACCACTCCCCGCTCAATGGAACCAGGGCTCCTTGGAGAAATTGCTGATTCCAAGGTTGGGTGGGGCAAATACAAGAAGAGTCTGCAATAGCTTGTGTTCAAAGAATGGAAAGGATATGTCAAAGGGATACAGATACCATTTGAAAGAGATCCTACTGGACAAATCCAGACAATTTGAGTTAAATATTAATAATAACAGATTGTAATCAGTTGAATAAAATGAGAATCCATGAGTCCATACTGATATAGATAAATGATTAAATAAATGAGGGAGAAGGGAAAGTTCTTTCTCATAGAATGCCACGTAATAAGAAATAATAAATTTAGGGCCAGATGCAGTTGTTCATGCCTGTAATCCCAGCACTTTGGGAGGCTGAGGCAGGTGGATTACTTTAGCCCAGGAGTTCAAGACCAGCCTGGGCAACATAGTGAAACCCCATCTCTACAAAAAATACAAAAATTAGCCAGGAATGGTGGCGTGCACCTGTAGTCCCAGCTACTCAGGAGGCTGAGGTGGGAGAAACACCTGAGTCCTGGATATCACGGCTGCAGTGAGCCAAAATTGTACACCACTGCACTCTAACATGGGCAACAGAGTAAGACCCTGTCTCAAAAAAAAAAGGACAAAAAGAAAAAGAAATCTAATTATCTAATTGAAAAGTGTAGAGATTTTAAGATGCCTACTCCAATAAAATGTCATGATGCTTTATTACATTTGCAAGGACTTAGCCAAACTCATCAGCAACGCTGACCCAAAGCTCTGATTGATAATTATGTTTCTGATTAATAGAAAATAGACATAGGAATTATTTTTTTAAACAAATACAGCTGACTTCAAATTGGATCAACTTATTCTTACTAATTTAAACTCAGTGAAACTGGCTCTAATCCATTTCAACTAGTTTAAGTATCTCAAATCAGGTTTAAACTGGATCAAACTGCTTTCCTTTGAAATGACCCTCCCCACTTTAAACAGCTTTTGACCAGCATAGAAAGTAGGTAAGAGTCTGGCCTGCAGAATCAGGTTCAGATTCCACCTGCATCGTCTCACCTACTTGTCCTTGGACAAGTTAATTTGCCCTTCCAAAATCTGTTTATTCATCCATAAAATGAGGATAATAGTACTTCTATCATAAGCTTGTAAAAAGTAAGCCTCGTGATATATGTTCTGCCTAGCTCAAACTGGATAGACCAGGAATAAAGATGACTTGATTGACAGTTGATAATGAGCTCTTTTTTTCTAGCCCCAATTTCTTCCCTGTTAAAGATTCATCACCTGCCCACACCTCCTTCAAGAATTCTTGACATCTTCCTCCACCTCCACCTTCTGGCTCTGAACTCGTGAGGGTCAAACAATTGAAGCCAATTATCCTGAATGCAAATGCCCAGTAATAGTTCTATGTCCCTACCTGGACGGAAGCTCCTAGAGTTCTCTTTCTTCAGTGTCTTTTCCCCTTCTCTCCTCCTAGCCTAGCTCAAAGACCATGTGCTCGTAAATAACTGTGTGTGTGTGTGTGTGTGTGTATGTGTGTGTGTGGTTTTTTTTTTTAAGACAGGGTCTCACTCTGTCACCCAGGCTGAAGTGTAGTGGCATGATCATGGCTCACTGCAGCCTCAACCTCCTGAGCTCAAGTGAGCCTCCCTCCTCAGCCTCCCAAGTAGCTGGGACTACAGGTGCATGCCACCATCCCTGGCTAATTTTTGTGTTTTTTGTAGAGATGGGGTCCTGCTATGTTGCCCAGGCTGGTCTGGAACTCCTGGGCTCAAGCAATCCACCTGCCTCAGCCTCCCAAAGTCCTGGGGTTACAGGTGTGATCCACTGCACCCAGCCTGCAACAACCCCTTAGGTTAAGGAAACTCACCGGGGTCACCTGGCAAATAAGTGGTAGAGTAGGAACTTAGATCCAGTCCCCTGACTCCAAATCATTTACAGTCCTGCCTCTCCCTTGGTTCCTCTCTGTCAAGGCATTTGACAGCAGAACAGTGGTCACTGACTCTCACTCTTGTTCCACACAAAGGCCGCTCATTAGACATGGGGCTTCTCCCCTGCTCCTGCCCAAGTCTGTCTTTACCCCAATACCATGCTTTGGTGTCCAAGGGGAAGCGATGCTTGGAGCACACTTAAAGAAAAAAGTGGTGATAGCTTCCAGATGAGCTTATTATTCTAAATTTAACATTCCTTTTGGTACTTAGAATTTCCACTTTCTCCCTTCCACCCCGTTTGCATTTAGGTAATTAGAAAGCATGCAACAGGAAACCATTTGTGTCTCAGTACCATTCAGGATGAAGGCTGTCCAAGCGCCATGGAGTCACATCCTTGTGGAAATACTTTGCAGAGTTTATTTGGACAGGTTCAAAAATAGTCCTTCAACAATACAATCAGATCGAACCACGACAAGTAAAATGCAATTATGGGTTGGTTACATTTAAAAAAAAATGTAAACAGTGAGGTTTGGGAAAACTAAAAGCAAAACTACATCGTCGTCTCCTCCATTCCCAACCCCTGCATTTCCTACAAGCAGGACTTCAAGATGGCATCTGCGATCTTTTGAAATGGATGAGAAGATGACACTCACTAAAGAAGACAGCTCAACAGTGTGCTCTGAGGCCATTTCTCAGAACAAAGGCATACTTCTGCATAAGGCAAATGCAGCCTGATAAAGGCTCCCCTAGTGGGTACATGGAATGCCAAAGTCATTCACCTAAATGAGCTCAAAATACATATTGTTCTGGGCCAAATTATACAGTGTCAAACTCAGACTGTATGTATTTATGTATGTTGGCAGAGCAGGCCACTTTTGGGGCGCCACAGCTTTCTCCTAGCATCCTGTGCCCTGCTGGGTTCCCATCGCTGTCTCCCCAAACCCGTGAATTTCCTTGGATTTGGTTCCAGAAAGGCAGATACGAAACAAAGTCAGTTGCACAAGCCCACAAGGGAACAGGGCCCCAGAGGACTTGAATTTCTAATGAAACTTAAAAGTAACACAGAATGTGTGCCTTTGCCAACAAGCTGGGACTTTCTGAAGGTTGATCTGAGATGGGGGCAGGGACTGGGGACAAGATCAAGTGTGCTTTGGGCCAGCCTCCGCTAAGGGCAACAAGGTGGGAATACAAAGCTCTCTAGAACTAAAGCAACTGGCCAGTGCTTCCTGTGGCCTCTGTCCAGAACTATTCTCTCAGACAGCTGACCCCTTTCTCAGAGCACTTCAGTGGTGCTTCCAAGGTGCCAAAGAGATCCATCCAAATAAATGCCTAAAACCTAACAGCTAATGAGATAGAGAACTTTCATTCCAATGTCCTTCTCCACTCCCTATTTTTCTAATGTGTCTAGGGAATTTGTGGCTACCTTGTGTTTTGTCTTTTTTGGAAGGGGGCATGTTATTCTTCTCTCAGCCTGAATGAGGATGGGAAAATGACAGAAAAATTGGGGAAGGAAAATGCTTTTTTTTTTGAGACAGATTCTCGCTCTGTCGCCAGGCTGGAGTGCAGTGGTGTGATCTCGGCTCACCGCAACCTCTACTTCCCAGGTTCAAATGATTCTCCTGCCTCAACCTCCTGAGTAGCTGGGACTACAGGTGCACGCCACCATGCCTGGCTGATTTTTATATTTTTAGTAGAGACAGGGTTTTACCATGTTGGCCAGGATGCTCTTGATCTCTTGACCTCATGATCCACCCGCCTCGGCCTCCCAAAGTGCTGGGATTACCGGCCAGGAAATTACTTTTAAAGCAAATAGGAGGCTGGGTGCGGTGGTTCATGCCAGTAATCCCAGCACTTTGGGAGGCTGAGGTGGATCACCTGAGGTCGGGAATTTGAGACCAGCATGACCAAGGAGAAACAGTCTCTACTAAAAATACAAAATTAGCCAGGTGTGGTGGTGCATGCCTGTAATCCCAGCTACTTGGGAGGCAGGAGAATCGCTTGAACCCAGGAAGCAGAGGTTGCAGCGAGCTGAGATCACCACCATTGCACTCCAGCCTGGGCAAGAAGAGCAAAACTCCATCTCAGAAATAAATAAATAAATAGGAAGAAAACAAGTGGAAGGGATGAAACAGGCTGCACATTATTTTTCTTTCAATTACATGGGTTGCCTTAATCATAGAATGAAGAAGACCAAGTGAAAAACAGCCAAGTAGCAATGACAAGCCATGGCCATGACTTCCAGTCTAGGGCTAAGCCCATCTTTGGACTTCAGATGATCCAAAGAGGAAAACAAGCCCAGAGGGCAGAGGAACCTGGACAGTTTGTAGGGCAGAGCCTAGCAGACCTTTCTGGAAAAGGGAGTGGGGAGGCTGAGGGAGGGTATTTGCTACCCTGAATGTACTCACTATAGCACTTGTAAGAACTAAGGTCTAATCAATGTTCCAGAACTGGAGTCAGACATGAGTTGTACCCTATTGCCCAGCCTCCCCCTCCATGCCTTTCCCCTGCCCCTGCACACCCTGGCTATGCTGAACTACTTGCGATTTCCCAGCTATGATATGCATTACACGATCCTGAGCAAATACAGAGGCTACCCTCCTTCTGTCTGGGATTCCCAGTCAACTTCGGGTCTCAGTGCAGGCATTCCATCGCCTGTGGGGCCATCCTAAGGAGATGTAGTTGCTCCTTCTCCTTTGTTCTCAGTGTACTTTGCCTACACCTCTCTTCTCCATTTAAAAACTTCTTTCAGAGTTGTGTTTGCATGTCTGTCTTTCCATCAGACTCTAAGCTCCCTGAAGGCAGAAGCCTGTGTCTTTTTATCCATTTATCTCTGCTGCTTACAACAGTGCCTAGCTTACAGTAGATGATACATCAACATTTACAGGATACAGGGGCAAGTGGGATCGGGCTCTGCCTATCTTAATTCGACGATAAGGAAAAAGAAGTAAGAAAGGCTGAGCTCTGGGGTTCTGTATATCATCTGAAGAAATTGCTAAACTATGACTTTTGCATCTAGCATCCCTGGTTCAAGTGAAACCACAGGAACAAACTCAGAGGGGCATTAGAAATGGCCCTTTTGTCCTCAAACTTCAGCTGCTACGTGAAGACAAAATTAACCCCAAACGGGCCCCTCCAGCCAGGTGGGTATGCCATGAGCTTTCCTCTGGCCTCCAGAGCTGAAGCTTGGACTGTCTCAAACTCTATGAAGCTGTAGGACTTGACTTCAATGAAGTGGGCCATCCACACAGCCAGGATTCCTCCCCTGCTAATACAGCAGCAGTGGGACTACCTCGCAGTAGGCACAGCCGAGATGTGCCCTGCCAGGTCCCCAGATGAGAATACATGAAGAGTTGCCACAGAAGGAAAGGCGCCTTAAGACATCAGTCATCTCCATCAGGCCACGCAGCAGCAATCTTCAACTTCTGATTACGAGGTGGAAGCAGTTCTGAAAACTACGCGTGAGGGGGCAAGTGGGAAGGATACCCAACAACTGGTTTCAGGGGGTTCTCAGGCTGTGAGCAGGTGGCTACAGCTGCTGGCAGTTCACACACAGTCCTCCTCATGCTCAGAGACCAAAGGTGCAGAAACAAAGGCCATGCAATGGGCTTCCTATTTTTGTTTAATTTATTTAAGACCACCTCCTTACAACTTCCAGAGAGAAAATACAAAACAAGAAACAGACTTGGTTTCAAATACATAACCAGGTGCTGGAGTTTAAAGCATTACTGATAACATTGTTACAGAAGAATGGCAGCTTACTCCAGGGCACTTCAGTATTCCTGAGGAATAAACATGATTTCTCTTGTCCTCCCGCTGGGATGTTCTCAGGTGAAGTCACTGCTCCTGCTCCTGTAAAGCAAGGACATTCAGCTTAAAACTGTGCAGATGGCATTCTGACAACCCTCTCTAATTGCTGTATCAGGTCAGACCCAAAGGGCCAGAGGCCAAAACCTGATCACACTGTTTACGTTAAAACTGTCTCACAACAGGACTATGTACACCCTACCCAGGTTCCTAAGAGTGCCCCCCAGCCCCAATCTTACAGGGAGGAGAGTGGGAAACGAGTGGAACAGGGCCAAACCATCACGACCTGGTAACGATTCCTAAAACCTGTCGCAGGCGTCCCAGGGGAGTGGGGAGAGCATGGTTCTAATCAGCCTACGAACTACATGGCCTTGCCAAGTTTCTCAACCCCTGTGTCTGCTTTCTCATCAGCTGAATGAGGATACTAACATCTCTCACAAATCCACTGGCAGGTCTAGAGGGAAAGATTATTAAAGTTAAGCACCCAGGATGGTCTTGGGAGCAGATCGGGCCCTCAGGAGGCAGTTACCACAATAGGACTACACTGAATAAGCCCAAGTTGGGATTTTGCTCCATTTTTCAGGGAATGGAGGATGACAACATCGAGGCACAGACTCAAGTTCAGATAAAGTTACAAGGCCATTTTGGAGCAGGACACACAAATGTAAAAAATGGAACAATATTTTCCACAGGAACTCCCAGTCATTAAATACATAATATGCATATAATCACCCCTGAGCCATTATCCCTGACAACTCAGTTTGGAACAATGGAAATGTTTTAAGCAAAAGACCTGAAGCTTCTCTCTCTGCTCCTTTCAGTTCTCCCCACAATCAGCGCTGGTGCCAGGAAAGCGAGGAGCCAGGGAGTGGTGGAAAAGGCCGGCTGCCGGCTTCAGTGCCACGCAGCTGTGCCTCTTCTTGCATGGCCCCTGTGATGACCTCGCTCTTGCTGTGGCGCAGAGATGGCTCCCCTACTCCCATCTCTCCAGCAGACATGGGCTGGCTGCAGGCAGCTGACGGTTTGAGCAGGTTCTAAAATGGCAGGTGCAGGGCCGTGGCAGGATACTGCTACTTCTGATTTGGTGGCCCTTGTGGCCACAGCTCCTGACTAGAATTAGGACATGCATTTGTACCACATTTTCCACTCTACTTGTTATTACAGTGGAACAATGGACAAGTCAACCACCCTTTTTGGGCTGGCCTCATCTATAATAACCAATGTTTTTATATATTTCGCACTTCATAAAAACATTTTGTGTCTAAATCTCACAACAACACCATAGGTAGAAATTATTACCCTCATTTTATGGAGGAAAATGGAAGCTCAGAAGTGAAACAAGATCACACAGGAAGCAAGTGATGGGCTTGCACCCAGGTCTCCTGGCTTCTGTGCCCTTTCCACTAGCCCCAGTGCTGCCCCGTTCACAGTGATTCTAGCCCAAGAGTGACCTGGAAAGCTGAGGCTTCTGTGCATGCAGAGAATGTGAACTGTTCACTGAAAATTGTGCTGCTACAAAGGTGATGCCTTAGTAAGCCTGAGGCCATCAGCACTTATCTCTAATAGAATAATTTACCTCATTCATTCATTTTACATTTATTTGAGTGCCTATTTTGTTTCAGGCCCTGGGAATACAAAATAAGTGCCACCTCTGTCCTTGGGCACCCAGCATCCAATGTTCCTGTCACTTAAACCCCACAGTAACTAATCATCAAGTAAGGAAAAGACTGCTACACACGAAGCCCTGAGGAAGCCTGCTGCCCTCTTCCCTTTGGAGGCGTGGGTAAGAAGTTTCCAGCTTGTGTGCAGCATTAAAAATCCACCTGAAGGCCAGGCGCGGTGGCTCATACCTACAATCCCAGCACTTTGGGAGGCCAAGACGGGTGGATCACCTGAGGTCAGGAGTTTGAGACCAGCCTGGCCAACATGGTGAAACCCCACCTCTACTAAAAATACAAAAATTAGCCAGGCATGAGTGGCTCGTGCCTGTAATCCCAGCTACTCGGGAGGCTGAGGCAGGAGAATTGCTTGAACCCAGGAGGTGGAGGTCACAGTGAGCCAAGACTGTGCCACTGCACTCCAACCTTGGTGGCAGAGTGATACTCTATCCCCACAAAATAAATAAAAAAATAAAATAAAATAAAAATAAAAATCCACCTGAAGACAGGACTTCAGCAGAATCATGTGAGACTTACAGTCCAGACTGCCTTCTTCAATTAAAAAGCAGAACCATAGCCTGGCCAACATGGTGAAGCTCCGTCTCTACTAAAATACAAAAATTAGCTAGGCGTGGTGGCAGCCACCTGTAATCCCAGCTACTCGGGAAGCTGAGGCAGGTGAACCACTTGAACCCAGGAGGCGGAGGTTGCAGTGAGCCGAGATGGCACCACTGCACTCCAGCCTGGGCGACAAAGCAAGACTCCGTCTCAAAAACGTAAAACAAATTAATAAAAAGCAGAATCATGGCTGAGTCCCAGAAGTCTTTGGGTTTAGCTTAAGTATATGTGAGATGTTTACAGGGCACTCTGAGCTCTTAAACGAAAAGTGCTACTTACAGATAGTTAACACAATCTACCTTACCATTGATGATAAACGTTCAAGCAGGCTCCTTAATTCCAATCGGCTAGCACATGAGTATATATCTGAACGCACATATGCATCTGAAGGCACAGGGGAGACTTTAGCACCAAAGCAGTGATGACATCACTGAAGGCCAAAGAGCAATTAGTATCTGAGAGTGGTGCCACAATGACACACATGGTTTACTCATTACAAACAGTCTAAAGAATTCTTCAGGGGCTCAGGAGAAATCTTTTTCTTCTGAAGGAAAGAGAAATATATATTCTGTACATACTTTGACATATTTTCCGTGTAGAAGATATGGAGCCTGGAAATCATGCTGACAGTTGGAATAAGCCATTCCTAATCCCATGCCAGAACCGAAGGCTAATGGCCACATTCTTCCTTGTGAGCAAAAAAGGGAAAATCCCAATAGGGAATTATTAAGAGAAGATAAAGCTCCCCATCCTCTTAAATACATTTACTTAGGGTTCAATAAATATTCAACATGCATCATACTAATGACTATAATAACCATACATTTTTATCAATGTTTCACAATGGCCCCAAAAAAGAGGTGTAAATTAGTGAAGTTATTAACTTAGCAAATGCTTGTTAAGTGCCTATGCTGGTAAGTTTGAGGAAAATAAGCAATAAAGGCCGGGCGCAGTGGCTCACGCCTGTAATCCCAGCACTTTGGGAGGCCTAGGCGGGCGGATCATGAGGTCAGGAGATAGAGACCGTCTTAGCCAACATGGTGAAACCCCATCTCTATTAAAATACAAAAAATTAGCCGGGCATGGTGGCACGTGCCTGTAATCCCAGCTACTTGGGAGGCTGAGGCAGGGGAATCGCTTGAACCAGGGAGGCGGAGGTTGCAGTGAGCTGAGATCGCACCACTGCACTCCAGCCTGGCGACAGAGCAAGACTCCGTCTCAAAAAAAAAAAAAGTAGTAAAATATGAAAACAGTAGATAAACCTTTTAACTTTTCTATATCAGTTCTAATCATCTGCTCAGTTTAACTAATATCTTAGCCAGTAAGATGCATGAATTCTAAAAAGATGTAAGCATTTTACCGACATTTACATGCTTTGATTGTAGTAGTGAGTCATGGGGTTTATTTAAGCCACTCTGTAAGTGATTCTTTCATATCAGCACTATGTGTTAATTATGATTCTCTAGTCAAGTATTTCCCACTGGCTCTTCATGGAAAGAGGTCAAAAGGATCCCTCTAGCATCTATTCAGTATCCAAACTTCAGAAGTTCTTCCACAGAATGAAAAGAATATTGCCTGCCCTTTGCTTAGGAGAATTTTTGACCAAGAAGTATGTGTATTTTTGCTCTACTTGTTTCTATTACCAGCAGGATTCTCATTTTCAATTCCTCTAGAAAAAATTACAATTAATTAGAAATATCTGAGCATGTAGACTTGGCCAAATGACTCACTGGCATCAAGTACAGGCTTTTGCAATGATATCATATTTAGGATAACAGGCACCCTGCCTCAGTGCCCAGGGGAATGCTGGAGATGCCCAACCCATTTTGACCTCTTTCAAGTCCACATTCTTTATCTAATTCATTTTATAATGGGCTACCTAACCCCATAAATGGATGGGTTGGCAACCCACAAATTGGTGGGTTCCAATGTGTCCTCTGGAAGTGTCCCTGCTACGTATATGTATACACTACGACATTATGTTGAAAAGACAGAATGACACTTACTTTTAAAGAAGGTAAGTGAGAAAACAATTCCTAATCCAAAACCAGTACCTACAAAGAGGGAGAAAAAACATGATAAATCTCATAGCAGTAACTTCACAAAGATAACATGAACATTTCTTAAATGTGAACATCGTCAAACAGATTTTTTTTCATAATTTGGTAGAGAATTAATTTTCTAATTTCTAACCGTCTTTGTCAGAGCTTTTACAGATGCCTTTGGTTCTCCTGCCCAACATGAAATAAAAACTTGACTCCCTGTTCTCTCTAGACAAGTTGCGGGGTGTGGGGCAGGGGAACAAGCCAGGAGACTGTTCTAGAGTCGACCCTCTCTACACTGCTGGCAAGTAGCCTCCAGCATCCTGGGCTCTCCTACCCACCTCAAAGAGGGATACCACAGCCAAAACATGAGATAGTGGCAACAGGACGCTCCCCTTGTCACCTCGGCACTTGGAGTGATGGCTACTTTTTAAGGAAGATAAAAAGCAGTAATCCAGAACAATTCCTAAAGGCTGCACTATCACACAAGCCAGAATATCTAGGCAGAGGAAAAAGATGGCCCTCCAGAGCCCCAGATGGAGAAAATGACTTGCCCAAGGATATTGTTTAGTTAGCTGCGGAACAGTGATCTGGGCTCAAGTCTGCCAGACTCCAATGCTACTGTACCGCCATGTCCAGATGTTGGATTCCTCTCCAGTTTCAACCCCTAAACAATTACCACCCCTCAAGGGAAATTGGAATGTCAAGATTTCTACTGCCAGTGAAATACAGCCAAAACATGACTGTGCTCCCCACACAGCTCAGAATGCTAGACAACCCGGGTAGTAACAAGTCTTCACAAAGCCGAAAGGGCCTGTTAGATTCATTCCCAGACCAACCCTACCGCACAAGTCACAGACACAAGAAGTTGACCTGGTAAAAGTGTGATTCAAGAACCTCAGGGACATGGAAGCCATTGATACTGATATTCCTTGGCAAGACTCTGCTGTTGCTTGGTTTATAAAATGGTACAGGGTTCAATTTTAAGGCGACTTGCCTCACTCCTTGCAGCTGGAAGATGAGTAAGACAGTAAATTGGTACTAGAAAATGAGGTAAAGGATTTGGACTAGCTTACAGATTCCAAACCAGGCAACGGAATGGGGAGATAGGCCAGTAAAAACATAATGGCTTACAATCAGAGCTTTTGCTCTTCTCCATCTGGAGGCAATTTTTTGGCAAAGAAATCAAAAGCCCCAAAGGAAAATATTTCGGCATTTTTCTTGTCCCTCTGACTCCATGCCTGTCTCTTCTATTTTCCCCTAAGGAGAAAAAGCTCTCTGATACTCAACTTTTCCTAGCAGTAGACCAAGAATGATGCCGACTCCACTGCTAACAGTACCACTCAATCAAAAAGATGAGCAATGCTTCCACATCAATCAGTATCAAGTAGAAAATCTTTAATCTCTAGAATTCAGATATATGCCCAACCACCCAGTTTTGCTCCTATTATAGGCATTTATCTGCAAGTATAAATATGAAGTAAAAATCAACAGTTCAGACCAGCAAAAAAGGAGTTATCAAAGAAGGTGCTCTGTGGTCTTAGTTCAACTGGGCTGCTGTATCTTCAATTCTTAAAGGTGATTTTTCCCTCATTTCTATATTTTTAAGACAAAAAGTAATAAGACTATTCTCTTCAGAAAAAAATAATTCAGAAAATGATTTTTAATTGCAATGTTTTACTTAAAGTTAGCTATCTCAGTTACTTAAAAGATAAACAATGGTGGAACCGCTGATGAGTTTTACAGATTCAAGTTCTCACATGCACAATTCTCTTTTAAAAGGCAACATGTTGCTTCAAAGAAGTCCCACCTGATCGGGGACACCAACTCTGCAGCTGTTTCCACTAAAGATTGGCACCTCTAGGCCAGGTTTAAACTTCATAACAATAAAACATGAAAGGTTTGTCTTACAATAAAAACAAACCAACATGGAAAAGACAAGAGTTTTCTCTGCCTTTGGCCACTTTTTGTTGCTGTTGCATGACAAGCTCTTTTGAAGGAAAAAAGCCAAAGGAAAAAGTACAAAGCATTTTTCACCTTCCCTGGAAGCAAATATTTAACAATGAATACAGTTTATATAACTTTGCCTTCCCCAGCTTAAGCCTGTTCTCAAAAGTCCATGCTGTCTGAAATGACAAATAACCCTAAAGTAAAGAAATGCCTGATTATAGGTACACATCTTCCTCATGGCAAAGGCCAGTTGCGGGTGTGTGGTAGGGGGTGGGGAACATAACAAAGGAGCCTTCTGGAATTAACATTAGGCACAGGGCCATGCTCTGAAACCATGCCTTTTGGAGAGGAAAAAGAATTGGCACATATTCCTCTAAAATGAAATTACTCCGAATCAATCTAACCATGCAATTTAATGCATGCCTAGTGCCCAACAGAACATCATAAAACCGGCTAGTAGATAAACACACATTTTTAAGAAGGAGCAATTCCTTAACATTTCATCAGATGATATTTTAACAGCAAAAAGAACAGAGAACTCTGCGCCCATGAACTATAAATACAATACTGATCAGATACATAAAATAATAGGCCTTATCTTATGCCTAAGAGGATTTTACAACAAATTTAAAAGGAGAACAACCAATGAAGGTGCAGCAGTGTACACCTTAAGCCACCTTTTGGTAAGAAAAGGGGGAAAATGTATGTTGTTGTCCATTACAGTTATGGACAATTTCTAGTTGCTCGATGCAACTGTATTTTACATTTAGAAAAATCTTTGTTCTCACCATGCCACAGATCATAAAGCTTTACCTCACTGCAAATAATTAGAAGCAAACATAATCAGCAGGAATTAACAAGTAGGCTATATAATCGGATTGTAGTCTTGGGGCAGCAATGTATTTTGGATGTTAGCCCCTAACAGAACGAGCTGCAGTCATATATGCTCCTGTACAACCATCTTCACAAAAGTTCCAATTGCCTATGGACTTTCAATGAAGGAAGAACAACTCACTGAAGAGGAACAGAAACCGAAATTCACTTTGAAATATTTCTATAATAGATCACAGGGGAAAAAAGACTACAGACCCATTTCATCTATCAATAACTTTTGGCAATTATTAAGACCTCACTCCAGCTTACATGTAACATTTTAAACAAGGCTTCTATATTCATAAGCCTAAGGTATAGTTGTCAGTGCTACATTTTAATCTACATCTAAAAGATTAGTTAAAATAGCAAAGTAACTCCATTTTATTTTGTATAACTTACATCAAGATGCATGAGCAAAAACTTAAGTACCATATTCAACTGGCAGTTCACAAACATGAGAAGCTATAGGAATTACCAGTCTTTAAGATCCTAGAAGCCTTGTGCCAGACAACTTCTTCATTCTTACATGTCTGAAAGAAAGCATCCAATTTCTAAATAAATGCTAGATGTACTCTACTGCTGAGTGAGTGGCGAGAGAACTGATGCTGCAGCAAGACAGGCCGGGCCCAAACCGCTGCTCCAGTCCCTACAAGTCAGCTTTCTGACCCCAGGCCAATTAGTCAACCCTACCCAGCCTCAACCTGCTCATCTGTAGAGTGAAAACAACCTTACAGGGTTGCTACATTAGAAAAATGGAAAGTCTCTAATAGTGTCTGACATGGAATTCACTAAGTGGTAGTAAGTTCTGCCACCTCCCTGATAAAAGATTTCAGAGGTGTAATACAGGCTGCGTGCAGCAGCTCATGCCTGTAATCCCAGCACGTTAGGAGGCCAAGATGGGAGGATCGCTTGAGCCTAGGCGTTTGAAACCGGCCTGGGCAACACAGTCAGACTGCATCTCCACAAAAACAAAAACAAAAACAGAACAAAATAATAATAATAATAAATCAATAAAAATCGGCCAGGCATGATGGTGCATGCCTGTGCTCCCAGCTACTCAGGAGGCTTGGGTGGGAGGATCACTTTAGCCTGGGAGTTGAGGCTGCAGTGAGCCATGATCATACCACTGTACTGCAGCCTGGACAACAGAGTGAGACCTTGCCAAGAAAAAAAAAAGTGTAGTATAATAGCTAATCCTTTATTAAAATACAACTCACTGGCTGCGTAGGATCACACTGTAGATAAGCCACAGCTGAAAATCAGAACCAGTTTTTTCCTGCCCTTTGCACAGTTGACTGTATTTCACTGACATTGGTGATTGTTTATATGACACACCAGGCTTTGGTGTGTGTGTATGTGTACATATATATACATATATTTTTAATAGAGGATCCTTTCAGACTTACTGCTTAACTAGACCATTTGGCTTTAAAATGTAATCAATATTTTCCTAGAGTTGTCTTGTGTCTAATAAAGCTGTTATTTGTGCTTTGAACATGAATTTATATCAAACTGACCTATTTATAATGGCCATGCTTCCTGTTCAACCGTGTTTCTGTCAACGCTATTACAATCATCAAATGCATGTGTTATAACAGAACAAACAAGAATGTGCTTTTATAGAAAATACTCTTGGAACTGAGTTTAGTGAGAATTACATTTCCAAGACACATTCCTGATTTATGAAAGATGCTCAGGGCCCCATTAATGAGGGAAAAAATAGTTTTAAGTCAGCTTCAAACTGTGTTACTTAATCCTTTGAGGAAAAGACAGATTGTCCCAGGTGTCCACATGTAAATGCCATTCATGTGAATTAACCAGGAAAGTGCCAGACCAAGGACCCAGAGATGGTGAATTTAGTCTGTATTAATCAGCTTCTCAAAAGTCAACACTGACAAAGAGCATTTAGGAAACATACTAAGAAGGTTGCTATTTTACAAGACCTTACCCTTCCTGTGGCTATCTGGACTAGACAGAGGCTGGAACATCTGCAGGGATTTCTCAGGTGGACATCAATTACCAGGATTCCGATTAGAACAAGCAAACAAACCAGGCAACGGAAAGAAACAAAGATACGAAAGGTAAATGTGGAGTCATTACTGGTGTGCTCTGCTTCAAGAAAAGCCAAACTCAAAAAGGGGTCCTTTTAAATGAGTGTGTACAGCACTTAGTTCAACTTTCAGAATGCTGACAGCCATACAGCTTCCAAGAATGCATAAAACAAGAAACATAGCTGGAGACATTTTACCAAAATATAATCAGTTAATGCACATGTGGATACAGTATGTAGGAAAATGAGAAGCAGCTCTGAAGATTAATTATTAAAGGGAAGCTGAGAAAAAAAGATACAAAATTGCTAAGTTTAGATAAACACATTAAAGACAAATCACATTTATGCGGGGTGTGCGTTGGAGGTACTAACATCTACAAAGCATCAGGCAGTGTACCACATTATAAAGTTTATTATGAAAACCTCATATTATGATGAAACCTTATGAAAACCTATAAAAAGAAGAATTCAAACCCAGGCTGTCTGACTCCGAGTCATGGCTCTTTCCTACACAAAGGGATAGACCTCATGGAGAGGTCAGCAGAGCAGCAAGGTGACTGTCTCTTGTTACATATGACAACAATGTGTTTTTCTGGATTTTAACACTATCCATGGTTAATTTATGACTATGTTACTCTGCAGCCCCTCAAGGAAATAGAAACCATAGATGTTTGACTTACAGGAATGGTAACAAAAACCTGAATTACTTAGAATCAATGAGAAATCCTCAACAAATCAAGCCAGAAAATACTTGCCTTCCCTCTGTGCACTGGCTGGAGATACAATGAATCCAAATGCGCTGAGGCCTATAAACTGCTGAAAAGGGTATTTCTATGGACTCCCTTTTTCCCTAACATCTCCAATATCTCCAGCTCTTCCTCATCTGTACCAGCAGTAACTGGATTCTCATCCTTGTGAAATTAGATATAAGAATCGGGGATTCATTATATCCTATTTATACATCATTATAGCTATTGTGTTGCTGCCTATTCCTATGATTCAAATAAAAAATTCAATGGAAAGTGGCCGGGTGCAGTGGCTCACACCTATAATCCCAGCACTTTGGGAGGCCGAGGCAGGCGGATCACCTGAGGTCAGGAGTTCGAGACCAGCCTGGCCAACGTGGTGAACCCCATCTCCACTAAAAATACAAAAATCAGCTGGGCGGTGGCACGCGCCTGTAGTCCCACCTACTCGAGAGGCTGAGGCAGGAGAATCACTTGAACCTGGGAGGCGAAGATTGCAGTAAGCAAAGATCACGCCAACTGCACTCCAGCCTGGGCGACAGACAGAGCAAGACTCTGTCTAAAAAATAAAAATTTAAAAAAAAATTCAATGGAGAAACAGTATCATTAATGTATTTCCCTTACACACACTGACTTGATCAACATTTATTAATATTTATTAAGTAAAAGGCACCGGGGAAGACTTCCTTTATCCTTGGAGAATATCAGTCCAGTATAGAGTGTTTATTCTTTAAAAAATGGAAAGTTTAGCAGGGCGTGGTGGTGCACGCCTGTAGTCCCAGCTCTACTCGGGGGCGGTGGGGGGCTGAGGTGGGAGGATCGCTTGAGCCTGGGAGGTCAAGGCTGCAGTGACCCGATTGTGCCACTGCACTCCAGCCTGGGCAACAAAGCGAGACTGTGTCTTGGGGGGGAAAAAAAAGGAAAGTGTTGTACAATGATTATTCTTCAGTTTTGAGGTTCTGTGGATTTGGGGTAAGACAGGTTAAAACGATTGTGAATACTATTAGATTATTTACTAGCTGTGTGTCTCAGTCCTTGGGCAAACTATATAACTTCTCTATGTTTCAGTTTCTGCATATGGCAAAGAAGAATACTAACAGTGCCTTTCTGTAACTGGGGAATAGGGAGGATGAAACCGCATGAGATGTGTAAAACACTTGGAAGACTAGTACATTGCACATAGTAACTGTGGTTCACCTTCTTCCCCCACAAAAAAAACACTGCAAGAACAAATCGAAAGTCCCAATATTTACTGAGCACTAAAGGGCAAGAGTACTGGCTTCAGTAAGGGTCAGAGAGAAATAAGACAGTCTCTTCCCTGGGGAGCTTGTGATCAAGAAGAGTAAGAAGTCAGAAAGAAGTCCATTTTACCCAGAAAACTGACCAAAAGCAGAACCTCAGTGCCATGAAAGGACAGTGTTCTGTGGGTCCAGAGAAGGAGGATGGGAATACATTTAGCTAGGAAGATTTTTTTTAAGTTTTCAAGAAGAAGGTGGCACCTGAGTTGTTTCAGAAAGGCAGACAATTAACAGCCAGAGTTTGTGGAGACGGGAATGCACTCCACTCAGTGGCAGAAAAGCAGGGCTGTGCGGGGAACTGAGGAGTGGCCCAATCCAGCTGAAGCATGAGGCACATCCAGGAGGACAGCAGGAGAGGAGGCTACAAAGGAATCTTGTGCCATTCTGCAGAAGGCACCAGAAGCTGGGTCTGCAGCACTTCACTGAGTCAGCAGTGGGCTTCCCTAAAGAATGTTTTCGAAGGAATAACATGACCGAAGCTCTGCTCTAGGAAGATTCTTCTAAGGTGTGTAGGATTGCTTGGAAAGGAAGAGCATTTTGCTGGCAGAATTTACAGGACTTAACAATTGATTAAGAGAGTGAGTGGTGGCTGGGCGCCGTAGCTCATGCCTGTAATCCCAGCACTTTGGGAGGCCGAGGCGGGCAGATCAAGAGGTCAGGAGATCAAGACCATCCTGGCTAACACGGTGAAACCCCCGTCTCTACTAAAAATGCAAAAAAAAAAAAAAAAAAAAAGTGAGTGAGTGGTGTGTGTGTCTAAGAGAGAGAAGAGTGAATGTGTGTGTGTGAAAGTGTGTGAGTGTGTGTGTGTGTAAGAGAGAGTGGGGGTGTGTGTGTGCAGCTGTGTGTGTATCTGGGCTTTTTTTAATAAGGGGAGGTGAATGGGGGAAGGCTGCCAAAGAAAAAGCTGAGAACTTCTACCTGGATAATTATAAAAACAATGATGCTACTTATAACAGGCATCAGATAATCTTCTAACACTAAATTCCCTTTATCAATCTAAAATATAACTTGATTCTTGAACCCGGGAGGCAGAGGTTGCAGAGAGCTGAGATCATGCCACCACACTCCAGCCTGAGTGACAGGGCAGGACTCTGTCTCAAAAATAAATAAATAAATAAAAATAATTTAACTTGATTTATAAAAACATCTACATTGTTTTCTGGAATAGTAAATAAAGGGAATAGCATTCACTAAGCATTTATGCTCAAGAATTAAATTTTCTCATCTAATCTTCACAATAAACTTATTTTATGAGCTCCATTTTATAGAGATACTGAGGCACAGAAAGGTGAAGTCACTTGCCTCAGGTCAGACATGTGAGATGTGAGCCAGGCAGCCTGACTCCAGAGGCGTGGTGCTTCATCCCTACACTATACTGCTCCCAGTGCAGCCTCCTCACAGACGTACGAAGCTATTATAACACATTTTAAACCCATCACAGGAAAACTAAACGTCTTCCAAACTTCTTTCTGGCCAACATTATGTGTGGGCATTTCCTTAATCATACAAACCGTGTACCTACTGTGTGCCAGGTACTATGCCGCGCGCTGAGGAATGATAAGTTCCCACACTATGTTCACTGTTTCAGTGTTGGAGCCAACTGATAATCAGACCCACAAAGTACAGGGTACAATGACAGAAACAGGATGTACTAGGAGCACCGAGGATACCCAAACTGTCCGGGAGGGTTAGAGAAGGAAGTGGGAGGGAAGGCGGCAAGAGATAGGAGCTACAGCAAGCTCCTTGCTGCCAAATTATCAAGTGTAAGGTAGGAGATAAAGAATGACAACCTTTTATGCCATCCATGCTAAGGATCATGGCCTCTACCCTGTAAGCAATAACGAAGCAACAGAGGGAATTAAGTAGAGAAGCTATACATCAGATGTGCACTTTATGTAGTTCACTCTGGCAGCAATGAGGACAGATCTGAAGAAGCCGCCATCAGCGGTGAAAATACCAGTTGGCTTCTGCAGCCCCAAAGCAACCGCAAGTGGGAGCTAAGGTCCAGACTTCAGACCCTTCTCGGCTCATCTGACTGGAAATGTTACCTCCTTGCATCCTGTGGTCTCTCAACAGCTCTCCCTCCACCTTTCCTGTATTCCATGATAGGCGGAAATGAAAGAGATGGTATGGAAGACAACCAGTACAGGCAAAGGCAAGGGTTTGACCAGGACTAGGAACTTCTGAGAAGGGGGAAGTGACCACACTTGACGACAATTCGTAGGTCAGGGATCCATAGGAAAGAGTATATTAAAAAGCCTCATGGACAAAGATAAACAGAAAGGCAGTCAAATATTTTTAAGTACACCCATGTTTCTGCATTTAGGATGTGTTGATACAAATGATGATATCCCAAGTCAGCATCTGAAAAGGTGTTGAAAGAATGTGCCTGAGTTTCAGGCCTTCTGAGAGCCTGCTAAAATCTGGCAAGGACAGTAAGGCCAGGAAGCAGCACCCAGCTGACATGATAGTACAGCGGCACTCTAGGGTCTTTCTTTTTTGAGACAGAGTGTCACTGTGTTGCCCAGGCTGGAGTGCAATGGAGCTATCTTGGCTCACTGCAACCTCTGTTTCCTGGGTTCAAGTGATTCTCGTGCCTCAGTCTCCCAAGTAGCTGGGATTACAGGCACATAGCCCCGCACCCAGCTAATTTTTGTATTTTTAATGGAGGTGGGGTTCCACTATGTTGGCCAGGCTGGTCTCGAATTCCTGACCTCAGGTGATCCACCTGCCTCAGCCTCCCAAAGTGCTGGGATTACAGGCATGACCCACCACGCCTGGCTAGAGTCTTTCTTAAAGGCTGCACTACTCTACCAAGCCCCATAAAAAACCTCTCCAAATCCCTAGACTTGCATACATTATAAAACCAAGAATTGGCCTGGCATGGTGACTCACACCTACAGCACTTTGGGAGGTTGAGGCAGGCGGATCATGAGGTCAGGAGATGGAGACCATCCTGGCTAACATGGTGAAATCCCGTCTCTACTAAAAATAAAAAATAAAAAAAATTAGCCAGGCGTGGTGGCGGGCGCCTGTAGTCCCAACTACTTGGGAGGCTGAGGCAGGAGAATGGTGTGAACCCAGAAGGCGGAGCTTGCAGTGAGTGGAGATCGTGCCACTGCACTCCATCCTGGGTGACAGAGTGAGACTCCGTCTCAAATAAATAAATGAATAATAAAATTTTAAAAACCAAGAATTTAGCTTTCATAAAATGAAGAAAAAAATCTTTTTTTTTTTTTTTTGAGATGGAGCCTCACTCTGTCACCAGACTACATTACACTGGCGCAATCTCAGCTCACTGCAACCTCCACCTTCCAAGTTCAAGTGATTCTCCTGCCTCAGCCTCCCAAACAGCTGGGACTACAGGCGCGTGCCACCACGCCCAGCTAATTTTTGTATTTTTAGTAGAGACGGGGTTTCACCATGTTGGCCAGGCTGGTCTTGAACTCCTGACCTCAAGTGATCTGCCTGCCTCGGCCTCCCAAAGTGCTGGGATTATAGGTGTGAGCCACCACGCCTGGCCTTAAAACATCTTCTAAAGTAGAAGTTATGAGCTAAAATAAATTTCAAGTTGAGGCCGGACATGGTGGCTCACACCTGTAATTCCAGCACTTTGAGAGGCCGAGGCAGGAAGTCACTGGAGTCCAGGAGGTCAAGGCTGCAGTGAGATGTGATTGTGCCACTGCACTCCAGCCTGGGTGACAGAGGAAGACCCTGTCTCAAAAAAAAAAAAAAAAAAAAAAAAAAAAAAAAAAAAAAAAAATCAAGTTGCAACTGGAATAAAGATAAGTTCTTCATAATCTTTTCCAGGAATACATAGAATTAGTAGCATTTATTTTAGTGTCAAGATAAAATACGTGATTGAAACAGTAATATATTTTTGCATCTAGTCAGAATAGGATATTTATGAGCTAACAAGCTCATGGTTTCTCACATACAGGACTATGCTGAAATGGTAAAGAAATTAAAAATTTTGACCTGGTGCAGTGGCTCACACCTGTAATCCCAGCGCTTTGAGAGGCTGAAGTTGGGGGATCACTTGAGGTCAGGAGTTCAAGACCAGCCTGGCCAATATGGTGAAACCCCGTCTCTACTAAAAATACAAAAATTGGCCAGGTGTGGTGGTGGGCGCCTGTAATCCCAGCTACTTGGGAGGCTGAGGAAGGAGAATTGCTTGAACCTGGGAGGTGGAGATAGCAGTGAGCCAAGATCATGCCACTGCATTCCAGCCTTCCAGCCTGGGCGACAGAGTGAGACCCTGTCTCAAAAAAAAAGAGAGAAATAAATAAAAAATTCCTACAGCAAATGAATTTCAATTTAGTCATCTGAAATGATGCCAAGAAACCAGCAGCTTTCTTAAGACTACCTTCCTAGTAAAAAGTGAATTATGTTGCTTAAATCAGTTGCTTTAGTTAAGCATTTAAAATCTATCAAACAGGAATTCTGAGTGGTTTATACGTGCAGGTTCTGACAAACAATCAGAAACATTTGTTCTAACTTGTAAACATTTATCAAAGTAAGGTAAGTCTACAAATCTGTCGACAATTATGTCAGAGTGTTACAATAATTATAAATTATCCTAAGCATCCTAATGGCTTAGATTGGATAAAGAAAATTGAAGTAAAAGCACTAGATTTCAACTCCTCCCAAATATACCTTGTCTCTCAGTATCCGTTAAGATCAATCTGCTAGTGGGCATGGTGGTGCGAGCCTGTAATCCCAGCTGCTCAGGAGGCTGAGGCAGCAGGATCGCTGGAGCCCAGGAGGCAGAAGTTGCAGTGAGCCATGATTGTGCCACTGTACTCCAGCCTGGGCAAGAGTAAGGCCTTGTCTCAAAAAAAAAAAAAAAAAAAAAAAAAAAAAAAAAAGCGGGGGTGGGGGTTGGGGGGAAGGAGTGACTTTGATTTGCTGTCTTCTTAGACCACCTCATTTATCTAGAGCCTCCAACACTTTTTCTGATTTGTACTCATTTATCCTTTCTTTCCCTTTCATGCCGTCTATCTAAAGAGCATTTCAAAACAATCTCTGCCTTCTATTTTTAAAAATGACAAGTTTACAAGACCTAAGAATTACGGGCTATGCTTTTTTCTTTTTTTGAAATGGAGTCTCACTCTGTCCCCAGGCTGGAGTGCAGTGGCGCGATCTCGGCTAACTGCAACCTCTGCCTCCCGAGTTCAAGAGAGTCTCCTGCCTCACCCTCCCGAGTAGCTGAAATTACAGGTGTGCACCACCACACCCAGCTAATATTTTTATTTTTAGTAGAGACGGGGTTTCCCCATGTTGGCCAGGATGGTCTCATCTCTTGACCTCCTGATCTGCCCATCTCAGCTACCCAAAGTGCTGGGATTACAGGCATGAGCCACCGTGCCCAGCCAGGCTATGCTTTCCTTAGTCATTTTAATTACACTGTTTTTCCCCCCTTTCCTTCAACTTCATTAGATTGGTTTGTATTTCCTAGAAATTTGTATTTAAATATGTAAATAGAATCATACAGTATGTATTCCTTTGTGTCCAGCTTCTATCACTCAACAAAATGATTCTGAAATGTATCCATGTTGTTCTATATAACAATAGTTGGTTTCCTTTTATTACTGATACTCCACTTTAAGGACAATCCACATTTTGTTTTTCCATTAACCAACTGATGGATATCTCAGTTGTTTCCAGTTTTTTAACTCTTACAAATAAAGCTGCTATGAACACTCATGTGTAAGTCTTCGTGTGGACACGTTTTCATTTCTCTTTGGTAAATATCTAGGAGTAGAATGGCTATATCATATGTTTAACTTTATAAGAAACGGTCAAACAGTGTTCCGAAGTGGTTCTACCATTTTCCATTCCCATGAACGGTGTATAAGAGTCCCAGTTGTTCCACAGCTTAATCAACACTTAGTATTGGCAGTTTTTAAAACTTTTAGCTATTTTAATGGGTGTGTAAGTATATCTCATGATTTTAACTTGCTTTTCCCTAACAGCCACTGATGTTAAGTATCTTTTCATGTGCCTATCTGCCACTGGTATAATTTTACCCATGTGTTGTCTTCTTATGATTAAAAAAAAATTTTTTTTTAATTAGCCTGATGTGGTAGAATGCACCTGTAGTCTTAGCTACTTAGGAGGCTGATGTGGGAGGATCATGAGTCCGGGAGGCTGAGGCTCCCGTGACTGTGCCACCGCACTCCAGCCAGAGCAACAGAGTGAGATCCCATCTCAAAAAAAAAAAAAAAGCTGGGAAAAGTGGCTCACATCTTCAATTGCAGACTTTTGGAAGGCTGGGGCAGGAGGATTGCTTGAGACCAGTAGTAGTAGCCTGAGCAACATGTGAGACCCTAAGTCTATCGGGGGGGAGGGGGGGACCTTAAAATTAAGAGATCTTTATGTATTCTAAGCCCTTTATCAGATATGTGTATTACAAATATTTTCTCCTATTCTGCGGCTTGCCTTTTTGTTTTCTTAATGGTGCCATTCAAAGAGCAAAAGTTTTTAATTTTTATCAAATCCAGTATATCAGTTTTCTTTGAAACTTGCTTTTTGTATCCCCAAAATCTTTTCTGACCCCAAGGTCACAAAGGATTTTCTCTTATAGGTTTCACTTTTTTTATTTATTTTTTACATGAAGGCAATTTATTAACACAAAATATTTTGAGGAGTCTTGTTCACAGACGGCGACCACAGTGACCCCCTTCCTGCGAGTGCTGTCAGAGGGGATGCGGGTGACATCCTCAATCCTTCCAATCTTCATACCCGAGCAGGCAAGGGCTCTGAGTGCTGACTGGGCCCCAGGTCCAAGGGTCTTGGTCCTATTTCCTCCTGTGGCCCAGAGTTGGATGTGTAGGGCAATGATACCCAGCTCCTTGCACCTCTGGGCCACATCCTGGGTGGCCAACATAGCAGCATATGGCGAGATTCATCTCGGTCTGCCTTCACCTTCATCCCACCAGTCACACGGCAGATGGTTTGTTTGCCAGAAAGATCCATGACATGGACAAAAGTGTCATTGAAGGATGCAAAGATATGGCAGACACCAAATACATTCTCCCCTTCAGCCACCTGAGGTCTGAGGTTGATGACCTGTTCTTCCTTCTTTTCCTTCCCCTTTCCAGGTGCCATTTCTGCACATCGTCTCCAGACTCCACACTGGAAAGCTCTTATAGGTTTTATAGTTTTAGCTTTTATATTTAGGTCTACGATCCTTTTAAGCGAGGCTCATTTTTTTCTCTATATGGAAACCTAGTTGTTTTAGCATGGTTTGTTGAAAAGATTTTCCTTTTTCCATTAAATTGCTTTGTCAAAAATGAATTGACCATGTATGTATGGGTCTATTTCTGGACTTTATCCTATTCTACTGATTTATATGTGCAGCTCTCCTCCAACACCACACTGTCTTGTAGCTTTACTGTAAGCCTTAAAATCAGCTAATACAAGAATCTCAACTTTGTTCTTTTTAAAAATTGGTTTGACTATTTTGGATTGTTTACATTTTCAGAGTTTAAAAATCAACTTCTCAATTTCTATAAACTTCTTTGAGCGCTACTTTTCTTGCTGGAAAAAACAGAGATAATATAAACTTCCCGAGTTGCTGAGAAAGCAAAAAAAGAGATAGTAGTGTACCAAATACGATGACACATTAATAGGCATTCAATTAATATTAGCTTTCTCTTTCTCTCTCTCTCTCTTGGCCTTTACATAAACAGGATCCAATCTAGCAATGCCCTAACGTTTCACTAGTGGGTCAGTGGCCATAGTAAAAATATTACTACACCAAATGACTTTTATAAGTAAATATTTGTGTTTTGACTTGGATTCAATACTGAAATGCACTTGCCAAAGAAAGCAATTCAGCATATTTACTAATAAACTGTTACAGGCCACATTTTAGGAAAGCATAAAACCACAGCCAGAACAAAAATTTAAGTGTATTTTCAAGTTCCATATAGCGCCTAATTACATTATTCTGTAATACTAACAGAAAACACTTCTCTAGAAGGTCACAATGTTCCATTATTCACATTGCTGCCGCAAATGGAAAAAGTGTTTTTGGTCACATTGTTTAAATATACATAAAACAAACAAAATGTGGCTACCCAATTCAACAATTAACATGTACTAATTTAAAACCCAAACCAATAAACAACCAAAAGCCTTTGAAGTATTTAAGTATAACCTAATTGATATCACTCCATGAAATAGAGAGGTATCAGTTTGCAAACACAGGCTACCAACAGGCAATTTTTGGTGAGCCACCAATGCTTTGTGGTAACCCACATCTATCAGATGAACCGATACTTAAAGAAAAACAATAATTTGCTTTCTTTTTCCATGACTATTCAATGGCCTCTTTTAGTATTTTTTTTAACATTAAAATGGCTTCAAGCAATTTAACTAGACTTGATTATTGAATGAATACACAAAATCTACTGGTTAACTTTAATTCTAAGGCAAGTCAGCTGCTAAGTCTTTTACTGTCCTACTTTTCTTCTTTCTTTTTTTTTTTTGGAGACAGAGCCTTCTTGTTCTGTCGCCCAGGTTGGAGTGCAATGGCCTGATCTCGGCTCACTGCAACCTCCCCTTCCCAGGTTCAAGCGATTCTCCTGCCTCAGCCTCCTGAGTAGCTGGGATTACATGCATGTGCCACCACACTCAGCCAATTTTTATATTTTTAGTAGAGATGGGGTTTCACCATATTGGCCAGGCTGGTCTCAAACTCCTGACGTCAGGTGACCCACCCTCCTCAGCCTCCCAAAGCACTGGGATTACAGGTGTGAGCCACCGTGCCCAGCCCTGGCCATACTTTCGTAACAAGGAAGAAACAAGGCCAAATCCTTTCTTTTCATAAAGATGAATGCACGACAAACCAATAACTTTCATCTCTGTTAACTGAGCTGCATATAATTAGAGACCTATCTCAAGACATACTAGAAATTAAGAAACTACAAAGTGTTATTCCCCTCTTTGCCTCTCCTATTTGTCAAAAGCAACACCATGCTCATTTATGTAGGCTTGGCACCACCTGACTCCTCCCACTCCTGAGCCTGCATTTCAAGTTCTGTAAATATAACCTCTGCGCTAGCATCATTGTATCTCTCTTTTCCACTCCTGCTGCTCCCATCTTAGTTCATGCTTCCCCTCATTTGATCAGCTCATCTTTGGCAAGATTTTGCAATAATATACTAAGCCAGCTCCCTGCCCCCCACATCCTAGCACTCCAGAGAGTGATTCATTCTCATCACGTCAGTGATCTTTCTGAAATCAGAAATTCAACCATGTCGCTTTTCAGCTTACCATTCAATGAATTTCTTCGAATGCTAAACACAGAATTGCCACACAACCAAGCAATTCCACTCCTAGGTACATATCCAAGAGAGATGAAAACATGTCCACATAAAAATTGGGGGGCTGAGCACTGTGGCATGCACCTGTAATCCAAGCTACTCAGGAGGCTGAGGCAGGAGGATCATTTGAGCCCAGGAATTTGAGACCAGCCTGGGCAACACAGACCCCACCTCAAAACAAAACAAAAACGTGTACACTTGATCACAGCAGCATTATTCATAAAGTTTAAAAGTGTAAACAAACTAAATGTCCACCAACTGACTAATGGATAAACAAGATATAGTACAAATACACCACACAACATTATTTGGTAACAAAAAAGAATGATGAACAGATAAATGCAACAGCATGGATGAATGCTGAAAACACTACCTAAGTCAAAGAAGCCAATACAAAAGACTACATATTATATAACTCTATTTATGTAAAATGTCCAGCATAGGAGATTCCACAGAGACAAAAAGTAAATTGGTGGTTGCTTGGGGCTAAGGTAGGGGTGAGAATTTGGGAATAGGAGCAGCTGCGTCCAGTGTTTCTTTTGGGGGAAGCTAAAAACATTCTAAAATTAGATTGTGATAATTGCACAATTTGGTGAACAAACTAAAATTGTACACTTTAAATAGGAAAATGTATGCCATGAAATATATCTCAACAAAGTAGTTTAAAAAATCTCCACAACTTCCTACACCCTTCCACCTTTCCTGCCTCATCTTTTGCCCCTCCCCACATAAATCCTTTAACTGCTAAAGGATAAAATCTCCTGCATTAACATGTGATAGCTACAAGAATGGGGTTCAACCTTCCTATCCTTGTAGCTGTGTAGCCTGTGATCCTAAAGGAGGGATTCTGCCACCGTGAGCTTCCATTGTAAAAATGGAGAAATATCTTACAAGGATATGAGATAATGATGTAAAATATAACATGCTTAGCACTGTGCCTGGCATGCGGTTAAGTGCTCAATAAGTGATGGTCATTCTCATCATTCCCAGAAGGAACCAAAGTATCCCTCTCCTTTGGGACAGCTTCAAGGAGTGAAACACACTCCTCCACCTGGTCCACCTATTAAATGTCTGCATATTTTCCAAAATGGAGGTCAAATGTCCCTCATCCTTTTCACATTCCTCAAGGTAGTAAGCCCCTCAAGGGTAGGGCCACTGCCTATTCACCTGTGTGCCACCCCCTGCCAAAGCTTACCATAATACTTGGTATTAAATTGTTTCAAGAAGTATACATTAATGATTACTATTACATATATAAACAGGAATATTGATTGTCAGACCTACAATAGCCAAGACCCACAATAAGACCCACCTACGACCCACAATAGCCAAGATCAGGGTAAATGTGTTAATCATTTTAACTCTTTTACCTCTACTCTTCAGCGACAGCCTCCAGTTTTTATTTATTTATTTGAGACCAAGTCTCGCTGTATTGCCCAGGCTGGAGTGCAGTGGCTCCATCTTAGCTCACTGCAACCTGCAACTCCCGGGTTCCAGCAATTCTCATGCCTCAGCTTCTTGAGTAGCTGGGACTACAGGTGCATACCACCACACCTGGCTAATTTTTTGTATGTTTAGTAGAGACTGGGTTTCGCCATTGTTGGCCAGGCTGGTCTCAAACTCCTGGTCTCAAGCAATCCACCCACCTCAGCCTCCCAAAGTGTTGGGACTATAGGCGTGAGCCACCACATCCAGCCTCCAATTAATATTTAGTAAGTACAGGCAACGTCCTGACTGCTCTAGAGATTATCTCATTTTATCCTCACTTGCAACAACCCTCTGGGGCAAGTACTATCATTTTATAGATAAGAAAACTGAGGCTGGGAGGTATTGACTGCTACATTTATTTTGAATGAAAAAAATGAGGAAAAGAAAAACCAAATGCCAGTGTATGCCACTACAGTTCACTGAACTGAATACATTCTAGGGGCTGCCTGTAAATGTCCATGGCTTGCCTTTTTTCTTGCTACCAAGATAACGGAAATCATTGTTGTGCTTGACACACCTGGCTTGCCTTTTCCAGGAAACTCTCCAGCTTTGGGCGACCTCTCCCTCTACCATGACATGTCCTCCCTGCCTTCATCCTAGCCAGCCCTCTGATTCATTCTCATCAATGATTTTTCTGAAATCAAAAATTCAACCATGTCACTCTTCAGCTTACCATTCAATGAATTTCTTCAAATGCGAAAATACAGAGTTGCCATACAACCTGACTTCTTCTAGAATAAACTAGAATTCTAAACCAACACGTGGATTAGTAAGACTAGATATTCCTTACTCTGGTCTCACATTGGAGCAAAACAAAGAGAAAAGGGACACAGCCAATTTTAAAGCTTTCCAGGTCACACTAGGGATTCCCAGGATCTCCGTATGAATCCAGGAAGTGCCGGAATCAGATTTTCCTCCAAGCGTCCTCTGGCAAATCCACAGTCTGAGGCCTGGCCACTGTCACACAAGCAACATCAACTTGGTCAAGAGGTCCACAGCCTGCCGGTGCAAGCCTTCGGCATTCAAGAAGAGTAAGTTGTAACAGAATTCTGAGGCAATGACAGTGCTTCTGCTTCTGTTTGTTTGTTTTGAGACGGAGTTTTGCTCTTGTTGCCCAAGCTGGGGTGCAATGGCAGGATATTGGCTCACTGCAACCTCCACCTCCTGGGTTCAAGCCATTCTCCTGCCTCAGCCTCCCAGTAGCTGAGATTACAGGCATGCGCCACCACGCCGGCTAATTTTTTGTATCTTTAGTAGAGATGGTTTCGCCATGTTGTCCAGGCTGGTCTCGAACTCCTGACCTCAGGTGATCTGCCTACCTCGGCCTCCCAAAGTGCTGGGATTACAGGCATGAGCCAGCGCACCCAGCCTAGTGCTTCTGTGACCCACACTTGCAGGGCTCATAAATTCTCAAACCACAGGGAAGCAGCCCCTGGAAGTCTCCTAAAATCTTATTTTCCTTGGGAAATTGAAAACAGACATAACCTCTCATCCAGTCCAGGGTGACAAGCCCAAGCTGAGGACATAGGCTCTGTGGAGACCAGAATGATTTAAAGTCTCCTAGGTTGATAAGACACCATGCCTTCTAGTCTCACCAACAAGAAATGTGTGTGACTTATTCATGCTCATGGGTACTAAGACAGATTACCCATACATACGAGGAAAATAAACACCACAGCCCTTGAACTGAGTGGATAAAGAAAGCCAGAGCATTTAATAAATCTGATAAAACTTAAAAATAAATCCATAAAATAAGCAAAACCCATTAATGACGCATTCACATAAAACTAACGGAACATGCCATTCATAAAATGTAATATTCTTCACTTCTTTTTAATTTCCTGCAATAAGGCTTTGGCATTACCACTTAAACCAACATCATCCCTCTACTTGTTTAAATACAAAAGTGCTCTCTGGTTTATGTTTCTCAGTTGACTATTCCCAAACATTTTTAATACTACTTTATTATTAAGATCTACTGACAGTAATTTACATTCCCAGATGAAATTAAAAGTTGGTATAAGTCCCAAGAACACAAGGATACATGATCAAACATGTGAACGGGCAGAAATCTACTTTCCTTGGAGTTTTTCAGTTAAATACTAATTCATTCAGTTAATAAACACACTCTGAGAAGCAAATATGGGCAGAGAACAGTCTACGAAATTCTCAGCAATACATGTCATTCATTTAACAATAATTATTGTACGCCTCCTCTAAACCAGCAGTTAGGGGATCAACAGTGAACACAACAGCCTCTGGTTCTTATGAAGTTTACATTCCAGGGAGAAGGAACAATCAAGTAAAGAAACCAGTAACTAATTTCAAATGGTGAAACATGCTATTAAGAAAAATGATGTGATAAAGAATAAATAGAATACCTACGAACTTCTTAAATGCTAACAGGGTTACTAAGGAAAAAAGACCTATCAGTGTCAAACTTTATAGATGAACTAGGCAATGTATGTAGTGGCAGTGGCAGGAATAAGAATAGAGGTCAAAAAGAAGTGTAAAAATGTGACAGGAATAAAGAAAAAGAAAGGAACAAGGGCTAAAAGAGTGGAAAAAAGAGAAGTGGATGTGTAACACGTAAGGGCCCACTGTGCCCATCATCAGAGCTCCCTTCCAACAAAAGAGGGATGGGTTTTAATTTTCGCTGTTGTTTTTAGATCCATGGGCTTAATTTATCAGTTCAAACCATACTAGAAATCACCTATTCTTCCACACTATTTGATACAAAATAGAGGTTTTAAAACCCGAATAAACAGGTAAAATATAACTGCTTTTCTTTTTTTTCTTTTCTTTTTTTTTTTTTTTTTTTTGAGAAAGGGTCTTGCTGTGTCATCTGGGCTGGAGTGCAGTGCTGCGATCACGGCACACTGCAGCCTCAACCTCTAGGCTCAAGAGATCCTCCCACCTCAGCCTCCCAAGTAGCTGGCACCACAGGTGTATGCCAACACACCCAGCTAATATATATTTTTTTTGCAGCAATGGGGTCTAACTATGTTGCCCAGGCTGGTCTCGACATCTTGGGCTCAAGTGATCCTCCCACCTCAGACTCCCAAAGTGCTGGGATTACAGGCCTGAGCCACTGTGCCTGGCCTAGAACTGCTTTTCTTAGGATAGTAATGGGGGCAAGAATATTTATAAATAAATATCTCTTCCTACAGGACAAAATCATATGATAAGTTTCTATTAAGATATTATTCAAGCCTCAGGGTGAAAAGATCCTTGAAGAATACTTTTTTAAAGGACCACGGCCTTAAGTACAGGCTTAAGAAAGCTATTTAACTCAGCTATACAACACCTATGCTAAACACGAGTGACTATAATAGTTATCTTACAGCAAACTGGTGGGAAAATAACCCCGGTGAACCCTGGAAGCAAAACACTTTAGGTATAAGACAACCAAACAGAGAAGGACTCACAGAAGTTGCTGTGCATTCATCATGGCTTCCCTTCAGTCTGTGCCAAACCAGAGTATGAAATTATCAAGATGGACCAGGTGTGGTGGCTCATGCCTGTAATCCCGGCACGTTGGGAGGCCAAGGTAGGTGGATCGTTTGGACCCTGAGTTCAAGACCAGCCTGGGCAACATGGTGAAACCCCATCTCTACAAAAAATACAAAAGTTAGATGGGTGTGGTGGTGCCTACCCACAGTCCCAGCTACTCAGGAGGCTGAGGTGGGAGGATCACCTGAGCTCTGGAGGTCGAGGCTGTGGTGAGCTATGATTGCACCACTGCACTCCAGACTGGGTGACAGAGTGAGACCTTGTCTCAAAACAACAAAAACCCACAGTGAAATTATCAAGATGCAGCTGAAAGCCTGCATTGGCCTTTTCTTCCTGTCTGTATCTTCCACCAAACCTCTTACCTATCTTATGACAGGCTGCCATTCCCTGAGTCTCCATCTCCATTTTGAAATACCAGAAAAGCAAGCAGCCAATGAAGTTTAAAGAGTTCCAGAACCTCACTACCCAGAGAAAACAGGAAGCAACACACTCACTATAGAAGAGCATCCACCTTCATGGTCTCAAAGACGACTCAGACTAAAGCCTCCCTTGCTTCTTCTCTCTTCTGCCCTCTCTCTCAGCCCATCACCAACAGGACAACGCCCTTATTTCATAGATGGAGAAAAGTTTGAAATTTCTCAAATATGCCCATTTATTCCAGTCTAACAGGTCAGACTTTTATTACCTCACAATCACAGTACTGCTAGTGTCCTCTGCTCCAAATTCATTCTGCCAGAACAATCATACTAAAATTTCATTTACTAGGTTGGTGCAAAAGTAACTGTGGTCTTTGCCAATTTTTTTTTTAATGGCAACCTAATATATTACATCAATTCCCTGTTGAGGGCAGTGAAATGTCTTATGCTTCTCTATTTGCCTGCTGACTGACCCATAGCTCAATAAATATTTGTTGGTTGAAACCATCCCATGATTACCCACCAGCCTATGCCCAGTGAGCTCTGGAAGCAATAAATTTTTAAGGCAGAGGTGTTGAATACGCAGAAAGCATGTGAAAAAGTCAACAGGCAACTCAAACACCTCCAAAATAAAATGGACTCTCTCTAAGACATTTCACAGTTCTGACTCCACCTAAACCAGCCTCTTTGCACTGAAATTAGGATGCCTGGGTTCTAACGCCAGCTCCTCCACTTCTGGATATTTAACCTCTCTGCGCTTTGGTTTACTCCTCATAAAAATCCAACTTGGCCTTTGCTCAAGTTCTTCTTCCATTGTACCTGACTATTCAATCCCAAGCCATTCTACAAAGGTCAGTTGAAGGCCCTTCCACACTCTTACTGAATGACCTCAGCCCACCCCTTCAGTCACTTAATATACAACCCTACAGCAAAAGAGTCTGAATCACTCATTTTAACTTATACCTGAGATCGTACATCACCTCGCCTCATTTAATTACTCCACATGTATATGCCGCACCCCTACCAACGTTCTACGCATGAGAGACAGAGTGACACTATTCACTATCTCACATGGTCTTGAGTAGCACAATAATATTAATATCAACAAATATTGGCTGGGTGCAGTGGCTCAAGCTTGTAATCCCAGCGCTTTGGGAGTCTGAGGAGGATGGATCACTTAAGCCCAGAAGTTTGACTCCAGCCTGAGAAACATGGCAAAACACCGCCTCTACCAAAAAATACAAAAATAGTTGAGCATGGTGGTGCACACCTATAGTCCCAGCTACTCAGGAGGCTGAGGTGGGAGGATCACTTGAGCCCAAGGAGACAGAGGTTGCAGTGAGCCGAGATCCCACCACTACACTCCAGCCTGGGTGACAGAGCCAGACCCTATTTCAAAAAATAAAAAACAACTATTATGAGTGTGGCGCATTGGCTCATGCCTGTAATCCTGGCATTTTGGGAGGCTGAGGCAGGAGGATCGCTTGAGCCCAGGAGTTAAGAGACCAACCTGGGCAACATAGGGAGACCCTGCCTGCATAAAAAAATAAGTTAATTAAAAATAAATATAAATAAAATACATTAAAAATTTTTAAAACCCAGTTATTATGACTACCATTACTGTATACATAAAGCACCAGGCACTGTGCTAAATAGCTTACGTATTTTTCTGTCCTTTACTTTTTTTAATATTTTCAGGTAAATCTTTTTTTATCACCATTTCATAGTTGAGAAAGAGACTTTACCCAAAGCTACAAAATTAGTAAGGATAGGCAAGAAGAGTGAGAGTGGATGATTCGAACTCAGCTCTGTCTACCTCCAAAGCCCCTTCTTCTTTCTTTAAGGAAAGGGTCTCACTTTGTTTCCCAGGCTGGTCTCCAACTCCTGATCTCAGGCGATCCTCCCGCCTCGGCCTCCCGAAGTGCTGGGATTACAGGCCTGAGCCACTTCGCCCAGCTCAAAGCCCTTTCTTAACTACATGACATTGTCTAGTAACTACTTTGGTCATTTCATAGCTAGGTGTTAAGTCTTCTCTCTGAACTGCAAGCTGTTAACAGTAACAATACAAAAGTGACTGTTTAGTCGCTTCCAAAATAACCGATTCCTAAGTGATCCATATTCAAGCCTTTACACAAACTAACTCATTTAATCCTCCCAACGACTCTATGAGATAGTAATAATTATTACTGCCGGTTTCCAAATAGGAATCAGGCACAGAAAAGTTAAATAGCTTGCCCCAAATCACTTGACTATAAGTGCTGAATTCAGAGGTGAAATGGTAACTGACAAATTGTTTTATTTATTGACTCACTCTCAACAATTTTTATTAAGCACTCTTTTAGGGACTGGGGATGGGGCAGTGACTAAACCAGAAAACATCCCTGCTCTCATGGAGCTTACAATCTTATTCCTCAATGTTTTCATTCAAAGACACAATCCTAAATCCTCTTAAATATCCTAAGATTACCACACAAAATATCACATTTGGGTAACAAAAATTAGTATCGAAGAAGGAACATGGGACTTGACCCCAGAAAACCTGGGTAAAATCCCTAATTTTGCCATTTGTTAGCTGTGACCGTGGGCAAATTCCTTCACCTGACTCTCCAATTCATAGCCTGTAAAAAGATTATTTCGCACAATGAAGACAATATACGCTCAATAAACGAGTTTCCTTTCTCCTCCCCGCCACAGTGACCTCATAATTTGTGCCGTCACTGAGCACGTGTTAAAGGACTACGCGGAGTTACATTAACGTGAACAACTTCTTACTTTCCAGCGCAATTCTCCTTCCAGATCATCGCCCCTCTAAATTCAGGCCCCAGACTACTCTGATTCAAATAAATCAGGTGGCAAGTCGGGAATGACAGCAACTCGCATCAGGGCCTGGCGGTGTCTACGAAATGCTCCAGGTGACCTTCTCCAGAAGGCACTTTGGTTTCCGCCGGGGAGCAGCGTGGCCTCCTGAGCCGGTTCCCCGCCGCGTGCCGGGGGATGCACCACCCCAGAGGAGAACCCCGCGGCTCCGGCACGAGGGTGTGCCCCGACACTGTCTTCCACTCAAAAGCTCTGCGACTCTCCTGCCACCTGCCAACCCCGACCACCTCCTCGGGGCTGCAACTCCACCCCGCACCCGGGCCGCTGCTCCGGCTCCTCGGGTCTGTGCCCGCCGCCCGAGTGACCTCCCGCCGGGGCCCGGGCGGCTCGCCCTGGTCAGAGGGGCTGGAAAAGGCCGAGCGGCCTGACCTCCCGTGGGGCTTCCCTTCCTTCCTCCTGGGCAGCGCAGCCTGGAGCCAGCAGCTCTGCTAGCGGCAGGGCCTGCCGGGGCGAGAAGCCCCTTACCTATCTTCACGACTGCATCCGCCAGGCACCGGTCCCACTTCCTGCCGAGCTCCGACTCCGACATGTTCCCCACCCGGGCCTCCAGCTTTCCTCTCGGCCGGCCCCCGCGCTCCGACCCCTGCAAGTCTCGCGAGAGCTGGAAACAAGTCCCAGGTCAGGAAGGCCGGCGCAGACGCTCCAGATATCGCGAGATGATCCGGTGCTTCCATCCCTTCCGGTTTTTTTAGTTGGTCGTCAAGGTGACGAGTTGCCTGGAGGCTCGAGGTGACCCTGACCTTGGGGCTGCGCCTGTGGGTTGCGAGGCTGACAGTTTCCTAGGCGTCACCCCAAGCCGTGTCCAGGCCTTTCCTCTGCACCAAAGTGCGACATTGGCCCTGGAAATCCCCCGGGCAAGAGAGGGCACAGACTTGATTTATTCATTCATTAATGTACTCACCTTCACTTTCCCTACTCACTCTCTCATTCGTTCACTGGTTGCTTGTATTGGAATTCCCGCCTGAACCACTAACACCGAAACTGCTCTGGGAAAGATTACCTACCGCCAAATCAAATGGACGCTTTTCTGACCTCTGTACCGCATTCCACACAATTGTCCCTCCCTCTGATCCTCCCTGGCTCCTCTATTCGTTTCATTCCCGGTAATGCCTCTCTTTCCTCTTCTCCCCATCTGCTGTTGTCTGTTGGTTTCCTCCAGGGCTGCCTTTTCTCTGCCAGCTGTTTAAGGCGTGTTGGTTCGCAAGCTTCCATCAAGTCTCTTTTCACTCTACAGACTCTCCCTGAGTAATTGCAAACACTGCCAAATTGTATCTCCAGGTAAAACGTCTACCTCAGGCCTCCTATCCATGTATATATTTACACACACACACATACACAGGGTGCCCTCTGTATCTGTGGGTTTTGCATCCATGGATTTAACCAACCATGGACCAGAAACATCTTTGAATCAAATAAAAAATAATGCAAAATTTAAAATACAGCACAACTATTTACGTAGCATTTACATTGTATTAGGTATTATAAGTAGAGATGATTTAAAGTATATGGGAGCCAGCACAGTGGCATGCGACCGTAGTCCCAGCTACTTGGGAGGCTGAGATGGGAGGATTGCTTGAGACTAGGAGTTCGACTTCATCTCTTAAAAAAAAAATAAGTAATTTTTAAAAAGGATATGTGAGCATGTGTGTAGGTTGTATGCAAATACCACGCTATTTTATATATGGGACTTGAGCATCCTGCATTTTGGTAACTGCAAGATCCTGAAACCAAATGCCCACAGCTATCAAGAGAGATTGTATATCCAGCCTACTGGCTAGTGTCATTGATTTTAGTCTTCCATCCTCCCAAAAAATATAAATCTGACCATGTTATGCCTCTGATTAGAAGCTGTCAATGAAGGCCGAGAGCAGCGGCTCACACCTGTAATCCCAACACTCTGGGAGGCTGAGGCCAGTAGTTCAAGACCAGCCTAGGCAGCATAGTGAGACTCCTGTCTCTACAAAAAATTTTAAAAATTAGCCAGGCTAATGTGATGTGTGCCTTTAGTCCCAGCTACTTAGGAGGCTGAGGTGGGAGGATCACTTGAGCCTGGGAAGTGGAGGTTACATTGAGCCATGTTCATGCCACTGCACTCCAGCCTGGGCATCAGAGTGATACCCTATCGCAAAAAAAAAAAAAAAAAAAAAAAAAAAAAAAGAAAGCTGTCAATGACTCCCATTCATACACTGGATCTATCCAAGCTTCAACACTGCACTGATTCTAGGAAGCCTAGTCAGATAGAGCTTAGAGCTGCCTTCCCCTTCTCATTGTCTCACTACTCTGCCTACCCACATTGATTTCTCTACCTAGTACTGAAACATCTGGTTGTAGATATTATCTGCTAGTAGAACTAGAAGTTGCCCCTTCGTCTTCATACTTCCAGTCAGAGCACAATGCCTTGCATAGTAGGGTCTTCTGTGAAATATTTGTTGAACTGAATTGAATTTATTCACCTGTCGCCCAGGCTGGAGTGCAGTGGCGCGATCTTGGCTCACTGCAACCTCCGCCTCCTGGGTTCAAGCAATTCTTCTGCCACAGCTTCCAAAATAGCTGGGATTACAGGCGCCCACCACCACACCTGGCTAACTTTTTGTGTTTTTTTAGTAGAGATGGGGTTTTGCCATATTGGCCAGGCTGGTCTTGACTCCTAGCCTCAAGTGATCCACCCACCCCAGCCTCCCAAAGTGCTGGGATTACAGGCATCGTTCAACTATTTATTTGCAACTTTGACAGCAAAACTCTGTTGTACCTCTGCCTTCAAGATAACTTCTATGACCACCCTTCCCTTCTCCTAGTTCTCTATTTTTTAAATTATTCTTTTTTTTTTTTTTTTTCGAGACAGAGTCTTGCTCTGTCACCCAGGCTGGAGTGCAGTGGCATGATCTTGGCTCACTGCAACTTCTGCCTCCCAGGTTCAAGAGATTCTCCTGTCTCAGCCACCTGAGTAGTTGGGATTACAGGCACGTGCCACCACCCCCAGCTAATTTTTGTGTTTTCAGTAGAGATGGGGTTTCACCATGTTGGCCAAGACGGTCTCGAACTCCTGACCTCAGGTGATCCACCCACCTCGGCCTCCCAAAGTTCTGGGATGATAAACTTCACTAAAATACCTATCACATGGCTGGGTGCAGTGGCTCATTCCTGTAATCCATTTTGGGAGGCCGAGGCAGGAGGATCACTTGAGCCCAGGAGGTCAAGGCTGTAGTGAGCCGCGATGGTGCCACTGCACTCCAGCCTGGGTGACAGAGCGAGACCCTGTCTCTAAATAAATAATACCTATGGTGTGTCATAAATAGCTCCGGGCACTTCGCATAATTTCATTTATTCTCACAGCAGGTTGAGATTAGCATCTTCATTTTCAGATTTGGAAACTGAGTCTCCGAGAAGTTAAGCAACACAGAAGATGCACAAAGCTCCATATTGTGTAGATTTAAAACTGACAAAGGCATTTTTATTGGATTCAAGAGAGTTGTAAACTCTTGCAAAAGGTAGAGAGCAAATTACAAAAGCAATCGGAGGCAGATGTGATAGCATGAATCTGGAGCCAGGCTCTCTGGGCTCAGATCCCAGCTTTCCCATTTCCTAGCCTTCTTTCTATTGTTCTCTTTTCGCACCATTCCTTCCCCAATACAATGTTTTGTTCACTGCTATATCCCTAGCCCTATAAGATTATCTCACACATAGTGTCTGCTTGATAAATATTTGTTGATTGAATGAATAAAATGAATGAAAACTCTGGAGTTTTTGTACTTCTTGAAGAACAAAGATTAATACAAGTGGGGAAAAATATTTTTTAAAAAAACCCAGCAATACACTCATTGTAAACTTAGTTACATTCAAAATGATTAAAAATAGGTTTCTCATTGCTGGGGTTACAAACATGGAAAGAAGGAAAGCTACAAAGAACTCTATGCTGTTGGATTGGAATTGAAGGTGTCAGTATGACCTCATGGTATTTAATATAATAAAGATAAGAAAATACTCAGAGGATGATAGTGACATGTTAAAGTATTTTATTTACTTATGTTATTTAGAGACAAAATATCATTCTGTTGCTCAGACTGGAGTGCAGTGACACTATCATAGATCACTGCAGCCTTGAACTCCTGGGCTCAAGCAATCCTCCCACCTCAGCCTCCCAAGTGGTTAGGACAACAGGTATATACCACCTGGCCTGCTATTTTATTATTATTATTATTATTATTATTATTATTATTATTATTATTATTATTTGAGACAGAGTCTGTCTCTGTCACCCAGGCTGGAATGCAGTGGCGTAATCTCGCTCACTGCAAGCTCCACCTCCCAGGTTCAAGTGATCCTCCTACCTCAGCCTCCCAAGTAGCTGGGACTACAGGTGCACACCATCACATCTGGCTGATTTTTGTATGTTTTGTAGAGATGGGGTTTCACCATATTGCCCAGGCTGCTCTTGAACTCCTGAGCTCAAGTAGTCCTCTCACCTTGGCCTTCCAAACTGTTGAGGTTATAGGTGTGAGCCACTGTGCCCAGCCCAAACTGATTTAGTAACTACAAACTGCCTAAAATAGTGCTTGGCTCCTAATTGGAATTCTGTAATTCATTATTATTATAGCACTGCTCTTAATTGTCTGCAACAGTTTTCACCAAGATAGAAGTTTACATTTCAAATGAGTAAAGACAGACTCCTGTAAGAGGAAGAGAGCCAACATCTTTTTACACTGTATTGAAGAAAAATAAAAAACCAAAGACTGTCACTTAAATAGGCTAGACTTTAGCCTCAACTGGTTAATCAACTAAACATAAACTCTTTGTTTAGTTTACTAGGTTGTAAATTCAGCTTCCTTAACGTCGCAGATTAGAATGTTCTATACCACAGCACCTGCATAAATAAAGGTCTTTTAGATGCCAGTGATTTTCTTCGTGGTTTCTCTTCAATTAAAAACTAATTTCTTACACTGGGTGCAGTGGCTCATGCCTGTAATCTGAGCGCTTTGGGAGGCCAAGGTGGGAGCATCACTTGAGCCCAGGAGTTCAAAACCAACCTGGGCAACACAGGGAGACTCTGTCTCTACAAATGATAAAAACAGATAGCTGAGTGTGGTGGTGCACACCTAGAGTCCCAGTTAGTTGGGAGGCTGAGGCAGGAGGATCACTTGAGCCCAGGAGGTCAAGGTTGTAGTGAGCTGTGATCATGCCACAGCATTCCAGCCTGGGTGACAGAGCAAGACTCTGTCAAAAAAAAAAAAAAAAAAAAAGGGAAAAGAAAAAAACAAACTCTAATTCCTTTCTTAAAGAAGAGTCACTTTTTTTTGTTGTATTTCATATCTTCTTTTTCCAAGAGGGGTCCTATATCATTTTGTCCCTTCAGGAATGTGTTCAGAGTCAAAATCTACTACATAGCTGCTTTGTTTGGTTCCAAAGCCCAGGGACCCCCTCCCCTTTTTAATGTATGTGTATATATGAAATATTCCAAGCATTCGGAAAAGTGCTAAGAACATGGCCAGGTGTGGTGGCTCACATCTGTAATCCCAACACTTTGGGAGGCCAAAGTTGGAAGATCTCTTGAGTCCAGGAGTTCGAGACCAGCCTGAGCAACATAGTGAGACCTTGTCTCTACAAAAAAATCAAAAAAAGAGGCGGGAGGATAGCTTGGAGGTGGGAGGATAGCTTGAACCAGGAGGTTGAGGCTGCAGTGAGCCATGATCACATCACATCACAGCACTCCTGCCTGGGTGACAGAATGAGACCCTGCCTCAAAAAATAATAATAATAAATACATTAATTAATTAAAAGTTAGTCGTGTATGGTGACGAGTTACTGTAGTCTCAGCTACTCGGGAGGCTGAGTCCAGAGGATTGCTTGAGTAAAGGAGTTCAAGGTTGCATATGAGTTCTGATCACGTCATTGCACTTCAGCCTGAGCAACAGGGCTTGACCCTATCTCAAAAGAAAAGAGCTGAAAACATAAATAACAGCTTAACAAATTGTTGTAAAATGAACATTACTAGCACCCCAGAAGACCCTTCTCTGCATGTCCTTCACCAGATCCAAGCTGCTCCCTCCTTGCCAAGGGAGGACAGCACAACCACTATCTCGACTTTTTTTTTTTTTTCCCCCAGACAGAGCATCACTCTGTTGCCCAGGTTGGAGTGCAGTGGTGCAATCAAGGCTCACTGTAGCCTCGAAGCCTCCTGCCTCCAACTCCCAAGTAGCTGGGGCTACAGGCACATGCCAGCATGCCTGGCTAACTTTTTGCTTTTTACTTTTTGTAGAGACAGGGACTTGCTATATTGCCCAGGCTGGTCGTGAACTCCCTGGCTCAAGTGATCCTCCCATTTCAACCTCCCAAAGTGCTGGGATTATAGAAGTAAGCCACAGCACCTGGTCTATCTTGACTTTTATGTTATTCATTTCCTTGTTTTTCTTTAAGTGTTACTACCTGCTTATATATCCTTAAACAATATAGTTTAATTTTGTCTAATTTTGAACTTTGCTTAACTGGAATCATACAGTCTGTATGTTACGGTATTCAGCTTCTTTTCTTCAATAGTATCCATGCTTTTGTATGTAACTATAGTTCTTTCTTTTTCGTCACTATATCATATTCCATTATATTCTGTCCATGATGTATTTAGTCTACTGTCCATGAATATTTGGGTTCTTTCTAGCTTGAGGCTTTTTTTTTTTTTAAGACCGAGTCTCCCTCTGTTGCCCAGGCTGGAGTGCAGTGGCATGACCTCGGCTCACTACAACCTCCGCCTCCCAGGTTCAAGTGATTCTCCTACCTCAGCCTCCTGAATAGCTGGGACTACAGGTGCCTGCCACCATGCCCAGCTAATTTTTGTATTTTTAGTAGAGACGCTATTCAGCTATGTTGGCCAGGCTGGTCTCAAACTCCTGACCTCAAGTGATCCGCCCGCCTCGGCCTCTCAAAGTGCTGGGATTACAGACATGAGCCACTGTGCCTGGTCTCAGTTTAAGACTATTGCCAACAAGTCTTCTCATTCTTTATGAATATCCTGATACACACGGGCATTTATATACATATAGACGGGGTCTCATTCTGTTACCCATGCTGCAGTGCAGTGGCATAGTAGGTTTACTGCAGCCTCAACCCCTCAGGCTCAGGCAATCCTCCTGCCTCAGCCTCCCCAGTAGCTGGAACCACAGGTGGTACATGCCACCATCCCCGGCTAATTTTTGTATTTTTTTTGTGGAGACATGGTTTTGCTATGTTGCTCAGGCTGGTCTCGAATTCCTGGGCTCAAGGGATCCACCATTCTCAGCCTCCCAAAGTGCTGGGATTACAGGTGTGAGCCACCATGCCTGGCTCAATTGGCATATATTTTTATACAATATGTAAGTCAGGAGGGCGATAGAGTATGCATACCTTCAGCTTCACTTGGTACTGCCAAACTTTATCCCAAAGTGATTGTACAAATTTACATGGTCCCCAGCAGCATATGACCATTCCCGTTACTCCATGTCCTCACCAACAGTTGAGTTGTAAAGATACTTTAGTATTGTTGCCAGTCTGGTAGGTGTATACTAGTATCTCATTGGGGTAGTGCTTGCTGTTTCCTGTGAATGAGCTACTAGTCATGTACTCTGAATATATAATGTAGCAGGACTGGGGGATTCCAATCAAATCAAAGGGGCCCTGAAAGAGAAGGGAAATTGACAGAGACATTTTGCTAAAGTAATGCCTTGCCAACTTGAAGAAGGTGTGCTGGGTTCAATAGTGTCCCCCCAAATTGATGTCCTTCCTAGAACCTCACAATGTGGCCTCATTTGGAAATAGGGTTGTTGAAAATGTAATTAGTTGGCCGGGTGCGATGGCTTATGCCTGTAATCCCAGCACTTTGAGAGGCCAGGGCGGATGGATCACCTGAGGTCAGGAGTTCGAGACCAGCCTGGCCAACATGATGAAACTCCATCTCTACTAAAAATATAAAAATTAGCTGGGTATGGTGGCAGATGCCTGTAATCCCAGCTACTAGGGAGGTTGAGGCAGAAGAATAGCATGAACCCAGGAGGTGGAGGTTGTAGTGAGCCAAGATTGCACTACTGCACTCCATCCTGGACGACAAAAGCAAAACTCTGTGTCAAAAAAAAAAAAAAAAAAAAAAAAGTAACTAGTTAAAATTAGCCCAGGTGCTGTGGCTCACACCTATAATCCCAGCACTTCGGGAGGCCGAAGTGGGAGGATCACTCGAGTCCAGGAGTTTGAGACCGGCCTGGGCAATATAGTGAGACCTTGTTTGTACAAAAAACATTAAAAATTAGCCAGGCGTGATGGTGCATGCCCATAGTCCCAGCTTCTTGGGAAGCTGCAGTGGGAGGATCACTGGAGCCCAGGAGGCAAAGGCTGCAGTGAGCTAAGATCACACCTCTACTACTGCACTCCAGCCTGGCGATAGTGAGACCCTGTCTCAAAATAAAATAAAATAAAATAAAATAAAATAAAATAAAATAAAATAAAATAAAATAAAATAAAATAAAATAAAAAGATTAGCTCATACTGGAGTGAGATGCACACTAAACCAAAAAGACTGGTGTCCCTATAAGAAAAGAAGAAGAGACACAAAAACAGAGATGACCCTGTGACAACACAGGCAGACAATTTGGCTTATGTGGATATAAGCCAAGGAAGACCACGGATCGCCAGCAAGCACCAGGCGCCAGAAGAAAGGCATGGAATGGATGCTCTCTCTGAGTCCCCCAAAAGGAATCAGTCCTGCTGACACCTTGACTTTGGCCTTCCAGCCTTTGGAACTGAGAAACACTATAATTCTGTTGTTTCAAAGCCACCCAGTTTGTGGTCCTTTGTTATGACATCATGAGAGAACTAATACAGCAGGGAGCATGCTGGATTGGAGATCATGAGAGCTGCATCCCAGTCTCTACTCCGCCATTCACTGCTGGTTGTGCACATGTAGCCACGCCTGTCTTACCAGGTGGGCCTTTCTGTGGACTCACCTCATTAGATTCTTTCTTTTTTTTTTTTAAGTCAGAGTCTCACGGCCGGGCGCGGTGGCTCATGCTTGTAATCCCAGCACTTTCGGAGGCCGAGGCGGGCGGATCACGAGGTCAGGAGATCGAGACCACAGTGAAACCTCATCTCTACTAAAAAAAAAATACAAAAAATTAGCCGGGCGTGGTGGCGGGCGCCTGTAGTCCCAGCTACTCGGAGAGGCTGAGGCAGGAGAATGGCATGAACCCGGGAGGTGGAGCTTGCAGTGAGCCGAGATTGCGCCATTGCACTCCAGCCTGGGCGATACAGCGAGACTCCGTCTCAAAAAAAAGAAAAAAAAAAGTCAGAGTCTCACTCTGTTGCCCAGGCTGGAGTGCAGCGGCATGATCTTGGCTCACTGCAACCTCCGCTTTCCAGGCTCAAGCAATTCTCCCACCTCGGCCTCCTAAGTAGCCGGGATTACCGGCATAAGCCACCACCACACCTGACTTTTTTTTTTTTTTGGTAGAGACCGTATTTTGTCATGTTGCCCAGGCTGGGCTCAAGTGATCCCCCTGCCTCAGCCTTCCAAAGTGCTGGGATTATAGGCATAAGCCACCAAGCCCAGCCTCTTCAGAGTCCTGTATAGTAAGTCATGTACCGCATAATGCCGTTTCTGTCATCTGCAATCTAATGGTGGTCCCATAAGATTATAATACTGTATTTGTACTGTACTTTTTCTGTGCTTATATATGTTTATGGCCAAGCGCAGTGGCTCACGCCCGTAATCCCAGCACTTTGGGAGGCCAAGGCGGGTGGATCACCTGAGGTCAGGAGTTCGAGATCAGCCTGGTCAACATGGTGAAAACCCATCTTTACTAAAAATACAAAAATTAGCCAGTCGTGGTGGTGCATGCCTATAATCCCAGCTACTCGGGAGGCTGAGGCAGGAGAATCACTTGAACCCAGGAGGTCGAGGTTGCAGTGAGTAGAGATGGTGCCACTGTACTCCAGCCTGGGCGACAGAGTGAGACTCTGTCTCAAAACAAACAAACTAACAAAACTATTTTTACTGTACTTTTTCTGTTTAGATATGTTTAGGTATACACTTACTATTGTGCTACAATTGCCTGCAGTATTCAGTACAGTAACACGCTGTACCAGTTTGTAGCCTAGAAGCAATAGGCTCTGCCATAGCCTAGGTGTGTAGTAGACTCCAGCATGAAGTACATTCCATGATGTTTGCATGACGACAAAGTCGCCTAACAGCGTATTTCTCAGCATGCATCCCTGTGTTTAAGTGACTCGTGACTGTGCCTGCTGCCCCCCCTTGGACCTTCAGGCCTAAGGCTGAGAAGGGCTCCCACTGTTACTAACTATAGGGTACTGCACCATTCCTCGTTGCTTGTAAATAGCCCTTTTATTAAACTCTCATCCATGTTTCCCTTTTATTTATCTTTCTTTTTTCTTTTGAGATGGAGTCTTACTTCATCACCCAGGCTGAAGTGCAGTGGCACAGTCTTGGCTCACTGCAACCTCCACCTCCCGAGTTCAAACGATTCTCCTGCCTCAGCCTCAGGAGCTGGGACTGCAGGTGCACGCTACCATGCCTGGCTAATTTTTTTTGAATTGTTAGTAGAGACAGGGTTTCACCATGTTGGCTAGGCTGGTCTTAAACTCCTGACCTCAGTTGATCTGCCCACCTTGGCCGACCAAAGTGCTGGGATTATAGGCATGAGCCACTGCACCCAGCCTATCTATCTATCTATCTATCTATCTATCTATCTATCTATCTATCATCTATCATCTATCTGTCTATCTATCTATATCTATTGAGACAGGATCTCACTCTATCTACCCAGAATGGAGTGCAGTGGTGCAATCTTGGCTCACTGCAGCCTCAACCTCCCTGGCTCAAGTGATCCTCCCACTTCAGCCTTCTGAGTAGCTGGGACCATAGGTGCAAGCAACCACCCCAGGCTAATTTTTTTATTTTTAGTTTTTGTAGAGACGGGGTCTTCCTATGTTGCCCAGACTGGTCTCGAATTCCTGGACTCAAATGATCCTCCTGCCTTGGCCTCCCAAAGTGCCAGGATTACAAGTGTGAGCCACTGTGCCCTGCCTCTCCTCCATTTCCTTTGTGCTTTTAAATATTTATTAATGTATGTATTTATGTTTCTTCTCCCATGCCCTTCAGAAATGAATACTTCCCAGTTTGAATGTGCCACCTGTTTCCTGGCCAGGACCCTGACTGCTACATCTATGAGAGGTCCTTGCCCTGCCCCATTCCCTCCCTAGCCCCACTCCCCTCTGTTTCCTTCATGTTGCATACCACAATTTCCAATTATCTCCTCCATTTGTTACTCCTCCCACACCCGCTGTTTCTCCCACTAGACTGTAAGCTCCAAGAAGGCAGGGACTTCATCAGTTCTGTTATCATTATATTCCTAGTTCCTTGCAGTGTCTGGTACATTGTAGGCATTTAATCAATATTTCTTGAATGAATGAATTGGGAGCAGGAATTCTATACTTTTTACATCTTTAGTATTAGCCATGGCAGGTATTCAGTGGTGCTTAACTGATGTGGTTTTTTGGTTTGTTTGTTTGTTTAGACAGTCTTGCTTTGTCACCCAGGCTGGAGTGCAGTGGTGTGATCTCAGCTCATTGCAACCTCCGCCTCCTGGGTTCAAGCAGTTCTCCTGCCTCAGCCTCCCAAGTCACTGGGATTAAAGGTGCACACCACCACAGCTGGCTAATTTTTGTATTTTTAGTAGAGACGGGGTTTTACCATGTTGGCCAGGCTGGTCTTGAACTTCTGACCTCAAGAGATCCACCCCTCTTGGCCTCCCAAAGTGCTGGGATTACAAGCATGAGCCATCGTGCCCAGCTTCAACTGATGTTCTGTGTTCTCACATGGCCCTACCCTTGAGGCCAGAAGGTCTCAGTGTAGGACACAAGCTTGAGAGTTAGAACCAAAGTGGGTTTAAATGTGGCCTCCTGTACAGTATGTGTTTAAATTAACCTTAGAGAGAGTTTGAGCTGAGGAAATGCTTGGAAAGGTGTATTTGAAGGTGGAATTTCTCATTTATCCACATTTAAAGGTGCACATAAATAGATTTGTGAGACAGCATGAGTTTGAGGCTAATGGCATCACTGAATTAGTTTGGATTTAAGTACGTGAGCTTTAGAGTGAGTCGGTGAAAGTTTAAACATTATACCTTGAGGCCAGGTACAGTGGCTCACGCCTGTAATCCCAGCACTTTGGGAGGCCGAGGCGGGAGGATTCCTTGAGCTCAGGAGTTCCAGATCAGCCTGGGCAAGATGACAAAACCCCATCTCTACAAAAAAGCACAAAAATTAGCCAGGCATGGTGGTGTGCACCTGTACTCTCAACTACTTGGGAGGCTGAGGTGGGAGGATCACTTGAGCCCAGGAAGTGGAGGTTGAAGTGAGCTGAGATGGTGCCACTGCACTCCAGCCTGGGTGGCAAAGCCAGAGCCTGTCTCAAAACAAACAAACAAACAAACAAACAAAAAACAACATTAAAGCTTGAGTATGAATATTTCAAAGTCCAGCCCAAACCCTGTATATGTGTCTACAACAGGGCAATCCCAGGCTTTTTTTTTTTTTTTTTAAGATGGTCTCACTGTGTTGCCCAGGCTGGAGTGCAGTGGCACAATCACAGCTCACTGCAGCCCTGATCTCCCAGGCTCAGGTGATCTTCCCTCCTCAACCCCTCAAGTAGCTGGAACTACAGGCACGTGCCATCATACCTGGCTAATTTTTGTATTTTTTGTAGAGACAGGGTTTCTCCATGTTGCCCAGGCTGGTCTCGAACTCCTGGGCTCAAGGGATCCTCCCGCCTCAGCCTCCCAAAGTGCTGAGATTACAGGCATGAGCCACTGCAGTCAAGTTAGCTTTGATTTTTACCCGGATTATATGAACTCAGCCTTGATGGAGTAACTGGCTAGTGCTTGCCTGGTTCTGTTTGTTTAATTAAAAATTAGAGGCTCCGCTCGGTGACTCAACGCTTGTAATCCCAGCACTTTGGGAGGCCAAGGTGGGTGGATCACTTGAGGTCAGGAGTTCCAGACCAGCCTGGCCAACATGCTGAAACCTCATCTCTACTAAAAATAAAAATATTAGCCGGGCATGGTGGTGCGTGCCTGTAGTACCAGCTACTTGGGAGGCTGAGGCAGGAGAACTGCTTGAACTCGGGAGGCAGAGGTTGCAGTGAGCTGAGATCATGCCACTGCACTCCAGCCTGGCTGAAAGAGCAAGACTCGCATTAAAAAAAAAAAAAAAAAAAAAAAATTAGAGGCTGGGCTCGGTGGCTCATGCCTGTAATCCTAGCACTTTGGGAGGCCGAGGCGGGTGGGTCACTTGAGGTCAGGAGTTTGAGACCAGCCTGGCCAAGGTGGTGAAACCCCATCTCTATTAAAAATACAATTAGCTAGGTGTGGTGGCACGTGCTTGCAATCCCAGCTAACTTGGGTGGCTGAGGCGGGAGAATCACTTGAATCTAGGAGGCAGAGGTTGCAGTGAGCCAAGATTGCACCACTGTACTCCATAAAATATATATTTTTGGGGGGGTGGGGGGGACAGAGTCTCACTCTGTCTCCCAGGCTGGAGTGCAGTAGCACATTCTCAGCTCACTGCAGCCTCAACTTCCTGGGCTTGAGGGATCCTCCCACCTCAGGCTCCTGAGTAGCTGTGATTACAGGTGCATGCCACCATATGTGGCTAATTTTTGTATCTTTTTTGTAGAGACAGGGTTTCACTTTGTTGCCCAGGCTGGTCTCGAATTCCTAAGCCCTGGTGATCATCCCACCTCAGCCTCCCAAAGTGCTGAGGCTACAGGTATAGAAAATATTTCTAAACATGAGGTTCAATTAGCGGGAAAGGCATTCTTGCCAAGAAATAGGTTGGGTAGCCTCTTCTTGATTTTTTTTCTGTCTTACAGAGGAAGGGTCGGTATCTCAGTTCTGAAGTGGCACTTAGGTCTGTCTGCTTCTAAAGCCACAGCTTTACCTGGGAGGTGGATGGATGGGTTTCAGAGGGTCTGTCCATGAATCCCTGAAACTCCATGCAAATCTTATATATGAGTGCATATTGTTTTTGCTTTGACTCCATAGCTTTCTTCAGCTTCTCAAAGGGACCCAGATACAAAGGTAAAGACCCATTGACCAGGAGCCAAATACAGGTCTTGGGAGGATGCCAGTCCCTCCAGCAGAGGGCAGTGGCGCCCACATTCACCAACCTCCTTGACCTTGTAATACTGGTTATCAAGAGCTTGGAGAGGTTGAGCCAGGTAGACCTGACCCAAGGGCACCAAAAGACAACTCAGACCTTCCCCTGCCCTCCCTGTTGGGTTGGTTTTGAGATCCCATTTTCAACCCCAGTTACCACATCATGGGATGCATCAGCGCTCAAGCAGTGGCTCTGAGAAAGATCACCTTCTCCCTTCAACTTCCTGAAAGGGCCTGGAATATTCTTCCCAGAGACAAATATCTTTCCAAGCTTTGTTGCTCCTTCGTCAATCTTGATTTCTCTTGCTTCTTTTAAGAACATATTTAGACCACCAGGACTACCATTGATCCAGAGGTCCTGGTCGGAAGACATTTTTTCAGTGGAAATTTGAGTGAACTAACTTTGATTCTCAGTTGGATAACCCGTACCCATAGATAAACACCCTAGCTCCTCAACATTTTTTTTTTTCTGAGGTGGAGTTTTGCTCTTGTTGCCCAGGCTGGAGTGCAATGGCATGATCTTGGCTCACCACAACCTCTGCCTCCCTGGCTCAAGCGATTCTCCTGCCTTAGCCTCCCAAGTAGCTGGGATTACAGGCATGCGCCACTGTGCCTGGCTAATTTTGTATTTTTAGTAGAGACGGGGTTTCTCCATGTTGGTCAGGCTGGCCTTGAACTCCTGACCTTCGGTGATCCACCCGCCTCAGCCTCCCAAAGCACTGAGATTACAGGCATGAGCCACCGCGCCCGGCCAGCTCCTCAACTTTTAAGAATGGTTTCACTTTCTTCTTATCTCTTTTGTTACTCTCCCACTCATAAAGTCTCCATCTTGGTGAAACTGTTTCTGGAAAGCTTTGGGCTTTCCAACAAGCTCCTGAAGAGGTTACTTCTGCCTTCCTGTTTGCATTCTCTTTCCCATCCTTCAGTTTCTTCTTCCGCCATTGAGCCTTTTCTGACTGAAAAGAAGCAGTGGAGGGCTGGTCACGATGGCTCATGCCTGTAATCCCAGCACTTTGGGAGATGAAGATGGGCAGATCACCTGAGGTCAGGAGTTTGAGACCAGCCTGGCTAACATGGTGAAGCCCCGTCTCTATTAAAAATACAAAAAAGCAGCCAGTCGTGATGGCATGCGCCTGTAGTCCCAGCTACTCTGGAGACTAAGGCAGGAGAATCGCTTGAGCCCAGGAGGCAGAGGTTGCAGTGAGCCGAGATTGCACCATTTCACTCCAGCCTGGGTAACAGAGCAAGACTCTGTCTCAAAAAAAAAAAAAAAAAAAAAGCACTGAAGCATAGAGGTTAAGGACTCAGAAGGATTAAGGAAGCAAGCCTTGTAGCTAACTGCAGGAGAAGAGAGGAACAAGTGCAATGGCCCTTGGGTGGGAGGCTGTTTGGCCCTTTAGAGGCACAGTGGATGGACAGAGTGCGCCAACAGGAGATAAAGTTAGAGGTATGATGGACTCAGATAGTGTAGGGCCTTGCAGGGCATGCCAAAGACTTTGGTCTAACTCTGAGTGAGAAGGGAAGGCCCTAGATGGTTTCAGGAGGGGGAATGACACCATCTCTTTTTTTTTTTTTTTTTTTTTTTTTTTTTTTTTTTTTACAGAACCGCTCTGACCATGGCGTTGAGAATAGAATGTTGGGGGCAAGGGCAAGAGAGCCAAGTAGAAGACCCTTATAATGATCCAAGAATGATGGGAAAGGAGGTGGTAAGGAGAGGCTGGCTTCTGGATATACTTTGAAGGTAGAGCTGATGGGATTTGCTGATACATTGGATGTGAGGTTTAAGAATAAAGAAAGAGGAGTTAAGGATGATTTTAAGGTTTTTGGTGTGAGACAATGGAAAGATGGAGTTGACACTGAGATGGGAAAAACTAGGAGAAAAAAGTTTGGATGGGAGGGGTTGGAATCGGTGCAATTTTGGGTAGGTTAAGTTTGGAGATGCCTGTTAGACCCAGTTTATATGCTGCCCCATCTTCCCTCAATCCTCTCTGCTGCCCCAAGCCTGGACTCTCCCTTGATTGTTTACTCAAAGAAGAGCCCTGAGGCCGGGTGTGGTAGCTCACGCCTGTAATTCCAGCACATTGGGAAGCTGAGGCAGGTAGATCACCTGAGGTCAGGAGTTCAAGACCAGCCTGGCCAATATGGTGAATCCCCATCTCTACTACAAATACAAAAATTAGATAGGTGTGGTGGCACATGCCTGTCATTCCAGCTACTCGGGAGGCTGAGACAGGAGAATCGCTGGAACCCGGGAGGCAGAGGTTACAGTGAGCCAAGACTGCGCCATTGCACTCCAGCCTGAGAAACAAGAACAAAACTCTGTCTCGAAAAAAAAAAAAAAGAAGAAGAAGAAGAAGCGATGTGGCCACCGCAGTCAAATGCCTCCTCTGCTGAGATGGAAGGCTGCCTCAGTCTTTCCCAGGGTGAGCGCCAGGCTCCAGCTTGACCCCATCATAAGCTGCAACAGGAAGTGCATAATACTCCGGGGATTAGACTGCAAAGGCTACAGGTCTTCCCACTGTTTCTGAGCCCAGATTAAATTCTCAACCAGGGCTGAGGGAGCTGTCCTCCCCAGTGCAGCCCAAAGAGGCCAGAGAACACAACTTAGAAGTGCAGAGGTAAACTTCTAACACTGAAAGACAGGAGAGGAGGAGTCAACAGATGAATTCCATTTTCTTCTGCAGGCCAGAAATCAACTTTCTCCTTCCCAAGATGCAGCAGCATCGAGGTGTTGTGGTTCCAGCATCGGCCTCTCTGGAGACGTTCCCGCATGACCAAGCTACTAGCTGTGTTTTCTTGTGAATGTTTGGCTTACTCAACAATGCACCATCTTGGGTTTGCTTTCCCTCACTCCCTGCCTTCTTTCCTTTTCTTTCCCTCTTTTTCAATAGAGCAAGAGTGTGTAAGCTTTGCCTCAGGCTCTGATGTCTAAGGAACCCAGGCTAAGTCAACATTCAAGTGGAAATGCAGAGTAAATAGGGAGGTCAAATGAAGTTAAAAGCATTGCTAAAACCACCTAACATTTAGAGGCTAGGGAGAACAGGGTAAATCAGCAAAGAAAAATGAGAAGGAAGGAACATGGACGGGAGGAAAACCAAGAAAAAATGGTTTCCTGGAAGCCAAATGAAGTAAGTGTTTCAAGAAAGATAACATGATTAACTGGGCCAAATGAAAGAGGGTGGAGAAGTGGCCGTTGGTTTTAACATCAGGGAGGTAATTCTAGGGACATTGACAAGGATGGTCTCCATGGAGTAGTTGGAGCCAAAGTCCAAATGCAGTGAGAGAGACTAGGAGGAGAGGGGCTGGAGGCAGCAAGTGCACACAATTTTTTCTAGAAGTTTATTTCCAAAGAGGGACAAAGAAAAAGGGCAATAGTTTGAGAAGGGGTGGGGTTGACAGTGGGTTTTTTTAGAATGGGAGAACTTGCTCAGGTTTGTACATGGATGGGAATGATTCAGTAAAGATGATAAAACCGATGATGCAAGAAGACAGAGGAGGGCCGGGCACCATGGCTCACACCTATAATCCCAGCACCTTGGGAGGCCGAGGCAGGTGGATCACTTGAGGTCAGGAGTTCGAGGCCAGCCTGGCCAACATGGTGACACCCCGTCTCTACTAATAATACAAAAATGAGCTGAGCGTGGTGGCGAGTGCCTGTAATCCCAGCTACTCGGGAGGCTGAGGCAGGAGAATCACCTGAACCCAGAAGGCAGAGGCTGCAGTGAGCTGAGATCGCACCACTGCACTCCAGCCTGGGCGACAGAGGAAGACTGTGACTCAAAAAAAAAAAAGCAAAGAAAAGAAAAAAAAAAGGGAAAAAGAGGCCGGGCCTGGTGGCTCACGCCTGTAATCCCAGCACTTTGGGAGGCCACGGTGGGTGGATCATGAGGTCAAGAGTTTGAGACCAGCCTGGCTAACATGGTGAAACCCCATCTCTACTAAAAATACGAAAATTAGCCGGGCATGGTGGTGCGTGCTTGTAGTCCCAGCTACTCGGGAGGGTGAGGAAGGAGAATCGCTTGAACCTGGGAGGTGGAGGTTGCAGTGAGCCAAGATCGTGCCACTGCAGTCCAGCCTGGGCGACAGAGTGAGACTCCATCTCAAAAAATAAATAAGTAAATAAAAGAGAAAAGAAATGCCGAGACTTCCTCTATTCCAGAGGGCTAGAAGTAGAAGGTTTATTTCTAAGAAAAGGGAGAATGCTGGACATCTGGAATTTCCTCTCCATGGATGCCTGGGTCTCTGGGGCCCAACTTTTAAAGTTGAACACTTACTTTTTGATGTGGTTAGAATCCCTGAGCCCACAATATGTTCCCAAGAGTATTTAATTAAATGGGAATCTGGTGTGCATCTGTGACTAATTAATGCTGATCAAAAACAATTAAATATTAAATGTCAGTGGTTTCTTACCTGGTTTCTTACCAATAATTGCAAAGGGCTGAATGCAATTATCAAGTCCTGACCGCTGTAAGAGCCAAGTTCACGTGAAAATAATGAACGACTAAAACAGAGCCAATGAAGGAGCAGATTTTGTGAATGTTTTAAAAATTGAAGCAATGAAATGCTAACCATCAGGGCAAAGGTATTAGTCAGAGTTCTCTTCCTCAGCCTATGGGTGTAGAAGAGTCCTCTCTCCAAGAGAAAGAACGGAAGCCCCACTTAGCAATGTAGCAAACATTTCTAACAGTTCTCCTCATAGTAAAATGTTTTCATGTGCTGATCACTGTTATAGGATATAAATATATATAATGATGTAATTCACTCAACAAGTATTTGATGAGGACTTGATTTGGCCAGGTTCTATGCTAAGCTCTGGGAATAAAGAAACACTGAAGAACTCTCCATCTTCAAGGTCTAGTCTAAATACCCTAACACCCACCATTATCAGAACCACCTGGAGTGCGTTGCCCTTTTCCTCTCTAGTTCAATTAGTATGATTAGGGGCTGCTGTTGTCTCCTGGTTTCCTAAACAATATATATAGTTTTAAATTTATTGTACTGCTTATTTTGGGGTGATTTTTAAAGATGGTAGCAGAAACGCCTTTATTGTGCCATCTTGAAGCTGGCAAGCCCCCACGCCCCTTGTGGTCCTGGTGAGAGGTGAGACACATCAAGTGGATCCCACAGATGAACTGCTTCTTCCCTTTGGGAGCAATGTGGGGGATTGAAGAACAAAGACCAAAGGCAGTGGCATGGATCCATATGGTTGTTGAGAGCCAGAAGAATGAGTCAAGCCCAGCAGATCATCCAGCAAAGACATGGGTGGAGGATAGAAACCGTAATGTAAAGCCAAAACAAAGACAGCTGAGAACCAAGAAATTTATGAACAAGGAGTAGCAGGGTGGAAAAACAAGGAGGTAGTCTGGGAGGATTCCAGAGACAAACTGGGGATGCTTGTGGCAACTTTTTTTTTTATTTTTTATTTTTTTTATTTTTATTTTATTTTATTTTATTTTTTTTTTTGAGACGGAGTCTCGCTGTCGCCCAGGCTGGAGTGCAGTGGCGCAATCTCGGCTCACTGCAGGCTCCGCCCCGTGGGGTTCATCCCATTCTCCTGCCTCAGCCTCTCCGAGTAGCTGGGACTACAGGCGCCCGCCACCTCGCCCGGCTAATTTTTTGTATTTTTAGTAGAGACGGGGTTTCACCGTGTTAGCCAGGTTGGTCTCGATCTCCTGACCTCGTGATCCGCCTGCCTCGGCCTCCCAAAGTGCTGGGATTACAGGCGTGAGCCACCGCGCCCGGCCTTTTTTTTATTTTTTTGAGATGAAATCTCACTCTGTCACCCAGACTGGAGTGCAGTGGTGCACTCTCGGCTCACTGCAACCTCTGCCTCCTGGGTTCAAGCAATTCTCCTGCCTCAGCTTCCCGAGTAGCTGGGATTACATGTGCGCGCTACCACGCCCAGCTATTTTTTTTTGTATTTTTAGTATAGACGAGGTTTTGCCATGTTGACCAGGCTGGTCTTGAACTCCTGGCCTCAGGTGATCCTCCTGACTTGGCCTCCCAAAGTGCTGGGATTACAGGCATGAGCCACAGCTCTGGGTCTCTTGTGGCAACTTTAAATCTCACCCCTGCGTTGACTTGAATATGCTGCTCAGGTCATTTCAAGGGATCGTGGTGGTTGGACAGCCTGATGCTATATCCTCCACTGGCCATCTCTAAAGCGAAGAGTAAACCCCCTTCAGGAAAGCCTGAGTTCTGAGCCTTTATAAACTGTAAAGCTATAGGAAGTACTCATTTGATGTTCTTGCGATGCTGCTTGTATTTCAAATTCTTTATCTGTAAAGAGAAGACAACTGCAGTTCTCTCCACCTATTTTACAGATGCATAGGGATACTGTGTGGATTAATGAGACCTTCAGCCTGACTTTCCCCCTTGGCTGTGCAGGATGCTCCTAAAAGGGACTGTCTATCCTGAGGCTCAGACACATCTGTCTTTAGCTTAAAGCTGAACGCAAGAAGCTTAAATGCTTATTACTAAATGAAAGAAGCCAATCTGCAAAAGTTGCATAGTATATGATTTCAACTATATGATATCCTGGAAAAGGCAAAAAAACTACAGAGGCAGTCCGGGCACGGTGGCTCATGCCTATAATTCCAGCACTTTGGGAGGCTGAAGTGTGTGGATTACCTGAGGTCAGGAGTCCAAGGCCAGCCTGGCCAACATGGCGAAATCCCATCTCTACTAAAAAATACAAAATTTAGCCAGGCGTGGTGCCAGGTGCCTGTAATCCCAGCGACTCAGGAGGCTGAGGCAGGGAGAATTGCTTGAACAAAACAAAAACCAAAAAAAGGACAGAGGCAGTAAAAAGATCAGTGGTGTCCAGGTGTCGCGGGGAGGGAGGGAAGAATCGGCAGAGCACAGAGGATTTTAGGACAGTGAAAATGCTCTGTATGATACTTTTATAATGGATACATGTCATTATACTTTTTTTTTTTTTTGAGACAGAGTCTCACTCTGTTGCCAAGGCTGGAGTGCAGTGGTACAATCTCAGCTCACTGCAACCTCTGTCTCCTGGGTTTGAGTGATTCTTCTGCCTTAGCCTCCCAAGCAGCTGGGATTACAGGCACGCATCACCATACCCGGCTAATTTTTGTAGTTTTTAGTAGAGACAGGTTTTGCCATGTTGCCCAGGCTGGTCTCGAACTCCTGGGCTCAAGTGATCCACCCACCTTGGCCTCCCAAAGTGCTGGGATTACAGGTGTGAGCCACTGCGCCTGGCCGTCATTATACGTTTGTCCAAACCCACAGAATGTACAACATCTAGAGTGAATCCAAATGTGACCTATGGACTTTGGGTGATAATGATGTGTCAACGTGGATTCATCAATTGTAGCATATGTACTGCTCTGGTGAGGGATATTGATAATGGGGAGCACTGTGCATGTGTTGGGGAAGGGGGTATATGAGAAATCTCAGTTTCTTCTCCTTTTTTTTTTTTTGTATTTTAAAATTATTTTTTAAAATTTTGAGACAGGGTCTCACTCTGTGGCCCAGGCTGTAGTTCAATGGCACAATCTTGGGATCTTGGCTCACTGCAGCCTCAACCTCCTGGGTTCAAGTGATCCTCCTGCCTCAGCCTCCCATGTAGCTGGGACTACAGGCATGTGCCACCACAGCTGGATAACTTTGATTTTTTTGTAGAGACTGGGTCTCACTTTGTTGTTCAGGCTGGTCTCGAACTTCTGGGCTCAAGCAAGCCTCCCGTCTCAGCTTCCCAAAGTGCTGGGATTACAGACATGAGCCACCGTGCCTGGCCATCTTCTGCTTAATTTTCCTGTGAACCCCAAACTGCTCTTAAAAAATAAAGTAATTTAGGCCGGGCACGGTGGCTCACACTAGTAATCCCAGCACTTTGGGAGGCCGACGCAGGTGGATCACGAGGTCAGGAGTTCGAGACCAGCCTGGCCAACATAGTGAAACCTCGTCTCTACTAAAAATACAAAAATTAGCCAGGTGTGGTGGCACACACCTGTAGTCCCAGCTACTTGGGAGGCTGAGGTGGGAGAACTGCTTGAACGGGAGAGGCAGAGGTTGCAGTGAGCTGAGACCATGCCATTTTACTCCAGCCTGAGTGACAGAGTGAGACTCCGCTCAAAAAAATAATAATAATTATAATAATAAAATAAAGTATTTATAAAAAAAAAATAGTCACCAGCATTCACAAGAGAGATCAGGGCTGGATTTACTAATAGGGAAATCACCCACCTAGAGGGACTGAAATCTTGAGAATTTTTCAGAGAAGATGGAGTTTTGAGGGATAAAAAGAAAGACAAGCATAGTCTTAAATTACACCGATTGTTAGGAGCTGCAAGAGAAAGTTAAGCCAGGAAAGCCCTAGGGATGAAAGAGGAGGAAGAGATAAAAGAAGAAAAAGCAAACAAGGATAATAAGTTCAGAAAGGGCAGTGCACACAGAGTTGCAAGAAAGGGAGATGGTCGAATGTGCCCCATACTGCAGACAGGGAGAGATGAAGGAGAATTTTTTTAAAGCCATGGAATAAGAATATTAAGAGGGTGCAATTCTCTGCAGATGTAGTATCTTAAGACACTGGTGAAGCAGAAACCAGAGAGCAACGGGTTCAAGACAAGTACAAAAAACTGGTTCATAACACAGGAAAAGAGAAGAAAATTGGCTAATACCCACATTCAAAGTGGGCTCCAGAAGGATTAAAGACCTAAATGTGAAAGGTAAAAATGTGTTCAAAGCAAGGACATAGTGGAGGGGGATACATTTGTGGCCTAAAGAATGGAGATGGATTTTTTTTTTTTTGGAAACAGGGTCTCCCTCTGTCACCCAGGCTGGAGTGCAGAGGCTTGATCTCAGCTCACTGCAACCTCCACCTCCTGGGTTCAAGGGATTCTCCTGCCGTAGCCTCCCGAGTAGCTAAGATTACAGACACCAATCACCATGTCTGGCTAATTTTTGTATTTTAATAGAGACAGGGTTTCACCATGTTGGTCACGCTGGTCTCAAACTCCTGACCTCAAATGATCCACCCACCTCGGCCTCCTGCAGTGCTGGGATTACAGGCGTGAGCCACCACACCTGGCCGGAGATGGATCTTTTAAACAAAACTCTCAAAGCGTAAATCCTTAAGGAGGAAAATTTATTAACTTGGCTATATCAAAATTAAGGAATTCTGCTCCAAGAAATAACACTAAGAGAAAGCTAACAGGTTGATGATAGATTGAAGGAAGATACTCACAATGTCTAAAGCTGACAAGAAGCTAATATTTAAAATGCATAGGGGTCTGGGCACGGTGGTTCACATCTGTAATCCCAGCACTTTGGGAGGCCAAGGCAGGCAGATCGCCTGAAGTCAGGAGTTCAAGACCAGCCTGGCCATCATAGAGAAATCCCATCTCTACTAAAAATACAAAAAATTAGCTGGGCATGGTGGCGGGCACCTGTAATCCCAGCTCCTGCCCTGAGGCAGAAGAATTGCTTGAACCCAGGAGGCAGAGGTTGCAGTGAGCCGAGATTACACCATTGCACTCTAGCCTAGGGAATAAGAGTGAAACTCCATTTCAAAAAAATACATAAATAAATGAATAAAATGTATAGGGAATGCCTGCACATCACTATGAAAAAGACAGACTCTGTGGAGGATGCTGTGATAGTCTCGCAGATCCCCTGTGTCAGCGGCTGAGGCACTTACTACCCCAGCTCAGCCAAAGAGTGTTGCTTTGCCCAAGATCAAGTCCCCTTCCCAAAGGCATCCTACATCCAATGACTGGTCCAGGAGGGAGTATAAATGCCTTGCTTGCTAGCCTAGAGGCAAGATGTATTAGTCCATTTTCACCCTGCTGATAAAGACACACCCAAGATTGGGCAATTTACAAAAGAAAGCAGTTTATTGGACTAACAGCTCCATGTGGCTGGGGAGGCCTCACCATGGTGGAAGGTGAAAGGCACATCTCACATGGTGGCAGACAAAAGAAGAGAGAGCTTGTGCAGGGCAACTCCCCCTTATAGAACCATCAGATCTCGTGAGATGTATTCACTATAACGAGAACAGCACAGGAAAGACATGCTCCTGTGATTCAATTACCTGCCACCAGGTCTCTCTCACAACATGTGGGAATTCAAGATGAGATTTGGGTGGGAACACAGCCAAACCGTATCACAAGACAACTCCAAAAAATCCATCTCAGGCCGGGCGCAGTGGCTCACACCTGTAATCCTAGTACTTTGAGGGGCCAAGGTGGGTGGTGACAGAAGTTTGAGACCAGCCTGGCCAACATGGTGAAACCCCATCTCTACTAAAAATACGAAAATTAGTCCAGCATGGTGGTGTGTGCCTATAATCCCAGCTACTTGGGAGGCTGAGGCAGGCAAATCGCTTGAACCCGGGAGGCGGAGGTTGCAGTGAGCTGAGATCATGCCACCGCACTCTAGCCTGGGTGACAGAGCAAGATTCTGTCTTAAAAAAAAAAAAGTCTATCCCAGCTCCAGAGCACCCCATGGTTCTGTCTGAAGCCTTCAGAGCAGCTTCATCACAGTTCAGCTTCTCCCTCTGTCCAATTCTGCTTCTCTCACTCACTTGCTTGCAGGCATCAATCCCTGGAATACTACCTCCCTAATAAACTTCTTGCCTTCAGATTTCAGACTCAGAATCTGTTTCACAGATGTCTTAGTCCATCCAGGCTGCTATAACAAAATATCTTAGGCTGGGGAATCTACAAACAACAGAAATCAATGGCTCATAGTTCTGACGGCTTGCAAGTCCAGGATCAAGGTGCCAGCAGAATTGGTGTCTGGCGAGGGTCTACTCCCCATACCTGGCACTCTCTTCCTGTGTCTTCTTATGGTAGAAGGGCGAACAAGCTCCCTTGGTTTCCTTTTAGAAAAGCACTGATCCCAGACCTAATCACTTCCCAAAGGTGCCACCTCTTAGCACTACCACAGTGGAGAGTAAGTTTCAACATATGAATTGAGGTAGGGGATGCAAACATCCGCATCACAGCAGCAGAGAACTCAACCTAGGTCAGCTGACACTCAAAGTAGTCTTAGGAAGCAAACTAAAATGAGATCTCAGAGCTGGATCACCTGCCATTTAGCTGGCAACAAAGACCCTGTCACTGGTCATTTGTGGAGTACCAATAGCCTCTGGCATGCAATTGTGTGACAATTGTTAAGATTTTCGCTGATGGTGGACTAGAGTGGGACATGAGAGAAATAAACTGATAAGTGCAACCTACCAGGTGTTTGAGAGTTTTAAAGACTTTGGAATTGGATAGTGTCTTGCTTCCTTTAGGCTGCTATAACAAAATACCTTAGACTTGCTAATTTATAAATAATAAAAATTTATTTCTCACTGTTCTGGAGGTTGGGAAGTCCAAAATCAAGGCACCAGCAGATTCAGTGTCTGGTGAAGGGTTCCCGTCTGTTTCCAAGCTGGCAGCTTCTTGCTGTATCCTCACATGGTGGAAGGGACACATACCATGTCCTCACATGGTAGAAGGGATGGAAGGGCAAAATAGCTTTCTTCAAGCCCTTTCATAAGGACACAAATCTCATTCACAAGGGTGGCGTTCTCATGACCTTAGCACCTCTTTAAGACTCTACCTCTTTTTTTTTTTTTTTTTTGGGGCAGGGTCTCACCTCATCACCCAGGCTGGAGTGCAGTGGCACAATCTCAGCTCATTACAACCTCCACCTCCTGGGCTCAAGTGATCCTCCCACATCAGCCTCCCAAGTAGCTGGGACTACAGGTGCATGCCACCATGCCCAGTTAATTTTTGTATTTTTCATAGAGATGGGGTCTTACCATGTTGCCCAGGCTGCTCTTGAACTCCTGGGCTCCAGTGATCTGCCTGCTTTGGCCTCCCAAAGTGCTGGGATGATGGGTGTGAGACACCACACCTGGCCCCACCTCTTAATACTATTGCATTGGGAATTAATTTTCAACATGAATTTTGGAAGGACACATTCAAACCATAGCAGATGGCAATTGTTGTAGGCTATCAGTGCAATGGAGAAGGACAATGTAAGGCTGAGGGTGAATAATCACCAACAGAAGGTGAATTCATCAGTGTGATTCCTAGAAAAATCAGTATATTAATATGAAGTCCTTATTGTCAAATATTAATTTGATTCTCTCCAGATCAGCAAAAGGGACTTTATGTGAAGCAGAATATCTAGTGTTTAGAATATCAGCTTCTTGCTCGGCAGGCTGAGGTGGGAGGATCACCTGAACCCGGGAGATTGAGGTTGGAGTGAGCTCTGACTGTGCCACTGTACTCCAGCCTTGACGACAGAATGAAATCCTGTCTCAAAAAAAAAAAAAGAGAAGAAGAAGAAGAAAGAAGGAGGAGGAGGAGGAGGAGGAGGAGGAGGAGGAGGAGGAGGAGGAGGAGGAGGAGGAGAAGGAGAAGAAGAAGAAGAAGAAGAAGAAGAAGAAGAAGAAGAAGAAGAAGAAGAAGAAGAAGAAGAAGAAGAAGAAGAAGAAGAAGAAGAAGAAGGTGGCGAAGGCAGGGCGTGGCAATCCTAGCACCTTGGGAGGCCGAGGTGGGTGGGTCACTTGAGGTCAGAAGTTCGAGACCAGCCTGGCCAACATGGCAAAACCCCGTCTCTACTAAAAAATACAAAAATTAGCTGGATGTGGTGGTGCGTGCCTATAATCCCAGTCACTCTGAAGGCTGAGGTAGGAGAATTGCTTGAACCCAGGAGGCGGAGGTTGCAGTGAGCCAAGATTGCGCCATTGCATTCCAGCCTGGGTGACAACAGTGAAACTCCATCTCAAAAAAAAAAAAACAAAAGTGAAGAAAAGAACAAAAGAATATCAGCGTCTTGTGGGCAGAGATTTGTGGCTCCTGTTCACTGATACTTCCAGATGTCCAGAACAGTGTCTGGCATATGGTAAGAGCTAAGTACATATTTGGGTAATAAATGTCTGAATATAACCTTAATAATTTGATTAGACATTCCATGAAATCCCCAAGAGTAAGGAAATAGGGCTAAGAAAGCCTTAACAGAAAGAAAGGCAAGAACTAGGGAAATGGATGGGGCTTAAATGAGAGAGCAATAGATAATAATAATAATTAATGCTAACACATTGAGCATGTATCTCTTTAGGGATTGCTTATACTAGTCAGTAAATATCTAAGGCTCTTGTATTCATTATCTCATTTGATCCTTTCAACCACCCTAGGAGGTAAGTATTATGGTCTCCACTTACAGATGAGGACACTGAAGCAAAGAGAGGTTAAGTGAGTTGCCCAAGGTCACAGTAAAAAGTTTTGCTGACCTTCAAACCCATTCTGTTTTTCTCTGGAGCCAGAGCTCTCAATAAAAATAAATGCAAGTGGCTGGGCACGATGGCTCACGCGTGTAATCCCAGCACTTTGGGAGGCTGAGGCGGGTGGATCACGAGGTCAGGAGATCGAGACCATCCTGGCTAACACGGTGAAACCCCATCTCTACTAAAAATACAAAAAATTAGCCAGGCGTGGTGGTGGGCACCTGTAGTCCCAGCTACTCGGGAGGCTGAGGCTGGAGAATGGCGTGAACCTGGGAGGCGGAGCTTGTAGTGAGCCGAGATGGCACCACTGCACTCCAGCGTGGGTGACAGAGCAAGACTCTAACAAACAAACAAACAAAAAACAAACAAACAAAAAACCGCAAGCACCTTCTATAATCCAGGTACTATTCTTTTTTTTTTTTTTTTTTGAGACAGGGCCTCACTCTGATGCCCAGGCTGGAGTGCAGTGGTGAAATCTTGACTCACTGCAGCCTTGGCCTCCTGTCTCAGCCTCCCTAGTAGCTGGGACTACTGGCATGTGCCAACACACCTGGCTAATTTTTGTATTTTTTGTAGAGACAAGGTCTTGCTATGTTGCCCAGGCTGGTCTTGAATTCCTGGGCTCAAGTGATCCTCCTGCATTGGTCTCCCAAAGTCCTGGGATTACAGGTGTGAGCCACCCTGCCTGGCCCAGGTACTGGTCTAAGCATCACACACTTGCTACCCTACAACACATCTATTTGCTGGCAATATTATTGTCACCGTCATGCCTGTGTTATAGACCAGGAAACGAAGGCATAGAGAGGTTAAGTGATTTACTTAAAGCCACATATAAATAAGCAGAAAGGCTAGATTTGAGCTCGGACAGTCTAGCCCCAGCTTCCAAGCTCATAACTAATAAATACTGCCCTGCTGCTTGGCTAAGTGAGGGGCAAGCCTGATTATTGGCATTTAGGTTGCAACATGTGATCCAGTTTGATTTGGTGAAATAAACACAGACTTCAGGAATAGATAGCACTGAGTTTGAACATCTGATTTTCCAGTGACTGGCTGGGTGACTTTCCCCAGTTGTAAAATGCAAAGAAAAACCATATCCAGGCTGGGCGTGGTGGCTCATGTCTGTAATCCCAGCACTTTGGGAGGCCTAGGTGGGCGGATCATCTGAGGTCAGGAGTTCGAGACCAGCCCGGCTAACATGGTGAAACCCCGTCTCTACTAAAAATAAAAAAATTAGCTGGGTGTGGTGGCATGAGCCTGTAATCCCAGTTATTTGGGGGGCTGAGGCAGGAGAATCACTTGAACCCAGGAGGCATAGGTTGCAGTGAGCCAAGATCGCACCATTGCACTCCAGCCTGGGCAAAAAGAACAAAACTCCGTCTCAAAAAAAATAAAAATAAAAATAAAAAAGAAAATTCATATCCACCTTGCAATTGTGAGGAGTAATGATGTCATGAATATAAAGTTCCTGGCAGAGATCCTGGCACGATCAAGACCTTTTAATGACTTTTTTTTCCTCCCATCTTGCTGAAGATATTTAGCTTAGATCAGGGGTCTTAACTCTTTTGTGCCACAGACCCCCTTTAGCAGTCTGGGGAAGCTGATGAGGCCTTTCTCAGAATATTTATTTTATTATTATTATTATTGTTGTTGTTTTTGAGACAGGGTCTCACTCTGTTGCCCAGGGTGAAGCATAGTAGTGCCATCACAGCTCACTGCAGCCTCGACCTCTCTTGACTCAGGTGATCCTCCCACCTCAGCCTCCCAAGTAGCTGGGACTACAGGCGGGCACTGCCACACCCAGCTACTTTTTGTCCTTTTTTTTGTAGAGACAGGGTTTCACCATGTTGCCCAGGCTGGTAACTCCTGGGCTCAAACTCTCCACTCACCTTGGCCTCCCAATGTGCTGGGATTACAGGTGTGAGGGACCGCACCCAGCCTCAGAATAATGACTTTACATACAAACAATAAAATGCACAGGACTACAAGGGAGGTCAAATATAGTGAAATACCATTATCAAAAATATTTCAAATTTAAATTTATGATATAATAATTTATGAGCTTGTTAATGCATTAAGTAATAAGACTTAATGGCAGATCCAAAACGACCAAAAATTCAAAGAAGTGATGAGGGTAAAAGATATTTGGGGATAATCCAGAGCACCTGTTGTGTGAGATAAAAATACCAGTATAAAAAAAAAAAAAATACCAGTGGTTTCTATCAGTGACAGGAGCCAGTCCTGCTAAGTCTACAGGGGTTTGTTGCCTACACTCACAATGGAAGAAAATGCTAAATTCCAGCATGAGGTTAGTGAAGGGAAAAGAAAAAAAGGTGTAACTTTTTTTCCATCCAAGTTCACAGACCCCTGGGTTAAGAACAGCTGGTGTAGAGGAAGGCAGTGGAGAGGAAACTCTGGAACTAGCCAGTTTGTTTGGAAGCACTTCGTATATGGGCCTCTTCAGTCATCTTTTTGGATGTTATTGATTTGGCCCTGTACGGAGAGCAGTGATACATGTCAAATTCACAATTCTCAAAGCATAACTGCTGATCTTCCCTCCACCCCCAGACCTGCCCCACCCGAAGCCTTCTTCAGCTCCGTGGATGGCTCCCTTCTTCCAGTTGCCCAACAAAAATCCTGGTGTTCCCTTGAAGCCTCCCCATCTCACACTCCACATCAAATCCATCAGGAAATCCTGTTGGCTGTGCCTTCCTGACTCTGCCCACTGCTGCCTGCCTCGACTGCTCCTAACCTTGTCTGAGCTGCAATGACTTCTCACCTGGTTACTGCAATGGCCCCGTCTACTCCCCCAGCTTCCTCTTTGTCCCCCTGAAGTTCATTTATTTTTGTTTTTATTTTTAAATTAAGTAGAGACATGGTCTCACTATGTTGTCCAGGCTGGTCTTGAACTCCTGAGCTCAAGTGATCCTCCCATCTCAGCCTCCCAAAGTGCTAGGATTACAGGCACGAGCCACCATGCCTGGCCATCCCTGCAGTTCATTTTTTTTTTTTTTTTTTTTGAGATGGTGTCTGGCTCTGTCACCCAGGCCACACAATCTCAGCTCACTGCAGCCTCCACCTCCCAGGCTCAAGCCATCCTTCCACCTCAGCCTCCCAAGTAGCTGGGACTATAGGTGCGTGCCACCATGCCTGGCTAATTTTTGTATTTTTTGTAGAGATGGGGTTTCACCATGTTGCTCAGGATGGTCTTGAACTCTTGGGCTCAAGCAATCTGCCCACCTTGGCCTCCCAAAGTGCTAGGATTACAGGTGTGAGCCACTGCACCCGGCCATCCCTGCTGTTTATTTTTAACACAGCAGGCAGAGTGACCCTTTTTGTGCGGGCTCCTTGCTCGCTTTGCTACAGGCACTTTGGTCTCCTTGCTGCTCCTCAAATATGCTAGGCAAGCTCCTACCTTACGGCCTTTGCACTGACTTGACTGTTCCCTTTGACAGCAGTAATCTTCCCTCCAACACCAGCATTTCTAATTCTCACATCTCTTTGAACTCTTCATGCAAATGTCATCTCTTCTATGAGGCCTATCCTGATTACCTTATTTATTTGAGAATAAATAAATAAAGCTGGAGTTCAGTGGCGTGATCTCAGCTCACTGCAACTTCTGCCTCCCAGGCTCAAGCGATCCTGCTACCTCAGCCTCCCAAGTAGCTGGGACTACAGGTTCATGCCACCATACCTGGCTAACTTTTGTATTTTTAGTGGAAACAGGGTTTCACTATGTTGGCCAGGCTGGTCTCGAACTCCTGACCTCAAGTGATCCTCCCACCTTGGCCTCCCAAAGTGCTGGGATTACAGACATGAGTCACTGTGCCTGGCCCCTCATTACCCTCTTTAAATGTGAAACATCTATCTTCAGCCCTCCCAATCCCCTTACCCTGTTCTAATCTTTCTTTCGTTTTTGGCGCTTAAGATCTTACAGCATGTTATATAATTTATCTATTTATTTTCTGTCTTCCTCCTTTTTCCATTTTTCCATCCACCTCCAACTAGAAAATAAACTCCATACGGAAAAGAATCTCTGTTTTGCTCACTGTTATCTTTATAGTACATAATAGGTACTCGATACATGGAGTAAGTCAAGGACGAAAGCATAGCTGGTGGGTTACATGTTGTAGTGAAACAACTCAGACCCCAGAACCAGAGCTGGACTCTTCCCAGCTCTAGCACCAACAAGCTGTGCTACCCTGAGCAACTTACTGCATCTCTCTGAGCTTCCAGGTCCTAGTCTGTAACAAGGAAGTTACAGAAGCTAACCCGCAAAGTTGTGAGGATTAAGAGAGCTAGTTAGAGGCCAGGCGAGGTATCTCACGCCTGTAATCCCAGCACTTTGGGAGGCCGAGGTGGGCAGATCATGAGGTCAGGAGTTCGAGACCAGCCTGACCAACATGGTGAAACCCCACCTCTACTAAAAATACAAAAACTAGCCGGGTGTGGTGGCACATGCCTGTAATCCCAGGTACTCAGGAGGCTGAGGCAGGAGAATCGCTTGAATCCAGGAGGCAGAGGTTGCAGTGAGCTGAGATTGCGCCACTGCACTCCAGCCTGGGCGACAGAGTGAGACTCCATCTCAAAAAAAAAAAAAAAAAAAAGAGAAAGTTACTTGGGGCCAGGCATGGTGGCTCATGCCTGTAATTCCAGCACTTTGGGAGGCCGAGGTGAGTGGGCAAATCACTTGAGCTCAGGAATTCAAAACCAGCCTGGGCAATATGGTGAAACCCTATCTCTACAAAAAATACAAAAAAATTAGCCAGGCACAGTGGCACATGCCTGTAGTCTCAGCTACTCGGGAGGCTGAGGTGGGAGGATTGCTTGAGCCTGGGAGGCAGAGACTGCAGTGAGCTGTGATTGCGCCACTGCACTTCAGCCTGGGTGACAGAGCAAGATCCCGTCTCAAAAAAAAGAAAAAAAGAGCTAGTTGGTCAAGGGCGTGGCGCTTTGCAGGTGTTTAATAAACGCCAGTTCCTGGTCCCCTTCTGATCCGGAATCAGTAACTTCCTCCAGTTGGCACGAAGCCCCTGGACTCCAGTAAAAGAGCCGAGTTTGTGTCCCTTCCCCTCGTCATGTTCTCAGAAAGGCTCAGAATAGAACCCAAATCTCCTGGCTCCACTTGGAGCTGTAGCCAACAGACCACACGACCACTTTTTTCCTGTCCACTACTTTCTTTTGAGGTGGAAAGTAGTCAGTTGGAATAACTTACCCAGGGGCAGGGAAAGGAAAAAACAGCAAAAATTGTTTTAAAAGGGAGTTATACAAGCATTTGCAGGAAAACCCCATTGAGGGGCATTAATGCTGATTCAAGGGAGGAGGAAATATGAAATCTGACAGTTTTCCAGGCCTCTGGTCCTGAATTTCCTCTCTTCCATCACACATTTTTCTCGCCCACAAAATGGGCCTTAAAAAAAAGATGACAGGTTAGAAAATAGACCATCTCGAAAAAAGTGGGGAGTCTGAGGTTGTTGTTCAGCAAGAGCATAAATGCTACTCCCCATTATGACCGGCCAGTTCTCTAAGTAATGATGGGGAAAGGCAGGCTCAGGCAGAAGCTGATGTCTCCCTCGGGAAGGAGAATGAATTCTGGATTACGAATGGAGACCATTTTCCAGGGCCGCTTTGATCTCCTGCCAGATCCAGGGCTGGAGACCAGCAAGTTGGGACTCCAAGAAAACCGGACTTCGCAGCAGTGTCTCTAGCAGCTGTCTTCCCAAACGGGTGTGTGCCTGCAAAGTCGGGGCGGCCCTGCGGTCCAGCCCAGCTTCTGCCCAGCGCCTGTGCCCTTGTGCTTCTGCCCCGGGAGTCCTGCCTCCCGTTTTTCCTCCCCACCCAAAACAGAGCTGAGTTGGCGGCCGAAAATGAGTAAGTGTGAAGTGAGACTGCACACTGGTCTTTGTTGAGGGTTTGTTTTTGCCAAGCAGCTTGGTGGAGAAGATTGCATTGCTTGGTTATTTTTAAACCTGGATTTCTGGAATTTTATTTGGAAAAAAACAAAACAGAAACTCAAGTCTTGAGAGGCTAGTGGCTCCAGGCATCCTCTCTAGGAGGCTTGATATTGCCTAGAGCAGCCAGGAGCCCAGGGGAGTTTTGGGCCGGCAGAGGACGGAGGAGCAGAGGGTTTCCATTCAGTTCTGGAAAGCAGCCCTGCTCCCCATACCCAGGGGAGAGAACGCCACACCTATATGAGGCCTCACTTCTGGCACTTATACTTGCTGTGTGCCAGGCTGGGTGGCGATCAAGACAGTTTCGGTCCCTGGTTATGTGCGGCTCATGGCTTAGATGAAGACAATTTTCTTTTTTTATTTTTTAGAGGTGGGGTCTCACTATCCTGCCCAGACTGGTCTCAAACTCCTGGCCTCAAGCCATCCATCCTCCTACCTTGGCCTCCTAAAGTGCTGGGATTACAGGCATGAGCCAGTAGTTCACCTGGCCTAGATGAAGAAATTGATAGTTGCAATATATCTACAATACCAGCTTCACAGGGGAAGACACAAAGGTTGAGGTTGGGGCTGCTAACCCAGCCTAGAAGGATCCAGAATGAAACCCGAAGAATGTGTGGGGTCAGCAAAGCACAGCCAGAGAGGACTGTGGGTAGGAGAGGGGTGGGGCGGGGGTGGCGGCAAGAAAGGAGGGACTTGATGGCAAAGAGACTTGGCTTCTAGCTCCTGCTCCATCTCCGGCAAGCTGTTCCATTTAAGCAAATGTGCTTGCCTCCTCTGCACTTCATTCTGTTCATCTATAAGACAAGGGATGTTATTAATCCATTACTTACAAAAGCTAACATTTACTGAGTCCATACTTGGTGCCAGGCCCTATTCTAAGCACCTTATATATATTAAGTTCAGAGGTAATTTTCTTTTTTTTTTTTTTTTTTTTTGAGACGGAGTCTCGCTCTGTCGCCCAGGCTGGAGTGCAGTGGCACGATCTCGGCTCACTGCAAGCTCCGCCTCCCAGGTTCACGCCATTCTCCTGCCTCAGCCTCTCCGAGTAGCTGAGACTACAGGCGCCCGCCACCACGCCCAGCTAATTTTTTGTATTTTTAGTAGAGACGGGGTTTCACCGTGGTCTCGATCTCCTGACCTCGTGATCCGCCCGCCTCGGCCTCCCAAAGTGCTGGGATTACAAGCGTGAGCCACCGCGCCCGGCCAGAGGTAATTTTCAAAAACAATAAAATTATGACTCATATGGATATTAAATGAACCTATATCAAAGATTTTATGGAACACATTAAGTAATGAGGGAATTGGTAAGACGTTACGACTAGTTCAAAATACCTCAGTTAGAGTCACTTAAGGAACAGGGAAGTGAACTTACAGATAGGTACAAAACTGGCAAAGTTGGTTGATATCCACAAGGCAATAATTAATTGCATTCTACGGGACACAAGTTGCATTCTATGGACAAGAACCAGGCCGGGCACGGTGACTCACGCCTGTAATCCCAGCACTGTGGGAGGCCAAGGCAGCAGATCACTTGAGGTCAGGAGTTTGAGACTAGCCTGGCCAACATGATGAAACACTGTCTCTACTAAAAATACAAAAATTAGCCCGGTGCGATGGCGCACGCCTGTAATCCCAGCTACTCAGGAGGTTGAGGCAGCAGAATCGCTTGAACCCGGGAGGTGGAGGTTGCGGTGAGCTGAGATCGCACCATTACACTCCAGCCTGGGCAACAAGAGTGAACCTCCATCGCCAAAAAAAAAAAAAAAAAAAGAACAATTTGTTTTACTGACAGCTTTCAACAAGATACAGAGCTATAAAGTAGCTCAAAGACAACAAAGGGCCAAAAATAATCCTATGGGTTGAGCTAGTCAGGACACCCACTGAATGTCAAGGTTTTTCTAATTTGTCCCTATGATCTCCCCAACCCCTTCGGATCATTATAATCTTAAAGAAAAATGACTCTTGATTTAAAAATTGGCTGTTCTCATTAGATGTGGCCTGATTGTTTATGTAGGTACAGCAAGAGAGTTAATTTGTCAGCCAGACATGGTGGCTCATGCCCGTAATCTCAGCACTTTTGGGAGGCCGAGGTGGACGGATCACTTGAGCCCAGGAGTTCCAGACTAGCTTGGGCAACATAGTGAAACCCCTTCTCTACAAAAAATACAAAAAATTAGCTGGGCATGGTGGCACACACCTGTAGTCTCAGCTACTAGGGAGGCTGAGGTGGGAGGATTACCTGAGCCCAGGAAGTTGAGGCTGCAGTGAGCCATGATTGCGCCACTGCACTCCAGCCTGGGCAACAGAATGAGACCTTGTCTCAAAGAAAAAAAAAAAGTGTTAATTTGTCATATAGACCTCCTAAATGTGCTTCGCAAAATTTAGAGCCATATAGTTTCAAACAATTACAAAATTAGATTTTGTCTAGAAGTTTTCATAAAGAATCTCCAATTGGAATCTTTATTCTTTTCCCAGCTGGAATCTTAAAAGGCTCTATTATTTGTTATTTCAAAGTTAAGAAACCCAGCTCAAGACCCTTCCCACCAAATTTCTTTCACCTGTCAAACCTGTATATCTGAGTGAATTCTTCTCTTTTTTTGTTCTCTGAATATCATAAAGTTCCTGGCCTTCCAGGAAGTGACTGTCTTTAATATCTGATAATCAGGTACCAAGTCAGTTTTTTGTTTGTTTGTTTCTTTTTTTTTTTTTTAAGACAAAGTCTCGTTCTATCATCCAGGCTGGAGTTCAGTGGTGTGACCTCGGCTCATTGCAAACTCCGCCTCCCAGGTTTAGGCTGTTCTCCTGCCTCAGCCTGCCCAGTAGCTGGGACTACAGATGCCTGCCACCACACCTGGCTAATTTTTATATTTTTAGTAGAAATGAGGTTTCACCATGTTGGCCATACTGTTCTCAAACTCCTCACCTCAGGTGATCTGCCTGCCTTGGCCTCCCAAAGTGGTGGGATTACAGGTGTGAGCCACCGCACCTGACCTCAAGCCAGTTTTCATGGTGACCTTTGTAGGCATGTGTTCTGTAAGTATTAATACAAATTTTATCCCTTAAAATGCCCTGTCACACCTGATTGAGTGAGCACCATTCTCAGATATGATGCTCTAAGTGAGGTCTTAGCTACAATAAATCCATTTGTCCTGGTAAGAAGGAGTACATAGTCTTGCTGAACATATGCAAATAGCTATTACCATGAAAAGTAAAAAGACTTTTTTTTTTTTGAGGTGGAGTTTCGCTCTTGTTGCCCAGGCTAGAGTGCAATTGCGCGATCTCGGCTCACCGAAACTTCCACCTCCCGGGTTCAAGAGAGTCTCCTGCCTCAGCCTCCCGAGTAGCTAGAATTACAGGTGCCCACCACCAAGCCCGGCTAATTTTGTATTTTTAGTAGAGGCGAGGTTTCTCCATGTTGGTCAGGCTGGTCTCAAACTCCTGACCTCAGATGATCTGCCCGCCTCGGCTTCCCAAAGTACTGGGATTACAGGCATGAACCACCGCGCCTGGCCAAAAAGTAAAAAGACTTTATAAGACTTCTGAATTCTAGAAGGCCAGGGAGAATCAGATATCATTTTTAAATGGTTTCTTTCCATTTATAAAAGCAGAGACGACGAAAATTGTTATGGTTACAGATGGATTAAGAAGAGAGAGAAAGGACATTTCTTCTTTAACAAATAAGGAAAATAGAATGTTGAAACAACACCAGCAGTTTTCTAAACATATTTGTTTAGAAAAATACAATAAAATTTCCCTCATCAGTTCACTCAGTCCTATGTAATTAATTCTTATTCTGCTGTCTTCTGAGTTAAACATGAAACTATTTGCTTCTAACCCTCAACAGCCCTGGAAATGCTGACTCATTCCACTGGTAATAGTCTAAGAATTTTCTAAGTAATGTCAGATCAGCTTAGTTTGAAGTACCTGGTACAGTCCTTTCCCATAAAGCTCTGAGACTGTCCTTGGTTAGAAACACCAAATCCAGCCTGTAGCTTATAGCGGTAAACCTCTGAGGCATTGTAGATGACAGAGAGTTAATATGGCTTTGGTTAATTTATTACAGATCATCTTAAAATGTAAAAGGTCTGGCTGGGCTTGGTGGCTCACACCTGTAATCCCAGCACTTTGGGAGGCCGAGGGTGGCGGATCACCTGAGGTCAGGAGTTCGAGACCAGCCTGGCCAACATGGTGAAACGCTGTCTCTATTAAAAATACAAAAAATTAGCTGGGCATGGTGGCGTGTGCCTGTAATACAGTTACTCAGGAGCCTGAGGCAGGAGAATCGCTTAAACCCAGGAGGCGGAGGTTGTAGTGAGCCGAGATCGTGCCACTGCACTCCAGCCTGGGCAACAGAGCAAGAGTCCATCTCATAAAATAAAATAAAACAATAAAAATCTGATGAAGGTTTATAACAGGAACCAGGAAACAAGGAAATGTGGTTGTTTCTGTGGCATGCAAAACAGAGATGATAAAACCATATCCAAAATTTTGACAAAAATACCTCCAAAGATAATTGATTACATCTATCTGCACAGAAATCAGTAAATATTACATCTGATTCATAGAAATATATGAACATAATTTGTACAGAGGAAAGAAAATCTTGAGATTGAACATATGATAATACAGAAATTTTTTTTTTTTTGAGACAGGTTCTGACTCTGTTGCCCAGGCTGGAGTGCAGTGCCATGATCATGGCTCACCACCACCTCAACTTCTTGAGCTCAAGTGATCCTGCTGCCTCAGTCTCCCAAGTAGCTTGGACTACAGGCATGCACCACTATGCCTAGCTAATTTTGTTTTTATTTTTTATAGAGATGGGATCCCACTACATTGCCCAAGCTGGTCTTGAACTCCTGGGCTCAAGCAATCCTCCCACCTCAACCTCCCAAAATGTTGGGATTACAGACATGAGCCACTGCTCCTGGACATAATTTTTGCTTTTATGAGCCCAGGAGTTTGGTACCAAGAATATCAACTAAAGAGATTCAGGCCAGGAGTGGTGGCTTCACGCCTGTAATCCTAGCACTTTGGGAGGCTGAGACAGATGGATTACCTGAGCTCAGGAGTTCGAGACCAGCCTGGCTGACATGGTGAAACTCTGTCTCTACTAAAATAGCAAAAATCAGCTGGGCGTGGTGGCATGCACCTGTAATCCCAGCTACTCAGGAGGCTGAGGCAGGAGAATTGCTGAAACCCAGGAGGTGGAGGTTGCAGTTAGCCGAGATTGTGCCACTGCACTCCAGCCTGGGCAACAAAGCAAAACTCTGTTTAGAAAAAAAAAAAAGATGAAAGATTCAGTAACAGTAGAGTACAACCTAGACACCTTACAAATGTTTACAGCTCTCTATTCCATGACGAGTCTGATGTGCATCCTAACCAAGACGCACTGGCTTTGACCATGATAGATTCAAATTAAAGAAGGAAGGCTGTGGCAAGTAAACATTTTAAATAATAACTGAACTTGGCCAGGTGTGGTAGCTCACACCTATAATCCCAGTTCTTTGGGAGGCCAAGATGGGCAGATCTCTTGAGCCCAGGAGTTCAAGACTAGCCTGGGTAACATGTAGAAATCCTGTCTCTAGAAAAATACAAAAATTGCCAGGCATGGTGGTGCTTGCTTGTGGTCCCAGCTACTAAGGAAGGCTGAGGTGGGAAGATCATCTGAGCCGGGGGAGGTTGAGCCTGCGGTGAGCCATGATTGCATCACTGCACTCCAGCCTGGGTGACAGATACCCTGTCTCAACAAAATAAAAAAAAGAAAGGGAAGGGAAGGGAAGGGGAAGGGGAAGGGGAAGGGGAAGGGAAGGGGAAGTGAAGGGGAAGAGAAGGGGAAGCGGAAGGGAAAGGAAAGGGGAAGGGGAATTGAAGGGGAAGGGGAAAGGGAAGGGGAAGGGGAAGGGGAAGGGAAGGGAAGGGAGAAAGAAAACTGAACTCATAGCTGATAACACTATACTGTTGTTGCCAATATCATCAGGCAAAGCATGACCAGGACTTTGATAAAAGTCGGAAAACTCGACAGATCTGTTTCATGAGTTCTAGTTCATAAGAGAACTAGCTCATGCGAGCGTTCTCCTTGAGGATAAAAACATACAAGCAATGGCCAGGAGCAGGAGTTCACACCTGTAATCTCAGCACTTTGGGAGGCTGAGGCAGTGGATTGCTTGAGTCCAGGAGTTTGAGACCAGCCTAAGCAACATGGTGAAAACCCCGTCTCTACTTAAAAAATAAAGAAATTAGCTGGGCATGGTGGTGTGCACCTATAGTTCCAGCTACTTGGGAGGCTGAGGTGGAAGAATCACCTGAACCTGGGAGGTTGAGGCTGCTGTGAGCCGAGATTGCGCCACTGCACTCCAGCCAGGACCACCCCAAAACCCCCCACAAAACAAAACAAAAATATAAGGGACAAGGCCATTGTCTCAGGAGCTTCCCATAAAGCATGCAATTTTAAAATATTTATGTGAATAATATTTTAATTACACAAATTTAACCTGAGCATCTCTTCTGAATTGACAACTCTTCCTGTCCAACTTTTTAATTAAACCTAATTATTTCTTGCATTTTTCATCTAAAGTGAAAGAACAAATCTTTGTGATTTTCCAGGGATACTCAGGAAATCTCAAAGATCATTTTAGGTGAAGAACATATTTTTAAAGTTTTATTTTATTTTTTTCTATTTAAGGATTCAATGTAGGAAGGCAAAAATCAAAACAGTTGTCGAGGAGATTTGGACATTTGATTAAGATAGGATCTTGGGTGCCTATAATTGTGACAAGAAGCACTTAAAAATAAGCATAGAAGGTAACAAAAATGGTAAAGAACATTTGCTTCTTCATAAGTGAGAATTCCTGAAGTAAATTGATTATTTAGGGGGAAAAAAGAATTTATTAAGACCTGGAGTCTTTGTTCTCTGTGTAATTATATAGTAAAGAATAACCTTTTATATTGCAGTAAATCAAGCCCATCAAGATTGAGCAAACTTTGCTACAATTTCAATGTATTTCATAGCTCCTTTTCAGACTCAGATATGGACAAACCAAGACAAGTGAAATACACTTTTGAGTTTTGTCTTTTTAATGCTCTTTTATATTCTGGGCCAAATTAATGCTTTACTTGAGTACAATGTTTCTCTTTCAGTGGGTCAAAACAATTTTCATATTAATAGTAAAATGTTATTCATATTAGCATACAATGTGTTCATAATTCTTAGCTTTAAATCAGTCACTCATTAAGTATTTTAGGCCAATCACGGTGGCTCACACTTGTAATCCTAGCACTTCGGGAGGCTGAGGATCACTTGTGGCCAGGAGTTTAAGACCAGCCTGGGCAACATAAATAAAAAGTTTTTAAAAAAATTAGCCAGGCATGGGTTGGGTGCAGTGGCTCACGCCTGTAATCCCAGCACTTTGGGAGGCCGAGGCGGGTGGATCACGAGGTCAGGAGATGGAGACCACCCTGGCTAACTCGGTGAAGCCCCGTCTCTACTAAAAACACAAAAAATTAGCTGGGGGTGGTGGCGGGCACCTGTAGTCCCAGCTACTCAGGAGGTTGAGGCAGGAGAATGGCATGAACCCGGGAGGCAGAGCTTGCAGTGAGCTGAGATCGTGCCATTGCACTCCAGCCTGGGCAACAGAGTGAGACCCTGTCTCAAAAAAAAAAAAAAAAATAGCCGAGCATGGTGGCAAGCACCTGTAGTACTAGCTACTTGGGAAGCTGAGGTGGGAGGATCACTTGAGCCCAGGAGTTCGAGGTTACAGTGAGCTGTGGTCATGCCACTACACTCCAACCTGGGTGATAGTGCAAGACCCTGTCTTGAAAAAAATATATATTTTTAATTAAATATTGATAGCTATAATTCACATAAAAACTGTTGTGGATCTTCATGAAGTCCCAAGAGTGGAAAAGATTCAAGAGACCAAAACAAACAAAAAAAACACCTGAGAACCTCTGCTTACATAAAGTTGGATCTCTTGGTCACTGTTGCTTCTAGTATAATCTCAACCACTCATATTAATTTTTATTTGATACCAAAGTTTTACTTTTTACCAAAGTAATGGACTTCTATTTTGCAGGTCAAGCTAGGGAGTGGAGAGAGAGTAAGTACTTAAGGCCGGTCTGCTTTATCTAGCATGGGAGCTGACTAACAAAGATAACAGTACAACTTTCTACAGCCACACATCCTTTTTTACACCTTTAAAAAGTGTCCATTAACATAACCCCAAATATTTTAAATAGTACATATATTATTTTATAAATATTTTATATAGCTACAAGCAGAAGTATATAAACTTTAAATTATATTTAGTAAGCATTGTTTCTATCTTTAGTTAGCAATCATTTAGGTATCAATGATTATTCATTAAATAACTCAATTTAGTATGAGTTCAGGTTTTGTGGAGACAGAGTTTTGTTCTGTCTCCCAGGCTGGAGTGCAGTGGTGCAATCATGGCTCACTCCAGCCTCAAACTCCTGACTCAAGCAATCCTCCCACCTCAGCGTCTAGAGTAGCTAGGAATACTGCAGGCACGTGCCATAGTGCCTAGCTAATTAAAAAAATTTTTTTTTTGTAAGGACAAGGTCATACTTTGTGGGCCAGGCTGGTTTCAAACTCCTGAGCTCAAGTGATCCTCCCGCCTCTGCCTCTCAAAGTGCTGGGATTCCAGGTGTGAGCCGCTGTGTATGCCCTTAGTCCAAGGATTTTTTGTTTTGTTTTGTTTGTTTTTGGAAACGGAGTTTCGCACCTGTTGCCCAGGCTGGAGTGCAATAGTGCAATCCTGGCTCGCTGCAACCTCCGCCTCCTGGGTTCAAGCAATTCTCCTGCCTTAGCCTCCTGAGTAGCTGGGATTACAGGCACCCGCCACCACGCCCAGCCAGTTTTTTGTATTTTTTAGTAGAGATGGGGTTTCGCCATGTTGGCCAGGCTGGTCTTGAACTCCTGATCTCAGGTGATCCGCCCACCTCAGCCTACCAAAGTGCTGCGATTATAGGTGTGAGCCACTGTGCTGGCCTGATCTTTTCCCTTCTTGAGCCAGTTATTTTGACTTTGAGCAGGAAGTGCTTTTGTGTCTTATTTCAGGGTTTGATGTCTGACCTAAAGACACACTCTCACTAGCAGAAGAGGAGTTAGAGGGAACAAATGAATGAACAGTGAGTTGAGAGGAAAGAGTGGATGAATAAGTAAAGATCCCTTGGTGGCAAGTAACAGAAATGAAACTCAAACCATCTTAGGCAATATGTCTCTGAAAAGCCCATTGGCTTCAGGTATGGCTGGATCCAGGGACTCAAAAAATCTACAGAGAAAAATAAAGCAGGGCCAGGCACTATGGCTCACACCTGTAATCCCAGAACTTTGGGAGGCCAAGTTGGGAGGAACACCTGAGCCCAGGAGTTTGAGACCAGTCTGGGCAACATGGTGAGACCCCATCTCTACGAAAAGATCCAAAAATTAGGCCAGGCACAGTGGTTCACACCTGTAATCCCAGCACTTTGGGAGGCTGAGGTGGGCAGATTATGAGGTCAAGAGATCGAGACCATCCTGGCCAACATGGTGAAACCCCGTCTCTACTAAAAATACAAAAATTAGCTGGGCATGGTGGCACGAGCCTGTATTCCCAGCTACTTGGGAGGCTGAGGCAGGAAAATCACTTGAACCTGGGAGGCGGAGGTTGCAGTGAGCCAAGATCACACCACTGTACTCCAGCCTGGTGACAGAGGGAGACTTGGTCTCAACAACAGCAAAAAGATACAAAAATTAGCCAGGCATGGTGGTGCATGCCTGTCATCGCCTGGTACTCGGGAGGCTGAGGTGGGAGGATTGCTTGATCCTGGAGGTCGAGGCTGCAGTGAGATGTGATGGCACCACTGCACTCCAGTCTGGGCAACAGAGCGAGACCCTGCCTCAAAAAAAAAAAAAATTAAGCAGGATAATGGGGACAAAAAAAAAAAGACAGAAAATCTTCACTGCTGTGAAACTAATACCTCTTTTGAAGCTGCTCTTGAAGCGTTTTTGGAGCTTGAAAGGTCAATACCTTCAGCTTTTAGCTTTACACTCTAGAGATTCTTTGGGTGTGAAGTGAAGGAATTCATGAACAACTTTCTAAGGGAAAAGATGTTCAATTACAAGCTGTAGGGGTTTCAGGGTCCTGATCTTCCCTGGGGTTCGAGTGAAGTCACACCTCTTCCTGGTCAGGATTCTTTCACTTAGCAGTTAACCATTGAGTGCCTTCTCTGCTTCACACGTCACCATGCCTGGCTAATTTTTGTATTTCTAGTGAAGTTTTAGTAAAGATAGGTTTTCGCTGTGTTGCCCAAGCTGGTCTCGAACTCCTGACCTCAGGTGATCCGCCCACCTTGTCCTCCCAAAGTGTTGGGATTACAGGCATGAGCCACTGCGCCTGGCCAGAACTTTTTTCTTTATTTTTCTGAAACAGGGTCTTACTCTATTGCCTAGGCTGGAGTGCAGTGGCATGGTCTTGGCTCACTATATCCTGGACCTCCTGGGCTCAAGCTATCCTCCCACCTCAGTCTCCAGAGTAGCTGGGACCACACGCACATACTCCCATATGCCCAGCTAATTTTTCAATTTTTTTTTTTTTTTTTTGGTAGAGATGGAGTCTAGAGATAGGGTTTCACTATGTGGCCCAGGCTGGCCTTGAGCTCCTGGCCTCAAATGATCCTCCTGCCTCAGTCTCTCAAAGTGCTGGGATTACAGGCGTGAATGACTGCACCTGGCCGTATACAAAGAACTCTTGAAATGGAATAAGAAAATAAGCAACCAAATCAAAAACTGGGCAAAAAATCTGAAGAGACACCTCACCAAAGAAGATATACAGATGGATGGCTGGGTATGGTGGCTGTCAGCACTTTGGGAGGCCGAGGCATGTAGATCACTTGAGCCCAGGAGTTTCAGACCAGCCTGGGCAACATGGTGAACCTCATCTCTACAAAATACAAAAAATTAGTCCGGCATGATGGTGCATGCCAGTAGTCCCAGCTACTCAGGAGGCTGAGGTGGGAGGATCACTTGCTGAGCCCAGGAAGTTGACGTTGCAGTGAGCTGTGATCATGCCACTGTACTCTGGCCTAGGCAACAGAGCAAGACTCTGTCTCAAAAAAAAAAAAAAAAAAAGAAGAGCCCAGGTGCAGTGGCTCACATCTGTAATCCCACCACTGTGGGAGGCCACGGCAGGAGGATCGCTTGAGCTCAGCAGTTCGAGACCAGCTTGGGCAACACAGCGAAAACCTATCTTTACTAAAACTTCACTAGAAATACAAAAATTAGCCAGGCATGGTGACGTGTGCCTATAGTCCCAGCTACTCAGGAGGCTGAGGCTGGAGAATTGCTTCAGTCCAGGAGGTGGAGGGTGCAGTGAGCTGAGATCCCACAACTGCACTCCAGCCTAGGTGATGGGAGTGAAACCTTGTCTCAAATAAAAAAATTAAAAAAAAAGAGAGAAGAAGAAAGACAATAGCAAATAAGCAAATGAAAAGGTGTTCATCATTGTATGTCATCAGGGAATTGCAAATCAAAACAACAATGAGATATCACTACATACCTGTGAAAACAGCTAAAATCCAAAGCACTGATAATTCAAGTGAGGACATAGAGCAACAAAAACTTTTTTTTTTTTTTGAGATGGAGTCTCACTCTGTCACCCAGGCTGGAATGCAGTGGCACCATCTGGGCTCACTGCAATCTCTGCCTACTGGGTTCAAGCGATTCTCCTGCCTCAGCCTCCTGAGTAGCTTGGATTACAGGCGTGCACCACCATGCCTAGCTAATTTTTGTATTTTTAGTAGAGATAGGGTTTCACCATGTTGGTCAGGCTGGTCTCGAACTCCTGACCTCATGGTCCACCCGCCTCGGCCTCCCAAAGTGCTGGGATTACAGGCGTGAGCCACTGCACCTGACCTCAAAAATTTTCATTCATTGCTGTTGGGAATACAAATGGTACAGACAATTTGGAGGACAATTTGGCAGTTTCTTACAAAGCTAAACATAGTCTTACCATATGATACAGCAATCACACTGCTAGGTATTTACTCAAATGTGGTGAAAACATGTCCACACAAAAACCTGCACAAGAATAGCAGCTTTATTCATAATTGCCAAAACTCGGAAGCAACCAAGATGTCCTTCGGCAGGTAAAGAGATGAACAAACTGGTACATCCATACAATGGAATATTAATTCAGTGATAAAAATAAATGAGCTATTGGCTGGGCGCAGTGGCTCCTGTCTGTAATCCCAGAGCTTTGGGAGGCCGAGGTGTGCGGATCACCTGAAGTCAGGAGTTCGAGACCAGCCTGGGTAACATGGCAAAACACCATCTCTACAAAAAACACAAAAACTAGCCAGATATGGTGGTGTGCACCTATAGTCCCAGCTACTTGGGAGGTCGAGGTGGGAGAATGGCTTGAGCCCAGGTGGCGGAAGTTGCAGTGAGCTGAGATCTCACCACTACACTCCCATCTGGGTGACAGAGCAAGACCTTGTCCCGCCGGGTGTGGTGGCTCAGGCCTGTAATTCCAGCACTTTGGGAGGCCAAGGGGGGGCGGATCACCTGAGGTCGGAAGTTCAAGACCAGCCTGACCAACATGAAGAAACCCTATCTCTACTGAAAATACAAAATTAGCCGGGCGGGCGTGGTGGTACACACCTGTAATCCCAGCTACTCGGGAGACTGAGGCAGGAGAATAGCTTGAACCCGGGAGGCAGAGGTTGCGGTGAGCAGAGATCATGCCACTGCACTCCAGCCTGGGCAACAAGAGTGAGACTCCGTCTCAAAAAAAAAAAGTATATGTATACATATATATGTATTACCTATATTTTTTACATATATATATTTTACATATATATATTTTATACATATATATGTAAAAAATATATATGTATAAAATATACATATCTATGTAAAATATACGTATATGTTTTACATATATATGTAAAATATGTTTTTTACATATATATGTAAAACATACGTATATTTTACATAGATATATATATCTTACATATCTATGTAAAATATATATTTTACATAGATATGTATATCTTACATATCTATGTAAAATATATATTTTACATATATATGAGATATATATTACATATTTTACATATCTATGTAAAATCCCTTTTATATTTTATATATATATATATATATATAATCCCTGCTGGGATTATAGGCATGAGCCACTGCGCCTGGCCAGCTTGTCTTTATCAGCCCTGAGCTGATGAGGCTATCAAATGTCAACCTCAACACTCTTCCCAGGCTCTCTTTTCCACCTCAGGCAGAGTTTGTCTTCAGATGCAAAGGCCTATAAGTCTTCTTTCCAGTTAGTGCTGAGACTTCGCCAGCCACAGAAGGGATTCTGACATCGCATCCAAATAAGGTGAAAGGATTAGCTGTTGTTAAAACAGTGTGAGAGCTGTGAGTAAGGAAATATTCTCTCTGAGATGGGCCCTGCTGAAATATACAACATGAGCCTTCCAAATATGAGCTACTGACTGGAAAGAAGCCTGCTTGTTATGGAGCCTGAATCTTCCTCCCCAGCCAGGGATCTAGTGATGCCAATCCCGCTGAGGTCTGGTGTTCAACGGAGGTCAGGATGCAGCCCACCTGAGACCTTAAGGGGTGGGGGGTCCTTCATTAGTTAGCAGGCATAGTTTAGTAACAGTAACATCACAAATAATGTGTGGGATTCAGGGTTTCTGAATAGTGCTAACATAATATGGAGAATGAACAGTCCAAAGTCTCCATGAGGAAGGATTGATAGAAAAGAATTCGTTCAACAATCTTTTATCAAGAATAGTCATGTAAGATCCTTTTGTAGTTCATGAGCATGATGATTGGGTATTTATGCACACGTGTGAGATCTGCCACTCTCTGAACCTTGTTACAACGTCTAACCTGAAAAAAAAATAGTCATATATGGGCCAGGCATAGTGGGTCACACCTGTAATCCCAGCACTTTGGGAGGCCAAGGTGGGCAGATTGCTTGAGTTCAGGAGTTCAAGACCAGTCTGGGCAACATAAGGAGACCCTGTCTCTACAAAAAAATACAAAAAGTTAGTCATGGGTGGTGGTGCACACCTGTAGTCCCAGCTACTCAGGTGGCTGAGGCAAGAGTATCGCTTGAACCCGGGAGGTTGAGGCTGCAGTAAGCTGTGATCATGCCACTGCACTCCAACCTGGGTGGCAGAGTGAGACCCTGTCTCAAAAAAAACATAGTCATACAAAATATACAACTTGTCTATTGCTGTGTAACAAATTATCCCTAAGCACAGCAGCTTAAAACAATATTTATTTATCTCACAGTTTCTGTGGGTGAGGAAATTGGGAGTGGTTCTGCTGAGTGGTTCTTATGCCTGGTTGCATGAGAGTTTGCTGTCAAATCATCAGCTGGGGCTGCCATCATCTGAAGGCTTGACTGGGGCTGGAGGACCTGCCTCCGTGATGGCTCACTCACACAGCTATTGGCAGGAGGTCTCAGTTCCTCGTGACATGACCCCTCGCTAGAGCTGCTTGAGAGTGCTCATGACATGGCAGCAGCCCTCTGCAGGAGCAGGCAATTGGAGAGAGAGAGAAAGAGACCAAGACAGAAGCCTGAAGGTGTTTTGTGACCTTGGTATTGGAAGTTGTACACTGTCACTTCCACTTTATTCTGTTTGTTACAAATGAGTTACTAAATTCAGTTCACAGTCAAGAGGAAGGGAAATAGGGTCCACCTTTTGAAAGAAGTGTCAAATTGTGGACATATCTTAAACCACCTCATTGAATCAAAAAGAAACAAGAAACCTGAAAGTCTTGAGGCTGCTAAAACTCCTGCTGCCATTAGGACAATGGGAATTTAGTATGAAGAAAAGAGTTCTAGATTGACAGTGATAGCAAGATTCATTCACTAATTCATCCATCCATTCCTTCATCCACTCATTCAACAGCTATTAATTGACCATTACTGTGTGCAGTTGGAAAACTCTATTATATGCTACTGGGCTCAAGAACAAACACCATTATAATTAAAATAACCATTGCTGGCTGGGCACAGTTGTTCATGTCTATAATGCCAGCACTTTGGGAGGCCAAGGCGGAAGGATCGCTTGAGCTCAGGAGTTTGCGACCAGCCTGGGCAACATGGTGAAACCCTGTCTCTACAAAAAATAAAAAAATTACCCAGATGTGGTGGTGTGTGCCTGTAGTCCCAGCTACTAGGGAGATTGAGGTGGGAGTACCATGAGCCTCAGAGGTAGAGGCTGCAGTGAGCCAAGATTGCATCACTGCACTCCAGCCTGGGTGACAAAGTGAGATCCTGTCTCAATAATAATAATAATAACAACAACAATTGCTGGCCTTTATCTAGCACTTACTGTGTGCCCAGTACTACAAAGATCTTTGGATTTAATTATCTCATTTAATTATCCCAATAACCCTTTTAGGTGGGGGCTGTTATTATTCGCCATTTACAAGTGAGAAACCTTAGAAAGGGAAGATCATGTACTTTCAAGGGGTAGAACCCGTGATGTGAATCTTAGTCTGTTTGGGCTGCTATAACAAAAAAACACCATCAACTGCATGGCTTATAATCAACAACCGCTTACTTCTCACAGTTCTGGTGGCTGGAAAGTCCAAGATCATGACACCAGCAAATTCAGTATCTGATAAGGGCCCACTTTCTGGTTCACAGATAGCATCTCCTCACTGTGTCCTCATGTAGTAGAAGGGGTGAGGGGTCTCTCTAGAGCCTCTTTTACAAAGGTACTAATCTTATTCATGAGGGCTCACCCTTGTGACCTGTCACCTCCAAAAGGCCCCACCTCCTAATACCATCGCTTTGGGGGTTAGGATTTCAATGTATGAATTTGGGAGGGGTGCAGATCACAGACATCCAGGCCATAGCAGAACCAAAGGACTCTGACCTGAAAGTCTGTATGCTTACACCATAGAGTGTTCTCGTAATAACAGTGACAGTTATTATTACTGTTTTAATGATGGATTCCTGTTACCTAGCCAACAACTCTGAGGCTCAGAGAGCATGAGTGAATTGTCCAAGGTTGTTTTTGGCAGAGCCAAGCTGCAAAGCCAGGTCCCAAGAGTGCCGAGTCTGTGCTCTTTCTTCTACACTTGCTTAAAATGGAATCCTTTTTGTCCTGCTTCCTGCAGAAACAGAGCTAAGATGGAAAAGAGCCCAGGAGACTGGGGAGGAGTGTGGGAAGGGGGGAAATTATTGCTGGTGCCTGGAAGTTTTCACAAGCGTGGCTTTCCCCTGGTTGGTTGAAGACTAGATCAGAATCTCTCCAGAGGCTGCTGTGAAGATGCTGTGGAATTCCTGGTGTGTCTGATGAGGTGTTGCTGCACCGAGGCTGTCAGACAGCTGGCTCTCTGAGAAAAGGTCCAGACCCTGTTGCTGCCCCAAGGAATGAGGTCAGATGTAGCTAAATGTTATGGAGCCTTTGCTGAGCGTCAGGCATGGTGTTAAGGTGTGCACATTTACTCAGCGTCTTCATGGCCATACACAAGTCAATACCCTTTATTATTCCTATCTTACAAAGAGGGAAACTGAGACACAAAAAGGACGACTTGGGCCAGGCACAGTGGCTCACGCCTGTAATCCCAGCACTTTGGAAGGCCGAGGCGGGTGGATCACTTGAGATCAGGTGTTCGAGACCAGCCTGGCCAACATGGTGAAACCCCATCTCTACCCAAAATACAAATATTAGCAGGGCATGGTGGCGCATGCCTGTAATCCCAGCTACTCGGGAGGCTGAGGCAGAAGAATCGCTTGCACCTGGGAGGCAGAGTTTGCAGTGAGTCGAGATCGCGTCACTGCACTCCAGCCTGGTCTCTGTCTCAAAAAAAACAAAAACAAAAAAAAACAGAGAGAGAGAAAATACAAACAGGATGACTTGTCTGGGTGCACATAGATATGTGGTCTCCAGGCTGGTTAGCTGGGGTGCGCAGAGCTGGTAAACTGTAACAGTTTAAGCCCGGGGCCTGCAGTGCCTGATTTCATGGACCCTAGGCAATCTTGCCTCTGTGAGCCCCTTCCCTCCATAAAAAAATTTAACTTTATATTTCATGACTATGTCGGAATGAAGTTAAATCTAATCCAGACTAAAGTCACTATTTTAAAAATGTATTTTTTAATTTTTTAATTTTAAAAAATGTAATAATAGAGATGAGATTTCACTATGTTGCCCAGGCTGGTCTCAACCTCCTGGACTCAAGTGATCCTTCTGCTTTGGTTTCCCAAAGTCCTGGGATTACAGGTGTGAGCCACTGTGCCTGGCTGAATTCACTATTATATGCTCATTATTATTATATTTATGTTTTTCTTCCAAGTTTAAAACAAATTAAAATAAAACAATGTTATTAGAATAAAATAAAGCCTCGTGGGCCCTGTGCTTGCGGTGTCTGATGGGAAGTTGACCTTGTCGGGTGAGTCCTGATTCTCCCACGTGCTGACTGTGTGACCTTGGCCAACTTCACCTCTCTGTGCCTCACTTTATGTAATGTGGGAATAAATGATAGACTATATGGTATGGGGCGATTATGAGGATGAAATGAATATATGTAAAATGGTCAATACAGTGCCTGCCATAAATGAAAATGCTCAATCAATTAATAAATGTTAGTTGAATGTTTTTGTTTTTTAGTGACTTGTACTGGTCCCACAGCTAGCAAGTGGTAGAGCTAAGAGTGTACCCTAGGTTTGACTGACTGTCAAATCTCTGATCTAACCTCCTCAATGCAGTGAGAGAATAAGTGGCAGAACGGAGCTGAGAATTGCGCTACAGTGAATCTATTCCCCAACTAAAACACAGTCAACACATTGTAAATTTTCCAGCAGGGTCTTCATATATATATATATATATATATATATATGCATACACATATGCACATACACATACACATCTCTCCCTATGAAGTAGACATTATTTATTTAAATTTTATGTAACATATATTTTACCACTATATATATGACCACTATTTTATTTTTATATATATATATACATATATATCCACTATATATATATTTTTTCATATTTTTTTATTTTTTTTGTGTGTGACAGAGTCTTGCACTGTCTCCCAGGCTGGAGTCCAGTGGTGCAATCTCAGCTCACTGCAACTTCCGCCTCCTAGGTTCACGCAATTCTCCTGCCTCAGCCTCCCAAAGTACTGGGATTACAGGTGCACACCACCAAACCTGGTTAATTTTTTTTTTTTTTTTTTTTTTTTTTTTAGTAGAGACAGGGTTTCACTATGTTGGCCAGACTGGTCTCAAACTCCTGATCTCAGGTGATCCACCCACCTCAGCCTCCCAAAGTACTGGGATTACAGGTGTGAGCCATGCGCCCTGCCCACTATATATATTTTACCACTATATATATACACCACATACACACACATGTATCTCCCCATGAAGTAGACATTATTTATTTAAATTTTGTTATTTTTATTTTATGACTACATATATAGCCACTTTTCAATATATATAAGTATATATTTTACCACTATATATTTATATATAAACATATATATACCTAGTGGTAAAAATATAATAATATAATATATATAAATATATACATGTTATATATAATATGTATACATATATAATATGTGTATATATGTTATGTGTGTATATAATATGTAATACATAATACATAGTCTGTAATATACATATTATATATACATTATATACATATTAATTATATATTTATATAATATGTATCTATTGTATAATATGTATTATTTATGATATGTACATATTATTATGTATATTAATATGTACATACATTGCATAAATACATAATATGTATATATTATAATATGTGTATATTATATATATGTGTATATGTATTTACATATATGTGTAAAATATTTATATATCATGAATATTTTAATATGTATAGATTAATATTATATATGTATGCAATATATAAATATATACCAAAATTATTTATAAATATATGTTTATATAATATATAACATAAAATTTACTATTTCAACCGGTTTTTAGTGTATAATTCAGTGATATTAAGTAGATTCACATTGCTTGCACTATGTATCTCCAGAACTTTTTTATCTTTCGAAACTGAAACTCTGTACCCATTAAAAAATAATTCCTCATTCCATCCTCCCTTCAGCCCCTAGTAACTGCTCTTCTAGTTTGTCTCTATGAATTTGACTGATCCAAGTATATCATATAAGTTTCATCCTAAGTCATCAAAATCTGTTGTGTATTTTACACTTACAGCATATCTCAGTTTGGCCTCACCATATATTTTGAGTGCTCAGTAGACACATGTGGCCACCATATTGGACAGCACAGGGCTATAGGTTGGGTGATCAGGACTCTGGGGACACTCCACATCCAGGATAACCTTTACTACTACAATTCTCTCCCATATTCCCCATAAATATATGAGTTGAGGTTAGAAAAATACACTCCCCCTGAGATTATGGTGTAGGAGTAGAGTCAAAAGCCTGAAATAAGAGTCCATGGGAGGCCGGGCGCGGTGGCTCACGCTTGTAATCCCAGCACTTTGGGAGGCCGAGGCGGGCGGATCACGAGGTCAGGAGATCGAGACCACGGTGAAACCCCGTCTCTACTAAAAATACAAAAAAAAAAAATTAGCCGGGCGTGGTGGCAGGCGCCTGTAGTCCCAGCTACTCGGAGAGGCTGAGGCAGGAGAATGGCGTGAACCCGGGAGGCGGAGCTTGCAGTGAGCCGAGATTGCGCCACTGCACTCCAGCCTGGGTGACAGAGCGAGACTCCGTCTCAAAAAAAAAAAAAAAAAAAAAAAAAAAAAAAGAGTCCATGGGTTTTAGTTGAAGTGGACTGGAGTGAGTTGCCTGGATTTAGACTTACCGAGGATCTGCAGAAGACATCCCCTCTCCATCACTCTCCCTGCCACCACTCTCACTTGCACCCATGCATGGAGTGCTGGAGGCTGGACAGTGGGATTTCGATTGAGGATGTCTACTATACTGAAATAAACAAGCAACACACCAGACTATTGCTCATAGGCTGACAGACTTGAAGACTGAAGGGTATCTTAGGCATCATCCAGCCAAGTGGCTTTGAGCTGGTTTGTGAAGTCATTGGGCTTTGAAAAGCTAGAGATGTGGATCCTGGAGTTGAGTGTCTGGGTTTGAATCTTGGCTCTGTGACTTACGAGCTGTGTGAACTTCAGCAAGTTGTTCAACTCCATTGGGCTTCAACCGCCTCATGGAAATTGTAGATCATTATAATGCCCACTTCACAGGGTTATTAAGAAGATTTAAGTGAAATATTAAATTAATGCATGTAATACACTTAGAGCTGAGCTTAAAGTAAATACAATTTAAGTGTTTGTTAAAGAACGAGTCAGTGGCTGTACTGAGGGAAAGGCCGGGTCCCTGTTCTCACTACAAGCAGAGAAGCTTTGCTTTTATCTGTTTTATATATTGGTTTTCCTTTTAAAATGTCATTAAAAGGAAGAACAATGGGTGAACACTCACTCGTGTTGTAACGTAAGCCCATACTTTACAAATGGGAAACACAACCAGGCCGGCTATGTGCTCTGCCCGAGGTCCCACAACTGAGAGGTGAGTAGAACAGGTGCAGAAGCCAGGGCAGGGCTGTTTCACTACACTGCGCTGTCTATACTGTGCTGAAAGACTGGAATTTTGGGGTCTTGTTTTCCTAGGGAAGTCTCATACATCACTGGTAACAGCTTAGCTCCATGCTGGCTTGAAAAAAGATGGTATAAATGAGCTCTTTGGCTGGGTGCAGTGGCTCACATCTATAATCCCAGCATTTTGGGAGATCAAGGCAGGCAGATCCCTTGAGTCCAGGAGTTTGAGATCAGCCTGGACAACATGGTGAAACCCCATCTCTACACAAAAAAATACAAAAATTAGCCAGGCGTGATGATGTGTGCCTGTAGTTATAGCTACTCAGGAGGCTGAGGTGGAAGAATTGCTTGATCTCAGGAGGTCGAGGCTGCAGTGAGCTGTGATCGCACCACTGTGTTCCAGCTTGGGTGACAGAGGGAGAACCTCTCGAAAAAAAAAAAAAAAAGATCTCTTTGCTTCTTCATGGCAAAGGTCATTGAAGGTGGTCCCTAGAGGAGTTGCGCTTTCTTATCCCATGAATGGTGGAGAAGTTTTGTTGTTGTTTTGAGACAAGGCCTCGCTCTGTCACTCAGGCTGGTGTGCAATGGCCTGACTACAGCTCACTGCAACCTAAACCTCGTGGGCTCAGGTCAAGCCATCCTCCCCCCACAGCATCCTGAGTAGCTGGGAGTACAGGGGCGCACCACCACACCTGGCTGATTGTTAAAAATTTTTTTGTAGAGGTGGGGTCTTGCTGTGCTGCCCAGGCTGGTCTCAAATTCCTGGGCTCCAGTGATTCTCCCATTTCAACCTTCTAAGGCGTGAGCCACTGCACCCAGCTGGTGGAGAAGATTTTAAGCCTGCTGGATGGTATTTCTGGGTGCTAGAACCTTCCCTAAAGTAGATGACTTTGGGCTTGGCCCTCAACATCCTCTCCATCTCTCCTCCACAGAATAATGGCTGAGAGGCTCAAGGAATTGATGTCACCTCTAGGCCTCTGATTAGTCTAATCAATCACCCACATTTTTTTTATTTTTTTTGCATATGTTTGGTTCAGGGATGGCAGGTTGAGGCCAATGTGGGCCAAAGAGATACTGGAAAATTTTGCTAAGTTCTCAGTCTTTTGAATGTAAACTAGAAACACATTGTTCTAGTTTCTATGGGAAGTCCTTCTGTAGTCATGAAAAAGACACCCTGAGAACTAGACAATATTTGAAGTAAGAGAATATCTGGCCTGGTACGGTGACTGACACCTACAATTCCAGAGCTTTGAGAGACCGAGGCAGGAGGATCCTTTGGGGCTAGGTGTTCGAGACCAGCCTAGGCCAACAGAGCAATACCCCTATCTCTAAAAATAAAAATAAAAACAAAAAATTAGCTAGGAGTGATGGTGTGTGCCTGTAGTCCTAGCTACTCAGGAGGCTAAGGCAGGAAGATTGCTTGGAGCCCAGGAGTTTGAGGCTGTAGTGAGCTATAATTGTGTCACTGCACTCTAGCCTGGACAACAGAGCAAGACCCTGTCTCTAAAAAAAATTTTAAAAAAAGAGAAAATCCCCCCAAAATAGTGTCTCCAGAGTCCTTATCAACCAACTGTAGCCCTGTGCTGCTCAATATAGTGGCCATATGTGGCTGCTGAGCACTCAAAATATATGGTGAGGCCAAATTGAGATATGCTGTAAGTGTATAATACACAACAGATTTCAAAGACTTAGGATGAAAAAAGCCAAAATATTTCAATACTTTTTTATATTGACTACATATTGAAATAATCTTTTGAATATATTGGGTTAGAAAAAATTGTATTAGGCCAGGCGTGGTGGCTCATGCCTATAATCCCAGCACTTTGGGAGACTGAGGCAGGCGGATCACTTGAGGTCAGGAGTTCAAGACCAGCCTGGCCAATATGGTGAAACCCTGTCTCTACCAAAAATACAAAAATTAGCCAGGTGAGGTGGCAGGTGCCTGTAATCCCAGCCACTGGGGAGGCTGAGGCAGGAGAAGCACTTGAACCCAGGAGGCGGAGGTTGCAGTGAGCCAAGATCATGCCATTGCCCTCCAGCCTGGGCATCACAGTGAAACTCTGTCTCAAAAAAGTAATAATAATAATTAATACTGATCACTAATTTTACTTGTTTCATTTCTTTTCTTCTTCTTCTTTTTATTTTATTTTATTTTTTTATTTTTGAGACAGGGTCTCACTCTGTTGCCCTAGCTGGAGTGCAGTGGGGAGAACACGGCTCACTGCAGCCTTGACCTCCTGGGTTCAAGCGATCCTTCTGCCTCAGCCTCCTGAGTAGATGAGACCACAGGCACACACCACTACACCTGGCTAATTTTTAAAATTTTGTAGAGATGGGTTCTTACCATATTGCCCAGGCTGGTCTCCAACTTTTGGGCTCAAGCAATCCTCCAACCCTGGCCTCCCAAATGCTGGGATTACAGGCATGAGCCACCTCGCCCAGGCTGTTTCTTTTACTTTCGTTAATGTGACCTAGAAAATTTTAAATTACATATGCTGCTTTCATTCCAGATTTATAGTTGTGCAAGCCAGGAGAATCTCGCTGATTTGCTCTTTTACAGGTAAGTGTGACTTTGAGAATACAGAATTTCCATGCCCTGAAACCAATGTGCTTGGTTATACTAAAGCAAAGCTCAGACATCAAATCTTCCCATTTGCAAATGCATCACAATGTATTTTTGTGTGTATGTGAGACAGGGTCTCACTGTGTCACCCAGTCTGGAGTGCAGTGGCACAATCATAGCTCACTGCAGCCTTGACCTCCGAGGCTCAAGCAATCCTTCCACCTCAGCCTCCCGAGTAGCTAGAACTATAGGCATGCACCACCACACCCAGCTAATTTTTGTATTTTTCATAGAGATGGGATTTTGCCATGTTGCCCAAGCTGGTCTTAAATTCCTGGGCTCAAGCTATCTGCCTCCTTCAGCCTCCCAAAGTATTGTGGTTGTAGGTGTGAGACGCTGTGCCTGCCCTCTCACCATGCATTTTTAAGAAACAAGATCAGCCGGGCGCGGTGGCTCACACTTGTAATCCCAGCACTTTGGGAGGCCGAGGCGGGCGGATCACGAGGTCAGGTGATCGAGACCACGGTGAAACCCCGTCTCTACTAAAAATACAAAAAATTAGCCGGGCGTGGTGGCGGGCGCCTGTAGTCCCAGCTACTCGGAGAGGCTGAGGCAGGAGAATGGCATGAACCCGGGAGGCGGAGCTTGCAGTGAGCCGAGATCGTGCCACCGCACTCCAGCCTGGGTGACAGAGCGAGACTCCGTCTCAAAAAAAGAAAAAAAAAAAGAAACAAGATCAGCCAGGCATGGTGGCTCATGCCTGTAATTCCAGCACTCTGGGAGGCCAAGGCGGGTGGATCACCTGGGGTCAGGAGTTCGAGACCAGCCTGGTCCACATGGTGAAACCCTGTCTCTACCAAAAATACAAAAATTAGCCAGGAGTGGTGGTACACACCTGTAATCCCAGCTACTTTGGAGGCTCAGGCAGGAGAATCGCTTGAACCCGGGAAGCAGAGGTTGCAGTGAATGAGACTGCACGACTGCACTCCAGCCTGTGCATCAGAGCAAGACTCCATCTCAAAAAAAAAAAAAAGAAAAGAAAAGAAAAAAGAAATAAGATCTTTTGTTTTAAAAAATAAAACTATGATACCATTAACACATGAAAAAACTCTTAATATCCACTTATGTCTAGTTAGTGTTCAGATTTCTCTGATACTCTTATAGATGTCTCTTTAGGGTTGTTTTGTTCAAATCAGGATACAAACAAAGAATCACTTTTCATCTATCATGATTCCTCTATTTTTTTAATGCCATTCATTTATCATGTAGAGGGTTGACTAATCTCCTCCTCCTGTGTCTTTTTTTTTTTTTTTTTTTGAGACGGAGTCTCACTCTGCTGCCCAGGCTGGAGTGCACTGGCAGGATCTCAGCTCACTGCAAGCTCCGCCTCCCAGGTTCACGCCATTTTCCTGCCTCAGCCTCCCAAGTAGCTGGGACTACAGGCACCTGCCACCACACCCGGCTAATTTTTTGTATTTTTAGTAGAGACGGGGTTTCACCATGTTAGCCAGGATGGTCTCGATCTCCTGACCTCGTGATCTACCTGCCTTGGCCTCCCAAAGTGCTGGGATTACAGGCGTGAGTCACTGCGCCTGGCCTCTCATGGTGTCTTTTAACATGCTCCTCTTTCCCCTGTTGTTCACCACATCATCTGATCTGATAATTAAATTGAGAAGATTAATGAGATTCAGCTAGATTTATATTTTTGGCAGGAATACTTTACTGGTGGTGCTGTCTGTAATGGTTAATTTTATGTGTCAACTTGGAGGGCGTGTTTGGATGAGATCAACATTTAAATCTTTGAGTAAGCAGGCGGCCTTCCATAATGTGAGTGGGCCTCATCCAATTAGATGAAGGCCTGAATAGAACAAAAAGTCTGGCCTCTGTGAGCAAGGAGGAATTTTCCAGAAGACTGCCTTCGTACTGAAACTATACCACCAGCTCTCCTAGGTCTACAGCCTGCCAGCTCACATTGAATATTGGGGACTTCCCAGCCTCCACAATTGTATGAGTCAATTTCTTATAATGAATTTCTCTCTCACCCTCTCTTTTTCTCTCTGTTAACATTTGGGTATGTTTCCTTCCCACTTAAAAAAATTTAACACAGTTGAGATCACTTTACGTAATTTTGTCTTCTGCCTTTTAAATTTAATATTATAACAAATTGCATTTTCTCCTATTATAAATCTTGTAACCATTATTCCTCTTTTCTAATCATGAAAGTAGGATTATTGTAGGACATTTGACAAATACAAAAAATTGGCTGGATGCAGTGGCTCATGCTGGTAATCCCAGCACTTTAGGAGGCCAAGGTGGGAGGATCACTTGAGCCTGGGGGTTTGAGACCAGCCTGGGCAGCATAGTGAGACCCTGTCTCAATTTAAAAAAAAAGAAAGAAAAGAAAAAGGAAGAAAAATATTAAAAAATTTAAGAATGAATAAAAACTCTTCTATAATCCCATCATATATTAATATATTTTTGTAATACATTGTAGTCTGTGTTCTCTTTGTGGAAATTATATTATAGTATAGCTGGGCATGGTGGGTCATGCTTGTAACCCCAGCACCTCAGGAGACTGAGGTGGGCGGATTCCTTGAGTTCAGGAGGTTGAGGCTGCAGTGAGCTAAGATCATGCCACTGTACTTCAGCCTGGGTAACAGAGCAAGATCTTTCTCAAAAAAAAAAAAAAAAAATTAAAAAACAAAAATCAGCTGGGCATAGTGGCTCATGCCTGTAATCCCAGCACTTTGGGAGGCCAAAGTGGGCGGATCACCTGAGGTCAGGAGTTTGAGACCAACCTGGCCAACATGGTGAAACCCCATCTCTACTAAAAAATACAAAAAAATTAGCCGGGTGCAGTGGCACGTGCCTGTAGCCCCAGCTACTTGGGAGGCTGAGTCATGAGAATTGCTTGAACTTGGGAGGCGGAGGTTGCAGTGAGCCAAGATTGTGCTACTGCACTCCAGCCTGGGTGGCAGAGGGAGATTCTGTCTCAAAAAAAAAAAAAAGTGTAATAATAAATTTATCCTACTTTTTTCACCGTAACATTATATTAATATGTTGAGCATTTTATACTCCCATAAAATATTTTTCCAATTTGATTTTTAGATGTCTTAGTAATAAAGTATTATATTAATATACCATGGATTCTACTAGTACACATATAACCCTATTTTTGAAGTGTGATGCGATTTTTTAAAGGGTCTACAACATACCATAAGTAGTGTTTCCACAAATCACTTAACCATTCCTTTAGGAAGACACAATAAATATTAGAAATACCAAATTATTTCTCCTTCCCACCAATTTCCTGCAAAACTGGCCCATTTATTCAGTTTACCCCCAACCTCTTTCCCTCTAACCCAACATTCCATACTTGCTTAGCTGCGCTTGTCTTAGTGTATAGGATGTATGAACAATCATAGTGGAAGATAAATTGCAAGCTTGCCTAAGATTTTTGAATCTTGTATTTTATGTTATAGACAATAGAGAATGAGCAGACTTGAGAAGCAGAGGGCCTTAAGTAGATTCGATCGGTTTTATCAGAAACATCACTGTGGTAGGAACTGAACAGTAAGTGCAGATGAAGGGCAATAAAGGCGGGAAGGCTAGGTAAAAAGTTATTCCAACAGTTCAATCAAGAGTTGATGAGGCAGGGCACAGTGGCTCACACTTGCAATCCCAGCACTTTGGGAGGCCAAGTTGGAAGGATTGCTTGATCCCGGGAGTTCGAGACCAGCCTGGGCAACATAGCAGGACCCCATCTCAAAAAAAAAAGGAAAACAAAACAAAAAGAGTTGATAAGCAGGAGCACTGAAAATAAAAATGAGGAAGCAGATGAGAGAATGACCTTGCTGAGAAAGAATGCACAAGGCTGTTCATTGCTATAGTCTGAATGTTTGTGTCATCCCCAAATTAATAGATTGAAATCCTCATCCCCAAGGTGATGGTATTAGGAGGTAGAGCTTTTGGGAGGTGATTAGATCATGAGGGTGGGGGCGCTCATGAATGGGATGGTATGCTTATAAAAGAGGCCCCAGAGAAACCCCTCACCCCTTCAACCATGTAAAGACACAGTGAGAAGGTGCCCTCTATGAACAAGAAAGTGGGTGCTCACCAGACATTTTGGGATGACATAAACATTCAGATATAGCAATGACCAGCCTTGTGTGTTCTTTCTCTGCCAAGGTCTTTCTCTCATCTGCTTCCTCCTTTCTATTTTCAATCCTCCTGCTCATCAACTCTTTTTTTTTTTTTTTTTTTTTTGAGATGGGTCCCACTATGTTGCCCAGGCTGGTCTTAAACTCCTACACTAAAGCAATCCTCCCATCACGGCCTCCCAAAGTGCTGGCATTAAAGGCATGAGCCACTGCACCCAGCCTCATCAACTCTTAATTGAACTGTTGGAAAAACTTCTTACCTAGACTTCCTGCCTTGATTGCCCTCCTACTGTTCAGTTCCTACCAGAGCGATGCTTCTGAATCTGTTGGTACTTTGATCTTCAACTTCCCAGCATCCAGAACTGTGAGAAACACTTTCTATTATAAGCCACCCAGTCTATGGTATTCTGTTATAGCAGCCCAAATAGACTAAGGCAGAAATCAATGAGGAGAGAGGAACGCAGTAGAGAGGTCAACAGTGACTGAGGATGGTTAGGCTATTCAAGAAAAACCCTGTCCTTACTCTCAGCAACCTCCAGAAAGGCAAACAGGCAGCCTCCACTCCCAGGAAGGTTCCCATCTTATTACAGCAATGGTGCAATCTTGGTTCACTGCAACCTCTGCCTCCCGGGTTCAAGTGATTCTCCTGCCTCAGCCTCCCAAGTAGCTGGGATTACAGGTGCCCAATCCTCCCACCTTGGCCTCCCAAAGTGCTGGGATTATAAGTGTAATCAATTTTTGTATTTTTATTAGAGATGGGGTTTCACCAGGTTGGGCAGGCTGGTCTCAAACTCTGACCTCAGGTTATCAACCAGCCTCAGCCTCCCAGAGTGCTGGGATTACAGGTGTGAGCCACCATGCCCAGCCTCCCAGCTAATTTCTTAATTTTTTTTATAGAGATAGGGTTTTGCCATGTTGCTCAGGCTGGTCTCAAACTCCTAGGCTCAAGCGATCTGCCTGCCTCAGCCTGCCAAAGTGCTGGGATTACAGGCATGAGCCACCTTGCCCAGCCCCTCTTTCATTTTCTACCCCCGACCCTCCTCCAGAGTCTCTGGCTCCATCCAACCACACCTTCAGCCTTTGTGATTGAGGCTAAAGAGATATACTTCTGTCTTAATAATATGAATAGGTTCTTATAGATCTTTGGGGAATTATTATATTGAAAGATCTGCCCTCTCATCTCCTTCCAGGTAGAGGCACCAGAAAAACCCAATCTGCCACATAACCAGAGGGGAAACATATAAAGAATCAGGTTTGAAATTCATGACGCTAATTTCCACCTGACTAGGGCACAGCCTGGTCTGCCACAGTCACAAAGGGAGGCATGGTTGGACAGGGAGTGGAGTGTGCTTGGCAAAGGCAGATGATGTCAATTGTGGTGATTGGATCTGGAGGCAATACTCTCAGAGTCTGTCTTCCTACCTATAAAGGGGTCTGATATGGTTTGGCTGTGTCCCCACCCAATCTCATCTTGAATTGTAGCTCCCACAATTTCCATGTGTCTTGGGAAGTACCTGGTGGGAGGTAATTGAATGATGGGGCAGGTCTTTCCTGTGCTGTTCTCATGATAGTGAATAAGTCTCACGAGATCTGGTAGTTTTATAAAGGGAAGTTTCCCTGCACAAGTTCTCTCTCTGCCTACCACCATGTAAGATGTCCCTTGCTCTTCTGCTATGATTGTGAGGCCTCCTCAGGCATGTGGAATTGTGAGTCAATTAAACCTCTTTCCTTTGTAAATTACCCAGCCTTGGGTATGCCTTTATTAGCAGTGTGAGAACTGACTAATACAGGGTCGAAGTATTACCAATATTGGAACTATTCCTGAAGGCAAACTTCCTTTTCAAGGTCAAGTTCTTCTTGGGTAGAGTGTAGTGGTATAATGATAGCTCACTCTACAGCCTTGACCTCCTGGGCTCAAGCACTCCTCCCACCTCAGCCTCCCAAGTAGATAGGACCACAGCTGTGCACTACCACACCTAGCTATATTTTTATTTTTTGTAGAGATGAGGTCTTGCTATGTTGCCCAGGCTGATGTTTAATTATTGGCCTCAAGCAATCCCTTGGCCTCCCAACATGTTGGGATTACAGATGTGAGCCACCACACCCAGCCTAGTTCTGCTTTCTGATTCAAGCAGTTGTCATCTGTGTCTGAGTTCCCTTGCCAAGAGGCTGTGTCTGGGTTCCTTGGCCAGGCCTCTCCTTTGCTTCATTCTTCATCAAGGTGTCTGTTGGTGGCAAACTTCCTTTGCTCTGGCTTCAAGTTTCCATGTGGCAGGAGGTCCATCAGAGTAACATCCTAGCTGCTCTTGGTCCCCTCCCTTACTGTTTCCCATGGGAGGAAGAACAACACTCTGGTGGGTGTGGGAGAAGGAACTGGGCATGCTCCACTTAGTTCCTTCTTTCTGTTCTTTTTGCCAACACACCTTCTCTTCTGTTCCTCCATGCCTTAAGTCCTACAGGGCCAGGCTCTACCTCTGAGGCATGGGTCTGCTCACTTCAGTGCTGGGTAGTAAAGCACTAAGCACTCAAACAGGGTGGCTAAGTCTGCATAACTCTAGGGTGAGGAATTAGAAGCTCCTTAGTTGACCGGATGCAGTGGCTGTAATCTCAGCATGTTGGGAGGCTGAGGTGAGAGGATTGTTTGAGCCCAAGAGTTCAAGACCAGCCTGAGCAACATAGTGAGAGCCCACCTGATACGGTTTGGATTTGTGTCCCCACCCAAATCTCATGTAGAATTGTAATCCCCAGTGTTGGAGGAGGGGCCTGGTGGGAGGGTGAGTGGATCCTGGGGGTGAAGTTCCCCCTCGTTGTTCTTGTGATAGTGAGTGAGTTCTTACGAGATCTGGTTGTTTAAAAGGTGTGTAGCACCTCCTGCTTTGCCCTCTTCCTCCTACTCCTGCCATGTAAGACTTGCCTGCTTTCCCTCACCTTCTGCCATGACCCTGTTTCCTGAGGCCTCCCCAGCCATGCTTCCTGGTCAGCCTGTGGAACCATGAGCCAATTAAACCTCTTTTCTTAAGGCCGGGCACAGTGGCTCATGTCTGTAATCTCGACACTTTGGGAGGCCGAGGCAGGTGGATCACTTGAGGCCAGGAGTTCGAGACCAGCCTGGCCAACATGGTAAAACCCCATCTGTACTAAAAATACAAAGATTAGCCAGGTGTGACAGTGCGCACCTGTAGTCCCAGAGACTCAGGAGGCCGAGGCAGGAGAATCTCTTGAACCTGGGAAGCTGGGGTTGCAGTGAGCCTAGATCACACCACTGCACTTCGGCCTGGGTGACAGAACGAGACTCCTCTAAAAAAATAATAATAATAAAATAAAACTTGTTAAAAAACAAATTACGCGGTCTCAGGTAGTTTTTTTTTGTTTTTTTTTTTTGAGATGGAGTGTCGCTCTGTCACCCAGGCTGGAGTGCAGTGGCACGATCTCAGCTCACTGCAACTTCCGCCTCCTGAGTTCAAGTGATTCTCCCGTCTCAGCCTCACAAGTAGCTGGGACTATAGGCACCTACCTAGCTAATTTTTGTATTTTTAGTAGAGATGCGGTTTCACCATATTGGTCAGTCCGGTCTCGAATTCCTGACCTCAGGTAATCTGCCCACCTCAGCCTCCCACAGTGCTGGAATTACATGCATGAGCCACCGCACCCAGCCCAGTAGTTGTTTATAGCAGTGCAAGAACAAACTAATATGCCATCTCTACCGAGAATAATTTTTAAAATTAGCTGGGCATGGTGGCATGTGCTTGTGGTCCAAGCTACTTGGGAGGCTGAGATGGGAGGATTGCTTGAGCCTGGGAGGTCAAGGCTGCAGTGAGCCAGTATCATACTACTGCACTCCAGCTTGGGCAACAGAGCCAGACTCTGTCTCAAAAAAATAAGAAAAGGAAGAAGCAGCAGTTCTTTAGCCACATACCTAAAACAAATCAAATCTCTCCAAAATCAGTTCACTGGAAATCAAGTGATATTATCATCCCCACCTACTTGGTTCCTGTGTCTTCCTTTCATTTTGTGCCAAATTCAAGCAGGAAAAAGTGGCATGTTCCTTTTTTTTTTTTTTTTTTTTTTTGAGACAAGCCTCGCTCTTATCCCCCAGGCTTGAGTGCAATGGCTCGATCTCAGCTCACTGCAACCTCCGCCTCCCAGGTTCAAACAATTCTCCTGCCTCTGCTTCCCAAGTAGCTGGGATTAAGGCACCTGCCACCATGCCCAGCTAATTTTTGTATTTTTTAGTAGAGTCAGGGTTTCACCATGTTGGCCAGGCTGGTCTCGAACTCCTGACCTCAGGTGATCTGCCCACCTCGGCCTCCCAAAGTGCTGGCATTACAGGCATGAGCCACTGCACTCGGCCAAAAGTGGCATGTTCTTTACTGGGCTTTCCCCAAACCCTAGCAGTCTCAGTAGAGGCACATCTAAGCAGCCTACAATTAAATTAGAGAACTGGACCTCCCAACAAATAGAAATAACACATAATTCATTATAAGTCTAGCAGTGAAGTGATGGGATTTCAAAAAAAGTTATGTTCTTTCCATCTGTAGCTAAAATATTTACACGGGGCCCTGGTCATATGCAAGTGGTGGTTTACAGAGCACAGCTTGTTCAAACCAAACAGTTGCTCTGTTCCCGCTTTTGGAAACTTGTCAAGGAATCAGTGTTTACTTAGACAACTTGGGCCCCAAGCGGCCCTTGTGTAGACTGAATTCAATCCAAGGAGAAACCAAGGCCCGGGAACATTCCTCCTTCTCCCCTGACCATTGAACCGCAGACCTCTCAGTTCTCCAGGGCCCTCTCGAAGGCATCCGGTTCAGCCTTTGGTCAACTGTCCAGTGCCCAGGCTAGACAATGGAGACTAAGTCCTTTTTTAGAATTCCCAGGCTGGGCGCGGTGGCTCACACCTGTAATCCCAGCACTTTGGGAGGCCAAGGCGGATAAATCATGAGGTCCGGAGTTCAAGACCAGCCTTGCCAACATGATGAAACCCCGTCTCTACCAAAAATACAAAAATTAGCCGGGCATGGGGGTGGGTGCCTGTAATACCAGCTCCTCAGGAGACTGAGGCAGAGAATTGCTTGAACCCAGGAGACTGAGGCAGAGAATTGCTTGAACCCAGGAGGCAGAGGTTGCAGTGAGCCAAAATGGTGTCACTGCCCTCCAGTCTGGGTGACAGAGCGAGACTCAGTCTCAAAAAAAACAAAAACAAAAACAAAAACGCTGAGCACGGTGGCTCACGCCTGTAATCCCAGCACTTTGGGAGGCCGAGGCGGGCGGATCACGAGGTCAGGAGATCACCATCCTGGCTAACATGGTGAAACCCCGTCTCTACTAAAAATACAAAAAGTTAGCCAGGCGTCCCAGCTACTCGGGAGGCTGAGGCAGGAGAATAGCGTGAACCCAGGAGGCGGAGCTTGCAGTGAGCCGAGATTGCACCACTGCACTCCAGCCTGGGTGACAGAGCGAGACTCTGTCTCAACAACAACAACGACAACAAGAAGAATTGGCCCCTTCGCGCCCAACCTTTTGAGTAATTGTGTGCGTTTGCATCTCATTTATTTAACTCCCAAAGAGAGAGCTTTGGCTTCAGGGCAAAGGATTTGATGTTTAATATGTGGGTGACTTGAATTAGTCTAGAGCATAATTCAGGAGGTGGCCCCGCTGTGGGAAACTGGCCACAGAGAACCTAGGAAGGTCAAGTCTGAGTGTTCTGGAAACACGATCTGCTGTTTCTACCCAAAGCAAGAAAACAAGCCCTATATTACTGAAGAACAGTGGAGGTGCAAGTGTGAATATCAACAATTGTGCACATAAAAAGCACATATGGCTGGGCGCGGTGGCTCACGCCTGTAATCCCAGCACTTTAGGAGGCCAAGGCAGGTGGATCACTGGAGTCCAGGAGTTGAAGACCAGCCTGAGCAACAAGGTGAAACTGCATCTCTATAAAAAATACAAAAATTAGCCGGGCGTGGTGGCATGAGCCTGTAGTGCCAGCTACTCAGGAGGGAGGATTGTTTGTGCCTGGGAGGTCAAGGCTGTAGTGAGCCATAATTGCACCACTGCACTCCAGCCTGGGTGACAGAGCAAGACCCTATTTCACAAGAAAAAAAAAAAAAAAAGCACATGCCACGGTACCTAGGCTCTGAATAAAAGGTAGTAGTAATCATTATTATTGTTCTTATTGAGATAACTTGGAAAATTAATGTATTAGTCCATTTTCACACTGCTGTGAAGAACCACTTGAGACTGGGTAATTTATGAAGACAAGGAGTTTAGTTGACTCACAGTTCTGCAGGCTTAACAGGAATCATGGCTTGGAGGCCTCAAGAAACTTACAACCATGGTGCAAGGCGAAGGGGAAGCAAGGAGCCTCTTCGAATGATGGCAGAAGAGAGAGAACAAAGGGAAAAGGGTCACATACTTTTAAAAATCAGATCTCATAAGAATTCACCCACTATCACAAGAACAGCAAGGGGGAATTCCACCCCCATGATCCAATCACTTCCCACCAGGTCCCTCCCCTGACACGTGGGGATTACAATTCGACATGAGATCTGGGGGAGGACACAGAGCCAAACCATATCAACTAATGAGATCGGCATGTGGGTAGGCCCAGTGGGAATTATACTAACAGAATTAAAGCAGTTAATAGTAGTTTCTGTCTGTCCTATCCTTTTACTTGGTGACCGCCTTTCTCTGATCTTAGGTGGTTCTTTTTTTTTTTTTTTTTTTGAGACAGAGCCTTGCTCTGTCACCCAGGCTGGAGTGCAATGGCGCGATGTTGACTCACTGCAACCTCCGCCTCCTCGGTTGAAGCAATTCTTCTGCCTCAGCCTCCCATAGAGCTGGAATTACAGGAGCCTGCCACCATGCCCGAGTAATTTTTGTATTTTTAGTAGAGACGGGGTTTCACTATGTTGGCTAGGCTGGTCTCGAACTCCTGACCTCCTGATCTGCCCACCTCAGCCTCCCAAAGTGCTAGGATTACAGGCGTGAGCCACCGTGCCTGGCCTGATCTTAGGTGGTTCTAAGGGGACTGAAATTTACAATCTTGAAGAACAATAGAGGTACAAGTGAGAACATCGACCAATAGTGCACATAAAAAGCACATGAGGCTGGGCTTGGTGGCTCACACCCGTAATCCTAGCACTTCAGGAGGCCGAGGCAGGTGGATCACTGGAGTCCATCCCCATCCAAATCTCATGTTGGTCTCCTGGACTGCAGTAATCCACCTGCCTCGACCTCTCAAAGTGCTAGAATTACAGACATCAGCCACCAAGCCCAGCTGTGTGTGCTTTTTATGCTATTGTTGATGTTCACACTTGTATCTCCATTGTTCTTCAAGATTGTAAGTTTCCTAAGTCACTGTCTATCAGTACAGTGGTGGACAGTGACCTGGGACAGACCAATCATAGTAGCCAAACTTTTCATCCAATATGGCTGGTCCTAGGGATAGGCTTGTTACTCAAGAAGGGCCAGTCAGAATCCTTTTATGAGATTTGGAATCTCTCAGGAGGCAAGTTAGTATAATAGAGAAAGCATGAGCTTTGGTAACTGGAACTATGGATTCTGGTTCATGGAGTTGGGCAAGTTTGTTTACTTCTTTGAGGATTAACTGAGACAAAATGGAGTACTTGGCACAGAGTAGATATCAGTAAGTGGCTTCTGTTGATAACCTTTATAATAAAAAACACTGCTCTAATTAACCTTCCTCACTGTTCCACCCTGCCTGATCAACCTTTGCTCTATAAAGCTCTTCTAAAAAGCTATAATTGGGAGACCTGCCTTTTAGTGGGGAGGGCCATACTTAATTTTCCATGACCCTTGAGCTTTCCAGAGAGTAGAGAAGGGATGAGAGAGTAAAATCTCAGAATGGAAAGGTCATTGTCCAGTCCATCCACTGATTACAAAGAACTGGGGAATCTTTCATTCAGCTAGAGTTCTAAAAATGGTCTTCAGCTGAGATGCTAGATCATTGCTGCCTCATAGAACTTCCTTCTCTGATGGAAATATTTGTATCTGTGCTGTCTACCAGAGTAACCACAAGCTACATGTGACTACTGAGCACTTGGAAAAGGACTAGTGGAACTGAGGCACTGAATTATTTATTTATTTAAATTAATTTAAATTTACATATCCACATGGGGCAATGGCTACCATATTGAACAGAGCAGCTCCAGATTGGAGCACGGCATTAGCAGACAGGCACAGAAGTAGATGAGAATAATAGCCAGTGCTTGCTTAGGCAGGAAAGGTTACTATGGCTTAGAAGCAGTTGAGTCTCCAGGTTTAGAGAGGTACTAAAGAAAAGCCATCCGGACAGGTACAGTGGCTCATGCCTGTAATCCCAACGCTTTGGGAGGTCAAGGCAGGCCGATTATTTGAGGTCAGGAGTTTGAGACCAGCCTGGTCAACATAGTGAAACCCCATTTCTGCAAAAATACAAAAATTAGCCAGGCATGGTGGCACATGCCTATAATCCCAGCTACTTGGGAGGCTGAGGCAGGAGAATCGCTTGAACCGGGAGATGGAGGTTGCAGTGAGCTGAGATTGCACCACTGCACTCCAGCCTGGGCAACAAGAGCGAAACTCTGTCAAAAAAAAAAAAAAAAAAAAATTGCCAATGCTGACCATGTTGCAAGTTGTCATGGTGGGGTATTGGGGAAAGTTTTTAATTAACAATAATTGTGCCTTGGATAAACTTCATCGGCTATGATACTGCCACAGAGCAAAACTTCTTGGTTTTTTTGTTTGTTTGTTTCTGTTTTGTTTTGTTTTGAAACAGAGTCTTGCTCTGTCGCCCAGGCTGGAGTGCAGTAGCGCGATCTCGGCTCACTGCAACCTCCACCTCCCGGGTTCAAGCAATTCTCCTGCCTCGGCCTCCTGAATAGCTGGGATTACAGGCACCCACTACCATGCCCGGCTAATTTTTCTGAATTTTTGGTAGAGATGGGGTTTCATCATGTTGGCCAGGCTGCACTTGAACTCCTGACCTTAGGTAATCCACCCGCCTCAGCCTCTCAAAGTGTTAGGATTATAGGCATGAGCCACCATGCCCGGCCCCTTGCATCGTTTTTAGTCATTGCAATAGTCTACTGACTACACTCACTATAAATCACATAACTATCCTCAATTTTTGTATTTTTTAGGATGTTTCCAATTTTTTTCAGAGTGACGCTAGGATGGGTGCCACATAACTTCCCTTGCACCCCCCACCATTTTTGTAAGGCAGAAGGAGCATGAGTTTTGAGGGCAGATAGACCAGGGTTTAAATCCTCGGCATTCATTACTTAGTAGCCACATGACCTCTGACAAGATCTATCTTCCTTCCCTCCCTCCCTCCCTCCCTCCCTTCCTTCCTTTTTCTCTCATACCGTCACCCAGGCTGGAGTCCAGTGATACGATCTCAGCTCTCTGCAATCTCCGCTTCCCAGGTTCAAGCGATTCTCCTGCCTCAACCTCCTGAGTAATTGGGACTACAGGCACATACCACCATGCCCAACTGATTTTTATGTTTTTAGTAGAGATGGGGTTTCACTATGTTGGCCGGGCTGGTGTGGAACTCCCGACCTCAAGTGATCCGCCCACTTCAGCCTCCCAAAGTGCTAGGATTACAGGCATAAGCCACAATGCCCGGCCCACAAGATCATTCGTTTTCCAGGGCCTCAACTTTTTCATCTATAAAATAGGAATACTACTACCTGCCTTTCCTGGTTGTTATCGGAGCTGGACATTTATAAATTGCCTCTCACACTACCCAGCACCATGGAAATATTTAATGAATTACAACTAACGCTATTATAGTTTTTGTTTTGTTTTGTTTTGTTTAGACAAAACAAAACAAAACTGTCACCCGAGTGCAGTAGTGCCATCACAGTTAAGTGCAGCCTCAAACTCCTGGACTCAAGCAATCCTCCTGCCTCAGCCTCCCCAATGGCTGGGACTGTAGGCATGCCACCATGCCCAGCTAATTTAAAATTTTTTATTTTGTATGGATGGTGTCTCACTATGTTGCCCAGGTTGGTCTTGAACTCCTAGTGTCAGAGGCATTTGAACCAGAGCAACTCCATCTTGAATAGGGGCTGGGTAAAATAAGGCTGAGACCTACTGGGCTGCGTTCCCAGAAGGTTAGGCATTCTTAGTCACAGGATGAGATAGGAGGTCCGCACAAGATACAGGTCACAAAGACCTTGCTGATAAAACAGGATGTGGTAAAGAAGCCGGCCAAAACCCACCAAAACCAAAACGGTGATGAAAGTGACCTCTTGATGTCCTCACTGCTCATGATATGCTAATTATAACGCATTAGCATGCTAAAAGACACTCCCACCAGCTCCATGATAGTTTACAAATGCCGTGGCAATGTTCTGAAGTTATCCTTTATGGTCTAAAAAGGGAAGGAATGCTCAATTCCTAGAAATCCCCATCCCCTTCCCAGAAAACTCATGAATAATCCACCCCTTGTTTAGCATATACTCAAGAAATAACTATAAGTACACTTAGTTGGGCAGCACATACCACTGCTCTGCCTATGGAGTAGCCATTCTTTTATTCTTTTACTTTCTTAATAAAGTTGCTTTCACTTCACTCTGTGGACTTGCCCTGAATTCTTTATTGCACAAGATCCAAGAACCCTCTCTTGGGGTCTGGATTGGGACCCCTTTCCAGTAACACTGGCCTCAAGTGATCCTCCTGCCTCAGCCTCCCAAAGTGTTGCGATTATAGGTGTGAGCCACCGCACATGGCCTACTTTTTAAAAAAATCATAATCATTTTTGGCCAGGCACGGTGGCTCATGCCTGTAATCCTAGCACTTTGGGAGGCTGAGGCGGGCGGATCACGAAGTCAGGAGATCAAGATCATCCTGGGTAACACAGTGAAACCCATCTCTACTAAAAAAAAAATACAAAAAAATTAGCCAAGCACGGTGGCGGGCACCAGTAGTCCCAGCTACTCGGGAGGCTGAGGCAGGAGAATGGTGTGAACCCGGGAGGCAAAGCTTGCAGTGAGCCGAGATTGGCCACTGCACTCCAGCCTGGGTGACAGAGCGAGACTCTGTCTCAAAAAAAAAAAAAAAAATCATAATCATTTTTAGGAAGTTCAATTTCAAGGACCTCTCCATTTCAAGAAGATTTCCCGATCTGTTTATGCTAACAAGTCTTACGGCCCTTCTCTTCTGATTGGATCAGAATCCCCGACAGCTTAGAGGCTGGCAGGCTGAGGGTCCCCAAAGCATGAGAGAAGAGGGGGCTATGGGGAACTTGGAGGAAGCATCACAGGAAGCTGCAGGTGGGCGGGAGGGGGATTCGTCCTGCTCCTACTAACCAAATGCACAGTCTTCCCCTCAAGCTTGCTTCTCCTCTGAGCTCTTTTGTGCCCTTGGTGATGGGTGGGGGAGACTGAGAATGGAGAATGACACAATGGTGGGAGAGGATGGGGTGGTGGAGCTGGGGGTTGGAAGAATCAGTAGGCACCCTTGTGTTTTCCCTCCAGAGGTGGCACCCCTGGGATGGTAGATAAGGCATTGTGTTTGGAATTCAGCCCCATGGGTGTATGTAGCTGGGGTTCTAGTCCCTCCTGAGCTACCCTCGGCAAATTACTATACCCCCGTTAGTCCTGTTTTCCTTGTCAAAGAAACGGCCAAGCTAATAATAATTTCCACACAGAATTGGGAAGCTCAAATAATAAACAATAGCACTGTCCCCAGGCATGGAGCAAATACTGCTTGCCACGTTCTGGGCTGAGTAATTCCCACGCATTTCTTCATCCCATCCTCACAACAGGCCCCAAAGGTAGGTGTTATTGTTTCTATTTTACAAGAAGGAAGCCAGGACTCGGAGAGGGGAAGGCTCCTTCCCATGCACCTCCCTGCTTTGTAATCTGGAAAGTCCTGGGTAGTTGTAATTTGTAGTTATGAATTTCTGGAGTTCTCAGCTCATTCCCTGGAGATTTGTGCTAGAAAGTTCTAGAAGATTGCAGAGTTTATTAAATAAATTGATTTGAAGGTATTTGTTGAACACTTTGCTATGGTCTGAATGTTTTTGTGTCCCTAATATTCATGTTAAAATCTTCACTTCCAAGGTATTAGGAGGCGGGCATTTGGGGAAGTGATTAGGGCATGAGAGTGGAGACCTCAGGATTGGGATCAGTGTGCTTATGAAAGAGACCACAGGGCACTAGCCAGCCCCTTCCACCATGTGGGGACACAGTGAGAAGGCACCACCTGTGAACCAGGAATAGGGCATTCACCAGACACCAAATCTGATGGCACCATGATCTTGGACCTGCCAGCCCCCAGAACTGTGAGAAGTAAATTTCTGCTGTTTATAAGATGCTCAGTCCATGGTAGTTTGCTATAACAGCCGAAACAGACCAACACACCTGCTGTGTGCTAGAAGTGGTTCTAGGTGCTTGGGATTCAGCAATGAACATCATAAAGCACCCTCAAAGAGGATACATTTTTGCATGCAAAGACTGAAAGATCAGCAACAAAGAAATATAAAATAAGACAAGGTAAGGGGGGAGTGCAATTTTTTGTCCAATGGTCAGAGAAGTAGGTTGTGCTCACCACTGTGACAAGATGGAAGCTGTGCTCACCACTTGTATTACAGTGTACAAGGATGTAATCTCCATAAGGACAGGGCCCTGGGATCTTATTTCCCTTACGGCTCCAGTCCCTAGCACAAGTTCTGGTTTCTAGTAGGTGCTCAATAAGTATTTGTTGAATGAATGAATGAACAAATAGCCTCAGTCTCAGATCTGCCGGAGAAATGTCCATTTTAGGGTAGGCATGGGATTTTGAATTCACCTCCTATGAGCTGACATTTATGGAGAAACTTGCATGCCCCAGGCACTGTGCCAGCCTCCATGGCTGAGTACAGCCCTTCCCTTGAGCATCTTCACTAGAGAGGATAGTGGAGCTTGCAATTTAGTGGTCTAGAAGAGAAGTCAGCAAAGAGAATAAGGGAAGAACAGGAGTTAAGCGCAAAGAGGAAGCGTTTCAGGGTCAGCAAAGAATTCGGTGAGTGTATTGCCTGACATTTTTTTTCTTGATGCAAAAAATAGCTAGCTCTGCTTTTTGGACTGGGGCTCGCTGAGTCAGGGGTTCAAAGAGAATAGCATGAGGATAGGAGCAGTAAATGTCATCTGCAGCAGATGGTGATGCCCCAGAGACAGACCGTGGCCTTGAAGATGCTTCCCTCCACCGACTCTGGCCCAAGAATCAAGGTCAAGGGCAGGCAACCAAGCTCAGCTCCCTGGGGTCCCGATCCCAGTCTCTCAACTGGGCCAACCCTTCCCAAGAACATCACCATTGTTCCACCCGCTTGGACTCCACACCAGGCTCAGTGGAGTCTCAGAGTCCAAGGGTGTGAGAAGAATAATTCCAGCATCTGTTATTAACCATCACTTCTATTTTTTTGGCTTCACTTTCTCTTTGGCCCTGAGAACACTGGGTCAGTGCTTCTTTGAGTACAAAACGACTGCTTTGCCAGGCCTTTGTTCAGCCTCACAAAAGAAGGGGATGATTATTACAAGAACAGATTTTGCATTCCATATTTACCCCAGATGACATTGCCTTGATCCCTAAAATAACTCCAGATCGCCTGGGTGGAACTTGCTTGTTCCTTTTCATCTTGCTATTTTGCAATTGTTTGTGGAGAACATCACTATAGTGATATTATCAGAGCAGGGCAGAATGAAACTCCAAACTCTGGGTTGTTATTGGTTTTTCCTTTGTACCTCGGAACATGACTTTTTCACCTCAAACCTTCTCTATTACTTCTTATAAGCATTACAGTTCTCAGTTCCAACTCAGCCAGCATCACTTTCTGAGTCATCCCCAGCAGTTAAAACCACAGAGGTGGTCCACACTGGGATGAGGGATGGAAGTGCTTGGGTTGAGTTTCCAAACTGGAAACTATATTTACCAGAAATCCTCTTTCCTTCAGATAAGACTGGGGTCAAAGTACTAGAGTGTTGAAAGAGGCACTAAATAAACTAAGAATCTAAAGGACCTTCAGTGTTTGGGCCAAGGAACATGGTGATAGAGTTCAACAAATAAACACAGCTGGTGTAGGGTGAGCCTTTAGCAAACACTTATCTTCTTGATTTTTTTTCTTTTTTTTTTGGTCATAATTGTCAACTTGGCCCAAAGCCTTTATTATAGCATTCTCATACACCGCTGCCAGGGATGGGGTGTGTATTTGTACAACTTTCTAACGAAATTTGGCAATGAATAGCAAAAGCCTCGACAATGTAGCTATTCCTTAGTTGCAAAATTCTACTTGTGGGTGCTAAAAAAATAATTAGGGATATGAGCAGAAGGATACATACAAAGATATTTATTGCTAATGATGGTGAAAAATTGGAAACAACTAAACTGTACAACATTAGGGGGTTACTTTTTAAAAATCAAAATCCAGTCCTGGCGCAGTGGCTCACGCCTATAATCCCAGCACTTTGGGAGGCTGAGGTGGGAGGAGCACTTAAACCTAGCAGTTTGAGACCAGCCTAGACAACACAGTGGGACACTGTCTCTACAAACAATTTTTAAAAAGTAAAACAACAAAAAAAAATCACGACCCCAGCTCCATGCAATGGATACTGAGCCACTATTAAAAATCATGCCGGTTGGGCACGGTGGCTCATGCCTGTAATCCCAGCACTTTTGGAGGCCAAGGCGGGCAGATCACTTGAGATCAGGAGTTCGAGACTAGCCTGGCCAACATGGTGAAACTCTGTCTCTACTAAAAATACAAAAATTAGCTGGGTGCAGGGGTGGGCATCTGTAATCCCAGCTACTTGGGGGGCTGCGGCAGGGGAATCACTTGAACCCAAGAGGCAGAGGTTGCAGTGAGCCGAGATCACACCACTGCACTCCAGCCTGGGTGGAGACTCCATCTCAAGAAAAAAAAAGATCAGGCACAGTGGCTCATGCCTGCAATCCCAGCACTTTCGCAGGCCGAGGTGGGCAGATCGCAAGGTCAGGAGTTCGAGACCAGCCTAGCCAATATGGTGAAACCCCGTCTCTACTAAAAATACAAAAATTAGCCCTGCATAATGGTGGGCGCCCGTAGTCCTAGCTACTCGAGAGGCTGAGGCAGGAAAATTGCTTGAACCCGGGAGGTGGGGGTTGCAGTGAGCCGAGATGGCACCACTACACTCCAATCTGGTGACAATAAAAAAGATTAGAAGGATAAATTCAAAAAGATGAAAGTATTTCTTGGGAATTTTCTTTTTTGGTGCTCTTGTTTATAATTTTTCTACAATGGGCATGTATTTCTTTTCTTTTTTTTTGAAACAGAATCTTGCTCTATCACCTAGGCTGGAGTGCAGTGGTGAGATCTTGACTCACTGCAACCTCCGCCTCCTGGGTTCAAGCGATTTTCCCATCTCAGCCTCCTGAGTAGCTGGGATTACAGGTGCACGCCACCACACCTGGCTAATTTTTGTATTTTTAGTAGAGATAGGGTTTCCCCATGTTGGTCAAGCTGGTCTTGATCTCCTGACCTCAGGTGATCACCTGCCTGCCTCGGCCTCCCAAAGTACTGAGATTACAGGCTTTAGCCACTGTGCCTGGCATTTTTTTTTTTTTTTGAGACCGAGTTTCCCTCTGTTGCCCAGGCTGGAGCACAGGGCACGATCTCAGCTCACTACAACCTCTGCCTCCTGGCTTCAAGCAATTCTCTGCCTCTGCCTCCTGGGTAGCTGGGACTACAGGCATGTGCCACCATGCTTGGCTAATTTTTGTATTTTTAGTAGAGACGGGGTTTCACCATGTTGACAAGGCTGGTCTCGAACTCCTGGCCTCAAGTAATCCACTACTTTGGCCTCCCAAAGTTCCGGGATTACAGGCATAAGCCACCACACCTGGCCACTACAATGAACATGTATTTCTGTAGTCAAATGTTTAAAATGCTATTTTTTCAGAAAAATAATAAGCTGTCAAGCTTTTTTTTTTTTCCCCCATAAAGAAAGAGCTTAAAAGACACAAGGCTGACCACGCTATGTGGGAGATGGAGTTAGCACTCAAATCATCTCCTCCAAATTTCCTAGGTTAGGAATTTTTCAAAGGCAGTTTGGGGAAAGAGGGGAGAGGTCAGGTAACTGGGGCTTGCTGCTGATTGATTGGGGTGGTGATGAAATCATAGGGAGTCTAAACTGTCCTCCTGTGAGCTGAATTCCTTCTGGGTGGGGCCACAGGAGTGGGGTTGGCAGGTCCAGGTGGAGCCATGGGCGTCAGACATGCAAAAACCCACAGGTCAGGAACCCTATACAGGGACTGGGTAGACAAGGTATAAGGCCAGCTTTCCTGAGGAGTTTCATTGGCTCTATAAGTCAACATTGATTTCTTAGAACAGTCTGTTTGTATTTGAAAGCATGCCATTCCAGTCAAAACCTTGATAAAATAACCAGTGTCTTCAATTGCATCAGTTCCACAGGCTCAACAGGAAGCATGACTAGGAGGCCTCAGGAAACTTACAATCATGGCGGAACGTGAAGGGGAAGCAAGCATGTCTTACCATGGTGGAGCAGGAAAGACAGCGTGTCATGCCTTTTAAAATTATCTTGGCCGGGAGCAGTGGCTCATGCCAGTAATCCCAGCACTTTGGGAGGCCGAGACGGGCGGATCACTTGAGGTCAGGAGTTTGAGACCAACCTGGCCAACATGGCGAAACCTCGTCTGTACTAAAAATACAAAAATCAGCCAGGCGTGGTGGCACGTGCCTGTAGTCCTAGGTACTCGGGAGGCTGAGGCATGAGAATCACTTGAACCTGGGAGGTGGAGGTTGCAGGGAGCTGAGATCACACCACTAAACTCCAGCCCAGGCCAGCAACAGTGAGACTCCGTCTCAAAAAAAAAAAACTCCCGGCGCAATGGCTCATGCCTGTAATCCCAGCACTTTGGGAGGCTGAGGCAGGTGGATCACCTGAGGTCAGGAGTTCGAGGCCAGCCTGGCCAACACGGTGAAACCCTGTCTCTACTAAAAAATCCAAAAATTAGCTGGGCATGGTGGCGGGTGCCTGTATTCTCAGCTACTTGGGAGACTGAGGCAGAAGAATTACTGGCACTTGGGAGGCAGAGGTTGCAGTGAGCCGATATTGCGCCATTACACTCCAGCCTGGGCCAACAACAGTGAGACTCTATCTCAAAACACACACACACACACACAAACAAACAAACAAAAAACAAAAAACCTCACAGCAATTGTATGAGACAGGTATCATGCTCTCCGTTTATAGAAGGGAAAAGTAGGTATAGAAGGAGGTTTTAGTCACCTGCTCCTTCAACATTTCAGGGGGGAGGTAGATGCAGTTATTCAGGTAAGAGAGGGATAGAGCTTCTGAGACTAAATAGTTAAGATAGGAAGGTACAAGTGGATGGAGAACAAAGACCTACAAAAGCCTTTTACCTAGACTGGTAAACATTCAGGTTGCAAGCTGGAGAAAATAATAATTTTAACTACCCTGCTTTGAGCGCTTGGGGATGATGTTGACATAAAAATGAGGATTACAGGGTGTCATTATATTCAATCTCACTGGCTTGTGGGAAGTGGTGGATGTTCTGTAGTAATATATAGCACCGATGTGCCAGAGAGTAAATTACACAGAAGCCCAGAGTCTATTATCATTATGATCATCACTCAAAACATATAAACACCTCTTTGTTTGGGATAAGGTAGAGGAGTGAAAGTGCATAGGCTGTGGGACCAGACAGACCTCCACTGAAATCCTGGCTTACCATCCATGTATTAATAGCTATGTGATCTTTGTCCAGCTTCACCAGTTTGGCCTTGAGATCCCTGTGGCACCTTCACACTTTTATGGAAATCCTGCTGCGATTTTTTTTTTTTTTTTTTTGAGATGGAGTCTCGCTCTGTCTCCCAGGCTGGAGTGCAGTGGCATGATCTTGGCTCACTGCAAGCTCTGCCTCCCGGGTTGACACCATTCTCCTGCCTAGCTGGGACTACAGGCACCTGCCACCACGCCCAGCTAATTTTTTTTTTTTTTTTTAGTAGAAACGGTGTTTCACCATGTTAGCCAGGATGGTCTCAATCTCCTGACCTCATGATCCACCCGCTTCGGCCTCCCAAAGTGCTGGGATTACAGGCGTGAGCCACCACACCCAGCTGGAAATCCTGCTTCGATTTATCATCCCAAACACTGCCTGCTATATTGAAAGCTATCATAGGAGCTTTTCAGACCTGAAGTTGTTGGGGGTAATGCTAGCTGATGGAACAAAGAACTCCCAACTTTGAGGGGCTTACTGCTACGATAAAGGTTTACTTGTCCCCAAAGGCACAGTCTGATTGGGTGTTTTCAGCGACTATCATGGAAACAGATACAGGCTTCTTCCGTCTTGGAGTCCTCCCTTAGGTCCCCTGCATTCAGTTTATTGATGAACAAAGAAAGAGTGTGACAGGACACAAGGGCCATTTTATGGCCATGCCTGGAGATGGCACATGTCACTTCTGCCCACATTCCATTAGTTAAAACACAGTCACATGACCATGTGACTATGTGCCCAGAAAGAGGAAATGGAAAAGGTAACCCTGCAGCTTATTAATGCTAAGCATACCTGTATCAATCGTAGGTAATGTGGGGTAGAGAATGAAAGGTCATTAAGATTAAAGCCCTTGCTGTGCACAGTGGCTCATGCCTGTAATCCCAACACTTCAGGAGGCCAAGGTAGGAGGATTGCTTGAGTCCAAGAGTTTGAGACCAGCTTGGGCAACATAGGGAGATCTTGTCTCTACAAAAAATTAAAAGATTAGTGGGGTGTGGTGGTGCATGCCTGTCGTTCCAGCTACTCCAGAGGCTGAGGCAGGAGGATTGCTTCAGTCGGGATGTCAAGGCTGCACTGAACTATGTTCATGCCACTGTACTCCAGCCTGGGCAACAGAGCAAGACCCTGTCTCAAAAAAAAAAAAAAAAAAGAGAAAGAAAAGATTAAAGCCCAAGAGAACTGCAATGGCAGTTGTCCAAGCAATGGTGTGTGACAGACAGAAATCACTGGCAGTCAGTTTTTCTTGACAGATACAGATTTTAAGCTGAGCCAGATCTTAAAGGATCTTAGACCACATATGTCTGATCCAGTTTGGCAGTTTTAAGCTGCAAAAAGGCAGCACCTATGAAATAGGCCCTATCACCATTGACATTGCTCTGGGACTCTCCGCTCAATCATCCTAACTCTCTGTGCCCCTCAGTTTCCCCCTTTACATTTTGTTCCCAATCTGCCAAGCCTCAGGCTTGGTGATTCATTTTCCCCACTTATAGTCTCACTTTACACTGCTGGACCAGATACTCGACATCGTTTCTCTGACCTCTGTTTTTCTTTCAGACCACAATCTGGAGTCTTTCTGACTACAACGGCATTGATTGCCTTATTGATTGCTTCAGATAAATAGGTCATCAGGTCTAGTCTGGTCTTGGGAGTTAAGAATCTCAACAAAGGTACTTTTATGCTATACACTCCATTTTTTCACTTAAACAAAAATATTAAGCTGATATGTATGTTTATTTACTTGGAAAGATTGAGACTTATAGACAGAATGCCTTTCTTCCAAAAAATTTAATGTACTGTGTATGTTTAAATAATGCTTTACATAGCTTTGAAATCTTTTTCTTACATGGTATCTTTGGAAGAGCAGAATTTTCTTGTTTTCATCAAGTCCAATTTATCATTTTTTTCTTTTTTAGTTAGTGCTTTTTGTATCTTAAGAAATCTTTTCCAACTCGATGTTGTGAAGATTTCTCATCTGTTTTCTTTTAGAAGTTTTAGCTCTTTATGTTTATGTCTATGATCCATTGAGTTAATGTTTATCTATGGTGTGACGTAAGGGTCAAGATTCATTTTTTTCCAAATGGATCTTGGGAGGAGAAGGCAGAAGGATCCCTTGAGCCCAGGGGTTCAAAACCAGCATGGGCAACATAGTGAGACCTCGTCTCTATAAAAAATGCACAAAAAAAATAGCTAGGCACGTGGCTCATGCTTGTAATCCCAGCACTTTGGGAGGCCAAGGCGGGCAGATTGCTTGAGTCCAGGAGTTTGAGACCAGCCTGGGCAATATGGCGAAACCCTGTCTCTACAAAAAAATACAAAAATCAGCCAGGAGTGGTGGCATGCACCTGTAGTCCCAGTGCTACTCAGGGGCTGAGGTGGGGGGACTGCTTGAGCCCAGGAGGTCGAGGCTGCAGTGAGCCAAGATCACACCCTGAACTCCAGGCTGGGTGACAAAGTGAGATCCTGTCCCAAAAACAAACAAACAAACAAACAAACAAAAATAGCCGGGCATGGTGGAGCACTCCTGTAGTTTCAGAAACTTGGGAGACTGAGGTGGGAGGATTGCTTGAGCCCAGTTGAGGTCAAGGCTGCAGCGAGCTCAGCTCATACCACTGCACTCCAGTCTGGGCAACAGAGCAAGACCCTGTCTCTAAATAAGTAAATAAACAAACAAACAAACGATCTCCAGTTGTCCCAGAATTTTTGTTAAACACTGTTCTTCACTACATCGTTAGATTGGTGCCTTTGTCAAAAATTATTTTACTGTATGTATGTGGGTCTATTTTTGGACTATTATGTTCCATTCATTTATATGTCTATCCTTCTGTCAATGCCACACTGGGTTGATAGCTTTATAGTTACGTCTTGAAGTCAGGCAGTGTAAGCCCTCTAACTTTTTCCCTCTTTTTAAAAATTGTTCTAAATATTCTGGGATTTCCATATACCTTTTTAAAATATTGTTCTTTTTTAAAGATTGCTCTCTTTAAAAAGATTGTTGGCTGGGCACGGTGGCTCATGCCTGTAATCCCAGCACTTTGGTAGGCTGAGGTGGGTGGATCACGAGGTCAGGAGTTCAAGACCAGCCTGGCCAAGATGATGAAATCCGTGTCTACTAAAAATACAAAAATTAGACAGGTGTGGTGGCAGGTGCCTGTAATCCCAGCTACTCGGGAGGCTGAGGCAGAGAATTGCTTGAACCCGGGAGGTGGAGGTTGCAGTGAGCTAAGATCGCACCACTGCACTCCAGCCTGGGCAACAGAGCGAGGCTCCGTCCCCAAAAAAAAAAAAAAAAAAAAGATTGTTCTACTATCGTGGGACTTCCATATACATTTTAGAATCAGGCCAGGCACAGTGGCTCATACACGTAATCCCAGCACTCTGGGAGGCTGAGGATTGCTTGAGCCCAAGAGTTCAAGACCAGCCTGGGTAACATAGTGAGACCTCATCTTTACTAAAAAAAATTTTAAAATTAGCCACGTGTGGTGCCATGCACTTGTAGTCCCAGCTATTTGGGAGGCTGAGGTGAGAAGATTGCTTGAGCCTGGGAGGTCAAGGCTGTAGTGAGCAATGATTGCACTACTGCTCTCCAGCCTGGGTGACAGAGTGAGACACTGACTTAAAAAAAAAAAAAAAAAAAGAACCAGCTTGTGAGTTTATATACAAAAACTTGCTGGGATTGTGATTTTAATTGCATTGAATTTATGGTACATTTTCAGGAGAATGAACATCTTGATGATATTGAATCTTCCAATCCATAAATAGGGTACATCTTATTGATCCAGATTTTTAATTTATCTTGGCAATGTTTTCTTGTTTTCAGGCCTTATACATCTTTTTTTTTTTTTTTTTTTTTTGAGGAGTCTCGCTCTGTCACCCAGGCTGGAGTGCAGTGGCGCGATCTCGGCTCACTGCAGGCTCCGCCCCCCGGGGTTCACGCCATTCTCCTGCCTCAGCCTCCCGCGTAGCTGGGACTACAAGCGCCCGCCACCTTGCCCGGCTAATTTTTTGTGTGTTTTTAATAGAGACGGGGTTTCACCGTGTTAGCCAGGATGGTCTCGATCTCCTGAGCTCGTGATCCGCCCGCCTCGGCCTCCCAAAGTGCTGGGATTACAGGCGTGAGCCACCGCGCCCGGCCAGGCCTTATACATCTTTCATTAAATATCTCCTGAGTGGCTGGGCATGGTGGTTCACGCCTGTAATCCCAGCACTTTGGGAGGCTGAGGCAGGCAGATCACCTGAGGTCGGGAGTTCAAGACCAGCCTGACCAACATGGAGAAACACTGTCTCTACTAAAAATACAAAATTAGCCGGACATGGTGGCACATGCCTATAATCCCAGCTACTAGGGAGGCTGAGGCAGGAGAATCGTTTGAACCTGGGAGGCAGAGGTTGCGGTGAGCCGAGATTGTGCCATTGCACTCCAGCCTGGGCAACAAGAGTGAAACTCCATCTCAAAAAAAAAATATATATATATATATAGATATATATATATATACACACAACACATATACATATCTCCTGAGTATTTTATATTTTTTGATATTATTATAAAGATATTTAAATTTATTTTACAATTGTTCATTGCTCTGATCTTTTATTCCAGCCTTTCACTAGATTGTTCTCTAAGTCCTACCACTTTATCAGGTCCTATGTCAGTTCTGCATGTGGTTTAGTTTCATTTGGAACACTGCAATGTCTGATTGGAATGAGAGATGAGGATTTCGGAGAAGTAGAGGATGGCTGAGGTTTGCATCCTGGATGACTGGAGGTTCTCTGGCTCACAATTTGACAGGCTTCATTCATATTGTGCCATATCCCAGGTTCCATGCTAATTGTTAGTGATATGACTCTTAGTCCCTGCCTCAAGGAGCCATGGCGCAGTAGGGACCAAGTGAAAAGTGATCTGATAAGGTACACAAAGTATAGGTTTCCATGGGAACACAGAACAGGGGATCCCAAACCCAGCTTCTGAGGGGACTGTCAAAGACTATTACCAGGATAAGAGGGTGATTATGCTGAATCTAAAGGAAGAGTCAGCTTTAGACATTTTGTAGAGTCCAGCCCAACCCTGGTGGGTGACTGGCTGGCCAGCTTAATACACTAAACGTGAAGTCTCCCAAATATGCATATAAAAACTCCAACAGCTGGCCTGCATGTGAGAGGCCCTTCCATAACTCTGACCAAGACCCCGCAGATGGTCAGGATACAAATACTTCTGGTCCAGCAGAAGGCAGCTGTGAGTTCTCCCAGGTACCCATTAGAAAAGCAAAAGCAAAAACCCTGAGATGATTGTGTCTAACCTCAGAGTAAAGTATCCTCTTGGCACCGAAGACTTTGGGGATGCATTAAAAAGAAGTGGATTGCTAGTGATCTGTCCACCTCCCCGCTCCCTGCTACATGTTCTTTCAAGATGCTGAAGGCTGGAAAAAGTTGATCTAAGCTGTCTAGCCGAGGCTGCCTCCTCTACAAACCACACAATTTTCTGTCTTCAAAGGAAATCAGCATTTTTTTTTTTTTGGCCTGTACTCAGTCCTGCTTAAGGTTTCAATGACTAGAAATTTCTGAGACCACAAATAAGTCTGTTTTGTTCACTTGCCAGAGCTTACTCAGGATGCCCATAATGCCCATCGGTTTCTTTCTTTCCTTCTCTCTACTTTCCAGCAGCCCTTTCTCCTTCTTTTGGTAACAGTATCCTCATTTCCCCCATCATCACGGAAACAGTTTCCCTCCCTGATCATCAGGTCCCCACCTGCCAGCTCTAGGGCTGAGGCCACTGGTAACCGAAGAAATGAACATGGCTGAAATTGTCCAAGGAAAAAGGGCAAAGTTAGAGAAGGAAAGAACCTGCTACCAAATCTCAAGGAACTCCATCGTTTAGTGGGTGTGTGGAGGAGAAGCAGTCTCCAGAGAACCCAGAGAAGGAGCGCAGAGGTAGGATTAAGACTAGGAGAGTCACATGATGTCATGGAAGCCAATGGGAAAGAGTGCTTCAAGAAGGGAGGACGTGGCCAAAGCACCAGAGGCTACTGGGAAGTTACAGGAGGTGAGGATTGAAAATTGTGCATGTGGCCCGACAAGGTGGCTCATGCCTGTGATCCCAGCATTATGGGAGGCTGGGAAGGGAGGAGTGCTTTGTGCTTCAGCCCAGGAGTTTGAGACCAGCCTGGGCAACAAAACGAGACCTTGTCTCAAAAAAAAAAAAAAAAAAAAAAAAAAAAAAAATTTTAAAAGAAAGTTGTGCATGTGACCTTCAACATGAAGGTTATGGGTGACCTCAGAGCTATTTCACTGGAGGATTTATGAAAGAGAATGGGAGGTTAGGAAGTGGAAGGAGGAAACAGACAATTCTTCAGCTGGGAAAGGGAGGAGGTGGTGGTAAGCTGGAGAAGATGAGGAATTCACGTAAGTTTCTTTCTTTAAAAAAAAAAAAAAAAAATCAGAACACTTAGCCATGTTTAAAACCAGAGTAATCATTAGTTGAACAATCTGGGGAGAGACAGGATAATTGAAGTGTAAGGTTCTTGAGAAAATAAAATCCCCAAGAGGGAATATTGTTTACAGCATTTCCCAAACTTACTTGGTGAATTGCCATTCTTCGGGCCGAGTTCATTTTGATTACTGTTCCGCAGAAAGCACCCTGGCCCAAATTAAGTCAAGGGCTGATCCGCAAACCAATTAGCATGGCCAAGGCTATACTTTGACTTTGGCCAATCAGAATCCTCTCCTCTAGAGCTGGGAGTGGGCTGAACTCCACCCAAACTAAATGTCTGAAAATGAGACAGGGTTAAGTTGTAGGAAAGAGAAGGTATTCATACCTGGGAGGTATCCCAGCAGTGACCTGGAAGCCAGCTGAATGATGGGGCAGATGGCCTTGCCATGTGGTGTTCCCTCCCTCTTGGAACTCTTGGTAACAAAGATTCTTTTTTTTTCTGAGACAGAATCTCTCTGGTCACCCAGGCTGGAGTGCAGTGGCGTGATCTCAGCTGGGAAGTTACAGGAGGTGAGGTGAAACCTCTGCCTCACAGGTTCAAGCAATTCTCATGCCTCGCCCTCCTGAGTAGCTGAGATTACAGGTGCACACCACTACGCCCAGCTAGTTTAAGTATTTTAGTAGAGATGGGGTTTCACCATGTTGGCCAGGCTGGTCTCGAATTCATGACCTCAGGTGATCCGCCCACCTCGGCCTTCCAAAGTTCTGGGATTACAGGCATGAGCCACCATGCCCGGCCGGTAACAAAGATTCTTAAATTGAATCCCATTGAAACTTCAGTATATGGAGTTAGGATGTTCAGGCAATATGGCTAGCTGTAGAATTCAGTGTATTGAGGGGTTAAAATCTGGCTTATTCTAAGGGTTCTCGGGCGTTTCTAAAGACACAGTAAAACACCTAAAACCGTTTTAGTAACTTGAGAAGATGCCCAGCTTAGGAAGCAGGCCCAGACCTGTTAGACGGCAGGTAATTTAGGAGCTAGGCAATCCCCAGCTCCTGGGATAACTGTGCATTTATTAACCCAATTAATAGATGTAATTGAGGAAGGAAAGACAGATGTTGGGCAACTTCTGGGCAATGTCTGCTTTAATGGGTCCTGTATGAGCTGATTCGGCATCGGGTAGAAGGCTGTCTTTCAAGGACCTCAAGGTTGCTGCTTCCTTCCTCAGGTGATGGTATTATATGGCTTGGGGCTTCCCTTCCACCTTGCCTCAATTTAGAAAATGCTTACGGGCACCTACTATGTGTAATTGCCATTCTATGTGCTGGGATGTGGTAGCACTGCCTTTTGCAGCTTACAAAGCCCTTTCCTACCTATGATCTCAATCTGATGATTCTGAGAACAGATTTTGAGTCAGAGAGACCAAAGTGAGAATAAATCCATCCACGTATTCTGTGTGACTTTAGGCAAGTCATTTCATCTAAGCCCTGACTTCCTCTATAAATTGGTAATAATAAAAGTTCTGGCCAGACCTGGTGGCTCACACCTATAATCTCAGCACTTTGGGAGGCTGAGGTTGGGGGATCGCTTGAGCCCAGGAGTTTGAGACCAGCCTGGGCAACATGGCAAAATCCCGTCTCTACAAAAAATATAAAAATTAGTCAGCAGTGGTGGCTCACACCTGTGGTACCAGTTACATGGGAGGCTGAGTTGGGAGGATCGCTTGAGCCTGGGAGGCGGAGGTTGCAGTAAGTCGAGATTGTGCCATTGCATTCCAACCCGAGACCCTGTCTCAAAAAAAAAAAAAAAAAGTTCCTAGCTCAAATGGTTGGGAGGAGTCTATATGAAAAGTGTTTAGCACATAACAAGTACTCATGAAAAAGTAGCTGTATTATTCACACAATAATCTTATCCTGTTGATACTATTATCTTCGTTCACATACCTTCATTGAGCACTGATTATGTTCTAGGTGAACACCTAGGTCCATAATGACCAAAAGAGGACTCAGATGCAGAAGAACAAGGGTCCCAGAACTACACCTTCAGGAAAGGAAGAACCATCAAAGAAAACTCAGGGGAAACTTGAGCACCAGGAGAAGGCTTCCTTTCCACCTTGCCTCCAATCAGGAAATGCTTATGGGCCCCTACTATGTGTAATTGCCATGCTATGTGCTGGGATGTGGTAGCCTTACTGATCTCAGGCAAGCCAAGAGAGGTACATGAAGGAGGAGAAGCCAGGAGTAAGATGAGGCCCCAACGTGAGCACTGGCTTCTGCAACATCGAGTTCCCAGGTCAGCTTGAGGAGAGAGAGCAATGTCGCTTCCTGGGCAGGTGGGGGCAGAGGCCTGATCAGACTGACTGGAGGAGAAAATGGAGCAGGTGTGGAATCAACAACTGCAAAGAATTTACAAGGTTTTGGTGTGAATGAGAGCAGAAAAATGGGGGAAGCGGCTACAGGGAGACGCAGGATCCAGGAGTTTTGAGTGGTGGTTCTTAAAACTTTTATGATAGGATCTATTAGGGCATGTTTTCTGAAGCAGATGGGAATGATCCAGTACCGAGGGGGAAACTGGTGACTAAGGAAGGAAGGATCCAGAGAACAAGTGGAGGGGTGACTCTGATAGCAACAAAAACGCTTCATTTATTGTAAAATCTGGGGAGTCAAAGATTGCGGGCAAGGTGCAGAGATGTTGGTAGATAATAAGCTCCTGTCTGGTTCCATTATTTCTGTGAAGTGTGAGGCAAGGCCATCTGCTTAGAGAGAAGGATGCAAACGGGACAAAGGAAGCTTGAGGAGGAAGAAGGATGAACAATCATCATTTAAGAGTGTGAGCAGTGGGCTACAGCAGGGAAATACAATAGAATTGCTAGGCAGGCTTAAGGGCTCATTTGAAATTTATGGACCTCACCTTAAAGGAAGAGCAATCACTTTCAACTTTCCAGCAATGTTCAGATGGTTTTTTGTTGTTGTTTTGTTTTTTGAGACGGAGTTTCACTCTGTCACCCCGGCTGGAGTGCAGTGGCATGATATTGGCTCACTACAACCTCTGCCTCCTGGGTTCAAGCGATTCTCCTGTCTCAGCTTCCTGAGTAGCTGAGATTACAGGCGCCCACCACCATGCCTGGATAATTTTGTATTTTTAGTAAAGATGGTGTTTCCCCACATGGCCAGGCTGGTATCAAACTCTTGGCCTCAAGTGATCTGCCCATCTCAGCCTCCCAAAGTGCTGGGATTACAGACATGAGCCACCTTGCCCAGCCAATGTTCAGATGTTCTGATGCAAAAAAGGTGGGGGTAAAGGGGTTATGGGCTTTTGTAAGGGAGTTAGTATAATACTCATTACTAAGCTGGGTCAGGTGGGATGTGCGCATGAGGGGGAAGATAATTGTGAAAATCTGGCAGGGACAAAGGTTTGCAGGTCTTGATGAGGTTGAAGAAATAATGAGGTTGAGGAAATGCTTTTGTGGTGATACTATGGGAAGTGGGTTAGAGTCAGATCTGAGATCTTTGTGACTGTGATTTCTTTTCTTTTTTGGAGACTGGGTCTCACTCTGTTGCCCAGGCTGGAGTGCAGTGGTGCAAACACAGCTTACTGCAGCCTCAACCTCCTGGGCTCAAGAGTTTCTCCCACCTCAGCCTTCCGAGTAGCTGGGACCACAGGTACATGACACCATGCCTGGCTAATTAAAAAAAAAATCTTTATAGAAATGGGGTCTTGCCATGTTGCCCATGCTGGTCTCAAAATCCTGGGCTTAGCCTCCCAAAGTGTTAGGATTACAGGTATGAGCCACCAGGCCTGGCCAGTGTGATTGTGATTTCTGAGATAGTGCAGTTAAAGGTGAGAACAGGCCAGGGTAAGATCACAGGAGCGGGACCTGGGGAGAGACGGAAACTCATTGGTAGGGAAGAAATCAGGGAGAAGTCAGTAAGATTTCTGGTGGATTATGCTTATGGATGCTGAAGTCCTAAAGAAAGTGTAGAAGGGGAGATGGAGGTAAGTTCACGAAAGCAAAAAAAAAAAAAAGGGGTGACAGGTGGAAAAATTATGACAGTATGAACTTCAAGGGGGTTAGGGTCTTTAAAAGAGGATGAGAGGAGAAACATTGCTAAAGATATTTATGGTCTGGATGTTGTGGCTCACACCTGCTATCCCAACACTTTGGAAGGCCAAGGCAGGAGAATCACTTGAGCCCAGGAGTTCGAGATCAGTCTGACCAACATGGTGAGATCCCGTCCCTATTTAAACTATAAAGTTATTATTTATTTATTTGGATATGAGGGTCTCACTCTGTTGTGCACGTTGGAATGCAGTGGCGCAATCACGGCTCACTGCAGCCTAAATCTCCTAGGCTGAAGGAACCTTCCTGCCTCAGCCTCCTGTGTAGCTGCGACCAGTGGCATGTGCCACCATGCCTAATTATTTGACTTTTTTATAGAGACGGGGTCTCACTTTGTCACCTAGGCTGGTCTCGAACTCCTGGGTTTAAGCAATACTCCCACCTAGGCTTCCAAAGTGCTGGGATTACAGGTGTGAGCTACCATGCCTGGCCAAAAAATGTTAAAACAAACAAAATTTATGGTGCCTGCCTACCAATTCACAACCCCTTGTAGATGACCATGTTTAATGCCATGTGTCTCCATGCTCATAGCAATAGCTGATGGATCTAGGGGCGGGATCTGAGCAATGGGCAGCCAATCTGTGGAGTGACCTGTCCAATGAATGAACTTTCCTTCATGCTTGGCCTCCATCCCTTGGTATCCAAGAAGGACACCACCTTTTCTTGGTCCCATTCCTGCCTCGCGGGTCATTCCTTCTCAGTCTTCCTGCTGGTTCCTCTTTATCTTCATGACCTCTTCTCTCTACATTCACCCACGAAGTGAGTTCACCAAGATGTCTGTGCTTTCAAATATCTTTAAATGCCATTTACTAGCTGACAGTTCTCATAAGTTTATCACAGCTCTGACTTCTTCCCCCAACTCCAGACTTCCATATCTAATTACTTATTTGATATCTCCATTTATTTATTTTTATTTTTTGAGATGGAGTATCACTCTGTTACCCAGCCTGGAGTGCAGTGGCACAATCTCTGCCCACTGCATTCTCCACCTCTGGGTTCAAGCAATTCTCCTGCCTCAGCCTCCTGAGTAGCTGGGATTATAGGCATGTGCCACCATGCCCATCTAATGTTGGTATTTTTAGTAGAGACAGGGTTTCACCATGTTGGCCAGGCTGGTTTCGAACTCCTGACCTCAGGTGATCCACCCACCTCCCCAAAGTGCTAGAATTACAGGTGTGAGCCACCACGCCCACCTGACATCTCCATTTAAATCTCCAGTAGGAGGGGCCAGTCGCCGTGGCTCATGCCTGTAATCCCACCACTTTGGGAGGCCGAGGTGCGCGAATCATGAGGTCAGGAGATCAAGACCATCTTGGCTAACACGGTGAAACCCCGTCTCTACTAAAAATACAAAAAAAATTAGCCAGGTATAGTGGCGGGCATCTGTAGTCCCAGCTACTCGGGAGGCTGAGGCAGAAGAATGGTGTGAACCCAGGAGGTGGAGCTTGCAGTGAGCTGAGATTGTGCCACTGCACTCCAGCCTGGGCGACAGAGCCAGACTCCGTCTCAAAAAAAAAAAAAAAAAAAATCTCCAGTAGGAGGCTGGGCGCGGTGGCTCACATCTGTAATCCCAGAACTTTGGGAGGCCAAGGCAGGCAGATAATTTGAGGTCAGGAGTTCAAGACCAGCCTGGCCAACATGGTGAAACCCTGTCTCTGCTAAAAATTCAAAAAGCCAGGCGTGGTGGCACACGCCTGTAGTCCCAGCTCCTTGGGAGGCTGAGGTGGGAGAATTGCTCGAATCCAGGAGACAGAGGCTGCAGTGAGCTGAGATGGCACCACTGCACTCCAGCCTGGAGTGAGACTCCATCTCAAAAACAAACAAAATCTCTAATAGGCATCTCAAACATAACTTGCTCCCTCTTATCCACAACCCTCCCCTCAGAAAAACCCTGCTCCTCCTACAGTCTTCCCCAGATCAATAAATGGTAAATCCTTCCAGTGTTAAGCCAAAAATCTTAGCATCAGGCCAAACTATGGAGTAAAAAGATCAGTGGTTGCCAGGAGCTGGGGGAAGGGGGATGAAGAGGTGGAACACAGGGGATTTTTAGGGCAGTGAAAATATTCCGTATGATGGTTCTAACGGTGGCTAGATGTAATTATCCACTTGTCCAAACCCACAGATTGTATAACAGAGTGAACCCTAATGTAAACTATTGGGTGATCATGATGTATGAATGCAGGTTAATTAATTGCAACAGAAGTACCACTCTAGTGCGGAATGGGGACAATTCAGGGAGGCTCTGCACATGTGGGGCAGGGGGGTATATGTGGATTATCTCTGTACTTTCAATTTTCTTGTGAAACTAAAACTGCTCTAAAAAACAAAGTCTTGGCCGGGTGCAGTGGCTCATGCCTGTAATCCCAGCACTTTAGGAGGCTGAGGTGGGAGGACTACTTAAGCCCAGGAGTTCGAGACCAGCCTGGGTAATACAGTGTGACTCAGTCTCTACAAAAAAATTAGCCGGGCACAGTGATGCACGCCTGTAGTCCCAGCTACTCGGGGCGGGGCTGAGGTGGGAGGATCTCTTGAGCCCGGGGGTGTTGAGGCTGTAGTGAGCTATGATTGCGCCACTGCACTCCAGTTCGTGCAACAGAACTGAGACACTGTCTCAAAACAAAACAACAAAAAAAAAAAACAAAAGAAAAAGTCTTTAAATACGAAAAAAAAAATCTTAGCATCATCCTTGATTCCTTTCTTCTCATGCCTACCACCAATACATCAGGAAATACCTAGAATACTATCTACTTCTTGCCCTCTCCAATGCTACTACCCTGGTCTAAGCCAGCTTCATCTCTCTGCTGTGTGACCTTGGGCAAGCTCCTGAACTTTTCAGGCTTCTGTCATGAGGATTAAATGGTTTATTATCTGTAAGGTACTTAACAGTGTTCATCACATAGGATGCGCCATATCAGTGCTTTTTAAATAAATAAATGTCCTCAATATAGAAATGGCTAAGGCCCTAGTCCCCCTACAGTCCATTCAGAACACAGCAGCCTCATGATCCTCTTAAAGCCTAGGTCTGATCTTGTCATTGCTCTGCCCTTCAGCTCCTGCTCGACCTAGGCTAGCCACACTGGCCTCCTGTCTGTCCCTTGAAAACACACCAGTGCTGATCCAGCACTGTCACCTTCAGGGTTTTTACCCTGCTGCTCCTTGTGCCTCTGCTATCCACATGGCTTGCTCCCTCCTTCCCTTCAGCTATATGATCAAATATTGCTAAGTTAGGCCTTGCCTGCCTACCTATTTGTTTGCTTGAATTTTTCTCATTATCTCTAATCACTACCCGACACTGTATTATTATTACTATTTTATTTTTGAGACGAAGTCTCGCTCTGTCGCCCAGGCTGGAGTGCAGTGGTGCGATCTCGGCTCACTGCAAGCTCCGCCTCCCGGGTTCACGCCATTCTCCTGCCTCAGCCTCCCGAGTAGCTGGGACTACAGGTGCCCGCCATCGCGCCCGGCTAATTTTATTATTTTTAGTAGAGACGGGGGTTTCACCGTGTTAGCCAGAATGCTCTCGATCTCCTGACCCCGTGATCCGCCCACCTAGGCCTCCCAAAGTGCTGGGATTACGGGCGTGAGCCACTGCTCCCGGCCTCGGCTAACTTCTATTTTTAGTAGACACGGGGTTTCGCCATGTTGGCCAGGCTGATCTGGAACTCCTGACTTCAAGCGATTGCCCACCTCGGCCTCCCAAAGTGCAGAGATTACAGGCGTGAGCCACTGTGCCTGGCTTTGGACACTGTATTTGCCTGGTGGCCGACTGTCTCCCTGACAACACTCAAGCTCCACAACAACGTGGGTTGTTTCGCTCATTGCTGTATTTCCAGAGCCTAGCACAGTGCTTGGCACATAGCAGATGCTCAATAAATATCTACTGCGTGTGCCATTCTCTTCTTTGAATTTCTGTAATACTCATCCAATACCAGTCTTGCGAGACTTACCCCGTATGCTTTTTCTGCCAGTGGCTGCCTGTGAAAGCTTTTACTTGTCTATGAGCTCCCTGAGGACAGGGCCTGGCTCAGGGAAACAATTCCTGTCACCTGTGCAGTTTACCATCCCCTCACAGATCGCCTAATTTGATTTAACCAAAGCAAACAGGCCACGGAGGCAGATATTGTTAGCAATCCAGGTCTCCTGCTACCTAGACTAAGCTCAACAAATATTTGATTGAGAGAGAGAGAGAGATTGGGAGACAGAAACTTGAGTCACTGTGGAGCGAGGAAGCCCTTCTGGGCTAATGGAATGGTTCTCTGTAGCACATCCAACAGTACTCATAACAGCCGGCATTTGTTGAACTTAATTTTTTCTTTTTTTGAGACAGTCTTGCTCTGTCGCCAGGCTGGGGTGCAGTGGCGCGATCTTGGCTCACTGCAACCTCTGCCCCCGGGGTTCAAACGATTCTCCTGCCTCAGCCTCCCGAGTAGCTGGGACTATAGGAGCGAACCACCACGCCCAGCTAATTTTTGTATTTTTAGTAGAAACGGGGTTTCATCACGTTGGCCAGGATGGTCTCGATCTCTTGACCTTGGCCCGCCTCGACCTTCCAAAGTGCTGGGATTACAGGCGTGAGCCACCGCGGCCGACCTGTTGAACTTAATTTTCTAATCTTTACCTGTGTCACCCTCACAGCTATTCTGTCTGCAGCTATACCAGCAGGGATCTTTATATCTTATTCATCTGTTATCTTCCGGTGCCTAAACAAGTCCTGGTACATAGTAGGTGCTGAATAAATGGCGTCAGCCCGAGGCTCCTCAATTCGTGCCTGGGCTCAGGTGCAGCGCGGCGCTCCAGATCCCGCGTAGCGAGCGGCAGCGCTGGGCTCCGGCCCCGCTCCCGGCGCGCTCCCCCGGTGCTGGGTTGGGCTTGGCCGGGCCGGTCCGCGCTCGGCGGCAGTTCCGGGTGCGCCGCAGGAGTGAGCGCGTGCACGGGGTGGGGCGCAGAGGGCCGGTCCCCTCCCAGCCCCGGTGCCTTCCGCATCCCCGCCCGCGGGGACTGTGGTGCGCGATTCCCTCGCCGCCGCAGGCCCAGAGTCGGGGACTGGGCCTCAGACACCACGGAGACCTTTCCGGCCCCGGCCCGCTCCCAGTGCCTGGGACCCCCGGCAGCCGCGACGCGCCCCGCCCCGCCGCTCAGGCCCCGCCCCCGCACCCCGTCGGCGCCCGCCTCCCGCGCCGCTCTCCATACTTGGAGATCGCCGCAGCCCCGCACGCTCATTGGCCGCGAGCTGGCGGCGTGGGGGGCGGGCCCGGGCCGGGCCGGGGCGTGGAAGGAAGGTGGCGGCGGCCTGGCGCGGGGGGAGGGGGGTGCTGACCCGGATGTTCACTCCTGGGCACCCGGGGAAGTGGAAGCGCCGGGCCCTGCTGCGGGGGGGAGAGCCACTGACGCCGGGACCGGGACCGCCGCCGCCGCCGCCACCATGGTAAAGGCCGCACGGCCCCCTCCCCGGCCCGGGGGCCCCTCCGGAGCTCGCGTCCCCCTCCCCCTGCCCATCCCTGGCCTGGGACGGGTGGCTTCCCGGGGTGGGGGAGGGGTGGGGTCCCGAACCCTGGGTGGACCCAGTCCCTCCCCGCCCAGGAGGGTGCCGCCGGCGCGGACGACTTGGGTGGCAGTGACCCTGCCCACGCTCCCAGCCCCCGCCCTTTGCGCAAGCTGGAGTCCCACTCACCACCTCTGTGTTTAGGCTGGTCTCTCCCATAGCCCAGGCTAGACCCTCACTCCCGAACAGTGGCCCCAGCCAGGCACCCCCTCGGTGACCCTGGCGTGGGCCCCCTTCCTCCCCCGGTCTAGGACTAGGTCTGCTTTCCCCCGTCTCTCCCGCCCAGGCTAGGCCGTCGTTTCTCCCTGCCATGGCCCAGGCTAGGCCGCTGCCTCCTTCTCTCCCTTCCTCCCTTGCCTTCTCCATGGCCTCAGGCTGGACCCCGGTCAGCCCCTTCTGCAGCGGCCTAGGTTTGCTTCCCCTCTTCTCCGTGGCCTCAGCCTGAATCTCCTCTTCCCTCTGTGATCTTAAATCTGGACCTCCTCTCCTCCGCCCATGGCTCCCGTCTGGACCTCACTGCCCCCTCCCCACCATGATCCCCTTCCCTGGACTTTTCGCCACTCCTAGCGTAACCTGCGTCTGCCACGCTCGGTCCCCGCCCTGATCCTCTCACCAGGGTCCTGCCCCTTGCCCAGTGCACGACTCAGGGTCCCCTTCCCTGTTCCTGGGGCGCGCCTTCTTTGCAGCCTTCGGGAAGCGAGGGGAGCTCTCCATCAGGGATGGGGTGGTCCCGGTGCTGTGCCTTCTCAGTTGCCCCTTCTAGGGAGGCCGCCTAGGAGCCAGCGAGGGAAGGGCGGGCATCGGTGTGCCCAGAAGGCAGCGCGCTGCTCTGCGGGCCCCTCTCGAGGGCCGCCGCCGTGGGTGCTGTGCGTGCGAAGCGTTCTGCAGGGCAGGCCGGGGTCCGCGGCGCCCGGGCCTGAGTGGGAGCCGAGGGGCGAGGGTGGGTGGCCCACAGGACAAGGATGAACGCACAATCGCCCTTGTGAGGCCATGGCCTTGGGAGGCCACCAGGCCCTGGATCCAGTATATGGCCTGGACACGATGCACCCGAGGAGGCGCAGTCTCCCCTTCCCTCTGAACTGTCAGCTTGTAAGGGTTGGAACTGCTGATTATGGAAGTCCCTCGGATCAGGTAAGCAGAACGCCTAGGGAGAGTGCTGGCTCCGCTCGTGGTGTTTGTTTTGGTAAAGAAGGCAGATGCTATCCAGACTTTTGAGGAACCTGGGGTTTCACATAGGCCCCCACAGATAGACCTGCTCTCCTGCCACTTGACCCTTCTGCAGGACAGGCCTAGCACTTAGGTTGGAAGGGCCAGAGAACTTCTTGTGACAGGGTCAAGGGATTTTTGGAGCATGTTTGGATGTGGACTTTGGGCCTCAAAGTGTTTTGAGGACTATGGTTCCTTGTTTAGTCAAGGGATGTTGCTGCTGAACGAGGGTGAGTAGTTGAGATGGGTTAAGCTTTCTTTTGATGCCTTCCTGTATGCTGATTAAAAACATGGGCAATGCCACTTTTAAGGCCTTCGGATTAGTCCAGTAACTTTGGCTGAAAACTCCTTATTTGGGGAGGTGGGCCTGGCCCCAGGCCTTGATGGAGAACGACTTCTCCAGGGCAGTGTTGGGTGAGGACTTTGAAAGTGGGCTGAAGTTTCCTGAGTGCGCACTCAGGACAAAGTATAAGGCAGGAAGGAAGCAGCGATTCTCACCAGCTGATGGGAAAGTGCCTCAGTCCCCCCAGGAGGAGCACATACACCTGAAGCTTCTCAGGAGTCTTGTACTTGGCTCTCATCTGAAAAGGCTGGAAAGGGTGGAGGAACTGTCTGCCAGTCACTGTGGTGTGCTTCACCTGTACAAGCTGGTTTCATCCACACGAAGCCCTTCTGGGGCTGTCCCCATTTTATAGATGAGGCAGCTGAGGCTCAGGAGGTGGAGTGACTTATTCAGGGTGTTGCTCAGCCAGTGGAGGAACCACCCTTGGTCAGTGGAAGCACATCTGGCAGGCTCTAAACCGTTCTTCCCATTGTACCAAGCTGCTTATATGTCAGAAGGTTTAATGACACTGTTTGAAAAACATAAAATGGGATATTCAAACATGGCAAGGGGGGAGGAGCAGTATTTATTGCCCATGGATTGTATTTCAGATCCTTTGTATAGGAAATCATGTTTATAGTGAAATAGCTGTATGGTGGTACAGGCATATTTAGCATGGGCCAGAATGAGCTCTTGGAGGGCAGAGATTTTTGTCTTGCGTTTTCCACAGCTGTATCCGTGGGGCCTAGAACAGCACCTGGCATTGGAAGAAACTGGTTGGAATGTTCTCTTTGGGATGTGCCTGTGTCCATGAACTTACCTGCTTGGATTTCATATTCATTCTCTCAGTCACTTGTTCTTAGTATCCCTTAGGCTTGTAATTTCTGACTGCTTATTGTTAGGTTTATCTCCTATTTGAATACTCTGACCATTAAGCCAGTGTAGATGGTTAGGGTAGGACAGAAGTAGTGGTGTGAGGTTGCATTGTAGGTAAATGAATTCAGATCACCATGTTTTTCATTTTCAGTAGATTCGATGGTAGAGAATACAGCTAGATCTCTGTTATCCATTGAGGGAAATAGTGCCTTCAGAATCTAAAATGCGTTTGACTTTGGAATGAATTCCATGATTTTTGTTGGCATGAGTTTCTCCTTCCCAGTTAAAATGCATAGGCAAATGGAATTTATTTGCATTCCTTTAGCAGGTAATAATCTTACCACTGTTTGAGTGCTGTACAATTTCAGAGCACTGTTCCTTACGCAGCTCCAGTTTCTGACTTGGGAATTATTCTTAGTTATGATGATGGTGAGGCTTTACCAGGAACGGGGACTGGGGAGGCCCCCTCAGGAATTGCTGCTCCAGCTCACAGATGGTGTTGCCTGGTAGGAGCTGATGGGAACTTGGTATTGTTACAAGGTGAAACAACATAGTTGACATTAATGTCTCTTGGTGTGGATAAGACACATTGTTCAACTCACATGCCTCTTGTCTGTCTGTACAGCCCTGTTTATTTAAGCCCACCTGGCCTCTTTTTGGTGGCATGCTTATAAAAAGTAGCCAGTGATCAGTGGCTTGTGATTAAGGAAATGATAAGCCGAGCCTTTGAAAGCAGATACCCCTATTTATAACTCAGATGTCCTATACTTTTACATTCCATGAATTGGGGAACAGGACATATGACTGACCACAGGGAAATGGTGGCAGGGCAGATTCCTCGCCCAGTAGAAGCCTGCCCTCCAGGCTGGGAAATGCTTATTGTTAGGCAAATACTGAGGCACGTTGTGGGGTACCTGAAGCTGCAGGATAATGTTAATTCAGCTTTTTGTGTATTAAGTGCCTACTCTGTGCTGCTTATGTGCTGAGGATGCAAGACAGACAAGGATCTCTGCCCTCATGGCTCACATTGTTGAGGGGTACGCATGTCACTGTTACCTAAAGCTTAAGGGGGAAAGAGCCTTGTTCAATGTAACTGCAGGCACATCTGCATGAGCTATGGCAGGAAACTGAAGAGAAAGCTGGGGCTTGTGCCAGGCTCCACTCCCAGGCCTTTTGGGGTGTGTCTTCTCTTGTGTCTGCCATTGGGTGGAATTGGATTGCACGTGCACGCAGTCCGCTCCTCTGCACAGCCAAGGCTTTCTGGGGCCCCGAAATGAAACCTTACGGTACCATGGAAGTCCAGCCTGTCCAACCGGGGTACCTGAGGATCTGCTGTGACCCAGAAACATGACTTAGGTTATAGCCTAGCCCCCATTTTACTCACAAGGAACCTGAAGCTTGAGAGGTTGAGTGACTGATGTAAGCAGCAGGCCTGGGATTCAGATCCCTGTCAGCCTGAGTCATGTGCTGGACCCCACTCACTGTGTTTTCCAGAAGCAGAGAGCAGAGGGCCCCGTAAATACAGGATCTTGTCCCATTTCCCCTTGCAGCAGATCCAGCAGTGAGGGTGCGGTGTGGAATTCCAGGGGATGCAACTGTAAGATCGCCCATATTGGGACCAGCTAGAGCCATATGCCATTTCCAGTCCTAGGCTTTCACCAATTCATGTTTCAGTGGAAGGAAAGAGAGGCTTAATGGTTATGGAGCACCAGCCATGTGCTATGCACTCTGTTAGAACGGTCCTCACCACAGCCTGACAAGGTAGGTTCAACTTTAGGCTGGAGGCAGCATAGTACAAGAAAATAGAGTTAGGAGCCAGAGTGCTTTAGGATGACAGTACCTCTGCATAAGGTCGTAATGAGGGTTAAGTAATATCTGTCAAGTGCATCCAGTAGCATCTGGCACATAATGGTATAAACATTAACTGTTGTTAATATCACCGTTTTTCAAAAGTGTGCAAAGGGGTGTATGGTTAGTCCCTGTCTAGCTACTAAGTGGAGGAATTGGGTTTTCTGACTCCAGAGCAAACTGTTTTTCTCCACTCCGTACTGCCTGCTGATGGCTGCTTTGGAGTTTGCTTGGCTCTGGGTTGTGCCTTGAACACACAACTTCCCTAATAGAGCCTGGGGCTCTTTTCTCCACTAAAGACAAGCTCGCTGTGAGCTGGGCACCATGTGTTGCCAGAGCCTCATGCTATATGTCAGGCCCGAATTCTTGTCTGTGCCAATGGAACCCCTGTGACTGGAGGGTTCTTGCCCTCTTCCAGGCTTGGAAGAAGAGAGACAGGGCTGGGGACAGAGCATATGAGCTCTGTGAGAGCAGGGACCTTGTCTGTTGGTTCCCTCCGAGTACCCCACACCTTGCACTGGCTGCCTGGCACTTAGCGCCAGCTACATAAACACTGAGTGAGAGCTGAGAGGTGGCTGCCTGCTCCACAGAACATGGTCTCTGCAATTGGGCACATCTGGATTTGAGTCCTGTCTGCCACTCGGTGTGTGACTGTCAGTGACGTGGCTAATTCCCTCGGTCTCAGTTTTCCTGGTCCGTAGCATGAGGATAACATTTTATAGGGATGGGGAGTAGGGGTGAAATTTGTAATGTACTTACTCCAGTGCTTGGCACACAGTAGCTATGATTGTTATAGTTTATTCTGCATACCACAGAGTAAGGGACACAAATAGAAGCTATCATCCCTGTCCTCTAATCTGGGAGGGGGAGGCAAGATGCGTCCAAAAAGCCAAGTGCAGCAGGAAGGAAGTAGTACTAGAAAAGACTTAGCCAGGGACCCATGGGTGCTGTGGTCTGCCCATCCCTGCAGGCCTGGCTTGCATTTCCCCCTCCTCCATGCAGCCCTGCAGACCACTGCAGCCCGCGCTCGGCTTGGGGGCTGGGCATGAAGCCCGGGAAGAGTGTGCTTAGGCAGAGAGGACCGGGTGGGGTATGGTCACGGGGACTGGCACAAAAGCAGAGGTCAGGGGATGTGGTCACACAAGCAGTAGATGTGAGTCCATGGGGTGCCTCAGTCTCAGGAGTGAGTTGTGGACTGCCTGAGTTGCTAAGCTAAGGAGTTTGCATTAGATCTGGGACAGTGTGGAGCCAGTGAAATTTCTGACAGGGCAGGTAGAAATTCAAGGAGACTGGCAGAGCAGTGGTATTTTAGGAAGAGTCCTCTGGCTGTGCGTGCAGGAGGCCTGGGGAGGTGAAAGAGATGGGAGAGAGGCCTCCACAAGCATCAGCTTGTGAGCTTATGAGGGTCCTGGCCAGTGTGCAGCTGTGGGTGTGGAAAGGAAGGGATGGTGGAAGGAGATAAAGGCAGAGTGAGACGGAATGATTTACCATCTCTGGGGCTGAGGGGGTCTGCCCCGGAGCTGTCCCATGTAGGCATTCTGATTGGACAGTTTATCATTGACACACAGCTATTTCAGGTCAGTTTAAATCCTAGATAGTGGTGTCTGCAAAGCCTTGAGATCCTATTAACAACTGAATGGGGATTTCAGTCTGGGTAGCCCAGTGATCCATCCAGCCAGTGACTCCATGACTGCAGGTGGCACCAAGTTCAGCCTGATGCACACAGCATTAGGTTCTGGTGCCTGAGACACCAGTCTGCTGAGGGAGATGGTGGGGTGGCAGGCTCTGCATGGCAGCTGTAGGAATAACAGAAGCTAGTTTTTTTTGTTTGTTTGTTTGAGACAGAGTCTCGCTCTGTCACCTAGGCTGGAGTACAGTGGCACGATCTCAACTCCCTGCAACCTCCATCTCCTAGACTCAGGGAATTCTCCTGCCTCAGCCTCCCAAGTAGCTGGGACTACAGGTGTGTGCCACCATGCCTAGCTAATTTTTGTATTTTTAGTAGAGACGGGGTTTCACCATGTTGGCCAGGCTGGTCTCGAATGCCTGGCCTCATGATCTGCCTGCCTCGGCCTCCCAAAGTGCTGGGGATTACAGGCATGAGCCACTGTACTTGGCCAGGAGCTAGTTTTGACTGATGACTTTTTAATATTCCAGCCAGCCCTACGAGGCAGATTCTCGTGTCATCCTTATTATGCAGGTGAGGAAACCGAGGCCCACCCAGCAGTCCTGGCACTGCGCTAAGCTGCCTTTAGTGATTTTTTCCATCGGGTCATTCATTCTGTGGATGTCTACTGAGCAGTCAGGTAGAATATGCCATCTGAGTCTTAAGGTTAAATGGAGGAAGCGGGTGGAAGCAAGTATGTCCAAAGTTCTGAAAGACTCAGGAGCGAGTGCAGAACCAGTCTGGGGAAGTCCACAGCATCAGACAGGCAGGGAGGCCGCTTGCCTGCGTTTTCCCGGGCTTTCTCCTGTGGTCACCCCACGTTTCTGACATCTCTGGATGACTATGAACAGGAGCCTTTGCCTACAACTTTCTAGTGTTAGGTTTCCAGTCGTGTAGTCCTGTGTCTTGTAAGGCAACAACCCTGGTAGTTGCCATTCACCTGGCACGTATCGATGGTTGTGAGGACTGAGTTTATGTGTGGAAAATGTAGACGATGCCTGGCACATTGTAAGTGCAGTAGGAGTGTTATCCCTTATTATTGTGGTTATTCTATTAACATGGATGGATGATAGATGGTGTTTCATTTAACTTCCCAACCAGCCTGGAAGGCAGGTGCTAGTTCCTTCTTCTGAGACTCCAAGAGGTAGAGTCCCCTGCCCAAGGAGAGCGGTCTTAAGGGGCTCAGTCTGTTTAAACACCAGACTGCTGAAAACAGCAGCCCAGGGTTTCTGGTCTCAAGAGCTCTTACCACATTGCAGGTTGCAAGCAGTTGTTACCACCGGCTCAGACCCCGCACTTCTCCACCCTCTGCGTCAACTGCTCTGTGCAGCTTCCTCTTCTAGTGCTGAACTCAGCATGATCCTCCTGAGTTAGGCTCGGTATCTTATTTAACAGTGTTTGGGCTTGCTGTCTCAGAGCCCTCTATAAGCGGATTCAGGCATCGTATTTACCAAGTGAAGTACTTTAACTTAAAATGGAAAGGTAAGCCAGGTGCTGTGGCGTGTGTCAGTGGTCCCAGCTACTCAGGAGGCTGAGGTGGGAGGATCCCTTGGGCCCAGGAGTTCAAGGCCAACCTGGGCAACATAGTAAGACCCCGTCTTTCTTTCAAAAAAAGTTATGAGAGGATGCTTTTGCATTGCACCTTATCTGCTGGAGCTTCCAATTAGAATTGAGCCAGTGGCATTTTCCAGTGGTACCGGTGCCCTTTTCCCTTCTCAGTTGCAGCAGTGATTGGCAGGTAGAGTGTTGCTGCTGAAGACTTCTCTGTCATGAGGCTTTGACCCTGATGGGCTGTCTTTGGTTTCACACGAGTGGGCTCCCTGCATTGCAGTTTTGTGCTCAGAAACTGGAAGGAGGAGCCGTAATCCACCACATCCTTCTGGTGTGAAAAGTCTAAGACATTGAAGAACTCAGACTCCAAAAGAGCAGGGGCCAGGCTTGGCTGTTAGTTCCTCTGCTGAGAATTTCCGATGTGAGCTGTTGTGGTGTCCTCAGTGTGTACCCTCCAGACACCTCCTATCCTGAAATCTCTTTTGGGCACAGGGTGGTGTGGACCCCTGGTTGTCCTGAGATTTGAGACCTTGTTCAGGCAGAGAGGATGGGCTAGGGTGTGGTTAAGCAGGGTCCATTCTTGGTCTTGAGGAGTGCACTCATGGCGCAGGCATTAGGGGATGCCATGAAATGAAGGATGCCTTCAGTCTGTAGGCTGGTATTGAGTGTTCACTCACAGAGTGGCCCCTTCCTTCTGCCAGTATCTACCGGATGCCCACAGTCATTATCTGTAATTCTCTCAACACCAACCCTGTGAGGTCTGTTTCCTCATTTTGCAGATAAGGAAACCGGAGCTCAGAGAGGTGTAGTAACTTGCTGAAGGGCCTCCAGCTAGTTAATGGCAGTTGCCATGGAGTTCCAGGTCCACCACACTCAGGAGTGCATGCTGATGGAATTCCCCTCTCCTGCCTTTCTGGCACCGGCCCATGGGGATGCTTATTTTATAAATGAGGAAACTGGGGCCGAGAGGTTCCCCTGTATGTCTAGCCACAGTGGCTGAAGAGGTCTGGGTTTTGTCTAGGAGGTTTTTTTGGTTGCACTTGTTGAAATGCAAGAAGATGAAACTTTGTGAACTGCAATCTGTTTTCCAAAAGATAGCCACTCAGCTGAAAGGATGAGATAGTCTTAGCCTAGCATCGGCCACTGTGCGGCTTGGCCTCCTGGACAGGACAGTTCTTTGTGCAGTAGTGTCAGTGTCCCTGGCTCCTCCTGCCTGTGATGTGAGTGGCAGCAGCACATCTTAATCATTGAGACAGCCCTCCATGGGGACTGTTGGGTGACAAAGCCTTGCAGGATCCTTTGGCTTTTTCTTATGAAGCCCCATCCCAGCCCTGGACACCATGTACAGTGTAAGATGCAGGGATTCTGAAGGGAAAGACAAAATTGGCCTGTTTGATTGACTGATTGAGACAGAGTCTCACTCTGTCGCCCAGGCTGGAGTGCAGTGGTTCCATCTTGGCTCACGGTAGCCTCGACCTTCTCGGCTCAAGCAGTCCTCCCCCTTTAGCCTCTCATGTAGCTGGGATCACAGGCATGTGCCACAGTGCCTGCCTATCTCTGTCTGTCTGTCTGTCTGTCTGTCTATCTATCTATCTATCTATCTATCTATCTATCTATCTATCTATCTACTTAGTTTTTAGAGACAGAGTCTTACTTTGTTGCCCAGGCTGGTCTGGAACTTGTGGGCTCAAGGGATCCTCCTGCCTTGAGCTTCTAAAATGCTAAAATTATGGGCGTGAAGCCACCATGCCTTGCCAAAATTGGCCTGTTTTAGTAGTTACCTGAGCTCAGGCAGGTTGAGTTGGTTACCCTTGTTCTGCCTGATAAGTTTGTTTCTTATCCTCAGGAGGGAAGATGAAAAATCCTGGCTCTCAGTCTTGGGGGTGCTGAAACAATGTTACACACTGGCCCTGACGCAGCCAGTGCTCTGCAGGTGTTAGATGAATGACTGAATGTCCAGTAGGTCCTTAATAAATGTAAGAATCCCTCCCTCCATTAGGTTGAACCGTGTGAAGTTGCCATTTTCCTAGGTAAAAAGGGTTGAATTACCAGCCTTTCATGTGGTTCAACCTAATGCAGACTGAACACTGGGGCCAGGCAATTCCACTGTGAGACTAGCCATGTCCAGATCTCTGGGCCTGAGCTCTCGGCCAAGCCTGGCTTCTCCTAGGGCCTACCTAGTTGTCAGTGTCAGGCTCTCAGTCGAGAACAGAGGAGCCGAGTGGGGTCTGCCCCTGAGACGGGGCAGCACTCTCTTGAGCGGTTCTGCTGCTCAGGACTGCCCCAGTGGTGCTGGCCTTGTCAGGGTTGGGCTGAGGTGGGAGCAGTGATCCTAACAGCCGCTGACATTTACTGAAGGCTCTGCACGTGGTGGGCGCTGAGCGCTCGGCCCGAAGTCACACGGGTGGCTTTCTTGGAGTTTCTATGTGATCCCAGGCAGTCATGATTCCTAGTCCAGGGGCAGTGAAGGGCAGACTCTGGAGCCAGAGAGCCTGGCTTCAGGTCCAAGCCATACAGTCCAGGGCAGTTCCCTTCACTCTGTGCCTCCATCTCCTTGTCTAAGAAATGGTGAGCATAAAAGTAGATATTTCTGATGGATTTTATGAGGATTAAATGAGTTAATACGTGTAAAGCCAGGCAAGCGTTAACCATAATTATTAACATTAACCACAACATGATGTTATTATCAGTGACATGGACTCGTAGTGCGTTATTAGAGCCGGAAGGGTCTTCGCATGTGGACACTCCCTTTGCTTTGTGTTGGGAGCTTGGACTTAGTGTGGACGCCTGATCTCCCGCCTCCTCCATAGCTCCCCTGCAGGTCCTTGTCAGTTCTGGGCCTCGCAGACCGTGCACCTGCCTCTCTGTGAACAAGTTGTTTGAAATGGTGCTTTTGTTTCAGGTGATAATACAAGTCACTCTTCTGGAAAACAGCTTAATTTTTTTGTTTCTCTGGGTGTAAGTGGCCCACCCAGGCATGCCAGTTACGTTTGGTACCCAGAGCCTTTGAGGCAGCCAAAGTATGGTGCCTTTAGATACTCCTTGTCACCCCCACAACCCCTCAACAGGTACTGTATTTATTTTCTGGTCCATTTTCTCCTCTTGTGAAGGTGGCAGGTCTTCATAGGCACTCTCAGCTTCTAATAACCCATTTACATTGTTAAACTGCCCCATACTTACAAGCTGTCCTGCCTCGGGGTTTGATATTTCATTTTAAGGGCAGGTGTTTGATTCTAAGGCATGTGAAGTGTCAGGGTTTAGGTTTAAGAAGGGGAGCAAGATAAAGGAATGCAGGAAGAAAAATAGGGCTTGTTGGAAGGCAGCTTGGGGTAGTATAGTGAAAGGAGCCTCCCAGATCCACACCCCACTGTGGCTGCTTAGGAACTGTGCGGGCTTGAACCTAGTCACTTCATGTGTCAGCCTCAACTTCCTGAGCAGCAAAATGGAAATACTATTGTCTCTTCACAGGGTAGTCCAGAGGATTAAGTAAGAATACTGTAAGTAGGGCCGGGTGCGGTAGTTCACACCTGTAATCCCAGCACTTTGGGAGGCTGAGGCGGGTGGACTGCTTGAGCCAGGAGTTCGAGACCAGCCTGGGCAACAGGGCGAAATCCTGTCTCTACAAAAAATACAAAAATTAGCCAAATGTGATGGCACACACCTGTAGTCCTAGCTACTTGGAAGGCTGAGGTGGGAGGATCATTTGAGCCTGGGAGGTAGAAGTTGCAGTGAGCTGAGATCACATCACTGCCCTCCAGTCTGGGTGACGGAGTGAGACCCTCTCTCAAAAAAAAGAATGTACATAAAATGCTATAGCTTAGTTCTCCCATGTGGACATTTAATACAGGCTTGTGATTGTCCATAAGAATTCCATCATTTGTCATGCTATTAACACCATTGGATTGGGTCTAAAAATCTCTCTCTCTTTTTTAAGACAGTTTCATTCTCTTTGCCTAGGCTGGAGTGCAATGGTGCGGTCTCAGCTCACTGCAACCTCTGCTTCCAGGTGGAAGTGATTCTCCTGCCTCAGCCTCCCGAGTAGCTGGGATTACAGGCACGTGCCACTATGCCCGGCTAATTTTTGTATTTTTAGTAGAGATGGGGTTTCGCCATGTTGGGGATGCTGGTCTCGAACTCCTGACCTCAGGTGATCCACCCACCTCGGCCTCCCAAAGTGCTGGGATTACAGGTGTGAGCCACCATGCCCAGCCAGATCTAAAAATCTCTGTGCTGAAGGATACTGTAAATCTAAAATGCAAGTAATAGTGATCACACTAGGGAGAGATCCTGACTTTCAGGCTCTAGGGTGCTTGCTCTTGGGCTGCTCCTTTAAGCTGATCAGGCCTTTGCACTTCTGCTTATGGGGTTTATCATGCAAGGGGACTTGGATTAGGCCGACCTCTGTGCTGAACCTTGTAGGTACTATTTTATGCAATCACTACCATAGCCTTGGCATGCCCCCATTTTGCAGATGTGGATATGGAGGCCTTGAAAAGTTAAAAAAATACTTGTAAAACATCACACAGCTAGGAAGGGGCAGAGATGGCCTTTGAAGCCATTCCTTTCAGATTCTAAAACTTGTCCCTCACAGGCACCCTGGAGTCTGATTCAAGGATGTCATTTTCATGTACAGGGGCAAGTGCTTTATGTTGGTGATTGTAACAGATGTTCTTTAGAGTTTTTTAAACTTCTGCAGCTGAAAGTGGAGTATTTCTTAGGTGACTGCCTCAGTTTTGCTTTGATGACTTGGAAACCATCTTAAAATGCAGGAAGAATGGGCCGGGCGCTGTGGCTCACGCCTGTAATCCAGCGTTTTGGGAGGCCGAGGCGGGCAGATCATGAGGTCAGGTGATCAAGACCATCCTGGCTAACATGATGAAACCCCATCTCTACTAAAAGTACAAAAAATTAGCCGGGCGTGGTGGTGGGCCCCTGTAGTCCCAGCTACTCGGGAGGTTGAGGCAGGAGAAAGGCATGAACCCAGGAGGCGGAGCTTGCAGTGAGCCGAGATCGTGCCACTGCACACTCCAGCCTGGGTGACAGAGCAAGACTCCGCTCAAAAAAAAAAAAAAAAAAAAAAATGCAGGAAGAATGAACGCGCAATAGTTGCAGCTCTTCATCTAAAAGGGAACCTCATTCTCTACATAGTAACTTCTAATCTGTAGTCAGGGTCTGGAATCACCTTTGAGTCCCTGAGTACTGCATAGTCCTGCCCCTCACTTCCCTTTCTCCTCCTCTTCCCTGCACACATCCAGGCAGACTCTGGAATAATGGAGCATAGTATGAGGATAAAGCTGTCATTGGCTAAGCTGGTGTTCACAATCAGGACCAGCTGGTTCCATGCCCTGGCTGTGTTACACCTGTGGCCAGGGACGAGCAGAGGCCACAGTCTGCTGCCTGCCTACGTAACCGACAGGTTATTAGTTCATGCCCCAAGGGTATGAGCCACCCAGAGGTGTTGAAAGAGATCCCTAACCTCAGAGGGTTTAGAGCTCTAGGCTGTAGATGGCAACATCTGCCCACAGGATGAGCAGGGTCTCCATGTCCCCAGTTAGTGACAACCTCTTTTACTTTTTCATCCTACTTTGCACTAGGTAACATTCCTGGGAAACAGGCTTCGCATTTTCTTAAACACTGATTTCATCTGTCCTTCCTCTAATAACTTTATCCAGAGGTGTTTATCAACCTTCGAACTAGAATACCCTTGTCCTTTTGCCTGCCACAGAACTGGTTTTCCCTGTGTGCTAATGGCCCATGGTTTCTGAGCTTTCTGTATTCCAGATGGAGAGCACGTAGGAGAATCCTGGGAATATCCTCCAGGATCCTGCTTTTATTACATACTATCTGTTAGATGCATGTTGGTTGTTGAGGAAGCATTTCTTGACATAACAGACAAGAACTGGTTGCCATGGTTCCAACGAAGGGCCCTCCCATCATGTGACTAATTGTCAGAACGTGGACATGTAAATACTGTGAGTGTGGGATCCTCAGTCCTGCACCCTTGGGCGATGTGCTCCGAGTGCTTCGAGAGGCTTGACTTTTACTCCAGCGTCAGTTTGAGGCATTGGTTTAACTGATAAAATTCCCACTTGAATTTCATTACATGTCAGAATCTAAAGGGAAACAAATGGGGAAAGAGTGATTTCCAAGCCTTAGGTGATGGGCCTCGTTTTGGAACAAGTATAATCATCCCCCCTTTTTCCATAGTTTTGATTTCTGCAATTTCAGTCACCCGCCATCAACCCCAGTCCAGTATTTTGAAAAGAATACCACATTCACATAGCTTTTATTATGGTATATTGTTAGAATTTTTCTATGTTATCAGTTACTGATAATAACTGTGCCTGGTTTATGAATTAAACATCATAGGTATGCATGTGTAGGAAAAAACATAGTATATATAGGGTTTGGTACTATCCAAGGTTTCAGGCATCCACTGGGGGTCTTGGAAGGTATCCCCCGAGGATAAAGGGGGGCCACTGTACAAGCAGCTCACACCTCAGCCTTAGCATTCAGCAGGCCTCAGAGCTAGGAAGGCAGGCCAGGTGGTGGCATTGGTTCTTGTGCACTTCACCTGGTCCTCTGCATGCAGCATTCTGTTTCCTTCCCAGAATCCTTCTAAGCATGAGATCCTATGAATTTGGGCCTTTATTTAAATTCAGAATGATACAAATTTAGACTTTATGTAAATTGCTAATAAGTGGCAGAGTCAGGACTTGAACCCAGCTGCTCTGACTTTAAAAGCCTTTGCCCTCAGCCTGTGCTGTGTCATGGAATTTTACTGCTCACAGGGGTTTGGGGCTTGACCAAGGTCCCACAGTAAACCACTGGCGCACTGGGATTAGGTCTTAGGTCTAACACTCTAGAATCTGGATTCTACACTCTTGTGTGAGTCTTTTCTGCCACATAAACTTAGGCCTGTTTCAAAGCTCATCTTTGAACATGCTTCTTCAGTGATGCATGGAAAGACCACATTTTCCAAGTAGGGCATTGTGAGAGAGCTTCGTGGCAATTGGGTCGAACAGTCAGAATGCCAATGGCCTGAGTTCAAGAAGAAATCTAGGAAAGGTCCAGATTCAAGCCCAGGTCCCTTTGATCTGTAGCTCATGTTGTGTTGTGGGGTACATAGGGACAGGAATCATCGTAACAAGACACTGGAGAAAGTGGTTGTCCAATAATAGGTAAAAAATGGTGGCACATCTATGCAATGGACTATTTTTTTATTTTTTATTTTTTGGTGACAGCGTCTCATGCTGTTGCTCAGGCTACAGTGCAGTGGTGTGCTGACAGCACACTGCAGCCTCCACCTCCCGGGCTCAAGCAGTCCTCTCGCCTCAGCCTCCCGAGTAGCTGGGACTGCAGATGTGCTCTACCGCACTCAGCAATTTTTGTATTTTTTGTAGAGATGGGGTTTCACCATGTTGCCCAGTCTGGTCCCAAACTCTTGTGCTTAAGCCACAATGGAATGAAATGCAGCCATTAAAACGTGACATGTGAAGACAGTGTCGTAGTTTGGAAGATATGCTAGTGTTGAGTGAAGCACAGTAGTCCGTCTGTCCCGGGCTTGTGGTTCTGTGGAATACCCCCCGACCTGGGTGCTTGTGGGCATTGCAGAAGTGAACAGTTTGCAAGCCCTTTACTGTGCTCTCTGTTGCTTGCAGTGGGCGGGCGTGTGTGTGTGTGTGTGTGTGTATTCTTTTCCTCCTTTTCACTACCTTCCTTAAGTCCCCAGGAGAGAGAGTGTAGAGTGTTTTTTCTCTCTGCACCTTCTTGAACCAGTCACTTTGCTCTGACAAATGCTCTCTCCATGGCCGCTGCCTCACTGCCTGTCCCCAGAGCCCTCTGAGCTGACTCATCCTCCCTGCCTAGCAGGCTTCACTTCCTCAATCTCCCTGTTCTGGCCAAGTTGAGAGGGCTCCCTTCCTGCAAAAATGTGTTGTTGTAAGGTTAGCTCATGGTTTTTGCCGTATTCATCTCTATGCCAGAACTGTTATTTATTAATTTTTTCTTTAAGTTTCCTTACTTTTTAACTTAAATTATTTAGGAAGGAAACTTTGTCCTTACCATGAATGGAAAACAGTATCAATTGCCTTATATAGAAAGTACACACTGAAATAAACATAGTCATCTACTGCTATAAAAGATGTTCATCTGTAGACCACCCACAATCCTCTGGCCACCACCAGCTTGTAGCTCCCCCTTCCCTGCCTGTTCCCTCCTGCCTGTGTCTTTCTCTCTTGCCTTTCAGGGCTTGGCTCTATCCCGTCTTCACCGCCAAGCTTCCTTTGACTACTGCTGGCCTTCGTACCTGTCTCCCTGTCCATTCATTCAAAGAGACATTGATTAATATTGTGTGCCCAGCTTGGGGGTGGGCATGAAAAGGTACTTGCCATCGCTGCAGGGAGACCATTGGTGGGGGCCAGTCAGACAGACGGACGAACTTGTAGAATGGAAGATCATTGCTGTCAGGGGCTGTGCCTGAGCGCAGCCGTGCATTGAAGGAGGCGTCTCGTTGAGAGATTCAAGGCATGGGTCCCAGGGGATTGATTTTGTTGAAGTGGAGGTAAGAGGGCTCATTTGCCAGGAGGAGGTGAGGTGGGCCCAGAGACATGGCAGGCAGAGAGACGGCATGTGCCAACTCAGTGGCCCAGGAGGGCATGGCGGGTGCTGGGGAAACGACTAATTTAAACTCAGAGGAGCCAGAAGAGTGACGGGTGGGAGAGCTTTCAAAGCAGCTGGGTGGGAGGCAGGGCCATGCTGAGAAGGAAGTCCTGGGTGGAAGGAGGCTCTGATTTACCCTCTTCTATTTCAGTACACTCTCCTGCCCTGCCCTGCCCTGCCCTGCCCTGCCGCACAGCTGATACCTCAGAGTTTATCATTGACTTCCTTTTCACGACTCCACCCCCAACCCCTGTGTATCATCATTCCCTGAGCGCCTCCTATGTGCCAGGCCTTGGGGCCCCCAAGCTAGTGAAAGGCCCACAGGCTAGTGGAGGGGGGGTGGATGGGGCTTGGTTGAGTGTGAGCACCAGTGGCAAGGGACCCCTCTCCCCACCAGGAGGGAGCCCTTTGTAACCTGATAGTATCATTAAATAAAAGTTTATTGTGTTTTTTGTTTTGTTATAAAAGCAGTATGTTTATTATGGAAAAGTTTGAAAATATAGAAAAGAGGGAAGAAACAAAAATCATTCATAATCTTAGCTTGCCAGCAGCACTGTTAACCTTTCCATATATTGTTTCAGCATCTTAGTCTATATGCATAGTTTGGAGTTCGTATTGTCAGTGCCTAGCCCCCTTTTTTAGGAGATGGGGTCTCACTCTGTCACCCAGGCTGGAGTACGGTGGCTCAATCATAGCTCACAGCAGCCTTGAACTCCTGAGCTCAAGGGATCCTCCTGCCTCAGCCTCTCAAAGTGTTGGGATTACAGGCGTGAGCCACTGCGCCTGGCTGAGGGCTGCATTCTTAGGCCCTGCAGGGGTGGAATGGGCACAGCTCTTGAGAGCTCTGCAGCCCTGCAGTGTTTTCAAGCTCTAGTTTCCAGCATCTGATGCTGGTGTGGAAACAGATGTTGGGGAAGCATAATAAGGTGTTATGTTAACCAAACTGTGCTTTAAACCAAAACAGCCCTGGTCATTTGGGCTCTTGTGAATGGGGAGGCTTTTGGGGGCCCTCTGGCCTCTCTGCACTGGGAAGCATGCAGCAGATGGAAGAGAGCTTAATGGGGACACCTGAATCACTCAGGCAAGAAAATGGATTAAATATCTGAGCTGATACCTGTCCCAGATACTGGGATAGAGGGAGGCCATTCTGATAGTAGTCTCGGGGCGGGTGTTAAAGGACCCTTTGCTCCCCGTGACTGGGCTGATACACAGTGTTTGGACCTTTGGACCTTAGCACGTTTGGGGTGAGAAGATCGGTGACTTAGGCTAGATAAGTTTGTAGGGAGAGTGAGTGTGGCACATCTGTGTCCTCTGCTGTGGGGGCCTCACTCCTCAGCGCAAGAGCTGAGCCACTGGAGGGGACTGTTCTCTCTTTCCCTCCTTTCTCCCTTCTGTTCGCTTTATCTTTCCTTTTATTCTTTCTTGCTTTAGCCTGCTGCACTGCAGGAATGAGCCCAGTGTGGCTGTCTACCAGCACAGTGTTTGCTGGATTTGTATGCTACTTTTATTATTATTTATTTAAGGCTTTCCTTAAAATTGGCTTGAGGGCTGGGCACAGTGCCCGTAGTTGCCCGGCATGGTGGATCTCAGCGCTTTGGGAGGCCAAGGTGGGAGGATCACTTGGGACCAGCCTAGGCAACATAGTGAGACCCAGTCTCTACAAAAAAAATAAAAATTAAAAAAAGCTGGATGTGGTGGTGCATCTGGAGTCCCAGCTACTTGGGAGGCTGAGGCGGGAGGATCCCTGGAGCCTGTGTGTTATGATTTTTCCTATGAATAACTCCTGCATTCCAGCCTGGGTGACAGAACAACACCCTCTCTCAAAAACAAACAAAAAGAACTTTGGCCTGAGCCTAACACCAAGCCTCCTCGTAAGCAGAAACATCTACAAAATCATGTTTGATGTGCTAGTTATATTTTTCCTATGAATATTAAATATAGGTAATTATTAAATTGCGTTCATCCATATGCTCTCTAAAACCTCCCTTAAACCCCATTGGCCTGCACAACATGCTGTGGGAAATGCTGCAGGCATGAAAAGAGCACTGTACCAGGAGTCTGGCGTGTGACTTCGGACTGCATCCTGGCATCTGATGTGCTGGGTGATGTTGAACTATTCCCGATCCCCCATGCCTCTTTTTCTTCTTTGCATATCAGACCACGTGAGCACCAGGGTCCCTCCAGGCTCACACGTTTTGAGTGACTGCAGGATGCCATTCAGTGGTACCTCGAGGTTACTCAGCCCCTCTCACATCACCTGCGCCGTGAGGATGCTCAGGACTCTGACCTAGACGTGTGATCTATGAGCTCAAAAGATTTAAAAATGTTGCAGCTCAGGAACATTTTGTCTTCACATGTGCTGCTTGTTTTTGTTTGGGTTTCAGCTCTCACTGCTTATTAGCCAAGGAAGCAGCTTGGTCTAGTGCAAAGAGTAAGGGCTTTGGAGCTAGGCAGGACCTTGAATAGCTCCGTGCATCTGGCTCCCCCTCGCCAGTGTGGGAGTGAAAGACCCTCCTGGCAGAGCTGTGGAGCGGGTGGAGGAGGCCAGGAGCGCAGATTCACCTCTGTGTCTGATCCTCCACCCACCACACCTCAGCCTAAGTGGGTGCAGTGATTAGTGTCGCCTCTGTCCTAATAAAAGGGTTGTCCTTGGTCATGGATGGTAGCTGGGCTCCTGGGGCCAGACTGCCTGGGTTTAAATCCTTGTTCCCTTACACTTTTAGCTGTGTAGCCTTGGGCTTCACTTAGCTTTCTGGGACTGGTTGTCATAGGATCGATTTGAGGCTAATTAAATGAGGTCAAGCAGGTAAGAAGGCCTGTCATACCTAGCATATATAGGGCTCCATACATGTTGTTGGTCTTATCACTGTTTATGAGTTAATGCATGTCAAATGAGTCGTAGCACCTGGGACATAGTAAGTGCCCAATAAATGGTAGCTCTTGTCTTTATCGCATGGAGCCCAGAGGCCCAGGACAGGAGGCACTGGCTTCTGGGAGGAGAGGAGATAGATGGTTTTCTACATTCAGCTCTGGTTAGATCCAGAGGCTTTTCATTCTCCCCACCCTCTAAGCTTTTGGTGCCTATATCCCTGACCAACAGGAGCCCAGCAATGGACCACACCACTTCTAGCTGAGCCACTGCACAGAGCCACCTCTGCAGTTGGCTTTGAAAGAATCAGAGCTCAAGTTTGGAACAGGTAATTCAGTCACAGTTTTCAAAAATAAAAATATATACATTGTCTTAGTCTATTTGGGCTTCTGGAACAAGTACCTTAAACTGAATAATTTGTACACGACAGAAATTGATTACTCACAGTTCTGAAGGCTGGGAAGTCCGTAAGCAAGGCCTTGGCAGACTCAGTGTTTGGCAAAGGCTTGTTCTCTGCGTCATAGACAGCGCCTCACATGGTGGAAGGGGCTGGCCAGCTCCCCTGGGCCTCTCTATAGGGGCATTGATGTCATTCATGAGGGTGGGGCCCTCATGATCTAATCACCTCTTAAAGGCCCCACCTCTTAACTCTTGCATTGGGGATTATGTTTCAGCATATGAATTTTGAGGGGGGTACCAGCATTCAGACCACAACACACATACAACACTGCCTCCTCTTCTCATGTGCCCAGTCTCTTCCACTCTCCCCTGCCAACCACAGCTAAGATTTCTAGGGTCTTCTTTTTTTTCTTTCCTTCTTTTTTTTTTTAATCAGGGTATTATTTGCAAGTAATAAAATTAATCAGCTTTAAGTGTACAGTTTGAGTTTTGGTAGTAATCGTGTTGCCACCACCACAATCAAGTTATAGAACAGTTTCCTCACCCTAAAAAGTCCCCTCATGCCCCTTTGGCCCTTTTCCCCCTCCTAGACAGCCTTGTTCCCCATCCCTAGACAACCACTGATATGCTTTGTCACCGTGGTTTTGCCTTTTCTATAATTGTAAATAAATGGAAGCATATAGTATGGAGTCTTTTGTGTTTGACCTCTTTCATGTAACATGATTTATTTGATTCATTCATGTTGCATGTATTAATATTTCTTTCCTTTTCTTGCTGTAGAGCATTCCATAGTATTCCATGGTATGGGCATACCACTCAGCAGTTGATGAACATTTGGGTTGCCTCCAGTTTTTGGTGGTTGAGAGTATATCTGTTATAAATCTTCACAGATATGGCCGGGCGTGGTGGCTCACGCCTGTAATCCCAGCACTTTGGGAGGCTGAGGTGGGTGGATCATGAGGTCAAGAGATCAAGACCATCCTGGCTAACATGGTGAAACCCCGTCTCTACTAAAAATATAAAAAATTAGCTGGGCGTGGTGGCGGGCACCTGTAGTCCCAGCTACTCGGGAGGCTGAGGCAGGAGAATGGCGTGAACCCGGGAGGCGGAGCTTGCAGTGAGCCGAGATTGCATCACTGCACTCCAGCCTGGGTGACAGAGCGAGACTCCATCTCAAAAAAAAAAAAAAACTTCACAGATAAGCTTTTATGTGGACTTTTTTTTTTTGGTTTTCTTTCCTCCTTTCCTTCTTTCCTCTATTCTTTCTTTCCTTTTTCGACAGAGTCTTGCTCTGTTGCCCAGGCTGGAGTGCAGTGGCATGATCTTGGCTCACTACAACCTCTGCCTCCCAGGTTAAAGCAATTCTCCTGCCTCAGCCTCCTGAGTAGCTGGGATTACAGGTGCGCACCACCACATCTAGCTAATTTTTTTTTTTGTATTTTTAGTAGAGATAGGGGTTCACTATGTTGGCCCGGCTCAAACTCCTGGCCTCAAGTGATCTGCCCACCTTGACCTCCCAAAATGTTGGGATTACAGGCGTGAGCCACTGTGCCTGGCCTGCTCTCCTCATTTCTTTAGGCATAACAAGCAAATACAAATTATTTCATTTCTCCTCTTTTTAACATAGAGGGTGAAATATTATCCACGTTTCTCCACCCTGTGTGCTTTGAAAGGGCCTCACCTCCAGATGAGAAGATGCATATAAAGTCTTTATAACTTGGCTATGTGTTCTAGTGTCCCAGGAGCTAAGGGTGCCAAGTGGTCTTCCTGGCTCCTGGAGTGGGTACCAGCCTCCTGGGGCCTCAAAGGAAAGTGGTGGAGGTGGGCATGGTGGCCACTGGCCCAGCAGCAAGGCTGGCACCCTGGGCAGTTCCATCTCACAGGGCCTTTTGCTCTCCCAGCCATTTAAGGTGGGGAGTAAGGTTATGTGGGCTTAGGTGGGGTCATAGAGTATTTTGGTATTCTGGTGCCAAAATTTAACTGTAAAGGAAATGAACCTGTTTACTGACTTCTAAGAAATCACATCCTTTTGCAAAACCACAGGTGCTTTGCAGAAGCAGCCGACCCAGTCTTTTATGGCACTCTTATGTAAGTGAGGCTTGGCGAGTGGTCGCTGAACTGTGTTAAAGAATGCTCAGTTTGCTGGTGTGGAGAAGAGCGGCACAAGTGAGGTGTTTGCACAGAACACATTTTCATAAAATCCTGTGTACTCTCACCTGCCCTTAGACCCCAGACATTGCCCTCTAGACCCCCACAGCCACCTAATAATACTCTATTTGAACTTTCTGAGGGAGATTGGACTTGACAGGAATATGCAGATTTGCGTAATAAAGCAAGGCTAATGAGGTCTTTCCCTTCCTGCTGCCTTGCAATAGGATTTAGGAAACTAAATCTGCTGGGTGAGAACAGAAATTACACATTAATGATATCTTCTCTTTGCAGCTGTGCTGTCCGCTGGAACTTTCCGTGATGATGGAAATGTTCTATATCTGGGCTGTTCCATAATCACTATCCACATACAGCTCTTGAGCACTTGAAATGTGGCTAGTGTGACTGAGGAACTGAATATTCGGTTTTATTTCATTTTAGTGGACTGAAATTTCAATAACCACTGCCTTATCAAAGGCTAGTGGCTGCCTTAACGAACAGTGCAGGTGCTGATGAATGTTGACTCCCATTGAGGACTTTTCTTTAAATAATTCTTCTGGATAGGAGCCAGAGGGAATGCCGTTCAACTGGACCTGTTTTTAACTGTTTTGAAGCAGATTAGGTGAATAGGTGAATATGTCGTTTCATATGTGGTTGTTATTTATTCAATGCACTTCGTGCCTACTATTTTTTAAACACCGCAGTAAATGCTGTTGGACTATCATGAGTTATCTAACATGCTTACCCTCCTTGGGCCTCAGTTTCCCCACCTGTATTGAGGGTTTGGACCAGATGACTTTTTTTTATTTTAATTTTTTTTTTTTTTTTTTTTTTGAGACGGAGTCTTACTCTGTTGCCCAGGCTAGAGTGGCACGATCTCGGCTCACTGCAAGCTCTGCCTCCCGGGTTCACGCCATTCTCCTGCCTCAGCCTCCTGAGTAGCTGGGACTACAGGCGCCTGCCACCACGCCCGGCTAATTTTTTTTTTGTATTTTTAGTAGAGACGGGGTTTCACCATGTTAGCCAGGATGGTCTCGATCTCCTGATCTTGTGATCCGCCTGCCTCGGCCTCCCAAAGTGCTGGGATTACAGGCATGAGCCACCGTGCCCGGCCTTAATTTTTTTTTTAAAGAGCTGGAGTATCTTGCCCAGGCTGGAGTGCAGTGGCTCATTCACGGGTGTGATCACAGCTCACTGCATCCTCAAAGTCCTGGGCTCAGGTGATCCTCCTTTCTCAGCCTCCTGAGTAGCTGGCACTGCAGGTCCCTTCTTGTGCAGTCATTTTTATGATTGTGTCATTAATACAATCAGTAGTAATAGCACATATTTATTCATTGTTATGTGCCAGAGACAGTATTCAAGACATTAAGTCAATGTATCGTCTCATTTAAATGTAATGACTTAATCTTCATTCATCGCAGTGAGCTAGGTGTTATTATCCTAGTTTTATAGACAAGAAAACTGAGGCTCAGTGAGGGTAGGTAATTTGCCTGTTATGATGTTTCTGGTGATCCATAGCATTCGGATTCCTACTCAGGCTTGCCCCATTCCAAACTCTTCTTCGGTTAAGTATTTATGCAGTGGCTTCTAAAAGATAGATTTTGTTTCCATAAACACATAAAACTTTTAAGTAAAAGTTCAATCAGGTTTTTACAAAAATAGATTTTACCCTAGTGCTCAAGTCAAGGGGGCAATGGCCCTGCAGGTTTAGGATTTAAGATGCGGTGAGCAGGAAGCATGCGTGGAGGCCAGCTCATGCCCCTCATGCATATTCACGAAGGGCCTGCTTCTGTGAAACACACCCCAACTGGAGTGCCCCTGGATGCCCATGTTCAACTCAGGCTGGGTGAAGCTCCGCCTCAGCCAGGAGCTCCAGGGAGTGGCAGGTGGGTCAGGGGAGAGAGAACGAGGCAGAGCCTGGTCCTACAACATTCACTTGTTCCTCTGTGTGCTGCAAAGCAACAGTGACCTATGCTGAGACTTGCCAGTTTGGACCTGAAAGTGGGCTCCACCCCCTGCTTACTAGCTGGGTGACCTTGTGCAGGTCCCTTCACCTCTCTGAGCCCATATGAAGATACATTCTCCTATCCACTAACAATATTTCTGGAGGCTCAGCCCATGAGCCACGTGCTGTGCTGTGGCCCCAGGGGTGAGTAAGAGATAGCTGCTCTGCCTACTTGAAGCTTGCATCTGAGTGAAGATGAGCTTTCTTTTCCCAGCTTTGAGAGAGGGAGGCTGAGCTCAGTAACTCAGCTCCTGGGGTGGTTTTGAACAGTAAATGATCTAGGTACCTGACCAACACAGCTCCTGGTGCCCCTTTCCTGAAGGCTAACAATGCAGTTCAAATTATATGCTTATGCATGTTCAGAACACAGTAGACATCATGTGTCAGTGGGTGTTGAGCTGGGGTCCCTGGCTGCCTGCTGCTCTTAAGGAGCTGTACAGCCATCCTCATCCGTGGGGGATGTGTGCCAAGACCCCCAGTGGCTGCCTGAAACTGCTGATAGTACCGTTGATCAGAACTTGGTGGCTCGTGCCTGTAATCCCTGCACTCTGTGATGCTGAGGTGGGCAGATCGCTTGAGCTCAGGAGCTTGAGACCAGCCTGTGCAACATCTCTACCAAAAATACAAAAAAAACAAAAACAAAAATGGCTGGGCGCAGTGGCTCGTGCCTGTAATCCCAGCACTTTGGGAGGCTGAGGCAGGTGGATCACAAGGTCGGGAGATCGAGACCATTGTGGCTAACATGGTGAAACCCCGTCTCTACTAAAAATACAAAAAATTAGCCGGGCATGGTGGCGGGCATCTGTAGTCCCAGCTACTCGAGAGGCTGAGGCAGGAGAATGGCGTGAACCTGGGAGGCGGAGCTTGCAGTGAGCTGAGATTGCGCCACTGCACTCTAGCCTGGGCGACAGAGCAAGATTCCATCTCAAAAAAACAAAAGCAAAAACAAAAACGAAAAAAAATACTGTTCATGTCTTCCACTCATAAATTTAATGCCTTTTCCATCGTAACTAAGCACTTACTACACACTGTGGCTGTAACTTTTGCAGTTTGAGGTGTGACAGTAAAACTAGCATTTATTTTTCCTTCTTCACAATTTTACAGATAGAAGGTTTGTTCTTACTGTAGATCTTAGCAACCTTAGCATACAATTTTTTTTCGTTCCTTATTCGATCAAGAACTTTCACCTTTTCACTTAAAGGAAGCATTTGGCAACTTCTCTTTGGGATAACGGAATTGATAGCATCACTACTCTTGTGCTTTGGGGCCATTATTAAGTCAGATAAGGGCGACCTGAACACAAGCACTGCGACTGTGTGATCACTAAGAAGGCAACTAAGTGACTATGGGGTGGGTGGTGTAGACAGTGGATTCACTGGATAGAGGGATGATTTACGTCTGGGGCGGTACAGCAGGATGTTGTCATGCTACTCAGAACCGTGGGAAATTTTGAACTTCTGAATTGTTCATTTCTAGAGTTTTTCACTTAATATTATCAGACCACTGTTGACCATGGGTAATTGAAACTGCAGAAAGTGAAACTGCAGTTAAGGGGGACCATTGTACTCTTCTTCAACCAAGTGGAAGGGTGGACGGTGTGGCTAAAGCTGCCAGCACAGTGCTTGGCCCACAGTGGCTGTCCGGGTACTGGCATTTCTTTCTCCCAACCCCTATCCACTTTTTTGGATGAAGAAATTCTACCACTTTGGAACGATGAAGGTGTGGGCGCTGGGAGGCTGAGCAAGGCGTGGTAGAAAGTTTTAAAAAAATCAATCAAAGCAGGTCTCCTATCTTCTCCTTTTAAAAATATTTTGATCTCCGAATTGTTTTTCTGCCTACAAAAGTAATACTTATTTTATTTAAATAACATAGAAGTTTAACAACTTTAACGACTTTTCATTCTACCCCTGAGATGCTGCTAAGACTTTGATAGCCATTTGTTGAGGTGTTTTCTGTGCCTGTGCTTGTATGATTTTTAAATGGCTCTACCCATACAGGTGGTTGTTCAGCCTGTTACTTTCAGTGTGTTCTTTCCATCCTTTTTACTTTGTTGAGTAAAATTAGCCTTGTCCTCAGGCCGGGAAAGGGAAGCAAACATCCTTTAAGACTCTGGCCTGGAAAAAGGGGACCTGGTTGAGGGTGGAGGAGGCCTTTGGAAGGGCAGGCAGGAGGGAGGGTCAGGCCCATGGGGTGGCACTTTCCCTACCACACTTCCTGCCAACAGTCTCCTGTGTTTGACTTTGCCTCCCGGCTTTCCTGACCTGGTGAGCTGTTTCTGCCCTTCGAATGTTCTGCATGGAGGTGCCCTCTCCGCCTAGTAGTTAAAGAGGAGAAGCCTGCCTGCATTTTTCAGAATTGGGCTTAAATGTGGTGAAACTGACTTTGGTCATTTTGTTTCTGTCAGTTGCTTACACCTTTTTAGAAGGATTTCTCTCCTTTTTGGATTACAGAATTCTGAGGACTGCTTTTAGACCACTCCACTTGTGTGTCATATGTGTTTACAGATCTGTCTTTAGACATTAAAGAGGGGTGGTAGCGCAGAGCAGGGGCAGATACTGTGAACATCTAAAGTTATTAAACCTTGCATAAGGCCGGGTGGGGTGGCTGACGCCTGTAATCCCAGCACTTTGGGAGGCTGAGGCGAGCGGATCACCTGAGGTCAGGAGTTCAAGACCAGCCTGCCCAACATGGCAAAACCGCGTCTCTGCTAAAAGTACACAAAATTAGCCAGGCTTGGTAGCAGGCGCCTGTAATCCCAGCTACTAGGGAGGCTGAGGCAGGAGAATCACTTGAACCCGGGAGGCGGAGGTTGCAGTGAGCTGAGATCACGCCACTGCACTCCAGCCTGGGCGACGAGTGAAACTCCATCTCAAAATCAAGCAAACAAACAAAACAAAACTTGGATAAATACTTTCGTAAAAGTATTAAAGCTTTCATAAAAATACTTTCATAAAAGTATTAAAACTTTCAAAAAATATTATGTTGACCCATATGAAATTGCCACTTGTGTAGGTCAGAAATGGCTGTGTGTTGGCAATTTCATATGGTTCAACTTAATAAAGCATCATTGTGGAAAGTTTAGATCACAGAAGGAAAAAAGTCACTTGTACCAGTTTAGTGTTTTTGTTTTTTGTTTTTTGTTTTTGGCAACTCCTTTTATTTCTTATATACATGAGGTTTTTGATTAGTTGTGGTCATAGGCTACATATAATTATTCATCTTCCTTTTTAAAAATTACTGTGATCTAAGACTTTTCCCACATTATCAGGAAGTCCTTACAACCATCATTGCTTACTGGCTGCTCCGTACTCCTTAAACATCAGATGACGGGGTGCGGGGGGTAACTTCCCAGATGTTGCCCTTTAGGTTTTTTCCAGGTTTTTTTTTTTTTTTTTTTTTTTTTTTGCGATGTCACAGTGACTGGTCCTTCTGCAGTTGTTTTTGTGTTTGGATTCCCAGGAGTAACATTATCATGCCACAGTATGAACACTTTCACAGCTCTTGACAAATTCTGCAAAGTTGCTTTCCAAAGTGTCGGGCCGATTCAGAACACCGTCCCCAGTGTGAGAATCAGGTTATTGCTTCTTTGTTAACACTGGGCGCTTTTCTCCCTTAATTTCTAATTTAGTCAGCAGTACATAGTCCCTCACTTTTTACTTGTATGTCTTCAGTTGGCAAAGTTGAATATTTTTGTGCATATGTGTTTGTGGGTTGCAGTGTCATTTCTCCCCATCTTTGAGCCATGTGCGTAAATATGCTTGTACCAAATTAGAGAATTGTCAGTAGGTAATATTGTAAGAGCTCCCCAAGCATGCAGTGGATCACACAGTGCCCTTTGAGCCAGCCTGTGTGCCATTGTTTGGGGAATTAAAGGTGCCTAATTAGTGCGGATCAAGCCCGGAAGCAAGCACTGTGGACCTTGTCTGTAGTCTCTGGGGCCCACTGGTGATGTCTGTGTCATCTTCTACCTTCAACTGTGCTGTGAACCCAGTTGAAATTTGATCACATTACAGTATGGCTAAGGGGCCTAATTAGCCGTAAACCTCAGGAAATTCAAAAATTAGAGAGTCCATTAATCCCAAGGCCCCTCCCTTTGTGAATGTCTCTAATTCCCCTTTGATTTGCTTGATTTTCCCGCTGTGCTTTAGTTCCAACAAGACTTGGATAGAATGACTGCCTTTTTGCTGGAACTTCCTGCCTTTCTGGGGTTAACCCTAACCCTTTAGGCTACCCTCCAACACACACAGAGCTAATCTCTAAGTAATAGTTTGGAATGCTGGTCCATTTCCTGGATGAAAATCTTCAAGGATGCCCTGCTCAAATGAATATAATGACCTTTATTAGTGCTTTTACCATCTTCTGTCCTGGAGGAACACGGATGACCCATGCAACAATACCTTTTGCTGAAGTTGTGTTTGAGATTTAAGCATCATCTTCCCTTCTCCCTTTATAACATTATTAGGTTTTTGTTAAGTTTGAGATTCCTGTGATCTGAGCAGCCCCTGTCATCAGCCGCTCTGTTTGCCTTTCCCAAATAGATTCCATGGGCAGCCCCAGTGAAATAGTCTGTTCGAGGATGTCACATTGTGGCATGGTCTGATCCTTAAAGACAGGCTGGGCCTGTGGGCTAGAGTATGCCTTGCTCTGAATTTTTTTCTGTACAGAGAATTGCGCATGGGTAGGGGGATAGTTCTGCATTCCATGTGAGGCAGTTGATGAACCAAGAACACCTACGTTGAAGGGAACCCAAGACTAGGATCGTGAGGCTAACGTTGGAAAGGTGGTCCTGTTGTATACCCGTCTCTGTGTTAAACCAGAGATTATCCTGTGGGTTTTATTTTTTTTAAAAACTAGTTTCCAACAATACCTGATCCTGGCTTGGATTTGCACCTGACCCTCTTCTTGGAGGTGTCATTAGTATTTAGATTATTTTAAAATTTCTTTTGTTTACTTCTCAAAGCTCTTGCTTCTCTCTTCAATGTGTTCTGTTTACTATAGCAGCAGATTGTTGGTTGCCCTTAAAATTATGAGCCTTGTGGACTGGGCGTGGTGGTTCACGCCTGTAATTTCAGCACTTTGGGAGGCCAAGCCAGACACGTCACTGGAGGCCAGGAGTTCAAGGCCAGCCTGGCCAGCATGGCAAAACTCCATCTCTACCAAAAGTACAAAAATTAGCCAGATGTGATGGTGCACGCCTGTAGTCCCAGCTACTTGGGAGGCTGAGGCAGGAGAACCGTTTAAACCCAGGAGGCAGAGGTTGCAGTGAGCTGAGATCGTGCCACTGCACTCCAGCCTGGGCAACAGATTGAGACTTGGTCTGAAAAACAAATAAACAAGAGGCTTGCATATAAGAATCTTATAAAATGTAGGAAACTGGCCCTTGTTTTTCCTGTGTATATAACTTGCTTGAGATTGTGACCTATTCATGGCTTAGAAAGGAAGTGTATGTGTTGTAGCCTGTGGTACTGGATGTGACAGTGTCCATGGACCTCTGAGTCTGCCAGCCCTTTTGGAAGGATGTGAGATGAGTGACAATTGGCGTCAGGGCCAATCTCGTCTCTTTGTAGCTCCTCAGTGATTTTTATCAAGCAGGATTGCAAATCCAAAGGCCCACAGTGGCTGGTAGATAAGAGTAAATAGGCCAGGTGAAGAGACAGACCCAAGATGCGGCGGGGACTGTGACGGATTGGAGGGCGCTTGCTATGGGCATCCCGCTTGTTGGAAACCACCAGCGTGTGACAGGACAGACCATGTGTGTTGAGAAATAATAGTCCCAGCCTTAATGAGGCCAGTGGGGACCAGCAAGGGAGGCCTGCGTGTCTGATCCATCACGTGGCCACCCAGCGATCCTCTCTCATCCTCTTCTAGAGAGTAAAGTTTAATTGTATTTTTTGAGTTAAATAAAAATGGAAATAGACTGTCACTGTGGATCCCAACGGCCCTGTGTTAGCATTTGCTGATGTGGAATCGTTTTGTTAACCATACTCCACCTTATTCACCCACACTCAGCACAGCCAGGCCTTTCATATTTTTTACATGGACCCCTTTGTTTCCCCTTAACCCAGGAACCCTTGCCTGCTCCTGGGACAGGAGGCATGAATTGTCTCTGTCTGCCACTCCTGGGTGGGTCTCAGAGCTTGTCCTGCTCTGTCTCCACAGCCAGGCTGCCTGCAGGGTTCCATGCCCTCCAGGCCCTCCGCATCCTGGCTGCTTGGACTGCAATTTGGCTTCCTCTTTGCGGGACCGGTGTCCTGTGAATTCAGCTGTAACTCACCCACCCAGCCCCTCTTCCTTCCCTTTACCAAGAGTTTGTCTTTCCTTTATGGCTCCTGCTGACGTCTGCAGTTTCTCACCAGAGGTGCTTTCATGCTGCAGTGGGCATTTTAAACATCATTTAGATGAATGGAACAGTAATTTTCTCAGATGTGTCACCCAGAAATGGTTCTGCCTTTGCCTCACGGCCTCTAAGCTCTACTCCTTGAATGAGTATTTGTAAGTATTAATAGTTTGGAGAAGATTGTGACAATTGCTTTCCGAAATGAATTAGTGAAGCCTTTGGCATTACAGTACAGACTGCAAGCTTGCACTCAGGCAGCCTAGATTTCCTGCTTGGCAGCTCTGTGGCCCTAGGCAAGTCCCTCAGGTCACTGAGCCTCGGTTTCCACAGTTGTCATTTGGAATGATCGTGTGTGACTCAGATGGTTTTGTAAGGACCAAGTGAGGAGTGTGCATAAATGTGCCACTACTGTTAAGTGCTCAGGAGTGACTCTTAGGAATCTTACATAACTTTCCAAAATAAAAGCAGCAGGAAAGCCCTCCAAATACCATTTACTTGACTTTCTCTGGAAAAGAGTTTTAAAGATCAGGATGCAGATATTATGGGGTAAAATAGGGGACCTGATGGGACAAACTTGCTCTTTGGGGTTTACATCTTATGTGGCCAGCATTTCATTCTTCAGCCCACCTGAGGGACTGCCTTATCCTACCTGTGAGTGCGGGTGTGAATTATCAGCACGGCAGGGATGGTGCTACTCATGGCCAGTCTTGCCTGCCTTTTGTTTTAGGGTTTTCTAGCCAGGGCTTCCTTGAACTTCTTCAGTTATTCCTGAGCTTTTATTCAGGACCTCCTGTTGGAGGGCCTGAGCCTGGAGAAACCTGACTAAGATGTATTGCCTGCCCTCCAGGAGCCCTGGCCACTCTGGGGGATGAGTCCGCAGCCCTCCACAGCTCCAGGAGGCAGCGCACTTAGGGGAGGGTTGAAATGGCAGACCCTGCAGCTGGCTGCCTGGGTGTGAGTCCCCAGTGGCACCTGTCCTTAGCTTCTTTGTTCCTCATTTTCTTCATCTGTAAAAATGGCAGTAGGGATGTCTACCGGGGGATGAGTTAATGCATCTAATGTGCATTTCACTGCCTAGCCCCCAGCAAGGGCTCAGTAATTGTTCACTATTCACATAGTAAAAGGGATGGATTCAGCAAATATTCACAGGGATGGTGAACAAGACAAAGCCCCTTCTATCCTGGGCAGGACAGATCGTGATTGTGAGATGTGTTGTGAAGCCGGATGACAGGGAAGACCTAGGAGGAGAGAGAGGCCTTCCAGGTGGGAGGGGAAGACAAGGAAGGGGCTACGGGTACAGGGGTTCCCAGGTTGAGGTATAGAAAGAGGCGCTGGTGGCCGGGGGCAGTGGCTTACGCCTGTAATCCCAGCACTTTGGGAGGCCGAGGCAGGTAGATCACCTGAGGTCAGGAGTTCGAGTCTAGCCTGGCCAACATGGTGAAACGCCGTCTCTACTAAAAATACAAAAATTAGCTGGCGTGATGGTGCGCCCCTGTAATCCCAGCTACTCAGGAGGCTGAGGTGGGAGAATTGCTTGAACCTGGGAGGTGGAGGCTGCAGTGAGCCGAGATCATGCCACTGCACTCCAGCCTAGGCGACAAAGTGAGACCCCATCTCAAAAAAAAAAAAAAAACAAACAAACAAATATAAGAGGCGCTGTTAGTTATTAGGAGCGCGGGGGCTCGGTGACACTGGGCCTGTGTGCCAGGTTGTAAGTCTGACAGTCACAAGAAGCTGGAACGTGTCAATCTGGGCGATGACTATATTTATGTTAAAATAAATTATTCTGACTGCCAGCTGGGCACAGTGGCTCACGCCTCTAATCCCAGTGCTTTGGGAGGCCGAGGCAGGTGGATCACCTGGGGTCAGGAGTTCGAGACCAGCCTGGCCAACATGCTGAAACCGTATCTCTACTAAAAATAAAAAAATTAGTTGGGCATGGTGACAGGTGCCTATAATCCCAGCCATTCCGGAGACTGAGGCAGGTGAGTCTCTTGAACTCAGGGGGCAGAGGTTGCAGTGAGCGAAGAGCGCTCTACTGCACTCCAGCCCGGGTGACAGAGTGAGACTCCATCTCAAAAAAAGACAGAAAAAAAAAATTATTCTGACTGCCGAATGGGAGGCTTGGAGGGGAGTGGTGAGGGTCCAGTGGCAGGAGGGCAGTGTGGTAGAGAGGAGAGCAGAGGAACAGATGGGGAGTTTCTGCTGGAGTTGAGGACTTGGGCGTTGACATGGATTCCAGTGAGATCACACTTGGTGTTTGTCCGAGCTTCAGTGGTCACCATCAGGACCCGCATGATTTGGGCGTGCTGACTCTGCCTCCAGGGTGTGTACGTGGGAGTGGAAGGCCTGCCTTGGCACCAGGATAGGTTAGCCCACAACTCAGACCTTGCTCCTCTTTTTGGTGCTCAGGCTAATTTGAGATTCATAGAATTGTTCTGGGAATGTTTATTCATTGGCTATGAGCCGAACACTGTGCCAGACTCAGGCAGTACAGAGGCAACCAAGAACAGCCTCTTCCTTTGCTCCCCTGGAGCCTATGTCCCAGTGGGGGCAATGATCAACAACTACGGAGTCATGGCATCTGGAGGGAGATGCTGCCCTAGAGCCATTGCAGGGGTGCAGGCTTGAGCTGAGGGGGTGGCAGTCCAGGCAGAAGGAATAGTACATGCAGAAGCCTGGCAGGAAGGAGCTGAGTCAGGGGCAGGAGCAGGCTGGGACATGGGATGGAAAGGGGCAGAGGGATGATCAGGTAAGAGGACTGCAGGGGGTAGGCAGTGAGGACTGGCCAGGTAAGTCTTGGAAAGCTTGCCCTGACCCAGATGTGCTGAGAGGACGGGTTGGGGCAGGTGTGGGGCAATCATTGTGGTGTCTTGGACAAAGTGGGGGAGGGTTGGTACTTGGGTGGAGAGAAATAATAAAATAATAATTACAATAATAAACAGTAAATTACAATAAACAATAAAATTGCTTCATAGCATTACTACTGGCATATAATAAATGCTCAATAAATGTTAGCTGTTGTCTGCATGATAACTGCTAGATTTTGGTGGGGCAAACCCAGTTCGGTTTCAGATATGTTGAGGGTGAGGCACTTTAAAGTCGTCAGAGAGGTGGAGGCCATAATAAATAGATTAGAGGACACATTATTGGCTATTTCCACACTGTCTATGTGGGAAGTGATCACCCCCTGGTCCTAGCCTTGTCTCTGAGTAGCCACATGTTTCTGCAGACCACTCCCCAGAGCATCTGTCTCCCATCTGCAGGGTGGGGATGGTGGTGTCTCCCTCACAGTTTTGTCTGAGGGTCAGATCACTAAGGTGGGACACTCGGTAGGCTCCTAGATGACACATGCCTGTAGGGTGGTATTCATATTATTTTACCCATTATTGTCCTTTCCTCTCCATCCTTCTACCACATGCCGGTGGGGAGCAGAAATAAAGAGCACATCATATGTTGCCAATTTCAGGATTGTTCATTTCCACTCTGAAAGGCCTCTTGCATGCCATTTGTGTCGGTGATTTCCTTTTATCTGTTGTTTCCCTTCCCTGTTTCTGTTCTCTGCCTCTACCATTCCCCTTTTTGTCCCGTGACTCCAGTCCCCAGACCCATGGTGGGTTCCCCTGGGGAACTTGTGTGGACCCTGGGCATGTCCAAGCAACTCAACTGCTGAGGTTGATGAGTTCTTGGATTAAGATATGGTTAAGGTCTTAATGTGAAATAGCAACAGCTGGTCCTGAGGAGAGGTACAATAACAACCCCTTAACATGGCTGATTTGGCGCGTATCAGCTTGCCCTGCAGTGTTGTGAGTAACAGTCAGTGGTAACGTTTGCAGTTCCATAATTCAGCACTCTTTCCTTGGCACCAGATGAGAGCAGTCCTTGCATGCAGGAATGAGTCATGTAATAGCAGAGATCATTCTTACAAATAATACACATCTCTTTCCATTATTCCAAACACAAACATTGGTGGTGGTGTCACTGGGGTTTTTCATAACCTTTTGTGGGCTCCTGACTGGTCTTTTCCAAAACAAACGTGGTATATGTGTCTGCATTTTAGATACTTTTCCCCTCTTGCTGCTTTATCCTTCTTCAGAAGTATACAATTTTGCAATACAAGCCTAACATCAGTTGACCCTGCACAAGTGTGAAAAGATAGTTTTTCAGGTTTTTGCTTCCCTGGGGCCTTGTACCCAGCTTCTCTTTTTTGGGATTCACCTGGTCTCTGGAACCAGGCTTCCAGCTCTACCACTTATTACCCATGTGATATTTGGTAAGCTCCTTAACCTCTCCCTACCTCAGTCCCCTCATCTATGAAGTAGGATTAATAACATAAGCTATCTTATAGGCATGCTATGAAGATTGAGTTGACACATTTTACATGCCTAAAACAGTGCCTGACACACTCTTACAGGCTGAGTATCCCTAATGTGAAAATTTAAAACCCAGAATGCTCCAAAACCCAAAACTTTGTGAGCACTGATATGAGGCTCAAAGGAAATGTTCTTTGGGACATGGATTTTGGATTTTCTGATTTGGGATGCTCAACCGGTAAGTATAATGCAAGTATTTCAAAACTGGAAAAAATTCAAAATCCAAAACACTTCAAGTCCCAAGCATTTCAGATAAGGAAAACTAATACTCAGCCTGCATTATCACTATTTCCATATATTACTACATTTTTTCTTTCTTTTTCTTTCTTTCTTTTTTTTTTTTTTTTTTTTTTTTTGAGACAGGGTCTTGCTCTTGTTGCCCAGGCTGGAGTGCAATGGTGCAATTCCTGCTCACTGCAGCCCCCACCTCCTTGGGCTCAAGCAGTCCTCCCACCTCAGCCTCCTCTGAGTAAGTGGGACTACAGGTGTGCAACATCATGCCTGGCTAATTTTTAAATTATTTGTAGAGACAGAGTCTCCCTATGTTGCCCAGGGTGATCTCAAACTCCTGGGCTCAATCGATTCTCCTGACTCAGCCCCGCAAAGTGCTGGGATTACAGGCGTGAGCTACTGTGCCCAGCCTACATTTTTTTCTTTCTCTCTTTCTCTCACTCTCTCTCTTTTTCTTTCTCTCTTTTTTTTTTTTTTTTTTTGAGACAGACTCTTGCTCTGTCACCCAGGCTAGAGTGCAGTGGCGTGATCTTGGCTCACTGCAACCTCTGCCTCTTAGGTTCAAGGTTTCTCATGCCTCAGCCTCTCAAGTAAATGGGACTGTAGGCACGCACCATGCCCAGCTAATTTTTGTATTTTTAGTGGAGACAGTTTCGCCGTGTCAGCCAGGCTGGTCCCGAACTCCTGGCCTCAAGTGATCTGCTCGCCTCAGCTTCCCAAAGCGCCGAGATTACAGGCGCGGGCCACCACGCCCAGCCAGTGCAGCCTACATTTTCTTTACGAACCTGGATTTAGCTGTTTCATACTATTCCACTGAGCGGACATACCATGGTTCACCCTGAGACCTGCTGGTTCTTTCCTCACCTTAAGGATGCTAGTGGATGGCATAGAGACAAGGTCTGATTCACTGGCAAAATCTTCCCCGTTCCTCAGCTCCATGCCCGACTGTGACTCGCATCTCACCAGGCCAGTGCATTTCCTCTTCTGGCTGTCATCAGATTTTTCAAGCGTCAAGACCCCACTTTGTTCCTGTTGTCCTGGTTCCGGCTTTGGGAAGCGTGACCTTTCAGGCCTGCTCAGAGACACCGCAGTGCACTTTGTGCATTATCAGCCTTACAGAGACTCTACAGTCAGGAGTTTTTGTGGCAATGGAACTGCTGGGGTTTCATCTGCAAATGAAAACCACCTGGCCAGCTGCTTGGGTCAGATGGAAACCAGATGGGAGAAGTCAGGAGCAGGCAGCGAGCAGCCTGGGGCAGCGTCCCCAGTCGCATCATCTTTCCGCTTCCTCTTGCCCCCTCGCCTCCCCTGCCTGCAAAATGATTGTTATTAACCCATCACCTCCTCCAATGCCTAGGCAGTTCCAGGATACAGGGTTCTCTCGCCCAGGCCGTGGCCAGCCCAGAAGATGCGACCCAGAACCTAGAAAGGTGACACGCACTTTAGATCTGAGGGGGGAGGAGGAGCAACAGGTGGCCGTGGCCATCAGGGTTGAAATGTTAACTGCTGGGTTGAAGGGAGAAGTAAATAGCAAAGCTGATGGAATCCACAAGGCACAGTCTACCCCCAGGAAATGTGTTGGCTAGGTGACAACTTTTTGCCAAAGTAAGGAGGAAAGTTAGTCTGGTCACCAGGCAGCTTCTAATGTGAATCATCTGCAGTTGAATAAGAAAAAACCCCTACAGCATTCATCATGGGTAGGTGATGATGAAACACTGCATCTTTCTCTGGTCCACAGTGCCCCAACTGTAACCAGGTTTGTTTCCGCAGTTCAGAGAAGAAACAGCTTGTGAGTTTTTACCTCTGGGCTTTGTGGATTAAGGCGGCTGTCAGAGAGGGAAGTAATGTATTATTTTCCATCTCTAAACACTCCTCAACTTGGGGCAACAAAAGTAGAAAAATATTAATCAAATGCTCTCCCTAAAGGGTGGAAGGGAGGAGGAAAGGAGATGTCCCATTCACAGTGGTTGACAGCCAGGAGTGGAGCTCTGCCGCTTGGAAAAGGGAAAGCCCCTCACGGGGAGGCAGTGCCTGGAGAGAAGTGGGCGTTTGGGATGTGCGCAGCCGCGCACCACCCTTCTTGCTTGGAGATATTTTGGCTTCCCATCCTATAGACTGTGGCCCCTTGATGCGCAGTTGGCTGATAGGTTGACTGGCTACTACTTAATTTTCCTCCAAAAGAAAAGCCCACCCATGCCAGGCCTGAGAGGTGTCCTGAGCTCCACCCACTCCTGGTGGAGTGTGTTTCACAGTTCCCTCGAGTAAGCCCTCCTTCCGCCCTCTTTTCTTCACACTGACGGAAGCTTATTAGAGTGCAGGGGAGTGAGAGTGTCATTAGAGAGCAACATTGAGCCTGTTCTAATTCTTAAACCTAAAATGAACTATGCTTTCACTACTGTTAGTTGCAGATCGCTTAGATGGCACCAGTGCATCAGAGATGCCCAGCATTCTGGCAAGGCCACCGAGGCAGAGAGGAGCAGTGTGGCCTGCGAGCTGCTGGGGCTGGGTTGGATGGGGCCAGTAAGCCGTGCCCTCCTCCACCGTCTCCCAGGGTGCTGCTGTGCCACCCTGGCCTTTATCTTAGGCTGGCATCCCCCAGGTGTATCTGTGCAACTCACCATTTCGCTGGATTGCTGCATCCACAAAACACTCTTAGGAAGGCACAAAAAATAGTGTGGTTTCAGCCTTCTATGATGATGCTGAGTTCCCTCAAAGATTAGGTCTGGGCCAGGCACAGTGACTCTTGCCTGTAATCCCAGCACTTTAGGAGGCCGAGGTGGGCAGATCACCCGAGGTCAGGAGTTTGAGACCAGCCTGGCCAACATGGTGAAACCCCATCTCTACTAAAAATAAAAAATAAAAAAAATTAGCTGGACGTGGTGGAGCATGCCTGTAATCCCAGCTGCTCGGGAGGCTGAGACAGGAGAATCGCTTGAACAGTGAGACTCCATCTCAAAAAAAAAAAAAAAAAAAAAAAGATTAGGTCTGATGCTGCCCAATGTCTCTGTCTAGGTCAAGTTTTAAATTTGTCAATATTTTTCTTTCCCACTTTAAAACAAAGCAAGAACAACTACAAAATCCTTCTCTGCAGAAGGATGATAGAAGAAAGAGAGAGGTTACACCCAGTGAGGGCTGGGATGGGCACACCTCCTGGGGGCCAGCATAATCTTGAGTGTGGCAGGTGTCATTTTTTGGGCAGTGGGGTGCTAATTTGAGAAAACATACTCAGTAATAGTATTTTTTGTCTGGAAAATAAAGTGAAGCCTAGTTTTGCACAGTACAAACCACAGAGGGTAAAACTGACAAAATCCAGTTGGCATGATGGATCACGGATTTTTAGAGACTGAAATCATGTGATTAAAAAAACTTGGAGTTCACTAAATACATGTAAAAGGAGGGAAAAAAATCAGTCTTTCCACCTAAAGAAAAACACTGTTAACGTTTTTATATATCATTTCCAGGATTTGGAAATGATTTTTTTACTCACTTGATAGTAAATTTTTATATTCAGTTTTGCTAATTAAACATAAGACATTTTCCCATGTTTTTAACACTGGGTTAAACACTGTAAGGGTTACACAGTAGATGATCACTTCCCTGTTGTTGGGGGAGATTATTTCCAGTTTTTTTTTTTTGTTTGTTTGTTTTTTTGCTGTAGAGCAGTGGCCATCTTTGTTCATCAGCTTGAGTGATTTCATTAGGGTAGATTCCTAGGAGGGTATGAATATTTTAAACACTTTTGACATGTACTTGCCCATTACTTTCTAAGAGAATTGCACCCGTTTGTAACTTTTCAGGCTTCCAGATTGCCTTTCTAGACTCAGATCATTGTGCCTTTTATGTAGTTCATAATCTTCCGCTCGCCTTTACTTCTTAAATGGCTCACTATCATATTACTCACTTTAACTTTTGCCAATGTCTTTTCACCGTAATTGAGTACTTCCAGGAACTAACATGTTGTCAGGGGTGGTTTTCAAGGTTCTGTTGAAACAGAAAAACGGTCTCAGTTTTCGTGCACGCAGTGCATCCTGAACTTGGTAAAGTATTTGGACACCCCGGCCAGTGCTGTCTTCCTTTGGCCACCTGGCTTTAAAGTGAGCCTGGCAGTGCAGCCTGAGCCTCAGGAATGCATTTTCAGGGCTGGCGCTCTTCCTGCCTCCTGTGTAGACTGGAACTGACCTTGCTGACCCTGCCGCCCTCAGATTATCTGTTGAGCCTTTCTGCCGAGGGCTGTTTGTCCAGGTGATGCCGAGAGGCCTCCAGCTTCCTCTGTTCCTGCCACAGGGTCTTACCACGTGCTCTTGAGGGCAGAGCATAAAGCCATGGATTGCCCTCCTGCACGGCCCAGCACTCCTGCCTCTAGTGGTTGTTTTGTTCTTTTTTCAGTTGCTTTATTGAGGTCTGATTTACATATAAGATTCCCCAGCTTTAAGTGCACAGTGCGGTTTTGTACATTTTTAGGAAATTTACGGAGTTGTGCATCCATAACCACATTCCAATTTTGGAACATTTCCATCACCCCCAAAACACCCCCTGCATCCACTTGCAGTTATTCTTCATGCCCACTCCTGCCCCAGGTCACCATTCACTTTCTGTCTGGCCATTTCATATGTATGGAATCATGCGGACTATTTTTGAAAGAAATTATTTGATTCTAAAAGTAATCCCTGTTGGAAAACGTCTGGAAGAATGGGAACCAAGTTATTATTGGCACTTACCTTTGGGGAGTCTCTAGGTGGTGAGATCACAGGGGGACGTTTCACTTTCTGTAATGCTTTGAATTTCCTACAGAGAGCCTATGTTACATTTATAATCAGAAGGAAAGGGCAAAGGGGGGAAAGAAAGTGCATGTTTTTTACTCCTGGAAAATGCCAAAATATATAAAGAGAATTAAAGTCACTCAAAATTCCTCCTCATGGATAAAACCACTTTTGCTTTTTTGGATGTCTTCTGAGCACATTTTTAAAATATAGCTCTCAAATTTGCATCCTGCTTTTTCCTGTTGGGTCACATAAGTCTTATTCCCTCTTGCTTAAAACATCTTTGCAAACTTCCTGTTAGTGATCCTGTTAGTACAGTGCTTCATCTTACAGTTGTACCTTAATTTACTCATGTTGGACATGAAGGCTGTTTTCACTTTTTGCTATCATAAATAATGCTGAAATGGATATCTTTGTGTCAAAGCTTTCTCTAAGACCTTTGCAGATCTCGTGGGCCAGAAAAACTGGAAAAAGGCCAGGCGTGGTGGCTCACACCTATAAACCCAGCACTTTGGGAGGCCGAGGCGGGCAGATCACTGGAGATTAGGAGTTCCATACCAGCCTGGCCAACGTGGTGAGACCCCGTCTCTACTAAAAATACAAAAATTAGCTGGATGTGGTGGCAGGCGCCTGTAGTCCCAGCTGCTCGGGAGGCTGAGGCAAGAGAATCGCTTGAACCCGGGAGGGGGAGGTTGCAGTGAGCCAGGATCGTACCACTTCACTCCAGCCTGGGCAACAGAGTGAGATTCCATCTCAAAAATAAAAATAAAATAAAATAAAATTTTTTCTTCCCAATTTGGAGCTATCTTACAGAACTGCTTTCTAGATCACCTCTCTGAATTTCATCTACACGTTGTAATTGCTTACTTTGGGGGATTGGCTCCTTTGTGTCAGTTTGAGGCATGAGGTGGGGAGTAGCAGAACAGCCAGGCCGGGGCCTGGGAAGATGGCAGGGTCCTTAGAGCCAGTGTGCAGGTATGTTTATAATCCAGATGGGGCTAGTCACGCTGTGTTTTCTGTAAATAATCCCTTTGTGTTCATCATCAGTTTTCAGTAAAGGTTTGTTTGTTTATATGAGTGAGAAAATGTTTTCATTGTTTTAAGAGGGTTGGACCCTAGAGAGTTTTGATAAGATACAAGCCCAAGTTGTCACAGGATGGGGAGGTGGCAGCTGGGTGTCTGAGACCTCAGGGCTGGGGGGTGTTGCAGACTGACGGAGGGGCAAGCCCTGGGGCTGTGTATACCTCAGGAGAGAGAAGGATTGAGGCCAGAGACACACCTGCCTCTTTCTATGGGAGACGCTCCTGCTGAAGCTCTTCATTGATGAAAATCTGAATAGAATTTTTTTTTTTAATTGAGACGGAGTCTCGCTCTGTTGCCCCGGCTGGAGTGCAGTGGCATTATCTCTGCTCACTGCAACCTCTGCCTCCCAGGTTCAAGTAATTCTCCTGCCTCAGCCCCCTGAGTAGCTGGGATTACAGGCATGCTCCACCATGCCTGGCTAATTTTTGTATTTTTAGTAGAGACAGGGTTTCACCTGAATAGAGTTTTTTTTTAACCAGAGGGGACGTTTGGGGAACAGAGGGGCACTATGAACCCACCAGATATTTCATTCAGACTTGTGTGTCTGTGTGTGTGTGCACTCCCTGGGGAGAGAGTCCATAGCTTCCATCACAGAGTGCCCCAGAAGGCTTTGAGTCCCTCTTGGTGAGGAAGGCTGAGTCTGGGACATGCCTCACTCTGCGGCCACACACAGCGTCTGCCAGGCGTCCTTGCCCAGGTGACCTGACCTCTCTTTGCCTTGCTTTCCTTGTTTGTAAAGTACCTGACACAGTGCCTGGCACACCGGAGACACTCAGTGTCACATCAAAGCTGTTGTCTTTTTTTTCTTTAAAACAACAACAACAACAATAATTTAAGCATACCCTGAGAGAAAGCTGTTGTTTTAATTTTGGCTCAGGGAGGTTTCCAAGGCAGTTGTGGACCAGAAACTGACGTCAACAGTCTGAGGTCTCCCTAAAGCCAGGCCGTAAGTCCAGTGGTGCTGCTGTGGCTATATTAATATTATACAGTGTCTTATTTTAAAAAAAGGAATGGATTTTTATCTTTTATTTTTATTTTTTTGAGATAGGGTCTTTCTCTGTTGCCCAGGCTAGAGTACAGTGGTGTGATCACAGCTCACTGAAGCTTTGACCTCCCAGGCTCAGGTGATCTTTCTGCCTCAGCCTCCCGAGTAGCTGGGACTACAGGCATGCGCTACCATGCCTGGCTAATTTTTTTGTATTTTTTTGTAGAGATGGGATCTCGGTATATTGCCCAGGCTGGTCTCGGAACTCCTGGGCTCAAGCCATCCTCCCAGCTTGGCCTTGCAAGGTGCTGTGATTACAGGCGTGAACTACCACTCCTGGCCAGGAATGGATTTTTAAAATCCTGTTATAAAAGTAAGAAAGGTCATTGTAGAGGAGGATGTAATTAAGATTTTAAGGTTTTTTTGTTGCGGGAAGGTTATGAAGTCCGTGGTAGACATCTGTGTGTTCACCCCTCTAGATGCTGATAGGATGGATGCAAGTAGCGAAGGCCTCCTTTAGCGCCACTAGCGTAGAGGTCATTTGCGCCGCACAGAGGAGCTGTATTTGTATAACATGGAGTAGGCAGCCAAGCTGAAGGCAGGAGCAATGGAACTTTCCTAAAAACAAACCAGATTTGGAGATTCTAGAGAGCCTGCGGCATCTTTACAGGAAGCCAGGGAAGGAAAAGCTGTCCAAGCCAAAGGGTTTTTTGGTGATTTTTGAGGACCCTGTGTTTTTCAGTCCTTCAGAGCAGCTGGGCTGCTACAAAGCTGAATTTAGGGTTTCCTTTGGCCCCCTGCCCCAGGAGGGCTTTCCTGGACCGAGTGCGAGTGTGAGAAAATTGCCTAATGTCCAGTAAACATTCGACTCATACTGGCCTTAAAGCTTGCAAGAGCCTAGGAGTAGGTGGCAACCAGGCCTTACCATAATGGAACTTTAAGTTAGTGTTGCCTGATTTAAATTCAAAAAACTTTTTGTTACAGAGGATTTCAAGCATGTGATATAATGAGCCCCCAAATATCTGTCGCCCAGCTTCAGCAGTTATCCTCCGTGGCCAGCATTGTTTCAGCTGTTCCCGCTCACTCCACCCACCCCCCGCCCCAGCTCGAATCAATTTGAATCAGATCCTCTGGTGTAATTGTCATGAGCAGTCTGGGTCTCTCCATTCTGAGAGCCAAATTCTAACAGTGTACCCGATGTAAACAACAGGACTAAGCACTGACTTTTGTTTTTTGAAAATTGTCAGTTAAAAAATGAGTGAGCCTTTTTTTTAGGATTACAGTAATAATATAGGCTCATTGAAACTGGAAATCACAAATAGCGTTTAAAGATGACAGAGCCCTTTCAGCATTTGGAGCTATCACTGATGCTTTTTACAGGCTGTGGATACCTCTCCTGTGCTTTTTTTTTTTTTGAGACGGAGTCTTGCTCTGTCACCCAGGCTGGAGTGCAGTGGCACAATCTCAGCTCACTGCAACCTCCGCCTCCACGGTTCAAGCAATTCTCCTGCTTCAGCCTCCCAAGTAGCTGGGATTACAAGGCACCCACCACCACGCTCAGCTAATTTTTGTACTTTTGGTAGAGATGGGGTTTTGCCATGTTTGCCAGGCTGGTCTCGAACTCCTGACCTCAGGTGATCCGCCCACTTCGGCCTCCCAAAGTGCTAGGATTATAGGCATGAGCCACTGCACCCGGCCTCTCCTGAGCTTTTGAGCCACTTGGTGCTGCTGTTTTTTTTTCTCTCTGCCTTCTACACTGGAGACCCCACCCAGCATCACTTGGGAAAGATGTGATGTGATGCTTCTTCAGTTCCGTAGTTCTGAGTGTACTGGAGCCACTCTGGGTGTATGTTGTGCAATAAAAGGGGTGAAGATGCCCTGCTCTGTATACTAGGTAGGTACTCAGTGAATGAAGTTGAATGAATGTGCTATACCGCACTCCCCTGAGGCCAACAAGGTTTTCTCTTTCTTCCTCTGAAACACTTTAAAACTCCTCTTTCCCTGTGCTGGGCTGGGCAACAAAGCTGAGTCCCAGATAAAATGCAGTGTTCCTGAGTACACCCTTATACTTACTTTACTTCCAAGAAATGTCCCCAAGCAAACGGACTCCTGTTGTGCTCAGGCCAGCAGTGTGCCACGTGTCCCCATCCTCTGACTGCAGGGAGAGTACAGACCCAAGGCTGTAGCTGGGTCACGAGCTGCATGGGCAGGAATGCAGGGTGAGCTAACTGGGATTCATGCGTTTTCAGCCTTGCTTATGTTTATATGATGTGTATTTTCAAATTTCATGGACTTTCTGCGTAAGGTTTTAGCAGCTATAACTGGTATTTTTTTTTTCGAGGTGGAGTCTCGCTCTGTTGCCCAGGCTGGAGTGCAGTGGCACGATCTCAGCTCACTGCAAGCTCCGCCTCCCAGGTTCACGCCATTCTCCTGCCTCAGCCTCCCGAGTTGCTGGGACCACAGGCGCCCGCCACCACGCCCAGCTAATTTTTTGTATTTTTAGTAGAGACGGGGTTTCACCGTGTTAGCCAAGATGGTCTCGATCTCCTGACCTCGTGATCTGCCCACCTCGGTCTCCCAAAGTGCTGGGATTACAGGCGTGAGCCACTGCGCCCGGCCTAGCAGCTATAACTTTTTTAAAACATGGATTTTACTGTAATAGTCTGTCTTCAGGATGAACTGGAGTAAGTCAGTAGCGTTGGGTGCACGGATGCCTATCTAGACACTAATTCTGAGTCACTCTGCCCAGGGGACCTCAGCTTGGATGTCTGCACAAGTCCCTTCCCCCCACACTGGTCATGAGAGCACAAACCAAACACCTAGCAACATCACAGCACCTTGCTTTGAATCTAGTGGTTGCCATTCAGAACGGTTGGCCTTAGGCTGGTCTGGAGTTCACCTTTTCACAGTGAGGAAAAGTTTGGACTGAGCTGTGAGGGTTGGATTTCAGGGGAAATGCTTAATCTGCATAAGAGAGATTAAATAAAAATAAAAAATTGTTTTTACATCATCTCTTCCAGTATCTATTTCTCACATATTCATTACAAAGGTATATTTTATGGGCTGGGTGCATGGCTCACACCTGTAATCCCAGCACTTTGGAAGGCTGAGACAGGTGGATTGGCTTGAGCCCAGGAGTTCAAGACCAGCCTGGGTAACATGGTGAAACCCTGTCTCTCCAAAAAGTACAAAAATTAACCAGACATGGTGGTATGCAAGCAAGACCCCCTACTTCAGAAAAACAAAAAGAAAAGAAAAACAAAGGTATTTTGTATTAAGGTATTTCTTAAATGGTTCTGCCTTGAAGTGCTTTCTAAGCAGGTTATTAGATTTGCAGTAATATATGTATTTTACATCAGCTGTAGGGAAAACCAGTAGCACCCCCACCTGGCCATGCTGTGGTCCTGTCCCGCTCTCTCTGTGTCTGGGCAGATAATGTGGATGGCAACCAGAGAGACTGCTGAGGTTCTGGATATTAGGGCCTTGATTCCTGCAAAAAGAAAAAGCACAAACAAAACCAAAACAGAATACTTGCAGGGGTTGCTGTCACGGGAATAAGAGGTGGTTTCTGAAATGGGTGGCACCTATTAAGCACCCAGTGATCCAGTGGCATGAACCCCTGGGGACAGCTGAGGGTGAGTGGTCTCGGAAGCGTGCCATGTGCAGGACATGGCAGAGCTGGGAGTGTCAGCCGGGAGGGAAGCTGCTTGGAGGGAGGCCGAGATGGCTCACTTCAGGTGTCTGAGGGATGCCTTGTGGCAGAGAACTTGCGCATTCTTGAGGTGGTTCTGGACAGAGGACTCTCTGTGCTGGAGGCTGCAGTGTAAGGCAGAGCTGCCAAACAGCCAGCACCGCGTGACACAGGCTGCCTGGGGACATGGTGCATTTTCCCCATAGTCAAGATCAAGCAGGGGTCAAAACACCTAGTGCTTTAGGGATTTCATATGGGGGAAGTGGGACTCCAAGGCCACTGAAACTGAGATCCCGTGGTTCTTCAAGAACAAAATACCTTTAATTCAAAGACTTTACTCTTAACAATTGATACCATATTTTCCCATATGAATACAAATGTACATGGGTATGTTTTATAGGAAGGAGGTTATAGTTGTCTAAGATGGTTTTAAAACTTTATTCCTGTAAATATAGAACATTTACAAGAGTGGGACAGTCTTATGCTTTATCTCACCTTTCTGAGATGGGAGTTTTGGGGATAACTTCCAAGAGACGTGTTGCTTCCTGTCCCTCAGATGGGCCAGCCCAAGCCGGGCGGCTTCTTGGCCACAGACAGCTCTCACCCAGATGTGCCACCACGCTTCATACCTCCTGAACGCTTGTGGCTGTGCGTGGAGCTCTGTGATGTTTACAGCATGTAAGAATGAATCCCAACTGATGAGGGAATCTGGTTTCCATCATTGATTGGAAACGGATTCCTACCCCTTTCCCTTGCTCTGGATTTAATCTTCCTATGAGAATGATCTAAGCGACTTTCCTCTGTCAGAGGACAGAAGGGAAACCAGGAGAAAGGGAGGGAGCGACCGTTCCTAATGGTCTCTGAGGCCACCCAGTGCCTGCCCGCCCGCCCTGGTGGGGAGTCACGCACAGCACCTGTGTCCTTGCCTTCGTTGCACCCCTCCCTGTGTTGGAGAGCTGAGATCCTGACGTGGGCATCTCACGTGGCCTCGTGTGTCCTCTGCTGAGTCTCACTGGGAAGCAGCACAAGAAATAGATGGGGCGGAGCAGACCTGGCATTGGAATCTGGCCCCGCGCGTAAGCGAGGATGGTCTTCATGGCCTTCCTGAGCTTGGCTTCCTCTGAGTGGCGGGAAGCCTCATTGGTCATTTGAGCTTGGCTTCCTCTGAGTGGCGGGAAGCCTCACTGGTCATTTTTCAGAGCCCCTTGGTCCACTCCTTGGCACTAAGACACTTGAGAAAGGCTCCTTTCTTCACTCAGCATGCTCTGGGGTTACTTAAGTTTATTTCCTAATTGAATTTTCTCATTAAAACCTGCTTTCCCAGATCTGTTTGGCAGCAGGACAGTTTCGAAGTGGTAGAAGAGTGGCCCAGCTTCCTCTGTTTTCCCTTTCCCTGACTTTGTGGAAGCATTATCGAAGCACGCTAAGCCACACATAGCTGAAGTGCACAACTGGATGACTTATGTTTGTTTCAGTGATAACACACAACATCTGCCTCCCTGCTCTCCCCAGCCTCCCGTCTCTGATCGCGCACTCCCTAGTTTTCCACCCTCTTGTTAAGCAGCGATTCCAGCTGGCAGCGCCGTGACAAGTGTTTCCGTAAGCATTCCCACGATCCTCTAAGTGAGGAGCGTGACCTCGGAACCATGTGCCCGGTCCCCTCCCCTGACGTAGGAGGTGGTGGGAGGTAAGAACAATACTTGGATGGATGGATTCCCCGTCTGGGGCACTGCCGGAAAGCTGAGCATTCGTAGGCCATCCAAACACGATCGTTCTCCAGGGATTCGAGGGTTAGAAGGGGAAAGCGAATTGATTTCCACCTTCATGTTAGAGGAAGGAGCCTAGGAAAACAACCCCCTCTGCTTTTCCGAGCTCTTCTACCAAGCCTTCTGTTAGTTTTGGTCACAGAACTTACGAGCTAAGTATTTACAAATTGGCAAATGAGAGCAAAGATGTCTTCTCTTTGTGTCACGAAGTTCTCCCACTGGTGAGTTTTGAGGCTCGCTTTGCTGGGGTCCCTGGTAAACAGCTTATTTGGTTTCCCTGGGCTGGCGGGAGCAAGGGGAGGTGTGTTCCTAGCTTTGGAATACTAGAAGGGTGTCTTGCTGTGACAGTACCTGGAATGAGTCTCATGCCCATGGTGTTCTGTTCCTGATTGCTTTTCCAGTTTCCCATCAAGTCTTTAAGACTGTGGAAGGTACACACGCTTTCGAGGCTGGCGGACTTAGCATTCTGTAGTGACAAGACCTGAAGACAGGAACGAATTGATGATACCATTTATCTCCTTTATTGGAAATTAACAAGCAACCCACTCAAACACTTACTTGGGAAGGTGTGTCTCCTGGGACTCAGCGGTGTGTGGCCTTGCCTGTGATTTTCGTTTGTAGGTGAGGAATGTACTGACTGGATGTTATTAGGGTTATGATATCCCAGTCTTTGAGCCGGTCAGCACCTTCTCCTCAAATTTCTCCCTCTCCCACTCTCAGACACAGGCTGTGAGGACTTGTGACATTTCATATATTGATGGAAGGCCTTCCTAGCTTACGGTTCCTTATTGCAAGACTGTTTGCTTTTAATGAAAGCTCTCAGTCAGCAGATTTATTTTTCTGGATGAGAAACCTTTTTATCTGTCATGAAACAGGAAAACACCCTTCTGAGAAACTGAGCATTTGGCTTCCTAAAGAACCATCGTATCAGCCATCCCGGGGCTTCCGCTTTGTAGAGGTATGTGCTGAAACTTGCTCAGCTTAGATCACTGAGCCTAATCCAGCCCTCCTTGGCTTAGACAACTGAACCATCCAGGCTCCGCAAGTCCCAGGGTCTTCCTGGTGTCTGCAGTCCCAGCCACACTGTGGGTACACAGAGTCCAGCACTGTTTTCTAGAGGTTGGCAGAAGGCCAGTGAGGCCTTTGTTGTGAAATTGTTAGATTATATGCTTTTAGTTTCTTGTTTCTTCCTCTTTTCTGTTGACTTAACATGTAGAATTTATGGAGCAGTGACTATGTGCCAGGTATGTGCCAGATGCTGAATGAGGATTACCCCCACATAATCCTTAAAGTAACAGTATAATGTATGTATAGCAGTTGTCCCCCCTTAGCTATGGGGGATATATTCCAAGACCCCCATTGGATGCCTGAAACCACAGATAGTATCGAACCCTATATGCTTTGCATTGAGGTAAGACAGCAAAACTAGCACAAATTTCTTTTCCTTCAAAATTTTACAGATAGAAGACTCATTCTTACCATAGATCTTAGTCTCTGCATGCAGTTTTTCTCTTCCTTTATTAAATTGAGAAATTGCACTTAAAGAAGCACTTTTGTCTTCACTTCGGCATATCTGAATTGCCGGCATCACTACTCTTGTGTTTTGGGGCCATTATGAAGCAAAATAAGGGTAACTTGAACACAAGCACTGTGACACCATGACAGTGGATCTGAGAACCGAGCCGGATCCTTAGTAACTAACAGGTGCATAGCTTGTACAGTGTGGATATGCGGAACAAAAAGATGATTCGTGTCCCAGGCAGGACGGAGTGGGAAGGCGTGAGATTTTATCACTCAGAACAGCGTGAAATTTAAAACTTCCAAATTGTTTGTGGAATTTTCCACTTAGTATTTTCAGACCGTGGTTGACCACAGGTAACTGAAACTGCCAAAAAACAAAACTGCAGATAAGGGGTGACTACTGTGTTACTACCCTCATTTATAGTTGGGGAAACTCGAGGCTCAGAAGAGTTTAGTGACTTGTCCAAGGTCACACAGCTGGGACCCGGTGGAGTCAGGATTTGAATGCAGACAATCTTGCTTTCAAACTTGTATCCTTAACTAGAGTGCTGTGCTACCTTCCTCACTCGTGGCTCAACTGTGCAAAAGTAGGTGCTAAATAACACCTCTCCTTTTGGAGACTTTAAAACAGAGATGGCAGTGGTTCTTAGCACATGTGGCCTAGCTGCTGGGCTCTGTGGAGTATTGAGTAGGCACACAGGTTCTGGGGTCAGATGCACCTGCCTTTGAACCCCAGCTCTGCCATCCATTTAAATGTGTAAGCTCACCACTCTCTCTGTACCTCAGTTTCAGCATCTGAGACTAATACTGGCACTTAACTCCTTGGTTCATTTTTAAGATTAAATGACATACTGGCATATAAAGCACTTAGAATAATGGCTTAATGAGTTTTAGCTATTACTTTTATCGCTGTGTGTTAAGCCCTAAGTCAGTGCCTGCCGTGCAGCACCTGCTTGGTGAAAGTTGTTAGTAGCAGTTGGTTGTTGTGTTGTGTTTGGCAGAGCCTGCTTTAGGTGGTGGTGAGAGTCAGTAATACTGTCCAGGGCTGGGCTTAATTCCTAGTTATCAAAAAGCTATTTTGGAACTGGAACTTGTTGCTTCCCTTTCTTTAATTCTTTTTGCTCATGGAAGGATGTTAAGCTCCCTCCTCAGCCAGCTTTCTTCTTGAGACATAACACTCAGCATTTGATTGGGGATGGAAAGAAAAAAGGTTTTGAGCTTGCGAAATATGTCTTGTTGGCAAGATGTTCACCAGCTCTCAGGAAACTTGTCTGTTGATGGAGGAATAATGTTTCCACTTGTAAAGATCATTTTGGCTTACCCAAAAGAACCAAAAAGGAGCGGCCTTGACTTGATTCGATTTTCAGGCCCCTTGTTCCGTGGCTACCCACTCTCATGCCTTGAGGGAATGTTAACTTACATAAGTGAGAATGTGTGTGTGTGTATGTTTAATTCCATATTATAATGAGTGTTTTTTTTTTTTCCTTTGAGACAGAAAGGAAAAAAAAAACTTTTTGCCTGACTTGATTATCAGGCCCCTTGTTCTGTGGCTACCCACTCTCCTGCCTTTTGGGCGTTTTGTCCCCCAGGCTGGAGTGCAGTGGCACAATCGTGGCTCACTGCAGCCACGACCTCCCAGGCTCAATCTGTCCTCCCACCTCAGCCTCCCAAATAGCTGGGACTGCAGGCATGCCCAGTTAATTTTTGTATTTTTTGTAGAGACGGGGTTTTACCATGTTGCCCAAGCTGGTTTGAACTCCTAGGCTCAAATGATCCTCCCATTTTGGCCTCCCAAAGTGCTGGGGTTCCAAGCATGAGCCACTGCACTTGGCTAGAAACATTATAATCTTATGTTTTCTGGAATTAAGTTCTGTATAAGAGGATGGTGATAATACCTGTTTTGTATTTTTTTAACCCTTAACAAAAAAAAGGCTTAGTCTGTTGGTCAGGTTGGTCTGAAACTCCTGGCCTCAAGCTGTCCTCTTGCCTCAGCTTCCCAAAGTGCTAGGATTATAGATGTGAGCCACCATGCCCAGCCAATACCTGTTTTTTTTAAAATTTAATTGAATATTTGTTGTTTAGGAACTATGCTAGTTTCTTTACACATATTTTGTGATATTCTCAAAATAACCCTGTAAGATAGGTTTTATTATTATTCCTGCTGAACAGATGAAGGAATCGAGGCTCAGAGAGGTGAAGGAATTATTCAGACCTTCATTGCTAGGAAATGGCAAGTATGGGTTTTGAACTCTTGTCTGTCTGACTTCCAAGGTCCTTTCTGCCAGCTGCAGACCTGCAAGGCCTCTGTCTTTGGTCTGGAAAATCAAAGCCCAAAGGATGTCATGTTTCAGGCATCTCCCTGCCCAGTGGGTCCTGACATTAATTGGAAGAGGGCAACATTATGACAGGTCTTGGGTTAAGTTTGCAAAGGTATCATGGGTGGGTAGAGTGTTGCATTGTACATTTCTGTCACTAAAATATGTTAAAAACTTTGGCGATCTATTTAGGGGAGCCAGAGGGCCAGTTGTTGCAGGATTCTGTTGTGCTCTGCTGTGCTGGGCCCGTGGTTGTCAGTGCAGAGCACGGTGCTGTATATAGAGAGTTACCCTTGAGCTGGATAGGGAAGGCCGACAGAGACAAGTAGAGATTGGATAGAGTCTTCCATATTGATTCACACACAGCCATCTGAAATTGGAGCCTAGGAGCCCAGGGAAGAAATAGTCCAAGTGCTTTGTTGGATCAATAAGCACTGTGTTCTTTTCCTCAAGCTTCCTTTTGGACATAAGTCAAAAAAGCAGCACCGCCCCCTTCTAGATAAAATATTTGGATTGATGGAGGCTTCATTTTTTCCAAATCCTTTAAATCTTTCTGCTTTCCCATCAAGACGTGCCCATTTGTGCTGTTTGCAGGTTGGACCGAAGCTTCTCCCCGATGTCTTTGGAAGCCATGTGCAGGGTTTTGTTGGAGTAAATCTGTGTCCAAATATTATAGATTTCATCCAGGCCATCTTATAAATCTGTTTGGTTTATGTGAATTGGCTGCTTCTGCCATGAAAAAAGGAGTTTACTTTTCTTAGCCTTCATCAGTGAACACGTGGTCGACGTTTTTCTGAATTGTTTTTTCTTTTAACTGTTACTTGGAAGACAGGAGCACCCTGCTTTACTCAGCTTCCACTTTTGTGAAAGGCTTCTTGAATTTCTTGTGCCATCGAGGGGGAAATGGACAACATGTACGGCATCCCTTGAAGACATCTCAGGATTGCCCATAATTATGTGTCTAACTGCCAGTTGACAAAGTGGAGGGATTAGTCGCTTGTTACATGAAACCAGCCAGGATCATGTGGAGGTAGCAGCTGTAGACATCTGTGAAACATTAATGATCAGACACGAGGTGATGGCGCCTTGCAGATCTTCTCAAGGGGTCCAGGAAACCGTCAACCAGAGAAACTGTGTGGGAAAGGCTTTCTTGTTTTCGACAAATCCACCTGCCAGGGATAGTGTTTGTGAGAATACAGTCTGTAATCCACGGTGACAGATTTCAGAATTTGGTAGTAGATGGCATTGTCCATAATTTGTTCATCGTGGGAGAAGAGACTCATTGCCCCTATCTGATTTTGTGAGCTTGCAAGTTGTTCCCTACAAATCATTAGAAATTAGTTTTATTTCATTGGGATTGTTTAATATTCTTTGGAGAATATTTGGGCATGGGAGGGGACCTGTGTTATGTCCTTCTGTGTCACTCAGTGCTCTGGGGTCACCTAACCCTTCAGGGCCTCACTTTGCTTATCTGTGAAACTGGGGTAAGAGCCACTTCGTGCAGCTGTTGTGAGGCTCTCCTGAAACCCATAGGGTGCAGTGCCTGGCCCATGCCGGGCCACCCTTAGCAGTTGTTAGTTTCCTTCCCTTTTGCTTTTGAAATTGGTTTGCCTTTTGGATACCTAGTATTCTTAATAAAGATCAATTCACTTAAAAATAAAAATAAAATTATCTGGACAATATATAAGTATTCTTTTTTCAAATTTTTTTGAGATAGGGTCTCACCTTGTCACCCAGGCTGGAGTGCAGTGGTGCTAGCTCAGCTCACTGCAAACTCCGCTGCCCAGGTTCAAGTGATTCTCGTACCTCAGCCTCCTGGGTAGCTAGGACTACAGGCATACACCACCATGCCTGGCTAATTTTTGTATTTTGGATGGAGATGGGGTTTTGCCATGTTCTCCAGGCCAGTCGCAAACTCCTGGCTTCAATGATCTGCCTACCTCAACCTCCCAAAGTGCTGGGATTACAGTGTGAGCCAATGTGCCCAGTCGGGACAATATATAAATATTCTTAATACTGCCATTGTTAATGCTAATAATGTAGAATTTTATTCAAAAGAGTCAAAGCGTATTTTCTTTTTTTTTTTTTTTGAGACAGGATCTCATTCTGTTACGCAGACTGGGCAGCCTCAACCTCAGTGATCTTTCTGCCCCAGCCTCCCGAGTAGCTGGGACTACAGGCATGCACCACCACACCTGGCTAATTTAAAAAGTTTTTTGTAGAGATGGCGTCTCTCTATGTTTCCCAGGCTGGTCTTGAACTCCTGGGGTCAAGCGATCTGCCCACCTCTGCCTCCCAAAGTGCTGGGATTACAGGTGTAAGCCACTGCTCCCGGCCCGAAGTAGTATTTTCTTGGATAAAATCAACTCTATCTTTTTTTTTTTTTTTTTTTTTGAGACGGAGTCTCACTCTGTCACCCAGGCTGGTGTGCAGTGGTGTAGTCTCGGCTCGCTGCAAGCTCCGCCTCCTGGGTTCACGCCATTCTCTTGCCTCAGCCTCCCGAGTAGCTGGGACTACAGGGGCCCACCACCCCCCGCTGATTTTTTGTATTTTTAGTGGAGACAGGGTTTCACCATGTTAGCCAGGATGGTCTTGATCTCTTGACCTGGTGATCCGCCCACCTCGGCCTCCCAAAGTGCTGGGATTACAGGCGTGAGGCACCACGCCCAGCCCAAAATCAGCTCTATTCTTAAATTTTGACTGATGATTAAACTACAGGTTTCTTATCCGAAATGCTTGGGACCAGAAGCATCTTGGATTTGGGACTTCTCTGGATTCTTTTCAGATTTTGGAATATTTGCAGAACTCACTGGTCGACCATCCCTAATCCGAAAGTCCGATATGCTCATTGCAGCCTCATGTCTGCGCTCAAAAAGTTTGGGATTTGGATTTTTGGGTTAGGGCTGCTCAACCTGTATAAGCAGAAGCACTAAAGTGTGTACTAAAGAGATTTGTTTTCTGGTCATGGTTCATTTGCTATTTATGTGATGTCTCATTTGTTATGGGTCAGTCCAGGCCTTAATTTTCCACCATTTAAATGGTTTCTAGGGTCCCCTTTAGTGTAACATCCCTGTGATTCTGTGTTTTAAAGTTGGGCAGGTGGAGGGGTAGGCACACCCAAGAGAAAATGCTCCAGCTCACTCAGTTGGCCAGCAGAGCCAAGCACAGTGCCTGAGAAATGTGGCAGAGAGCCATCCTGAGCAATGAGTTTGTCGGTCATCATGTGACCCAGGGTTTTTCTGTGCATCAGGTTAGCCCATTTGCTTTGTACATGTTGTAAAAAGCAGGCAGTGATTGCTTTTAGGTAGAGCTGCTTGGAAGCTTCAGTGCACGGCTCAGGGATCAGCAAGCTCTCTGAGGTGCGGGTGTGGGTGCGGGTGGGGCGGCCGCCAGCTGTGTGCTGGGAGTGACTAGAGTTGGAGGGTGCAGGGGTAAGAGACATATACCTTAAAGGGGAAATAGAAGAACAGCAGAATAAACCCCTGCATACTCTTCCTTGCTGGGCAGTGACTCTACTTTGCCAATTAAAATATGCTTGTACAGCTGCCCTCCTCTGACACTCTGGATGGCTAACTCCTTTTTGAGAATTTTTGTCATTTCGCCAGATTCACCAGGCAGGTAAGCTTTGATCTCTGCAAAGGAACTGTTCTGTGTTCAGCAATTAGAGGTTTCGGAGTGTAAACAGTGAATTGGTTATCCAAAAAAACTACAGCGGAAGTATAGCTCCGGCTCCTGAGTGTGACTCATTTCGGATATTTCACTTCCTGGAGGGATGTGTAAGGGAAAAATCAACTGATGGCTGTTGTAGAGTTTGACACAGAGCCTGTGTGTAGGTTGCTAAGTTTTCCTCTGGAATAAATATGCCAGGGAGAGGCGCGTGGAAATTTTCCTTGCCAGGGAGGGTGTCAGGGTAGTTTGGGGACTCTGCTAGTGCTGCCACAGTTGTCTGGTTTCGATGGCCTCAGATGGGGTTGGGAGCACCAGTAAATAGGGAGAAGCTTCAAATAGATGAGATGGTGGAAATACTTCCTGATGCTGTCCTGGGCTGGGGAAGTGGAGCAGAGGGCTTCAGAAAGCAAGCTGCGTGAGGAAGTTACTAGAGTGCAAGAAAACAAAGGGAAGGTGATCTTCCATGGACACATGTGGAATTCCTTCAGCTCTCACTGTCCCTGCCTCTCTTCTCCTTGTGGCTTTAGGGAAGCCATATGCTCCATTGTACTCAGGGCAGGGGCGGTTGTGTGGAGTGAGTGCTGTGCAAGCCTGCCCTCCTTTGTGGGTGCTTAATGACTTGGAAACTGACATAACACTCCGCCTACCTTTCTAGACTCCTGGCAGCCTGAATGGAAAACCTGTGTCAAGTGAGGGAAAAATCCAGGCAGAAAGGGCCCTCTAGCACCTAAAAAGTGTTATGTAAAAGTCCTGGCAGATAAGCCATGTGCTTTACTCTCTGGGAGAGTTCCTACCCTTTATGGAGGATGCTCTGTGGGCGGTGCCCTTAGGGCCCAGACGTGGTACCTGGTTCCCAGTGGCCCATGAGGTAGACAGTACCATCGGGCCCAGGTTTTAAAGAAGACTGAGGTTCCAAGGGATGAGGTGGTGACTTGCTTATGCAGGTTGTATGGGAAAGTAGGAATTATTAGTATATCGTATCTCTGCCTTTAGAGTCTTGAACTTCTTTAAGAAAAGGAAGAAGTAATCTTCATATAGTGTCAAGGTACTTACAAACTATTTGTGGGCTGTGACTCTGGACCCCAAGTTATCAACCTGATTTATTCCTTCTCTCAAAGTTTCTTTTTTTTGTTTGTTTGAAATGAGGGCAGATTTCTAATTTTCTGGGTTCTCAACCCCATAGCAGATTAGAAGCAACATATTAGTTGAGGAAGTGTAGCTGACAGCCTGGCAGAAGAAGCAGATAAATGTAAAAAGCAGACACAGGGCGCCATTCCAAGAATGGCTACTCATACAGTGTCCTTAGGCTAATGAGAAATGGTTTAGCTGTGTTCATTGCATTGTCCTGTGATCATTTGCATTGTGTAAAAATGTAGAGCAGGTAATACATTTTAGAGAGATTGCTGTCTTCTAGAATTTTTTTTAAAAGTTGATACCCTGATGACCTGGACAAATCACTGGGAGGACCAGTCCTCGAAAATAATGGGGTAGCTGGGATGCTGGGCGTTGAATGTAGAAGGATGGTGTAGTTCTTTCCTGCTGTTTTTTTCTGGCTGTCCTCTACCTTAGGTCACAGCTCCTTGAGGGCGAGAATCTCATCTCACTGTTTGGCTGTGTCTGCCAGTCACTTACACAGTCCGTGGATGAAAGACTCACTGGGGAGAAGGGCTCGGGGCAGAGCCAGGCCTCGAAACACGAAGAAGATCCGGGTTTAGGCGCAGATTTTGCCTCTGTCTGTGCACCCTGGCAAAACTTGTGCTGGACCTCGTTATGCATCGTCAAATTAAGGAGCAGGACTCAAATGAAATTGAGATGTCAGTCCAGATCTAATTTCTGTGATCCCAACAGAATTTTTTTTCAAGGAGAGACTTGTTTATAAAAAAAAAAAAGAGAGAGACACATAAAGCAGTTATGTTTTCATGGTAATCCAAATGACCTTGACATAGCCACTGAATTGTTCACTTTAAAATGGCTAATTTTTCTTTTTTTTTTTTTTTTTGGCGGGTAGGGGGAGGGTGTGGGGACAGTCTCACTCTGTCACCCATGCTGGAGTGCAGTGGCATGATCTCAGGTCACTGCAACCTTCGCCTTCCAGTTTCAAGTGATTCTCCTGCCTCAGCCTCCCGTGTAGCTGGGATTACAGGCGTCTGCCACCACGCCCTGCTAATTTTTGTATTTTTAGTAGAGATGGGGTTTCACCATGTTGGCCATGCTGGTCTTGAACTCCTGACCTCAAGTGATCCACCCGCCTCCACCTCCCAAAGTGCTGGGATTACAGGCGTGAGCCACTATGTCCAGCCCTAAAATGGTTACATTTTATTCCTCAGATGAGATAGGAGTTTATTTCTCATATAACAACAGGTCACCCATTCTGGCTGGTGGGTCGTCCACCGAGCCACCTCCTTCATGATGCCCTGCCATCTCCCAGGGTTTTATGTTCGCCTGTATGGTCAGAGTAGGACTAGAATGGTTCCTTTTATGTTGCATGGTTTTTTAAAAACAAAACAAAAAAAAACTCAATTTAAAAAGATGACATTGACTCAGCTATGATGGTAGACAGGAGACCCCAAAAGGTTGAAGAAGGCTTGGTCCGCCAAGTGGACTTCCGCCGTGGCTGTGATTCCCTTGACAGCGAGGGAATTGGATTTTCCCATGGGAACAGAAAGTCATCCAAGGGATATTCGTGTGTTTGTGTTTGAGGCATCTCCCTCCTGCACAGCTATCGTTACATCCCAGAGGACACTCAGGCAGTGCAGGAAGCACTTTTCTTTTTATTAATCCAAAATGTGCAGTTTTCCAGAGTGACCTAAGGATGAGTGGTCGGCTGGGCTGGCCCAGGATTCCTTCTCCAAATCGCCCCCAGCACAAACTGTTCCCGGGCCACATGGCGGAAAACAGATTCAACGTTTAAACAAAGTTGCTTATTGGGTCACAGATTATACAAGACAAACCATGGTTAAGTGAGACTCCATAAATTTGTGGTAAGTCATTCTGGGCGCCAGCAGAGTTTACCTTTGTGCTGTCTATGAAGTTATTTGCTAAGCCTCTCAGGAATGTAAACGAGTGAAGGTCTTGATGAACTTAAGAACAACCTCTGAAGGCCTTGAAGCTTCGGTTGGTTGTTTATGTACAGACAGATGCTGTTAAGCACAAATCTGCCTTAACCAGCCACTACAGCAGGCCAAGCAGGACCTCTGCTTGCAAGCATTAGCAATTTGAGTTACTGCCTGTGCCTGTCTTTGAAATTAAAAACGGTGGGTTTTAAAAGCACACACAAAACGTACACACTCCGGTGAGGCTATGCCACCATCCTCTAGCAGTTGGCCCCAGCTAGGAAACGTAGTCATCTCAGGCTCCTTGGGCTTCCTCCCATTTCCAGTAACTGACCTCGTCCTATGTGTTGTGACCTTACAGTCTTTGGCTGTCCTCCTCCTCCTCTGGCTGGATGCAGCCAGAGAACTGGTTGCTGTAGAGGCTCCTCTGCTAGCTCTTCTGCCCCCAGTTTCGTCTCTGGTCAGTCTGTCTCCCCAAGGTCACCAGACAAATCCTTCTGTGTCAGTTACTATTGCTGTCTAACAAAACCACCCCGAAACCTAGTGACTTAAAGGAACAATCCATTTCATTGTCTCTGATGGTTTCTGTGGGTCAGGAGTTCAGGAGGGCCTTGGCTGGGTGGTTCTGGCTTGGGGTCTCATGCTATTGCAGTCAGATAGCTGAAGCTGGAACAGTGGGAGCCTGGAGCACCTGGGGGCTCAGTGGCCTCCCTCTGTCCATGGAGTCTCAGGGACTCTTCTGCACAGAGTGGCCTCGGGGTAGTTGAGTGGGCTCCAGGCCTGTGTGTTCAGCAGGCAGGGAGAAGCTGCCTTGTCTCTTGTGGGCTCACAAGTCATAGGGCATCATTTGTGCTGGGCTCTGGTGATAAAAAGTTACAAAAGCTCCTCAAGTTCCAAGGCGGAGGGGACACAGCCCCCCCCCAAGTGGGAGGAGTGTCACAGTCATGCTGCAAGAGGAGGATGTGGGGTGGGACCGCTTGTTATGGTCATTTTTGGAAAATATAATCTGCCTCGCCTTCCAAGTCACAACAACAGTCGTCATTCCCCTGTGGGAAAATCTCTAGGGGCTCCAAAACCCTCACAGAAAAGTGGATTTTAAAGAATGTGGCACAGATGCCTTACCTATACACTGGACAGGAGCAAAAAACTGCGGGGAGAAGTGAGGTTCTGAGCCTAGATCCTGGGGCCAGCTTAGCTGCCCCCTGAGTAGTTTGGGTGTGATCTGGCCCTTGTGACAAGGCCCCAGTCACCTCCCCAGGCCATGCCCCATGGTTCCCCACCTCCTCCACGCACCTGGCTCACCTCTCCTTACCCTGCTGCACCTGCTGCCTGGAAAGGCACACCTGCCCATCCAGGGCTAACCCGCTCCTGTGGCCCCGTTCTGAGACATCTTCTGGGGCTCCCCGCCCTGCGTAGTGGGCACCTCTACTCTGACATTGACGTTGTTGTGGATGGTGTGTTTACTCTACCAAACTTGGAGTGTAGGGACTGGTTACATCTCACTTGATGATGGTTTCCAAATCAGACTTTGCCCTGGAGTTTGCCTAGTAGGCCAAGTTTTCCTGTATGCAAATGATTTCACAATACCGTCAGATGTCTGAACACTGTAGCAGATATTTAGATGGTAGGGTTTTATTTGACTGATTTCTTATTCTGAAAAATTGTTTTAGTCTGTATTAATGGTGGTTTTATTTATTGCAGGGTGATTTAAGCAATTTTATGCTTTTTCTTTAAATCATATGAAAACAGGAAGTGAAATATTTCTTATCTCAGTTTATGTACCAAAATAAGAAAATAACACAAAAAACCCCCTAAACCTACCCCTTGGAGCCTTGCCAGCTTACAATGGGGTAACTGTCCCCCCCTTATTATTTGACATCCTAAACAAGGACTCTTCCTTGATTTTTTTTTCCATACTGATTTTGACTGCACCATAAGCTCCATGAAGAGCAGAGACTTCTGTGTTCACCACTCAGCATCAAAAACAGTGCTTGTTACCTAGGAAGCACTCACATAATGATCGGATGATTAATTGAATGGGCAGAGAATTCCGGAGGATAAGGAGGAATGGTCCTTTTACTATTTACCTTTCCACCTGGAGCACACCATTGGGAGGTGGAACTGGTGAAGCTCATTGTATGAAGGAGGTGCCTGGACCAGTCAGAGTTTTGAAGGAGCTGGCCTGTGGAGAGCTCTTAGCCACTGGGTGACAGTTTACTTCCCCTGACTGGCCTTCTGTTTATTTTGTAGTCATGTGAGGGTGGGAAGTCCTAGGAAAATAATTGACACAAAGAAGTACAAATCAGTGTATTGTGAACTGTGCCTTGTCTCTTTGTACCTTCTCTGTCTCATCATTATACACACCACAGGACCTTGTGGTTATTTGCTGTTTTATGGACAATTGGTTCCTTGAGGCTTGGGACTGGGTCTCATTTGTTGGGCTGGATTCAGGGCCTGGCCCAGGGTTGGCACTCAGTGTACAGTTGTTGAATTATAACCCAGTTGCTGGCCTGCAAGCGGCCAAATCCAGGATGATGGTCTTGTTTTGAAGGGTGTGGTGGTTGGGCGTGTCTGCTCTCGCAGTAGGATAGAGGACACTCCATCTAGAAGGAGTCTTAGAGTTCATCTGGGCCAAATCCCAGGCCATGAGGTTAAGTGAGCAGTCCAAAGCACACAGATGTCTAGTGACAGGGCATACCTTGGACCCTGGACTCCTGAGTCCTAAGCCCTCTCTTTACTTGCTCTTCCTTGTATTTTTTGACCTGCTCCATTTCTGTCCTGGGCCAGTTCACCCCTCCTTAGGCAACCTGGTGGTTCCCTGCTCCCAGGAAGTCACTCTATTGATGCCAAACTTAGTGCGGACACCTGATGGGCATAGCACACTACAACCCAGAACTCCTGGGCTTGAACGATCCTCCTGCCTCAGCCTCCCGAGTAGCTGGAACTACAGGCACGCACCATCGCTCCCTGCATACTTGTAGTTTTTTCTGTTACCTTTAAAAAAAGTTTAGATATCTGATAATCATAACTTAAGCATCGTGATTATGATGAATACCCTTGAACCTGCCATTCCATGTGAGACCTAGACATATATATATATATATATATACATATATATACGTATATATATATGTATATATATATATGTGTATATATATATATACGTATATATATATATATATATATAAAATTAACCAGGCATGGTGGCGTGTGCCTGTAATCCCAGCTACTTAGGAGGCTGAGATGGCAGGATAGCTTGAGCCCAGGAGATAAGAGGTTGCAGTGAGCTGAGCTTGTGCCACTACACTCCAGTCTGGGCGACAGAGTGAGAGCCTATCTTAAGAAAAAAAAAAGAATGTTCACTATTGCTTGTTATTGAGCTTTATATATATATATATATGTCTAGGTCTCATCTTCTCCTCATGGCTTTCCCCCATAGCTTTCATCTTCCCCTCGTGGCTTCCCTGGAACTGCTCTTCTACTCTTCTTAAATGTTGTATTTATCATTCCTTTTTCTTGGCTTAAAGAAAAAAGAAGCCTTGTTATATTAGTCTAAAACACATGTCTAAATAATAAGAGTGTTCATGGCCAGGTGCAGTGGCTCACACCTGTAATCCCAGCACTTTGGGAGGCCGAGGCAAGTGGATCGCTTGAGCTCAGGACTTTGAGACCAGCCTGGGCAACACGGCAAAACCCCATCTCTACAAAAAAAAGAAAAATTGGCTGGGCATGGTGGCTCATGCCTGTAATCCCAGCACTTTGGGAGGCCAAGGTGGGTGGATTGCTTGAGGTCAAGAGTTTGAGACCATCCTGGGCAGCATGGTGAAACCCCATCTCTACCAAACTACAAAAAATTAACCAGGCATGGTGGCCCCCCATCTACTTGGAGGGCTGAGGTGGGAGGATGGCTTGAGCCTAGGAGGTCGAGGCTACAGTGAGCCGACATTGCGCCACTATATTCCAGCCTGGGTAACAAAGTGAGACCCTGTCTCAAGAAAAACAAAAATTAACCAGGCATGGTGGCGTGTGCCTGTAATCCCAGCTACTTAGGAGGCTGAGATGGGAGGATAGCTTGAGCCCAGGAGATAAGAGGTTGCAGTGAGCTGAGCTTGTGCCACTACACTCCAGTCTGGGCGACAGAGTGAGAGCCTATCTTAAAAAAAAAAAAAAAGAATGTTCACTATTGCTTGTTATTGAGCTTTATATAAAAGTGACAGCATCCTAGGGAGGCCCCTGGGACTAGCCCCCTCCCTCTGTCTCCATTGTTCCATTTCCTGGGTCACTTACCTTGTTGCCTGTAGCTGAAGGTCATCCACATCTGCTTCATCCTCCAGTGCCATTTCCTGTTTGGACCCCTTAGGGTTTGGGATGACTCCCAAGCAAATGGCTCCAGTTAACTCTAATTTTAACGTCTTAAAAGCTGTCATTAAGCTTTCCCATGTTGCTTCACTTATGGGAAGCATTTAGTCATTTCCTCATTGAATGATAGTTAAACATCCTTAGCCCTAGAAATTTGTAGTGAAACATTTCCAATTAAGATTAATTGGGATTAATGCAAAATATAAGTCAGATCCTTTCGTAGTAGTATTCTAGTGCTGTCAACTAGATACAGGCCTACAGAGGACTGTCCAGCCCCCTTGCAGGGTGGGGGTGTGATCAGCATATTGGAACTGGGGTTGTGAACAGGCACCGAAGAAGGGTTAAAACAGTGTCTTTCACCTTGAGCTTCTCTGGTCAACTTAGGTCTTTTCCTAGATAACACTGCACAGTTTTCTAGTTAATACCTTCTGTGTTCTGTCTGGATCACAGTTTCAAATTAGACAGGCTTACTTATATCTTAATTTGCTTTTCATTTATAAGGAGGATTGCTAATATCTAGTTGAGATACTTTCTGAAGACCAGAAATTTTTAGGGGTTATGTGTGGGGTTTTTTTTGTTGGTTTTTTTCTTTTTTTTGAGATGGAGTCTCGCTCTGTCGCCCAGGCTGGAGTGATCTGGGCTCACTGCAAGCTCAGCCTCCCTAGTAGCTGGAACTACAGGCACCTGCCACCACGCCCGGCTAATTTTTTTGTATTTTTAGTAGAGACGGGGTTTCACCACGTTAGCCAGGATGGTCTCAATCTCCTGACCTCTTGATCTGCCTTCCTCGGCCTCCCAAAGTGTATGTGTGGTCTTTAAATTAGAATTGTATATAAAATGTTTCCCTGCATGTGCAGTCTTCCTGAGAGGGACTTTATCGTTGATCAGATTCTGGGAATCTGCAGCCCCCAAAGCAATTATTTTTAGCCCAGGGCTTCTCAGCCTTAACTCTATTAACGTTTGGGCTGGGTGATTCTTTGTCGTAGGGAGTCTGTGTATCGCATTTTGGGGCGTTTAGAAGCATCCCCGGCCCCTACCCATTAGATGTCAGTAGTTTCTTCTCTCCCAGTTGTGACAAAAATGTCTCCATACATTGCCAGATGTCTCCTGGCAGGGTTGTTGGAGGTGTGTGTGTATGTGTGTGCACGTGTGCAAAATCATCCCTAGTTGAGAAATACTAGTTTATACCTTTTAACAAGTTTGACTTGAATCATTTAGGGTTTTCTATTCTTGCTCGGCCAAGAGAATACATAGCTGTGTATTGAGTTTCAACATTAGCTCTAGTTTAAGGAGAGCAAGAGAGAGAGAGATCCAGGGCTGGGTTGAGGGGCAGGGAGGTTGGGCAGGGGAATCATTTAAAATTTTTAAAAATATTTAAAAGCTGTATGTATATTTGTATGCATGCAATATCCCCAATCATTAAACACATACTACTGTGTATTAAACGTTTCACATGCATTGCAAAATTATTGTAACTCTCTGAGGAAGATACTGTGTTCCCATTTTATGGATAAATAGAGACTTCTAGAGATTAAGAAACCCGCCCAAGGCCATAAATTAATGAATGGCAGCATTGGGAATTGAATATGTCTCTCTGGAGTCGAATCAGCTTATCTGTGTGTTCTGCCCGAGACGTGGTGTTAAAATTTCGTCTCATGCCAGTGGGCCAAACCTGTCACTGTGGCCTTGGCTGACACATGTTGGCATAGAAGTGCGTGGCACAAGTGGGGAATTCATGGTTGCTGGCATTAAGCAAAACAAGTGGTAGAATTTCTGGTGTGGTGTTTTTCTTTTCTCTTTGCAGGGGAGCCAGTTCGTTGTGTGTTCCTGGATGAACTGTCACTGATAGCCATCTTGAGCAAGGGACAGGCTTCTTCTTTTCTTTCATTCTTTTTTAAAACAGCTGGCCGTATATGCCATGTCAATATCTTTTTTAAAAAAATGAAATTGACTCTCCTTAATAATGTGTTATGTCTTCTGTGACTATGAAGTGGGTCCTTGCCCCACGGCCTACTTGTGGTTAACTGACCTGGAGTATAAATGGTAATATTCAAAAGTTGTATTTCATTAAGGCCAAATGTGGCATTTTGAGGATTACTTTGTGTATTTTATGAGACTGTAGCTTGTTGACTTAGGCCTTCCAAAAATCCTGAAATTGGTCTGAACAGAGCAGATTCCAGATACAAATCAGATAGTGGCTCCCTGCTTGGGTAGTGTTGGGGACTCCATCTGCCTTACTTGGAGTCACCTGTACTTCTTAGGGTTGCATACACAGGTCTTCACCATTGTACCTGGCCCACCTTTCTCACTTTATTTCTTGTCTCATTTCCTGAGGTCTAGCCTTCTGTGTTAGAACCCACTGTGCATTGAATTTACTTTGCACTTTACCAGCCTTGCCTCTGCTCAGTTCCGTTCCTCTCTCCCTCCCTTTATTTATTTATTTTTTATATATTTAGAGTGACTGGCACATGGTGGCTCTTAGTAAATATTTGCAGCGTATATACTGTGAGGAGAATATGGTGAAGCACAGGATGCATAACTTTGAAAAGGTGCTTGGGCTGGGCACAGTGGCTCATTCTTGTAATCCCGGCACTTTGGGAGGCCAAGGCAGTTTGGTTGCTTGAGCGCAGGAGTTCAAGACCAGCCTGGGCAATGTGGCAAAACCCCATGTTTGCCCCTACCCCCCAAAAAATACAAAAATTAGCCAGGTGTGGTGGCATGCACCTGTGGTCCCAGCTACTCTGGAGGCTGAGGTGGGAGGATCACTTGAGCCTGGGAATTGGGGGTCGTAGGGAGCCAAGATCATGCCACTACACTCCAGCCTGGGTGACACAGCAAGACCCTATCTTTAAAAAATTAAAAACATGTTTTAAAAGAGTGCTTGATAAACAAGAGTAATGGTTGTCTTTCCAGTCCTCTGCCGCTGCAGTGACATAGTTTACTGCATTTGCAGTCCAGTTTGCTGGGTGGAGTGAGCTCTTGACTGTAGTGTGGTTCAGGTCTTAGTGTCCTAGGTTTCCATTGAATGAATGAAGCACTTTTAACCCCGTGTGCATCTTGCCACTTGTTCTTTGCCTGGCTTTTCCCCTCACTTGGAGCTCATCGGGGAACCTGGCCTGGGGATGTTACCTGGTGTTTATACCCAGGTTACAACAAAGGGCAAAAGTAATCCGCTACTTGAGTGTGCTCACCATGGAACCAACTGGGAGGCATGACATCTGCAGCCACCAGGGCCTGTTGAACAGGAGCAGGGGAGCCGGTGAGGGAACTTTCTGACATCTCCAGCCTGCTTCCACTTCTTTCAGGGTCTTTTGGATGCCCCCACTTGAGACAGAGACTGCTGTTAAAGGGGAGCAGACAGCCTGCACAGTCGCCCCCTGCTCCAGGCTACCGGCACACAGACCTGGCAGAGGGCCCACTGCACGGCTCTTTGGGTTTTACGATGCCTTGGGCAAGCATGCTTTTTAAAAGGAGTTTTTGATATTCCTTCTGGCAAAAATGACTGACCCACTTTTATTTCTTCCTCCACAGAGTGATCAGCAGCTGGACTGTGCCTTGGACCTAATGAGGCGCCTGCCTCCCCAGCAAATCGAGAAAAACCTCAGCGACCTGATCGACCTGGTACGTGCCTCCTTCATATGGTTCCATTTGAGACTGCGGCTAAGAATTGGTTGCTTTTGTGTAGCTTTTTCCATGCAGAATTCACAACAAAGGAAACCTTTTCTCTCCCTGGCAGACCATGCCACTGGCCTATGAGATTCTTCCAGGCAGAGAGAAGATGGGTTTCACATGGTGGTCTGTCATTCAGGACCATCTGTGTTGATGAAGCCCAAGTTAGGAGTTCTAAAGTTAATGACAGTCTGCTCCCTCCCCAGCTGCCTTGTCTTCAGTTTCTAGAAGCTTGCATTTAGACGTGGTGAGGAAGAGGGCATACCCATCCCACAGACATTCAGTAGTGCACGCAGGCCAGACACTATCAGTCTCTGCTATCGTGTGAGTTTCTCCAGCCAACATAGCACAAGCATCTACCTGTCAGATGCTTCCGTGGCTTCATTTCTAGTTTGCAAAGGTATAACAAGCAAAAGTTGGCTTGTTAAAGGGCCTGTCACATCTAGTTTTTAAATATTCTATTCATTTTCATAGATTTTTATGCTCAGAATGATTGGTCTCAAGATGTTGCCTCAAATTCACTAGCACCATATTATTTGAGAGTGCTCAAAATATTCAAAAACATCTATAAAGCCGTAGGAAATATTGGACAGAAATAAAATAGGGTCCTAAGAGGCCAACCGAATCACCCTGATCACTTGGCAGTGAGTTCTGGTGCTGGGTTTGGAACGTGAGTCCCTGAGTCTGGTCCTCTGTTTTTTTCCACTGTGTCCTGTGTCTTCTTGGATGTGATTATCCATTGCCAAGCATGGCTCATCAGTGAGGTATATTTTTAGAGTGGGCTGGGAACTTGTTCATATGCTGTAGTGATTTATTTAATTCCATTGTATGCATTCAGAACATTTTTACTAGGAAAAATATATGACTGCTAAGAGAGGCACTCATGTCATTCACAGAGAAAACTTTATACAGCAGCCCGAAAGGTCTGTAGTGCGAATATTTCTATATTTATAGAGATGCAAACTCTCAGCTGAGAGGCAAGTGTGTGACACAGAGCGGAGCCTGTGGAAGGAGTTGGGAACCTGCTGTATCTCATTCATAGTAATGCAGGAAGTGGGAAGAAAGAGGTTTCTTGAGGTCACTGGCTGCTCAGAGAGACAACTGCACGTGCTTGTGATGTAAGCAGAGAGAAGGCAGGTATCAAAAAGAGAGGGTCCCACCAGACGACATTTCAGGGGGGTAGTAACATAGTTGTGATGCAAATGAACCCACTGTGTGCTCAGGATCAGGGGTCCCCGGCCAGGAGCCAGTGAGTGAGGAAGATCATTGAAGCGGGCTTGGTGGGATCTGGAGGCACAGGCCCCTGTGGGAAGAGTAGCTGCCCTCGTTACTCCTGGTGCTTGTTGCCCTGTTGGAAGTAGAGCCTCTGTTGCTTGTTTTCACATTTTTCTAGAGGAGCCATATATTTGGGGTTTTATGTAAAATTTCCTGGTTTGTTTTTTTGTGTGGTTTTTTTTTTTTTGAGACACAGTCTCATTCTGTCACCCGGGCTGTAGTGCAGTGGGGCGATCTTGGTTCACTGCAATCTCCGCCTCCCTGGTTCAAGCAATCCTCCTGTCTCAACCTCCCCAGTAGCTGGGATTACAGGCGCCCACCACCGTGCCCAGCTAATTTTGTATTTTCATTAGAGACAGGATTTCACCATGTTGGTCAGGCTTGTCTCAAACTCTTGACCTCAAGTGATCTGCCTGTCTCGGCCTCCCAAAGTGCTGGGATTACAGGCATGAGCCACCATGCCCAGCAGAATATCCTGATTTTTAAACATTGGCCTGCACATTAGATTGGCTGGGTCCAGTTTTGTGTAGAACCTGGGCCTGAGTGTGTGAAATAATGAGCTGGGGGCGGTCGGGCAGTGTGGGTTGGAGTGGTTAGAGGAGATGTCCTTTGTTGAGAAATACTGAAGTATAAAGTTGGATAGGTAGGAGGTATCCTTGAAAGTGAGGAGACCTTGGACTTGATGTGGTGAGAATGGTCACCATCAGCCCACTGACTGCTGAACTTGTATGCAGCGCCTCATGCGCAGCCATATTTAAACTCTCATCAGTCCTATGAGGTAGGACTACAGAATGCGGTCTGGGAAGTGCTTTAATGGCTTTGCATTTTTCTTGGTCAGAAATCTATGATTGATCCTACGTGGAAGAGGTGGGCAAAAGTTGAAGATGTGATCTGCCTTTAATTTGGTCAGCTGCAAGGGCTTGTTTTTCTTCTAAACTCAGCATGAAAGCATGCTTGGCTGAGTTTAAATTTAGTTTGCCAATTTAGTTATTACTGTATTTTAGAAATAAGCCAAACATAGAAGTAGGAAATGATGAGCAAATTTTTCTCATTAGACCCTTCCTGGTGTTTAATAGGCTATTTTGTTCTTATGGCAACTGAAGTGTTTTACTACAGCTGTGTCTTTTCTCTGGGACTCCCTCATCACTCTCTCTTTCAGGGATGTGCATGTAGCTGCTTTTATGAAAACCTGGTTAACTGGTTCCCTTGTTGCCCATGCGGGTTTTCCCTGGGCTTAACAGGGAAATTGCAGCATTGATGGTGAATGAAGGAGAATATCAAGAGCTGTCTTTCGCCATAGCCAGATAATGAGAGAGATCACCTCTGAAGCTTAGTTGCAGGATGGTACTTGGACACAGGTTGAAGTGCCAGACCGTATCTACCACTGATAAATGATGTAGTGTGTGACATTCTATAGATACTGTCAGAGCATACTTTTTTTTTTTTTTTTTTTTTTTTTTTTTAAGAGACAGGGTCTTGCTCTGTCGCCCAGGCTGGAGTGTAGTGGTGCAATCAAAGCTCAATGCAGCCTCAAACTCCTGGGCTCAAATGATCTTCCTGCCTCAGCCTTGCGAGTAGCTAGGACTATAGGCGTCCACCACCACATCTGGCCAATTTTTAAAAATGTTTTATTTTGCATAGATACTGGTTCTGCCTATGTTGCCCAGGCTGGTCTCAAACTGCTGACCTCAGGCAATCCTACTTTTCTGTTTTTAACTTTGTCTTCTGTAGAATGTATGCTAGAGCTGGTGGAGGTGGGTTGAGGTTGAGGTGGACAGCTGACATGTGTTGAATACCTGCCGTGTGCCCAGGACTAAGCTGGGGACTTCTGTTTGTGTTGTTTATTATTTCTTCAAAGTCATACAACACCCCTGTAAGGTACATATGGCCACCTCACCTCCTTTAGATGATTTAGACTCTATGGGGAAGAAGCCAGGATAGGGATGTGGCTTGGGAGCGCCGGGAGGTCTGGTTCCTCCTGCTTGCCGGGTTCCTTTGGGTTAGTCACACTGAAAGCAACAGATTAAATGTGACATGTCTATGTGCTATGTCAGTTTTGCCTGTTGGGAGAGAAACTGTTAATTAAATTCATTAGTAATCTAAAATGTTAACACATAGGTATATTATGGAAAATTCACATAATTTAAAAGCAAGAACTAGACACTGGGCAAAAAAACCCTTCTCGGAACCAGGCCATTTATGATTAGTAGTTCTCTTTCCTCCACTGCCTCAGGAGGCGGCCTGAGAGGCGCCAGTTCCCCTCACCGGCTGTGCAGAGGCCACCTGGGGCTCTGTCTACCTCAGAGGCTGAACAAGAGGCCAGAATGGATTCCCATCATCCAGAGTGGGTTGGGGAAACGGTATTCTCATTAATTTTTTAATTGAAGTATGAGGAACGTCAAAATGGAAATGGAGCATGACTTTTCAACAAATTAGGATCTGGTAATGCATGTCTCATTAAAACTATATTGACATGCATTGGCCAGGCGCAGTGGCCCATGCCTGTAATCCCAGCACTTTGGGAGGCCAAGGCAGGTGGATAACTTGAGGCCAGGAGTTCGAGACCAGCCTGGCCAACATGGCGAAAACCAATCTCTACTGAAAAAAAACTCTGTTGACATGCTTCAAAAGGCACTTTCTGATTGATGGCCTGGCTTTGAACTCCTCGCTACGTATGGTGCTCATATAAGGGGCAGTGCGCTGGCTTTGTACTGGATCCTGTGACTGATCCTGGAAGTTTCTTCTTTGAATGTTTTATTTTCATCACTGCCAGTGTTCTCTGGGAGTGACAGTTTTTCTTTTTTCCTGTTTAACTGAATTTACAAAATGCTTTTATTCTGTAAGGATTGGTCTGTGCTGAGTATACTGTTGCGGCATTGAAGTTCACATGCAGTTGTAGTTTCTTCCCAAAGCTGTAATTTCAGAAAATTAACACTATTATGCACCTGTCTAAAGGCAAAGGATCCGGGCCTTTGCCTTGTGTAATCTGGGATCAGTCAGATGTTTTGAAAGTAGCTAATGCACTGCTGCTCCATGCAAACAGCAGTCATTACTCCCTGCTCACCTGCCCAAGATAATGAAGCGGGGGAGATTGTTGTTTTCAAGAAAAGACAAACGAGAATGTTAGGATTTGCCAGCATTCCCCATGAAGGGAATGGCCTCGCTTAGATGTCAGGGCCAGGGAACTGTGGGGGAATGGATCCAATCCACCATGGTCTGATTACAGAGTGGTAAAGAGAAATGTGAGGGATGCTTGGCAGCCAGGCCAAGGCAGCCCAATTTATCATGCCAGATCAGCTTTCTTTTTTCTTCCCAGCATCAGAGTTTTTGCTGCCTTGGGATTATGAGGCCTGCTCTGATTGGTGGGAAATGACCTTCCTTTGCAGATGGCCAAAACATCATTTTATTACATATTAATCCCATTGTGCTAGAGTGAATCCAGCAGAAATCTGTTGTTAAGCTGTTTCAAAAATACCCACACGTCCATGAGGGCCAAGAATCATATGATGTGAAGATGTTCCCTTGGCTTCATAAACTTGGCCCTTCTATGGCCTTACTCTGCACACTGGCAGCAAGAGCAGAAATGTCTCAGCTGGGATGTATTTTGAGCCCTGAGCTGAGGAAGGAGTTTGTTTCTGCGTATTGGCACCCAGCAGGCCTTCCATCCTTTGCCTTTTTAAGAGCAAACCAAAAATAGCCGTGAATCTGTTTAACTAGGCAGGAAAGTCTCTGCTTGCAAACATTGGTCACTTCCCGTTTTTAGTTCCTTCACTTCTTTGTTTCTTATAGTCGCCCTAAGGCTCAGCTCTTGGGTGTCCCCAGACTTTACTCAAGCAAGGGGAAGACATCAGGGCTGGGAAAGTATCCAGGCCAGTGAGTTAAAGGTGGAAGAGACATCCTGATTTTTTACCGGGGAGTTGATAACTTCATAGGTTAACTCGTTTCAGCATATTCTTCTTTTTAAGTAGCCGGAACAGCCAGCTGGGCATAGGTGTTCACACTGCCAGCCTCAGCAGTAGCCATACTTTGAAATTATCCGTGTCACCCTCACATTGCCACCTCTATCAGGGCAGCATGATGTCTGCAGGGAGTGTGATTTGACAGATGAGAAGGCAGAGTGCTTGGGGGACATGTGCACATTCGGGCCTTAGTGAACGAGTGGGTGGAGACCTGCTGCTTACGTTTCCAAAAAACCTGCTCTCCGTGAAGCAGCCCATGGAGCCAGCTCACACACATTTGTAATTGATTGGTGACGTTAAGGCTGATACTATGAGTCAATAGTTCATTAATACGATTGATTAGCAGAATATCTGATGTCTGCTAAGCAGTGCTGCTCAGTTTTCAGTCTTTAATAGTTAAAGCAATGAAATCTGGAAATCATTTTTCCAGGGACAGCTGTGTGGAGTGAAGCAAAACTCAGTTTTGTCCCCCAGGTGATGAAGGTGCACTGGGCCTGAGACCCAAGATGACTACCCCTGCCTTTGGGGATCTTGAAGGCCAGATAGGATCTGCTTTATCTGTGTTAATAGAGTAAGCAGGCTTACATTTTCTTCTTCCCTAGCTTCCCCTTTAGCCTTGTCATTCAAACAATCTCAGACCAGCATTTTTCGTCCTTTATTTCAAAGACAACATTTAAAATGTCTTCACTTAGGCTGGGCCTGGTGGCTCACACTTATACTCCCAGCACTTTGGGAGGCCAAGGAGGGAGGATTGCTTGAGCTCAGGAGTTTGAGACCAGCCTGGGCAACATAGGGAGACTCCATCTCTACTAAAAATTAAAAAATGTTTTGGGCACAGTGGCATACGCCTTTGGTCCCAGCTACCCAGGAAGCTGAGGTAGGAGGATCACTTGAGCCCAGGAGGTCAAAGCTGCAGTGAGCTATGATCACCCCACTACACTCCAGTTTGGGTGAGAGAATGAGACCCTGTTTTGTTTTCAAGTTTTTGCCTTTCTAAAAGGGTCTCAGCTGAAGTAAGTGAAAAGGTAATGGATTCAGTCGACATTTATTGAGCACCTCCTGGAAGTCAGGCACTGTGTTTCACTCTGGGAAGAAGTGCAGCCTTTATTCCTTGCCTTTTCCTCTACAGGTCAAAATGCAAGAATTCTTCAGCTTGATCCCCGAAAAGAATGACCCTAGTTGGATTCTCTCAGGCCATTGGTCATTGACCAGTGAATAAGCTCTGAGGATGAGTAGCAAGAGCTGCAGAACTGAGTTATTCTTTCTGCAAGCATTTATTAAATGCACCATCCATGCACCAGACACTATTCTAGGTGCTGGGGTTTTTGTGGAGAACCAGATGAAAGGCCTCGCTCTATGGAGCTGACATTTCATGGGGAATTAATTTCTGGAAGGAGGACCTGGCTGTGGTCAGCTTTGCACGCTGTACATCTATTGAACAGGATAACTGGCAGCTGTGCTTGTTTTTACTTACACGTAAAGGTGTTAGAGGCTCTTTAATGGTCGTACCCAGCTCTCAGTAAATGTCCACTTCTGTAAGCCATTGCTCGCCACCTTTTAACTGGTTTCTCAGTGACTTGTGCCTTGATGCTTCTCACATTCTTTCCTCAAAGTACTCGTGTCAATAGAGGAAGAAAGAAGAGCGAATACACATTTTTGGGGTTTTAGGGGAAAATCCACAGGTGCCTGCCTCAAGGAGAGCATTGTATGTTTTGTCTTATTTGAAAATTGTTTTCTGTCTGGGAATGTGGCATTCACCTGAAGTTACAACTACCTGGGAGGCTGAGGTGGAAGGATTGCTTGAACCCCAGAGTTTAAGACCAGCCTGGGCAACGTAACTAGACCCCATCTCGTAAGAAAAAAATTAAAAAATAAATTGTATTCCAATCCATAACATGCCCACGTGCAAGACATTTTAACATTAAAAAAATGCTTTTTCCACCAAAGTTCCCCATGGGTTTATGTTAAGGGTGGGGAAACTTGGCTTCCTCTCTCCCACCCATCCTAGGGCCTGCCTGGAAGTTTTCTCCTCTGAGCCCAATGTTGTCTCTGGAGCAGGAGCCGGGAATGGATGGAATCATTGGTAATATGCACCAGCCCCTACATAGTCTCTGTTGTGACTGATGTTTCTGAGCGTATTCTGAGCTTTCCTATAGACAACACTACTATAGTTCCCGTTTTACAAGGAGAAAAAGCATTCCAGCCAAAAGCCTCCAGCAGTATTTTAATGAACTCCATTCCTTGGAAAATTGTGGTCAGTCTTTTCACGTGAGCCTTTGGCTCTGTGAATGGGCGGCAGCTGTGGGGACTGAGGCAGGGAGAGCAGGAGGCATGCTCTGGACGGTGGGTGCCAAGCTGGCTGTTTCCCGCCCATCCTGGCCTCTCCAGAGGATGGCGGCCCTTCATGACCCCAGCCTGTTATCAACCTGAGGACCTGCCACTTAGTAGTGCAGCCTCTGATTTGTGTCCAGGTGGCAGCCAGGCAGCCCTTCTCCACCAGGAAAAAAGGCATGATTTGCTTAGAAAGAGGAAGTGGGGCTTCCTGGGGTGCTCTCACCTGACCAGCTCCCTCATAGATTTGGCCAGAAGTGATTTCAGATTCTGATGAGTTCTGTTACATGCAGCATAATGGTTCCTCATTTTAGCCAATTAAGAATGCGATTAATTGCCTCCTGTAAAGGCAATCCAGACAATTACGGTGGAATGAATGAAAGAGAGGAGTGCAAGAGAAAGGAAATGAACCAAAGAGATTAGTAGGGCCATGGGCTTTATTTTGTGTGTGTGTTCCTTGGGGAGCAAAGACTGTTTCCAGGAGACTACAACGATACACCCACCAGTCCTGAGCTGTCCTAGAACAGTAACAGTTGATTTTCCGTTACGGGAAGGGGCTTGAATTTCTCCAAAGCTAACTATTTTGAAAATTGATGCTCTCCCATCATTAAGATAGCCACGCAGTAAGCTTTGGTTATTTTTCAGAGATTACAAATTTCAAAATAGAAATTATTTTTTGTTTGGTCTCAGATTAACAATTCGACTCTTCCCTCTTTCATTCCCTATAAAATACTTTTCACTTACATGGAAAAAAATTTTTTTCAATTTTTTAAATTAAGCATAGAAAGTAGAGACGGGAGTCTCACCATGTTGCCCAGGTTGGTCTCAAACTTGTAAACTCAAGCAGTCTTTCCACACTCAAGCAGTCCTTCCACCTTGGCCTCCCAAAGTTCTAGGATTATAGGTGTGAGCCACTGTGCCTGGCCAAAATGAGTAACTTTTAATGGATCTCCATCAGATGTCAGCAAGTACCGATAGATGGGTCTCATTATTAATACGCTTCATCCAGGACCTTATCTGTCTTCATAGCCATTCTGTGAAGTGAGTGGGAGGAAACCGAGGAATGGAGGAGGGCAGTGAGTCTCTGACCTGATAGGTGATGCGTGCTGTGAGGTTGGGGGGGAGGAGGTGTCAAGCCCACCTCTTGATTCCAGTCAGTATTTCCCACTGAATTACAGCCTTACAAATGAAAATATTACAGTGTGCCCTTTCTTAAATGTCCTGCCAAAGCTAAATCATCTTTTAAAAGTGAAAATGTAAAGGAAATTTATAATGAGGGCCGGGGAAGAATGGTCACCATGGAAGTACCTAAGGGAAAAGGACTTAAACTTCTCTTCCTGCCACTGCTGCTGTGGAGCTCGGGCAGGCGATGCTCCTCCAAGCTTGACCAGCAGAGGAGCTGCCGCTGCCTTCAACCAGCTGGGCTGTAGGGAACCCGGGCTCAGTTGGAACAGTGGGGCAGAGGCAAAGCTTCCTATTGCAGCCCCCCACCACCCCCCACCCATACACACTTTGCATTGTGTGTGTTTGGGGGGAAAGTGCTATTTTGAAAGCATCCTGCCCAGACACAAGTAGTATATCACTATACTTTCAGTTAAAACAAATGTGAAAAATTTGGAAAAAGCAGTGCACTACAAGAACCAACGGGATGGTTCAGTAAGGGAGCTTATTTCTAGGTGGCATGTCCTTTTGCTGTTACAAATGGGCTCTTGTCCCCCCATCTCCCCTGGCATCTTATCTGTTCTAGCTGGTTTATGCTGGAGCACAGGCTGATTTTGGTACATTTAATTTAAAGGCAGTCACCTAAGAGGCAAGCAGGCAGTGGGTGAAGACAGCTGTAGAGCTCTGAGCTGAGTGGCGGAAGTAAATGAGTCAGAATTCTCAGAAACAGACCCAGTAATGGAAGAACTTAGAACAATCACAAGTGGTATTCCTATTTGGGAGAAAAATAATTGTTCAATAAATGTGTTGAAACAGCTAATACTTTTGAAGGAAAACACACTAAAACTCTATTGCAACAGCATGTAGTCATATTGCATATTTCTCATGGACTGAAGAATTAACTATTAAACGAACATGAAAGACCCAGAGAGCAAACATCAGTATTTGATCTTGAGATGGAAGAGGCCTTTAGAAGGTGCAGAAGCCAGTGCCGAAATGATAGCTTTGACTGCATGCAAATTTAACTTAGAAGTTTACACAAAATTAAAAAACAAGGAACACACTCTGAAAAGCATTTGTACCTTTTGGCAAAACACTTCTCTCTTTAAATCTGAGAGCACCTGCAGAGGCAATTACAGTTGTCGTCCCCATTGGACAGAGGAAGAAGCAGGGCCTCCAGCAGTTTATCCAGGGTCACCAAGTATGATGATGGAGCTAAGCTTTGAACCCAGACAACCTGACTCCGGGGCTCTTAACCACCACATGGCATTGCCTCCATCAATGAGAAAAGTAGGAATACTTTGTTAGAACAAAGAGCTGGCCGGGCGCGGTGGCTCACGCTTGTAATCCCAGCACTTTGGGAGGCCGAGGCGGGTGGATCACGAGGTCAGGAGATCGAGACCACGGTGAAACCCCGTCTCTACTAAAAATACAAAAAAAATTAGCCGGGCGTGGTGGCGGGCGCCTGTAGTCCCAGCTACTCGGAGAGGCTGAGGCAGGAGAATGGCGTGAACCCGGGAGGCGGAGCTTGCAGTGAGCCGAGATCGGGCCACTGCACTCCAGCCTGGGTGATAGAGCAAGACTCTGTCTCAAAAAAAAAAAAAAAAAAAAAAAAAAAAAGAACAAAGAGCTGGCTACATAGGCAATTCACAGAGGAAGAAACGCAAACGCCTAATATGTGAAACTTTGGTCCTCACTAGTAGTTAGAAGTGCAAAATAAACCGAGATGGGATAGCTGGAAAAGGCTCCTTCACGGATGACTGCTCCTTCTGCTTGGTGGGTGGATTCGTTTCTTGCTGGACTGTGACCTGCACATTTCGTGACTTTCTGATGAAGCGGATCCCCTCACCTTGGCGTTGAGTCTCTTGAGGGATAAAGGGCAGCGATTGGCTGGGAGAAATCCGGAAATCCAGAGTCTGGATAATCAGACTCCATTATCCATTAAGAGCATCATCACCCATGTTGGCATATTAAAGGCTCTGAGAAGTCCCGCAGTTAATAAAAAAAGAACTGAACCTGTTTTCCCAACTCACTTTCAAGGAATGCGCTTTGGGAAACATTGTTTTCCTGGGAAGGATCATAACCTACACACTAAATGGCCTGGATTCTACACCCTTTTTTGACAATGGCCCTAAGTGTGATATTAGCCAAACCTTTTATTTTCATAAGTGTTTGGTAAAATGGGGTAGAAGGAAACATAGTTTTTTTGGAATTATTTATCTATTTTTGCAAATAGAGAACTGCTTCAGGAAACTTCCTGCTGCTTCAATAGGAGGGACAAAGGTAGATGAAAAGAAAGCAGTATGTCCATTAAGAAGGTGCCTTGGCAAATCTTACAGGAAGTCAGGAGACCTGGGCTGTGGCTTTGAGTCTGCCACTAACTTGCTTTGGGAATTGCAGATCTCCCTGGGTCTGGGGCCCCCACTCTGCGAAGTGCAGGTCTGATGGCCTCTCAGTCTCTCAGAACCGGAGGTCTGTTGCCTAGAACTAAAAGAACATCACCATGGATACCCTTCTGTTGATGTCACCACTTTCAGGCTCCCCTTTTGCTGGCAGAAGGGACCTCAGTTTCTCTCAGGCCTATGAGCTGCCCCATCTGGAAATAGGTAGAGAGAACAGAGCCGGCAGGGGCCTCCAGCAGATGCTCCAGCCCACAGTCTTTGTCCCTGGGTGGCTCACTAGAGCCAGAAGAGAAGGCTTACTAGGACTTGAATCCTGGCCTGGTCACCATCCAGCTTTGAGACCTTGGGCAAGGCACTTCATCTCCCACAGTTTCCGAAAGCCAAATTCATGAGACAGTTGTGAGGATTCGGGGCGCGTGTAAACTGCAGATGTGAGTGGAAGACAGGCACTTAATTGATGCCTGCTGGTGCCTTTACTGCCTTTGTTGGCTTCCCAGGGCTGGTTGGCTCACTCCTGGGTTCCGCCAGCCTAGAGGCTGTGCCCTGATGCCCTGGGCAGCCTTTTGGGCTGAGTTTTCACAGGTGAACCCAGTCCCAGCCTTGGCTCCCACAGTGGGGCATTTTATAACCCAGTGCACGTTTGCAAGGACTCGGCTTATTTAACTGAGGAAGGAGATTAAGAGGCACTCCATTGAGGCCTTGTAGATAGTCATGAGAACTTGTCAAGGTGAGGATCCCTGAATGGGAAGCTGAAAACACCACGGCCCCCCACCCAAAGGCGAGTCATGGAGGTCAGAAGGTGAGCCTCCAGACTGTGGCTTACTGGTTTCCATTCTGCAGAGATAAGGGTCATCTGACACCAGCTCCACAGTCCGCCCTGGTGGGGGTCTCTCCCCCTCCTCTTCTGATTGCTTGCTAGGCACTTTTCTTCCTGCTTCTGCTCCCTGAATGAGGAGCTGACCCCGGTTATCATTGGGAAAGTCTTCGGAAGCCCTGGGAGAGAAAGCTAGACAAGAGCGTGGCTGGATGGTCTGAGGCGGCAGGAAGGAGTCTTAGGTTGATGTCAGTGTCCAAGGACAAGCCAGCCTTGCAGCCTCCCAGGTCGTCAGACCCCTCACTCCTCAGCCTTCCAGAGGTGCCAGGTCACCTGTGAAACCCGGGTCCCCAGGATCCTTTCTGTCGGTTTCCCAGCTTCCTTGCCATTTACCCTCTTCCTTATCAGCACTGCTCACCTCTTGCTCCTCTTTCCTCTGAATCTCTTGTCCCCTTCTTGAACCCACATCTCTAGTCTCCCCCCAGGCACCCTTTTCCCCAGCTTGAGAGCCCCCCAGTCTATGTGTGAGGGTCCTACACAACCTCCCAGTGATGGGCCTCTGTTCCATATCTCTGGACCTCTCCTGGGACTGCTCTCTGGTTGGGAGGCTATTTTAGCAGCTCACCTGCTGCTACCTGTTCATGACCCTGATGCAGAAAATGCTTGTGAGGTGCCACTAGCCAAGAAGCAGACCAAGGCTGGAAGTGGAGTCCTCATTTGTTTTGCAGACTTCCTTGGAAACAGATTGGCCATTTAGTGCCCCCTACCACTCCTTTATATGCCAGGCCAGAGAAGCCTGTTTTGGTGTACTTGGGAATTCAGGTTCTACAAAATTCTTGGTTAGGCGTTTCTAGGCTGTTAGTCTGAGGATGCCTGAGATGCTTGGTTAGGAGCATTGAAGTTGATAGTGGAGAGCCTTGAAATCGAAAGGCGCAATCCTGTTCAGCTCTTGTCTTTACCACATCTTAGCTGTGTGACCACTGATCCTCAGTTTCCTCATCTGTGAGATGGGCATAATGACACTAACTTCAAGAAAGAGATGGGGGGTGTAAAGCTTCTAGCATAGTACCTGGCTTGTAGTAGCTGTCTGTGTGGAGTTCTGAGGTCACGTCAAACTTGCACAAAATACTCTGCTGTTCTCCCGGGTTTTAAGAATAACTATCGTGTGCCAGGTACTGTTCCAGACCCTTTGCTTATTTAAACTGCACACCACAAGGTTGATCTTTTTTACCCATTTTACAGATGAGGAAACCAAGTGAGGTTTCATGAGTTGGTCCAAGCCTCACAGCTAATTAGTAAGGAGCAGAGTTGGGATCTACCCCTGTCTGCAAAGCCTGTCTTCTCTGTCACGCTGTTTGTGTCCAAAGCTGCCCCAGGAGTAGCTTTCTCCTTGTCACTGCAGGTCACCAGAGGACGGCTGACTCTGAATGCAGCTGTCTTCACAATTCTTAGCACTGGCAAGAAGTTACTCAGCCTCCATAGTGGGTAGCTCCCCCCTTCCCACGTTGAAAGGGCGTCCTGTTCTGGCCTCCTGTGGTTAAAGGTGCACTGCTGATGGAGACGGAAGCATCAGTGGTAACAAGCACAAGACCCCGACATCCCAGCTGCCAAGCAGCAGTGCCGTGTGGCGGGGGGGGGTGGGGGTTGGGTTCCAGTGCACCCAGCTTTGCATTGCTTACATAAAGGAGCTTCAGAGCTTTAGAAGGGATGCGTGGGGGAGGAATAGTCCCGCCCCCCTCCTTTTTTGGGTCATTGGCCCTCATTGGGCCGGACACGTCTTATTCACTAATCAGACGGTTTGCGGTTGCCCTTTGCCACATCTGTGGCTGCCTTCCTGGGCCTGTCGAGCTCACAATTAAGGTTCATTAGAGACCCTGTCAGTCATAGCACGCACAGAGCCTGCCCGAGAGAGGCCTTGCCAAGGGGCTGGCCAGCCCCATGCCCCCACCAAAATGAGTCCCTTTGCAAATGACTGCCGACCAAATTCTAGAGGCTTTGTGTGCAGGAGAGGGGGTGTGAGCAGCGCTTGTGAAGCTCCAGACTCTTGGGTCCTAGTGGGCCCATTGCCTTTTATGTAATTGAAACCTTCACGCGAGCTCTCGAATTGATGTTCCAGATGGTGGCGGCGGGAGTGCTGTCAGATGGACGCTTTGGAGGGAGCATCTGACAGCCTCCGAAAAGAGATTTGGAGCCAAATGCAGAAGAGATTTAATGATCGTTAATCTCCCTCTCCCTCTTTCTGGAATATATTGGGACTCTTAATTACTATTGACTGGAAGCTAAAACAACACTCCTAGTTCAGAACAAAACTCTTTAGGAGATTTGCCCCAGGCTGAAAGGATTATCCTTCATACAAGGGGATTTTTTTTTTTTTTTTTTTTGCCTCTTTCTAACCATGTGTTGAACATCAGTTGGGAGTAGAGGAGATATGTACATCAGGTGTTTTAAAGAGGCTTAATACTTCTTCACCCACATTGTTTTCCTGTCTCATTGACCTTCCTAGTCCCAAATGCTGCCTGTAGGGGCAGCCAAATCTCCACGTTGTATCTAATGCACTGAAAGCACTGCTCTGTGCTGTAACTGTACTCTTAGCACTGGAGGGCCCTCTGGCTTCTGAGCACCTGCGGGATGCCATGATGCTCACCTCTATCCCCAGACCCTAACACAGTGCCTGGCCACATGTCGATGCCAAATAAATATGAGATAATGAACCAAAAACCCCACTATCCCCAAATTCTGAGGGGAGTCCACATTAGACATTCTAGGCTGTGTGATCTGAGACCGAGAGATGAGAAGGGACAAGGATGGCTTGTGGAGCTGAGCTGTGACTCAGGAGACCTCAGCCCCTGGGACTCAGGGCTGGTGGTCCCGGCAGGTGGCAGTATATGGACAGAGTCTTTAAGGTCACAGAGTCATGAGGCAGCTGGGGCTGGGTGCATGCACCCTGAATATCTAGGTGACCCTGAGTAAGCTACCTAGACTCCAGGCCTCAGTTTCCTCATCTGTGTAATGGAGAGAATTCTGGATTTGCCTCACTCTAAAAGAGGACAATTGTGAATATTAAAGGAAGTCGTGTGGGGAAAATGCTTGGTGCAAATCATCCAAAGAAGATGGTGGAATCCCGTGACAGAAGCAGCTGGAATCCATTGCTTTCCCATGATTGCTGAGCTGTCCTTTTAAGGAGGAGAGTGCGTGCCCCTTGTCAAAAGCAGCCTGCGTTTCCCTATTTGGCCAGATAGGTGGGTGAATGCTGCTTGATCAGGCTCTGAAAGGTCCTGCCTTCTTCCGGATGGGAGAGGGACTGTGAGGTAAACTCAGATCTTGCATTATTTCCATTACCTCTTTTTTTTTTTTTTTTTTTTTTTTTGAGACAGAGTTTTGCTCTTGTCACCCAGGCTGGAGTGCAGTGGCGTGATCTCGTCTCACTGCAGCCTCTGCCTCCCTAGTTCAAGTGATTCTCCAGCCTCAGCGTCTGGAATAGCTGGAACTACTGGCCTGTACCACCGTGCCTGGCTAAGTTTTGTATTTTTAGTAGAGATGGGGTTTTACTGTTTTGGCCAGGCTGGTTTCAAACTCAACCTCAAGTGATCTGCCTGCCTCGGCCTCCCAAAGTGCTGGGATTACAGGCATGAGCCACCGCGCCCAGCCATATATACATATATATATTTTTTTGAGATGGAGTCTCACTCTGTCTCCCAGGCTGGAGTGCAGTGGTACAATCTCGGCTCACTACAACCTCTGCCTCCCCAATTCAAGCGATTCTCCTGCTTCAACCTCCCGAGTAGCTGGGACTACAGGTGCGTACCACTACAGCCAGCTAATTTTTGTATATTTAGTAGAGACGAGATTTCACCATGTTGGCCAAGCTAGTCTTAAACTCCCGACCTCAAGTGATGCCACCGTGCCCGGCCTACTGCTGTTACCTCTTGTACTTCACCTCTTGAGTCTTGATGCTGCAGGCGTTAAGCAGGGCATGTGACAGGGAGGAACTGCGGCTGGAGTCCAGGAGGGAGGCAGGCAGGAGGGGCACTGGGTGCAGCTAGAGGCCAGTGGAGATGTAGTTCCACTTGCCCAAAGCAGTCACTTTTTTATAGCTTGCCATCCACCTTATCCAGCCTGTTGGGTGAAGGTATGTCCCAATCCTCATTTTAGAGCAGTTCAATGAATGTTTATTGCTACTGCTCCTCCCTGCATTGCTAGAGTATCATAATAGCCTGTAGACAGGCCTTCCTGCATGTCATCCCCTGCCTGCTCTGCATACAGAGTAGTCTTGCCGAAATGCACTTCGGATAATGTCTCTTAATGACTCCACATTGTCCGGATCAAGCCCGGAGAACACATCTAGGTGGAAGAGCTCTTGATCTGGCCCTGTCCCTTCCTCCTGTCTCCTTGTCTTGCACACTCCCAGGCCTGTGCCCTGTCTTGTTGCATCTTTGTACATGTCGTTTCCTTGACTGGGACACATGTCCACACCAACTCTGCTCCCACTAACTGCTCATCTTCACACCTCCGCTGGGGCCTCACTTCCCTCACCCTGCCCCCCAGCATGCCCCTTGCTTCTCCTGTCTCTTAGAGTTGCTCCATCCTAGGAGTTTTTGGCTCTCGGAGGGCAGGGATCATTTCTTTTTTTCACCTTTGTATCCCCATTGTCAAGTCTGAAGCGGACATTCAGTGAGTGCATGCCTACTTGAGCCCCCGTGAATGCAAGGCCCTGCCTAAGCTGAAGCACCAGGGTCAGAGTGACAAGAGAATAGTTGTGTCTTTAAAGAGTTCATAGCTACAGTGGGAGACAGATAACCCAGGATGGATAGAACGCAAGGCTGCTTTTTTTTTTTTTTTTTGGAGATGGAGTTTTGCTCTTGTTGCCCAGGCTGGAGTGTGATGGTGCAATCTTGGCTCACTGCAACCTCTGCCTCCCTGGTTCAAGCAATTTTCCTGCCTCAGCCTCCCAAGTAGCTGGGATTACAGGTACCTGCCACCACGCCCGGCTAATTTTTTGTATTTTTAGTAGAGATGGGGTTTCACCATGTTGGCCATGCTGGTCTCGAACTCCTGACCTCAGGTGATCTACCCGCCTCAGCCTTCCAAAGTGCTGGGATTACAGAGGTGAGCCATCGCTCCCAGCAAGAATGCAAGGCTTCTGATGTGAGGAACATGGGCACTGCGGAGCACCACAGAGGACACCATGGCCCACCCTTGGTAGGCGAATCCCAGGGAAAGCTTAGAGTGGGTAGAGCCTGAGATATAGCTGGTGTGTGGTGGGAAGGTGCTAGCTGGGCAGGGACTGAGCAGGAGCAGGTGGGTTTCTGCCTGATTAGATAGAGCATGTGAATTGGTGTCTAGTGAGCTTTGAGTTTTGATTCAGGCCACATGGGTCCCTTACCAGAAAGCAGGTGATGGGCACACACTCTGGTTTTGCTGAGGATCAGCTGTTAGCTCCCACTCAGACTTTCTAGATGGGTAAGGGACAGAGATCAGCAGGTTCCCTGCAATTTTAAGATCATAACTGAGAAATGTGCCCTTGTAAGCCTGTTGATCCAAGAGCCTGCCTGCCTCTAGAAAAGCCCACATCAGTCCTTTCCTGGGAGGCAGTGGCTTTGTTGCTTCTGTTGAGACAAAGTTCTTTATTGACCTCACAGGGAGCTGGGACTTTCTGAATCCGACCACTCAGGTGTTCTCTCAGTTCCTGTTGACTCCTTCACAGCCCTGGTGGGAACAGCTGCTGCTTTTGAGGGAACCTAAAGTAAACTCCTGGCTTGCGATTTTCTTGAACTCGTAGATTTTGGCAGAGGAGAAGGGTGGAGAGTCCAGGTCTTTGTTCCTGATCCTGTCACCCTTATGAGTTAAGATTTGGCAACTCTTCTTATAACTGCTGGGGGCATAGGGTATCCTCAAAAGTAGAGTTTAATTACTAGTTTAAAGAGACTATGCTCCAAACTCCAGTGAACTTCATGATACAGAAAGCAAAGAATTGAAAGGGTATCAGCTGTTTGGGGAAAACCACTGCTCCCACCACCTGGAAGCCAAATAGGCAGATGTCCTCTCTGGGTGGAGCAGGGGGCTAACATCACTTTCTTATGTTATTATAGGTCGTCAGTCTACGTGCAGGCCATTTCAGTCTCATTGGAAATACCTGTAAAAATGCCTGGACTTGTAAAAATGCAAACAACAAATACAGCACTAAAGGGGTTGTTTAGTCCTCCCCTGAATTCTGTTTCTGCCTTAAAACACCAGAAGAGCTTTGGCTGTGTGCCATCCGCAGGAAGCACCCTAGGAAGGAGAGGATCCACCCAGCTTCTCCCAGGCTAGGTGGTCCTTCCTTTTTCACCTTTTTAAGAGGCTCACCTGAGGCAGCTGAAAAGGTGGCAAAAGACAGGACGGCATGCTTCATTCCCAGCAAGAGTGTCAGGCAAAATTCGAACTCCTTGATCACCCATTGGTTTCCACATTCTTTCCATTCCAGAGACCAAGGGGAGATTTGCCGATGCTGATGCTCCCTGGGCTTTGCAAAGCTATCCCTAATTAAAGGCCTCCCAGCCGTGTGCATAGCTGTTCTGCTGCAAATCTCTGCCCTTTTGTGTTTGTGTTTAAAATTCCATCTTTCCAAAATGTTTGCCCACTCAGCAAGTCTCCTCGAAAGCCCTCACTTTTGTTTGGGGGAAGTTTTGTTGTTTTTTTTCCTTTTTGGTTTTTATTCTGCCTATGTGTAGGAAATTTAAGTCTCTTAGGAATTGTTTGTGAAAATGCTCTCTGGTCTTTTTTTAAACCATGATGAGTGTCTCTCACCATGTCATTGGAAGCTGGCAAGGGATGCCCCTGGTGTCTGTGCTGTTAGCTGCCACTTGAGCTTTTAGATGGAGTTACTGGAGTATCATTTTCGTTCCATTCTAAGGAAAATGAACAAAAGAGTTTTTCCCTCCTGTTTAATGTGCAGCAGTGCTACAAGGTGAGAGAAGTACGTTAGCGAGGAATCTGAACCAGGTCAGGATCAGGGCAAGGTGGTAGGAGGCTGAGCTCTCCAGTGGTGAAAAAGATGGTTCTTGTCACCTAGAGCCAGGAGGCATAATTCAAGTGAAGTGTGTACAGGCCCCTTCCTTGGCCTTGTCCTCAAAGGATTTTTTTCCTACAAGATCTATCCAGGTCCTTCATTTGGGGAACCTTATGGACTCCTGTTGTTGTTGGAAGCCAGAGAATAGTGTTTGGAGAGCTTCCATTGAGGAGGGTCTGAAGACTCTCCCTTTAAGTTAGATCCTGCCCTCTGGTTGATGAGAAATGTGAGACGTAAAAGTGAATTGGAGAGAGATCCCACTTCCCCACATACCAGAAAAGGCAGACAGTACTCCCTCCCCAGAGCTGTTAGAAAGCCAACATCTCGCGGTTGGCAGGCACTGGCCCTAGATGAGGAATTCCTGGGTCGCCCCCCTTAGAACATGTCTGGTTTTGGAAACAGGTTAAAAATACTTGAGGAGGGCATGGCACGCTCAGTCGGCTTCCCTGATGTTTGAAATAGGCCAGGAATGTGGGCTGGGAAGCCCAGAGGAGACTGCGTGTCCCGCAGGGTTTTGTAGTTGGAGGCTGGGGTTTCTCCTCTCCATCATCACCCCCTTTAACTGCCAGTGACCGTGTGCCAGATTCATGAAGGGCACACTGAAATTGATGAAGACCTGTGCCATGAGTAGCGGGAAAAACTGGGCTCCCTTTAGTAAGCAGGATGGTGTTGAGGTCTCAGAGGCAGGCAAGGAGTGGGCTCGGAATCTCTCCTGGAAGAGAAAAGAGGAGGCAATTTGGATTCTGTATACAAATATAGAAATTCCCTTAGAGTTTTAAATTTGAACATGGCATTCAGGGGAGAAGATAATGGGTTCCAAGCCTTTTCCTTCTTCGCCTTCTTGTGAATAACTCACTCAGCTGCTTGCGTCTGTGTCCTAAGGCTGTGAGCCGAAGAACTGGGCAGTCCACAGTTGGTTTGAGCCTCAGAGTACCTTGCTCAGTAAAGGTTTGTTTTAGGAAGGATGACACAAACTTTTGATTAACTCTTAAATCTTGAACTGTGAAACTTTGTAGGATGTCAACATTAAAATGAACCTTACTGATTATCTCATCTAGTGGTTTTCAAACATTTTGAAAATTGGTACAGCCCCTTTTTCAAGCAAAATCTTAGAACTTGAATAAACCAGGTAGAAGGTGGTGGGCCCAGACTTCCTCTCCCACTCTTGTCACTGTGAGCTCCTCCCTCTGTACTCACAGCCCTCAAGGCGCCCCTCTCTCAGAGAACCATCCATTGCAGAGACCAGGGAGCCGTGGCCCATGCCCCGTGTAGCACTGTTTCATGGCAGAACCATCTCTGACTTCCAGGCCAGTGGTGAGTCCCTGCATTACCTTGGTTTATTTTCATGTAGGAAAAGCTCTGGGTAGTAAGAGTGAAGAGTCAAACAGCTACAATTGAGAGTGAGGAGAAAGACAACACTGCCCATGGGTTCCTGACACCCAGGGTCACTTTTTACCAGCCTAACCCTGGGTCACATGACGTACTCATGTTCTGAAACTGTTGGTTCCTTGGATGTCTACCTGTGATGTCTTGGATCCATGTGGTTCTCTCTGCCTAAAATATCCTCTCGATTCACCTTTTCTTCTTAAACAACAGCTTTCTGGAGATATAATTCACATAACATAACATTTACACTTTTAAAGTGTACGTTCCAATGGTTTTTAGCGCACTCAAGAGTTGTGCAGCTAGCTGGGCATGGTGGCTCATGCCTGTAATCCCAGCACTTCGGGAGGGCGAGGCAGGCAGATCACTTAAGGCCAGGAGTTCAAGACCAGCCTGACCAACATGGTGAAACCCCATCTATACTAAAAAATAAAAAAATTAGCCAGGCATGGTGGCGAGCGCCTGTAGTCCCAGCTACTTGGGAGGCTAAGGCAGGAGACTTGCTTGAACCTGGGAGGCAGAGGTTGCGGTGCTCGAGATCACTCCATTGCACTGCAGCATGGGTGACAAAAAAAAAAGAGTTGTGCAGCCATCAGCATTTGGCATCCCACGCTGTCTGCCTTTGACTGACAGATGCTCTCCGTCTGCCCCTTGGTCGTTGGGCTCCTTTGCGACCTGCCCTGACTGCCATGCCCTGCCTCACTTTCTGTAACTCAGCTCAGATGTGGCCCCCCTGGAGATGTACCCTCCAGTCTCCCCTGCTTGGTCGTTTCTATGGGTGACTCAGTGAAATTACAGCAAAACCTGATGAGACATCCCTCCAGTGGAAGGAATCCAGTGTGAAACATTGTGGCCAGACAGCCTGGGTGACTTCTGTGCTGAGAACGGCGAAGCCACCCGACTTGTTGAGTCTACCTCAGCACCCACCCCCAACTCAGACACATAAACATGGCACAAACACTCCCACTTGAAGGGAAGCAGAAGTATTACTGGAATCATGGTAGGTCATTGAGGTTTAGAAGCTTGTGGTTGTGAGGATTTTTGGACAATCTGTTGGAGGGAGCCAGACCTCTGCCCTCTGACTCAGTGGCTCCATGCTCTGAGCTGGTCAGCCTCTGCTGTGGCGTCAAAGGTCATTCGCCTCCCAGGGGGCTATCAGGACCCCTGGGGCGAGGAGTACAGGGCTCAGCACCTCACCTGGCTCATCGGGAGACTGAGCAGATGTGGCAGGATGACTGTGGCTCACCTCCATGTGTGGGCCCTGGAGGTCACGGAGTTCCTCATCGTGGAGCAGATCCTCTCGGACTCGAGGGTGTTTCACAGGCTTTCAGATTCTAAAGTATCCCCTGCGTTGCCATTGCCCATGGTGGCCTGGCCATGTGACTCCTTATTGTCACTTTCTGCCTCGGGTGTCTCGTTTCTGCTAAACAGAACATGTGAGATTTCCCTGGCATCCCCACCAGTGTCGACTTGCACATGAATATCAACCCGCAGAGTCCGATACTGTTGGCCTGTCCTCCTGAGCGATCATGAGCCCCCCAGATCAGTGGTAAAGAACAGCCCTTCCTATGCTGCCCCATCTGGCTTCTCCCGCATTCGGGTGGCGCGTGCCCTCAGGCTTCCCCCCTGCATTCTTATTTTGTAACTTCTGTGGTAGCCCATTCATAGTTTTTGCCCTAAACTCTAGGTTTAGATGTGGACATTTGGCACACATGCGGTTTATAAAGCCTGAGGCCAGGCTTAACCCTTAGTATCCAGTGATGATGAAACAGATGGATTTCCCATTTCCCTCCCTGCAATTAGGTCTTGATGCTCTACGCTAGGAGGTGGTTCGTATGAGAGGTTCCATTTGCGTTGACCTCATTGTGTGAAAACCCAATCTTGTCAAGTACTTCTCTCTGCCACCATCCAGCTGGTGACTCTTTCAGCTAAATTATTTTGCCTGCTAGGTTACTCACGAGCCATCATTCTAGAGTCCACATGGCCTTAGGGTGGGATTGCATGGCTTTCATTGAATTACCTGCTGTGTGACTGTAGCCAAGTTGCTTAACCTACCTGTGCCTCTTTTTTTCACCTGTAAACAGTAATGTGGGAAAATAACACCCCTGCCTTCTACAGGGTTGCTGTGATGATAAAATGAGGATGTGTGTTACATGCCTTTTAAGTGGTAAGACTTAAACATCTTTGCTGTTATTCCAATCATAACTTTGATAGTTCAGTAAATCCTCACTTAATGTTGTCCATAGGTTCTTGGGAATTATGACCTACAGCAGGCCCTTGAATAATGTTTCATTAAAATGTTGACGAGAACAAAATTTGGTTTCACTATTCACTTAAACCAGAGGACGGAGACCCTCTGTGAAATTACAGTGTCTTTGGAGAAAAATCGTCTTATATATGAGTTATGTTTGTGTATTTTTACCTGGTCTTTTCCCAAAAAGATTTCAGGTGACAGAAGAATACAAGCCAATACGATAATCGTTGTTTTTTTTTTAATTTTTTGAGACAGAGTCTCTCTCTGTCACCCAGGCTGGAGTGTAGTGGCGCCATCTCGGCTCACTGCACCCTCTGCCTCCCAGGTTCAAGCGATTCTCCTCCCTTAGCCTCCTGAGTAGCTGGGATTACAGGTGCTCGCCACAATGCCTGTCTAATTTTTTTTTTTTTTTTTTTTTTTTTTTTTTGTATTTTTAGTAGAGATGGGATTTCACCATGTTGGTCAGGCTGGTCTCGAACTCCTGGCCTCAAGTGATCCTCCTGCCTTGGCCTCCCAAAGTGCTGGGATTATAGGCATGAGCCACTGTGTTCGGCCAATAATCCTTAATAAAAATGTGGACTGAGAAAGCCGGACTAAGGACTGAGGACCATCCCGGAAGAGAACAGCAGCTACACCCTGCTTGTCTTCATGCTGGGAAGGCTGCAGGTCTGGCTTTAGGAGGAGCCTGTGTAGGGTATGAGGGGCAGCGGCAGCCCCACAGCAGGCGGCAGCCCACGCCCCGTGGGTGCACACCTTCATCCAACTCAGGGCTGGCAGTCATGAGGATGAGATGCCATCCACGTCAAGGATCAGTCTGTCTCCCACCCACCAAAGTCCCTCCTTTAAGGGAGGCACTGAAGAGTGCTGAGAACTTGCTTCCCACCGAGGCAGGCTTGGGCTTCAAAAGATCAGAACCTGACCTAAGTGGCCCTAGTTTTCCACCATCCCACACCATCCCACCAACGCTTCAGAAGTCCTGCCAGCATCAAGCCAGGCATGAGGCAGTCCAGACAGCTCATCCCTGCCCTGGGGAGAGACATGCACCTCACAAACCTGTGAGGCTCAAGACTGCATCCTGCACAGGGTGCAGGAGCATAGGTGGGGCAACGGCCTCTGCCGACACGGCTTTGGGAGGTTGCAGTGGAAGAGGCAGGCATGGCCGAATCAGACCCTGAAGGATGACTTAGTCCGTGGAGCGCGGGGAAGGAAGGTGGTCTGGATAGACATGCAGGGTGCTGGGTGGAGGGCAAGGGTGTGGGGCAGGGCTGAGTCAGGGGAGCCTCCCCGTGCTCCTTAGCCCGAGGCCATCGCCTGGCTGTAGGCGGCAGGAGCTGCCGGCTGGCTGGCCGGCTGCAGGCAGTTCTCAGCATTAAGTCCAAGATGACTTCCATTCTGGTGACTCGAAGGTGGCTTTGTATATTGTGCTTCATCTCTCAGGGACGAATCCTTAATTAAACGCAGCCCGGGAGCTTAGAGAGACCCTGGCTTCTCTGCACACAGGTGATGGGTTGTGTGCCTGTCCAGGAAATGGTTAATTTAATTAGGCTCCGAGGGCCTGGTTCATCCCCTTCAGGGAAGCTTAAGGTTACATGTGGACAACAGGAGCCTTGTGTGTGCCTGTGGCTGACCCAAATATAGTGATTTTCATTTCTCCTTTCCATTTGTCTTCTTTGTTCTGCCCCTTCCTGACCCTTTCTTTAGGAAACTGTTGTGGCCCCTTCCAGGCTGTGAGCTTCCAGAGGGCAAAGCTTTGGGGTTTGGAGTATGAATGGCTGAAAGCGAGCCCAGGAGGCCTGCTTTTGTTTATTATTTATCTCTGGATGGTCAGGGCACCTGTCTGAGAAAAGAAAGAGATGGAGGGGACTTACCATTCCCTGAAAAAGCTCTTTGTTGTTAATGGCATGTGGAAGACTCATTTCTAAGTAGAATAAATCATTTGTTGGTCAAAAATGGCTTCCTAATGTTGGCCCTCTTGGCCAGCCTCAGTTGCATTAAACCCTAGGTAACCAACCACAACCCCTGTCTTGAGTCGTGTGCCTCATATGAGCGGGTACAGATGCTGCTGCACCCTCGAAGGGGTTACATGCCGAAAAATCCACTGGAAGTAGAAAATGCTTTTAATCCCCCAACCTGCCAAGCATGATGGCTTAGGCTGGCTGACCCTAAACGTGCTCAGAACACGCCTACAGTTTGGCGAAAGCACCTGGCGCTCAGTGGCTGTAGAGTGTCATCGCTCACCTTTGTGATCATGGGGCTTGTGGGGAGCTGTGGGAGCTGCTGTCTCCCTGCGTCGTGAGGGAGGATCAGACTGTGCATCGCTAGCCCAGGAAAAGATCAAAATTCAAACTACAGCTTCTACTGAATACCATTGCAAAGTCAAAAAAAAGTCTTAAGTCAGAAACATCTGTGTTACTCTGCCAGATGCCCTGTATGCACCATTATCTCAAATCTATGTTGCATGGCTTACTCACTTTTTTTGTTTTGTTTTGTTTTGTATTTTGAGACAGAGTCTTGCTCTGTCACCCAGGCTGAAGTGCTGTGGCGCGATCTCTGCTCACTGCAACCTCCGCCTCCCAGGTTCAAGCAGTTCTGCCTCAGCCTCCCAAGTAGCTGAGATTACAGGCATGCGCCACCACGCCCGGCTAATTTTTATATTTTTAGTAGAAACAGGGTTTCACTATGTTGGCCAGGTTGGTCTCAAACTCCTGACCTCAGGTGATCCGCCCACCTCAGCCTCCCAAAGTGCTGGGATTACAGGCATGAGCCACTGTGCCCAGCCATCGCTCACGTTTTAATGTTGCCAAAATTGGGAAATTGCTTCTTACACTTAATGTGTACACTTAGCGATGTTATAATTACTGATGCATCTTACAACTTACAGCCTTCACAGGAAGAAAGCAGGCTGTGCTTGCACTTAAAGAATACAGCCCTTGGCCAGGTAAGGTGGCTCATGCCTGTAATCTCAGCACTTTGGGAGGCCAAGGCGGACGAATCACCTGAGACCAGCCTGGCCAACATGGTGAAACCTCGTCCCTACTAAAAATATAGAAATTAGCTGGGCATGGTGGTGCACACTTAGAATCCCAGCTACTCGTGAGGCTGAGGCAGGAGAATCGCTTGAACCTGGGAGGCAGAGGTTGCCGTGAGCCAAGATCGCGCCACTGCACTCCAGCCTGGGCAACAGAGCGAGAGTTCGTCTCAAAAACAAAACAAAACAAAAAAATATGGCCCTCAGCGCCAAGTGACTGCTTAAAGAGGAGAGAGGCTGGACCTGGAAGAGTCCTCTTGTGTGTGGCCCTGGCAGGCGAGGGGCCCATTTCTCACCAGGCTCTGCTGGGTGGTAGGCACTGAGCCCCTGCCTACACGCCAGGAGTCCCCGAGGCCCAGAGTGGAAAGGTCACATGTCGGATCTGCTGTGGGCTGCGGTGAGGCGGCAGGAGAGCCCAGCTGTGCAGCCCTTCCCAGGCGATCCCGGGCACCCTGGGTCTGCCGTGACCAGGCACTTGGGGGAGAAAGCTTTGGTCCTCACAGTCCCATAGTTCCCCCGATTCTATTCTTTTTTCCTCCCCTGTCCCCTGAGCCTGACTGGGGATGGGGGCAGCTTGCCTTGTTGACCCGGTGGGGTCTGGTCTTTGGAAGAGCTGGGTCAGTCTCAAATTGAGATTCTCGTTCCTCTCCACCTTGTGTTGGCTGGGACTGCTGGGGCCAGCAGCTTCCCCATGCCTGGGTTTTCTCATCCACAGGTGGGGGGTGCCCTCAATCTTGCCTCCGAATAGGTGCACCATACCATAGCTCACGTGGCTGTTATCCTAAGGAGATATGTTTTGATGCTTCCTGGGGTGAGCAGGAGCCCCTGGGGCCCCCCTCTGGTTATTCAGGGCTACCACTTGCCTGAGTCTCTGGGAGCACAGCTGCTTCCCATCCAAAACAAGCTTGGCCACCCGGGTGTGACTTTCAGGCCCGGTGTGAAGCTGCTGCCTGTGCAGGTGCCTTCTCATTGCAGGGGTGGCCATGCTCAGAGAGCCATTAGGCAAAATGTGTCGGAAGCTCCAGCCTCGGCTACATGAAGCTGTGCTTCCGTGGCTCAGTGTTCCTAATGACAAACTGAGGTCCCTGTAACGAAGCTGCCCTTGGGGAGTTGGGGAGCGGGCTTGTGTTTTCTCTACACTGAGTAGTGGTGGTGGGGTGGGGGTCCCTGCATCTCTCATAGGCTGGTGGAGGCCACGTGTCCACCTGGACAGACCGGTGACGGGAGCCCCACTGAAGGGATCCTGACCTGGAGGCCATCTCCCTAGGCGAGGGCAGCCAGCTTACAGGCCCTCACTGGGAGGCCTTTCCCAGCATGTGCTCTTGTACCTTTTTGAATTCTGACCTATGTGAATGTATTACCTATTATACATAAGTAAACACTTTTTTTTCTTGAGTCAGGTTCTTACTCTGTCACCCAGGCGGGAGTACTGTGGTGCAAACACGGCTCACTGCAGCCTCAACTTCCTGGGTTCAAACAGTCCTCCTACCCTAGCCTCCTGAGTAGCTGGGACTACAAGCACATGCCACCATGCCTGGCTATTTTTATTATTATTATTTGAGTAGGGACGGAGTCTCGCTGTGTTGCCCAGGCTGAGCTCAAGCGAGCCACCGCAGCTGGCCTTTTTTTTTTTAATTCTTAAGAAAAGCAGTGTGCCAGGGCCTGCCCTCACACTTGGAGTGACCCAGGCGGTGCTGCCTCGCTGGGTCTCACTCCAGCCGCGCTTTGCTCCTCTCTGTTCTTGCACTTGCCTCAGTGGCCTCTGCAGCAGAGCCTCATGCCAGCTCTTCCCTCTGCTTGGGATGCCCCTGTTATTTTTCCCTGCAGCCTTGGATGGCTGGCTCCTTGGTCATTATTCACATGTCATCTCTGTGCCACCTCCTAGATTGCTGACTAGCCCCCACAGCAACCCCCTTCTGTCATCTCCCGCAGTTTCACTTCCTGCCTCTTTTTTTTTTTTTCCTTGAGACAGAATCTCTCTGTGTTGCACAGGCTACAGTGCAGTGACACAATCTTGGCTCACTGCAACTTCCACCTCCCAGATTCAAGTGATTCTCCTGCCTCAGCCTCCTGAGTAGCTGGGATTATAAGCACGCACCACCACACCTGGCTAATTTTTGTATTTTTTTAGTAGAGATGGGGTTTTGCCACGTTGGCCAGGCTGGTCTCGAACTCCTGAACTCAAGTGATCCACCTTCCTCAGCCTCCCAAAGTGCTGGGTTTACAGGCATGAGCCACCATGCCCAGCCTACCCTTGCCTCTTGGGGACGCCTCTGTGGCTGGACTTTGCTGTCAGAGCAGGGCCGCCCATGTCCATCTCTTCCCGTGCTGAGCCCTTGCACCTGACACGGGCCTGGAGCGGGCATTCGGGGTTTATGGAACAGTATGAATTTCTCCTTGACATGGGTGTCGTAACCCCCAGTTCCAGAGACTTGGGAAGGTTACACTCAGCCAGCAAGTGACTGACCCAGGATTTGAACCTGTTTGGTTTCGAGGTTGGTGGTTTTACAGAATGCCACACTGTATATTTTGTTTCTGACACGAGTGTATGTGCCACTCGAAATGCTCTTTTATCTTTTAAAGAAAGTTTTGGGCCTTCTGGAAAAATAAAAGGAACAATTTGTCACAGAGCCCTCTGCTGGACGTCGGCAGCTGCGGCATCCTGGAGTGGCGGTTTCCTCTGAGCGCACCCAAGTACGCAGAATCTGTTTTTGATTCCTATCTCGCTGGTGGTGGGCTCTCGGCCAACAGGCAGATCAAAAGATGGAATGTGTTCATTTGGCCATTTTTTTAGAAACCGAGGTACAAGGGTGCACTTCTTAAAGACAAGGGCGCCGTGGGTTAGACTCCATGGGTCTGAGCTGGTCTGGCTTTTGTGCTTTTTTTAAGGGTTCATCTCAAGTTTCTTTTTCTGGTTGAACAATTTTTTTCAACATTAATAACTAATGGAGAAGAGGAAGAGGCAAAGTAGAACCATATGGCGGCACAAACACGAACCTCACTTGTGGCCGGAAACTTCTGATTTGTATCTCTTCGTGTGATCAGCTGTTGGGTTGGATGATTTAAAAAAAAAAAAAAAAAAAAAGAGTTCAGTTTGGGCAAAAGCAAGAATGTCTGTCGTTTCTTTTTGAACCTAGCTGTGCTGTATGTGTCTGCATGTCCTTCCTCAGCCATTGGCCTGTAGCTGCCTGGCTCTGGTCAAGTTATTTCTCTAAGGCCCTGTTTCCCCTTCTTTAAAACAAGGACTGGAGCGCATGTCTGCATGAAGAGCCATTGTCAGGATCATAGGGAAGGGCAGGGAGAGCTGCTAGCATAGTGCCCGCCATGCAGGACAGGGCTATTACGATCACCTGGTCCTTCCACGGATTATTATTCAGGTGTCACCTGAGGCCGTTGCCAATGGCATCCTAGTCTCTCCCTTACCTTCTACCTTCTGGGGGTTTTTCTTCTCCCTGCCCTAGTTCACTTTACCCACTCCCCACCTGTCTTTCCAGTGGCCCCCTGGGTACCACGGAGCCCGGTGAAAATATCGGTGGTGAAGGACTTGTGGCTCCTGCTCCCTGGGGTGGGCACACTCCTGTGGCAGCAGAGGAACTGGTGGAGCTCTGAACTCCCACCAGAAAGACGGCAGGCACTATCCTGACCAGTGTAGTGTTTATTATTCCAAGTCACTGGGAATTATGTTTAAATCCCCTCAACAGCCTGGATTGGTCTGACACCTTTGGTGTTATCTGAACGTTCCCTCCAAGGCTGTTAGGCAGTTCAGATGGGTGGTTTAGACAGAAACCATCCGGCTGCTGCGTGTCGGCACCGCTCCTCCTCCTCAGAGGCCCTCCCTGGCTTTGGAGGCTACAGAGCCAGTGCCACACGCACCCCAAAGTGAACTCTCAGCTTTGTTTGGACCTGTCGTTTCATTTAAATCACTGTACAAACCCAGGGTCTTGACACTTAATGTGATTTCTTCCACTGCTCTAAGCACTCGACATGAGTAGGGGGCAGGGGCCGGGATTCAGATGAGTGTAGGGACTGGTTAGATTACAGAGATACACTGCCTTTATTCTGGTTCTGTAATATGACCTCAGACCACAGGATTAATATCCACTTACATGGAATCAGCATGCGTTGACTGATCCCTGCTGCAGCGGGCGTGATGCTGCGCTGAGGCTGAAGGGCCTGTCTTGGCCTCTGTAGGTGTGGAGTCAGTTCACAATGAAAAATGCTAAGTGGTGAGGAAGGAGTAAGGTGAAAGCAGTAAGATGGCAGTATTAGAACAGCCATCCCCAAAGCATTTAGGATTCAGTTGATATTAGTGTTACTGCAGGAATTCTGAAGAATTTGACATCTTGATAAAGAATTTGGAGTTTGGGCCAGGCACTGAAGGATCAGTAAGATTTAAGAGAGCAGTGGGGATTGGCTGTCAGATTTAGCAAATAAAAATACATGACCTGGCCAGGCGCTGTGGCTCACGCCTGTAATCCTAGCACTTTGGGAGGCCAAGGTGGGCAGATCATGAAGTCAGGAGATCGAGACCATCCTGGCTAACATGGTGAAACCCCATCTCTACTAAAAATGCAAAAATTAGCCGGGCGTGGTGGCGCTCGCCTGTAATCCCAGCTACTCGGGAGGCTGAGGCAGGAGAATGACGTGAACCCGGGAGGCGGAGCTTGCAGTGAGCCAAGATTGCTCCACTGCACTCCAGCCTGGGTGACAGGGAGACTCCATCTCAAAAAATAATAATAATAAAAAATACATGACCTGGCCAGGCGCAGTGGCTCACGCTTGTAATCCCGGCACCTTGGGAGCCTGAGATGTGTAGATCACTTGAGGTCAGGGGTTCGAGACCAGCCTGGCCAACATGATGAAACTCCGTCTCTACTAAAAATACAAAAATTAGCCAGGTGTGGTGGCGTGCACCTCTAGTCCCAGCTACTGGGGAGGCTGAGGCGAGAAGATCGCTTGAACTGGGGAATCGGATGTTGCAGTGAGCCAAGATCACACCGCTGCACTCCAGCCTGGGTGACAGAGCTGGACTCCATCTCGTTGAAGAAAAAGAAAAAAAAAACATGACCCATGTAACCTTTAGGAAGTATTCATACTAAAATGTTATTCATTGTGTATCTGAAATTCAGATTGAACTGGCCTTCCTCTGTTTTATCCAGCATCCCTCAGTGGGGAAGATGTTTAAGTGGAGGAATGCACATGCTTGTTCAGGGAGTGGTGAATGGGACTGTGTGGTTGTTTGAGGACGTTCGGGCAGAGGTAAGAGACGGCGTGGGTATGAGACGGGATCAGTGGTGGTGCCAGGTCATGACTAATGCACCTTTGGGTGGCTGCTGTGGTCCAAGTCTGTGGGCACACCATGTATTATTCCACACTTCTCATTCCCCATGACAACGAAAATGTTATTATTCCAGAGCAGATTATCTTTGATCAAAAGAAACAGGGCTGATGGAAATGTGGCCAAAACTATGGCCCAACTTGAGAGTTGATTCAAAAGGCAAAAATCGTGCCTGCTTGGGTGGAGTCAGTTGGCCATATCAAGTCCCAGAGGCTTTTCACTGTAGGACAAGCGTGCCAGTTTTTGAGTTCCAGTTTAAATGTATGTTTTTCTGGGATTGGTTAGTACCTGGCATACTGGCTTTCAGAAGTCCCGTCACAGATCTTCAAGGGTGGTCTGTCTCTGTGCAGCTCATCTACTGTGTTTGACAAATGAACAGTCTTGGGCTTTGCCTGAGTTCTGTGGCCAGCTCACAGCAGAGCAGAGGCTAGAACCCAGGTCTCTTAGTTCTCACTCTTTCCACCATTGCTGTGGCTCCTTGAGGTCATACGTTAATAAAAAATGCCAGGGCTTTCATGACAGCTCTGGTTCTCTTTGTTCAGTGCTTTCCTACCATACCGTGGTTCGTATCTGAGAGTGCTGGGTTGGAACCACACATGAAACTTGTCATCAGCATCCATTCGAATTTAGTTCTGGACAAGCGCTTTTGCTAAAGATTCCTATTACCTGCCAATTTATTAATTTTAAAATAAAGTTGATTGGAGTTTGGGAGGCTCCGTGTTGTAAAACTCCTCCTTTCTTCCCTCCTTCCCTCCTTTCTTTCCTTCCTCCCAAATATATTAAGCATTTGCTGTGTGTCAGGCACAGCCACAGGCACTGAGAATCCCGCAGTGAATAAGATCGAAGTCCTTGCCCCAGTAAAACTTACATTCTAGTGAGGGACACAGATAACTGATCAATGAAAAAATACTCCACCTGGTGTTAAGTGCTAGGAAGAAATTATTCAGATGCTTTAGATTCATAGATGAATCTCTTGGATAGGAGTAGAGTCAAGCCTCTTTTATACCAAACCCCATTTTCTTGTGAGCTTTCCTACGTTGGGGGGACTTAGCTGCAAGCAGTGTGCCTGGCGGGAGAAGGGAAACAGCTGGCTCCAGGCAGAACTGGGGTGAAGCACCGGATCCTCACAGGTACGTTTGTACCCCATGCCTGAAGCAGCACAGTGAATTCAGATGTGATCCAGGCTATTGTTGCCATCTGAGAGTAACAGGTGACAGATGATATTGTCTAAAGGAAGGGAAAGGAACCTGAATCTGTCAGGCAGTAACATACATGCATTTCCCTGTGCCAGGCTCTGCCCTGAACACGGAATGCATTATCTCATGTGGGTCCTCAAAATCACATGGGCATGGGCACCTAGACGGGTTGGTTTTATTATCCCCATTTTACAGGTATGGAAACCAAGTCTTAGTAGAGAAGTAAAATGACTTACCCAGGCCATAAGGCTGCTTGTACGCAGTAGAGTCAGGAAGTCTAACTTCAGATCCTGTTTGCTCAGTCTCTACTGTAATTGAGGAAAAACTGGGCTGATGGTGTCAGGACTCCAACCAGAGAGAATGGGTTCCAGGCAAAAGTTGAGGCCCAACAGATAAGCCAAGGCAGCAGCCCAGCATTATAAATGGAGATGCTTAGGGACAGGCGTGATGTGTTAGGCGAGGTGGCTTCATTGGCTGTGGCAGCACAGCAAGGCCTCTTTCAGGTCCCAGATGGCCTTGGGTGGAAGCTGTTAGACCTTCCTCAGCCAGGACTTCCTTCCAATTGAAGGGCTCTGTGGCCACAGCTAAGCAGGGCTGGGGCTAGGAGAGGGCTGTTTGCCACCAGAGGGTGCCTTTAGCATGCACTGTCCTTCCCCTTAGCTGGACATTAAACCAAAGTTAGAGTGGGAGGAGTAGGGACTTTGGACTCATCTGGCCCTGGTTTTGTTTTCTGTCTCCACTGCTTGCTTCTTGTGTGGCCCTTGGGTAACTTTATGGCTCCAGGCCTCAACTCTAATCTGTAAAATGGGGCTTTGCATACCCACTTTGCAGAATGCATGTGAGCTTTCAAGTCAACAATACGCTCTATGTAAAGGGCCTGCCATAGTGCGTGGTGCATGGCAGGCACATGGAAATGGTAAGGGGCATGATATTATCACCAAAACCAACTTTGAAAGTAGCCCCCATTTTTATTATGTTTGTTAGGAAAGGGCAGATACACATGGAGAAAGAATTCTGAAAACAAGCACAGGTACAGGCCAGGCTGGGGGGCTCACACCTGTAAGCCCAGCACATTGTACACAGGGGTTGGTGGTGTATGTCTGTCTCTTTGGGTACTGTCCCCTGTACAAGAAACAGATCATCTCACCAAGGCCAGAATTTCTGTGAGTTACGAGGCGGGGTTACAGTCCTTCAGTTGTGCTGGGCATTGCTTTCCAAGCTGAGTTCTAAAGCACCCTGGAGGGGCAGCAGAGGAGCCCATAGAGGCTGGGTGGTTCCTGTGGTGGTGGGACTCCCTGTCCCTGCCTGTCTCTTGGATGGCGGCAAGGGCCTTCTGGAAGAACACAGGAACCACTGTTGCTGTCAGCCCATCTGCTGAGCTGCTCTGCTGGTGTCTTTGCCATAGGATTGAATTTTTCCATTGGGAAGGGTTATTGGTGCAACTGGCGGCACTTTCCTGGTAAACGATACGGTGGGGCCCCCATAAACCCAGGCCCGTGAAACAAATAAGTCAGCACATTGAAAAATACAGCGTGGAAGTGACTCAAGCCTGAAGGAATCCATTTCCGAAAGTGCTGCCATCCCTTTCTGGAATATTTTGGTAGAAATTGATGTTTGATTTGGGAGGAGGAGGCCAGTGGCCTGGTTACTTGCAGAGCCTTGTGTCAGAGTTGCAACATTGGCCCAGAGTTTGAGTCCTGCCAGCCCCCGACCGCGGGGTCATCCTTCTCGGTGAGGCGGCCCCCTGGCGGGCTAGCCGGAGGTGAGCCCACTGGGGCTCTGTGCTGTGGGAGCCGGGGTGAAGCTCTCTTTGCAGCAGATAGAGTTGACTCTACAAGCCAACTGGTAACACTTGGCTAGGGGCCTGGAAAGTACTGGAGACTCCACCCAGCATAGGAGCCTGTGGGAGTTCCCGGCACGGATGAGTTTTTCTACTCCGAGTTCTTTAGATTCCTGTGTATTTGAAATGTTTACCTTCTTCTCGGGACTTCAGCTTGTACTTTGCCCACCAGAGACCAATACCAAGCACATACACACTTAAATTTACTAGGCCACCCTGGTGACCAGGTAATTAAAGCTGCACACAGTTTTTGGAAGGAAGACTGCATTAGAAATCACGCTCCACTGTAATTCAAGAATGCGTTTCTTTATAGAGGGACACAGTTGGTGTCAGACACGTGGAAAAGAAAAGAACAGGCCCGTAATTTTGGCTCAGTACCCAGGGCCAGATGTTAAAGGTACTGACCATAGTATGGCTGCAGTATTGTTAGCCACCTGAGTTTGGTGTGCTATTTTAACCTGTGTTTCGACCTTGTCCTTTCTCTCTGCCAGGTCCCCAGTCTATGTGAGGATCTCCTGTCTTCTGTTGACCAGCCACTGAAAATTGCCAGAGACAAGGTGGTGGGAAAGGATTACCTTTTGTGTGACTACAACAGAGATGGGGACTCCTATAGGTGAGCTCATGCCCCAGGGATGCAGCAGGCACACAAGCAACACACGGGCTGCCGTAGGTGCCTGCTGCAGAGCATGGGGACCTTGGACTTGGGCAGCTGGCAGCCCACCCAGCCTTCCTTCCATTTGTTCCCTGCCCTCCTCTCCTTTCTTCTCTTGTCCTCCCCATTCTTCTCCTCCTTCCATCTGTTATTCCAATCGTGCAGCAGAGTGCCACCCACAAGCATGAGATATAGAGCAGTGGACCAAAGGCCCCCTGCCTTCATGGATCTTCCAGTCTAACGGGAGAGGGATGTTGTTCCCAAAAACAACTGTTCTATTATAATTGCATTCGGTCCTGCAAAGGGCAGCGTACAGGGTGCACATATGATGGGGACCCCGAGGGCAGGGAGGGTCTCTGTGGTTAAGGGATCTACGAACGCAGCTCTGTCAGATACACAACTCTCTTCTCTCTTTCCGTCACCTCGCCCAAGGCTGTAAATAACTAAGTTGACATTAGTCCCTGCCCGGGGTGTCTGATCACCAGGTCTAGCATAGGAGACACAGTGGGTAACTGATAACTGTATGATGTGATTCATACAGCCAGTGCAATGTCTGTTCAGGGTGGGAGGGTAGCACAGAAGAGGCCATGGTCAACTCCAGGAGGACTTCCTGAAGGAGGTGATGTCTGAGCTGGGTTTTAAGGGCATGTAGGAGTTATACCTCTATTTTTTAAGAGTGGGAATCCTTAAACTGGCCCAGTGTTTCCATGATGAATTGCAGTAGTCACTGCCTTGGAGAACGGTAGAGGAACACAGCCTGCTTTAGGTTTATTTGGAGACCACAGAACCAGGGCTGTCTTGAAGCTTAACCCTAATGCTCTCTTTGGAGATGGGGCAAGGCTTCTGGGAAGTCAAAGCAGGAAAAATGATCAGGAGTCAGCTAGTGTGGGCTTCAAACCAGCACCGCTCCCTGTGTCAATGGGACTTTGACAAATCACTTATTGTCGCTGGTCTTTTAGTTTTGTCATCTGTAAAATGGAAAAATAGTATTTGTTCACTCAACAGAATGCTTCCTGAAGAAAATAAAGAGGACAGTGGGAGGGAGGGAGAGGACGAGCAGGCAGGGAAGGCTGTCCCACAAGTGGGAACTGGAGGGTGAAAAGGTCCAGGTCTGCGGAAGAGCCTGCTGGGTGCTGAGGCCCTGGGTGATGAGCTCACCAGGATGGAGCTGGCAGAAGGCCAGAGGTGGAGAAGGCAATGAGGGAAGGGCAGTGGGGGCGGAGATGAGGGAAGAGGCATGGCCAGGGCAGGTCTGGCAGGGTCTTGAAGGCCAGGCTGAGGGTAATAAACGTTAACCCAGGGTTATTTATTGGAGGGATAAAAGAAGTAACACATGTGAAATGTTGAATGGCACAGACCTTGTCATACACGTAAAAAGTTTAATACTGACTTACAAGAGACTAGACAACAGTTTTATAATGGTGTACCTTTCCTAGCTTTAAATGGCAATTAGGTAGAGAATATATTTTGCCCTCCTTCAGACCACAGACTAGAGTTGAAATGGTGAGAAGTGGTGAGATTTGAGGTCACTTTTAAAGGTAGAGCCAGCGGCCTCTGCAGGTGGATGGGGATGGAAGGAGAGGAGGTGGGGTGTGAAGGATGATCACAAGGCTTTGGACTTGAGCCACTGTTGATTGAGGTGAGGACGACTCGGGGAGGAGCTGGCATAGGTACACTTTAAGCTTGAGAGGCCCATTAGATCAAAGTGGAGATACCAGGTAGGCTGTGGATGTACCATGTGGAGTTCCAGGAGAGAGGTCTAGGCTGGGGATGTGGCTGCAGATGTCCCAGCATATAGATGGTGATACAGCCCTGAGGCTGATCAAGTTCATCCTTGAAGGGCTCGTTCTATGCCTGGAACTGCTGGTCACAGCATGGCGTCCAGGTGCTGTCCTTCTTGGGAGCATCTTGCTCTGTCGCCCAGGCTAGAGTGCAGTGATGCAAACATGGCCCCCTGCACAGGACCATAGGCATGTACCACCATGCCCAGCTAATTTTTTTTTTTTTTTTTTGAGACAGAATCTCACTCTGTTGCCCAGGTTGGAGTGCAGTGGCATGATCTCAGCTCGCTGCAACCTCTGTCTCCTGGGTTCAAGCAGATTCTCCTGCCTCAGCCTCCCAAGTAGCTGGGATTACGGGTGTACGCCATCACGCCCAGCTAGTTTTTGTATTTTCAGTGCAGACAGGGTTTCACCACGTTTGCCGGGCTGGTCTTGAACTCCTGACCTCAAATGATCCTCCTGCCTTGGCTTCCCAAAATGTTGGGATTATAGGTATGAGCCACTGCGCCCAGCCCCAGCTAATTTTTTTGACTTTCTCTCTCTCTCTCTCTCTCTCTCTCTCTCTCTTTTTTTTTTTGTAGAGATGGGGGAGCCTCACTTTGTTGCCCAGGCTGGCCTCGAACTCCTAGGTTCAAGCAGTCCTTCCACTTCAGCTTCCCAAATTGCTAGGATTACAGGTGTGAGCCACATTGCCCAGCCAGGGAGCCACTGATGAAGCGGGTGGACCAGCCTGAGTGGTCTGACAGGCCAGGGAGCAGGCAGGGAGAAGTATCCTTGCCCGGCATGCAGTTCAGGGAACGCTTCCTGGAGGAGGTGGTCCTTGAACTGGTCTTGCTTAATCAACATCATTATTATATGTATTATTTCCACCTAAAAACTCCAGTTGACGGTGTAAGGCAGCTGTTCTGCGGGAGCTGGTAGAAGGACGGGATCATGTCTAGGTCCGTGGCCAGGCCAGGCTCTGCGGGAAACTTGGTACCTGCAGCCCTTCCAGGTCACCCCTTTGTCCCCCACCTGCATTCCTGAGGCCCCACCACCAGCTCTGGGGGATCTCAGGCCTTTAGAGAGGAGCCCGGGGTGTGGAGGCAGAAAGTATGCCTTTCCTGTCTCCTCTTCTCGATATGAAACCTCAGGTCTTCTGATTCTCTCCACAGATTTCCATCCCGACTGTGTTTGATGGTTTGCTTAAATAAGATCCTTATGGTGTGACCGTTGCCAGCAGCACCGTTTGAAACCTGTTAGCTGAAACAAAAAGCCTTCTCGGAGGGAAATGAAAGGCCTGACTTTTGAAATCTAAGCATTCCTGTCCATCTGTCTTTTTTCAAATGGCCTCCATTTAAGCTCTTAAATGTGTTCTGAGTGCCCCTTCCACTAAGAATATTCTGGGTAATGTTATGATATTTCCCTCAGCTACAATTACCCTGGCTTCAGGACTAACAGCTTGAAATGCTATCGTCTGTGAGCCAGTAGAAAAGTGAGTTACAGGCTTCTTGCAAATTGCAGGTCCCCAGTCTGCCCGAAAGATGGGCTCTTGTGTCTAATCAGGGTGCCTTGAAATGAACGCCACTTGGGTCGGGTCTTCCCAGCCTACAGGAAGGCGATGGCTGTCATCGAACTGTGGGAATGGTCCTGCGTGTGAGTGTGCTGCAGAATCTCAAAGGGCCACCCAGGGGAAGGAGGGAATTCAGCTCCACACCCTCAGATTCTTATCCACTCCCCTGGCCAGCAGAAGAACCACGCCTTGTTTATAGATAAATCATGGTGACAGCATCTTTTCACCTGGATCTTTGTCTCTGAGATCTGATGAGAGGCCTTTGTTGATTTGGTGTTTTTGTTTTTTTAGTGCTTAGGTGAGGCTGAGGCAGGAGAATCTGCTTGAACCCAGGAGACAGAGGTTGCAGTGAGCTGAGATCGTGCCACTGCACTCCAACCTGGGCAACAGAGTGTGACTGTGTCTCAAAAAAAAAAAAAAAAAAAAAATTAGCTGGGCATGGTAGTACATGCCTATGGTCCTGTGCAGTGGGCCATGTTTGCATCACTGCACTCCAGCCTGGGCGACAGAGCAAGATGCTCCCAAGAAGGACAGCACCTAGATGCTATGCCTGTGACCAGCATAAAAAAGCCAGAAAGCTGCTCCATCTCTTGGTTTGGAGAAGGGAACACCAGCAGAATTCCCCTTTATTCCTCTCCCGGGCTGTGAGGCTTCAGTCCACCAGCAGCATCTGCTTGGCACTGACTCAGGGCCGGGTACTGGGGACAAGGGCAGGCAGCACAGGCTCTCTGCTCTCAAAGGCCTCTTGCAGTCGAGGGTGAGGGAAGAAGGGCAAGAATATGACAGGCATGAGGATCAACCTGTGTGTGAGAGGGAGTGGCAGGCAGGACGGAATGGTTGGTTCTGTTGTGGAGGGGGTGTAAGAGTTCATTCTTTTTTATTTTTATTTATTTACAACTGTGATTGGACAAGAAGAATTCATTCTATTTTTTTTCTTTCCCTAAGATGGAGTCTTCCTCTGTTGCCCAGGCTGGAGTGCAGTGGTGCAATCTCGGCTCACTGCAGCCTCCGCCTTCTGGGTTCAGGTGATTCTCCTGCCTCAGCCTCCTGAGTAGCTGGGATTACAGGTGCACGCCACCACACCCAGCTAATTTTTTGTATGTTTAGTAGAGATGGGGTTTCACCATGTTGGCCAGGCTGGTCTCAAACTCCTGACCTTGTGATCCTCCCGTCTCGGCCTCCCAAGGTGCTGGAATTACAGATATGAGCCACCGCGCCTGGCCAAATTCATTCTTAAAATCACTTTTTTTTTTAAATGAGCATGTAGTTGAGTGCCAGGCACTGTTCTAGGTGCTGAGCAACCTGAAGAGAAGATGACAGAAAAGGCTCTTGCCCCCCTCCTAGCTGAGGTTCTAGAGTGAGCTGTCTACATTCAAATTGATTCCCATTAAATAAAATTAAGAATTTGGTCTCTTGGTCGTACTGATCACATTGTAAGTATGCAAGTAGCTACACATGGCTAGTGACTTGTTTTGGACAGCAGAGATTTAGAACATCTCCATCGTCTCAGGAAGTTCTGTTGGGCAGCCCTGTTTCAGAGGGAGGAGCGACAGGCTACAAGAACTGACAGGTTAGCCCACGCTTGGCTTCTCAGGAGAACTGAGGCATCGATTGTGGGCGGCACGCCTGTCTTCCCAGGCATATGGGGTCCCAACTTGTTGACAGTTTCCTTCCCATGGTGTGCGAATGAAAGCTGGTGTGTGACCATGAAAGCTGGCTGCTGGTCATGGGGCAGCAGGGGGTGTCTCACCCCATTCTTGCAAAGTCTCTACCAAAACTGCAGTGAGCAGCAGAAAGTGGTCAGCTTGGAAACAAGGATTTCCAAAGGCTCCTTCTGCTTGGAGGTGATCAGGAGTTAACGCCTGCCTGGAAACTCTTTGGGGACACCAAGCACAGCAACTCTTCCCCTACACACCGTTTGTGAACCAGCCTCTGAGAAAGCTGTCTGCGGGTGGCTGGTGGAAGAGGCCACCCAGCTTGTTCTGGTTCCACACTCCATGATCTACTGATGTAGGTGCCTGGTGGAGCATCACTTACCAAGAAGAAAGATGTCTGTGTGCAGAATTCGTTAAAACTGGGGTTTGGAAGATGATGAGCATACTTTCTTTTTCCTTAACATGCATTCCACATCACAATGCTGTGGTCAGGAGGGGATGCGGAAAAGGCAGTGTGGGTCTCTGACAGTGGAAACACAGAGGCGTTTAGACCAAGAGTGTGAAGGACTTTTTCTGAATTCCATGTTGTCTTCTCTGTCTTTTCATTCCTCTCTCACCTTTTTAATTCTACTTTATCTGAACACTCGGCCCTCTGAACCCCACCTGCAGGAATTAATGAGTAGATCTTTCCCTTATAACCCCCTTTCCGGTTCTCTGTGTGATTAAATGCTTTCCTGATGTGGCAAAATACATTTCAAGAAATAGAGCAAGTGTTTTGGGCTGCAAAAAGACTGGTTCTCATTACTTAGCAGTCTTTGTATGTGTGCATAGCCCTTGAATGTTGGAAAAGCTATTCTCTGTTCATGTGGAGAACCTGATTGCTCAGGTTTGCTGATGTAATCAGCATTTCCCTGTGGAGCCGTGTCTCTTGCCTGCCTCTGTAACTGACAGCTCTCTTCTAAACGCTTACTGTGTAAGAAGGTCTTAAAGTTTATCTAGAGCCTCCAGCAAGTCAGGGAGGAGAGAGGGGCATCTGTTGAACTATAAGGTGGTGAACACATGGCCGGGCATGGTGGCTCATACCTATAATCCCAGCACTTTGGGAGGCTGAGGCAGGCAGATCACTTGAGGCCAGGAGTTTGAGACCAGCCTGGCCGACATGGCCAAACTCTGTCTCTACTAAAAATACAAAAAATTAGCCGGGCCTGGTGGCTTGCACCTGTAATTCCAACTACTCAGGAGGCTGAGGCACGAGAATCGCTTGAACCCAGGAGGCGGAGGTTGTGGTGAGCCAAGATCGCGCCACTGCACTCCAGCCTGGGCGACAGCGAGACTCTAAAAAAAAAAATTGATGGTGAACACAAAACTGAGAAAGTGGGTAGGAAAGAACTAGCATTTGTTGAACACTGACAGTCCTGGCAAGCTCTGGGCTGGGCGCTTGATCTGCTTGTCTCATTTCTCATGACAGCCCTGTGTGCGGAGCAAGTAGCAGCCGCATTTTACACAGGAGAAAAGTGAGGCTCAGGGAGTTGGGACACTTGCTGAGCATTCACAGCCAGTGAGAGGTGGAGCACGGGCGTGTGCCCCAGTCTGCCCGCATCAGAGCCCTTGTTCTCCAAACCTCCAGAAAGCCCTGTTTGTTGCTAGGACCCAGAAAAATCTTTGCTGGAGTTAGCGGCTTTGCCTCCGAGATTTCAGATAGCCAGGGCTCAGGCTCCCTGCTCACTGACCATGTCTTCATGGAACGATTCATGGTATATACTTTTCCTTCCCTCCAGGTCACCATGGAGTAACAAGTATGACCCTCCCTTGGAGGATGGGGCCATGCCGTCAGCTCGGCTGAGAAAGCTGGAGGTGGAAGCCAACAATGCCTTTGACCAGTATCGAGACCTGTGAGTCACTTTCTCCTGTTGCACTTTCGCTCTTGTGATTTTTGAGAGGTAAATCCTAAGTGGCAGTGTTCTATCTGGAATCTGTTACCCGGCCAAGCATTCTCCCTTGAATCTGTTACCTGGCTCACCTAACTAAAACTGGGAGCCGCCCATAGCAGGATGCAGGGCACTTGTTTGGTGGTTGGGTTGGTTATGAGATGACTTGGTCATAGAATGCTATCAGACTTCATTGTGTGCTGTTCCCCTGCATCATGGATTCATAATAACAGCAGGTACCACTGGTACAGCGCCTACTGTGTGTAAGAAACAGTGCCAGGTATTTCTACATAGCATCTCAAATCCTCACAAACATAGCTAGTTTAGTCTTCGTTTCTCAGATTAAGAAATTAAGACACAGATTAAAGTATTTGTCCACAGCAAGGGGTAGAGCCAGGAATTAAAGTCAGGCCTGTTTATCTCAAAAGGCCCCTATGGATTTTTTGCCATACCACAGGCTCAGTTCTGACCTGGAGCTCAGGGGCCTCCGCCTCCAGCTGCTCCCAGGCCAAGATGAATGCAGTCCTTACAGGGCAGGAGCAGAGCAGCAAACATCTTCCTGAATCCTGAGTTGTTTGTGGCCTCGGCACCTGCCTTAAAAAGCATTTTGCTAGATCTGTTGAGATTTCTTCTTGCTCCGTCTAATCCTGCCTCCCAGCACCGCAGCACCAACATGTCACTTAATTGTTCAGGCTTACAAGGAAGGGCTCCAGAGAAAGTTAGCCATAATCAACAGAATCTCATTTATAATTAAGCTCTATACTGAAAATACAGCAAAACTGTAAAATAGGCAATACTAATTCAAGTTGGCAGACTTTTTTCTGTCAAGAACCAGATCCTAAACGTTTTAGGCTTTGCAGGCCACATAAGGTCTCTGTTGCTGCTGCTTGGTTTGTTTTCTGTTGAACCTTTAAAATGTAAAATTCACCTCTTGAGCTTTGAGGTGGGTGGGGCTTGGCCCCCAGTCTGTAGTTCACCCACCCCTGGCCTAGGATGTAGGCAAGAAAATGGACATAAGAAAAGGAATCATCCAAACAGTGTCAAAAAGCTGGTGCTGCCCTACTTAGTGTATTTTCACTTTGCAAGTATTTGGAGTGGCTGTGTAGTTCATAGCAGCTTGCTGTAACACATAAAGAATTTCTGGCAGGCACAGTGGCTCACACCTGTAATCCCGGCACTTTGGGAGGCCAAGGCGGGCAGATGGCTTGAGCCTAAGAGTTTCAGACCAGCCTGGGCAACATGGTGAAACCCCATCTCTACAAAAAAAAAAAAAAAAATTCACTGGGTATAGTGCCATGCAACTGTAGTCCCAGCTACTTGGTAGGCTGAAGTGGGAGGACCACATGAGCTCAGGAGTTTGAGGCTGCAGTAGTAGCTGTAAGGGCACCACTGCACTTTAGCCTGGGCGACAGAGTGAGATCCTGCCTCAAAAAATTAAAAAGTTTCTTTTAGAAGTTGATTTGGGAGGAAAAGTGATACTTTCAATATCTGACACACAAACAGAAAACCCATAGCACTTAGTAGAATGAAATACCCAAGCACAGATCTAAGGAAGACAGGAATAAAGGGCCCTAAACATTTCAGTGTCCTTGAAATGCATCAATGTGTAATACAGCCTTATCTTCAGTATCTATTATGTATGAATATTTTATATACATTATCTTTACTCCTTAACAAGAACCTCTGGGAAAGATGATTTTGTTCCTCCTTTTACAAATGAGACCAAGGTTCCAAGAGGTTAAATGACTCACACAAGACCACAGGACATGGAGGTGAAAAGCTAGGATTTGAACCCATATTTGTCTGAAATTCCCACAAATTGTTGATTTTTCACAGTTAAAATAGGCTTCAGTCTTTAAAGATTCTTACATCTACAACTTTTTCCTATTGTGGAATAGCTCCTTCCCCAGTGCTACTGAAAAGCTGACTCATTGCTCTATGGTAGTTTACTTGTAATTGTTTTTTTTTTTTTTTTTTTTTTTTGAGACGGAGTCTCGTTCTGTCACCCAGGCTGGAGTGTAGTGGCACAGTCTCAGCTCACTGCAAGCTCTGCCTCCTGGGTTCACGCCATTCTCCTGCCTCAGCCTCTCCAAGTAGCTGGGACTACAGGTGCCTGCCACCACGCCCGGCTAATTTTTTTGTATTTTCAGTAGAGACGGGGTTTCACCGTGGTCTCGATCTCCTGACCTCATGATCCACCTGCCTCGGCCTCCCAAAGTGCTGGGATTACAAGCGTGAGCTGCCGCACACACCTGGCCTGTAATTGTTTTTTACTATCTTCTTTTACCTGCCCATTTGGTAAGAAGCCAATCCAGCTATTAAACAAGAATGCCCAAGTAGAATCTGTTTAATATTAAAGTGATAATACTGGTAATAAAATAACAACGGTGATGATAACAGTTACCAGTGGCCATGCAAATGGGCCTCCAGGTGTTCTCTGTCTCATTTGGTCTTCACAAGAACACATGAGGGAGGGTTATCCCCCTCTTACAAACGAGCTGACAGATCAGAAAGGTGATATAACTTACCCAGGTTCACAGAGCTAGTAAGTGGTGGAACTGGGATATCAAACCATCCTTATCCAGCTCCAGAGTCCAACATCGATTTATTACTCAGCGGACATTTGAGTGCCTCCCATGAGCTGGGTGCTTGCTGAGTACCAGGGATGCAACTCGTACGTGGTAAATGAGACCCCTGCCCTCACCACACTCCATTGTGGAAAAACTAACAGTGGACAAGTGAACAAGTCATTGCTGCTGGTGATAACAGGGAGCAGCTGACTTGTTATGTAGGGCGGCCCATGAGGCCTCTTGAGGAGACACTTGACTGAGGTCTGACATTGAGGAAGCCAGCCAGGCAGGGGGGCTGGTTGTGCCAGGGTCTCCGAGGCAGGGGCAAACTCACCTGTCTAAGGGCCCTGAGACTGGTGCCTCTTAATGTGCACACACAGCTATCAACCAGCAAGTGCACACCCTCAGCCTCTTTTAAATTGGAAGTCAATTTGAAAGAGATTTGGGCAAAATTGGCCCCTTTTATATGTAAGCTTCTCGGGAGCCATCTCAGGATACTCCAGGAATACAGCCTGACCTTTCAGCTAAGTTTGAAGGTGGAAGTGGAAAGTTCCCCCTTGAAAGTGTTTGCTAGATTTTCTCCCAGCTTGGGGAGCTAACGTGCCATGCATGCCATCCTCTAAGCCTGAGGAAGTTGCCTGGCCTCACCCCTTCTGTTCTATGAGGAGGCTGTACTCTGGCTTATTACTGGGCTGCATGTTGAGATATGGAGGTGGGGGGATTCTGATTCTTTATGAGACTTAAGTGTTCATGTTACTCCCTTAATAAAGTGATTCAGATGTGTTGCCTTACTTTGCCATTTAGGGCCAGCCTTGGGGAAGAGCCCAGTTTCATCTGGGACTTCTGCTTCCCTTGTTCTCCCTTCCCATCTCATCGTTCACATACGTAATGATATGTGGTGCATGCTTCTGCAGGGGCTTTTTTGGCCTGTTATCATGAGAATTTCCCTATTATTATTAAAACTCTTCAGAATAATCATTGAATCCTTACAGTGACTATAGGACAAGTGAGAGTTATTCCATTCCTCAGCTGATGAAGCTGAGGCTCAGATAAGTACTCAAGCTGGTTAACACAGCTAGAAAACCACGGGAGCCGGGAGTCATAGCTAAGGCCTCACTCTTCACGCTGCCTCTGGTGAAGGCTTTCCCTTCCCTGGGAAATGTGTATTTGCAAGGTGGCTTTTGATTTCTGTGTGCCTTTGACTTGCCTACACTCTCCTCTCTGAAGGTAAACTGACTCGGGGGAGTTGAAAGAGAGGTGACAAGACAGCATCCTGCCCCCAGTTGGGGGTCGAACTGGATAACCCAGACCCCGAGGGTCTGCAACAGTGTGTAGTGGGATCCAGGCTGGTGCCGTTCTGTTCCCAGCACCTCGGGAGGAAGGAGGAGAGCGGCCCCACAGGAGAGGCAGGAGGCCCTTCCTTCCCTTGCATGTGCAGGGGCAGTGGGGCCAGGCTCTTCCTGGGTGACAGGGACCACAGACCACCAAAGGGACAGCAGTTGGAGCTGTCATCTGGGATACCAGAGACATGAATTTTGACGCACCCAGTGCCATCGGAGTGTGCTGAGGAGCTCTCTCTCCTGGGACCACATGCGAGGAACGTTTTCCCAGCTGAACCACATGTGACGAACCAACCCATTTATAGTCTAAAAATTATGAGAACAAGTCTCATTTTTTTCTTTTTTAAAAACATCTTGGTCCATTGCGGTACATTGCTCATCTCCAGAAGTTCCCATTCCCAGAGTGCCCTGCGTGGCTGTTGGTGGCCACATGAGTGACCACAGCAGGCCCTGGAATGCAAGCTCTTTTCCCCATGGCTTTGGAGCAGAGGAGAGTCAGCTGGGTGGCCTTGTCTCCTGAGGGGCATTGGCCAGGGTCACACTCGGTTTTCTAGGGACCAGGCTGTTCCATGGGGTGGAGAGGCAGTAGGCCATCCCTTTGTCTTCATCTTTCATCCAGCCCTTCCCCATACAAACGCTTTCTCACAGAAAAACTTGTTTGTTGTCCCGTGAGCAAGGCCACAGCTCTCCCACCTGTCTTCTGTTCAGGTTGGCAGATGGGTTCAGGCAAGGGTCATTCTGAGAGGAGACCTCCACCCTGTGCTCCCATCTGCTGGCTTGGTCACCCTGAGCTGCTGCCTGAGGGGCCAGGAAAGTGGCTGGTGTCCCTGGCCTGGTGAGAGATGGCTGGAGCCTCAGCCAGACCCACCCTGCCAGGAGAAAAGGGGAGTGGCTGGAGAAGCCACCCCTTGAGAGCAGGCTGGGCTCGCCCTTGTGCCCAGGAGGGCTGCACAGGTGCAGCTGCCACTTTCAGGCCACACACTTCAAGCTAGAGCTTGGCCTGCGCCCCTGGTGGTTGGGGGTTGGAAGAGCAGACCGTGTTGACAGGCTCTTTAATTCACAACGATTCCAGGTGCTTCTGAATTCTTGGCTCCTGATGAATTGTAGTTAGGACTATGTTTGGCTTGAGCTCCAGCCTCATGACCACCAACCCCATCAAATGACTGAGAGCTGCCAGGCTCCTGCCACGTTGGAGCTCAGAATCCTCCCGTGGGGACACCGTGCTGCAGCCAGCTTCCAGGGAGCCGCTTCTTTTATGGCCTAAAAAGTCTCTTGATGCTGGAAAGGTCACATGGGACTTTGCTCACACAGAGATTTGACCAAAAAAAAGGAATAAAGAGGCCTCGGATACCCTGTCCTGCCCATGTTCCTGCCCCCGCCATACCCTGCTGGCTCATGCCAGAAGACTGGACTTGCCGTCTGTGGGCATGTTTGTTGTCAGCTGACGTAGCACCCACAGGCACTGGCTGTGTGTGTGCCACAGTCTGGAACGAGGTCCCTGCCCCCCACCCATTAGCCCATTAGCTTTGTCCTTACTCTTTGAGGCCTTGCTTAAAAAGATTAATGGAGCTTTGGGAGGCTGAGGCAGGAGGATTGCTTGAGGCCAGGAGTTCGAGACCAGCCTGGGTGACATAGCAAGACCCTGTGCCTCCAAAAAATAAAATATAAACATTAGGCATAGAGGCACACACACACATAAGCCTAACTACTCAGCTGAGGTAAGAGGATTGCGTGAGCCCAGGAGTTCAAGGCTACAGTGAGCTATAGTCATGCCATCATACACCCAGCCTGGGTGACAGAGTGAGTCCTTGTCTCTGGAAAAAAAAAAAAAAGAAAACTAAAAAATAAAAAATATGTGAAAGGAGACATTGGTAAAGAGATAGGCTTGAGGGTCCAGAGACCTAGAGCATGATCCAGGCAGCCCACGGGCCACACCAGCCTCTTCAGATAGCGGAACTTACCGTCTCCCCAGAGGCTCCCTCTGCCACCGGAGAGAAAAATCTTCTTCACTGGATCCTGAGGGAAAGACGTGGATTCTGTCTTCAGGCTCTGGGCTTTGATCCCTGGCTCTGTAAAAGCTCTGACTTTGTAGGGGTTGGATTTAATCATCAGCACATGGAATCAATGTCAGAATGATGGAGCTGGGCCAGGGGAAGGGTTGACCAGCAGGCCTTTCTGGCTTGTAACTCCTTGGAGATGTGGCAGCCCTCTCCCCTGTGGATTGGAAGGGCCAGCGGTTGGGAGCGTGACTCCTTCAGGTGGGCAAAAGGCGAATAGGGGTGCAGGGGTCTGGGCCGTGTATCCTCATGGCTCCCTCTGAAGTCTGCTAGCTCCTGGCTTGCCTGCCCCTGCTGGGTCCCTGTGGCACTCTCACATCCAGGTCCGTTCCATACTGATGATTCCCTTCTCTGCCATCCTCAGGGGCAGAAAGATCATAGTAGTACTTTCCCTAGGAGAGTAACTGTCAAGCCGCTGTTGATAGCACTACCCAAACCGCCTTGTTTTTAGATGAAAAGAGCCAGTTTGCACAAATGCTTAGGAGATGACAAGCACATTTTGCTGGCATGCTGGGGCCAGGTGAGGGTATTACCTGCTCTCAAGTCACCTTCATTTTCATCACTTCCTCTCCCCAGCCAGCCCACCCACCTGGTCCCCAACATTTAGGCTTTTCTCTCTACCAAGCCCCAAGATGGTTTTCTGCCTGTAATTGATGGGCCTGGCTCATCCAGGGGATGTCACGAGAACTGAGCACCAAGGCAGAGGGAAAGACAGCGGAGCGGGCCGACTCCTGGGCAGCTGGCTCGGAGGATCATTTGACACTCTTTCTCGGCAGAGCCGACTCTGCTTTCTTAGGTCCAGGCCTAGTCTAGCTCATCAGTCACAAAACCTCATCTTTTGACCTAAGTGATCTTTCTTGGGAGAGACTTAGAAGTGGAGACTTTGCTGTAGGTCAGGCACTGGCAACTGTCAGAGGAACATCTTGCTGGTGTGAGCAACCAGTGGGCTGTCATGAACCCCAAGATTAACACTTCGATTTTTCAGGTTCCTGGAGAAGACAGGAAACCTTCCCTGCTCGAGCTTTCACATCAAGTCTGGCCCTGGCCTGTGCCGGCCCCGGGTTCTGCCTGGGACCAGATGTTCTGACCAAAGGGCTGGCACTGCCTTCTTCCAAAAATGATTACTCCCATCTGCACCAGACATCTTGCCCCATGCTCTGAAGTCCTTGGCTCTTGGCTTGGAGCGGATAATACCTTCAAACATGCGGTTGCAATTTATTGGCCTTATAAGTTAATTTTAGTGGGTGTGCAATTGATTGAAATCAAAGCCTAATGAAGGCCAGAGTCTGGGGGGTGGAGGAGCAGGGTGGGAGGGTATTTTGTGTTCTTCCTTGCTTCAGTTCTGAGATAATCTTCAAAAGCTTTAATTAGCTTTTCCAATCAGCCCTCCTTGTCTGGAAGAAGTTTATAGAGTGAAACAAGGCTGGCGTCCCCATGGCAGTCCCAGGGCCCAAGGGCCTCTCCAGGAGTGGAGCAGCCAGGAGCTTGGTGGATGGGCGCCCTCCCCCCCACCCCTGGCTCCCGCTCCCGCTCCCGCTCTGGTCCGGGCTCCTCAGCACCTGTCCCCTCTCTGGGCCATTTCAGAACTGCAGTCGTTCCTGCTCCTTCCCGCCATTTCGTGTTTGAGGAACATTGGCCCAGGAAGGGCAGGACGTCCACATTCACATGTGAGAAATGTTTACACCTGATTTCCGGGGTCCTTGAAACTGCAGGTTCCCAGCCCCGGACCCCTCAGGGCACCCCTTCCTGGGGATGTGAGCATGGAGGAACTGCGGGCAATATGGGGAGATTTTCCAGGGAAATAGTGCAGAAGTGTGAGCAGGCAACTGAGGTGCTGGGGGGCTTCCCAGGCAGAGGGCACCACCACCTCCCGCCAAAAGCCTCTGACCCTCACCACGGCGTCTGAGGCCTGGCCAAGGAGTGGAGAGGACCTTGGCTTTAAAGAGCTTTGGACTTGATTCTCTATTTGTCTTTTCTTGCTGACTGACTGTGGGTGAGTGAGTTAACCTCTCTGAGCCTCCATTTCCTTACCCATCCTGCCGGCTGAGGCGTCACTCAGTGACACACTGTGCCTCAGGCCCCTGCTGCACTCACGCCTTGCGTCCACCCAGCACCTTCCAGGCTGCTGGGTGACAGGGCTCTTTTAATTGTGCAGCAGGTATCTGTATGTGCATCTTACATTCTGTGCGTTTATGATCACGGATATGGGGCCGTTTGGGTGGCGGACCTGGTGGGGTAGCAGGCTTCGTGATTATGCGAGAAGGCTGTAGTTTCGGGATGGGGCTCTTCCACCACCTCCCACAGCGAGGCCTCCAGGAAATCTCTGTCTCAAAAATGGAATTAATGATTCCCGCTCAGTCCACATCATCAGGGTGCAGTGAGGCTGAACAGAGATGCTGATAGTGCCCGTCTGCGGTAGCTGGAGAGAGAATCCTTGGGATTGGTCACCAGGTCCTTACTGAGAACCTGCCGGGGATGATGTCATGCTCCCAGGGTCAGTGGCAAATGCATCAGGCCCAGTCCCTCCCTCACGGGGCCCATGTTTCAACACAGAAACAAGTCAACAGATGAACACAGTACTTGTACGGTTTGATAAACACTGCAAAGGAACGAGAGCTGGGTCCTGCAGTGGGGAAGAGCAAAGGGTGTGGATGTTAGGGAAGGCTCTGAGGAAGGAACTGTGGGTCAGTTACAGGGGGGTTGCCCTTGAGTGGAAAGAGCTAACAGAGCTGGCCTGAGACTGCTGTCCCTCGGAGGCCTGCTTGCCAGCTTAGCCTGCGGCTGGGATCTGGGAACTTGGGTTTCGGGAGGGCTCTCACCACTCCCTGATAAGAGTGACTTCCGACGCCTGAACTGTGTGCAAACATTATGGCCTTCCTTCTCCTTTCCTTGTGGGCATCTGAAATTTCACTGTGTGCTGTGGTAGAGGATGCTTAGCAGTACAGTCCTGGGCACTGAGTCCCTGTCGTGCTTCCCCAGTAGACAGTACTTCACACATGCCATCAAGCCCATCCTTGGGGGAGTGTATCACGTCCTGTGTGACTTCATGGAGCAGGATGTTGAAAGCTAGTGCCTGGTTTCTCAGGACTCCAGCCCCTGCGCCTTCTCCCTCAGCCTCCTTTGCTCTGTTCCCTTCAATAACCCTTGGCCCCAAGGGCAACTTTGTGCCACGTTCTATGAGTCCTTGTAGCGAATTATGGAGCCTCGGGTGGTCTGGGGATCCTGGGCACAGCCCTGTACCGTGGTAGGGGAGGACAAGGACAGTGCCCTGAGCAGTGGGAACCGCCTGGGCCACGCCCTGAAGGGATTCCCAGTGGTCGTGGGCAGTGAGTGGAGGCCGGAACAAGACAGGGCAGTGGGAGAGGCGCACAGGCCTGTGGGGCGCGGGCTCTGGGTGTCATTCTGGGAGCCTTGGGGAGGGTCTGGAAGGTTCCAAGGGTTAGGATAGCTCTGATGTGCATCCTAAGAAGTTCCTCGGAAGTAGTGTGGAGGCTGGATTGGAGAGGCCAGGAGCGGGAAGGGCCTGACAGCTCAGCTAGAGTGGAGGGCTGCTTCCCTTGCTCTGGCTGAGTGAACTCTGCAGTTCCAGGTGCCCCGGGGGCTTTTTCCACCGCTGGAAAGGGCCAGGCCTGCGGAGTCAGAGTCCCACTGGGAGGTGGGCAGAGTGAGGGGAGTAATGGAGAATGCTTAGGAACGTCCTGGAGCTGCAGGGACGGTTTGGTTAGGGACATCCCCCCTTCACTTCCCGTCCCTTCAGTGAGGTCTGTGTTCTCATTTCCTTGCCTAGAGGTAGGACCTTTCCCCAGAGGGATCCTGTGACGGGCACCGCTTGCCACTCATCTTGCACTCGGGACAGCAGGGTGGAGCCAGGCCGTCTCTGGCTTCTGGCATGTCCACAGTGTAATTAGCACTTGGGTTTGAACATGTTTGTGTCTTCAGCCATGTGCGCACAGTGCCTCTGAGAACCCGCCCTGCCTGCTATGGGACACTGGCTTGCCACTGCCTGGGGCTTGTGAGAAAGTGCCAGAAGCACTTAATGGGGAAACCCAAGCCTACCTCTATTGTGTTGTTTTCACAGAGCAGAGAGAAAGGTCTGGAGAAACCTCACAGCTTTGAGGGGGTAGAGCTGAGCCTGCTTCCTGCTCTCGCAGTGCATTTCAGCTCTTTTGTGACCACTGCTCCTAGTGGGGGTGTCTGCTACAGTTATCAAACCCCTAAAGAGTGGGTCTAGACAGGCTTGCAGGTTGCCCCCTGTCCTGGGGTCCACTTTCATCTGGCATCCTAAGGCTGCAGGCCAGTGTCTGGTTGCTTGGCATGTGCAGTCGATTTTCATCTGCTGAAAGAAAGTTAAATGGAAAACAGGAGTGTGCAGAAAACAAGTTTGCTTATAAACATGATCCCCGCGTCAGCATCAGGGACTCTCATGCCTCCAGAATTCTTGGGTTCCTCTAACCAGATGGCACACAGTCACTGTTTGGTTTGGGCCATTGCACATGTTGGAGTGAAACCCCGCTGCTGGAAGCAGGGACCAGCTCCCTCCCTTGGTCAAGCCCCCCCATCCTGCCAGAGACCCTGCACTCCCCTCACTGAGATGTTTCCCAGGCTTCCGTGATGGAAAACTGCTTTGTGCAATTATCAAGAATAGGTGGGGTGGGGCACAGTGGCTCACACCTGTAATCTCAGTGTCTGGGGGCTGAGGTGGGAGCATCACTTGAGCCCAGAAGGTGGAGGCTGCAGTGAACTGTGATCCCACCACCACACTCCTGCCTGTGTGACAGAGAGAGACCCTGTGTCTAATTAAAAAAAAAAAAAAAAAAAAAAAAAGGCATTCTTGCAGTGACCCAGCCAGCAGCCCCAGCTGCCTCACTGACAGAGAACCCTCCAAAATCCCCAGTACAGGGTGCTCAGGGCATGTCCCGGATTCCTGGTCACCCAGCGGGCTCCTTTTTTAACTCTGACTCTCTCCACCTTTTTTTTTTTTTTTTTTTTTTTAAGAAAAACAAAAAATGGAGACGGGGGTGTCTCACTCTGTTGCCCAGGCTGGTCTCAAACTCCTGGCCTCAAGTGATCCTCCCATCTTGGCCTCCCAAAGTGCTAGGATTACAGGCGTGAACCACCGCACTTGGCCTGACTTTCTTCTCTTTGGGGCAGCTTTGTGTTCAGTGGTGTAGCTTCATACGTGCATCTAACCTACTGGCTGACCCTGTTCTGTCTGCCTGCACTCCATCCCACCACAGCTGGCATGTCTCAGGATGGCCAGGCAGCCTGGCATGGGGCAGAATATGGGCACTGGGGCCAGCCAAGCCTGACATCTCCTCCCAGATCCCTGCTTCTCAGCCCGTGACTTGGGCACGTTCCTTATCTGTCTGGGTTACAGTTTTCTTAACCGTAAAAAAAAGATATGCAAAGCCCCTGACACAGAATGAGTTCTCAACAATGGCAGCTTTGGATGAGAGTGATGACTTGGAAGCCCAGAAAGTCCTGACTGTTGACGGCTCATGAGGTAGCTCCATGGGGCCAGCAGTGTTTTCACAAGTAGTCCAGAGGGCAGAAGACAGTCGCAGTGGTGCCAGCTGTGGAGAGTTTGGTCAGATCCCAAAACCAGATCCCAGAGCCAGATAGCCGGCCCCTGCAGCGGCACCGTTGTTTCCAGAGAGGCCTTCATTATTTCTCTTTAAGTAAAAAAATAAAAGTCTCGTAAAAGAGAGGCTCTAAAGCGCGGCAGCCGCAGTCCAGATGTGCCTTCTAAGTGCAACTGGCATTAAAGTCGCACATGCCTAAGCTGATTGGTATGTTGACTCGGGGGATTGTTGCACCTGTGTGTACTGGAAGGAATTTCCGCTGAATACCTGCCCCGTGTCCATGGGCGGCCTCTGGGCCGTGTTCCCTAAACCGTGGTGAAAACAGCTGGTCTCAACACACAAACAAGGGTGGTCGAGTTTCAGCATCAGCTCTGGACACGGCCCGCCCAAAGCCAAGTGTTGATCTTTCTCCATTTTGTGTGGAGCCTGTGCCTGTGGGTACGGAACTGCTCCCAGTAAGCGGCACTTTGTGTTTCTGACGGATGCTTCCAGGGCAGCTCAGAACATGTCGAGGTTGCCTTCTTCTCCCCTCTGCTCAGAAAGTAAGAAAAACCAGCAGCCACCACTTGTTGAGTGCTTGCTCTGCCAGGTGCCATGGCAAGTGCTTGCCCGTTCATTTTTTTCTTGTAATCTTCCTTATATCTCCTCATGCTTGTTTGCCAGATGCATCTTGAGTGCAGGCTGGTACAACCAGTGTAAGGAAGAGAACCCACACCTCCAGCCCCTTGTGTGCCGTCTGCAGCTCTCTGGACTTTGCAACGTTGTGCCCACTGGGCAGCACCCACGCCCATCCATTGGACAGGGGATGTGCTCAGCTTCTTTTCGAAGTTGGCTAGATGGCAGCCAGCAGAGCAAAAAGGAATGTTGGTCTACACCACGAGGAAGGGAGCCAGGTTTTAGATGCCTCTCTGAGCAGAATGGACAGTTTTCTCTTTTTCCTGAGGTGGAGTTGAATTGTCCCCACCTGTGAAGACCAGGTGCCCGTTTTGTTGTAAGGATGTTAAGGATGATCAGAAAAACAAACTATTGCTGATAGCTGGGGATTTTAGTTTCTTTTTTACCCTGGGAGGGAACAAAAAGGCATTGTTTTGGGGCCAGAAACTCAGCTGCCGGGGAATGGCTCTGCCTCTGGGTTTTATTCTCTTCCTCTTTGCCATAAAATCAGTCATGGAGCTTGGGAGTTTCTGTTTGTTTGTTGTTGTTGTTTCTTTTGAGATGGAGTCTCGCTCTTGTTGCCCAGGCTGGAGTGCAGTGGCACCATCTCAACGCACTATAACCTCTGCCTCCTGGGTTCAAGCAATTCTCCTGTCTCAGCCTCCTGAGTAACTGGTATTACAAGCACCTGCCACCATGCCTGGCTAATTTTTGTATTTTTAGTAGAAACGGGATTCACCATGCTGGCCAGGCTGGTCTCGAACTCCTGACCTCAGGTGATCTGCTAGCCTTGGCCTCCCAAAGTGCCGGGATTATAGGCATGAGCCACCGCACCTGGCCGGGAGTTTGTTTGAGCTAATGCCTGTATGACCTTGTCTTTGTCATGACCAAGCACCAGTTAACAGCAAAAAGTGTCCCTCATGACCATTTATTTTATTTTCATATATATATATATATATTTTTTTTTTTTTTAGACAGGGTCTCACTATGTTGCCCAGGCTGGTCTTGAACTTCTGGGCTCAAGTGATCCCCCCCACCTCGGCCTCCCAAAGTGCTGGGATTACAGGTGTGAGCCACCACACCTGGCCTAAGACCACTTATTTGTCCCAGGTCTTGCTGCTACTCCTTGGTGAGATCCCAGAAGCAGAACACACCATACATGTGACGGGAGAACATAGGGTAGGAGGAGGAAGACTCTCGTGGAATCTTACATGTTGGAGCTGTTTGAGGGCCCAGGTTCCTAGCTTAGCACCAGCTCATAGAGGAATTCTGCTTCTTTCAGTTACATCAACATTTCAAAATTTTTAGTCTGAGCTCTTCAGCCAGCATTCCAGCCAGCCCCACCTCCTGTGTTCCCTTCTACCTCTCCCTCATCAAGGCTGTGGGTGTTTCCATCTTTTTTTTTTTTTTTGAGACAGAGTTTCACTCTTGTTACTCAGGCTGGAGTGCAATGGCACGATCTCAGCTCACCGCAACCTCTGCCTCCCAGATTCAAGTGATTCTCCTGCCTCCGCCTCCCAAGTCACTGGGATTACAGGCATGCACCACCACACCCAACTAATTTTGTGTGTTTTTTTAGTAGAGACGGGGCTTCTCCATGTTTGTCAGGCTGTTCTCGAACTCCTGACCTCAGGTGATCTGCCCGCCTCAGCCTCCCTAAGTGCTGGGATTACAGGCGTGAGGCACTGCGCCCAGCTTGGTTTCCATCTTTATACTGACTCCAACGTGAAAAAAGTGCCCAGACCAGAGCCCTCCTTCCTAGTGGACCATCAGTTTCTCCACAGAAGCCTTCACTAGAGCCACCGGTGCTCTTTCTGGAAATCCACGTGATCTGGAACTCAGTGACATCCTCATTTGCACAGTCTCCTGCTTTCACGTATATTCCTGTGCATAGACTTCGGGGGAAGAGTGGCTTGGATAGAATACAGATCACAACAGACTCGGGATCCCAAAAGAGACGTTGAAATGTTGAAGCCATGTCTATGAGAGTGATCTGTAACAGATTTGAGTGGAAAGTGATATTCTTGGGTCCAGTCTACCAAGTTCTCAAGTCCAGGATGTGAGAGGCATTTTCATGGCAACACATAAGAAAAAATATTCAGCTGTACACGGTGACTTATGCCTATAATCCCAGCACTTTGGGAGGCCAAGGTGGGAAGATTACTTGAGCCCAGGAGTTCAAGACCTGTCTGAGCATAGCGAGACCCTGTCTCTACAAAAAAATTTAAAATTACCCAGGTGTGGTGGCATGCACCTGTAGTCCCAGCTACTCAGGAGGCTGAGGTGGGAGGATCACTTGAGCCCAGAACGTCGAGGCTGCAATGAGCCATGGTCATGCCATTGCACTCCAACCTGGGCAAGAGAATGAGACCCTGTCTCAAAAAAAGAGAGAAAGAAAAGAAAAAATATTCCATTTGAGATGACTGCAAGTTCAGTATGTGTAGCATGAATTAGGGGTGATTGCTATGAAAGCTAATTTGGTCTTGAGTGCTGGAGGGAGGAGTAGCCTGTTTGCCAAGAGATGGGCTGGTCTCTGCTATGCATTGGTTAACACTTAGTTTGGCCATTGTTTTCTGTTCTTTTAAGAAGGGCATTGACAAGCTGGAGTATGTTCAGAAGGATAAACAAGGTATTGAGTCGTATGAGGAATTACAAGGAGGAGAAAGCCAGAAAAGAGAAATCTTGGTGTAAGCCAGTTTTAAATGTTTGAAAGGACTATGCAAGGACAGGGCATTAAGTCCTTGTTTTTTTTTGTGTGATTCTGGAAGGCAGTAGTGAGAAATCTTGACTCAAGTCCAGAGAGAACTGTCTGAGTTGTTCAGAACAGAAATGTTTGCCTCGGGAATGTAATAAGTTCACTGTCACTAGAGGTGTGTAAGCAGAGGTTTGACAGAGACTTAAGATGTTAGGAACCTGCCCTGTGGTGCTCAGTCTGCCTCATACAGGCCCTGATGCAACCACCAAACCCTGGAATGTCAGAGCTGGGAGGGGACCCTCTATGCTGGCCTCTGATCCAACTCTTTGATTTTACAAATAAGAAAAAAGTCTTTTGCACTATGTTGGTGCCAAATATTGCCTTCCCCTTGGCTTTATTCAGTGAAGTTGACTGCAGGAGAAAGCCCCGTTCCAGCACCTATGGAGCTTACCTTATGATGCCCCTAACTTGGCTGCTGCCTGTGCCTCAGCGTCACAGATATCTCAGGCCAGAGGTCCAAGTCCTGTGAGTGTGGCCCAGCCCGCTAATAGCCAGAAGGCCATGTCTCAGTGAACCCTAGAACCAGAGTCTGTTTCTTGGCTCATGCTGGAAAGCCCTGCTCCCAGCAGGTCTGTCCTGGCCTTGGTTCTTGTGGCATGTACTCATTACCTGTTGGGAGCCTTTGTATCTGAGCCACGAATCCAGCTCTTCTCCCAGGAGGTGATTTGAAAGGAAGGAGTAAAGACCAGCTTCAAAGCCCCTTCTTCCCCTCCCATTTTCCCTGTTAGATTTTCAGCCCAGTGTTGGCCAGTCCTGGGAATTGGGTAATTCATAGTTACAGCTCGGATTCCCCGAGCAAGTTTCCACCCCACGCACACCTCAGCTTCAGGCACTCCATAAAGCTTTTGGAGCTGAAATATTTTCTTTTCTTTTTACTTTTGTGAAGTAGGTCATTTTGAGTGTGAAGTATTATGTTTTCCCTTTTTTCTCCTTCCCCCCAGAAGTCCTGTGGTTGAAAAGTTACGGACATAGAATCTATATCTGTGACTATGACATTATTCAACTGGAAGAGTGATTTTCAGGGAGAAATGACCTAAAACTCTGAAAAGAGAATTATTGACACATTAGGATTTTAGCTGATCCACGTTTAGGGACCAAGGTGACGATAGACAAAAACCCAACCAGATGTTTAATTGTAATTGGCTGTGCTGATAAACGGCTTGAGACCAGCCTGAGCAACATAGCAAGACCCTGTCTCTAAAAAAAAAAAAAAAAAATTTTTTTTTTTTTAATTAGCCATACATGGTGGTGCCTGCCTGTGGTCCCAGCTGCTTGGGAGACTGGGGAAGGAGGATCACTTGAACCCAGGAAGTCGAGGCTGCAGTGAGCTGTGATCGCATCACCACACTCCAGCCTGGGCATCAAAGCAAGACCCTGTCTCAGAAAACAAAACAAAATGTTAATCTGTGTTAGGAAAGTCTTAAAAGGCACCGGGACCGTTGGTAAAACTGATGGCACTCAGTTGGAGTTAGCTCTTCAGTGGACACAAGCAAACAGGTGACTCCAGCACTTTGCTCCCAGTCATTCCCAAGTTGGTCTGTCATTTCACCCCCTCCTCATCTTCCTGGAGCTTCTGAGGCCCCCCCAACTTCATGGTTCAACACTTGTCCAAGTTGACTTCTCCGCAGTCTTTGCAAGCTAATCCCTGTGTTGTCCTGGCCACTGGGGAGCTCTGATTTGAGCATGTTGTTCAGCCTCTTGACCGTGGGTATTGATTTCAGCCCTGTGCTCCAGGCATCCATTTAGGAAAGAAGCCTAGGAAAAGCCCATGCATTTCTCTTTGGGCCTCCACGGTTTTTTTTTTTCTTTCTTTCTTTTTTCTTTTTTTTTTATAGAGGCTGGCCTGGAACTCCTGGGCTCAAGCAGTCCCCCCACCTCGGCCTCCCAAAGTGCTAGGATTACAAGTGTGAGCCACTGCACCTGGTCCTAGGCCTGCATGTTTAAAAGAGGTTCTTGACCAGACGCGGTGGCTCATGCCTGTAATCCCAACACTGAGTGGAGACCGAGGCTGGTGGATCACTTGAGGCCAGGAGTTAGAGACCAGCCTGGGCAACATGCTGAGACCCGGTCTCTACTAAAAATACAATAATTATCCAGGCGTGGTGGCAGACCCCTGGAATCCCAGCTACTTGGGAGGCTGAAGCAGGAGAATCACTTGAACCCGGGAAGTGGAGGTCGCAGTGAGCTGAAGTCATGCCACTGCACTCCAGCCTGGGTGACAGAGCGAGACTCTGTCTCAAAAAAATAAAATAAAGCACTCCAGCCTGGGCGACAGAGAGACTGTCTCAAAAAAATAAAATAAAAAGTTCCCCCTTCTACCTCCTTGACCAGAGACCTCACTGCAGGGACTCTCTGGGCTTTTCCTCTTGAGCCCAAATCAGCTGAGCTGTGGTAGTGAGTCCTGGGCCCATTCCTCCTTCCCTGCAGAGTTGGGATTTTGAAATTATCAGGCATGGGCAGGGGCCAAGTCAGGGCGGGTTAATTCCTCTGCAACCTGCTCTCAGCGCTTAGCCACATTTGATCATTCACTCACATGGACGTACAAGGCCTGAGAGTGAGTCTCTGGCAATGGCAGAGCCACCTTATTGAAATAGCATGTTAGCATTTAAACAATATTAATACTATTTGACTCATTAAATATACAAAGGCCAGTTAAAGTGCTTCCATGTGTGTGCTGTTAGTTCTGGCGGGCGACTCCTCAGATGGCTTTATGTGGTTTCAGACAACGTTTTAGCACATTCTTAAAATACCACAAAAGCCTTTATGTAAAAACTCATAAATGCAAACCACATAAAAATTATTTTTTTCCTTGTTTCATGTCCTTATGATCAAAGTACAGTAGGTAAGAAATAAATTTTCAAAAACATGTTGTGGTCCCTCTTTAATGCTTCACGCGCAGAGCAAAGCCATAAACCACGTAGTGGGGGCGCTGTCTGTGTGCCCTGCAGGCACCTCCCACCTGAAGGTGCCGGAGCGCTCCGACAGCACTCGCAGGAGAGGCCGCTGCTTCTGGGCGATTCTGAAACAGGCCTTTCTAACCGCACAGTCCTCTGCTCCCTTCGTCTTGGAATGTCAGGTTGAGACTTGTGGCTGCTTCAGTCCCTGGAGATCCCTTTTGGTGAATGGAATGCAAGTCCATTCTTGAATTATTGTAGTGTTTGAGCTGTACCTGCAGAGGCCGGGTCTCAGCATGTCTGACTCACCTCAGTTGGAACACCCCAATTCAGAGAGGGAACAGATTCAAAGCGAGAGACCAACCACGCCGCCTCTAACTCTGTCGCCGTTGTTTCTTTATTAAAAGTCAGATTGACGGTAAATTAGGATACTATCCGACTGGATACTATCCTTGCTGTTAAAAATGATTATGGAGATCATGCGGCTCCATGGAAAAATGCTAATGATTCTGTGCCAAGTGTAAAAAGCCGAATTCAGCATGGTACTCTTGCTGTGCTTACGATTATATAAAAATCATGCATCTGGACTGGAAGGGAATTTGGAAAAATCAGATTTATGGGATAAGTTGATTTATGGCATTGTGGGCTAATTTTCAAATTTCCTTTTTTAAAAAACAATAATGTTCCTGCAGTAAGTTTTAAAATTGTGGGTAAAAGAATAGTAACCCCACAATGAGTGACAATTGAGCTTGCATTTTTACCTCCCCTGGCTCCAGCATTTGAAACTTTAGACCTGGTCACTGTGGCCCGCCAAGGAGAAGCTGCCCATAGTGGGAGCCAGGCGACGGGGTGGGACGTTGGAGTGGAAACGGCCAGTTCCACCCTCTAAAACTTTAATGCGGTTGTTTTATTTTTCTGGAAGAAACGGAACACTCAGGGATGGGACTGAGGGGAAGCAGCCGTGGGCCACCTGGTGCTTTTGAACTGGTCACCGGAGGGTGTCGACAAGGGCTGTCAGGCCATCGGGATTTCTCCTGGTTCCCCTCCAGGGCAGCCTGACCTGCCTCTCCCCAGTGTCCCAGCACACAGAGGAGAGCAAGCCTTGGGCAGGCACAGCACCGCAGCTCTGCGTGGATCTGTGAAGGAGCGAAGGATGGAATGCCCCTGGGCTGCAAGCCTTCTTTCCACAATGGCCAAAGGAAAGAAGGAATTATTGGCCCATCCTTTTTGCCAGCAAAGTGGGGTTTTCTTGTTTGTTTTTCTTCCCCCTCTTTTGATGTGGGGCTGCTCTCCCCGTAAGCCGACTGAAAGGGAAAACCGTGTGCTTGAACCAAGCCATCTGTCACCAACAGGAAGGGTATTAGCAGGTCTGTTATGAGTTGCTCTTCCCTCAGTAGTATTGATGTGCCTCGTAAGTTAACTTGTGAGAATCCAGGAGAACAAGCCAGAAAGGCTCACGGAGCCCATGCTGCCAGTCATCTGAGCCCTGCTAAACCTCAGGTCCAGCAGGGGCGGTCCGTCCCTCTCCAGGTGTTCTGGGAACGTTCCAGAATGGCCTGATCTCTCCAACTCTGTGTGGGCCTGGTCCAGACCAGGAGGGCCCTATGGAGGCAGATGGGGTCTTGGGCCCTGGACCAAAACACTCATCTGCTTACCTTGCCTCTCCCCAAGAAGGGGGAGTTTGGAGACAGACTGGAATAAAGGAAATGAACTTCTGGAGTGGGAGCTCTGAGTGCCAGTGTTGGCCGGTTTCCTGGACATCACCTCTGCCAGCAGTGAGCTCTGGACCCCACAGGTGTGTCTGTTCATCCAGTGGTCCTTTTCCTCTCCTAGGAAAGGATGCCTGTTCTGCAGCTGGCCAGAGCCAGAGCCAGAGCCTTCCCCACTTTGCACAGTTTGACCAGCGATGAGCTCAGCATCTGACACTGGACACCTCCATCCCACAGGTGTTCTCTGAGTGACACTTGTGTTAGCCAGGCAGCCCTGCCTTCATCTGCCCTCCTGCAGACTCGCCCGTGGACGCACCATGGTGTATTTGGTTTGATAACTTAATCACAGTGGGTAGTGCCGGAGAGGGGAATGGGACAGGATGTGGTCCTGCTGCAGGGGCTGGCCGCAGCCTACCTGAAGGAGCCCTGGGCGGGGAGCCAAGCATAGCCCACCTGAGTATCGGCCCCCTGGATGCTCTGCAGTTCTGTGGGTTGGAGTGAGGGGAGACCAGCCAGGGCACCCTCATTCTCCTGGGAGGATGCCTTGCTTCCTTGGACTGGTGGTCTCTCAGTTTCATTACACTCTGGTGTATTTGTGTACTGATTTTTCACAAAAGCTTTTTAGTTTGGAATGGTATGACTTACTGTAAAATTGCAAAAAAAAAAAAAAAAAAAAGTACAGAGAATTCTTGTATACCCATCACCCACATTCTGTAAATGTTAACATATACCATGTGTATTTTTTGTTATATAATAGCTTTGGTGAGACATAATCTACAGATACATGTTAATTTCTAGTGCTTAATTTTACATTAACCGTTTGGCAGGTGTCTACTTTTCCTAATTGTTTTTGTCTCTCAACAGCCGTAGAAAGTAGATTAAGTCCCGTAGGCCCATATTCACACCACTGGTCCCTTAGTAAATAGTTGTTGGACACATGCATGCATGAGCATAGCTCATAGCTGGAGCTGTCATTGGGTCTGTCTGACTCCCAGGCCTGTACCCACCCAGTACCCACCCAGTGCACCGTGCGGCCCACCTTCCCAGCTGTCCGGGGCTGAGGGCAGGGTGCTCCCAGAATACGCCTGCCGCACTGTGGCTTTGGGGCGTAATAGCGGTCAGAGAGGCCCCAGACTTTCTGATAAAGATGTGCTCACCATGAGAGGTGAGATTGCTCACAGTTTCATTGGTTATCAACAGAGATGAGATTTCTCTCTTTGGGGCTTAATTGGGGTCGGAGAGGCTACAGACTTTCGCCACAAGAAATGAGATTTTGCATAGTTTTCATTGGTTATCAACAGCATTTGCGGTTCCCATCAGCTGACTCCACTCCTCACCTCTGCTCACGGCAGTCCCAGTGAGCCATAGTAGTTGACCTGGGTCTGTTCTGTTTGGGATCCCAGACTGATTCCCATTTCTCATCTAACCTTTTCATTCCCTCTTCCATTTGATTGTAATTAGAAATCCCTCTTCCATTTGATTATAATTAGAAATGTTTCTGGGCCAGGTGCAGTGGCTCACGCTTGTAATCCCAGCACTTTGGGAGGCCGGGGCGGGTGGATCACTTGAGGTCAGAGTTTGAGACCAGCCTGGCCAACCTGGCAAAACCCCATCTCTACTAAAAATACAGAAATTAGCCGGGTGCAGTGGTGCACACCTGTAATCCCAGCTACTCAGGAGGCTGAGGCAGGAGAATCGTTTGAACCTGGGAGGCGGAGGTTGCAGTGAGTTGAGATGGTGCCACTGCACTCCAGCCTGGGAGATGGTGAGACTTCATCTCAAAAAAAAAGATGTTTTTGTATTGAGTCAGATTTGAGGAGGAAGCACTGTCTCGAGCTGAGCCCTTCATTTCCAGCTAGCGATTTGTAGGAAGTTGCTCCGAAATACCAACTGGAGCCCTGGTCTGCCAGGCTCAGGAGGGATCAGGGTGTAAGGAGTTTGTTGCTGTATTTTCTCATCTGCCCTGTAAAATATCCCAAAAGACAGAAATGTCGAACAATTATGGTGACTCCAGTAGTCATGGCCTGCATGGATTGTCACTGGAGGTCACTCGTGCTGTGTTCTTTATCTGGGAGGAGTGTGACGCCCAGAGAGGTTCAGTAAGCCAAAGACCACAAAGCTAGAGGAGGCGGCAGAGCCAAACTCAAATTCATCTTTATGACGCCTAAACCTACTACTACTACACCCCCAGGAATGCTGCACCCCCTCCCCCAGCCAGAGAACGATCAGAACACACCCAAGGATTGGCTCCCATAACTGTCGCAGGGAGGGCCCCGAATCCCAGAATCTTTGCTGAGCAGCAGCCTGGGACCCAGGCTGATGATCTGTCCTTTATTTAGCATCTAACAGGCACGTTGGCCTGTTTCCTGCAGGTATTTTGAAGGCGGCGTCTCATCTGTCTACCTCTGGGATCTGGATCATGGCTTTGCTGGAGTGATCCTCATAAAGAAGGCTGGAGATGGATCAAAGAAGATCAAAGGCTGCTGGGATTCCATCCACGTGGTAGAAGTGCAGGTACTGCCTCCCAGCAGCCGGTGGCTGGGGCCACTAAGTACAGATGGCACACCAACCAGTGTCGCGCTGCTCTGTAGCAGATGCAGTAGGGGGATGCTGTGATCTCTGAACCCCTAATTGTGAGAAATGCCTCAAAGCCATTTGGATAAAGATAAGTCAAGATTGCAGTAGTCATTGATGATTAAGTTCCCAAAAGAAATACACAATTACAAATGTCCCTTTAAAAACCAGTTGGGATTTTATAAGAAAGATAATATTGTGAGGCCAGGTGCGGTGGCTTGGGCCTGTAATCCCAGCAGTTTGGGAGGCTGAGGTGGGCAGATCACCGGAGGTCAGGAGTTCAAGACCAGCCTGGCCAATATGGCGAAACCACGTCTCTACCAAAAACACAAAAAAAATTAGCCGGGCTTGGTGGCAGGTGCCTGTAATCCCAGTTACTTGGGAGGCTGAGGCAGGAGAATTGCTTGAACCTGGGAGGTGGAGGCTGCAGTGAGTTGAGATCACACCACTGCACTCCAGCCTGGGTGACAGAGTGAGACTTTGTCTCCAATTTAAAAAAAAAAAAAGGTAATATTGTGATAATGACCTAGGAAGGGGGATGTTAGGATGACCTTGAATTCAAGGGGCCACTTCAGGCTCTTCCTCAGCTCAACAGATCTCTGTCTTGTCCTTCCAGGAGAAATCCAGCGGTCGCACTGCCCATTACAAGTTGACCTCCACGGTGATGCTGTGGCTGCAGACCAACAAATCTGGCTCTGGCACCATGAACCTCGGAGGCAGCCTTACCAGACAGGTAGAGTTACCCGCTCATAGCCACTTGCCAGCGCCCACAGGTACTGGCCTCAGCACTGACCTGCAGAGATGAGGGAGCAGGTGCCCCATTTAGGGTAAGCATGTTCAGCCAACTATAAATCCACCATCTAAGTAGGGCTTCGCATTCTCAAATAAAAGCTCTCTGGGCTGTGCAAGGTTGCCCACAGCTGCTGGCACTCTGCTGGCCTCCTGCTGAGGGAGGCCAGGTGCTGGCCGTGGCTCCTCCTTACCCCTCAGGACCCCGCACATCCCCATGCTTCAGGTCATGTTGTGCTGTGAGAGGTGGTGCTTGGCCCTGTTTGCTGTCTCTGTGGCCATGCCGCGCCCATCAGTCACGCCGGCTCTCTGGGAGCAGCTTCCCTGAGCTCGGAGGGTCTGCACCTTGCTGCCCTCAGCCTAGTCCAAGGACCAGCATCGGCATCACCAAAGAGCTTGTCAGAACGGCAGAAATATCAGGTCCCACCCACACCTAGCATATCAGGATCTCCATTTTCCCAAAATTGCCCAGGTAGTGTATGCACATTGAAATTTCAGAAGTGCCCTACTGTATACCTCTCTCTTCTCCATCTTTTGTTTGGGTATCACTAGCAACCCTTCTCCACAACATTGTTCCCAGGTTCTGTCTAAGGCAAACTTGGACTTGGACTGGAAGGTACTGCCTCCCCTGAGTAAACTTGCCTGACCTTCTACCTTAGATGCTCCCATAAGCATGTAGGTGGGTTTTAAGAACCTTGTATAAAGGTCCATGTTCAGGACCCTTTACATTCCCATCCCAAGAGAAGGCCTTAATCTCGTGCCGGTGCAGTGCCACAAGATGCTTGGCGTAAAGGGGGAAGAGAAAGCATAGACCAAGCTCAACTGGGTTTCACAAGAACCCCTCTTTGCCTTCGGAGAAGTCGGTATTGGCAGAAATGGCACAGCCTTGAGAGCCTCAGCGGGGTGCCACTTTCTGCAAGGATGCCCTTCCGTTCTCGGTTCCAGTAGCCCCTGACTGTCCACTGTGAGAATTCCTTTTAACATCAGAGATCTCTTTTGGTAAGATAATTATGCTCTCAGTAGCTGTGGATAAAAAAAATATGACCAAAAGGATCAATGTAGTAAATTTTTTTTTTTTTTTAGACGGAGTCTCGCTCTGTCACCCAGGCTGGAGTACAGTGGTGTGATCTCGGCTCACTGCAATCTCTGCCTCCCAGGTTCAAGCAATTCTCCTGCCTCAGCCTCCCGAGTAGCTGGGATTACAGATGTGCACCACCACGCCCAGCTCATTTTTTGTATTTTTAGTAGAGATGGGATTTCACCATGTTGGCCAGACTGGTCTTGAACTCCGGACCTCAAGTGATCCGCCCACCTCGGCCTCCCAACGTGTTGGGATTACAGGCATAAGCCACCAAGCCTGGCCCAGTGTAGTAAATCTTTTAAGTGAATTTGCATTCTAACTAGTTAGAACAACATGCATTTAAAAAATAGTGGTGCAAGGTGAATGTCAGCCATCATACCCGGGACCCTCCCTCCACCTATAGAAGCTCCACTGCCTCTCCTGTGTCAGAGGGGCTGGAAGCCAGAAGGGATGTTGGGGTCCTCTTTTTGGCCTCTGGGCAGGGATGTCACGGTCCCATCCCAGGACTACTCACTAGTGCTCACGGAGGGCACTTAGCCTTTTTGCGTGGAAGTGGACTCCTGTCTTCCAGGGGCCATTGGCTGGGGAGGAACAACCAAACCCCCAGGCAGCCAGCTCCCCTGCAGCCTGACTCTCCCACATCCTGCCACCTGGGGACTGGGTGGAAAATCCTGAATCTGTATCCAGAGACTGCTTCCTGTATCACTTACCACTCCAGGCTGTTGATAATTCCACCCAGTTTGCAGTGACCCGGACAAATATTTAATCCTCAGCCCTCCTAATAGTTTAAATCAGAGCTGTCAGCCCATGGCCAGAGTCTGGTTCTGGTTTGCCATGAGCAGTGTCTCCTGCCAAGCTAAACCCAGGCCTGATGAGTGCCTGTTCTCAGCACACCTTGGCCAGGGCTTCGGACTTTGTTTGCGTTGCCTTTTGCTCTGGGGGCTTTAATGAGGAAATTAATGCTCTGCCATCATTCTAACGGCCAATCACCACATCATTCATTTGAGGTGCATTAAAGCTGGGGCTGGGTTCCAATGTAAGTAACTACAGAAGGGGGAGGGATTGCAATGAGGTAGACAAATCTAAGTTAATGATGCACAGCTTCTGAGCAAACAGGGGAAGTGAGGGTTGCAGAGCTTGGCTACGGGTCCCAGAGGAGCTTTGGAAAAGCACCTGTGCTTGCTTGGATGGGAGGCGAAGGGTTCCGGGAGAAGTGAGCAGATCAGTGGTAGCATGAACACGCATGGTTTGCAGGCTGTCCCCTCGGATTAGATTGTAACCAAGGTCAAGTATTCTCATTTAACAGGTGAGGAAACTGAGGTTCAAACTTAAATAATTTGCCCATATAACTCAACCAGTAAGAAGCAAAGCCAGGATGTGAACCCAGATTTGCCTGGTGAGAAAAAAATATGCTACTTTCTACCACACCACAACTGTTTTGGTCTTAATTCGTCCTCTGTGCCTGCCATCCGGTGACTGCTAAATAGTCAGATGGAAGTGCATGGAGCAGTCAGCTCAGTGTAGACAGGACTCTGTCTCAGCAGCCGGCATGAGCAGCTGCAGTGGACCTGTGGCCTCAGAAGCAAGCAGGCCCCGCAAGCAGGATCAACCCTGCAGAGCCGCACACGGGGTCAGGGCTCCCTGGGTGTGTGCTGAGCAGCGCCGCCCTCTGGGTCCCTCCCGCAGGTGTGCCTTTGTCTTTCAGGATGATCTGCTGGAAGCCGCTTGGCCACTGGGGTGCGTTCACTACTAGAGGCTATGAGGAGGGCTTTGAGGTTTCTAGGGAGTCCAGTGATCTGATCAGATCTGTGTTTTCAGAAGGTGGCTCTGCCCATGGGCTTGGGGGATAGGTGGTCATGGGGAAGCTGTTACAGTCATCAAGGAGAGAGATGACAAGGGCCTGGATCAGGCAGCCCTGGGAGGGTTGGAGGGGACAGCCCTGCAGCAGAGAGGTCAGTGAAGAAGCTAGTGTCAGTCTGAGGCAGGAGGTGTGGCAAGGGCAGAAACAGAGAAGGGCAGGGGAAGAAGGGCAGGCCGGGAGGCATTCTGGAGTGGAGTGGTCGGGCTGGACGACCAAGATGTGAGATGGGGGTCAGATGAGAGCCCCTTCACTCGAGTTCCTCCTTACACAGTCCTCACAGCAACCTGGGCCTGGGTTTTTCCTCTGGAAACCTGGCCTCATCCAGGTCACCCACGCTCACATGCCCTTGCCCCACGTGTGTCAGGAAGGAAGGCTGCTTGGTTTTGGAGCCGTCTCCCCAGGCCCACAGTGCCAGGCCCTAGCCCCAAGAGCCATCCCAGCCAGCATCAGCACCCTCAGCAAGGCCCCGTGGGTCCCCAGCTTTCCCAGGGTCGTGTGGCCCAGCCTGCCTCACCCTGGCAGTAGCGGCAGCCGCCCTTCCCTGTGTGTGGCCCCAGGCGCACCCTTGTCTTCCTGTTTCCCATGGCCCATCTGGAGAAGGCCGCCAGCTTTGGCTTGCTGGCACCTCGCAGGGGTCCCTTCCGTGGACACATCAGGCTGTGCCCTGTGCCCACTCGTGTCCCAGTGTAGGCGGCTGGTGGTAGGCCAGTGGCCGGGGCAGAGCGCCACTCTCCTGGGCACATGACGGAGGTGGAGGGCCTGAGCTGCGCCTGCCAGCCAGAACACAGCCAGACCAGGCGACACTCCCTCCACCCAGCCCTGCCTCCATCATTTTTGCCTTTTGTTTCTCCCACCTCCAACCACCAAAAGATGTTTCTCAGGGATGTCAACTGGAAGACAAGGTAAATAGCTAGTCTTCTGGCAAATTCCCGCAGCAGTGGGGCTGTCGGAGAGAAGGTGAGCCGCAGGCTGGCCAGATCGTACCTTCCTGCCAAGGCTTATGGATGTGTGTGAGGAAAGGCGGGCAGAAGGTACCCTCTGGCACACTGCCACTTGGCCCCCCATTGGGAGGGTTGTAGAGCAAGTGAAAAAAGGTTGCAAGCCCCAAGTTCCAAAATGTTGAAAAGGAAGTTGTACTGAGAGGTCACTTCTCCTATGTGACAGCAGAGACGTGGGAAAGAGGCGAGACTGTAAATCTCTGGAAAGAGATCCAAGGTTTCCCATCCAGGGAAGGGCCCTGCAGATGTTCGTTTGATATTTTCTCAGCTTCTAAATATTTAGAAATGAAGGTGGAATGTTTTGTTGAGTGGGGAGATCAGGCGGATCATTGGTTAGTGCGCAGTCTCTCTCCACTCAGCAGTAGACACCCCCAATATATCTTCAGGCAGTAAATCCACAGCAGAGGCACTTGCCTGTGTATCCTAGCAGGAACATCCTCTTTGACTTGCGTTTGGCAGTTAGGCCAGGCAGTATATTTTTGTCACAGGGAAGAAGCCCATCACCCTTCCAGATGCAGGGAACAAAGGGTGGGCCGGGCCCAGCTTGGCAGTTGCAAGAGTGCACGCTTGCTGGGGAGGCCTGGCTGCAGCTGCACACACGCTCCTTGTGTCCTGTGGGGTTGCCTGGGTTCAGGGGTGGAGATGCTCGAGCAGCGCAGCTTCAAGGGACAGCTGGGTTTTTGTCAGATGACCTGGGGTGGAGTGACCAGTGCCTGGCTGAGAAGGAAAGCTGGCCTGAGACAGGCCCCCCACAGCCATCCTGTGCTGTGAAGGGGCAGAAACAGGAGAGGAAGGGGCTGGAGATCCCTGGCAGGAGGCGGCTGAGGCAGGGATGGACCCTGCTCAGGTTTTCTGAGCCCTGGATTGTGGTTTGTTCTTTGGTTTTCTGGTAAAGGATGTAGATGAAATTGAGCCAGCAGAGAGATCTCATAAAAGGAAGCAGGTTTCAGAATCACCCAGACCTTAATTCGGATGCTAGCCCAGGAACTTTCCAGCTGTGTGACCTAGACAGACCTCCACCTCTTTGAAACTCAGTGTTGATAATGCCCATTTTGAAAGATAATAGTTCCAGCACTTTGAGAGGCTGAGGCAAGAAGATTGCTTGGCCAGGGGTTCAAGACCAACCTGGGCAACAGTTGCACTGCCCCCTACCCCTTCCCCCCTCCCAACAAAACAAAAAATTATCTGGGTAGGGTGGCACCTGCGGTCCTAGCTTCTTGGGAGGCTGAGATGGGAGGATCATTTGAGCCCAGGATTTGAGATTATAGTGAGCTATGATTGCACCGTTGCATTCCAGCCTGGGCAGCAGAGCAAGACCCTGTCTCTAAAAAACATAATAAACAAATTTTATTAAAAAAAAAGAAATGGAAAGATCGGGTACAGTGGCTCATGTCTGTAATCCCAGCACTTTGGGAGGCTGAGGCAGGTGGATCACGAGGTCAGGAGTTTGAGACCAGCCTGACCAACATGGTGAAACCCCGTCTCTACTAAAAATACAAAAATTAGCTGGGTGTGGTGGCACGCACCTGTAATCCCAGCTACTCAGGAGGCTGAGGCAGGAGAATCACTTGAACCCGGGAGGCAGAAGTTGCAGTGAGCCAAGATTGCACTCCAGCCTGGGTGACAGAGCGAGACTCCATCTCAAAAAAAAAAAAAGAAAGATCATTGTAGAGTAGAAACAAAAAACTATTTTTACACAGTTTTATGCTCAATAAGTAATAACTTTTGCCAGGCACGATGGCTCATGCCTGTAATCCCAACACTGGGAGGCCAAGGCGGGCAGATCACTTGAGCTCAAGAGTTTAAGACCAGCCTGGGCAACAAAGTAAGACCCTGTCTCTACAAAAAAATACAAAAATTAGCCAGGTGAGGCAGCATATACCTGTAGTCCCAGCTACTCAGGAGGCTGAGGTGGGAGGATGGCCTGAACCTGGGAGGCAGAGTTTGCAGTGAGCCATGATAACAACACTGTTCCAGCGTGGGCAACACAGCCAGACCCTGTCTCAAAAATAAAAATAAAAACAATAACTTTTACTGCTACTACCATATATCTTGCAAGGAGAGGCTTTTTGAATATGTACAATTCTAGATTCACAATTTTCCTAAACTGGGCAACCCTAACTTTCCCTGGGAGGCCGTCTGACCACCATCTTCTGGCCTGGCTGCACGCCAGGTCCTGACCTCCAACCCACAGCATGGTGTGGTGACCAGGAGGACCAGACGAGTCCTGGGGATGGAGCTGTGCTTTGACAGTCGGTGAGAGCTGCCATTCTGGCAGGCCCTGCTCTAGGCCTTTTGTGTACATTTGTTTATTTAGTGCGAGGTGAAGGCAAAGAAATGGAGGCCTAGACAAGCCCAGGCCCTTTCCTTTCGGGCTGTAGCACCGGAGCTGTGGGGCCTCAGAGCTGTGAGTGGGGCCCATGCCTTAGGGCCACGCCCTCTGGCTTGGGCTAGAAGATGCCGCATGGCAGTGGGAGGTATAATATATCCCCTCTGGGGGAAAGGCTGCCAGCTTCCAAACGCTTGCCTGTGTTAGGGCCATGGGGAGGAGGAGAAGTGCCTGCGGGGGACACACGGGCCAGGCTCCAGCTTCAGACGCCATTGGAACCACCTTGTGGAACATCTGTGCAGCCACAGCACATAAAAATGTTTTCCTTCTGGCAGCCCCTTTTATAAGGATGTAATAATATATGCAGTGCACAAACGGTTCTATTTTTGGTGGGTCGGTATTGCCAGCGAGCTGACCCTGACCAGGTGTGGAGGGGAGTGAGCAGGGGCGGGCGAGGGGGCTGTGGAAATATGGCCAGGTGCGCCGAGCCCTGTTCCCCTCACTCCCCAGGCACCTTTCTCCTTCCCTCCCCAGCCGCTGCGTGGCCATTTACGTGGGCTCAGCTTCCCTACCACAGGCTGAGGGGGGCCTGTGTTCTGGGGGATCAGTCTGCTCCTGGGGACAGTGCCACACACTGCAAGACCCAGCCCTCTCCTCCACCCGACCTCTTCTACCTTTGGTGGCTAAGGGGTTTCGCCTATTCGTTGTAAGATGGCTCTTGATTCTGAAACACAAAGATGGTAACCAAGAGGCCAAATTGCTGCTGTGACTGGACTTGCCCAGGTGACCCAGGACCTTTGCCGATGGCCGGGGCCTCTCTCTGGGCTGTTGGTGCCCATTTAAAATGGGGCCCACAGTGAGCTCAAAACCCTCATCCCTTCCCTAGGGTGGCTGGGAATCTGCCGTCCACATGGAGCCGGGGAGGAGGAGAGACTCTGATTTGCTGGAAGGACCTCATTCATTTCCATCCAACCCCCAGGCTTCCCTGCCTATAGAGCTGACTCCACCCAGCCCTGAGCCTAGGCACAATAACCACCTTCATGTCTGGGAGAACACACAGTCCCCAGGGGCCGGCATGCAAAAGTTCTTTTTGAAGATGAATGGATGGAGCCCCCTCCGTCCTGAGGGTGCTCCCCAGCTCTTGCTGAGCAGACAGCCCACCCTATCATCTTGGCACCAGGGTTTTGCTAATGGCAGATAAAGATGATGTTCCAGCAGACGCTCCAGTGCTGCCAAGGGTGGTGTGTTTATTAGACCTGAAATGAGAACTGTCATTCTCAAGTTCATGGGCACTCTCACTACTCCTGTTTTATGGAGAACCCCTGGAGTCTGAGGGTCGAGATTCCTCAGGATGACTCGCCAGAGTGTGCCAAGACAGATGGGAGCAGAGAAGCCGGTCTTTCTAGCGTTTCTCTCCCTCTTTTCCACTAGTCCTCAGCAAAACAGTCTTGCCAGAACCAGGTGTCTTTTTTCTGCAGATATTTACTGTTATGACTTGGGAGGCAGCAAGTTCTGGACTGTTGCCCTCACCTAGACACCCCCTTGTCAGATGCCACCCATTTTCTCAGACCCGTCGGTCTCCCGGACCACATTGCTTTGTGAGCAGATGCCTGTCAGGGACAGCTCTATCAGAACAGACCAAGTCCAGCCCGGTGAGCCATGATGTTCTCTCACTGCTTGGTCCCCCGTCTGCCATCTACAGCGACATAGGTTGGGTCTGTTCCCCTGGCAGACAGCAGGCCTTCAGAGCCCTGCCAGAATCTTGTGTCTCCCCTAGCACACACACATCCCTCCCCACCCACCACCGCCAGGCCTGGATAGCCCTAGTTCTTTCCCATTTCTTGGTGTCAAGGTGTTCAGACCTTTTAAGCAGATGAACTCTAACTCATTCAAGGCTTTTAAAACCCAGTGCCTTAGCAGAGTACAGTGGCACGCACCTGTAGTTCCAGCTGTGTGGGAGGATTGCAGGAGTTCCTGTCCAGCCTGGGCAACATAGCAAGACCTTGTCTCTTAAAAGAAAATTAAAAAAAAAAAAAGTGCCCTAAACTGAATCCAGCCCTGCAGATGTAGGTGGGCCAGGACAGAACAGAGGGGAACCACTGCCTTCCCAAGCAAGTGATGGAACCTGGCAGCTGCAATGTCTTCATCATGCGATGGGGTGGGAATGCTGCTCCTTATCTGGGCACAAGGAATACTGGCATTTATGCACCTTAAAGTTGCACAAAAGCTTTCCTAGTAGCCACATCTCGTCCTTGTCAAACTTGAAATTATCTAAAAACCACAAGTCTCTTCATAGGAACTGTTTGCAAGTCAGTAGTTCCCCATTTTGTACTCCATGAAATGCACCCTTGAGCCTAAATATCTGGCTTGCATTTGCCCCAGTACATTTAACTGGCATGGTGAAGTAGGAAGAGCAAAGGCATTGGAATCTAACAACAGTGCTGTGTGATTCTTGCTTCTTTAAGCTTCAGTTTCCTTGGGTTTAAAACAGGGTTCCTAGGAAGCTGGGATGGAAAAAGGTGGCTGCTGCCTGGCTCCATTCCAAGTTGCTGCTCTTGTTCTGTAGCTAGCCCAGGTTTCCGGGTTCCATATTAACTCTGTGACCATCTCACCCCTTGACACAGTCGGTAGGAAGCTGGTCATTCTCTCAGCTGGGCCTTAGGTCCTGGACAAACAAGTTGACCAAGGGCAAGCAGAGACTGCTACAGGGTGCCACATAGTATATGTAGTACATAAATGGTTCTGTTTTTGGTGGGTCAGTATTGCCAGCGAGCTGACCCTGACCAGGTGTGGAGGGGAGTGGACAGGGGGCTGTGGAAATGTGGCCAGGTCCCTACCCCTGTCGGCAGAGGCTCCATCCTGCCCTAACTCTCAGCCACAGGTGCCCTTCCTGTCAGCCACAGATGGTAGACGGGAACTTGCCAAAAGGATGCGACCCTATTTAAGTAGTTGTGTTTTCTTCCAACCCAGCATCCCCACCAAAACAGGAAAAGAAGTGCTCTGATGCAGGGCTTGTTCACAGTGAGCCTGGCTGGCTCCTCATGATCTCTGACTTTAAAATGTGCCAGCAGATGATTTTAACGGTCCCATCAAAAATTGCTGTCTGGATCAGTTTTGAGCTAGCATTTCCTTGCAGAGGCCATTCTTCCTTTTTTGACAAAAGTCGGGTCGGCCAGGTGCAGTGGCTTACACCTGTAATCCCAGCACTTTGGGAGGCCAAGACAGGTGGATTACCTGAGGTCAGAAGTTCAAGACTAGCCTGGCCAACATGGCAAAACCCCATCTCTACTAAAAATACAAAAAAAAAAAAAAAAAAAAAAAAAGGCATGGTGGCGGGCACCTGTAATCCTAGCTACTGGGGAGGCTGAGGCAGGAGAATCACTTGAACCTGGGAGGCAGAGGTTGCAGTGAGCCGAGATTGCACCATTGCACTCCAGCCTGGGTGACAAGAGCGAAACTCCGTCTCAAAAAAAAAAAAAAATAGACAAAAGTCGGGTCAGTGCTGCTGCCCCCCAGCGTCAAGGATTGCAGTCACAGGTCGGGTTTGCCCGAACCTGGAAGCCTGGTCGTTTAAAGTGGCTTGGTTCTCTCTTGCCCTCTGCTCACCCCCTCTTAACCAGGTTGGTTCCACCTTTCGCAGCCTGAAAGTCAATCTCCCTGATGAGGAGATGTAGAAATAGGTGAGAAGCAACAGAGCCCGTACCCTCTGACGCAGTATCTCCCCCCCAGACTCCACCCTGTTCTTCTGGTTCCAAAGAGAGGAACCCGCCTTTGCCGGTTTTTCTTCCACGGGCCTGAACTCATTTTGAACTCTACCCTTTCTGATGCTGTTCTTTTCTTCCTCTTTCTTATTTATTTCAGCTTTCACATTTTATTTCAACAACATCAGTCATGGTAGCTGCGTGTTCTTATTTTCAGTGCAGTAACGTTGAGCATTTGTGTGCCTAGCACTCTCCCAGGTACCCTGTGACTTATGAGACAGGCACATCTCTCCTTAAAGAATTTATATTCTTGTCAGGGAAATAAGGCTTCAGATAAGAAAAAAATTCGGGGGAAAGTGCCGAATTCCTTCTTCCCTAACCTGCCTCCATTTCCTCCCTCCTCCGAGTTGAGATGATTGGGTCAGAGCCAGCTCTTCCTGGGCTTGGGAAGAGGAGATGGGGCATGAGTGCTGTCGCCCCCCTCATAACCTCAGAGTCTGTATTGAGACTCTCTTGCTCAAACTCCCCTCGCAGAGTAGAACGAACAGGCCCCGGCGCGAGGAAGGGCTTGACCCAGGCTCTGCCATTGCCACCTGCATGACTAGGGGGAGCCACTGAATCCCTCTGGCCTGGAGTCCCTGTCAGAGGTTGTCTGTCTCTCCCCGAGAGCACAGCAGATGGCACCCCAAAGCCACCATTCGGGAGCGTCAGGGTGCACCAGCAGCACAGAAGCTTCCCCTGCAGTGTCAGGCCCTGAACCTGGGGTGGATGGCCCAGCGTGGGCCTGGGCCTGCCAGTAGAGGCCTGAAGACAAACCGAGCGAGTCTTCTCCAATTGGCTCGGGTGAGCCGGTGCCTGCCAAGGGCCGCTGGCTTCGCCATCCCTGCTGTGGCTCTGGGCATCTTCCTGCTCTACCACGGACAGCAGCAAAATCTTCTCCCATGGAAGTGGGGACTCGGGGCTTCTGCCCTCTGGGCTCTTTTTGGTCTGAAACTGAAGTCAGTTTGTGCTTCAGTTCCCAGGCTGCAAAAGTGGCCTTGTCATACCTGCAGCTGGCTCCACGGTGGGAACAATAGGCTCTTTGCAGACCATGGAGGTGGGCTGGGCTGTCTGCCGTTCTCAGAAAGCTCTGGCTTTCTCTGACTTGGAATGTTTCTGTCTTTTGCAGATGGAGAAAGATGAAACTGTGAGTGACTGCTCCCCACACATAGCCAACATCGGGCGCCTGGTAGAGGTGAGTGGCCTAGGCTCTGGCTGGCTCCTGCGTTGACCCACGGCAGTGACACTGCATCCCTGGAGCCGCTGTGCTGGCCTCCTTCTCTGCTGCTTTCTCTCAGCTCCACAGCAGCCAGCAGAGCGCTTCGTGGATTTTGCCCAGGCCTCATATTTTCGGAGCCTCTGATTTGGATGCCAGCAGGCTCCAGCTTCAGGGCCACCTCCTGCTCCACCCCCAGACCTGGGCTCCCAGAAGACTGCTCAGGTGCTGGCTCTGGGGCGCACTAGGTCTTGTCTCTCCTGATCGCCTGGGTTGAGGCCCTGCGCTGGGAGAGGAAGCAGATCCCAGGAATGCCAGTGGGCCCTGGCGTGGCTTCAGTTGCAGCTGCCTTGGCCCTCCTGTCACCACGTTGTTTGGGAGGGCATGGAGGTGCTCTCCAGTTTCACAGAATTGTTCACAAAATTAATGGGGAGCCTGAGGGGTGGTGATGTGGTTTAGACCATCTCCCAGGCATGGGCAGAGTTGGCCACCAATCCCTGGGTAGTGGCTTCCTCCCTGCCTGTGGATGGGAAGGTGCCTGGAGCACAGATGGCAGGTGGGGTCTTGGTAGCCTGGAGCTTGCTCACCGATGCCCCAGAGCAGGCGTGTGCCACCCTTCAGTGGCCACAGTGGGGACTGCAGGGTTGGCGGGCGGAGGGAGGGCGTGGGCTTCAGGGTTCCTGACCGTTTGCCACTGCGCTGACCAACCTCCCTTCCAGGACATGGAAAATAAAATCAGAAGTACGCTGAACGAGATCTACTTTGGAAAAACAAAGGATATTGTCAATGGGCTGAGGTAATGTACCAGAAAGCACAAGGTTTAGAAGCAGAAAGAGGGATTTGAGCCCTGGCTCTGCCAGTTACTAGCTGTGTGGTCTTGGGCCTCGGTGTCCTCATTGGTAGGCTGCAGTGCCCCTCTGCTGGGATGATGATGATGCTGATTTTGGAAAGTAAAATCCTGATGTGTCATCTGCACACTCTGTAGCAGCTGTCGGTCCCTACCTGCACCGTTTGTTTTCTGGGGCACGTTCACCCTTAACAGCCATTGGTGCCCTTGCTCCTGGAGCCTCCTCAGCCCTGCAGTTTGTCAGTCCCCGCTCAGAAATCTCCCCACCCTCCAGCCTGGGCCTAGGGGAGCCATGACACATTCTGGGCAGCCCGGCCGCCTCTGGCTGGCCTGCTCTCCAAGACAGCAGAGCATAACATGCAGGCAGGGCCCTCAGCCTGGGCGTTCTCAGGAGGCCCCAGCCTCTCTGATGTCCTCTGTTGGGGCTCTGCTGCCAGTGGCCAGTGGCTTGCACCATCCCACCCACCTCGTGCCCTCAGCTCTGCAGTGTCAGCCTGAACAAAAGCTGGGGGCTCTCTGGACCCTCCAGGTCTATAGCGGACAGAGCAGGAGGCAGGCCTCTGACATGAGGCCAGAGCCCAGCTGGGAGCAGTAGGCGACTGTGGAGTGAACACTGGCCTTGGAGTCAGGAGGCCGGGATCTCCCCTAAGCTCTGTCATCCCGAGCTGCATGGCCTCTGGCACTCCTCACAGAGGCCCTTGTCCAGTCGAGGAGGCAGGGTCGGCTGAGATGATGAATCTAGAACACGCTCTGCAGTCCAGCAGCACTGTGTGAGTCGGGCTGTGCTATGCCCTTAGCGGCCAGCCCTCTCACCCACTGCCATGGCGTAGCTCTCACAGCCCAGCCCAGACGAGAGGCAGGTTGCAGTCCTGGGGCTGCCCCAGCTCGTGGACTGGGGTGGGCAACAGATTTCAGTCACCTGCTTTAGTTTTAAAACAGGAGGAGTCCTCTTTGGACCCTTGTCTTCTGATCTCCTGCCCACCTGGGGGAGGCTTGGTCTTCATGACCTGTGACAGGGTCAGAGCCCAGTGGTCCCTGGCGTTAGGCGTGCCACCTGCAGCCACTGCCCGATACACCAAACACACTTTCCCTCCCAGCCAACCTGCACAGTCCCCAGGCAGTGGCTGGGAAGTGGGGGAGAGCAGCAGAAGAGCCTGCGGGTGGTGGTGGCGAGCCCTGAATACCATGACCACCGCCAGCGTGGGCCTCTGCAGCGGCGATACCACTCCACAGCCCAGAGCCGCCGCGGCATCCCCCCTTCTGCCTCGTGGGTCTCCCTGAATTTCCTCCTCAGCTGTGGCCCCCTGCGTTCCTGGCTTCTCGTCGTTCTCTTCCCTCCCACTCCACTCATCTTGAACACTCTCTGTAGATCTATTGATGCTATCCCTGACAACCAAAAGTTTAAGCAGTTGCAGAGGGAGCTCTCTCAAGTGCTGACCCAGCGCCAGATCTACATCCAGCCTGATAATTAAGCCGATCCAGGTACCCTGCCTGAGAGCCGCGAGACCGTCCCCACTAAAACAGGACTCACCAACCCGCCGAGACCCTGCCGGTCCGGCTGCTGCTGCGCGGCCATTTAAACCACCACTAACCCCCACGTGTGCTCCCGGCCGGTGCGCAGCCACATTCCCGTGTAGCCTCGGCCCCATGTAACATGGCACCTATCACGTGTGTGTGCTTTCCACTCTGGGTGGAGGCTGAGTGTGGGGAAGACGGCTGATTTTTTGGCTTTTGCTTCTGAAGAAGCCCAGGCCAAGGGACGGATGCTGCCTCTCCAGCAGCAGCCACTTGTGTGCACCGGCCTGACTGTCCCTAGGGCAGGGGTCTGCCTGCCATCCACCCCTGCATGCTTCAGAGGAGCCTCTGATGCTGATGCAGGGATCCCAGAAGCCAAATAAGCCCCCACTCCCCCCGCTCAGTGGCACATTGGCTGTCCAGGGCTAGCTGGCTTGGAAGGGGTGACCTCACTCTCTGATATCTGCGTCTCTGGGGTTGGAGGGCAGAGTCGGGGCTGGACTACACCCCGGCCGGCTCCGATGCTCTGCTGGAGCTGCCTGGACGCCCAGTACCGACTCGGCCACAACCAGCATAACCTTCCGCCCCTAACGAGCTGCAGCTGTTCCTTTAAACAGGTTACGCTGATGGAAAGGAAAATAGTCTTGCTTGTTGGTAATGGCCAAGAACCATGACTTGAGCTTGTGACAGATCCAGATGTAGGGAAGGAGGCAGCATCCCTGGAGAGCAGGAGGGAAACTTGTTTGTAAAAAGAAGGCATTTGGAACCCTGCCAGCTGGTGCTGCAGAGCCCAGGTCCAGGGGCTCCTCCGCACTGAAGGCCCACCCCAGAAGGGGTACAGCAGGCTTTCCAAGGTGGAGGTGGGGTCAGGCACTTAGAAAACCAGGCGGAGCTGCTTTTCCGAGGCCGTGGGACTTAAGTGCACCAGTCTGGTCTGTGTGTGCCAACTTAAGGCCCAAGACTGGTCAGCCTCACAATGTGGCCATCAGGCATTTCCATCATGGCATTGAGAAAAAACCCTTTTTAAGATACACCGTGATGGTGCAGTTCCCTGGCCGTCCACTGGGGGTGTCCTGGCATAGAAACCCTGGCAGCCAGGTGTGCTCAGGACGACTCCTCCCTCCCACAGAGTCGAGCACTGTCTCCAAGCGCTGATTCGAGGTTGTTTGGCCGTGACCTTACCAAGCATTGTCCCTTAAATAAGCCCCCTGCTCCTTCCGCCTTCCACCATTTCACTTCTAACTTCCTGTGTCTAACTTGATTCTGGCTCTGGAACTTTCTCCTACGTGCGGTCCAGCCAAGACCTGGCAGGCTTGGCTCTTCCTTCCCAGAAGGAAGTGACCACCCAGGCTAGGGGTCTTGTACGCTGCTGCTTTGCCCGCCGCGTCTCCCGCTGGCCATGTTGACCTCCCGCTGTGAGCTTGGCAAGAAGCCCCTGGGGAATCGGCTGAGATTTGGAGCCTGAGGGCCGTGGGGGCTGATGCCTTTGGCCGCCGCAGAGCCAGGGACAGTCCCGAGAAGATACTCAGAAACGTGTATTTCCCCAGCATGAACCAAATGTCTGCGTTTCTCCTGGGAGTTTTTTCAGTTGTATGCAGCTTGCTTCCAGGTCTTGTCTTACGGCACCTGCTGAGTATTTTGAGGGCTATTCCTGTGACTTGTAGGGATTCGGTAGCCAGAACTCAATCTGGGTGCTGTTGCTTCTCCTGGGCCCTGCTTCACTTCCATTTGCCTATTTTTGCTTTTGGGGATTGATTTTTCTGATTATTTCTTCCCATGGCTGGTGTGAATCAAACGTGAGAGTCCGGCTGAGTGCACTCTCCGTATAACTCTTCTTGAGCAGCCCTCTACCCACTCTTTCCACTGCTTCTAAACTGTTACAAAACCTACATTTAGGAAGTCCTTGCCTAAACATTATGTTGGGTAAATTTGACAAAATGATTAAAGAATTGCTAGAGGGGCATTCCTCTGAGCCTCAGTTTCCTCATCTGTAAATTGGGTTGATAGCTTTTTTTTTTTTAAGCCTTGACTTCGCTTTTTGTTGTTGTCATTGTAGAGATGGGGGGGGGGGTCTCACTATGTTGCCCAGGCTGGTCTCGAACTCCTGGCCTTAAATGATCCTCCCGCCTTGGCCTCCCAAAGTGCTGGGATTACAGGCTTGAGCCACCACATCCGGCCGGGTTGATAGTTCAGACTTCCCCAGGATGCCCGTGAGAATTAAATGAGATAATATATGTGATAGGTGTTTTGTAAACTGTGAAATCTCCATAAGCCTTCATTGTTTCTGGCTTTGTTGATGAGCGTCCCCACACATACGTGCATGTGGTCACCCTGAACGTTTCCCCACAAATCCAGAATTTGACAGCAGGGATACTAGGGACACTTGGCTGTCCTGTGCCGCCCTTTGCAATCCAGGCTGAGGGGTTTTCTGGGCCAAGTTAACAGCGGATGGTGCCTCACAGCAGAGGCCTGAAAGCACCTGCTGCGTGGGCCATGAACACAGTGTGCTCAGACACGTGGAGACACTGGTTCTTACCCACTCCCAGGGGTGGGATAACGCTGCACCTTGTACTTGTGGGGTGAGGAATGAGGCTCTTCTGCTGGGCAGGGCCTGGGCGAGGGGGAAGCTTTTATAGAGGAACCCGCATGGCCCCAGAGTCCTCCCCTCTTAGCCCCTGGCCTGAGTCCCCAGCCAGCAACCCAGGGTAGCTGTTCTGAAGCAGAGGGGCTTTGTTGCATTGTGTTTGGAAGCCCAGAAGCCACCTTGTGGCTTAGGGTGACATGGGGGCCTACACACAGAGGAGTGAACTTAGGGTTCTAAGGACTATGGCTGGGTCACCGGTGGCCAGGGGCAGAGATGAGCACCTGTCCATGTAAGCCATATGCCACCCTCACAGGGCCTGGCAAGGTGCAGAGGGTGCAGGTCTCGGCCATGTGCCCCTTCGCCCCTCTCAGAGGGGCAGATGCCCAGCCCAGTGACCCAGAGCCTCACCCCAGGAGGCGGGTCCACGCAGCAAATCAGCCAAGCACTGGCATGGTGGCCCCCAGGCCTCCGCCTCCTCACCAGTCCCTGTTCAATCTGCTGATAACGCCTTTCCTCCCTTGCAGGTCTGTGCAGACTTTTGCAGACAAATCAAAACAAGAAGCTCTGAAGAATGACCTGGTGGAGGCTTTGAAGAGAAAGCAGCAATGCTAAACCTCTGCTTCATGCTAACCAGACACGCCGTGCACTCGTTAGATTCCTTTCTTAGAAAACTCGTTTTCTGCTCCCTCCCCTCATCCCTTCCCTCCCCGACAGGTCACATAACAGCTGCATCATTGACCGCACAGCGCCATCTCTCCCTGAGAATAAAGCTGATAGCCACCCCCCTCTGGCTCCGAGCCTGCTTCTGCCACACCTCGCTCTCAGTTCTCTCCACATTTCCATAGAGACCGTTGTGGTTTTTGTTCACCCGGGCCCCCCGTCTTCCTCCCTGTCCCCCCATTTATAGGCATAAAATCCACTGTCTGCCAGCCTCCCTTCCCTCCCACCTTTTTGTTACATTGGTGTAAAAAATGTAAAACAAAAAAAATTTTATGAACTAACTGTGGTGTGTGAAAGAGAGAAGAAAAACTGGAAATCTTATTCCGTGTGTGTTTGGGAGTTGCTTGGGGTTGGGGGTCGTGGGGACAGGGGACAGCTCCGGGAGCAGAGGTGGCCCTCCGTGCCGTCCTGTGCAGACTCGCCCGTCCCACGGAGGCCGCGGGGTGGGGGCTGGGGGGGGGGCTGCCGACCGTTCCGCTCTTCCGGCCAGGTGCTTTTCTGTCAGTCAATTTCTATGGAATGCAAAAGGAGGTTTTTGTTTTATTTTGTTTTTTTTTTGTAAAGCTTAAGAAAAAATCATCTTATACTTGAGCCTCCATACTTAAAAAAAGAAAAGAAAAAAATCAATAAAAAAACTGGGACGCAGTTAGCACTGGCCTTCTGTGTTCCTTCTCGTCGGCCTCACTTTCCAAGCGCGTGTGGCCGTGGCCGTGCGCTGGCTCCAAGCGGGGACGTGCGTGGGCCCCGCTCACGGCAGCAAGGAAGTGTCCGGTCCCCAGCCCCGCCGCCCTGAAAACACACCAGGTATGTATGTGATGAGGTCCAGGGTCCCTGTCCCTTTCTGCTCGCCGCCGTCGGAGGGCAGAGGCACCAGCACTGTTCTGGCGCCGCCGCACGCACCTCCCCATGCACCACCTGCCACCTTCCCACTGCCTAGTGCAAATGTGAGGCAGCCGAGGCTCAGTTGCAGTAACAGCCAAGGCTGTACATGAGCCACAGACTCTGCCTTCTCCCCTCCAAAATGCCCCAGGGAAGATCTGAAGCAGATCTCAAAGTCCCTGCTGAGACCATCCCCCCATCTGTCCGTGGCCAATCAGCAGGCTCCACACCCTGGCCAGTCCACCTGTTGGAGGTCCCTGGGTCTGACGCAGCATCTTTTTTTTTTTTTTTTTTTTTGAGACGGAGTTTCACTCTTGTTGCCCAGGCTGGAGTGCAATGGCACGATCTCGGCTCACTGTAACCTCTGCCTCCCAGGTTCAAGCGATTCTCCTGCCTCAGCCTCCTCGGTAGCTGGCATTACAGGCATGTGCCACTATGCCCAGCTAATGTATTTTTAGTAGAGACGGGGTTTCTCCTTGTTGGTCAGGCTGGTCTCGAGCTCCCGATCTCAGGTGACCCACCCGCCTCGGCCTCCCAAAGTACTGGGATTACAGGTGTGAGCCACTGCGTTCGGCCGATGCAGTATCTTTATGGAGTGCAAGTGCCATGGCATACAGACAGCAGAGAAGCCCCTGCCCCCTGAGTTCCTAGTGCCAGGTGGAGAACGCAGGCACACTCCAGCCGTGAGCCATGAGGGGACGCACCCAGCGAGCCATTCCCCATGGGCACACGGGTGCTGCAGCCTCCCGGGTCATGTTAGCAAGGTGCCTGGCACACAGAAGGGCCCAGTGAGCTGTTCCCCATGGGCACACAGGTGCTGCAGCCTCCCGGGGTCATGTTGGCAACGTGCCTGGCACACAGAAGGGGCTGGAAAAACAAACGTTTTGCTTTTCATTGTTTCATGGTAAAGTTTTATCCAGGACCATTAAGGTAGGTACAGGGGCCACTGCAGTGGGGTCTTGTGGATGAGGGGAGAGAAACTGGGCTCAACTCTGAGTGCAGCAGCACGGATAGGTGGGGATTAGAGCCAAGGAGAGGGGAGCAGTGAGTGGAAAATGACTCAGAGGAAACCTCAGGGGTCAGGGGCCTTCTGGCCAAACACAGCTAATAGGATTCTTGCTAAAGACAGGCCAGGGTGACCAGACATCACTTGAGGGCAGGGGTGGAGGATGAGGCCAGGTGCGGTGGCTCACGCCTACAATCCCAGCACTTTAGGAGACCAAGTTGGGAGGATGGCTTGAGCCCAGGGCTTCGAGACTAGCCTGGGCAACATAGACCCCACCTCTACAAAAAATACAAACCAGGCGTGGTGGTGTGCACCTGTGGTCCCAGCTACTTGGGAGGCTGAGTTGGGAGGATCACTTGAGCCTGGGAGGTTGAGGCTGCAGTGAGCCGAGATTGTACCACTGTACTCCAGCCTGGGAGACAGTGAGATCCTGTCTCAAAAAAAAAAAAAAAAAAAAAAAAATTAAGGATGGCCGTTCTTGTAAAATTGACTTAGCAAGGGATTGCTGAAACTGGGTTTTACAAGGGCACACAGGTGGGCCCTAGGGGAAGGTTCAGGAGCCTGACTAAAGTCTGGCCAAGCAAATAATCTTTGGCAGTTGTCACTTCAAGAAGAAACTGGACAAATGGAAAATGCCTTTCCTTGGACACATCAGAGGAACTGAGGTCGAAAGGGAAAAACAGTCACCCCTGAAGTCAGTGAGACAGGCACACCCGGAATGTCACATCAGAGGCCTGCTGTCCTGCAGCAGAGACTGCTAGGCTGGGAGCTGCTGTGCACGCCAGTGGTAATTCCACAGAACTGCGGAGGTGGAATGGACTGACTCACCTGAGAGTCACCCCTGGAAGCTCAGGCCTGCTCTCCTCTGAGGGGACTTCCCTTCAGGAAACCCACCAGCTGCTCCTTGAGCTGTCACTTTCATCAGCTGTACAATCCTGGAACCAAAAATAATGCTTGAAACCCAGAAATTGTGACTGTGATGTATGCCAGACCTGATCTTGCTCTGCTATCTGGAATCTTCCACAGGGACCCTCACTACCACTTGGGTTTTTTAATTTGTTTTTGTAGAGACGGAGATCTCACCCTGTTGCCCAGGCTGGTCTCAAACTCCTGGCTTCAAGCGATTCCCCCCAGCTTGGTCTCCCAAAGTGCTAGGATTACAGGTGTAAGCCACCACGCCCAGCTAACTTTTGTATTTTTAGTAGAGGCCAGGTTTCGCCATGTTGCCCAGGCTAGTCTTGAACTCCTGGCTTCAAGCGATCCACCTGCCTCAGCCTCCCAAAGTGTTGGGATTCCAGGTGTGAGTTGCCTCACCTGGCCAGTGGATCAGTTTAAAGCTTTACCATCTGGGGTAGTTGAGGCTCTGCACCTGGCTGTCACCTGGCACCTCTGGGGTCCCGCCATTCAGCTCTGATGAAAGTCAAGTCAGACAGACAGAAAGGGTGGAAAGTGGTGAAGGTTGTGGCTTTCTCCCCTTCCTCAGCTTCAGGAATGGAAGGCCATGTTGTCTTGGCTGTGGCTTCAAAAATCCTGGAATCCCAGCAAATTTGGGAAGGCGAGGTGGGAGGATCGCTTGAGCTTAGAATTTTGAGAACAGCCTGCTGGGCAACATGGCGAAACCCCATCTCTACCAAAAATACAAAAGTCAGCCAGGCATGGTGGCATTCAAGTGGGAGGATCACTTGAGCCCAGGAGGTGGAGGCTGCAGTAAGCCAAGATCCTACCACTGCACTCCAGCCTGGGTGCCGGAGTGACTCTGTCTCAAGACAAAAACAAAAAACCAGGTTTGATAACCAATGGGACCTTGGGGCTCAGAGAGCCAGGGAGGGCGTGGGGTCTAGTGCTGAGCACAGGGCTGCCAGGACCATCCCTTCTGCTTTGCTGGACAATGCCACCAGCTAAGCAACCAGCTTTTCTGTCCCATCCCATCCCCAGAACCTGAGGAAGCGAAGCAGCGTGTGTGCACAGCACTGGGCCAGGCACTGCGCATGTCACTTCCCCATACAGTGTCTCATTCAACAGGTAAAACAGAACCTGCCAAGGCGAAGACCTCTGGGGTTGCCTGGCCCAGCCTCATGCTCCATGTGGGCGTCCTAAGGGAGCCAGCCCTTCCTGGACAAGGGCAACTGGTAAGCGTGGTTCCATTTCCTTGACCACACCAAAATGTCCACACTTTTCCCTTCAGGCCACACCTGGAGATGAGCATCCTGCCATCCCATGACCTACAGGAAGGAGCAGGAGGTGTAAGCCAGGGAGAAGGGGAAGCCACCTGCGGAGGCGTTTAACTTGGTAACATGTTTGCCCACCATCAGCAAACATGGCCCCATCAGTATGGCAGAATCCCATTGATGAGATTCACCTTCATTGTAATTTTTTAAATTTTTGTAGAGATGGGGTCTTGCTATGTTGCCCAAGCTGGTCTTGAACTCCTTGGCTCAAGTGATCCTCCTGCCTCAGCCTCCCAAAGTGCTGGGATTCCAGGTGTGAACCACCGTGCCCGGCCTTGGCCCTTCTCTTTGGGAGGAACCTGGGGGAGGTTCCAGGCATTGGTAAGCCCCCTGATGACAAGCAAATATAGCCATTGTTTATTTACCAGGCACTTACTGTGTGCCAGGTGCCGGGACACAAGCCTCCGTGCTCATCTTGATCGCGGCTATGTTCTGAGGCAGATGGTGTTATTGGTCTCATGGGATGAAGAAACGGCTTCAGATGTCTGCTCAAGTCACAAGGCTCACAGTGGCTGGGGCACACTTGGAGCTCAGTGTGCAGGACACAAAGTCTGTGCTCCCCGCCACCTGCCTCCAGCATCTGAATGTCACCAGCTCCTACAACAGTGCTCCAGGGACCCAGGCCACCAAGTTCTTTCAGCCCCAACAGTTTGAATCCTACTTGGGGTGCTGGAATGAGGCCTCCAAGGGAGAGGAGACAGGTTTGGATGAGCTGCAAGCCAGGTGCTCTGAGGGTAGGGGCTGTATCGCCTCCATCATACAGGGCACTCCCCAGGGGGAGGGGCCTTGTCTTCCCCATCAGATTGGAGGCCTCCTGAGGAAGGAACCATAGCTCCTGCCTGAAAGTGCTATCAGCCCAAAAGCTGGTGTTTCCCAGGAGGAAGGGATTATGTCACCCCATCAGAGAAGGGCCGCCAGGCAGGGGCTATGTTATCCCATCTCACTCTTCCTCACCCGGCCCCAGTTCAGGACTACACTTGGGGCTCATGTGGCCATACTGTGCCCCCAGATCTTCAGGCTGGAAGGGCACCTACTGGTCCCAGGTAACTGGTGTGGAGCCAGGTAACAGACCCAGGTGGAGCGAGATATCTGGCTGGCACCTGAGGCAGGCACAGGCCGGGGCAAGCTGGGGCTTGGGGACGGGGGGTAACTTAACCTGAAATCTCGGCAGGGCCAGAGGCTCAGGAAAGTCGCTATTCAGGATGGTGAGAAGGGAGCCTGGGTCCAGCAGGGTTCGGGCCACTCCTGAGGGTGAGGCTGAACTGCCACGAGCCATGGGCCCCCAGCAAGGATGGAGGAAGGGGACACGGGTCACCAATGTTGGCCAGGTATGGGGTGGCTCCTGGAGCTGGAGGGCCTCGTGTTGCTGCTGCTCCTAGCTGGGCAAGTTGCTCAATTGCACTGAGCCTGTTTTCCCATCTGTAAAATGGCCATAAGAATACTCCCATCTTGGCCAGGCACGGTGGCACACCTGTAATCCCAGCACTTTGGGAGGCTGAGGCAAGCAGATCACCTGAGGTCAGGAGTTCGAGACCAGCCTGGCCAACATGGTGAAACCCTGTCTCTACTAAAAATACAAAAACTAGCTGAGTGTGGCGGCAGGCACCTGTAATCCCAGCTACTCGGGAGGTTGAGGCAGGAGAATCACTTGAACCCGGGAGGCGGAGGTTGCAGTGAGCTGAGATCACGCCATTGCACTCAAGCCTGGGCGACAGAACAAGACTCTGTCAAAAAAAAAAAAAATAAAAACTCCCCCATCTCAGAGCTGGCTGTGAAGATGGGGAGATCTCGTGCACTGATGGCAGGCGGCGCAGCCCACACATAGCAAGTGTGAAACTAACAGCCGCATGCCAGATGGCATCCTGGGCTCCCTGGGTGTCCCCTAGGACGGGGCAAGGGAGACTGGCCCTCTCTGCCCACCTGGGTCTCAGAGGTGTGCCTTGCCTCTTCTCTCTAGCAAAAGGCTCTTTCCCCGACCAAACCCCATCACCTGCTGCTGGGCTGCTGCTGGGTGTGCCCCAGGACCTTGTCCTTGGCACTGGTGTGGCTTTCAAGGCTCCTTGTAAGCAGCCGAGACACCCACCTCCAGGCCTCTGTACCTGCCTCTCCCTTTTCCTGAATTGCCCTCCCCTCTGCCTTCAAGATCCAGCTCAAAGGCCACTCCTCTGAGAAGTCTTCCCTGATTGACCCTCCTGGGGCTGGTCTCATCTGCTCATTTCCTGACCTTTCTACCTTCTGGTCATGGTAACCATCTCCTCTCCTGGAAGGCAGGGCCTTGGAGCTGGTTCACCACAGCCCCGGTGTCTGACACAGCAAAGGCCGAGTGGAGGGCTGCGCTCACCAAGGATCCGCAGCACCAGGACGGCCATGGCGCCGTTTCCCTTCTCCGGGGCTGGGAAGGGAAGATTCTAAAGGCAAGGCTCACTCTGGGGCGCAGTGTCTCTCCCCAAGACTACCCCACCAGATGCCCCAGGTCCCTGGTTCTGGTTTTCCACAGCTGGGGTTGGGTGTGTGGGGTGAGATCAGGCCAGCAAGGTGGGGAGCTGGCGTCTCTGTGCTCCAGGCACCTGAGGGTCATGACCCCCAGGAAAGTGGATTCAGAACAGAGTCTGGTGCCAGGCGTGGCAGTGCATCTGTAGTCCCAGCTCCTCGGAAGGCTGAGCAGGAGGATCCCTGGAACCTAGGAGTTCGAGGCTGCAGTGAGAGCTATGATCGCACCACTGTACTGCAGCCTGGGCTAAAAAACTTAAAAAATAAAACAAACAGGGTCTGGACAATACTGAGTTTGTGGGTCCAGGAAGCACTCGGGGCTCAGCCCTGCCCTCCTCTCCACTCTCCCACCTTGCTTCTGTACCCACCACTTCTTCCTCCTGCCTTCAATCCTCCCTCTTTCCCTCTGATATCTCCCGCTCATCCTTCTGACCTATCACCTCCTCCAGGAGGCTCTCCCTGATCTCCAAGGAGATCTGGTTGCTCCTCTTCTCCAACTAAAAGTCCTCAAAACTAACCTTTATTGAGCCCTTACTATGCACCAGATCTGGGGCTAAACTCCATAATGTCAGCTTCTTATGTAATCCTTGAAAGGACACAGGAAATGACAGTACTGTCCATTTCACAGATGAGGTAAGCTAGGCACCGAGGAACTGCAATGCAGAACCCAGAACCTTAACCATTCTGCTTCTTCCTGAACACCGACGGTCAGGCTCCCCGTGGGGAGTCACTCTCCCTGCTATGTTCCCACAGTGAGGTGTGGGGCCTGTTAGGAGAGGGCCCAGAGAAGCAGGCTATAGAAACCAGAGGCCCCAGGAGGCTGGGCCAGGGCTGCAGGCAGATGCGGTCCCCTCTGCTCGGCTCATCCTGAATCCCCATCCACATCCTCTGCTGGTCCCCAGAGCAGCCCCGATCCCTCAGCACCTTGGGGAAGGAGCAACAGAAGCAGGTCTCATGGGGAGGTACCGTTTCCTCGGTTATCTTTTTTATTTTTTTGAGACGGAGTCTCGCTCTGTCACCCAGGCTGGAGTGCAGTGGCACGATCTCAGCTCACTGCAACCTCTGTCTCCTAGGTTCAAACAATTCTCCTGCCTCAGCCTCCCAAGTAGCTGGGACTACAGATGTGTGCCACCACACCTGGCTAATTTTTGTATTTTTAGTAGAGACGGGGTTTCACCATGTTGGCCAGGCTGGTCTCAAACTACAGACGTCAAGTGGTCCACCCGCTTTGGCCTCCCAAAGTGCTAGGATTACAGGTGTGAGCCACCGCGCCCGGCCTGTTTACTCGGCTGTCTGGAGTTGACAGGACAGTCCTGAGTCCAGCAGGCTGTGGCTGTGGCCCCTGGGGTGAGTAGGCAGAATGAGGTAGGTGGTAGGAGGGGCAGCCTCACTGTCTCCTGAGAGGCCCTGGGGTCTCTGCTCCAGCCCTGGCCTCGAGGCTTCAGGGTCTACCTGAAGGTGTGTTCCGGGGGGGATGGTTCGGTCCATGGAGGATCCAGAGGCCACCCACAGGCTGATGCAGGGCCGCGGTACCATCACTGTCCACACCTCCCCCTGCCTGGTGTGGCATCCGGTGGTGCCCGTCCTCCTGCGCTCAGTCTGGCTCTGGTCAGCTGGGGAGGAGGAGGGGCTCAAGCTCCGAGGTGGCGGTGCTGCGCCTGTACACCAGGAACTGGATGGAGATCTGGGGGTGCCGCTGTTAAGGCCAAGCTGAGCAGAGACTGGGTTGGACCTGCCCCTGGGGGCCCTCGACTCCTGGGAGCTGCCTCCCTCTCCCCTTCCCTCCCACCCCCACGCTGCAAGTGGGAAGGGCCAGCCATAACCTCCCAGCCTCTACCTTAGCTGTGCCCTCCACTGAGAACGCCTGCCCGGCTCCTCAAGCCCAACCAAGCTCCATCTGTCCCCAAGCCTGGCACCGACTTCTCCCTCCAGTGGGCAGCCTCCCTTGACCCTAGCCCAGGATCTTCGCTTCCTCTCACCCTGTGGCATCCTGGAGCCTTCCAGGTGGCTGGGCCATTTTGGGGCACCAGAGCCTGAACTTTCACCTCCCCCTGCGCCCAGCAGGGACTTAGCAAATATTAAAACAAAGGCCATGTTTCCGTTCTCCCAAATGAGACCCAGGCAACGCTCTGTCCAGCCATTCAGCAAACACTTCCTGAGCCCTCACTGAAAACAGGGTCCTGTGGGGAGTGTTTCCAGATACCTCGTCTTACACAATATCCTGACGAGACGGCGGCTGTTAACTGAGGTGAAGACACAGCAGCACAGAGAGGTTGACAGTGTGCCCTGTGTCACACAGCTAGGAAGCAGGGGAGGAGCCAGGATTTGAACCCAGGTTTGTCTGACCAAGTCATGTGTGTCTCCACACTCCAGCTTTCGTCTGCACAGCCTGGAACATTCCTCTCCTGCCTTAGCCTGACTAACTTCTTCTCTGTCAAGTCACAGGTTCAATGAGACTTATAGGGGCCTCTGCTGCCCCTCTAACCAGGACAGACCCTGGCTAGACGCTCTTGTCGTTTTTCTCTGCAGCACTTGGTGCCACTGCAATGAAGTAATTCTTTGATGATAATGTTGTGTCCTCTCTGCGCCCTGCTGGGCTATAAGCTTCTGAGGCACTCATGGCTGTTCTTGCTCACTCATGGCTCCAGGGTCCAGCTGGGTGCCCGGCACACAGGAGGTGTGCACGACTGAGTGAACGGATGGAGGGAGGGAGGGAGGGACAGATGAAGGGAGGAAGAGATGGATGAGTGCTGACACTTTGTGCAGGCAGGGGCTTCCTTGCCCACACCCCACCATCTGCCCCACACGCCCTGAAGGATACAATGGTGTCCAGCAGCAGCACGCCCAGGCTGCCCACAAGCCAGGGCAGGTGGTGCAGCAGGTAGCTGCCCTCGCTCTGGCCCTCCTCGGGATTTTTGAGCAGCACGCTCAGCCCATACAGCGTGTTCCCCAGCATCACCAGCGCGAACAGTGAGTAGGAGATCCCCTGGGTGGACTTCCGGAGGAACTGGGGCAGGAGGAATTCAGGTCAGAGACCTCGAACAGGCCTCGTCCCTCTGGATTGTAACTGTCCACATGTCCACCTGCCCCACCACAGTGCACGTGCTCTGAGCCAGTCTTTCCCTGGGTGCCCAGGGACATGGGCCCGACACACAGAAGAGCCTCCTCCCACCCACAGACAAGCCCTCCCAGGCCCCTGCCCAGGTCCACAGAAGACGTGGCTGTGCCAGGCCTGCTGGCCCCACGCCACCCTGCATTCCACCCCTAGCTCTAGCTGCCCAGCAAGCCTCCCCTCCCTGACTCCCCAGCTTCTCCTCTCCCCTCAGGCCTCCAAGCTCAGTCCCTCACCTTCCCGACCTCCCACTCCAAGACACACATGGGTCTCTTGTAGCCTGGCTGGCAGGCCACACCACGCCCATTTTCCAGAAGCAGAAATGGAGGCTCGGAGATTGGATTAACTTGCCCAAGCCAACAGCGGGAGTAGCCCAGACTTTCTGAACCAAGGCTCCTATGCTGTGCTACTCCTTAGCCCAGAGGGCCCAGGTGGCCAGGCCGGCTCTCCTCTACTTGGCCCCACCCAGCCCCTGCTGGAGGCTCACGTTGGTACGGATCTGAGGCAGCCGGGAGAGCAGGTACAACACGCTGGAGATGGAGCCGATGACGAAACCAATGATTTCCTGCTGGGTGAAGGGCTGTGGGGAAGAAGGGGGCACTTGGTGTCTCGTAGGAGCCAGAAGTGATCCCCCACCCCACTTAGCGCCCACGAGGCTGTGCAGGGGAGAGCCCTGGGGATGAGCCAGCCTCCATCCCTTTGACCGCCATGCCCACGCCTCACCTTGCTGCCTGGCTCCACGGACAGGAGGGCCCGCCCCCGGAAGGCTTCCCTTGGGGCAGCCACGGGCCCAGCAGCGCTCAGCAGCGGTGTCGTGCACGCCATCCCCATGAGGAACAACAACACGGAGTTGATGGGGGCAGACACTGCACATGAGGCAGGAGGGAAGCTGAGGTTAGATGGCTGAGTGGCAACGGGTGGGTGCTAAGTCCTGGTCTTGCCCCTCAGGGACTGTGTGACCTTGGGCAAGTGACCTAACCTCTCTGAGCTTTCATTCTTCATCTGTCGAATGGGTACAACAACAGTACCCTTCACCTAGAGTTATAAAGGTGAAACGCTGAGGGCAGGGAGGTCAGGAGGGGGTTACACGAAGCAGAAATGCTGATGAGACAACTTCCTCCCCAGGTCCCTCCCCGTGTCCGTATAGCCTCAAGGTGACCTTGTCTCCTGCTCCTCCTGAAGGCTGGGGCAGAGGCAGCCTGTGTGACTTGCCCTCGTTTCCCCAGCTCCAAGCCCAGGGCCAGACACAGAGGAGGAGCTGGAGCTGTGTCTGCTGAATGAGCCCCTGGGTGAGAGGAACCGGCCTGTGGTCTGGGCCAGGATGCGCTCACTGCCCTCAAGCCTCTATCTTGGCCAATTAAGGCTCAGGCTCTTAGATAAGGCCCGCGGAAGCCTTTCCGAGGTTTGGGTTATCACCCAGCCATGGGAAACCCGCTTCCTCCCACACGCCAGGCGCCCCCCTGCACCGCCCCCTGCTGCTGGTAGGGCATCTGACAGAGAGCGATCCCCACACTCACACAGAGAGGGGCGTTTCCTGAACTTGTAGTAAAAGTACAGCGTCAGCATCACCAGGTCTGCCAAGACGTAATACACAGCCGTGTAGGTCTGTAAGAGACGCAGGGGGCCCAGGGGTTGGCGCAGTCCCAGGATCTGAGACCACGCCCCGGCAGCCCTCTGTCATATCCCAGCTGGGTGACCCTGACCAAGTCGCTTCGCCTCTCTGAGCTTCTGTTTCCTTACCTGGCAAGGAAGAGCTCCCAGTTCCCACCTGGCAGAATGACAGAAGAGGTGGGCGAAAGACCCAGGAAGGGATCTAGCCCAGGAGGGGCCAATGAGCTGGTGGTGGTCAGCGCTAGCAGTCAGAACAAAGCGGGACTCCGCGGTGAAGTGATGGCTCTGGTTTGGCCTGACACCAGGGCAGTCAGAACTTTCTGGTCCCACGTGGGAAGGCAATGCCTTCCTGACTGGGAGCCCCAGCTCCGCCTGCCCACAGGAGCGGGACGGCATCTGGACCTCCCATGGAAAAACTCCCTTTCTCCTTGAGGGGCCCACCCTCTGAAAGCTTCGCCAGCACTCCAGCACCCTGGACGTGGAAGACCCCGAAACCTTCCTGTTAGATGTGCTCATATTGCAGATGGGGAAACTGAGGCTCAGAGAAGCGCAGTGATCTGCCCATGGTCACAGTTTGGCAGACAGAAGGATGGGGCCCTCACACAAGATGGAATGACGGAATGACGGGTCAGGGTTCTGGAGACCAGGCGGGCCAAGGAGCCTGGCATCTCGTCAGGCAACCCTGCAGGGTGAGGCAGGGTTAGGGGTAGCGCCACCCTGCCCGGGTACCGGCCCACCTGCAGGGGCAGCTGGTCAGCAAGGAAGGAGCCGATGAGGTTGCAGGAGTCTCCGCCAATCCAGCCCAGGAGGAACCACAGGGACAGCGCCTGGTCCATGTTGCCCGTCTTGTAGGCTTTGATGAACTGGCTGTGGAAGAGGAAGAGGAAGAGGAGGGGACGCATGCTCAGGCCACCTTACAGGGGATGCCGCCTTACAGGGGACACCGCCCAGAGATGACCACAGGGGAGCGAGGCGGCGATGGAGAGGAAGTGGCCTGGTGGCCCATCCATGGGCGGGGTCCTCAGGAGCCTTCTCGGCCTTTTGGAGGCGTCCCCTGGGGAATCCCTTCTAAGCCGAGGGCTCTGCGGCTGTGCATCTTTCCAGGGAAAGACCCAGCCTCACTCAGATTCTCCTCCACCACACCCTGGGGTCTCCAGTGGGGATCTGGGGCTTATGTAGGGTCCTGAAGTTTTGTGTTGGGCCCTGAGAACCGCTGCATAGAACCCTGGATCTTTTCTCCTGTGGATGCAGGGAAGGGCATCGCAACAAGAACAGTGCTGGGGAAGGGACGTGCGGGCCGAAGGCCTGGGCACGGCGGGTCTCCAGGAGCAGCTGTAGCCAAGACAGGCAGAACCCCAGCCCGGTTCTCTTTAGAGGGTAACAGAGAAGGGCGGGGCTGAGGCGCCTGGAGCTCCACTATCAAGGTGGTGGGCTTTTGGTCCCCTGGCTGTTTTCCCAAAGGTCCCTGGTGCTGGGACCCTCTTAGGACTTCTGGCCAGGTGTGGGTACGAGGCCAAAGCTGGTGGTGGCACTGAGGCCCAGGGCAGTTCTGAGCCCTCTGCATGTGTGTTGACTCATTCTGTCCTCAAGACACCTGTGCTGTCCAGTCTACCACGATGACCTCCTCAGTGGGCCTGGAGGAAGCTGTGCCACACCGCTCGGATTCAACCCCTACCTAAGCCTCCGGTCTTGCTCTTAACCATTATACATACTGCCATTTACTGTTCCAGTTTCTCTTTAACCACCTGCATGCATGAAGGAAAATAGAAAGAATCTAAATGGTGGCCAGACACGGTGGCTCATACCTGCAATCCCAACACTTTGGGAGGTTGAGGAGGGTGGATCACTTGAGGCCAGAAGTTCGAGACCAGCCTGGCCAACATGGTGAAACCCCATCTTTACCAAAAATACAAAAATCAGCCAGGCATGGTGGCGCATGCCTGTAATCCCAGCTATTCAGGAGGCCAAGGGATGAGAATTGCTTGAACCCAGGAGGTGGAGGTTGCAGTAAGCCGAGATCACACCACTGCACTCCAGCCTGGACAACAGAGCAAGACCCTGTCTCAAAAAAGAAAATAAAAAGAAAACAAAGAAACTAAGTAACTAAATGGCAGCTCATCCCATCCATTACCCAAGCCAGAAACTAAGAAACGGGCATTGGCTGGGTTCTTCCCACAGCCAGTCCTTCCACCTGCCTCCCTCAGCCTCCTAACAAGCCTCCCTCCTTTCAGAAATCTTTCATGCTCCCTTTAAGAAATCTTTCTAAAACCCCCATCTCAGCCAGGAGCAGTGGCTCATGCCTATAATCCCAGTACTTTGGAGGCTGGGCGTGGTAGCTCACACCTATAATCCCAGCACTTCAGGAGGCTGAGGCAAGAGAATCACTTGAGCCTAGAAGTTCAAGACCAGCCTGGGCAACACAGCAAGACCCCATCTCTACCAAAAAAAAAAATTAGCCAAGTGTGGAGTGGGGACATGCGGTCCCAGCTACTCAGGAGGCTGAGGTGGGAGGATCACTTGAGCCCAAGAGGTTGAGGCTGCAGTGAGTTATGAATGCACCACTGCACTTCAGCCTGGATGACACAGTGAGACCTTGTCTCAAAAAAAAAAATTGTCTTTAATAACAAATAAAAAACTGAAACCCCAGTGTCACCAAAAACTGCCAGAGCCTTCCAGTGCTCTTGGACAAAGACCCCCATTCTGCAAGGGGGCCCCTGCAAGGCCCCAGGCTCGCCACCCCAGGATGGCTCTCTCTTCCTCCCAGCTCTGGTCTCAGATGTCCCGCCCGCCCCTCCTCAGGCCCAGAGGCCTCAGAGTCATCTTTCCCGTCTCAGAAAATGTCGGTTCCTCCTCTGCACCTCCCCTGACACGAGCTCCGCTGGCATCTTCTCCTTCCTCCTTTGTAACACTTGACATCCCCGTCCCTCCCAGATTCACTCAAGTTTCCTGAGGGCAGGGGGAGTGACTAGCATAGGCCCAGCACTGAGAAGGCCCTTAATCAATGTTTATCCCATGGCCCTTACAGTAAAGCTCCTCCTAAGATGCTATGACTCGATTTGTCTTCATCAATTGCAGGAAAGTGATTCTGTTTTTGCAATGAGCTATGTGATCACACTACTGCACTCCAGCCTGGGGGACAGAGTGAGACCGTGTCTCAAAAAAAAAAAAAAAAAAAGAAAGTATAAGGATAAATCTTTGTTATCTGCATTTGGCAGTGGTTTCTTAGATATGACACCAAAACCACAAGAAACAAAAGAGAAAAAATAAACTGGACATCATCAAAATTTAAAATTTTTATGCTTCAAAGGACACCATCAAGAAAGTGAAAAGATGGTCGAGCGGGGTGGTTCACGGCTGTAATCTCAGCGCTTTGGGAAGCTGAAGCGGACAGATCACCTGAGATCAGGAGTTTGAGACCAGCCTGGCCAAGATAGTGAAACCCTGTGTCTACTAAAAATACAAAAATAGCTGGGTGTGGTAGGTGGCACCTGTAGTCCCAGCTACTCAGGAGTACTCTCTCAGAGTGAGACCTTGTCTCAAAAAGGAGAGACGGAGACTGTCTCTTGTCCCCCAGGCTGGAGTGCAGTAGTGCGATCCTGGCTCACTGCAGCCTCTGCCTGGTGGGCCCAAGCAATTCCCCTGCCTCAGCCTCCTGAGTAGCTGGGACCACAGGCACACGCCACCACACCCCGCTAATTTTTGTATTTTTAGTAGAGATGGAGTTTCACCATGTTGGCCAGGCTGGTCTTGAACTCCTGCCCTCAGGCAATCTGCCTGCCTTAGCCTCCCAAAGTGCTAGCATTACAGGCGTGAGCCACTGCACCCGGCAAAAAAAATAAAAATAAATATAAATAAAAAAACGTGAATGTGCATAGCAACATTAATCGTAATAGCTACAAAGTAGAAACAACCCAATGTCCATCAATGGATGAATGGAAAACAAAATGAGCTATACACAGAGTAAAACAGTATTTGGCCACAAAAAGGACTGAAGTACTGATCTGATACATGCTATGACATGGATGAATCTTGAAGACATTATGTTAAGTGAAAGAAGCCAATCACAACAGGTCCTGTGTGATTCCATTTGTATGAATCATGAAATGTCCAGAAAAGGCAAATCAAGAGTCAGAAAGTAGACTAGTGGCTGGCAGGGACTGAGAGGTTCCAGGAGAAATGAAGAATGACTGTTGATGGGCACAGGTTTCCATTTGGGCTAACAAAAATGTCCTAAAATTAGTTGTGGTGACAGTTGCACAACTCTGTGGCTATACTAAAACCAATGACTTGTACACTGAATGCGTTCACTGCATGAAATGCGATTTTTTTCCCAATAAAGCTGTTAAAACAATGTCAAGCCCCGATCAAACCCTTGTCTTTATCCCTTAGGATAAAGAGCACATTTCTTAGGAGCGGAGCATGCCGCTTAGGCCATAGGGCCTTTGATGACTCCTGTGACCTCACCTCTCCCTTCCCTGACCCCCACACACTCTGTCCACCATATAAACGCAGCTGCCCCTTCTCTGTCCATCTGCTGCTTCCTCTGCCTGAACTGCTCTTCCACACTCAGCCCCTGGCTCTCACCCCTCAATGCTTTCCTATCCTCGGCTTTTAGCCTAGAGGCCAACACCTCCAACTCCCTTCTTGTTTTTAATTTTTTTTTTTTTGGTAGAGATGTGGGGGTCTCACTATGTTGGCCAGGCTGGTCTCGAACTCCCGACCTCAAGTGATCCTCCTGCCTCGGCCTCCCAAAGTGCTGGGACTACAGGCGTGAGCCACTGTGCCTGGCCTCCAGGTCCTTCTTCCGCCTCTGCAGATCAGGTGGGTGTCCCTCTTCTGTGCTTCATGTAATGAAGTAATAGCAGTGTCACCACTGACAGCTTTCAGGCTTGTGCAAACATTGTGTGAAGGCCCTGAGTGGGCAGCGCTCCCTACATACCCTCATGCCATCTTCATAGCAACCGTCTAGTTAGGTAACAATATTTCCATGACACAAGCAAGGAAACTGAGGCTCAGAGCAGTGAGGTGACACGCCCAGGTCAGGATGCTCTTGACCCCTGTGCAGCGTGTCCTCGCTCTCTGATCATGGCAGCGGCCACGCAATGTTGTGTTCATTGCTGCTATCTGCACCACCAGACTGTCAAAGTCTGGAGGACAGAGGTTGTGTTCGATGCATCCCAGCCCTCCCACTCTCCCACCCCATTTCTGACCAGCTGTGTGACCTAAAGCAACTTGCTTAACTTCTCTGGGTTTTGGATCCCTCATCTATAAAATAGATGGATGGTAACTGTTCCTATTTCACAAGGTTGTTGTCAGGATTAAACGAGCTAGAAATATGGCAAGTGCTTAGAAGCAAGCCAAGTATATGGTGGGCACTCAATAAACTGTTGCAAAGGTGATGATCTCTGTATCAGCACTGCCCAGCACTAGGTCTGACCTGTGGTAGCGATCAGTGCAGGTCCCTGTCAAGGGAGCACACCCAGCCTCTAGTCTGGAGAGTCCCGTGGCCCACCACACAACTCCTCTCTGAGGAGTAGCTGGAGCCACTGTCACAAACCCACAGCCCTGCCCCAGTCCTGCCACCAAGACACTACTCACGGGAAGGTAGATGCAGCAAAGCAGAGAATGGAGATCAGGCCCAGGCCCACGCTGGCCTCGTCCCAGCCGTCCTGGGCACATTCACCCAACACATCCCATATCCACTGGATGGAGCCATTGGGGCAGCTGGAGAAGTTGTGGGAGCCCAGTTTCTTCCAAACCATGGCTGTGGAGGAGGGGCCCCCGGCCAGGTAGGGCTGCACCAGAGGGAGGGCGCTGGTGTTCTGAGGCCAGCAAGGGTTCTACGGGGAGGAAGAGAGGAGGCTTTCGGCACTGGGAGGTCCAGGTCCTATTCATGGTCATCCCAAACGAAGCTCATCCCAGCCTTTTCACTGGCTCCTGGCCCTGAACCAGAGAAGGGCAAAGACATAATCTTCACCCACCAGGATCCAATCAGCCCCCGGGTACACAGATCACAGCAAACACACGCCAACTACAGACACATGCAGGCAGCGTGCTGGATCTGCAGAACGGACGAGTGTGTTCAAATCCCTGCTTCACCACCCATTCATGCTAGACTTCGGGCAAAGACTCAGCCTTTCTGTGCCTGAGCCCTCTCATCTGTAAATGGGGTCATCACAGTGCTGCCTCCCACATACAGCTGTTGTGTGGGTTCAATGAGTTCACACACAGTGTGTTGAACTGAGCCCTCGATGTTACCTTTTCCTATGACTCTTGAACACTTAGGATGTTCCTAATTTCTTATTATTGTAAATTACTTTGTAAGGATCTGCTGAGGCCAGGCCCATCGAGTTCATCTAATTTAAAGCAGGTTGTAGCCACGAGTGATGGCTCATGCCTGTAATCCCCACACTTTGGGAAACCAAGGTGGGAGGACAGCTTGAGCCCAAGAGACTGAGACCAGCCTGGTAGCCTGGGCAACATAACAAGACTCCATCTCAAAAAAAAGAGGTGACAGAGCGAGACTCCCTCTTAAAAAAAAAAAAAAAAGAAAGAAAAAGAAAAGAAAAGAAATACAAAAATTAGCCAAACATGGTGGTGTGCACCTCTGGTCCCAGCTACTCAGGAGGCTGAGGTGGGAGGATCACTTGAGCCCAGGGGGTAGAGGCTTTAGAGAGCCATGATCTCACCAATGCACTCCAGCCTGGATGACAGAGCAAGACCCTGTGTCAAAACAACAACAACAAAATAAGGGCTGCACACTGTGCCAGCACTCTAGGAGGCTGAGGTGGGAAAGATTACTTGAGCCCAGGAGTTCGAGAACAGCCTGGGCAACGCTGTCTCTATGAAAAATTCAAAAATTAGCCAGGTGTGGTGGCACACGCTTGTAGTCCCAGCTAGCTTCTCAGGAGGCTGAGGTGGAAGAACTGCTGGAGCCCGGGAGGTGGAGGTTGCAGAGCAAGCCATGATCGTGCCACTGGACTCCAGCCTGGGCGACAGAGCCGGACTCTGTCTTAAAGGAAAAAACACACACACACACACACACAAACCATAAAGCCGGCTGCCCCACACAGATGAGGCAAGTGGAGAAGAGGAGCAAGGGATCCCCGGGGTTGCATGAGTGACAAGGACTCAAGTTTGGGATGCTGCAGCCTGTATTCTCCCAGGAGCTCACAGAGTGTGGGGGATGCCTACCAGCAGGGAGTCCACAACCACCTCCCCAGTCACACTGACAAAGCCAGAATATGGCTGATCGCAAGGGTGGGCAGGGCAGACCTCTCCCAGTACCCGGGCACCCTGGACAGTGAGTAGAGCAGTCATTGCCTGCGTGACACCTTAGAGGAGGGAGGGAAAGTGAGGCTCGGCTGGGCCATCTCCATCAGTGATCGTCACCACAGCTTGGACCAGTGAGCCAAGCATCCTGCATACATTCATGTTGCATCTTCACAGCAACTATGAAGTGGGGACCACTGATATCCACCAGGAGCCTGATCCAGAGTGCGGAAGTGATGTGCCAGCAGCACCCAGCCAGGAAGCCACAGAGTCAAACCCAAGACTCAGACCTACACCCCTGCTCATGGCCACCTGCCACACTGCCCGCCTCAGGTGCATCTGTCACCAGCGAAGCAGAAGCCTTCTGTGGCTCCCTAGCAAGCAGACGCAGAGAGAGATAGAGAGAGACAGAGAAGCCTCTGTGGTGTGGCATGACTGCACAGCCAGAAAGTGAGCTTCCTCTTTTCTCCCTGTGCTCAGAGGGGATTTCCTCATCCAGGGCGGGGCGGGGGGGGCTGTCTCTAGCTGCCTTCATTCCCACTTGTGTCAGGAGGCCTGGGCTCCCCAGCTAGTCCCTGGCTGGCCCCACGGAACTGCTGAGGACACAGAGACCAGGGAACACCAGGAGGGAAAGGAAGTGAGTCAACACCTCCTCTCAGGAAGCCGGAGACCCTCAGCCCTAATGTGACTTGCTGTGGGCAGAGGCCCTGGACCTGAAGGTAAGGGTGCCCCAGGTCACTGTCAGCCCAGCTCACTGGACTACCTCCAGGGCCTGGCACAGGCAGGGAGGCTGAAAGCCTCTTCCCTGTGTCTTCGTGGCCCACCTGGTGGGCCATCAGCACAGCTGATGTTGGAAACCTTCACCTGATGCCCCATCTCCGGCCCCTGAAAGGCCACTCCAAATTAACACCGGTTCAGGTGTGGCCGGGCGCAGTGGTTCACACCTGTAATCTCAGCACTTTGGGAGGCCAAGGCAGTTGGATCACTTGAGCTCAGGAGCTGGAGAACAGCCTGGCCAACATGGTGAAACCCCATCTCTATCAAAAATACAAAAGTTAGCCAGGCGTGGTGGGTGCGTGCCTATAATCTCACCTACTCAGGAGGCTGAGGCAGGAGAATCATTTGAACCCAGGAGGCAGAGGTTGCAGTGAGCTGAGATCGCGCCATTGCGCTCCAACTGGGTGACAGAGCAAGACTCTGTCTCGAAAATAAAACAAAACACAAACTATCAAAAAACCCATATAGTCCAGGTGAGAACTACACGTTTGCAATGCCAAAGGCATTTCAAATCAAGTCATGTTCTCAGCCACCACTCCCAACTGGGCTGCACCCCCACACCCCCTTGCAGAGTGAACACAAGGCTGCAGCTCATCCACTGCCATCCTCACCACTCCCCAGCAAGGTTGGGTATACTGTGCTCATTTGACAGGTGAGGCTGAGTGGCCTTGGAAGTGAATTAACCTGCCTGAGCCTGTCTATAAAATGGGGCTAATGACACTCACTCCTTGGGGCAGCTGTCCTGACTAAATGCACATAAAGCTCTCAGCCCTGTGCCTGACAACACATAGCAGCGACTGTTTTCAGGATGAGAGTCCAGCATCTCAACCACCTTGGGGACTCTCTCTCTCACTTCCCCCTTTCCCCAGGTTAGGGAGGAAATGAAACGGACACATCTCAGCATGTGTGTGTTGGGGGGTTGTCTCGAGGAAGGTACCTTGGTTTATGGACCCTGCGGCCTCTCTCTCCTTTCCATGCTGGAAATGGCATCTCCTGCCACACCCAGACTCCTCTCCCTGATCCCAAGCTGAGTCAGGGATGCTTCAGGCACATGATCACAGCCAATCATGTGTCCACCTTTGTCTACAGGATGAAGTCCAAATTACCTGAGGCTAGGCCTCAAGTTACTCCAAGAACTGCCCTCCCAACCTTATCTCCTGCCTCCTGACCCACGTCTTCAGTCATTTCACGTCTCCAGGCTTCTGCACGTGCCATCTCTTCCCCTAGAAGTGTCCTGCTCCCCTTCAAGGGCCTGGTCATGAGATAAAAAGACTCACTTCTAAATTGCCCTTTCAAAGATGCCCATGAGAGCTGGCTGGACAAGACCCTCCACCTCCTCCTCTCCCCTTGTCCACACACCTGAAGAAAGCTACCACCGTCCTCTGCAACCAGTGTCCCTGAAACATACTCTCCCCACCCTGGGTTGTGCATTTCTTATTCTCCAGGTGTAAACACACCTAGAGGTTCAGCAAATGTTGAGAGACAGAGAGAGAAAGAGAGAGGTAGAGAGAAAGACAGAGTGAAGAAGAGAGGAAACGGGTGAGGAAAGGAGAATGGGGGGAAGAGTGAGAAGAGGAAGGAAGGGAGAAAGTTAGGAAGGGGAGAAAGCTGTGAGCTCGAACAGCCCAGGGTTGAGGAGAAAAGCACTCTGGAACAGACCTGCCCAATGCCTACCAGTCTGGAACTCAAGTGAGCTTCGTAGTTCTCATCTGAAAAGTAGGGGAATAATGCAATACCCACCACCTAGGCTGACTGCAGAGTTAAAAGAGACAATCCAGGCCAAGCGATTACAAGGATGCCTGGCACTGGCACTCAACACCAACAGCCCAAAATGACTATTACTTGTTCTCACTGTAGCCCCTCCAGCGTCCGGGCACACAGGCGCCTTCAGTAAGCGTTGATTAGACATGACCTGTGACCCCGGCCCGGGACCCCTCACACTTCCAGCCTCAGACTCTCCGTGCACACGTTTGAAACCTACCCTAAACACGGCGTGGGAGGAGGCAGTGTGGGCCCTTGTCCCTGCAGACCTGGGGAGAATGTGGAGGGAGGAGCGTCCCGGCTTGGGCCTACCACCCACTCCAGGCCTCGGCGTCCTCCGCCACAGCTCCCTCCTGGTGACTCAGCCAGGCGCGGGCCGCCTGTTTGGAAGGATAATGATAGGACAGCTGCTGGGGCCAGCGCCGCGAGGGCCTCTCGCCCGGCCGGCCCGGGAAAAACGAAGCCATCAGACGCCAAGGCGCCGGTCGGCCACGACAGGGGGTGAAAGGAGACCCGGCCCCAACTCCTGGCCACGCCAGCTCGAGAGGCCGCGCTGGTCGCCCTTGAGGTGGGGGGCCACGGGCTGCAGACTCCCGAGGGCCACCCAGTCCCGGCCCGGAGCCTCGTCCCAGGATATCGCGCAATAAGGAGGGCGCAGGAGCCCGGACAGTCCAGCGGCCGGAGGAGAGGGCTGGAAGGACGTCGCAGGGAAGCCCAGGAGCCCCGACCCCCCAGCCGTGGAGTTTGCCACCTGCCCCCGGGTCGGCTCACCACGTCCAGATCCGCCGCCAGGGCCCAGCTTTTGGGTCAGGGCCCGCTGGGTCAGCTGACCTCGCGCCACCGCCCCGCCCCGGGAACCGCAGGCCCCGCCCCACGCCGCGCGCTGGCCTAACCGGGCCTGGAGGCCCCGCTAGGGCCGCACCTGGTGTCCCCGCCCCCAGCTGCCTCCGCGCTCCGCCCCGGCGTGGGCCCCACCTCCCAACGCGCAGGCGCCGCTGCTATGCTGAGCGCCGAGTCACGCGCAGTCTCCCGCGCCGTTGTCCGCTGCGCGCTTCGCTCTCCGCTGCCCGAGGCCCGCGCGCTCGCCATGTCCCGGCCACCGCCACCGCGGGTCGCCTCGGTGCTGGGCACCATGGAGATGGGGCGCCGGATGGACGCGCCCGCCAGCGCCGCGGCCGTGCGCGCCTTTCTGGAGCGCGGCCACACCGAACTGGACACGGCCTTCATGTACAGCGACGGCCAGTCCGAGACCATCCTGGGCGGCCTGGGGCTCCGGCTGGGCCACGGCGACTGTAGAGGTAACAGTGGCCCCTGATCCTCCCCCTGCGTCGTGCAGAGCTGAGCCCGTCCCCAGCCGTGCACCACCCCGCTCGGGCCCGGCCGCGGGCAGCACCGACGGCTTCGTCCCTCGCCCCCCACCCCAGGTCCACCTCGCAGCTCTGGGAACCTCAGGACAACTAGACAGTGCTTTGTCCTGACTCCTTTCCCCCACTCTCCTTCCCCAGGGAGTTGCAGCGCGAGAGTCTCCCCTCAGCCTGGTCTGGCCCATCACTAACCACCTCCATTGATGCCCCCGCCTCCAAACCTGCCAGGTGCCCACAACCGGTCCCCACCCAGACTCTCCCCCTTTTCTCTACCCCTTCGTTGCCATCATCACCCATGCACACTCTAGGCACCCTTTTCTCATCCTGGCCTTTTCTTAACCACTAGACTTTGCCCTGTGCAGCTGGCAGTACCTCTCCCTCTCTCAGGGAGAACTGTGGCGATGCCGTAAGGCTGGCTGGGAGAGTAGGAGTGTTAGGGAGTGCGGACGGGTGAGGGTGTAGGGACTTTCTATCCACTCTATGCCAGGCTTTGACATGGGGCCATAGGAGGGAAGGTGACTCCAGCCCTCCACAGGGAGTTCAGAGTCTAATGAGGAAGACTGAAGTAATGACTGCTGGAGAGCCCAGAAGAGAGTACTTTGGGGAGCTGCAGGCCAGGGAGAGGCACTAGGGAAGGCTCAGCAAATGCTGGATGGAGCTCGGCCTTAAAGGCTCAATGGTAGGTTGGAGGAGAACAAGAGAAAGGAGTGTTAGAGGCTGTGCAAAGACTTGGTTTGGAAATGCAATGTGCGTGATGTGTGAAATCAAGGCCAATGGGCAGGTGGGGCTTGAGCAGAGGATGGAGGGGACTGTCCCTCGTGAGCCTGGTGCCCTTGATAGCCCTTGGGAGGGTGCCTGGCACTCAGTGAGGGCCCAGGGAACGTGGGCTGTTACCCTTACCATGCTTCACCCACTGGGCTATGCCGAGGCTCTTGCTCTCCACCCCTGAGGAGAGGTTCTCTCTGGGTCCTCCTTAGAGTCATAGCACGTGGGGGGTCAGGGGGGAAAAGAGGGCGAATGTGAATCTCAGGCCCACGCTCTTTCTAGTTCACCTGGCTGCATGTTGTTGTTGTTCTTATTATTATTTGAGTCGGAATCTTGCTCTGTCACCCAGGGTGGAGTGCAATGGCACCATCTCAGCTCACTGCAACCTCTGCCTCAGCCTCCCAAGTAACTGGGATTACAGGTGCACACCACCACGCCCAGCTAATTTTTGTATTTTTAGTAGAAATGGGGTTTCACCGTATTGGCCAGGCTGGTCTCCAACTCCTGACCTCAAGTGATCTGCCCACTTCAGCCTCCCAAAGTGCTGGGATTATAGGTGTGAGCCACCACGCCTGGCCAGGTTACCTACTATTAATAATGAAGATTTTGTTCCTGAGTTGGTTTTTCTTCTCCAACCCTTCCCTGCTTCCATCTTTGAGGCCAGGAGCTCACTGGACCAAAGTCCTCAGGCCAGGCCTGAGGCAAAGTTCATGCCAGGAATGCCTGGGGCGTTGTGGGGAAATGGAGAAAATCTAGATGAGAAACTGTGGAACTTGTTCTCTCCCATATCCCAACTGATCTCATGACACCCCTCTGAGCTACTGAGCTGACTTTGCTAAGTACGAAAGTGCAGAATCCATCCACCCACCAATCCAGACAGCTGGGGTTCTTTTTTTTGTTTTTTGTTTTTTGACAGAGTCTCACTCTGTCGCCCAGGCTGGAGTGCAATGGCACACTTTGGACTCAGACTGCAACTTCCGCCTCCCAGGTTCAAGTGATTCTCCTGCCTCAGCCTCCCAAGTAGCTGGGGTTACAGGCACGTGCCACCACACGTGGCTAATTTTTGTATTTTTAGTAGAGACAGGGTTTCACCATGTTGGCCAGGCTGGTCTTGAACTGCTGACCTCAGGTGATCCACCCACCTCAGCCTCCCAAAGTGCTGGGATTACAGGCATGAGCTACCTTTCCTGGCCCAGCTGGGGTTCTTTTTCAATTTTTATTTTTGTAGAGGGAGGGTCTTGCTATATTGTCCAGGATTATCTCAAACTCTTGGGCTCAAGTAATTCTCCCTACTCAGCCTCCCAAAGTACTCCCAAACTAGGTTTACAGACTTGAGCCACTACATCTGGACCAATAGCTGGGTTCTTTATAGGGGAAAGAATAGTGCAAAATTAACTCATTTCCAAGCTGCTTGGATGCAGAACACTGTTGTCATAGCGATGTGTCCCTACAGTGTTTGGATGTATGCTCATGCTTCTGTGAGTCGGGAAGGGGAGGGGAGAATTATAATTACATTCTGCTCAGTTTGCCTTCTAAGCTCTCAAATTGATCTCTACCACTGGGCCACATTCATGTGGCTGCTTTGCTTTCCTAAATTCTTCCAGGCCTGCCCCCTTGACTCCTTTCTCTATACTGTAGCCAAGCGTGAACACAGGTGACCGATTCACACCCTGACAAAATCTGGAATGATCCAGTTCAGATTCAGTGGGATGGTATTTAACAACTTTTGGGATGAGGTCTGTTCCTGTCTCTTGTCCTATGTCCCACTGCTACTTGCTCCGGAATTTATGCTCTTATAACTTAGACTTGAAGGTTTGGAGCCTCACATACTGTTTTTTTGCCTCTTTGACTTTGCATGGGTTCCCATGCTCTGGAATGTACTTCCTGCTCTTCCTTGTTGGCTGGGACTCTGGGGGTGATCCCCTAGAGAAAGCCTTCCCTGGAGTCTCCAAGTTGGCTTCATGCATCTCATCTGGGCTCCTTGGCACCGTGTGCCTTTCCCTCCTGTGCTTACCATATTGTACCATCATCCTCTAGGGCTCCAGAAGAGCAGAGATCCATTGTGTTCAGTTCATCTCTGCATACTCAGTCTCAGTGCAAGGCCTGGCACAGCCAGCAGGTTGGTGACTAGTCATAGTTATTATAATAGGTGAACATTGAGAACTCACATATATGACATTATTTAACCCCCAGGACCTCCCAATGAGGACAGTTTGATTATTATAACGCCATTTTACAGATCATACAATTGAGGCCAAGAGAATATTAGTAATTTAGCTAGGGTTACAGGGTTAACAAATGGCTCTAATAGGTCACTTAACCATTCCATTCTCTCTCCAAGTGAAAATTGCCACCAAGGCCAACCCTTGGGATGGAAAATCACTGAAGCCTGACAGTGTCCGGTCCCAGCTGGAGACGTCATTGAAGAGGCTGCAGTGTCCCCAAGTGGACCTCTTCTACCTACACGCACCTGACCACGGCACCCCAGTGGAAGAGACGCTGCGTGCCTGCCACCAGCTGCACCAGGAGGTGAGGGGGCCCTCTGAGCTCCAAAGGTGGGCTCCTGCTCCTTTCTTTATCCTGATCCTACTCATGAGAGCAGAGACACCAGGGCAGTCCCAGGGTGGGGCAGGGAACAGCCCCATTCCCCGGGGCCCCACCCTGGCCTCCCCTTCCTGGTCTGGGCTGCACTGCGTTCTGACTGGAGCCTCACCTGTGCAGGGCAAGTTCATGGAGCTTGGCCTCTCCAACTATGCTAGCTGGGAAGTGGCCGAGATCTGTACCCTCTGCAAGAGCAATGGCTGGATCCTGCCCACCGTGTACCAGGTGAGGGCCGGGGCTGCAGAGGCCAAGGTCTCCAGGACTCCTGCTCATCCTGGGCTCTCTTTGCCCCCAGCTGCCCCCTGTGCCCTCTGCATAGCAGCCACTCCCCTGCTGAAAGCCTGCAGATGGCTCCCATGTACCCTCAGGATGCCATTCAAGCTCCTCAGCCTGGCCACTGGGCATCTGCTTCCTGCCTGACTGTGCACCTTGGACCCTTCCTTCCCCACCTCCTTTCATACTTCAGCCTGGAACACATTTCCCCTGCCCTCCTCCCTGGGAGAAGCACTCGGGCCTTACATAGAGGTCTCCTCCTCTGGAAGCCTTTCTAGGCAGCCCCACAGGAGTCTCCAGTCTCCAAACCTCATCTTCATACATTCAGCGCGTACTTTCCAGCTCCTTGTTTGATCGTAGAACCTAACTTTATTGTAATTAACTGCCTTCCTGTCTATTTTTTTAAACTTGAGTAAACATCTCCTGGAGGCAGGGATTTTGTGACACCTGCTTGTGGTTGTAACCAGTGTCCAGCATGGAGTTCATACACCAGATATTTGTGGAAAGATACCATTCCACTTCAGTTTTCTGTCCTTGGGCCCAACACCCTCCCTCCATCCCCTACTAACAGTAGTGATGTTAGAATATTGCTGAAGTCCTGGGCTGGTGTTGCTTTAGAGTTTTAAAAGTGGAAGGCAACAGTTCCTTCTCTTGACATGTCCACCCTGTCCCCGGGGTCCCTCTCCCTGCAGGGCATGTACAACGCCACCACCCGGCAGGTGGAAACGGAGCTCTTCCCCTGCCTCAGGCACTTTGGACTGAGGTTCTATGCCTACAACCCTCTGGCTGGTACGTGGAGCATTCCTGACCGTCTTAGCCTATTCCCGACCCACAGATGCCCAGCCCAGAATTTACGAAGCAGGGAGGGTTTGACAAGAGGCTGGGCTGTGTTCTTCAGCCCCTCCTGGGTCCCTGCCCCTCCCCTAGACCAGAGCCCTGAGGGATATGGCAGCTTCTGGGGCACTCGGGGCCCGGGGGCTGATTGCTGCCTTCCCGCAGGGGGCCTGCTGACTGGCAAGTACAAGTATGAGGACAAGGACGGGAAACAGCCTATGGGCCGCTTCTTTGGGAATAGCTGGGCTGAGACCTACAGGAATCGGTGAGCTGGGGGTGGGCTTGGTGAGGATGGCTGGGGTGGGGTCAACTCTATGTGGAATTAAGTACTGGGCTGTTCCTGAGGTAAGACCTTCCTTTGCTGTTTGCATCTCCTCCCCTGCATTCCTTCGGGAATTCCCAAGCCCTCTGTGGGTTTTCTTGTTGTCTTGGGACCTCTGGGGGGAAATGAGGATCCCTGGATGTTGGGGTCTTGAAGTCGTAGCTCTTTCCAGAGCAATCACCTGCTGGGAAGGAAAAAGCAAGCCCAGGATGGGCCAGGCATGGTGGCTCACACCTGTAATCCCAGCACTTTGGGACACCGAAGTGGGAGGATTACTTGAGCTCATGAGTTCAAGACCAGCCTGGGCAACATGGTCTCTACAAAAAAAAAAAAATGCAAAAAAGTGATCAGGTGTGGTGGTGCACACCTGTCTGTAGCCCAGCTACTTGGGAGGCTGAGGCAGGAGGATTACTTGAGCCTAAGAGATTGAGGCTGCAGTGAGCCATAATCATGCCACTGCACTCCAGTGTAGGCAACAGAGTAAGACCATGTGTCAAAAAGGAAAAAGAGAGCCCAGGAGGGAATCCTGCCCCATCTGAGCAGCCTTCATGTCCCTGGGGAAAATCAGAGCGGGCCACTGAGTCCTCAGGAATAAAGATTCGTTGAGGTCTCCGCTAAGGGGCCCAGCATCCTGGGTGGTTCTGATGCCCAGCAAAGTGGGAGACCTATGACTAGAGAGGACACCCGCCCTTCAGGGCTGCAGGGTGTGGGGTGGGGCAGCGGTCCTGGATGGCTGGTTGTGGCTCCCAGTGTGACCCCCATGGTACTGACCCCTGTGCTACCGTCCCCTCTGCACAGCTTCTGGAAGGAGCACCACTTCGAGGCCATTGCGTTGGTGGAGAAGGCCTTGCAGGCCGCATATGGCGCCAGCGCCCCCAGCATGACCTCAGCCGCCCTCCGGTGGATGTACCACCACTCACAGCTGCAGGTAACCAGTGACCCTGGGCGCTCAGCTTCTTCCCTTCCAGGGTGACCAGCATCACCTTTAGGTGAAGCCCAAAGCATTTGATTTCTCAGTTCCTCTGAAATTTCTCTTTCTTCCAGTTCTCATCAACACTCTTCCCACTGGTCTTTGATGGTATCTCAGTGGAGGCTTTGTAGTGAGGGCTTCATTACAGGGATTTTCTTATTCCTTAGGCTTTATGGAGTATGATTATCCCAGTGTTATTGATGAGGAAACCGAGGTTCACCCAGCTATTGAAGTGGCAGACATTTTAACACAGGTTTAACTAAAACCCACCCATCTCACCCTTTTGGTTTCCCTCTCTTGATGCCTCATGTCTTCCTGGTTAAAACTTATTTCCTGGCTGGTGGCAATGGCCCACACCTGTAATCCAGCACTTTGGGAGGCCGAGATGGGAGGATTGCTTGAGCTTAAGCATTTGAGTCTAGCCGGGCAAGAAAATGGGACCCTATCTCTACAACAAATCAAAAACATTAGCCAGGTGTGATGGCTTGCTCCTATGTTCCCAGCTACTCTGGAGGCTGGGATGGGAAGATGGCTTGAGCCTGGGAGGTCAAGGCTGCAGTGAGCTGAGATCACACCACTGCACTTTAGCCTGGGTGACAAAGCAAGACCCTGTCTAAAAAAACAAGCAAACAACAATGAAAATAACAGCAACAAACTTATCTCCAGCTTCAGCCTTCCATGTTGCATAGTGTCTGGCATATATCCGGTAGATGTTCAGTATGTGGGAGCTGTGTTTTACATAAGTTTTCTCATTCCAATGCTGAAAATAGAGAAAAAGATTGAATGTCTTGCCCGCATCGACTGCACATACACTAAAACTGGAATGATACAGAGAAGATTAGCATGGCCCCTGCGCAAGGATGACACACAAATTTGTGAAGCGTTCCATATTTTTCTGCCGCCACCACCACACCGCACTACCTCCCACCCCCTTTTGTGTACAAAACACAAGGAAAAATATTTTTGTTTGAAAAAAAAAAAAGGATTGAATGTCAAAACAAGCTTAATAACATAGCCTGCTTTTTTATTTTTTTGAGACAGAGTCTCACTCTGTCATCCAGGCTGTAGAACAGCAGCGCACTCATAGCTCACTGCAACCGCAACCTCCTGGGCTCAAGTGATCCTTCTGCCTCAGCCTCCCTAGTAGCTGGGACAAGGCACGCACCATCACCCCTGGCTAATTTTGTTTTGTTGTTTTTTGTAGAGACAGAGTCTCTCTATGTTGCTCAGGCTGGTCTTGAACACTTTGGCTCGAGTGTTCTTCCCACCTCGACCTCCCAAAGTGCTGGGATTACAGGCATGAGCCACTGTGCCCAGCCAACTTAGCCATTTTTACACAGCTGCTGGGGGGCAGAACTGGGCTGTGAATGTAGGTCTGTCTGGAAGCGTCGTGTGGCAGTAGGGGAAAGGATACAGATTTCAAGTCACATGGGTACAGCTATCCAAGGCACCTTAAGTCCTTTCTGGACATACAGGATATAAATATAAACAAAGACCCCAAATCTCAGCAGGGAAGTGGCTGGGAGGGCTGCGAGTGAAGTCGCTGTGCAGCAGAAGAGGGTTGAAGTCTGGCCGTCTCCCTTGCAGGGTGCCCATGGGGATGCGGTCATCCTGGGCATGTCCAGCCTGGAGCAGCTGGAGCAGAACTTGGCAGCAATGGAGGACGGGCCTCTGGAGCCAGCTGTCGTGGATGCCTTTAATCAAGCCTGGCATTTGGTTGCTCACGAATGTCCCAACTACTTCCGCTAGGCCCATCGTGGCTCAGGCTGCCCAAGGCTTTTCTGTCACCTCTTTTGTTCTCTCACGCTGACCAGTCTTGGCCTTAAGCTGACTTAGAAGGGTCTTTCTGAATTGTCTAGATCCATGCATTATTTTTCTAGCTTCCTGCCTTGCTCCCTGTTCACTTTACACTGTGAAAGGTGGGGGTGAGTCCCACTTGAGCACTTACTGTTGAATAAAGCAGGCACTTGACCTGGCTGTAGCCCAGGTCTTGAGTGAACCCCAAAAACTTGTTTTCTCTGCTGTTGACACCTTGTTTCCAATCCTACCTGGGGACTGAGAAAGGGCAGAACCATGGGCTGGAGTCTTCAGAGGGCAGAGGTAGTAGGAGGGTCTCAGAAGCACACTGCCCTCCCAGGGTCTCCTCGGGCTCCTGGTCTGAATACCCACCTGACCTCTCAACATTGAGGTGCCTCTCACTCTTCTACACACAATAGAAAAGAGGGTCATACACCTGCAGTACATTTTCTCTAATTCAGAATTGCCTCAATACATTCTTAGGAATGAAACAACTGGGACAAAGAAACTACCATTAGAGTCACTACCAAGAAGAAGAACACTTCCCAGGATCTGTGGAACATCTTGAAGCTCTCAATCTTAGCCTCCTCTTGTCTTAACTAAAGCCTCTTGTCTTTTCACCCATAAGGTTCTCAGCCTTGGCTCTGGGCCTATTTGGCATGGGAACATAGGGGACATAGGCAACCAAGGTCCTCATTTCCCTTGGAAACCCCTACTCCAAACAGGAGGCACCAAGGCTGAGAAGAAGAATCCTCGGTTCAGTGGTTGCTGAACCTGCAGCATTCCCAGTGCAGCAAAATCCCTCCAGCCATGGGCAGGGCAGCGGGCAGCACTTGGAGCAGCTTCTTGAAGCGATGAAAGAGGCCCAACCTGGAAATTTACTGTTTCATTTATATTTATTATTTGTTCTTGAGACAGGCTCTCGCTCTGTCACCTAGACTAGAGTACAGTAGCATGATCACTGCTCACGGCAATTTTGACCTCTGGGGCTCAAGGGATCCTCCCACCTCAGCCTCCCAAGAAGTTTTCATTTTTATTTTTTTTTTGTGGAGCAGAGATCTCCCTATGTTGTCACCATCTTTTCTCTTTACCCATAACAAAACAGATGCTCACCCATGTGGAGGGGTGTATCAGTTATCTTTGCACAACAAACCACACTAATAAGTTGCTTGAAAAGGTAAAATCCAAGGCTGGCACAGTGGCTTGTGGCTGTAATCCCAGCACGTTGAGAGCCCAAGGCAGGCAGATCACTTGAGCTCAAGAGTTTGAGACCAGCCTGGGCAACATGGTGAAACCCCGTCTCTACCAAAAATACAAAAAATTAATCTGCGTGTGGTGGCACATACCTGTGGTCCCAGCTACTCTGGAGGCTGAGGTGGGAGGATCGCCTGGGCCCCGGAAACAGAGGTTGCAGTGGGCTATCATGCCATTACACTCTAGCCTGGGTGACACAGTCAGACCCCATCTCAAAAAAAAAAAAAAAAAATCCTTCTTATTGATCAAAAGATTTGATATAATTCCTGTTACTCCCAGCTGACTTTTTCTTAATACTGAAATTGACATATGACTAAAGCTCATATGGAAATTCAAGGGACCCGGGAGAACCAAAACAGTCTTGAAAAACACATAGTTGGAGGACTCACACTTTCTGATTTCAAAACTTACTACAAAGCTACAATAATAAAGACAATGGTTCTGGTATAAGAATAGAGCAACTGAACAGAACTGAGAGTCCAGAAATAAATACTGATTTTAGAGTTGAGTGACAACTCAATAGGAACTGTTCAATAGGGAAAAGAATCATCTTCACTAACATCCAGATGTCCTCCTGTGAAAGAGTGAAGTTGGACCCCTTCCCCATACCATAAACAAAAAATTAACTCAAATGAATCACCATCTAAATGTATAAGGTAAACTATAAAACTCTTAGAAGAAAATACTTAAGTGTGACTTTGGATTAGGCAGCAGTTTCTTAGATGTTGACACCAAAAGCACACGTGGCAAAAGAAAAAGTCAATGCCATCAAAGTTTAAAGTGTTTGTGCTTCAGGGAACACTATCAAGAAAGTGAAAAGACAACCCACAGAATGGGATAGTATTTTGCAAATCACATATCTGTTAAGGATCTTGTAGCTAGAATAGATACAGGACTCTTACAGCTTAATAAAAGAAAACCCACCTGGGTGCACTGGCTCACGCCTGTAATCCCAGCACTTTGGGAGGCCAGGCGGACGGATCACTTAAGCCCAGGAGTTCAAGACCAGCTTGGGCAACATGGCAAAACCCTGTCTCTATAAAAAATACCAAAATAATTAGTCGGGTATGGTGGCGGGCACCTGTGGTCCCAGCCAATCGAGAGGCAGAGGTGGGAGGATCTCTTGGGCCCAGGAGTTAGAGGCTGCAGTGAGCCAAGATCAGACCATTGCACTCCAGCCTGGGCAACCGAGCAAGACCCTGCCTCAAAAAAAAAAAAAAAAAAATCCCAATTAAACAATGGGCAAATTATTGGAATAGACCTTTTTCCAGAGGTTATAGGTGGTCAGTAACGACATGGAAAGCGGCTCAAAATCAGTACTTATCAGGGAAAAGCAAATCAAAACCCCTTCAAATCTAAGCACTAGGATCATCAGAGTCAATAAAATACAGAAAATAACAAGTGTTGAGGGTTTGGAGAAATTGGAGACTTAGGACTCTGCCATTGAGACTGTAAAACAGTGCAACCATTTTGGAAAACATTCTGGCAGTTTTTCAAAAGATTAAGTATTTATATGACCCAGAAATTTCACTCCCTAGGTATATCTAGAAGAAATGAGGCCAGGCGCAGTGTCTCACCTCTGTAATCCCAGCACTTTGGGAGGCCGAGACGGGCAGATCACCTGAGGTCAGGAGTTCAAGACCAGCCTGGCCAACATGGTGAAACCGCATCTCTACTAAAAACACAAAAATTAGCCACGCATGGTGGCACACTCTGTCTCAAAAAAAAAAAAAAAAAAAAATCACCTGTCTCCATAACAGGGACAAAAAAATAAAAATAAAATAGGCTGGGTGCAGTGGCTTACGCCTGAAATCCTAGCACTTTGGGAGGCCAAGGCAGGCTGATTGCTTGAGCTCAGGGTTCAAGACTAGCCTCGGCAACATGGCGAAACCCAGTCTCTACAAAAAAATACAAAAATTAGCTGGGCGTGGTGGCGAACGCTTATAGTCCCAGCTATTCAGGAGGCTAAGGTAGGAGAATGGCTTGAGCCCGGGAGGTCCAGGGTGCAGTGAGCCAAGATCACGACACTGCACTCCAGCCTGGGCGACAGAGTGAGAGCCTGTCTCAAATAAATAAATAAATTTAATTTAATATAAAAATTAATTTTAAAAAATCACCTATGCTCGCTTCAGCAGCACATATCTAAAATTAGAATACAGAAAAGGTTGGCATGGCCCCTGTGCAAAGATGACGTGCAAATTCGTGAAATATTCCCTATTTTTTGTTTTGTTTTTCAAGATGGAGGCTCACTCTGTCACCCAAGCTGGAGTGCAGTGGCGTGATCTAGGCTCACTGCAGTCTCCGCCTCCTGGGCTCAAGGGATTCTCCTGCCTCAGCCTCCCGAGTAGCTGGGACCGTAGGCACCTGCCCCCACACCCAGCTAATTTTTGTATTTTTAGTAGAGACAGGGTTAGTAGAGCCACCGTACCCAGGCGAAAATGAGAATTGCTGTGAGTCTGTTCTCTCACCATATTGGTCAGGCTGGTGTCAAACTCCTGATCTCAGGGGGTCTGCCTGCCTCGGCCTCCCAAAGTGCTGAGATTACAGGCGTGAACCACCGCGCCTGGCCGACATTTCCCATATTTTTTTATTTGATTTTTTTTTTAATCACCTGTATTGCCACCACTCAAAGATAAATGATCACTTAAAAAATCTGGAAGCCAGTCTCAGTATTATTCTTATTTAATTCAGGGAAAGAGACACAAATAGGTCAAAATAATCTCCCAAAGATTTTTTTTCTCAAGAATAGATCATTTACTCCCATAAACCAGAGATTCCCGAATGCTTTTTTGTCTAAGCACATACTTAAAATATTTGCTCTGTACCTCTTCTCCCAAGAACAGAGTCTACGCAGAATTGATATGGAAATATCTTAATCCAGCTATTAGTCCAGAGATGGCTCACCCATCCCGGCAAAAATCTTATTCACCTGATTCTGAGACAGAGGGAAAATGAATGATTTCACCAGGATGTAGCAGTAAATGGGATCTAAAGAATAAAGGAAAGAATTAAAGGGATGCTCTTATACTTTCCCCATCTGGAAGGAAGTAGAGGAAATGACCTGGCACTTCTTAATCTGTTTTGAGAACTATGGTTCCACTGAAAGGTAAGCTCTGTTATAACCTTCAAACTGCCCTTAAATGCACCAAACATAAGCCAAGAATGAGAAAATGAGCACCCACTGGTCTGCATCTGAACCAAGTACAGAGGCCAGAGGGTCTCCCAATGACCACTGCTCAAAAACCATCTGGGTAAAGAAAGGATCCATTGTCAGGACTCTTGTACACACTGACATCCTGCTTTCCTAGGTGTACATGTATGCAACCCCACAGAACACCAGAAAAGTATTTTGTAAATACGCAATGAAGAAAACTTAAAAAGAGACTGGATGGAATATGTTTTCTTCCTAATAATAGAGATTGGCAGTTTGACCCTCACTGATGTAACAGATATTTTAATGGGCAACAATTACCTAGTGAAACAAGGAAGGTGAGTACTGTATTCCCCCATGTCACGCTGAGTGTGTATAGAATGTTATAAGTAGGTCCCCATTCTGTGAAGCAGCTATCCTTCTGGGCACGCAACTGAAAGATGGGAAGAAATACAAGGCGGGGACTGGTTGCTCTGGAACTGGGTGGCATTGAGATGCTGAGTATTTTGAGCATGATGAAGGCAGGAAAGTAAAGAAACTTCAAGATTTCACAGAGCAAATTATCTCTAATGAGCAAGGAATACCCATATTCCTAGGTCTCAGGACCCAGCATAGAAACCATTCCAACCCAGTGACTCTGAACTGAATTTGCAAGTGAAATAAAATACCTTTCAGTAAGTAGGGTTCAAGAATAACAGCTGAGGCTGGACGTGGTGACTCATGCCTGTAATCCCAACGCTTTGTGAGACTGAGGCAGGTGGATCACTTGAGGTCAGGATTTCAAGACCAGCCTGGCCAACATGGTGAAACCCTGACTCCACTAAAAATACAAAAATTAGCCAGGCCTGGTGGCGGGTGCCTATAATCCCAGTTACTCAGGAGGCCAAGGCAGGAGAATTGCTTGAACCTGGGAGGTGGAGGTTGCAGTGAGCCAAGAGCATGCCATTGCACCCCAGCCTGGGTGACAGAGGGAGACTCCATCTCAAAAAAAAAATAACAGCTGGGCTAGTGACAAACTACACTGGGATTAGGGTCTCAAGAACTGGGATAGAGCTCAAGCCTCTAACCAGAGAGTATTTCCTTGTCTGTAAAATAGGAATAATAACACTGCCTTGACCACCTACCAGGGTAGTGTGAGACTAAAAGGAGAGAGAATAAGAAAAGTTTTAGAGCACACTAGAAACCAGGAAGTTCTACATACATGTGAGGTACTATTTTATGAAAAGAAAATAATTTTTTTTTTTTTTTTTTTTTTTGAGACTTGAGTCTTGCTCTGTCGCCCAGGCAGTGGCGCAATCTCGGCTCATTGCAACCTCTACCTCCTGGGTTCAAGCGATTCTCCTGCCTCAGCCTCCTGAGTAGCTGAGACTAAAGGCACATGCCACCACGCCTGGCTAATTTTTTGTATTTTTAGTAGAAAAGGGGTTTCACTGTGTTAGCCAGGATAGTCTCGATCTTGTGACCTCGTGATCCGCCCGCCTCAACCTCCCAAAGTGTTGGGATTACAGGCCTAAGACACCACACCCGGCCGAAAATGAGAATTTCTGTGTCTGTTCTCTCATCTGTGGAAAAAAAAAGTTCAGATGATCTCTAAGACCCTGTAACATTGAAGGTTTCCATATAAACTGAATGTTATTCTGAGTCAAAGTAATTGTAAGAGAGGTTCTATAGTCATTATTCTAGATACTGACAATGGCCACAAAAGAGATGTGTTTGAGAAGGCACGGTTCCTGATTTAGGTGTTTTTTTTTTTTGAAAATAAAGAGTCAGAGGAAGCTGGGTGTGGTGGCTCACACCTGTGCTGGGATCAGCACTTTGGGAGGCCGAGGCAGACAGATCACTTGAGGCCAGGAGTTCGAGACCAGCCTGGCCAACATAGTGAAACTCCGTCTCTACTAAAAATACAAAAAAATTAGCTGGGCGTGGTAGCATGCGCCTGTAATCCCAGCTACTTGGAAGACTGAAGTAGAAGAACTGCCTGAACCCAGGAGGCAGAGGTTACAGAGAGCGGAGATTGAGGCACCACACTCCAGCCTTCTTGACAGAGCAAGACTCTGTTTCCAAAAAAAAAAAAAAAAAAAAAAAATGGGGTCAGGAGTTGAAGAGTAAATGCAATTTTTTTTAAATCCCAAGTGACAGGAGGCAGTAAATGCAATTTAATGTCTGCCTGAAGACATGAAGAATACCTTAGCTTTCTTTTCCTTTCTACTGTGTAATCAGATAAAGTACAAAAGACACTATTGTATTTCATTATCAAGCAATCACATACATTTAACTGGAAAGCATAGAGAATCCTTGCACTCAATCACAAAAACTTGTAGTCTAGTTATGAAGACAAAAGCACAAGCAAAACAGAAGTGATACCAAAAAATGCACAATATAATGAATACTACATTACACTGTTAGGTTGGGAGTGTTGGAATTTCTTGAAAATACATTTGAGCAATTAACTAGTTCATGAAAATCATCTTATTCCAAATTCTTGCAATGAGATCTTAATGGTGTCTAGAAAGATGAGGTGTTACTGTCTGCTTGTCTACACAGTTAAGAGCCAATATGTAAAACAAAGCTCATGAGGCCGGGCGCAGTAGCTCACGTCTGTAATCCCAGCACTTTGGGAGGCTGAGGCGGGTGGATTACCTGAGGTCAGAAGTTCAAGACCAGCCTGGCGGACATGGTGAAATCCCATCTCTACTAAAAATACAAAAAAAAAAAAAAATTAGCTGTGCATTGTGGCAGGCGCATGTAATTCCAGCTACTTGGGAGGCTGAGGCAGGACAATCACTTGAACCCAGGAGGCAGAGTTGCAGTGAGCTGAGATCACACCATTGCACTCCAGCCTGGGCAACAAGAGTGAAATTCCATCTCAAAATTTAAAAAAATAATGATAATAATAAGTTAGGCCAGGCGTGGTGGCTCATGCCTATAATCCTAGCACTTTGGGAGACCAAGGAGGGTGGATCATTTGAGGTCAGGAGTTCGAGACCAGCCTGGCTGACGTGGTGAAACCCCGTCTCTACTAAAAATACAAAAATTAGCTGGGCGTGGTGGCACGCACCTGTAGTCCCAGCTACTCGGGAGGCTGAGGCAGGAGAATCGCTTGCACCCAGAAGGTGGAGGTTGCAGTGAGCTAAGATCACATCACTGCACTCCAGCCTGGGCAACAGAGTGAGACCTCATCTCAAAAAAAAAAAAAAAAAAAAAAAAATTCAATACTCTCCCTTATCTAATCTTGGATTTTTTTTTTTTTTTTTTTTTTTGAAACAGGGTCTTGCACTGTCACCCAGGCTGGAGTGCAGTGGTATGATCATGGCTCACTGCAACCTTAGACTCCTGGGATCAAGCGATCCTCCCACCTCAGCCTACCAAGTAGCTGGGACTATAGGCATGTGCCAACACACCCTGCTAATTTTTTTATTTTTACTTTTTGTAGAGACAGGATCTCACTATGTTGACCACGCTGGTCTCCAATTCCTATCCTCAAGTGATCCTCCTGCCTCAGTCTCTTAAAAGTGTTGAGATTATAGCATGAGCCACCATATCCGGCCCAATCTTACAACTTGGTCCTCTTGATCAGGCACCCTCAGAATCCAGTCGTTTGGTACTCTCCCAGCTCCTGCCACCACCTGCTTGGCTAGTTCTTGCAGCTTTTTTGGTGTATAGTCCTTTTCCTCCTTTATTAGGCCCAATATGTCCCCCACTGGGTTATGTGGTGAGTTAACCCTATGTAAGTCTAGTGGCCAGGAGAGGGGTAAGAGCAGATTCTGAGGGGAAGGAGAAATCCTGCAGTCCTGCCAGGGACAAGCCTCTGCAGTGTCTAAAAGGAGGAGAGGAGTGCTGGATGGAAGATCATTTCTGCAGGTTCAGAGGGTTCGGGAGTACCTGGGATTTCAAATTCTTTAGGGGCATTGACCAGATATCCCCATCCAATTTGTCATGGTCCCATTATTTCTCAACTAGGGCCTGGCCTTTGGCTTAGGCACACTGCCTTGCTTGGGAGTTTAACCTTATTGGAGCTCCGGCTACTCTGATGATTATCCTCAGGCTCAGCTTTCCTTGACCTCTTACTGTAGGTATTGAAAGTCTCTTTATTTATTGTATTTATTTTTATTTTTATTTATTTACTTCTTTCTTTCTTTATTTTTTATTTTTTGAGGCAGAGTTTTGCTCTCGTTGCCCAGGCTGGAGTGCAATGGCACGATCTCAGCTCACCGCAACCTCTGCCTCCCAGGTTCAAGAAATTCTCCTGCCTCAGCCTCCTGAGTAGCTGGGATGACAGGCATGTGCCACTACACCGCGCTAATTTTGTATTTTTAGTAGAGATGGGATTTCTCCATGTTGGTCAGGCTGGTCTTAAACTCCTGATCTCAGGTGAACCACCCGCCTCAGCCTCCTAAAGTGCTGGGATTACAGGCGTGAGCCACCACGCCTGGCCAATTGTATTTATTTTTATTTTTTAAAGACAGGGTCTTGCTCTGTCCCCCAGACTGAAGTACAATGGCACCGTCATGGTTCACTGCAGCCTCAACCTCCTAGGCTCAAGCAGTCCTCCCACCTCAGCCTCCCGAGTAGCTGAGACTACAGCGCACCACCACACTCAGCTAATTTTTGTATCTTTTTTGCAGAGACAGGGTCTCCCTATGTTGCCCAGGCTGGTCTCAAACTCGTGGGCTCAAGCAGTCCTCCCACCTCAGCATCCCAAAGTGTTTGGATTACAGACGTGAGCCCCTGTGCCTGGATTTAAATAATGTGTTTTTTTTTTTTTTTTTTTTTTGAGACGGAGTCTCGCTCTGTCGCCCAGGCTGGAGTGCAGTGGCGCAATCTCGGCTCACTGCAAGCTCCGCCTCCCGGGTTCACGCCATTCTCCTGCCTCAGCCTCCAAGTAGCTGGGACTACAGGCGCCCGCCACCACGCCCAGCTATTTTTTTTGTATTTTTAATAGAGACGGGGTTTCACCGTGGTCTCCATCTCCTGACCTCGTGATCCGCCCGCCTCGGCCTCCCAAAGTGCTGGGATTACAAGCGTGAGCCACTGCGCCCGGCCTAATGTATTTTTTTTTTTTTAAATGTACTATTATGATTTTTGTTTTGTTTTGTTTTGTTTTTTGAAACAGCGTCTTGTTCCATTGCCTGGGCTGGAATACAGTGACAGGATCATGGCTCACAGAGTAGCTAGGACAACAGGCACTCCACCATGCCCGGCTAATTTTTAAATATTTCTGTACAGACAAGGTCTCACCATGGTGCCTACATTGGTCTTGAGCTCCTGGGCTTAAGTGATCCTCTTGCCTTGGACTTCCAAAATGCTGGGATTAAAGACATGAGCCAACATGCCCAGCCAAATTTATTTTTTAGAGTACAAAATTAATATATGTCCACTATAAATAAGAAATCCAAATCCAGAAGTATATAAAGTAAAAAGGAGGTCCTCACCCTCATCCCTCTTCTCTCCCAATCTCATTCTCCAGGAAAAACTCCTATGACTAGTTTAGTGTGTATTGTTCCAGACCTCTTAGGGAATACATGTAAACACACCCCAAAACAGGATCATGCAACATGTGTTATCCTATAATGTGGTTTCTCCCTGCAGCGTTAGACTGGTTTGAGTGCCACACCAAGGTGGCACCAGGGAGTATCAGAAAATGCTTTGTATATCCATGAGGTAATGTCTACTACCAGAGGGCTGAGTTCCATGACTAAAATACACATGGTGAGTATATATTAAATGGGAATCCTTGGCTTCTTTGTATTTAATTGTTTCCTCCTGGTAAGTGAGAACTAATTTTTTTTTCCTATGCAAGTGTCCATCATCTCAAAGTTTTGTTTTGTTTTGAGACTGAGTCTCACTCTTGTCACTCAGGCTGCAATGCAGTGGCACAATCACAGCTCACTGCAGACTCAACCTCCCAGGCCCCAGCGATCTCCCAACTCAGCCTTCCAAGTAGCCAGGACCAGAGAAATGCACCACCACACCTGGCTAATTTTTCTTTTATTTTTGTAGAGATGAGGTCTCCATATGTTGCCCAGGCTGATCCCAAACTCCTGAGCTTAAGTGATCCTCCCACCTTGGCCTCCCAAAGTGTTGGGCAGGCGTGAACCACTGTGCTGAGCTGGGAACTAATTTTAAGATGCTTTACTCTGGCCTCTCTCAGGATAGCTCTGTAGTTCATAACCTTTTGTTCCTACCTCAGCACATGTAACAGAGGCTGTCTTTTATTGGATATACACATATCCTGAAGTGTCCACTGTACTCAAAAACAGCTTTCAGAAAAGCATATCACAAGCCAGGCGCGGTGGCTCACGCCTGTAATCCCAGCACTTTGGGAGGCAGAGGCGGGCGGATCACGAGGTCGGGAGATCGAGACCATCCTGGCTAACACAGTGAAACCCCGTCTCTACTAAAAATACAAAAAATTAGCCGGGCGAGGTGGTGGGCGCCTGTAGTCCCAGCTACTCGGGAGGCTGAGGCAGGAGAATGGCGTGAACCCCGGGGGGGCGGAGCCTGCAGTGAGCCGAGATCACGCCACTGCACTCCAGCCTGGGCGACAGCGAGACTCTGTCTCAAAAAAAAAAAAAAAAAAAAAAAGAAAAGCATATCACAATGCCAAGGAATGAAAGGGATGTTACCATAGGGACAATCTTATATCTTTAAAGTTATTTGTATTTTTGTGTTAATTAATTTGTATTATTATTATATTTTTAGAAATGGGGTTCTGCTCTGTCACCCAGGCTAGATTTGAACTCCTGGACTCAAGCTATCCTCCTACCTCAGCTAAAATTATTATTATTATTATTATTTATTTATTTATTTATTTATTTTTGAGAAGGAGTCTCACTCTGTCGCCCAGGCTGGAGTGCAGTGGCGCAATCTCCGCTCACTGCAAGCTCCGCCCCCTGGGTTCATGCCATTCTCCTGCCTCAGCCTCCCGAGTAGCTGGGACTACAGGCACCCGCCACCATGCCCAGCTAATTTTTTTGTATTTTTAGTGGAGACGGGGTTTCACCTTGTTAGCCAGGATGGTCTCAATCTCCTGACCTCGTGATCTGCCTGCCTCAGCCTCCCAAAGTAAAATTATTTTTATAAGTTAGTTATTTGCCAACTTTGATTCTTAAGTATGATTAATTACTCATTACCTGAGATGTATATCACAGCTAACTGTAACACGCTTGGAACCATGAATACAAGTGAACCCTGTAATTTAAATTCTTGCTTTATCAAAGCCAAACTTGCGAGCATAAACACAGGATTCCCTGGTTTACACTTTTTTTTGAGACAGGGTTTCACCGTGTTGGCCAGGATGATCTCAATCTCTTGACCTCGTGAACCACCTGCCTCAGTCTCCCAAAGTGCTGGGATTACAGGGGTGAGCCACCACGCTTGGCCAGAATCTGCATTTTTAACAGATGCCTAGAGTGATTTCCTTGTAAGTTATGAGAGGGACTCATTTTGAAAAACACTGGACACAGAGAGAGAAGCCTAAAAATCATGTAAAAGAGTTCAGGATCAGAGATTCTTTTCTGTCTCTACATCTCTTGAAAAAGTCTGCATGCACGTGATAACAAGGTATTTCAAAAGCCTAAGCTAGGGTGACCTCAGAGAACGACTTGGCAAGATGCAAAATGCAGAAGAATGTAGCCTTCTATAAATCAGTTATAAATTCCTCTATCAATATAGATGAGTTTTCAGAAGGTCCCAAATCATTGATCTACTCAATTTACAAATATTTATTAAGTGCCTACTTTGTCACAGGCATGGATGAGCGTTCCCTTCTGTCTAAAGCTCCTCCTATGTCCTATGTTTTGTTACTTCTGTTTCTCAGAAGCATCACTCTATTGATTATTGCTCTTATTTTCTGTGCCTTCAGTCTCTCTCAGCTGGCTCCTTTTATTTTATTTATTTTATTTTTATTTTTATTTTTGAGACAGAGTCTTACTCTTTTGCCCAGGCTGGAGTGCAGTGGCAGGATCCCAGCTCACTGCAACCTTCGCCTCCCAGGTTCAAGCGATTCTCCTGCCTCAGCCTCCTGAGTAGCTGGGATTACAGGTGCCCTGGCTCCTTTTTAACATATCTCTCTCATATTAAAAGTAAAAATGTGGGCCGGGCAAGGTGGCTTACGCCTGTAATCCCAGCACTTTGGGAGGCCGAGGCAGGCGGATCACCTGAGGTCAGGAGTTTGAGACCAGCCTGACCAACATGGAGAAACCCCGTCTCTACTAAAAATACAAAATTAGCCGGGCGTGGTGGCACATGCCTGTAATCCCAGCTACTCAGAGGCTGAGGCAGGAGAATCGTTTGAACCCGGGAGGCAGAGGTTTTGCAGTGAGCTGAGATTGTGCCATTGCACTCCAGCCTGGGCGACAAAAGCGAAACTCCATCTCAAAAAAATAAAATAAAAATTAAAAAAAGTAAAAATGTCAGTCGGGCACGGTGGCTCACACCTGTAATCCCAGCACTTTGGGAGGCCAAGGCGAGTGGATCACAAGGTCAAGAGATCGAGACCATCCTGACCAACATGGTGAAACCCCATCTCTACTAAAACTACAAAAATTAGCCAGGCGTGGTGGCACGTGCCTGTAATCCCAGCTGCTCAAGAGGCTGAGGCAGGAGAATTGATTGAACCTGGGAGGCGGAGGATGTGGTGAGCGGAGATCCCACCACTGCACTCCAGCCTGGGTGGCAGCGAGACTCCGTCTCAAGAAAAATAAAATATATATTAAAAAAAAAAAAAGCCTCTTGCATGCTGACTTCATGTTCTGTTTTCTTCCTCCACAGCTGTATCAGTTAGGATGCTTTTGGCTACAAGTAACAAAACTCAATACAAGGTAGTTTAAACAACATAATCTTGGCTCATGTGACTGAAAAGTCCAGAAGCAGGTCTGGCCTCAGGGAAATGCCTGATTCAGCAGCACAGATAGTGTCAGAAGTCTGGCTTCTTTCTGTTCTTGGCTCTGCCTTAATCCTTGGTGTCCCAACTCACCCACAGGCAGGCAGCTCTAGGTTCTGTCCACATGGTTACAAAATAGCTCTCACAACATTACCCAGAGGAAGACAGAGGGTCTCTTCCAGTAGCCTCCAAGGAAGAAGGAAGAAGCTGCTTGTTCCCAGAGGTCACTGGCCTTTCCTGGCACTACCTGAGTTACTTGTCAACTTCTGAGCCAATCCCTGGGGCCAGAGAGGTGAGATATGCTGATTGGATAAAACCAGTTAGCACAACCCTTAAGGTTGGATTTAGAGTCAATCCCACCCAAATCAAGCAATTCTCCTGCCTCAGCCTCCCAAGTAGCTGGGATTACAGGCATGCGCCCCCATGCCCGGCTAATTTTTGTATTAGTAGAGATGGGGTTTCTCCATGTTATCAGGCTGGTGTCGGACTCCCGACCTCCGGTGATTCATCTGCCTTGGCCTCCCAAAGTGCTGGGATTACAGGCGTGAGCCACTGCGTCAGGCCCATGGTAAGTCTTAAGAGACATGGTATGGTAAGTGCATGGCCCTGGGCTTGACTCTATGTTGCTTTTAGACAGTAGAAATCAGGCTGGGTGCAATGGCTCATGCCTGTAATCCTAGCATTTTGGGAGGCCAAGGTGGGCGGATCATGAGGTCAAGATATGGAGACCATCCTGGCCAACGTGGTGAAACCCCATCTCTACTAAAAATACAAAAATCAGCTGGGCGTGGTGGCACACCCCTGTACTCCCAGTTACTCGGGAGGCAGGAGAATCACTTGAACCTGGGAGGCAGAGGTTGCAGTGAGCTGAGATTGGGCCACTGCACTCCAGCCTGGGAACAGAGTGAGACTCCGTCTGGAAAAAAAAAGAGACAGTAGAAATCATCACTATTCTGACAAGTGGAAGTCTTCCATTTCTGTGGACACATCGTCTGTTTCATACTCCCTGCCTTTGCATATACATGTTCCCTCAACTGGAGTGCCCTTCTCCCTCTCATCTGTCTGTTAAATGCCTTATCCTTCAATGCTCAGTTCATGTTCTTCCTCTAGGAACTACTCCCTAACTCAGATGAGCAGACATGATACAATGTAGTGAATAATGAGCATGTATCCTGGATTTAGCAGACAGACATGGTTTGAATCCCAGCTCTGCCACTTCAACAGTTGTGACAAGCATGTGACTAGCATGTTACATAACATCTGTTTTCTTACCTGGGAAATAGGTGTAATATGAGTACCTACTTCACAGAATTGTTCTGACAATGAAAAGAGAAAATGCCTGAGAAGTGTTAAACTCAATGTCTAGCCCATAAGTATTCATTACACCCTTCTTTGGGCCAGTCTTGTACCTAATACCTCCCTCTACTATAGTTTCTAACTGTGCTGCAGTTATTTGTTTGATGACATGCCCTCTATTGGACTGTGTACTTGCTGAATACCGTCCTATAGTTCAGCAATAATAGCTAGCTTTTTTGCACATTTACCAAATAATTCCAGTAATTATGCAAACATTTTATATATATTATTTCATTTAATATTGATTGGAAATGACATTAGGATCCTGCTTAACACAAATTCAGCAGCTTAAAAAAATAAAATAAAATAAAACCCCTCTTGGCCGGGCGCGGTGGCTCACGCTTGTAATCCCAGCACTTTGGGAGGCCGAGGCGGGTGGATCACGAGGTCAGGAGATCGAGACCACGGTGAAACCCCGTCTCTACTAAAAATACAAAAAAATTAGCCGGGCGTGGTGGCGGGCGCCTGTAGTCCCAGCTACTCGGAGAGGCTGAGGCAGGAGAATGGCGTGAACCCGGGAGGCGGAGCTTGCAGTGAGCCGAGATCGTGCCACTGCACTCCAGCCTGGGTGACAGAGCGAGACTCCGTCTCAAAAAAAAAAAAAAAAAAAAAAAAAAACCCCTCCTGGTCGGGCGCAGTGGCTCACGCCTGTAATCCCAGCACTTTGGGAGGCTGGGGCAGGCAGATCACGAGGTCAGGAGATCGAGACCGTCCTGGCTAACATGGTAAAACCCTGTCTCTATTTAAAAAAAAAAATCAGTCGGGTGTGGTGGCATGCACCTGTAGTCTCAGCTACTCGGGAGGGCAAGACAGGAGAATCGCTTGAACCCGGGAGGTGGAGATTGCAGTGAGCCGAGATCGCGCCACTGCACTCCAGCTTGGGCGACAGAGTGAGATTCGGTCTCAAAAAAAAAAAAGAAAAAACCCTCCTAGCCGGGCGCAGTGACTCATGCCTATGATACCAGCAATTTGGGAGGCCGAGGTGGGTGGATCACCTGAAGTCAGGTGTTGGAGACCAGCCTGGCCAACATGGCGAAACCCTGTCTCTACTAAAACAACAAAACTTAGCTGGGTGTGGTGGTGCACCCCTGTAGTCACAGCTACTCAGGAGGCTGAGGCAGAAGAATCGCTTGAACCTGGGAGGCAGAGGTTGCAGTGAGCCAAGATTAGGCCACTGCACCTTGGCCTGGGCAACAGAGCAAGACTTCGTGTCAAAACAACAAAAACAGGCCGGGCGCGGTGGCTCACGCTTGTGATCCCAGCACTTTGGGAGGCTGAGGCGGGTGGATCACCTGAGGTCAGGAGTTGAAGACTAGCCTGACCAATATGATGAAACCTCGTCTCTACTAAAAATACAAAAATTAGCCAGGCATGGTGGCATGCACCTGTAATCCCAGCTACTTGGGAGGCTGAGACAGGAGATTCGCTTGAACTGGAGAGGTGCAGGTTGCAGTGAACTGAGATTGTGCCATTGCACTCCAGCCTAGACAACACGAGCAAAACTCCATCTCAAAACAAGCAAATACACAAACAAAAAATGATCCTGCCACCTTCTAAGGTTGGCCAGGGCTGAACAACACCTCTGCCTCTTTTGTCACTGCTTGCAATATAGGGGACTACAGGGCTTCACCCATTCATATTTGGATTCAAAACAGGTTCAATGTCCTCTGGTCCCAGGCTTCTGAATGATGCTCTTACTGTTCATTTCCTTTTAGGCAGGGGCTTCTCTTTGTAGCTGCCTGCTCTTAGTTTGCTTCACTTTGTTCCCTTTGTCATATTATAATTTATGGCATTTGTCAGCCCTATGTCCACAAATAGATAGATGGTCCCCTGTTGTCTCCATGTCTAATTTGGATGGGTTTCAGTTGTTGTTGTTGTTTTCTTTTTTGAGGCAGAGTTTCACTCTTGTTGCCCAGGCTGGAGTGCAATGGCAAGATCACAGCTCACTGCAACCTCAGCCTCCCAGGTTCAAGCCATTCTCCTGCCTCAGCCTCCCGAGTAGCTGGGATTACAGGTGCTTGCCACCACCTCTGGCTAATTTTTGTATTTTTAGTAGAGACGGGGTTTTACCATGTTGGCCAGGCTGGTCTCGAACTCCTGACCTCAGGTGATTCACCCGACTAGGCCTCTCAAAGTGCTGGCATTACAGGTGTGAGCCACCCTGCCTGGCTAGGTTTCAGTTTTGTTGTGAACAAAGGTATAGTTAAGATTTGGTGGAGCCCACTACCACTGTCTGGGAGGCCAAGGAAGAAGGTGCTACAGACATGGTTACATAATCATTTCCCCTCAGCTCTTTGCCTTTATTTCCTTCCTTTATTTCCTATATTTCCTTCCCCTAATGACTCTACCTTTTCTTCTGTCTGGCATTGTCATGTCCTTCCTTTCTATTTGAATATTTTTTTCTCTCTTCCAGCCTTCCTTTCTCCACTGGTAATAAACACATATGGGGCTTCCTATACTTAAAAAACAAGCAAACAGCCTGGCACAGTGGCTCACGCCTGTAATCCCAGCACTTTGGATGGCTGAGGTGGGTGGATCAACTGAGGTCAGGAGTTGGAGACCAGCCTGGCCAACATGGCGAAACCCTGACTCTGCTAAAAATACAATAATTAGCTGGGTGTGGTGGCATGCACCTCTAATCCCAGCTACTTGGAAGGCTGAGGCAGGAGAATCACTTGAACCCGGGAGGCGGGGGTTGCAGTGAGCCGAGATTGTGCCACTGCACTCCAGCCTGGGTGAGGGAGGAAGACTGTGGCTCAAAAAAAAAAAAAAAAAAAAAGCGCAAACAACTAATGATTAGAGAAATGCAAATCAAAACCAAAATGAGACACCACTTCACACTCATTAGGATGGCTACTATATTTTAAAAACCAAAAAAAGACAAGAAACGTGTCAGTGGGCTTGGAAAGAAGGTGTGAAAAGATTAAAGATCAAAAACAGCAAGAGAATGCAACAGGATTTAAAATCACTAAGCGAAGATTTTAAGGAGAGGAGCCAAGGGCAGTCAAGGATTTCCATCCTAAAAGGATGTGGCCATTTACAGAAATAGGGAGATAGGAGGAATTAGTATGAGGAAAAATGACACATTTAGTTTTAGACATTTCGTTTTTTTTATTACTCAAGGATATTTCCTAAAAAACAACAAAGACATTTCGATTTTTTCTTTTTCTGAAATGGAGTCCTGATCTGTGGCCCAGGCTGGAGTGCAGTGGCACGATCTCGGCTCACTGCAAGCTCTGTCTCCCAGGTTGACGCCATTCTCCTGCCTCAGCCTCCTGAGTAGCTGGGACTATAGGCGCCCGCCACCACGCTCGGCTAATTTTTTTGTATTTTTAGTAGAGACGGGGTTTCACCGTGTTAGCCAGGATGGTCTCGATCTCCTGACCTTGTGATCCGCCCGCCTTGGCCTCCCAAAGTGCTGGGATTACAAGCGTGAGCCACCGCGCCCGGCCGATAACTTATATCTGAAACTAGAAAAGAAGTAGGTGCAGGATGGGCCATGGAGAGACAGCCCGCATTAAAGGTTGTGGGAAGAGAATAGAAGGGTCAGTGATGGGGGCAGAAAGAGAAGGTTTGAGGGGGCAAGTGTAGAGTCTAGAGAAGCCAAGCCGAATTTGAGGAAGAGGAGGCGGCGCGGAAACTAGTGAAGGAGAAAACATGGAAAGGGCTATTTTATTTAGTGAGCTCCTTCGGAACCTTAGAGAACAAAGGTGTTACGGAACTATATGCTCTCAAATTCACACTAAGCACTAAATTCCCGCTGCTATGGTACATTCTGGGGAAAGGAAAAACAGCGCAGTCTGGACCCAAGAAAGCTCACAGCGTGGCGGAGGAAGTGAGAAGTGAGTGAAAGATACAATGTTGATTCTGTCTTCCCTGGCAGCAAGAAAAACAAACCAAACAAACAATGTTTAAGTGCTTTGGCCGGGCACGGTGGCTCACGCCTGTAATACCAGCACTTTGGGAGGCCGAGGTGGGTGGATCATGAGGTCAGGATTTCGAGACCAGCCTGGCCAACATGGGAAAACCCCGTCTCTACTAAAAATACAAAAAGTATCCGGGTGTGGTGGCGCACACCTGTAATCCCAGCTACTTGGGAGGCTGAGGCAGGAGAATTGCTCCAACCCAGGAGTCGGAGGTTGCAGATGGCACCACTGCACTCCAGCTTGGGCCACGGAGTGAGACTCCGTCTCAAAAAAAAAAAGTGCTTTCACAGGGGTGTGCACAAAGTACAAACGGATGCCCTGAGGAACTGGCGACACTGTGGGGCGGGACTGGGGAAGGGCTGGTAGGAGGGGCTGCTGTCCAGGTGCGTGGTAGGTCCTCAAGAATTCATGGGGGCAATTCCAGCAGAACCGGCCTTTTGAGGCCTCAGGCAGTTCTTGTGGGGATTGAGGCGACAGATAAGGAAGGAAGGGATACAGGAGCCAAGGGGCGCAGGGGCGTTAGCAATAACTGGGTTCTATTTGAAAGACGAAGGGGGCCGGGCGCGGTGGCTCACGCCTGTAATCTCAGCACTTTGGGAGGCTGAGGCAGATGGATCACGAGGTCGGGAGATCGAGATCATCCTGGCCAACATGGTGAAATCCTGTCTCTACTAAAAATACAAAAATTAGCCGGGCATGATGGCGCGCACCTGTAATCCCAGCTACTCGGGAGGCTGAGGCAGGAGAATCGCCTGAACCTGGGAGGCAGAAGTTGTAGTGAGCCGAGATCGCGCCACTGCACTCCAGCCTAGCGACAGAGCGAGACTCCGTCTCAAAAAAAAAGACACAGGGATGGAGTTTGCCGCCTGAAAGGATACAGGAAGGAGAGACGAAAAACTTATCTGAATTCTCACTGCTTCCTTACAACTGGCGACTAAGTGGACCAAAAACCTCCAAAAACCTCAGTTGGCTGGGCTACGGGGTCCTTGCTATCCTTCCTGGGCTTCTGTACCCGGCCGGAACTTTAGTGTTCTGACGCCTTGTTTGGCATCGGAAGGGAAAAGCAGATGGACCTATACGGGTAAAGTGGCTTCTGGGCGGAAGCCACACTATAGGCTCGGGGAGGTAAGCGGTGGCAGGCCGGCGGTTGGTGTGTCCCGAGTGTGGGGCGACAGAGCCCTGGCACTTGAAGGTTGAGGGGGCCTCCCCAGCGCGGCGAATGTCTGGCCTCCGGAGGCCAGGCCGTGAGTGCGGGAGGTAAACGCCAAGGCAGAAGAGTTTTGCCACGCACTACCTGTGTGACCTCGGGTAAATTAGTCTTGGAACGTCAGTTTCCTCGTCTCCATAATTGTAGTAATAATGGTACCTCTCTCAGGATTGTTGTGAGCCGTCAGTGAAACACTTAGAGCAGTTTCTGGCACATGGTAAGCCATGGATAGCTTTACTAACTCTACTCACTTCTAGCTGCGTGGATTGTGTTGTCAAAACCCACCGTCAACCTCAGGCCAGTATTGCCCAGTTAATAGGTTAGATTTTCTGTTCACTGGTAGAAAAAAAAAAAAAAAATGAAACAAAGCATTTATAATTAAAGTTATATTATTAGAGAAATAACACTATGGAGGAGGGTTTGGAAAACATGAGCTATCATTTGTTTCTCAAATTTTGGTATGTGTAGAGGTAAAATCATTTAAGTGCAACCGGCGCGGGGGAATTTAAATATTATCCATAATTCCAGGACCTCAGATTAGCTGTTAATTTTTCCTGGTTCCCTTAACGTTTATAATACATGTGAAAACATACTGTTTACATGGTTTTGATTTATCAACAAACCTTATTGATAATGTCGGCTGGGCGCGGTGGCTCACGCCTGTAATCCCAGCACTTTGGGAGGCCTAGGCGGGCGGATCACTTGAGGTCAGGAGTTCGAGACCAGCCTGGCCAACATGGTGAAACCCTGTCTCTACTAAACATACAAAAATTAGCTGGGCGTGGTGGCACACGCCTGTAATCCCAGTGGCTGAGGCAAGAGAATTACTTGAAACCAGGAGGTGGAGGTTACAATGAGCCAAGATCGCGCAACTGCACTCCAACTTGGGTGACAGAGCTGGACTCTGTCTTAAAAAAAAAAAAAAAAAAAGTTAGGCGTGGTGGCGGGTACCTGTAATTGCAGCCACTCGGGAGGCAGAGGCAGGAGAAGCACCTGAACCTGGGAGGCGGAGGTTGCAGTGAGCCAGGATCGTGCCATCGCACTCCAGCCTGGGTGACACAGTGAGACTTCATCTCAAAAAAAAAAAAAAAAAAAAAAAAAAGGCTGGGTGCAGTGGCTGGCTGACTCCTGTAATCCCAGCACTTTAGGAGGCCCACGTGGGTGGATCACCTGAGGTCAGGAGTTCGAGACCACTCTGGCCAACATGGTGAAACCTCATCTCTACTGAAAAAAAAAAAAAACTACAAAAATTAGCCGGTCATGGTGGTGCCCGCCTGTAATCCCAGCTATTCAGGAGAGTGAGACAAGAGAATCGCTTGAACCCAGGAGGCGGAGATTGCAGTGAGCGGAGATCTCCAGCCTGGTGACAGAGCAAGACTCCGTCTCAAAAAAAAAAAAAAAAGTATTGATAATGTCGTTTTACCTATTGGTGTCTGTATCCTACAGAAAGGAAATATGTATCTGACTTGTTTCATAGGATTTGTGTGTGGATGGCATGAGATAATACATATCAGGGTGATACGAAAGTATTAGGAGTAGGCTGGGCGTGGTGGCTCACACCTGTAATCCCAGTTCTTTCAGAGGACAAGGCAGGTGGATCACGTGGGCAGGAGATCGAGACCATCCCGGCTAACACAGTGAAACCCTGTCTCTACTAAAAATATAAAAAAAAAAAAAAAAAATTAGCCGGGCGTGGTGGCGGGTGCCTGTAGTCCCAGCTACTCAGGAGGCTGAGGCAGGAGAATGGCATGAACCCGGGAGGCAGAGCTTGCAGTGAGCTGAGATCATGCCATTGCACTCCAGCCTGGGTGACAGAGTAAGACTCTGTCTCAAAAAAAAAAAAGTATTAGGAATGGTATTTATCAGGTGCAGTGGCTCATGCCTGTAATCCCAGGTACTCCAGAGGCTGAGGCAGGAGGATCACTTGAACCCAGGAGTTAGAGACTAGTCTGAGCAATATAACAAGACCTCATCTCTATTTTTTTTTTTTGAGATGGAGTTTTGCTCTTGTTGCCCAGGCTGGAGTGCAATGGCGTGATCTTGGCTCACCACAACCTCCACCTCCTGGGTTCAAGCGATTCTCCTGCCTCAGCCTCCCGAGTAGCTGGGATTACAGTCATGCGCCACCACACCGGGCTAATTTTGTATTTTTAGTAGAGATGGGGTTTCTCCATGTTGGTCAGGCTGGCCTCAAACTCCTGACCTTGTCATCCACCCACCTTGGCCTCCCAAAGTGCTGGGATTACAGGCGTGAGCCACTGCGCCTGGCTTTACAATTTTTTATTTTTATTTATTTCTTTATTTTTTAGACAGAGTCCTGCTCTGTTGCCCAGGCTGGAGTGTAGTGGCTTGATCTTGGCTCACTGCAACCTCCCACTCCTGGGTTCAAGCGATTTTCCTGCTTCAGCCTCCCGAGTAGCTGGGATTATAGGTGCCCGCCACCATGCTATAGGTGCCCGCCACCACACCCAGCTAATTTTTGTACTTTTTTTTTTGAGACAGAGTTTCACTTTTGTTGCCCAGGCTGGAGTGTGATGGTGCAGTCTTGGCTCATTGCAGCCTCTGCCTCCCAGGTTCAAGCGATTCTCCTGCCTCAGCCTCCCGAGTAGCTGGGATTACAGGTGCCCACCACCATGCCCTGCTAATTTTTTTTGTTGTTGTTGGAGTCACCCTGTCACCCAGGCTGGAGTGCAGTGGCACGATCTCGGCTCATTGCAACCTCTGCCTCCCAGGTTCAAGCGATTCTCATGCCTAGGCATGCCAAGTAGCTGGGATTACAGGCATGGGCCACCACACCTGGCTAATTGTTTGTATTTTCTGTAGGGGTTTCACCATGTTGGTCAGGCTAGTCTTGAACTCCTGACCTAGGTGATCCACCTGCCTTGGCCTCCCAAAGTGTTGGGATTATAGGCATGAGCCACCGTGCTAGGCCAATTTTTGTATTTTTAGTGGAGACGGGGTTTTACCATGTTGGGCAGGCTGGTCTCCAACTCCTGACGACAAGTCATTTGCCTGCCTAAGACTTCCAGAGTGCTGGGATTACAGGTGTGAGCCGCCGTGGTGGGCTACAATTTTTTTTTTTTTTTTTTTTTTTGAGATGGAGTTTCGCTCTTGTCACCCAGGCTGGAGTGCAGTGGTGCAATCTCGGCTCACTTGCAACCTCCGTCTTCTGGATTCAAGTGATTCTCCTGCCTCAGCCTCCCCAGTAGCTGGGATTACAGGCGCTCTCCAACACGCCCAACTAATTTCTGTATTTTTAGTGGAGACGGGGTTTTACCATGTTGGCCAGGCTGGTCTTGAACTCCTGACCTCAAGTGATCTGGCCACCTCGGACTCCCAAAGTGCTGGGATTACAGGTGTGATGCACCGTGCCCGGCCAACATTTTTTTAAAAAATTAGCTGGGCATGGTGGTGTGCACCTGTAGTCTCAGCTACCTTGGAGGCTGAGGTGGGAGGATCATTTCAGCCCAGGGCCCAGGAGTTCAAGGCTACAATGAGTTATTCATCTTGCCACGGCGCTGCAGCCTGGGTGACAGAGCAAGACCCTGTTTTTTTTTTTTTTTTTTTTCCACATGGAATTTTGCTCTTGTTGTCCAGGCTGGAGTGCAGTGGCGTGATCTCGGCTCACTGCAACCTCTGCCTCCCGGGTTCAAGTGATTCTCCTGCTTAAGGCTCCCTAGTAGCTGGGATTACAGGCGTCTGCCACCACGCCTGGATTATTTTTAGTAGAGATGGGGTTTCACCACGTTGTCAAGGCTGGTCTCGAACTCCTGACCTCAGGTGATCCATCTGCCTCGGCCTCCCAAAGTGTTGTGATTACAGGCATGAGCTACTGCACCCGGCCTGACCCAGTCTCTTATAAAAAGAAAATAAAAAAAAGGCTGGGGACAGTGCATCATTCCTACAACCCAGCACTTTGGGAAGCTGAGGGGAGAATCACTGGATCCTAGGAGTTCGAAACCATCATGGGCAACACAGGGAGATCCATTTCTTTTTCTTCCTTTTTTTTTTTTTTTTTTTTTTTTTTTTTTTGAGACAGAGTCTCACTCTGTTGCCAGGCTGGAGTGCAGTGGCATGATCTTGGCTCACTGCAACCTCCTCCTCCCAGGTTCAAGGAATTCTTCTGCCTCAGCCTCCTTAGTAGCTGGGACCACAGGTGCGCACCACCACACCCAGCTAAGTTTTGTATTTTTAGTAGAGACGGGGTTTCACCATGTTGGCCAGGATGGTCTCGATCTCTTGACCTCGTGATCCACCCGCCTCAGCCTCCCAAAGTGCTGGGACCGTGCGCGGCCAGGGAGATCCATTTCTACAAAAAATTTAAAAATTAGCTGGGCATGGTGGTGTGTGCCTGTAATCCCAGCTACTTGGGAGGCTGAGATGGGAGGATCACTTGAGCCCAGAAAGTAGATGCTACAGTGAGCTGTGATTGTGCCACTGCACCCAACCTGGGCCACAGAGCAAGACCTTGTCTCAAATAATATAATAATAATAATAATAATAATAAATAAATAAGTTAACAAATTTCAAAATACCTGATTTCTGTTGAATTTGAAATTGTGATGCATTCATTGGTATGCTGATAATTCTTCTATGTCTCTTCTGTTATAGGTAGAATTGGGTTATTTGCTGAAGCTTCTTGGTGGCCCTTGCTAGCCCAGGAAGAAACTTACATTTTGATTTTTTTGTACCATGGCTTTGGTTCACAAATTGCTGCCTGGTACTTATATTCTCAGAAAATTCTCTAAGCCAACTTCTGCCTTGTATCCATTTTTGGGTATTCGCTTTGCAGAGTATTCCAGTAGTCTTCAGAAACCACTGGCTTCTCCTGGCAAAGCCTCCTCACAGAGGAACTGAAGGGGATTTGCAAGGAGATCACCAGAAAGAAGTTGCTTTGGATATAACTTCTCCTGAGGAGAAGCCTGATGTTAGTTTCGATAAAGCAATTAGAGATGAAGCAATGTACAATTTTAGGCATTTGAAGGATGAAATTGTGGATCATTGGAGAGGACCGGAAGGCCGCCCTCTGCATGAGGTCTTGCTGGAACAAGCCAAGGTTGTCTGGCAGTTCCGGGGGATAAGTGGACAGTGACTTCTGATAAGACGACTGGAGGCAGAAGTGAAGTGTTTTGGAAAATGGGCAAGAATAACCAAAGTGCACTGCTATATGGAACTCTGAGCTGTGAGGCGCCTCAGGACGGGGATTCTACCTGAAGTGGGTACTGTGCAATGATATCCAGGATTCCAAGGGTAGGTGAGGCCCAGGAGCCATCGTTTTCTAGTGAATAGGGGTGAACTTCATTGTAGCATAAACTATAGAAGATAGCTTTTGTTTCTGTAAATGAAAACACCTGGCATGTTATATTTGGCACCTCACCTGTGTCGGGATAAGTAACTATTGGCACAAGTGTGAAGTGGAAGCACAAGGGGGAAGTGGTTTCTGAGGAGGAGGAGTGACTTGTTTCTGGGCATTGCTTTGGGCCAGGAATGAGCATTGTTATGTTTCAGGCATCCTGAGAGGTTAGACATTTGAAAGATTTTTGGAGATATTTTCATCTCCTCTAACAAAGACCACAACCTCTGTAATGACCAGGGGTTTTGTAGAGTGGATGTAGGGTCAGCCTGTGGCTTTCTTTTTTTTTTTGAAATGGAGTCTTGCTCTGTCACCCAGGCTGGAGTGCAGTGGCGTGATCTCGGCTCACTGCAACTTCCACCCTCCAGGTTCAAGCGATTCTCCTGCCTCAGCCTCCTGAGTAGCTGGGACTACTGGTGCACGCCACCACGCCCGGCTAATTTTTGTATTTTTAGTAGAGACAGGGTTTCACCATGTTGGCCAGGCTGGTCTTGAACTCCTGACCTCAGGTGATCCACACCCACCTTGGCCTCCCAGAGTGCTGGGATTACAGGTGTGAGCCACTGCACCTGGCCCAAATATTCATTCTGGAATAATGAAAATAGTAGATAACATTTATGAAGCGTGGCCTGCCAGTCCTTGTGCTAAGCACTTTATATACATTATCCCATTTATTACTCACAACAGTCCCCTGAGGTAAGATCATCCCAGGTTTATGGATGAGGAAACAGACTTGGATAGATTTAGTAACTTGTCCAAAGTTACACAGCTAATAAATATTAGTTCATATCTAGACATTGGTATTCTTGACATCAGAGTACCTTTGATATTGCTATAACTAAATACCTTTGGAAATGAACACTGAATTCCACTTTTAAAGAGAGAGGCAGTATAGATAGTTGTTAAGCACACAGATTTTGGAGTTAAACAGCACTGGATATACCACTTATTAGCTGAGTGCTCAGTTTGTTTATCTGTAAAATGGGGTAAGATGCTAATAACCTATCATAGCATTGTTGTGAGGATTAAATTATGCATGCAAATTAATGCAAATATTCAATGGATGCTAGCTACTGTTGTTAAATATCACTTTTAAAACTTAACCTCTTTTCTCTATAGTTTTCTGACTTGTGGAAAGGCAGTTGTCATAAAATAGGCCACTCAGAAGTCATTGCTCCTTGGCCGGGCGCAGTGGCTCACACCTGTAATCTCAGCCCTTTGGGAGGCTGAGGTGGGTGGATCACCTGAGGTCGGGAGTTTGAGATCAGCCTGACCAACATGGCGAAACCCTGTCTCTACTAAAAATACAAAAAATTAGCCGGGCATGGTGGTGCATGCCTGTAATTCCAGGTACTTGGGAGGCTGAGGCAGGAGAATTGCTTGAACTTGGGAGGCAGAGGTTGCAGTGAGCTGAGACCGTGCCATTGCACTCCAGTCTGGGCAACAAGAGCGAAACTTCGTCTCAAAAAAAAAAAAAAAAAGGCCGGGCGCGTAATCCCCGCACTTTGGGAGGCCAAGGCGGGTGGATCACCAGGTCAGGAGATTGAGACCATCCTGGCTAACACGGTGAAACCCCATCTCTACTAAAAATACAAAAAAATTAGCCGGGCGTAGTGTTGGGCGCTTGTAGTCCCAGCTATTTGGGAGGCTGAGGCAGGAGAATGACGTGAACCCAGGAGGCAGAGCTTGCAGTGAGCCGAGATTGTGTCACTGCACTCCAGCCTGGGTGACAGAGCAAGACTCCGTCTCAAAAAAAAAAAAAAAAAAAGGAAAAAAAAGTCATTGCTCCATAGGACCAGGTAAAGGAAATACATTCATTTCCATTCATTGAACACAGGTGAGTGCCTACGCCATGTAAACACTGTCCTGGGCCAGTTGTGTGTTGAACATTACCTTAGAAACATATAACTATGTCAGTATTTTGTGCTAAAATAATAATCACTGGGTTTATCTGCCTTCTTATGGGGCAGAAAGTCAGAAAAATGGTTAGTGAATCCTGTTGATGATGCTGACTTGGTGATGACTCACATTTTGCTAATAGTGGAGAATGAGGTACAATTAACTTTACTTTCAATATCTTAGGGTGCTTTTGAGAGGAAGATGTCTTATGATTGGTCCCAGTTCAATACTCTGTATCTCCGTGTACATGGGGATGGTCGGCCTTGGATGGTGAATATCAAGGAGGACATAGATTTCTTCCAGAGGAGGAATCAGATATATAGTTACTTCATGTTTACCCGTGGGGGACCCTACTGGCAGGAGGTCAAGGTAACAGCATAAATCTTCATTGTTTATAAAAATGAGGTCTTGGCTGGGTGAGGTGGCTCACGCCTGTAATCCTAGCATTTTGCGAGGCCGAGGCGGGTGGATCACCTGAGGTTAGGAGTTCGAGACCAGGTTGGCCAACATGATGAAACCCAGTCTCTACTAAAAATACAAAAAATTAGTTGGGCATGGTGGCACACGCCTGTAATCCAAGCTACTTGAGAGGCTGAGGCAGGAGGATTGCTTGAACCTGGGAGGTGTAGGTTGCAGTGAGCCAAGATCGTGCCATTGTACTCCAGCCTGGGCAACAGAGTGAGATGAGACTCTGTCTCAAAAAAAAAGAGGTCTTGGAGATGATTGTTACATTGTAGCTTCTTTTTTGTTACTAATCTTTCTTGGAAGGTGGGGGTTGGTGGGTAGAAGAAAGGTTAAGAGACATAAATGAATTTTCATTAATATAAATGTTAACATACTAACTAGTAAATATTTTTGGCCGGGCGCGGTGGCTCACGCTTGTAATCCCAGCACTTTGGGAGGCCGAGGCGGGTGGATCACGAGGTCAGGAGATCGAGACCACAGTGAAACCCCGTCTCTACTAAAAATACAAAAAATTAGCCGGGCGTGGTGGCGGGCGCCTGTAGTCCCAGCTACTCGGAGAGGCTGAGGCAGGAGAATGGCGTGAACCCGGGAGGCGGAGCTTGCAGTGAGCCGAGACTGCGCCACTGCACTCCAGCCTGGGTGACAGAGCGAGACTCCGTCTCAAAAAAAAAAAAAAAAAAAAAAAATATTTTTGATAAGGATGTGGCCAGGTCCATGCTAAGTCATAGGCACATCTCTGCTCTGTGTCCAAATAGATGGGGATTGTTTGTTTTTTAGAAGTTTCTGCCATTTCACGTCTTCTAGGCAACTTTTGTAAAGTTGGTGTCCTAGGCCTGCGTGGTGGCTCACACCTGTAATCGCAGCACTTTGGGAGGCCAAGGCAGACGGATCACTTGAGGTTGGGAGTTCGACACCAGCCTGACCAACATGGAGAAACACTGTTGTCTCTACTAAAAAAAATACAAAATTAGCCAGGCGTGGTGGCACATGCCTGTAATCCCAGCTACTTGGGAGGCTAAGGCAGGATAATTGCTTGAACCCGGGAGGCGGAGATTTCAGTGAGCCGAGATCATGCCATTGCACTCCAGCCTGGGCAACAAGAGCCAAACTCTGTCTCAAAAAAAAAAAAAAAAAAAAAAAAGTTGGTGTCCTAGGCCAGGCGTGGTGGCTCATGTCTGTAATCTCAGCACTTTGGGAGGCCAAGGTGGGTGAATCACCTGAGATCAGGAGTTTGAGACCAGCCTGGTTAACATGGCAAAACCCCATCTCTACTAAAAATACAAAAATTAGAGGCCAGGCACGGTGGCTCACGCCTGTAATCCCAGCACTTTGGGAGGCCGAGGTGGGCAGATCACATGGTCAAGAGATCGAGACCATCCTGGCCAACATGGCGAAACTCTGTCTCTACTAAAAATAAAAAAATTAGTTAGGTGTGGTGGCGTAGTTCCAGCTACTCAGAAGGCTGAGGCAGGAGAATCACTTGACCCTGGGAGGCAGAGGTTGCAGTGAGCCGAGATGGGCCACTGCTCTCCAGCCTGGCGGCAGAGTGAGACTCCATCTCAAAACAAAACAAAACAAAAGGCCAGGCACGGTGGCTCACCCTGTAATCCCAGCACTTTGGGAGGCCGAGGCGGGTGGATCACGAGATCAGGAGATGGAGACCATTCTGGCTAACACGGTGAAACCCCGTCTCTACTAAAAAATACAAAAAAAATTAGCCGGGCGTGGTGGCACGTGCCTGTAGTCCCAGCTACTCAGGAGGCTGAGGCAGGAGAATGGCATGAACCCGGGAGGCGGAGCTTGCAGATCGCGCCACTGCACTCCAGGCTGGGCATGAGACTTCGTCTCAAAAAAAAAAAAAAAAAAAAAAAAATTAGCCGGGCATGGTGGCGCGTGCCTGTAATCCCAGCTACCAGGGAGGCTGAGGCAGGAGGATTGCTTGAACCTGGGAGGCAGAGGTTGCAGTAAGCTGAGATCGTGCCACTGCACTCCAGCCTGGGCAACAGAGCGAGACTCCGTCTCAAAAAAAAAAAAAAACAACTCACAAGAAAGCCCCCATTTTGCTCATGTCATATACTTGAGGGTCGTCCTGAATTCTTCTCCTTCGCCCCACATCCAGTCTATTAGCGAGTCTTGTCACCTCTGCTTCCAAAATACACACAGCAGCTGACCATTTCTAGCCATTTCTTCTACTCCCACCCTGGTCCAGGTGTTTGGATTATTGCAGCAGCTTCATTATTGATTTTCCTGTTTGTCTTCTTGCTCCACTAAAATCCTGGCTCCACAGCAGCCAGAGTGATCTTTCTGAAACATAGTTCAGATGACATCATTTACATGCTTCTAAGCATGTAAATGTACCTCCTAAGCATGTAACCTGTATTAGTCTGTTCTCGTGCTGATGCTATGAAGAAATACCTGAGACTGGGTAATTTATAAAGGAAAGAGGTTTAATTGACTCACAGTTCTGCAGGGCTGGGGAGGCCTTAGGTAACTTATAAAATCATGGCAGAAGGGGAAGTAAACACATCCTCCTTCACATGGTGGCAGGAAAGAGAATGAGAGCCGAGTGAAGGGGTAATCTCCTTATAAAACCATCAAATCTTGTGAGAACTCACTATCACGAGAACAGTATGGGGGGAACCACCCCTATGGTTCAGTTAACTTCACCTGGTCCCTCCCTTGACACATGGGGATTACTACAATTCCAGATGAGATTTTGGGTGGGGACACAGCCAAACCATATCAGGACCCTTCAGTGGTTTCCCATTACAATTCGAATAAAGTCCAGCCTGGGCTAGGTGGCTCATGCTTTTAATCCCAGCACTTTGGGGGGCTGAGATGGGCAGATCACTTGAGGTCAGGAGTTTGAAACCAGCCTGGTCTACATGGTGAAATCTTGTGTCTACTAAAAATACAAAAAATTAGCTGCAGGTGGTGGCACACGCCTGTAGTCCCAGCTCCTCAGGAGGCTGAGGCAGGAGAATTGCTTGAACCTGAGAGGTGGAAGTTGCAGTGAGCCAAGATCGCGCCACTGTACTCCAGCCTGGGCAACAGAGTAAGACTCCATTTCAAAAAAATAAATAAGTAAAGTCCAGACTCCTGAACATGGCCTATGGGCCTACAATATCGGACCCCTGTCTTCATCTTCCATCTCTCCTCCTACCTCCCTCCTCCACACCAGCCCCTTTTCTGTCAGATTCAACAACCTCATTTCCATCTCAGAGCTTTGCACTTAGTGTTGCTCTGCTGTAATGCTCTGCCCGCATGTCTTCACCTGCTTTCTCTTTCCTATCATTCACCTCTCGGCTCAAAAGTTGCCTCAGAGAGGCCTTTCCTGATTGCTGTAACTAAAGTTGGACCCTCTAATTCAGTTATTTCAACACCACCATCCTATAACTTTCTTCATAGAACTTATCACTAACTAAAATTACTTTGTTCATTCATTCATCTGTTTATTGTCACTCTACTGCCTTCCCTGGAACATAAATTATATAAATTCTTTTTTTTTTTTTTTTTTTTTTTTGAGGAGTCTCACTCTTATCGCCCAGGCTGGAGTGCGGTGGTGTGATCCCAGCTCACGGCAACCTTTGCCTTCCAGGTTCAAGAGATCCTCCTGCTGGGACTACAGGCGTGTACCACAACGCCCAGCTAATTTTTGTATTTTTAGTAGAGATGGGGTTTCATTCACCAAGTTGGCCAGGCTGGTTTCGAACTCCTAACCTCAAGTGATCCACCCGCCTCGGCCTCCCAAGGTTCTGGGATTATAGGCGTTTGAGTCATCACACCTGGCCCTAAATTCTGTAAATTCTGTGAGAGCAGGGATCTTGCTTATATTGTTCCTACCAGTTTCCCCTGCACCTGGAATTTTGTCCTAGTGCCTAGCACAAAATAAGCATTCAATATATACATATATATGTAGTAATATAGATATATAACACAAATTATATATACTTGTATTTAAGTAATATATATAATGAATTATTATACAAAATAACTACTTCATTATAAAAAACTTGGAAAATACAGAAAAAAAATCTTGTACTACCACTATCCAGTGATAAAATACTATTTTTATTTTATTTTATTTTATTTTTTTTTGTGAGACGGAGTCTCGCACTGTCGCCCAGGCTGGACTGCAGTGGCGGGATCTCGGCTCGCTGCCAGCTCCGCCTCCCGGGTTCACACCATTCTCCTGCCTCAACCTCCCGAGTAGCTGGGACTACAGGTGCCCACCACCACGCCTGGCTAATTTTTTGTAGTTTTAGTAGAGACGGGGTTTCACCGTGTTAGCCAGGATGGTCTTGATCTCCTGATCTCGTGATCTGCCCGCCTCGGCCTCCCAAAGTGCTGGGATTACGGGTGTGAGCCACCGCACCCGGCACAAAAATACTATTTTTAATATGTGTCTTCCAGACTTTTCTAGTCACACTTTTCCCTTCCAGTGGTGTTTTATAACATATATACAGTATTTTCACTGAACTATTGTTTACAACTTTCTCTTCAAATATATTTCTACATCATTTTTAATATCTTCATGATATTATATAAGTAGACAACAATTTTGGCTGGGTCCAGTGGCTCACACCTGTAATCCTAGCACTTTGGGAGGCTAAGGCTGTGAATCATTTGAAGCTAGGAGTCTAAGACAAGCCTGAGCAACATGGCAAAACCCTGTCTCTACAAAAAATACAAAAATTATCCCAGCGTGGTGGCATGCACCTTTAGTCCCACCTACTCAGGAGGCTGAGGTGGGAGGATTGCTTGAACCTGAGAGGTCAAGGCTGCAGTGAGCTGAGATCACCCTACTGCATGCACTCCAGCCTGGGTGACAGAGTAAGACCCTATCTCAAAAAAAAAAATGTTTTTTTCTTAACTTGTTCTTCATTATGTACATGTAGATTTAGATTGTTTTCAGAGTTTTCTACTGTCGGAACAAACTCTGAGGTAAACATACTTAACTATTTTCATAGGCTATATTCCTAGAGATAAAATTACTGGAGTAACTATTAATATGTATAATTCGTTTTTATTTATGTTCATTAAAATTTATTTACTTATTTGAGACAGGGTCTCTCTTCTGTTGCCCATGCTGGAGTGCAGCATGGGCTCGCTGTAGCCCCAACCTCCCAGTCTCAGGTGATCCTCCCACCTTAGCCTCCTGAATAGCCAGGACTACAAGGATGCACCACTATGGCTGGATAAGTTTTTTGTTTTTTTAGTAGAGTCTTGGTTTCACCATGTTGCCCAGGCTGGTCTTGAACTCCTGGGCTCAATTGATCCTACTGTGTTGGCCTCCCAAAGTGCTGGGATTACAGGTGTGCACAACCATGCCCAGCCATTTTCTTCCTTTGTTAAACTCAAAATATAAATAAGATTAGCATACTCTGTACCTGTTTTTTGTGTTTTTAAAATTTAGGAATATATCCTGGAGAGCTTCTGTATAATTATTTAGGCAAGGTGTGGTGGTTCATGCCTGTAGGCCAAGGTTGGCAGATTACTTGAGCTCAGGAGTTTAAGACCAGCCTGGCCAACATGGTGAAACACTGTCTCTACCAAAAAAAAAAAAAAAAAAATTAGCCGGGTGTGGTGGTGTGCACCTATAGTCCCAGCTACTCAGGAAGCTGAGGTGGGAGAATCGCTTGAAACTGGGAGGTGGAAGTTGCAGTGAGCCAATATCGCACCACTGCACTCCAGCCTGGGTAACAGAGTGAGACCCTATCTCAAAACAAAACAAAACACAAACAATTAAGGCCAGATATAGTTTTAAAAGATTGCGCTTAATAATAAGTAAATTACATAGAGAAGAAATATGAAAATAAAGTTGATGAATAAAAAGGCACACTTGAAAATTCAAGAGTAGAAGGAATAGGACATTTCTTTTTGTTCTGTTTCTAATGTAGGAAGGAAGGGAAATGTTAAAATTCTTTTTTCTTTTTTTTTTTTTTTCTGAGACAGAGTCTCGCTCTGTTGCCCAGGCTGGAGTGCAGTGGTGCAATCTTGGCTTACTGCAACCTCTGCCTCCCAGGTTCAGGCAACAAAGTGAGACCCCATTCTCCACAGAAAGAAAAAAAAAAAAAAAGCTGTGTTTAGGATACTAGTCTTTTTTCCATAAATGTTACAAATATTTTTTTCATAGTTAACCCTTTATCGTTTGGCCTGGGTTATATCTTTGATCCAAATGGCTAGCCATTTGTCATAATACATATATTAAATAATTTTAGAATAAATGTAAACTCTTATTTTATCGTTACAATTACATGCAGATGCCTCAATTGCTTACATTTCAGTTATGAAGTAAATGCTTTCTTCTTTCAGATTCTTTTTTCCAAATTTTTCTTCTCTAATCGAGGAAGAATCCAGGATGTTCAGCATGAGCTACTGCTCCTGGCCTATGGATGCCCTTTATCAGTTTCAGGAATTCCCTTCTATTCCTAGTTGGCTGAGAGGTTTATTTTCCTTTCATGAATAGGTATTAAATTTTGTCTAATGCTTTTTCTGCATCTATTGAGATGGTGATATGGGTTTTGTCTTATAGCCTGTTAGTATAGTAAATTATATTGATTGATTTTAAAATATTAAGGCAACCTTGTATTCCTGGGATGAAACTAACTTGGTCATGATACATTATTGTTTGTATTTACTACTGTATTCATTTTGCTAAGTTTTAAAAGGATTTTTGAAAAAAATAAAGAGGATTTTGTGTCTAGATCCATGAAGGATATGTGTGTAGTTTCTTTTCTTGTAACATCTTTGTGTCATTTGGTATCTGGTAATGCTAGCTTCAAGATGAGTTGGTAAGTGACCGCTCCTCTTCTATATATTAGAAACATTTGTGCAGAATTGATGTTGTTTCTTCCTTAAGTGTCCAATGAAGCCATGTAGACCTGGAGTTTTCTTTGTGGAAGTATTTTTTTTTTTATCAAGAATTCAATATCTGGGCGAGACGAGATGGCTCACACTTGTAATTCCAGCACTTTGGGAGGGTGAGGCAGGAAGAATATTTGAACCCAGGAGTTTGAAACCAGCCTGAGAAATATAGCGAGACTCTGTCTCTACAAAAATATTTTTACAAAATTAGCCAGGTGTAGTGAGGTGCACCTGTAGTCCCAGCTACTTGGGAGGCTTGGGCAGAAGGATCGCTTGAGCCCAGGAGGTTGAGGCTGCAGTGAGCTATGATTGCACCATTGAACTCAAACCTAGAAGTCAGAGCAAGACCCTGTCTTAAGAAAAAAAAAAAAAATCAGGTTTGTTTTTTTTTTCTTTTTTTAGACGGGGTCTGGCTCTGTCACCCAGGCTGGAGTGCAGTGGTATGATCTTGGCTCACTGGAACATCTGCCTCCCGGGTTCAAACATTTCTCCTTGCCTCAGTCTTCCAAGTAACTGATTACAGGCACACACCACCACACCCAGCTAATTTTTGGATTTTTAGTGGAGATGGGGTCTCACCATGTTGACCAGGCTGGTCTCCAATTCCTGACCTCAAGTGATCTGCCTGCCTCGGCCTCCCAAAATGCTGGGATTACAGGCGTGAGCCACTGCACCCGGCTGTCTCATTTTTCCTGAGTGGGCTTTGGTAGTTTGTGTTTTTCAAGGAAATTGTCTATTTCATCTAACTTACTAAATGTATTCACATAAAGGTTTTAATAATCTACCCTACTGTCATTTTAATTTTTGTACAATTTGTAGTGGTGTCTCTTCTGCTCTTTCTGGTGTGGTTAATCTGTGTATTCTCTCTTTTATTCCTGATCAGTCTAGCCAGAGGTTTATCAACTTTAGCGTTGTATTTATAGAACCTATTTCTGGTTTTACTGACTTTTGCTGATGTTTTTGTTTTATATTTCATTTATTTTGGCTTTTTTTTTTTTTCCTTTGAAATGGAGTCTTGCTCTGTTTCCCAGGCTGGTGTGCAGAGGAGTGATCTTGGCTCACTGCAGCTTCTGCCTCCCGGGTTAAAACGATTCTCCCACATCAGCCTATTTTGGCTATTATTTTTATTATTTCCTTTCTTCTGCTAATTTTGGTTTTACTTGACTCTTCCTTTTGTGGTTTCTTAAAATACAAGCCTCGGCCGGTGCAGTGGCTCACACCTGTAATCCCAGCACTTTGGGAGGCTGAGGGAGAGGATCCCTTGAGGCCAGGAGTTCAAGACCAGCCTGGCAAACATGGTGAGACCCCTTCTCTGCTAAAAATACAAAAATTAGCCGGGCATGGTGGTGCATGCCTGTATTTCCAGCTACTCAGGAAACTGGGGCATGAGAATTGATTGAACCCAGGAGGCTGAGGTTGCAGTGAGCTGAGATTGCACCACTGCTCTCCAGACTGTGCGACAGAGTGAGACTTTGCCTCAAAACAAACAAAAAAATAAAGTAAATGCTTACATTATTGATTTGAAATATTTATTTTGTAATATGTCAAAGTGGTGCTATAAATTTCCCTCATAGCCCTACTGTGGCTGCATCTCAGAAAATTTGATATGTCCTGTTTTTACTTTCATTCAGTTCAAAATATGACCTAATTTTCCTTGTGATTACATATTTGACCCATGGGTTATTTAATTTCTAAATATGTGAAGATTTTCTAGATATCATTCCATTATTATTTTCTATTTTTGCTTTTTCATCTATTTATTAACTTATTTACTTATTTTCAGTTCCCTCTCAGGCGCTAAATTATGTTATTATTTTCTTTTCTTTCTTTTTTTTTTTTTTTTTTGAGAGAGTCTTTCTCTGTCGCCCAGGCTGGAGTGCAGTGGTGTGATGTTGGCTCACTGCAACCTCTGCCTCCCAGGTTCAAGCAATTCTGCTGCCTCAGCCTCCTGAGTAGCTGGGATTACAGGCACACACCATAATGCCCAGATAATTTTTTTGTATTTTTAGTAGAGATGGGGCTTCACCATATTGGCCAGGCTGGTCTTGAACTTCTGACCTCAAGTGATCTGCCCACCTCGGCCTCCCAAAGTGCTGGGATTAGAGGTGCGAGCCACCACACCCAGCCTCTGTTATTATTTTCTAGTTTAATTCCATCGTGTTCAGAGATGTACTTTGTATGATTGGAATCCTTTAAAATTTATTTATTTATTTATTTATTTTTAATATGGAGTCTCACTCTGTTGCCCAAGCTAGAGTGCAATGGCCTAATCTCGGCTCACTGGACTCTCCACCAACCAGGTTTAAGTGATTATCCTGCCTCAGCCTCTCGAGTAGCTGAGATTACAGGGGCATGCCACCACGCCTGGCTAATTTTTGTATTTTTAGTAGCGATGGGGTTTCACTGTGTTGGCCAAGCTGGTCTCAAACTCCTGACCTCAGTTAATCCACCTGCCTTGGCCTCCCAAAGTGCTGGGATTACAGGCGTGAACCACCGCTCCCGGCCTCTTTTACATTTATTAAGACTTGTTTTATGCCTCCAAATATGGTATATCTTGGTGGATGTGCACTTGAAAAGAATGCATATCCTGCTGTTGTTGGATATTCCATTCATGTTGTTTATGTGGAATTGGTTAATAACATTGAGTCTTGTATACCTTTACTGAGTTTCTGTAAATTATGACTGATAACTGTTCTACAACTATTGAGAATGATGTGTTGAAATCTCCAATTATAATTTTGTATTTATCTACTACTTCTTTAGTTCTATTATTGTTTTTCATGTATTTTGATGATCTATGCTTAGGTGCATATATATTTAGAATTATATCTTCTTTATTAATTGACCTGTCATTATGATATGTCCCTCTTTGTCTTTGGTAGTTTTTGTTGTTGTTGTTGTTGTTGTTTTTGCTTTGAGACAGGGTCTCAATCTGCAGCGTTGACCTCCCAGGCTTAGATGTTTCTCCCACCTCAGCCTCCCAAGTAACTGGGACCACAGGCGCATGCTACCACAATTTGATAATTTTTAAAATTTTGTTGTAGAGATAAGATCTCCCTGTGTTGCCCAGGCTAGTCTCAAACTCCTGGGCTCAAGCAATCCTCCCTTCTCAGGCGCCCAAAGTGCTAAGATTACAGGTGTGGGCCAGTATTCTTTGTTTTGAAATCTACTTTGTCTGATATTCATTTAGCCATTCCAACTTTTTAAAATTTAGTTTTGTCAGTGTATGTATTTTCCCATCTTTTTGCTCTTAAACTATCTGTTTTTATATTTGAATAGCTTTCTAGTATTTACCATATAGTTCGGTTTTGCTTTTTTATCCATTCTAACAATCACTGCCTTTTACTTGTGAGCATTTACATCATTTATATTTATGTAATTATTGATATGATTGGGTTTAAATCAATTTTGCTATTGGTTTTTCATTTGTTCCATCTGTGTATTGGTCTTTTTTTCTTTTGTATTCGGAGACAGATTTGCCCCCTGTCACCCAGGGTGGAGTGCAGTAGCGCTATTACAGCTCACTGCAGCTGGGCACTGGTCCATTTTTTTATCTTTTCTTTTTTTTTCTTTTGAGACAGGGCCTCCCTATGTTGCCCAGGCTGGATTCAAACTCCTGGGCTCAAGTGATCCTCCTGCCTTGATCTCTCAAAGTGTTGGCATTACAGGCGTAAGTCACCAGAGCCAGTCATTTTTTTTTTCACTTAATTCACAGAATTCAATGCCAACAGTTCTTTTCTTTCAACACTTTAACCATGTCACTCCATGGGGACGCTGTCTTGAGCCTTTGGTAAGCCTCATTCTCCAGGACCACACGGCAGGCGCAACAGCCCTAGGTCCACCCCACCCGGTAAGCTCCCTCCTGGAGGAGACAGAGATCCAGGACAGCTCTGGGGCAAGGCCGAGGAAGGAGGGACGACGGAGCAGGGAGGCCCGAAGAGTCCCCGCCTTTTGGGATAGTCGCCACCCTTGGACCCCCTCACCCTTGGGGACGTTGAGGAGTGTTAAAATCTCCAAGACGCGAGTCACTGGTACGAAGCCACAGCCATTTCGCAGCTTGTTCGGTGCAAGTGCAGAAGGTCCTAGTAGCCGAGCGTGGAGTCGAGCTAGTGGGCGGTGTTGGGCACCTTCGGCCGCGCCCTCAGCTGCACCCCCCGGTGGGCGGGGCCCGAGCCAGTCTTTAAAGCCACGCGGGCGCCGGCTCCGGGGCTGGTGCTTCCGACCGCTGCGCGCCGCTCCCGGGCTGTCGCAGTCTCCCGTTGCCTCCGTCATGTCCCGGCAGCTGTCGTGGGCCCGGCCAGCCACGGTGCTGGGCGCCATGGAGATGGGGCGCCGCATGGACGCGCCCACCAGCGCCGCAGTCACGCACGCCTTCCTGGAGCGCGGCCACACAGAGATAGACACCGCCTTCGTGTACAGCGACGGCCAGTCCGAGACCATCCTGGGCGGCCTGGGGCTCGGGCTGGGCGGCAACGACTGCAGAGGTAACAGTGGCCCCGATCCTTCCCCTGCACGGTGCAGAGCTGAGCCTGTCCACAGCCATGCACCGCCCCGCTCTCCCTGGCCCCGAGCAGCACCCACAGCTTTGTCCCCCCACCGCCCCCGCCCCCGTCCACCTTGCAGCCTTGGGAACCCCAGGCTTCTTTGGCACGTCTAGCTCCGGACAGCTTTTCTCTCCTCTTCTCTTCTGTTGTCTCTCTTCTCTTCCGGGAGGTAGGCAGCACCCTCACTGACGCCTGGATGACTCGGTCTTGCCTGGAATGACTTGGCTAGCCCCTCTCCGGAGCACGAAAAACATTGGAATCTGGCATTGTGCAGCTCCTGTCCCCACCTGTGCCCTCCAGGTGCCCTTGACGGGCCTGATCTGCAGAAATTCTGTTCTTAGCGCCTGGCACTCCCTGGCACAGGCCGAAATCAGAGTTTGGACCCAGCACACTATCTGCTTCCTCCTTTGCACATGCCAGCCTGCTCCTGGCCCCGGACTTTGCTCTGAGTACCTTGTACTCACAAGGACACCTCACAAAGGTGGCAGTGCCAGGGAGCCTTGGCAGCTCCCTCAGGGGGATGAGGGATTGGGGTGGTACAGGGTCTCACTGCCCTCTCTGTGGGAGGCTCTGTCTGAGGCTATTGGAGAGAAATGGACACTAATCCACTCCAGGAAGCTCCAGTTCTAGAGATGGCTGGGGAGCCCAGAGTGACCCCTTCCTGGGAGGGACCCCGTGAAGAAAGAACGGATAGGAGTTTGCCAGGAAGAGTACGAGGGGCAAGGGCGTCAGGGCAGTGGGCATGGGTGTGGAAAGGCAAATGTGATTTGGCAATGCCGCGGGTGCTGGAGGAGGCAGGTGTGGCCGGAGGGGAGGATGTGTGTATAGGGGCAGGAGGAGCTGCCCTCAGTCTGATGCCATTTGCAGTGCTTAGGCCGATGCCTGGCAGGCACATGGTGAGGGCTGGGAAATGTTAGCTGTTTCTTTGTTCTTAGTATTAGCACCATTTGCCTCCTTCCACTCTGAGTGTCTGAGTGGAGTCTTATTTCTCCTCTGATTCACCACATGGTAGATCCAGAACGAACCGAGCCTATGCATGCATCTCAGTGCCACACTCTTTCTAGATCACCTGGCTGCCACTCGGTGAGAGCTCTAACCATATTTCTGATTTTTTTTTTTGAGACAGGGTCTTGCTTTTTTGCCCAGGCTGGAGTGGAGTGGTGCGATATGGCTCATTTCAGCTTTGACCTCTCAGGGCTCAAGCCATCCTCCCACCTCAGTCTCCTGAGTAGCTGGGACTACTACAGTGCCACCACGCCCGGCTAATTTTTTGTATTATTCATCGAAACTAGAGTGTCACTTTGTTGCCCAGGCTGGTCTCAAACCCCTGAGCTCAAGTGATCCTCCTGCTGTGGCCTCCCAAAGTGCTGAGATTACAGGTGTGAGCCACCACAAATCTGCACCCTCTGCCTGGCCCTTATTTCTGATTTTTTTTTTCTTTTCTTTTTTAATCCTTCTTTGTCTTCTGCTTGAGTCCAAGGTTGGCTGGCAAAAGTCCTCAGATCTGATCTGAAGTTAAGTTCAGTTGAGAAGCAGAGGGGTGGTGGTGGAATGGATAAATTCCAGATGAATAGTTCCTCAAACCTGCTCCTTGCCAGGCCTCAAGGGCTCCAGTTACTGCCCTCCTGCCAGCCTAAGTGACTTTCTAAGTGTGAAAAGTGGGAAGAAGACTCTCCACTCACCTGTTAGTCCAGTTCACTAAGGAACTAAGATTCATTTTTTTTTTCTTTTGGTTTGTTTCTTTGTTTGAGAAGAAGTCTCACTGTGTCGCCAGGCCAGAGTGCTGTAGCACAATCTCGGCTCACTGCAACCTCCGCCTCCCGGGTTCAAGCAATTCTCCTGCCTCAGACTCCGGACTAGCTGGGGACTACAGGCGGACTCCACTACGCCCAGCTAATTTTTGTATTTTTATTAGAGACGGGGTTTCACCATGTTGGTCCAGCTGGTCTTGAACTCCTGACCTTCTGATTTGCCTGCCTTAGTCTCCCAAAGTGCTGGGATTACAGGCGTGAGCCACGGCGCCTGGCCCTGAATTTCATTTCTCTTTCCTCTCAGTGAAAATTGATACCAAGGCCATTCCACTGTTTGGGAACTCCCTGAAGCCTGACAGTCTCCGGTCCCAGCTGGAGACGTCACTGAAGCGGCTGCAGTGTCCCCGAGTGGACCTCTTCTACCTGCACATGCCAGACCACAGCACCCCGGTGGAAGAGACACTGCATGCCTGCCACCAGCTCCACCAGGAGGTGAGGGGACCCCTGAGCTCTGGGAGGTGGTCCACTGCTGCTCTCCTTATCCTGATCCTAATGGTGAGAGCAGAGGCACCAGGGCGGTCCCAGGGTGGAACAGGGAACAGCCGCATTCCCCGGGGCCCCACCCTGGCCTCCCCTTCCTGGTCTGGGCTGCACTGTGTTCTGACTGGAGCCTCACCCGAGCAGGGCAAGTTCGTGGAGCTTGGCCTCTCCAACTATGCCGCCTGGGAAGTGGCCGAGATCTGTGCCCTCTGCAAGAGCAATGGTTGGATCCTGCCCACTGTGTACCAGGTGAGGGCTGGGGCTGCAGAGCCCAAGGTCTCCAGAACTCCTGCTCATCCTGGGCTGTCTTTGCCCCTCTGACTGCCCCCATGCTCTCTGCGTAGCAGCCACTCCCCTGCTGAAAGCCTGCAGATGGCTCCCAGATACCCTCAGGATGCCATTCAAGTTCCTCAGGCTGGCCACTGGGCATCTGCTTCCTTCCTGCCTATCTGTGACCTTGGACCCTTCCTTCCCTACCTTCCCCTGCACTCAGCCTGGAACAAGCCCTTCCCCCACCACCGCCCCTTCCCTGGGAGAATGGTTCAGGTCTCACATACGTGTCTCTTCCTCTGGAAGCCTTTCTAGACGGGCCCAGAAGACCCTGAGACCTCAGGTCCTTGTTTACCTCCTCATGATTCATTGCACAAATATTTGTACACCTGCTTGGTGCCAGGCACTGGTCACAGAACTTTCTAGTCTATTATGATTGCCTCATGACTCGATTATAACTGTTTATACTTGACCTTACTACAAAATGTTTGAGGGAAGGGACCTTGTCCTTTTAGCTTTTGAATCTAAATCTGACAACCAGCCCATAGTTGGTGCTCGTGAAAGTTGGCAGAATGAATGAATTTTCCTCGGGCATAAGCCCCTTTCACCAGCACCAGTAAGAATAAGTATATGTCCAGATAGTTAAAGTCCTAGAATTGTTAAGGTCTGAAATAAGGGTTCTATGAGGTAAGTTTGAGGTCCCTTCTTTTGACACGTCCACCCTGTCCCTGGGGCCCTTCTCGTTGCAGGGCATGTACAACGCCACCACCCGGCAGGTGGAAACGGAGCTCTTCCCCTGCCTCAGGCACTTTGGACTGAGGTTCTATGCCTTCAACCCTCTGGCTGGTACGTGGAGCATTCCTGGCCCTGACTCAGCCTATTCCCAAACCACAGATGCCCAGCCCAGGACCTGGGAAACAGGGAGGGTTTGACAAGAGGCTGGGCTGCTTCCTTCAGCCCTCCTGGGTCCCTGCCCCTCCCCTAGACCAGAGCCCTGAGGGATGTGTCAGCTTCTGGGGCACTCTGGGCCCCGGGGCTAATTGCTGCCTTCCTGCAGGGGGCCTGCTGACTGGCAAGTACAAGTATGAGGACAAGGACGGGAAACAGCCCATGGGCCGCTTCTTTGGGACTCAATGGGCAGAGATCTACAGGAATCGGTGAGCTAGGGGTACTTGGTGTGGATGGCTGGGGTGGGGTCAGCTTTATGTGGAATGAAGTCCTGAGCTGCTCCTGGGGTAAGGCCTTTCCTTGCTGTGTGCACCTGCTCCCCTGCATTCCTTCAGGAATTTCCAAACCCTCTGTGGGTTTTCTTGTTGTCTTGGGACCTCCAGGAAGAAAGGAGGCTCCCTGGACCTCGGGGTCTTGAAGTTGTAGCTCTTTCCTGAGCAATCACCTGCTAGGAAGGAAACAGCGAGCCTTGGGGGAAGGTCCAGGAGGCCTGGGGCTGAGTCCTGACCCGTCTCAGCGGCCTTCATGTCCTTAGGGGAAATGAGCAGGCTGATGAGTTCTCAGGAATAAAGATTCGTTGAGGTCTCTACGGAGGGGCCCAGCATCCGGGGTGGTTCTGATGCCCAGCAAAGTGGGAGACCTATGACCAGAAAGGACACCCGCCCCTCAGGGCTGCAGGGTGTGGGGTGGGGCAGTGGCCCTGGATGGCTCTTTGGTTGTGGCTCCCAGTGTGACCCTGATTGTACTGACCCCTGTGCCACCATCCCCCCTGAACAGCTTCTGGAAGGAGCACCACTTCGAGGGCATTGCCCTGGTGGAGAATGCCTTGCAGGCTGCGTATGGCGCCAGCGCTCCCAGCATGACCTCAGCCGCCCTCCGGTGGATGTACCACCACTCACAGCTGCAGGTAAGCAGTGACCCTGGGCGCTCAGCTTCTTCCCTTCCAGGGGGACCAGCATTCATTACCTTTAGGTGAAGCCCAAAGCATTTGTTTTCTCGATTCCTCTGAAATTTCTTTCTTCCAACTCTCATAAACACTCTTCCTACTGGTCTTTTTTTTTTTTTTTGAGAGTCTCGCTCTGTTATCCCAGCTGGAGTGCGGTGGCACGATCTTGGCTCACTGCAACCTCTGCCTCCCAGACTCAAGCAATTCTCCCCCAGCCTCCCGAGTAGCTGGGATTACAGGCATGTGCCACTATGCCCAACTAATTGTATTTATAGTAGAGACGGGGTTTCGCCAAGCTGCCTATGCTGGTCTCGAACTCCTGAGCTCAGACAATTCACCCTCCTCAGCCTCTCAAAGTGCTGGGATTACAGGCTTGAGCCACTGCACTCGGCCTTCCCATTGGTCTTTGATGGTATCTGAGTGCCAGGCTTTGTAATGAGGGCTTCGCTGCAGGGATTTCATTATTCCTTCGGCTTTATGAAATGACTATCCCCGTGCTATTGACGAGGAAACCGAGTTTCACCCAGCTGTTAAAGGGGCAGACATTTTAACACAGGTTCAACTGTAAAGCCCACTAGTCTCATCCTTTTGATGGGAGCTGGAATTTCCCTCTCTCAGTGCCTCATGTCTTCCTCTTTCAAATTTTTATCCAACTCCAGCCTTAGATGTTGCAATAGTGTCTGGCACATATACAGTAGGTGCTCAATAAATGGGAGCTAAGTGCTCTACATAATTTTTCACACACGACTATGTTGAAAATAGAGAAGAGGATTCAGTTTCAGAGAGGTTTAATAACTTAGCCACGTTTACACAGCTGCTGGGGGGCAGAACTGGGCTGTGAATGTAGGTCTGTCTGGAAGGATCGAGTGGTAGTAGGGGAAAGAAAACAGGTTTCGAGTCACATGGGTACAGCTATCCAAGGCACCTTAAGTTCTTTCTGGACATACGGGATATAAAAGAGCCCAAATCTCGGCAGGGGCATGAGTGGGAGGGCTGTAAGTGGAGTCGCTGTGCAGCAGAAGAGGGTTGAAGTCTGGCCGTCTCCCTTGCAGGGTGCCCATGGGGACGCGGTCATCCTGGGCATGTCCAGCCTGGAGCAGCTGGAGCAGAACTTGGCAGCGGCAGAGGAAGGGCCCCTGGAGCCGGCCGTCGTGGATGCCTTTAATCAAGCCTGGCATTTGTTTGCCCACGAATGTCCCAACTACTTCCGCTAGGCTCATCGTGGCTCAGGCTGCCCAAGGCTTTTCTGTCACCTCTTTTGCTCTCTCCTGCTTTGTCTAATTTAGAACTGCCTCAGTAAATTCTTAGGGATGGAAGTATTTGGACAAAAACCTAACAGTAGAGTCACCACCAAATGAAGAACAAAACCTCCCAGGGTGCTGTGTGTTAGTCTGTTTGCGTTGCTATAAAAGAATACCTGAGACTGGGTCATTTATAAAGAAAGAGGTTTCTTTGGCTCATGGTTCTGCAGTCTGTACAAGGGGGTGTGGTGCCGGCATCTGCTCTTGGTGAGGGCCTCAGGAAGCTGACAATCATGGCAGAAGGGGAAACGGAGCCAGCGTGTCACATGGTGAGAGAGGGAGCAACAGACAGGGGAGGAAATTCACACACTGATGGTGGGGATGTAAAATGGTACAACCACTTGGGAAAATAGTTTGGCAGTTTCTCAAAGGATTAAACATAAAATTACCATAGGATTCAGCAGTTCCACTTGTGGGCATATAGCCGAGAGAAATGAAAACATATTTCCCCACAAAAAAACTTGGGCTTGAGTTTTCACATTATCATTACTCACAATAGCCAATAAGTAAAAACAACCCAAATGTCCATGAATGAATGAATGAATGGGTAAACAAGATGTGGTATATGCATACAACAGACTATTATTCAGCCATTAAAAAAAAAAAAGAGTGGCTCACACCTGTAATCTCAGCACTTTGAGAGGCCAAGGCAGGAGGATTGATTGAAGACAGGAGTTCCAGACCAGTCTGGGAAACAAAGCGAGACCCTGTCTCCACTAAACATAAAAAGAAAATTACTGGGGCCCCGGGGCACACACCTGTAGTCCCAGCTGCTTGGGAAGCTGAGGCGGGCTGATTGCTTGAGCTTAGGTATTCAAGTCTGGAGTGAGCTATGACTGTGCCACTGCACTCCAGCCTGGGCGACAGAACAAACCCTGTTTCCAAACAAACAAACAAACAGAAGTACTTAAACATCTACAATGTAAGTGCACCTTGAAGACATGTTAAGCCACTTACAAAAGGTTTCATATTGTATGATTTTGTTTATATGAAATGTACAAAATAGGCAAATCTATTTGAGAGATAGAAAGTAGATGACTGCTTGCCTAGGACTGGGAGGAGGTTTGCAAGGAAATGGAGATTCACTGCTAATGAGGACAGGGTTTCTGTTGGGGGTGCTTATGAAGATGCTCTGAAATTGATTGTGATGGTTGTACAACTCTGAATACATGAAACAGCATTAAATCATCACTTTAAGTAGGTCAACTATATAGTGTCTGAATCATGTCTCAATACAGTTGTTTTTAAAAAACAAAACAGGCTGGGCGCGGTGTCTAATGCCTGAAATCCCAGAACTTTGAGAGGCCTAGGCAAGGGGATTGCTTGAATCCAGGAGTTCAAGAGCAGCCTGGGGAACGTGGTGAAATCCCATCTTGACAAAATATACAAAAATTAGCTGGGTGGTAGCAAACCCACTCTTTGGGCAGAACTCAGTGGGGGAAGCCTCATCTGTTCCCCGGTGTTAGCCAGGATGGTCTTAATCTCCTGACCTTATGATCTGCCCGCCTCGGCCTCCCAAAGTGCTGGGATTCCAGGCGTGAGCCACCGTGCCCGGCCCAGAGTTTTATTCTTTACAGGAGGTCAGTGCCCATCACATTCCCTGTCTACAGACAAATAAAAAGCTGCTCTCCCCAGAGGGGTGGCAGCAGTCCTGATGGTCCAGTGAGACCCAGAAGATTCCAGGAGACCTTCAGTCCTGAGTCCCTTTCAGTCATCGTCTTCTGAGTCGGACTCTTCTGCGGACTCGGATGCGCTCTCTGGCAAGTCGTCTCCCATCTGCTGGAAACTTCCCGACTGTGAATCCCACATGTATTTGACAGTCACCTTGAATTCAGCCATCTCATACCCAAAAAGCTTCTGCAAGAGACAACGGGAACAAAGAATCAGAAGGAATGAAGGTATCCAAAGTGCAGGGGGGGCGTTTTCAGCAGGCAGAGGAAAGCCAGCGCCCCCACCCGCAACAGCCCTCAAGGCGCCAGACTCACCAGGATGCGAGCCTGCTCTGGGGTCAGCACATCGCCCTCCTTGCATACCTCGTAGTCAGACAGCAGAGTCACCACACCTGCAGAAGAGCGTGGCTCTCAGTTACCTCTGGCCCAGAGGCCTGCAGAGCCCTCTCTGCCCCTGCCACGTTGGGAGGAATCCAGTCAGCCACCTGCCCTCCCCATGGCTCCAACACACACTGGGCAGTGGCTGTCTCCCTGAGGTCCCTTTGATTCGCTGCAGCCTCGACCTCCTGGGCTCTAGTGCTCCTCTTGCCACAGCCTCCCATGTAGCTAGGACCACAGGCGCACACCACCATGGCTAATTTTTTGACTTTTTTTTTTTAACAAGCGCAAGGCCCCTGACGGGCCTCAAGGGCTGCATTTTGGCTGTAAGTTACTGTCTGCTTTCACCCCCACTGTGAGGCGTGCACTCTTAGCCCCATTTTCTCATGAGAAAATGGAAGCTTGTAGAAATAACTTGCTCAGCCAGAAAGGGATGAGTTTGCAGGCCTGTGCTCTTGGACTCTAGGCTGTGACCTTTTGGCTCCAGGGCTGCCCATACCTCTCTTGAGGGCGGTGGGCAGGCCCAGCTGCCTGAGCTGTGGCTCCATGGAGTGGGGGAACTGCTCCAGGGACCCTGGATCCAGGCTCACAGGGAAAGCTGCTGTGTTACCAGCTCGGGCGTAGTCCATTTCTGTGTATTTCGTGAACCACCTAAGGGAAAAGAGAAGTGGAAGGAGGGGATGCTCCTGGCCATGCCACCAGCCCATGAGTCAGGCTCCCCCAAGTGTCCTGTGGTCCTGGGCATTCCCCCATCACAGACCTTGGCTGCTGGCCAGCAGCCAGCCCAGAGCACCATGCTGGAGAGGACAGAGAGGGCTATGGTCCCAGGCCACTAGCTCAGTGACAGGCTTCCAGGAGCAGTTCCAACTTGATGCCACATATGGAACGAAGTTCCTGCATCATCCCCTCCCTGAAATCCCCTCTCACCCGCCTCTTTCCCTCCGTTCCTCAGCAGTACTTACTCATTCACCTCCTCCTTTGTGCGGTTGGTGAACAGGAGACCCACTTCACCCCTCAACCTTTTGCTGACCTACAAATCAAGAGTGAGGCCAGCTTGGTCGCATTAGAGCAGTGGTTCTCTACTAAGCACATTTTTGCTCACCAGGGGACATTTGGCAACGTTTAAAGATGTTTCTGGTTGTCACAGCAGGAAGGAGTGGGAGGCAGAAGTGTGCTATTCCCTGGGTCTGCAGGTGAAGGGAGAACCCAGAGCTTTAAGCTAGGCCCTGCTCTCCCTGAGCCTCGGGCCTGCCGATGGCTGGGGGAGGCTGTCACGTGGGAGTAGTGGGAGAGAAGGAGGCTTTGCCTTAGCCCCACAGCGTGAGGACCAGAGACTTACCTGGTGCAGGTTGTCTTTGTATTCATCAGATGGGCTCCGACCCAAGGCCACCATCATCACCTTGTTTTTGCCAAAGAACATCCTACCGAGCAAGAGAAAGAGCGTCTGTGAAGGAACTGCCCTGCCCGCCCCACCCCTCAGCAACACGCAAAGCGGCTCTGGTCCCCAGCGAGCTCAGGCCCAGGCTGAGCCAGTGGCACCCACTTCTTCATGCTGCCTGGCCACACTGTCCCCACCTCGGGGTCCCTTTCATTATGTTCCCACCCACAGACTACTGACATGGCAACATTTTCTCTCCCAGCCCGTCACGAGCATCATGTACCGGTTCTCTATCTGGATGTATGCAGGAGGCATGTTAACAGCCTGAACCAGAGCTGGTGCGGCAAGAGACCACCACCACAGCCACCTGCGCCAGGACAGAAACTTGCCATGTGGCTCCTGCATCCTGCTCCCAGGTCACTGTCTGTGTCCCAGTGTCCATACTGACATTCTAAAACTGGTGTGATGCTCCTAAATGGCCCAGAGTCCAGGGTTAAAGGGCCGCTTCTCCTGAAAGGACCACCTCTCAAACATCTCCTGAGCAACTACCAAGTCCTGCCCCTAAAGCTCAGGGCAAAATCTGCTTTTTTTTGAGGTGGAGTTTCACTCTGTCACCCAGGCTGGAGTGCAATGGTGCAATCTCAGCTCACTGCAGCCTCTGCCTCGTGGGTTCAAGGGATTCTTCTGCCTCAGCCTTCTGAGTAGCTGGGATTATAGGTGCCTGCCACCACGCCTGGCTAACTTTTTTGTATTTTTAGTAGAGAAGGGGTTTCGCCACGTTGGCCAGGCTGGTCTCAAACTCCTGACCTCAGGTGATCCGCCTGCCTCAGCCTCCCAAAGTGCCAGGATTACAGGCGTGAGCCACCGCACCTGGCCCAAGACCAGTTTTAACAGTGAAAAGGAAGTGCTCTTCAGTGGCAGGCAGCACTTTGTCCTTATTCAGGTGTCAGCGGCATGACCCAGGCACCTACAGGGTCAGAAACTGCTCCTGTGCTTTGACTGAGAGCAGCCTGGCCGGGTCCCCACTCAGAAGGGCCTTCTTCCCCCTGCCCGCTCACCGGCTGTGCTTCCAGGCGTTCCGGATGTCCTTCAGCTTGCTGTTCCTCATGTTGGCCACAGAGAAGATGAAAAGGTACTTGTAGGTGTCCACGCATTTCCGAAGCTGTGGGACAATTCACGAGGCTCTGAGTTCAAGCAGCAGCATACAATGGGCACCACTCTGGCCTCAGATGAGAATGAATCTGCTCTGGGCCCCTGACAACTATGGAAACTGGAGGAACTGGAGGCCTCTAATTTGGTTGTCTCCTACCTCCATTGCTGAAATTAGGATTCCTAACCACAGGGGAGGCTGAGCCATGGATCTACACCCCACGGCCTTTTCCAGGTCTCTCACTTATCTATGACCAACCGCGGAACTGATCATCAACCGTTAACCTAGAAACATTCACCCACGCTAGGAAGGGTCCTGCTATACATGGAAACACACGGAGCCTCACTGTTACGAGGGGAGGCAGCTGATCAGTACTGCTCTGCACATGGTGCTGGCCAAAGCCACCACGAGGCGGCCTCCAGGAGTGGAGTCATTGTGCGGGAGGAGACTGTTTCACCCAGCCTGCAGCCCAGGTTGGCAGGTCAGAAGCTGTACAGACAGTGGGTTGGTGCAGTCACTGACGCCTGGGAAATCTCCCAGCTCTTTTTTTTTTTTTAAAGACAGGGTCTCACTCTGTTGCCCAGGCTGCGTACCAGCACGTCCAGCTAGTTCTTTTTTCTTTTCTTTTTGTAGAGATGAGGTTTTGTCATATTGCCCAGGCTGCTCTTGAGCTCCCAGCCTCAAGCTATCTGACCCACTTGGCATCCCAAAGTGCTGGGATTACAGGCGTGGCCCACCGTTCCTGGCCTCCTCCTGTTTTTTGACATTGGGCAGGCTAACAAACCTCTGTAAGCTTCACTGACCCCAAATGCAAAACAGCAGCATCATCACCTAGTACCCACATCACAGGGATGTTATGAGGATGGAGTGGAACAACGCATAAGAAACACAGTGCAGGACAGGGCACAGAGTACGAGCTAGTCGAAGCTGGAAATCATCACTATGGAAGTTTTTGCTGGTGCTGCTGCTGGAGGAAAAAGGCCTGGATTAGCAGCTTGGAGATTTTTTTTCCACTAGTATGCTCCCCTGGCCAACAGTCCTATACCTACCTTTATGAACCAAACAATTGCAAGCTCTAGAAAAAGAACAACGTCTTACCTCTTCTATCAGGTTTTGTTTCAATTCCAAGCCTTTCTTGGCAGTTTTGGTTAAGGAGACTAATAAAAACAAAAAGGAGAGAGATGATGACAGACCCATCTAGATGCATTGGAGACTTATTTTATTTTCTTCTCCCCTTTGGCAGAGAGAGCTCAGTTGGATGCAGTCATTCTGAAAACAGGCAGCAAGGCCGTTGTGGCCATCATTTCTGGCACACAAAGCCATTCCCAGGGCCCATGGAATGCCTACTCATTAGCATTCCTGGGCCTGAAGATCCCTGGATAGAACTCCTGCTATTTAGACAAACTAGGCCTTTCTTAGCCCCTAAGGCTGACCCAAAAAACTTGATTGCAGTGTGGGGGTGGAGGCCGTTCCTGCTGCTGGAGTGCTCTCAGTGGCAGACCTCACCTGCTGGCTGAGGCAGGCCCCTCTTTTTTTTTATTTTTGAGATGGGGTCTCACTCTGTCACCCAGGCTGGAGTGCGATGGCTCGATCTCGGCTCACTGCAACCTTGAGCTCCTAGGCTCAGGCAATCCTCCCACACAGGACTGCAGGCACATACCACCGTGGCCTACTAATTTTGGCTGGGACCACAGAAATGCACCACCATGCCCAGGTGAGTTTTGTATTTTTTGCAGAGATGGCTTTTGCCATGTTGACCAGGTTGGTCTCAAGAGATCTGCCTACCTCAGTCTCCCAAAATGTTGGAATCATAGGTGTGAGCCACCATGCCTGGCCCCTTGCTGCTCTTGACCATGATGCAGAGGCCACTCCAGCTGGCCTATGCTGTGCAACCATGAGGCTGGGGACTGAATCTCCTGATATGTATCTGCACTCCAGTTTTGCAATTTGGACCCAAAGATGCAGCAACACTTCTCTGGGGAGGAACATGTACCTCTACTGTAAAAATGGCTGGGGCCCAATTTGCCTCCTACCCACAGAGTTTGGCATTTGCCAGACCTGACCCAGGCCCCCTCCACAGAATCAAATCGTTCCAGAAACACTTAACAGAACTCCACTGCAAAGCTCCAGGCGCCTTCACAAAGGGACCCAGGCCTCTCTTCTTTAACCTGCCGGGCACTCAGCCCCTCTTAACAAGGCACATCAGTCAATGGTAAGTGGAGCAGAGGAGGGCAAACGAAATCCAGGGGGCCACTTCCCATCATTTCCACTGTTACACCTTTGGCTCAAGCCAGCATCACCCTCTCTTGGATTAATGCTGGGCTCACTGCTTCCATTCCTGCCCTCTGCCCTGTCTTCCCCAACTATTCTCACCAAGGCAACCAGAGTGACCCTCTATAAATAAAGGTAAATCACATGGGTCCTCTGCTACCCACTTCACCTGGGCAGGAAAGCCAATGCCTTGCCAAGGCCGAGGAAGTCCTGCCCTCTCTGCCTAACCCCCTCCCCCAACTCTATTTGGCTCCTTCTGCTCCAGCCTCACTGGCCTCTTGTCCCAAACATGTCATATCTGCTCCCATTTCAGAGCCTTTTCACTTCACGTTCCCTCTACTTGGAACAGCATTCTCCCAGATAATTCCACAGTTGCAAAATTCCACAGGTTGCTCGCTTCCTTTATTTTCTGCTCATTTGTCACTTCATCAGTGAGACCTTTCCCGACCACATTATACAAAATATCGCCATCTCTTCACCTCATTTTCAATCAGATTTTTAGCATTTTGTGGAATGTGTTTTTCCTACAACGTTAGGCTCGATAAGAAATAGGCTTTCCTTATAACTGCTGTATCACCTCCAACGCCTAGAAAGTGCCAGACTCCTAAATATTTTTGAATATTCCAGAGAGCCGGGTTAAAAGAGAGGCCACCACACCAAAGGTGGTCAAAAATGGTCTCTTAAGAGGTGCTCAAGTCCGGCGTAGTGGCTCACGCCTGTAATCCCAGCACCTAGGGAGGGTGAGGCGGGAGGGTTGTTGGAGCCCAGGTGTTCGAGACCAGCTTTGGCAACATACTGAGAATCGTCTGTATAAAAAATAAACAAAAAAACCTAGCTGGGTGTGGTGGCGTATGCCTGTAGTCTCAGCTACTCGGGAGGCTGAGGTGGGAGGATCGCCTAAGCCAAGGAGGTCAAGGCTGCAGTGACTTATTTTATTTATTTATTTTTGAGACGGAGTCTCGCTCTGTCGCGCCCAGGCTGCAGTACAGTGGAGCGATCTCGGCTCATTGCAACCTCCGCCTCCCGGGTTCAAGCGATTCTCCCGCCTCAGTCTCCCAAGTAGCTGGCATTACAGGCACCTACCACCATACCCATTTAATTCTTAGTATTTTTAGTAGAGAAGGAGTTTCACCATATTGGCCAGGCTGGTCTGGAACTCCCGACCTCAGGTGATTCGCCCGCCTCGGCCTCCCAAAGTGCTGGGATTACAGGCGTGAGCCACCGCATCCGGCCTGCAGTGTTACGATCGCGCCACTGCACTCCAGCCTGGGCAAAAGAGCGAGACCCTGTCTCAGAGGGATACTATTAACTGACAACTAAGAAGGCGCAAGCCATACGAAGAGGTAAGCATGCCAGGCAGAAACAACCGCAGACACACAACGCCAGACAGGGCAACAAGCCTGTCCTGAAAGAAGGGAAAGGCAGCCAGGGTGGCGGGAGTGCAGAAGATGAGAAAGGGCCGAGGTTGGGAAAACTGGGCCGAAACGGCACCAGGCACAGCCGGGGGCGGTATTCAGGAGCTGCTTCCCGGCCCAGTCGGCCTTGAAACTAGGCAAAAAGAGTCTCCGCTCCCCGGACCGGACCAGGTGTCAGCCCCTCTGGCGGTTTTACAGCCCCAAAGCCCCCATTCCAGCACGCAGCGAGGCAGCGGAACACCTCGAGGATGTCCTGGCGTTCCAATCTGCGCCCCTGCCGCCCCGAAGCCCTCACCGCAGGCTGGACAGCCAGCCCACAGAGCTCCCCCCAGGGTGCCGACTCCCCCTTCACCCACCTTTCTTGTCGCGCTTGGATTTGGGCATGGCGCTGAATCCACGTGTGGCGGAAGACGGTGCACCGCGTTAGGACCCCGGCGGCGCGGGGGCCTCTGGGATGGCCCTTGGGGGCTGCCCTCGCGTGTGCCTGACCCAATCCGCACTGCAGCCTGCCTCTCCCTGCGGAGCCGCCGCCTGCGCTTTCTCTCGCGCCTGTAGGGCGACTTCCCGCGTGCCGAGGCCGTCCCCGAATCCCGAGCGTCCTACCGAGGGCCTCACGCGGTGTCCCAGCTCTGTAGTCCCGCGGAGGCGGAGTCCGCGGCGCGGTGCATGCCGTGACGGCGGTGGGTGGTGCCTGCGCTCTCATCATGGCGGCTTAGTGGGCTTCGCGTCTCTGGCTTTGGGCTGCGCTGCTGATTCCTGTGGCCGCGGTCTACGAAGACCAAGTGGGCAAGTTTGATTGATGTATACGTGTGGAACATATTCGAGAGATAAGTGGCTGTTTCCCCAGTACCGGTCTCCTACCTGCTAAGGGTGGTCATGTAACAGGATTGGCCGCATAATTTGCAGGACCCAATACAAAATGGAAAACGTGGGGCCCATTGTTAAAAAATTATTAAGGATTTAAAGTCTTCGGAAGCAGAGCTTTAAACCAAGTGTTAGGGGTCCTTCTAAGCTGATCCTTGTGTGTAAGCCGGACCTGCCATCCAGGCATGCTTGGGGTGCCGGTCAGAGGTCACTGATCCCGTCCTCTCTCGTCAGGTTCCATTTTTTTTGACTGTGAGGTTTCTGGTCTAGCAGGTGTCAGAGGTCGCCAAGCCGCCAGTAAACTTGAATTCCTACTCTAATTGGTGTCTTGTAGGCATGTGAACAGGAGCTTTTGTCTTGAAAGTCCTAAACTGAGTCCTTTTCCCCCTCTCATCAACCTAGTCTGGCCCTGGGCTCAGAGCAGGATTGCCCAAAACAGTAAGCAGCTAGAATATGCCATTCATTCATTCATTCATTCACCCACCCACGTCTTCCTTAAGGCCCTGGAGTAGCTTGCTTTTGTTTGAATTTTACCAATTAAGAGTTGTGTGATCTTGGGGAAAGTGACTTAACCACTCTGTGCCTTGTTTTTTTTGTCTATAGAATGGGTTTAGTAAGAGTCTGTTATCTCTTACAGTACTTGTGAGAATGAATGAGACAATCACATTAAATTACTTAGCACAATGCCTGGCTCACTGAATGCAGTCATTAAATGTTATCTGTTATTATTGCTATTTACACTTTATTCTTCAGGGCCCAGCTCAGATTTCTCCTCTTCTGAAGTATTTTCTGTTTTGGAAAAGATGATTCGCATATATGTTGAGGACCTGTTATGCCAGACAGTGTGACAAATACAACAACATAAGTTACGTTTTTAATTATGTGCACAACTGTTCACAATGTCGTATGTGTACGTTACACGTATATGTCGGGTGATATGTGTATCTAATTTTGCAGAATACTAGATATATGCAGTTTTCTTAATTTTCTTTTCATGAATGAATGAATGAATGAATGGCATTTCCTAACTGCTTAGTGTCTTGGGCAGCTCTGCTCTGAGCCCACGGCCAGGTTAGACTGATGAGGGGGGAAAAGGACTCTGTTTAAGACTTTTTTTTTTTTTTTTTGAGACAGTTTCACTCTTGTTGCCCAGGCTGGAGTGCAATGGCGCTATCTCATGGCTCACCACAACCTCCGCCTCCGGGGTTCAAGCGATTCTCCTGCCTCAGCCTCCCGAGTAGCTGGGATTACAGGCACACGCCACCACAGTCAGCTAATTTTTGTATTTTTGGTAGAGACGGGGTTTCTCCATGTTGGTCAGGCTGGTCTCAAACTCCCGACCTCAGGTAATCCACCCGCCTAGGCCTCCCAAAGTGTTGGAATTACAGGCGTGAGCCACCGTGCCCAGCCAAAACTTTAAAAAATTTTTTGAGACGGGGACTCATTCTGTAGCCCAGGCTGGAGTGCAGTACTATCATGGCTCACTGCAGCTTCGGCCTTACAGGTTCAAGTGACCCTCCCACCTCAGCCTCCTGAGTAGCTGGGACTGCTGGTGCACACCTGTCTAGTTTCTTTGTATTTTTGTAGAGCCGGGGTTTTGCTATGTTGCCCAGGCTGGTCTTGAACACCTGAGCTCAAGCGATCTGGCTGCCTCGGCCTCCCAAAGTGCTGGGATTACAGGTGTGAGCCACTGCACCTGGCCTACGGTTTTCAGATTGAAAAATAAACGAAGACATACAGGTATGCATCACTTAATGATGGGAATACATTCTGAGAAATGCCCTCTTGTGCAAACATTGTAGCGTGTAATTTATGTAAACCTAGGTGGTTTAGCCTACTACACACCTAGGCCATATGGTATAGCCTATTCTTCCTAGGCCACAAACCTGTACGGCATTACTGTACTGAAAACTGTAGGCAGTTGTAACACAGTGGTAAATATTTGTGTATGTAAACATAGAAAATGTATGGTAAAAATAGGACATGAAAGATAAAAAATGGTACACCGTTACAGGGCACTTACCGTGAATGTAACTTGCAGAACTAGGAGTTGTTCTGGGGTTAGTCAGTAAGTGGGTGGTGAGTAAATGTACTAAATTTATGTAAGATATTGTTCTTTCTTCAATAATGTTAACGTTAGCTTAATGTGACTTTTTTTACTTTACACACATTTTTTTTTTTAATTTTTGACTTTTGTAATAATACTTAGTATAAAACACAGACTTTACAGCTGTACAGAAATATATTTTTAAAATTTATTTTTGACATGGGATCTTGCTATGTTCCCCAGGCAGATATTGAACTCCTAGACTCAAGCAAGCCTCCTGCCTCAGCCTCCCTAGCAACTGGGATTACAGGCATATGCTACCATGCCTGACTTAATATTTTTCTTATATCTTTATACTATAAGCTTTTTCCTACAATACTAAAATTTTTTTTCGGTCTTAAACTATTTTGTTAAAAACTAAGACACAGGCCGGGCGCAGTGGCTAACATCTGTAATCCTAGCACTTTGGGAGGCTGAGGTGGGTGGATGGCTTGAGTCCAGGAATTCAAGACCACCTTGGGGCTGGGCGCGGTGGCTCACGCCTGTAATCCCAGCACTTTGGGAGGCCGAGGCGGGTGGATCACGAGGTCAAGAGATCAAGACCATCCTGGCCAACATGGTGAAACCCCCATCTCTACTAAAAATATGAAAACTAGCTGGGTGTGGTGGCACACGCCTGTAGTCCCAGCTACTTGGGAGGCTGAGGCAGGAGAATTACCTGAACCTGGGGGACAGAGGTTGCAGTGAGTTGAGATCGCGCCACTGCACTCAGCCTGGCAACAGAGCGAGACTCCATCTCAGAAAAAAAAACAAAACAAAAAACAGCTTGGGCAATATGGCGAAACCCCATTTCTGCAAAACATACAAAAATTAGCCGGGCATGGTGGTGGGTGCCTGTAGTCCCAGCTACTCAGGAGGCTGAGGTGGGAGGATCACCTAAGCCTGGGAGGTCGTGGCTGTGGTGAGCTGTGATGGTGCCTCTACTCCAGTCTGGGTGAGAGAGTAAGATCATCTCAAAAAACAAGCAAACAAAAAACAAACTAAGACACAAACACATTAGCCTAGGCCTAAATAGGGTCAGGATCATCAATATCACTGTCTTCCACCTCCACATATTGTCTTACTGGCAGGTTTTCAGGAGCAGTAACACCCATGGAGCTGTCATCTGTGATAACAATGCCTGTTTCTGGAATACCTATTTTTTTTGGGGGGGTGCGGGGACAGAGTCTTACTCTGTTGCTCAGCCTGGAGTGCAGTGGCATGATCTCAGCTCACTACAACCTGCACCTCCCGGGTTCAAGTGATTCTCATGTCTCAGCCTCCCAAGTATCTGGGACTGCGGGTGCACACCACTATGCCTGGCTAATTTTTGTATTTTTAGTAGAAATGGGGTTTCACCATGTTGGCCAGGCTTTTCTTGAACTCCTGACCTCAGGTGATCTGTTCGCCTCTGCCTCCCAAAGTGCTGGGATTATAGGCATGAGCCACCGCGGCCAGCTTGGAATACCTCTTGAAGCACCTGCATGAGACTATTTTACAGTTAATTTTCTTTTAATACGTAGAAGGAATACTCTAACCATAAAAAGTAGATACATAAACCAGTAACATAGTCATTTATTATCATTGTCAAGTATTATGTAGTATATACATAATTGAATAGGCTGTACTTTTATGCAACTGGCAGTACAGTGGGTTTGTTGACACAATCTTCACTGCAAACGTGATTAATGCATTGGACTACAATGTTATGGCAGCTACGATGTTACTAGGTGATAGGAATTTTTCAGCTCGGTTATACTCTTGTGTGACCACCGCTGTATATGCTGTGTATGCAATCAATCATTGACTGAAACATTGTTTTGCAGTGCATGACTGTATAGTAAAATGTTAAAAGTATATGTACAAAGCTGGGCACCATGGCATGCACCAGAAATCCCAGCTACTTGGGAGGCTGAGATGGGAGTATTACTTGAGCCCAGGAGTTCAATCCAGCCTGGGCAGCACAGTGAGATCCCATCTCAAATAATAAAAAGTGTATCTATAGTGGTGGTTGTATTAGTTTTCTCAGGCTGCTATAATGAAATACCACAGACTAGGTGGCTTAAACGATAGAAATAGATATTGTCACAGTTCTGGAGGCTGGAAATTCAAGATCAAGGCATTGGCAGGTTTTGTTTCCTCTGAGGCCTCGCTCATTGGCTTGCAAAAGGCTGCCTTCTTGCTGTATCCTTACATGGCCTTTGCTGTGCTTACACATCCCTGGTGTCTCTTTCTCTGTTGGATTAAGGCCTCACCCTTTTGACTTTATTAAAACATAATTACATTTTTAAAGGCCCTGCCATCAAATACTGTAACATTGGGGGGTAGTAGTTTTTGAGGATGCAATTCAATCCAGAAGAGTGATAGATTAGACTTTAAAATTTTTATTATTTATTTATTTTTTATTGTTTTGAGACAGAGTCTTGCTCTGTCACCCATGCCAGAGTACAGTGGCATGATCTCAGCTCACTGCAACCTCTGTCTCCAGGGTTCAAACGATTTTCCTGCCTCAGCCTCCCAAGTAGCTGGGATTATAGGTGCCAACCACGCCCAGCTAACTTTTGTACTTTTATAAGAGACGGAGTTTTACCATGTTGGCCAGACTGGTCTCAAACTCCGGACCTCAAGTGATCGGCATGCCTCGACCTTCCAAAGTGCTGAGATTACAGGTGTGAGCCACCGTGCCTGGTGGAGATTTTTAAATTGTTATAAGTATCCCTCTCACCCACCCATTTTCTGTAATAAGGAGGCATTACTTTTATATCCAGATAAAACAACAGTATTTTATTATTTGAGACAGAGTCCCACTCTGTCGCCCAGGATGGAGTTCAGTGGCACGATCTTGGATCACTGCAACCTCTGCCTCCTGAGTTCAAGCGATTCTTTTGCCTCAGCCTTCCGAGTAGTTGGGTGACAGGCACGTGCCACCACACCCAGCTTATTTTTGCATTTGTAGTAGCGATGGGTTCTCACCAAGTTGGCCAGCTCGTCTCGGACTCCTGACCTTAAACGATCCACCCACCTTGGCCTCCCAAAGTGCTGGGATTATAGGCATGAGCCACTGCACCTGGCCTATTTATCTTTTTGAGACGGAGTCTGGCTCAGGTTGGAGTGCAATGGTGTGATCTCGGCTCACTACAGCTTTGACCTCCAGGTGCTTGCTCTATGCTGTTAAGAAGTGCTGTGATCTCAGTCGGGCGTGGTGATGGGCATACTCACTACAGCTTTGACCTCCAGGTGCTTGCTCTATGCTGTTAAGAAGTGCTGTGATCTCAGTCAGGCGTGGTGACGGGCATAGTGACTCACGCCTGTAATCCCAGCACTTTGGATGGCGGGTGAATCACTTGAGGTCAGGAGTTTGAGACCAGCCTGGCCAAGATGGTGAAACCCCATGTCTACTAAAAATACAAACAAATTAGCCGGGCATGGTGGCAGGCGCCTGTAATCCCAGCTACTCGGGGGGCTGAGGTAGGAGAATTGCATGAACCTAGGAGGTGGAGGTTGCAGTGAGCTGAGATTGCACCATTGCACTCCAGCCTGGGGGATAAGAGTGAGACTTCGTCTCAAAAAAAAAAAAAAAAAAGGTCGGTCAGGTGCCCTTTTGGGTGTCACTTATCTGAAGGTAAATATGTGCTTCCATTTAGAAGGAAGGGTTAGTAGGAGGTAATTTTCTTTTTTTTTCTTTTTTTGAGACGGAGACTCGCTCTGTCGCCCAGGCTGGAGTGCAGTGGCGCGATCTTGGCTAACTGCAAGCTCCGCCTCTCGGGTTCACACCATTCTCCTGCCTCAGCCTCTCCGAGTAGCTGGGACTACAGGCGCCCGCCACCACGCCCGGCTAATTTTTTTTTTTTTGTATTTTTAGTAGAGACGGGGTTTCACCGTGGTCTCGATCTCCTGACCTCATGATCCGCCCTACTCGGCCTCCCAAAGTGCTGGGATTACAAGCGTGAGCCACCGCGCCCGGCCGAAGTGATTTTCTTCTCTTACTCTCTTTGCATCTGACTATACTGAATGAAAATCTTGCTTTTGGTCAGAACTCTTCACTAACAAACACTTTTTTGTTTTTTTTTTTTTGAGACGGAGTCTCGCTCTGTCGCCCAGGCTGGAGTGCAGTGGCGCAATCACGGCTCACTGCAAGCTCCGCCTCCCGGGTTCACGCCATTCTCCTGCCTCAGCCTCTCCGAGTAGCTGGGACTACAGGCGCCCGCCACCACGCCCGGCTAATTTTTTGTATTTTTTAGTAGAGACGGGGTTTCACCGTGGTCTCGATCTCCTGACCTTGTGATCCACCCGCCTCGGCCTCCCAAAGTGCTGGGATTACAAGCGTGAGCCACCGCGCCTGGCCGAGGTAATTTTCTTCTCTTACTCTCTTTGCATCTGACTATACTGAATGAAAATCTTGCTTTTGGTCAGAACTCTTCACTAACAAACACTTCTTTTTTGAGATGGAGTTTTGCTCTTGTTGCCCAGGCTGAAGTGCAATGGCGCGATCTCAGCTCACCGCAACCTCCGCCTCCCGGGTTCCAGCGATTCTCCTGCCTCAGCCTCCCGAGTAGCCGGGATTACAGGCATGCCCAGCTAATTTTGTATTTTTCGTAGAGACAGACGGGGTTTCTCCATTTGGTCAGGTTGGTCTCGAACTCCTGACGTCAGGTGATCCGCCCGCCTCGGCCTCCCAAAGTGTTGGGATTACAGGTGTGAGCCACTGCGCCCGGCTAACAAACACTTCTTATATGTCCTAAAATGAATGTGATGGTGATAGCCCTGTGATTTTTCTTCCGGAGCACTTTGTGGAATGGTGATTTTAGCTCCTTACGGTGCCCCTGTACTCTTTTTTTCCCAGGAGACAGCAATATGTTGGGAAGCTCAAGTTTGCCTCCTTGGAATTTTCCCCTGGGTCCAAGAAGTTGGTTGTGGCCACGGAGAAGAATGTGATTGCAGCATTAAATTCCCGAACTGGGGAGATCTGTGAGTGAACTGGGAACTGTGTCTACTGGCTGCCTCAGGGATGAAAGGCTTACCATTGCCAACTCTGCCTGGCTGATTCCTGAATAAGGGACATGTTGGGCAAAAGATGCCTCTCCTAGTGGATTCTGATACTTTTTTTTTTTCAGTCTTACCGCCTTTGAATCTTTGTATGTTCCTATAACTGACCTTTGCGGTTTATTCTCTCAGCCTGAATCCTGAGTGTCCTTAAATAAGATATTGCTGCAAGCCCAGGCGGGAGGATCACTTGAGCTCAGGAGTTCGAGACCAGCCTGGGGATCACAGTGAGGCCCCATGTCTAAAATTAAAAAAATTAGGCATGGTGGCGTGTGCCTAGATTCCCAGTTGCTTGGGAGACTGAGGCGGGAGGATTGCTTGAGCCCAGCAGGTTGAGGCTGCGGTGAGCTGTGATCACGCCAGTTCACTCCAGCCTGGGCAATAGAGCAAGACCTTGTCTCAAAAAAAAGATGCTGCTGCAAAAAACACATTATTCTACTTTGCAGTGAACTCTCAGATACCCTCACTTAATTACCTACACTGGCTGGATGTTGTTAGGCACTAAAATAAGGGAAACAGAATTTATGATCATTATTTTTCTTGTGAATTGCATGGATTTTATTAATCTTATTGTTGTTTGTTTATATGTTTGATGGGGTGGTAGTGGGGCCTGGACAGTAGTGGCCCCTCTTAACCCCTTGTATCCTCATTACCCCGTGAATGGGACTGGATCACTGCCAGTTAGCTATACTCCTTCACCCCCTCAAAATAAAATTGGACATTGCTGTGCAAATGAAGAGCTCTTCATTTATCTCTTAGTCTCCTGGGTTGCCACCTTTTGTTCATAGTAACGTCTAACTTTCATGTCTCTCAGTGTGGCGCCATGTTGACAAGGGCTTGGCAGAAGGGGCTGTGGATGCCATGCTGCTGCACGGACAGGGTAAGCAGAGTCCTCCCGTGTCTCCATTGTGCAGCCAGCTCCCTGTCCCGTTCCTTGGCTCCTTGATCTGTACAGGGTCTGGTAGGGAAAGGGGACGGGGGGACTCCTGACAGTGAAGGACAGGTACCTGTTTAACATGTATTTGCATCCAGAAATCAGAGGTGAGGCCACTGCTCACAGCGGGACCCTAGGAGGCGACAGAGCAAGTGGGAAATGACTTCACCACGATCTTTTCTTTTCCAGATGTGATCACTGTGTCCAATGGAGGCCGAATCATGCGTTCCTGGGAGACTAACATTGGGGGCCTGAACTGGGAGATAACCTTGGACAGTGGCAGGTAGGGGAGAAACTGGATTTTATCTTGACTGAGTTAAAGGCTTTACCAGAACACAGATCTGCATAGACAGCAACTCTGGGCTTTTGGCTTTTTCCCAGGGACCACTGAAGAGCCAGCCATTGAGTACCCATTGTGGATATGCTTGCTCAGCCGACATGTATTGAGCACCTGTTAGATGCAGAGTTTCTAGGTGCAGTGTTTGCGCTTGTGTTTGAATGCTGTTCCTAATTTCACTGTGATTCGTGAGTTTTGCAGTGTTCCAGGTATAAGAACATAATATAAAACTTCCGCTGTTTAGTTTTGTTTAAAGAACAGCCTGACCTATTGTTACATCTTTGCTAAAGTTGTTTATTTTTATTTATTGAGTTTTTTGAGATATAGTTTCACTCTGTCGCCCAGGCTAGAGTGCAGTGGTGCGATCTTGGCTCACTGCAACCTTCGCCTCCCAGGTTCAAGCAATTCTCGTGCCTCAGCCTCTCCAGTAGCCGTGATTACAGGCATGTGGACCTCGCCTGGCTAATGTTTGTATTGTTAGTAGAGACAGGGTTTCACCATGTTGGCCAGGCTGGTCTTGAACTCCTGACCTCATTATTCTCCCACCTCGGCCTCTCAAAGTGTTGGGATTACAGGCATGAGCCACCGGGCCCGGCCCCTAAAGTTGTTCAGATGATAGGGTCATTTGTATTAGCTTATACATTTTCTGACAGTAATTCATTTGGTAAACGCGTGCTGAGCCCCAGGCGATGAGAGCACATGGGACTGTGAGACAGTTGCTGTCGTCGAGGATTCTGCTGTCCATTGGGAGGCAGGCAGGTAGCACAGTAATGACAGCACTGTCTCATGGGTATGTGGCAGAGGGTAGGTCCAGTTGCCGTGAAGTCCCAGGGGAAGGAGGGAACAGCCTTTAGGAGATATAGATGGTTTCAGGGAAGCAAGCAGTGTGGCCAAATGGTTGCAAGTGCAGAATCTGAAGTTGACTAACAAGAGGCAGAGCCAGGGTTAGGATCCAGCTGGGTTTGACCCCAAAGCCTGTTTTCTTACCCACTAAGCAACAGTGGGTACTGTTCTGGACTGTCTCTTCCAGCCTGAGGCTCTGCAGGTGCGGGCTGCTCTCAACCTGTACTTGTGCTCAGTTTCCAGGCACTTGGGCTGGCTGGCCTGCAGGAGTCTGTAAGGTACATCGCAGTCCTGAAGAAGACTACGCTTGCCCTCCATCACCTCTCCAGTGGGCACCTCAAGTGCGTGGAACATCTCCCAGAAAGGTAAGGCTGCCTGCTCACAGGCAACAGCTGCCTCGTCCTACTCTCTAGGAGCTCCTCTTTCTCCTTGAGGGACCCGAAGCATTTGCTTTAACCCAGGCCTGTCTCTTGTTGGTGTTGCATGGAGTGTGTTGTACTCACAAGATCTCGAAGGCTGTGAGTATGGGTGAAACTCCGGAGTATGCCTGGAGTTTCCTTTGCACTGAGGAGAACACTCTCAAACAGGGGTGCTAGGGCGAGCCATGCTACGGGAGCCACTCACTTGCTCGTGGATGTGGTACTTTGCGCCTTCTGACTTGTAGTTCAAGTTCTAGTTCTGGTTCTAGTTCTGACTGAGCCTTTCATTCATATTAAGAGTTAGAACAACTCAAGAAGACCCAGGGTAGGCTGAGTGAGGTGTGAAATGGTTTCTCGAGGTCCTGCTGGTAGAAAACATTGAAATTGGGAAGGAACAAGAGGGAGGGAACAAGACTCTTGAGTCCAAGAGTTTGAGGCCAGCTTGGGCAACGTGGCTGAAACCTTGTCTTTACCCAAAAAAAAAAAAAAAAAAAAAAAAAAAATTAGCTGGGCATGGTGGTGCATGCCTGTGGTCTCAGCTACTCAGGAGGCTGAGGTAGGAGGATCACCTGAGCCTGGGGAGGTTGAGGCTACAGTGAGCTGCAGTTGTGCCGCTGCACTCCAGCCTGCCTGACAGAGTGAGACCCTGTCTCCAAAGAAGCAAAAAAAAAAAAAATTTTTTTTTTTCTTTTTTTTTTTTGAGACAGAGTCTCGCTCTCGCCCAGGCTGGAGTGTAGTGGCGCAATCTCGGCTCACTGCAAGTTCCACCTTCCGGGTTCACGCCATTCTCCTGCCTCATCCTCTCCGAGTAGCTGGGACTACAGGCGCCCGCCACCACGCCCGGCTAATTTTTTTTTTTTTTTTTTTGTATTTTTAGTAGAGACGGGGTTTCACCGTGGTCTCGATCTCCTGACCTCGTGATCCGCCCACCTTGGCCTCCCAAAGTGCTGGGATTACAAGCGTGAGCCACCGCACCTGGCCTAAGGATTATGCAACTAAATATATACTATAAAACTAGAAAAAGTGTAGCAGAAAATATAAGACATAATCTTCACGACACAATTAGGCAAAGTGTTCTTTGTTATGAATAAACACAAACCATTAAAACATTGATAAATTCAACTTTATAAAAATTAAAAGTTTTTGCTCAACACAAGACAGTATTAAGAGAACAAATATAAGCTGCAGATCAGGAGAAAAACAGGAGAAATGACAAATGTGACAAAGGGCAAGTGTGATAGTTACTTGCACATGTCACTGTGACCGAACACCAGGGTGCCGGGACATTCGGCCAAATGTGATTCTGGTTGTGTTCCATAGAGTGTTTCGCATATGATTAACATTGGGATGGGCAGACTAAGTGAAGCAGATTGCCCCCCTTAATGGGGGGGACTCATGCAATCAATCAAAGGCCAGGAGAGAATTAAGAGGCCTAATGGGAAACAAATGCTTTCCTTCCATCCTGGGAATTTCAGCCTCCATAATCTCAGAAGCAAATTCACATATGTATACACACACATATACATTTCATAGGTATGTGGCTAAGAGTGTATTTGTAAAAGTTCAGCCATGAGATGATTGGTGAAGCCAGCCAATGAATAAGGGTGTGTTCTATTATATGACTCGGTCTTCTTTTGTACACGATTGAAGTTCTGCATTTGAAGTAGGGGGATAGGAGACAGCAAGTCCACCTAGGATGATAACAGCTGAATTTCTCAACAGACACTTCAAAGCCCTAGGGGTTAACTTAGAGAGTCAAAAATCCCACCCATAACCCTGCCCCCAAACACCAGGTCGAAGGAACACTGTGGCCCTCAGGTGATTTTCTTTAACTGGGTCTGGGAGCCACACAAAGGCAGAGGGAGCAGGAAACACTATGCAAATCGAGGCCAGGACAGCAGGGGGGCCCTGTTCATGACAGAACACAGCTAAAACTATCCTCAGAAAGAGCATGTGGGGCCGGGCGCGGTGGCTCACGCTTGTAATCCCAGCACTTTGGGAGGCCGCGGCGGGCGGATCACGAGGTCAGGAGATCGAGACCACGGTGAAACCCCGTCTCTACTAAAAAAATACAAAAAATTAGCCGGGCGCGGTGGCGGGCGCCTGTAGTCCCAGCTACTCGGAGGCTGAGGCAGGAGAATGGCGTGAACCTGGGAGGCGGAGCTTGCAGTGAGCCGAGATTGCGCCACTGCACTCCAGCCCGGGCGACAGAGCGAGACTCTGTCTCAAAAAAAAAAAAAAAAAAAAAAAGAAAGAGCATGTGGAGAAACACAGACCATGCCTGAGACCTGGTGGATTAGAGCACTGGCTACTGGGGAATTGAAAGGAAGGGGCTTCACCATGCGGAGGACCAGAGGTGCCAGTCTATGAAACGCAGAATTGCTGGGAGATGGGGAGGCATGGACAAAGGAAGCATCCTCTGGAGACTCATGGTGAAGAGAACAAATGAATGAAGTAACTGGCAGAAATTATAGGTCCTGGTAGAACAAAATGGAATCCCACAACGAGAACATACACCACGTATGTCCCCCAAGGAAGAAAATATCTCCCAAAAACTCAAGAAAAATCATTTTGGGCAAGCACCTTATATCCAGTAATGCGATCCATGTATCAAGACCGTGAGAAAGATTATTAAACATGCTAAACTCAGCGAGACCTGATTCCCTCATGAGGACTCTGTTAAGGATGAGTACCACTCAGCAAGTCATGACTGTGACATTCACTTTTGAATAGCCCATGAGCATTAATATATTTAATTATGGATCTAAACCAAAAACCAAGGTGTGGGCAAGATGACAACCACAGAATGTCACTGGTATATGTTTAGGTTCAAATACTATTATGAGAAGTGGCAGGTAAAGGAGGTAGGAAAAAGAAAACACATCATGTAATTGACTGTCATATGGAAATATTTGACGTTGAAAGTCATAATTTAAAACGTATAAACCAAATATTAGAAGCGTGTCTAGTTCAAAGGGGGGAAAACCATGAAACATTTTTAGTCAATATCAAATATGAGCTACACAACCCTTCCTAAATGTCAAAGGCACACACACACACACACACACACAGACACACACACTCTCTCACAAAGAATACAAATAACTAGAACCAAGAAATGGAATAAATACATTCTGCTACATATGGTAAACATAGCCTACAATGTGGAAGAGATTAGAAAATAAACAGGGAAATGAAAATGTTTTTATTAATTCGCATCAGTACCCACCAAAACCAATCAGCATAACAAAAGATTATAACACTGAATGTAAAAAACAATCCAACAGTCCAGAGTGATAGGCAAAAGTTTTTAATTGTATAGATTAAAATAACTTTGGACAAAAATTAAAACCCAGGCAGAGAATTTTTTTTTTTTTAACAACAGACACTAGCGAAAACAAAGGCACAGTAAAAATTGAGACAGAAAATTTCCAGTGTAGAGATATGAATATAATAATAGACACAGGCAGGGATGATTAATAAACGATAAAATGTTTAGAGGATGATCATCAGAATACAAGACATTGATACTTTTAAAAACCACTTTCCCAAATACTTCATTATAAGTAAGGTGTCTCTAAAAGGGATAGATCTCCTAGACCCCTCCTTAGCCAAGTAACCAGTCCTGATAGCATGATAATGCTGATGGACAAACTAGACCTTCTCTGCCCACATTTGGGCTGAGGTTGGAAACTCACAGTATTGACTCTGCAGTGTTCTTGACAAAACGTTTAGGCTGAATTTCATCATGAAGACATTTTCAGACAACTTCAGAATGTAGACCATTGAGCCAGACAGCTGACCTGTCCTCTAGAAACAAGTCCATGTCACCACAATCAATGACAACAACAAAAAGAGGAGGAAATATTTGGGGTTCAAAATTACTAAAGAAATGTAGCTACATTATCTTTTTACTTTTTTTGAACCCAAAATATCTCTCCTCCTTTTTGCTGTGTGATTCGTGGTGACGTGGACTGTGTGAAGGAGACAGGTCAGTTGTCCTGCTCAGTGTTCTACATTCTGCAGTTGTCTGGTGATTACCTCCTATGAAACTCAGGCTAAGCGTTTTCTGCAAGAACATGGCATTGTTCATATTCTGCACCGGCAGAGTCCCAGGTGACATGCTGTCCCCTGCCAGCGGCTCCTGACTCCTGTTTCTTACAGGATGGAATTGAAAGGAGCAGGGCTAAGGCCTCTTGATGCTGTTTGTCCATCTAGCTGTGGTCTTCCTAAGTATTGATATCAATTGGAGGCTGAAGGACTATGGCTTCTCTAATCAAAGGAGCCTAGTGGGTTAACAATTGTCAAGAGCAGTCAGTGGCTCTGAAATATAATCCTCAGCCAAGGATCCCTCCTGTGTTACAGATGGATCAGCTAAAACAACACTGAAGATACAAAGAATGGGGTTAGGTTCATTGAAACCAGGGTAACACCTTTGGATGAGCTAAACACAAAGATGACACTGACCTTGAGCAGATTTAGAAGCTCAGAGACATGCCTGCAAAATGAAATCCCTGAGGAACTTTGTAGCTACCCAGAGATATCTGGATCAAATTAGGATGTCTGGCAGATCACTCCCGGCATGTGCTACATAGTCATGTGAACGTGTCACACCTAACTTGGGTCCAATGTCTTCAGACTGAGCACAGGTGGCCACTGGCATGGTCTGAGAATAGGAATAGAGCCATGCCCACTTTCCCATCCTATTGAGTTTTAGTTTTTGTCCAAAATTATTTTAATCTATAGAATTAAAAACTTTTGCCTGGGCTTCCAAAGGGAACTACAGTTTCATTCAAACCTACATGTGCCTACAGGTCCTGCCTGCAGCAATGACATCTCTCAGCTTAGTAAGGGCTGCTTAGTGTGGGAATATGCCTCCCACCTGGAAGACCAGGTGGTGCCTCATCCCCGTCAAAGTAAAAAACCTATTGTCCACGTCAAGGGCCAAGCTGACATGCTCTTCCTCAAATGAGTAAAAGTCACTTCTGTAGTGCTGGAATGAGGCATCTAGTTCAAAGTAAGTTGAAGGAGTCGAATAACGTCTATCCACTGAGTTCTGCAAGACTTCAGGCTCTTCTGCTTCCATCAGCACCCCGTTGAGCCTGGAAAAGGAGACAAAACTAAAGATGCAGCCAGGGAAAATCAGATACCACAGAGCCCCAACTAGATTTCAGGGGGAACATAAGGAAGTGGTTAAAAAAGGAAAAGGATAGATCCATTAATGAGGTAAAAAAATTATTGCCTTTCTGTTGGGACAGAACAGAGCCAGGTAGAAAACAATGAAAGAGAAAGACAGAGAGACAGAGAGAGAGATTGAGAGACAGAGAGAGTGAGAGATAGTGAGCTCAGTGAATTGGCCAGGTGACACACTGATAAGGGAGTAAAAGGACACTCTGAGTTAGTGCCCTCATGACACACAGCAAACACTGATCATGAGAAGAGTGAGCTCAATAGTTTTCCATCAAATGTGCTTAAAATTCCATGCAGTCGCCATAAGGGTACAGCTTCTGAGGTATGGTCAACCTGTGGTACATTAGTACATGATAAGGGGAGGAAGAAATGGAAACCTAAACGTCTACTGCAATGAAAACCAATAGCAATGTCAGTAGGAGTAATTCAGCCTTTGTTGAAAACATGAAATCAAACACGGTTTTCCCTGGATCTCTTGTCTCCAGGTGTTAACACAGAATTAAGCGACCACAACTGTTGAAAGTTACCTGGGGCATGGTGGGTTTTGATCTTCTTCCCCTTCTTGGTACTTTTCAATTTCTGCAATAAATTCAGACATGGACAGACACATTAAGCTGATTCCCATACACACATAACATTCCACTGTCTAATCCTCACACAGGGACCTCAGGCTCCTCAGTATAAGAAAAGGACACTGTGAGAGATATATTTCAGGAGGCCTGAAGGCTGGTCATGATAGAGATTCCTTGTTTTTTGTCCCAGAAACTAAGGGTAAAATGTCCCTATACTGGTAGATTGTTATCCCAATATCATTTGTCCCAAGTTTGTGCAAACGGTTATGCCATATTTTTCCAATCAATTTAAAGCAAATGCCCTCAAATGATTTCTAAGAGAAAAACCGCAATATTCAGCCCTGTCTCATCAAATACTCAGATTGTTCATGGTTGTGAGGATTTTAGACACTGAAATTACAGTGAGAAAGGAAATCTACAAACCCTTGAGTCAAAAATCATAGTTCTCTGAATTTGTCACATCTGCCCAGGTCCAATGCCTTGAGAGGAGAATCAGAGTGCCACAGGCATGGCCTGAGACTAGGAAGAGAGCCACGCTCACTGACCCATCCCATGTCTGGGCTTTCAGGTAGAACTAGAGTTTCATTCAACCTTCATGTGCCTATAGGTCCTCAGTGCAGCAATGACATCTCTCAGCTCAGTAAGTGCCTCTTGGAGCAGGAATATGATCTCTATACGGAAAACTCAGTGGATCCTTATCACCTTCATAGAAAGGTACTCACCATCCACATCAACAGACAAGCCAATATATTCTTCCTCCAATGAGTAGGGCTGCCATGAATCAGGCTGTTCTAGATAACTGGAAGGAGTTGAATAACATCTATCCAGTGAGTCCTGCAAGTCCTCAGTCTCTACTACCTCCAGCAGCTCTCTGCTGAGCCTGGAAAAGAAGAAAAAGTAAAGATTAAGCCAGGGGAAATCAGACACAAAAGAGCCCCAACTAGATTTCATGGGTAGCATAAAGAAGTGGTTAAAAAAGAAAAAGGATAAATCCATTAATGAGGCAACAAATCATTGCCTTCACTCAGGATGGAACAGGGCCAAAAAGAAAAGAATGAAAGAGAAAGAGAGACAGAGGCAGAGAGAGAGAGAGAGCTCAGTGAATTGTCCAGGTGACACACTAATGAGGGAGTACACGACACTCTTGAGTTAGTGCCCTCAGGGCACACAGCATACAGTGATCATGAAAAGACAGTGCTCAATAATTTTCCATAAAATGTGCTCAAGTTTCCATGCAGTCACCAAGAGGATACAGCTTTTGAAGTATGGTCGACCTACAGTAGGTTAGTAAATGATAAGGGGAGGAAGAAACGGAAACCTAAATATCTACTGCAATGAAAACCAACAGCAATGTGAGTAGGAATAATTCAGGCTTGGTTGAAAGGATGTAATCGATAATGTCGGCCTGCTCTGCTTTCCCTGAACCAGTAGTCTCCAGGTGTCAACACAGAATTAGCTGTTGACAATTGCTCAAACTTACCTGGGGCATGGTGGGCCTTGGTCTTCTTCCTCTTCTTGGTCTTTTTTAATTCCTGCAATAAATTCAGACAGGGACAGACAAAATAAGCCAATTCACCTACACCCATCACAGTCCATGGTCTAATTCCCACACAGGGACCTCAGGCTCCTGAGCATGAGAACAGGACAATGTGGGAGATATATTTCAGGAGGCCTCAAAGCCAGTCATGATAGACATTCTTTGGTTTGCATCTCAGAACCAAGGGTCAAATGTCCCTATTCTGGTAGACACTTATCCCAAAATCATTTATCCCAAGTTTGTGCAAACAGTTATGCCTTATTGTTCCCATCAATTCAAAGAAAATGCCCCAGATGATTTCTAGGAGGAAAACTGCAGTATTCAGCCCTGTCTCATCAAATACCCAGCTCATTCATGGTTGCAAGACACTCAAACTAGAATGAAGGAGGAAATCTACAAACCCTTGAGTCCAAATCATTGTTCTGTGAATTTTTTACATCTGCCTGGGTCCAATGTGCTGAGAGTGGGCTCAGGTTGCCACAGGCATGGCTGGAGACTAGGAATAGAGCCATGCTCACTGACCCATTTCATGTCTGGGCTTCCAACTGAAACTAGTTTCATTACAAACTATATGCGCCCATAGGTCCTGCCTGCGGCAATGACATCTCTCGGGTCAGTAAGGGCCACTTGGAACAGGAATATCGCCCCCATCTGGAGGACCAGGTGGAGTCTTATCACCTTCATAGTAAGGTACTCACTGTCCACGTCAAGAGCCAAGCCAAGGTGTTCTTCCTCCGATGAGTTAACCGCACTTCTGTAGGGGTTGCATAACTCAAGCAGTTCCAGATCCGCAAAAGGAGATGAATAAAATCTATCCCGTGAGTCCTGCAAGACTTCAGACTCTTTCTCATCCAGCAGCTCCCTGCTGAGCCTGGAAAAGTAGGAAAAGTAAAGAATAAGCCAGCGGGAATCAGAAAACACACAGCCCCAGCTACATTTCATGGGTAACATAAGGAACTGTTTGAAAAGAAAAAGGACAGATCTTTTAATGAGGTAACACATTATTGCCTTTATGTCGGGACAGACTAGGGCCAGGTCGAAAAGGATGAAAGAGAAAGACACACACACACACACACACAGAGAGAGAGATAGTGAGCTCAGTGAATTGGCCAGTTGACACACTGATGAGGGAGTCAAAGAACAGTCTATATTTGTGCCCTCAGGACACACAGTGAACAGTGATCATTAAAAGAGTGGGCTCGACAATTTTGCATAAAATGTGCTCAAGCTTCCCTGTAGTCACCATGAGAATACAGCATTTGAGGTATGGTCAACCTTCACTAGGTTAGTAAATGATAAGGGGAGGAAGAAATGGAAACCTAAACATTTACTGTAATGAGAACCAAAAGCAATGTTAGTAGGCATAATTCAGATTTGTCTGACAAGATGAAATCATTATTTTCAGCATGTACTGTTTTCCCCGGACTTGGCGTCTCCAGATGTCAACATCAAATTAACTGTCCACAGTTTCTCAGACTTACCTGGGACCTGTCGCCTCTTGGTCCTCCTTTTTCACTTGATCACACCAATGTCCTGCAAATAAATTCAGACAGGGCCTCTTACATGAAGCAGTTCTTCCTTGCACACAGAAACATTCCTCTGTCCAATCCTAACACAAGGACATCAGTCTTCTCAGTGTGAGAACAGGAGACTTTGAGAGAAATATACCAGGAGGCCTAAGGTCAAGTCTTGAGAGAACTGACTTGGTTCCTTTCATGAGCCTTGAGCAAAATCTCCGTTTTCGAATGTGATCTTCCCAGTGTACTCTGTCCTAGGTTTGTGTACACAAATGAGCAATGTTTTTCCCAATAGATTTGAGGCAAATCATTCTAATGCCTCATAGGAGAGATACTGCAATATTCAGGCTTCTCTCATCAAATACCCAGGATTTGATAGTTTATGAGATTGTGGACACTGAGATTTGATGGAGGGGTGCAATATACCAGCTCTTGAGTCAAAATGAGACTTGGTTCTACACAGAAGCATCAGCTATTATGGCTTTTGTGGGTGAAAAGTCAGCCATTTATCTAGAAAACATACCAGGAAGATGATGGACAGATGAGCTAAAACAAGCCAACTTACAAGACACGGAAAATGCGGATAAATTCATTGAAACCTGGGTCACATCTTCCACTGAGAGGTAGACAAGGGTGACGCTGGCCTTGGGCAGGTAAAGAACCACACAGACATGCTTTGAAAACAAAACTTATAAAGAACTTTGTAGCTGGCAAGAGCCATTTAATTCAGATGAGCTGATCTGACAGACAACTCCTGGACATGTGCTGCATAGCTTGGTGTGAGTTTGCCACACCTGCCTTGAGTTTAATGTCATGACAGTCCAGGGTGGCACAGGCAAAGCCTGAGAGTAGGAAGAGGGCAAAGCTCACTGACCCACCCCATGCCTGTGCTTCAGACTTGATTCCAGAGTGATTGAAATCTACATTGATATATAGGTTCCACCCACAGTGATGGAAACTCTCAGGCCTATGAGGGGCGCAAGGCCCAAAGATTATGGGGTCCACCTGGGACATGAACTGGAGCTTTATCACCTTCACAATGGAGTACTCACTGCCTATGTCAAGAGCCAAGCCGACTTGCTGTTCCTCTACTGAGTGAAAGGTGCTCCTGTCAGACTGGTATGAAGCAGACATGTCAGGAGGAATTGAGAGAGTCGAATCACCTTCATCCCAGGACTCCTGGGGGGCTTCCTCCTCTTCAGACTCCTGCAGATTCCTGATGAGCCAGGCAGGACAGGGATAACAGAAGATACAACCAACAGAGATTAGACAACAAAACCTTCCAGATGATCTGATGGGAGACAGAATGGAGTGGTCACAGAAACCAAAGGCATTTTTCCTTCAAGAGAAATAAAACTATCCTTCTAACTGCAGGCTGCAGGGTGACTGTTCTGGGGACCAAACAAAAATGGGCAGCACGTGCTCAGTACATTTGCCACAGATGAGCCAATGCAGGGCACCCAGACTCTCCCTGTAAACTACCATCATGACTTGCAGCACAGAGAACTAACACAGGGCTTCAACTACTTTGTATAAATTGGGTTGAATTTTACATGCAGCATTCAAGTGAGCAGAGCTCTTGAGGCAGTGCAGACATAGATCTTGTGTATTAAGATTCCCCTTTTTCTAATATTTTGATATAATATGTTTATTTTTTCAGTTTCTTTGCTTGCACAAATACTAGCAAACATACTAACACACAATAAGCAGAAAGCTTATATACATTCTCTCCCTGGATTTAAACACATGGGAGAGAACAGGCAACACCAAGAAATCCCTGTTTGAAGGTCTGGAGTGGACCTCCAGCAAACTCCACCAGACCTGTGGCCGAGGGACCTCACTGTGAAAAGGAAAACTAACAAACAGAAAGGAATCAACATCAACAGAAGGACATCTACACCAAAACCCCATCTGTAGGTCACCAGCATCAAAGACCAAAATTAGATAAAACCACAAAGATGTGGAGAAACTGGAGCAGAAAAGCTGAAAATTCTAAAAACCAGAGCGCCCCTTCGCCTCCAAAGGATCAAAGCTCCTCACCAGCAATGGAACAAAGCAGGACGGAGAATAACTTTGATGAGCCGACAGAAGTAGGCTTCAGAAGTCGGTAATAACAAACTTCTCCGAGCTAAAGGAGGATGCAGAGACCCATCGCAAGGAAGCTAAAGACCTTGAAAAAAGATTGGACGAATGGCTAACTAGAATAAACAATGTAGAGAAGACCTTAAATGACCTGATGGAGCTGAAAACCATGGCACGAGAACTACGTGATGCATGCACAAGCTTCAGTAGCCGATTCGATCAAGTGGAAGAAAGGGTATTAGTGATTGAAGATCAAATTAATGAAATGAAGTGAGAAGAGCAGTTCAGAGAAAAAAGAGCAAAAAGAAATGAACAAAGCCTCCAATAAATATGGGACTATATGAAAAGACCAAATCTACGTTTGATTGGTGTACCCGAAAGTGACGGGGAGAATGGAACCAAGCTGGAAAACACTCTTCAGGATATTATCCAGGAGAACTTCCCCAACCTAGCAAGGCAGGCCAACATTCAAATTCAGGAAATATAGAGAACACCACAAAGATACTCCTCGAGAAGAGCAACTCCAAGACACGTAATTGTCAGATTCACCAAGGTTGAAGTAAAGGAAAAAATGTTAAGGGCAGCCAGAGAGAAAGATCGGGTTACCCAATAAGGGAAGCCCACAGACTAACAGTGGATCTCTCTGCAGAAACCCTACAAGCCAGAAGAGAGTGGGGGCCAATATTCGACATTCATAATGAAAAGAATTTTCAACACAGAATTTCATATCCAGCCAAACTAAGCTTCATAAGTGAAGGAGAAATAAAATCCTTTACACACAAGCAAATGCTGAGAGATTTTGTCACCACCAGGCCTGCCTTACAAGAGCTCCTGAAGGAAGCACTAAACATGGAAAGGAACAACCAGTACCAGCCACTGAAAAACATGCCAAATTGCAAAGACCATCGATGCTAGGAAGAAAGTGCATCAACTAACAGGCAAAATAACCAGCTCACATCATCATGACAGGATCAAATTCACACATAACAATACTAACCTTAAATGTAAATGTGCTAAATGCCCCAATTAAAAGACACAGACTGGCAAATTGGATAAGGAGTCAAGACCCATCAGTCTGCTGTATTCAGCAGACCCATCTCACGTGCAGAGACACACATATGCTCAAAATAAAGAGATGGAGGAAGATCTACCAAGCAAATGGAAAGCAAAAAAAAGCAGGGGTTGCAATCCTAGTCTCTGATAAAACAGACTTTAAGCCAAGAAAGATCAAAAGAGACAAAGAAGGCCATTACATAACGGTAAAGGGATCAATTCAACATGAAAAGCTAACTATCCTAAATGTACATGTATCCAATATACGAGCATCCAGATTCATAAATCAAGTCCTGAGAGACCTAAAAAGAGACTTAGACTCCCACACAATAATCATGGGAGACTTTAACACCCCACTGTCAATATTAGACAGATCAATGAGACAGAAGGTTCACAAGGATATCCAGGACTTGAACTCAGCTCTGCTCCAAGCAGACCTAATAGACATTTACAGAACTCTCCACCCCAAATCAACAAAATATACATTCTTCTCAGCATCACATTACACTTATTCCAAAGTTGACCACATAGTTGGAAGTAAAGCCCTCCTCAGCAAATGAAAAAGAACAGAAATCACAACAAACTGTCTCTCAGACCACAGTGCAATCAAATTAGAACTCAGGATTAAGAAACTCACTCAAAACCACACAACTACATGGAAACTGAACAACCTGCTCCTGAATGACTACTGGGTAAATAACGAAATGAAGGCAGAAATAAAGATGTTCTTTGAAACCAATGAGAACAAAGACACAACATACCAGAATCTCTGGGACACATTTAAAGCAGTGTGGAGAGGGAAATTTCTAGCACTAAATGCCCACAAGAGAAAGGAAAGATCTAAAATCAACACCTTAACATCACATTTAAAAGAACTAGAAAAGCAAGAGCAAACAAATTGAAAAGCTAGCAGAAGTCAAGAAATAACTAAGATAAGAGCAGAAGTGAAGGAGATAGAGACACAAAAAACCCTTCAAAAAAATCAGTGAATCCAGGAGCTGGTTTTTTGAAAAGATCACCAAGAAATCCCTGTTTGGCTAGTTCACCTGGCTCATCTGATTGCAAGTTCCTATCTTGAGAGGACTACGAAATTAAAACCAACACAAGGGCCACAAATGATGTACAACCTTGTTAATAAGGACAACTTGTAGCTGAGTAAATGGAAGAAAAACTTCTATTCACTGCTTCCTCATTTTCTCTCAATCTACAATCTCCAGCTGCCACTATTGAATTAACAGCCTACAATTCCACAGCATTACCTGGGAGACACTGGCCCTTTTTCTTCCTCTTCCTCATGATCACTTTCATTTTCTGTGAATAAATTCAGAGAAGCAGGTCACATTAAGCAATTCACACTTCACATATGACCAAATCAGTGTCCAGTCATAGCACAAGGACATAACTATTCTCAGTGCAATAATATGGATTCTGAGAGGACTATTCTAGGGTGCCCTAGATTAACTCTGGTGAGAAGTAGATGACCCTGCTTTCCAGACCCACAGGCCAAAATTTCCCTCTATGGGTAGACCATAATGCCATATTCCCTGCCTGAGTCTATACAAAGTTAAACAAAACTCTTCCCCCAAAATCGCCAACAATTGGTCAAACAATTTTCTAGGAGTGTTGTTGCAGTACTGACTTATATCACCACGTAACATGGACATTAAATGTTTAGAGGGACCTACACATGCAACTTGACTGATAGATAAATTCTAACAACTCTTGCATTAAAAAGAATCTGTGATTTGGGAGGTCAAGGCAGGTGAATCATTTGAGGTCATGAGTTCAAGACCAGCCTGGCCAACATGAGGGAACCCCGTCTCTACTAAAAATACAAAAATTAGCTAGATGTGGTGCTGAGCACCTGTGGTACCAGCGACTCAGGAGGCTGAGGCAAGAGAATCACTTGAACCTGGGACGCGGAAGTTGCAGCAAGCCAAAATGGAGCCACTGCACTGAAGCCTGGGTGACAGAGCGATACACCGTCACAAAAAAAAAAAAAGAGAGAGAGAATCTATGATGCTACAAAGAAACATTGGGTCAGCCACTGCATTGATGGGGTGGAGAACCAGGGTCCAGCCTTGCTTTATGGAACTATATCGGCAAAGTAAAAAAGAAAACTTTCTGTCCTGATTTCAAGGTGACTGTGTAGCTAACAAAGCTGACTTAAAGGAGATCAAGATTAAAGCTGAGAGGCTGGGCGCGGTGGCTCATGCCTGTAATCCCAACACTTTGGGAGGCCGAGCTGGCTGGATCACGAGGTCAGGAGATTGAGACCATCCTAACACGATGAAACCCCGCCTCTACTAAAAAAAAAGAAAAAAAAGAAAAAAGGAAGATTAAAGCTGAGAGCAGTGAAGCCTGGGGAACGATACTTCCAAATACAAAGGCAAGGCTGCCAGTCTCCTTAAAACTTCATGGACATTGTTCCGGAACAGACGACTTAATCACATGTGACAAGAGATACTGAATGGAAGCTGAGAGGCCTCACAGATACTTCCTGTGTACCTCTTCCACTCAGGTGACTATGAGATTGTCACACTTGTCTGGGGTTCAGTAACTTGACACTGGGGACTGGGAGACAAAAGCATGAAATGAGCTGAGAAGGACAGAAAACCTCTGCGATATCTCTGTTTAGAATTCAATCATAGATTTTATTAAAACCAATTTGTGTGTATAGAGCCTGTCTTCAGAGTTTATATTCCTCAGCATAGGAAAAGGTGCGAGACAAAGGAAAATAGAGGCTACCTGGGATAATGTGTACAGCATCCAACCATTCATCATGAGAGGATGAGTCAGTGAGAGTTGAATCGACTGGGTCTTCCTGAAATGTGATTTTGTTCCCGTGAGGCTGCTTGGACTCACAAGGGCCGTGGCTATTGGAACAAGTGACGGCACATTCCTCCAGTGAGTCCTCAGGGACTTCCTTTTCTTCAGCCTTCTGCACCTCCCTGATGAGCCAGGTAGGATAGAGATGACAGAATATTAAACACAGAGGGACTGGACCCCAAGGAGTCATAGCTGGTTTTGACAGGAGGCATTAAGAGAGTGGCCCCAGAAAGCAAACAGGAGGTTCCCTTTAAGAGGGAAGAGGCAATCCACTTCTCTCTACAACAGAGCATGGCTGCTATGGGAGCCAGAGAGGAAGAGAGCAACTGGTGTTCACTGCACTGGACAGATAGGAGCCGAGGAGGACGAAGCCTCAGCTATCCCTGTACGGTACAGGCATGACACCCGCCACACACAGAGAAACGCAACAGCAGCCACACCCTGTGTCTAAGCTGGGTTGAATTTCACATACTGTGGCCAAGGGAATGCAGGCTTTCGGCCCATCGTAGATGCCAGAGAGGGTGTGCCTCCTAGACCTTTTTCATATGTTACCACCCATTACTTGCTCCCGATTATTCAGTGTTACCTGGGGGCACAGAATTCCTCTACTTTCTCAGCCTCCTCAACTTTAACATCCTCATCCTTGTCTTCGTCATTTGCTGTAAATACAGAAGTGTTCATTCAGATATTTCCCACTTCACACTCTGCAAGCACAGTCAGCCCAATGTGCGCAGAGACACGAACATCTAGGCATGGGTCACTGTTCAGCTGAAAGCTCTCTTGTTTTATCTTTCACAAAATGCCCTGGCATGGTTTCCTGATCCATCAGGCAATGCATTTCTGATCTGGGGGGCCACCATCAAGATGTGGCCAAATACGGAAAAGACCTTTGCTCCCCATATGATGGAGGCTTCTGCAGCCTCTCTCTGGACTTTGGCAGCTGTCTCCCCCATCCCGCTACAGGTCTGATTCCCAGGCACAGGCTTGGTGTCCTGTCACGGTTCACATTTCAAACCTCATTCTTTCTCTTAGGAGAGGACAAACTTGTCCTACAGTCCTCTATGCATCAGGAGACTTCACCGCCCTCCATCATGTGGCTTCTGCCGTGTTACTCAGGGACATTCTCCCTATGGGGAGGGCTCCAGTCTGAAGCACTTCCTACAACCAAATGCCCCCACATCGAGTGCCTTCTGCAGCACCACACGGTAAGGGACTTTATCTCATTTTGAAAGGCAGTCTTAAGTGTTCCCACATTTGGATGCTTCAGACACTTGCAAGAGACAATCTGTGTGCCTTTGCAGATGGAGACAGAGAAACTCAGGAAGGATAAATCACTCACTCACCGACAGTTACTAAGAACACTGCCAAAGAGACAGCCTGAGAACCTGCCTTCTGAGTCCAGAGCTCTTTTCACTCTAACAAGCGCCCTCCTGTCACAGCCTCCTTCCTGTCCTTTAAAACTAGAAACATGCTGCTTCTTGCTCCAAAGACCACCTTCCATCAAGGAAGGAGGGACATTTGCAATACTGTGACCTCCAACCCCATGGGTGTCCCATCTCTGTTCTTACCCAGGAAGTCCTGGTCATGTCATGGCCACATATGTTTAGTGGAAAAAAAACAGCACCGCTACAACTGTCATTGTGAAAGTATGGAGGTCTGGAGTCTCTCATAAGCCTGGGGTTTTGGGTCATCAGGACCCACGGCCACCTTACCTGGGCTGAGCTTTTGGAGGAGGTCCTGTGCCAGCCTACATCCCTCAGCCAGCTGTTCTCGGAGGTCCCACCCCTGGGACTCGTCAGGCTCATCCGGAGTGAGAAGGGCCTGGAGATGCCCAATCAATGAGCGGGCGGCATCTCTCCCTTCCCGTAACTTCACGCTTAACTGGGTCAGCTCCCGTTCCCGAGAGAAAACCAGGCCTTCATATTGCCTAAGGTGAGATAGTAGAGAAAATTTAACAGTGGAAAGGGGATGAGTCATCAGTTCTAATATTGCGACACAGATTTCTGAGACAATGTCCTCAAGGAGACCTCCAGGCAGAAGGTCAGCACGTGTTTAAAGAAATGTCTGCAGCCAAGAGGAAGAATAAAAAACGGTTCACAGGCTTCCTCAATACGAGAGAGGGCTCCTAGAAGATCCCCCACGATGTTCCATTCATCTGTCTTTTCTGTCAACAAAAGTAGGTCCCTTCCTAATTCAGTTTCAAAAGGACATCCATCCTTTCAGTTCCTCACTCTGCCCATGGACATTTCCATGTGCATTTACACGCAGTGCATCTTGCAGCGACTAGATACAGAGTCATGGACAGAAACGAGGCCAGGTGCAGATGGGGCCAATTGAAAAGATGAAAGAGAAGAATGACAGGCTCGAGAAGGCAACATTGATGGAGTGAAAGGATGAGAAGCCGCAGTCAGTCAGGAGGTGATTCTGACTAAGGGTAAGTGGGGTGGTGATGGCACATCATTTGGAGTATACTGAATGCTGCTGGGTGGTTCCCACTCCTTTGGTTAATTTTGTGTTATGCGCATTTCACCTCAACAATTACTTGTTTGAAAAACGAAAGTAAGGCTCTGAGAAACAACTGCAACCCATAACTTATTATCATCTTTGTTCTCTGCTTCATAAATCTTTGTGTGTCATGAGCCTGCCATGGCAATTCCTGCCCTTCCCCTGGCCCAGCTTAGCTCTTATTTCTCCCCGCCAAGCTGCTGTACTTCAGAGATTTACACACCTGCCCACCTGCCTGCCCCCACGGGGCCCCCCTCACCTGAGCTGCTCCGAAAGCTCCTCTTCCATGAACAGCCGCTCATCCCTCAGCGTAGACTTCATGAGGTCTTTGCAGTCTTCAGACTCTGAGAAAAGACAGACACGCCTGCCTCAGTGAAAGCCTGGACATGCTGCTCCCGTCACTGCCTACAGGGCAGGAGCAAGGTCCATCCCAAGGACAAAACTGTCCCCAGTACCAGGCTCTCTCCAGGGATTTCCACAACTTTACTCCTCAGTCTCCCGACTTTCTGGCATCTGGTCCTCCAAAATTTAGAGACGAAGAAACAGAAACTCAAGGCACATCAAGGAAGTTGACAAGATGATTCAACCACAATTAAGTGGAGTCAGAATTCACAGCCCCTGAGGTCTGACTCTGAATGCGGGGCCACTTTCCCAAGCCTTGCAGCCTCCCCTCTAAAACACTGCACTGAAGCATGAAGCAGTGATTTCCTGTAGAGTCGGGAAGGCCCCTCGGACTATGGGACTGATGGTTTCCCTTTTACTGGGAATTACAAGGAAAAATATGTCAAAGATCTTAAACATCTTTGATTTTTAAGTCATATCTTCGGACGGTCATTTCTGCCTTCTCCCTGGACCAAGGGCCCGCAGATACCACCATGCTGACGTTTGTGGCAGAAGAGGTGGGGCCAGGGACTGGGGAGAAGACACCCAAACACATGATGGGTTAAAAACTGGTGAAATCATGTAGGTTTAATCAGGACTGAGGGATGTCACTGCAGCCTCGCCCACTTCTTTGAAGATGTTGTTTCCCTGGTTTCACTCTTCTCATCTCCAGTCTTGATCTCCTTTAAGTCAACTTGTCTTAGCTATACGCAGTCACCTTGAAACCAGGACATAAACACTTCTACCCTTTTCTCGCTTATATGTTTCTACAAAGTAAGGCTGGGCCTTGAGTTGTTGACCCCATGAGCGGCCAATGTTTGTGTGTAGCACAACACACTGTTTTTTGTTTTTTAAATTTCTTTGGTTGGTTGGTCTTTGGTTTTTTGTTTTTTGTTTGAGATGGAGTCTCACTCTGTCGCCCAGGCTGGAGTGCAGTGGCACGATCTCAGCTCACTGCAACCTGTGCCCTCCCGGGTTCAAGCGATTCTCGTGCCTCAGCCTCCCAAGTAGCTGGGATTACAGGCGCCAACCACCATGCCAGCTAATTTTTGTATTTTTAGTAGAGATGGGGTTTCGCCACGTTGGCCAGGCTGGTTTCGAACTCCTGACCTCAGGCGATTTGCCCACCTCGGCCTCCCAAAGTGCTGGGATTAAAGATGTGAGCCAGCGCCTCTGGCCAGAGACTTCTTATTAATAGCTAAGACAAGCCAATGAAAAGGAGAGAGAGTCTAGCCTGAGAGTAGTGAATGAGGGTGGGAGGATGGTCTGCGCCAATCCTCCCACCTAAACCTCCTGAGCAGTTGGGACTATAGGAACGCAGCACCATGCCTGGCTAGTTGTTTGTATTCTTTGTAAAGATGGGTTTCACCATCCTGTCCAGGCTGTTCTTGAACCCCTGAACTCAGATGATCCTCCCACTTGGGCCCCCCAAAGTGCTGTGATTATACGTGTGAGTCACCGCACCTAGCTCCATCCTAGTTTCTGACTAAACCAGTATGTATGCATACAGCGTGTCCTCACAATTCTTCTTCTATAGCCTAGACAGAGGTATGAGACAGAAGGAAAATAGAGGCTACCTGGGAGAAGGTTTGGAGCATCCTGCCGTTCATCACCAGAGGATGCACTGTCTACAACTAGAGGTGGGTCGACTTGGTCTTCCTCAAATGTGACTTTGGTGTTCCCGTGAGGCTGGTTGGACTCACAAGGGCCGTGGCTATTGGAACAAGTGACGGCATATTCCTCCAGTGAGTCCTCAGGGACTTCCTGTTCTTCAGCCTTCTGCACCTCCCTGATGAGCCAGGTGGGATAGAGATGACAGAAGATTAAACACAGAGGGACTGGACCCCAGGGAGTCCTGGCTGGTGTTGACAGGAGGCATTAAGAGAGTGGCCCCAGAAAGCAAACAGGAGGTTCCCTTTAAGAGGGAACAGGCAATCCTCTTCTCTCTGCAACAGAGCATGGCTGCCATGGGAGCCAGAGAGGAAGAGAGCAACTGGTGTTCACTGCACTGGACAGATAGGAGCCGAGGAGGACGAAGGCTCAGCTATCCCTGTACGGTACAGGCATGACACCCGCCACACACAGAGAAACGCAACAGCAGCCAAACCCTGTGTCTAAGCTGGGTTGAATTTCACATACTGTGGCCAAGGGAATGCAGGCTTTTGGCCCATCGTAGATGCCAGAGAGGGTGTGCCTCCTAGACCTTTTTCATATGTTACCACCCATTACCTGCTCCCGATTATTCAGTGTTACCTGGGGGCACATAATTCCTCTACTTTCTCAGCCTCCTCAACTTTAACATCTTCATCCTCTTCTTGGTCATTTGCTGTAAATACAGAAGTGTTCATTCAGATATTTCCCACTTCACACTCTGCAAGCGCAGTCAGCCCAATGTGCGCAGAGACACGAACATCTAGGCATGGGTCACTGTTCAGCTGAAAGCTCTCTTGTTTTATCTTTCACAAAATGCCCTGGCATGGTTTCCTTATCCATCAGGCAATGCATTTCTGATCTGGGGGGCCACCATCAAGATGTGGCCAAATACGGAAAAGACCTTTTGCTCCCCATATGATGGAGGCTTCTGCAGCCTCTCTGGACTTTGGCAGCTGTCTCCCCCATCCCGCTACAGGTCTGATTCCCAGGCACAGGCTTGGTGTCCTGTCACGGTTCACATTTCAAACCTCATTCTTTCTCTTAGGAGAGGACAAACTTGTCCTACAGTCCTCTATGCATCAGGAGACTTCACCGCCCTCCATCATGTGGCTTCTGCTGTGTTACTCAGGGACATTCTCCCTATGGGGAGGGCTCCAGTCTGAAGCACTTCCTACCACCAAATGCCCCCACATCGAGTGCCTTCTGCAGCACCACACGGTAAGGGGCTTTATCTCATTTTGAAAGGCAGTCTTAAGTGTTCCCACATTGGGATGCTTCAGACACTGGCAAGAGACAATTTGCGTGCCTTTGCAGATGGAGACAGAGAAACTCAGGAAGGATAAATCACTCACTCACCGACAGTTACTAAGAACATTGCCAAAGAGACAGCCCGAGAACCTGCCTTCTGAGTCCAGAGCTCTTTTCACTCTAACAAACGCCCTCCTGTCACAGCCTCCTTCCTGTCCTTTAAAACTAGAAACATGCTGCTTCTTGCTCCAAAGACCACCTTCCATCAAGGAAGGAGGGACATTTGCAATACTGTGACCTCCAACCCCACGGGTTTCCCATCTCTGTTCTTACCCAGGAAGTCCTGGTCATGTCATGGCCACATATGTTTCGTGGAAAAAAACACCACCGCTACAACTGTCATTGCGAAAGTATGGAGGTCTGGAGTCTCTCATAAGCCTGGGGTTTTGGGTCATCAGGACCTATGGCCACCTTACCTGGGCTGAGCTTTTGGAGGAGGTCCTGTGCCAGCCTACATCCCTCAGCCAGCTGTTCTCGGAGGTCCCACCCCTGGGACTCGTCAGGCTCATCCGGAGTGAGAAGGGCCTGGAGATGCCCAATCAATGAGCGGGCGGCATCTCTCCCTTCCCGTAACTTCACGCTTAACTGGGTCAACTCTCGTTCCCGAGAGAAAACCAGGCCTTCATATTGCCTAAGGTGAGATAGTAGAGAAAATTTAACAGTGGAAAGGGATGAGCGATCAGTTCTAATACTGCGACACAGATTTCTGAGACAATGTCCTCAAGGAGACCTCCAGGCAGAAGGTCAGCACGTGTTTAAAGAAATGTCTGCAGCCAAGAGGAAGAATAAAAAACGGTTCACAGGCTTCCTCCATACAAGAGAGGGCTCCTGGAAGATCCCCCATGATGTTCCATTCATCTGTCTCTTCTGTCAACAAAAGTAGGTCCCTTCCTAATTCAGTTTCAAAAAGACATCCATCCTTTCAGTTCCTCACTCTGCCTATGGACATTTCCATGTGCATATACACACAGTGCATCTTGCAGCGACTAGATACAAAGCCATGGTCAGAAACGAGGCCAGGTGCAGATGGGGCCAATTGAAAAGATGAAAGAAAAGAATGACAGGCTCGAGAAGGCAACATTGATGGAGTGAAAGGATGAGAAGCCGCAGTCAGTCAGGAAGTTATTCTAAGGGTAAGTGGGGTGGTGATGGCACATCATTTGAAGTATACTGAATGCTGCTGGGTGGTTCCCACTCCTTTGGTTAATTTTGTGTTATGCGCATTTCACCTCAACAATTACTTGTTTGAAAAACGGAAAATAAGGCTCTGAGAAACAACTGCAACCCATAACTTATTATCATCCTTGTTCTCTGCTTGATAAATCTTTATGTGTCATGAGCCTGCCATGGCAATTCCTGCCCTTCCCCTGGCCCAGCTTAGCTCTTATTTCTCCTCGACGAGCTGCTGTACTTCAGAGATTTACACACCTGCCCACCTGCCTGCCCCCACGGGCCCCCCTCACCTGAACTGCTCTGCAAGCTCCTTTTCCACGAAGAGCCGCTCATCCCTCAGCATAGACTTTATGAGGTCTTTGCAGTCTTCATACTCTGAGAAAAGACAGACACGCCTGCCTCTGAAAGCCTGGACATGCTGCTCTCATCACTGCCTATAGGGCAGGAGCCAGGTCCATCCCAAGGACAAAACTGTCCTCAGTACCAGGCTCTCGGCAGGGATTTCCACATCTTTACTCCTCAGTCTCCTACTTTCTGGCATCTGGTCCTCCAAAATTTAGAGACGAAGAAACAGAAACTCAAGGCACATCAATGAAGTTGACAAGATGATTCAACCACAATGAAGTGGAGTCAGAATTCACATCCCCTGGGATCTGACTCTGAATGCGGGGCCACTTTACCAAGCCTTGCAGCCTCCCCTCTAAAACACTGCACTGAGGCATGAAGCAGTGATTTTCTGTACAGTCGGGAAGGCCCCTCGGACTATGGGACTGATGGTTTCCCTTTTACTGGGAATTTGAAGGACAAATATGTCAAAGATCTTAAACAACTTTGATTTTTAAATCTTATCTTCGCATGTGATATTAAGAATCATATCTGAAGCATAAAGTATGAGACATAAGACCATAAGGCCATGAAGGAAATATGCCCAAACATTAATAATGTTTGTGTTAATTTAGAAACAGTAGAATGAAGAACTAATAGATAGCATTTACTCTGTGCCAATAAACGTTGTAGGAGATTGACAAGAAATAGCTCATGTAATTTATTGCCGCAATTTACAGAGGTAGGTATTTCCATAGTACCCTATGTACAGATGAGGAAACTGAGGGACAGATAAGACAAGCAACTTGGATGGAGCCCAGGAGACAAGCCAAGGGTCCCTGCTCTGCATACTGCACTGCTACTTCCACACATTCCCGGGTGCGATCTTTCTTCCTCTTTAGGAACAAGAGCCTGTGCCCCAGGAAGCAGGACTTCCCTCTCACCAGGGTACTCTCTGCTTTTCTTTTGACGAGTCTTGCCCTGTCGCCCAGGCTGGAGTGCAATGGCATGATCTTGGCTCAATGCAAACTCTGCCTCCTGAGGGCAAAGGAGTCTCCTGCCTCAGCCTCCCGAGGAGCTGGGAATACAGGTGCCTGTCACCACGCCCAGCTAATGTTTGTATTTTTAGTAGAGATGGGGTTTCTCCATGTTGCCCAGGCTGGTCTCAAACTCCTGACCTCGTGATCCACCCGCCTCAGCCTCCCAGAGTGCTGGGATTACAGGAGTGAGTCACCGTGCATGGCCGCTACTCCCTGCTCTTGATGCTGTCACTTATAGACACCATAGGTTCCATTAGGAGCAGACTCCTCTCGATGCCCCTCACAGCGGGTACTGTGTACTATCACCAAGTTTCCCTCAGGGTCCCTAGAACAGAGCTTTGCCTATTGGGCCTCAACAGAAGCTTGAACAGAATAAGGGTTCACTAGTACCAGATGTTTAGAACAACAGACTAGATGTTATTTGTCTGCCGGATCTTATATGGGACAGAGAGGATTCTTGAAAACACGATTTAGCCTCTTGGAGAAAACAGGTAGTTCTGTGCCCGTGTCCAAAATGAATTAACTGCGATTTTAAATCTAGGCCCACCCCCACCTGACTGCAGACGTGGAAAGTTGCTAAATACTTTGGTACCTCTGACTTACAAATTTAACAAAATGTGCAAATGCCCATTTCCATTGTCCTAGAAGTATGGGAAGGTTGAAATTATTTTTGATGGAGAGAGCATTTAGTTTCTCAGAGAAGACAAGACATCATTCATCATTTTCGTGAAGGTGAGCCTATAGAACTTACCGTAATTATTCTGCCCATTGGCCAGGAAGTAGGCCACTTGAGTTACAAGAAATTTCTGTTGGAGGTTTCTGAACTCCTGTTTGTTCTCTACCAGCTGGGGGCGTGATTTCTTGTTGATTTCTAGAATGTTCATCTCTGCCTTCTCCCTGGACCAAGGGCCCGCAGATACCACCATGCTGATGTTTGTGGCAGAAGAGGTGGGGCCAGGGACTGGGGAGAAGACACCCAAACACATGATGGGTTAAAAACTGGTGAAATCAAGTAGGTTTAATCTGGACTGAGGGATGTCACTACAGCCTCGTCCACTTCTTTGAAGATGTTGTTTCCCTGGTTTCACTCTTCTCATCTCCAGTCTTGATCTCCTTTAAGTCAACTTGTCTTAGCTATGCAGTCACCTTGAAACCAGGACATAAACACTTCTACCCCTTACTTGCTTATAAGTTTCTATAAAGCAAGGCTGGGCCCTGAGTTGCTGACCCCATGAGCGGCCAATGTTTGTGTGTAGCACAACAGATTGTTTTTTGTTTTTTAAACGTTTTTGTTTGTTTGGTTGGTTTTTGGTTGTTTTTTGTTTGAGACGGAGTCTCTGTCGCCAAGGCTGGAGTGCAGTGGCGTGATCTCAGCTCACTGCAACCTGTGCCCTCCCGGGTTCAAGCGATTCTCGTGCCTCAGCCTCCCAAGTAGCTGGGATTACAGGCGCCAACCACCATGCCAGCTAATTTTTGTATTTTTAGTAGAGACGGGGTTTCGCCACGTTGGCCAGGCTGGTTTCAAACTCCTGACCTCAGGTGATCCGCCCGCCTCGGCCTCCCAAAGTGCTGGGATTACAGATGTGAGTCAGCGCCCCTGGCCAGAGACTACTTAGGAATAGCTAAGACAAGCCAATGAAAAGGAGAGAGAGTCTAGCCTGAGAGTAGTGAATGAGGGTGGGAGTATGGTCTGGGCCAATCCTCCCACCTAAACCTCCTGAGCAGTTGGGACTATAGGCACGCAGCACCAGGCCTGGCTAGTTGTTTGTATTCTTTGTAAAGATGGGTTTCACCATCTTGTCCAGGCTGTTCTTGAACCCCTGAACTCAGATGATCCTCCCACTTGGGCCTCCCAAAGTGCTGTGATTATACGTGTCAGTCACCGCACCTAGCTCCATCCTAGTTTCTGACTAAACCAGTATGTATGCATACAGCGTGTCCTCACAATTCATCTCCCATAGCCTAGACAGAAGTATGAGACACAAGGAAAATAGAGGCTACCTGGGAGAAGGTTTGGAGCATCCTGCCGTTCATCACCAGAGGATGCACTGTCTACAACTAGAGGTGGGTCGACTTGGTCTTCCTCAAATGTGATTTCGGTGTTCCCGTGAGGCTGGTTGGACTCACAAGGGCCGTGGCTATTGGAACAAGTGACGGCACATTCCTCCAGTGAGTCCTCAGGGACTTCCTGTTCTTCAGCCTTCTGCACCTCCCTGATGAGCCAGGTGGGATAGAGATGACAGAAAGAAGATTAAACAGAGGGACTGGACCCCAGGGAGTCCTGGCTGGTATTGACAGGAGGCATTAAGAGAGTGGCCCCAGAAAGCAAACAGGAGGTTCCCTTTAAGAGGGAACAGGCAATCCTCTTCTCTCTGCAACAGAGCATGGCTGCCATGGGAGCCAGAGAGGAAGGGAGCAACTGGTGTTCACTGCACTGGACAGATAGGAGCCGAGGAGGACGAAGGCTCAGCTATCCCTGTACGGTACAGGCATGACACCCGCCACACACAGTGAAACGCAACAGCAGCCACACCCTGTGTCTAAGCTGGGTTGAATTTCACATACTGTGGCCAAGGGAATGCAGGCTTTCGGCCCATCGTAGATGCCAGAGAGGATGTGCCTCCTAGACCTTTTTCATTTGTTACCACCCATTACCTGCTCCCGATTATTCAGTGTTACCTGGGGGCACATAATTCCTCTACTTTCTCAGCCTCCTCAACTTTAACATCCTCATCCTCGTCTTCGGCAGTTGCTGTAAATACAAAGTGTTCATTCAGATATTTCCCACTTCACACTCCGCAAGCGCAGTCAGCCCAGTGTGCACAGAGACAGGAACATCTAGGCATGGGTCACTGTTCAGCTGAAAGCTCTCATGTTTTATCTTTAACAAAATGCCCTGGCATGGTTTCCTGATCCATCAGGCAATGCATTTCTGGTCTGGAGTGCCATCACCAAGATGTGGCCAAATATGGAAAAGACCTTTTGCTCCCCATATGATGGAGGCTTCTACAGCCTCTCTCTGGACTTTGGCAGCTGTCTCCCCCATCCCGCTACAGGTCTGATTCGCAGGCACAGGCCTGGTATCCTGTCACGGTTCACATTTCAAACCTGATTCTCTCTCTTGGGAGAGGACAAACTTGTCCCACAGTCCTCTATGCATCAGGAGATTTCACAGGCCCTCCTTCATGTGGCTTCTGCCGTGTTATTCAGGGACATTCTCTCCATGGGGAGGGCTCCAGTCTGAAGCACTTCCTACCACCAAATGCCCCTACATCAAGTGCCTTCTGCAACACCATACGGCAAGGGGCTTTATCTCATTTTGAAAAGCAGTCGTGTTCCCACATGGGGATGCTTCAGACCCTTGCAAGAGACAATTTGCGTGCCTTTGCAGATGGAGACAGAGAAACTCAGGAAGGATAAATCACTCACTCACCGACAGTTACTAAGAACATTGCCAAAGAGACAGCCTGGGAACCTGCTTTCTGAGTCCAGAGCTCTTTTCACTCTAACAAGCGCCCTCCTGTCACAGCCTCCTTCCTGTCCTTTAAAACTAGAAACATGCTGCTTCTTGCTCCAAAGACCACCTTCCATCAAGGAAGGAGGGACATTTGCAATACTGTGACCTCCAACCCCATGGGTTTCCCATCTCTGTTCTTACCCAGGAAGTCCTGGTCATGTCATGGCCACATATGTTTCGTGGAAAAAAACAGCACCGCTACAACTGTCATTGTGAAAGTATGGAGGTCTGGAGTCTCTCATAAGCCTGGGGTTTTGGGTCATCAGGACCTATGGCCACCTTACCTGGGCTGAGCTTTTGGAGTAGGTCCTGTGCCAGCCTACATCCCTCAGCCAGCTGTTCTCGGAGGTCCCACCCCTGGGACTCGTCCAGCTCATCCGGAGTGAGAAGGGCCTGGAGATGCCGAATCAATGAGCAGGAGGCATCTCTCCCTTCCCGTAACTTCACGCTTAACTGGGTCAGCTCCCGTTCCCGAGAGAAAACCAAGACTTCATATTGCCTAAGGTGAGATAGTAGAGAAAATTTAACAGTGGAAAGGGATAAGTGATCAGGTCTAATATGGCGACACAGATTTCTGAGACAATGTCCTCAAGGAGACCTTCAAGCAGAAGGTCAGCACGTGTTTAAAGAAATGTCTGTGGCGAAGAGAAAGAATAAAAAATGGTTCACAGGCTTCCTCCATACGAGAGAGGGCTCCTGGAAGATCCCCCACGATGTTCCATTCATCTGTCTCTTCTGTCACCAAAAGTAGGTCTCTTCCTAATTCAGTTTCAAAAAGCCATCCATCCTTTCAGTTCCTCACTCTGCCCATGGACATTTCCATGTGCATATACACACAGTGCATCTTGCAGCGACTAGATACAAATCCATGGACAGAAACGAGGCTAGGTGCAGATGGGGCCAATTGAAAACATGAAAGAAAAGCATGACAGGCTCGAGAAGGCAACATTGATGGAGTGAAAGGATGAGAAGCCGCAGTCAGTCAGGAGGTGATTCTGACTAAGGGTAAGTGGGGTGGTGATGGCACATCATTTTGAGTATACTGAATGCTGCTTGGTGGTTCCCACTCCTTTGGTTAATTTTGTGTTATGCGCATTTCACCTCAACAATTACTTGTTTGAAAAAGAGAAAATAAGGCTCTGAGAAACAACTGCAACCCATAACTTATTATTATCCTTAAAAACAGAAAATAAGGCTCTGAGAAACAACTGCAACCCATAACTTATTATTATCCTTGTTCTCTGCTTGATAAATCTTTATGTGTCATGAGCCTGCCATGGCAATTCCTGCCCTTCCCCTGGCCCAGCTTAGCTCTTATTTCTCCCCATCGAGCTGCTGTACTTCAGAGATTTACACACCTGCCCACCTGCCTGCCCCCATGGGGCCCCCTCACCTGAGCTGCTCTGCAAACTCCTTTTCCATGAATAGCCGCTCATCCCTCAGCATAGACTTTATGAGGTCTTTGCAGTCTTCATACTCTGAGGAAAGACAGACACGCCTGCCTCAGTGAAAGCCTGGATATGCTGCTCTGGTTACTGCCTACAGGGCAGGAGCCAGGTCCATCCCAAGGACAAAACTGTCCTCAGTACCAGGCTCTCGGCAGGGATTTCCACATCTTTACTCCTCAGTCTCCCGACTTTCTGGCATCTGGTCCTCCAAAATTTAGAGACGAAGAAACAGAAACTCAAGGCACAAGGAAGTTGATAAGATGATTCAACCACAATGAAGTGGAGTCAGAATTCACAGCCCCTGAGGTCTGACTCTGAATGCGGGGCCACTTTCTCAAGCCTTGCAGCCTCCCCTCTAAAACACTGCACTGAGGCATGAAGCAGTGATTTCCTGTACACTCGGGAAGGCCCCTCGGACTATGGGACTGATGGTTTCCCTTTTACTGGGAATTTGAAGGAGAAATATGTCAAAGATCTTAAACATCTTTGATTTTTAAATCTTATCTTCGCATGTGATATTAAGAATCATATCTGAAGCATAAAGTATGAGACATAAGACCATAAGGCCATGAAGGAAATATGCCCAAATACTAATAAGGTTTGTGTTAATTTAGAAACAGTAGAATGAAGAACTAATAGATAGCGTTTACTCTGTGCCAATAAACATTCTAGGAGATTGACAAAAAATAGCTCATGTAATTCATTGCAGCAATTTACAGAGGTAGGTATTTCCATAGTACCCTATGTACAGATGAGGAAACTGAGGGACAGACAAGACAAGCAACTTCGATGGAGCCCAGGAGACAGGCCCAGGGTCCCTGCTCTGCAGACTGCACTGCTACTTCCACACATTCCCGGGTGCGATCTTTCTTCCTCTTTAGGAACAAGAGCCTGTGCCCCAGGAAGCAGGACTTCCCTCTCACCAGGGTACTCTCTGCTTTTGACGAGTCTTGCCCTGTCGCCCAGGCTGGAGTGCAATGGCATGATCTTGGCTCAATGCAAACTTTGCCTCCTGGGTGCAAAGAAGTCTCGTGCCTCAGCCTCCCGAGGAGCTGGGATTACAGGCGCCTGCCACCACGCCTAGCTAATGTTTGTATTTTTAGTAGAGATGGGGTTTCTCCATGTTGCCCAGGCTGGTCTCAAACTCCTGACCTCGTGATCCGCCCGCCTCAGCCTCCCAGATTGCTGGGATTACAGGAGTGAGTCACCGTGCACGGCCCCTACTCCCTGCTCTTGATGCTGTCACTTACAGATACCATAGGTTCCATTAGGAGCAGACTCGTCTTGAAGCCCCTCACAGCGGGTACTGTGTACTATCATCAAGTTTCCTACAGGGTCCCTAGAACAGAGCTTTTCCCATTGGGCCTCAACAGAAGCTTGAACAGAATAAGGGTTCACTAGTCCCAGACGTTTAGAACAACAGACTAGATGTTATTTTTCTGCCAGATCTTACGTGGGACAGAGAGGATTCTTGAAAACACGATTTAGCCTCTTGGAGAAAACAGGTCGTTCTGTGCCCGTGTCCAAAATGAATTAACTGCGATTTTAACTCTAGGCCCGCCCCCACCTGACTGCAAACGTGGAAGGTTGCTAAATACTTTGGTACCTCTGACTTCCAAATTTAACAAAATGTGTAAATGCCCATTTCTATTTTCCTAGAAGTATGGGAAGGTTGAAATTATTTTTGATGGAGAGAGCATTTAGTTTCTCAGAGAGAAGAGAGGACATCATTGATCACTTTTGTGATGGTGAGCCTACAGAACTTACCATAATTATTCTGCCCTTTGGCCAGAAAGTAGGCCACTTGAGTTACAAGAAATTTCTGTTGGAGGTTTCTGAACTCCTGTTTGTTCTCTACCAGCTGGGGGTGCGATTTCTTGTTGATTTCTAGATTGTTCATCTCTGCCTTCTCACTGGACCAAAGGCCGGCAGCTACCACCATGCTGATATTTGTGGCAGAAGAGGTGGGGCCAGGGACTGGGGAGAAGACACCCAAACACATGATGGGTTAAAAACTGGTGAAATCAAATAGGCTTAATTAGGACTGAGGGATGTCAGTACTGGAATTCTTAACTTACTGTTGAGAAAAAGGTGATCAGTCCCCACAGCACTTTAGGATCCTTAACGACAAAAACAATGTTCACGGTGCCTGAGCTCAGAGCTGAAGGCACTGCCAATAGCTCAGTCTCCGACAAGAGTGAGCAAGGGTGTGGCCAGTGTGCCAGGTAACGGTCTGCAGTTGCTACAACACAATTAGAACGTGGGGGTGTCATGGAATCTTAGGAGCCCTCACTCCAACTGCCAAGGCTTTGCTGAAACACAGGCACCCTAGTCTCACCTGAGGGTCACCACCAATTGGGATCATTCCTTCAAAATTCACTCTCAGTATTCGTGTACCCTTGTGACAATGCCACAGACCCATCTCTTTCCCAATACATCTAAGCACATTCCTCACTGTTTATCGCTTGTCTGTGCAACATGATCAAGGCAGAAACAGTTTCCCAACAGGTTATATTTTCTTAATGGTAGTCATGATGTCACCCCACCTGCTCCAAGTTAAAACAGATCTTAAGGCTTTTCCACAAGTGTAAGATATCAAACTTTTAGCCTGCCCTGATTTCCTCTGGGTCTTCTGCAGTTTTGTCTGTATCCACTAGACAGTGAATGAATAATTCACTTGTGAAAAATGTTGTCTTTCCTGTCTCAGTCTTCTTCTTGCTGTTTCCCATTGTTATGTTGATTTCTTTTTTCTTACTGGGGCACCATCTTGGCTTTTCATTACACTCTAGACTAGTTTGACATCCCTATGTCCAGAGCTCTTCCTCTATGTGGGTTGATTTGTTTTTTAATGTCACTGAGCACTACATTTTATACTTGTCACTTATGGATGTCATTCTATTGTCGCAAGAGCTCTTTTCAAGGTATCAAGTGATCAAAATCATTTCTATAGAGATCTCCTGAAAACATGTGTGACCATCTATCGAGGAGTTTCATAAACCTGATTCTATTTTGTTGTTTCCATTTTGTTTTCCCATATACTGAAAAGAACAGGGCCATGAGCGGTTCTTATGGAATATGGTTTGATATCTGTTTTGTTGGGTTGGACTAACACCATTGATTTTTGGTTTCATTCCACTAACAGAACATGCTCTCCGTCACCATGGCCAGCATGTTGGGGTTCAGGCTCTGGAGAGAGAGAGAAAAGCTCCCTTAGAACCACGAACACTCATCACACACTCCATTCCTGTGCTGTGAGACCAACCTGGAGCTTTCCAGCCTGGCAGAGGAATCAGGGTTTCTGGTGAAAAGAGCTTCGTGTTTGGAGTTTCTCATCACTGCACTTGTTTTATGTGCGTTGGGTACTGGGTGCCATGCCCGGTACCTTGTATTTTATCTAATCCCTTAAACAGTCTTGCAGAGTAGCTATTATGGTCCGCATTTTGCAGAAAAGTCCCAAAGTAGTTAAGCAGCTTCTCAAGTCACAGATAGCAAATGGTAACCCAAGATAAAATCCAGGTCTGCCCACTCATTGACCTAGGGACAAATGCTGCAGTGATATTTTTCTTTTGAGGGTCACCACCGCCCTCCCCATCGCTAAATCCAGTGGCAAAGTCTTGGCCCTCATCTTACTTGACCCACTAGTACCACGTGATGCAGGTGATCACGACCTCCTTGTGACATTTTCTCACCTGGCTTCCAGAACATCCCTGCCCAGCACTCCTTCTACCTTACTGGCCTCTCCTTCTCAGTCTCTTTTGGAGGTTCTTCCACATCTCCCCAGTTTCTTCATGGTGGAACACACCAGGAAGCTCTCAAGCCTGGAGCATTTTCATCACACTCACCCTCGTGGTGATCTCAAGCCAATCTCATGGCTTGAACACCATTTATGGATGTTGGCAATGCCCAATGTATATATCCAAACCAGATACTCCTTTGAACTCCAGACTTCACTAAGAACTATCTCAGTATCTTTTCTCAGATGTTTCATCTGAAACTTAACATGGCCCAAACTGAACTGTTCTAACCCCTGCCTAAAATCTGCTCCTCTCTCCTCCCCAGCCAGTCGCGACGCCAAACATCAGTGGCTCAGACCTAAAGCCTCGAGTCATCCTTGACTCCTTTCCCTGTAACACACATATACCTGCTCTTGGCTCTACCTTCAAAATACCCAGAACCTGATCCCTCCTTGCCACCTCCATGCTACCAGCCCAGCTCCAGCCATCAGCACCTGGATGACCCCACAGCCTAAATGGTCTGCTTTCCTCCTCACCCCTCTACAGTCTAATCTAGGTCAAATGAGCCTGTGGAATCTCAATCACTGATGTCACTCCTCTGCTGAAAACTCCCCAGTGACTCTTCACCGTGCTCCAAAGTGAAGGCCACGGTGGTGGCCTGTGATCTGGCCCTGTTGCCCTCTGCCCTCAGCAGGCCTGACATGCCTCCTCACTCATCATCTTCTGGTTACCTGGTCTTCTTTGCTGTTCCTCACACACACCAGGGGCACTCTGACTTTTCTCTCTGGAAGGCTCTCCCCGCAGCTATCCACACGACTCACTTCCTCACTCAAGTCCACTCACTCTGTGCCACTTTCTCACTAAGCCCCTCCTTAGCCACCCGATTTACACTGTACCCGCTTTCCCTCTTCCCGGCTTTATTTTTCTCTGTAGAACTGGTCACTTTCTAATACACTATCTAATTTACCTATTTATTTTCTTTATTATTAGCCTCACCCAACTATGATGAAAGCCTCACAAGGTGAGGAAGTTTTGCCTATTTTGCCCATTTTATATCCCAGTGTCTAAATGAGTGCCTGCATCCAGCTAGCACTCAAAAATACTTGCTGCTGGCCGGATGCGGTGGCTCACGCCTGTAATCCTAACACTTTGGGAGGCCAAGATGGGAGGATTGCTTGAGCCCAGGAGTTCAAGACCAATCTGGACAACACAGCAAGACTCCATCTCTAAAGAAAATAACTGCCTGGGCACAGTGCTCACACCTGTAATCCCAGCACTTTGGGAGGCCAAGGCGGGCAGATCACGAGGTCAAGAGATCAAGACCATCCTGGCCAACATGGTGAAACCCCATCTCTAAAAATACAAAATTTAGCTGGGCATGGTGGTGCGCGCTTGTAGGCCCAGCTACTCGGAAGGCTGAGGCAGGAGAATCTCTTGAACCTGGGATGTGGAGGTTGCAGTGAGCCAAGATCGTGCCACTGCACTCCAGCCTGGCGAAAGAGCAAGACAGTGTCTCAAAAAAAAAAAAAAGAAAGAAAGAAAATAAAATAAGCCATGGTGACATGCACCTGTTGTCCCAGCTGCTTAGGAGGCTGAAATGGGAGGACTGCTTGAGCCCAGAAGGTCAAAGCTGCAGTGAGCTGTGATTGCACCACTGCACTCCAGCCTGGGCAACAGGGCAAGACCCTGTCTCAAAAAAGAAAAACAAAAAAAGAGTCAATAGCACTAATAATAATGTTAAGTATGTGACAGGCACTATTCTAATCAGTTTACATGTTATCATTAATCTTCAAAACCATCCTCTGCCGTTGGTGCTATTATCCCCGTTATACTGGGGAAAATTGAAGCTCAGGCAGCCTAAGAGATGAACAGCTAGGCCATCGCAGAGCCAAGTCCTAACTCAACAGTCAAACTAGAGGCTTGCACTGTGTTGCACTGGCTCATGCTTAGTGATCCAGCTTTACCATCAAGTTCCGTGATCTCTATTCTATGACACCCCCTCCAACTAGGTCTCTGCTGTACCAGAGGGTGTAATTAATGTGCATTACTACTATCATTACAATCTCTCCCACCACAGTTTTGCAGCCCACTAGTCACCTCAATCTCCCTCTCTTTAACACTAACTAGAGTGTTGGCGCACAGAGATGGAGGTTCTGATGGCTCGACTATGGTTTAACCCCAGAATGCTCTATCAGTACTACCACTAGTAATAAGAGCTGGGCTAGGCACAGTGGCTCAAGTCTCTAATCCCAACACTTCAGGAGGCTGAACTAAGAGAACTGCTTGAGGCCAGGAGATAGAGACCAACCTAGGCAACATAGTGAGACCCTGTAAATACAAAAATAAAAAATTAAAATTTTTTTTGTTTGTTTGGAGACAGGGTCTCACTCTGTCTCGCAGGCTGGAGTGCAGCAGCACAACTGCAGCTCACTGTAGCCTCAACCTCCCCAGGCTCAGGTGATCCTCCTACCTCAGCCTCCTGAGTAGCTGAGACCACAGGCACGCACCACCATGCCCAGCTAATTTTTTTTTTTTTTTTTTTTTTTTGGGTAAAGACAAGGTTTCAGCCACGTTGCCCAAGCTGGCCTCAAACTCTTGGACTCAACTAATCCACCCACCTCGACCCCTCAAAATGCTGGGATTACTGGCATGAGCCACCAAGCCCAGCCGTTTTTAATAAATTAGCATGGCATGTGCCTCTGGTCCCAACTACTTGGGAGACTGAGATGAAAGGATTGCATAAGCCCAGAAGGACGAAGCTGCAGTGAGCCATGACTGCATCACTGCACTCCAGCCTGGGAAACAGAGCAAGACTCTGTCTCAGGAAACAAACAAACAAACAAAAAAGGTCAAAAAAGTAAGAGCTAACATCTGTTGCTTACCATACGCTAGGCACTGGGCTAGGCATGAACATCTCATGTGATCATCAAAACAAGCCTAGGAGGAGCGTATATTATCCCCATTTCACAAACAAAAATTAAGGCTCAAAGGGATGAAATGACTTACTCAAGGTCATAGATCTACCAAGTCCTACAGCCAGACTTGAAGCCCTTCTTTTCCTGATTCGAAAGCCCTTGCTGTCTACCAGACAGCTGGCTGTATGTACCTTGTAGAGCACACTGCGGTCCCCCATCACACGGCCCTGGGAATGAACATGCTCACTGCTGCGTTTCCCCTTCACCTTGACAATCCGCTGTACTTCTGGGGGAATGGTCAGCTCCCAACTCAGCTCAGTGGTGAGATCCTAGGGCAGGGGCAAAAAAAGCCTGTAATCAGGAGGGTACACTTAGAACTGAAACAGCTAGAGTTAGACACATCCTGGAGTTCATTATCTGAGGCCTTTTTGCAGGAAGGAACAGAGATCAGAACTAGAAAAATGAGCCAGGAGCAGTGACTCATGCTTGTAATCCCAGCACTTAAACCTGGGAGGCAGAGGTTGCAGTGAGCTGAGATCATGCCACTGTACTCCAGCAGTCTGAGCAACAAGAGCAAAACTCCGTCTCAAAAAACAAAAAAAGCAGGTGACAGGCCGGGCACGCTGGCTCACACCTGTAATCCCAACGCTTTGGGAGGCCAAGGCAGGCGGATTACTTGAGGTCAGGAATTCGAGACCAACCTGGCCAACATGGGGAAATCCTGTCTCTACTGAAAATACAAAAATTAGCTGGTCGTGGTGGCGAATGCCTGTAATCCCAGCTACTCAGGAGGCTGAGGCAGGAGAATTGCTTGAATCCGAAAGGTGGAGATTGCAGTGGGCCGAGATCATGCCACTGCACTCCAGCCTGGGCAAGAGAGCAAGACTCTATCTCAAATTAAAAATAAATAAATAAATAAGTAATAAAAAATTAAAAAAGCAGGTGACATTAGGCTATGAACAAAACACTCAGTGCACACCCCACTTGAATCTCTTCCAGAAACCTGCAGCCTCCCAAAAAACAGTCTCATTGGAACACATCGGAAGACCTGGGAAATAAAAAAAAGGGTTGAATGAGGTCTACTTACCCAACTGCTACAGGAAAAGTAGCAGATGATCCTCCGTCTGCACCAAAGCCCGGTAGCCCACTGAGTCATCCTTCTTCAAGAACACCTGGATATACAGCTATAAGCCACAGTCAAGACCAGTGTAGTCAGTGAGGATCCAAATGCCTCTGAGAGCACCAGACCCCAGGATCCAAATGCCTCTGAGAGCACCAGACCCCAGGATCCAAATGCCTCTGAGAGCACCAGACCCCAGGAGTCAAAGCCTGGACTTTACAGAGGTACAAGCCATGGCTTGTTATTTGATGTCTAAACAATGTAGCTATTATCTGGATGCCAGTAAGTGATCCATAGTCTTAGGAGCCAACACAATGATGTTGGGGTCTCCCAGACCTTTCCATGGAAGAACTTGAGTACTCCACGGGTACCACGCCATTCATCCATGCTCTAATCACACCCCACAAAGGTGAGCAGGAGGCCGGGATTAGACTTTCTGCTTTAGAAACGAAGAAGCCACAACCCTAGCAGCTGAGGAACACAACCAGATGCACACAGAGGCAATACTGGGTAGTGATGAGGAGTCCAAGCTGTGGGGTTAGACCTGAATCTGAACCCCAGTGACACCTCTTACTAGCTCCGTGACTCTGGCTATGGTACTCGATCCCACCAGGCCACAGAATCATTTTAAAAGCAGGTCAGGAACAACCGCTTCACGGGAGTGTTCGGAGGGTTAAATCAATTAATGTGTAAGTTAAAAGCTTAGAACAGTGCCTGGTGCACAATGATGAGCTGGCATAAATAATACCCGCCTTTAGTGTGATTTCTAACAACTCAGTGGCTCAGGGAGCACTAGAACACATGTTCAGAGAGCCTAATCCGAGCCCCATGGCTAAGACCTGGCCCTGAGGAAAGGACGCCATGTGCTGAGAAGCCCACAGGACAGTCTGCAAAGAAAGGCTCTGCCTCACCCGCTCAGGCCGAGTGCCGCTCTGTTCCAGGCTAAATGTAATCGTGGTGTCCAGCAGCCGCCGACCTGTCTCCACGAGGTATAGGTTAATGGTGTAGGTCTGATTGAAGCAAGCCAGAGAGTCCTAGGGGTACAGACAGCACGTGTCAACTACAGGTATCCCCCGAAAGCAAAGCCCACCAAAGGAAGTCCAAGGACTGGGGGCAAATACCCTAGAGAAGGAGCCAGGCCAGAAGGGGAAACATATGCAAAGGAGAATAAAAGAGAAAAGCAAGCTAAATCCTAAGGCAGAAATAAGGTGCCTGAGTAAATAAATGAAATTACAACTACCATACTTGTCTTGGAAGCCAGTACAGAGTAGCAGAGACTTCTGAGAGAGAGGTAGGGCTGAGCAAGGTAAGACTGAGCAAGACAGGAGGCAGGGAAACGCTTAGATGGAGGCCACAGCAGGAACCTATGCCTCCAGCCAGGGGCTCATGCCTCCACTACAGGGTAACTGCACAGATTACTACTCAACTGTGCCAGCCAGGATCCCAAAAGAAATGGGGACGCTCAGGCCCAGAGGAGAAAGTGGCTAGGAACAGATTCTAGGGATTCTACCTCCTAATCTCCCAGTAAAATGAGATTAAGAGAAACATCATTTAATTTACAGTACTTAGGAAACCCCATTTGAAGCTGGGAACTCTAGGATGTGCTCCTAACCAAAGCTGTTCCCCCCAACTCTCTTTGGTGGCCTCCTGCGTCTCTAGGTCTGGCATACTGCCCAGTGCCACACCCTACCTTTGAACTAGACTTCTCCGAAAAGCTCCCCATTGACCCATCTTCAGAATTGCTAGTTTTCTGCTATGAGAAAGAGAAGGACAGGAGAAAATTCAGCCAAAGGGTCACTTCCCAGTCGCTGAAAAGAAGCTTTTGTTTCTGTCTTCTTAGCACTTAAGAGAAGACAACGCTCATTTCTCACCCCTGCCCACAAAGCCTATTCAACCCTTAACAGCCCCATAAGAAAGTAAGGTCATCACATTAGGGTCTCGTTCCTGGGGAGAAATGGGGTGTGCAGAAAGCTCTATACGGTGAGGCAAGACCTCACTTCTCAACAGCCTCCTGCCCCCTGGGTTCATACTGACCAGGTCAATGTGCCCAGACTTCTGATTTTCAGGGTTCCTAGTGGAGACCAGGAAGGAGAATCCCAAGTGCTGACTGTTGTTCTCAATACTCACCACTTCATTCCGACGGGCCATGACTGCAGCCACCGTCTTCTCCCCAGTGGTGGCAAAGCTCACTAGGGCAGTCTGGGGGAAAAGCAAGGCATCAGCTCCTAAATGGGACCAGTACTAGCCAGCTGCCTTACAGAGGGTCACCTCTTCAGGGCCTTAGAGTTGAAAGTGCTCTCCATTTCGGAGCAGAATGGTCAGGCATTTAAGAGCAGAGGGAGGCCTCGGTTGCATCTACAGCTGAAAACAGAACTCTCCCTACCTCCAACGCAGGCACAGGTCAATCTTAAATCCCATGCTGCTTGTTCTTACTGTCTACGGGGAAGCTCTCATTTATGTCCCCATATTTCCTTTGGACTAAGGAAGGCACTAGTTTTGCTCTAAAGATCCTTTGTAATACTCAGGAGGAAATATACCATTTCTACGGTAAGGCTACCTACCCCCTCTCAAACCACTTATGGGAAGGTGTCATCAATCTTGGGCCTAAGAGCAAACGTTTCCAGATTCAAAAGCACTGCCTTCTAGCATCCATGTCTTGGAGAGATCCCCTGAATCCTAGCAAACCATGTTGCCTGCAGTTACCTGTGGGAAGTTTTTAAGCAAACTCAGGGTTCCGTAATGGTACTGCAGCAGAGCATAGTGGCTTGGGGACAAGTGCAGGAAGAACTGGGCCCGGGAAGCGTCCACTGGGTTGGGCTGGGTAGGCAGGACCGGGGTTGGAATCCACTTCCAAATTCTAAGTCGAGAGACTGGAAGGCAAGAAGGAGGAGGATTATGGCTAACAGCTGACGACTCCCTGACCCATCCCAGGCTCACACCCTCTGCCCTACTTTGCCGGGGGAAGTAACTGGGCCATGGCAGGTGGCTCCAAACGCTCCAGTTCAAGTTCCACAAAGGGGAAAGTGACCGATTTCCTCTTACACCAGTTCAGCCAGAGGCCTGAATGGCTTCCACTGCTCAGGAAGAGTCTGGGAGAAAGAATCATGCCAAACTTTCTACTCCCCACAGGAAATGCCTCAGGCCAGAAGAAGCGGTGGCAGCCTCCCACCTGCAGCGCGATCTGTCTCAACTCCCATTCCGTCTTCAGAGCCAAAGTTTGGAGGGAACGTGAGCTCGGGTCAGGACACACCAGGACAGCCTCATCCACCACAACACAGGCTCCGGACAGGTGCTGCAGCCATGGAGTTGAAACCCTAACCTACAGAAAAGTCATCGTTAACAGGAAGCTCGTGAAAGATTTTTACATTTCCCTCTCAGCCCAACAGCAATATTGCTGCCAGCATCCCACTGGGGGTCCTAAGCTCAAAGGTTCTTCATGGTTGGTTGTATAGCAGTTCTTCCTGTCCCCTGAAACCCCACCCTCCAACCTCCTGAGAGCCTTCAAAGCTGGAAAAAATATCAGGATTTTCTTTCTGGTCACTGGAAAAATATACCCGATAATTTTAAATACCTGACACTTCAGAATCAGCACTTCTTTACTATATTTGCCATATGTGGTGTCCTACTGTGATTTCGCAGCACTGTAAGATACTTACGGGCAGAGACTAGATCTATGTAAACTTTTAGCCACCCCAGAAGATAACACATGCAAATATGACTACTTTAAATAGAGGCCTAATGGGAAGGCAGCTGGCAAGTTACCAGAATGAGGGAGCATAAGTAGCTTTTGCATCTGCCCAGCCAAGTTCCCTGTTCCCCAGTACAAAGAAATCTATCGAGTCTCCCCCAACCCCACCTTATTCACAGGCTCCTGTCACCCTCCTGTACCTGCTGAACAATCTCTCCATCTTCCACATTAAACTTGACAACGTTCACATGGCTGAAGGGAACAACTCCGAGGGCCCACACCACCCCAGAGCCGTAAGAATACACCATCTGGTAGTGGATGCTGTCACTAAGAGAGGGAAGAAGAAACCGCAGCGTCAGCTTTAAACCCAGGACAGGATTATCCTCAGGGGCTGCCAGGCCTCAGCCAGATGTCACCAACTAGTAATTCCCAAATAGGTTTTCTTTGGCTCACACAGTTTGGGGGCTTTTGTTGTTGTTGTTCTTAATTTGAATTAGTTGTCAACATTTAGAAGATATTATACTTCACAATCAGATTTCTAAATTTTCCTACAGTTAGAAGACCTGGCAACACCAGGCCTAAATACAGAGCGCCAATCAGGTGGGTAAGGCCAGGCGCACTGCAGCTCCCATCCAGCCAGTGTTGCTCACGGATATTTCATAACCTGCCTCATAGCATTTTCTTTGTTCTGTTTTTTTAGACAGTGTCTCACTCTGTCACCCAAGCTGCAGTGCAGTGGTGCGATCACGGCTCGCTGCAGCCTCTACCTCCCGAGGCTCAGGTGATCCTCCCACCTCAGCCTCCCAAGTAGCTGGGATCACAAGCACGCACCACCACGCCCGGCTAATTTTTTGTATTTTTTGTAGAGATGGGGTTGCCCAGGCTGGTCTCGAACTCCTGAGCTCAAGTGATCTACCCACCTCAGGCTCCCAAAGTGCAGGGATTACAGGATGAGACACCAGGCCAGGCCAGAATTTGAAGTTTCGAGTCCTGCTCTAAACTTTGAAAATGGCCACAGGGTGTCCAAGTAGATCCTTTTCTCTTGTTCCCTCCCTCTTGTTCCTTCCCAGTTTCAATGTTTTCTACCAGCAGGACCTCGAGAAACCATTTCACACCTCACTCAGCCTACCCTGGGTCTTCTTGAGTTGTTCTAACTCTTAATATGAATGAAAGGCTCAGTCAGAACTAGAACCAGAACTAGAACTTGAACTACAAGTCAGAAGGCGCAAAGTACCACATCCACAAGCGAGTGGCTCCCGTAGCATGGCTCGCCCTAGCACCCCAGTTTCAGAGTGTTCTCCTCAGTGCAAAGGAAACTCCAGGCATACTCCAGAGTTTCACCCATACTCACAGCCTTCGAGATCTTGTGAGTGCAACACACTCCATGCAACACCAACAAGAGACAGGCCTGGGTTAAAGCAAATGCTTCGGGTCCCTCAAGGAGAAAGAGGAGCTCCTAGAGAGTAGGACGAGGCAGCTGTTGCCTGTGAGCAGGCAGCCTTACCTTTCTGGGAGATGTTCCACCCACTTGAGGTGCCCACTGGAGAGATGATGGAGGGCAAGCGTAGTCTTCTTCAGGACTGCGATGTACCTTACAGACTCCTGCAGGTCAACCAGCCCAAGTGCCTGGAAACTGAGCACAAGTACAGGTTGAGAGCGGCCCGCACCTGCAGAGCCTCAGGCTGGAAGAGACAGTCCAGAACAGTACCCACTGTTGCTTAGTGGGTAAGAAAACAGGCTTTGGGGTCAAACCCAGCTGGATCCTAACCCTGGCTCTGTCTTGTTAGTCAACGTCAGATTCTGCACTTGCAACCATTTGGCCACACTGCTTGCTTCCCTGAAACCATCTATGTCTCCTAAAGGCTGTTCCCTCCTTTTTTGTATTTTTAATAGAGATGGGGTTTCACTGTGTTGGCCAGGATGGTCTCGACCTCCTGACCTCGTGATGCACCCGCCTTGGCCCAAATCCCAAAGTGTTGGGATTACAGGCGTGAGCCACTGCACCTGGCCCAAGTCTGGGCTGATCTTGAGTCTTTGGGCTCAAGCAATCCTCCCACCTCAGCATCCCAAATTGCTGGGATTACAGGTGTCAGCCACTGCATCTGGTCTGAAATCTACATTTTTAACCATTAGCCTTTCCTGGGTCCTTGGCTGCCCACCCTGGAGACAGCCCAACTGTGTTTGTAGTGGCAGGGCTTCCCTCTCCCTGCTGTCCCTAACCCCCTTCTCCAGCTTGGGTATTATATAGTTATGGCTTCCCTTTAGTGAGCACCTGTTAAGTGCCAGGTCTGCAGGCAAAGTGCTTCACACAATTTCTAATTCAGACAAGCGGCCTGAAAAGGAAGTCTGAAGCTGAAAGGCTGGGTGACTGACCTCGGTTTACCCAGCTGCTGAGCAGCAGCAGAGTGGCTCTGAAGTCAGCTCTGTCTACAGCTGAGACAGCATGGAGGCAGGGCTTTAGAGCCCAATGGTCATGGCTGTTTCCACACAGTAATGCAAGGCATACATGAATAACCACAGCCCAGTTAGCAGCAGGGCCATGGCTGGGAGGGGCATGATTAGTCACTGTGCAGCAGAAATGTGCTGAAGTCTAGCTATCTCCCTTACAGGGCATGCATGGGGACGTGGTCATCCTGGATGGAGCAATTGGAGAAATTGGCACCCGCAGAGGAAGGGCCCCTGGAGTCAGCTGTCACAGAGGCCGCTGACCAAGCCTGGCACCTGAATATCCCACTATCTCCTCCAGGTCTGGCTAGACCTGGCTCAGGTGCGGAGGACACCACCTGCCACCCTTCATTCTCTGCCCCTGGCCAGTTTTGGCCTTAAATGGTTGTAGGCTGCTTTCCCCTCAGCCCAGTTTGCAGACGGTCCTCTACACTCCTGCAGTCTTCCCAGTCTTCCTCGCCAGGCGAGAGGGCTGGGCCTGAGCTCTCCTTCAGCACTTCCTGCTGAGGCTAGTGCTTGACCTGGCCTAGGCCTGGGCGAACTTGGTGAATTCATTTCCTCTTCTGCCCGGAGCCTGCTTCCTGCTGTCCTTCCCAAGGGCGTGGTGAGAAGTGGGCAGGAGTAGGAAGTCTTCAAAGAACAGAGGCATTGAGAGGGTGTCAGGGGCACAATGCCGTTGTGAAGGTCACCCCACACCGTGGGATCCAGCCTGACCTCCCAACAGCAGGGCTGGAGGTGGCCCTCTCTTCCATGCACGGCGGAAAAAAGAGGGCCACCGTACACCCTGAAGCTGATTTACTCTCATTCAGAACTGCTTTCATGAAATACAAATAGAACAATGTGGGCTGGATGCAGTGGCTCACACCTATAATCCCAGCACTTTGGGAGGCCAAGGTGGGTAGATCACTTGAGCTCAGGAGTTTGAGACCAGCCTGGGCAACATGGTGAAACCCCATCTCTCCTTAATATTTTAAAACAGAAAATCAAAAACAAATAGAACAAGGTGGACAAAAATCTACCACTAGAGTCCCCAAGAATAAAACCTCCCAGGATGCCATGGACACTTTAGACGCTGGCTCTTGACTCTTGCAGTGACATCACTCTCAGCCCAAGCCTGTCTTCCTGGCATCCATCAGATCTGCAGCCCTGGTTTGGAAGTGTGTGGAAGGCTAGGAAGGATACCTAATTCTCCTCAGCAAATCCCTCTGCCAAGGGGTACCCAGGGCTGAGGAGAAACTCCAGTGTGGAGCTGTGCTGTCATGGCAGTCTCAAGGCAGCCAGTGGAAGTTGGCTGACAAGGCAAACTAAGGCAATCCACGGAGAACAAATCCAATGGCCACCCAGGCTGGAGTGCAGTGGCATGATCATGGCTCACTGAGCCTCCAACTCTCAGGCTTGAGCAATTCTCCCACCTCAGCCTCCCAAGTAGCGGGGACCACAGGCACGTGGCACCATGCCTAATTTATTTTTATTTTTTTGTAGAGACGGGATCTTGCTGAATTGCCCAGGCTGGTTTCAAACTTCTGGGCTCACCAAAGGCCTCTTTTCTAAGAAAGAGCCCTCTCCCTCTTGTTGTCTCCAGGAGAGACATCCTGCAAAGTTGTATTTCCTTTTTTTTTTTTTTTGGGATGGAGTTTTGCTGTGTCACCCAGACTGGAGTGCAGTGCTCCAATCTTAGACTCACCGCAACCTCCGCCTCCAGGGTTCAAGCGATTCTCCTGCCTCAGCCTCCTGACTAGCTTGGACTACAGGCACACGCCACTATGCCCAGCTAGTTTTTTTTTTTTTCTATATTTAGGAGAGACGGGGTTTCACCGTGTTAGCCAGGATGATCTTAATCTCCTGACCTTATGATCTGCCCGCCTCGGCCTCCCAAAGTGCTGGGATTCCAGGTGTGAGCCACCGTGCACAGCCCAGAGTTTTATTCTTTACAGGAGGTCAGTGCCCATCACATTCCCTGTCTACAGACAAATAAAAAGCTGCTCTCCCCAGAGGGGCGGCAGCAGTCCTGATGGTCCAGTGAGACCCAGAAGATTCCAGGAGACCTTCAGTCCTGAGTCCCTTTCAGTCATCGTCTTCTGAGTCGGACTCTTCTGCGGACTCGGATGCGCTCTCTGGCAAGTCGTCTCCCATCTGCTGGAAACTTCCCGACTGTGAATCCCACATGTATTTGACAGTCACCTTGAATTCAGCCATCTCATACCCAAAAAGCTTCTGCAAGAGACAACGGGAACAAAGAATCAGGAGGAATGAAGGTATTCAAAGTGCAGGGTGGCGTTTTCAGCAGGCAGAGGAAAGCCAGCGCCCCCACCCGCAACAGCCCTCAAGACACCAGACTCACCAGGATGCGAGCCTGCTCTGGGGTCAGCACATCGCCCTCCTTGCATACCTCGTAGTCAGACAGCAGAGTCACCACACCTGCAGAAGAGCGTGGCTCTCAGTTACCTCTGGCCCAGAGGCCTACAGAGCCCTCTCTGCCCCTGCCACGTTGGGAGGAATCCACTCAGCCACCTGCCCTCCCCATGGCTCCAACACACACTGGGCAGTGGCTGTCTCCCTGAGGTCCCTTTGATTCGCTGCAGCCTCGACCTCCTGGGCTCTAGTGCTCCTCTTGCCACAGCCTCCCATGTAGCTAGGACCACAGGCGCACACCACCATGGCTAATTTTTTGACTTTTTTTTTTTAACAAGCGCAAGGCCCCTGACGGGCCTCAAGGGCTGCATTTTGGCTGTAAGCTACTGTCTGCTTTCACCCCCACTGTGAGGCGTGCACTCTTAGCCCCATTTTCTCATGAGAAAATGGAAGCTTGTAGAAATAACTTGCTCAGCCAGAAAGGGATGAGTTTGCAGGCCTGTGCTCTTGGACTCTAGGCTGTGACCTTTTGGCTCCAGGGCTGCCCATACCTCTCTTGAGGGCGGTGGGCAGGCCCAGCTGCCTGAGCTGTGGCTCCATGGAGTGGGGGAACTGCTCCAGGGGCCCTGGATCCAGGCTCACAGGGAAAGCTGCTGTGTTACCAGCTCGGGCGTAGTCCATTTCTGTGTATTTCGTGAACCACCTAAGGGAAAAGAGAAGTGGAAGGAGGGGATGCTCCTGGCCACGCCACCAGCCCATGAGTCAGGCTCCCCCAAGTGTCCTGTGGTCCTGGGCATTCCCCCATCACAGACCTTGGCTGCTGGCCAGCAGCCAGCCCAGAGCACCATGCTGGAGAGGACAGAGAGGGCTGTGGTCCCAGGCCACTAGCTCAGTGACAGGCTTCCAGGAGCAGTTCCAACTTGATGCCACATATGGAACGAAGTTCCTGCATCATCCCCTCCCTGAAATCCCCTCTCACCCACCTCTTTCCCGCCGTTCCTCAGCAGTACTTACTCATTCACCTCCTCCTTTGTGCGGTTGGTGAACAGGAGACCCACTTCACCCCTCAACCTTTTGCTGACCTACAAATCAAGAGTGAGGCCAGCTTGGTCGCATTAGAGCAGTGGTTCTCTACTAGGCACATTTTTGCTCACCAGGGGACATTTGGCAACGTTTAAAGATGTTTCTGGTTGTCACAGCAGGAAGGAGTGGGAGGCAGAAGTGTGCTATTCCCTGGGTCTGCAGGTGAAGGGAGAACCCAGAGCTTTAAGCTAGGCCCTGCTCTCCCTGAGCCTCGGGCCTGCCGATGGCTGGGGGAGGCTGTCACGTGGGAGTAGTGGGAGAGAAGGAGGCTTTGCCTTAGCCCCACCGCGTGAGGACCAGAGACTTACCTGGTGCAGGTTGTCTTTGTATTCATCAGATGGGCTCCGACCCAAGGCCACCATCATCACCTTGTTTTTGCCAAAGAACATCCTACCGAGCAAGAGAAAGAGCGTCTGTGAAGGAACTGCCCTGCCCGCCCCACCCCTCAGCAACACGCAAAGCGGCTCTGGTCCCCAGCGAGCTCAGGCCCAGGCTGAGCCAGTGGCACCCACTTCTTCATGCTGCCTGGCCACACTGTCCCCACCTCGGGGCCCCTTTCATTATGTTCCCACCCACAGACTACTGACATGGCAACATTTTCTCTCCCAGCCCGTCACGAGCATCATGTACCGGTTCTCTATCTGGATGTATGCAGGAGGCATGTTAACAGCCTGAACCAGAGCTGGTGCGGCAAGAGACCACCACCACAGCCACCTGCGCCAGGACAGAAACTTGCCATGTGGCTCCTGCATCCTGCTCCCAGGTCACCGTCTGTGTCCCAGTGTCCATACTGACATTCTAAAACTGGTGTGATGCTCCTAAATGGCCCAGAGTCCAGGGTTAAAGGGCCGCTTCTCCTGAAAGGACCACCTCTCAAACATCTCCTGAGCAACTACCAAGTCCTGCCCCTAAAGCTCAGGGCAAAATCTGCTTTTTTTTGAGGTGGAGTTTCATTCTGTCACCCAGGCTGGAGTGCAATGGTGCAATCTCAGCTCACTGCAGCCTCTGCCTCATGGGTTCAAGCGATTCTTCTGCCTCAGCCTCCTGAGTAGCTGGGATTATAGGTGCCTGCCACCATGCCCGGATAATTTTTGTATTTTTAGTAGAGAAGGGGTTTCGCCACGTTGGCCAGGCTGGTCTCAAACTGCTGACCTCAGGTGATCCGCCTGCCTCAGCCTCCCAAAGTGCCAGGATTACAGGCGTGAGCCACTGCACCTGGCCTAACACCAGCTTTAACAGTGAAAAGGAAGTGCTCTTCAGTGGCAGGCAGCACTTTGTCCTTATTCAGGTGTCAGCGGCATGACCTAGGCACCTACAGGGTCAGAAACTGCTCCTGTGCTTTGACTGAGAGCAGCCTGGCCGGGTCCCCACTCAGAAGGGCCTTCTTCCCCCTGCCCGCTCACCGGCTGTGCTTCCAGGCGTTCCGGATGTCCTTCAGCTTGCTGTTCCTCATGTTGGCCACAGAGAAGATGAAAAGGTACTTGTAGGTGTCCACGCATTTCCGAAGCTGTGGGACAATTCACGAGGCTCTGAGTTCAAGCAGCAGCATACAATGGGCACCACTCTGGCCTCAGATGAGAATGAATCTGCTCTGGGCCCCTGACAACTATGGAAACTGGAGGAACTGGAGGCCTCTAATTTGGTTGTCTCCTACCTCCATTGCTGAAATTAGGATTCCTAACCACAGGGGAGGCTGAGCCATGGATCTACACCCCACGGCCTTTTCCAGGTCTCTCACTTATCTATGACCAACCGCGGAACTGATCATCAACCGTTAACCTAGAAACATTCACCCACGCTAGGAAGGGTCCTGCTATACATGGAAACACACGGAGCCTCACTGTTACGAGGGGAGGCAGCTGATCAGTACTGCTCTGCACATGGTGCTGGCCAAAGCCACCACGAGGCGGCCTCCAGGAGTGGAGTCATTGTGCGGGAGGAGACTGTTTCACCCAGCCTGCAGCCCAGGTTGGCAGGTCAGAAGCTGTACAGACAGTGGGTTGGTGCAGTCACTGACACCTGGGAAATCTCCCAGCTCTTTTTTTTTTTTAAAGACAGGGTCTCAATCTGTTGCCCAGGCTGCGTACCACCATGTCCAGCCAGTTCTTTTTTCTTTTCTTTTTGTAGAGATGAGGTTTTGTAGGAATGGAAGCAGTGAGCCCAGCATTAATCCAAGAGAGGGTGATGCTGGCTTGAGCCAAAGGTATAACAGTGGAAATGATGGGAAGTGGCCCCTGGATTTCGTTTGCCCTCCTCTGCTCCACTTACCATTGACTGATGTGCCTTGTTAAGAGGGGCTGAGTGCCCGGCAGGTTAAAGAAGAGAGGCCTGGGTCCCTTTGTGAAGGCGCCTGGAGCTTTGCAGTGGAGTTCTGTTAAGTGTTTCTGGAACGATTTGATTCTGTGGAGGGGGCTTTGTTTTGTTCTTGAGCTCCCAGCCTCAAACTATCTGACCCACTTGGCCTCCCAAAGTGCTGGGATTACAGGCGTGGCCCACCGTTCCTGGCCTCCTCCTGTTTTTTGACATTGGGCAGGCTAACAAACCTCTGTAAGCTTCAATGACCCCAAATGCAAAACAGCAACATCATCACCTAGTACCCACATCACAGGGATGTTTTGAGGATGGAGTGGAACAACGCATAAGAAACACAGTGCAGGACAGGGCACAGAGTACGAGCTAGTCAAAGCTGGAAATCATCACTATGGAAGTTTTTGCTGGTGCTGCTGCTGGAGGAAAAAGGCCTGGATTAGCAGCTTGGAGATTTTTTTTCCACTAGTATGCTCCCCTGGCCAACAGTCCTATACCTACCTTTATGAACCAAACAATTGCAAGCTCTAGAAAAAGAACAACGTCTTACCTCTTCTATCAGGTTTTGTTTCAATTCCAAGCCTTTCTTGGCAGTTTTGGTTAAGGAGACTAATAAAAACAAAAAGGAGAGAGATGATGACAGACCCATCTAGATGCATTGGAGACTTATTTTACTTTCTTCTCCCCTTTGGCAGAGAGAGCTCAGTTGGATGCAGCCATTCTGAAAACAGGCAGCAAGGCCTTTGTGGCCATCATTTCTGGCACACAAAGCCATTCCCAGGGCCCATGGAATGCCTACTCATTAGCATTCCTGGGCCTGAAGATCCCTGGATAGAACTCCCGCTATTTAGACAAACTAGGCCTTTCTTAGCCCCTAAGGCTGACCCAAAAAACTTGATTGCAGTGTGGGGGTGGAGGCCGTTCCTGCTGCTGGAGTGCTCTCAGTGGCAGACCTCACCTGCTGGCTGAGGCAGGCCCCTCTTTTTTTTTATTTTTGAGATGGGGTCTCACTCTGTCACCCAGGCTGGAGTGCGATGGCTCGATCTCGGCTCACTGCAACCTTGAGCTCCTAGGCTCAGGCAATCCTCCCACACAGGACTGCAGGCACATACCGCCGTGGCCTACTAATTTTGGCTGGGACCACAGAAATGCACCACCATGCCCAGGTGAGTTTTGTATTTTTTGCAGAGATGGCTTTTGCCATGTTGACCAGGTTGGTCTCAAGAGATCTGCCTACCTCAGTCTCCCAAAATGTTGGAATCATAGGTGTGAGCCACCATGCCTGGCCCCTTGCTGCTCTTGACCATGATGCAGAGGCCAGTCTAGCTGGCCTATGCTGTGCTGTGCAACCATGAGGCTGGGGACTGAATCTCCTGATATGTATCTGCACTCCAGTTTTGCAATTTGGACCCAAAGATGCAGCAACACTTCTCTGGGGAGGAACATGTACCTCTACTGTAAAAATGGCTGGGGCCCAATTTGCCCCCTACCCACAGAGTTTGGCATTTGCCAGACCTGACCCAGGCCCCCTCCACAGAATCAAATCGTTCCAGAAACACTTAACAGAACTCCACTGCAAAGCTCCAGGCGCCTTCACAAAGGGACCCAGGCCTCTCTTCTTTAACCTGCCGGGCACTCAGCCCCTCTTAACAAGGCACATCAGTCAATGGTAAGTGGAGCAGAGGAGGGCAAACGAAATCCAGGGGGCCACTTCCCATCATTTCCACTGTTATACCTTTGGCTCAAGCCAGCATCACCCTCTCTTGGATTAATGCTGGGCTCACTGCTTCCATTCCTGCCCTCTGCCGTGTCTTCCCCAACTATTCTCACCAAGGCAACCAGAGTGACCCTTTATAAATAAAGGTAAATCACATGGGTCCTCTGCTACCCACTTCACCTGGGCAGGAAAGCCAATGCCTTGCCAAGGCCGAGGAAGTCCTGCCCTCTCTGCCTAACCCCCTCCCCCAACTCTATTTGGCTCCTTCTGCTCCAGCCTCACTGGCCTCTTGTCCCAAACATGTCATATCTGCTCCCATTTCAGAGCCTTTTCACTTCACGTTCCCTCTACTTGGAACAGCATTCTCCCAGATAATTCCACAGTTGCAAAATTCCACAGGTTGCTCGCTTCCTTTATTTTCTGCTCATTTGTCACTTCATCAGTGAGACCTTTCCCGACCACATTATACAAAATATCGCCATCTCTTCACCTCATTTTCAATCAGATTTTTAGCATTTTGTGGAATGTGTTTCTCCTACAACGTTAGGCTCGATAAGAAATAGGCTTTCCTTATAACTGCTGTATCACCTCCAACGCCTAGAAAGTGCCAGACTCCTAAATATTTTTGAATATTCCAGAGAGCCGGGTTAAAAGAGAGGCCACCACAGCAAAAGTGGTCAAAAATGGTCTCTTAAGAGGTGCTCAAGTCGGGCATAGTGGCTCACGCCTGTAATCCCAGCACCTAGGGAGGGTGAGGCGGGAGGGTTGTTGGAGCCCAGGTGTTCGAGACCAGCTTTGGCAACACACTGAGAATCGTCTGTATAAAAAATAAACAAAAAAACCTAGCTGGGTGTGGTGGCGTATGCCTGTAGTCTCAGCTACTCGGGAGGCTGAGGTGGGAGGATCGCCTAAGCCAAGGAGGTCAAGGCTGCAGTGACTTATTTTATTTATTTATTTTTGAGACGGAGTCTCGCTCTGTCGCACCCAGGCTGCAGTACAGTGGAGCGATCTCGGCTCATTGCAACCTCCGCCTCCCGGGTTCAAGCGATTCTCCCGCCTCAGTCTCCCAAGTAGCTGGCATTACAGGCACCTACCACCATACCCATTTAATTCTTAGTATTTTTAGTAGAGAAGGAGTTTCACCATATTGGCCAGGCTGGTCTGGAACTCCCGACCTCAGGTGATTCGCCCGCCTCGGCCTCCCAAAGTGCTGGGATTACAGGCGTGAGCCACCGCATCCGGCCTGCAGTGTTACGATCGCGCCACTGCACTCCAGCCTGGGCAAAAGAGCGAGACCCTGTCTCAGAGGGATACTATTAACTGACAACTAAGAAGGCGCAAGCCATACGAAGAGGTAAGCATGCCAGGCAGAAACAACCGCAGACACACAACGCCAGACAGGGCAACAAGCCTGTCCTGAAAGAAGGGAAAGGCAGCCAGGGTGGCGGGAGTGCAGAAGATGAGAAAGGGCCGAGGTTGGGAAAACTGGGCCGAAACGGCACCAGGCACAGCCGGGGGCGGTATTCAGGAGCTGCTTCCCGGCCCAGTCGGCCTTGAAACTAGGCAAAAAGAGTCTCCGCTCCCCAGACCGGACCAGGTGTCAGCCCCTCTGGCGGTTTTACAGCCCCAAAGCCCCCATTCCAGCACGCAGCGAGGCAGCGGAACACCTCGAGGATGTCCTGGCGTTCCAATCTGCGCCCCTGCCGCCCCGAAGCCCTCACCGCAGGCTGGACAGCCAGCCCACAGAGCTCCCCCCAGGGTGCCGACTCCCCCTTCACCCACCTTTCTTGTCGCGCTTGGATTTGGGCATGGCGCTGAATCCACGTGTGGCGGAAGACGGTGCACCGCGTTAGGACCCCGGCGGCGCGGGGGCCTCTGGGACGGCCCTTGGGGGCTGCCCTCGCGTGTGCCTGACCCAATCCGCACTGCAGCCTGCCTCTCCCTGCGGAGCCGCCGCCTGCGCTTTCTCTCGCGCCTGTAGGGCGACTTCCCGCGTGCCGAGGCCGTCCCCGAATCCCGAGCGTCCTACCGAGGGCCTCACGCGGTGTCCCAGCTCTGTAGTCCCGCGGAGGCGGAGTCCGCGGCCCGGTGCATGCCGTGACGGCGGTGGGCGGTGCCTGCGCTCTCATCATGGCGGCTTAGTGGGCTTCGCGTTTCTGGCTTTGGGCTGCGCTGCTGATTCCTGTGGCCGCGGTCTACGAAGACCAAGTGGGCAAGTTTGATTGATGTATACGTGTGGAACATACTCGAGAGATAAGTGGCTGTTTCCCCAGTACCGGTCTCCTACCTGCTAAGGGTGGTCATGTAACAGGATTGGCCGCATAATTTGCAGGACCCAATACAAAATGGAAAACGTGGGGCCCATTGTTAAAAAATTATTAAGGATTTAAAGTCTTCGGAAGCAGAGCTTTAAACCAAGTGTTAGGGGTCCTTCTAAGCTGATCCTTGTGTGTAAGCCGGACCTGCCATCCAGGCATGCTTGGGGTGCCGGTCAGAGGTCACTGATCCCGTCCTCTCTCGTCAGGTTCCATTTTTTTTGACTGTGAGGTTTCTGGTCTAGCAGGTGTCAGAGGTCGCCAAGCCGCCAGTAAACTTGAATTCCTACTCTAATTGGTGTCTTGTAGGCATGTGAACAGGAGCTTTTGTCTTGAAAGTCCTAAACTGAGTCCTTTTCCCCCTCTCATCAACCTAGTCTGGCCCTGGGCTCAGAGCAGGATTGTCCAAAACAGTAAGCAGCTAGAATATGCCATTCATTCATTCATTCACCCACCCACGTCTTCCTTAAGGCCCTGCAGTAGCTTGCTTTTGTTTGAATTTTACCAATTAAGAGTTGTGTGATCTTGGGGAAAGTGACTTAACCACTCTGTGCCTTGTTTTTTTTGTCTATAGAATGGGTTTAGTAAGAGTCTGTTATCTCTTACAGTACTTGTGAGAATGAATGAGACAATCACATTAAATTACTTAGCACAATGCCTGGCTCACTGAATGCAGTCATTAAATGTTATCTGTTATTATTGCTATTTACACTTTATTCTTCAGGGCCCAGCTCAGATTTCTCCTCTTCTGAAGTATTTTCTGTTTTGGAAAAGATGATTCGCATATATGTTGAGGACCTGTTATGCCAGACAGTGTGACAAATACAACAACATAAGTTACGTTTTTAATTATGTGCACAACTGTTCACAATGTCGTATGTGTACGTTACACGTATATGTCGGGTGATATGTGTATCTAATTTTGCAGAATATTAGATATATGCAGTTTTCTTAATTTTCTTTTCATGAATGAATGAATGAATGGCATTTCCTAACTGCTTAGTGTCTTGGGCAGCTCTGCTCTGAGCCCACGGCCAGGTTAGACTGATGAGGGGGGAAAAGGACTCTGTTTAAGACTTTTTTTTTTTTTTTTTTTGAGACAGTTTCACTCTTGTTGCCCAGGCTGGAGTGCAATGGCGCTATCTCATGGCTCACCACAACCTCCGCCTCCGGGGTTCAAGCGATTCTCCTGCCTCAGCCTCCCGAGTAGCTGGGATTACAGGCACGCGCCACCACACTCAGCTAATTTTTGTATTTTTGGTAGAGACGGGGTTTCTCCATGTTGGTCAGGCTGGTCTCAAACTCCCGACCTCAGGTAATCCACCCGCCTAGGCCTCCCAAAGTGTTGGAATTACAGGCGTGAGCCACCGTGCCCAGCCAAAACTTTAAAAAGTTTTTTGAGACGGGGATTCATTCTGTAGCCCAGGCTGGAGTGCAGTACTATCATGGCTCACTGCAGCTTCGGCCTTACAGGTTCAAGTGACCCTCCCACCTCAGCCTCCTGAGTAGCTGGGACTACTGGTGCACACCTCTCTAGTTTCTTTGTATTTTTGTAGAGCCGGGGTTTTGCTATGTTGCCCAGGCTGGTCTTGAACACCTGGGCTCAAGCGATCTGGCTGCCTCAGCCTCCCAAAGTGCTGGGATTACAGGTGTGAGCCACTGCACCTGGCCTACGGTTTTCAGATTGAAAAATAAACGAAGACATACAGGTATGCATCACTTAATGATGGGAATACATTCTGAGAAATGCCCTCTTGTGCAAACATTGTAGCGTGTAATTTATGTAAACCTAGATGGTTTAGCCTACTACACACCTAGGCTATATGGTATAGCCTATTCTTCCTAGGCCACAAACCTGTACGGCATTACTGTACTGAAAACTGTAGGCAGTTGTAACACAGTGGTAAATATTTGTGTATGTAAACATAGAAAATGTATGGTAAAAATAGGACATGAAAGATAAAAAATGGTACACCGTTACAGGGCACTTACCATGAATGTAACTTGCAGAACTAGGAGTTGTTCTGGGGTTAGTCAGTAAGTGGGTGGTGAGTAAATGTACTAAATTTATGTAAGATATTGTTTTTTCTTCAATAATGTTAACGTTAGCTTAATGTGACTTTTTTTACTTTACACACATTTTATTTTTTTAATTTTTGACTTTTGTAATAATACTTAGTATAAAACACAGACTTTACAGCTGTACAGAAATATATTTTTAAAATTTATTTTTGACATGGGATCTTGCTATGTTCCCCAGGCAGATATTGAACTCCTAGACTCAAGCAAGCCTCCTGCCTCAGCCTCCCTAGCAACTGGGATTACAGGCATATGCTACCATGCCTGACTTAATATTTTTCTTATATCTTTATACTATAAGCTTTTTCCTACAATACTAAAATTTTTTTTTCGGTCTTAAACTATTTTGTTAAAAACTAAGACACAGGCCGGGCGCAGTGGCTAACATCTGTAATCCTAGCACTTTGGGAGGCTGAGGTGGGTGGATGGCTTGAGTCCAGGAATTCAAGACCACCTTGGGGCTGGGCGCGGTGGCTCACGCCTGTAAATCCCAGCACTTTGGGAGGCCGAGGCGGGTGGATCACGAGGTCAAGAGATCAAGACCATCCTGGCCAACATGGTGAAACCCCCATCTCTACTAAAAATATGAAAACTAGCTGGGTGTGGTGGCACACGCCTGTAGTCCCAGCTACTTGGGAGGCTGAGGCAGGAGAATTACCTGAACCTGGGGGACAGAGGTTGCAGTGAGTTGAGATCGCGCCACTGCACTCAGCCTGGCAACAGAGCGAGACTCCATCTCAGAAAAAAAAAACAAAACAAAAAACAGCTTGGGCAATATGGCGAAACCCCATTTCTGCAAAACATACAAAAATTAGCCGGGCATGGTGGTGGGTGCCTGTAGTCCCAGCTACTCAGGAGGCTGAGGTGGGAGGATCACCTAAGCCTGGGAGGTCGTGGCTGTGGTGAGCTGTGATGGTGCCTCTACTCCAGTCTGGGTGAGAGAGTAAGATCATCTCAAAAAACAAGCAAACAAAAAACAAACTAAGACACAAACACATTAGCCTAGGCCTAAATAGGGTCAGGATCATCAATATCACTGTCTTCCACCTCCACATATTGTCTTACTGGCAGGTTTTCAGGAGCAGTAACACCCATGGAGCTGTCATCTGTGATAACAATGCCTGTTTCTGGAATACCTATTTTTTTTGGGGGGGTGCGGGGACAGAGTCTTACTCTGTTGCTCAGCCTGGAGTGCAGTGGCATGATCTCAGCTCACTACAACCTGCACCTCCCGGGTTCAAGTGATTCTCATGTCTCAGCCTCCCAAGTATCTGGGACTGCGGGTGCACACCACTATGCCTGGCTAATTTTTGTATTTTTAGTAGAAATGGGGTTTCACCATGTTGGCCAGGCTTTTCTTGAACTCCTGACCTCAGGTGATCTGTTCGCCTCTGCCTCCCAAAGTGCTGGGATTATAGGCATGAGCCACCGCGGCCAGCTTGGAATACCTCTTGAAGCACCTGCATGAGACTATTTTACAGTTAATTTTCTTTTAATACGTAGAAGGAATACTCTAACCATAAAAAGTAGATACATAAACCAGTAACATAGTCATTTATTATCATTGTCAAGTATTATGTAGTATATACATAATTGAATAGGCTGTACTTTTATACAACTGGCAGTACAGTGGGTTTGTTGACACAATCTTCACTGCAAACGTGATTAATGCATTGGACTACAATGTTATGGCAGCTACGATGTTACTAGGCGATAGGAATTTTTCAGCTCGGTTATACTCTTGTGTGACCACCGCTGTATATGCTGTGTATGCAATCAATCATTGACTGAAACATTGTTTTGCAGTGCGTGACTGTATAGTAAAATGTTAAAAGTATATGTACAAAGCTGGGCACCATGGCATGCACCAGAAATCCCAGCTACTTGGGAGGCTGAGATGGGAGTATTACTTGAGCCCAGGAGTTCAATCCAGCCTGGGCAGCACAGTGAGATCCCATCTCAAATAATAAAAAGTGTATCTATAGTGGTGGTTGTATTAGTTTTCTCAGGCTGCTATAATGAAATACCACAGACTAGGTGGCTTAAACGATAGAAATAGATATTGTCACAGTTCTGGAGGCTGGAAATTCAAGATCAAGGCATTGGCAGGTTTTGTTTCCTCTGAGGCCTCGCTCATTGGCTTGCAAAAGGCTGCCTTCTTGCTGTATCCTTACATGGCCTTTGCTGTGCTTACACATCCCTGGTGTCTCTTTCTCTATTGGATTAAGGCCTCACCCTTTTGACTTTATTAAAACATAATTACATTTTTAAAGGCCCTGCCATCAAATACTGTAACATTGGGGGGTAGGGTTTCAACACAGGAGTTTTTGAGGATGCAATTCAATCCAGAAGAGTGATAGATTAGATTTTAAAATTTTTATTATTTATTTATTTTTTATTGTTTTGAGACAGAGTCTTGCTCTGTCACCCATGCCAGAGTACAGTGGCATGATCTCAGCTCACTGCAACCTCTGTCTCCAGGGTTCAAACGATTTTCCTGCCTCAGCCTCCCAAGTAGCTGGGATTATAGGTGCCAACCACGCCCAGCTAATTTTTGTACTTTTATAAGAGACGGAGTTTTACCATGTTGGCCAGACTGGTCTCAAACTCCGGACCTCAAGTGATCGGCATGCCTCGACCTTCCAAAGTGCTGAGATTACAGGTGTGAGCCACCGTGCCTGGTGGAGATTTTTAAATTGTTATAAGTATCCCTTCCACCCACCCATTTTCTGTAATAAGGAGGCATTACTTTTATATCCAGATAAAACAACAGTATTTTATTATTTGAGACAGAGTCCCACTCTGTCGCCCAGGATGGAGTTCAGTGGCACGATCTTGGATCACTGCAACCTCTGCCTCCTGAGTTCAAGCGATTCTTTTGCCTCAGCCTTCCGAGTAGTTGGGTGACAGGCACGTGCCACCACACCCAGCTTATTTTTGCATTTGTAGTAGAGATGGGTTCTCACCAAGTTGGCCAGCTGGTCTCGGACTCCTGACCTTAAACGATCCACCCACCTTGGCCTCCCAAAGTGCTGGGATTATAGGCATGAGCCACTGCACCTGGCCTATTTATCGTTTTGAGACAGAGTCTGGCTCAGGTTGGAGTGCAATGGTGTGATCTCGGCTCACTACAGCTTTGACCTCCAGGTGCTTGCTCTATGCTGTTAAGAAGTGCTGTGATCTCAGTCGGGTGTGGTGATGGGCATACTCACTACAGCTTTGACCTCCAGGTGCTTGCTCTATGCTGTTAAGAAGTGCTGTGATCTCAGTCAGGCGTGGTGACGGGCATAGTGACTCACGCCTGTAATCCCAGCACTTTGGATGGCGGGTGAATCACTTGAGGTCAGGAGTTTGAGACCAGCCTGGCCAAGATGGTGAAACCCCATGTCTACTAAAAATACAAACAAATTAGCCGGGCGTGGTGGCAGGCGCCTGTAATCCCAGCTACTCGGAGGGCTGAGGTAGGAGAATTGCATGAACCTAGGAGGTGGAGGTTGCAGTGAGCTGAGATTGCACCATTGCACTCCAGCCTGGGGGATAAGAGTGAGACTTCGTCTCAAAAAAAAAAAAAAAAAAAAAAAAAAAGTCGGTCAGGTGCCCTTTTGGGTGTCACTTATCTGAAGGTAAATATGTGCTTCCATTTAGAAGGAAGGGTTAGTAGGAGTTAATTTTCTTTTTTTTTTCTTTTTTTGAGACGGAGACTCGCTCTGTCGCCCAGGCTGGAGTGCAGTGGCGCGATCTTGGCTAACTGCAAGCTCCGCCTCTCGGGTTCACACCATTCTCCTGCCTCAGCCTCTCCGAGTAGCTGGGACTACAGGCGCCCGCCACCACGCCCGGCTAATTTTTTTTTTTTTTTGTATTTTTAGTAGAGACGGGGTTTCACCGTGGTCTCGATCTCCTGACCTCGTGATCCGCCCTACTCGGCCTCCCAAAGTGCTGGGATTACAAGCGTGAGCCACCGCGCCCGGCCAAAGTGATTTTCTTCTCTTACTCTCTTTGCATCTGACTATACTGAATGAAAATCTTGCTTTTGGTCAGAACTCTTCACTAACAAACACTTCTTTGTTTTTTTTTTTTTGTTTTTTTTTTTTGTTTTTGAGACGGAGTCTCGCTCTGTTGCCCGGGGTGGAGTGCAGTGGCGCAATCTCGGCTCACTGCAAGCTCCGCCTGCCGGGTTCACGCCATTCTCCTGCCTCAGCCTCTCCGAGTAGCTGGGACTACAGGCGCCCGCCACCACGCCCGGCTAATTTTTTGTATTTTTTAGTAGAGACGGGGTTTCACCGTGGTCTCGATTTCCTGACCTTGTGATCCACCCACCTCGGCCTCCCAAAGTGCTGGGATTACAAGCGTGAGCCACCGCGCCTGGCCGAGGTAATTTTCTTCTCTTACTCTCTTTGCATCTGACTATACTGAATGAAAATCTTGCTTTTGGTCAGAACTCTTCACTAACAAACACTTCTTTTTTGAGATGGAGTTTTGCTCTTGTTGCCCAGGCTGAAGTGCAATGGCGCGATCTCAGCTCACCGCAACCTCCGCCTCCCGGGTTCCAGCGATTCTCCTGCCTCAGCCTCCCGAGTAGCCGGGATTACAGGCATGCCCAGCTAATTTTGTATTTTTCGTAGAGACAGACGGGGTTTCTCCATTTGGTCAGGTTGGTCTCGAACTCCTGACGTCAGGTGATCCGCCCGCCTCGGCCTCCCAAAGTGTTGGAATTACAGGTGTGAGCCACTGCGCCCGGCTAACAAACACTTCTTATATGTCCTAAAATGAATGTGATGGTGATAGCCCTGTGATTTTTCTTCCGGAGCACTTTGTGGAATGGTGATTTTAGCTCCTTACGGTGCCCCTGTACTCTTTTTTTCCCAGGAGACAGCAATATGTTGGGAAGCTCAAGTTTGCCTCCTTGGAATTTTCCCCTGGGTCCAAGAAGTTGGTTGTGGCCACGGAGAAGAATGTGATTGCAGCATTAAATTCCCGAACTGGGGAGATCTGTGAGTGAACTGGGAACTGTGTCTACTGGCTGCCTCAGGGATGAAAGGCTTACCATTGCCAACTCTGCCTGGCTGATTCCTGAATAAGGGACATGTTGGGCAAAAGATGCCTCTCCTAGTGGATTCTGATACTTTTTTTTTTTCAGTCTTACCGCCTTTGAATCTTTGTATGTTCCTATAACTGACCTTTGCGGTTTATTCTCTCAGCCTGAATCCTGAGTGTCCTTAAATAAGATATTGCTGCAAGCCCAGGCGGGAGGATCACTTGAGCTCAGGAGTTCGAGACCAGCCTGGGGATCACAGTGAGGCCCCATGTCTAAAATTAAAAAAATTAGGCATGGTGGCGTGTGCCTAGATTCCCAGTTGCTTGGGAGACTGAGGCGGGAGGATTGCTTGAGCCCAGCAGGTTGAGGCTGCGGTGAGCTGTGATCATGCCAGTTCACTCCAGCCTGGGCAATAGAGCAAGACCTTGTCTCAAAAAAAAGATGCTGCTGCAAAAAACACATTATTCTACTTTGCAGTGAACTCTCAGATACCCTCACTTAATTACCTACACTGGCTGGATGTTGTTAGGCACTAAAATAAGGGAAACAGAATTTATGATCATTATTTTTCTTGTGAATTGCATGGATTTTATTAATCTTATTGTTGTTTGTTTATATGTTTGATGGGGTGGTAGTGGGGCCTGGACAGTAGTGGCCCCTCTTAACCCCTTGTATCCTCATTACCCCGTGAATGGGACTGGATCACTGCCAGTTAGCTATACTCCTTCACCCCCTCAAAATAAAATTGGACATTGCTGTGCAAATGAAGAGCTCTTCATTTATCTCTTAGTCTCCTGGGTTGCCACCTTTTGTTCATAGTAACGTCTAACTTTCATGTCTCTCAGTGTGGCGCCATGTTGACAAGGGCTTGGCAGAAGGGGCTGTGGATGCCATGCTGCTGCACGGACAGGGTAAGCAGAGTCCTCCCGTGTCTCCATTGTGCAGCCAGCTCCCTGTCCCGTTCCTTGGCTCCTTGATCTGTACAGGGTCTGGTAGGGAAAGGGGACGGGGGACTCCTGACAGTGAAGGACAGGTACCTGTTTAACATGTATTTGCATCCAGAAATCAGAGGTGAGGCCACTGCTCACAGCGGGACCCTAGGAGGCGACAGAGCAAGTGGGAAATGACTTCACCACGATCTTTTCTTTTCCAGATGTGATCACTGTGTCCAATGGAGGCCGAATCATGCGTTCCTGGGAGACTAACATTGGGGGCCTGAACTGGGAGATAACCTTGGACAGTGGCAGGTAGGGGAGAAACTGGATTTTATCTTGACTGAGTTAAAGGCTTTACCAGAACACAGATCTGCATAGACAGCAACTCTGGGCTTTTGGCTTTTTCCCAGGGACCACTGAAGAGCCAGCCATTGAGTACCCATTGTGGATATGCTTGCTCAGCCGACATGTATTGAGCACCTGTTAGATGCAGAGTTTCTAGGTGCAGTGTTTGCGCTTGTGTTTGAATGCTGTTCCTAATTTCACTGTGATTCGTGAGTTTTGCAGTGTTCCAGGTATAAGAACATAATATAAAACTTCCACTGTTTAGTTTTGTTTAAAGAACAGCCTGACCTATTGTTACATCTTTGCTAAAGTTGTTTATTTTTATTCATTGAGTTTTTTGAGATATAGTTTCACTCCGTCGCCCAGGCTAGAGTGCAGTGGTGCGATCTTGGCTCACTGCAACCTTCGCCTCCCAGGTTCAAGCAATTCTCGTGCCTCAGCCTCTCCAGTAGCTGTGATTACAGGCATGTGGACCTCGCCTGGCTAATGTTTGTATTGTTAGTAGAGACAGGGTTTCACCATGTTGGCCAGGCTGGTCTTGAACTCCTGACCTCGTTATTCTCCCACCTCGGCCTCTCAAAGTGTTGGGATTACAGGCATGAGCCACCGGGCCCGGCCCCTAAAGTTGTTCAGATGATAGGGTCATTTGTATTAGCTTATACATTTTCTGACAGTAATTCATTTGGTAAACGCGTGCTGAGCCCCAGGCGATGAGAGCACATGGGACTGTGAGACAGTTGCTGTCGTCGAGGATTCTGCTGTCCATTGGGAGGCAGGCAGGTAGCACAGTAATGACAGCACTGTCTCATGGGTATGTGGCAGAGGGTAGGTCCAGTTGCCGTGAAGTCCCAGGGGAAGGAGGGAACAGCCTTTAGGAGATATAGATGGTTTCAGGGAAGCAAGCAGTGTGGCCAAATGGTTGCAAGTGCAGAATCTGAAGTTGACTAACAAGAGGCAGAGCCAGGGTTAGGATCCAGCTGGGTTTGACCCCAAAGCCTGTTTTCTTACCCACTAAGCAACAGTGGGTACTGTTCTGGACTGTCTCTTCCAGCCTGAGGCTCTGCAGGTGCGGGCTGCTCTCAACCTGTACTTGTGCTCAGTTTCCAGGCACTTGGGCTGGCTGGCCTGCAGGAGTCTGTAAGGTACATCGCAGTCCTGAAGAAGACTACGCTTGCCCTCCATCACCTCTCCAGTGGGCACCTCAAGTGCGTGGAACATCTCCCAGAAAGGTAAGGCTGCCTGCTCACAGGCAACAGCTGCCTCGTCCTACTCTCTAGGAGCTCCTCTTTCTCCTTGAGGGACCCGAAGCATTTGCTTTAACCCAGGCCTGTCTCTTGTTGGTGTTGCATGGAGTGTGTTGTACTCACAAGATCTCGAAGGCTGTGAGTATGGGTGAAACTCCGGAGTATGCCTGGAGTTTCCTTTGCACTGAGGAGAACACTCTCAAACAGGGGTGCTAGGGCGAGCCATGCTACGGGAGCCACTCACTTGCTCGTGGATGTGGTACTTTGCGCCTTCTGACTTGTAGTTCAAGTTCTAGTTCTGGTTCTAGTTCTGACTGAGCCTTTCATTCATATTAAGAGTTAGAACAACTCAAGAAGACCCAGGGTAGGCTGAGTGAGGTGTGAAATGGTTTCTCGAGGTCCTGCTGGTAGAAAACATTGAAATTGGGAAGGAACAAGAGGGAGGGAACAAGACTCTTGAGTCCAAGAGTTTGAGGCCAGCTTGGGCAACGTGGCTGAAACCTTGTCTTTACCCAAAAAAAAAAAAAAAAAAAAAAAAAAAATTAGCTGGGCATGGTGGTGCATGCCTGTGGTCTCAGCTACTCAGGAGGCTGAGGTAGGAGGATCACCTGAGCCTGGGGAGGTTGAGGCTACAGTGAGCTGCAGTTGTGCCGCTGCACTCCAGCCTGCCTGACAGAGTGAGACCCTGTCTCCAAAGAAGCAAAAAAAAAAAATTTTTTTTTTTCTTTTTTTTTTTTGAGACAGAGTCTCGCTCTCGCCCAGGCTGGAGTGTAGTGGCGCAATCTCGGCTCACTGCAAGTTCCACCTCCCGGGTTCACGCCATTCTCCTGCCTCATCCTCTTCGAGTAGCTGGGACTACGGGCGCCCGCCACCACGCCCGGCTAATTTTTTTTTTTTTTTTTGTATTTTTAGTAGAGACGGGGTTTCACCGTGGTCTCGATCTCCTGACCTCGTGATCCGCCCACCTTGGCCTCCCAAAGTGCTGGGATTACAAGCGTGAGCCACCGCACCTGGCCTAAGGATTATGCAACTAAATATATACTATAAAACTAGAAAAAGTGTAGCAGAAAATATAAGACATAATCTTCACGACACAATTAGGCAAAGTGTTCTTTGTTATGAATAAACACAAACCATTAAAACATTGATAAATTCAACTTTATAAAAATTAAAAGTTTTTGCTCAACACAAGACAGTATTAAGAGAACAAATATAAGCTGCAGATCAGGAGAAAAACAGGAGAAATGACAAATGTGACAAAGGGCAAGTGTGATAGTTACTTGCACATGTCACTGTGACCGAACACCAGGGTGCCGGGACATTCGGCCAAATGTGATTCTGGTTGTGTTCCATAGAGTGTTTCGCATATGATTAACATTGGGATGGGCAGACTAAGTGAAGCAGATTGCCCCCCTTAATGGGGGGGACTCATGCAATCAATCAAAGGCCAGGAGAGAATTAAGAGGCCTAATGGGAAACAAATGCTTTCCTTCCATCCTGGGAATTTCAGCCTCCATAATCTCAGAAGCAAATTCACATATGTATACACACACATATACATTTCATAGGTATGTGGCTAAGAGTGTATTTGTAAAAGTTCAGCCATGAGATGATTGGTGAAGCCAGCCAATGAATAAGGGTGTGTTCTATTATATGACTCGGTCTTCTTTTGTACACGATTGAAGTTCTGCATTTGAAGTAGGGGGATAGGAGACAGCAAGTCCACCTAGGATGATAACAGCTGAATTTCTCAACAGACACTTCAAAGCCCTAGGGGTTAACTTAGAGAGTCAAAAATCCCACCCATAACCCTGCCCCCAAACACCAGGTCGAAGGAACACTGTGGCCCTCAGGTGATTTTCTTTAACTGGGTCTGGGAGCCACACAAAGGCAGAGGGAGCAGGAAACACTATGCAAATCGAGGCCAGGACAGCAGGGGGGCCCTGTTCATGACAGAACACAGCTAAAACTATCCTCAGAAAGAGCATGTGGAGAAACACAGACCATGCCTGAGACCTGGTGGATTAGAGCACTGGCTACTGGGGAATTGAAAGGAAGGGGCTTCACCATGCGGAGGACCAGAGGTGCCAGTCTATGAAACGCAGAATTGCTGGGAGATGGGGAGGCATGGACAAAGGAAGCATCCTCTGGAGACTCATGGTGAAGAGAACAAATGAATGAAGTAACTGGCAGAAATTATAGGTCCTGGTAGAACAAAATGGAATCCCACAACGAGAACATACACCACGTATGTCCCCCAAGGAAGAAAATATCTCCCAAAAACTCAAGAAAAATCATTTTGGGCAAGCACCTTATATCCAGTAATGCGATCCATGTATCAAGACCGTGAGAAAGATTATTAAACATGCTAAACTCAGCGAGACCTGATTCCCTCATGAGGACTCTGTTAAGGATGAGTACCACTCAGCAAGTCATGACTGTGACATTCACTTTTGAATAGCTCATGAGCATTAATATATTTAATTATGGATCTAAACCAAAAACCAAGGTGTGGGCAAGATGACAGCCACAGAATGTCACTGGTATATGTTTAGGTTCAAATACTATTATGAGAAGTGGCAGGTAAAGGAGGTAGGAAAAAGAAAACACATCATGTAATTGACTGTCATATGGAAATGTTTGACGTTGAAAGTCATAATTTAAAACGTATAAACCAAATATTAGAAGCGTGTCTAGTTCAAAGGGGGGAAAACTATGAAACATTTTTAGTCAATATCAAATATGAGCTACACAACCCTTCCTAAATGTCAAAGGCACACACACACACACACACACTCTCTCTCACAAAGAATACAAATAACTAGAACCAAGAAATGGAGTAAATACATTCTGCTACATATGGTAAACATAGCCTACAATGTGGAAGAGATTAGAAAATAAACAGGGAAATGAAAATGTTTTTATTAATTCGCATCAGTACCCACCAAAACCAATCAGCATAACAAAAGATTATAACACTGAATATAAAAACCAATCCAACAGTCCAGAGTGATAGGCAAAAGTTTTTAATTGTATAGATTAAAATAACTTTGGACAAAAATTAAAACCCAGGCAGAGAATTTTTTTTTTTTTTTAACAACAGACACTAGCGAAAACAAAGGCACAGTAAAAATTGAGACAGAAAATTTCCAGTGTAGAGATATGAATATAATAATAGACACAGGCAGGGATGATTAATAAACGATAAAATGTTTAGAGGATGATCATCGGAATACAAGACATTGATACTTTTAAAAACCACTTTCCCAAATACTTCATTATAAGTAAGGTGTCTCTAAAAGGGATAGATCTCCTAGACCCCTCCTTAGCCAAGTAACCAGTCGTGATAGCATGATAATGCTGATGGACAAACTAGACCTTCTCTGCCCACATTTGGGCTGAGGTTGGAAACTCACAGTATTGACTCTGCAGTGTTCTTGACAAAACGTTTAGGCTGAATTTCATCATGAAGACATTTTCAGACAACTTCAGAATGTAGACCATTGAGCCAGACAGCTGACCTGTCCCTCTAGAAACAAGTCCATGTCACCACAATCAATGACAACAACAAAAAGAGGAGGAAATATTTGGGGTTCAAAATAACTAAAGAAATGTAGCTACATTATCTTTTTACTTTTTTTGAACCCAAAATATCTCTCCTCCTTTTTGCTGTGTGATTCGTGGTGACGTGGACTGTGTGAAGGAGACAGGTCAGTTGTCCTGCTCAGTGTTCTACATTCTGCAGTTGTCTGGTGATTACCTCCTATGAAACTCAGGCTAAGCGTTTTCTGCAAGAACATGGCATTGTTCATATTCTGCACCGGCAGAGTCCCAGGTGACATGCTGTCCCCTGCCAGCGGCTCCTGACTCCTGTTTCTTACAGGATGGAATTGAAAGGAGCAGGGCTAAGGCCTCTTGATGCTGTTTGTCCATCTAGCTGTGGTCTTTCTAAGTATTGATATCAATTGGAGACTGAAGGACTATGGCTTCTCTAATCAAAGGAGCCTAGTGGGTTAACAATTGTCAAGAGCAGTCAGTGGCTCTGAAATATAATCCTCAGCCAAGGATCCCTCCTGTGTTACAGATGGATCAGCTAAAACAACACTGAAGATACAAAGAATGGGGTTAGGTTCATTGAAACCAGGGTAACACCTTTGGATGAGCTAAACACAAAGATGACATTGACCTTGAGCAGATTTAGAAGCTCAGAGACATGCCTGCAAAATGAAATCCCTGAGGAACTTTGTAGCTACCCAGAGATATCTGGTTCAAATTAGGATGTCTGGCAGATCACTCCCGGCATGTGCTACATAGTCATGTGAACGTGTCACACCTAACTTGGGTCCAATGTCTTCAGACTGAGCACAGGTGGCCACTGGCATGGTCTGAGAATAGGAATAGAGCCATGCCCACTTTCCCATCCTATTGAGTTTTAGTTTTTGTCCAAAATTATTTTAATCTATAGAATTAAAAACTTTTGCCTGGGCTTCCAAAGGGAACTACAGTTTCATTCAAACCTACATGTGCCTACAGGTCCTGCCTGCAGCAATGACATCTCTCAGCTTAGTAAGGGCTGCTTAGTGTGGGAATATGCCTCCCACCTGGAAGACCAGGTGGTGCCTCATCCCCGTCAAAGTAAAAAACCTATTGTCCACGTCAAGGGCCAAGCTGACATGCTCTTCCTCAAATGAGTAAAAGTCACTTCTGTAGTGCTGGAATGAGGCATCTAGTTCAAAGTAAGTTGAAGGAGTCGAATAACGTCTATCCACTGAGTTCTGCAAGACTTCAGGCTCTTCTGCTTCCATCAGCACCCCGTTGAGCCTGGAAAAGGAGACAAAACTAAAGATGCAGCCAGGGAAAATCAGACACCACAGAGCCCCAACTAGATTTCAGGGGGAACATAAGGAAGTGGTTAAAAAAGGAAAAGGATAGATCCATTAATGAGGTAAAAAAATTATTGCCTTTCTGTTGGGACAGAACAGAGCCAGGTAGAAAACAATGAAAGAGAAAGACAGAGAGACAGAGAGAGAGATTGAGAGAGAGAGAGTGAGAGATAGTAAGCTCAGTGACTTGGCCAGGTGACACACTGATAAGGGAGTAAAAGGACACTCTGAGTTAGTGCCCTCATGACACACAGCAAACACTGATCATGAGAAGAGTGAGCTCAATAGTTTTCCATCAAGTGTGCTTAAAATTCCATGCAGTCGCCATAAGGGTACAGCTTCTGAGGTATGGTCAACCTGTGGTACATTAGTACATGATAAGGGGAGGAAGAAATGGAAACCTAAACGTCTACTGCAATGAAAACCAATAGCAATGTCAGTAGGAGTAATTCAGCCTTTGTTGAAAACATGAAATCAAACACGGTTTTCCCTGGATCTCTTGTCTCCAGGTGTTAACACAGAATTAAGTGACCACAACTGTTGAAAGTTACCTGGGGCATGGTGGGTTTTGATCTTCTTCCCCTTCTTGGTACTTTTCAATTTCTGCAATAAATTCAGACATGGACAGACACATTAAGCTGATTCCCATACACACATAACATTCCACTGTCTAATCCTCACACAGGGACCTCAGGCTCCTCAGTATAAGAATAGGACACTGTGAGAGATATATTTCAGGAGGCCTGAAGGCTGGTCATGATAGAGATTCCTTGTTTTTTGTCCCAGAAACTAAGGGTAAAATGTCCCTATACTGGTAGATTGTTATCCCAATATCATTTGTCCCAAGTTTGTGCAAACGGTTATGCCACATTTTTCCAATCAATTTAAAGCAAATGCCCTCAAATGATTTCTAAGAGAAAAACCGCAATATTCAGCCCTGTCTCATCAAATACTCAGATTGTTCATGGTTGTGAGGATTTTAGACACTGAAATTACAGTGAGAAAGGAAATCTACAAACCCTTGAGTCAAAAATCATAGTTCTCTGAATTTGTCACATCTGCCCAGGTCCAGTGACTTGAGAGGAGAATCAGAGTGCCACAGGCATGGCCTGAGACTAGGAAGAGAGCCACGCTCACTGACCCATCCCATGTCTGGACTTCCAGGTAGAACTAGAGTTTCATTCAACCTACATGTGCCTATAGGTCCTCAGTGCAGCAATGACATCTCTCAGCTCAGTAATGGCCTCTTGGAGCAGGAATATGATCTCTATACGGAAAACTCAGTGGATCCTTATCACCTTCATAGAAAGGTACTCACCATCCACGTCAAGATAAAAGCCAATATATTCTTCCTCCAATGAGTAGGGCTGCCATGAATCAGGCTGTTCTAGATAACTGGAAGGAGTCGAATAACATCTATCCAGTGAGTCCTGCAAGTCCTCAGGCTCTACTACCTCCAGCAGCTCTCTGCTGAGCCTGGAAAAGTAGAAAAAGTAAAGAATAAGCCAGGGGAAATCAGACACAAAAGAGCCCCAACTAGATTTCATGGGTAGCATAAGGAAGTGGTTAAAAAAGAAAAAGGATACATCCATTAATGAGGTAACAGATTATTGCCTTCAGTCGGGATGGAACAGGGCCAAAAAGAAAAGAATGAAAGAGAAAGACAGAGAGACACAGGCAGAGAGAGAGAGCTCAGTGAATTGTCCAGGTGACACACTGATGAGGGAGTACAGGACACTCTGAGTTAGTGCCCTCAGGACACACAGCATACAGTGATCATGAAAAGACAGTGCTCAATAATTTTCCATAAAATGTGCTTAAGTTTCCATGCAGTCACCAAGAGGATACAGCTTTCGAAGTATGGTCGACCTACAATAGGTTAGTAAATGATAAGGGGAGGAAGAAACGGAAACCTAAATATCTACTGCAATGAAAACCAACAGCAATGTGAGTAGGAATAATTCAGGCTTGGTTGAAAGGATGTAATCGATAATGTCAGCCTGCTCTGCTTTCCCTGAACCAGGAGTCTCCAGGTGTTAACACAGAATTAGCTGTTGACAATTGCTCAAACTTACCTGGGGCATGGTGGGCCTTGGTCTTCTTCCTCTTCTTGGTCTTTTTCCTCTTCTTGGTCTATTTTAATTCCTGCAATAAATTCAGACAGGGACAGACAAAATAAGCCAATTCACCTACACCCATGACAGTCCACTGTCTAATCCCCACACAGGGACCTCAGGCTCCTCAGCATGAGAACAGGACAATGTGGGAGATATATTTCAGGAGGCCTCAAAGCCAGTCATGATAGACATTCTTTGGTTTGCATCTCAGAACCAAGGGTCAAATGTCCCTATTCTGGTAGACAGTTATCCCAAAATCATTTATCCCAAGTTTGTGCAAACAGTTATGCCTTATTGTTCCCATCAATTCAAAGAAAATGCCCCAGATGATTTCTAGGAGGAAAACTGCAGTATTCAGCCCTGTCTCATCAAATGCCCAGCTCATTCATGGTTGCAAGACACTCAAACTAGAATGAAGGAGGAAATCTACAAACCCTTGAGTCCAAATCATTCTTCTGTGAATTTTTTACATCTGCCTGGGTCCAATGTGCTGAGAGTGGGCTCAGGTTGCCACAGGCATGGCTGGAGACTAGGAATAGAGCCATGCTCACTGACCCATTTCATGTCTGGGCTTCCAACTGAAACTAGTTTCATTACAACCTATATGCGCCCATAGGTCCTGCCTGCGGCAATGACATCTCTTGGGTCAGTAAGGGCCACTTGGAACAGGAACATCACCCTTATCTGGAGGACCAGGTGGAGTCTTATCACCTTCATAGTAAGGTACTCACTGTCCACATCAAGAGCCAAGCCAAGGTGTTGCTCCTCCAATGAGTAAAACGCACTTCTGTAGGGCTGGCATAAGTCAGGCAGCTCCAGATACCCAGGAGTTGAATAAAATCTATCCAGTGAGTCCTGCAAGACTTCAGACTCTTTCTCATCCAGCAGCTCCCTGCTGAGCCTGGAAAAGTAGGAAAAGTAAAGAATAAGCCAGGGGGAATCAGAAACCCCACAGCCCCAGCTAGATTTCATGGGTAACATAAGGAACTGTTTGAAAAAAAAAGGACAGATCTATTAATGAGGTAACAAATTATTGCCTTTATGTTGGGACAGACCAGGGCCAGGTAGAAAAGGATGAAAGAGACACACACACACACACACACACACACACACACACACAGAGAGAGAGAGAGAGAGAGACAGAGAGAGATTGAGAGAGAGAGAGAGAGATAGTGAGCTCAGTGACTTGGCCAAGTGATACACTGATAAGGGAGTAAAAGGACACTCTGAGTTAGTGCCCTCATGACACACAGCAAACAGTGATCATGAGAAGAGTGAGCTCAATGGTTTTCCATCAAATGTGCTTAAAATTTCATGCAGTTGCCATAAGGGTACAGCTTCTGAGGTATGGTTAACCTATGATACATTAGTAAATGATAAGGGGAGGAAGAAATGGAAACCTAAACATTTACTGTAAAGAGAGAACCAAAAGCAATGTTAGTAGGCATAATTCAGACTTGTCTGACAAGATGAAATCATTATTTTCGGCATGTACTGTTTTCCCTGGACTGGGCGTCTCCAGGTGTCAACATCAAATTAACTGTCCACAATTTCTCAGACTCACCAGGGACCTGTGGCCTCTTGGTCCTCCTTTTTCACTTGATCACACCAATGTCCTGCAAATAAATTCAGACAGGGCCTCTTACATGAAGCAGTTCTTCCTTGCACACAGAAACATTCCTCTGTCCAATCCTAACACAGGGACATCAGTCTTCTCAGTGTGAGAACAGGAGACTTTGAGAGAAATATACCAGGAGGCCTGAGGTCAAGCCTTGAGAGAACTGACTTGGTTCCTTTCATGAGCCTTGGGCAAAATCCCCCCGTTTTGGAATGTGATCTTCCCAGTGTGCTCTGTCCTAGGTTTGTGTACACAGATGAGCAATGTTTTTCCAATAGATTTGAGGCAAATTGTTCTAATGCCTCATAGGAGAGATACTGCAATATTCAAGCTTCTCTCATCAAATACCCAGGATTTCATAGTTTACGAGATGGTGGACACTGAGATTTGATGGAGCGGTGCAATGTAGCAGCTCTTGAGTCAAAATGAGACTTGGTTCTACACAGAAGCATCAGCTATTATGGCTTTTGTGGGTGAAAAGTCAGCCATTTATCTAGAAAACATACCAGCAAGACGATGGACAGATGAGCTAAAATAAGCCACCTTACAAGACACAGAAAATGGGGATAAATTCAGTGAAACCTGGGTCACATCTTCCACTGAGAGGTAGACAAGGGTGACGCTGGCCTTGGGCAGGTAAAGAACCACACAGATATGCTTTGAAAACAAAACTCATGGCCAGGCGCGGTGGCTCACGCTTGTAATCTCAGCAATTTGGGAGGCTGAGGCGGGCGGATCATGAGGTCAGGAGATCGTGACCACGGTGAAACCCCGTCTCTACTAAAAATACAAAAAAAAATCAGCCGGGCATGGTGGCGGGCGCCTGTAGTCCCAGCTACTCGGAGAGGCTGAGGCAGGAGAATGGCGTGAACCCGGGAGGCGGAGCTTGCAGTGAGCCGAGATTGCGCCACTGCACTCCAGCCTCGGTGACAGAGCAAGACTCCGTCTCAAAAAAAAAAAAAAAAAACTCATAAAGAACTTTGAGGCTGGGCGCAGTGGCTCACACTTGTAATCCCAGCACTTTGGGAGGCCAAGGTGGGCGGATCACGAGGTCAGGAGATCGAGACCACGGTGAAACCCCGTCTCTACTAAAAATACAAAAAAATTAGCCGGGCGTGGTGGCGGGCGCCTGTAGTCCCAGCTGCTCGGAGAGGCTGAGGCAGGAGAATGGCGTGAATCCGGGAGGCGGAGCTTGCAGTGAGCCGAGATTGCGCCACTGCACTCCAACCTGGGCGACAGAGCGAGACTCTGTCTCAAAAAATAAAAATAAAAATAAAAAAATAAAGAATTTTGTAGCTGGCAAGAGACATTTAATGCAGATGAGCTAATCTGACAGACAACTCCTGGACATGTGCTGCATAGCTTGGTGTGAGTTTGCCACACCTGCTTTGAGTTCAATGTCCTGACAGTCAGTCCAGGGTGGCAAATGGGCATGGCCTGAGACTAGGAAGAGGGCAAAGCTCACTGACCCACCCCATGCCTGTGCTTCAGACTCGATTCCAGAGTGATTGAAATCTACATTGATATATAGGTTCCACCCACAGTGATGGCAACTCTCAGCCCAACCAGGGGAGCAAGGCCCAGAGATTATGGGGACTACCTGGGACACGAAGTGGAGCTTTATCACCTTCACAATGGAGTACTCACTGCCTATGTCAAGAGCCAAGCCGACTTGCTGTTCCTCTACTGAGTGAAAGGTGCTCCTGTCAGACTGGTATGAGGCAGACATGTCAGGAGGAATTGAGAGAGTCGAATCACCTTCATCCCAGGACTCCTGGGGGGCTTCCTCCTCTTCAGACTCCTGCAGATTCCTGATGAGCCAGGCAGGACAGGGATAACAGAAGATAAAACCAACAGAGATTAGACAACAAAACCTTCCAGATGATCTGGTGGGAGACAGAATGGAGTGGTCACAGAAACCAAAGGCATCTTTCCTTCAAGAGAAATAAAACTATCCTTCTAACTGCAGGCTGCAGGGCGACTGCTCTGAGGACCGAACAAAAATGGGCAGCACGTGCTCAGTACATTTGCCACAGATGAGCCAATGCAGGGCACCCAGACTCTCCCTGTAAACTACCATCATGACTTGCAGCACAGAGAACTAACACAGGGCTTCAACTACTTCCTATAAATTGGGTTGAATTTTACATGCAGCATTCAAGTGAACAGAGCTCTTGAGGCAGTGCAGACATAGATCTTGTGTATTAAGATTCCCCTTTTTCTAATATTTTGATATAATATGTTTATTTTTTCAATTTCTTTGCTTGCACAAATACTAGCAAACATACTAACACACAATAAGCAGAAAGCTTATATACATTCTCTCCCTGGATTTAAACACATGGGAGAGAACAGGCAACACCAAGAAATCCCTGTTTGAAGGTCTGGAGTGGACCTCCAGCAAACTCCACCAGACCTGTGGCCGAGGGACCTCACTGTGAAAAGGAAAACTAACAAACAGAAAGGAATCAACATCAACAGAAGGACATCTACACCAAAACCCCATCTGTAGGTCACCAGCATCAAAGACCAAAATTAGATAAAACCACAAAGATGTGGAGAAACTGGAGCAGAAAAGCTGAAAATTCTAAAAACCAGAGCGCCCCTTCGCCTCCAAAGGATCAAAGCTCCTCACCAGCAATGGAACAAAGCAGGACGGAGAATAACTTTGATGAGCTGACAGAAGGAGGCTTCAGAAGTCGGTAATAAACTTCTCTGAGCTAAAGGAGGATGCTCAAACCCATCGCAAGGAAGCTAAAAACCTTGAAAAAAGATTGGACAAATGGCTAACTAGAATAAACAATGTAGAGAAGACCTTAAATGACCTGATGGAGCTGAAAACCATGGCACGAGAACTAAGTGACACATGCACAAGCTTCAGTAGCCGATTCGATCAAGTGGAAGAAAGGGTATTAGTGATTGAAGATCAAATTAATGAAATGAAGTGAGAAGAGCAGTTTAGAGAAAAATGAGTAAAAAGAAATGAACAAAGCCTCCAATAAATATGGGACTATATGAAAAGACCAAATCTACGTTTGATTGGTGTACCCGAAAGTGACGGGGAGAATGGAACCAAGCTGGAAAACACTCTTCAGGATATTATCCAGGAGAACTTCCCCAAACTAGCAAGGCAGGCCAACATTCAAATTCAGGAAATATAGAGAACACCACAAAGATACTCCTCGAGAAGAGCAACTCCAAGACACATAATTGTCAGATTCACCAAAGTTGAAGTAAAGGAAAAAAGGTTAAGGGCAGCCAGAGAGAAAGGTCGGGTTACCCAATAAGGGAAGCCCACCAGACTAACAGTGGATCTCTCTGCAGAAACCCTACAAGCCAGAAGAGAGTGAGGGCCAATATTCGACGTTCATAAAGAAAAGAATTTCCAACACAGAATTTTATATCCAGCCAAACTAAGCTTCATAAGTGAAGGAGAAATAAAATCCTTTACAGACAAGCAAATGCTGAGAGATTTTTGTCACCACCAGGCCTGCCTTACAAGAGCTCCTGAAGGGCCGGGCGCGGTGGCTCACGCTTGTAATCCCAGCACTTTGGGAGGCTGAGGCGGGCGGATCACAAGGTCAGGAGATCAAGACCACGGTGAAACCCCGTCTCTACTAAAAATACAAAAAATTAGCCGGGCGTTGTGGCGGGCACCTGTAGTCCCAGCTACTTGGAGAGGCTGAGGCAGGAGAATGGCGTGAACCCGGGAGGCGGAGCTTGCAGTGAGCCGAGATTGCGCCATTGCACTCCAGCCTGGGCGATAGAGCGATACTCCGTCTCAAAAAAAAAAAAAAAAAAAAAAAACAAGAGCTCCTGAAGGAAGCACTAAACATGGAAAGGAACAACCAGTACCAGCCAATCACTGCAAAAACATGCCGAATTGTAAAGACCATCGATGCTAGGAAGAAAGTGCATCAACTAACAGGCAAAATAACCAGCTCACATCATCATGACAGGATCAAATTCACACATAACAATACTAACCTTAAATGTAAATGGGCTAATGCCCCAATTAAAAGACACAGACTGGCAAATTGGATAAGGAGTCAAGACCTATCAGTGTGCTGTATTCAGGAGACCCATCTCACGTGCAGAAACACACATAGGCTCAAAATAAAGGGATAGAGGAAGATCTACCAAGCAAATGGAAAGCAAAAAAAAGCAGGGGTTGCAATCATAGTCTCTGATAAAACAGACTTTAAACCAAGAAAGATCAAAAGAGATAAAGAAGGCCATTACATAATGGTAAAGGGATCAATTCAACATGAAAAGCTAACTATCCTAAATGTACATGTATCCAATATAGGAGCACCCAGATTCATAAATCAAGTCCCGAGAGACCTAAAAAGAGATTTAGACTCCCACACAATAATCATGGGAGACTTTAACACCCCATTGTCAATATTAGACAGATCAATGAGACAGAAGGTTCACAAGGATATCCAGGACTTGAACTCAGCTCTGCACCAAGCAGACCTAATAGACATCTACAGAACTCTCCACCCCAAATCAACAGAATATACATTCGCCTCAGCATCACATCACACTGATTCCAAAATTGACCACATAGTTGGAACTAAAGCACTCCTCAGCAAATGAAAAAGAACAAAAATCACAACAAACTGTCTCTCAGACCACAGTGCAATCAAATTAGAACTCAGGATTAAGAAACTCACTCAAAACCACACAACTACATGGAAACTGAACAACCTGCTCCTGAATGACTACTAGGTAAATAGCCAAATGAAGGCAGAAATAAAGATGTTCTTTGAAACCAATGAGAACAAAGACACAACATACCAGAATCTCTGGGACACATTTAAAGCAGCGTGGAGAGAGAAATTTCTAGCACTAAATGCCCACAAGAGAAAGGAAAGATCTAAAATCAACACCTTAACATCACAATGAAAAGAACTAGAAAAGCAAGAGCAAACCAATTCAAAAGCTAGCAGAAGGCAAGAAATAACTAAGATCAGAGCAGAAGTGAAGGAGATAGAGACACAAAAAACCCTTCAAAAAAATCAGTGAATCCAGGAGCTGGTTTTTTTAAAGGATCACCAAGAAATCTCTGTTTGGCTAGTTCACCTGGCTCATCTGATTGCAAGTTCCTATCTTGAGAGGACTACGAAATTAAAACCAACACAAGGGCCACAAATGATGTACAACCTTGTTAATAAGGACAACTTGTAGCTGAGTAAATGGAAGAAAAACTTCTATTCACTGCTTCATTTTCTCTCAATCTACAATCTCCAGCTGCCACTATTGAATTAACAGCCTACAATTCCACAGCATTACCTGGGAGACACTGGCCCTTTTTCTTCCTCTTCCTCATGATCACTTTCATTTTCTGTGAATAAATTCAGAGAAGCAGGTCACATTAAGCAATTCACACTTCACATATGACCAAATCAGTGTCCAGTCATAGCACAAGGACATAACTATTCTCAGTGCAATAATATGGATTCTGACAGGAGTATTCTAGGGTGCCCTAGATTAACTCTGGTGAGAAGTAGATGACCCTGCTTTCCAGACCCACAGGCCAAAATTTCCCTCTATGGGTAGACCATAATGCCATATTCCCTGCCTGAGTCTATACAAAGTTAAACAAAACTCTTCCCCCAAAATCGCCAAAAATTGGTCAAACAATTTTCTAGGAGTATTGTTGCAATACTGACTTATATCACCAGGTAACGTGGACATTAAGTGTTTAGAGGGACCTACACATGAAACTCGACTGATAGATAAATTCTAACAACTCTTGCATTAAAAAGAATCTGTGATTTGGGAGGTCAAGGCAGGTGAATCATTTGAGGTCATGAGTTCAAGACCAGCCTGGCCAACATGAGGGAACCCCGTCTCTACTAAAAATAACAAAAATTAGCTAGATGTGGTGCTGAGCACCTGTGGTACCAGCGACTCAGGAGGCTGAGGCAGGAGAATCTCTTGAACCCGGGAGGCGGAAGTTGCAGCAAGCCAAAATGGAGCCACTGCACTCAAGCCTGGGTGACAGAGCGAGACTCCATCACAAAAAAAAAAAAAAAAAAAGAGAGAATCTATGATGCTACAAAGAAACATTGGGTCAGCCATTGCACTGATGGGGTGGAGAACCAGGGTCCAGCCTTGCTTTACGGAACAATATCAGCAAAGTAAAAAAGAAAAGTTTCTGTCCTGATTTCAAGGTGACTGTGCAGCTAACCAAGCTGACTTAAAGGAGATCAAGATTAAAGCTGAGAGGCTGGGCGCGGTGGCTCACGCCTGTAATCCCAACACTTTAGGAGGCCGAGGTGGGCGGATCACAAGGTCAGGAGATGGAGACCATCCTGACTAACGCGGTGAAACCCCGCCTCTACTAAAAAAAAAAAGAAAAAAGGAAGATTAAAGCTGAGAGCAGTGAAGCCTGGGGAACAATACTTCCAAATACAAAGGCAAGGCTGCCAGTCTCCTTAAAAAGGCACAGAAACTCCATGGACACTGTTCAGGGACAGACGACTTAATCACATGTGACAAGAGATACGGAACCGAAGCTACGAGGCCTCACAGATACTTCCTCTGTACCTCTTCCACTCAGGTGACTATGAGACTGAGACACTTGTCTGGGGTTCAGTAACTTGACACTGGGAACTGGGAGACAAAGGTATGACACGAGCTGAGAAGGACAGAAAACCCCCCTGATATCGCTGTATAGAATCCCATCATAGATTTTATTAAAAGCAATTTGTGTGAATAGAGCCTGTCTTCAGTTTATCTTCCTCAGCATAGGAAAAGGTGTGAGACAAAGGAAAATAGAGGCTACCTGGGATAATGTGTACAGCATCCAACCATTCATCATGAGAGGATGAGTCAATCAGACTTGAGTAGACTTGGTCTTCCTCAAATGTGATTTTGGTGTTCCCATGAGGCTGGTTGCACTCACAAGGGCCGTGGCTATTGGAACAAGTGACGGCACATTCCTCCAGTGAGTCCTCAGGGACTTCCTGTTCTTCAGCCTTCTGCACCTCCCTGAGGAGCCAGGTGGGATAGAGATGACAGAAGATTAAACACAGAGGGACTGGACCCCAGGGAGTCCTGGCTGGTGTTGACAGGAGGCATTAAGAGAGTGGCCCCAGAAAGCAAACAGGAGGTTCCCTTTAAGAGGGAACAGGCAATCCTCTTCTCTCTGCAACAGAGCATGGCTGCCATGGGAGCCAGAGAGGAAGAGAGCAACTGGTGTTCACTGCACTGGACAGATAGGAGCCGAGGAGGACGAAGGCTCAGCTATCCCTGTACGGTACAGGCATGACACCCGCCACACACAGAGAAACGCAACAGCAGCCACACCCTGTGTCTAAGCTGGGTTGAATTTCACATACTGTGGCCAAGGGAATGCAGGCTTTCGGCCCATCGTAGATGCCAGAGAGGGTGGGCCTCCTAGACCTTTTTCATATGTTACCACCCACTACTTGCTCCCGATTATTCAGTGTTACCTGGGGGCACAGAATTCCTCTACTTTCTCAGCCTCCTCAACTTTAACATCCTCATCCTCGTCTTCGGCAGTTGCTGTAAATACAGAAGTGTTCATTCAGATATTTCCCACTTCACACCCTGCACGCGCAGTCAGCCCGATGTGCACAGAGACATGAACATCTAGGCATGGGTCACTGTTCAGCTGAAAGCTCTCATGTTTTATCTTTCACAAAATGCCCTGGCATGGTTTCCTGATCCATCAGGCAATGCATTTCTGATCTGGGGGGCCACCATCAAGACGTGGCCAAATATGGAAAAGACCTTTTGCTCCCCATATCATGGAGGCTTCTGCAGCCTCTCTCTGGACTTTGGCAGCTGTGTCCCCCATCCCGCTACAGGTCTGATTCCCAGGCACAGGCTTGGTGTCCTGTCACGGTTCACATTTCAAACCTCATTCTTTCTCTTAGGAGAGGACAAACTTGTCCTACAGTCCTCTATGCATCAGGAGACTTCACCGGCCCTCCATCATGTGGCTTCTGCCGTGTTATTCAGGGACATTCTCTCTACGGGGAGGGCTCCAGTCTGAAGCACTTCCTACCACCAAATGCCCCCACATCAAGTGCCTTCTGCAGCACCACACGGTAAGGGACTTTATCTCATTTTGAAAGGCAGTCTTAAGTGTTCCCACATTGGGATGCTTCAGACACTGGCAAGAGACAATTTGCGTGCCTTTGCAGATGGAGACAGAGAAACTCAGGAAGGATAAATCACTCACTCACCGACAGTTACTAAGAACATTGCCAAAGAGACAGCCCGAGAACCTGCCTTCTGAGTCCAGAGCTCTTTTCACTCTAACAAGCGCCCTCCTGTCACAGCCTCCTTCCTGTCCTTTAAAACTAGAAACGTGCTGCTTCTTGCTCCAAAGACCACCTTCCATCAAGGAAGGAGGGACATTTGCAATACTGTGACCTCCAACCCCATGGGTTTCCCATCTCTGTTCTTACCCAGGAAGTCCTGGTCATGTCATGGCCACATATGTTTCGTGGAAAAAAACAGCACCGCTACAACTGTCATTGCGAAAGTATGGAGGTCTGGAGTCTCTCATAAGCCTGGGGTTTTGGGTCATCAGGACCTATGGCCACCTTACCTGGGCTGAGCTTTTGGAGGAGGTCCTGTGCCAGCCTACATCCCTCAGCCAGCTGTTCTCGGAGGTCCCACCCCTGGGACTCGGGCTCATCCGGTGTGAGAAGGGCCTGGAGATGCCCAATCAATGAGCGGGTGGCATCTCTCCCTTCCCGTAACTTCACGCTTAACTGGGTCAGCTCCCGTTCCCGAGAGAAAACCAGGACTTCATATTGCCTAAGGTGAGATAGTAGAGAAAATTTAACAGTGGAAAGGGATGAGCGATCAGTTCTAATATTGCGACACAGATTTCTGAGACAATGTCCTCAAGGAGACCTCCAAGCAGAAGGTCAGCACGTGTTTAAAGAAATGTCTGAGGCCAAGAGGAAGAATAAAAAACGGTTCACAGGCTTCCTCCATACGAGAGAGGGCTCCTGGAAGATCCCCCACGATGTTCCATTCATCTGTCTCTTCTGTCAACAAAAGTAGGTCCCTTCCTAATTCAGTTTCAAAAAGACATCCATCCTTTCAGTTCCTCACTCTGCCCATGGACATTTCCATGTGCATATACACACAGTGCATCTTGCAGCGACTAGATACAGAGCCATGGACAGAAACGAGACCAGGTGCAGATGGGGCCAATTGAAAAGATGAAAGAAAAGAATGACAGGCTGGAGAAGGCAACATTGATGGAGTGAAAGGATGAGAAGTCGCAGTCCGTCAGGAGGTGATTCTGACTAAGGGTAAGTGGGGTGGTGATGGCACATCATTTTGAGAATACTGAATGCTGCTGGGTGGTTCCCACTCCTTTGGTTAATTTTGTGTTATGCGCATTTCACCTCAACAATTACTTGTTTGAAAAACGGAAAATAAGGCTCTGAGATACAACTGCAACCCGTAACTTATTATCATCCTTGTTCTCTGCTTGATAAATCTTTGTGTGTCATGAGCCTGCCATGGCAATTCCTGCCCTTCCCCTGGCCCAGCTTAGCTCTTATTTCTCCCCGCCAAGCTGCTGTACTTCAGAGATTTACACACCAGCCCACCTGCCTGCCCCCACGGGGCCTCCTCACCTGAGCTGCTCTGCTAGCTGCTTTTCCACGAATAGCCGCTCATCCCTCAGCATAGACTTTATGAGGTCTTTGCAGTCTTCATACTCTGAGAAAAGACAGACACGCCTGCCTCAGTGAAAGCCTACACATGCTTCTCTGGTCACTGCCGACAGGGCAGGAGCCAGGTCCATCCCAGGGACAAAACTGTCCCCAGTACCAGGCTCTCGCCAGGGATTTCCACATCTTTACTCGTCAGTCTCCCGACTTTCTGGCATCTGGTCCTCCAAAATTTAGAGACGAAGAAACAGAAACTCAGGGCACAGCAATGAAGTTGACAAGATGATTCAACCACAACGAAGTGGAGTCAGAATTCACAGCCCCTGAGGTCTGACTCTGAATGCGGGGCCACTTTCCCAAGCCTTGCAGCCTCCCCTCTAAAACACTGCACTGAGGCCTGAAGCAGTGATTTCCTGTACAGTCGGGAAGGCCCCTCGGACTATGGGACTGATGGTTTCGATTTTACTAGGAATTTCAAGGACAAATATTCAAAGATCTTAAACATCTTGGATTTTTAAATCATATCTTCGGATGTGATTTTAAGAATCATATCTGAAGCATAAAGTATGAGACATAAGACCATAAGGTCATGAAGGAAATATGCCCAAATACTAATAAGGTTTGTGTTAATTTAGAAACAGTAGAATGAAGAACTAATAGATAGCGTTTACTCTGTGCCAATAAACGTTGTAGGAGATTGACAAGAGATAGTTCATGTAATTCACTGCAGCAATTTAGAGGTAGGTATTTCCGTAGTACCCTATGTACAGATGAGGAAACTGAGGGACAGACAAGACAAGCAACTTGGATGGAGCCCAGGAGACAGGCCCAGGGTCCCTGCTCTGCACACTGCACTGCTACTTCCACACATTCTCGGGTGCGATCTTTCTTCCTCTTTAGGAACAAGAGCCTGTGCCCCAGGAAGCAGGACTTCCCTCTCACCAGGGTACTCTCTGCTTTTCTTTTGACGAGTCTTGCCCTGTCACCCAGGCTGGAGGGCAATGGCATGATCCTGGCTCAATGCAAACTCTGACTCCTGAGGGCAAAGGAGTCTCCTGCCTCAGCCTCCTGAGGAGCTGGGAATACAGGTGCCTGCCACCACGCCCAGCTAATGTTTGTATTTTTAGTAGAGATGGGGTTTCTCCATGTTGCCCAGGCTGGTCTCAAACTCCTGACCTCGTGATCCACCCGCCTCAGCCTCCCAGAGTGCTGGGATTACAAGAGTGAGTCACCGTGCACGGCCCCTACTCCCTGCTCTTGATGCTGTCACTTATAGATACCATAGGTTCCATTAGGAGCAGACTCGTCTTGAAGCCCCTCACAGCGGGTACTGTGTACTATCACCAAGTTTCCCTCAGGGTCCCTAGAACAGAGCTTTGCCTATTGGGCCTCAACAGAAGCTTGAACAGAATAAGGGTTCACTAGTCCCAGACGTTTAGAACAACAGATTAGATGTTATTTGTCTGCCGGATCTTATACGGGACAGAGAGGATTCTTGAAAACACGATTTAGCCTCTTGGAGAAAACAGGTCGTTCTGTGCCCGTGTCTGAAATGAATTAAGTGCGATTTTAACTCTAGGCCCACCCCCACCTGATTGCAAACGTGGAAAGTTGCTAAATACTTTGGTACCTCTGACTTCCAAAATTAAAAAAATGTGCAAATGCCCATTTCCATTGTCCTAGAAGTATGGGAAGGTTGAAATTATTTTTGATGGAGAGAGCATTTAGTTTCTCAGAGAGAAGACATCATTGATCACTTTTGTGAAGGTGAGCCTATAGGACTTACCATAATTATTCTGCCCACTGGCCAGGAAGTAGGCCACTTGAGTTACAAGAAATTTCTGTTGGAGGTTTCTGAACTCCTGTTTCTTCTCTAACAGCTGGGGGCACGATTTCTTGTTGATTTCTAGAATGTTCATCTCTGCCTTCTCACTGGACCAATGGCCGGCAGATACCACCATGCTGACGTTTGTGGCAGAAGAGCTGGGGCCAGGGTCTGGGGAGAAGACACCCAAACACATGATGGGTTAAAAACTGGTGAAATCAAGTAGGTTTAATCAGGACTGAGGGATGTCACTGCAGCCTCGTCCACTTCTTTGAAGATGTTGTTTCCCTGGTTTCACTCTTCTCATCTCCAGTCTTGATCTCCTTTAAGTCAACTTGTCTTAGCTATGCAGTCACCTTGAAACCAGGACATAAACACTTCTACCCTTTTCTTGCTTATAAGTTTCTACAAAGTAAGGCTGGGCCCTGGGTTGTTGACCCCATGAGCGGCCAATGTTTGTGTGTAGCACAACAGATTGTTTTTTGTTTTTTAAATGTTTTTGTTTGTTTGGTTGGTTTTTGGGTTTTTGTTTGAGATGGAGTCTCACTCTGTCGCCAAGGCTGGAGTGCAGTGGCGCGATCTCAGCTCACTGCAACGTGTGCCCTCCCAGGTTCAAGCGATTCTCGTGCCTCAGTCTCCCAAGTAGCTGGGATTACAGGCGCCAACCACCATGCCAGCTAATTTTTGTATTTTTAGTAGATACGAGGTTTCACCACGTTGCCCAGGCTGGTTTCGAACTCCTGACCTCAGGTGATCCGCCCACCTCAGCCTCCCAAAGTGCTGGGATTACAGATGTGAGCCAGCGCCCCTGGCCAGAGACTTCTTATGAATAGCTAAGACAAACCAATGAAAAGGACAGACAGTCTAGCCTGAGAGTAGTGAATGGGGGTGGGAGGATTGTCTGAGCCAATCCTCCCACCTAAACCTCCTGAGCAGTTGGGACTATAGGCACGCAACACCAGGCCTGGCTAGCTGTTTGTATTCTTTGTAAAGATGGGTTTCACCATATTGTCCAGGCTGTTCTTGAACTCCTGAACTCAAATGATCCTCCCACTTGGGCCTCCCAAATTGCTGTGATTATACGTGTGAGTCACCGCACCTAGCTCCATCCTAGTGTCTGACTAAACCAATATGTATGTATAGAGCCTGTCCTCACAATTCATCTTCCATAGCCTACACAGAGGTATGAGACACAAGGAAAATAGAGGCTACCTGGGAGAAGGTTTGGAGCATCCTGCCGCTCATCATCAGAGGACGCACTGTCTACAACTAGAGGTGGGTCGACTTGGTCTTCCTCAAATGTGATTTTGGTGTTCCCGTGAGGCTGGTTGCACTCATAAGGGCCGTGGCTATTGGAACAAGTGACGGCACATTCCTCCAGTGAGTCCTCAGGGACTTCCTGTTCTTCAGCCTTCTGCACCTCCCTGATGAGCCAGGTGGGATAGAGATGACAGAAGATTAAACACAGAGGGACTGGACCCCAGGGAGTCCTGGCTGGTGTTGACAGGAGGCATTAAGAGAGTGGCCCCAGAAAGCAAACAGGAGGTTCCCTTTAAGAGGGAACAGGCAATCCTCTTCTCTCTGCAACAGAGCATGGCTGCCATGGGAGCCAGAGAGGAAGAGAGCAACTGGTGCACATTGCACTGGACAGATAGGAGCCGAGGAGGACGAAGGCTCAGCTATCCCTGTACGGTACAGGCATGACACCTGCCACACACAGAGAAACACAACAGCTGCCACACCCTGTGTCTAAGCTGCGTTGAATTTCACATAATGTCGCCAAGGGAATGCAGGCTTTTGGCCCATCGTAGATGCCAGAGAGGGTGTGCCTCCTAGATCTTTTTCATATGTTACCACCCATTACTTGCTCCCGATTATTCAGTGTTACCTGGGGGCACATAATTCCTCTACTTTCTCAGCCTCCTCAACTTTAACATCTTCATCTTCATCTTCGTCATTTTCTGTAAATACAGAAGTGTTCATTCAGATATTTCCCACTTCACACTCTGCAAGCGCAGTCAGCCCAATGGGCACAGAGACATGAACATCTAGGCATGGGTCACTGTTCAGCTGAAAGCTCTCTTGTTTTATCTTTCACAAAATGCCCTGGCATGGTTTCCTGATCCATCAGGCAATGCATTTCTGATCTGGAGTGCCATCATCAAGATGTGGCCAAATATGGAAAAGACCTTTTGCTCTCCATATGATGGAGGCTTCTGCAGCCTCTCTCTGGACTTTGGCAGCTGTGTCCCCCATCCCGCTACAGATCTGATTCCCGGGCACAGGCCTGGTGTCCTGTCACGGTTCACATTTCAAACCTGATTCTCTCTCTTGGGAGAGGACAAACTTGTCCTACAGTCCTCTATGCATCAGGAGACTTCACAGGCCCTCCTTCATGTGGCTTCTGCCGTGTTATTCAGGGACATTCTCTCTATGGGGAGGGCTCCAGTCTGAAGCACTTCCTACCACCAAATGCCCCCACATCAAGTGCCTTTTGCAACACCACACAGCAAGGGGCTTTATCTCATTTTGAAAAGCAGTCTTAAGTGTTCCCACATTTGGATGCTTCAGACACTTGCAAGAGACAATTTGCGTGCCTTTGCAGATGGAGACAGAGAAACTCAGGAAGGATAAATCACTCACTCACTGACAGTTACTAAGAACATTGCCAAAGAGACAGCCTGGGAACCTGCCTTCTGAGTGCAGAGCTCTTTTCACTCTAACAAGCACGCTCCTGTCACAGCCTCCTTCCTGTCCTTTAAAACTAGAAACGTGCTGCTTCTTGCTCCAAAGACCACCTTCCATCAAGGAAGGAGGGACATTTGCAATACTGTGACCTCCAACCCCACGGGTTTCCCATCTCTGTTCCTACCCAGGAAGTCCTGGTCATGTCATGGCCACATATGTTTAGTGGAAAAAAACACCACCGCTACAACTGTCATTGCGAAAGTATGGAGGTCTGGAGTCTCTCATAAGCCTGGGGTTTTGGGTCATCAGGACCTATGGCCACCTTACCTCGGCTGAGCTTTTGGAAGAGGCGCTGTGCCAGCCTACATCCCTCAGCCAGCTGTTCTCGGAGGTCCCACCCCTGGGACTCGTCGGGCTCATCCGGAGTGAGAAGGGCCTGGAGATGCCCAATCAATGAGCGGGCGGCATCTCTCCCTTCCCGTAACTTCACGCTTAACTGGGTGAGCTGCCGTTCCCGAGAGAAAACCAGGACTTCATATTGCCTAAGGTGAGATAGTAGAGAAAATTTAACAGTGGAAAGGGATGAGCGATCAGTTCTAATACTGCGACACAGATTTCTGAAACAATGTCCTCAAGGAGACCTCCAAGCAGAAGGTCAGCACGTGTTTAAAGAAATGTCTGAGGCCAAGAGGAAGAATAAAAAACGGTTCACAGGCTTCCTCCATACGAGAGAGGGCTCCTGGAAGATCCCCCATGATGTTCCATTCATCTGTCTCTTCTGTCAACAAAAGTAGGTCCCTTCCTAATTCAGTTTCAAAAAGACATCCATCCTTTCAGTTCCTCACTCTGCCCATGGACATTTCCATGTGCATATACACACAGTGCATCTTGCAGCGACTAGATACAAAGCCATGGACAGAAACGAGGCCAGGTGCAGATGGGACCAATTGAAAAGATGAAAGAGAAGAATGACAGGCTCGAGAAGGCAACATTGATGGAGTGAAAGGATGAGAAGCCGCAGTCAGTCAGGAGGTGATTCTGACTAAGGGTAAGTGGGGTGGTGATGGCACATCATTTGGAGTATACTGAAGGCTGCTGGGTGGTTCCCACTCCTTTGGTTAATTTTGTGTCATGCGCATTTCACCTCAACAATTACTTGTTTGAAAAACGGAAAATAAGGCTCTGAGAAACAACTGCAACCCACAACTTATTATCATCTTTGTTCTCTGCTTGATAAATCTTTGTGTGTCATGAGCCTGCCATGGCAATTCCTGCCCTTCCCCTGGCCCAGCTTAGCTCTTATTTCTCCCCGACGAGCTGCTGTACTTCACAGATTTACACACCAGCCCACCTGCCTGTCCCCACGGGGCCCCCTCACCTGAGCTGCTGTGAAAGCTCCTCTTCCATGAACAGCCGCTCATCCCTCAGCATAGACTTTATGAGGTCTTTGCAGTCTTCATACTCTGAGAAAAGACAGACACGCCTGCCTCAGTGAAAGCCTAGACATGCTGCTCTGGTCACTGCCTACAGCGCAGGAGCCAGGTCCATCCCAAGGACAAAACTGTCCCCAGTACCAGGCTCTCGCCAGGGATTTCCACATCTTTACTCCTCAGTCTCCCGACTTTCTGGCATCTGGTCCTCCAAAATTTAGAGACGAAGAAACAGAAACTCAAGGCACAAGGAAGTTGATAAGATGATTCAACCACCATGAAGTGGAGTCAGAATTCACAGCCCCTGAGGTCTGACTCTGAATGCGGGGCCACTTTCACAAGCCTTGCAGCCTCCCCTCTAAAACACTGCACTGAGGCATGAAGCAGTGGTTTCCTGTACATTCGGGAAGGCCCTTCGGACTATGGGACTGATGGTTTCCCTTTTACTGGGAATTTCAAGGACAAATATGTCAAAGATCTTAAACATCTTGGATTTTTAAATCATATCTTCGGATGTGATTTTAAGAATCGTATCTGAAGCATAAAATATGAGACATAAGGCCATGAAGGAAATATGCCCAAATACTAATAAGGTTTGTGTTAATTTAGAAACAGTAGAATGAAGAACTAATAGATAGCGTTTACTCTGTGCCAATAAACGTTGTAGGAGATTGACAAAAAATAGCTCATGTAATTCATTGCAGCAATTTACAGAGGTAGGTATTTCCATAGTACCCTATGTACAGATGAGGAAACTGAGGGACAGACCAGACAAGCAACTTGGATGGAGCCCAGGAGACAGGCCCAGGGTCCCTGCTCTGCACACTGCACTGCTACTTCCACACATTCTCGGGTGCGATCTTTCTTCCTCTTTAGGAACAAGAGCCTGTGCCCCAGGAAGCAGGACTTCCCTCTCACCAGGGTACTCTCTGCTTTTCTTTTGACGAGTCTTGCCCTGTCGCCCAGGCTGGAGTGCAATGGCATGATCTTGGCTCAATGCAAACTCTGCCTCCTGGGTGCAAAGAAGTCTCCTGCCTCAGCCTCCCGAGGAGCTGGGATTACAGGTGCCTGCCACCACGCCCAGCTAATGTTTGTATTTTTAGTAGAGATGGGGTTTCTCCATGTTGCCCAGGCTGGTCTGAAACTCCTGACCTCGTGATCTGCCTGCCTCAGCCTCCCAGAGTGCTGGGATTACAGGAGTGAGTCACCGTGCACGGCCCCTACTCCCTGCTCTTGATGCTGTCACTTATAGATACCATAGGTTCCATTAGGAGCAGACTCGTCTTGAAGCCCCTCACAGCGGGTACTGTGTACTATCACCAAGTTTCTCTCAGGGTCCCTAGAACAGAGCTTTGCCTATTGGGCCGCAACAGAAGCTTGAACAGAATAAGGGTTCACTAGTCCCAGACGTTTAGAACAACAGACTAGATGTTATTTGTCTGCCGGATCTTATACGGGACAGAGAGGATTCTTGAAAACACGATTTAGCCTCTTGGAGAAAACAGGTCGGTCTGTGCCTGTGTCCGAAATGAATTAAGTGCGATTTTAAATCTAGGCCCACCCCCACCTGACTGGAAACGTGGAAAGTTGCTAAATACTTTGGTACCTCTGACTTCCAAATTTAACAAAATGTGCAAATGCCCATTTCCATTGTCCTAGAAGTATGGGAAGGTTGAAATTATTTTTGATGGAGAGAGCATTTAGTTTCTCAGAGAGAAGACATCATTCACCACTTTTGTGAAGGTGAGCCTACAGGACTTACCATAATTATTCTGCCCTTTGGCCAGGAAGTAGGCCACTTGAGTTACAAGAAATTTCTGTTGGAGGTTTCTGAACTCCTGTTTGTTCTCTACCAGCTGGGGGTGCGATTTCTTGTTGATTTCTAGATTGTTCATCTCTGCCTTCTCACTGGACCAAAGGCCGGCAGCTACCACCATGCTGACATTTGTGGCAGAAGAGGTGGGGCCAGGGACTGGGGAGAAGACACCCAAACATATGATGGGTTAAAAACTGGTGAAATCAAATAGGCTTAATTAGGACTGAGGGATGTCAGTACTGAAATTCTTAACTTACTGTTGAGAAAAAAGTGATCAGTCTCCACAGCACTTTAGGATCCTTAACGACAAAAACAATGTTCACGGTTCCTGAGCTCAGAGCTGAAGGCACTGCCAATAGCTCAGTCTCCGACAAGAGTGAGCAAGGGTGTGGCCAGTGTGCCAGGTAATGGTCTGCAGTTGCTACAACACAATTAGAACGTGGGGGTGTCATGGAATCTTAGGAGCCCTCACTCCAACTGCCAAGGCTCTGCTGAAACACAGGCACCCTGGTCTCACCTGAGGGTCACCACCAATTGGGATCATTCCTTCAAAATTCACTCTCAGTATTCGTGTACCCTTGTGACAATGCCACAGACCCATCTCTTTCCCAATACATCTAAGCACATTCCTCACTGTTTATCGCTTGTCTGTGCAACATCATCAAGGCAGAAACAGTTTCCCAACAGGTTATATTTTCTTAATGGTAGTCATGATGTCACCCCACCTGCTCCGAGTTAAAACAGATCTTAAGGCTTTTCCACAAGTGTAAGATATCAAACTTTTAGCCTGCCCTGATTTCCTCTGGGTCTTCTGCAGTTTTGTCTGTATCCACTAGTCAGTGAATGAATAATTCACTTGTGAAGAATGTTGTCTTTCCTGTCTCAGTGTTCTTCTTGCTGTTTCCCATTGTTATGTTGATTTCTTTTTTCTTACTGGGGCACCATCTTGGCTTTTCATTACACTCTAGACCAGTTTGACATCCCTATGTCCAGAGCTCTTCCTCTATGTGGGTTGATGTTTTTTTAATGTCACTGAGCACATTTTATACTTGTCACTTATGGATGTCATTCTAGTGTCGCAAGAGCTCTTTTCAAGTTATCAAGTGATCAAAATCATTTCTATAGAGATCTCCTGAAAACATGTGTGACCATCTATCTTGGGAAGTTTCATAAACCTCATGCTATTTTGTTGTTTCCATTTTGTTTTCCCATATACTGAAAAGAACAGGGCCATGAGCGGTTCTTATGGAATATGGTTTGATATCTGTTTTGTTAAGTTGGACTAACACCATGGACTTTTGGTTTCATTCCACTAACAGAACATGGCAAGATCAAGGTTATGGTCACGGTTGGTTGGTGATCCTCAGTGTTGCAGTAGAAGGTGAGTTTGAGATGAGAGGAATGAGTAGGAAAGAGTGATCCCCTGAACCACCTCCTCGCTTTCTCAGCTTTCATCCCCACCCAGGTTTTGTGAGCCTGGAACTTGGGAGACTGTTCTGTAGCCCAGGTCTCCTAAGATTGGCTGCTGGACTTGCCTGAGTTGAGGGTGCAGTGAGTGTGATCCTGGGCTGCCCAGCATTCATGTGGAAGTGTAGGAAGGAGGACTGGGTCAATCCCATTTCAAAGCGTGTCTCTCTGCAGCCCACACTGTCCTCCAATGACACTGTGAGGATACTGCTTTAAGACGTATCAATGGCTTCAAGTAATGTATTTTCTGGCATCTGGGAGACCTGATATTCTGTGTCATAATGAAAATCTGTCATGTTTCTTTATTTTAAAAATGATAAAACTGCAGGTTCACAGAGTTACATGGCTTACTTGAGGTCACACAGGGATGAGTTTTCAGCACTGCCAATAAAAGCAATCACAGTAATTATTCAGTAATTATTCATAGGATCCATATAATTCAGTATTCACATAATTATTTACTAGTTGTTCATTGACCAATTCGTACAAGGCATTTTGCTCAAAACTGTGCTCATATTTGGACATTGTATCTTCATCATAATCCTGTGGTAATGCTATTATCCGTAAGTAACAGGTAAGAAACCTGAAGAAGAGGGATAGCAAATCATGTATTTGGACATATTTCCATTTTTTTTTTTTTTTTTTTGGTTTTTGTGATGCTGGAAGAATGAGCAGAATGAGTCATAGGAAGAGTATACATTCCTGTAGTATTTTCCAGGACAGAGGTGTGACCTCCCCTACTGGGACCAAAACTCCCAAGTGTCTGCAACCTTGCTTTAACATTATTGGAAATAACCTCTATCACCTGGAATTCCCCTAGAACTCTGGAATATACAAGAGAAGTATGAGACTTGGGTCTTCCCTTGGCTGTGTTTAATTCACTCTTCTATGGAATACCAATGATTCTCACTAAGATTTTGGCCTTTTCATAACCAAAATGTGCATTTTATGGAGAAGATTTTACACTTTGCTCTGTTTAGAAAGAATAAATATGAGCAATGGTTTAGGTTTTATGCCCTGGACTTAATATTTTTCTGATTCCTGTTTTGACATTAAACTCTCATGTAAATAGAAACATACTTATTTCTCATAAGGCCAAGTTTGTTATTAGTTTGAGTTTTTGAAGATGAAGCACAAACTTTTGATTTTATCTTTGTCTGTCCCCGTCAGCGCCACTAGTTGTCTCTCAGTATAACCTGGACTTGCCCCTGCACTTACCCTCGTCCTGCTGAACCATCTCCATGCACTGTCCAATTCCATCAGTGATTCGGGCTCCTCCCAAGGCTCCCTGAAAAGGGCACAGAGATCAGGACGTTAGGCACATTCCAGACACAAAAGCAACCCATACTGTAGAGTGGGCAGCTGTGTTTCCACTTCCCTAATATTCCAGTGATGTCCTAAAACTGAAAGGAACACTTTCCCTTTTTAGGGGTCTGTTCTTCATGTCTCAGTGCCTCTGATCTAGTGAACACAACTGTCCTGAAAGTGAAAGAACTTGCTAAATTTCTAGTGTCTTCTTAGGTGACTAAAATAGATTTATAAGACTTCCTTACTTACCTATGACTGCTGAAGTCTGAATTCTTAGCAGTACAATTCTTTTTCTTGTAAGGTGAGCAGCTTAGGAAAGACTGGCCATCTTGCTGTGCAAAAAGAGGTAAACTTAATTTCTACTCAAAGCATGCTTGAATCTGAAATTAGGGCTTCCACTCTTCCGAAGTTGGAGTGTCACTGTGTCAGGCATGTGTCCCGAAGGGCTCGTGTCTCTGCTATACTCAAAGTTTAAATGGAGCCCAGCAAGCCAGATCTCCTTTACTTCTAGGTTCCCTCAACAGTTTCTCCTCTGCTTTAGAGACTGCATTGAAAATATTCTTGTTCTGCTGTTGCATTTTGGCTTTGGAATGATGTGGTGCAGCTCAATGGGTCCTACCCCCAAGGTGACCAAAGTAAGAAACAGTTGGGAAAGTCAGTGCAAATGCAAGTTCATTGTCCTCCTTGCAGGGATTCTGATTCAGAGGGCTCAGGTGGGGCCTGGAATGTGTTTGTTAACATGACTCAGATGTGCAGTCAATCTGGGGACCCACTGATAGCACTGACCTTACAGTTTATGGGATGATTCTGTTTTGCTGAAGAAACTGAGGCACAGAGAGTCTGTAACTTGCCCACGTTCCCCTTGCTGTAAGTCCTGGAGCCAGATCTCAGGTGGACCAGCCTCTTCCCATCTCCTTCCCACATTTTCCAATTCAGCTGGGTCAGTTCTTTCCAAGTATGTGTTTCTCTCTCCTATACCTCATTTCTGAAAAAAGGAAAACTTCTGGAATTTAACTTCTTTCATCTAACACATTTCCTCAAAACATGCAGCCAGCAACATATTTTGGCCACTTACTATTAAAGTGAGATGCTTTTTTTTTTTTTTTTTTTTGAGTCAGGGTCTTATTCTGTCACCCAGGCTGGAGTGCATTGGTGATTACAGATCACTGCAACCTTGAACTTCTGGCCTCAAGCGATCTTCCTGCCTCAGCTTTCCAAGTAGTTGGAACTCTAGGCACACATCACCATTTCGGGCTAATTTTTTATTTTTCATAGAGACAAGGTCTTGCTATGTTGCTCAGGCTGATTTTGAACTTCTAGCCTCAAGCGATCCTCCCACCTAGGCCTCCAAAAATGCTGGGATTACAGGAGTTAGCCACTGAACCTGGCCCTGAAATGCTTATTTATTTATTTATTCATTTTTAATGAAAATACAGGACATGGAGATGTAGAAAGACACCTTGCTTTATTACTGTTGGTATTATTATTATTTCTACAGTATAATTTATATATCACAAAATTCACCATTTTTAAGCATACATTTCAGTATCTTTTAACATATTCCAAAACTTTTGCAACCATCACCACTACCTAATTCCAGAATATTTTCATAATCCCAGAAAGCATGCCTGTACCTATGGGCAGTCACTCTCCAATTCCCCCCTTCTTGCGCTCTCTGACAACCACTAATCTACTTTCTCTATCTATTGATGTACTTGTTCTGGGCACTTCCTCTATATGGAATAACAAAGCGTGGTATTTTCTATCTGCTTCTTAGAATATTGTTCTCAAGTTTCATCCTTTTTAGCCTGCATCAGTACTTCAACTTTTTATGGCCAAATAATATTCCACTATATGGTTATACCACATTTTGTTTATTCATCAACTGATGGTGGCTTAAGATGTTTCCACTTTTTTTTTTTTTTTTTTTTTTTTTTTTGAGACGGAGTCTCGCTCTGTCACCCAGGCTGGAGTGCAGTGGCGCGATCTTGGCTCACTGCAAGCTCCGCCTCCCAGGTTCACGCCATTCTCCTGCCTCAGCCTCTCCAAGTAGCTGGGACTACAGGCGCCCGCCACCATGCCCGGCTAATTTTTTGTATTTTTAGTAGAGACGGGGTTTCACCGTGGTCTCGATCTCCTGACCTCATGATCCGCCCGCCTCGGCCTCCCAAAGTGCTGGGATTACAAGCGTGAGCCACCGCGCCCGGCCGATGTTTCCACTTTTTAACTATTATGAATAATGCTGTGGAGGAGAGGAGGATGTATGAAATGGTGAAGCACAGGGAATTTTCAGCAGTGAAACTATTTCGCATGATGCTGTATTGGGGATTTAGGACATTATGTAATTGCCAAAACCCATAATCTGTGAAACTCAAAGAATGAACTCTAATGTAAACTATGGACTTTAGTTGATAATGACGTATCAACAGTGGTTCATCAATTGTAACGAATGGACCACACTAATACAACATACTAATAGGAGAAATTGTGTGCTGGAGGACAGGGGAGCCTAGGAGAACTCTCTGTACTATCCACTCAAGTTTTCCATAAACCTAGAACTGTTATAAAAAAAAAAAAGTCTATTAATTTGTTTTAATTAGGATGCAGCAGCCCCATATCAAGGTTTTGGTGGCATCCTGTTATTGTGTGGTTAGTACTTGGCATTGAAGTGCACCAACCTGGGGTCAGAGCAGTTGGAGATTTCAAGGCCTGTGCCATTTACCTCTAACCCTGGCGTGCCCCCGGAATACAGATAGCAGATCGGTTAAGGAGAAGCAGCCTCAGCAATCTAGACAGTGCAGGTTTCTGGTAAGGACAGGTAAAAACCATCTGGGTGGGCAGAACTTGGTGAAGACTAGAAACCACTGAGACTCAGCAGCTGCCCCAGTGGCACCAATAAATCAAAGGAGGGGGCTAGGAAGAGCTAAGGGCTACTGGATGAGCTCTCTGCCTGCAAGACAGAAGCAGATGCAGAGATTTTGGTAAATAATGTAGGTTTCAGTACAGTGTGATCTCTTCAAAAAAGTAGAGAGAACAAAAAGGAAAGAAAAAGCATGAGAGAGAAAGAAAAAGAAAAGAAGAAAGGAAGAAAGGAAAGAAGGGAGGGAGGGAAGGAGAAAGAAAGGGAGGGAGAGGGGGTGGGTGGGAGGGAGGCAGGGAATGAATAAAGAGAGACAGAGAGTTGGAGGGAAGTAGGGAAGGAAGGAAGGAAGGAAATGAACAAATTTACATGAAGATGAGAACAGTGGGGAAACTTACACCACCAATATTTTCCATGAACAGGAACATGCTAGCCAGTTATTAGAGAAAGATGCGCTACTGTAAAACCATATACTGTTTCCATGGGGTACAACCCCTTCCTCTGAAATTCACACATTCTGTCTCTGGCCCACTGTTGCCAGAGACACTGAGTCTTGTCTTTGGATAAGTTCTGGTGCTCACAAGAATGAGATGAGACAGTGCAGCCCAGAACACCAGGACACGAACTTCCCTGTTGCTCCTTGTCCTCTCCAGAAGCTACCTGGCTGCAGCTGGGGGCCTCAGCCCCTAGGTCTGATGTCATCCATTTGCCTTTCTCACTGGACTTCTCTCCTTGCACTGGCTCCCACTCCCCCAAGACCTGTGGGTGACCACATGAGAAGAACACAAACAGGCCATGCCCCTTTCTTTCTCCCCCTCTCAATGCCTGTAGTGGTGGGTTCCGTGGGGTAGTGACCTGAGATTTACTGACTGTGGGGCCTCTAGCCCAGAGCGGGGCCTGGTACCTAATAGTCACCCCATGAATGCTCAGTGAAAGAAGGCGTCCACCACAAGGTCCTGGGAAACCAAGAATTCCACTGTGGCCCATAAATTCTAAGTCCTACAGGATTCTGGAATGGGAGATGGGAAAGGCCTTCAAAAGTGGCCACTTTTAACCCATTATACTGGCAACTGAGCCATGTTTCCCCATCCTGGACATATCCAGAGGGCACTGCCTAAAACCAGACACATCTCCCCACCCAGGACAGTGTAGGGGCCTTAGCCTGGGGGAGGCAGGTGGACAGGGAGGGGGTGAGCCACGAAAGCTGAAGAGCAGAAAGCAGGTGAAAGTGGTCAGTAGGGTGGAAACAGAGAGAAATGGGGACAGAGAATGGGGGGTGAGAGGGGAAGAGCGAGGAGAGGGACACAGATCTAGCTAGTAAGGAAAAGTCCTGGAGAGAACACTGTCCTCTCCTGAACTAAAATCACTTCCACCTGACCACGGCACTGCAGGTCATGGGCAGCACACGCTGTGGATATCTGTTCATTCATTTAGCAAATATTTATTTAATATCTGTTTCATGCCAGGCAAGGCCCTGCAATGTTTAGGGACCTTGGCATCCTCCCTTAACATCTGAGTCATAATAGAAAGAGGACTATCTGACCCCACCGAGCTGGCAATGCCTCGGGATTTTTACCTGTTGGATCTGGCAGCTCTTGATGTCGGCCCACACCATGTGAGGCTGCTCTTGGGGCACCGAATGGGGAAGTTTCTACATCAGGGCCTTGGAGAGTCCACTGGAAGCCCTGGACAGTGGGAGTCAGTGGCATCCCCAGTGTGGAGGCCAAGAACATAAAGCACTGAAGCTTCAGACACCTTCAGGAGGACGGCAAGGGACAACTGGCTGGTGAGAGCCTGGGTCACCAGGAACCTTCGCCTGGGTCTAAACAGGATTTGCCTTCAGATTGCCTGTGAGATAAAAGAGAGAAATCAAGGTTAACATTGAGATTTGGGGCTTCGGCAACTTGAAGGATGGAGATGCCATTTACGGAGACTGGGAAGACCCAGGGAAGAGCAGGTTGAAAGGTGGTGGGGAACTAGAGGTGGTTGGGTTTCTGTCATATGTAATCAACAGTCCTGACCAGCCTGGGCAACACAGTAAGACCCCGTCTCGGAAAATAAAAAATGAAAAATAAGCTGAGCATGGTGCACATACTTATAGTCTCAGCTACTTGGGAGGCTGAGGCAGGAGGATTCCTTGAGCCTTCAGTTAGAGGTTAGTGAGCTATGATGGCACCACTGTACTCCAGCCTGGGGGGAAAAAATAAAGAGTCCTGACTAAATACTAGAGTAGCCAGGGAAGTTTTCACAAAGTAAGTAATATTTGAGGCAGATCTTAGTGAACAAGAATTCCATTATTTCTGTTAGGGAATTAAGAGAATATGGGTGTCATTAGTTAATGCTTATTGAACTATCTTTGGAATCCCATCTACTGGTCTAGCTGGTCTATCTGTACACGTATATTCTATATGTTGTCTCACTGAGCTTTCACTAGGTTATGCTACAGTTAACAAAAGCCCCAAAATCTCAGCAGCTACACATACAAAGGATTATTTTTCATTGACATTTCCTTTCATGGCAGGTTGACTGTGACTCTGCTCTATACAAGCTATTTTATTTGTTAGATGGTGAAAACTGTGATACTCGGAGATTGTTGAATATGGTATTAGTATGTTCATTCATTCATTCATTTAAGAAATATTTATTCAATATCTGTTTCATGCCAGGCAAGGTCAAGTACTGAGAATATAGTGGTGAATAAAAGAGACAAAATCTCTAATTGCCAGGAGCTTATATTGAAAATCGGATTAAACACATACAAAATAATCATAATAACAACAATGCATACTATATTCATAAATAATAGCTGTAAGAGATTTTAGTGAATCTTTTAAATTAGAAAAATATAAAAATTATTAAAGCTAAAATAGCCAGGTGTGATGGCTCATGCCTGTGATCCCAACACTTTGGGATGCCAAGGTGGGAGGATCATTTCAGCCCAGGAGTTTGAAACCAGTCCAGGCACTATAGGAAAACCCTGTCTACAAAAAGTAGAAAATTAGCCAGGCATAGTGGTGCATGCCTGTAGACCCAGCTACTAAAGAGGCTGAGGTTGGGGGGACTGCTTGAGCCTAAGAGGTCAAGGCTGCGGAGAGCCATGATCATACCACTGCACTCCAGCCTGGGCAATAGAGCGAGACACTGTCTCAAGAAAAAAAAAAATTATTCGATATAGTCCTAAAACTATTATGTAGAATACTATTGTTTACATCACATCACGTGAGCCCTTTAAATGGCTTAACACTTATTTAGGTATGATCCATGAAGTTTTCCTGGTAATTAACTATACCTAAGAACAATTAAGTATAAAAGAGTTACTGCCTTGACAGGAAGATTGTAAAAATTTTAAAAAGACAAATAAACAAAAGAGTCAAAACTGTAGCTCTGTGAGGCTCAAATAACATCTAATTCAAGTCACAGTGAACATCTAGCAATCATTCTGAACACCATATAATTCACTTAATACATTTTGCCTGAATGCCCAACACATCTGAATTACCAACACCCGTATGTAGCCAAGAAACTGGCAATCATTTATAAATTATCACCTATGACTCCATCTGCTCTGCGTACTTATTTTTTAAATTTTATTCATTTATTTATTATTTTTATTTTTTGTAGGGACGGGATCTCACTATGTTACCCAGGTTGGTCCAGAAACAGAAACAGAACCACACTAATTTCATAAATCAGATGACCATGCAGTCATTCGATTTATGAAAAACAGTGCCACACGGTGCAGAAGGAAAAGGATGGTCTTTCCAGTAAATGGTGCTGGGTCAAGCAGACACATCGATGTAGTAAAAAGTGAATCATAGCCAGGTGGGGTGGTTCACACCTGTAATTCCAGCACTCCGGGAGGCTGAAGTGGGCAGATTACTTGAGCCCAAGAGTTCGAGACCAACCTGGGAAATATGTTGAATCCTCATCTCTACAAAAAATACGAAAATTAGCCAGGCATGGTGGCGCATGCCTATAGTCGCAGCTACTCAAGAGGCTGAGGTGGGAGAATCACTTGAGCCAGGAGATGGAGGTTGAGTGAGCTGAGATCCTGCCACCGCACTCTAGCCTGGGCAACAGAGTGAGGCCCTGTCTGAAAAAAAAAATGCGAAAACTAAAATAAAATTGTTATAAGGTTAACACAGAAAAATGTGTTCATACTCTTAGGTTAGGCATTGATTTCTTAAACAGGACACAAAAAGCAGTAACCATAAAGGAAAAGATTGATAAAGTATAATTTAATTAAAATTAAGAATCTCAGGCCGGGTGCAGTGGCTCATGCCTGTAATCCCAACCCTTCGGGAGGCCAAGGCAGGTGTATCACTTGAGCCTAGGAATTCCAGACCAGCCTATGCAATGTGGCAAAACCCCATCTCTACTAAAAATATAGAAAACAGCTGAGTGTGGTGGCACTCCCCTGTAGGTCCCAGCTACTTGGGGGCTGAGGCAGGGGGATCACCTGAGCCTTGTGAGGTCAAGGTTGTGGTGAGCTGTGATTGGGCCACTGCACTCCAGCCTGGGCAATGGAGTGAGATCCTGTCTCAAAAAGAAAAAAAAAAGAATCTCCATTCATGAAAAAACACCATAAAAGAGTGAAAACACAAGCTACAGATTGAAAAAATAGAAAGGAGGCATATCCAGAATAAAGTATTACAAATGAACAGGAAAACAAGCATATCAATGAAAACTGGATAAAAAGGTTTAACAGGCACTTCACAAAAGAGGACATATAAATGGCAATAAAAGATACTCAATCTCAATGAAACCATGCTGATATGTTACTGCACCCCTACTAGAATGGCAAAATAATTTTTAACCGACAGGCATCAGCGAGGATGTGGGGTAACCAGCATATCCCTGCTAAATGGTACAACTACTTCGGGAAAATGTTCAACAATATGTAATACTAAAGTTTTATCATTCATATACCTCTAAAACCAACAATGCCACTCCTACAAATATACCCCAGTCTAGTAATGTTCTATTTCTTGATCTGTGGTGGTTTACTTGGTAAAAATTCATTGCTTTTTTTTTTTTTTTGAGACAGGGTCTCACTCTGCCATCCAGGTCGGAGTGCACTGCCATGATCACGGCTCACTGCAATCTCAACTTCCCGGGCTCTGGTGATCCTCCCAACTCAGCCTACCGGGCAGCTGGGACTACAGGCACACACCACCACACACAGCTAACTTTTGTATTTTTAGTAGAGAAAGGGTTTTGCCACATTGCCCAGGCTGGTCTGGAAATCCTGGGCTCAAGTGATCTACCCACCTTGGCGTCCCAAAGTGCCAGGATTACAGGTGTGATCTACTGCGCCCGGGCCACCTGCACATTTAAAATTGTGAACTTCTTCTGTATACTTCAGTAACTTTTCCAAGATTTCTTTGACGCAAAGTTCTCAGAAATCTTAAAGCTGGCATTTCAGAATAGAAAAAAATAGCTTCTAGTTCACTAGTGAAATTTTACTAATAATGAAACAAAGCTACTAATGCGTATCAGCTCCGAACAGATTAAACACTACCAGCAGATCTTTTCTTTAACTTCGTGAATTACTGGGATTCATTCTTTTGGCAAAGAAAGGATGAACAACACTGTAACCCAAAGAAAAGGTACCACTACCAGGAAAGACTTCCTTTCGAAAGCAGCTCTAGCAGCAAAAGATGGGAGGAAAGCAAGGAAACCAGGCCAAACGTCTTGGTTAACTCTTCGGCGAAAGGACGCCAAATAAGATGATCTAAGAAGCCAGCCAGCCAGACAGACACAGGGAACTCACAGCAACTCCTCGGAGCGCAAACAGCAACCCCACAATCCAACCTACCCGAAATCCTGCGGTTCATTTGAGGCTTGCCCCGCTAGTCAGGAGGTGATTCAGTGCTGGCTACAAACGCTCCTCATGTGCATCCTGGACCTGGCACACCTGGCTTGCCCATCACCAGCCTGGAGACACCGCCAGGAGCAGAAGCCCGGAGGCCAATAAAGACCCCAACTTTGCAAGTCAGGGGCGCGAGCGCTCTGGCCTCTCAGGTCCGCAGAGGGAACCTATTTCCGGCCTCGAGGGTGGGGTGCGGGGTCAGCGTCCTCTACAGGATATAGGAGGACGTGCCCCCGAAGCTGCTCCGTCCCTCCACCCCCTGGGATGTCACAGAACACCTGCCAGCGAGTTTCTTCCCCAGCGCCCACGAGAGGTGGGCTGCCAGCCGCAGCGGCAGGAGAAGAATCCAGCTCAGGGAACTCAGGCCCCGGCGGTGCACCAGCCCCCACACCCCCCACCCGCGCTCGCGCAACAAAACTTGCACGGCCGCGCCTCGACCCAGCTGTGCGCCCGCGGGTCCGGGATTCACCGCCCGCCCAGCCTGGCGCAGCGCCCTCACCTCAGAAACGCTGGGTGGACTTCGCGGTAACTTCCCATCCAGACGGCAGCCGGCAGCCGCGCCGGCGCGCCTCGGCCCAGCTCCTGGCGCCGCGGGTCGCCGGTCCCGCGTTCCCGAAAGCACCGCGCTCGCTCAGAAGCTCAGGCAGCCTCGCGACCCTCACTTACCCCTCCCAGTACCGCCGCTGTCTCAACCGCCACCCAGCCCCTCGACTGCGCCTGCGGCCCTCTGGCTCCTCAGGGTCCTGATTGGCGCGTCAGGAGAACCCAAGGCGCAGGCGCGGCGGGGCCTTAAAGGGACCCGGCCGCCTCTATCGCACAATGGGTTCGAGCAGGTTAGGGGCCCTGCGGGCCGAGAAAAGCACTAACCGAGGGGATGCACTGAGTGCAGCTGGGACTGGGAATCCCGCTCTCCCCTCCGCCTCTCCTTAAAAGCACCAGCCCTCGGCCCTCCAAATCGCTGATTTCCCAGGCCACTTGAACCGCCCCTGCCATGTCAAAGAGGCAGGAGACACCCCCCTTCGGGGGCCGGAGTGTGGCCGCGTGCCCAGATTTTATTTTTCTCTAAAAAGGCAGTACATTTACATGGTTCAAAATTCAAATAGGGCCAGGCTTGAGCCCTGGAGTTCGAGACCAGCATGGACAAAAAAGAGAGAGCCCGGTCTCTATTTAAAGAAAAAAAAAAAAAAAAAAATTCAAATAGTACAGAAAATTGTAAAGTTAAAATAGGCATCTCTTCCATTCCCGTCTCCCAGTTTCACCCTGTAGGCAATCTGTGGGATGCTGTTGCCTATGAATCCTTCCAGGGATATTTTATGTACGTTTTCGCTTTTTTTTTTTTTTTTTTTTGAGATAGAGTCTTGCTCTTGTTGCCCAGGATGGAGTGCAATGGCATGATCTTGGCTTACTGCAACCTCCACCTCCCAAGTTCAAGCTATTGTCCTGCCTCAGCCTCCCAAATAGCTGGGATTACAGGTGCCCGCCATCATGCCTGGCTAATTTTTGTATTTTTAGTAGAGACGGGGTTTCACCATGTTGGCATGGCTGGTCTAGAACTCCTGACCTCGAGTCTTGCTCTGTCACCCTTGCTGGAGTGCAGTGGCACAATCTCAGCTCACTGCAACCTCCGCCTCCCAGGTTCAAGCGATTCTCCTGCCTCAGCTCCCGACTGGCTAGGACTACAGGCGTGTGCCACCGCACCAGGCCTCCCTTCCCATTTGGCACGTGCCAGCCACGTGCCAAGTCCCAGGCCCCAAACTGGTTAGGGGTCAGGAAGACCGTTCCAAAGAGCTCACACAGAAGCTCAATCCTATCTCTCCACCAAGGTGGGCGACACCATGGGGCTGCAATGCCTGCTTTTGTGCTTTTCAGGCACCTCCCCCAGTGCTGCCATGGATCTGGCCAGTACCCCATCCCACCCTGCCACATCTCAGGGGCAGCTGCAGCTCACCAGAGCCTCAAGCTTCTCGGTGAGGTCCTGGTTGACCTGATCCTTCTCCAGATTCTGCTTCTGAAGATGCCCCACTGCCAGGCCCAGGTCTGTCACTCTGGAGTTGGGGGAACAACAGAGGTGAGTGGGGGACCACCCCTGCCTCTCAAATCCACTAGCTGTGTCCACCATGCTTCTCCAAACCCGAGGCAGGGACCCTAACATCCACCTCCCTGGCTGTGTGACCTTAGGCAAGTCCCAGCTCCTCTCCAGACCTCACACTTCTCATCTGTGAAATGGAAATGAGGTTCCCACCAGCTTTATCTCATGGGAAAGCACTCGAGGACTTGTCCAGGTGGCAGGAACAAGGGGCAAAAGTTCTTTTTTTTGAGACAGAATCTCGCTCTGTCATCCAGGCCGGAGTACAGCGATGTGATCTTGGCTCACTGCAACCTCCGAATCCTGGGTTCAAGTGATTCTCCTGCCTCAGTCTCCCTTGTAGCTGGGATTACAGGAACGCACCACCACACCCGGCTAATTTTTGTATTTTTAGTAGAGACAGGGTTTCGCCTGTCGGACAGGCTAGTCTTGAGCTCCTGACCTCAGGTGATCCCCCCACCTTGGCCTCCCAAAGTGCTGGGATTACAGGTGTGAGCCACCGCACCTGGCCACAAGTTCTGTCATCGGAGGCTAAGCTGTTTATGATTTACACAGGGCAAGTGCCTTCGGAACCTCAGTGGGGTGCCTGGGAAAACTGGCTGAGCTCACAGAGGACGGCCCTGCCCCTAGTGAACAGATGCTCCCTTCTCCCCAACTCTCCAGTTTTACCTTCTGCACGGATGCCTGCCTCGTGCGGCACCCACCAGGTACCACCTGGCACTGAGGTCAGCCTCGTCCAGGTCGCTTTGCATCTGCTGCTGGGCCAGGTCCTTCTCGCAGAGCACCTTGTCCCGCAGCTGCTCCTCCAGCTGGGCCTGCGGCAGGGCCTGCTTCTCCAGGGCTGCCTCGGCCCAGCTCTCTGCCAGCGGTAGGCCCGTGCTCAGTCCCAGGCCCGCCTCCTGGACAGCTCATGATGTCCTGGCCAGCTCCCCTCCCAGCTGCAGCAGGTCCCTTGGGGAGAGAGCACAGGCTGGGAATGGGATGGGGCTCACTCCCAACTACAAATTAAAACTACACGGGGGCCGGGCATGGTAGTTCACACCTATAATCCCAGCACTTTGGGAGGCCGAGGCAGGCAGATCATCTGAGGTCAGGAGTTCGAGACCAGCCTGGCCAACATGGTGAAACCCCATCTCTACTAAAAATATAAAAAGTTATCCAGGCGTTGTGGCTCATTCCTGTAGTCCCAGCTACTTGGGAGGATGAGGCAGGAGAATTGCTTGAACCTAGGAGGTGGAGGTTGCAGTAAGCTGAGATCATGCCACTGCACTCCAGCCTGGGCAACACAGCGAGACTGCATCTCAAAAAAATAAATAAATAAAAATAAAAATAAAAACTACACGGTGCTGGGTGTGGTGGCATGCACCTGCAGTCCCAGCTGTGCGGGAAGCTGATTCAGGATTGCTTGAGCCCAGGAGTTTGAGGCCAGCATGGGAAACATAGTGAGACTCTACCTCAAAAACTAAAGAGGAAGGAAAAAAAAAAAACCCTACACTGGGATACCGTTTGTCCACTATCAGATTGGGGAGGAAAAAAAAAGGGTCACATAAACACATAGGGAGGGGCTCTGGGGTAACAGGCCCTCCCCTACACAGCTGGTGGGAGGGTGAATACAACCACAATGGAGGGCACTGAGGGAGAGCTCCGAAAACTACGCATGCATAGGACCTTCCCCACCAGCTCCTCCTCCAAGAACGTATCCAAAGATATACCCCAGCACAGAGGAGATGGCTTGTGGACAAGGAGGTTCACTGCAGCATTGCTCATGTAAGAAATCCTGGTGACAACCTAAATGTCTATCAAAATGGGACTGCTACTAAGTACACAACGGTACATCCATTCAGTGGAACACTCTGTGGCCAAGAAAAACCAGTGGAGAAGTTCTTCCTGGCCTGACACAGAGCCACCTCCCAGTTATAACTAGTAGGTGAGGAAAGCATCTTCAACAACTGTGAAGATGAAATTTTACCAGGCGTATATACAAAAAAGTGTGTGTGTGTGTGTGTGTGTGTGTGTAATCTGCTTTATTTGCTTATATAAAATAACCCTGGAAGGTCACTTAAGAAACTGATAGGCTGGAAACGGTGGCTCACGCCTGTAATCCCAGCACTTTGGGAGGCCGAGGGGGGAGGATCACCTGAGGTCAGAAGTTCAAGACCAGCCTGGCCAACATGGTGAAACCCCATCTCTACTAAAAATACAAAAAATTAGCTAGGTGCAGCGCCTGTAGTCCCAGCTACTCAGGAGGCTGAGGCAGGAGAATGGCTTGAACGCAGCTCCCGCTCGCTGCACCGCACACTCTCCTCCTGCAGTGCCAGCTCTGCCTGGACCCTGCTCAGCCGCCCATCCACACTGCACCAGGCTGCAGCCACCACCCACCCCATCAGGCATGGCCAAGCACAGCCCCGAGACCCAAACCAGGTCACAAAATGTCCAGCCTGCACTCCACCTAGTGCAGGGCCAGACTGTCTGCACCCTTCATAGTGTGTGGGTCTGCACACAGGTGAGGCTGTCCAAGGAGGGTCCTCTTGGAGACAGCCCGAGTCAAGTCACGGAGGCCACGGCAAGGTCAGAGGCCAATCCCCCAGCTCCTGCCTCAACTGCCCAAAACACAGGAGATAGAACAGGGACCCCGAGGATCAGACTCACCTTCCTCACTCTCAGCCACCGCCTTCTGCAGCTGCCTGGCCCTCGAGGTTGCGCTGTCCCTCTCAGCCTCCATCTCGGCCAGCTGGCAATATAGGGCACTGGTCTGGGTCCAAAGTTCATCCTGCAGCCCCAACATGGGGAAACAAAGGAAGATCCCTACTCTGACACCCTGCAACCTCTCCAGGGCCCTCCAGGTTCCCTATCCAGCCACGCACACCCAGGCTTACCTGTTCTCTCTGGGCACTCTGCAGCTCCTGCAGGAATTCCCGGAGGGCCCCACGTGCTGCCTCTGGGTCCAGGTCTGGAGGAGCCAGGGAGGTGGCAGGTCCTGGAGATGGTGGCTGAGACCCAGGGCTGCATTCTAAGGTGCTGGAGCTGCTGAGCCCTTCCCCACTTCCTAGAAGAGACTTGCTCAGTGATGCAGGAGCCACGGGCCACCCCAGGCATCTCACTCACTCCCAAATGCCATCTCACTCACTGTCATCCCTGCCTTTCCCAACAGCCCTCAGAATCGAGCCCAACTTATCTGCTATAGCTTAGGGGCCTTCTTGCCCATCCCAGCTGAAACCCTCTCACCCTTTACAAACTGGCCACCCTGCATCCCCCATGTCTAGAACATTCTTTGTCCCAGCCCTAGGGCCTCTGTACATGCTGCTCCCCCTTTCCCCATGGTGTCTCTTTGACTGGTCCATCCTTTAGGGCCATCCCCCCTCCTCAGAGGCCTCTCTGGCCACAGGCTGGTTTACAGTGAGTTCATCCCACCCTCCCGGGGTCTGATGTCTGCCAACCCACCCCGACCATGAACACCATGAGGGCTGGGCCTTGTCTCTTCCATCCACCGCTGTTCCCAGGGCCCAGTGCAAGTGTGGCCACTGCATCACCTCAAGTCTCTCCATACTGAGTGCCTACTGTGCTAGGCACTTCATCTTCATGACAACTTCCTGACAGGTAAGGAACAATTAACCCTCTTCCCAGGCAAGGCTGGAACAAAGCAGTTAAATGATTTGCTTGTTCTCTTGACTGGGTGTGGTGGCTCAGGCCTGTAATCCCAGCACTTTGGGGTCCGAGGCAGGTGGATCACTTGAGGTCTGGAGTTTAAGACCAGCCTGGCCAACATGGTAAAACCCCGTGTCTACTGAAAATACAAAAATTGGCCAGGTGCGGTGTCTCAAGCCTGTAATCCCAGCACTCTGGGAGGCCGAGGTGGGCAGATCATCTGAGATCAGGAGTTCGAGACCAGCCTGGCCAACATAGTGAAACCCCATCTCTACTAAAAACACAAAAATTAGCTGGGTGTGGTGGCACATGCCTGTAATCCCAGCTACTCAAGAGGCTGAGGTTGGAGAATTGCTTAAACCCGGGAAGCAGAGCTTGCAGTGAGCCGAGATTGAACCACTGCACTCCAGCCTGGGAGACAGAGCAAGACTCTGTCTCAAAAAAGAAGAAAGAAAAGACTGGGAATGGTGGCTCATGCCTGTAATCCCAGCACTTTGGGAGGCCAAGGTGGGCAGATCACAAGGTCAGCAGTTCGTGAGACCAGCCTGGCCAACATGGTGAAACCCTGTCTCTACTAAAAATCCAAAAATTAGGTGCGGTGGTGGGTGCCTGCAATCCCAGCTACTCAGGACGCTGAGGCAGGAGAGTTGTTTGAACTGGGACCCAGGAGGCAGAGGTCGCAGTGAGCCAAGACTGCACCATTGCACTCCAGCCTCGGAGACAGAGGGAGACTCTGTCAAAAAAAGAAGAAAGAAAAGAAAGGAAGGGAAGGGAAGGGAAGGGAAGGGAAGGGAAGGGAAGGGAAGGGAAGGGAGGGAGGGTGGGAAGGAAGGGAGGGAGGGAGGGAGGGAGGAAGGAAGGAAGGAAGGAAGGAAGGAAGGAAGGAAGGAAGGAAGGAAGGAAAGAAGGGAAAGAGAAAAATTAGCTGAGCATGGTGGCCCCTGCTTATAGTCCCAGCTACCTGGGAGGCTGAGGTCCAGAGGCCGAGGCAGGAAAATCACTTGAACCCTGGAGACAGAGGTTGCAGTGAGCTGAGACTGTGCCACTGCACTCCAGTCTGGGCGACAGAGCGAGACTCTGTCTCAAAAACAAAAAAGAAAAAAAAAAAAGTGGGCCGGGTGCAGTGGCTCACGCCTGTAATCCCAGCACTCTGGGAGGCCGAGGCGGGTGGATCACCTGAGGTCAGGAGTTCAAGACTAGCCTGGCCAACATGGTGAAACACATCTCTGCTAAAAACACAAAAAATTAGCTAGGCGCAGTGGTGCACGCCTGTAGTCCCAGCTACTCAGGAGGCTGAGGCAGGAGAATCACTTGAACCCAGCAGGCGGAGGTTGCAGTGAGCCGAGATCACGCCATTGTACTCCAGCATGGACAACAGAGCGAGACTTGGGTTCACACACCCAAACACACGCACAAAAGTGATTTGGTTGTTCTCAATGCTGGGAAGTTTCGGGGCTGAGATGGGAATCCAGGCAGCCCAACTCCCTGGCAGAAAATTGTGCACTCTGCTTGGAGTGATGGCCCTGGGAGGTGGAGGGGACAGGGCAGGTGGAACCAGGGCATTACCTGGAGGCTGGCACTGGAACTGTAGGACATGGGTCCTACCATGAGCATCCTGCCTTGGTGGCGGAGGGACACCAAAACTGCCCCGCAGCCACAAACTTGGTCACCATCCAAAAGGCCTCGCTCAGAGGTTCCCAAAGAAGCAGGCCTGCCCCTGGGGGCCTCCAGCTCTAGAAGGTCCCATCGTCTCGGGGTAAAAGTCCTCATAGAGGCCTATAATGTCCATTGGAGCAAGCCCTTCATCCCCAACCGTCACTCCCCTGCTTGATGCTCTGGGACTGCTGGCCCCTGCTGTCCACAGGACAGGCGCACCTCCACTCGGGACCTCCCTACTCGCCCTGAGTCCCTCCCCCAGCTGCTCGCTCACGTTCTCCCCTTACCCATCACCTCCTCAGTGAGGTGCCTGCTGCCCTGGCATGAACTGCCCTAGCCCGTCCCTTGGCTTTTTTTTTTTTGTTTCTGAGACGGAGTCTCTGTCACCCAGGATGGAGTGCAGTGGCGCGATCTCGGCTCACTGCAACCTCCGCCTCCCGGGTTCATGGGATTCTCCTGCGTCAGCCTGCTGAGTAGCTGGGACTACAGGCACCCACCACCACGCCCGGCTAATTTTTGTATTTTTAGCGGAGACGGGGTTTCACCGTGTTAGCCAGGATGGTCTGGATCTCCTGTCATCTGCCCGCCTTGGCCTCCCAAAATTCTGGGATTACAGGTGTGAGCCACTGTGCCTGGCCTAATTTTTTTGTTGTTTTAGAAAACATATATAACATAAAGTGTCCCAGTTTCCCACTTTTTTTTTAGACAGGGTCTTACTCTGTTGCCCAGGCTGGAGCCCAGTGATGTGCTCACAGCTCACTACAGCCTTGACTTCATGGGCTCAACAGATCCTCCCACCTCAGCCTCCCAAGTAGCTGGGACTACAGGCATGCACCACCATGCCTAGCTAACTTTTGTTGTTGTTGTTTTTGTTTTATAGAGATGGGGTTTTCCCATGTTGCCCAGGCTGGTCTCAAACTCCCAGACTCAAGTGATCCACCCACCTCAGCCCCCCAAAGTACTGGGATTAACAGGCATGAGCCACTGCACCCAGCCCATTTTCACCATTTTTTTTTTTTTTGACAGAGTTTCACTCTTGTTGCCCAGGCTGGAGTGCAATGGCGCAATCTCGGCTCACTGCAACCTCTGCCTCCTGGGTTCAAGTGATTCTCCTCAATTCTCCTGCTTCAGCCTCCTGAGTAGCTGGGATTACAGGCATGCGCCACCATGCCTCGCTAATTTTGTGATTTTAGTAGAGATGGGGTTTCTCCAAGTTTGTCAGGCTTGTCTCAAACTCCTGACCTCAGGTGATCCGCCCACCTTGGCCTCCCAAAGTGCTGGGATTACAGGTGTGAGCCACCACACCTGATCTTTTCTTTTTTTTTTTGTGATGGAGTTTTGCTCTTGGGTGCCCAGTCTAGAGTGCAATGGTGCGATCTTGGCTCACCACAACCTCCGCCTCCTAGGTTCAAGAGATTCTCCTGCCTCAGCCTCCCAAGTAGCTGGGATTACAGGCGTCTGCCACCATACTCGACTAATTTTTTGTAGTTTTAGTAGAGGCAGGGTTTCACCGTGTTGGCTAGGCTGGTCTTGAACTCCTGGCCTCGAGTGATCCACCCGCCCCGGCCTCCCAAAGTGCTGGGATTACAGGCATGAGCCAACGTGCCCGGCCATTTTCAACATTTTTAAGTGTACAACTGAGCGGCATGAATTGCATTCACATCGTTGTGCAGCCATCACCATCATCTGCTCCCAGATCATCCCGACTGGAGGTCAGGAGTTTGAGACCAGCCTGTCCAACATGGTGAAACCCCATCTCTACTAAAAAAAAAAAAAAAATTAGCCGGGTGTGCCAGGCACAGTGGCTCACACCTCCGCTGGGCTACCTGGAGCTGGAGGGATGCCAGGAGGTGGGGGTTGGCAAGGCCTCCCCCGACACGACGCCCCACCCCTAAGGCCCAGACTGGAGCCCACCATCCCTGGCTGTGTGGTCAGCACAACTCTTTCTTCTTTAGTGCTCACCTCTGAAGCAGGCAGTGCAAAAACATCCCTGTGGGAGGAAATTCTGCAATTTGTTTATTAATCTCTTGATTCTTTATACAAGCCTTGTAATGCCCATAGTTTATTAGTAATAACAGCTGGCATTTGAATACATAGGGCTTATCAGTGCCAGGCACTAAGCAACTTTCCAAAAAATATGAACTCTAATTACTACTCTATGAATGGATCTCACTTTACAGAAGATGAAACAGGCACAGAGATGCTAAGTAACTAACTTGTCCAAGGCCAGAGTTAGTAAACTGCAGAGCTGGGATTCAAAGCCAGGCACTCTAGCTCCAAAGGCTGTTTTTTTTGTTGTTGTTTTTGTGGGTTTTTTGTTTGTTTGTTTTTGGAGACAGAGTCTAGCTCTGTCACCCAGGCTGGAGTGCAGTGGTGCAATCTCGGCTCACTGTAACCTCTGCCTCCTGGGTTCAAGTGATCCTCCTGCCTCAGCCTCCGATTAGCTGGGAGTACAGGTGAGCAACACCAGGCCCAGCTAATTTTTGTATTTTTAGTAGAGACAGGGTTTCGCCATGTTAGCCAGACTGGCCTTGAACTCCTGGCCTCAAGTGATCCGCCAGCCTTGGCCTCCCAAAGTGCTGGGATTACAGGCGTGAACCACTGTGCCCAGCTGTTTTTGTTTCTGTTTTTTTTTTTTTTTCATAGCTTGACAGCAGCTTATTAATCACATGTACTCACAGCCCTGGGGGGTCGGGGGAAGGCGGGGAGGCACACCACACGGGGGCTGCGGGCTGCACTCGGGAACACAGTGAACAGCCAGGAAGGTTAAGTGCCCACTGGTTCCAGAGGGAGGTGTGTCCAGAGGCTGTTCTCTTAACCACTAGGCTACACTGCCCCTCCTTGCCCATAATTTATCAATAAATCTGCACACAATGGGGGCATGCACTAAAAAATCATTTACTGATGGGATGCATGGTCACACAGACACAAAGCCACTCCTGCCATTTAGAGAGTCAACCTCTCACAGTCACCAGTTTCACTGGAAACCTCATGTACTGAGCAGCTGGGTGCCAGGACCTGTGCCAGGACCCTTCATACATGCCCAGCTGTGCTAGCCTGTCTCTCACGAGTGCTCTGAGGCACAGAGATGACATGACTTGGTGCGGGCCATACAACAGATTCATGGTGATGAAACAGCCGGAAAAGGCAGAGCAGAAAGAGTGTGGGCTTTGGAGTTAGACAGACCTAGGTGGCTGTATGACCTTGGGTAGATCCCTCGACCTCTCTGAGGGCTCTGTAAAATGGGGCTAATGGTAGGACGGGCGTGGTGGCTCACACCTGTAATCCCAGCACTTTGGAAGGCTGAGTGAGGCAGGTGGATCACCTGAGGTCAGGAGTTTGAGATGAGCCTGACCAACATGGTGAATCCCGTCTGTACTAAAAATACAAAAAAATGAGCTGGGCGGGTGGCGAGCACCTGTAATCCCAGCTACTCGGGAGGCTGAGGCAGAAGAATCACTTGAACTCAGGAGGCAGAGGTTGCAGTGAGCCGAGATCGTGCCAGTGCACTCCAGCCTGGGTGACACAGTGAGACTCCATTTCAAAAAAACTAAAAAATAAAAATGGGGCTAATGGTACCTACCCCATGGGGCTGCTGGGAGAATCAAACAAGGTCCTATCTGCAGTTCCCCTCCCTACCCATTTTGTGCCAGCACACAGTAGGCCCACTGTTCTTTGGGTTGTTGTTACTACAACTGGGGAAGAGTCTCAAGGAGTGGGGCAAGGAACAAGCCCTAGGGAGTGGCCTTTCAGAATGGTCCCAGCACTGGGATGCCCACCTGCTTCCTGCTGGGGGGAGGAAAGATGCACCAGCCCGCCCGCCTGCTCAGTTACCTCCTGCCGCATCACCTCCAGGCTGGCCTCGCCCTTCAGCAGCCTCTGCCGCAGGCCCATGGTCTCCCGCCGACTCTCCTTCTCTGCCCGCTCGCCCAGCGCCAGGCGGCCCTGCAGCTCCGCCAGCTCCCGGCCCAATCTGGTGTTCTCACTGTCCAGCATCTTCATCTGTGAGAGCGCGGGAACAGCAGTGGGTTCAGCTCTGCCCCTGTACCCTCCCAGTCCTGGCCCAAGGCCACTTGGGACCTACTGCTTTAGGCACACATGTATCAAATACCACCCCATATCCACTGGCAGCCGGCCCCTAGATAACCACACTGAACTTGGGCAATGCCAGGCACTTGGGCACCAGTGGCCTGTTTATCATTTAATCAATGGGTCAAAACTACCTTTCATGAGTGGGTGGGTATAATAGAAGGAGGGCTCAGCCCTTAGCAGACCAGGAGTTCATAGGCAGGAACCACAGCTCCCTGGGTTATCTTTGCCCTGTACAGTGGTGATGAACGTTTTTGGAGCACTTACCATGTGTCCAGTCCTGTTCTAAGCACTTCAGTTACATTAACTCATTTAATCTTGGTACGATGCTATATGAGGTAGGTAGTAACATTCTCCCTGTTTAACAGATGAGAAAACTGAGCCTCAGAGCATCAGAGTAACCTGCCCAAAGTCACAGAGCCCACACCCACCAGACTGGGATTCGATCTGAGACAACAGCAAAGTTCTAAGCCCCTATTTCCCCACAGGAGCAGGTGGGGGTGCTGCCTACCTCCCCCATGTGCTACAGCAGGGGCAATAGGAGATGCTGTAGCATGCAATGCGTCCAGCAAAAGCCTGGTACCCAAATGCCAGCTCCTTTCAGGGAGCTCCATTTCCAAACTATTTTGGGTCAGTGATGGAGCCAGGCCGCCCGATTGCAGCCAACTCCCCACAAAGGACACTCCCACCAGGTCAGTGCCAGCCCTGCAAATGGCCCCAGGGATTGCCCTGCCCAGCCAACAAGTGCTCAAGGCTTCAAGCAGCAATGGGCTGTAGGTGACCACAACAGGTGAGAAAAGAGCTGCACAGAGAACACAGCTGACCCTCTCCTGCAGGAAGTCCCAGACCAGAAAGACAGCAGCCAGGTCCCAAGCATTAGGACCAACAGGTATGAAGCTCAAGAGGCTATGGGAGTGGAGAATCCCCTCTGCCCTAAGGCAGGAAAGGCTTCCCAGGGGAGGAAGCATTTGACCTGGGCCCTGAAGGATAAATGCAAGTTTCCCATAGGACGATCAAGAAGGAACATCTTGAGCAAAGGTCTGAAATCAGGAACCATGTTTGGGGACAGCCAGGAGTCCAGTGGGGCCACTGGGAAATGAGGCTGGGAAGATGAGCAGGATTCAGATCTTGTGAAGCTTTCCACACACAAAGGAGGTCAGGCATGACGGTCCAGGAAGTCCTCACTTAATGCTGTCGTGGATAGGTCTTTGAAAACTGCGACTTTAAGCAAAAGGACGTACAGCAGGTCCTCAAATAAGGTTGCTTCATTATAATATATTATAATACAGATGAGAACAAAATATTGGTTTCATTATATGCCTTGTCTTTTTATCTAAAGTCACAGTTTCCAAGAATGTACCAACAATGTTAATGAGGACTTACTGCCCAGGCACTGGGGAGCCACAGGAGGTTCCTGAGGCAGGAGGGCTCCTGACTGTGTCAGGTTTAGGGGACATTACTCAGGCGGCCAGAGACTGTGGATTTAGGAAGGATGACAGGGACCAAAAAGAGGAAAGCTCGAAAAGTGGTCAAAGAGAGAGGCTTGCAAATCAGTATCCAAAGGAAAGGACCAAGATGGTGGCCAAAATCAGGTCCTAAGAGTACCTGGGGACCTTCAGACCAAAGAAGAGATGACGTGAGGAGAACACAATTGCTGTAACCCCTCCCAAATCCCCCCTTGAGCCCAAATCCTAGCTCGCTCACTTAAGAGCTGAGTGACCCTGGGCAAGTTAATCAGCATCTCTGAGCTTCAGTTTCCTTTACAGTAGTACAGGGATGCTTTGGGTTGCAGAGGATAGAAAATCCAACTCAAGCTAACTTAAGCAATAAGGGATATTAACTGACTCATGAAATGGAAGGTTTCAGAGGCAGGGCTGCCGTCAGGTGAGATCCAATAGCTCACAAAGAGTTTTAAGGGCCGAGTTTTTCCATTCTTCCTCTTTGCCTTCTGTAAGGTTCAGCTTTCCCCTGAGGCTGACTCGCCTCGTGATCCCACAAGAACTGCCCCCAGCTCTTCAGTCTAGGGCCTTGCAAGTTCCTATACAAAGAAGCTTGGTTCCAGCAAAAGTTCTGAGAGTCTCTCTGATTGGACCAACCAAGGTCTTGTGCCCACCTCTGAGCCAATCACTGCAGACTGGGAAGAACAGTGCTGATTGGCTTGGCCTAGGTCACTTGTTGCAGCCCTTGGAGCCAGGAGATGGCCTCATCTTCCCTGGAACCATATAGCAGCTGCTGGGTAGGGCAGAGGGAAGGGGTGTGGGAGGCATCAGCCTGTGTCCACCAACGTCACTGGTACCCATGGGGCATGGTCATTGTGGGGACTAGAAATGATGTGTGAAAAGTACCTGGCACACAGCAGGTGCTCCTTGAAAGGCAATTCTTTTTGTTATTGCATGTAAAATGCATCATGAGAAAGAGGAATTCAATTTTGTGGGGAAGGGAGAGACAAGATCTTGCTCTGTCACCCAGGCTGCAATGCAGTGGCACAATCACTGCTCACCGTAGCCTTGAACTCCTGCACTCAAGAGATCCTCCTGCCTCAGCTTCTTGAGTAGCTGGGACTACAGGCATGCACCACCATGCCCAGCTAATTTTTACTTTTGTAGAGATGGGGTCTTGCTACATTGCCCAGGTTGATCTCAAACTCCTGGCCTCAAGCAATCTTCCCATGTTGGCCTCCCAAAGTGCTGAGATTACAGGCGTGAGCTACCGTGCTTAGGCTAGGAATTAGATTTAATTCATGGTCCCAAAGGAGAAAACTAGAGTCCACAAACTGAAATCCCAGGGAGTAGGGTTTTGATTCAATCTAAGAATTTTTTGACGACTACAGTTGTCCTCGGTGAGGCTCCCATCACTGGAGGGGAACTTTAAAGGCTTAAGATCCCAGCCTCAGGGCTGCTTTAGGAGGTGTGGAGCAGAGGGCCTCTGAGGTCAGTGGGATTCCAGGATTCTCTACTCTCATGGTGGTCCGCAAGGCAGAACCAAGAAATTTGGTGATTATCTCTTAAAAAAAAAAAAAAAATTAAACCAAGGCATCAGAAGCATGCAAGAAAAGAGAATTAATAGCTTAAAACTCCCTGAGCCTCTGACAATCTGGTCCCCAGGGCAAGGGGGATGGGACACAGCCGCATCCAGGGACGGATCATGCAGAGTGGCTCCCCGAAAGCTCAGGGCTGGGGTGGGCCTCGGCCCAGGCTCTGGGCTCCCCTGGGAAGTAACTGGAGGGGACAGAGAAGGGACATTCTGGAAAGACCCTGACCGTCTATTCTTGGGGTCTGCGCCCAGCAGTCTCCAGCCCACTAGGCCAGGCCAGCACTGGGGACTGTGGGAAGAGGACCCAGCCACAGAGGAGGTTGGTCACAGTGGCCAGACAGGGCCTGGATGGCATCCCAGGTAACCCAGGAGAGGGGTAAACCAGCATGTGCACAGGATGCTGACAGTAGCCACCCAGAGAAGACAAGGTCCAGACACCCAGGGCCGGGCCCCCCACATATGGCCCTAGCTGTCCTTCGAAGCTGAGTTCTCACAGTGCGGCCACTCTCAGCCACACGATCCTCCTGGAACTGCCTGGGCTTCTTTCCACCCCGCCTTTCCTCCTGCTGTCCCCACCTGCCCCTCCCCCACACACCCAAACTTCCTGCCTTCCAACACTTCTCTGTCCTTCAAGGCTCTTTCCAAATGCCAGCTTCTCTCAAAGGCTTTCCTGGTCACTGCACCCACCAGCCACCTGTCTAAAATCTGAAGCCCCTGCCATAGCACAGTTCCTTGGCCGGGGAGCCGGAGCCTTCCCCCTGTGCACTATGGTGGGGACAGCTTCCCAGGCAGGGCTGCCCGGATGTTACTCCGTAGAGGACAGTGGCTCCAGGAATGGGCTCTGGGGAGGGGAAGGAGGTGCTCAGACAAGCCTTATGACTCTGGGTAAGCTCCATAACCTCTTTGAGTTCTTCTTCCCCCTGCCCTCACCCCACCATCTGTAAAATAAGGAGCATAATTGCACACAGCCAATAGAGTTTTGTGAGGAATACATGGGTAAAGTAGTAAAGTTCTTAGCCAGGGGCTTGGCAATAAGTGTTAGCTGTTGTCCCCATCAAAGTCAACACAATGGCTCAAGTCACACAGTTTGGAAGTGGCACTACTGGGATTGAGACTGAGGTCTCTCTGATTCCACATGTTCTTCCTCAGGGGATGTCAGAAAACAGGAAGGAAGTGCATTCATTTCACCCAAGTGAGGTTTATTCACAAGCATTTGGGAAGCACACTATGCCTGGCCATCCCTTAGAGATAACCCAGGGACCTGGGCCCGAGCGCTTCGGGAATAAGGAGAGGAAATGGACACGTGAGACAGCTACCAAATGGAGCCATGGCTGCACTATCAGAGCTCACATGCTGAACGGTAGGCCCCACCCGCCCACACCAACCCTGGCCCAGCCCAGCCCAGCGCACCCAGCCCAGCGCACCCAAGGCCTCCCTTGGCCTTGAACATGAGTGAAGGGAATGAGCTGCAACTCGCAGGTGCCCACTGCGACCACCAGATGGTGGCTGTAGGCTGCTAAATCAGACTTTGTCCTTGGAGACCAATAGGTCACCTTGGGTGGCTTTTTTCCTAGAAGATGACAGTGCCTGGCATGTAAAATAGGTCAAGGGGAAGCAATGAAGTGTGGATGTTTTAAGACACCCATCACTAAGTGGGTAAAAATGGCCCCGATGCAAAGGACCTCCAAGGAATGCTAAATTATTAACCAGGGCAAGGTGGGAGTAATTGGGGATGGCTTCCCTGCTTCCATCTGGAGTTGAACCAGCCAGGGAAGACCCCTGGCTTCCACCTCCCAACGCCGTGGCCCTCCCTCCCTCCCTCCCAGACGCCACCGGGTGGCACTAGTCCCTCCTCATGGTGTAGCCCTGGATCATGCTGTTGAAGTAGGCGGGCGTGTTGCGCTCCGGGTAGAAGAGGATCATGTAGCACTTGGGGCCGAAGTAGCCCAGGCTGATGGCCAGGAGGTTGAGCACAGTGACCAAGAGGTCCACTATGGTGACCAGCACCCCGTTGTAGGCAGACATGAAGGTGCACAGGGAGACGGATGAGGTGAAATAGAAGGTCATGCTGAGGGTGATGAACTTGGCCTCGTTGTAGTTGGTGGGCAGCTCCCTGCCCATGTAGGCGAAGCTGAAACCCACCACTGACAGCAGCAGGTCCAGGCTGGTGTTGAACAGCAGGCTATTGCGGTAGTTGGGGTTACAGGAGACAATCGTGATCTTGGGGTCATCGGGGTCAGTACGGGTGGTGGGACTGAGGCCCGTGGCCAGCATGCCGATTACCACAATGACCATTTTGAGTACTGTGATAAACGCCATAGAGACGTAGGGCCCCTGGTAGCGGACCCAGTAGCTGTAGGCGCGTGGGAAGCGGCTGGCCATCTTGAAGGCGCAGACGATCTGGAAAGAGCGCACGGCGATACAGGAGATGCAGATGGTGAAGCAGAGGGGGTAGAGGGCCTGGCGGCAGAGGCAGGTGGAGACCTTGGGCGGCCCCATGTACACCGGGACCACCATGTATGCCACCAGCAGCAGCGTCAGCATCAGGAAGCACATGGGGCCCCCAGCCGAGCGAACCATGGGCGTCTGGAAGTGCCTCCAGAATACCACCAGGATGGCCAGGGTGCTGAGGAAGCCCAGGGCGGCCAGCAGGGCCACAGCGATGGTGGGTGCCTCGTGCCATTCCAGGAAGACCAGCTGCCGCTTGAAGCAGGAGGTCTCACTCTGGTGGGACCACTCGTTACTCGGGCAGGCCTGGCATTCATATTCATCTGCAAAACCCACAGCGACTCCCATTAGCCAAGCCCATCTTCCAAGCACCTGCATCCTCCTAGCCCTGCACAGGGCCAGGCCCCAGGGATGGAGAGAGAGCACCAAGGGCAACCCTTGCATTCACAGCCAATACTCCTCAAGTCTCATGTGCACTGGCGCATCAAATCCTCACAGCAACTGCATTTCACAGATGAGGAAACCAAGGCTCAGCCAGGTTAAGTAATTTTCCCAAAGCCAGTAACTTAGAGAGGCAGAATTTGAACCCAAGTCTTCTTGACCCAGAGCCTACCAACTGTAGTTCCTCCCTTCCAAGACCGCACCCTCTGGTGTGAGAGGCATTCAACCACTTACTCAAAGAATGTGTTCAATTCACGTGTTTTTGAGCACCATCCATTGTCATAGGGACCTGGCGTGGAAGGCCACAGAGAGATGGATAAAACCCAGCCCTCATCTCCCCGCTATTGACTGACTGTGGGAGGAAGGCCAATGAAATCATTCCACAAACTTGTTCACCACCTCCTCTGTGTCCTGTGGTCTGCTAGGCACATATTAAATACTTGTATTGGTAAATGTCATCATCCATTTAATTTACATGAAATCATGAAAAAGAATTGAGCTCCAACTCTGAACTGTGCTAAACACTAATGTGAACAGAGATGACGTTGTCTGCATGTTCCTAGATTTTATGTTCTATAGGGAGAAATGATCATTCTTCTCATCAAGGAAGTCATTCAACAAGCAGCCAGTGAGCAACTATGCTATGCTTTGAGCTACGCTAGGCACTTGGGAGGCCAGAGGGATAAATGAGATAGTGTCTTCCCTGTCTGCCAGAAACTTTCCTCCTATTGCAAACACCATTCATTTATTCATTCATCCAGTGGGTGTTCCCCAGCCTGACTCCCTGGGCCCTGGGCTATGTGTGTGTGGAGTGGGATCGGCTGCAGTCCGGCTTGGGGGAGTTTGTCCTTTCCCTTCTCCCTCCCTCTCTGAAGCAGCCTGTACAGAGGATTTTGCTCTACACTAGGTACTGGGAGGATACAAGAGGAATCAGATCTGGTCCCTGGCCTTTGGACACTCACACCCCCTGGGGGGGACTCCAGAGACCCTGCCAAGGAGGACAAGCCCTGGAGACTCCAGGGGTGGGGCGGGGGCAGGGCAGGAGTGCTAGGCCTGCGAATCATACCTTCAGTGTGGTTGAGGAAGGTGCCGGGAAGGCAGTCGATGCATTCGAAGCAGCAGACGTGGATGCCCACAGGCTTCTTCTTTTGCCCCGACTGGCACCTCTTGGAACACATGGACACAGGGATCTGGAGGGAGGAGGGCAAGAGACCCTGAGTCCTCTTTTCCCACATTCTGGGGGCCCCCTCCCCTCTCCAACCAGCAGGATGTTCAGGGGAGGAAGCCTAGAAACCCCCTAGGTTTTGGGGTGGAAACTGTAGAAAAAAAAAAAAAAAAACCCTCATGCTTGTAGCAGGGGATAAGGAAAGAAGCCATTTTGAAAGATGCTCAGAGCATTCTGTTCTCCTTAACAAATGCCTTTCCTCAGGGGAAACTACTTTACCAGAACCCAACTGATGTGAATTTTACCAGAGCTTAACTGACATGGGAAAAGAGAAATTCCCAACTCCAGCCCTCTCTAGCCTTCTTGTCTTACCTAAGGGGGTGGGGGTGAGAAGCACTTATGAAGGTCACAGTTCTGGGGCACAGGCTTACTGAAAGATTGAGATCTAATCACAGGATTACAGAACACTTCCCCTCCATCTCACCACCACGTCAATCAAGGGATACAACCGAAATAACTGCAAGGCCGAGACTGCATTTAAGAAGGAATATCTAGGGAAACCCAAAGATAAAATGGGAGACAAAAAAGGACACTGGAGAAAATTTTGGCCTCTGACACCATTGCTATTTATTTATAGCAAATAGTAAACATAGTTTTAATAAACTTGAAAGGACTGAAATAATAACAGGTATGTTCTCCAACAACAATGTAATGAAATAGAAATCAATAACAGAAAGAAATTTGGGGAATTCATAGATATGTGGAAATTAAACAACATACCCTTAAATAACAATAGGTCAAAGTAGTATACACAAGGGAAATAAGAAAATACTTTGAGATTAATGAAAATAAAAACACAACATAACCCCACAAAAAGACAAATACTGTGTGATTCTACTTATATGAGGTGCCTAAGGTAGTCAAATTCATAGAAACAGAAAGTAGAAGGATGGTTGCCAGAGGCTGGGGGAAGGGAGAAATGGGGAGTTGTTCAATGGGAATAGAGTTAGAAATTTGCAAAATGAAAAAGTTCTAGAGATCTGTTGCGCAAAAATGCGAATATACTTAACATTACTGAAATGCATGCTTAAAAATTAACAAATTGGTAAATGTTATGTTACATGTCTTTTATCACAAAAATAAAAAATTTCAATGTACCAAAGTTAATGGGGTACAGTGAAAACAATACTTAAGAGGGAAATGTATTATTATAAACATCTGTATTTAAAAAGAAAGAAGATGTTACATCATTAACACTCACTATCTTATCAAATCACTAACATTCACTATCTTATCACAGAGTTTACTCTTTCACTCTCGATCTCAATGTAGTCCACATGGAAGGTGTCCATCTTGACATTCTGCAGAATATCATGCTGGCCTATGATATTCATGACACCATGGTAATTGGACCTGGTTAGTACAAAGTAGCAAGCACTTTTATATCTAAGTAAGACCTATGAATGCCAGAGGATTGGAGATAAACCTTACAAAGATTCAAAACTTGGAGTTGGGAGTGCTGTTACATTGGTGATGTTTTTAGGAGGCCAATGGTACAGAGAATGCCAGGACATCCATTCTAAGTTAATAGAAAAGTCATCCACCCTACACCCGCTACCATGAAAGGATGGAACTTTATAAACCTCTTTAGATTTGGGGGACAACATAAATTGCTCCTGGAAATACTGCTGCAACCCATTTATCAGGTGATTCAGAAGGCTTTCAGTTTCAAGGCAGAGGGTAACAGGTCCAGAAAATGACTCTGAAGAAGGCCCTGGCTTCTGTATAAGCAATCCTGCCACTGGGGCCACATGATCGAGGAGATCTGATGATGTTTGAGTTATCTATGCTTATAAGAATTGGCAAGCCCAAAGAGAGAGATGCAACAATGCCATGCCTTCTACAACAACATGCTACTCGCTACTTGAAAATCAACTCTTGGAGTCCTGCTGGGCCATCATGGAAATTGAGTACCTGACCCCAGGACATCAAGTGACTATCAGATTCACAGAGTCTTATAGAGAGGCAGGAATAAAAACAAGTCTTCATATAAGGGAAATTGTGTCCAAGAAGTGTCAGTGGGTCCAAGTAAATTTCTTAAATCAATTATTGTGACTCCTGTATCTATTTCTGTTGTAACAAATGCCTCTCCCTCAAATCATACCTAAGACCTCATGGAGAGATTCTTTATGACAAATAAATAGAGGAGAACATTCAGGAATGATTCACAAGTAGGTTGGTTTGATATATTAATGTGAGCTGACAGTGGACTGCTGCCATACTAAGCTTTTTTCAGGGATACAAAGCTTTTTTCAGGGTGAATCCTGAAGGAAAGTAATGATGGGAGATACTGCTAGTGTGTAGAGATGCAAGCAGTACACTTGGTTGTTTGCTTTGTGTGGATGGAGAGATGTCCTGAAGGAGGGATATTCCTGAGATCCTGGACATATGGAATGGCTTGGCTTGTTGTTCAGGGGCCTGGAAGGAGCAAGAGTGGAAGAATGGAGACAAGGTTGCTTGGGGAAAGGTATATGCATGGATCCATGAGAGTGAGCACAAAGCATGAAGATCTTGTGTCTCATGTTAATGCAAACCAGAGAGCAAACACAGAGTAATAGAAACCAGATTGAACGGTTGACTTGTCCCAGCCAGGCACCGTGGCTCATGCTTGTAATCTCAGCATTTTGGGAGGCTGAGGTTGGCAGATCAATTGAGGTCAGGAGTTCCAGACCAACCCTGGCCAACATGGTGAAACCCTGTCTCTACTAAAAACACAAAAATTAGTCAGGTGTGGTGGTGCACTTCTGTAATCCCAGCTACTTGGGAGGCTGAGGCAGGAGAATCTCTTGGTCCCTGGTGGTGGAGGTTGCAGTGTTGCAGTGAGCCAAGATTGCACCACTGCACTCCAGCCTGGGTGACAGAGCGAGACTGTCTCAGAGAAAAAAAAAAAAAAAAAAAAAGAACAAGAAAAAAGTTGCCTTGTCCAATGGAGGTCAGCTGGCTTTTGTCCTCAGCCACCCCAAGGCCTGCACAGAGTGGCCATGATGTCAAGGATGGAGGCTACAGGTATGAACCCAACAGCTTGAGCTTCCTCTTGTCATGGCTGACCTAGCTACTGCCATTGCAGAACACCTAACATTCCAGCATCAGAGACCCATGCTGAGCCCTTGACTTGGCACAATTCTTCAAAAAGACCAGCCAACCAACTGCTGAAAGATCTATTACATCAGATCCTTTCCTCTCTGGAAGAAGCAGTGTTTCAACCTCATAAGAATTTTCCTTCCCTGATTTCAGTGCAGCATCGCCATCTGAGGGCTTACAGAGAAAAGGATTTACTGATGCAGGACACCATATCACCTCAGATCAGGAGTCAACTTCATGGTAAAGGGGTGTGACATGGGCACGTGACCACAGGCTCCACTGATCCTAACATATACCACATTACCCAGAAGTATCCTAGCTAACCAGGTGATGAGATGGCATGCTAAAAGCTCAGCTATGGTACCATCTTCAGGACCTCCTGCAAGGCGGGGACACTGCCCTTTAAGATGAAGTTTTGAATGAATGGCTTGTTTATAGTGTTGTGGCCCCAACAGCTAGAATATGTGTATCCAGCAACCAGAAAGATTGGCTACATGCACCATTATTCTCATGGACCTATTGCAGCATTGGTGCTTCTCCTCTCTACAATCTTACACTCTGCTGGAATAGAGATTCTGGTCCCCAAAGGGGGAATACTTCCACCAGCAGACACTATAGGGCTCTACAATTACCATGTGGTCATTTTGGGGTCCTCATACCAGTAAATGAGAAGGCCAAGAAAGGCAGAGGTAACTGACCTGGATTCGTGGGTGGAGCTGAGGTGGTTGCTACACAAGTGGAGTAGAAAGGAGTAGGTCTGGCACCCAAGGACTCACCAGGCAACCCTGGGTGCTTCAATCCCAGTGCACCTGCTGATGGGGATCTGCAGCAGGCACAGCCCAGAAACGCAAGGCAACTAAGGGCCCAGACACCTTGGGGAGGAAGGTCTGGATCACCCCCCCAGGCAAGTGACTGAGAGCAGCCAAATGCTGGCTGAGAGTGAAGAAATCCAGAATGGTCGGCAAAAGAGAGAGATGAATATCAGTGACAACCTTGGGTAGTGGCTAAGTCCACCAAACTCCCTTTCTGTTAGAGACTGAGCTGGCTGCTGCTCTAAAAAGTCTGACTCCTCAGGCTCAAGGAAAGCCACTGAGTGGAACAAGAAATGGACCTCTCTGTGGCCTGCCTCATATTTTCTCTACCCACTGTTTATTCCAGCCATCGCTACAGTCACCAGTTTCAAGCAAGTGCCACCTGTCAGTACCTGGCCTCGGCTACACAACTGTGTCTTGTGTTCTGCCCTAAGGCTGCAGTATGAAATGCCCTTGGGAGGCCTCTGCAGCTAACACCCCACAGAGCAACCCCTGACCACCAGGCGATGGGAGCTAGTGGATTACTGCCACCCTCCTCCCTCCTCTGGGAGACAATGCTAAGGTGGCTCTTCGGGAGGTCCCAGTAAGATTGACCTCCAGTTGCCCAGAGTAGTGTCTGGCTTGAGGTTGTTCTCTTGGACCAACTTTCCCTCTTCCCTGTGGAACTCTCCCCAGTCTCCCACTCCTGTTCCTGTCCATGTATCCTGTCCTGGAATAAATCTTCTGCACATAAACCCTTGTCTCAGGCTCTGCTTTCTGGGAGACACCCAAGCTAAGACAGTGTTATGGGCTGAACTATAATCTGCTTGAAGTCCTAGTGCCCAGGACCCCAGAATGTGACCTTATTCAGAAATAGGGTCATTGCAGTTAACATAGTCATATAATTAGTTAAGATGAAGTCATCCTGGAGGAGGGTGGGTCCTTAATCTCATATGAGTGATGTTCTCATAAAAGGGACGAATTTGGAGACAGACACATGGAGAACACCACCTGAAGGTGAAAGCACAGATGGGTGGTGATGTGGGTGTCCCCACCCGAGTCTCATGTCCAGTTGTAGTCCCCAACGTTGGAGGTGAGTCCTGGTGGGAGGTGATTGGGAGGTGATTGGATCATGGGGATAGAGTTCTCAAGAATGATTTAGTACTATCCTCTTGGCACTCTCCTCCTGATTGTGAGTGAGTTCTTGTGAGATCTGGTCGTTTAAATGTGTGTGATATCTCCTCCTTCACTCTCTCTTGCTGCTCCAGCCATGTGACAAGCTGGCTCCCCCTTTGCCTCCCACCATGACTGTAAGTTTCCTAAGGCCTCTCCACAAGCTGAGCAGATGCCAGCATCATGCTTCCTGTACAGCCTGCAGAACAGTATGCCCATTCAACCTCTTTTCTCTATAAATTACCCAGTCTCTGGCACTTCCTTGTAACAATTCAAGAGCAGACTAATATGGGTGGTGCATCTACAGTTAAGGAATATCAAAGAGTGCCAGCAAACCACCAGGAGCTGGGGGAGAGGCCTGGAAGAGATTCTACCTCACAGCTCTCAGAAGGAGCCAACCCTGCTGACACCTTGATCTTGGACTTCCAGCCTCCAGAACTGTGAGACAATAAATTTCATCTGTTTAAGCTCCCCACCCACCCTAGTCTGTGATACTTTGTTATGGCAGCCCCAGGAAACTAACACAAACACCGCCCTAATTTACTCCACAAAAATCCCCAAGGCACTCAGAAACTCACAGCATCAGGTACCTCTGCAACTGGGGAGAGAGTGCTGTCGGGGATTGGGGGGAAGAAGGGGCAGGCTATTAGCAAAGGAGAGTGACGAAGGCTCTTACAGAAGCTTTTAGATCTCTAGATCCCCTCCCCAACTCCACAAGGCAGGTCTCTATCCCTTCCTACTCCAGCAGAATTCTGATGGTCTACTCTCCAAAGAGGGTAAAATAATGGATCTTTAGATTGAAAGATGTGAGACTCAGTTGAAGGCATAGCTACCATACTAAAACAAGAGTATCCAATGACAGGCTGTATTAGTCCACTTTCAAGCTGCTGATAAAGACATACCCAAGACTGGACAATTTACAAAAGAAAGAGGTTTAATGGACTTACAGTTCCACATGGCTGGGGAGGCCTCACAATCATGGCAGAAGGCAGGGAGAAGCAAATCATGTCTTACATGGATGGCAGCAAGCAGAGAAAGCTTGTGCAGGGAAACTCCCATTTTTAAAACCTTCAGATCTTGTGAGACTTATCCACTATCAGGAGAACAGCACAGGAAAGACCCACCCCCATGATTCAATTATCTCCCAGCAGGTCCCTCTCACAACATGTGGGAATTATGGGAGCCACAAAATGAGATTTGGGTGGGGATACAGAGCCAAGCCATATCACAGGATTTAGCCTGAATGCTGTATATAGAGAACCTCCACCACGGACTAGCTGTGTGGCCTCAGACAGGTCACACAACCTCTCGGTGCCTTCAGTTTCCTAACCTATAAAATGGAAAGAATGGTAGCATTTATCCCCTAGGGTTGATATGAGAATTGAAGCCTTTGGCACCAGGCCTGGCACACACATGTTCAGTGAGTGTTTACTTTGCAGAGGTCTCTGAACCCCTCTTTCTGGCGAGCTGGAAAGCCCTGAACATGCATAGTTCCCAATCAATGGGGGAAGGACAGGACCCCAGACTGTACACCCACGAATAGAGATCCTACCAGCTATTGATAAAGCAGAGGTCCCTAATCCCCGGGACACAGACCAGTACCAGTCTGTGGCCTGTTAGGAACCTGGCCACACAGCAGGAGGTGAGCAGCAGGTGAGCGAGAGCAGAGCTTCATCTGTATTTACAACTGCTCCCCATCGCTTGCATTGCCACCTGAGCTCCACCTCCTGTCAGATCAACACCCGCATTAGATTCTCATAGGAGCACAAACCCTAGTGTGAACTGTGCATACAAGGGATCTAGGTTGCATACTCCTTATGAGAATCTAATGCCTGATGATCTGTCACTGTCTCCCATCACCACCAGATGGGATCGTCTAGTTACAGGAAAACAAGCTCAGGGCTCCCATTAATATTACATTAGGGTGAGTTGTACTATTATTTCATTATATATTACAATAATAATAGAGATAAAGCACACAGCATAATGCACTTGAATCATCCAGAAACTATCCTCCTCTCAGTCTATGGAAAAATTGTCTTCCACAAAACCAGTCCCTGGTGCCAAAAAGGTTGGGGACCACTGCCCCGGGGTTGATGTGAGAATTGAAATCCTTAGCACCAGGCCAGGCACACACATGTTCAGTGAACGTTTTACCTTGCAGAGGCCCCTGAGCCCCTCTTCCTGGGAAACTAGAAAGCCCTGAACAGGCATAGTTCACAATCAATGGGGGAAGGAAAGGACCCCAGACGATACATCCACAAATAGACATCCCCCCAGAGATTCATAAAGAATCTCCAGGCTCTGTCCATAATGAAAAGGGCCCTAGCCACTCCAGCATGAGTCCCAGGCCCCGCCCCAGGCCTGCCCACCCACCAGGCCCCACCCCAGGCCCCACCCCAGGCCTGCCCACCCACCAGGCCCCCTGGCTGACCGTGTTGTTGATGGTGTGCCAGGAGATGTCTTGGATGTTCTTCAGCTGTCGCTGCAGGGGGTAGTAGGAGGCAACGCTCTGGAAGGGATTCTGGCTTTGTTCCCATTGCCACTGGACAATCTCCAAGTGCAGAGCCAGGTCCCCTTGCGAGTCGAAGAAGATTTGGTGGTCCAGGAGAGTGAAGTTGACCTTCCAGACCTCCTCAAGCAGCTGGCGGGGACAGAGGGAAGGGAAGTGGAGCTAGCATCAGAATGCGAGCCAGAATTTTTCCTGGACTTGGGAAAGATTCTACCATTCCACTAGCCTTGATTTCTAACTCTGTAATATGGAAGCAATAAATCTCCAAAAAGGTGGCAATTTAGGAGTCAGTGGCTGAGACCTCTGCTTTGGAACCAGACACATCTGGGTTCAGGCCTCAGCTCTGCCTCTTGCTGTGAGGCCTTGGGCCTCTTGCTTAACCTCTCTGAACCCATTTCCTCTTCTGCAAAGTGGGAGCAATAAAAACTCTATCTTCTGGGCTTGGAAGCAAAAAATAAGTTCATCTATGTTAGGGACTTAGAGCAAGCCTGAGACAGGAAGCACTCCTACCAAGGTGCTGATAGAATTCCTTTTCCCTGCCGGGCGCGGTGGCTCACGCTTGTAATCCCAGCACTTTGGGAGGCCGAGGCGGGCGGATCACGAGGTCAGGAAATCGAGACCACGGTGAAACCCCGTCTCTACTAAAAATACAAAAAAAAAAATTAGCCGGGCGTGGTAGCGGGCGCCTGTAGTCCCAGCTACTCGGAGAGGCTGAGGCAGGAGAATGGCGTGAATCCAGGAGGCGGAGCTTGCAGTGAGCCGAGATTGCGCCACTGCACTCCAGCCGGGGTGACAGAGCGAGACTCCGTCTCAAAAAAAAAAAAGAATTCCTTTTCCCTGGAAGTCACCTCAGTCATCCCTCTTAACCCAATACATGAGATGAGGTACAGAGTCCACTGTCTCTGTCACCTGCAAAGGTCAATTGGGGTCTCCCCTGATCCCTGGGTCCTTCCTGCCTCCCCAGACCTTAGGGTCAGCTCTCATTCCAGTCTCTCCCCACCTCCCAGCCCCCCACCACTCTCAGTAGGCAGCAGCTGGGACAAACTAGAGCACACTTTGAACTGGGCATCCTCCGACCTAAAGTCCAGTCCCAGTTCTGTCCGCAATTTGCTGTGTGACTCTGAGCAAGTTTCTGAACCTTGCTGGGCTAACCCTGAAAGGACTTCCAGCTCAAATATCCCATGGACCTGGCTCCTAGATTTTCCCTCCATAAATGGTAGTGTCCATTGGGCTATATCTTTAGGGCTCACCTGGCCTCAGGGAATGACACACACACACAGACAGGTAGCCAAGGGAGTCGGGCCCTGGCCTTCTCCCTTCCCTGCCTAGCGGGTGAGGTCCTGACTCAGAAAGACTCTTTGGAATGTGCACAGGTTGCTAGGCCCAAGGGCAATGGTCGTTTGAGCCAAGAAGGAGACTCCAACCAGGTGGTCGGCCTGAGGGGCAGGATCACTCCCTGCCCCTGGGAGTCAGGTCCTGGGTGCCCATGTTGCACCGCTGCAGTGACCTGCCCAAGCAGGGTTGAGCACTTGGGACTCGAGGGATCCAAGATATCACCCCCAAGGGATCAGAAAGCACTGGCCTTGTAATTGTCCTGAGTGGGTGGGAGCCTAGACTATTATTGGCAGGGGCTTGGGCACCTTGGGGTTCCCTCATCAGGTTGAACCCCATTTCCCCTTCACCATCTAGCCCCACCCCTATCCCAGCATAAGCTGTACATTTAAGGCAGACTCAAATCCACCTCTCCAACCCCACACTCTCTCCTGAGGCCAGCACTCGGTGTCAGAGAAGAGGAAGAGGAGGAGTACATTCAGCTTCTTCTCTGCCCCAGGTAATTTGCATCATGATTGCACATCCCCTCAGTAACCCAGCAGGGTGCCTATGATTCCTTCCATTTAACAGATGAGAAAACCAAGGCTCAGAGATATTCAATTTGCCCAGGTTTGCACAGCTAGTAGTGGCAGCACTGGGATTCCATTCCAGGTCTGATTGCTAAGCTCTGCCCAGCTCACCGCCACCTGCCTCACAATGTACGAACAGGTGGGCCATATCCAAGATGCCTGAGGGGTGGAGAGAGGTGTGTGGGGAAGAGCCAGACCAGTGCCAAGGGCCCCACTTGTGAAATAAAAGGATTGGACCAGAACCTAAGAAGACCTCACAACCCTGACCCTCTATGATTCAATGACTGGCTGAACTTTTTTTTTTTTTTTTTTTTAAGATGGAGTCTCACTCTGTCGCCCAGGCTGGAGTGCAAAGGTGAGATCTCAGCTCACTACAACCTCCGTCTCCTGGGTTCAAGCAATTCTCCTGCCTCAGCCTCCCAAGCAGCTGGGATTACAGGCGCCCTCCACTATGCCCAGCTAATTTTTGTATTTTTAGTAGAGACGGGGTTTCACCATGTTGGCCAGGCTTGTCTCGAACTCCTGACCTCATGATTCATCTGCCTTGGCCTCCCAAAGTACTGGGATTACAGGTGTGAGCCGCTGCACCCAGCCAACCTGCTGAACATTTTTGCTGGGATGGCCACAAATTTGACAGCCTGGATTTACCCAACCTCCCACTGATCTGACCCCACCACCACCATCACCACAGGCAGCACATCCACCCAGTGTCATCTCCAACTCTTCTCATTGCCCCTGAGGCCTCTCTCTGCCTCACCTCTCATGGGGTACCCATCCCCACTACCCCAGCACTATTTCATCACCATCCCTTACCACCACCCCTGGCCACTCCCTAGCTGGGTGCCTGTCACCTCTTTGAACCTCAATTTGACCTGTGTATGGGAGAGCAACCGCGTAGTAACAGTATCTGCTCAACAGTGTCTGTCTGGGGGTGATTGAGAATTCATGTAAAGAGGTGAACACAGTGTCCGGCACCTAAGTGCCCATTCATTCATTCATCCAATATTCATTGAGAATCAACGCCAAGCCAGACCAGTGCCAGCAACTTGGGATACAGCATTGGAAAGGATTGACAGGGTCCCTGTTCTCACTAGCCTCTGTTTGGGAGGTGTGGGGAATAGCCAATAAACAAACAAAGGATATCAACTCAATCACAACTTGGGATACGTGTTATGACAAAAATAAACAGCGTCATCGTGTGACCCGGCAAGGAGGGTGGGAGGTAGTAAGGACACCATATACCATTTTGCAGGTTGTGCCCTGCATGAGTGGGTCCATTTAGGACAACTGGGAGGAACAGCTGGAGTCCAGCCCATTCAGGCCACAAAGCCATGTGCCTGCCACACGTCTGCGTCCATCCAAAGCCAAAGAGCATCTTGGTCTAAGTTGTCTGCACAAAAGGGCATCATTTTCTAATTCTCACAAGGAGGCTGTTTATGCCAGCAGAGACCCTGGGTGAAGCCTACATAGAGTGGGCTGGGCTCCCTGCCGCTTGACTGCATCATCCCCAGCCCTAAATTGGCTTGTTGGGCTGTCTCAAGAACGTCATCTCAGTGCTTGGAATGCTCTATGAACTCCTGCTGCCTCTAGACAAAGCCCCCTCTCCTTCAGGGCACTAGACGCCCTCCAGTATCACCTGCAGTTCCCGTCACCTCTCAGTCTTCACCACTCAAGCCCAATCATGTGGCCAGGCCATCACTCTCCCACTCTCCTCCTGGAAGGTCTAGTGCCTGTTCACTCCCTACTTCAGTCCTGCCTTCCCTGACCCTTTCCCACCATGATGATGCCCCTGCTCCATGCACAGCTGCAATTCTGACTCCCTGCTGCACTTGGCAGACAGATCTTATTAACTGTCCTCATCTGCTTCTAGGTTGGGGGTCCCCCAGGCCTGGCACATAGTAGGTGCTCAACAAAAGGGATGGGACATCCTAGTTGCTAAGATTGGTGCCCTTTGGTCTCTGACGCTGGGAGAAGGAAAAAGTCAACTGTCTTTCATCATAGCTCCTGCCAGTTGCAGCAGGGAGGATGCCCGGAAGGTGAAGTGGGAAAACCACAGCAGAATGAGCCAGACCCGGGTTCGAAAGCACGGTCCACCACTTACCACTGAGCAGTCATGGGCTAGTCACATTGAATTCCTGTCCCTCAGTTTTTCTAACTATAGATTATCCTCACAGGAGGGTCATGAGTTAGATGTGATATATACTAGGCATTCAGTGCCTAGTAGGCACTCAAAGAGGAGTAAAGCACCCATGATAATTATGTGTATTGTTAATGTAACAGGACATACAGCAATACGCAGTATTTTTACCAACTGGCACCAGAATTCCTTTAAAGAACAACTGCAATCTTTTAAAAGAAAAATGTTTAAGGTTGCAAGGTTAGGATCTGAGATTATGGGATAGAGAGGTACAATTAAATAGAATGAGAGAGAGAATTTCTTCAGAGCAAACTGATTTGTTCTGTTAAGGAAGTGAACAGTTATTTGAGGATTGGAGAAGGATCTAGCAAGTGGGCGAAAGGGGAGAACAAAGAGGAGAGATGGACAGGGTTTAGGGAAGTGGCTAAACAGCAGGGTGGGAGGCTGGCCCCAAACTGTGAAAAAGCCAAGGAACCGTTTAAGAACAGAGATCTCTAATAGCAAAGTATAAAGTGCGCATCTCTGACGTAAATCCCCCCTGCTCCTCTGATCCTCAGTAAAACCTCCTATATCCCAGAAAGCTTCGTGGTGGGAGGTTTCTGTGTGTGCCTGTGGATGTGGATGTGTGTGTCAAGCCAGAAGGATAGATTTAAAGTCTATGTCTGAACCAGGGTGAGAGAGAACTAGGGTAATGAGAAGACCCATAAAAGCAATGCAAGGCCTTTAGAGGGTCCACGGGAAAACACAAGCCCGTCCCAGGCTCTCAACCCTGGAGAGACTTGGGGAGAGCAGGGGCTGCGGTTCCCACTGCCTGTGGGATTTCTTTCTGGTGCATTCCACCTGAATCTCCCAAGAACAGACTAATATCTTGAATGGTGAGTGTTCAATTAATTTAAAAAGCAATTTTGTTTTGGCACCAGGAAGGACTAGTGCTATGTGTCTGGAAGAATGGGATACTCGTGCCCTTTCACACCCCTTTGCCCAGAACCCCAAGGGAGGAGGATGGAGGTGCCCTGCAGTCTCTACGGCAGCCACCCCCTCACCTGCCAGGGGTAGACCTCCCTCTTGGTGCAGGTGCTGTGGTCACAGCCGAGGAGGCTGTGCAGGGCGTGGGCCACGGCGTAGACCGCAGAGTACACGCTGTAGACGACACGCTCCCCAGAGAGCCTGAGAACAGTGTTGAAGGACAAGGTGGCGTTCAGGCAGTTGTCGCACTCCTGGTTGCAGGTAGACCTCTGGCTGCTCCTGCTGAGGGGTGGTGGCCCAGCCTGTGGGCCCCGCTCACGGAACTCACTGAAGCCCTGGATGGGCACGCTCTGGATGGTGATGCCCAGGAAGGTGCCCATGTGGCGCAGCTCCGTGAGGTTGTGCAGGACCGGGTCGATGGCCCAGGACTCAGAGGCGATCCACACAGCACCCGTGAAGTTCTGGCGCAGCACCTCATTGAAGAAGTCATACAGGGTCAGATCAGGCGAGAACACAACCACGACGCGTGCCGTGCTCTGCTGCAGCTTGTCCACGATGGTCACCAGGCGCTGGCGCTCATCTGACGTCATGTTCTGGTTGGGCTGCAGTGTGGGCAGCGTCTCCTGGAAGGCGATGCAGATGTCACGCCGGGCCAGGCGCTCGCCAAGCAGCTGGCCATTGTCACGGCCATAGGTGTCGCTGCTCACCAGCACAATGATCCAGTTCCAGCGGAAGTGCAGCATCAGCTGCACCATGGCCTCGATGTGGTGGTCGGCGCTGGGTGTGGTGCGCAGCAAAGCTGGGAAGCGCGCCTTGTCTCGCAGCTCATCGCTGATGGCGCTGTAGGTGATCTGCAAGGGGAAGGGCCGTGGCATGAGTGAGGGCTCCACTGGGTGCTCTGCCCCCACCCCAGGGCTCTATCCACCGTCATCATTTGGGAAGCACCTAGTGCAAGCTACCCCAGGGGTAGGTGGTTTACACCATCGTCAATCATCATGGTCCCCAGGTAGCCCCATGCAATAAGAACCTACTGTGTGCCAGGCCCTAGGCCAGGTGCCTTATCTCAGCCTCATCATGATTACTGAGCACCTACTGTGTACCACGCCCTGGGCCAAGCCACATACACCATCATCCTCATGGTCATCAGCACACTGGCTTTTATTGAGAACCACTTCCTGGGCTAGGTGAATGACATAGCCATCATCCCCATCATCTAGAAACTCTTACTGAGCACAGCACTTTCCTCCTCCCCCTCATCACCATCAGGCTCATCAACTAGCCACATTTCTTCCCTCCACCTCCAGGGCTCCATGGTTTTCTTCCCAACTCACTGGGTATTCCATCTCCTTTCCTGGTTCCTTCTCTTCTCTATGACCTCTTAACCTTGGAGGACCCTGGGCTCAGGCCTCAGTCCCTACCTTTTCTCCAGCTGCTCTCCCCCTCCCTTGGTGGTCCCATCCAGCCTCATGGCTTTATATCCCATTTCCATGCCAACAACTCCCAGTGGATAACCCTGGCCTGGACTTCTCTCCTGAACTTCAGATGCATACCACAACTGCCTGCCTGACATCTCAAACTTCACAAATCGAAACCGAACCCTTGTTCTCCTCTGAGCCTGTTCCATCCACACCTTCCCCCATCTTGGTTGATGATGAATCCATCATTCCAGTGACTCACAGCAAAAACTCTGGAGTCATCCTTGACTCTTCTTTTGCACACAGGTCACACTGGATCCATCAGCAAATCCTCTTGGCTCTACCTTTAAAATGTATCCATCCAGTGCCCACCATCTCCCTGCTCCTTCCTGTCTAGCCACCATCATCCCCAGCCTGCACTGCAGCATTACCCACCCACCTTTCCCCTATAGTCTACACTTAACATGGCAGCCCGGTGACCCTGCCCACACACATGCCAGCTCACTTTACTCCTCTTCTCAGAACTCCTCAACTGCTCTTAAAGTCACTCAGGAAAAGCCAGTCCTTGAATGGCCCCTAAGGGCTCCATCATTTATCTGCACAGCTCTCGCCTGTCTGATTTCATCTCCTTCCCCTCTCCCTCTGGCTCCAGTTCTGCTCATCTAGTTCCGCAAACATACCAGGCACCTCCTGGCCTTGGCACTTGCTAACCCCTCTTCCTGGAATGTTCTTCTCCTAGGTCCCTCATGGCTCCCTCACTCCTTCACCTCTCTCAAGTCTTTGCCCAATTGTCAGTGAGACCCACCTGACCACCCTGTTGAAAACTGCAATCTCCCTCTACCAACTCCTCCTTTCCACTGACATGCCAGAGCCCCCCTACCCTGCCCACATTTTTATTTTATTCATTGCACTTCTCACCTCTAACGTCCTGCATCACCTATTGTTTACACTTATTTTCTGTCTCTCTCCACTAGAAGAGAAGCTCCATGAGGTCAGTGATTTCTATGTTGTTGCCAGCTGTATCCCAGCACCTACAACAGTACCTGGCACACAGTAGGTGCTCAATAAATATCTGTTACATGAATGAATGAGTTCAGTCCTCAGCTAGATGCTTCATGTAAAAGTACTAACATTAAACAGTAACAATCACAATATTTGTGACTACCTACTGTGTGTCAAGTCTTTTGCTAGCTGATCTTTAATGAATATATAGCCTGTACCAGTACTGCACTTGGCACTTTCGATCATGATTATGATAATAGTTATAATAATAGTAGTAATACAAATCACCCCTTTGTGAGGACCTGCTATGAGGCAGACCTTGTGCTAGGCAGCTGTACAGAATAATACTAAGCACTTCAAGTTTTTATTCCTGTGCAAGATGCTTTATAAAACATTATTTACTAGCTACTGTGTGCCAGAAATTTACACAGGTTGAACAGTAATCTTCAGACAGTCCTGGGATGGAACGCTTATCATCCCACTTTACAGGTGAGGAAACTGAGGCCTAGAAGAGTTAAGAGATTTGCCAAAGGCTTCACTGTGGCCAAGACTCGGTGCCAAGTTGCACAACCAGATCTGCCCACTTCCAAAGCCTGAGCCCTTACTCCATAAGCTGGGCTGTCTTCTCAAGATTTGGGCTGATGTCCTGACCCTGCTTCTGGTCCTATCATCACCTCCCATGATTGATGGAGGAAGTGGCTTCTGAGGCCTCTAGACAGCCATTCCTCTGCCCCCCTCCCCAGGTCCTTCTCCAGGGCCCAGGGGCCTCACCTGTGGAAGGAGAAAGAGGGAGAGGAAGTTGGCCACAGTCAAGACAGACTCAGAGTTGTCAGGGCCAATGACAGCGACCACACGGGAACTGTAGTTACTGTAGTCCTCTTGGATGGGAAGGAGGTTGTCCTCATGTGCCAGGAAGTAGAGCACCGGCTGGACATTGTTGGAGATGTAGCACACATCCACTATCTCATAGCCCAGCAGCACACCAGGCAGCAGGCTGCTGTCATTGTTGATCTCCTCCACCGCGAAGCGCATGGCCTGCATGAGGTTGTAGCCTATCACCTTCACTTCATACCTGCAGGGGCCACAGCATCATGAGGTGGAAGCAGATCCAGAATGAGGAAGGAAGGGATAAGAGAACCAGCCCACTCCTCCTTCCTGCCACAGGAAAGCCAAGACACTGACTGAGAAGAGCCACTCCAGAAGACTCAGGCATTTTCACCATGTCATTGTCACCATACCACATCTCTAGGGTCACCATTGTCCATATGGCGACCACTGATACTGTTATCCATGTGGGCATCATCACTACTATCCCTGTAACCTCCATCACCACTCTACCGATGTCCACCAATGTGACCATCATTATCCACTAAAACTTCCATCATCACCATCACCACTGTCACCATCATCACCCACTATCCATATTACCAATATCACCACCAGGGCCATCACTGTCACCACAACCTTGTGACCATCATCACCACCATCATCACCGTCACCACCATCACTATCAGCACCACCATTATCACCGCCATGATCACCACCATCACCACCACCAACATCATCATCACTACCATCACCAATGCCATCAGTAACACCCTCACCACCATCACCATTATCAGCACCATCATTATCAGCATCACCATCATCACCACCCCCATCACCATCATCACTACCATCACCAACGCCATCACTAACACCATCAGCACCATCATCAGCATCACTACGATCACCACCATCACTAACACCGTCACCAGCATCACTACCATTGCCATCATCACCAACACCATCACTAACACCGTCACCAGCATCACTACCATTGCCATCATCACCAACCCCATCACCACCATCATCAGCATCACTATCATCAGCACCAACACCATCATCACTACCACCACCATCATCACCAACACTATCATTAAAACCATCACCATCATCAATGCAACCATCACCATTATCACTACCAGCACCATCATTACCAATGCTATTACCACCACCACTGCCATCATCATCACTGCCATCACCATCATCACCACCATTACCACCATCATCATCACCATCACCATACTTTTTATCATTGTCATCATCACCAGTATTACTGTTATCAACATCATCAGCATCACCACCATTACTTTCATCACAACTATCACCATCATTATACACCCCACCATGATCACAAGCATTAGAAAACCCAGCATTATGCCTGGTGCCATCACCTTCACCATTCTCAAGCCAGCATATAATCTTCCCCAATGTCATAAATGATGCATTTCTTACAGTCAACCCTTAATCATCTTTTGCACTGTCCTACCTTTCTCGTCTCCCACAATACCTTCACCCTCTCTGCAAGAGGTCACTCTTTTTTAGTCCCAGGCTGGCTCCATGTCCTTCGTGCTTGCATGCAGATGCACACAGCCCCCACAATCTCCAAGTGATGCTGCCATCCGAAGGGGCTCAGGGAGGAGGTGGGGGAAGAGGAACTTCCCTCTAGGCCCAAAAGCACCCCTACCCCCCACAGAACCTGCTACAGAAAAATCACATTCTGCCTCCCAAAGGTTTTCAGAATGGGCTTTGACATGGACCCTTTGGGAGTCCCCCAGTTGCCAAAGTGGGTGGGAGCAGTCTTGATGGCCTCCAAGAGCCCTCTAGGCTCAAACATTCTGTAACTCTATTTTTAAAAAATGGCACTGAGATGACCCAAGTCTCAGTGTTTCAGAGCACAGTCGCCAAAGATTTTGGTAACCTGTATTATATGGGACCTCCCTGTGGGCTGGGGCATGGATCCAGAATAAGGGGGTTGGCAATGAATGGGGAGGAGTGCTCTAAGCCCTTGGTCCTGGCCTGGCTCCCAAGGACCCACAGGACCAGGCCTGGCCTCCCGCCCCATCCCCACTGCCACTTCCAGCCCCACACTGGAGACTCACTCCTTGCACATGGGCACCTGCAGGAAGTTAAGGTGAACAGTGCCCTTCATGTTGGCATGGAGGGAGAAGAGGCCACCCAGGAGGTAATCCCCAGGCAGGTAGAAGTCCGAGTTCTCAGCTGGCTCAGACAGGATCCGTAGCAGGAAGAACAGGGAGCAGATGGTCGTTGCTCTGGGCCCCATGGCTGGGAAGTGATGGTCTCAGGAGGTAGTCCTGCCTAACTGGAGAATCGGCGGCTTGACACCAGGGTATTTGCACAGACATTTACATAGCAATGGTCCTGCCACTGACTGTGGGGCACCTGGAGCAGGTGGAGAGGTTTGGGGGCCCAGAGGGAGGAAAGGAGGCTGGAATTATGATGATTCTTTCTTAGAGCATAGAGGGGCTAGGTGGTTTAGGGGATCCCTATTTGGAAAGAGAGAGCATCCTGATAACTTGGCCATGCCCTGGCCTTCTGCCGCTTGTCCAAGGACAAGTCTCATCTTCCTGACATTTCAAATATTTCAGGAGTAAAGGACATAAGTGCTATCAGGAAACAGGGTACTGTGGCCAAAAGAGCCCAAGCTCTAGGGTCCGGCCAAGTCAGGCCAGGCATGTAGTGACGTATAGGTGTTGAGAAAGTGCTAGCCATTGTCAATAAGAACCAGGCATCATGCTGGTGTTTGCGGTTCATCATCTCATACAATGGTTGCAGTAACCGGGACTATTACTAACCCCATTTCAAAGATGAAGAAATGGAGGCACTGAGAAATTAAGAAATCCAGCCCGGGCTGCCTGATTAGCAGAGCTGAGATTCAAACCACATGGTCTGACTCCGGCGCTGGGTCCTTCATCACTACATCACATTACATCATAAAATTAGTGCTTTTGATTAAAACAAAACAAAACAAAACAAAACAAAAAACAGCAGTGGCAAAGAGGATGGGGGAGGGAGTGAGGGAGGGGCCGTCTCACTCCCTCTGAAGGCTGCCATCAGTCAGCCTAGCAACACACGCTCTCGGTCCCCGACTCCTTGGACCCCACACCAAAGGGCAGGGTTGTTGGCAAAACAGAAAGTTGAAAATTCCTAAATTCAAAGGTGAATATCCCCAAGGAGTCAGAGGCAGGGAGGTGGCTCCGGTGAATTAGGGACCCATTTGAATCAGAGACCCTTGTCCAGTTAGTGCTGTTTTGCTCCTTTCCAGCCCTACCAACATGTGGCCCAGCCTTAGGGAACCTGCCACACACCACGTGGCTGGAATGGGTCTGTCACAGGCACACACCCGGTTGCTGCACTCCAGGGTTCTGATGGGCAGAGGCTTCAAGGTACAAAAAGGTGATCAAAAACCCCATGCTCAGCTGGGCACAGTGGCTTACGCCTGTAATCCCAGCACTTTGGTAGGCGGAGACAGGAAGATCATCTGAGCTCAAGAGTTTGAGACCACCCTGGGCAACATGGTGAAACCCAGTCTCTACTAAAAATACAAAAAATTGGCCGGGCGCGGTGGCTCACGCTTGTAATCCCAGCACTTTGGGAGGCCGAGGCGGGCGGATCACGAGGTCAGGAGATCGAGACCACGGTGAAACCCCGTCTCTACTAAAAAATACAAAAAATTAGCCGGGCGCGGTGGCGGGCGCCTGTAGTCCCAGCTACTCGGAGGCTGAGGCAGGAGAATGGCGTGAACCCGGGAGGCGGAGCTTGCAGTGAGCCGAGATTGCGCCACTGCACTCCAGCCCGGGCGACAGAGCGAGACTCTGTCTCAAAAAAAAAAAAAATAAATAAATAAAATAAAAATACAAAAAATTAGCTGGGTATGGTGGCACACACCTGTAATCCCAGCTACTTGAGAGGCTGAGGCATGAGAATCGAGAATTGCTTGAGCCTAGGAGGCAGAGGTTGCAGTGAGCCGAGATTGTGCCACTGCACTCCAGCTTGGGCTACAGAGTGAGACTCCATCTCAAAAAAAACAAAACAAAACAAAAACAAATAAAAACATGCCCTCTCCTGCCCCACCCCAGCGAAGCCCTGCTCCTCCTTCCGGGCCCAGTCTGAGCTTCCCTTCCTCCTAGGAACCACTCCTGCCCCCAGTTCAAGGGAACCTCCCCCGCTCTGAGCAGCGACAAGCCTCCTGTCTGCATCGTCGCTGGGCACTAGCTACCAGCCTTACATTGTTAACCAGATCCTGCTGTGTGTGTCCACTCTACTTGGGGAACCTTGAAACCACGTGACTTGGACCCACCTGGATTTGACATCAGCTGTTTGCTGGATGAGCACGGGCAGGTTCCTTAATCTCTCTGAGGCTCTGTTTCTTCCCCGCTGAAACAAGGATAACAATTCCAGCCTCATGGACTTGGTGTGGGAATTAAGTTAAATAAAACTGGGGGGTGTGGAGCAGGCTTGGAGAAAGGTGAGTTTGCCACCATGCGAGGTTGTTTCTTTTTACAATGAAATCAACTGCCGCAGGGGGCACCGTGGGCTCCGGGACCAGCTGAAAAGTGCCCCTTTGTGTCCCAAAGCCTCTCGAAGTTACCCTGAAGGATGTTGGATGTCTTTAGCCACCGCAGAGCCAAAGTGGCGCCCCCTCCCCTGCCCCGACCTCTCCTGGGACGAGGTCATCCCATGGGCCTGTAAGCCAACAGGGGGAGGCCTCCTGGTGCTGCAGGAAGAGGCAGAATTGGCTGTGTGATCTGGGCTTGTTCCTGCCCCTCTCTGGGCCTGTGTAAACCAGTGGATGGGAGGTGGGGACTCATAAGATAAAAGGAAGCACTCTGCAAGCGGTGTTTGGAGGTGCGGGTTCTGGGCCCGACTCTCCTCTCTCTGGGTCTCAGTTTCCTCATCTGTACAGTGGGGAGCCCCTCTTTGCACTGCCTGTGTCTGCCTCCATGTCAGCTGGCCCAAAACCCCAGCGCTGACCCGCCGCTGCCCCATGGGTTCTCTCCATGCCCTCCCACTTTCCATGCCACAGCCCCCGTAGACCCTCATAACCCCCTTTCTGCACCTCTCCATCTGCCCCACACTGACTGTTTAAAACCCCAAACCACAGCTGTCAGCTAATCACTCCTCTGCTCTAATACCCCCCGGGGCTCCCCGTCACCAGCTGGATCAAGTCTGAGCTCCTTGTCCTGGCATTTGAGGCCTCCCCAGCCCGGCCCCAGCTCACTCATCCTCCCTTTCCTGGCCTTTCCAGCCTGGTCTCTCCTGCACCACGTGCCCCAAACCACAGCCACTCTGGCCTCCTTGGGTCTGGGTCCCTGAAGGATCTTCCTGGGATAGCATTCTAGGGATCTGCAAGACCATAGATGCCCGCCCTGCCAAATACCTAGGGGTTTATGAGTGGGTCGTAACAACAAATAGCGCCTTTCCCAGGTGTGATTTATTGTTTCTGTTTTTTAGAGACAGGGTCTCTCTCCGTCACCCAGGCTGGAGTGCAGTGGCATGATCAAAACTCACTGCAGCCTCGACCTTCTGGGCTCAAGTGATCCTCCCACCTCAGCCTCACGAGTAGCTAGGACTACAGGCACGTGCCACCACACCCAGCTAAGCTTTTTAAATTTTTTGTAGAGATGGGGTCTCTTTATGTTGTCCAGAATGGTCGTGAACTCATGGCCTCAAACGGTCCTCCCTCCTCTGCCTGCTAAAGTGCTGGGATGACAGGTATAAATCACCATGGCTGGTGTGTATTAAATCCACCCAGAGTCTACTAAATGCCAGGCATTGTGCCAAGCATTTTATATACATTATCATTTAATTCGTACAACTCCCCTTCAAAGTAGCCATTTTTACTACCATTTTGAAGATGAGGAAACTGAGGCTCAAAGAGGCTAAGCAACTTTCCAGAAGTCACAAAGCTACTAGGTGGTGAAGCCAGAATGTAAATCCAGGCTGCCCAAGCTCTTAGTGCCTGTGCTAAGTGTGTTCTGCCTACAGAAGCTGTCACTGCACCTCCTGCCATGGGGGTTCTGGGATGGCCCTGCCCTCCCTCAACTCAGGTCCCACCCCAGGTGTTGGGGAAGGATTTGTTCCTGGTACAGCCACAAGAAGGCGCATATGACTGCACATGTCAGTTCTGAATTGGGGAATAAAGAGTCCAGGAGGCACTGGGATGTTCTGGAGACTTCTAGAAAAGCCACATTATTTGGCAAAGTTTAGGGGTGGGGGTATGCCAGAGAGACAGAGAGAGAGCATCTAAGTTAACTGGGAATCCCGGGATGGAGCCCTGATCTCAGGGCACCCCCTCCCCTGCCCCCTGACCACTCCTGGGGCAGGGCCATCCCGTGGGCCTTTAAGTCAACAGGGGGAGGCCTCCTGGTGCTGCAGGAAGAGGCAGAATTGGCTGTGTGATCAGGGCCTGTCCCTGCCCCTCTTTGGGTAAACCAGTGGATGGGAGGTGGGGACTCATAAAACAAAAAGAAGCACCCTGCATGGGGTGTTGGGACGTATGGGCTCTGGGCCTGCCTCTCCCTTCTCTGGGTCTCAGTTTCCTCATCTATAGAGTGGGGAGGCCCTCTTTGCACTGTCTTCATCTGCCTCCATGTCAGTCGGCCCAAAGCCCCAGTCTCAGGGTTTGGGACGGGGAGGGTGGTAGAGAACAAGAATGGTTAAGCAAGCTGTTTATCCAGTGGGCACCGGCTGAGCCCACTGTGTGGCAGGGTTTACCATCCGGAGACAGAAACCAGGGCCCGGGTGAGGGCAGTGCACACTGGCAGACACCGGGGAACCAGGCCCATCCGCAGTGTGATGTATTGTGTCAGAGCTGAGAGAGGCTATGGAGACCCACAAACCCACCGAGTATACAGACAGGGAAACTGAGGCCTGGAGAGGGGCAGTCACCCAAGTCCAGAAAGGCAGATTTCTTTCAGGAACAAGGGGCTAAGGCTGGGGTTTGAGCCCTCTGCTCTAATAAAGTCAATCAAAAGTACATCAGGACAGTGTGTGATGCCACCGGGATAGAGTAAAGAGGAAAGAAGGCATCAACCAGCCAAGAGCTCCTTGGGGGAGGCAGGGTCTGTACCATGAAACATGGGCAATGATGGTGATAGTGAGCACGCGCGATTTCTGTTGTTAATGTGATTTGAGTGCCCACTGACTGACAGGTGCTGCCCTGAGTCCTTGCCATGCCCCGCCATTCTGTTTTATTCTTTTTTTTTTTTTTTTTTTTTTTTTTTTTTTTTTTTGAGAAGGAGTCTTGCTCTGTCACCCAGGCTGGAGTGCAGTGACGCGATCTCGGCTCACTGCAACCTCCACCTCCAGGGTTCAAGCGATTTTCGTGCCTCAACCTCCTGAGTAGCTGGGATTACAGGCACATGCCATCACGCCTAGCTGATTTTTATATTTTTAGTAGAGATGGGGTTTCACCATATTGGTCAGGCTGGTCTCAAACTCCTGACCTCAGGTGATCCACACGCCTTGGCCTCCCAAAGTGCTGGGAATACAGGCGTGAGCCACTGCGCCTGGCCTATTCTACCTTTTAAGGTGCTACTATCTCCTTATTTTGCAGGAGAGGAGATTGAGGTTCAGCGAGGACCAGTAACTTACTCAAAAGCACATAGCGAGTATGTGGATTGGAACAACCCAACACCCTAATGGGGACTAACCGGAGTGGTAGAGACTCAGCGGCTCCAACGAGGAAGAGATAATGGGGGTCCCATGGACAGGGAGAGCTTTTTAGAGTGGGCTGCCAGTATGGATAGATGATGTCTCTGAAGACCGAAATCTGAAGGCGCACTGGATGGAGAGTCAAAATCCTGGTCCAGCTCTGCCCCAACTTGCGATGCTGCCCTTGAGCAAGTCACTTCCGTTCTCTGGGCCTCATCCTCCCATCTGTAAAATGGACTCAGTGCTTCTTAATGGTTTTGAGATGAGCATCCTTTTGAGATTCTGACAAAAGCCCTGCACGCCAACACACCCCCAACAAACGCAGCCATGCACCCACATCCGGGGCATTGCCAGCCCTTGAGGCTCATCTGAGAACTCTGGACTAAGATGATCTGCAAGGTCCCCTCAGGCCCTGACGTTATCTAGGAGGGGCAAGTGGACGCCATCCAGAGCACTGGCTTCCCTGAGGACAGATGCCTGGGAATGCCGTCACTGGGATTCTCCTTCAGTGCCGCACACACAGCACATGCCCCCGCGTGGCTGGACACAGCACAGGCCAGCCCCAGCCATCACCCTCACCGCCTGGTCCAGGGCCTGCGGTCCCCACGCTCATACCTGTGTGGCTGCCAAGGTGACCAATAGCCATGACAGACTTATGCAAAGTCCACAGGGGAAGCAGAGAAGGGTGAGCAATGGAAACAGCCAGCCAGGAGCTGCCCATTTGCCTTGGCATCTGCTTCCCCTGAGGTGCACGGAAAGGAAATGGGCATGTCGGCTGGAAGGGACTGCCCTGAAAGCCCTTCCTCCCCCTGCTCTGTGGTTGGATGGGGGCTGGGGCACAGGGGGAGCCCCCAAGAGGATCCTGACCCTAGGGACTGGGGGATACATCAGCTGCTGCCCCTGCCCCACCCTCTGATCTGTCTCTGTCTCTCTACTTGCATATCTCTCTATTCGCTCCTGTCTCCTCCTTCCCCACCCGCCATTCTCTCTCCCTCTTTCTCACCAGCACTCCATACTCCAGGACAAAACTGGGCCGCTAGAAACCCACTTCCAGTCTGGCTTATGTTGGGGAGGGGGTGGGCATGCAGGGCCACCCCAAGAAAGTTCTGGGAGATAGGCAGTTCCTAAGCCAACCCCCTTAGTTCAGAAGCACCTCGGAGGAGGGTTCCTGGGAAGGCCTCAAAGCCAGTTCTGAGGGCCCAGCCTCATCAGCACTCCTCACCCGACCCCTCTGAGACAAGAAGTCCAAGGAGTGGTGTGGGCTCCTAAAGCTGGGAAGCCAGGGATCGGCTAAGACCTGAGGAAGGGACTCTGCTGTGGCTGGGATACTCTTTCGCACCCAGGGATCCACTCAAGCCTCCTCACCAAACTTTGTTGAGTGATGGTGAGCAGGTTGCCTCTCAACCAGAAAAAGAGCTGGAGGTCTCAAATGACCACAAGCTCAATAAGCGCCAAAAGCCTAAAGGAAAGGAAACAGCTTTTATGGAGCCTCTGCGATGCTTTCAAACATCACCGCATCTGCTTTCCAGAATTCTGTGAAGGATTTTGTATCGCCATTGTACAGATGAAGAAACCAGAGCTCAGGAGGTTAAGTGGCTTATCCAAAGTCCCTGGGAACTGACTTTTTTTCTTTTTTTTTTTTTTAAGAGAAAGGATCTTGCTCTCTTGCTCTGTTGCCCAAGCTGGAGTGCAGTGGTGTGATCATGGCTCACTGTAGCTTCAACCTTCTGGATTCAAGAGATCTCTTGCCTCAGCCTCTCAAGTAGCTGGGAGCACAGTCACATGCCAGCATTCCTGGCTAATTTTTAAACTTTTTTTTTGTTTGTTTGGTAGAAGTCAGGTCTCACTACGTTGCCCAGGCTGGTCTGAAACTCCTGCCCTCAAGTGATCTCCCTCCTCGGCCTCCCAAAGCACTAGGATTATAGGCAAGAACCACCGTGCCCCACCTGAATCCACTTTCATTGCACTCCAGAGCTCTTAATCTTTCCACTGTATTCGTGTAAGCCAAGTGAAATTTAAGGTTATAGCCAAAGGAGCAGATTCTCCAGAACAAGAGAGGTGATCGTCCTGCCGTGTGATGTGGTGATCAGACCTCACATGGGTGTGTGACCTTAACAGTACTGGCTCATGTTGACTGACCTGTTCCTGGCCACCAGGCCCAGCACTAAATCTGTTTTTACGTTTCAGATCATTCAATCCTCCTAACAATGGTAAAGGATGAGTACTATCAACATTATGTGCCCATTTGACAGCAGAGAAGACTGAGGCCCAGAGAGGGGACGTGATTCAGCCAAGGTCACACAGCCTGGATCCCAGTTCAGGATGATTCCAGACTCTACTCCCTGGCATCACCAGAGCAGGTCACTAGGTAGACAAAGATCCAGAAACTACATCCCATAGAGAGTAGCTGAAGGAATAAAAGATGTTCAGCCTGTGAAGGAAGAGGCTCAGGGAGATCTTGATGGAAAGTAAAGGGCTGGGATGAGGACGAGGGAGTGGTCCTGTTCTGTGGGGCTCCTGAGGCCCCAGCCTGACCCAAGGGACAGGGGACAACAAGCAGGCTTTGACTCCTCAAAACTTCCCCACCTGTAAAATGACCACAGGCACCCTCAAACGGTGATTAAATGAGGTTAATATATCAAGCACCTGCTTAGTAAATGATCACCAATAAATGATGCACTCCAGTGCTGATGGCTTCGTGCCTGGCATGGTACTGGCAAAGGACCCTCAATTTTTTTTTTAAATTTTTACTTTTGAGGTGGAGTCTCACTCTGTCACCCAGGCTGGAGTGCAATGGCACGATCTCAGATCACTGCAACCTCTGTGTCCCAGGTTCAAGCGATTGTCCTGCCTCAGCCTCCTGTGTAGCTGGGATTACAGGTGCTCACCACCACATCCAGTTAATTTTTGTATTTTTAGTAGACACGGGGTTTCACCGTGTTGGCCAGGCTGGTCTCAAACTCTCGACCTCAAGTGATCCTCCCGCCTCAGCTTCCCAAAGTGCTGCAGTTACAGGCGTTGAGCCAGCACGCCCGGCCGGGACCCTCAATTTTAGCCCTAGTAAAAGCCTGGGGTCTATGACTCTCTATGGCTCTTGACTGAGACTCTAATCTGACTCACTGGGGTTCCAGTTCTGGCTCTGCCACGTGCTGTGTGGCCTCTTCCAGGCATTTCCCTCACTGAGCCTCACTCTCCCTCCAGCAATGCCTGCCCTGATGCACATTCTGGAGCAGGTGCCCAACAGAACGTCAGCTCCCTCCAACCTCTATGGACCAGATGCTTGGGGGATGAGGGCAACCGCCTGGGCACATAGGCCTGAGGGAAAGCATGGCAAAGGCCTGGAACAGTCTTCTGCTCTACCTTGGGTGCCTGAGGGGCATGTGGTACCTGCTCCATCATCCAGGGGGGCTGACAGCCCCCCGGACACAGAAGGACAAGGCTGGCTGGTTGCGTTCAGAGCCATGACAGCAGCAGTGCCTCCTCCCATCCACGCACAGAACACCCGGAAGGATGGATTCCTGTGAGGGACGAGGACAAGGGGTTGCTGGTATGTTCATCAGGAACAAGTTCTTCTCTTGCCCCTCTCCCTTACTAAGCAGGTCTCTCTTCACCTCTTTAAGCCTCAGTCCTCATCTGTGAAATGGGGCTAAAATACCATTTCACAGGCCGGTGCGGTCCAAGATAATTCGTAGAAACAACTGGCCTATTGATAGGTGCTCATTTAAATCTGGCTTCTCCTCTTTCCTGGGAACGCACATATCTAGGATGAAGAAGTGTTGGGGTTGAAAATTAAAATTTCACATTGATTGGGCACCTCACCCTGGCAGGCCATGGGATGCAGCGTTTCGTTTTTAAATATTTCATTTGGTCCTCAGCTCCTGGAGGAGTCTGAAGCTGGGAGGTCAAGGCACAGGAACAAGGGGCTAAGGCTGGGATCTGAGCCCAGCGCCTGTCCAGCTCCAGGGCACCGTGCAGTGGTGGTTATGGCCCGGGGCTTGGGAGTCAGAGGTGTGGGACTAAAACCCAGCTTGTTTATTTCCTACTGGCATGTTAGTTATTTAACCCATTGGTGTCAGTTTCCTCCTTTGTAAAATGGGAGTAACAGCACCTACTTTATGAGATTGCCATGAGGATCCGAGGCCATGATGCCCGAAGCATTTAGCCCAATGTCTGGCACACAGCCTGCGTTCAAACAATGGTGGCTCTTGTTATTTACTAATCTGGCCCCTAAACAGAACACCCAGGAAATAAGACGATGAATGGGGTGGGGACGAACTAGTGAAAATTAAGACTCTCTGGAGAGGGTGGGTCTGCCTCCTGCCACTTCCCCTGACCACCCCCCCAAGGGGCTCTGGGTCAGCCTGGTGACCTGCAGCCAGCACAGGTGGCCCCTCATTTCCTTAGAGGGCATGCTCCACTGGCGGCCCGTGGGACAGTGGTGGCAGGGATATCCGGCCTCAGTCAAATGGTTCACGCTCCAAGCCCTGGCCCTGGCCACAGCAGGGAAATGAAGGGGCTCCTTGGGCCACCGCAGACATAGGGACTTATTGTGGTGACCATGCAAAGAGGCCTCAGGTCCCCGAGCTGGCACTGGGCCCTCAAGAGCCACCAGCACCAAGTCTAAGGGATGAGGGAGAGGAGAGAGAACAGGGTAAGCAACAGCTTTGAGTCACCCCTAGTCCAAAAGGAGGCAAAGGTGGCAGGTTGAGGAAGGTTGGATAAAATAACAGTAGGAGAGGAGGAGCCTGGAAGTCAGGAGCCCAGTGGAACAGGTGGCAAGGAGCATGGGCCGTGGGCAGCCACAGACCCAGGTGCAAGCCCGAGCCTTCCTCCTAACCAGCTGCATGAGCTTGAGCTAGTTATCCCACCTCCGACCTCTGTGGGTCCTGCCACAGTTACCTGGTAAGGTCACTGCCAAAGCTTTAAGCGACCAGGTAGATAAAGCATTTAGTAATTAGCCAACCCTGTCTCAGTGTGATCTTGAGCAAGTCACACCAACGGTTCAAACACATTGACAGCCTGCCGGTCCCACGACTATAAATGCAGTTGCCACCTTTCCCTTCTGTGCTCCAGCCTAGGGCACTCTGGGTATTGCCTATTGTCCCTGGATGTGTCAGTGTGGTTTACAAAACAGCCCATTTTATATCACGGGCAGGTTGGGGGGGGACAGGCCAGGTCACACGTTTCCACCCCTCCACAAGTCACCTGGCCTGCATGGGCTAGGGCGCACAGACCTGGGCTCAAGCTAACTGGCCACAGTGGCTCCTCTCAGTCATCATTTGGCCAGCTGAGCATGTCTTTCCAAGACAGCTCAGCACTAGCCGTGGACATCTGGGTGAAGGAGAGAGAACAGGCTTTGGAATCAGACAGACCAGGGTTTACATCTCAGTAATACCATACCCCCAGGAAGTCCCCTGACCTCTGTACCTAAATTTCCTTCTCTCCAAAATGGCAGCATGGCAGAATTTCCTTCCAAAGGCTGTTGTAAGGAAACATACAGGGTCTTCAGCACACATACTCGTCAGGGACCTCCAGAGACACAGAACAGGAGCAAGAGAGAGGTTTTAAGAATTGGCTCATGCGATTATGGAGGCTTACTCAGTCCAAAATCTGCATGGCAGCCCAGCAGGCTGGAGGCCCAGGGAAGAGCTGCAGCGATTCGGTGTAAGGGTAATCTGCTGGCAGAATTCCTTCCTGCGTGGAGAGCTCATTCTTCACTTTTTTAAGACCTTCAGCTGATTAGACCACGCCCACCCACAGGATGACCGGTTACCTGCCTTGCTTTTTACCTTTAAAACTCCACTGATTTAAATGTTAATCTCATCCAAATACACCTTCACAGAAACACGCAGAATGTTTGACCAAATACCTGGGCACCATGCCCAGCCAAATTGACACATAAAATTAACCATCACAACACAGGATAGTGGTTCTTACAACGAAAATGGATAATAGGTAACTTTTTTTTTTTTTTTTTTGAGGCAGAGTCTCGCTTTGTCACCCAGGCTGGAGTACAGTGGCGTGATATCAGCTCACTGCAACCTCTGCTTCCCAGGTTCAAGCGGTTCTCCTGCCTCAGCCTCCCCAGGTAGCTGGGATTACAGGTGCACGCCACCATGCCTGATTAATTTTTTTTTTTTAGTAGAGATGGGGTTTCACCATGTTGGCCAGGCTGGTCTCAAACTCCAGGCCTCAAGTGATCTGCCTATCTCAGCCTCCCAAAGTGCTGGGATTATAGGCGTGAGCCACTGCACCCAGCCTTATGGGTAATATTTTTGAATCATCATGTGTCTGGCACTATTCTAAGCATGTGTATGTGTTAACTCATTCAATTCTCATGATGACCCATGGCGGGGAGAGGGGGCGGTTACCCCATCTTACGGATGAAGAGATGGAAGGTCAGAGAGGTTGCATAACTTTGTGGCAATTATCTGGCTGGGAGGCAGTGAGCCAGGATGTGAACCCAGCCCCACCGCCTCCAACAGACAATTTCAAACATCAGCACCTACTGTTCCTTCTGTCACACTGAGAGCACTGTACCCACGACCAGGTGACACACTGGCAATGCCACCAGACTTAAAAGATGTTGGTTGCCCCCACCATCCCCTCCAAAAAGACCATCCACCACTTTGATTAAGTAACAGGCATTTTACTGGGTGGCATCTGAGCAAATCCCATTGCCACCTCACAGTGTAGAACCAGTAGAACTGAGAATACTCCAGCCCGTGACCCCCCAGCCACCTGCCCTGGCCCCTCATGGGAAATGACACAGATCCTGGAAGGACGCAGAACCCACACCCAGCCCAGGTGGCACCAGCACCCACCCCCATCCATGGGCCAGTGGCACTTGGGGAACGGCCACACCAGCTCTGGGGGGGTCTCATGCAGGCATCCTGGAGGAAGACCCAACACTTTCACAGTCCCCTAAAAACCATCCTTGAAAGTCATGCTTTATGGATCCCTGACCACTCAGAATCCAAGCAGGAGGCATCTGTGGGAGGAATCATGGTCACAGATTGGCTGACTCAAAAAAAAAAATGGGCCAGTGAAGGACTGGTCCACACAGAGCCACTCCCACGCAAAGGAGGATTCTACAGGCAACGTCCTCGGCCCACGCTGACGAACCCAAGACCAGGCCTCTGGGGGCTGGGAGAAGGGAGGGGCAGTGTCTGCCTCGGCCTGTGTCACCATGGCACAGTGGTGGCTGAGCTCCTGCAGGGAAATCCTGGACCCTGAGCCTGGCTCTAGGAGTGGAGGTCCCTACAGGTAGGGCCCGAGGATCCGAGGGAAGGCTGACATAGGACGAAGGTCCATCCAAGGTTTTCCAGAATCACGGCCCACACCGGCAGGACCATCCCATCCCACACCTTGGCAGGTGGCCTCCAGTGGACCCCCAACCCCGCCATGTGGTGCAGACCAGGAATCACACAGGCCTCGGCCAAACACAGGCACCTGGAGTAAGGCACACCGGCATCTAAGGTGTGTGGCTGGGTACAGGGGCCTACTGGCCCAGGTGGGTCTGGGCAGAGCTACAGTGAGGAAGGTAGACAGCCCAGACCAGAGAGGGCAAGGCCGGCTGGTGCCCCGTGCGCCACAGGTCAGTCTGAGTTACACTTACCCTGGACACCTGGAGGGGCAGGATCAAGGCCAGGAGCCTCTGTGGGTGCTGAAGTTTGCCAAGGGGCCCAGAATGGCCTCCTTTTCCCCAAAGGATCCCGAGAGCTGCTCTATCTCCTTTCCCCGGGTCCCTGAGCCACTGGGCCCAGTGGAGGGGAGAGGGGAACCTGCCGGGTACCGGGGTCATACCTCCCACATGGCCGATGGGATAAGGGTTAGTGGCCATGTTCCTCCCCAGCACGATCTCAAACCAGAGCCTGAGGCGTGGGAGAGGCCAGAATGCAGTGGTAAGAAGGGAGTCAAGCCCGGATTATAGAAAGGCAGCTGTGCATGAAGAAGGGGTGGAGGGGCTGGAGTGGGGTCTGTGCAGTGAGGTCGGCCACCCGGACGGACAGACAGCTGGACGGTGGAGCCCGAGGGGGGCTCACTGCATGTACGCGTAGCTCCAGTCCCCCAGGGGCTTATGTGTCTCCTTGATGACCTGGGGCGATGTCCAGCGCAGGATGTAATGTGGGCCCCCTGGCTTGTCATTGGTTCCTGTGGAAAAGACACTTCTGTTTTTCTCTGAAAAGACACAACAGCCTGGGCAGAAGGGGAGGGGAGGAAATGATGGAATCAATGGGCCAGCGGTGTGGGCGGCCAGCAGCGGGCCTGCTGCCAAGCTTGGAGCATGCAGAAGAGCCAGAGAGATGGACGAGAGACCCTGCCTCCAGTCTCCAGTCTGTGGGGAGCCTCCATTGATCTCTCCACATCGCACCCAGCCTTGCATCCTTGCTGGGATGCGAGGATGTCTAAGAGGCAGGGCGCAGCGTGGAGAGAGCACTGGACTGACAGGCAGGGACTTGGCATGGTCCTGGGGTGCCATAAGAAGTACATATCTAGCCTTCTTCCCTGGTTTGTAGCCAGAACTCCTAAAGCTCTTGGAATTTCCTGAGTGACGGGGGTGAAAGGAGCGTCTTCCGTTATTCATAACAAGCCCCTTCTAATCACACGCGTGTATGCTAATGAGGGCTCTTGCAGGATGGCGCTGATTGGCGAAGGAACCAATCCTGTGATTAGAGGCTTGGAACCTTCAGCCCCAGGGAGGGCAGAGGGGCTGGAGGTTGAGTCGACCCCAATGGCCAATGATGGAATCAATCGTGCCTGTGTAATGAAGCCTCCATAAAAACCTAAAAGGACAGGGTCGGGAGAGCTTCCAGATTGGTAAACACGTCCACATGCCAAGGGGGTGGCACAGCCCGAACTCCAGGGGGACAGAGGTGCCCATTCTGGGGACCCTTCCAGTCTTTGCCCTATGTGTCTGCACATCTGGCTGTGCATCTGTATCCTTTAAAATACCCTCTGCAATACATGGGTAATAGTAAGCACGCTTCCCCTGGGTTCCGTGAGCCGTTCTAACAAAGTATCAAAACTCAAGAGGGCATCGTGGGAACTTCTGACATGTCGCAAAGTCAGACAAGGTGTGGGTAATCTGGGGTCCCAGTACTTGTGATTGGCATCCGAAGTTGGGGGGTCAGTCTTACGGGACTGAGTTCTTAACCCGTGGGGTCTGCACTAACCCCAGGCAGTTAGCATCAAGTTAAACTGTAGGACGCCCAGCCAGCAACCATCAAGAACTGGAGAACTGGTCGGTGTGGGAAACCCCAGCACGCCTGGGTTCAGCCCCAGCTCTGCCACTCAGGAGCAGTCACCTTTGGCAAGCTGTTGCTCCTTCTGAGCCTCAGTTTCCCACTGTGCAGTAGAGCTTGTTGGACTTAAGGGACACTGGCTATGGTGCAGAAAGTGCAGCTGCTGGAGCCAAAATTACAACCCCACCAGGGCCATGTGGCCTTGAGCCTCAGTTTCCTCTTCTGTAAAATGGGAAGAATAGTCCCTTTGCTCACGAGTTTGCTGGAAGGACCCTCAGCTAGTGCACTTGCTTGGCCCACAATAAGTGCTCAGTCAATGTTATCCTTCCTATTACTCTGAAGCCCCTCGAGATGTAACATCTAGGGTCTCCCACCAGGAACCCAGCTCCCTTGTGGGAAGGGGGAACCACTCACCAGAGGCTCGGGCCCCCCCAAAGGGCTGCTGGCCCACTACTGAGCCAGTGGACTTGTCGTTGATGTAGAAGTTGCCGGCAGCATTCCTCAGCACCTTTGTGGCCTCCTGCACGACGTCCCTACAAAGCAGAGCAGTGGTGACAGAGCAACCAGCTCATCTCCCCTCCAGCCCTAGCTCCAGCCTCAACACCCCTGTTCCAGCCCACACTGGCTTTCCAGGTTCAGCACCAGGCCGAGTCAGGGATGAGGGATGCTGGCCAGCTGTTGGCTGTGGGCCTTCGGTCAGGTTACCCAGTCTCTGAGCCCAGCTTCCTCCTCTGGGGAGGGGCTTGGCACGCCTCGTCACAGGGCTACTGTGAAGTTGAAGGGAGTGGCCTGTCCTGGTCCAATGTTCCAGTCCCTCAGGAGCAGGGGAAACTCCAGCTCCCAGGCCCACACCCTTCCTCCCTCTCCAAGCTCACCTCCACTCTCTCACAGAGGCAGACATGGGGGCAACCAGTGCCATGGAGAAAAGAAGAGGCAAAGCCTCAAGTTTAGCCTCATGTGACCCAGGTTTGAATCCTGCCTCTGCAGCCCCTGGCCTGCCCTGCTTTGTAGCATGGGACAATCACCTCACTCAGTGGGGCAACACCAGATCCTGCAGAGCCAGTAGAAGACACCAATTGCTGGCCCTGCCCCTAGAGGTTCAGATTCACTGGTCCCCAGTGGCGCCCTGGCACCGGCACCACCAGTACTGGCAACAAAGAGCCTGCTGCTGTGGGCCCATATGGGGAGCCCTGGCTGCCTGTCTGGGCTGAGGGGAGGGGACAGAGAGAAGGTAGAGGCAGCATTATTACTGGGAACCATGTCCAGGAGGTGCGGATGGGGCGAGAGCCGACACGGACAGGACACTCGGAGCACAGCACCAGGGCTGTGGCCTGGCCACTCACTTATCCTGGGAGAACACTGCCCCCGTGAGGCCATAGCTGGTGGTGCTGTCAACCAGCTGCAGCGTCTCCTTGTACTTGTCGTCCGCGTAGACGTACACAGTCAGTACAGGCCCGAAGATCTCCTAGGAGAGAGGCCCCGGCGTCAGACCCTCCACAGGACCAGGGCCCTGAGCCCTCCCAGTGCCCCTGCTCTGGCTCACCCTCTCCCCAGTCCCTGGGCCTCAGTCTACACTTCAGTGTCTGCAAGAAGGGTCAGGTGCCGCCTCCTCCTGGGTTCCCTCAAGGACAGCAACGTGCCCAGCTCCCTGTCCTGTCCATCCCACTGCAAGCCAGCAAAAGATGCAAACATTTTCTGGCTCTCCCTGCCAAACCCACACCTGGAGAACAAAGGGTCCAGGTCCCAGAGGCTTCCAGCAGCAGCTGGCACGAGAGTTGCCCAGAGATACCATTCCCTCCAGAAGGGTTCATGGTTCCCTCTGCCACCAAGGGGCTGGGGGGAAGATCTTCTCGGGCAGACTCCAGCCCTGCACTGCCAACTTGGGCAAGTGCCTTGGCCTCAGTTTCTCATCTGTAAAATGGGAACAGTAACACCCACCTCATCTCAGCCAAGTGCTCAGCCACAGCTGACCCCACATTAAAAGTCTACCAGTATCAGCCATTATGATTGCTGCAGTGGCTGTGGTTGCTGTGGGCAGTGGAAATGCTCGGACCCCAGCCAGGGTCAAGGACACAGCCCTGGATTTGGAGTTCGGCAGCCTGAGCTCAAAACCTGGCTTCACTCTCTCCCGGTAGGAGGCATTCATTCCCTTTTAGGGTCTCCCTTTAGGGCCTCATCTGTGAAATGGGAGAATGTCTCCAGGAGAACTATGTGTGTGCTGTGCTCCGGTGGGACTGTCCTCCTCGGGACCCCAGGCTGCCCGCCCCAGTCACCTCCTTCATGATGGGCTCCTGAGGGTCCTTGCTCTCCACGATGCAGGGCTCCACAAAGTAGCCCACAGAGTCATCACACTTGCCCCCGGCCAGGATGGTGAGGCTGGGCGAGGAGCGCGCGTGCTCCAGCCACTTCTTGATACGGGCAAAGGACTGGGGTGGGCAGGAAGGAGGGAAGTCTAAGAGGCTGGGAAGGCATCCCTGCGGCAGCCCCCGCAACACACTCACCCCGAAACACCTGCACCTGAAGGGCCCAACTCCTGAAACAGGGGCAGGGTCGGGGGACACCAAGGGCAAAAGCCAGGGTCTGGCTGAGCCACAGCAGAGACAAGGACAGACACGCACACTGTGTGTGTGTGTGTGTGTATGTGTCTGTACACACACATTGTGTGTGTGTGTGTGTCTGTACACACACAAGTGTACGTGTGTTAGTACTACAGGTGCACTCGCATATAAACATAGACACACGTCAATCAATGCATATATAGGCATATGCATGGTCACATGTCTCTAAGCATGTAGGGATCTGTATGCCTTCTCCATGTACATGCGTGTGGGTGGACTTACTGACATATGCATGTGTGCGCTTATGTGTAAATGGATATCTATGTGTTTATATGGAAAGACCTACATGTGTAGCCACACGGAGCCCTATATGAACACATTCACAAACACACATGTACATGCACTCATGCAAATGCTATGAGGAGCTCGCTGAGCCTGGTTCCAGGGTGGCCATGAGATGAGCTCTTGTCTGGCTACGGCTGATTCTGCCCTTTCTGAAGCTGGAGGTGTTATGTGTGGCTGCTGAGCTGCCTTGATCAAAGCAGTGGGGCTGGGTCATGCCCTGGGTCAGAGTACCCCGTATCTCTTCCTCCCTCTCCCACCCACTCCAGGGCTTGCCCCCACCCAGGAACGCCCACTTCCCGCCCTGTACCTTGGCATCAATCACTGCAGAGAAGAAGGTCCCAAAATCCTCTGCAGGCTGGAGGCAAGGAAGGCGCCAGAAGAGATGAATCACTGCAGGCCGAGACAAAGGGAGACCCCTCCCTGCACACCCCAGCCCCGGCTGCAGAGGAGCCTCCCGGGGACCCAATCCATCAGCCCCCCGCTGGGCCGCGGCGGGGGGTGACAGTGCCACTCACATCGCCCACTTTGATCCGACTGTGCTCCTCCAGCAGCCGCCCTCTGATCTGCGGCCACAGCGAGTGTGGCACGTAGAGACGCGAGCAGGCGGAACACTTCTGGCCGCCATACTCGAAGGCCGAGCGGAGGGTCCCGCTCACCACGCTCTCCACGTCGGCCGAGCGGTGCACGAAGTGGAAGTTCTTTCCGCCGCACTCTACAGGGGCCGGGGGTGGGAAAATGACCAGAGGAGCCGGCTCCCCCAGCTGCCCAGGGGCCCAAAGCACCACCTACGCCATCCATGGCCCGGGACCAATACGAGCACGGAGCAGCCCAGAGCGAGAGGAGGATCAGAGTGAGCGCTGGCCAACATCCCAGAGACGCACGGGCCAGGCCCATTCTCCCATTCCACAGGTGAGGAAACTGAGGCCCAGGGAGAGGTGAAGGGCATCAGAGGTGATCAGGTCCAACAGCCCCATTACACCAATGGGAAAACTGAAACTAACCAACACAACAGCAGAGGACGGACGAGAACCCAAGGCCCCGGAGAGCCAGTCCATTCCCAGAAGTGGGCACAGCTTTTTGTGAGGTTCTCCTGAGCCCTCAACCACCAGGGACATTGGAGCCCACCCTATGTCGGCTGCCAGAGCTGGGAAACCACTCCCCCGTTTCCCCAGTGGGAGGGAGCTTCAGGCAGGTCACTTCACTCTCCCGGCCTCAGTTTCCTCCCCCTGTGGGCAGCAGCAGCTAACAGCAGCTGAAAGCACTTAACAGCTGCCCAACTCTGGACGAAGTACCCTGCGCTTTGTCTGACCAAAGCCTCACAACAAGTTCCCATTACTATCCCCAATTTCAAACCAAGGAAACTGAGGCACAGAGAGATGAGGTCACCTGCTCCAGGTTGGAAAGTGGTAACCAGCGGCCTCTCTCCCTCAGGGAGGCAGGGAAGGAGGCTCTGAGAGCAGAAAGCCACACAGCTGACCCCGAGGAGTGCTCACCTTCCCTGACACCCCCATCCGAACTCCCACCAGTCCAGGAACAGGGTCCAGACTCCCTGGTGGGCCCCACTTCACGCCACAGAGAAACATGCTGAACCACCGGTCCCAGCTCTGCTGGTCATGTGCTGGCTGCAGCTCTCCCTCCCTCTAGGTCTCAGCACATTCCCAAAATGTGCTCCGCAAAACACTTGGTCCATGGGGGTCTTTGCAGAAACGGGGTTCCGTGGCCCAGTGAGTGGGAAACACTGCATGGCACCATGGCAGACCTTGCCCTTGAAGATGTGCCATGCATATTAGAGCATTCAAGGCTCTGAGAAGTTCTGCACGGGAGGAGTCCATTTTGCTTTAACACCACACATGCCAAATTTCCTTGACCATGAAACTGTTTCTTTGTGGGAAGACTTTAGTATGCCAACAATGTCCAGCCCTGCCTACCTCTCAGCCCATCTTCTCCTACCAGCCCTCCTCCCTCCCTACTCACGGGCCTTGCTTTGTTTCTTCAAATACAAGTTCATTCCCACTTCTGGTCTCTGCATTTGCACTTGCCTCTGCTTAGAGCTGCACTGCCCGACACAGTAGCCACCAGCCACGAGTGGCTACTAAGATTTAACTTAATTAAAATGAAAGAAAACTAGATACGCAGTTCCTCAGTCACACAGGCCACCCTTCAAGGGCTCCATGGCCACATGTGGCTGGTGGCTGCGTATTGGAGAATGAAGGTACTGGACGCATCCCTCATCACAAAAAGTTCTATTGGGCAGTGCTAGTGCCTGAAATGGTTCATCCACCTAACTCGTGGCTGGATCCCCTCTACCTCACTCTTCTTTCACAACGGCCAGGGGACGGGTCCCTGGGGCCACAGGGGAGGAGGTGGGGCAGGCCTTACCTCCAGCCAGGCGTGGGAAGGTGCGGAACCGGTCCAGGTTCTGGGCCACCTGCTTCCACAGGTGTTTGAAGGTGCTGGAACCGCAGGAGAAAGGGTGCGGATCAGGGAGCCAGGCCAGAGGAAGAGGGCGGAAAAGTCCAGGGAGGAGCATTGCGGGGAGCAGCCCAGCAGGAGGTGAGAGCCAAGTCGGGGATGGCAGCTGGGAACAGGCTGCATTCCAAGACTACAGGCAGCGGGCAACGGGGGCCAGGCAGCAAGATGGTGCAGAGGAGGTCCACGTTCTGCAGCCAGGAGGACACTCAGGGCTGTGTGATCCTGGGTTCATTACTTAACCTCTCTGAGCCTCGAATTCTGCACCTCATCTGGGAAGCAGGAAGAACAATCCTGACCTGGCAGGATTGTTTTGTGATGAGCTCAAGTGTGAGGCATGTGCTGAAGACATGCTGGGCACACTGCAGGTACCTGGCAGGGAACAGACCCTGCTGTGGTCTGCGAAGGATCCCCCCCAAGCCCAGTGCCCAGGCCTGAGAGGCCAAACCGAGGAGAGTCCTGGGAGAGGGAGCTCAGGCCCTGCCCGAAGCTGCCACCCTGGAGGGCCTCGCCTCCTCCCCAGGCTCCAAGTGTGACCAACCTCAGCACCACAAAACAATAAAAATGCTAATCACCCGGGAGCCAGCGACACAGTAGCTAATACTAATTTATGGCCTTCCCACCTTTAAGCCCGCTGCTCATCAGAGCATGGAGAATGGGGGCCAGGCCCGCTCTGCCCGCCCGCTGATAGGCGGGGAGCCCAGGGGCCCGCGGCTGGCGGAGCAGGCATTTTGGAAAACGGCCCTTCTCAGCAGTTCTAACACTGCTACCACCCACCCCATCCCCAGCAAAGCTGCGGGGAAGGGGGTAGCAGAGCCTGGGGCCTGGAAGAGGAGGTAAGAAGGACCCCCGAGCTGCAGACCCGGGCCTCTGGCTGCCTCCAGGCATCTCCACCCAGATAACACCCGACGTGACCAACACGAGATTCATCTTCCCCCGAGCCCGCTCGCCCTCCCAGGTGCCCATCTTGAACACTCTCGCTGACTACCCCCCTCATCCCCACACCCACCCCAACCCCAACTCCAGGACAGGAAATGGCCACTGTGCCTCCCTGCATCCTTCACACCTGAACCTGCCCCCTTCTCCACATCCCCCGTCTCTCCCGGTTCAAGCCCCTACAACCCCTCCCTGGAGGTCGACAGTTCCTGGCCAGTCTCCTGCTTCAGGTCACAAAGAGATCACTGAGAATGAGGGTGTAAACACGGGCCCAGAGGAGCCAGCAGAGAAAGGAAACAGGGTGGATCAGGTATGCAGGGGGCCAGAGCGCACCCACCCACCTCCAGACAGTGGTACTACCAGGAAATGCAAGATCAGAGCATCCAGGTCCAGGGGACCAAGACAGGCCAATATTTGGATTTATCTGTGAAATTGTCCCAATTATACAAAGTTGGGCCATCACTGTTAGGAGTCAAAGAAAGTAGAGCCTCTTGCCAGATCCAATTTGGGGGCCATTATTTGCAATCTCTGCCTGACACAGAACTCTGACTCAGCCACTCTCCCTGCTTGAAACCTTCCACGGCTCCCATCACCTTCAGGATAAAGGCCAGACACCTTTGCAGACTCCTAAGTATCTTATGGTCACCGAACCACTCTCCACCGCCACCTCCAGCCCGAGAGCCGGGACCTTGTCCCTGGTGTGTGCTCACCACTGAGCCTTAGTGTGAGCTCCAAATTTCCTGCTCAGCCAGTGAGTGCATGGATGGTCGAGATCAGGTAGCGGCCTGCCTCCCCTACCTCAACTCAAACCATGTCCTGCCCTCGCTCTCTTGCCCTGTCGCCCCCAAACTCCACACTCCAGCCACACAGGATCCTGCCATGCCCCAGAGCACATGTTTTTGGCTTGACAACATCGTATGTGCTGTTTCCTCTCCCAGCATATATATTCTTCTCCTGCCTCTTCCCCTCTGCCTGGCCAACTCCTCTGCTTAGATGTCACTTCCTCCAAGAAGGCTTCCTGACTCCTCCAATTCATTCTACGCTCCCCTGTGCCCTTTCCAGTAGCAGAGGTAGCACTGAAATCAATATCACCCACAGCTGTAGGGTGCACTTCCAGCCTGCGAAGCTCTTTCCTCTTCATTAACATGTTTAATCCTTGCAATGACTCTGCAAATTAAGGATAATCACTCCCTGTACAGGTGAAGAAATGGAAGCTCAGAGAGGTGAAGTGGCTCACTCATAGCCACACAGCAAGTAAGGGAGTAGGGTCAGTGCATGACCCCTGGGTTCACAGCCCCATCCCCAGGCAGACAGCAGGTGAGCAGGGTTGCCTATGAATGTCCCCTAGCCACCCCAGCCTACACCATCCCCAGGGACTTACGGCACACTGCCTGTGAAGTTGATGCCACAGAGGTGCTCTGAGCTGGTGACAGTGTCCCCAAATAGGGGCCCATCAGCTGGCACAAACTGGATGATGTTGGGGGGCAGGCCGGCCTCCCGAAGGATGCGGTAGACAGCATAGCTGGCCAGCATGGCAGTGTCACTGGGCTTCCATAGGACCACGTTGCCCTGCCCGGGAGGTGTTTCGGTGATACATGAGGATGGCGCCACCAGCCCCCAACCCCCACCCCACCCTACCCTACAGCACGGCCATCCCTCACCTGGAACCACCAGACCCTGTGCCAACCAGGACATCCCCTACCCGACCCCACTCCTCCAAGGCGTCTGGCCCTATCTCCAAAAGTCCCTGCCAAGGAGGCCATGGCACGGCCCAATCTGCCCCATGCTCTGGCCAAGGCTCCCTTTCCCCAGAAGGCTGCACCGACCGGTCCTGCCATCACCTAGGCAGGTCTGTTCTTAGTGCTAGAGTCACTGAGTGCTCACCGGGCGCGGCGGGGCAAGTACACACGGGCTCTCTCAGCACATGTCCTGGGTCAGGCATGTGCAGCAGCCAGGCACGTGGGCGCCTGGACATGCACCGTGTTTGTCTGTGCACAGATGCATGAGGACGTCCCCCTCCATGTCCCTAGTACACACCCCGGCATCAGCATCCAGTGCCCCTGTCTGGGGCTCGGGATTCCCGAGGACTATGTGGACCTCTCCCGCCCAGGCTGTCTGGGAGCTGGGCTGCCTCTCCCCGCTAGGCCTGGGACTTCATCCGGTAAGAGCCACCCTCACTCCGATAATGGCAGAGGAGTGACGTGAATACCATCAACCCGGAGAGAGACTAGATCCAAAGCTTTCTCTGCTCCATCATTTATTTACTAGTCACTCAGTCTTGCCAAGTAAGTCACGGCTGTGTGTCTCAGTTTTGTCATCTGGCAAAGAGGCAGAGTCACAACTCCCTCTCGGAGCTGCTGAGAGGATGAAATGAGATCATCTCCATGCTATGCCTGACAGCAGCAGGCACGTGGTGAGCACTGAAGGTCCGCGGTAATTATCATCAACAGAGCCGCCAACACTCAGCCAGCTCCGGGCCAGCCCTGCCTGCTGCTGGATGTGTCTCATTTGAGCCTCACAACCTGGTCATGGAGGCTTTCCTATTATTTCCACTTTGCAGATGAGGAAACTGTGCCTCAGAGAAGTTCAGGGATTGCCAGGGTCTCCCAGGCAGAGAGGGATGACGCTGGGATTCAAACCGGGTCTCTGGTCCCAAAGCCTACCCACAGCCCCAAGCTGCCTCCACCTTCTGTGCCTCTCCCCATGACTAGGCTGAGACCCAAGGGGCTCGGGGTGGCCTCTGTCTGTCTGTTGGGACCAGGAGGACAACCAGCTGCCACTGTCCCACCTGTGCCCACATCTCACCATCAGGGCCGGTGCCCCTGCCAGGTTGCCGCCAATTGCAGTGAAGTTAAAGGGCGAGATGGCCGCCACGAAGCCCTGGGGAAGGAGGCAGTGGTGAGGTCAGGCCCACGGCATTGGGCTGCCCCGCCTGCTCGCCCACTGCCTCCTGCAGGTACCTCCAGACCCCGGTACACCGTGCTGTTGGTGCTCGGGGGCACGCTGATGGGCTGCTGCCCCTCCAGCTCCACCGCGTACTTGGCATTGAACCGGAAGAAGTCGATGAGTTCCGCTGCAGCGTCAATCTCCGCTTGGATCACGGTCTTACCCTGCAAGGCAGAGGGCCGGGGGTCAGGAGCAGCCAACAGCCTCCTGTCCATCCTCTTCTCACATATGACGCTGTGCCCAAAGCGAGCACTGAGCCGGGCCCCAGGAGGGACCAGGAAACATTTGGAGGGCTGACCAGGTCCCATCCCAGGGGCTGAGGGGGAAAGGATTCTCAAGCCCCTGAGCCAGCACCTCCTGCAGCCAGCCCTCTGGGCTGGACAGGGATCAGAAGAATTTACTGATCCTCTGCAGCAGGCCAGGTACTTCTCATGCACTGTCTTCGTTTCATAGCAGCTCTGAATGGTGGTGCATGGCAAAGGATCTATGGTCAAGCCTCAGACTAAATTCAGGATCAGAGCCTTCCAGACAGAAGGGCAGATAAGCATGAGCCAGAGACTAGCCACTGCAAAACCAGGACAGAGACTGGGTGTGTGGGAGGCGGATGGCTTCTTCCCCAGGAATGATGTTCGGCCTTGCTGGTTAGTTTGGGCCAAAAACCAAGAGGCGAGTGACTGTGATTCCCTTAAACCGTCCATTCTTAATAACAGCAAATGTGAGCTGCAGGGAAAAGAACTGTGGACAGCCAAGAACGGGGCTTTTCCAGATTGACGTGGCCCCCTCTTGGCACCCAAGGTCACTGGCAGGTGCACGACCTATTAAAGACACACAGCCCATGAAGCTGAGCTAAGATGTGTACCTTGCTTCCTAGAAGTTCCTGAGTCTTAGGCCAAATACAGAGAGAGCCTAAACTGATCCTACAGTGTCTTCCCAGCAATGTGCGACTAACCCGGAATACGCAGAGCCGACGCCTACCCCAGAGGGCTGCTGAGCCAATCTAAGAAGGCATTTAGCAGGATGAGGGGCTGTCATACCAGCTCTGTGCAGCAGAGGGGGTGCTCACAATGGGGATGGGGAGCAGGCAGTGGCAAATGCCTGATCCAAAAAGCAGCCGGGGTTCTGGCTCCTGCAACTTACCCTTCAGGAACCCAGTTAGTTGGCAGTGTAGGGCTCAGGTCCTGAAGGTGGTGAACTAGCCCTTTCTCCCATGACTCCTGTCCCCCACACACTCTGCCTGCTAGAGCCACTCCTCACTCAACTTGCATTTAGCAGGGTGAGGAGCTGTCATGCCAGCTCTGTGCAGAGAAAACCATTGATAGGGGCTTGCTATGCCTCCTGAAAGGTATCATGCAAAGCCCAGAAAAAGACCGAGAATGTCAAGACATGTTTACTATGTCCAAAAAGCTTGTGAAGGGGCAGTACCTAGGAACTCAATATACTCTAGTGCAATCTGAGCTGTAACTGATGCAGGAACAACATGCTCTGGGGAAACAGAGGCAGGAATAGTCCTTTTGGTTGGAGAAGGCTCAGGAAGCCTCACGGAGGGGATGACATCTGGGCTGGACCAGGAGGTAAGAGTTCACTGAGCACAGAAGAGACAGCAAGCATTCCAGGCAGGAGGACACGTGGGCAGAGGCAGAGAGGATGCCTGCCGTGGCCAGGGAGTCCTGCTAAATGCCAAATAGCTACACTATGGGCGGGACAGCTTGGCAGGGAAGGGCAGAGCAGTGGGCGAGCTGGACAGAGGTGGGCAGAAGGGCGCTGGGTATGGGGCTCAGGTCTTGGGACTTGCCTCTCAGTGGTGGAGAGGTCTGGGTGGGTCATAAGACAGGAGTAACATCCTGGAGGTGTTGGAAAGACCACTCTGAGGGCGGCGAGGGGCTGACCAACCTGGGAGGCAGGGAGACAGGGCAGGCCACCACCAGTCCAGGCAAAGCATGGCAAAGGCCTAGGAGCGAGGACAGAGGGATGGAGGAGAGGGGACATTTCCAAGGCAGGACACACGGGCTCTGCACAATCTGTCTCACCTAATAATTTGTGATCATCCATCCCAGCTCCTAGGCCTTGTCCCTTGAGGACATCTCTGGGTCCCCAAAAGGGCTTGGGACCCAGAAGCGCTTCAGCTGATGTCTGCTGCCATGGGTGGGGCACGACTGACTCCCACCCTACCCCGCCCCACCCACCTGGGCCCACCAGCACCTCACCTGTCCCACCATGGTCTTGGCGAGGATCTCAGCCCTGCGCGGCCCACTCAGCATGTCTGCCGCCTTCAGGAAGATCTGGGCCCGGTCTGCAATAGGCTTCAGGTCCCACTCTTTCCGGGCAGCCAGGGCAGCCTCAATGGCTTTGTTGAGCAGGCTCTAAAGGGAGAGGGAGAGGTTGGGGACTGCCGCCTGCAGCGGGAAAGGCCCTGGGGAGTGAGCGAGGGAAGAGAGACCTGGAAGGCCACTCTCTTCCATCCGGGGACAATGCCTGTCTCCCTGGGCCCTCAGCCCCCTGCCACCACAGCTGTCAACAACAGTGTCCCATCAGAGCCTGTAGTGGCTGCCAGTCTGAAGCCTGAAGGGCCCGACCAGGTTGGTCAGCTCTCCAAGGCCTTGGCACTGAGTCCTGCAGCTGTTAAACTGGCTCCACTTTCTCTCATGGTCTAATCAAAACCTTACCTTATTCTTGGGACCTGGTACCCCTTAGCCCACCATCCAGAAGCTTGAGGTCAACTGCAGCCTGAGACATGGCTCTGCTGCTGGCCTCCCAGACCCCAACTGCCCTCATTGCCACACAATGCCAGCTCCTGGACCCCCAGCCACCCCAGCCCCTCCTGCTGGCCCTTTCCAGTGCCAATTCTTGGGCCTGGCTTTCCATCGATGGTGTCTCTAATTGCCCTGACTCAGCCTTCCAGAATCCACTCCTCCCCAGACCAAGGTCTGCCCCACCACAATGGGCATGTCTGGGAATGTCTCAGCCCTGGCTGAGGCAGCTTGCATTTGGCTCAAGTTAACCTTTGCATGCCTGGCCCAGTCAAAGACATTACCCAGGGACTCTCTCAGTGCCAGCCACCCCACCCCCTGCCCACCTTCCCACCGCAGCCAAAGAAGGACACAGCAACTGATGCCCCTCCCCCATATCAGCAGCTGGCAGGGCAGGGCAGGAGCAGCAACCCTAACCCCCGGGTCACCAGGCACAGAGGCTCACTCACCTTGTCTGCATAACAGAACTTGGCCACCTTATGTCCATGGTTAAAAGGCTGAAAGGAGAGAAGAGTGAGGTCCCAGCCTGAGAGGGAGGTGCCAGGATAAGGACGGAGAGGGCTGGGCTCAGGGCCGGTTTTCCAGGAAAGTCCTGGACACGCCTGCTGTCCCCCCCTGCTCCCATGAAGTCCTCCCCAGTGCCCGGCCCACAGGTTGCTCCCTGTTAAGGGTGCTGGTGTACCCACTATACAATGAGTAAGACATGGCTCCTTCTCCAGACGGCTCACGGTCCAGGAGAAAGGCATAGACCACAGGGTCTTTCCAGGAAAGCACAGACCTTTGTGGTCAGAGAGACATGGGTTCGAATCCTGGCTCTGCCACCTACTAGCTGTGGGGCCCCAGGTAAGCTCACTTCCTCCCATAAGTCTCCTCATCTAGGAAATGGGGACTGCCCTCCCTGTCTCCTAGCACGGACAGGAGAACCAAAGGGGATCATGGATGAAAATTCTTTGGTCCAGCATGAGGCTGCCACCATGGGCAACAAAACCAGGTGAGGCCCAAAAGAATGCACCGGTGTTGTGAAATGCCTGGGACTTCCGTCCTGCCCCGAAGCCATTGTGGACAGAACGATTGTTTCCTAAGCTCCAGATTTACTAATCTAAATAGGAAGATCCTCAACAAACATTTATAAACACAACCTGGTGTTGGTCCAAACCGCACCATTTTGTAAGCTCCCCGCTATTTTGCAGACCTTGGTCCAAGTGAAACATTTCACAGGAGCTCAGGCCATGAGAAACATCTGGCTCAGCCGCCTGACTGCAAGGCGGACAAAGGCCCACCTAAAGAAACTTCCCTATCAGCCAGGCACGGTGGCTCACGCCTGTAATCCCAGCACTTTGGGAGGCCGAGGCAGGCAGATCACGAAGTCAGGAGATCGAGACCATCCTGGCTAACATGGTGAAACCCCGTCTCTACTAAAAATACAAAAAATTAGCTGGGCGTGGTGGTGGACACCTGTAATCCCAGCTACTCGGGAGGCTGAGGCAGGAGAATGGCATGAACCTGGGAGGCGGAGCTTGCAGTGAGCCGAGATCGCGCCACTGCACTCCAGCCTGGGCGACAGAGCGAGACTGCATCTCAAAAAAAAAAAAAAAAAAAAAAAAACCATCCCTATCATATCTTGCTGGGTAAAGGTACAAGGAACACCACGATGACATCCCACCAGAGTGCCAAACCACCTGATCATAACAACATCTTATCAATATCCTGCCAGGCAGCAAGCCATACTGCCCAGACCCGTCTCACCCATACTGATGCGTACCCCAGCCTGTAAGCAGCAGTGGGCCCTGGCATTAAGCTGGTCCCCCACGTCCTCAGGTTTCTGCAATATACTGGTGTTGCTGTTTCAGCCGCCCTCTCTGTGTGTGTGTGTCTTTCCTTAACCCCTGTCTTCCCTTCAAAACCTAATGCCTGGCAGTGGTGAATGCTAGCATGGCCAACGAAGCAGGGAGAAATTTCACTTCTTTCCTTCCTAGGGCTGGCAAGATAGTTTATGTCATAATAGGTAACACTTTTGCTACCTATGTCTTGTGGTGGGTTATTGGAGTTTTCCTGTCTAAAAGAGTAGCCACGAGCCACCTTTCACCTGCTTGACAACCACACGTGGCTCGTGGCCGCTGGAACAGACAATGCAGACCTGGAATGTTTCTGTCCTCACTGCAGGAAATTCTATTGGCCAGCGCTGATCTGGGCTTGAGCAGAAAGTGACCAATCTCCTTCACGTTAAAGCTTGGCACAGTCACTCTGTATTCGGACCACACCTGAGATTGGCCTGTGATGTTTAGGGGCCGAGAAAGTGGCTGCGACCTGGGCCCCAGTGGACTGCAGAGTCCTGTCGGTGCTATGTCCCAGCAAACATAGATCCTGCCCTCATACGCCCCAGTACCCCAAATGTCTGGTGCCACAGTGATCAGCACATGGCCACAACCTCCAGCCAGGTCGGCGAGACAATGTGGGAAATGAAAATCAGCAGTATCCACCAGGGGCTTATCAGAATGCTGGAGCCTCGCTGCCTGGAAAAATCCCAGCTGCCATGCGGCCTCGGACGCCTGGGGAGCTACAGGTGAGAGCAGACTCTAGGCAGTTACAGAGACAACCAGGGAGCTGGGTGGCAGGTGCTGCTGTCAGCTGGCACCTGCACACACAACCAGTGACAGACAGAGTGACCTGGCCAATGCCTGCAGACCTCAGGCCACGCTTAGACAGCTCCAAGTAGTCCTGACCCAGCAACTAGAGTTCCAGGACACCTCTGTGGTCAACTCCTGCCCCAGGCTGTCCTGGGAACCTTCAGAGTGGGGGACCTGGGTTCTCCCCCTCAGTCACCCCTCCCCCTGCACACATCTGCGCAGGGTTTCAGCCGGACAGAGCCAGAATCTGCTTGCCCTGTTTGCAAAAGGGCCGACCTTTTACCCTCCCCCACATCACAGATCTATGAGTTTCCTGGCCCATGTAAAGTGCACGCCAGTTTCTGGATGGATAAACTCCAAGCATGGGGGCTTCTTAGGCCAGCGCCATCTGAGGAGCTCGGGACCTGGGGCCCAGCTTTTTGCCATTAGCTCCCAAACCCCTTTGGCAAGAAATCTATGAGGAATAACAGAAGATGCTGTGTGGACCCCTCATGGCCTTTCTGGCCCAGACACAGGATGCTGCTATGGGCTGGATGCAGTGTGGGCGCCGTCCTTTGCTTTGGGAAGTTTTACTGGTCCACAGAATTCAAAATCTGGGGTGGGGAGGGGCATTATGAAGGCCTTGAAGTCAGAGCCCACACATTATAACCTTACGAGCTGTCAGAGAAAGTGGTCGCATATTCAGGGGAGGGGCTGAGCCCTGCCACCCGCGGGACATACCGACACTTGGTACTGCACTTCCGACGTCCACACCTCCTCATCCCCCACCACGCACGGGATGGCTTCCGTCCGGCCCTTCAGGTCCTTCAAGGCCTGGGGAGAGGGAAAAGAGTGGGTATGGTCACTGCCTTCCTCGCTTCCTCCCATCTAAAACCCTAACGCAGAGTCCACAGACGGAGTTGCCCAGGCTGACACAGAAATGAGAAGGGGGCCAGGCCGGGTCGGTGGCCATCAGAGAATGTGTGCTCCCCTCAGGGGCAGCCGGACTGTGCTCCAGCCATTGTCACCCAGCAGGAAGGTGAGTTCTACCCATGACACAGAGATAAAAAAAACTGCACCTGAAACTTATATGAAACCTCATGATCTTTAAAATGCTGGCAATTAACTGGAAAACATGTTTAGCTATAAAACAACTAGGTTTACGACATCTGACCTGGCCTGAGAAGCCCCAGAGTAGCTCCAGGCTGCCACCCTGGTCCTCCCAGCTGTTTCCACACTCCAGACCCACAGCCCTCCCAGGCTTCCTCCCAAGGCTGGGAGCAAGGATAGAAGCGGGTGATGGCTGCCGGCACGGAGCGCTATCTCAGGGCTGCTGGGGACGGCCTCTGCTCCATGCCCTGCATCTCTCGGGTGCCCCCCACCCTCCCATTACCTTTTGCAAGGCATCTCGCTCAGGGCTGCCCTGTGTGAAGGCTAAGACGGGCTCGTTGGCCACCTTCAGGGAGGAAGTGTGCTTCCACCGCAGCCTGGGACACAAGGGCAGAGGACAGAGGCAGAGAGGTCAGCAGCGGCCCCACCACCAGACCCCAGCCCCTCTACCTCTGACAGGGGGTCCTAGGTGGGCACCCAGAGCCTGAAATCCAATGCAACTAGAAAATGGGGGGTCAAAAACCCACCTTGGGCTGGGCATGGTGGCTCACACCTGTAATCCCAGCACTTTGGGAGACCAAGGCGGACAAATCACTTGAGATCAGGAGTTCGAGACCAGCCTGGCCAACACGGTGAAATCCCATCTCTACTAAAAATATTTTAAACATTAGCCAGGTTTGGTGGCATGTGTGCCTGTAGTCCCAGCTACTCAGGAGGCTGAGGCAAGAGAATTGCTTGAACCCAGGAGGCAGAGGTTGCAGTGAGCCGAGATCATGCCACTGCACTCCAGCCTGGGTGAGAGAGCGAAAAACTCCATCTCAAAACAACAACAAAAACCCACCTTGGGGGTCCACAACCCAAGGTTCAAGTCCCAGTCCCACGGTTGTGTGTCCTTGAGCCTGTGAGTTGCCTCCTCTGAGCATGGTTCTACATCTATTAAGTAAGAATAATCACACCGAACTCACTCGGTTGTTTGACGTTTAAACACATAGATGCAAAACCATGTTTAAGTATTTTGCACATGCAAAGCGTTACTCTCCCTTTCTTCTCCCACAAGGCAGGCTTTATCCCAAAAAGACCCAAGTTCCTTCTCTCTCTAAGCTGAAAGGGCAGCACATTCCAGAACACAGTCTCCTCAGAATGTGAACCAGCTGAGATCCCCTTGGCACAAAGGGCTGAGAGCTCCGGGTGGGCAGGAATGTCCAAGATGTGGACCATGAAGTTGGAGGGCTGCCCTGAGCTCAGTTCACAGCCCCGGGAGGGCTGGCCGTGGGGGTGAGGTGCCTGATTCCAGGGCACTGAGTCTCAACAACTCCTTGCTCAAATCCTCTGACCTCTTTCCACCACCCCCTACCACATCTGAGGGTCACAAGGTGGGAGGTCAGGTGGCTCAAAGCTAGGACACTGGGGTCAGTCATTCCAGAGCTGGAGCCTCAGCTCTGCCACCTCCCAGCTGTGGGGCTTCCCCTTCAGGCCTGTTTCCCCCTCTGTAAATGAGAAGAATCATGATGACAAAGTCAGCTAATGCCCAAAGGGCACTTGAAATTGACAAACTTCCCATCTACGTGGCATAGGATGGGCCTCACCAGCCACCTCTCTACAGAAATAAGGGCATTTCGGTCCTAAAAGGAAAATGACTATTTCAAGATCAAGAGTAGGGGAAACCTGCACTTGAGTCCAGAAGGCCCAGATATCATCTCTGTCTGGTGTCAATGGCCTCAGACAACCCAGAACAGCTGGAGGTGCACAGGTGGGGCTCACTGGTCGGCGCGATGAGGGAAAACACACAGCGTGGGGAACCACAGGGCATCTCAGTAAGATGCTGTTAGGAAACCCATGGGGTTTGGCAGGGTGATTTGGGGAGGGTTTAAGGAAGCCAGTGTTAGCTCTGGATTGGCTGCCGTCAGAAAGTGGGGGTGAGGCTGACTGGGAAAAAGGAACATTTACCAAGATGTGCAGAGCTTTGTGGGTGGCACAGAGACCTTGTTTTTGTCTGTGCTTAGACAAAAATCATGAAGAGGAGGCTGGGCACGGTGGCTCACACCTGTAATCCCAGCACTTCGGGAGGCCAAGGTGGGCGGATCACTTGAGGTCAGGAGTTTGAGACCAGCCTGGCCAATATGGTAAAACCCCGTCTCTACTAAAAATACAAAAATTATCTGGGCGTACTGGCCCGCTCCTGTATTCCCAGCTACTTGGGAGGCTGAAGCAGGAGAATCGCATGAACCCGGAAAGCAGAGGTTGCAGTGAGCTGAGATCACGCCACTGCACTCCAGCCTGGATGACAGAGCAAGATTCCATCTCAAGGAAAAAAAAAGAATCAGGAAGAGGGCTTATTGTGTCTCATCTGATCATGGTCTCAGAGGGACGTGGCCTGAGGCTAGTGTTCTGTGAGATTGCTTTTGCCCTATGGAAGACAGAATGGCCCGGCTATGAGTGTCGGGGGCCAGAAGGAGTCTGAGGCTCAAAGGCCCAGCCTGGGAGGCCTGAAGGAAGGACACGAAACCAAAGGAGTGTGGCCTCCCTCCTCCACAGGGCAGAGGCCCAGATGCCCACTGTGACCTCAGGATCACATGCCCCCATGGCTTTCTCTGTGCCTGGAAGTCTCCAAGCACTGGCCCAGCTGTCCATCCATCAGTCTGAGTGTGGCCTGGAGAACAGACACTAGTTCAAAGTTCAGCCTGAGTCAACTGCAGCTAAAAATAACCTAGGGACTCCCACCCATCAATGCTTTCTTTTTTCTTTCTTTCTTTCTTTCTTTTTTTTTTTTTCTTGGTTCATGAACAATTTTGGGCTAACAGGAGTACCCATCCACTGGCTGCTCGGGTGAAGGCAGAGACGAATCAGTCACAGGACTTGGGGCCTCTCTGAGGATCCATGAGGACCTTCTTGGCAGGACGGTATTCCTCATCCATTCATGCATTTATGCAGTCAGTACACATTTATTCCACATGGCAAGGATGGAGAGATAAATCGGATCAGGTCAATAACAGCTCACTCAATTATTCAGCACGGGTTTTCCAAGCACCTAGGAAGTGTCCGGCTCTGGGAGGCAGATATGAATCCAACCCAACCTTTCTCAGAGCAGCCGTCAGTCCTCCCACTTAGGGAAGGTGGCACAAGGCAGAGTCTGAATCTGACTCAGGTTTCCCTGAAAATCTGCAGTGCCCTTTCTCCTCATGCCCTGGGCCTGAGACCTCAAGTTGGTCCCCCTCACCCTCTACAAGTGGGATCTGATCCACGAAGGCCATGCACCGTTTCACCTCCTGCACCGGAAGATGTCAGGGCTCCAAATGCTGGGATCTGATCCACGAAGGCCATGCACCATTTCACCTCCTGCACCGGAAGATGTCAGGGCTCCAAATGCTGGGATCTGATCCACGAAGGCCATGCACCATTTCACCTCCTGCACCGGAAGATGTCAGGGCTGCAAGTACTGGGATCCGATCCACGAAGGCCATGCACCATTTCACCTCCTGCACCGGAAGATGTCAGGGCTCCAAATGCTGGGATCCCATCCATGAAGGCCATGCACCGTTTCACCTCCTGTGGCGGGAGATGTCAGGGCTCCAAATGCTGGGATCTGATCCACGAAGGCCTTGCACCGTTTCACCTCCTGCACCAGATGTCAGGGTTGCAAGTACTGGCATCTGATCTACAAAGGTTATGCACCATTTCACCTTCTGCACCAGGAGATGTCAGAGTTGCAAGGAGCTGTGGGCCAGCCAATGGAGATACAGAAATCTATAGAGGGAAAAACTGAAAAGACACAGAGGGCCCAGACTCCACCTTATCCAAGACACCTGGTCCGAGGTACTATTCACTTTCACCTGGACTCATGCCATGCCAGTCCTGCTCCAGTCTCCAAATCATTCAAGTCCACACCGCAACCAAAGTTAACATGAAAATCCGATCATCAGAGAGATGGCACAGTGGGGAGCTCAGTGAGAAACTACTCAGTGGCTTCTCATTTCTTCTGAAATAAAGACATCAGAATCCTTACCAAGGCCTCCAAATGTATTCCGCATCACCCTGCCCCATTTGCAGCAATCCAGCCACCCCGGTCTTTTCTGGGGTCCCCTCTGCTTGAGACGCCCTCCACTGGTCCAACCTCACACAGCCGGAATGGGGCTCCAATCGGATCCTCTCATAGCTCTAGACTTTTCTGGAAGCACTAGTGAAAACCCTATTATAGACCTCTGAATGACCATCTGTGTGCCCACCAGGCCACAGGCTCCACACAGCCAACCCGTACCCATTCCATTCACTACCAGGCACCCCAAGCCTAACACTAACCAGCCACAGTAAGCACCTGAGAAATACAATCAATACATGAGTGTCACAGCTGACACCAGGCGCCCAGGACTGGACTCAAAGGCCAGTGCTCTTCTGCTATCACCTGGGGCTGGACACGGGCCCCTTGGGTTCCCCAGTGGCTAGGGTGAGGGGTGGCCAAGGACAAGGAGAGGAGAAATAGAAAGGAAATTATCTTTGCTTCATTCAGCCTCCTGGCTTTTCCAGCCATTATCTGGAGCCTGATAAGGCTAATCCTCTCTATCACTGAGATAAAGGCAACACCAGGTGAGCAGGGACAGTGCAGGGCCCAGGGCGGGACCTGGAGGGAAAGAAAGGCCCAGCCAGGCAAAGTGGCTCATGCCTGAAATCCCAACACTTCGGGAGGCTGAGGAGGGTGGATCACTTGGGGTCAGGAGTTTGAGACCAGCCTGGCCAACATGGTGACCCCGTCTCTACTAAAAATACAAAAATTAGCTGGGCATGGTGGCACATGCCTGTAAGCCCATCTACTTGGGAGGCTGAGGAAGAAGAATTGCTTGAACCCGGGAAGCAGAGGTTGGAGTTAGCCAAAATTGTGCCACTGCACTCCAGCCTGGGCGACAGAGCGAGACGCTGTCTCAAAAAAAAGAAAGAAAGACCCAATGCCAGGGACGAGCTGCTTCAGCCACTGCCCAGCAAACATCAGGCAACATTTGTCAAGCACTTGCCACCACATGCCAAGCATTAACCTTAGTGAGACAGGATCATCTCACTGAATCCACCACACAAGTGTATGAGGGACACATGACAGGTTGAGCATCCCTGATCCAAAAATCCAAAATCCAAAATGCTCCAAAATCTGAAACTTTTTGAGTGTCAACATGACGCTCAAAGGAAATGCTCATTGGAACATTTTGGACTTTGGAACTTGGGAGTAGGGATGCCCAACTGGTTCAGCAAATTCGCCAAAATCCAAGCAAGTCCAATATACAAAACACTTCTGGCCAGGCGCAGTGGCTCATGCCTGTAATCCCAGCACTTTGGGAAGCTGAAGAGGGCAGATCACTTGAGGTCAGGAGTTCTAGACCAGCCTGGCCAACATGGCAAAACTCCATCTCTACCAAAAGTACAAAAATTAGCTGGACGTGGTGGCGTGTGCCTGTAGTCCCAGCTACTTAGCAGGCTGAGGTAGGAGGATGGCTTGAGCCCAGGAGGTGAAGGTTGCAGTGAGCCAAGATCTTGCCACTATACTCCAGCCTGGGAGGTACAGCGAGACTCCATCTCAAAAAAACAAAAACCCAAAAAATGAAACACTCTGTTCTCAAGCATTTCAGATGAGGGATACTCGACCATAGAATGATCTGTTTATGGATGAGGTTCACTCCTGGCTCAGGGTCACAGCTCATGAGTGACAGAGTAGGATTTGACCCCAGGTGTTCCTTACTCAGGAGACTTACACTATGGCTGAAGCACCTGGAACATCTCAGAGGCCCATGGTCAGGTGGGGCTGAAGGGACACATTCATCCTCCTCACCATACAGCTACAACCTCATTTCCACCTGAGGAAAGCGGCCGCCCCAAGGTGGGCAGTGACTTGCCCAAGGTCACTCAGCTGTCTACTGGCACAGCAGCTCAGCCCAGGGACTCTTCACTCCATGCCATGACCTCTGCCAGGAAAGGGAAAGTTTGGGGATTAAGGAGGCTACAAGAAGGGGAGAAGTCTCTTCCATCCCCTGAGGTGAGCAGGGTCAAAACCCTAACAGAAGGTTGGATGTGATGGCTCACGCCTATAATCCCAGCACTTTGGGAGGCTGAGGCAGGAGGATCACTTCAGCCCAGGAGGTTGAAACCATCCTGGCCAACATGGTGAAACCCCATCTCTACAAAAAAAAAAACACAAAAATTAGCTGGGTATGGTGATGTGCGCCTGTAGTTCCAGCTACTTGGGAGGCTGAGGTGGGAGGATGACTGAGTCCAGGAAGTTGAGGCTGCAGTGAGCTGAGATCGTGACACTGTACTCCAGCCTGGACAACAGAATGAGACTCTGTCTCCAAAACAAACAAACAAACAAACAAAACCAACAATAACCGAAAGGGTTTGGCATCTGGGGTACTTAATTGGAATAAACAGAAGAGACCGAGGACATCTGAGGTCCATACCTCCCCTCCTGCCACCATCCTTCACTGCTGGGCCCCTGCTGTCTTGATATTCCTGAACGAAGATGATCACTCCGGGAAACCCATTGGTGGGAGAGGGGGATCATCATAACCGCAGCAGCACTTACCGAGTATTTCAGGTGCTGGGCACTCCAAAGTGCTTTTCATGTATGAGACCATTTAACCCGCAGGACAATCCTATGAGGTGATTACTACTGTCATCTTTATTTTCCATATGAGAACATAAGGGAGCCCAGAGAGGGTGAGTAACCTGCCCGGGGCCACAGAGCTGCCAAGAGTTGGAGCCAGGATCCAAGCCATGCTGTGTTCTGGACCACCTCAACAGCAACCGTTCAACGCCTACTGTGTGCCGGGCCAGATGCAGGGCACAGGAGGCAGGCTGCTCCCAGGGGTGCCACTGCCAAGCACTGCCTCAATGGTGCTTTCACTACTTTAGAAGTGTGATGATAATCACAGGTTTTAATTATTCTTCCACTCAAATACTCACAGAGCACACATTCGGTACCAGGCATCCAGGAAACCACTGGTCACATCACCGCTCATCCTTGCAGCCACCTGCTATGTGGCTGTTAATACAATCATCTGCATTTTGCAGATGAGGATACTGAAGGGACAGAAGCTGCCTTGCCAAGGCCACAAAGCACTGGATGGGCTCATCGAGATGGCCAGCAGGACATTCCAGGCCAAAGGCACTGCCCCAGCCACTGGTTGGAGGAGTTCAAGAGCAGAGAATGTCTAAGGAATGGTGGGAAATGCCAGCTCCCGACCCAGGGCAAGCTGTGCCCATCCAAGGGCCGGGCAGACTGGGAAAAGCATTGGGTGTTTTTGATATTTTGAAAATTAAACCATCAGGTAGCCTGAGAAGAGTCCAAAATCACCCGGGATCACTGCAGGGGACACAGTAGTAGCCAATTCTGGCCCACAAGCCCCCTGATGTCAGATGGGCTGAGCAGGAGTCACATCTGGGCTTGGCACAAGAAGTAAGGAACAGAAGTGAACTCTTACAAGCCTACTACATGCCTGGGCTGGCTATTAATCTGTATCCTGCCTGTTTTCAAAGAGAACTGAGGACACTGATGGTAAAGTTGATTGAGAAAAAAACAGGAAGTCAGGGTTAAAGGAGAAAAGAGACAGTCAGCTGGGAGGCCTGGTGTTCACCAGCTCAAGGCCTCGGACAAGTTTTCCTTAATTTCCATGGGCCTCAGTTGTTTAATCTGTGAAATGGGGGTGGTAACCCCTACCTCATAGGTTGCTGAGAGGCTGAGTAAAATAATCCACATGAAAAGTAAATGGCAGTCATTGTCACCAGCTGCCATCCCTGGGCCCACCTATAAAGGCCACACATTTATGGTGATTATCCTGAGGCTGGCCGTGATAAATATCGATTGACAAGGAAGGGCTCACACGATAAGTTCATTCATTCCCAAAATGTTTGCCAAGGGGTTACCAGGTGCCAGACACAGTTCCAGGGCCTGGGAACATACTGTAAGGCAGACAAATGTATAAAGGGAAAAAACAAGCTACAATAAAGTATGGGCAGATGAGCTTGTTTCTATGAGGTTTTTTTTAAAGCATGTATATTCATGGAAAGTTAAAGGACATGAATCAAAATGTTTTGGCTTTTTTTTAATTTTATTATTATTATACTTTAAGTTTTAGGGTACATGTGCACTATGTGCAGGTTTGTTACATATGTATACATGTGCCATGTTGGTGTGCTACACCCATTAACTCATCATTTAGCATAAGGTATATCTCCTAATGCTGTCCCTCCCCCCTCCCCCCACCCCACAACAGTCCCCGGAGTGTGATGTTCCCCTTCCTGTGTCCATGTGTTCTCATTGTTCAATTCCCACCTATGAGTGAGAACATGCGCTGTTTGGTTTTTTGTCCTTGCGATAGTTTACTGAGAATGATGATTTCCAGTTTCATCCATGTCCCTACAAAGGACATGAACTCATCATTTTTTATGGCTGCATGGTATTCCATGGTGTATATGTGCCACATTTTCTTAATCCAGTCTATCGTTGTTGGACATTTGGGTTGGTTCCAAGTCTTTGCTATTGTGAATAGTGCCTCAATAAACATACATGTGCATGTGTCTTTATAGCAGCATGATTTATAGTCCTTTGGGTCATGAATCAAAATGTTAACAGTGGGTACCTCTGTGTGGTACAATTCCAGGTGATTTTTCTATTTTTTTGCCTTATCTGTACTTTTCACAACTGACATGTATTAAACTAAAAGAAAACATGTATCAAGGGTATTTTTTAAAACTAGCAGAGATTCCTGGCACTCAAGGCAAAAAAGAAAACACTAAGAAACATCTCCTATACCCGTTCCTCAAAAGCAGCAGTTTTTCTCAGGACTAGAGTTTTACACGTAGGACACTGAGGGATGTCACTGAAAAAGCCCTGTGACTGTTTCTCCATAAATGCAGACATGGCACGTCACAGGTGTGCCCTAAATGTTCACTGAGTAAATGAACAAGTGATCAAATAACAAAGCTGTTCCTCTAGAGCAGTGGCTCTCAACCAGAGGTGATTTTTGTCCCCCAGGTAACATCTGGCAATGTCTGGGAACTTGTATTTCCTGTCAGGACCAGGGTTTTTTTCGTAATTGTCAGGGCTGGGGGTGCCCCTGACATGCAGTAGGTAAAGGCCAGGGACGCTGCTAAACATTCTACAGTGCACAGGACAGACTCCACAACAACAAAAATGTAGCCCCAAATGCAAATAGTGGTGAGGTTGAGAAATCCTGTCTAGGGCATGCGGCCAGCTGCTGTATTAAAGGGGTAACCTGAGCCCAGGGAACTGGTTGCAAAATGCTCTTTCTCTTTCCCTTCTCAATTTAGGAGGCCTCATAATTCAGAGCATAAATCTGGATTTAGACCAACTGTAATTTCAGTCATATATCTCTGAATGGCAGATCGTTTCTCATGATAATACAGGAATGAGACAGTACTTATCGGCTCGGGTGTTAAGCCCGTGGTGCTTGATTGCTTGATAATTATTATTGTTATCATGGGCTTATCTTTTAGAATATGGATTGCTTTCTACTAGATATTGGAGGTTTTTCCTATGCATTTCTCCCCTATCAAGCCGAAAACTCCTCAAAGGCCCCACCCCATGTAAATTCCCTGGGCACTCCTCAACTCTCGGGTGTTTGGCAGAGCACCAGCTCACAGTAGGCACTCAGGAAACACAGGACTCTATAAGCCCCATCTTCAGGGAAGGCCCGCAAACGGGATCACACAGGGAGTATGGCAAGTGTGGCCCCAGTCTCAGTCTAGAAGAGGAACCCCTCTGTCCCATGTCCTCTTCCCGCGCCCTTTCCTATCCCCTCCCCACCCACAGAGGACACACAGCAGTGTTGAAACTCATTTGTGCTGAGAGCACCACCATGCCATCCCTTGGGGGAAGGGAGAGGGCCACTGATTAACTCAGAAAGGGCACAGCTCATCAGGAGAGACACAGCCACTAACAGCCCCAGGGGTCAAGCAAACAAAACTCAAATGGGAGGGGGAGCTGATCCACAGGTGGGCAGCCCCACGAGACTAGGAACCCCTCTGGGGCAGGGTCTGTGTCCCACCTACCTCTCCAAACCTAGCTCCGAGCTGGAGGGGCTCTGAGAATATTTGTCACTGAGTGGGCAAGGGTCCAGACACCTGGCTCCACAATGTCAGGTTTGCAAATCGGGATTTGAAAGGCAGCTCCACCCCTGAACTGCTCCTGGGTTTCTTCATTATTTGGAATAATACCTGCCTCACAGGAGTGAGAAGTTTAAATAGAGGTGATAATGATGATGATCGTGGCAATAATAATAACCGGGCGCTGCCTTTGTGCTGGGCACTGTTCAGTGCACTCCCCATGTATTAACTCATTGAATCCTCATGATAAGACACCTGCCAAGTGCCTGGCCAGCATTTGGTTCATTATAAGCACTCCATAAATATGATTATTCCACCTACAAGAAGAAAGGAATCCTCTTTTCTGTCCAACATTTAACTTGAAAAAAAAAAAAAAGCGGGCGTCGGGGTGCGTGGGGAGCAGGAAAGAGAGAGGTAGAAATCCTGGTAGAAGGAGAGGAGGACTCGGGGAATCTGGGGCGGGATGGGGGCACTGAACGTGAGACGAGGGTGGGGAAGTGAGATGCGTGGTGTGGTAAAAATAGAAGTGCCCCTCAGGGGAAGCCAGCAAATTGCAAAGATCCAGTATTAGGAGTGAGGTGAGTGACCACAGAGGCTACTTTCCGAGCGCGGGAACCGGCAGGGCCACCGAGGCACCCTACTCGGTCGCAGGATTCGGGAAGAGGAGTCCCCTTGCTAAAGGAAGATGGCTACCTGAGGGAGGAGGCTAAGGAATCTCAGTGGGAGAAAGGCCTGGGTGGGGGTCGGTGGGGAGCCCCTGAGGAACCCGGCGTTGACCGAGGCAGCTTGGGGGTCCGGCAGGGAGGGAGTGCGGCGGCACGGGGGACGCCCAGTGATTCCCAGGCTCCCGGGCCCCAGGCGCGCGCTCTGGCCGCCCCGGGCCCCGTGCTCACTCACCCGGCTCCGGTCCAGCGGCGGGACAGCACGGCGCGGCGGAGCGCGGGCGCCGGCAGCAGCATCTCTGGCTCGCAGCGGGGCTGTTAACTGCTTCGTCCGCCGGGGCGCGGCTAGAATGCACGACCCCGTCCAGAGCGCACCACCTCGATCCGCGGGGGGAAACGGATCACCCCGGCTGTCCTCCGAGCTCGGGATCAGCCAAAGTCCCACTATATTTAGCTTCGGCTAATAAAAAATATCTCTAGTGCCATAACGGGGGCATTACACAACACAGGGCAAGGGAACCCGAAAGCGAAGTCCTGAAATGCATGCGTTTTCCCCTCCTCTCTTTACGGTATGACCCGGGGAGAGGGCGTGAACCCTGCCGACCAATCAGAGTGACACACCAAGCTTCTGACCCAATCAGCGGGGCGGTCCTGTTGCAGCCTTCCAAAGCAGAGCAGAGAGGGGCTGAATAGAGCCAATGAGAGAACCGGAATGGGACACGTGCTGAAGCGGGGCAGAAGGACTCGCTGCGCCCGGCCCCCTGGTGTGCGCCCCGGGTGCGGTGGGCGTCCGACTGATTTCTCTCAGGGCGCAAGTGGCTTGTGCAAGCCTGGAAACCTGTCCGCTACCAGACTCCTCGACCCCGCAGGGCCACAGCGCGGCCTGCCGCCTGCTTCTTCCCGGGGGCTGCGGCCCCTGGAATGAGCCTGCCTTCCAGCTTCTTGGCCAGGACCCAGCCGTCCTCCACCTACCCTCCAGGCGCAGGGCCGGCCAGCTTCTTAGCTTCCTTGCAGATTACGATCAATGCAAGATAAAACCTGAGCTGGCCAACGCTTAGCTTTTCATTTAAAGCCTTTGGCCGCAAAACCAGTTGTTCCTGAGCCTTTTACCCCCAAGTAAAAATTTCAGCTTTCTTTGGAAAATGTTGTGTGCTTGGTAAACACTAGAATGCTATTTAAAACTTGGATTCTGAAGTCTTCTCTGATGACGAGGTCTCAGAGACCCAATCTATTCCTAAAGTAATGTTACGTTTCCTTACTCTCTGTTCTAATTTGTTTATATTTCTTCCAGCAGCATGAACCGGGCACCTGCTTAGGAGTCAGTTCCGATGCTGATTCCGGTTCCTCAACAGGGCACTAGGCAGACTACATATCCTTTCCGGGCCTCAGTTTCCTCATCTGTAAAACGGACGTAATAGTACCCAACTCACAAAGCCCCCGTGATCTTAAGCCACTTATTTTTCTCCAGATTACACCATTTAAGATACTTTGGGAGAATTTAAACATTTAAATGAAGAGTAGGAGAGGGAAATTACCTAAGTGCCAAGTATTAGGAATGGCAAAAAGCAAATTGGAATTGGAGGCGGCTATTTGTCTTCATCTTTGGAGAAGACCCTAGACAGGTGGGCTCAGTTCACATTTGGGCAATGTTGCCCTGAACGTGCCCATTAACAAGAAAAACTAGAACGTTGGTTAGTATTAAATCCAGAGCCTGGGAAGGTGACCTCCTGTGGGCACGTTGGACAGCCTGGAGAAATGGGGGCTTTGTGGTTAAAAGGACATCAGTTCCAAACCAGGCCAAGCCAGTTATTGAGCCTGTGATGTGTCGTGTCCTCTCTTCCCCTTCAGTAAAATGTGTGTAATGATTCCTGCTTTGTCATCTTCCAAAGCTTTTATTGTGAGCTACAAATGTAACAGGTGATATGAAATCCCCCATTTTATGGCTAATTAGCTAATGAGTTTGAGTGTTTCTGTAGCCTTCCGTCCTCTTACCCCTCCCCCAACACCAGATCATCTTCTATTTAAAAACAAAAACAAAAAAAAGCACCATCAGTTCTAAGACATTTCACTTTATTTAAAAGAAGCCAATATACAGGATATAAAGGGCATGATATTTACAACAGTACAGTAAACAGGTTGGTTTCCGGTAGGATCAGTAGTCTTTCCGTGAGTATAAATCCCCCCCTTCCCTGTGATGCTAGACCCAGCTGGCAGACAACAGCAACGGTGGGGCAGGATGGAATCATGGGGTATAAAGTCTCCCAGGATGGGGCTAAAAATCAGGTAGATGCAAAAACGTCCACAAGGGGTCTTGCAGGGAAGGGCTCTGCCTCGTTTCTTTGAGGGCTTGGGAGGGAGGGGTCTTGGTGAGGGATTTGCCCAGAACTAACACACAGCCCACCCTGAGCCTGGAAATCATCCATTCACAGAAAATTCCCTTCCAGAGAGAAACTGGCTTTACCTGCACCCACCCAGTCCCCTCCAGACTCCCCACTCCGGGAAAGAGCTCTTCTAGAGCCAGAGCTTGGTGTCTCCAGGGGGAAGACCCCTGTCCTAGGAAACCCCCAGCACCCTGATCCCTCCCGCCCAGGGCCCTGGGGGGAAAACAGCAAGGACTGCAGCCCAGGCTTGGCCTGGAGTAGACACAGCCAGGGCTGGGCTGTGAGCATCTTACACCATTTCCACTCCTGCTCCAGCTGCCTGACCACCTGGGACCCGCGAAGGCCCAGGCTCCAAGGAAGTCGTGTGCTCCCACTGTCACCCATGCTCTGCTGCCTCCCAACCCTCTCCCCAACGCAGCTGGGTTGGAAATGGATCTCGGCAGACCAGAGTCAGAGTAACTAATTAATCAGAGCCCACCCCCAGAGCCCAGCTTGTTCCCTCCCTAATGCGCCTTGTCCCTTCCCCTACCCACCACATTTCTGAATTTCCCGCAGCCCACCCACCCCCTCAGATCCCTGCCCCAAGACTTCCAAGGAGCTGAGGGGTCAGAGGAGAGGAGAATGGGGTAAAGTGGGACCTACACTCTGCTGAAGCTGCTTATGGGTGTGGATGACCAAAAATGAGGACAGAAGATGAGGCCAGGGGACAGGAATGGGTTCCATTCAATCCAGCAACAACATGCACCATGTCTTGTCCACAGGAAAATGCTGGGCTGCCACAACTGCCTACCCTAGATTAAAAAACCCTTCCTTTCATAAAAATAGATGAGAGTCTCTTGCTTTATAAATAGATTACATTTAGCTTAAGTTACATCTTATATTCTCCCCCACCCCACCCCCTCTCCTCCCATTCCAAGTGTAAGTGGTTTAATTCTCCCTAGGTCATCTGAGCTCTACGCACAGAGTTAGTCCACGATGGATTTGGCCTCAAGACATTTTCTCAAGACAAGAAAGAAAAATGTGTTGACTTGCCAATAATTTTTTTCTCTGTTCGGAGTCTCAGAGGAGTGAGTGTGTGTGTGTGTGTATTTCACAACCAACCAGGGAGCCAAAAGGATGCTAGTCTTCCTATCCCTCCCCAATCCTCTGTTTGTATAAAACCCCCCAAAATAGGAGACAGAGGGCAGCGCAGGAGAGCCCATCTGAGAACAATTCTAAAATACCAGTGTCAATATGACACTGGGCTTAGAAATAGAAAGTCAAAATTAAGTATTTACAGCTTTACAAAGGATGGACCAATTCGTCCCAGCTAGGACTGGTGCTGCCCCAGCGAGCGTTGGGGTCTTTCTTGGCAAGCTGTGGGCTCATGGTGAGGGGACAAGCAGGGCCCACTGGCATTAACTGAAAAAAGCATGTGGTGGAGAGGCAGGCAGTCAGGCAGGCCGGACCCAGGAACCAGCCCAGGCGGCAGGACCATCACACTGTGGCTTTCCCTCTCCCACCCACCTGCCTCAAGTCCTCACTCCCAAGAGGAGAGCAGATATTAAAAGCCAGCTGGAAGGGACTCTCAGGCCAGGATCTCTTTCTGGCTCCTGCAGTTTTCAAACTCCCTAGAGTACCCTAGTCCTCAAAGACAAATGACCTATGTATACAAGGAGGAAAGTAAAAATAATACCGCTGGACACCGATCACCACAGTAACCTTAGTTACTCCAATGCTAACACTGCTGCCTTACAGTCTTAAGTCTAAAGATATATCTGTCACCCTCCCACCACCTTGGGGAACAACCCAGGGCTGGCTTCCACACTGCCCACGAAACTCCCACACCACATTGTCCAACGCCTCCCTCAGCCCTGGACGGAGGAGACCCACGAGGGTGGATGTTTTCCTGCCCTCGTGGAAACGGAAAATCTTTTTAGCAGCTGAGGTCCAAGCCCAACTGGCTCTGATAACCTTTGGTTAAAATAAAAATTCAACAACAATAACAACAAGAATCAGGTATGTTTGAACCCTGTAACCTTTAGAACAAGGGTCAGTGAGGAGAGAGAAGGGCCGTCTCTCTTCCAAAACCACTGTCCCTCCAAGTACCTGCCAAAGGGAACTGTTTGGCTAACAAGAGATGCTGACTATGGAAGTGTCACAGCCAGACTGCCGCAGGGGACCCATGGGAGGTGCCCCCAGCAAAAGAAAACAAAGGAAAAAACTCATGACGAAGGCCACCAAATCGTGATAAATTACATCACACGTAGTCACTAACACATTCCCACGCTCTCTCTCTCTCTCTACATATATCTATTATGTACAGTACTTTTAAGACTGTAACACAGGTGGGGGAAACAGAAAAGAGAGAAGAGCTTTAAAGGTCATGGACCCCTGGGGACCACAATCCCAGTCAAACCCAGAGCCCCCTCTGCCTCCAGACAAGGCAGAGGGACTCAAGTTCTAGTCCTTGGGCACATTTTGCTACCTTGACCACTAGAGGGAGCTCCCGGGACAACAAAAAATTAAAATTGGCAACAGACCCACTGCAGTAGGTATGAAAAGTTAAAAAATAATAATAAAGCAAAGCCTACTCAGCTGGCTCCAAGCTGAGATTTGGAAGGGGGAGGGCCGCCACACAGTGCCCTTCAACGCAGGCCCACTCAAGCCATTCAAGTCTTGGGGGATGCTGGCTCAGATCAATACCCCGACTGGCCAGTCGAGGGAATTGCTGAGAGAGACTTACGTGTGTTCAGGAGCAGAAAGAGGATGGTCCTCACTCCAGCTCCTGCCCTGCCAGCAGCCCACCCGGCATCTCTCCTGCCAGCAGCCAAAAGCAGGCAACTGCCAGACAGTCCTAACCCAAGGCGGGTAGAAGGGAGCAGAGACCAGGCCTGGCCCCTTCAGACTTTCTCACAGAGAAATTACAGATCTCTAAGCCTCTATTGTTGGCTGGCGAGGGAGGGAAGAATATCAAGTTATCAGGGCAATAAAGGATCCCTCCGCCCCTGCCCTGAACCCAGAGGTCTGGAAGGGAGCAAGTGGTCAGGCAGGCCAGTGCCTCACAGGAATCCCGGCCTCATGACCAACCTTGGCCAAACCCACACTACCCAGTCAGTGCTGCGACACAGATCACCCTAACCCTGGCCTCCTTCCCAGCTCCAGGGGGAAGCCAGGAGCCCAGAAGAGGTTCTGCCTTCCACAATGATATAAGGCAAGCTGCTTTTGTTGTTTGTTTTGTTTTTTTGCATAGTAGTTTAAACACAGTGAGGCTCCGCCTTCCCCTCACAGTGCCTTGTCCCTTCAACTTTGCCACTCGATCCCCCCCAAAAATTAAAATGTGTCTTCCTTCCCTTCCTTCCACCTTTCTCTCCTTCAGGGAGTGAGAAAATTGGGGTGGTCCCTACCCAGGCCTAGAAAGCTCACAGAGGCAAGCGGCTCTTTCCTGGGGGTTGGCAGAGCACCCCAAGCCCCAGGCCAGTCTGGGCTGGCTCAGGAGGAAGGGAGGGCATAACCCATGGCCAATCAGAGGAGCAGGTGGGACGGACGGCAGAAACCACATTACACCATGCCCGGGTTGGCCCGGCCCTCAGCTTAGAGTTCTGTATAAAAACACCTGCTAGGAATAATTCTTTGGAGCTCAAAGTGGCTCAGCTTAAGGGAGAAGGCACAGTTAACACTGCAAAGTCCGCACAGAAGTCTGCATTTGTAATGTGGAGAACAATAGAAATTGACAGCACCATTCCTTGGGTGGGTGGGGGATGGAGACGGGGCACCCGTTGGTGGTGTGGAAGGAAGGAAGGAAGCAGCAGTCCCTCGGGGCCTCCAGAGAAGGGAGGGCAGAGAAAGTCTGTGTGGTGCGGCTTTGAACCCCACTCCGAGGGGCCTTCCTGACCCCGTGAGGAGAGGTGGCAGGGCCCCATCACCAAGACCACCAGGCTCGCAGGGCCTCAGTCATCAGCTGACCATGGGCTCCACATCCGCCTCCCGCTCAAACTCATCCTGGATCTCATCTGTACTTCCTGAGTCGCTGCTGGCCACGGAGCTGGGGGACGGTGAATTCCTGAGAAGCACAAGAGAGTGGGGAAATTCACAGAGCAGCCCTGGGCCTCTGAAGGGTCAAGGAGTGGGAAGGCTGAGCTGCCACTGCTATAAGATCTACCCTCAGAGGGGCCTGGCCCTGAGCTCTTGCCTCCCTCAGCTATGCTTAAGATCCTTTAAGCTCATGAGGTAACCCCCTGCACCGGCCACTACTCAGTCTGGCTGTGTTGGCTTCTCTAGGAAGAAAGCCCCTTGGGAGCTGGACCATGGATCAAGCTTGGCCGTTACCCTCCAAGCACCTAACCCAGGTCTGGGCACACAGTAGGTGCTCAGTAAACCCTGAGTGACTCAGCGCTCAAAAGGAGGCCATGCAGGATATGGTTAACATCACTGGGCTGCAGTTCTGATTCTATCTCTGGGGGCGGGGGAACTTAGGCAAACTGTTTAACCTGCCTAAGCATCTGCTCTTCTGTCTGAATAATGGAGATAACCACAGTGGGCTCTGGCGGTTTGAGGAGTTAAAGGTCTGAAAGGCAAGGCCACGGCCCTGCACACAGATCTGCCCCCCACAGAGCTATCCCTCCCTCTGGTACAGTAATGCAGCAAAACGAGGAAAACAATGACAACGTATTTTGCTGTGTGGCAGGCATTCTCCTCATATTAGCTCATTCTCAGCATGGCTGTCCCCCATCAAGGCTGTGTGTCCTTGAAGGCAGGGGCTCTGCTTTATATGCCATGCCTGACACATGTCAGTCTCCTGGGGACAGGCCCTGGGTTGGAAGAAGATGCTATGGTTTGGCTGTGTTCCCACCCACATCGCATCTGGAATTGTAGTTCCCATAATCCCCATGTGTCATGAGAGGGACCAGTTAGAGATAATTAAATCATGGGGGCGGTTTCCCCCATCCTGTTCTAATGATAGTGAGTTAGTTCTCACGAGATCTGATGGTTTTATAAGGGGGGGTTTCCCCTTTGCTAGGCACTCATTCTCTCTCCTGCTGCCCTGTGAAGAGGTGCCTTCTGCCATGACTATAAATTTCCTGAGGCCTCCCTAGCCATGTGGAACAGTGAGTCAATTAAACCTCTTTCCTTTATAAATTACCCAGTCTCAGGCATTTTTTTTTTGAGATGGGGTCTTGCTATGTTGCCCAAGCTAGCCTTGAACTCCTGGGTTCAAGCGATCCTCCCACCTCAGGCTCCCAAAGTGCTGGGATTACAGGTGTGAGCCACCATGCCCAGCCTCAGGCAGTTCTTTATAGCACCATAAAAACAGACTAACAGATGGGAAAGGAAGGGAAATCACTTCCTGTGAGCAAATGGGAGCATGCCCTGTCCACCTCCTCTGCTCCCCAATTTAGCAGAAAATGGGGCTTAAGCTCCTTGACGGCAGGGGCTATCCTCACTGGCTCCACCATCTTGCACAGAGCAGGCCTTTGACAAGTATCTATTGAATCAACAAGGGGCAGGGTGGTGGTGAGACTTGCATGAGGTTAGATATGTAAGGCATCTGGCACATAGGTGTGCTAATAGTCACTGGATGGATGGATGGATGGACGGACAAACAGATGGACGGACAGACGGACGGACAGAGAGCTAGGTTGGGAGCATGAAACATGGCCGAGTTGCAGCCTTGGGAATTCCCCTCCAAGGACACCACAGCTGAATCCCCTGGGAGGACGGGCAGGTACCTGTCTGCGGAGCCTTTGATGAGCCGACGGCAGGTCTCCATCTGCACGTCCAGGCCTCGCTTCATGCTGCACATCTCCATGTATTCATGCAGGTGTCGGTTCATGTCACTTTTGGCTGTGGCCAGCTCGAGCTGGGAGGAACCAATGAGGAATAAGGGTGAGGGCAAGTCATCCTCGTGGCAGAAGCCTCAGCAACCTCCCCTCCTGGATTCCTCAGGGATGGTGCCATCGAGGCCACCACTGGACACCATGCCATCAGGACCCTGCCTCCAGACATCAACCTCCCTCATCCTCTGCTCTCTGCACATGGGTCCATGTCCCCTAGAACTCCCTCTGGCCAAAGGGGAATGGTTGCTTAGCAACCCCAGCAGCAGCCTGGCTCTGATGCACCCCGGCTCTGATGCACTCCACCCAGTTCTGATAACTCAGCATCTCTGGGTTCCTTTATCCAGACCTGATTACAAAAATCCTGAAGGCTTTTTCATGTTTCTGACTCTTGTCCTCTATCAAGTGATACTTCCTCCAGGGAAGGAGCTGGGCTTCCCTTTCTCCTGCATAGTAGCAATGACTGTCATTTATAGAAGTGATCACGTGCACAGCCTCTGGAGCCAGAGAGAATTATACTTCAATGCTGCTTCCTGGCCGCAAGGCCTTGGGCAAGTCACTTGGTCTCTTCCAACCTCATCTCCTCCTCTGTAAAAGGAGTGCACGGTACCTACTGCATAGGGTAGAGGTAAGGATACCAGGCGTATTCAGTACCTTGCGTCACTCAATTATCACTCGAATGTCAGCTCTGTGGTTATTATGGGATCGTCATCTCAGCTACGTATATTCTTTTTAATTCTCTGAGGCAGGCAAGGATCACCACCCCCATTTGACAGATTAGGAAACTGAGGCCCTAAGAAAGATGTTACTCGCCCCTGAGACCTCCTGACTTCCAATCCTGCGCCTGCCCCACTCTACCAACCCTTGCCCATGACACATGGGCGTTTGATCGCCAGGATCTCAACCATGTGGACCTCAGGAGAGCCTCACGAGTGTGCTCCACGTCCCGAGCCCTCACCTCGATCTGACCTATCGTTTCCTGGTATTCCTTGTCTCTCGTCTTGAAGAAGGATTCGGTCTCGTGGATCAAGTTGCCCAAGTTTTCCTCTTGCTGGGGAAACAGAACAAAGGGGACAGTTTAGTTTATTTATTTATTTATTTATTTATTTATTTATTTTTGAGATGGAGTCTCGCTCTGTCACCCAGGCTAGAGTGCAGAGGTATGATCTCGGCTCACTACAACCTCTGCCTCCTGAATTCAAGCGATTCTCCTGCCTCAGCCTCCCGAGTAGCTGGGATTACAGGTGTACACCACCAGACCTGGCCAATTTTTATATTTTTAGTAGGGATGGCATTTTGCCATATTGGCCAGGCTGGTCTCGAGCTCCCTACCTCAGGTGATCCGCCCACCTCAGCCTCCCAAAGTGCTGGGATTACAGGCGTGAGCCACCACGCCTGGCCCAAAGGGGACAGTTTAGCTGTGTGGCAGGGGCTGTAGGAAAATAACAGGGATGAGGGACCATTGAAAGGAGGTGCCCCCTGGCCTTTGGGAAGCCAGGCGCCGGGCTTACCTCGCCCTGCAGGTCGATGGTCGGGTTGCAGTTGGTGAAATCCTCCCAGAGCAGCAGCGTGTCCTCATTCTCTTCCCATGTCAGGCTGTCACAGTCGTCGTCAAAGTCAAAGGTCTCCCGCCTGTGGGGATGACACCAGAAGGCATGACTGAACAGAAGCCAGGCTCCACGGACCCATACAGGGGACAGAAAGGGGCAGCTGCCCAGCGGGTACACACCTTCAAGGCTGTCCTCAGGAAAGACAGGGGTAGTAAGCCAAAGGGGGCATTCGCCTTATCCAAAAGGAGTTTAACTCTTTTAAAATGCAGAATGTATTTATGTATTGTTTATACAATTAAAAATGTATATTTTTTAAATGTCAGGCTATAATTAATTGGGACTAAAGATATTTTCCTCCAAGTCCAATCTTGCAATTTTCCTCATTCATTTAACAGCTATTTCTTGAGCCCCTAGTTCGAGTGAGATGCTCAATATAATATCATGTTCTCTGCAATTTGGAAAGGTTGGTATTATACCTATTTTACAGATGGAGAAATGGTGGCTCAGAAAGGATAACTCAACTGTCTAAAGCCACACAGCTAGCATGTAGCAGAAACAGGCTAGAATGCCAAATGTTTCTGTTTCCTACAGCTTTTTCCTCCCCATCAACATACTCCCCAAGCACCCGTTAGGTGCTGGGCACTGGACCAGCCACTAAGCATGCAGCAAAATGCAACGCCCTCAAAACAATTCCACCCTCAAAACAATCCTATGAGGTAAGCATAACTATCATTCCCATTTTGCAGGTGAGGAAACAGAGGCTCAGAGGGATTCAGTGGCCTTCTAGACCAATACATGCTGGAAATGAGATTTGAATTCAAAGCCTGGGAGATGTCAAGACCTCCCTATTGGCTAGAACTAAAAGTAGGTTGACCAACCAGGCAGGTTTGCCTGGGACTAAGGGGTTCCCAAGATGCATTGGTTACCCCAACTGGAGGAGACCTAAAGATCAGCTCATCCAACATACCCCTCTTTCCAAGGGGAAGGCTGTCTGTAGGAGTGAAATCACTTGACCCAGTGCATCGGTAGCACAGGACAGTGTGGACCCTGTCTCCAGGCTGCCATCCCAGGGCTCTCCCCATTGCCTGCCCTCCCTCAACTCCCTTCCTGGATCCTCCGGAGCAATGAATATTCCCAATGGACTGGGTTGGGGGCTGGGCAGGTCCCAAGAAGGCTGTCTGGTAAAAAGCTGTCTCGAGCGCCCCCTGGAGTCAGGCCGGGCCGGCTCCCCTCCAAAAGCCATTCCCACAGGAACCCATAGGTGGCTCCCCGAGTCCAGGGTCCTGAGCTGGTGGGGGCGGGTGCTGGAGTGGGCCGTGTGGCCGGGAGCTGCCAGGGTCCAGCGGTCACTGCATCACACACTCGATTCCTGACTTCACTTCCTTCCCAGCGTCTGGGATCTGAAGGAAACCCCAGCCGAGGGACAGGAAGCTGGAAAGGACAGAAAGACGGGCAAGAAAAGGGACTTGGAAGAGGCCTCCACTTCACAAATCTGCAGAGTGGGGCTGAGACGGAGCCTTGGCCCCAGCGGGGGAGAGCCGCACATTCTCCCTCTTCTCCTTGGTCTGAAGCCCAAACAACCGACTTAGATCAAAACAAAACACAAGTCTAACACGGCTGTATTATTCAAACACTTCATCAGATCCGGCCAGGGGCAGCCTGGCTAGGGTCCTGCCCACAGCTGATGGAGATGTCCATGGGATAGGCCCAGGGCCCCGCCTGGGGTGGGGTCAGGGCGGCCCACACAGAACTGCAGAATGGGGGTGGGGGGTGATCAAAGTGATCAGAGGTTTCGTTGTTTGTTTTTTTTCTTTTGAGACGGAGTCTCGCTGTCGCCCAGGCTGGAGTGCAGTGGCGGGCGATCTCGGCTCACTGCAGGCTCCGCCCCCCAGGGTTCAGGCCATTCTCCTGCCTCAGCCTCCCGCTTAGCTGGGACAACAGGCGCCCGCCATCTCGCCTGGCTAATTTTTTGTATTTTCAGTAGAGACGGGGTTTCATCGTGTTAGCCAGGATGGTCTCGATCTCCTGACCTCGTGATCCGCCCGCCTTGGCCTCCCACAGTGCTGGGATTACAGGGGTGAGCCACCGCGCCCGGCCTGTTTGTTTTAACTTAGGTAACTTTACAACCAGCTAAATCTAATTCCATACTGAACCCAATTTAGCTCTATCAACACTGAGGCGCCCACTCCTGCAGCCAGTCTCGCCTGACTTGGATCTGAATGCTCTTTCTACACACTGGAGCCTTTGCCCATGGGGCCCCCTGGCTTCCACTCTGATCTGTCTTCTTTTGTAGCTCACCCCATTCCTGGTCAGCTTAACAATGCCCTGGGGACTTTATAAAAGCAGGGACAACAATTTCTCTAGATAAGTCCTTTAATTTAACCACATGGACCCAGCCTGGGCTCTCCGGGGCATACAATCCTGTCTTAGGCTCAGAAACGCCCAGGGCAATGTTCAGAAAACCTAGACCCAACCACTGGTTCTCTCCAAAAGCCCCTATTGGCCGGGTGCAGTGGCTCATGCCTGTAATTCCAGGACTTTGGGAGGCCGAGGTGGGTGGATCACTTGAGGCCAGGAGTTTGAGACTAGCCTGGGCAACATGGTAAAATCCAGTATCTACTAAAAAAACACAAAAAAAATTAGCTGGGTGTGGTGGTGCGTGCCTGTAGTCTCAGCTACTTCGCAGACTGAGGCAGGAGAATTGCTTGAACCCGGAAGGTGGAAGCTGCAGTGAGCTGAGATCACACCACCACACTCCAGCCTGGGCAACAGAGCAAGGCTCCATCTCAAAAAAAAAAAAAAAGCCCCTCTTGGCAGGCAGCAGAAGATAAGAATATGAGATGGGGGGAATCAAGAGGAATCAAGAATCTAGGGGTCTCCTTATCACCCTTAAATAGCAAACCCCGAAAATACAGCTCCCATCTCAGTTCTGTTTCAAGGGAATGGCAGGTCCAGGAAGTATCAGGCAAAAGAGTTCTTGTCCCCACCCAGTTCCAACCCTGCCCCTGCCTCCTGTCTATCTTAAAAGTCGGCCTAGAATAGGGACAGAAGAGAGAATTCTCTTCCAAGCATGGCATGGGGGACAAAGCACTGGACCAAGAGTTGGGGGCCTGGCTCTGTCCTAACTCCGCGTGTGCCCCTCTGAGCCCATTCTCTCATCTGTACAATGAAGGGTCTGGGCGGAGTGAGCTCTGGACTATGGAATTCTGAGCCAGCCTCAGAGCTGTGCAGGGAGGTTAGGAGAGCCCGTGCCCCGGGCTTTTGAAACAAATGATGTCAAAGGTATCTGCTAGAAGGAGCATGCCCTCTCTGGGGGGGCTCTGGGAAGTGGCAGAGCCTCCCAGAGCTCTGATTGGTAGCATTTGCCGATTTCCTGCAATGGCAAATTTTAAGGTACTAATATGACATCACTGAGCCTGGAGTGGGTATAGTAGCTTCTAAGAGCTGGCACCAGCAGGCTCGCCCACTACTGACCATACCCAGCCCAGACCCTGCCACCACCCCAAGCAGCATTTCCTACTGAGAGCGCACTAGCGTGGGAGGTGGCCTGGCTCTGAATCCCAGCTCAGCCACATACTAGCTGAGTGGTGTTGCTCAACTCCCTTGTCCTCTCAGAGTCTCAGTTTCCCTATCTACAAGAGGGGAGTGATACCCCATCTCCTAGGATGGGCGTCTGGAGTGAGCAAAGTGACATTTCTGAAGCCCCCTCCAAGTGAACATCAGGAGCCATTTCTGCAAGCTGTGCAGTCAATACAGCCAGCCCACCAAGAGCAAACTAGTGCAGGTGGGTCTGGCTAAGGTCTGCTCAAGAATAGCCCACAGGCTAGGTGCGGTAGCTCATGCCAGTAATCCCAGCACTTTGGGAGGCAGAGGTAGGCAGATCACTTGAGGTCAGGAGTTCGAGACCAACCTGGCCAACATGGTAAAACCCTGCCTCTACTAAAAATGCAAAAATTAGCCAGGCATCATGGTGCATGCCTGTGATTCCAGCTACTTGGGAGGCTGAGGCAGGAGAAACACTGGAACCCAGAAGGCAGAGGCTGCAGTGAGCCGAGATCTGGCCGCTATACTCCACGCTGGGTGACAGAGTGAGACTCTGTCTCAAAAAAAAAAAGAAAAGAAAATAGCCTACAAATAAGACCACATCTGCCATTGCCCCTTCTGGGTTCATGACATCCTCAGACACAGATATGTCTACACATGACCAGAGAGGGGACAGCCCAGCCCCTGTATCTCATGGGCAAGAACACCCCTTCTCCCACCGCTTTTTTGGAAGAAGCTTTCAAAGGAAAGGCAGGAGAATGGCAGAGAGGGAACACAAAGGATTCTGGTGAATGGAAGAGTATGCGCCTGTCCAGATTCTGCAGCTGCCATCCAGCCCTGTCAAGTCAGCCCCAGGCTCAGCAATGCCTGACCTCCTCAAGCTTCCAAGAGAGGCTGAACATATGAAATTTCCCAAATTACAAATGTTGAAAATGAATCTTGGCTGGGTGCAGTGGTTCACGCCTGTAATCCCAGCACTTTGGGAGGCCGAGGCAGGAGCATCGCTTGAGCTCAGGAATTTGAGACCAGCCTGGGCAACACAGCGAGACCCTGTCCCTACAAAAAAATTTAAAAATTAGCTGGGCATGGTGGCACATGCCTGTGCTCCCAACTACTTGGGAGGCTGAAATGAAAGGATCCCTAAACCCGAGAGGTTGAAGCTGCAGTGAGCTGTGACTGTGCTGCCGCACTCCAGCCTCCAGCCTCCAGCCTCCAGCCTCCAGCCTGGGTGACAAAGTGAGACCCTGTCTCAAAAAAAAAAAAAAAAGGAAATGAATCCAAATTCTTCCAGTGCTGCGGGCTACTCTCAGCCCAAGCCTCCCGTTCACCACCCCTGCCCAAGCAATCCGGGGAAATGGAGAGTGTGCGGGCCACGGGGATACTCACAGCTGGTTAAACATGCGCTTCATCTCATCGGTGATGTTCATGGAGCCAACCTCATCGTCCGAGAACCGGTTCACCTCCCCATCCTGCTCGGAGATGTCATCATCGGAAGCCACCTTACGCTCTTTCTTTTTGGGGACCACCTGAATTGGAAAGGAAGCAATCAAGGTAACTGGGGGGCTCGGCTAGGATGGAGGGTAGGGGCGAACTGGGAAGGGAGCCGGCATCTCACAGGATGATGAGCATGACTGGGGCTGGCCAGTGCCAGGAAAGGTGCAGGTCCTCTAAGAAGCAGGCGGCGTTAGCAGGAAGCGCGAGGTGGGAGACATGCATGGGGACACAGACGGCCTGGACTCTTCCCTGCCCTGGGCGGCCTGGTGTGTGCGCCGGCTCAGCTCGCCCTTTTACCACAGAAGCAGCCCCACAGTTTGGGGAGAGGAACAGGCCAGACAAGGACACAGAATCACCTGGGATATCTCAGAGCCAGCCAGAGAGGCAGAGAACCCCTGACAAAGGCCATATGGCCCCATGCTGGCCAGAGCCCTCCTGCTTACATGCAAAGGCAAAGGACAGACGGCGCAAGGTTCACCGAAAGCTTCCACTCCAAGCAGACAAGCCATGAGCAAACGAAGGCTGCATTGGCCTCCCCTGCTTCCAGGCAGAGGGACAGCAAGAAGGCATGGAGGTGGAGAGAAGGCCCCAGGGAGGCCCAGATCTGGCCCAGCAACGTCAAAGTCACACACACAGAGCGACAACACACCGTATTGCCCTGGGCTCAAGCAAAAGCCAAACCACAACCCGAAACTCAAGAAGCAGCCTTCGGAGAATGACATGTGCCTCATTCGGCTGGACTGGCCCCCCAAGCCCTCTCTGGAAGACAGCCTCACTGGCGCTAACCTGATCGCCGTCTCTCGGGGGCACCCACACTTGCACGTTAGGTCGGGGGGGTATCGAGAGCCTCTTTGGGGGGGAATGAAAAATAGTCAAAGGCCAACAGCTCCTCTTCTGAACTCTGAGGCCTCTCTACCAGAGCTCAGGCCAGCTCCCCCAGTTCTCCCCATAACCTGCCCAGGGTTCCCCAACCGTGGGGATGACGCCCAGTTCTGACACCCAGAGGAAGGGGCAGGAAGCAGGGCAGTGGGTACAGTGTGGGCTGGTGAACCAAGCTCTGGAGGGGCAGGAGACTGATTTCTGCCACTTCCTTCCTTGAGCACAGCACATCACCCCCTGGGCCTCGGTCTCCCCAGCCATAGGATGAAGCAGTCAGACAAGCCTATGAGTCCACGGGTGCCTGATTCTACATTTTCCTGGGGAGGCCACAGGGTCGGGTAGTGCTGCCTCTCGGGGAAGGGGAGGGAGTGAGTGGGATGTGGAGGGAAACAGGAGTTGGCTGGGCAAGGGTGGAGGCCAGGGCTGCTCTGGGAGAGTGGGGGGTTGGCTGGTGAGCAGGGCAGCCCTAGTCACCTGGAAGATCTTGGACACGTCTTCCGAGTTCCGCTGCTGTGCGACATCGCACAGCTTGGCCGTGATATCGATTCGGCGGCAGATGTCCATGTCCACCTTCATGGCCTTTTCTTGGATCTTTGTGTCCAGGTCTGTCATGGGCTGCAGGGAGGACAGCAGGGTTTACATGAGCAAGGGATGGAGCAAGCCTGCAGGGCTGGGCAGAGAGGTGGGGAGACCCCTAGGTGTCAGCAGGGGTGGTGCGAGGAGGCCTCCAGAGTCCGAGGGTGCCTTGGGCTTTTCTGTGGAGTGGAGGGCTGCGGCGGCGCTGCTCAGGGTGGAATGGGGTTGGGGCCTTGGGAGTCGGGGGCCAGTATGACGCCGTGTGTGCTGCTCTCCCTAAGGGCTAGAAGGCATCCTCCCAGCAGACACAGGGTCTGTGTTTACTTTGTCAGAGCGAAGAAAAAAGACAACTCCCGCTGGAGAAAGATAGCCCTTCTTTTCCCACCTGCACGCCCCACCTGTCCCCCACACAGGCAGCTCTCTCTCCTGGATGCCTCCCATGGCCGGCAGTGGGAGTCATTGAGGACCACAGGGTAGATCCCCTTGGACACAAGTGAGAGGGAGCCCAGTGGCCTCCAACTAGGGTCCTGGGAGGCTTCTACCAACCACACCCAGCTTCACGCCCCTCCACACCAGGAGCCACGCCAGGCTCAGTCACCCATGTTCTGGCCCCTTCTGCCTTCTGGTGGCGTCTCCCCCTGTACTGTCCACTGTTTGAAGGGGGAGGAGACCTGGGTCCCCAGCAGCAAGGAGCCCTTTGCTGCCAACAGCTCCCCCCAACCCACGGATACTCAGAGGGGCCCCGGATTGTCAAAAAGACACGCACGCTGGCCTTTCCTGACCTCATGGAGCAACCCTGCCAAAGGCCGCTGGGCCTGCGAGTCTCTCAGGCCCGCACAGACCAGACGGCACCTGGCCCAACCTGCCAGACGCCCCGCTGCACCCAGACACCGAGGCCTGCCCTCATCAAGGCGAGCTGGGAAGGAGTGGGAGCAAACACACACAGACCATCAGGGGAGCCCGGGGGAGGGCGGGATGGGTTAAGCGGCAGATTAATGCATCTCTACTCAGACCGAGGGAAGCGGAAGTGGGGAGGGGGCGGGAGGAGGGTGCCTGGTCTCCGATGCATCCAATGCATCCGTCATCCTCATGGTCAAACACAGCCAGCCAGGATTCTAACTAGAAGCCGAGCTCCGGAGCCTCGGAGGGAATGAAGCACTTTGCATGATGGGTGTGGGGGAGGCCATGACACCCAGGGGCAGCGGGCGGCACTTACGTCACTCATAAGCCCCTTAAACACCACCAGCTCGGCCTTGAGCCGCTCGATCTTCTCGTTCATCTCCTCCTGGATGGCGTCAGCCTCCTGTGCTGCCTGCGGGGACGGAGATGGGGAGGCTTCAGATGGGCTGGGTCCTCTGGGGATAGGAGGGTCTGGACACCTGAGTCCAGAGCCCTAGGCACCCAATGTCCACCCCAGCTGGGCACCTACATGCCAGGGAAGGGGTGCCAAGGACCTCGTCCCAGCCTGGCTTCCCACTGAGCACTGCTGACTGCTTAAAACACTTTTCAAAGGATTATCCATTACGTGGGAAAATCCATGGCAGGTATTAAAAGAGCAGGTTAATTAACAAGCAATCCTATTACATTAAAAATATGAGATCAATCCATGTGAAATTGCCACTATTGGGCCATCTCTGCTTTCAAAAATGACAATGTCATGTGTGTCGACCTAACATGTGTCTAAAGAGCGTGGGTGTGTGTCTGCACAGACAAGATTGGAAGGTCACACACCAGTTTTTCAACTGTGGAGGGGTGGAACTGGAGATAATTTTTATTTTTGTGCTTTTCTATACTTTCCACATATTTGATGATGAACCCATTAAATTTATAAAGAAAAAAGCACTTTCGTTATAAAAGAAAGGGAGATATTCAACCTTTTCCTTCTACACATTGACAATTATATTAATCTGTCTCTAACTTTCTTAGACGATAAATGCTTTAAGTAGCAGAATGCAATTTCTAGACATTTTTGGAAGAACCTTTCATGCCTTCTCATGGGGTTGCTACTCTTGTTCCCATTTGACAGAGAGGAAAATAGAGGCTGAGAAGATGAAGTTTGCTGCCCAGGTTACACCGCAGGCGGGGGAGTTGCAGAGCCCAGAATGCAGAGATTCCAGCTAGAGCAGCAAGGGGAATGTTCCCAAATGCCCACCACGGAGAGCCTGCTCAGGCTGGGAGCCCACCTGCGACGTGCCCACCTGCCCTCTCCAAGGCCTTCAGCCCCAACCGAGGGCACCCTTCTTGCCTGGGGGCTTACAAACCATCTAGTCCAAGCCTCAGGTGGGGAGACAGTGACTGGTGAGAAGGGTCGCTGGTCCCAGGTTATATAGCGGCTGGGACTTGCACCCTGGGACCTGGACCCAGGCTTCTCAACCCCTGCATCAGAGCTCTTGTGCAACACTGTGCTGGTCCGTTCCTAGCTTCCAAGCAGAGTAAGTGGAAGGGGTCTCTTGGCTCCATAAAGGAGAGACAGGCAGTAGGAAGTAACAGAGTAGGGGCTGTGCAAGAATTTCTTGGCTTTGCTGCATGAAGACTGTGCCCCTTGGCCACATGGCTCTCTGGCATGCCTCTCCTGGTCGGGATATCTGAGGGCTCTTACCTCCTGCAGCGTGTCCACCATGGTCTGAAGGTTCATGCGCTTGGTGAGTTCCTCCTCCCATCTGCAAAAGCCAAGAGGAACGGGCGGTCAGAAGGTGAGTTCCCTGTGCCAATCCAGCCCTCAGACACAACCCCAACACCCACCCGGGGCCTATCTTGAGCTGGGCAAGGAAGATGCATTGGGGCCTCCATCCCTGCCTGCCCTCTGGGAGCTCCCAGCCCAGGGGAGGTGGTGTGAGAGGACAGCCAGGCTGACGTATAACCAGAGTACCAGGTGGTGGTGACAAGTGCCACGTTAAGGTATGAGCCCAGCACTTCGTGAAGACAGAGGTGGCAGGGACCACCACCCTGCCTGCACGCAACCTGTAAAGTGCTGTGCAAGCACTGCTGCTCCTGTTGTTGCTGCAAGATGCAGTAGCAAAGCCGGTCCTCAGGAGCCAGCTACAGCCAGCTCCACTCTCAGGCTCTTCTTCGCACCACAAGAAACAAACTTTTATTGTGCTAAGCATTGCGATGCCCTACAGCCTACCCAAACCAACACAGAACTCTCCTAAGCAGGTGTATCATTCCATTTTACAGATGTGGAAACCGAGGCTTGGAGAGGTTAAATAAACGTCTTGCCCAAAAACACACAGCGAGTCAATGGGTGGGGCTTGAATTCAAACCCAGGTTTGTTTTATTACATTAAAACAAAACTCAATAAATACAGTTCCCACTGATTTAGCGTTTACTATGTGCCAGGCCCTGTTGTTCCAAGGGCTTCCACACCACTACTTTGACATGTGTACCGCCCAAAGCTGAATAGGAAAAGCGGGAGGGGAGAAGGCAGAGGAGAGTTCAGTGGACCCCTGCCCTTAACTGCAGGAAGGGGTGGGAGAAGTTCCCTGAGACTGCATGATAATACCAATTCCAGAACCACCTTCACTGAGACTTATTTGTACCAGGCACTGTTCTACATGAAGTTAATTCAATCCTCGTAACAACCTACAGCGTAGGTACCGTCGTTATCCCCAGGTGCAGAAAGCAAGGCCCAGAGGCACAAGCTGAGCCCAAGGCCAGGGTGAGACAGTGTGGAGCTAGGACTGAAACCCAGGTGGGGAGGCTCCACACTGGTTGCTCAGAATCCCCTTGTGGAGCTCCTCATAGGCCCAGGAACTGTCAAAGCCTGAAGGCCCTAACCCAGCTCCTCCAACAGAGTTCCTCCTCCCCGGAGGAAGCTGGGGGCAGGTTCTGTCCCGCCTGGGATGTCTGTCCATCCTGGGACAGACAGAGGAGCTTCTCTCCTTCCTCACCCCACTGCTACCCTCCGTACATGGCCTCGGAGCAGGGCAGTCTGAAACCCTTTTAGGATGCTGTCGGGCCAGCTAAAAATAGGCCAGAGGGGAGGGAGGGGTGGAGAGCCGATTACGTCACTGGCTTTTGGAAACAAGAGAAAACGGATACTGTTCGCATACACAGAGGAAAATTCCTCCTCTCTGCCACAGGAGACAGCCCCGGCCAGGGCTCCTGGAGGACACACACTCTCTCCCTCTCTCCCTTTTCTCCAGCCTTTCCCAGCCCCAGCATTAGCTGCTAAGGCTGAGATCTGCATGGGCTCCCAGGTCCAGACCTGGAGGGCAAGGGGCTGGGATTCCTGCCAGGGCTGGAGGGCACAGAGGAAGCTAAGAGGGGACAGGAAGGGAACCTAAGGGCCTAATCCAGCCAGGACCATCTCACTGAACCTCCCCTCGTTGTACAGATGAGGAAACTGAGGCCAAGTGGTCAAGCCATTTGCCCAGATCACCCAGTATATCAGGAGCAAGGCTAGGAGTCCAGTCCCAGGCCCCTCTCACCGAGAGGAGCAGGCCCCATGTTGGGGACAGGAATCACAATGGGGTGAAAGTTCCCAGGCCACCCCATCCCTGCCCAGGAGCACAGGGCATCTGGGGCTTCCCTCAGGGAGTAAAGGCTGGAGCACAGGTCCCAAGCTGAATCATCTCTCCTGGCCACACTGCTCAGAGCAGGGAAGGCGACTCAATTCCAAAGCCACTGAGCAGGGCAGGTGCAAGGGTGAGCCCCAGTGTGGCTCTGGCTGCAGCCTGGTGTCTAGAGCCGGCCTGCTAACACATCTTGCAGCAAGAGCAGGAGTGGCAAAGAAGGGCACAAAACATAAAGAATGACATGACTCCTCCCTTGGACGCAGGCACACAGGGGCACCTCCCTGACACTCCCCATTTCCCAGAGGGGCCCTTGGGAATGAGGCCCAGCACCCCTCACTTCTCCTTTGAGCAACCGTCTCATGAGGAAGGCAAGGCAGGGGCCAACAGACCCCTTGTACAGATGGAGAAAACGAGGACCGGAGAGGGAACGAGACTTGCCCCAAATCCACCCAAAGTGACAGCGGGAGCCCAGATCTTTGGCTTTCCAGACACAATAACAGCAAGAGCACCAGCAACCATTAACTAGGGGTACGGTCTGGGCCCCACACACCCGGTTCACTGCCTTGGACACACACATCACTGGCTTGAATGTGAATTATTAACCCTCTTGGGGAAAGAATTTCTAACTAAGCCCATCTTGCAGATGAGGGAGCTGAGGTTCAAAGAGGTAGAGTAACTTGTCTAAGGTCACACAGCTAGCAAGCAGGGAGCTGGGACTCAAAGCTAGTCCAGTCTCTACAGCAGCGAGTCTCAGCCTAGAATGTACACACCAATCACCTGGGCATCTTATTAACATGCAGATGCCGGTTCGGCAGCCAAGGGCTGGGGCAGACAGCTCCCCAGTGATGCTGGGCTACAGATGGCACTGAGTGGCCAGGCTCTGAAGACCACACAACCCAGCCCCTCCACCTCACCTCTCCCTTCCTGCCCCGAGTTCTGCAACCCCCCAACCCCACATCTCAATCGTGTTTCCTGAGCTGCACATACCAGACCCCCAGGATGAGCTTGCACAAATGATTTCATGGGCTTTTTATTTCCAAAGCCAGACTGGGGAGGCAGCCGGCTGGCCTGCTCCCAGGAGGTTGAGGACAGACCCCGCATGTGGACAGCAGCTGGCTTGACTGAAGAGCCTGTCGCCCGCCCTGACATCCCTCCCGGCAGTGGTGGAGAAAACCTGGCTCAGCCAGCTCCAGTGTTGACAATGCAGAAAAGCTCTGTCCTTGGACCGTTCTGAGGACTGGCGTGAAGGGCCAGGTGGGCGATGTGTTTCTTACGGCACTCCAGACACCCATATTCCCTGCCCACCCACCCAGAGCCAGGGAGCACTCAGCTTAACTAAGAACTGGTCAACCAAGTTGCTGGCACAGAGATTTCAACACCTGCTTCCCAAGCACAACCCTCCCTCTTCCCTGGGTCTGCCCACAAGAGTAAGGTTTCAGTGGGGAGGGTGTTTCAGGCAGAGGGACCAACAGAAACAAAGAGGGCAGCAGCAAAGGACAGGCCAGGCGCTGTCTGCCACCGAGAGGCGGGTGCACCTACTTTGGATCAGGGGTTTGCGGACATCGTTTCCTGTCAGCCTGCGCCATCCCCGCTCCCAGCCCCAGCCCACAGCTGAGCAAACAACTTGCCCAAAGACTGCCTAGGAAGTGGCAGTGCCTGGATTCAAACCCAGGTCTGGCGGAATCCTACGCCTGGGCCCTTTAAGACTGAAAGGGGAAGGAAGGCTGGAATGAACATAAAGAGATCACTTTGGGGGCACAAAGGCCATTTTCCTCGAGTCTCCCTCGGCAGTCCAGGAGCTGTTCTGTTGGCTGGGGAGGGGTCCTTTCTGGTCTTTTGAAGACTCCAGGATATTGACAGGCCTGCCACTGGTGGAAAATGAGGTGACAAACACATCCCAGTGCTCTCTGCGGGGCAGGGTCTTTCCATAGATCCCCTCCACCATACTGCACATGCACTGGGCTGGAAAGCTACCCTGTCACCACTTTACAGGTGGGAAAATGAAGACCCAGGGCCTATGGACAACTCCAGCCGCGGCCAACATGGCTTGAATCACTGAGAGCCGCACCTGCCCACCCTGACCCAACAGCTCATAAAACTTCCAAATCCTTCTCTCTTCTAGCGCTGGATGAGAGAAGGGACATTTATTGATTACCTTCTCGGTGGTATCCACCACGTTAGGCACTCATACCTCCCTCTGTAAAATCCCGCTGAGCCCTCCCCTGGGGATCGTCCCCATGTTGCAGATGAGGCTCAGAGGTCAGGTAACTCATTTCCCCTCTTCCTCTCTCCTCCTCAGCCTCCTGAAACCCTAGCCATTCTCCCAGGCTTGTCTCAAATGTCATCTCTTCCCCAAACCTCACATCCACTTCCATTGTTTGCCCCACAGCTTAGAGCAGCGGAGGCCCCAGGATCTCCTCTTCCCCAGTGGCATGGTTGTGGGATCCCACGGCACACAGCTCTTGCCCAAAGGAGCCAGTCCCATGATGCCAAAGCCAGTGATGGCTCCACTGTGCGGTCACCGCCACTTCCACCTTCCCCACCACCACTGGGGGCTGGCACTCATCTCGGGAGGTCTCAGGCACAGAGACGGGGCAAGGAGGAAGCAAGAGGCAAGGTCCCTGGTCTAGGTGGGAAAACAGGCACAGGAGCCGGGTCTCAAATCAGGGTCCAGTCCTTCTGCAGGCCCAGAGAGCTAGTTATGATGATCATTCTTGTGCTTGCTGCTGTATTCCCTGCACCTAAAACTGGCTGGGCACTTGCTAAGGAGTCAGATATTTATCGAATGGATTGGTTGGATGGATGGATGGATGGATGGATGGATGGATGATTGAATGAATCCAAAGCTGCACTTACTCCTCAGTGCCCTGATGGCTCTCGCCTCCAGCCAGAGCTCCTTTCCCCCAGAGCATCCTTAGCCTGAACCATCCCAGCCCAGGGGCTCACGGGAGGCAAATTCCCAGCATAGCCCCTGCACTCAGCTTCATCCATTCGGCTCCAGAGCCTCTCCTGGGAGAGGCCAGGCCAGGCCACGGGAAGGGATGGCCAGGGCAGGAAGCAGGCAGGAGAAGGAGAAACCTTCCCTTTCCCACTTCCCACAGCCCTGGGCCAGGGAGGGGAGACAGGGATGTCAGGACAAAGAGTGCAGGGAGAGGAAATGACTCCACAAAAGCACACAGCAGCTGAGATCGGGGGCCTCGGCCACCATCTTAGCAGAACAAGCACTCTCCGAGGCTGGTGGCCAGGAGGGGGAGGTGGCAGCACCACCCCAGCCAGATGTGGTCTCTCCGCATTCCTGAGGAGCCACCACTGGAACCACGTGAGGGACGAGAAGTCTCTGCTGGCCACTGGGGAAAGGGGGTGGGCAGATTCTATGCCAGTCCCCACCCCCACCGCACTCAGGGCCAGTGCCTCCCCCTCCCCCGTCAGCTCAAGATGACACACAGACCCGCAGGAAAGGGACCGACAATCCTGCCCTACAGAGGGGCGGAAGCCCAAGCTGAAGTCACCAGCAGAGGGGCTGACTCACAGATTTTTCACTTCCTGTGCAGTCAGAGAAAGAGGCTCGAGGCTCCCGCTCAGGAGGAAAGTAGGTGCAGGCCCAGGAAAACAATGAAGGCTCCAGGGATGAACCTGGGGCTCCTGAGTGAGCATCCCAAGACACCAGGGCAGCAAGAGACGGGTTCAAATCCTGCCCATCACTTCCCAGTTGTGTGATTTTGAGCAAGTCAGTTACCCTCTCTGGGCCTCAGCTGTCCCCTCTGTGAGTCGGGAAACCAGCCACCCCATTTCAAAGGTGGCTGTGAGAACTGCAGGAAGGGGACGGTGTGGGTGAAAGCACCCCGCACCAAGCAGACCATGAGTGTTCAGCAGCTCCATGTGAACTGCACAGCGCGTGGCTGCCTCCCACCTCCAGAGTTGGGAAGGAGGTGTGCAAACGGCCAACACCTTGCGGGAAGGCAAGCGGCCGGCACGCCTAGGCCGACTCACTCAGGTGAGGGGAAACGAGCTCAGGTGAGGCTGGGCTGGAGCCCTCAGTGGAAGACTTCATTCTGGGCCAAGCATGGGCCTGGCCTCTGGCAGAGGGCAGGTGGGGGCAGAGGGCAGGTGGGGGCAGAGAGCAGCTTCCTTCCCGGAGGGTGGAGGGCTGGCACCTTCTCAGCTCCACCCTGGCCTCGGGGAGCTCACCCCACTGCAGCAGGGCTGGGTGGAGGTGGCCAGGGAGCCATGCTGGAGCCCGGCGGCTCAGACCACAGATTTGGCCCGGCCAGTGCCCCTCAGCTCTGCGCTGCCCTAGCTCCTGTGTTTGCCCACCTGCAGATGCACGGAGGCATCCTCACAGCAGAGCCAGGGCCAAGCCTGGGGGCCCCAACTGGCTGTTCTTCTCTAAAATAATATCTGAGCTGGAGGAAGAGGCTGCAGGCACAGTGGTAGACCAGGGGAGCCCTTTCTTCAAATGCAGTTTCGCAGAAGCTGATGGGTTGGGAAGACCAGAGCAGGCTCCCCGGTGGGGTCAGGGCTGCGTGCCCCCAGCAGCTCCCACTTGCTTCTGCTGAGCCCTTCTAGAGAACCCGAAAACCACAACTGAGTCAACTTCCTCCTTGCACACCATCCCCCTCGAATACCACAGATAATTCATATTTAAGGCAGAAAAAAAATCCGATAAGGGAGTGGGAGTGGGGCAGGGCTGGGAATACAATGTGGAAATCCCGCCACCACTGCTAACACAGGGCTCGCCTCCCGGGCAGCTCAGCACTGATGCACGTGTGGATGCGTTGCCTCCTGACTTCCTCTCTCACGTGGCGCACTCCCCGAAAATGGACAGCCAATAAGCACAAGCCCCTGCACATGGAAGAGGCCCCCTCCTGCCTGCCCCAAGCCCCACCCCCCGGGGACACCTGGCACCACCTCTTGTGGCCTCCCCGCTCCCATCTCCATGGAGCCCCTGATCCCTGGGAAAGGCTGCCTCGCAGACGTGCCCATTGGAGCCCGGCTGCCCAGCTGTACTCTGCTGCTCTCGGAAGGAAAGACAAATTAAATGCCAACTGATTGTCTCCACGGAGGAGGTATTAATTTAATGTGAACACTTAACCAGGGCAGCCGATTCCATTACAGGCGGGCAGTAATGGCCTGGGCAGGACGGAGCACAGGCTGCACGCTGGGGATGGGGGCCAGGTTTGAGAAGCCACTAATCAAGTGTGCCCCAGCACACTGCCTCCCACACAGACACACAGAGCTGATTTCAACCAGAAACGGCAGCCTCCTCCAGGGATCCCAGCAGGCCAGGTCTGCGCAAGGCTGCTCAGTGGAGAGGCAGAGGGGTCTGACATCCATAGGGAAGTTCCCTGTAGAAGAGAGGTACTGGGCTAGGAAGCAGGAGGTCCTGGTTCACGTCCTGGCTATGTTGCTAATTCGCTGCATGACCCTGAGCAAGTCCCTTCTCTGCCCTGGGCCTCAGTCTCCCCATCTGTAATAGGATCTCCCAAAATCCCTTGGGACATGATATTTGCAGTGCTATTTGCACACCCTGGATAGGGCCCTTCCTTGGAGTCCAGAAGAGGTGACAGCCTCAGGGACACCAACTCCATCCAGAGTTATCTTGGGTGCCATCAGGGCTCTGACAGCCTGCACTCAACAGCACCCACTGGGTTCCCTCTCCCAGAAGAAGAAGCAGCAGTGTGGTGTGGGAGCATGCATTCATTCGTTTGCCCCTCACTCATTCATTCCATAAACAGTTCCTGAGGGCTTGCCACGAGCCCCACAGGCCTTAGAGAGTCGAAGGTTGTAGGCAATTCTGCAGACCTCTCTAGGAAGGGCGGGTGAGCTGAGAAAGTCATCTGCCTCTGTGTGATCCCCTGAGGGCCTGCCTACCTCAAGGTAGGAGCCTCAGTCTCCACCTCTGTAAAATGGGGATAGCAATCCCACCTTGTAGGGCTCATGGACGGATCAGGAGAGCAGGTTCAAGTGAGGCACACAGGTGCCCTAGACGGATGATGGCCATGCTCTTCACCAGTGTCACCCTAGCTCTACGTGCCTGGGTGAGGGAGGGGCAAATGGGTGAGTGAAATCTGGACCCCCTAACCAAGGACACTTCTCCATCCTGTCCTGGCCCTCTGGGGACCCAGGAGCAACTGAGAGAGGTGGCACTGAAATTGAGTTGCTAAGGAGTTTTCCCAGCAAGGAGATGAAAGTGAGTCCCATCTCCAGGAAGGGGGGATGAGCTGTGTGGGGTCATCACATTCCCCCAGCTTGTTTCCTGGTGACCAAGGGGACCCTTTGCAGGGCAGCTAGCTGGTTTCTGGGTTCTCTGTGGTGAGCCAACAGGACTTGAGAGATGAGTGGGAAAGAACGGCAAGCCCCTAAATGGGCTCCAGCCCCCAGCCACACACCCCTTCAGGCAATAAGGCAGCAGCCTTGTGCAAGAAGTCCTGAAGCTAGTCCCTGCCTCTGCCCCAGCTGGCTCTGTGATCTGGGGCAAGTCCCTTACCCTCCCCTGGCACCACTTTCCCGTCAGTAATGCAATGATGTCAAACTGGATGAATTCTAAGGGGCCACCCAGCCAAGCCAGAAAACAACTTCCATGATCCCTGGACAAGCACCCTACACTGACCACAAAGCCACCTGACAAACCACAAATGCTCAAAAGCCAGCTGAGACGTCTTGTCCTTGCATTCCAGCCAGTGTGTGTAGTGAAGAGGGGAGCAGGTACTTTGGAGCCAGAGGGTCCTGGGATCAAATCCCAGCTATCCATCTTGCAGTTCTGTGACCTTGAGCAAGCTATGACCCTCTCTGGGCCTTGGTAATCCCTCCCAGCTCCGAGGGGTTTTGCCCACATTCCATGGAATAGCATATGAAAAGTGCCCAGAACAGTGCCTAGCCTACCATGAGCATGCCATTGGTGTCATTCTCATCCTCACGACCTCCCAATGACAGCTGCTCAGAGAGGTGGGGAGAGGCTGGGAGAATGCTCTCGGACCACATTGTAAGTGAGGGGGTCACACTTGAACCCAGGGCCATCTGACCCCAAAGCCACTGTCTGCATAACAGTCATGTCGTTGATGGTAATGAAAATGAGCTAGATGCCGACTTCACCTGGCTGGGTGGCTGGCAGTACAAGGGGATGGGGTGGCAGAAGGAAAGAAGCCACATGCTAATACCACAGAACCCCCCTATCAGCAAAACCCACTGAAAACCCTGCTTTCGCCGTCCACACCCCATAGACGTACCCCAGGAACTAATGGGCATGCCCAGCCCTGTGAGGTCTGTCCTAACAAGGGCCACTGTGGCAGCAGGTGGGTCCAGGGCAGGAGAGCCCAGCTGGTCTCATGGCACCTTCCAACACACACAAGGCATTTAAGGGTGTTCACCCAGGGAGGCTACTGGCTTTTTTGGGTAACATGGGGCCCAGGGAACCCCCAGGTCACCTGCCCCAATGCCAATCTGAGGTTTCAGTTGTTTTCTGAGCCACCTGTCCAATTCCCCCCTGTCTATACTTGCCCAGGTTCCCAGCATCACTCCCACTTGGTATTGCTTATTGAAAACAATTTTGGAGAGGCTGAACATGGTGGCTCACGGCTGTAATCCAACACTTTGGGAGGCTGAGGCAGGAGGATCATTTGAAGCTAGGAGTTCAACACCAGCCTGAACAACATAGTGAGATCCCATCCCTACAAAAAAATTTTAAAAATTAGCCAGGCATGGTGGCACGCACCTGTAGTCCTAGCTACTTGGGAGGCTGAGGTTGGAGGATCCCTCGAGCCTAGTAGTTCGAGGTTGCAGTGAGCTAGGATCGGGCCACTGCACTCTATCCTGGGTGATGACCAGGATGAGACCCTGTCTCAAAAACAAACGAAAAACACCTTTGGAGAAACTGCAGCTCTGTGGACACTCGTAATCCCAAGCAGCATGCTGGGCAGTGCCCTCTTCCCACTGCTTCTGTCTAGAAACTACACCCACGTGGGCACTCCCCCCACCCCTAAAACACCAGGCCACTTCAAGGAGGAAATTGTCTCAACCAGCATCTCACAGTGAGGAAAAATCTGCATCGCAAATTGCAAGCCACCATGAAGTTTCTGGAGTACCATTGCCAACCTCTTCCAGGCTTGGGTACCCCTTCATCACCTCCTCCAGGGAGCTTTTCATGACTTCCCCAGCATAAGTCACTATGCCCATTCTGATGTTCCCAGTCCTGAACCCACTCCTTCAGCACTGGCATCCAGGGGCTGTAAATTTTCACTTCCCTGTCTCTCTCATCAGACTCCACTCTTCTCCGAGAAGGGAAGAATTTGCATTTATTGTAAAATGCTGATTAGGTGCTAATCATTCAACTCCCACCATCTCTAATTCTCACCATAGTTCTGTGAGCCGGATGTTATCATTCCCACTACACACACTCAGGTGAAATGACCTGTTCAAGGTCAAATCCAGGTCCATATGGCTCCCAAGCCTGGGCAGCCTCTCTATAGTCTAACGGTGTCTCGTCAGTTCCGTAAGCCCCACTCCCTGCCCACACCCCCAGCACATCACTTAGAAAATGCCCCTGGGTTACAATGCCAGGGTCAGATGCACAGATGTGTACACATGGGGTCACAGTCACTGACCCGGAAAAAAAGCCACTTTGCTCACGTACTTATTTCTCAGCGCCAGAGAACCCAGGGTGCAGGAAGGCCTCGGCACACCACCACCTCCACTGCCAAGGCAACGAGCTGGGGCCAGCAGGTGGTGAGCAAGAAAGGCACCCAGCTCTGGAGCTGGATGGAACGAGGTTCAAATCCCAGTGGTACCAACCACACGCTCCTGGGCAAGTGATTTCCAACCCCTAAGCCTCCCCATTTGGTCATCATAAAGATGCCCCCTGCCTCTGGAGGCTGCTACAGTTTGTGAAAAGGAGGATATGCACAGGCTCCGAATAAACGGAGACTCTCGTTCCTTCTCCGCCTCCCTGTCACTGGCTCCAGGGTCTGAGAGAGCAGCACCCTTGTTGCTCTGGTCTGTAAAATGGTCTGTTTCTTTCTGGCTCCACTGCGCTATGGAAATCATGGGGTTGCGGGGAGGCTGCAGCTTGTCATCTGGCCCCCAGGCACTGACTGCAGAGATCCCACCCCTGACCCCCGCAGACTGGGATGCCAGGAGGGGCAGAGGATCTGCACTTCTGAGCTGTGTGCCTTTGAGCCAAGCACTTGACTGCCTGTGCTCCATGTCCCCTAGCTTTGAGCAGGGGCTACGGAAGAACCTGCCTTGTCAGGTTGTTGTAGTAGATGAGTCAACACACGTTTCACACCTAGCACAGTGCCCAGCTCCCAGTAAATACTCAATAGATGGAAGCTATGATTAGTCATGGAACACGGCCTTTCTGCTGTCCTCCCTGCCATGGAAAATGGGTAACTCAGCTGGAGGGCACTTCCTCTGGGTAGACTGGCCAAGGCCCCGGGGATGAGGCAGGGTACCTGGGTGCCAAACCAGCCCCCTCTGCTACCAATGCTTGGCAACATGCGAACTGTCAAGACACACAGGAGGACGCCTCATCTCCCTTGTGTCCAATTCGGCACCATATCCCAGTGCCTGGCACAAGACCTGGCACCAAGAGAGCCTTCAGGAGCGAGCGTTGGGTGTTTCTGGAGACACCCAGGCCCGGCAGCCCAGAATATCTCCCACAGCCCAACTCAGGCTGGCTGCCTGCTTCCATTTCATCTTCTTCCCCCAGGACAGAATCAACAAACATTTATTTCCCAAGTGCTCACCCAGGAGCCAAGTGCTGCGGACACAGAAGTGGATTAAGAGTATTCTCTTCCCGCTGAGAGAGGGGAGGCGAGTTCCGGAGCTCTCGCCGGGGCAGGACCTCTGGCTCCTCCAGCCTCAGATCCTCAATCCCTTCAACCCAAGAAGCGTGGGAAGTTCTGGGCACTGGCTGCCTTGTGCCAGGCAAGCAGGGATGGAAGGGAATGCTCGCCCTGGGCCAGGGGTCATCTTCCTCTGTCCATGAGTGAAGGGGCCCCATCCAAGTTGCCACTGCCCATTTGTACCCAGAGGCAGGAGGAAGGAAACCAAGCATCCACCATCACACTGAAAACATCAGTTCCCTTCAGCGGGGAAGTGGGTGGCTGGGGATTACGGGGTAGAACTGTCACTCTGTCCCCTCTGTATCTTTTCTTAATACACATAATAGGCCAGGCATGGTGGCTCACGCCTGTAATCCCAGCACTTTGGGAGGCCGAGGCAGGTGGATCACTTGAGCCCAGGAGCGAAACCCCATCTCTACAAAAAATTTAGCCAGGTAGCCAGGTGTGGTGGCACCGCTTATAGTCCCAGATACTCAGGAGGCTGAGGTGTGAGGATTGCTTGAGCCCAGGACCTCAAGGCTGCAGTGAGCCAAGATTGCGCCACTGCACTCCAGCCTGGGTGACAGAGCAAGACCCTGTCTCAAAAATAAATAAATAAACCATGTAACATAGAATTTACCATCTTAACCATTTTTAAAGTGGCAATAAGTGCATTCACACTGCTGTGCAACCATCACCTCCATCCATCTCCAGAACTCTTTCATCTTGCAAAACTGCAACTGTACCTGTTAAGCAGTAGCACCCCATGCCCTTCTCCCCGCAGCCCCTGGCAACCACCCTTCTACTTTCTGTCTCTGTGGATTCGACTTCTGGGTACTTTGTATAAATAGAATCAGATAGTATTTGTCCTTCTGTGAATAGCTTATTTCTCTTCTTTCTTTTTCTTTTCTTTTCTTTTTTTTTTTTTTTTTTTGAGACAGCGTCTCACTCTATTGCCCAGGCTGGAGTGCAGTGGCACAATCACAACTCACTGCACCTGCACCTCCTGGGCTGAAGCGATCCTCCTGCCTCAGCCTCTGGAGTAGCTGGGACTATCAGCATGAGCCACCGCGCCCAGTTAATTTTTAAAAATTATTTTTTGTAGAGACAGGGTTTCCCCATGCTGTCCAGCGGGTCTCGAACTCCTGGGCTCAAGCGATTCTCCCACCTTGGCCTCTGAAAGTATTGAGATGACAGGCGTCAGCCACCGCGCCCAGCCTGGCTGATTTCATTTGGCATAATATCCTCAAGCTTCATCCATGCTGTAGTGTGTGTCAGAATCTCCCCTCCTTCTGTATCTTTTTAATTTTGAATCATGTCATGTATACCTGCTCAAACATCAAAACCACTTAAATTTTTAAAAGACAAAAATACCTGCTTGTTTTCCCCTTGCTTTAAATTGCATGAGTGTTTACAATGATTACACAAGAAAGCGAAAAGAAAAAAACAGGTAAGCCAGATAAAACCAATGTAAAACCCACCCAAATGAATCCCCCTCCTTGAGAGAATTACAGTTAACATCAGCTCTATATCCTTCCCAGCTTTTTCTTATTAGATTTTCTGTTCTTATGAGATTGGTTTTTAACGACAATGGGATGCGACCATATGTGGTTTTCAAATGCGTTTTTTCCACCTGACAATATACGGCAGCATCTTCCCGAGCAGGTGACACAGCAGGTGGCTGCAGGGCCATTGGTTTGATGGGTCCTCCACTGTCAGCGCAGAGTCCTTACAATCTAAACAAGACTGTGAACACCTTCGTACCCTCACATTTGCATACGTGTCCAGGTATCCCTCTGGGATACCCAGATTGGGTTTCTGGATCAAGTGTGCAGATGTAGAAAAGGCTTTTGTGCCCCTCTAAAGAGCCATGTGTGACGAGCTGGAGAGAACGCTCTCCGGCATTCTCTACCACAGGCTCCCAGTTGCCAAGGGAGCCAAGGAAAAGCAGGGTCCTGGGCCCTTACTCCAGCTCCTGCAGCAACAATGTTTTGTGCCTTAGTTTCCTCATTAGTCAAAGTATTGCCTCCGTTAGGTGCAGGAAGACCCCACTATAAATACTGTCCTTCCTCACCAGGGGCCCTCTACCTTCCCCAAGGAGCGAGGGTTGGGAGATCAGGCTCATCTGAGAAATGGGCCAGACACTTCTTCTCCAAAAGGGTAGACAGAGGTCTCACCTGGTGGGTGATAAGCCCTGGAGATCAAAGCCACATGCTAGGGTAGAGTAAGGCTGAATAGCATCCCTCCCACACCTCCAGCCCCGCTGTGCCCAACTCCATCACACTTCCAAGGCATGGGCTGCGTTCTCTGCCCAACAGGTTCTACACCCCTTCCCCTTTGTTATTTTCCTCTCTCTCTCCCTTACCTAATGTGACTTCAGGACCCAGCTTATAACCCCCTCCAGGAGGCCGACCCAACTCCTTGGTCAGGGTCAAGTGCCACTCTCCTGTACTGCAAAGGCTCTGGGCCACTTGGTACTGAGGTTACTGATCCCCTACTGGGCTCCTCTACTTAACTCGTCTTTCTTTTCTCTCTCTCCCTCTTTCTGTCTTTTTTGTTTGTTTGTTTTTTGAGATAAGATCTCACTGTGTGCCCAGGCTGGAGTGCAGGGGCACAACAATGGCTCTCCGCAGCCTCAAACTCCTAGGCTCAAGGGATCCTCCTGCCTTAGCCTCCCAAGTAGCTGGGATTACAGGTGCATGCCACCACACCTGGCTAATTTTTTTTTTTTTTTGTAGAGACAAGGTCTCACTATGTTGCCCAGATTGCTCTCAAACTCCTGGGCTGAAGCGATCCTTTCGCCTCAGACTCCCAAAGTGCTGGCATTACAGGTGTGAGCCACTGCACCTGGCCCTCATCTCTTTCAAGATCAGGCTCGTCTCTGGGTCACAACTGCAACTCCAGTGCCCAGCACAGAGCCTGGCACACAGGAGGCTCCATAAATACTCATTGGATTAAAAAGGCCCAGTAAATGTCGTCTCCAGGGCCTTCTCTAGGAGATCCAATTTAGGCCAATGCAGCCCTGTCGCCTTAGACATGGCCTCCCTGCCAGCCCCTCCCTGCCAGCCTCAGTTTCCCCAAACAACCTCCACAGTCCAGGCCAACTCTGCTACTGTCTTCTCTGCACTTGAAGCCTGGGCCTACCTTGCATGGCAGATGATGGGAAAGTTGGTGTGCACGGCTCTCCATCCCTGGGACATTGTCTTTCTGCCTAGGCCTGGCCAAGCCCCCATGGACCCTCTACCCCATCCCCAGTGTCTGCCGGCTCTTGCTTAAGTGGAAGCCAGCAGGGGGTCTGGGCAGCAGGTCTTTGGGCACTCAGGTCAAGAGGCAGGAGGCCCAGGGGGTCTGTGCCCAGGAGAGTGTGGGGGCCCCCCGGCCCAGGGTTATGTTTACAGCTTTGGGAAAAACAGCAACTCCCAAGGCTATTTTGGAAACCTAATATGTACTTTGGGTCTCTCCACTGTTTATTCCAAGTGACTGTGCTGCCCTGGAGGTAAATGTAGGGCACCTCAGGGTAATCTGCATACTTACTCACCCGCAGCCGCCCTGGAGCCAGCTGCCTGGGAGCCCAGATTTTCCTTATCATATGCAGCCTGAAAAAATGAGGGGCTGGCAGCCAGGCAGAGCCCACCAGGTGAGAGTCAGCACACCTGGATTGAAAGCAAGGCCCTGCAGCCTTAAGCCACGTCACTTCCCTAGGGCTCAGTCTCCTCACCTGTAAAATGGGTGAGAATGACCCCACCTGGATTAAATGAGGATGGGCAAACACAAACTGGCTCCAGGTGGGGCAAAGAAAAAAAAAAAAGCACAGAACACAGGATCCTAGGACATCAGACGGGGACGTCCAGGTCAGTCATAAATGAGAAGTCTGAAGCTCAGAGGGGGGAGGTGATATGTCCAAGGTCCCACACAGACAGCGGCTGGCTCAGTGCAACTCCAGAGACTAGGAGATGCTTGCCATGCCGCTGGTAAGGGGAGGAGAACATTCCAGAGCAATCTCCAGGAGGGAGGAGGGAAGAGTGACAAGGACCCAGCTAACAAAAGACACGTGGGGCTTGTACAACCAAGGATGGGTGACAGGGCAACAGCCACCTGTCTGTGCAGAGCCATCATTGTCCTCACTGGCCGGGAAGGGGCAGGTTCCAGCGCAGCTGAGACAGGTAATTAGACTGCAAACATGAGCACCAAAAGAATTAGTGACTAAATACAGCTCAAGGGGACGGACTCATTACTTAATCCCAGGCTCCTGTCATCATGGCGGGCCCTGGCATTCCACCTGATGTGAACCAGTGGGGAGTGCAGAGGCAGGGCACCAGGCAACCCCACAACACACAAACAAGAGTGTTCCTCCCACCTACCCATGGGGCTGGAGAGAGAAGCCAGTCCCCTTAAGATGAGAGGGGGAATGAAATGGAGCAAAGCCTCCCAGGGACCCTTCTGTGACTGCAAAGCCCCTCAGAGAGCATCTTTATTGGAGTTTGTCATCTCCTCACCCTCATTCTGCTGATGGGGAAACTGAGGCTCACCAAGGTGCAGTGACTCATCTAGGGTCACATAATCATAACAGCATTATGGAGGCTTCCATCGGCCTGGCCCAGCCGCCACTGGAGGGCAGAGCCTTGGGGCTCTCAGATGGATGGAGGGTTCTCTGAGGGGGCAGCTGCCCAGATGCTGCCGGGCACCCCACACAGGGGAGGCAGAGGGTCACTAGCCCCAGCTATGCAAAAGAACCAGCACCAGCACAGCCTCTCTTCTCAACTCCAACCCAGCGGGGGCTCTCTTCCCTCTGAGATTTGGGCCTCCAGCCACAGGATTCCCAGCCCGGACTCAGCAAAAAGCCAAAAAGGAGATGGTCCAGGCCAGCGCGGCGAGAAGAAGCCGGCCTGGGGCAAAGTGGGAGGCCATTTGCAGCCGTCCCCTGTCCCTTATCCCAAAACACTTTGATGTCAGGCAGAGCTGGTATGGGTGTCCAACTCAGGCGCTCCCCAGCTGGTGATCTGCTAAAGTGACTTTACCTCTCTGAGCCTCAGTTTCCTCATCTGTAAAATGGGAATACCAACAGTACCTACACCTCCCGGGATGGTGAAGACCCCACAAGATCATAAACACCAGTGCCTAACATTATTTTGCTCCACTTAGCGAGCAAGCCCCACCTCTAGCTGCTGGGAAGGCTGGGAGGGAGGCTACTGGGAGGGCTGCTACAGCGTCCAGGGCCCTGGGCTTGGCTAAGTTGCGCCATGCTTCCCCTTAGAGGCTTTGTCTCTGGGTTCCCTCTCCCATGCTGGGACTGGGGAACTGTCTGGTATCCAGAGTGACCAAGTGCCCACCCAGCACACCGTAGGCCCTCAGCCGCTATTGACTGGATGAATGAGCTTGTGAGCTGGAGCCACCAGGCGTAACCACCAGCAGGGCCTTGGGGGAAGCCCAGCTCCGCCTGTGCTGACTTACTGTGTGGCCTCGAGTCCATCCCTGCACCTCTCTAGACCTTCCGCACAAGGAAGCTCCGACCACACCAGGGACTCAGACTCCCCCAGCTCACACCTAGGGAGACCCTGCAGGGAGCGTGGCCAGAGGACAGCCTGCCCAGTGGGGAGCCCCCTCCCAACTGGCCTGGGCCCCCAGGGACAGACAGCAGGGGCCACGCCCACCCCTGCAGGCCCTCAAAGGCAGTCTCCTCCTGGTGACTTTGCCTTGGGACAGATGGGACACAGTGTGGTATCTGTCAGGCCAGATGGCCTGGTTGGCCCCAGGGGCCGGGACACCAGCTGGGAGTCCAGCCCTGGCAGGCAACACTGCTTAACCCCTTCTTGCCCCAGCCATAGGAGCTAGTGTCCCCCTGGCAACTTAATTACTGGTGTACACTCAGGCCTCCGGTCCTCTCCCCTCGGAGGTGAGGGGCCTCCCTGGCACCTCTAGGGCCAGAAGGGAGGCTGTGGGAGAGAGGAAACCACAGGGTGGGTGGGAGTGGAGAAGATGCCACTGCTTGGCCCTGAGGGCAGCCCAGGACTGCCAGGAATCTGCCAGCCCAGGGAACCAGCCGGCAGGAGCACTGATTCCAGGCCAGGGAGCCCTCTGGGGCTACATGGGGCTGGCTGTTCTGCTTCCAGGACATCTGTCTGCGGCAGGGACCGCCAGGCCAAAAGGCCACCGGCCACCTTTCTCAAGCCCCCTGCCCAAACCATAGAAACAGCATTGCCACATGAAGGAGGACACCCCACTCGGACAGGCTGGCTGAATGGCTGTGGCCGTGTTGCTCAACCTCTCTGGGCCTCAGTTTCCCTATCAGGAAAGATGGGACCAGAGTGATCCCTGAGATCCAGGCCACTTCTGGCTCAGAGGGCTCCATGACTCCTGGAAAAGGAATGTGCCTCCCTCCCAGAAACTTGTGGGATCCTACAGGGACCAGCCAGATCTTTTCTGCATGAAGATTGTGTCTCAACTTGTATCTGAGTCAAGGCACAGTCTCTCAGGAAGTGGAGAAAAGGGAGATTGTAGGTGGGAAGAGGGTACGCAGCAAGGTAATGGTGCTGCCTTGAGAACCACCAGGCAATTGATGTCCAACCACTTTCCTCCTCTGGGAAACGCTAAACAAAGGGGGAAATGCAGCAGTAGGGATCATGGTTAGACATCAGGGAGCACTTCCCAATGGAAAAGGCCACAAGGACACTGGACGGCCCGTCTCAGAAAGGGCTCTGGAATGTGCTTCCAAGGCAGTAAGATCTTCAGGGAGGATTTGCAGTGGTCCTAGCCCCAAGATGAGGAAGGAACAGATGACCTCTAGAGACCCCTGGAGGAAAAGAAGCCAGGGTCCAGTAGGGTAAAGTCAACAGGGCCTTGGAGTCTCTCCCCTCAGGGGCTCAGCCAACCTGCTGCTCCAGACGTGGGAGGGTGTCATCTCAGGGCAGAGCATGGCCAAGCTTGGCCGCAGTCTGGGGCCTGCATGCTGGTTCAGTAGACACCTCTGGAAGTCTCTCAGAACAGAGGCTGCCAGCAACTCCCGAAAAGCCAAGAACACATCAAAACAGCAGAGGAGGAAGAGCTAGGTAAGGGGGCTGCCGGCCAGGAGTGACAGCTGTCTGTTGACACAGCAGAGAAGCAGAAACATGGGGCTGGGACCTACAGACCTGACTTTGAGCCCTAGCTCCGCCACTCGCCCCGTGCAACTTTGGGCAAGTCACTGCCCCTCTCTGACAAAAGGGAGAGAAAAGGTCTAACCAAACTCTAAGGACTCTTCCAGCCCTGATTTAATAGTCCCTTGGCAAGCTCCCCTGATTCCACAAGCTCGCAGTTCACGCAGCATCATCCCCAAGGCCCAAACATAGGGCCTGAGCACCGTGGCCCAGAAAAGGATGGATGGATGGACAGACTGATGGACAAATGGATGGATGGATGGATGGATGGATGGATGGATGGATGGATGGATGGACAGACTGATGGACAAACGGATGGATGGATGGATGGATGGATGGATGGATGGATGGATGGATGGACAGATGGACAGACAGACAGATGGATGGAAGAATGAATGATCAAGTAGGGTAATCCTGGCAAAGAAGAGCAGAAGGTCCTAGGTGTCCCCTGGGATGCCTCCTTACACCTGCTCACAAGGCCTCCCTGGAATCACTTGCCAGTGATACAGACCCTCCAGTATCCAAATCCCTTCTTTAACTTGTACGTACATGTGCAGATACCTACACATGCAGATACAAATACGCAACACGTGCTCAAAGCAGTGACCCAATTCTGAATCCTAACGAGAAAGCTCCAGGTCCCCCGCAAAGGCCATGAGGTTTATCTGCTCCAGTCTGATTCCAGGGTATCTTGGCTTTTAGAAGTCCCTTTCCAAAGCTGGGTGCAACACGAGACTCTAGTGGTGGAACCTAGTGGTGATCTTGGAAGCCAAAGAGACCTGAGGTCACATGCCCATTCTGCCACTCTCTAGCTTTGACAAGGAACAAGTCATTTTACCTGTCACGACTCAGTTTTCTCATCTGTACAATGGACATACCCGCAGCCACCTTGCTGGAGTGGTGCGATGTTCCAGAGAACACATGTGTGCGGCTCAAACGCTGCAGTGGGCATACAGGGTGCTCTCAGGAAGTGAGCAAGATGGCGATAGAATTATGAGATCTTGGCTCCCTTCTTGGAGGGGCTGAGCGCAAGCCAAGCCTCCCAAGGCTTCTCTGTTTGGGCCCTACAATCCCTTCCACCTCGTTTCCCACCTTGGGGGGTGATGTGCTCGGGCTTAAACCGGGCAGAAGCTACAAAGCAGCCTTTGTCTCACAGATGAAACCCTAAACCAGCTGCCCTGACGTCAACTCTGGAAAAACAATGCCAAGCCAGCCTTCAACGTCACTCCTCTGCCAAGGTCTGGGAGTGGGCCCTTCACCCACAAGGCCTCGCAAGGCAGTCTATGAAAACACAGAAACCATCTAACCATCGCCTATGGGGGCCCAGAAGGCGGAACGGCCGCCTTGCTGCTGCTGGGCGCAGGGCAGGGTTTGAACCCCTGTCTTCCAACTCCCGTATCTCAGCCTGCCAGAATGAGCTCGCACGTGTGGCAGACAGTACTTTGGGTAACAGTCTGCAAGAGGCAGGTTCGAATCCTGTTCCTGGCCCTACCTCAGAGTGAGACCTCAGACCAGCGATGTGACCCCCTGAGGCTGCTTCCAAATCCACACAACGGGGAGGCTGAGACAGTCCATGATCCCCAGGGTGGCGGGGACAGGGAAAGACTCCGCCATTCATATCCACATTCCATCAGGCCCTCCTAGGAGCCACAGGCTCCAGGCAACACCCTGCACTGGACACAGCCTTGAATGCCAGGTCTTGCCTTCCCAGTCACCCTGCACTGACAGTCTGCTCGAGGAGAGGGGACATGACCTCCTCCTCGCTGCCCAGGCAGCTCTACTGGGGAGAGGAAGTGCTCGGTACACAAAAGGCCAGTCTTCAGCCAAAGGGGGAGGGAGCAGGCAGTTCTCACTGTGCCCTGTTTTCCTTGTGTATGAGATGGGATGGGATGATGAGACCCACAGGGTGTTGGTGAGCCTGGCCCAGGAAAGGCTGCCCTGTCTCCTTATCTCTGGGGTAAGCCCTGGAGCTGGAAGTCTTGAGAACTTTGCCTAGAATGTTGGAGTTGGGTGAACCACAGAGGCTGATCCTTCATCCCCCACAAAGACTATGTTTCCACAGCTCCTTGTCTGGGGACGTGGCCTGACAAATACTACTTTGGGATTTGTACACTTTTTTATATGTACAAATTGGGGCTGTTCAACTGCACTCCAGCCAGGGCAACAGAGCAAGACCCTCTCTTAAAAAAAAAAGTCTTTCCATATAAAAACATGTGCAAATCCCAAAGTAGTATTTGTCAGGCCACATCCCCAGACAAGGAGCTGTGGAAACATAGTCTTTGTGGGGGATGAAAGATCAGCCTCTGTGGTTCACCCAACTCCAACATTCTAGGCAAAGTTCTCAAGACTTCCAGCTCCAGGGCTTACTCCAGAGATAAGGAGACAGGGCAGCCTTTCCTGGGCCAGGCTCACCAACACCCTGTGGGTCTCATCATCCCATCCCATCCCATACAAAAGGAAAATGAGGCACAGAAATGGTGCAGCCAAGCACAGGGCTGGCAGATCGGGAAGGCAGGTCAGTGTCAGCATCCCAAGACCTCAAAACCAGGCCAGAGGCTGGATAAGTGCCTTTTGCAACATGGAGACAAACCCCACGGGCAACCTCAGATGTCTCTTTTGTAGGCAGAGGGAGCTTCATCCACAGCGCCAGGGACCCAGATGTCTGGTCAAGGAGCAGGGCCCTGTCTCTGCAGACCCCACTGTACAGGCTCCGAGTCATGCCTTTGGCAGTGGCTTCTCTGCTGCAAGTGCTCTGTCCTCTGGGAGTTTTCCAAACCCCTCCTGAAAGTGCCAGCAGTCCCCAGAGGGAGCCCTGAGCTCAAGGGTTTAAGGAGAGTCCTGTGGAGGGGGCAGGGTGAAAATACCTGGGTTCCGGCCCCTGCTCTGTTGTGTGACCTCAAGATAGCTGCTCTCCTTCCCTGGGCCTCAGTTTTCTCATCTATAAAATGGTCATGAATATGCGAATGGGGTGAGAGAGAAATAGAAAGCACTAAAGAATGGCTGAAGGTCGCTTTGAAAGACAGAAGGCATACCTAACTTGGTTGGGATGTCAGGGAATGATTTTGCCTGGAAGCAGGAGGATGGATGAGATGAGCTTGAAGGGTACCTCGAGTCCTCTGGGGCGTCCAGGGGATGAGAGGAAGTCACAGGTGTGAGGGAGAAGGGACAGCCAGGGCGATCGGGGGCTGGGGCGGGGAGAGGTAAGGGGAGCAGCCAAGCCTCCCCCAAGCCCCCAATTCCTGACCTGTGTCTAATCCTAGGCCTTGGACCGTAACGGGGGCTGGGGAGGCTGAGGGTCCCCAGTGGACAGCATTGAGCTCCAAACCGGCAGCTTCTCTCTCATTAGGCAGCCTCCCTTGCCCCCCACCATGATGTCAAGACCCTACCCCCTAGCCCCATAGTACAAGGAGTCTGCAGTGGCCAGAGGCAGGGCAATGACCTTAAGGGCTCCAAATCCAGAGGCTCCAGACCTGTGCTCACATGCGTGTATACACACACACACACGTACATGCATGCACATACACGCACACTCACGGGCTCACAAGGCCCCAGCAGCAAGAGCCACTCACCAGGGCCCAGCATCTGGCTGAGGGATGGGGGACAGGATGCCCCTCAGAGCCCTGCCCTGGGCAGGACGGGAGTGAGACAGCCAGCCATAAAGAGTAGAGATCAAAACAAGAAAGAAAGGAAAGAGGGAGAGGAAAGGAGAGCAAGAGAGAAAATGAGAGCCAAGAAGAGCAAGAGGAGGGAGGAGGGGACAAGCCAGGGAAGAAGCAAGCACAGGACAGGCCAAGTTCTGGCAGTGCCAGGCTCAAGCCCGGGCACCAGGAGCAGCTCCACACTGTGTTCTGCACAGCAGCTCAACTCCAGGCCCTTGTACAAGCTGTCCTCTCTATCTGGAACACCCTCTCTCCTTCTCTTCCACTCTTACTGAACCTTCCAAATACAGCCTAGGTGATGTCACCTCCAGGAAGCCTTTCTTGACTGGCCCTAAACTGGCTTGAGTACCTCCCAGAATCCCTGGGCTTTGGGCACCCCAGGGTCTCACCAGTGTCCCACCCAGACCTCCAAGACTCTCTGGTCCTGACTTTGCAACAAGCTTTCCCTAAAGCTTCCACTACCACCCCCCAAGATGGCCTTCTGCCTGTTACCACAGTGGGCCAGGAGCAAAACGGGGGTGCCAACGGGCCCTGGGAAGATGGGCTGACCCTATACAGAGAGGAGCCTGTCTGCGGGGAATTTCACAAGGTCTACTTAGACCAGTAGCTCTTCCCCTCCCCCAAGACAGCAAACAGGTGGCAGCGAGCCAAGAACCGTCTTAAATAACTCAAGTAATAAAGATGGCCAATTAAGAGGGCGGAAGGCGCTGTCTCCACTGCAGGGGCCTCTCTCCATCGAGCAGCAGATGAGCAGGGTCCGTGCGAACACACATCCCAGAGTCGGAGCACGCAGGCCAGAGGGTGCTGAGCAAGCATCTCAGAGACAGCTCAGAGACAGTCCCCACCCCCAGCACGGCCACGTGGAGGGGCTCCTGCCAGGGCCAAGGCCCAAATGCCATTCGATTCTTGCCCAGCTCCTCTCCCCAGAACCCCCAGCCTTATTTAGTGATTTTTGCCACAGCAGCCAGAATCGGAGCACCATCATCGCACTTGCCATCCACGCAACATGACCATTCCCATTTCCAGATAAGAAATGGAGGCTCAGAGAGGCAAAGTGACTCTCCCAAGGTCTCAGAGCTGACAGGCAGCAGAAATATACCCTGCAGGTTCCCCTCTTCCCAGCTTTTGGGTTCCACACAAACGTTCTGCTCTAAGCTGTCTAACATAGCAGGTTTCTGCCCAACTTCCCATCCCAGGATCCAGGGGAGGTGAGAATGTAAAGGCAAGAGAGGACAAGGCATTGCATGGAGCTTCAAGGAGCTTCCGCCTGCTTGGGAAGTTGGAAAAGAAACCGCAGCGTGGGTAGAGCTCAGGGTTCCCAAGGATTTAGTCCCCACAGGCGCTCCACTTGCCAGTTTACAAAGTGCTCCACAGGCATCATTTTACACAGTCCTCCAAACAGCCTCATGAGGTCAGATTTATTACTCCCATTTCACAGAAGTGAAAACTGAGGCTCAAGCAGGAAAGCTGCTTGCAATGGGCATGGCCCTTTCCGGTACTACACAGGTTTAAGGTTGGAACTGGAGCCTGACTTCCTGGGGTCAGATCTGGGCTTGCCACTTTCTTTTTTTTTTTTTTTTTTTTGAGACGGAGTCTCACTCTGTTGCCCAGGCTGGAGTGCAGTGGTGAGATCTCGGTTCACTGCAACCTCCGCCCTCCAAGTTCAAGCCATTCTCCTGCCTCAGCTTCCTGAGTAGCTGGGATTACAGGTGCCTGTCACCTGCCCGGCTACTTTTTTTGTATTTTTTTGTAGAAACAGGGTTTCACCATCTTGGCCAGGCTGGTCTTGAACTCCTGACCTCATGATCCACCCGCCTCAGCCTCCTAAAGTGCTGGGATTACAGGCATGAGCTACCGCACCGGGCCTGGGCTTGCCACTTTCAAGGTGTCTTGGCCCAGTTCCCTCCCCTGCCTCTGTGGCTCAGTTTTAGCATCTCTAAAATGGGCTAATGATAGCACCCAACTCACAGGGTTATTAGCGCTTCCATGAATTAAATGTTTGCAAACCGCTTGGAATGAAGCCTGGCAAAGAGTAAATGTTGTATAAATATTCAATGAAATTCATTAACTAATACATGTTTATTGTGCTCCCACTATCTACAAGCACTGTTGGAGAAGGTACTGGGCACACGCTGTTGTCACGTGATGCTGCCACATGGCATGACACATTTGTCTATGTCCCCAGATTCTGAGTTCTCGAGGGCAGGGGCCTGGCCCACGGTGTGTACTCAGCCACTGTTCTGGGATCACCACCACTTTGGCTCCTCAGACATCCACACCCAGCAGTCTCATCTTCCCCAACGAGAGGCACCAAATGATTGTAACAACTTTCTGTTCCCTGGCAAAGTTCACAGCACTGACTGAAAGCAAAAGCTAGGGAGACTCCAGACCAGGGCGGAGAAGAGCTCCCAAACAGCCACCAGAACACCCGAGGCCCTCTGCTGCTGGTGATCCGTGATGAGAATCTCAGGCTTGCTGCTGCCCTGAGGACACTCAGGGGCCGGGCAAGATAAATGGAGCATTAATTGAAGAGTCTGAGATCCACAGGCTGCCCCAGCTTTGCTAGGCAACATTTCACAGAAGTGAAAACTGAGGCTCACAGCAGGAAAGCGGCTTGCAATGGGCATGGCCCTTTCTGGGTACAGCACAGGATAAAGGTTGGATCTGGAGCCTGACTTCCAAGTTACTTCTCCTCTCTGAGCCTCGGTTTCCATCCTGCAGTGCCACCACCGGGTTTAAATGAGACCGCATGGAAATCACCAGACGGTTCATAATATGTGTTCCCTGTTCCCCAACCCCTCCCCTGCGAGCCCTGCCAGCCCCCACTGAGACCTTCTCCAAAGAGCAGGGGCCTGGACAGGCCTGCTACAGTGGCCCGGGAGCCTCATCTGCCTGCTACTGCCAGTGATTCATTTGCTTCTCAAGAAATAATTACTGTAAAGTGACAGCAGGGAGTCTTCCCAGTGCAGCAGCCGCCTCCTGTTCTGCCACCCGCCGTGGCAATATTGTGACAGGTGCTGGGGAGACCCTGTGCCTCCTGCCTGCCTCCTCACCCTGAGCCAGGCTTTGCCAACCTCCAGGGGCATGGGACAAGGCCATCTCCTGGGAGGAGCACTGACCTTGGGGTCCAGAGACCCAGACGGACTCGTGGCAAGATCTGGGACAGATGTCTTCACCTCTCTGAACCTCTCATTTGTAAAATGAGCATAATCACTTCCCACCGCTTGAGACTGCTCCCATAATTATCACATATTTACAGAAGTCATCACTGCACCTAGCACAAAGTAGGTGCTCAATAAACGGGAGCATTAAGCCATATTGATTTATTTTCAAACCCTTTTGCAAAATGTTTTCCTACTGCACTGTTTTAATTGACTTTTACCTCAATCCTGGGAAGCAGAACTTGTAAGAGACCACACCCCCATTTTACAGAGCGACAAACTGAGGTGCAAGAGATTAAATGGCATTCATAGAATTGTGCTACATTACGGAGAGAATGTAGTCTTCACAGGGATGCTGGGCAAGCTCACCTTCCCACTGTCCCCATTCCCAGGTGGGCATAGTGAAGCTCAGACCACATCGCAGGCAAATCCAGACCAGGACCTGGGCTCCACGGACCCTCCAGAGAACCAGGCATTGCCATTTGCCAGGTTTACTGTTGGGTGACAACTACCCTCTCTTGTACCAGGTCTAGAATGAGAAACCACATCCTGCCCAGGAAGCCAAGCACCCGGTGCCCAGTGTGGGTGGGAGGACACTCCCCTTGTGGGCAGGCGGCAGCAACGTCACAAACCTTCAGCAGTCTCCCATCTGGCCTGGAATTTTCTAAGCACCTCACAGTCTGGCAATGCTCAAAGGGCTGTGCAACCCACAGATGCTGCCAGCAAAGGGCACGGGACACCCTCTCCCAGTTTCCAGCTTGGTTCTCAACCTCTGCCCACCCCACAGGGCCAGCACAGCTCAGCCTCTGTAGGGCACCCACTCTCTGCCCTGTGAAATCATGCCGAACTTGACTGTTTACATGCCCTGCGCTGTAGCTAGGCAAGCCTGTCTACTTCTTCCACAACCTCCGGACACAGAGCTTAGCATCCCTGTTTTACAGATGAGGAAAGTGAGGCTCGAGAGGCAGTGACTAGCCCAAGGTCACTCGGCTTTTAACTCCTGCCCTGGGGCCCCAGCAACCGGCAATGCCAGGCTTGGGGGTTCATTCAAACTTTGAACTTTGGCCCAGGCCTTCTGATTCCAAGTGCAGGCCCTCCCCTCTACAAGCAGCCGAATCCCTGGACGTGGTCTGTGTCGTCCGTCTTCTGTCCCATCCTCCTGGAGGCCTACTAGCTCACAGCAGCCAGACACAGAGGCCTCACTGCTGCATGAGTATTTACTCAGCATGGGCCTTGGCCAGGTCCTGGCTGGGATCTGCCAGTGGGAGACGAAGGCAGAGCTGGAGCCGGCTCCCACAGAGCTTCCAGTCGATGCGGGAGCAGACACATGCCAGGTAGTTACAACTCCAGGTGTGGGGGGCTGTGATGCGGGAGGTGGTGGGCGCTTAGGACCGCCTGACAGCAGAAAGTCAGGAAAAAGCAACACATCCCTAATCCTGAGAACAGGGACTTGGCAGGGCTGCCTCCTTCCCATCCCGGGCCTTCAGCCATCCGCGACATAGGAAATAAATGGAATGCCAGCCGGCCTTCACCTCTCAATGCGATCAAAAGCCAGGACTGCAAACGCAAAGCCCACAGCCTCCGGTGTCACTGACACATGGCACAGTTTAAATCAATTCTCCTGGAAGGCAACGCATCTCGTTGCAGCAAAGGGCGTGTTCAAATTCCGGGTCTACCCTTCTGTGTCCTTCAAACACGGTCATGTGTGGGGACGTGGGCCACAGGACTGAATGGAGAGCCTGGTGTGTGCATCTGCATGTGTATGTCAGTGTGTGTGTGTGCATGTACATGTGTGTGTGAGTGTGCATACACGTGGGGGGAAGGGGGACCCAGGGGCCCCGCATCCGGTCTCGTTTGCCAAGGCAAAGCCCCGCCTCGCATTCCTCTGAGAAGGAATCTTCAGCGTCAGCTGTCTCCCTGCTTCCTTTTCTTTTCTGGGACCTCATTCCCCTCCCTCTAGCTTGAGGCTCTGAGAATCGCTCCCAAATTTGTCCCCAGTGAGAATGCCAACCCAGCCAAGGGATTCTGTAATATAGTTCTCAAGGGACCCGAGGCGCTAGATGGAGGGGTTTGTGTGTTTCTCTTAAAGGAAGTTGGGAGAAAGGGCTGGGGGATGGCGAGAGATTTCCGGAGGCACAAATCAACTGCTAAGAGTAGGTCAAACAGCCTTCTTAGATGCGGGACAAAGAAGCAGCCGTTTTCCCTCCACCCCCAACACCATCTCTGGCGCCTCCATGGGACAGAGAGAGTGGCGACGCGCCCTGAAATGGACTTGTTAGGCAGTCAGGGCCATGCTGAGAAATCCTTGTAAATTAAAGGAACAGACTTTGCCAGGGGAAGGGGGTTGGGCTGCGGTGGGGGTAGGCATGCCCCAAACCTGCCAAGCCCCAGGTACCTTAACACCAGACCTCATTTGTTCCTTCTCAATCCCTGGGAGAGCAACAAGATGATCCCTCTTTTACAGAGGACGAAGTGGGGAGCTCCACGGGCAGCTCAGAGAGGCCAAGCCACTTGCCCATGTTCACTCAGACAGTGGCAGAGCCAGGATGCGAAACCCTTTTCCACCATCGAAGGCTGCCTCACTGGAAAATCAGAAATAAAGAATCCGTATTGGTGCCAGCTTCAGAAATAACGAAAGTGTCAATGGGAGTGGCAGGGAACAAAGCCCTCAGCTTTCTATTCCAGGGCAGCCTTCGGGCTTCGGGACATTCAGGGGCCAGCACCCACCTGCTTGAGGGCCCCCCTGGGGTGTGACGGGACCGGGCAGGGGACACTCCAGCTGACCCACCCACCATCTCTTTTTGGAGTCCTCCATTCCGGCCAGCAGCCCAGCCCCTTCCGGCTCACAGTCAGAAATAGCTGTGACAAAAGTCCCTCCCATCCCAGAAAGTGGCTTTTTAAAAAAATGTTTAAAACAGACACACAAAAAGGTGGAAAGGACATAACAAAGCCTCGACTATGGGCAGATGATGCAGGCATCATGTTGAGGCGGGCAGGCCAGCTCTGCACGGCAGATGGAAGGTCTGCCCAGCTCGGCACTGAGGGCCAGCCCCCCTCTGGGCCTTGGTTTCCCCACCTTTAAAATGAAAGTACTCAGCTGAATCGGCGGTTTCTTTCTTTTTAAAACAGCAGAACCCTTTTTAAAATGGAATATTTTTTGGACAATCTGGGAGTCAGAGAGGCTGGAGCTATGGTGGGCAACATGGGTCAAATCTCAGGTACTCAGCCTCCCACTGTCCCCCAAGTCTCCCAAGGTGCCCTGCTATGGACTCCAGTGCTCTGAAAAGCCCACCTGAAAGCCACCAGGCTGAATGATCACAGTGGTCTCTCCAGGCTCCCAAACCACCCTCCAATCACCCCAGGCACCAGGAAAAAAGAAACCTAGCCTCCAGGCTGACTTCAACTGGGGGGCGCATACACTCAGCCACTCGCACGGGAGGGAACAAGGCCAGCCAGCTGCAAATCACACTAGGCCTGAGGGGGCCAGGATGGCTGGACAGGCTTCTGGACAGGGGCACCAGGCCCCCAAAAGAGTCACCCTGCTTGACAGGCAGCTAGGCCAGCACTACCAGCACCAGGCAACTTCCTCTACCAGCCCAGGGCAACTTCCTCTACCAGCCCATGGCAACTTCGCGGCAGCTGCCAGGCTGGAGGGACCTTTTTCTTGACAACCTTAAAGCTTTCCTGCGTCCTTCCTTGGAGCCAATGAAGAGAGGGGAAACGGTTGAACCAGTTAAGCCTGGGGATGGGATGGCCAGCACTGCCCATGCCTGGAGCCTGGACCCTAGTTATCTGGGGCAGAGACAGGAGAGGGAAGGGGAAGCCCAGAACAGAGAAAGGCTTCAGCGAACACAGTGTGGTCTCCAGAGGCGGAAAGATCAGCCACGACGCAGGCCTCTTGGAGTCACTGACCTAAAGTAGAGAGAGAGCTGAGAGAGATCACCTACAGGAACTCCTGCATGTACAGGTGGAGGAGCTGAGGCCCAGAGAGGGCAGCGGTTGGCCAGAGGTCACACAGCACCTAGTGGCAGAGCTGGACCTAAAGTCCAGGTCTCCTGGATGCCAACTCAGGGAACTCTCCACTGTTGAGTTCAGATAAACTCAGTGGGAATCTCCAGGGAAAAGCCCCCAGCTTGCAAAGTCAGAACAGGATATTTTAGTGGCCCTGGGTGGTGACAGAGTAGAGATGTTTGTTTTGGTTTCCAAATCAACGCTTGACAACCTTGTCCTCGTTGCAGCTTCAGCAACCACATTTCCCACGTGGTAAAGACCTTGGTTGGGCCAAGGGAAAACCAAAGCAGTGGTGACTGGGGCCAGGACCCAGGCACCCCAGGCCAGGGGCTCTGGTTTGGGTTGGTGTTTCCAAAGCACAGTTCGTGGACCACTGATGGCACATGAGATGATGCTCGGTGGTATACAGTTGACATTTTAAATTTAAAATATATTGAATACCTGGGTGGATTCATAAACAAAATATGGTCTATACTACAGAGGAATATTTTTAGCTATAAAAAGGAACAGCCTATGAATACATGCTACAACATGGATGAACTTCAAAAAAAAATACTCTAAGTGAAAAAAGCCAAACACAAAAGACTACAGAGTGTATGATTCTATTTCTATGAAATGTCTGGAAAAGGCCAATTTCTAGAAACAGAGCAGGTCAGTGATTACCTGGGCTAGGCTTGGAATGCGAATTTTCTGTAAATGGACATGAAGGATCTTTTTGGGGGGTGATGCAATGCTCTAAAATGGGATTGTGGTAATGACTGCACAACTCTGTGAATTTACTCATCTTTGACTTGTACACTTAAAATGGGCAGTTTTTGTGATATGCAAGTTGTACCTCAATGAAGTTGTTAAAACACTTTATGTAAGTAATAGCACAGGCGGTAGTACATGGACGTGGCCAGAAATCACGGAGGTGGAACTCAACAAGCCTCCGGCTTGAAGATCGCTAAGCCTCGCGGCCCAAGTTGTCCTTTGGGGAAGCAAGTGGGGGTCTCTGGAGGTGCAGCTTCCTCCAGGTGGACCAGCAGAAACCCTGGAACCTTTCCCTTCTGGGTTAGGCTCCTTCTGAGCGTCACTGCTTGGAGTTCTGTGACAGACATCCTGGCATGATTTAAAGCCCTTCATGGCCACAACAGTCCAGGCAGAAGCCACCTGGGTCTCATCCCTTAGACGGTGACTTCTCTTATGGCCAGGGGATCAGAAGCAGGCTGGGAGCTCAAACTCAGATTTATATATTGCCAAGGCTGGGAAGACCCTTTGAGCTCATCTAGCCCAGTGGTTTTTCAACATTTTAAAAAATGTTTATCAAATGTCTGCCCTCCTCCCCAAAGAAAATTCTTAGGAGATACCCAAAAGATACTACTAACAAGTTAGCATGTTAGTGGAACCCAATGAGTGAATATTAAGAACTTAAAGGTGGGTGAGCACATTTTTATCACTGTATTAATGTCTTAATGTTATTTTAAATTATCATTTTTATTAGATATTCAATAAACCCCTAAAGCATCTCTAAGAAAGCCCGGGGTTTCAAGGACCACAATTCTAGCCCACCCACCTCACTTCACAGATGGGGAAACTGAGGCCCCGGGAAAGGAGTATACCTGCTTTGGAAAAATTCAACATGAGTCTTGAGTCAACTTCAGAAAAAAAATGGAAGAAGAGGTGTGCATGCCTCCCAGAAGGGCGGGAAGAGAGACGCCCGCACTCCACCTGTCTCAGCAGCGCCGTCTCATTCCAGGCCAGTGCCAGAAGCTGACACCACACCCCACGCCCTGGGTGCAACTTGAATAGATCATTGCTCAATGCCAACCCATCTCCCTCCAAGACTGGGCACGGTTTTTCCATCACCTTAGTAGCCAGGTCCAAAAAGCACACACACAATAAAACAAACACAACACAAGCCTGAGGCATGACGACACAATCAACAGTGGCAGACAGGAGGGCCCGGCCCATCCTTCCCCAGTTTCACCATTGAGAGCAAGTGCCTGCTTCCCTAGCCTGCCCCAATGACATTGACCATAAGGGGCGGCGAGGTGGCCTCCCTGTGGCAAGGCACCAGGCAGGCCATTCTCAAGTCCTCCAGAGTAACAGGTAACACAGGAGAGAAGCCCATCTCCCAGTGGAGTGTAAGACCTACCCCCAGGAAGCTAGGTGCCACATGAGAGCTTGAGGACTCTCAGCATTTCTACTCCCTGCTAGCTTGACAAAGTGCCTATCATCTTTAATAACATCAGCTTGATTACTTTATACCTTCCAAAGAGCATCACCATCCTGCTCTCTCCTCGAGCAACTGTGGGCAGATTTTATTATTCCCATTTCTCTGATGAGCAAACAGGCTTTCAAGTGATTTGATAATCTCACCAGCAGGTATAAGGCTGGCATTTGAATCCTACCCAGTTGCTAGCCTGTCCAATGGGAGAATAAGGAAGGAGACCTATGCCCAGCTCCCTGGACAGACCTTTAGAGATGGAAGGAAGGGTCCTTCTCAGTACATCCTCCAAGCCCTGGAGTTCAGAGCCGATATCTCCGAATGGAAGGCTGCCCGTGCCTGGAACAGCGACTGCCAGGGCCAGAGGGCCCCTCCCCCAGCCAGGCCTGAGATGCCAAAGACAGACCCTTCTCCTCTTATGGGAAGAGGAGGAGGATAGGAGACCCCTCTCCTCTTATCGGAAAGCCAAGCAGACAGTATTGTCGGCCAGACTGCAGGCAGGAAGCAATGACAGTTTCCCAGCTGGGGAATCTGGGCTGGGCAGGAATGCACTGGCCAGTCTTGCAGAGTCTGGACCCCAGTTCTAGCCAGAGATGGTGGTCTCAGTCCATTCAATGTCCAGTCTCCAGCCCAACATTATCTTCTCCTGGGGGCTTTTAAGGCTGAGTTTGTTAGGGCTCAATAAACCATGAGACTCAGGGAGTGGGGAGAAGAGGGATGAAAGGAGGCATTTTATAAAAGCTTGTGAGCAGTCTGCTGTAGTTGTGGTTATCCAACCCAGCAAGCTGGACCTTACAGAGCTGGAGCAAGACAGCAGACACTGGCCCCAGGGGGTAGGGGCAGATCCATCCATTTTCAAACACGTGATCTCATTTAATTCAAGAAATAAAAAGGCAGTGGGTTGGTTAGAGTTTTTCTTTTCATATGTTGAGGGAGGGGAGCCTATTTCCTACTTCCTTGGTAAAAATACCTATGCTAGGAGACAGACTAGCCAGGAGTGGTTAAAATCTCTGGTTGAAATCCTGGTTTCACCACTTCCTTGCCAAGCCACCTTAGGCAAATCGTTTAGCATTTCTGCACCTCGGTTTCCTCATCTGCAAGATGAAGATAAGACTGCCTTACACAATACGCTGTATTGTGCTGAGAATTAAATGAGATCGCATAAAACACAGATAGTTATTATGTCACCTAGAAAACAATGTGCCTAACCAGTGACAGCATCGAGGTGGCCCCCACGGTAGTTGGCGCCCGCCCCCATCCTGGGATCTAGATAACTGGGCCTTCCTGGCGTGCGTAAGACGCTCTGCAAACACAGCTTACAGCCCACCTGCCAGTACCAGCTGCCCGCCCGGCCCCCGGCCCGCACACGCATTCCGCGGCAGCCTGGACCTGGGCGCCCCCTCCCAGGGCGGCGGGTTAGGGGCGGCCACTCACCTCCGCTTGTACTCGTCGCGCTCGCGCTTCACCTTGGCCAGCACGTTGTAGAGCGCGCGGATCTCCGGCGTGATGGTGTCGATCTGCACGCCCACGCCGTCGGGGTGCACCCACGACACGCCGGGGCCCTGCACGGTCTCCACGCCGCCGCCGCCCGTGCGCCGCACCTGCGTGTAGCTCCAGATAGTCCCGGGCAGGCGGCCGTAGTGCTGCGGGTGCGAGCCGCCGCCGGGAGGCAGGCCGCCCAGGGCCACGGCATTGGCGTTGGCGCCGGCCGCCGCGCCGCTGCCGAGGCCGTGCCCGCCGCCGGGAGCCGGGGGCCGCAGCAGCTCGGGCCCGGTCTGCACGGCCTGCTCACGGGAGAAGGTCTTGTAGCGCAGCCGCCGCTCGCGCTCGCTCTGCTGCTGCTCCAGCTGCTTCTCCAGCAGCCGGTTGCGCCGCTCCAGCTCGTGCACCTTGGCCAGGAAGCAGCGGAAGCGCACGTTGAGCCCCTTCAAGAGGTGGATGTTGGAGCCCAGGTCGTCCCGCAGCGCCGCCGTCACCGGCGACGGACCCGGCCCGGCCCCGCCGCCGCCGCCCCCGCCAGGGCAGCCCCCGCCGCCGCCGCCCGGCGGGCAGCCGAAGGCCAAGGCCATCTCCCCGAACAGCAGCGAGTTCACCATGCGCCGGCTGCGCGGCTCAGGGCCCCGGGCCCGCGGCTCCAAGTGCGGCTCCAGCTCCGGGCAGGGCTCCCGGCGCGGCCGGGCCAGGGTGGGCGCGGGCTCCAGCGCGGCCGGCCGGGCGGTTCCAGATGCGCGCCAGATGCGGCCTCCGCAGCGACGGCGGGACGGATGGCCCCGGATGCGGGCGCCGAGGCGAGAGAGGGCACTCGGCCGCTCCTCGGGACGCGGTGGAGGCCGCGGTATCTGCGTGGGGACAGAAGGGTCGCGGGTCGCACCGCCCGGGCTGTCAGAGACGCTGTGGAGGGGACGCGGCAGCCGCACGCAGAGGACTCTCGGCCGGCACTGCCCCCTCTGCGGCGGGCCCCGCCCACTGCAGACACTGGCCCCGCCCCCGCCGCGGCCCCGCCCACCCCTCCTCCCTCTGCGGCGTTCCCCGAGCCCGAGGCTCCGCCCCACAAGGCCCGCAGCGCCGGGCCCCACCCACAGACCCTCGGCTCCGCCCACCTCCGGGTTCTCCCGCTTTCTCCGCAGCATAGACTCCGCCCAGCTCCCCGGCGGGGCCACGCCCTCTCCTGCGTGTGGTCCTGCCTCCCCGCCGGGTGCCGATTCTCTGCTGGGGGACCCGGACCGCAGAGCTGCACCAGGGACCGGGTTAGCTGGAACCGCCGCAGAGCCAGCCGGGCCTCTTAAAGGGGCCAGCAGCCTCGGCAACGCTCGCTTCCACTTTTTAGGGCGCTCCTCTCCCACGTCGCCTGCCGAGAGGGCTCCGTTTCTCTGTCCTCTCCGCCCCCAATGCCCCTGGCCCCAAATTCCTTCGGATGTGGGCGACCGCGGCTGGAAGGGCTAGGGGACCACAGTATCCGAAGGTGCATCGGAACCCCACCCCCACTCTAGTCTGGGGAGGCCCAGATCGACCTTCCGGGGATAAGGCGGCGCCTAGGCCGGCACGTGCCCCACGCTGCGGACCCGGGGGTGGGCTCCTCGGATGCTAGCTGTGGGCCATGTCCTCTCGAGATCGGCCCGGGCACAGCCAAGCCCGCTGGTTCCCCCGCCCACTGAGGAGCCGAGTAGCATGGAGGTTGGGGAGGCCGAGCAAGACCCTCCCGGGATGACACCCACAAACTCGGCCTGGGCCTCGCCTCTGCTGAGCTGCTGAGCACCTCCCCACCACCCACACCCACACCCACACGCTGAGATGAAGCTGACCCCGAGAGCTGGGGATTCCTTTCACAGACATGGGGCTTAGCGGGCCCCCCGGGGCAGATCGAGGCAACCCGAGGACCCATTCATTCATTCAAATGTTTTCACACCTACCACGTTAAAGGCCAAGTTCTCCAGTCTCTGGTGTCTCCTGAACCATGTTGCAAACATTAGTATATGTCAGGCGCCGTACTTATTTATTATCCCCATTTTACAGAGAAGGTCACTGAGATGTTAAGTAGCCACAGTGGTCCAAAGTGCATACTCTAACCGGCCTTCCACAATGCTGGCCTCGGGCCTCTTGTCCATTTCCGAATTTGGTCCTCACCGCAAACCTCAGAGGGGAGGTGACCCCCACCTTGAACCCCCACCTTTGAACGCCTGTGGCTTGCATTGTATGTACTTAACCAGATATGTGACATGTTTCAGATTCTTCCGACTGCGTTTTTTGATAGCAATTTAATTTTTGTCTTGTTACTAACTTTTGTGTTTGTTTTGTCTCTTTGTATGTAAGCTTGAGGACAGGCACACTGTCTTACATGGACAATGCCTTGGTGTTCTTGGTGACAAAGGAGACACGGGCTTGCCCTGGAGTGGTGTGGCTGTGATGTTAGTCTGCTGTGTTTTTGATTTAGCCACAAAAGCAAACCTTCCCCATAGTTCCTTCCCTCAACCGCAGTTCCTTGCTTCCTGCCAACACGGACTCACCTTAAACACCCAGCTCTGAAACTCACTCATCTAGAAACCTTTCTCTGCTTAACCCAACCCAATCTGGACACTGCCCTTTACTCTTCGTTCTCTCGTCTCTTGATGATGTTCTTGTTTATCTAACCTAAGGAATCAAAACCCCTTTGCCTTGAAGCAGAGGTTCATGGACCCCGCAAGAGGACTGAGGATAGAATTCTGGGGGGTCCATGACACAGGGGTGGACAAAAGTTGTATCTTTATCCTCACTAATCTCTAAATGCTTTGTTGTTTGTTTGTTTGTTTGTTTGTTTGAAACAGAGTTTCACTCTTGTTGCCCAGGCTAGAGTGCAACGGTGCGATCTCGGCTCCTCACAACCTCCACCTCCGGGGTTCAAGCGATTATCCTGCCTCAGCCTCCCAAGCACCTGGGATTACAGGCATGCGCCACCACGCCCGGCTAATTTTTTGTATTTTTAGTAGAGATGGGGGTTTCTCCATGTTGGTCAGGCTGGTCTTGAACCCCCAACCTCAGGTGATCCGCCCACCTCGACCTCCCAGAGTTCTGGGATTACAGACGTGAGCCACCGTGCCCAGCCAATGGTTTTTAACATATCCTTTGATTATGAATGTAGGCAGCAAGTAGATGTCCCTGTGATTTTGTCACTAGTAGAAATCACAGGTATTTACATAACACACTACAGTTACTGTAAACATCTCAAGATATCATCTAAGCTACCGGAACTGCGAAATTAAAGTCGTATTAGACCTACCACTAAATCTTATTTAATGTATTAGTAAAGGAGAACATATGTTACTCTATGACAAATTGTTAATACTTTGATATTTATTTTTAGTAAAATGATTTTTCATTGTAATCCTGATGCCTTTTTAAAAAAATTATTCTGAGAAGGGGTCCACAGGCTCCACCCAATGCCTGAGTGGTCCCATGGAAGAGAAAGGGTTAAGAAGTCACACCTGGGGAGTGGCTCCCTGCAACCTCTTTCAGGAAGGATCTGTCCTGCCAACAAAGTTGCCCTGGAATTGGGGTGTGAAGCCCTCCTTGAGGGTGGGGGCAGCCCTGCCCTGGGCCCTGGAGATACTCAGACTTTCCATGATGACTTGTGGAGCACCTGCTTCGGCACAGATCCTGCATTAAATGCAGAGGAAGGAGCTACAGGGGTTCCAGGGGAGCTGATGGAGACAACCAAAAAAGACCATCCTGAGGCATGGGAGGGGTGCAGAGGAGGAAAAAGGAGATGGCCAAGCAGAGCCCAGAAGATCTGAAGGAATTGAGGGAAGTGGTAGCTGGACCTGAAAGGGGTTTCAGCTGAACCCTAGAAACACGATATGTACAGACAAAATGGCTAGAAAATAGTTTCGTGGCCACATAGGAACAAGACACGCGGGTGCTGCGTGTCTCGCACTTTGTGGGTAAAATGTGAGGTGAGGTTAACCTAACAGTCCTCCAGCTAGGGTGACCAACCATCCCAATTTATCAGGGACTGAGAAGGTTTCTCTTGATGCTAAAACCTGGAAAGTAAATCAGAACGAGCAAATCAGAACGAATGTGTCACCCTACTTCCATCCCATATCAATCTGGAGACGTCTGAAGCCAGAAGTCCTGTAGCTCAGGGTGCAGCCAGCCCAATGCTCTTGTTTTAGGGACCAGAAAACTGAGGACCACAGAGAGGTAAGGACTGACCTAGGTCACCCGAATAATTGGTAGCAAAGCCTGGTCTAGAATTCTGGTCCCATTCCCTTTCCAACGGTAGTTCCTCCCTGGCCCAGACAATGAATTCAGTGGTCTCCTCCCCTTAACCCTGGACGCTGGCAGGCTGGCTCCCCCATTCAAGATCCAAAGGGGGCTAAAGGTGGGTCCTCAAGGCAGCGGGAGGGTTCCAACAGACAAAGGAACATCCCTGAGGGGCACACCTAGCCTCCTCTCACTAAATAAGGATAATTAGGTTTTTGTTTTTTGGCAAGGCACCTCCCCCCTTGACCGTCAAAGTCACAGTGGTATGTCTAACCTGCCCAGACTCTTTCTGGATGCGAGGGGAGAGTGGAAAGAGATGGGCTTTTAAGACAAGAGATTGGCTAAGGTTTGTATCTAAGTCACTTTACCTCTCTGAGGCTCTATTTCCTCATCAGGGAAATGGGCATAACCGCTGTCAATGAACAGTTGCTGAATGAATGAATAAAAGAATTAAGAAATGAATGAGAAAATGGCTTTTATTCTTCCTGCCCTGCTCCCCAGCCATTTCACCTGCTAACAACCCCTCATCCTTCAGGTCCCAACCCCAAGCACGGAAACTTCTCTTCTCGGAACCTTCTCTTCTCGGAACCTTCTCAAGTACCTGCCAGGTCTGGGTGGAGGGTGCTTCCTCCAGGCTCTGCCAGCACTGCCCACCCTGTGGCAGCCCCAAGTATACTCTCTTGTCATTGCTGGATTTCTCATCTGCATCTCCACCCCTTCTAGCCCAGCCTTCTGACACTTGCTAACCCGATTCACCCTGGAACCCATATCCTGGCATGGTAGCTGGCACATAATAGGTGCTCAACGAAGATGAGTTCAGGTGAACAAATGAATAAGCTGTTAGTTACTGGAGAAATTCCTGTAAAGTGGATCATGGCTGCTTAGGAAATGTTATATTTGCAGAACGTAATTGTATTTCTTTATTTTACTTTATGGAGGAATATTTTACATATTACATAATTCACCCATGTCAGTGGTTTTTAATAAATTTACCAAGTTGTACAAACAACACTATAAACCAGTTTTAGAGTATTTCATCATCCCCACTCCTACCCCCTGCCCCAGACAACCGCTAATCTAGGATCTGTCTCTATGGAGTTGCCTTTTATACATATATCAGATAAATGACATTCTACAACACGTGATCTCTTGTGTCTGGCCACTTTCATTGAGCACAATGTCTTTGAGGTTCCTCCATGTGGTAGCATGTATCAGTAGTTTGTTCCTCTTTATTAATTATCTCTTTTTAAATTTTAATAGTTTTAATTTTTCCTTTTCTGTACTCAGTTCTTCATCTGGAAATAAGACTATAAGACTATCTGACCTGGGGCCAGGTGCAGTGGCTCACACCTGTAATCCCAACACTTTGGGAGGCCGAAACAAGTGGATCACTTGAGACCAGGAGTTTGAGACCAGCCTGGCCAAAGGCTTAACACCGTCTCTACTAAAAATGCAAAAAAATTAGCTGGGCATGGAGGCATGTGCCTGTAGTTCCAGCTACTCAGGAGGCTGAGGCACAAGAATCACTTGAACCCCCAGAGGCCAAGATTGCACCACGACACTCCAGTCCAGCCTGGGTGAGAGTGAGACCTGGTCTCAAAAAAAAAAAAAAAAAGAAGAATATCTGACCTGGTGCAGCGGCTCACACCTGTAATCCCAGGACTTTGGGAGGCCAAAGTGGGAGGATCGCTTGAGCCCAGGAGTTCGAGTCCAGCCTGGGCAATGTAGTGAGACCCCATCTCTAAAAAAAAAAAAAAAAAACTTTAAAAAAATTAGCTGAGCATGGTGGCACATGCCCATGGGGTCCTAGCTACTTGGGAGGCTGAGGTGGGATGATCATGTAAGCCTGGGAGGTAGAGTCTGTAATGAGCTATAATCTCGCCACTGTATGCCAGCCTGGGTGACAGAGTGAGACTGTCTCCAAAAAAAAAAAAAAAAAAGGTGATTTGTAAGGGTTAAGTGAGTTCATACGTGGAAAGTCAGTATGTTCAGTAAATGCTCAATCAATGCCAGCAATGCTCAATAAATGTTAACTATTATCATTGTCATTTTTTAACTTTTTTGCTTAAGCAAATATGGAAAGCCCATAAAATGTATAAAGAGGCAGGAAAAAAACAAACATCTCCTATAGTCTCACACCCAGTGGCCCTCTGGCACCAAAGTTCAGTCCTGCTGCCAGGGAGAATAAACTGCTCCCCACTCCCCACATCCCCCGTCCCCACCCCTAGGCTGCAGTTTCCAGAACATTCCTATCAAGTCTCTTCATGGTGGAATTAAAGAGAACAGTAAAACATGATGGTACAGAGGATAGGGAGTGGCTGTGAGTCCACATGATGCTGCACGTGAGAATTCAGCAGCACAGGCGAATTCCTGAGATGTCCCATCTCTCCTCCCAAAAAACAATGACAACAGCTAAGAAAAAAAAAAAGCTTGGCAAAAACGGTGACTCTTACTGGTTTTGGCAGTGGCGGCTCATTGCCGGGCCTCAACCTTCACAGGCACCTCAGGGCTTATGAGCAGCTTAAGCTGCTTGTTGGCTCAACAATTATTCTGGGTGGGTTTGCTTTCCTTGAAAAGGGCGTGGATTTTGCCAAAGTCAGGGCATTGGAGTGTCCCCCTGGCTGTCCTGACAGCACTGGTCTTGGTCAGCAGCCCTGGGGGAGCCTTGGTTGCCTTTGGCACCTTCTCCAGGCCTCCCAGTAGAGGCAGCTTAGGTGGCCTCATCTGTTCTGGCCGTGTGGTAGTGTGGTTAGGTGCAGGGGACGAGCGCCAGGCTCCATCAATTAACAGAGTGATTTTCAGCAAGTCACTCAAACGCTCTGTGCCTCAGTTTCCCCTCTGTAAAATGGGAAGGTAGACGTCCATAGGTCTGCTGGGAGGATCAAAAAAGAAGTCCACAGGTATGACACATTTGGAGCAATGCCTGGCACGTATTAGGCACCAGCTATTATAACCCAATGCTCCTTGAATCCCTGGTATGTGCCAGGCACTGTTTGATGTGGTGGTTTAAGTTCTATGTGACAAATGATCAATGCCGGGATTTGCAGAGGCCTTATCAGGGCCACACTCGATCACTCTAGGGAGAGCCATGGTCCTGGCATGGGGCCCTTGCCTTCAGACCTTATTCCCTCATTCCCATATGATGGGCATCTGTTGAACACCTCCTGCAGCCAACTGTCTCACTAAAACTCTATATGTTAAGAAGACCTTCTTGCTGATGGGGAAACTGAGGCTCATAGGGGAGAAAGGGCTTCTCCAAGAACACACAGTTCATGGCATAGCTGAGCTTTGAATCCAGCTTTGAATTCCAAGGCCAGCCCCTCTCCTGCTCTGACTATAGCTCCTCCCTCAACAACTCAAAGGTAGAACATTAAACATGGACTGGAGGAGCTTCTGTCAACCTAGCTCACTGTGGCAGTGGAAACCTCCAAATGAGTGGAAGGGGGCATAGAGAAGAGAAGGACAGGAGCACCATCGGCGACCCCAGAGCCAGGCAGAGAAGCAACACCACACACTCGTGCCCCTGGGTCTATGCACCTGCTGGCTTCTCCTCCAAGACACCATCCCCCTCCTCACTGGCTGGCCCTTGCTTATCGGCCAGATCTTAGCTTTGGGAGCCCTTCTCCTTTTCTTTTGTTGTCTTGTTTTGAGTTTGCATAGAGGTGCGTATATAGGTAAAGTGCACAAATACTAATCGTAGAGCTCTATGAATTCCTACATAGGCACCCACAATGAACTCACCAGCTCATTTCCCACACACCAGAACATCCCCTCGTGCTCCTTCTCAGTTGATACCTCCCAAAGGTAACCAGGTGCTGACTTTTCTTTCCCCAGATTCCTTTCTAGGCTTCATTAAATGGAATCATATGGTCTAGTTTTGGCTTCTTTTGTTCAACCCTACGTGTATGAGATTCATCCATTTAGTTGTGTGTTGTGTTTTGCTCTTTTTCTTTGCTACATAGAGTTAGATGGTGTGAATATCACCATTTATTTATACATTCTACTGCCGATTGGGGCTGTTTCTTAGTTTGGGGCTACTAGGAGTCAAGCTGGAACCTTCTCATATACGTCTTTTGGTGAACACAGTACTTGTTCTTCTTGGGACTCGCCCCAGGGGCAGGATTGCTGTGTCACAGGGGACGCACATGTTTAACATTGGCAAATACTGCCAAACAGATTTTCAAGTAGCCATGCAATTTTACCTTCCCATCAGCAATGCATGAGGGTTCTGATTGCTCCACCTCCCAGCTAACATTTAATAAGTCAGTCCCTTTTATGTTAGACTTTCTGGTGAGGGTGAGGGCAGCACTTCCTCCTAGAAGCCACCCCACACCCCGTAACCCAGGGTAGGGGCCTCCTGTTCTTCTCCATTGTAAGCACCATTTCTCTGTAGCATTTCCACCATTTCACTGTCTTCCCCATCTCAGGAAGGGAGGGCTCCTTGAGAGAGGGAAGGACACTATCTGCCCGACTCACAGCTCCTTCCGGAGGGAGAAGCCAGACCCTGTGGCCCCAGCCCCAAGCATCCACCTTCTGACTCTTCTTCCTACAGCCAGAAGTCCTGCCCTGAGGACACAGTACCCCTGTCTTTGATGTGCCCTAATTTATTAATTTTTTTTTGAGTCAGTCTCACTCGTTCTGTCACCCAGGCTGGAGTGCAGTGGCACAATCTCGGCTCACTGCAACCTCCGACTCCCTGGTTCAAACAATGCTAATGCCTCCCAAGTAGCTGGGACTACAGGTGTGCACCACCCTGCCCAGCTAAATTCTGTATTTTTAGTAGAAACGGGGTTTTGCCATGTTGGCCAGGCTGGTCTCATACTTCTAACCTCAAGTGATCTGCCCACCTTGGCCTTCTAAAGTGCTGAGATTACAGGCATGAGCCACAGTGCCCGGCCCCTAATTAATTTAAAGCCCAATGCTTAACAAGACAGCTTCTTCCAGAGGCCTCTCCCAGCCTCAGTTTCCCCATCTATAAAATAGGAAGGGCACCTCTGCCCCTTAGGGTTTTGGGGAGGGTAAGGATGAAATGCTGTCTAAGTCCTTGGAAGGATACCTGGCAGAGGGCAAGTGCTGCATCAGGGTGGCTCTCTGAGGCCACTCCAGAGCCTGCAGCCCTCTCTCAGCAGAGACGGCCTCTCCTGCTTCATTCTTATCGTCATGGGAAAGCACTGTAAAGTGCCCAGCAGTATGAATCGATGCATCTATCTCTGTCCAAAGAGATGGCTCCCTGACCTCAGGAACCAACACCCCTGAGCACCTTCTCATTGCTCCACACACTATCTCTCGTTCATCCTCACCTCACCCTGCTCGGATCAGTTCTAACGGCAGTGGTTTATGGAGCACCTAGACATCAAATCGAGTGCCAGGCATCAGATCGAGGCTTCACATGCATCATTTCATTCCATCCTAATCTCATCAGTTTCAGGAAGGCCCATCATTCCCATCTTACACATGGAGACACTGAGGCTTGGAGAGGAGAAGCTCGCTGGCCAAGGGAAGATTCCAGGGCCTGGACATCATAGGTCCAAAATAGTAAGCCAGGTCCTGCCTAAAGACTGCAATGTCCACACCAGCCTCAGGGCAACGGACGACTCCACAGCTGAGTGCAGGACCAGGATAAGTGGGTTGCTGCCAGGGAGACCCTGGGAGTTCCAGAAACCCCAGGGCAAAGGAGGACAAGGGCATCCTTGCCCTGGGGGTCCCTCCTGTCTTCTCCACTGGCTTGCTGAAGGCGAGCCCGGTAAATCCCCACTTACCTCACCTCTGACTGCTGGTTTACAAATGACTCTCTCACGTGTCAGGGAAAACCCTCTGAGGGAAGCAGGGCAGGTCCCCTGAAGCTTCATCATCTTATTTCTGCTGAAACAGAAGTCGCAGCAATGGAGACACCTCCTGGGAGGTGACTGAAAGGAAAGGGTGAGTCAAAAGGCCTTCTTCCTGGAGGACTGCCCCGTCCAACGCTATGAAAAGGAGGAATGCGGCTGAGCTCATCCCAGCCCCATGACAGGAATGTCTCCCTAATTGTCCTTAACACAACTTCAAAATTACTTGCCAGCCAGAAGTCACTGTGTCAGCCTGGTGACATCCCTGATGGCTGATTTGTAACTGCAGAGGCCTCCGCCGGTGGGAGGCTTCCTTGGTCTACACCTGCCCAGCACTTTCCAGCCCTACCCAGAACAGATTATGGGAATCACTGAGTGCCATCAACAGGAGATTGACTAAATAAGTCATGGCACATCCATACCGTATAATACTCAGGGCCATCCAGCAGGATAAAACACATCTGTATTTATTGGTGTAGAAAGAGTTCCACCACTTATCATTAAGGTAAGAAGGCACGCTGTAAAACACAGAATGACCATTTTAAAAAGTGTGTGTGTTTTATGTCTGTGAGTTGTCTAAATTTACATACGTGGAAAAACATCAGTAAGGACATCCCAGAAGATCAGCAGATGTTTTTTTACTTTTCGAAATGCCCTATGTGTTTTTTGAACAATGAAAATGACAATACTTGGAAGGCTCTGTGACAGACACAATGGTAGCCACCTTCCCAGCTTTATCACAGGTAATCCTCACATCAAGATGATGGAGGGAGGTAAAATTCTTTCCCTATTCTACAATGAGCGCTGATTACTTTTATTAGGAGAAAAAAATGGAAAAGCTATTTGCACTTAAAAAAAAAAAACACATTGATTGGATATGACTGCATCAAAGGTACTAGCCCAAGTTGGAAATCTTTTTTTTTTGTTTTTGAGATGGAGTCTCGTTCTGTCGCCCAGGCTGGAGTGCAGTGGCGCGATCTCGGCTCACTGCAAGCTCCGCCTCCCGGGTTCACGCCATTCTCCTCCCTCAGCCTCTGGAGTAGCTGGGACCACAGGCGCCCGCCACCTCGCCCAGCTAATTTTTTGTATTTTTTTTTTTAGTAGAGACAGGGTTTCACCGTGTTAGCCAGGATGGTCTCGATCTCCTGACCTCGTGATCCGCCCGCCTCGGCCTCCCAAAGTGCTGGGATTACAGGCACAAGTTGGAAATCTTAAGATGTTTGGGAGTGGCCCTTGACTTCAAGAAGTTTCCAGCCCCAGGTGTCTAAATAACAAGAATACCTGTTCACATTTGGTAAGTGGACCAAGGGAGAAACTGGAGATGTGTTATGAGAACACAGAACAAGACATGGCTTTAAGGGCAATGAAACAAATATTTATTGGGCAGCTACTATGTGCCTACTGCTCTGAGCACTTTATTTCATTTTGGGCTCACAATGGCCTTTGAGGCTAGTGTAACTTCCACCTTTGTACCCTTGAGGAAATGCAAGCTCCTGGCTTTTCCCAGAGCTATGAAATTAGTAGTAGTGGAGATGGGATTCAAACTTCTGTCTCCAAATCTGATGCTATCTCTCCTGCCCTCACCATTCCCAACATCCCTGGGGATATATTGAGGACAAAGCAGCTTTCGAGGCCAACCTTGCCTCATAGGTCATGTTTCAACAGCAGGAGAGGAAAAAGAAGGCAATTCTCTCTCCAAGCTTCAGTTTTCCCACCTTTAAATTGGGGGTACTCATACCTACTTCATAGGGTTGGTGTGAGGATTAAAGGAGAAATCCAAGGTATTGCAGGGCGGATGCAGCAGAGATAATCCTGAGCTTAAAGCACCTGGATAATATACCTGGTCCAGGGGTAGTGTTTGGTGACATAGAAGCTATATGGGTTCTGGAATCAGGTTGCATGGGTTCTGAGAACCTGGGGAGGCTTCCTGGAGCAGGTAGCCTTGAACTGGGTCTTGCAGGTGGTGGAGCTAGTATACCCCTTGGGGACCCTACACTTTGTAGCAACCCCTCTGCTTCAGCCAGATGCAGCAAAGAATCATTTACAGAACTTCTACCCAGTGCTTAAGACATACAATCCTGACTGTGACCCTGTGAGGTGGCTGCCACTGTGCTCATGTTTTAGATAGGGAAATTGAAGCTCAAAAGACTAAGTAACGTGTCTAGGGTGGTGGCATGAAGGTTGATGCCAGGCGCATCTGACCACCAAACCTGTACCACTCATACAGTAAAAACCCGGTCCCCAAAGATTAGAGCTGGTCCCACTCCCCACGTGACCCCATGCGACTTCACAGCCTGGGCTCAATCCAGCTTTCTGCCTTACTTGCTGTGTTACCTTAGAAAATATACCCCAATTCTCTGATCCTTGGTTTCCTTATCTGAAAAATAGACAAATGGACCAAGGTAGTCCCTAAGTAAGAGTGCTTACTTAGAAGAATTTCTTTTCGTTTCGTTGTTGTTTTTTTGTTGTTTTTTTGGACAGAGTCTCGCTCTGCCACCCAGGCTGGAGTGCAGTGGCGCAATCTCGGCTCGCTGCAAGCTCCGCCTCCCGGGTTCACGCCATTCCCCTGCCTCAGCCTCCCAAGTAGCTAGGACTACAGGTGCCTGCCACCACGCCTGGCTAATTTTTGTATTTTTTTTTTTTTTTTAGTAGAGACGGGGTTTCACTGTGTTAGCCAGGATGGTCTCAATCTCCTGACCTTGTGATCCACCCGCCTCGGCCTCCCAAAGTGCTGGGATTACTGGCCTGAGCCACCATGCCCGGCCAACTTAGAAGAATTTCTGTGAAGATTAAACAAGATGCTATATCTGACGTGATCAGCATAGCCCCTGGAATAGTATAAATACCCAACAGTTGATAGCTGCTTTGTTATTTGACACAGTTTGGCTCTGTGTCCCCACTTAAATCTCATGTCAAATTGTAATCCCCACGTGTTGCAGGAGGGACCTGGTGGGAGGTGATTGGATCATGGGGGCAGACTTCCCCCTTGCTGTTCTCGCTGTTCTGGTGAGTTCTCATGAGATCTGGTTGTTTAAAAATGTGTAGCACTCCCCGCTTTGCTCTCTCTCTCTCCTGCCGCCATGTGAAGGTGTGCTTGCTTCCCCTTCAACTTTCCGCCTTGATGTAAGTTTCCTGAGGCCTCCCCAACCATGACTGCTGTACAGCCTGTGGAGCTGTGAGTCAATTATACCTCTTTTCTTTATAAATTACCTGGTATCAGGTAGTTCTTTATAACAGTGTGAGAATGGACTAATACATTATCATTACTATTATTATGACAATGATTGTTTCAATTATTATTAAGGCAAATAGTATCTATTAAGCAGGCATCACAATTTCAAATGCCTACAGAGGCTGAACAGGCAACACAAATCTATGAATAAGGCAGTGAGCAATAATAGGGCATGGTGGGGTCTGTGGCAAATTGGAGTGTGCATGCCTTTGCTTAAAGGCGCTCTGTGATATAATTAAAAAATAAATATTTAATCTTTTTGTCTGGTTTCTAGTTCTCAGCAGGGTTTCTGAGTTTCTCAGAATTTACTGTACTTTGCTTGCTAGTGAGGGGACTCCCAGAGAGCTTCAGGATGAGAGCTAGTCACCAAAAAGCCCAAGCCATGATTAAAGGGTTGAAACTTTCAGCACCACCACTCATCTCTGGGAAGAGGAGAGGGGCTGGAGATGGAATTCAATCACCCATGGCCAAAGATTTTAATCAATCATGCCTAAATAATGGAACCTCCATAAAAACCCCTAAACCATGGGGTTCAGAGAGCTTCTGAGTTGGTAAACACATGGAGGTGCTGGGTGGGACGGTGGGGGGCCCGAAGAGGACACAGAAGCTCTGCGCCCCTCCCCCAATACCTTCCATCTGGCTGTTCGGAGTTGTACGCTTTGTAACAAGCCAGCAAACATAAGTGAAGTGTTTTCCTAAATTCTGCGAGTCATGCAAGTGAAATATTGAGCCTGAGGCGGGGTCATGAGAACTCTCGATTTATAGCCAATTGGTCAGAAGTCTGGGTGACCTCCTGGGACCAGTGTCTGAAGTCAGGCAGTTTTGTGAGATTCAGCCCTTCACTTGTGCAGTCCTCACTCACTCCAAGTGGTTATTATCGGAATTGAATTATTGGACACTCAGTTGGTGTCGGAGAATTGCAGGATAGGTGTGAAAAAAAACAACAACACAGTTTAGTGTCAGCTTAAAAAGACAGCAAGAGAGCACATGGCCAGACTAAAAATAATAATAACATTTTAAAGTACAGGCTGGGTGCAGTGGCTCGTACTTGTAATCCCAGTGCTTCCAGAGGCCAAGGGGGGATGATAGCTTGAGTCCAGGAGTTGACCAGCCTGGACAACACGGCAAGACCCTGTCCCTACAAAAAATTTAAAAATTAGCCAGGCATGGTGGTGCACACCCATAGTTCTAGCTACTCAGGAAGCTGAGGGAGGAGGATCTCTTGAATCCGAGAGGTGAAGGCTGCAGTGAGCTATGATCACAGCACTGCACTCCAGCCTGGGCGATAGAGCAAGACCTTGTTTCAAAAAAAAAAAAAAAAAAAAAAATACGGCACAGTGTCAAGTGACTGAAGGAGGCCCAGGGTGAATCCTGAGGGGCCAGACATGCTTGGTTGGTGGTTACCCCAATGTCTGCTAGGTGACAGTTCACTGAGCCAGTTAATAAAGTATTGTACTTGTTTCTGTCTGTGTTATTACTTTACCATATGTAATAAATCCCAAAAGCTGTTTGTAAGTATTTAACTATACAAGTCAAATAAAAAACATCTAAGGACCAGATCTGGCCCCCAGGCAGTGAGTTTACTACCCCTGAGTTAGGTACTTCCTCCTAGAATGAGAGCACCTGTCATGCTGCAATCACCTGGGTACCAGGAGTTAAGAATCTCATCGAGTAAGAGCTGGCAGAATTGGAACAGGACCAGAAGAGCTCATCTGGTCCATGCACATACGCTATTATCATTCCCATTTCTCAGATGAGGCCACTGAGGCCCAGAACATCAGAAGGCATCATGTCACTTGGGACCTTAAGAGTCAGTCACAGCCTGACTCTTTTGTCCCATCTTCTTCACAAGCCTCATGAAGCCCCCAGCAAGCCGGTGTCTAGAAAAGGCAGGCGGGGTTGCGAGGCTATCTCAGTTGGCTTTTATGTTCTTGATTCCCCCTTGTTGCGATTTCAATTATTATTTTAGTGATGCTTTTCAAAAATATTCCAAGGCCTTCAGGCATTAATGTCTCATCAACCTGGATTCATCATAATTGTGATTACTATCTTCTTAAGAATAATAATTCTCTGCACTGGCCATCAACTTGTTAGTAGGCAAGCTCAAAACACTTAGCAGAGGTTGACTCATGCCCCAGAGGCTGATCAGAGACAGAAATTTTCTCCCCAGATATTCAGCAATCTTGATTAGAACTCAGGGCACCATGCAGCCACCAGCAGTCTCCAGTAACAGAGCCAGGCTCATCTCCAGGCACAGGACGACATCACATCAGTGCTGCCTCCCACCGTGGATCCCAAGATGATTTGAGGCTGTACAAGGCAAAGCATTGAATAAATATTGCCTTACATTAAGAGATAACCTCTCGTTCATTCCTTTCCCATTTTTTCTCGCAGAGTTCAACAAGGAGAAAGTCTCAGTCTTGTTCTCATCTATCCTTGACACCTCTCTATTCCTCTTCAACAAAGAAAGAACAGGCCCCAGGCTCAGATGAGAGGCCTGTCGAGAATTTGATGTAAATTCGCATTAATCATTTTTTTTTGAGTCGGAGTCTCACTCTGTTGCCCAGGTTGGAGTACAATGGTGCGATCTTGGCTCACTGAAACCTCTGCCTCCTGGGTTCAAGCGATTCTCCTGCCTCAGCCTCCTGAGTAGCTAGGATTACAAGCACGTGACACTATGCCCGCTAATTTTTGTATTTTTAGTAGAAACGGGGTTTCACTGTGTTGGCCAGGCTGGTCTCAAACTCCCAACCTCAGGTGATCAGCCTGCCTCAGCCTCCCAGAGTGCTGGGATTATAGGCGTGAGCCACCGCACCCTGCCTATCATAGTTACATGGCCATATTGTATCTATGTTAAGTAATGTTGGTATGATAAAAAAATTTTCCTTTTCAAAGGAATTATTTAAGTAAGTAAAAGGTGAATCTAAAAAAATATAATAGTTTAGGTCACAGGTCTGCAAACTATGAGCCAAGGGTCAAATCTGGCCAACTGCCTGTTTATGCACCATTCACAAACTAAGAATGGATTTTATGGCGGGATTCAGTGGCTCACGTCTGTAATCCCAGCACTTTGGGAGGCCGAGGCAGGCAGATCACGAGGTCAAGAGATCAAGACCATCCTGGTCAACATGGTGAATCCCCATCTGTACTAAAAATACAAAAATTAGCTGGGCGTGGTGGCAGTCACCTGTAGTCCCAGCTAGTTGGGAGGCTGAGGCAGGAGAATTGCTTGAACCCAGGAGGCAGAGGTTGCAGTGAGCCGAGATCGTGCCACTGCACTCCAGCCTGGTAAAGGAGCGAGACTCCGCCTCAAAAAAAAAAAAAATGGATTTTACATTTTTTAATGGCTGGAACAAAGATCAAAGGAAGAATACTACTTTGTAGGAGTCAGGCATGGTGACTCACACCTGTAATCCCAGCACTTTGGAAGGCTGAGGCAGGAGGACAGCTTAAGGCCTGGGGTTCAAGACTAGCCTAGGCAACCTAGCAAGACGCCATTGCTACAAACAATTTAAAAATTAGTTGGGCATGGTGGAGTACATCTGTGGTCCCAGCTACCTGGGAGGCTGAGGTGGGAGGATTGCTTGAGCCCAGGTGGTTGAGGTTACAGTGAGTTATGAGCACACCACACACTTCAGCTTGGGTGACACAGCAAGACCCTGTCTCCAAAAATAATAATATTTTGTGGTAGTGACAAATATATGAAGTTCAAATTTCAGGGTCCATAAATAAAGTTTAATTGGCATACATCCAGGTTCATTCATTTACATCTTGTGTAAAGCTCCTTTCCTGCTACAATGGCACAGTTGAGTAGTTGCAACAGACGATGGGCTGCAAAGTCTAAAATATTTATTATTTAATCCTTTATGGAAGAGTTTGCCACCTCCTGGTGGAGGTGGTTGACTGATATGGCAAAGATCTTGGTGATATGCCAAAGATCCAGTGAACTCCTCACTGGAACTCTGGGAGATTGTCATCATTTATTTCCACCCAGTTTATAGGTGAGGAGAAAACTAAGGTTCAGCGAGGTTCAGTGGCTTACCCAAGGTCACACAGCTAGTCAGCAGCAAGCAGGGATTTGAACTCAAGTTAGGTTTGAAAGGGGCAGGGGGACACACAAGGCTAAAAATGGCATATGCTTTACTGAGCTTTCCTTCCACAACTCACACCCCCTCTGTTCTGCATGTCCCCCAAACACTTCCCACTATCTCTCTTTTTTATTTTTATTTTTTAAGAGATGATATCTCTCTATGTTGTCTAGACCAGATTTGAAGTCCTAGGCTCAAGAGATGCTCCCACCTCATCCTCTTGAGTAGCTGGGACTGCAGCCCTTCCCCTTCCGCCCTCACTCTATGGGAGGAAGCCGTGGATTCATCATCATTTCCTAATAATGTGGCTCGTCTCCTCAAGCTCAGGACAGGCCCCTGGGGAGGGAACTGTGTCTTATACAAAGTTCACACACTTTAGCAGGACAGGAGAGGTCCTCTGTGGCTTAAGCCTGGTCTCCAGCCTCACCTCACCTCTCCCTTGCTTATGTTTGATGCTCCAGTGATCCTGAATTGCAACTCCCAAACCCATCCCCAAGTAATATCACTACCAGTTACAACTTCCCAAGCCTAATGTGCTAGCTCAGGATTCTACGTTTACACAGGCTGTTCCTTCTGCTGAAAACCCTCCCTGCCTCTTTTGTACCTAACTCCTATTCATCTTTCAAAGCCTCAATCAGGCATCGGTGTGGAAACCACTGTGTTCTCCAATCTCACTCCCAACAGAGAAGATCTGTCCCCTGTGCTGCCTCCGTGCCTCTTGTTATTGATAAGACCATAGAACAGGCAGTTTAGACTGCAAGTTCTGGAGCCAAACAGCCTGGGTTCCAATCTGGCTCCTCCTAGTTCTAACTGTGTGTTCTTAGACAAGTGACTGAGCCTCTCTTTGTCTCAGCTGCTTCATCTGTAAAATGGGTGCAGTGACAGTAGACTGTGCCTGGGATCAGTGTTAGGATTGAATAACACCCGTGAAACCCCTGTACATAGCAAGTGCTCGATAAATTTTTGCTGTTATACTGCACTGTATTTGTAATGGTCAGTTTCTTCCCCCTCCCACACACCCTGCAGTTGATTGATCGGGGATTCTGTGGGACTGGAGACTGGCTCTTGCCTAAGGGGACAACTCCCCAGTGCCTAATGCAGTGTCAGATCTGGGATAGATAGATACTCAGTAAAGGTGAGTTCCCTCCCATCTTTTTCTTTTTCTTTTCTTTTTTTTCAGAGACGGAGTCTTGCTCTGTAACCCAGGCTGGAGTGCAGTGGCGCGATCTCGGCTCACTGCAAGCTCCGCCTCCTGGGTTCACGCCATTCTCCTGCCTCAGCCTCTCTGAGTAGCTGGCACTACAGTAGGCGCCCGCCACCACACCCAGCTAATTTTTTGTATTTTTAGTAGAGACGAGGTTTCACTGTGGTCTCGATCTCCTGACCTCGTGATCCGCCCACCTCGGCCTCCCAAAGTGCTGGGATTACAAGTGTGAGCTACCGCGCCCTTTTTCCTCCTCACCTCCACCCTACCCCTGCTCCCAGCTGAATCAAGCAAACTGAGTGCAAGCAAACTTGTACTAGCCCACCCAAGTACAAGTCTGCTTTCTCACGGGGGTCCCAGGGCCATGCCAGGAGCTGCCCCTGCGGTGTCCCTTCCAGCCCCTTGAAAATCAGAGGACAGGCTGGACGCCGTGGCTCACATCTGTAATCCTAGCACTTTGGGAGGTCAAGGCAGGTGGATCACTTGAGGTCAGAAGTTTGAGACTAGCCTGGCCAATATGGTGAAATCTCGTCATACTAAAAATAAAAAAAAATTAAAAAAATAAATAGCCAGGCGTGATAGTGGGTCCCTGTAATCCCAGCTGCTCGGAAGGCTCAGGCAGGAGAATTCACTTGAACCCAGAAGGCAGAGGTGGTGGTGAGGCAAGATCACGCCACTGTACTCCAGCCTGGACGTCAGAGCGAGACTCCATCTCAAAAAATAAAAAAAATAAAAATAAAAAAGAAAGAAAGGAAAGAAAGAGAGAGAAAGAGAGAGAGAGACAGAGGAAGGAAGGGAAGGAAATCAGAGAAGAGTGCCCTATAAATGCTGGTTTATGAGCCAGGAAACAGACTAAGAGGCTTCCCTTGTTCCTGAGTCAGTGGGACCTCAAAGGAGGCCACAGCAGCATCCTTGTTCCCAGTCCAGCCCCAGCCTCTCTCCTGTGAGTGGGCTTCCCCGCTAAACATAAATCCGTCAAAAAAAAAAAAAAAAAAAAAAAACCCAGCCAAAGACATGACTGAATGGTGTCCTCACAGCTGGGCTGGGGGCCAAGGTAGCAGGAGGCAGAGAAAGGCCGAGCCTCCCTAGTCAAACCAGAGTCCCCATCCGTCTAAATGGAAAGGAGGTGGTTCAGCTGCACAACAGGGCTGAAAGGCTGGGTATAACACCGTAGCGAAGAGCTCCGGCCCTGCGTTCAAATGTGAACCTCACAACATAATAGCTGTACAACCTTGGGCAAGACACTCCACCTCTCTGAGCCTCAGTAAAATGGGAATAGTAGCATCCTGTCTCATAGAGTGGCCATGAGGATGAACAAGCACTGGAAAGTGCTTTGCACACAGAGCCAGGCATAAAGTACTGTCATCCGTCCTTCCCTGCAGCTTCACCTTCTGCAGTTTTGGTTACCCCTGGTCAACAGTGGCCTGAACACAGGTGAATATGTACAGCATTGTTGAGGGAAAGAGAAAGATCACATTTACTTAACTTTTAACACAGGATATGATTATAATTGTTCTCTTTTATTTTTATTGTTGTTAATATCTTACTGTGCCTAATTTATAAAGCAAACTTTATCATAGGTATATATGTATAGAAAAAAACACAGTATATATAGGGTTTAGTACTATCTGCAGTTTCAGGCATCCACTGGGGGTCTTGGTGTAATGTAGCCCTCTCAGATAAGGGGGACAATTGTAAATCTTTACTTCACCCAGCTCTTTTATTATTTATTTATTTATTTATTTATTTATTTATTTATTTATTTTTCGTATTTTTTTCCTCTCCTCTCTTTTTAAAACAGCTTTATTGGCCGGGCACGGTGGCTCACACCTGTAATCCCAGCACTGCGAGGCTGAGGCAGGCGTATCACCTGAGGTCAGGTGTTGGAGACCAGACTGGCCAACATGGTGAAACCTCGTCTCTACTAAAAATATAAAAATTAACCAGGGGTGGTAGCACATGCCTGTAATCCCAGTTACTCAGGAGGCTGAGGCAGGAGAATCACTTGAATCTGGGAGGTGGGAGGTTGCAGTGAGCCAAGATCACGCCATTGCGCTCCAGCCTGGGAGACAGAGCGAGATTCTGTATCAAAAATAAAAAACAGGCAGGGCGCGGTGGCTCACGCCTGTAATCCCAGCACTTTGGAAGGCCGAGGTGGGCGGATCACGAGGTCAGGAGATCAAGACCATCCTGGCTAACACTGTGAAACCCCGTCTCTACTGAAAATACAAAAAATTAGCCGGGCGAGGTGGCGGGCGCCTGTAGTCCCAGCTACGTGGGAGGCTGAGGCAGGAGAATGGCGTGAACCCCGGGGGGCGGAGCCTGCAATGAGCCGAGATGGCGCCACTGCACTCCAGCCTGGGTGAAAGAGCGAGACTCCCGTCTCAAAAAATAAAAAATAAAAAAATAAAAAATAAAAAATAGGGAGCCACGGTGGCTCAAGCCAGTTGTCCTGGCTCATAAGGAGGTGAGGCTACGTGTTTGAGGCCAACCTAGGCAACAGTAAAAAAAAAAAAACTCCCATTCATAAAAAAAAAAAAAGGCTTTATATACCACAAAATTCACCCATTTTAAGTGGACAATTCAACTTTTTTGAGTCTGTTTGCAGAGTTGGGCCACCATCGCCACAATCTAACGTTAGAACGTTGCCCATTTACAGTCAGTCCCAACATTCCCAGCACGGACACCTCCCACCAGTCCTAGGCACTCATTAATTTCCAATTTCGCTGATTTCACTATTTCCTGTCTCCATACGTCTATGTATTCTGGACATTTTATATACATGGAGACATACTGTGTTAGTCTGTTTTTGCTATGCTATAGAGGAATATCTGCAACTGTGTAATTTATCAAGAAAAGAGGTTTAATTGGCTCATGGTTCTTCAGGCTGTACAGGAAGCACGGTACCGGCATCTGCTTCTGGTGAGGGTCTCAAGAAGCTTCCATCATGGCGGAGGCAAAGGGGGAGGATGTGAGTCACATGGTAAGAGCAGGAGTGAGAGAGGCAGTAACGGGGCCGGGGGGTGGTTGATGCCACTCTTAAACAACCAGATCTCCTGTGAACTCACTGAGCGAGAACTTGCTCATCACCAAGGGGATGGCACTAAGCCATTCATGAGGGATCCACCCTGCACAATCCAAACACCCCCCCACCAGGCCCCACCTCCAACAATGGGGATTACAATTCAACATGAGATTTGGAGGGGACAAACATCCAAACCATATCACATACAATATAGGGTCTTTTGTGTCTGGCTTCTTTCACCTAGCATAATGCTTTTGAGGTTCGTCCATGTTGTAAATGTTTCAACACTTCATTCTTTTTTATTGCTAAGTAGTATTTCATCATACGGATGCACCACATTCTGTCTATCCCTTCATCCGTTGATGGAAATTTGAATTGTTCCCATTCTCTGGCTATTGCGAACAGCCAACATGCTATGGACATTCACATACGAGTATTTGTGTGGACATCTGTTTTCACTTTCCTTGAGCAGACTTAGGAGTGGAATTGCCTGATCATATGGTAACTCTGTTTACTATTTTGTGAAAACACTTTTTCAAAGCCACTGCACCATTTGACATTCCCACCACAATGGAAAAAGCCTCCAATTCTTGACTACCTTGTCAATACTTGTTATTATCTGTCTTTCTAGTGTAGCCATCCTGGTGGGTGTGAAGTGGTATCTCACTGTTGCTTTGATTTGCATTTCCCTAAGGATGCAAAGCACTAAGCATGTGGAGCAGCTTTCCATGTGAAAATCTTTGAAAATGACTATTCAAATCCTTTGTCCATTTTGTAATTGGGTGATGTGTCATTTTTACCATCTCCCTTTTACGCAGAGCAGCTTGTGGGGACCAAGCAGCCTGACCCCTGGGCACTGCCCTACCCCAAGCTGTCTTCAGATCCCCATTTGACCTGATTGCCTGAGGGCAGAGTTAAACGCTGGATGAGAGTCGAACTTTTGATTCTTTGGAAACAGGCTGGGAGATTCCACATCACTCCTGCTTTCAGAGGCCTGTGATTACCAGAGAAGTCCCAGAGAAAAGTGCTTTGCTTTAGCCTGCTCCCCTCACCCAGATAAGCCTGCACCTCTTCCAGAACAAGGGACCAGGTCACAGCCCAGGCCCATCCTGCCAGGTGCTCTGAGTTTGCAGACGTGTGTTGTGGGCCGCGTGGCTCCTTCAGCCTCCTGCCCCCATCCCTCCCAGCCCTCCACTTGGGAGCATGGCCCGCTTTCTCCTGACCTCAGGCCTTGGCTCTGCTTCTTAGCTACTATTCTCGGCTCTTCTCTACAGTGCAATGATTGCACTAATGGCCCTGTGGGTAACACCCCTGCTGGGCTGACCCAGCTCTCCTGTAGAAGTCATCAGTCAGTCCTCTCAATGGACATTGTCTTAGCACCTGCTTGGCGCAGGATGCTGGGGACACGGAGAGAACAGGACAGTCTGTGCCCCTGACAAACCCCTAGCCTGGTGGAGGAGGCAGAACCATCAATGATTGAGGGCAATGAAGTTTTATGGGAGGAATATTAGGCATGAAAAGTCTGTTGGAAAACTGTGGGGTGAGGAGTAAGAGGCAGAAGTGAAGCCAGTTTCATGGACAGCCTTACTGTTGGAGGGTCAGGGTGGGAAAGGGCATTCCAGGCAGAGGGAACATTAAGACCATGGCGGAGAGGTGCAAAATATATTTAGGGAAATGCAGGTTGCTCTGAGTTGTTGGGTCGTAAAAGGAAGGATTGGGGACCTAGTAGGGCTGGGGTCATAGAGGGTCTTGAATGCCATGCAAAGGAGTTTGGAACAGGGGGAGTGAATGAGGGATTTAAGCAGGGAAGGGGCTGTTCAAATCTGTAGTCTGGAAAAATACAACTATGTGGATCAGTTTCTATTTATTTATTTATTTTATTTGTATATTTTGAGATGGAGTCTCACTCTGTCACCCAAGCTGGAGTGCAGTGGCATGATCTCGGCTCACAGCTGAGCTTACAGGTGCCTGCCACCACGCCCTGCTGATTTTTGTATTTTTAGTAGAGACAGGGTTTCACCATGTTGGCCAGGCTGATCTCAAACTCCTGACCTTGAGTGATCCACCGGCCTCGGCCTCCCAAAGTGCTGGGATTACAGGTGTGAGCCACCAAGCCCAGCACAGTTTCTCTTTAAATGCAGCCCTTTGCTGCTCCCTGGGGTCTCTCGTGCTGCCAGATAATTCCACTACATTTCCCAATCCATTCACACTCCCACTCTCTTAAATGACTGTTTCACATCTTCCTTCTCCCATAGCTCTGACACCTCCTCCCCATCCCCCTTCTCAGCTAATGACCTTCCTTGCTACTTATGAAGAAGAGAAGCAACTAAAAGAGACAGCCCACACCCATCCATCACCTCATTCCCAACCTATGTGCCTCTGTGCTCTGTGGTTCCTTCTGTTGCTATGAGTGAACTCTCCCACTCTTGCCTGAGACCAATTCCTCCCCTTGTGTATTGGACCTCTTCAGCTAGAAAGGACATCCATCAGCTGGCCCCTGTCTGCTGGGTCATTCTCCTTGCCATACAAATCTCTACCTTACTGATATGGTTTTGCCTTGTCCCCATCCAAATCTCATCTTGAATTGTAGTTCCCATAATCCCCATGTGTCTTGGGAGGGACCAAGTGGGAGATAATTAAATCACAGGGGCAGTTGCCTCCATGCTGTTCTCATGATAGTGAGTGAGTTCTCGAGAGATCTGATGGTTTTATAAGGAGTTTTTCCCACTTTGCTCTACACTTCTCTTTCCTGCTGCCATGTGAAGAAGGACATGTTCGCTTCCCCTTCCACCATGATTGTAAGTTTCCTGAAGCCTCCCCAGCCCTGCAGAACTGTGAGTCAATTAAACCTCTTTTCTTTATAAATTACCTAGTCTCAGGTATTTCTTCATAGCAGCATGAGAACAGACTCTTACCTTAAGGTAATTTCTCAATCCTCACTCTTTTTTTTGGTGACCCTACATGTCCCTCCAGGTACTGGCTCATTTCTCTGATCATTTTCACAGTAACATTTTACAGAAGAGTTGAGAATTTTTCTCCAGTCACATTCAAATTAAAGAATTGAATCAGTTAAAAGAGAATGAAACTGAACATGAAACAAGAGACTGTAAAATGCTCATGAAGATTTGAAAAAGAACCCAATAAAGTTTTTAGAAATGAAAAATATATTAATTGAAATTTAAAAATCAGTGGGTAGATTAAAAAGCAGATGATATAGGGTTGAAAGGATAATGGAGGAAATGGAAGATAGATCAGAAGAAACTGTCCAGAATGCAGCAAAGAGACAAAATTATAAACTATGAAAAAGAGATTAAAGACATAGAGGACAGAGTGGGAAGATCTAACATGTATCTCATTGAAGTTTCAGAAGGAAATGAGTGTGGTAGAATTAAAAATTCAGAAAGTTTCAGAGAAAATGAATGTGGTAGGATTAAAAATTCCCTCCCTCCAGATATCCATGTCCTAATCACTGCAACTTGTGAATGTTACTTTATGTGGCAAAACAGGGAATGGGATCTTTGCAGATGTAACTAAGTTAAGGGCCATAGGATGGGGAAATTAGCTTGGGTTATCTGGATAGACATTAAAGGCAATCATATGAGTCCTTGTAAGAGAGAGATGGAGACTCAACAACACAGAAGAGAGGTCTGTATGAAGACAGAACAGGAAGACATTTGAAAATGCTGTCCTTGAAGATTGAAATGGAGCTGCCATCAACTAAGAAATGTTGACAGTCATCAGAAGCAGGAAGAGTCAAGGAATAAATTTGCCCTAGAGCTGCCAAAGAAAGCATGGCCCTGTCAACATCTTGATTTCAACCCAATAATTTTGATCTAGTACTTCTGGCCTTCAGAACAATGAGAGAATACATTTCTGTTTTAAGCCACCAATTTTGTGGAAATTTGTTACAGCAACCACAGGAAACTAATACAGTGGGAGAGAAGCAATAATCAAAAGGATGATAGCTAAAAAATGTTCAGAATTGATGAAAGACATGAATTGTCAGATTCAAGAAGTGCAGGAAATAAGCAGCAAGATGACAGTTTAAAGCCACATCTAAATATAATATAATGAAACTGCAGAAGCAGGTGGTCAAAAATGAAACATAGGCCAGGCATGATGGCTCATGCCTGTAATACCAGCACTTTTGTAGGCTGATGCAGGAGGATTGCTTGAACCCAGGAGTTAAAGACCAGCCTGGGCAATATAGGGAGACCCCATCTCTACAGAAAATTTAAAAAATTAGCCAGGTATGGTGATGTGTGCCTGTGGTTCCAGCTACTTGGGAGGCTGAGGCAGGAGGATTGCTTGAACCTGGGAGGTTGAGGCTGCAGTGAGCCATGATCACATGACTGCACTCCAGGTGGTGACAGAATGAGAAAAGAAAGGAGAGAGAGAGAGAGAGAGAGAGAGAAAGAAAGAAAGAAAGAAAGAAAGAAAGAAAGAAAGAAAAGAAAAGAAAGAAAGGAAGGAAGAAAGAAAGAAAGGAGAGGAAGGAAGGAAGGAAGGAAGGAAGAAAGGAAGGGAAAGAGAGAAAGAAAGGAGAAAGAAATAAAGAAGGAAAGAAAGAGAGAGAGAGGGGGAGGGAGGGAGGGAGAGAGAGAAAGAGAGAGAGAAAGAAAGAAAGCAAGAAGGAAAGAAGGAAGAAAGGAAAGAAAGAAGAAAGAAAGAGAGAAAGAAAGAAAGGAAGAAAGGAAGGAAAGAAAGGAGGGAGGGAGGGAAGGAAAGAAGGAAGGAAGGAAGGAAGGAAGGAAGGAAGGAAGGAAGGAAGGAAGGAAGGAAGGAAGGAAAAGTCAGAGAGACAAACAACAGATTACCAACAAAGTAACAGGGACTAGTGGGCAGCTGACTTTTCAACAGTAACAACTGTAGCCAGAAGACAGTGGAACAATATTTTGAAACGGCTAATAGAAAATAACAGTCTAGAATGATGTACCCAGCAAAACTCTCTCTCAAAAACAAGGACAAAATATTCAAACAAAGCAATGTTGAGTGTGTTGGACACCAACAAACCTTTATCAAAGGAGTTTATTAGATACACCTCAGGAGGAAGGAAAGTGATCCCAGATGAAAGGTCTAAAATGCCAGATAAAACAATAAGAGGAAAAAAGAGGCAAACAGATAGGTAACTATTAGTAAATGTTAACTATAAAAATAGTATCTGTACAAATTAATTTATTATGCAATGCAGCTCCAAATTAAACCCCAACAAGGTGTTCATGGCATATGACAATCTCCTTCTATAATTTAGAAGCAAAGGGTCAAAAAGAGCCAAGACATCCCTGAAGACGAATAACAACGAGTGGGGCTTGGTCTACCAGGTCTCACATAAAGTGATAATTAAGACTTGCTTTAAAGCACTTGTGATCAGGATAGTCTGGAATTGGCCCAGGGATAGACAAATAGACAGTGAATGAAACTAGAGAGTCCAGAAGCAGACTCAAGAATAAATGAAAATATGATCCGTAGATGACATGGTTTTGCAAAATAATGTAAAAGATGAACTATTCAATAAACATAGCTTATGTAGTTACTTATCCATATGGAAAAAAACTGAAATTGTATCCTTCTCTATACAAAATCAATTCCAGATGGATTGAAGTCTTAAATGCACGAGGCACAACTTTTAGAAGAAAATAAAGGAAAACTACTTCTGTGACCTCAGGGGAAGGGGCAATTTCTTTTAAAAGACACAAAAAACACAAATAATAAAGGAAAGCATCAACAAACTCTACTACATTAAAAATAAGAACTTTGGCTAGGTGCGGTGGCTCACGCCTGTAATCTCAGCACTTTGGGAGGCTGAGGCGGGCAGATCACAAGGTTAGGAGATTGAGACCAGCCTGGCTAACACAGTGAAACCCTGTCTCCACTAAAAACACAAAAAATTAGGTGGGCATGGTGGCACATACCTGTAGTCCCAGCTACTCGGGAGGCTGAAGCAAGAGAATTGCTTGAACCTGAGAGGCAGAGGTTGCAGTGAGCCAAGATCGCGCCACTGCACTCCAGCCTGGTGACAGAGTGAGACTCCATCCCCCAACCCCCCACCCCCAAAAAAGAACTTCTGTTCACACACACAAAAACACCATCTAGAAAATGAAAAGACAAGTCACAGGTTGGGAAATGATACTTAGAATGCATATAATTTACCTAAGATTAGGATCAGAATATATAAAATGCTCCTGAAGAATCAATACAAGAAAAGCAACACAAAAGAAAAAGGACTAAAAACATAGCCAGACCTTGTGGAGACAAGGAAACAAGTATTGCCAATAAACATGAAAAGATGCCCAAGCTCATTAGAAATTAGGGAAATGCAAGTTTAAAGCCTCCATTTTATGCCAATTTACACCCACCAAGTTGGCAAAAATGTTAAAGTCTGGCAACCTCAAGTGTTGTAAGGGCTGTGGAACAATGCAAGCCCTTATGTATTGCTTGGGGGAGTGTAAATTCATATAAACATTTTGGAAAGCAACATGGTATTGTCCGGTCAAGTTCAAATGCACATAGCTTCCTATCCAGAATTTCTATTTCTGTGTACTTCACCTACAGACTCTTACACACATGTATCAAGAGATGTAATAGATATTGATGAGAGCAATCCTGTGTTCATCAAGAGGAGAATGGATCCATAATCTGTGGTTTATTAATACAGTACAGGGCCAGGCACAGTGGCTCATGCCTGTAATCCCAGCACTTTGGAAGGTGGAGGTAGGAGGATTATTTAAGGCCAGGAGTTTGAGACCAGCGTGAGCAACATAGCAAGACCTCATCTTCACAAAATATTTCAAAAATTACCCAGGCATGGTGGCACATACCTGTAGTCCTAGCTACTCAGGAGGCTGAGGCAGAAAGATTCCTTGAAGGCAGGAGTTCCAGGCTGCAGTGAGCTATGATCACACCACTGCACTCCAGCCTGGCTGACAGAGCAAGACCCTGTCTCTACAAGAACAAACAAAAATGCAATAAACTATGTTATGGCAGTGAAAATGAATGAATCACAGCTATACTCAACAACGTGAATGAATAATGTGTAGCAAAAACACACACGCTATAAGAAAACACATATGGTACAAATTCTCCAAATATAAAAATGCATATGTTACATATGAGACTATTTCTCCAAAGTTCAAAGGCATGCAAAACTAGACAATATATTGTTCAGGAACGCAACCATCTGTGAGGAATCAGTAAAGAAAAGGGCAAAGAAATAATAAACGTAAAAATCAAGGCAATCATTACCTCTGGATGAGAGGGAGAGGAGAGCTTGAGGAAGTCACGGGGAAAGATTTCACAAACTTGTAATGTCAGCTCTCCAAAGCTGAATCACGGGTATGTGGATTTATTATTATTATTATTATTATTTATATGTCACACATATGATATGTTTTATATGGATGGATGTTCTTAATTTTATCAAGGAAGTGATTGTGGGATGAGAGAGCCAATAATGATATCATTATTTCATTGTGTGTGTTAATATACTTAGTATTTGCAGAAAAATCAGGGACTAGTAGGGAGAAGCGATTGAGGGTCTCAGGGGTGATGGTTGCTTCTGATGCATGTTCGGGTCACATGGATGGTTGTTATTATTAATATGCTGTGTGCACTGGACTGAAGAAGCAGAGTGAAGAAAGTTAGATGGAGACTTTGTATAAAGGAGGAGAATTGAGGACTCGCTGGAGGAGCTGCCCTAGACCCACCCTTGGAGCCACGTGCAGACTCCATAACTCGAGGGCAAGGCTGCTTCAGCCCCAAGGCAACCCCAAAGAGTTTGTTGGTCACCTTTTTGGTTCATAGAACCTTTCTATCATGAGGCTTTTTCACTGTCTCTTAAAAATGCCCAGGCGATGGCTCATGTCTGTAATCCCAGCACTTTGGGAGGCCGAGGCAGGCGATCAGGCGGGTGGTCGCCTTGAGCTCAGGAGTTCAAGACCAGCCTGGGTAACATGGCAAAACCTCACCTCTACAAAAAAAATACAAAAAATTAGCTGGGCCTGGTGGTGCATGCCTATGTTCCCAGCTACTCAGGAGGCTGAGGTGGGAGGATCACCTGAGCCCCGGAAGTCAAGGCTACAGTGAGCGTGATTGTGCCACTACACTCCAGCCTGGGTGACAAAGTGAGACGCTGTCAAAAAACAAGCAAACAAACAAACAAAAATGCCTGGCATCTTGTGGATTTCTGTGGAAACTCCTGCCTGAGCTCTTGGAGGCCAAGTCTATGGAGATCCACCCAGGGTCCCTGGCACTCACAGCAGAGGTCAAGGTTAACCTTGATCCTTGATGCTGCTTCCACAGTTTATCTTGTTGTCATTGAAACCTCAAATCCAGTTCTGGAAGGGACCTCAAAAGGTCCCCTGAGCAGCTCTCCCTCTGGAGACCAACTCGGACAGATCTTGATCTCTTCCCTCTCTGAATGTTTCCTGTGAGGGAGAGGCCATTGATTCCCTTAGGAATATTTTCTCCATCTACATCAGAAGTTCCTCTTGAAAAGCTTGAGGCAAAGGGGTTTATTGGGAACATACCGTGTTGTTCAGACTTCAGTGAGCTCCCCATTTGTGGAAGGCATCTGGACAATGTCTATCAAAAGCTTTAAAGTGGCTTTAGCCTGGCACACTTTCCTAATAAAACTATCCTAAATGAGCAACTGGACAGCTGTATCAAGATGCATTTCCAAGGTTGTATATAATAAAGGAAATTTTTAAATGAGCTGTGTGTCAACATGAAGGGATTTAAATATGTAATGTAAGTCCAAGCAGCATGATGCAACGCATTCATTAAGAAAAAAAAAAAAAACCTGGCTTGGGAGAATATTTAATGGCATGGAAAGAGATCTTCAATATAGTATAAAGCTTTAAAAAAAGCAGATTGTAAAATAGTATATTCAATAGAGTCATATGCTTACTTTTTAAGCATAGAAAAATATAGAAAAGATTTGGAAAGATGTAATAAGATTTTTTTTTTTAGACAGGGTCTCTCTGTCATCCAGGCTGGAGTGCAGTAGTGCCATTACTGCTCACTGCAGCTTTGACCTCCCAGGCTTAAGTGATGCTCCTTAGTCTCTAGAGTAGCTGGGACTATAGACGCATGCCATGGACCTGGCTAATTTTTTTTGTTTTGTTTTGCTTTTTGAGACAGTCTTGTACATCGCCCAGGCTGGACTACAGTGTCGCAATCTTGGCTCACTGCAACCTCCGCCTCCCAGGCCCAAGCAATTCTCGTGCCTCAGCCTCCCAAGTAGCTGGGATTATAGGCGTGTACCACCACGCCTGGTTAATTGTCATATTTTTAGTGGAGACAGGGGTTTCACCGTGTTGCTCAGGCTGGTCTTGAACTCTGACCTCCAGTGATCTGCCTGCCTCAGCCTCCCAAAGTGCCGGGATTACAGGCGTGAGTCAACGCGCCAGCCTAATTTTTGTATTTTTAACAGAAACAGGGGTTCGTCGTATTACACAGGCTGGTCTCAAATTCCTGAGCTCAAGCGATCCACCTGCCTCGGCCTCCCAAAGTGCTGGGATTACAGGCATGAGCCACCGCACCCAGTCAGTAAGATCTTAACATGATTATCTTCGCATACAGTGTTGTGTTTTTTCCCCTTCGTTTGGCAAGGCTGCATTTTCAAAGAATCAGCAATGAATATATATTAGGTCTAATTTTAACTTTTTCATTGCACAAGTAATGCATGAAGGCAGACTCATGGTGAAATATTCAAACAAAACACAGAAGGTCAGCTTCACCTTTAACCACCCCCCGCCCACCCCAGTACCTGTCCCTCCTCATGTGTGACCACTGTCCCGAGTTTAATGTCATTCCTCTCAGTCCTTTTTCTGTGCATCTCGCTCACTGCCCCCTGCTCACTCCAGGCCAAGCACCCTGGCCCCCCTTCCTATTCCGCATAGATCCCCCAGCCCCTTCTTGCCTCGGGTCCTTGCCCAGGTTATTATTATTCTTTATTATTATTATTATTATTATTTCAGGCGTTTCAGGTCCATCTTCCCACCAGGCTGGGAGCCCATGAGGGCAGGGCCTTGTCCATCATATTCTTCTCTGTGTCTTCAGTACCAAACACAGTGCCCGACATATACTAGATGCTCTGTGAGGACTGATGAAGGAATGAAGGAAGGAAGGAAGGAAGGAAGGAAGGAAGGAGGTATCCTCCAGAAAGAGGGAGAAGAGGCAGTCTGGAAACCAGAGAAAAGATACAGAAGTAAGACAGTATGGAGAGGGTTAAGGAAATCCTTTACCATGGAAGGAGAGCTCAGGGGAAACCCCACCAGGAAGGAGCCCTGGGAGGTGGTGGTGGCCCAGAAATTGCTAAGAAGGTGGACATCTATTTTCATCCCCAAACCTTGACCCCAAATCTCAATAAGAAGCCTGTGCTGCTCAAGTGAGTGATGCCTTGAGAAGCAGATAAAGGAAAAATCGAACTGCTTGTGAGTGCGTGTTGGGTGGAGAGAGGAGAACAATTGCAGGGCAACCCGGGGAAACACAAGCCCCTGGGAATCCCTGGGAATCCCTGGGAATCTGGGCCGGGTGGAGACACCACAGGTCTTCATGATAGGGACTCATGGAAGGGAAGGGCGACCCCAAAAGTCTAGAGGAATTTGGTGACAGCATTTTTCTACCAGATTCATCACCTAAAACTTCAGAGGAAAAGAATATTAGAAAAAAATTAGAAATAAGCCAGGTACAATGGCTCATGCCTGTAATCCCAACACTTTGGGAGGCCAAGGCGGTGGATCACTCGAGGTCAGAAGTTCGAGACCAGCCTAACCAACATAGTGAAACCCCATCTCTACTAAGAATACAAAAAAATTAGCCAGGCATGGTGGCACGTGCCTGTAATCCCAGTTACTTGGGAGGCTGAGGCAGGAGAATCACTTGAACTCAGGAGGTGGAGGTTGCAGTGAGCTGAGATTGCTCCACTGCCCTCCAGCCTGGGCGAAAGAGTGAGACTCTGTCTCAAAAAAAAGAAAGAAAGAGAGAGAGAGAGAGAGAGAAAGAAAGAAAGAAAGAAAGAAAGAAAGAAAGAAAGAAAGAAAGAAAGAAAGAAGGAAAGAAGGAAAGAAAGAAAAAGAAAGAAAGAAAGAAAGAAAGAAAGAAAGAAAGAAAGAAAGAAAGAAAGAAAGAGAAGGAAGGAAGGAAGGAAGGAAGGAAGGAAGGAAGGAAGGAAGGAAAAGAAAAAAATCAGAAATAACACAAAAAAGGAAGTGGCTCATTCCTCTTTGCGTGGTGGGGGGTGCAGGGTGTGCATGGAACAAGCCTGGGCTTTGGACTCAGGTAAGTTTTGGGTTCAAATCCCAGATCCTCCTTCTCATCTTCACTTCCTCATATGGAGAGTGGGCATGATAGCCATTATTGACATTGGATGTTGACAGATGACATGAGATAATAAACCTCTAAAGCACTGGCTGGCATGCCTTTGGCCTCCCTCACAGTGGGTGGAGAGAAGGGAAGACACAGGCCAGTGCAAACAGTGGGGGACCTTGTGTGTCTGTGTGTGTGCAGGGCCAGCTTCCCCAGTGTGTGTCCTGTGCAGCCGCCCAGGGCCCATTAGAAGGCCCCTGTGCTTGGCTAAACGATCTACTGTCGCGGCCTTAAAATTCTTAACTTTTGACCAAGGGACTTTGCATTTCATTTTGTCCTGGGCTCTGCAAATTAAATTTTATAACTGGCGATACACACGTGTGTGTGGGCGCATGCAAGTGTGTGCATGTGTGAAGGGGGGGAGAGGGATGCTGCAATGGGTGCTCCATGAAGGGATGTCAGTGACAGCAACCGCACCCCAGCAAGTACCCACGCCACAGTCCTGAGCCAACCCCACACACCAATAAGCTGAGGCTTTGCCCGACAATAGCCCCTCTCAGTTCCAATCAACAACAAAAACAAACCCTCCTAGCCTTTGGGCTGTTACCCAAACACCCCACACCCACAGGCCGAGGCCCAGCAGCTCCACACGTGGGCTCCCCACGGATTTTCCCAAGGTCCCTTCCAGCTGGTTCCACCAGCCCGGGAGGCTGCTTGCTGGGGTTTTCATACACTAGGCACGCAATCTGCTCACTCCCACAGCACTTCTGCACGGCTCTGTATCAGACCCCACGCCACCCTCTACACACCCTAAGTGAGGGGCTGACCACTCTGCCCTCCCTGGACCAGAGGTGAGCTGCCTGAGGACCACAGCTGGGCTGTCTTCATCTCCGTATCTTTAAGGCCAGGTACAGTGCTGGAAACACAGTAGGTGCTCAATAGATGCTTGCTAAAGTCGTTTATGCACTCTTTCTACACATATGTATATCATCCAGTGGTGGAAACTGGTCACAGACAAGATTCACATAAAATAAAGAAATGCTAAGAAGTTTACTGTCTGAGCAGGAATATGTTAGGCTGTGCCTTCTGACTCCACTGCTGAAACTGCTGCTTCTTGGGTCGCTGCTTGCTGTCCTGATGAAAATAGGGCAGGGAGTGAAGTGGAGCGGAACAGTTCTGATGGAGTCAGGGGACCTGGGGCCTGGTCCCACTCAGCTCAGTGACCTTGGGCAGGCCACGCCCTCCTTGGACCTCGGTTGCCCACGGGTCAGGTGAACGTGTTGGAGGCAGGGCTGCACTATCCAATCTGGTAGCTGCTTGCTTCAAATGTGGCTGGTGACCCTCAGGAACTGAACTGGAAACTTCATTTATTTTTAATTAATTTAAATTTAAAACCAGATACAAGCTTCAGACAGGAGAATTTTCTTTTTTTCAAGACAGAATCTTAGTCTGTTACCCAGGCTGGAGTGCGGTGGTGCGATCTCAGCTCACTGCAACCTCTGCCTCCCAAGTTCAAACAATTCTTCTGCCTCAGCCTCTCAAGTAGCTGGGACTACAGGCACCGTGCCACCAAGCCCAGCTAATTTTTGTATTTTTAGTACAGACAGGGTTTCACCATGTTGGCCAGGCTGGTCTCAATCTCCTGACCTCAGGTGATCGGCACCCCCTTGGTCTCTCAAAGTGCTGAGATTACAAGCGTGAGCCACTGCACCCAGCCAAATTTTTAAGTGCATTTTGAATAACTTGCATACATGAACCTATCTTTCTTAATTGTAAATGTAATAAAATCTGAACATCAGATCAAGTAAGTCACAGCCTGGCAACATAGGGAGACACTGTCTCTACAAAAAATAAAAAATAAATTAGCCAGGGGTTGTGGGGTGCACCTGTAGTCCCAGCTACCAGGGACGTTAAAGTGAAAGGATGGTTTGAGTCCAGGAGGTCAAGGCTGCGGTGAGTTGTGATCATGCCACTGCACTCCAGCCTGGGCAAAAGAGCAAGGCCCTGTTTCAAAAAAAAAAGAAGTATTTTCTGAGAAAAATGTAGCATTGGGACTAAGATATGCTGTAAGTGTAACAGATTTTGAAGACTTAATTGAAAAAAAGGTAATACTTTACATTGATTACATATTGAAATTATAATATTTTAGATAGAATGGGTTACATAAAATTTATTATTAAGATTAATTTCACTTGTTTCTCTTCTTCATTTCTAGTATGGGTACTAGAAAATTGAAAATTACCTATGTGCGGCCGGGCACGGTGGCTCACGCCTGTAATCCCAGCACTTTGGGAGGCCGAGGCAGGTGGATGACGAGGTCAGGAATTCAAGACCAGCCTGGCCTGGCCAAGATGGTGAAGCCCTGTCTCTATCAAAAATAAAAAAATTAGCCAGGCACGGTGGCAGGCTCCTGTAATCCCAGCTACTAGGGAGGCTGAGGCAGGAGAATCGCCTGAACCTGGGAGGCAGAGGTTGCAGTGAGCCGAGATCATGCCACTGCACTCCGGCCTGGCGACAGAGTGAGACTCCATCTAAAAAAAAAAAAAAAAAAAAAAAAAAAAGGAAAGGAAGAAAAATGAAAGTTACCCATGTGCTTCATATTCTACTTCCACTGAACATCACTAGATTAAGGAATCTCTTAAGGTACTTCCTTTTTATTTTTGTTATTCTGATATTCTACAAATCTACCAGGAATCATTAACTTCTGTAGGTTTGCCTATCTGCCATCATATCCTTCCTCATCCCTTTCTTATGTTGACACCTTGATTTTCCAAAGGAAAATTGCCTCTGTAAAATCTTCACCCCAGCTATAGGGAAGGGCATATGGCCCAGGCCTGGCCAATCAGAGCAGAGCACTCTCCTTTGACCACCGTGATTGGTTCAGGAATGACACGTGACCAGCAGGCAGAGCCAATGAGACTTCATTTGATTGAAAGTTTGGAAATGAGTTTGGCTTTTCTGCTGGAGTTGTTAAGGAAGAGATGGAGCCCCAGACCTAGAGGGGGCCATCTTGCCGCCATGAGTGAGCAGCCTGCCTGAGAAGGAAACCACCGCAGAGAAGAGGAAAACCAAGAGTGAAGAGAGACATGACCGGCCCCACTTTCTCTCCGGCATTTTCACATGGCCCTCCCACACCTCTCCCCACCCTGCCCTCTACCTCCCAGAACCTGGCAAACTCTTCATCCTTCCAGCCTCAGCTGCCCTTGTCAAGGTCACCAGTGAGCTCTATGTTGCCAGATCCAGGGGTCACTTCTCTGTCTAGTTCCTGCACAACTTCTTGACAACATTCAACATAATTGGCCATTCCCACCCTCTTGAAAGCTTTCTCCTTCTCTTGGCTTCCATGATGCCTTATGCTCCTCCTCCTACCTCACTGCCACTTCTCAGTATCTCCTTTCATTTATTTGTTCTTTCATGTGTTCTTTCTGCAAGTATTTACTAAGAGCCTTCTATGTGCCAAGCCTTATGCTGTGCAGTAGGCAGTCAACAGAGCAAAACTCCTGCCCTCAGAGAGTGACATTCTGGAGCAAGTCTTCTTTATTGATTCTCCACTTCTGCTCAGCCTCAAAATATTGTCATGTACTGAGGCTCCACTGAGAACCCCAGGCCTTTTCCATCTTATCCTATCTCGTGGCTTTAAATTCCATCCACATATCGATGACTCCCAAATGTCTATCTGTAGCCCTGGCTGGGGCCCTGAACTCCAGACTCATAGATCCAACTGGCTACTTGACTTAACCACGGGATTATCAACAGGCTGTCTCAGCTTAATGTGTTCAAAACATAACTATTGATTCCTCTACTGCCAGCCTCAACCTGTTTCTCCTCTTGTCATCCTCCATCCCAGTCAATGGTACCACATCCACCCAGTTGCTCAGGCCAAAAACCAAGAGTCATCCTGATTCTTATCTGTTCTCCTCACCCACTTCCTATCCGTCAGCAAGTGCTGACAGCTCTGCCTCCAAAATGGACCCTGGAACTGTCACTTTTCCCTATTTCCGCTCCTATCACCCTAGTCCAAGCCAACATCATCGCTCCCTGGGCCACTATCATGACCTCCAAACTGGTTTCCCCTCTTCCATTCATGCCCACCCCTCCCTTCAATTCTTCATATCATAGCCAGAGTGATCTTTTAACCATGTAAATCAGGTATCACTCTTCTCCTTAAAACCTTCCAGTAAAGAGCGTGGACTATTTACAACATGTATAAAAGACAATGGATTCGTAATTCGAATATATAAGCAACTCCCACAAATCAATTAGAAAAAGACAACCTTTTAGAAAACTGGGCAAGGGATATACACAGACAATTCACAAGAGAAGAAATTCCAACAGCCAATAAATATAAAATTATATGTTTAACCACGCTAGTATTCCGGGAAATACAAATGAAAACGAGTTACCATTTTATATCCAAAACATTGTCAAACATTTTAAAGGCTGACTCTACCAATTGTTGGCAGGGATATAAAGAAATGGGATCTTTTGGATGCTGCCAGTGGGAACATAAATTAGTGTGACAACTTTGAAGAGCCGAGTGACAACTTCTCATAATGTTGAACATCTGCACACTTTGCAACCTATTAATTTTCCATTTCAGAATCAGTTGTAATGGTAAAAAAAAAAGTATGACCTCAGCATCTATCAATATGAGAATGGATGAATAAAATATGATGTGTGTGTGCCATATAATTCTATATAGTAGGTAAAAAGAACTAATTTAAAGTTATACCTATAAAACACTGTCAGATGAAAAGAGGTGGGCCATCAAAAGACAGGAGGTGCACACTGCTTCCATTTGTGCAAATTTAAAATTCTAAACTTAAAAAAGAAAAATAGCCAAGTGCAGTGGCTCACGCCTGTAATCCCAACACTTTGGGAGGCCGAGGCGGGTGGATCACTTGAAATCAGGAATTCAAGACCAGCCTGGCTAACAGGGTGAAACCCTGTCTCTACTAAAAATACAAAAATTAGCTGGGTGTGGTGGTGCATGCCTGTCCCAGCTACTCGGGAGGCTGAAGCAGGAGAATCACTTGAACCCAGGAGGTGGAGGTTGCAGTGAGCTGAGATCACACAACTGCACTCCAGCCTGGGTGACAGAGCGAGACTCTGCCTCAAAAAAAAAAAAAAAAGAGGAAAATGGCTTCTTTTTATGCTTGGGGTAAAATCCCAACTTGCTCTCCTGCGGCACAAGGTCTTTGCCCATCTCTCTAACTCCATCTTATCCCATCCCCTAAGCTCTGGCCACACTGGCCTTTCAAACATCCTTTAGTACAGCATTTTCATGCCCACCATTGGGCCTTTCCTTGAATCTTACTGCCTCTGCCTGGCACTTAAACTTGATTTCCCTAAGCCTCTCTGTCACGTCCGGACATTCCCGTGTTTGTCCATTTATTTGCTTGTTCATTTCCTTGTCTACCCCCAGTAGATAGTAAGCTCCAGAAAAATGGGAATGCTGCCTTTCCTTTTCAGTGGTGTATCCTCAAGGGATAGCATTTAGTAGGCACTCAATAATCGCTTGTTGAATGAATAGATGTGACTTCCTTCAAGAAGTCTTTCCCGAATTCATAAGCTAAGAAACATTCCCCAAATCTGCACTCCTACAGCCTCCTGGCTTGGCTCTCTCAGCAATTTTCCCACCGTGATTCAGGAACTCTTTTTCTGAGAAGGAGTCTTGCTCTGTCATCCAGGCTGGAGTGCAGTGGCGCGATCTCGGCTCGCTGCAACCTCTGCTTCCCTGATTCAAGCAATTCTCCCACCTCAGCCTCCTGATTTGCTGGGATTACAAGCATACACCACCATACCTGCCTAATTGTTGTATTTTTAGTGGAGATGGGGTTTCACCATGTTGGTCAGGCTGGCCTCGAACTCCTGATTTCAGGTGATCCTCCTGCCTCGGCCTCCCAAAGTGCTGGGATTACAGGCGTGAGCCACTGCACCTGGCCTAATTCAGGAACCCTTAATCTGGGGTTCTCAAATAGATGTCTGGGGAGCCCATAAACATTCTAAAATCATAGGCAGGATTTCATGTGCATGTGCTTATTACCTCTTCTGGGGCCAGAGTTCTCAGTTTCCGTCATTTTCTTTTCTTTTTTTTTTTAAGTTGTATTTATTTTTATTTTATTTTATTATTATTATACTTTAAGTTTTAGGGTACATGTGCACAATGTGCAGGTTTGTTACATATGTATACATGTGCCATGTTGGTGTGCTGCACCCATTAACTCGTCATTTAGCATTAGGTATATCTCCTAATGCTATCCCTCCCCCCTCCCCCCACCCCACAACAGTCCCCGGAGTGTGATGTTCCCCTTCCTGTGTCCATGTGTTTTCATTGTTCAATTCCCACCTATGAGTGAGAACATGCAGTGTTTGGTTTTTTGTCCTTGCAATAGTTTACTGAGAATGATGATTTCCAGTTTCATCCATGTCCCTACAAAGGACATGAACTCATCATTTTTTATGGCTGCATAGTATTCCATGGTGTATATGTACCACATTTTCTTAATCTAGTCTATCGCTGTTGGACATTTGGGTTGGTTCCAAGTCTTTGCTATTGTGAATAGTGCCACAATAAACATACGTGTGCATGTGTCTTTATAGCAGCATGATTTATAGTCCTTTGGGTATATACCCAGTAATGGGATGGGGGGGTCCATCATTTTCTTAAATGCATCTTTGACACAAACACATGAAAATCGTTTTTGTAACACTATCTTCTTTCCGTTTGGGTTACAACTGGACCAGGTTCTCCAGACTGTAGGCTGCTCCAGAACTGGAAGCTGCTGAGTCCACCACTGTTTCCCAAAATGCTAGTGAAGGGCTTGCCATGTGATAGGTGAATCTCAGTGAAATCTTGAATGAATGACAAATGAATGAGTGAGTGAATGAATGCATGCATGCTTTTGGAGCCTGGAAACCAGGCCCATATTCGCTCTCAGACCCCTTGGGTGCCTGAGATATCAGACATTGGAACAGACAGGGAACAGAAAGCTGGCCTCAGAGCAAGGAAGGCTAAGCGCTCGGCTCCCCGAGAGACCAGCAGGGCCCTAGAGGGGGCTCCCCTCTTGCTCATCCTGAGCCCAAGGCTACAGGTCGGGATCCGTTACTGCTGCACCCCTCAGGGAGTGCCTACCTCCTCCTCCTCCTCCCTCCACCTCGCCCGGGAAGGAAGGCTGCAGCCTCCTCAAAGATGGCTTTGGTAGCAGGGGTGTTGCCCCCGAGATCAGTGCAGTCACCAAGCTCAGAGAGCCCCATGGAAACCCCACAACAAGGCACCCAAACAGAGACCAAACCCATCCCAGGAAACTCAAGGGACGAGGAGAGGTGTCTACTCCACCAGTGACTTAGGAATCTAGAAATTCCGGTGGGGCCAACTGAGCAAGGGGTGCGGGACACCCGGCCTCATTCCATAGAAGGAAATCCCAGGCTCCAAGATGAGCCCCATTTTCCATGTGGCCAGAGTCTTTGTCCAAGGCCACAGAATCCCACCCACATTCTTTATGGGGCAGGGGCAGGGGGTGAGGGGCTCTTCCACCAAGAGAGTAGTTGTTCCCCAACCTTTTTGTTCACTCTCAAAATGTATAGATTTATGTATCTATAAGTTACAGAAAAATTCCATTTTTAAATATGTATGCACATAAAAACCAAAGCTCAGCTTACATACCCTCAGTGGCACACACCTCCCTGAGAAGTTTATGAAGGAAGTCTAAGCTCCTTCGTGGCTAGGTCTGCAGGTATCACGAGGAATATTTAATGCCACTGGCCACCATTGATTGAGGTCTACCATGTGCCAGAGTTTGTGCTACATGATCTACATTTTTAACAGTTGAATCCTCGCAATACCTATGAGCCCCATTTGACAGAAGAGGAAACTGAGGCAGGGCAGGCCAAGTGACTTACCAAAGGCCCCTTGGCCAACGAGTGGCAGAGCTGAGATTCAAACACAGCTCATCTGATTCCTGTGACCTTAACCTCCACTTTAGAGGCATCATTTATAGAGTCCAAACTCAGACACTTTGGGCTGCCCCTGATTGAGATTCAGTCCTCACAGAAACCCTGGCCGGGGATCACCATTGCTTTTCGCATCTTACAGAGGAGCAGAGACTCAGGAAGGCTAAGTAATCTGCCCTAGGTCACACAGAGAGGTAAGTAATGGCAGAGACCCACGCCTATCCGATTCCAACATTCTCCTATGAGGACTGTTTTCCCAGGCAGGGATGAAGGCTGGGTCAGTTTGGCCACTCCCACCCACTACCCCCATCTCTGAGTCCAGAGTACAGCTAAGTCCTTCTCTAGGTTGGATTTCTTAGACACAAACAAGCACCTAAAACAGTGACTGGCAAATAGTCTGAGCTTGATGAATGAATGAATGAATGAATGAATGAGCGAACTACAGAACATAGAGATGAATGGATGAATGAATTTCCCCGATCACATTCTCTCCTCTCAGAAAGAAAGAGTCTGTGATTCCCACCATGAGAGGCAGATCTGGGTGCCCACCAAACACTTCCACTAAGTCTGGAGACCACTTAAGAGGTGTGGTCTAGGATGTGGGCTCACCACGTGTGTTTCTGGAGAACAAGCCCTGTTGTTTCCACAACAATAACCCACTCTTGGTCCACAGAACCTGTTTTTATTCACGTTTTCACGGGCTTCTCCCCACAGCTATGGTGAAGTAGGCACTACCCTCCCATTTTACAGGTTGAAGAGCCTGCAACATAGAAAGGGGAAGTGAATTGTCCAAGGTCACACAGGAAACGGGTGGCAAAGTCAGGGGCTCACCTGTTCTTCTCACTTTCTCCTCCAGCCTACTTCTGTGTGTTGGGATCTGACCTTAAGTCGCCATGGTTCAGGGATGGAATTGTTAGGGGTTTGTCCCAAATCCACAGGTCAGGAAACAGCATCCTACTCCTCATTTAGAGAGAAATAAAATGGAAACAAACACACGGCAAGGGATCCCAGCTAGGCAGCACAGCCAGGTCCAGAGACCTCCAGAGAGCTACAGGGTGTGTCCCAGGCAGAGTCAGGCTAGGAACCAGGAAGAATCAGAGGCATCACCCAGGGATGGCAAAACAGGCACAACCCAGTAAGAAGTAGCCCCAAGAACCTGGGCAAGCAGAATCAGCAATGGGCTCTTCCTCTGCCCTCCTGCTCACCCCTCTTGGCGGGGCACAGTATCACTAAAGAAGCCACATGCCTGATGATGGGCTGGGAGGGCAGAATCTTTCCCTAGAATGGGCATGGTGCTGCGGTGCCTGGCCCTGCTGCCAGCCCAACCCAGCCCGGCCCGCACCAGACAACCAAGCACAAAGGCTCTCTCAGGCAGGCAGACAATTCAACCCTTTCAGGCCAAGGGCAGCCGGGCTGGCATTCCCTGCACCTCTGTTTCTCTCTGGCTCCTGTAAGTGAATCACTCAGAATTAATGACCCTGGGAACAATGAATGGGGAGTAGGTTTCGGTTCTTCTTGAGCAGACAGAAGACTGGATCCTAGGAATACCCGTTCCATGGCTACTGATGAAGACCAGAGCAGTGGATGCTCCAGGGTCATGGAGGCACGCTGCAGAGTGCACAGAATCATTACTGACTGTGGTCATCCGAACCATAGAGCATGAGGGCCGCAGCCTCATGGATTGTTTGAGCCACAGATTGTTCTAATCACAGAGCCACAGAAATCCAGTGTCTCAGAACCATCAATTACTAGCATCCTAGAATCAGTAGCTCAAGGAACCACAGGCTTCCAGGACCATCAATCATCAGTTGCCAGAACCCAGCTCTTTAGGGCGGGAAAAGAGCCTTAGAGACCATCCTGTCTAAGGCCTCATTCTGCATTTAGGGAAACCAAGTCAGCTGATCAAGGTCACAAAGCTAGAACTAGTGGCCAGGCCTTGCCACTCCCTGTCCTCACTCCATTCTAAAGAAGGAGGCAGGAGCGGCAGCAGCCTCAGCTCCTGGACACTCGGCCCCTCGGAGGTTGGTCTGGTCCCCCCGTAGAGGATTATCTGACACTGTCAGGGCACTTGTGGTCAAGCCCTTCCACTGCATCAGAACCAGAGGCTTTGTGGATTCTAATGTGAGGCTGATGTGTTTTGCAAGTCTGGACAGGTCTGGATTCTTTTAACCAATCCTCCACTTCCTCGCCTAATAAGGGAGAATTGTGCACCCTTGTGATTTTACCTGGGGCTCTGCCTACTGGTGATTACACAGGAGAGCGAGCCAGTCCTCCTGGGTTTCAGCCTGAGATACCCATTGCCTCATCAGGGTCACTTCAGTTCACTGCTAAGCCGCAGAAGGAAATCCAGCCTCACTTTCTAAAGGCCTATCACATGCTAGGCTCAAGAAAGTTACTAGTACTAAGAAGAGAGAGACCCCATCCCCGCCTTTGAGCCCCTTATAGTCCACTGAGACACTCAGATATGTATGTGATTATATTAATATGTCAAAGCAGAATGTGATGGTAATACACACAGAAGAGACAGAAATTAAGAAAAGCTTCATGACAGAGGGGCAGCATTTAAATGGAGCCATTCAATGGCTTTTCTACATATCAGTTCCTGACTTCTGCTTCTGGCTGTGATGGAGTAACAAGGACTAGACTTACCTTCCCACCCTAAGCAACTAAAAAACTGAACAAAAACAAGCCAGGCGCGGTGGATCACACCTGCAATCCCAACACTCTGAGAGGCTGAGGTGGGCAGATCACCTGAGGTCAGGAGTTGGAGACCAGCCTGGCTAACATGGTGAAACCCCGTTTCTACTAAAAATACAAAAAAAAAATTAGGGGGGCATGGTGGCACACGCCTGTAATACCAGCTACTTGGAGGCTGAAGTATGAGAATCATTTGAACTAGAGAGATGGAGGTTGCAGTGAGCCAAGATTGTGCCACTGCACTCCAGCCTGGGTGACAAGAGTGAAACTCTGTCTCAAAAAGAAAAAAAGGAAAAGAACAAAATCCATGAAATAACTTTTTTCAATCATTGAAAAACAGGAATGACTTAATGTGACTCCTGAGAAGATAAACAAATGAAAGGAGCCCTATGTTTGCCTTGGTTTTCTTCCTGGAGTTATATTCCAGATCATGGCTTGGGGCGAGGCATACCGAGCAGAATATAGTACTCTTGCAGAACTGAGGAGTTTGGAGTTGGAGTTCAGGGATTCAGCCAGAAGTTGCGTGGCACAGCTCTAGAAAGGAAGACACTAAGCAGAAAATAAACTCCAGAAATCTGCATGGGATGTTTTTAAGTTATTTCTGAGTCCTGGGTCACACATACATGGGATCAAACCCTATGAAACTGGGCAAAGAACAGCTGGAAAGTTGCAAGCTGAACAATTCCCAGAGTTGGCACAGACCAGGAGACACTGCAGTCATTTAGAGTGGTAAGAACTCATTGAAAACCCAGTCAAGCCTGGGCATGGTAGTTCACACCTATAATCCTAGCACTTTGGGAAGCCAAGGATCAAGGATCACTTGAGTCCAGGAGCTTGAGACCAGCCTGGGCAACATAGTAAGACCCTGTGTCTATTAAAAAAAGAAGAAGAAGAGGAAGAAGAGGAAGAAGAAGAAGAAGAAGAAGAAGAAGAAGAGGAAGAAGAAGAGGAGGAGGAGGAGGAGGAGGAGGAGGAGGAGGAGGAGGAGGAAGAGGAAGAAGAAGAAAGAGAAGAAGAAGGAGGAGGAGGAGGAGGAAAGGGGAGGGGGAGGGAAGGGGGAGGAGAAGGAGGAGAAGGAGAAGAAAAAACATATTCAGTGGAGACTCCATAGAGGTCAGGCCTTTGCCACAAGCTGAGCTATCCCTAGCATGAAGGCCAGTTCAGACTAGCCATACCAAAGCTTAAAAACAGGCTTCAAAGGGATCAAGCTGACTTGCAAGTAACTTAGGTGCCCGTTAGAACAAAGCCCAGCATTCTTTTAAAGGAAGACAACAAAAGTGAGACTCTCAACAATGTATCATTCACAAAATCTAGCATCCAGTCAAAACTTACTGTATATACCAAGAAGCAGAAAAATGTGACCCATGGTCAGAAGAAAAATGGGTCAATAGAAGTGTACCCAGAAATAACAGAAATGATGGAACTAGTACACAAATATGTCAAAACGGTTATCACAAGTATGTTGAAGCATTTATGGGAAAAGATCATCATAATGAGAAGAAAAATTGAAAATACAAAAAAGAATTACGTGAAATTTCTAAAGGGGAAAAAATATGTCTAAAATGAAAAATTCATTAAATAGACTCCCAGGAAATCAGACACTGCAGAAGAAAAGCTCATTGGCCCTGTAGTTATAGCAATAGAATTTATCTAAAGTGAGGCACAGAGAGAATAAAAAAGCCTGGAGGGAAAAATGAGCAGAGCTTAGTGACCTGAAATAAGACATTAAATGGTTTAACATAAATGTAATTGAAGTTCAAGAAGAAGAGGGGAAGAGAAAGTAACAGGAAATATAGTTGAAGAAATAATGGCTGGAAATTTTCTAAATTTGATAAAAACAATAAACCCACAGATCCCAGAAGCTCAACAAACCCCAATCAGAATAAACATAAAACTCCACACCAAAGTATATCAAGCTCTGCCTCCCAGGTTCATGCCATTCTCCTGCCTCATCCTTCCGAGTAGCTGGGACTACAGGCGCCCACCACCACGCCCAGCTAAGTTTTTGCATTTTTAGTAGAGACAGGGTTTCACCGTGTTAGCCAGGATGGTCTCCATCTCCTGACCTCGTGATCCACCCGCCTCGGCCTCCCAAAGTGCTGGGATTACAGGAGTGAGCCACCACGCCCGGCTAGAAAATCTTAAGAGTACACAGGAAAAAAAGACATGTTACATACAGAGAAATTATGACAAAAATTCACAGATTTCTCATCAAAAACTATGCAAGCCAAAAGACAATGGAACCTCTGTAAAGTGTTGAAAAAAAAAAAAAACTGTCAACTTAGCATTCTACATCCAGCAAAAATACCCTTTAAAAAAAAGAGAGAGAGAGAGAGAAATAAAAACTCTTTCAGGAAAACAAAAGCTGAGAGAATTTGTCACCAGCAGACCTGCACTACAGGAAATGGTAAAGGAAATTTTTCAAGTGAAAGATAAATGATACTGGGTGGAAACGTGAATCAACACAAAGGGCTAAAGAGTGCCAGAGATGGGAAACATGTCAGTAGATGTAAAAGGTTCTCCCCTCATTTTTCAACTTCTTAAAAATATACTTATTTAAAGCAAAAATAATATCAATGTATGGGGGTTTATAAGGTACACAAAAGCAAAATATATTACAACAATATCACACAAAATAGAATGGGGAATGGAAGTATTTCTAAGTTTCTTACAACATCTATTGTAGTTCATTTTTATTGTGTCAATTAAGCTTAGCTACATTTCTTAGAATTCCTTTCTCTGTATAGTTTTGAAGGAGTGTGGATCACTAGAGACATTCACACAACATTTGCAAGGTAGAGCAAAGCAGTAGCTGCTTACATTTTGTTTTTGTTTTTAATCTCAGAAAGCAGGGGGCAGGGACACCAGGTGCTGTTGCAGCTCACATATACTGTCGCTTAACTGCTGGGTCACCTCATTGTCATGAGGCAGCAGCTGGGCCCACAGCTCTCCCAGTTCCTGCTGGGTCGTCCTTCAGTATCCCTGACTCCAGACCAAGTGTGTATTTAGCTTCATGATGAAAAGCCTCATCCTCTCTTATAGGTTATGTTATCATTGAAGTTGGCCTCATGGAAGAGGTGAGAGACCACACGCAAGTTCTAGTTTGTTGTGGCTCTTTTCCTGTTCTTTCCCAATTTAAATACATCTCCCCTTCCCGGTTGCCTCCTCTGCACTGTCAGTATAGCAGCACCAGACACACAAAAAATAGCCTTTTATAGACTGTTTAGCCAATTCCATATCATTGTATAAGGATAAATTCCCATAATAAATCTCTCTCAGCAGTTGTTTCTCCGAGTGAGCCTTGACTAACAAACATGTAAAATGGCATAATATTTTGTGAACATTAAAAGTTAAAGTGCATGTTATTATTATTATCTTTATTATTATTATTATTTTAGAGTCAGGATCTCCCTCCATCACCCAGGCAGGAGTGCAGTAGCATGATCATGGCTCACTGCAGCCTCAACCTCCTGTGCTTAAGTGATCCTCCTGTCTGAGCCTCCTGAGTTGCTGGGACTACAGGCATGAGCCACGCACCTGGATCCTAAAGATGCATATCATTAACCCTAAAGCAACCACCAAAAAAAAAAAAAAAAACAGTGAAACAGTGAAAATAAAGTGGAATCATTTTTTAAAATAATTAATAAAAAGGAGCCAGGCAAATGGAAATTAAGGAACAAAGAAGATACGGGATAAACAGAAGGCAAATAGAAAGATGGAGTATTTAAACCCAATCATATCGATAATTACATTAAAAGCAAATTATCTAAATAGTTACATTTAAAGGTGGAGATTGTCACATTGGAGTTTAAAAAACAACAAGACCTAGTTATATGCTATCTACAAGAAACCCACTTTAAATATAAAGACACAGATGAGTTATATGTACAAAGATGAGAAAGCATATACTAGGAAAACATTAATTTTAAGAAAGCTGGAGTGCCTATAATAACACCAAATATAGTAGACTTAAGAACAAGGGTTATTATCAGAGGTTAAGAAAGACATTTATTAATGAAAAAGGGATCAATTAATCAAGAGAATATAACCCTTCTAAATATGTATGCACCTAATAACAGAACTTCAAAATACTTGAAGCAAAAACTGACACACCTGAAAAGAGAAACAGACAAATCCATACTTAGAGTCTGAAATGTCAACATTTCTGTCATGGATAGAACAGGTAGACAGAAAGTCACCAAGGATCCAGAAGACTTGAACACTGTCAACCAACTTGAATTAAGTGACATTTATAGAACACCCCACCCAACAACAGAGTACACATTATTTTCAAGGGCACACAAAGCATTCACCAAAGGCTGGGCTGTAAACAAGTCTCATATATTTCAAAAGACTGAAGTCACCACACTGATTCTGGAGAAGAAAAAAAAAGATAAGAGAATGCACAAGTTCTTTCAACTCAAAGATAGAAAAGAGAAATTTTCTATACAATGCAAATGAGTCATCTTTGCTGCAGAAGAGTGATAATGATGGATTACTCTAATGTGCCTTAAGACCTAACTTCTTTCAAACCAGGCCATGAATCAGACGGGACTTCCAGGCCAGAGGAGCATGTCAATGGAGGACTTTCAAAGAGAAAGCGCTGGTAATAGTGGTTTTAAAGAAACCGGCCAGTATATAGCCAGTTCCCTGCGTTCCTGTGATAAATCCCACTCCTATACCTCCTCTTGGGTGTCCCCCGGGCACCTCAGTGTGTCCAAAACCAAACTAACAGCATGTCCCCAGCCTCCCAGAGCCTCCGCCTTTATATAACCTCCTTCTCAAAACAGTTGTTTATCCCGAATGATCCATCTTAGTTAATGACACCACCCAGAAACTTACAGCTGTCCTCAACTCTGCCTCTCCTTCAGTCTCCACTTGGTTAGTTAGTCACTGAGCCCTGTGAAGTCTCTCTCTCATTGATCTCTCCAACCCATCTTCTCTTCCCTCCTCACCGCCACTGCCAAGTCCAAACCCCTTCTCATTTCTCATCATCTTCTCCAGCCTCGTCATCCCTCCCCCGCAGCTGGTCCTGCCTCCCCACCATGCTCGGCCCCGCTGGCCAATGGACTCTCAACTGTTTTTCAGGTCTTAAAAGTCACACAACAGTATATATATAATGTCAAAAAATGTGTAATACAAGCAAGCAAAACTCAAAATACATCAATAAATAGAAGTAAAAACAAATTTTAACTTAAAAGCCCATCACCATCCAGCAATAACCAATGTTAACATTTTGGATCACCAGCCTTCCGACCCTTTTGTAAATGTTCATTTATGTTTTTCTTTTTTCTTTTTTTTTCCAAGACAGAGTTTTGCTCTTGTCTCCTAGGCTGGAGTGCCATGGAGTGATCTCGGCTCACTGCAACCTCCACCTCCCAAGTTTAAGTGATTCTCCTGCCTCAGCCTCTGGAGTACACCACGCCCAGCTAATTTTTGTATTTTTAATAGAGACGGGGTTTCACCATGTTGGCCAGGCTGGTCTCGAACTCCTAACCTTGCGATCTGCCTGCCTCAGCCTCTCAAAGTGCTGAGATTACAGGCGTGAGCCACCACGCCGACCACATTTATGTTTTTCACCAAATGGGATTGTTCTAGACATACAACTAGGGTGACCCAGTTTACCTGGGACTGTCCTGGCTTTTGCACTGAAGCTCCTGTGTTCCAGGAAACCACTCATTCCTGGGCAAACCGGGATGGTTGGTCTCCCTACAACTTGTCTGTTTAATAGATTAGCACATTTTGATGTTAATAATAAACAGCTGTGTCTTCATTTTAATGACTATAGGAATACCAGTGAATATAAATATCTAAGTGGTCTTTTAAAGGTAAAAAACCTGCTCTCTTCCACTTACCATCCCTTCATGTACCCCATGGTATTAAGTAGTAAGCTCTAAAATGGGGTGGAGGGGAATCCAGGGGACGCATAGGAAAAGCCATTGGCTTAGGGAGAAAGAGTAGCAGAAGTTCTATTTATATGTATTCCTTTTTTTCTCATCATAGCTCACTGTAGCCTTAAACTCCTGGGCTCAAGCAATCCTTCTGCCTCAACCTCCCGAGTAGCTAGGACTACAGGCGTGTGCAACTTTGCCTGGCTAATTTTATTATTATTATTATTATTTTCGTGTGTGGAGACGGGGTCTCCCTATGTTGCCCAGGCTGGTCTTGAACTCCTGGCCTCAAATGATCCTCCCACCTTTGCCTCCCAAAGCACTGGGATTACAGCTGTTAGCCACCATGCCCAACCTACATGTATTTTTTTATCTCATATTTTTCATTTTTCTATTTTTGTGTGTCTTATAGTGTACATGATACAAGTGTACAGTAGTGCACGTATATAACTTAGTTATAAATTAATCTCCATATAATGAAGGGTTTATTTCCAGCATGCTTCTAAAGGTTGGAAACACTAGCCCAGCTGATAAAATATTTCCTCTTTAGCAGTCCTGGAATGTCCAGCATAGTCAAGGCTTTGCTTCTCCTTCCAGTTTCATCTGCCACCTCCCTCACTGATACGGTCTGGCTGTGTCCCCACCCAAATCTCATCTTGAATTGTAGCTCCCATAAGTCCCATGTGTTGTGGGAGGGACCTGGTGGGAGATAATTGAATCACGGAGGTGGTTTCCCTCATAGTGTTCTCGTGATAGTGAATAAGTCTCACGAGATCTGATGATTTTATAGGGAGAAACCCCTTTGGCTTGGTTTTCATTTTGTCTTGTCTGCCGCCATGTAAGACATGCCTTTTGCCTCCTGCCATGATTGTGAGGCCTCCCCAGCCACATAGAACCGTGAGTCCATTAAACCTCTTTTTCTTTATAAATTACTCAGTCTCGGGTATGTCTTTATCAGCAGCATGAAAACGGAGTAATACACCCATCCCCCAGCAAGCCACACCAAACCATATCTGTTCCCTGAATATCTGTATTCTGCCCTCCGAGCCATTCCCCTCCAAGAGGTTCCCATCACCCCACCCCATTCACCTCCTGGCTAACCTCCACAATTCCTCCATTGCAGCTCACAGGCTAACCCAGGTCAGATATCACCTCTGCCAGGAAGTCTTTCTGGAACACTCTTCCTCTCAAGCCCATCCCATCCAGGTTAGGTGCCCTTTCTCTGCGTTTCCATAGCACCCTGTGCTTACCTGCACCACAACGCTGACCACACGACTTAGTAATTATCTACTTAACCCTTTGTGATTTCCCCTAATTCCCTGGTGGCCACCCAGCCCAGTGTCTGTCACATAGCCATCTCCTAGTAAATGGTGAAAGAATAAACAAACAATAATTGCAAGCATGTATATAGCACTTTCCAAAGGCCAGACACTGATTACAGATCAGGAAACAGAGGCACAGAGAAGTCAAGGTACTTGTCAGGGTCACAGAACTAAGTGGCAGAGCTGGGCTTTGAACCCAGGCAAACTGGCTTCAGAGTCCATGCTATCCATCGTTATGCTACGATGTCACTCAGCAGAAGAATGAATGAATAAATGAATGAACAAATAAAGAGAGGAATGAAGGAAGGAACAAATGAATGAGCAACGGAATAATTTAAGTAAAGGAATGCCCAGGGGCCTGGTCCCAGGCTGCTTTGCAGACATCAACCAATTGCACTGTCTTTAAGTTGCCCTTGTCGTTGTCCATCTGATGCCATTTTTCATATTTAGTTGCTGCTTGTGGAGGCACCAGAAGTTTGTCCCTCCTCCCCCTTCACCCCTGTACCAGCATCAACCAGATCTCCCTCCCTTCCTAACTACCCCATTGCAGCTCACAGGGTAATGAGCTTCAGTACTGCAGGATCACTGCATGTTAGAGCTGGAAGGTACACTTAGCACTATCCAGTCCAATCTTCCATTTTGTAGATGGAAAAATGGAGGCCCAGAGAGGCAAAGCAATTTCCCCAAGGTCACACAGCAAGTTAGTGGCAGAGTCAAGAGTGGGCCCAGTCTCCTGATTTTCCGTCTGTCTCCCTTTACTAAGCTGTCTGTTTATTGCTTGAGCTTTGTCAATCAAAAGCCATTTGGGGCAAAGCACAACAGATGGGTTTAGTGAGTTCTCAGATGCATTATGGAGAAAAGTTCCTGGGAATAGGGAAGTGAGAAATGCAAGGTCAAGGCCCTGCAATTTCCTCCAGGCAGAGAAATAAATAACCAAAACCATCACTGAGGACTCACCATGTGCTAGATGCTTCCCTGCATTATCCCATTTCGTCCTCCAACAGATAGTAAATATCCTGGTTTTAGATATGAGCAAATTGAGGTTGAGAGAGGTAAACAGAGTGACCCAGGCATCCCCAGTTTCTTGGCACTGTCCCAGATCTAAAACTGGAAGTCCCGTGTCTCAGGAACCCCTTTAGTCCCAGGCAAACCAGGACAGTGGGTCACCCCCGAGGTAAGCAGCCCGCCCAGAGGGTTGGATCCCAGAGATCCAAGCTCAGATCTGCTGTGGATTCCCATGCCCTTTCTCCTACACCACACTGCACCCTCTGGGAAAATACATCAACTCTCAAGGGAAAAATAAACAGATAAGCAGGTGGGGTCAGGAGCGGGGAGTGGGAAGTGGGCCAGAGGAGGGTGGGCACCAAGGGGCAGCTCTGAAGTCAGGTCAGCCCTGGGTCACTGCAGCCCAGCCATCTGGGAGGTAGAATGCTACTGGGTGTCGGGCCAGGAGAGGACAAACAAGGTTCTTATTCTTCTCTCTTTATCTGGAGGAGTCTGTTTGCGGCAATAACCCTGTTATCTCAGCCAGGTCTCTGGTCTCTCGCCAGGCTCTGACAAGGGGTTTAGGGGCTGAGGCTCTGACCAAACCAGTCTCCCTGGGACCCTGGCATGCTCTCTCTCCTTGTCTGACAATCTGATTGGGGTCGAGGAGGCATGGTGAGCACCACAGAGCAGGGGACCCCTGCCCACCCGTGGAGGCCACAGGGAGATGAGGACCCCATACTTGGACAGTGGATTTCCCTGTATTCAGGAGGGGATTTGAGAGTAGCTGACATCCTGCTGGGAGCCAGACTCCTGACTGCTGTGGTCTCTTTCAAGCTTCTCCTCCCTAAAGCACTCAGACAGGCATCCTCATCTCTACCTTACAGAAGCGGAGGGGATGTCCCTTAGAGAAGTCACATAGCATGTCGGTGACACAGGGCGGCCAGGGCACAGCAGTGACTCCAACTCTCCCTGCCTCCCAAGCCTCCACACGAGGCTGTAAAACAACGGTGGAGACACAGACTCTGTCCTGGCTGCGTGTCTGTGTGACTTGCTTAACACACCACACCTCCCCAGACACCTCTCCTGCCCGGACGCCTCTCCCGCCCTCCTCCACGGGTGATTTGTCCTCATCCTGGGACCTCAAGTGTGGCCTCCCCTGTCCCTCAGGCTGGGGTGAGTGCCCTGTCTTAGAACTCAGGGTGGCCTGTGCTGGGGCAACCACAGTTCGTGGGGATTGGGGTGTAAAAGGCACCTGCCTGACCCCTTCTTCACTAAGCCCCTGAGAGGACAGAGAGTCCCTATCCCAGCACTGATAAATTAGGTTGGTGCAAAAGTAATTGCATTAATTGCATTAACAGTCATGGCAAAAATGAAAATGTTAAGTAGTTTTTGCCATTACTTTTGTTGTTGTTGTTGTTGTTGTTGTTGTTTTGAAACAGAGTCTCACTCTGTCGCCCAGGCCGGAGTGCAATGGCGCGATCTCGGCTCACTGCAACCTCTGCCTCCTGGGTTCAAGCAATTCTCCTGCCTCAGCCTCCTGAGTAGCTGGGATTACAGATGTGCACCACCACGCCTGGCTAATTTTTGTATTTTAGTAGAGATAGGGTTTCACCATATTGGCCAGGCTGATCTCGAACTCCTGACCTCATGATCAACCTACCTCAGCCTCCCAAAGTGCTGGGATTACAGGCGTGAGCCCCTGCACCCAGCCAGCCATTACTTTTCATTGTAATTCATGCAATTACTTTTGCATTAAAAGTAATGGCAAAAGATACTTAATATTTATTTGTTGCACAAATAAATAAGTAGATTAATTAATTCATTGTCAAATACTCTTGAGCTCCAATTTCAATCAGGTGGCATCCTGAAGGCAATGGCCCACCTAAAAGTCTCCCAGCTGCTGCCTCTATTCCACCCCCTCCCCCCACTTCCACTGGCCTTCATCTGTCATCACGTGACTCAAAGTGTGGTCCCCAGATCCACAGCACGAGCATCACCAAGAGCTTGTTGGAAATGCAACAACTCGGTTCCCCCCGGACCCCGGGGCCCTTGGCTAAGAGCCTGAAAACTGTTAGAAATCGTGATATACTATCTTAGGCGATATCTTGCTACAAGACCTAAAGCGTGCTGGCATTATTCACATCGCTACAGATGAAGTTGGGGTTCAGGGAGGGGAAATAGCTTCTCAAGATTAAACAGCCAGGAAATGGTAGAGGTGGGATTCAAACTTGGGCTTGTCTCTCTTCAAAGCAGATGGAAATTGACGCTGCTATCAATGTGGTGAAAAGAGGAGAGAAACCTGCATTTACTGAACACCCACAATGTGCCAAGTCCCGTACGACTCTGTCTCATTTCATCTTCCCCACTCCCTTGTGAAGTAAGGGATCTCACATTCTCGTTTTACAAATGAGACTCCGAGGCTCAGGAAGGGGAGGTGACTGTGCCCAAGGTCCACAGCCTGGAAACAGCTGAAATGGGGCGCAAAGCTGGAAGTCTGCTCCCCACCCTGAGGAATGGACACCAGGTGACGACAGATAGTGCCCTCGCGCGGCAGCAGGCACTGGCTCTCAGGGGACTGCGGAGTCACTGCTCAGCTCACACCTGTCCTTTCTCTCCCCTGAGAGAGCTTGTGGCCTTGGGCGACATCCATGCTTTCTTTTTCTTCTTAACCCTCAGCCCTCAGCTTAGTCATTATCCAGCCCTGATGGTGCACAAACACATGCTGCTGGTGACGACTGGCTACCAAGGTGGGATGTCACCCTCCCAGCTATTCCCATCACTTGTCCTGGCAGGCACCAAGAATTCCTGAGGTCACCTCAAGGCCCCTTCCTGCATTCCTAGTGTTCTTGTCACAGGGCTCTCCTTTCTGACCCCACATGTGAACCTCCGCTGCAGGCTGGGCTCACAGGCAAATGCATCACACCGTGGTGACCTGGGCAGGAGAGTGGGATCAGTGATGCCCTGCCTGTTGTGGATGTGAGACCTTGGCAGATTCCTTTGCCTGTCTGAGCCTCAGCTTCTCCATCTCTGAGAGGGGCGGGTAATAATCAGACCTCCCAAGGTGTTTGTGAGGAGCATTCAGGGTGCGTGGAAGTGTCTGGGCCTTCTATATCTCTCACTGCCAGCAATCAAAACATGGTCCAGGACTGTCTGATGGGTCATCCAGCGGGAGTGAGCACATGAGCATCCATTTGTATGAGCAGCTCACAGGGACAGGGGTCGCTTGGAAGGAGAGGAGGGAAATGGGATCGAGCCCGGTGTGTGCCACATGAAGAGGTGGCTCCTGGGAGACCCAGGCAGGGGCTGGGCAGTGCTGCCCAGGGAGGAATATTTGCCCCAAATCTGCAGAGAACACAGCTCCGTGGCCCCAGGGAGGGAGGGGAGCTTCAGAAAACAGTCTCTTGGCATGAATCTCCACATTTCCACAGATGACACCGGCCACAGTGGCCAGACCTGCTTAGTGACCTCAAGGGCAAACAGCATAGAAGAGGAGAGGGGTGGCCAAAAGAAAGGAGGACCGGGCAGAGGCCAGTGGTGGTTGTGGCTGGGGCTTGTGAGCACTCAGGACACACTCGACTCTCAGACCCAACCAGGTAAAGTTATGCAGAAGCCAGACATGTAGGAGAGCATCTGGCAACCAGATCCACTGAAATTGGGTGGGTGCTATTAATGCAACCCATTTATAATCACAGGCTGGGGATGGCTGGAGAGACGGGCACTGCATAGAGGAGGCACACACCAGGAGGAGATGGCAAGGGCTCCGGACACGCAGCCACCTGAGCCCGCGTCCAGCCGAGGCTGTGCACCCTGCAGCCTGTGTTCAACCACTTACCCTTGTCCAGACCTAGATACTGGGCAAAAAGGCACGCCTAGGGGAGCTCCAGTAAAGTCCTTATAAAGTGAAGACGTCTTGGTGAGTCAGCCTGAGCCAGGCCAGCCCAGCTCATTCATTGCGAAGGTATTTTCTTTTCAGTGCTTTTCTGCAAAGCCTTTCGCTGCCGCGGAGGTGAAGTCATCAGCTGGTAAACGCTCTGCCTTGCGGTAAATTTCCTCTGAACTTTCTGCTTCTGTTTAACTCGCCAAAGCTCAAGGGGAGCTGGCAGTCAGAGTCGTGCAAAGGTCACTGGGCTGAGTTGGAGGCCTGGGTTTAAATCCCAGCCCAGCCCCTTTCTAGTTTCAGGATCTTGATGGATGTAAGTCACATATTGGGGCTTCAGTTTCTCTGTTTCTAAAATGAAGTCACTACTATCAAAAGTATCCTAAAGAAATACGATGCTACACACTCATGTAATCCACACATATTTACTGAGTTCTTAGTGAGTGTCAAGCACCATGCCATGCAATGGAAATTATGGTAAGGAAACACACATACACACACATATACACATGTACACACATATGCACACGTGCACATACACGCACACACACACATACACACACATATACAGGCATGTATATGCGACGTGTATACATACATTAGCACAGGCACACACACGGTTTCCTGATTCTTGCCCTCAGATGTTTCACATTCTAGCGGGAAAGACAGACGTGAATCAAATGATCCCATCAGTGAATATTAAAATACAGCTGTGATTAGTGTGGAGCTCTCTGGTGCTCTAAGAGCTTGCGACGGGGGCTTCAGCCAGTCTGAGGTGAGCAGGGGTGGGATGGGGAAGACTTCCCAGAGCACAAACGGAGTGGGAGATGGGAAAGACGACCAGCCATCGCCCAGGCAGAGAGAAGGGGCAAGCAAAGGCCCCGCAGAACCATGGCTTGTCCCAGGCCAGGGAGGTCAGCTTACCAGGGGCAGAGCCGTGAGGGGCCAGGAGGACTGCGGACATAGGAAAGATGGGAAGATGACTGAGCTGGCAGTCCTGAGGGCAGCTTCCTGCTCCGATACCCCAGACCAGCAGCTCCCAGTGCGATCAAGTGGCTTTGCAGCAAACGTTATGAAACATCAGTGGATTAAACTTAATTTGGGGCTAGATGAGACACTACCATATATCTACACAAAGAGCAGTGGGTACCGGAAAACTGATCACTGAAAATATTCTATCCATCAGTTTTATTTTTCTGTTATTTGAAAAACACTACCATGGTTGGATTTGAGTAACAGTAAACTTCAGCCCAACACACAGAGCAACAGTTTCCCATGGGAGGCCTCCCTGAGCCCAGCTAAACTCAGCACTTGCCTTTCCAGGAAACGGCATCCGTGAGGTCACCAGGTGGTAGCCTGGGAGGGGCAGTGGAATTCCTGGGTGACTGCTGAAGAGCAAATCACACACTGGCGATGGTGCCTACCCTTTTGTTCCAGAAGCAGAAGAAAATTCAGGTCCGCGATCCAGACAACATTTTGTCTTACAAATATGCTAAATAACAACTTTTTTTTTTTTTTGAGACAGAGTTTCCCTCTTGTTGCCCAGACTTTTGTTGCCAATGGCGCAATCTCAGCTCACTACAACCTCCGCCTCCCAGGTTCAAGCAATTCTCCTGCCTCAGCCTCCTAGCAGCTGGGATTACAGGCGTGTGCCACCACACCTGGCTAATTTTTTTGTATTTTTAGTAGAGACATGGTTTCACTACGTTGGCCAGGCTTGTCTTGAACTCCTGAGCCTCAGGTGATCCACCTGCCTCGGTCTTCCAAAGTGCCGGGATTACAGGCGTGAGCCACCGCGCCTAGCCAATAATGACCTCTTATTGGGTGGTCCTTGACTAGCAGCCATCTGTCATCCTGACCCAATAGTGAGCACCAAGAAAACTGAGGCTGTCTATGTCACCGCTGTATCCCCAGCCTGGTTGGTGTTTGGCACAGGGAGGCCACTCCGAAAATACATAAGGAAAGAAAAAGAGGAAAAGGGAGGGGATGGTGCTTGTTATATGGAACTCCGGGAGTATCATGTTACCGCTTAAACTGCTACATCGACTTTTACGAATATTAGATATTGAACTACCTAAAGTTTGTATTGCTTTCTTTAAGATCATAGTGGGTTTAGGGATGAGTGATTTAGATAACTCAGGTCTCTCTCTATAAAATGTTGATCTACAGGCCGGGCACGGTGGCTCACGCCTGTAATCCCAGTGCTTTGGGAGGCCGAGGCAGGCAGATCACGAGGTCAAGAGATCGAGACCATCCTGGCCAACATGGTAAAACCGCATCTCTACTAAAAATACAAAAATTAGCTGGGTGTGGTGGCCAGGGCCTGTAATCTCAGCTACTCGGGAGGCTGAGGCATGAGAATTGCTTGAAACTGGGAGGCAGAGGTTGCAGTGAGTGAGCCGAGATGACACCACTGCACTCCAGCTTGGCGACAGAGCAAGATTCTGTCTCAAAAACAAAAACAAAAACAAAACAAAACAAAAAGTTGATCTACAAGGGTGGAGATGAAGACATTTCCCCTTCCTCGATATATTTTTCTTGCAACAACCATCGTCATCCAAGATCATTCCTTCTGGGAACAGAGGGATGGAAGAAGGAAGGAAAAGGAAAAGCAAAAAGCAATTCCTCCAGCATCTCTGGCACCCGCTCTGTGCCCAGCCCTGTGCTAAGCCCAGGTTATCCAGGGAATGGCCAGTGGGGCATTCTAGGTACCAGATAATAATTAAACACAACAGACATGGGTTCCCATACCAGGGTTCCATCCGCAACGTAAGCAGGAAAAGATTCCAAGCCATGCACATGATTCACAAATGACCCTTCGACACAGGCAGGGACAGGTAGCTGACCTCTAGAGACAGGTGACCTGCCTTCCAATCCCGGCTCTGTTGCTTTCTTGTTTGGGCAAGTTCCCGCTCTGCTCAGAGCCTGGGTTTTCTTGGCTATAAAATGGGACCACCAAGTGTTGGCAGGGCTGTGTGAGCAATGAGTGGGATGAGCTGTATAAAGAACTCAGCCCCAAGTACAGCTCTCAGGGGTGGGGAGATTAATTTCAGCTGGGGGCAGCTGGGAGGGTTTTTCGGGTGGGATTGACGTAAGTCTCTAGAATCAGGGCGGGACTGAACAGGCGAGGCACAGGGCAGGGGAGGGTGGCTGCACACCCACAGTGAGGGCTCTCTGTGCACAGGTAAGTCTGGTTTGTCGTTGATGATGGTAGCGGAGGTGACTACTCCCTTTGAAAAGTGATTTATTTTTAAATGAGGGCTGACCACAGACTTAGCCACTTCATGCTCTGTTACCACCTGCCTCGGTTTATTCAAACTTCAGCCAAGCTTTGGGTTCAGTAAAAGTCACCAGGAAATAACTGCCTCGCACTTCACAGGAAACCCATTAAAAAAGTTCATGCACCTAAGAAAACTGGCTAGCCATATGTAGAAAGCTGAAACTGGATCCCTTCCTCACACCTTATACAAAAATTAATTCAAGATGGATTAAATACTTACATGTTAGACCTAAAAGCGTAAAAACCCTAGAAGAAAACCTAGACAATACCATTCAGGACATAGGCATGGGCAAAGACTTCATGTCTAGAACACCAAAAGCAATGGCAACAAAAGCCAAAATTGACAAATGGGATCTAATTAAACTAAAGAGCTTCTGCACAGCAAAAGAAACTACCATCAGAGTGAACAGGCAACCTACAGAATGGGAGAAAATTTTTGCAACCTACTCATCTGACAAAGGGCTAATATCCAGAATCTACAATGAACTCAAACAAATTTACAAGAAAAAACAACCCCATCAAAAAGTGGGTGAAGGATATGAACAGACACTTCTCAAAAGAAGACGTTTATGCAGCCAAAAAACACGTGAAAAAATGCTCATCATCACTGGCCATCAGAGAAATGCAAATCAAAACCACAATGAGATGCCATCTCACACCAGTTAGAATGGTGATCATCAAAAAGTCAGGAAACAACAGGTGCTGGAGAGGATGTGGAGAAATAGGAACACTTTTACACTGTTGGTGGGACTGTAAACTAGTTCAACCATTGTGGAAGTCAGTGTGGCAATTCCTCAGGGATCTAGAACTAGAAATACCATTTGACCCAGCCATCCCATTACTGGGTATATACCCAAAGGATTATAAATCATGCTGCTATAAAGACACATGCACACGTATGTTTCTTGTGGCACTATTCACAATAGCAAAGACTTGGAACGAACCCAAATGTCCAACAATGATAGACTGGTTTAAGAATATGTGGCACATATACACCATGCAGCCATAAAAAATGATGAGTTCATGTCCTTTGTAGGGACATGGATGAAGCTGGAAACCATCATTCTCAGCAAACTATCACAAGGACAAAAAACCAAACACCGCATGTTCTCACTCATAGGTGGGAATTGAACAATGAGAACACATGGACACAGGAAAGGGAACATCACACACTGGGGACTGTTGTGGGGTGGGGGGAGGGGGGAGGGATAGCACTAGGAGATATACCTAATGCTAAATGATGAGTTAATGGGTGCAGCACACCAACATGGCACATGGATACATATGTAACAAACCTGCACGTTGTGCACATGTACCCTAAAACTTAAAGTATAATAATAACAAAATTAAAAAAAAAAATTCATGCACCATTAAGGACCGGTGAGAGGAAGCCAAACTCAGGCCTTCACTGAACTGCAACTACTGGCCCAAGATTGCCCTCTGAGCAGGGACTCAAAGGGTAGATAGATGCGGGAGATTTCGGGTCTCTATGTTAATTTGTTTGCAGCAAGACAGAGGGAAGAGCACAGATGGACAGGTAACAGACGGAGGGCTGCAGCTCAGACCCCCGCCATCTTTGCCTGGAGCTTAGGATGAATGAAATATAACAAAAGGAGCACAGATATTACCATCTGGAAGCTTTAACCAGCAACCTTTCTGTTCCACGATGAAAATAAACTTGACCACAGCTGTCAAGAGACTTTTTAAAGTTCATGCCCTTTGGCCCAGTCCTCTTCCCTATTTTAAGTCTTCTTCCTAAGAAGTCATTTCTAGGCCAGGCTCAGTTAACTCACACCTGTAATGCCAGCACTTTGAGAGGCAGAAGTGGAAGGATCGCTTCCGCCCAGGAGTTTGAGACCCATCTTGGGCAACACAGCGAAACCCCATCTTTACAAAAATACCAACATATTAGAATTGAGGCTGCAGTGAGCTGTGATCGTGCCACTGCACTCCAGCCTGAGTGACAGAGGGAGACCCTGTCTCAAACAAACAAAAGAAGTCACTAGTGGTTCTAGCAAATAGTTTAGATATCAAGAACCTTCAGAGGAGAGTTATTTATTAGTAATAATTGGAAGAAATTAAATCCCCAACAATAGAATGGACAACAATAGAGTTTGTTCAAAATTCAGCATAGAGATACCTATGGGAGGCCAAGGCAGGCGGATCACTTGAGGTCAGGAGTTCGAAACCAGCCTGGCCAACATGGCAAAACCCCGTGTCTACTAAAAATACAAAAGTTAGGAGTTTTCTAATAATGATATGGTGAAATGTTGGTGATAAAAATACTCAGTAGGGGCAAATACACAAAATTATATATTTAAAATATGTCTGCAAATTTGTGTTTTCTTTTTTCTTTTTTTTGAGACAGAGTCTTGCTCTGTCACCCAGGCTAGAGTGCAATGATGTGATCCCGGCTCACTGCAACCTCTGACTCCCAGGCTCAAGTGATCCTCCCACCTCAGCCTCCAGAGTAGCCAGAACTACAGGCATGCACCACTATGCCCAGCTGATTTTTTATTTTCTTGTAGAGACAGGGTTTCACTATGTTGCCCAGACTGGTCTCAAATTCCTGAGCTCAATTGATCCGCCCACTTCAGCCTCCCAAAGTGCCTGGATTACAGGCGTGAGCCACTGAGCTTAGCTCAAATTTGTGTTTTCAACAAAATGTGTGCAAGGAGCTTATTTCATTCAGCCTTGTGTTGTAATTAGCTGATTGCCTGTGCCCTCCTGCCCCCCAGCTATAAACTGTTAAAGGACAACAAGAGTAACTTGTCACTGTATTAAAAGAAAGAATGGAGTGTTGAGAGTGGGGAAGCGGATTATCGGAGAATCTGAGTCCTTTATTTAAAAAAGTAGTAATAGCATACATTAGTGAGTATTTAGTAAATGCCAAGTTCTGAACTGAGTTATTCACACACTTGTCGCTTAATCCTTACAACTTTACTATGTTAAGATGATGCAGTTAATTAGGGCAGTGTTCTCAAAATGTGGTCCCTGGAACCAGCAGCATCAGCATCAGCATCACTTAGGAATTTGCTGGAAATGCAACTTCTAAGGTTCTACCCAGACCTACTGAATCAGAAACCCTGGGAGGCAGGAGCCAGCAATCTCTGCTTGACTCAGCTCTCCAGGTGCTCCTGATGCAAACTCAAGTTTGAGAAGCCTGGACTAGGGGTGACAGGCAGCTCAGGGTTATTGAGGGCAGCCTTGAACTTGAGGGTTAAAAGTTCTGTCCTGGGCCGGGCACGGTGGCTCACACCTGTAATCCCAGCACTTTGGGAGGCCAAGGAGGGCGGATCACAAGGTCAGGAGATCGAGATCACCCTGGCTAACATGGTGAGACCCTGTCTCTACTAAAAATACAAAAAATTGCCGGGCGCGGTGGCTCACGCTTGTAATCCCAGCACTTTGGGAGGCCGAGGCGGGCGGATCACGAGGTCAGGAGATCGAGACCACGGTGAAACCCCGTCTCTACTAAAAATACAAAAAATTAGCCGGGCGCGGTGGCGGGCGCCTGTAGTCCCAGCTACTCGGAGAGGCTGAGGCAGGAGAATGGCGTGAACCCGGGAGGCAGAGCTTGCAGTGAGCCGAGATCGCGCCACTGCACTCTAGCCTGGGCGACAGAGCGAGACTCCGTCTCAAAAAAAAAAAAAAAAAAAAAAAAAAAAAAACAAAAAATTAGCAAGGCGTAGAGGCACGTGCCTGTAATCCCAGCTACTCAGGAGGCTGAGGCAGAAGAATTGCTTGAACCCGGGAGGCGGAGGTTGCAGTGAGCCGAGATGGTGCCACTGCACTCCAGCCTGGCGACAGAGCAAGACTCCGTCTCAAAAAAAGAAAAAAAAAAAAAGTTATGTTCTAGCCCAATCAACGTAAGACCACCTGTAGCCTGACAAAATCAGATTTATCGGCCCATTGCAGTGAAGGAGAACACACACCAGAGGAACCAAACAAAGGATAGGATAGTACTATTATGGAATTTTGGAGCAGCATGGAATTCAGGTAAAATGTAAATGAAACAATGTTTTGATTGGCTCAAAGCAAAGCAGAACTGTGTGTTAAAAAATCAACATCGAGCCGGGCGCGGTGGCTCACGCTTGTAATCCCAGCACTTTGGGAGGCCGAGGCGGGCGGATCACGAGGTCAGGAGATCGAGACCACGGTGAAACCCCGTCTCTACTAAAAATACAAAAAAATTAGCCGGGCGTGGTGGCGGGCGCCTGTAGTCCCAGCTACTCGGAGAGGCTGAGGCAGGAGAATGGCGTGAACCCGGGAGGCGGAGCTTGCAGTGAGCCGAGATTGCGCCACTGCACTCCAGCCTGGGTGACAGAGCGAGACTCCGTCTCAAAAAAAAAAAAAAGAAAAAGAAAAAAAAAAATCAACATCAAGCCTGGACCACAAATTAGACCCAGAGCTCTGTTTCCTTGGAAACTACAAAATGAAGCTAGATTCGGAATGTTGGATCCAGAAAGCGCTATCTGAAGCTCTGCACCTGGGCTGGAAATCAGGGCTTCCCCTCTGTCAACGTGACTGAGACCCTTAGGGCAAGAGCCTGGTGTTTCATTCATACATTTCATCCCTCTCCAAAATTCCTACCGACAACATTTCAAACAGCAAAGTTTCCGGTAGTCTGATTTTAGAGAACAAGGCTTCTTCTCATTGAGTAAAAAAGCAGTTGTCACTCAAAGATGCGAGCTGCTATGACCTTGTACAGCTGCAGCGTGTCCTTGGGAGAAATACGTTTCCTGGTAATTTTGCAGCCAGCTTTATCGATGTCTGTCATTCCAGACTGACCAACAGCTGGCCAGGTTTATATTTTCTCAATCCAAGCTAAATTTTTTACTTTCTCGGCTAGAAGGTATTAAATGAGTTAACATTCATAAATTACTTAGAACAGTGTGACAAATAATTAATATAAATTATAATTCCTATTACATAAACATGAATTAATATAAGTAAATATAATACATAATATAATGTTACAATTAGTACAAATATTAATTAACTAATTAAAGTAATAAGGATTATGGTTACATAAAAAGAAGAGGCTGGGCGGTGGCTCATGCCTGTAATCCCAGCACTTTGGGAGGCCGAGGTGAGCAGATTGCTTGAGCTCAGGAGTTTGAGACCAGACTGGTCAATATGGTGAAACCCTATCTCTACAAAAAAATACAAAATCAGCCAATCTACTCTGGAGGCCGAGGTGGGAGGATCACATGATCCCGGGGAGGTTGCAGCTGTAGGAATAAGTGACCGCGCCACTGTGCTCCAGCCTGGGCAACAAAGTGGGGACCTGTCTAAAAAAAAAAATGAAAGAAAGATAGATCCTGGGTTCTAGTCTCAAAAATGCTGAGAAGGAGAGGGAGAAGTATTTGTTGAGTGCCTATTTTGTGCTGGGCTCCAAGTTACCTCATTTACCGTATAAGCCAAGAACTGTTACCGTTACTCATGAAGAGAGCTTTAAGGTCGTTGCCTAAACTCATCTCGTTGATTAGGAGCAGAGCCAGGATTCCACCCAGCCACAGCTAGGTGCACGGCCATCCGTAAACCACCCACCCTTCGGGAGTTTTTGTCTTTTATTTGTAAAATAGAGGAAATACAACAAAATATTAGGTTGGTGCAAAAGTAATCGTAGTTTTTGACATTTTTTTTTAAAAAATGGCAAACTTTTGCACCAACTTAATAGTTTTAAAGTTCTTTCTTATGCTAGTTTTCTCTCATAATTAAAGCTCAGTGATTAATTTCCTCCCCACCAAAGAAAATATATGAAAAGATAATGGGACAAGGATAGTCATTATACATTCTTTGTAATATCAAAAGTGGAGCCAGGAGTGGTGGCTCATGCCTGTAATCCCAGAGCTTTGGGAACCCAAGGCAGGTGGATCACCTGAGGTCAGGAGTTCAAGACCAGCCTGGGCAACATGGTGAAACCCCATCTCTACCAAAAACAAACAAGAAACAAAAACAAAATATTAGCCAGGTATGGTGGCGTGTGCCTGTAGTCCCAGCTACTTGGGAGGCTGTGGCAGGAGAATCTCTTGAACCTGGGAGGCAGAGGTTGCAGTGAGCCAAGATTATGCCACTGCACTCTAGCCTGAGCAACAGAGCAAGACTCCATCTCAAAAAAAAAAAAAAAAAAAAAAAAACTGGGAACTAACCTAAGTGCCAAACAATAAGGTCTGATTAAATAAATTAGAATATACCCATACAATAGAAGACTATGCAGCCATTACAAATGATGTTGTTAAAGTATATTATGAACATAAATATATTTATGACATAGTGTTCATATATTCCTAACATTTTGCAGAAAAGATAGTTTAAAATAATGTATATCATCTACAGGTTCAATCCAACCCTGATCAAAATCCCAACAACATTTTTTACGGAAATAGAAAAATCCATCCTAGAAGTCATATTGAATCTTAAGGGACTCTGAATAACCAAAACAGTCTTGAACAGGCACAAAGTTGGAGATAATATATTTCTTGATTTCAAAACTTACTACAAAGATACAGTAATCAAAACAGTGTGGTACTGGCATAAAGACAGACATCTAGACCAATGAAATAGAATAGAGAGTCCAGAAATAAACTTCTGCATAAATAGTCAAATGATTTTCTTTAAAAAAAAATTTTTTTTTAAGGTCAGGGGTACATGTGCAGCTTTGCTTCATAGGTAAACATGTGTCATGGGGGTTGGTTGTGCAGATTATTTCATCACCCAGGTATCAAGCCTAGTACCCATTAGTTATTTTTCCAGATCCTCTCCTTCTTCCCATCCCCACCCTCTGATAAGCCCCAGTGTGTGTTGTTCCCCTTTATGTGTCCATGTGTTCTCATCATTTAGCTCCCACTTATAAGTAAGAACATGGGGTATTTGGTTTTCTGTTCCTGCATTAGTTTGCTGAGGATATGGCCTCCAGCTCCATCCATGTCCCTGCAAAGGACATGAGCTTGTTCTTTTTTATGGCTGCATAGTATTCCACAGTGTATATGTACCACCAGTCTATCACTGATGGGCATTGAGGTTGATTCCATGTCTTTGCTATTGTGAATAGTGCTGCAATGAACATATGCATGCGTGTGTCTTTATAATAGAACAATTTATATTCCTTTGGGTATATACCCAGTAATGAGAGTGCTGAGTCGAATGGTACTTTTTTGTCTTTGAAGAATCACCACACTGTCTTCCAATTGGTTGAATGAATTTATACTCTCACCAACAGTGTATGAGAGTTCCTTTTTCTCCACAACCTTGCCAGCATCTGTTTTTTTTTTTTTTACTTTTTAATAATAGCTATTCTGACTGGTGTGAGATGGTATCTCATTGTGGTTTTGATTTACATTTCTGTAATAATCAGTGATGTTGAGCTTTTTTTCATATGATTGTTGGCCACATGTATGTCTTCTTTTGAGAAGTGTCTATTCATGTCTTTTGCCCACTTTTTTAAGGGGATCGTGTGGCTTTTTCTTGTAAATTTGTTTAAGTTCTTTATAGGTGCTGGATTGGTTTTCAGCAAGGGTACCAAGACCATTCAATGGGGAAAGGAGACTTTTCAATAAACGATGTTGGTAAAACTGGATATCTACATGCAAAAAAAAAAAAAAAAAAAAAATGAAGCTGGACCCTTACCTTACCTTATATACAAAAAATTAACTAAAAATAGATCAAAGACCTAAACATGAGAGCTAGAACTTTAAGATTCTTAGAAGAAAACATGGGGAGAAAGCTTCGTGACACTGGATTTGGCAATGGTTTCTTGGGTTTGACACAAAAAGCACAAAAGAAAAACAGATAAGTTGGATTTTATTAAAATAAAAAACTCTTGTGCATCAAAGGGCACTGTGTACAGACTGAAAAGACATACATGGAATGGGAGAAGGAAGATATTTGTAAATCATCCATGTGTTAAGGGATTAATATCTAGAATATAAATAACTCCCACACCTCAACAACAAAAATTCAAACGATCCGATTAAGAAATGGGCAAAACTGGCCAGGTGCGGTGGCTCACACTTGTAATCCCAGCACTTTGAAAGACCGAGGCAGGCAGATCAGGAGGTCAGGAGTTCGAGACCAGCCTGGCCAACACAGTGAAACCCCATCTCTACTAAAAATACAAAAATTAGCTGGGCCTGGTGGCAGGTGCCTGTAATCCCAGCTACTCAGGAGGCTGAGGCAGGAGAACTGCTTGAACCCAGGAGGCAGAGGTTGCAGTTAGCCGAGATCGCGCCACTGCACTCTAGCCTGGGTGACAGAGCAAGACCCCGAAAAAAAAAAAAAGGAAAGAAAGAGAGAAAGAGAGAAAGAAGAAAGAAAGAAAGAAAGAAAGAAAGAAAGAAAGAAAGAAAGAAAGAAAGAAAGGCGAACCTGCACATTCTGCATATGTGTCCCAGAACTTAACGTAAAATAAAAATAAAAATAAATGGGCAAAAGGGCGAGCACAGTGGCTCACACCTGAAATCCTAACACTTTGGGAGGACGAGACTCAAACTTGAGGTCAAGAGTTTGAGGCCAGCCAGGGCAACAAGGCAAAACCCCTTCTCTACAAAAAATTACCCTGGTGTGGTGGCACACACCTGTAGTCCCAGCTCCTTAGGAGGCTGAGGTGGGAGGATCACTCGAGCCCGAGAGGTTGAGGCTGCAATAAGCCAAGATCGTGCCACTGCACTCCAGCCTGGGTGACAGAGATCGATCCTGTCTCAAAACAAAACAAAAATAAAATAAAAAGACAAATACTGCATGATTCCACTTATATGTAATGTCCAGACTAGTTACATTCATAGAGTCAGAAAATAGAATGGTGGTTGCCAGGAGCTGGGGTGAGGGAGAATGTGGACTTAGTGCTTTGTGTTTGGAGGGGAGGGCTGTTTATTAGTTTATTTTTATTTTTGTAGTGATGAGGTCTCACTATGTTACCCAGGCTGGTCTGGAACTCCTGGGCTCAAGCAATCCTGCTTTGGCCTCCCAAAGTGGGATTACAGGCATAAGTCACTGCACCAGGCTGGGCTTAGTGTTTAATGGGTACAGGAGCTCAGGAGTTTCAGCTGGGGAAGATGAAAAAGTGCTTGACATGGTGGTGATGGTTGCACAACAATGTGAATGTACTTAATGCCTCAGAACTGTGCACTTAAAATGGCATAAATGGTCAATTTATGTTTGTTATGTATATTTTACCTCTTTTTTCTTTTCAGTCTCATTCTGTCGTCCAGGCTAGAATGCAGTGGCACGATCTCAGCTCACTGCATCTCCACCTCCCCAGTTCAAGTGATTCTCCTGCCTCAGCCTCCCTAGTAGCTGGGATTACAGGGGCGTGCCACCATGCCCAGCTAATTTTTGTTTTTTTGTTTTTTTGTTTTTTTTGAGATGGAGTCTCGCTCTGTCGCCCAGGCTGGAGTGCAGTGGCGCAATCTCGGCTCACTGCAAGCTCTGCCTCCTGGGTTCACACCATTCTCCTGCCTCAGCCTCTCCGAGTAGCTGGGACTACAGGCGCTCGCCACCACGCCCAGCCTAATTTTTGTATTTTTAGTAGAGACGGGGTTTCACCATGTTGGCCAGGCTGGTCTCGAGCTCCTGACCTTGTGATCCACCCACCTCAGCCTCCCAAAGTGCTGGGATTACAGGCGTGAGCCACTGCACCAGGCCACCTCAATTTTTTTTAGGTATCAAATGGTCTCATTTTTGTTTTTTATCAATGCCTATGTTTAAAAATATACGAAAGGATGTATTTATAATGCCAATAGTAATTATCTCTAGGCAATCGATTATGAGCGATTTGAGGAAGTTACCTTATTTTCTAAAAGTTTACAGTGAATTTGTTTTAGTTATATAATAAAATACAATCCTGAAAAAACACAAACAGCAAGATTTCCAGTAATGTCAGCATTAAACAATTCTCTTCCACATAAAACAAGTATAAACTGGAAAAAAATATTTTGAAAATAAGTATTTCAAGGCACTGGAAAATGACCAAAGGCAGATACCAACTCAACAAGTCTTCACTCTCAGGAAAAATGGCTGCTTAGAATAGGAACCGAATTTTTGACCTTCACACCTGGGGGTGGTCCTATTCTTCCAGTAAGGGTAATAAAAACCTACAGCTTTACTGGGCACCGGTGAACATGGTTCAAAGGTGCCATATTTCACAAGGAGATGTTGAAGGTGATAGAGCCATAGAAGGGCTGAGACAATAAACTCTTTACACATCTTCAGGTGACTGCTAAACTAAGCATAAATGTGGGAGGGCCCAGGGAAAATGAAAAGCCTGGGACACTTGGAAACTTCCTCCCTCTCCTCAGCATGCCTGAAACTAGAAACTTTGCATGAATTCCTCAAGCCCCTCAAAGTTCAGGTGGCAGAGAATTGAGTCCCAAAAGGAGAGAAAAGGGAGAAGTGAGTGGAAAAGGATTGGAAGCACAATGGCCAGTTTCTTTCCAAATTTGGTGAGAATCATTGACTAACAGATCCAGGAAGCTAAACAAGAAGGTGAAACACAACGAGAATCACACATAGATACATCATGGTCAAACTGCTGAAAGACACAGTCCTGACAGCAGCAACAGAACAGCCACACATCACATACAGAGGGTAATGATACGATGAGCCGCTGAGACCAGCCTGGCCAACACGGTGAAACCCCATCTCTACTAAACATACAAAAATTAGCCAGGCATGATGGCGCACACCTGTAACCCCAGCTACTGGGAAGCCGAGGCAAGAGAATCGCTTGAACCCGGGAGGCGGAGGTTGCAGTGAGCCGAGATTGTGCCACTGCACTCCAGCCTGGGTGACAGAGCAAAACTCCATCTCAAAAAAAAAAAGAAAAAAGAAAGAAAAAAACAGATGAGCAGCTGAGTTCTCACCAGAGACAGTACAGGCCAGAAGACATTGGGATGACATGGGATGAAGTATTCAAAGTACTGGAAGAAAAAAAAAATCTTGTCAACAAAAAACTTCTCTATATAGTAAAACTATCATTCAAAATAAGGGTAAAATAAAGACATTTACAGAAAAATTACAATGTGTTGGTGGGACCAGGTGTGGTGGCTCACGCACTTTGGGAGGCTGAGGCGGGTGGATCACTTGAGGTCAGGAGTTTGAGACCAGCCTGGCCAACATGGTGAAACCCCGTCTCTACTAAAAATACCAAAAAAAAAAAATTAGCTAGGCATGGTGGCATGTGCCTGCAATCCCAGCCACTCGTGAGGCTGAGGCAGGAGAATCATTTGAACCTGGGAGGTGGAGGTTGCAACGAGTCGAGACCATGCCACTGCACTTTGGCCTGGGTGACAGAGCGAGGTAAAATATACATCTAAAAAAAGTATGTTGGTGACACATTTCATTGCAGTAAAATTCAAAAGGTTAAAGACTAAAAGAAAATTGAATAAAAACTATAAACTAAAGAAAAATCATACCTGAGGGTCATCCAGCCCCACAGGTAGGAATGAAAGTGGTAAATATGTGATCTGTTTTTTTCTTTTGTTTTCTTAATTTCTTTAAAAGATATATGACTATTTAAAGCAAAAATTACAACAGTGTACCATTGGGTTTACAGTGTAAATAAATGTCATATGTATGACAACAATAGCATGAAGGACGGTGAGGGAATATGCTGGCACAAAGTTGGTGGGAGTTAGTCATTAATATAAAGTAGATTTTGATAAGGTAAAGATGCATATTACAATGCTAGAATGATCACTAAAACTCCACAAAAATATCAAAGAAGAGAATTTAAATGATATACTTAAAATATTTGTTTAACACAAAAGAAATTAGTTTAGAAGGAACAGAGGAACAACAAGGAGATAAGACAAGTAGAAAACAAATAGCAAAATTGTGGACCAATTCTAACCATATCAATAATTACAATAAATGTGAATATGAACTAAACCTCCTACCAAAAGGCAGAGATATTTCGGATTGAATTAGAAAGCAAGGCCCAACTATATTCTGTCTACAAGAACGTAAAAGGATAGAAAAGGATATACCATGCAAATAGAGGCACAAGAGAGCTGGGCTGGCCATATTAACAAAAAACAAAATAGACTTAGAGACAAGGAGTATTCCTGTAGACAAAAGAACATTTCATAATAATGAAAGGGTCAATATGGCCTCAAGATATAGCAATTATAAATGTATATACATATGATAACAATGCCCCCAAATACATGACAATTTCAATATTCCTTTCTTAGTAATTAATAGAGAAAGTAGTCAGAAAATCAGAAAGGGTATATAAAACACTTAAACAACACTATCAAGAAACTTGACCTAATTGGCATGTATTAAAACTCCACATAACAAAAGCAGAATATAATTATTTTAAAGTGTATATCACAAAAAGGAATATGGGAAATCCCCCAAACATGAAAATTAAACAATATGCTTTTAAATAACTCATGGTCAAAAGAAGACATCATAAGGGAAACTAGAAAAATATGTTGCCCTAAAAACACAACATATCAAATTTTGCAGGATTTAGTTAAAGCAGACTATAGAGGGAAATTTATACCTGTAAATTCTTACACTAGAAAAGAAGAAAGCATAAAAATAATTATCTAAGCTTTCAACTTAGGAAGCTGGAAAAAGGAAAGCAAATTAAGCCTGAAATAAGTGAAAGAAAGGAATAAAGAGAAGCACAGAAATTAATAAGGTAGAAAACAAATAATTTTTAAAAACATAATGAAACTAAAAGCTCATTCTTTGTGAAGATTAATAAAATTGATAAACCTTTAGCTAAACTGATCCAAAAAAATAAGTGGGGGAAGAAGTCACAAATTACCAATATCAGGAATAAAATGGTGACATCACTATGAATCCTACAGACATTAAAAGAATGACTTCCACTTACAACCAAAATGAAATCGCAGGAGCCAGATTTACTCTCCTACTGAAAACAACTGAAGTTGCAGACAAAATATATGAAATAAAAGTTCTCAAGACATTGGATAGTAGGCAACAAAGATCCCTGATCCCTGAACGATAGGGAACAGGCTGGGCATGGTGGCTCACACCTATAATCCCAGCACTTTGGGAGGCCAAAGGGGGCGGATCGCCTGAGGTCAGGAGTTCAAGACCAGCTTGGCCAACATGGTGAAACCCTGTCTCTTCAAAAATACAAAAATTAGCCGGGCATGATGGTGGGTGCCTATAATCCCACCTACTTGGGAGACTGAGATGGGAGAATTGCTTCAACCCGGGAGGCAGAGGTTGCAATGAGCTGAGATTACGCCATTGCACTCCAGCCTGGGCAACAGAATGAGACTCCATCTCAAAAAAAAAAAAAAACAAGGCGGCGGGGGGATCAAATGAAGTGAGCCCTGCAATTACTGCAGCTCATCGCCTTGAATGAGTTTCCCAGCAGCAGCACAGGGAGGGGAGACCCAAGTGGAGCCCAGCAGACTTCCTGAGTTGAGAATATAGAGCTGAAAGTCTGGGAAGACTAAGTTGGCCAGAGTTGCAGGACAGAGTACTGAAGAGAGCTGCCCAGAGAAGGAACCTCAGCGTTCTGCAGAGGGTCCCCATCAAATATGCACTCTAGAATCGATTGGTATATGAGTGCTGGAAAACTACCTAAGCCCATGGAAAGAACCATCATAATGGACTAGAGGAAATAGTAACTCGAGATCACACAGGCTGGGAATAGCGCCTGTTTCCATTGGCCAGACTGAAAAGCCTCAGAATTCATCGGACACTGTGTAAAGTATTCAGAAAGGTCTCGACTTGGTAGTAATGCTGCTCTGGTCTCATTTTACAAACCTTAAGGGCAAGACCCAAAAGGATGAAGCTGCTTCCAAGTAGCTTAACTGTGTCCCAGAAAAAACGAACAAACTCAAGAATACTTATAGGAATACAAAGTACTTAGCATCCAACTATGTAAAATTTTCAAGTCCAAAGTTATTAGGGATGGGGCACATGTTGTCAGGACATCCTGAGGCTGTGTCACACACAAAAAAATTCAAATATACATATATATATTTTGAGACAGAGTCTCACTCTTGCCCAGGCTGGAGTGCAGTGGGTGCAATCTCGGCTCACTGCAATCTCCACCTTCTGGGTTCAAGCAATTCTCCTGTCTCATTCTCTCGAGTAGCTGGGATTACAGGTGCCCACTACCACGCCCGGCTAATTTTTTGTATTTTTAGTAGAGACTGGGTTTCACCATGTTGCCCAGACTGGTCTCAAACTCATGACCTCAGGTCATCTGCCCCTCAGCCTCCTAAAGTGCTGGGATTACAGGCCCAAAAATAAATTTTAAAAATTACTAGGCATGCATAATGAAAGAAAATACCACCCATGATGAACAGAAAAATCATTCCATTGAAATGGACCCAGAATTGACATAGACGTTAGAATTGCAGACAATGACTTGAAAACATATAGCTGTATTCCATATGTTTAAAAACTAGAGGAAAGATTGAACATGTTAAGTGGGGATTTTTTTTTTTTTTTTTTGAGAAGGAATTTCACTATTTGTTGCCCAGGCTGGAGTACAATGACACGATCTCAGCTCACCGCAACCTCTGCCTCCCGGGTTCAAGCGATTCTCCCACCTCAGCCTCCTGAGTAGCTGGGATTACAGGTATGTGCCACCACGCCCAGCTAATTTTTGTATTTTTAGTACAGACGGGGTTTCTCCATGTTGGTCAGGCTGATCTCGAACTCCCGACCTCAGGTGAACCACCCGCCTCGGCCTCCCAAAGTGCTGGGATTACAGACATGAGCCACCACGCCCGGCCTAAGTGGGGAATTTTAAGAGATGAAAACTGTAACGGAATATACAATGGAATAGGAAACTTTTGGGGTGGTGAATTTGTTATTATGATGTGGTGATAGCTTCACGTTTGTATGTCAAAATATATAAAATTGTGCCCTTTGAATATGTGTAGTTTATTGTCTGCTAATTGTGCCTCCATCAAGCTATTATAAAATAATATAAATTTAAAAAAAGGACAAGAGAATATTGTAAAAAACTTTATACCAACAAATTTGAAAACATAAAGAAAATGGGCAAACATATAGAAAAATAAAAACTACCAAAACTGACTCAAGAGGACATAGAAGATCTAAATATACCTGTATCGAGTAAACAAATTGAATTAGCAATTAAAAACTTTTCCACAAAGAAAAGGCCAGGCCCAGATGGTTTCACTGGTGAATCCGATCAAATATTTAAGGAAGAAATGCTACCAGTTCTACAGAAACTTAGAAAATACAGGGGGAAGAAGCAATTCCAAATTCATTTTCTGAAGCTAGTATTACCCTGACACCAAAGCCAGACAAAGAAATCACAAGAAAGAAAACTATACCTCAATATTCCTCATGAGCATAGATACAAAAATCTTTAACAAAGAGCAAATCAAACCCAGCAATATTTATAGAGGATAATACATCACGGCCAAGTAAGATTTATTCCAGTAATGCAAGGTTGGTGTAACATCCAGAAATCAATTCCTGCTCTACACCATATGATCAGATAAAGGAAAAAAATTATAAAGCCATCTCAATAGATGCAGGAAAAGCATTCAACAAAATTCAACACTGATTCATAACAAAAACTCTCAGCAAACTAGGAATAGAAGGCAACTTCCTTAACCTGATAAAGAACATCTGCGGACTGGGTGCAGCGGCCCATGCCTATAATCCCAACACTTTGGGAGGCCAAGGTGGGTGGATCACTTGAGGTTAGGAGTTTGAGATCAGCCTTGCCAACATGGTGAAACCTTGTATCTATTAAATACAAAAAAAAGAAATTAGCTGACTGTGATGGCGGGCACCTGTAATCCCAGCTACTCAGGAGGCTGAGGCAGGAGAATTGTTTGAACCTGGGAGACGGAGGTTGCAGTGAGCTGAGATCACACCATTGCACTGCAGCCTGGGTGACAGAGCGAGACTATCTCAAAAACAAAACAAACAAAACAACAACAACAACAAAAAACACCTATTAAAAACCTACAGCTAACATCCTATTTAATGGTGAAAGACTAAATGCTTCCTACCTAAAATCAGAAACAAGATAAGCATGTCTGCTCTCACCATGGCTACCTACACTGCGCCATTCGAATGGCTGAGATAAACAAAGCAAAACACCTGACTGTACCCAGTAAAGCAGGAAAAAAAATGGGGGACAAGGAAGTTGCCACAGAGAAAGGACTGTGAGAACAAGGATGAATACTCTGACCTATATTCACGTCTGGTTTGACATCTGTATGCTACAAACCACCAACCTTCTGGCCGAGATTGGCAGAGAAGATGGGCTTCCATGGAGACGGAGCCCCGCCCACCAGGGCAGAGGGGCATGTGACCCAGTCATTGCAGAGCACTGTGACAGGCTCCACAAGGGCTCCCAGCTCTGTGGGCACACTGAGGAGGGGGCCATCAACCCCTTCCGGGAGAGGGGAGGCTTCCCAGGAAACGAAGTGCCGGAGGGTGGAGCCTCCTGGGAGCCCAGACGGTGGGGACTTGAAGCTGTTGGCTTCACTTCCTGCCATTCCCTCCCTCCTCTTCCCACCCACTAGAGTGCCAGGTGGCTGTGATTTCTTTTTTAATTAAAGTGAACCCAATTTGATCTTGCCTAGAGAGTTTCCTGATACCTCTTGGAACAGAGTCTTGCTGGGGTGTTGCAAAAACTGGGTTGGGCATCTGTATTCTAAACTCTGAGGGCAAATGTGGGGACCACCCTCCCGGATGCGAATTTGGTCTCAGTGGGGTTGGGGGCAGGGCTAGGTGGCAAGGACAGTGTTCCAGGTGCATAGAGGCGCCTGTGCCCACCCGGTGCTGTCTTCATAGAAGAACACAAAAGCCCCTGCACAAAGGCCCTGCCATGGTGCCCAGCGTGTTGAACTGTCCAGAGATCCTGTGTGACCAGGGCATCGTTAGTAGTGACCTCAGGGAGCCACAGAAGTCTGGGAGGTAAACGTCTGTGTCGGAGGGCAGGGCAAAGTCTTGGGGTGGTTATTCAGCTCCGTGAGTGCATCTAATTGTCTCAAGGGCGTAGCTTTGTCCCAGCAATATTGGCAACTCCTGGCGGGCAGAATTTGGCTTCACATAGTTTCCTTATGCGCCTAGAAAGGAGGGAACGAACGTCTATTGCAAGGCTGCTGAGTGCTTATGGGCATTATGTATGCATTCAGTCTTTGTGTATACATGGGGACATTATCCCCGTTTGAAGATAAGGAAACTGAGGCCCAGAGAGGTGAAGTGACTTGTCTGAGGTCACACAGAGGGAGATCTGGGATTCCAACCACAGTTTATTTCACCAAAGCCCCAGCTTGGAAATCCTGGGCCAGTGAGGGCACCGCTGGGACTGGCCTGTTCATCTGGCTCATTCCCCGAAACCTGGCTCCCCAGAGAGGGGGCAGCAGGCAGGCATCCTGAGGTCAGTGCCTCCCTGCCTGCTTGGCTGTGTGCCTCAGGTGTCCTGGGTGCTAGGAACGTCATGGTAATCTCAAGCATGAGTAAGGCTCGAAAGATGTACTGAAAGTTAGATGCAGTGATTAAGAAGACGGAAGGGGTGTCCCCCAGCTTCCCACCCCTGCCCCACTGTTGTTTCCCAATTCCCTCTACTGGTTTGACAGAGGGAACCAGTCCAGTTGACAGGAGGGAGGTGCTGGCCTCAGGCATGGCTGCAGGAAGCAGGCTGGGCAGGAGCAGGGCATGATTGCAACAGCACCCTGCCTCCAGCCGCCTGCCGCCTGCCTTGCCCCATCCTGCCCGGCGGCCCTGTGAGGCTGCCTGTGTGTCTGTCATTGATACTGGGACCCCTCGGGGCTACCCACCCCCTGGGATTGGCCTTGGATCCTGCTGGTCCTCTACTGGCCCAACGTTCTGCTCCTGTTGTGTGGATGTTCAACTCTGAAAGTCCTCAAACAAGCCCCTATGTGGTCGCAAAGTACCCCCTGGTCACTCAGGTCTGGAGGATTCCAAGTGCTGTTTGCTGGGGGCCAGGCTCGGGGGCCTGGTGTTTTGAATCGCCTTTCTGAGGGCCTGTCCTGGCTCCCAAGTGACTGTGGGAGATCCTGAGCCATGCCCTTGGAGCACCCTTCACCAACTCCAGGCATAGCCAGTGTCCCCACCCTGGTGGCCTCTCCCCCTTGAACAGGTGCACTGTGGCCCTGAGGATGATGTGTGATGATGACTTGTTCCTGATTTGTCTCCCATCAGTTTGTAAGCCTCTGGCACATAGAAGGTGCTCAGGAAAAGTCTGGAGACAGAAGGGAAGGAGGGAGGGAGGGAGGAGAGAAGAAGGGAGGGAGGGAGGACAGAAGAAGTGAGGGAGAAAAGGTGGGAGGCTAGAGCGGGGGAGAGAGGAAGGAACGAAAGTGGGAAAGAAGGGAGAAAGGGAGGGAAGGAGGGGTGAGTCTAGCACAGTGCTCAACCCATAGGGGTGTTGTTGAATAGAAATAAATGATTCTGGGCTCACATCTGTAATCCCAGCACTTTGGGAGACCGGGAAGAGTGGATCACGTGAGGTCAGGAGTTCGAGACCAGCCTAGCCAACATGGTGAAACCGTGTCTCTACCAAAAAATACAAAAATTAGCTGGGCATGGTGGCATGCGCCTGTAATCTCAGCTACTGGGAAGGCTGAGGTGGGAGAATCACTTGAACCAGGAGGCAGAGGTTGCAGTGAACCCAGATCGCACCGTTGCATTCCAGCCTGAGTGACGGAAAAAGACCTGTCTAAAAAAAAGGGAGAGATAGGGGGAAGGAAGGAAGGAAGGAAAGAAGGAAGGAAGGGAGGGAGGGAGGGGAGGGGAGGGAGAGAGAGAGAAAGAAAGGAAGAAAGCAAGAAAGCAAGAAAGAAGGAAGGAAAGAAGAAAAAGAAAAAGAGAAAAAGAAAGAAAGAAAGAAAGAAAGAAAGAAAGAAAGAAAGAAAGAAAGAAAGAAAGAAAGAAAGAAAGAAAGAAAGGAAGGAAAGAAAGGGAGGGAGGGAGAGAAAGAAAGCAAGAAGGAAAGAAGAAAGGAAGAAAGGAAAGGAAGGAAGGAAGGAAGGAAAGACAGAAAGAAAGAAAGAAAGGATTCTGATGCATCTGCTTACTAAATTTATTACTTTCTGAAAAGGAAACATTTTGTTACTTTTATGATAGCGCTAGCATATGTCAGTGTTAATGTTTTTCTAGATCAAAGATTGGCAAATTATTTTTCTATGCAGAGCCTAAAACATTTAGGTTTTGTGGGTGACATGCTCGCTATAGCATATTTTTTTGTGTTTGTTTGTTTGTTTGTTTTTACAATCATTTCAAAAGGTAAAAGCCGTCCTTAGCTCATGGGCTGTACGAAAACAGGCCACCAGCTGCATTTGGTCCATGGGCCATAGTTTGCAACCCCTATTCTAGATAATCCTGAAAGGTATAAATCAGAAAGCAAAGATCACCTGTAAAGCCCTCATCCAGAAAGAACCCCTGACACCATGTTGGTGGGTTTCTCTCTGGACTCTCTCTGGGCATTTTGGCGATGAATATTTTACTGAAATAGGGTCAAACTCTAGATTCTGTTTAGCAACTGTCTTCTTTAAATTCAACAATATGATGTGGACCTAGCGCCACGCTCCTGAATATGTACCTAGGACATCATTCTTATGGATGGGTAGAGCCACACTGCATGAGTCTAACCATTCCTTAGGCATATCTTGAGAGTGCTAGAGTTATGGCTTCTAAGTCCTTGCTCAACTTATTCAAAGAGATCAAAATGATGAATGAATGAAGGAGTTTAGTGACCTGGATACACAGCAGCCGTCCTATGGCAGACACACAGAAATGCCTCTTTGGTTTTTTTTTGAGACAGTCTCGTTCTGTCACCCAGGTTGGAATGCAGTGGCACGAGCTTGGCTCACTGTAACCTCCGCCTCCCAGGTTCAAGCGATTCTCGTGCCTCAGCCTCCCAATTAACTGAGACCAGGGGCGTGTGCCACCATACCCAGCTAATTTTTATATTTTTAGTAGAGATGGGGTTTCACCATGTTGGCCAGGCTGGTCTCGAACTCCTGGCCTCAAGTGATCTGCCCACCTCAGCCTCCCAAAGTTCTGGGATTACAGGCATGAGCCACGGCGCCCAGCGTGAAATGCCTCTCTCTGATGACTTTATTATGCATTTATTTTCACCCACCGCTTTCCAGCGAGGGCAGGAAGTCTCAGGTGGTGCTGACGGAGAGAAGAGAGACACAGACCCATGTGAGCTTTCACCCCCAGGCTGGGCCAGAGAGCGATGCTGTTGGACTGAACAGGAGCCCAATTGATCGGGGCCTGGTGGAGGTGACAAAGCTGCCAGGTCCCAGCCTCGGAGCTCTTTGATGGGCCTTTCAGGCCAGGCGACACTGACTCACCCAGTCACACAGAGGTTTCTCCAGCATGAGTGCGGCTGCTATTTAGAGACTGAGAGTCGGGGTCCTTCACTTTCCAGGTGGGGGTTGGATGCCCCGGAAGACAAGGCCTCAGAGAACAGGAGATGGGAGTCTTTTCCACACACCCTAAGGCACCAGGGTGGCGGGGCCTTCGTGCATAGTGATAATACACGATGGAATGTGTCAGCAATGTGCAGGCCAATGTGACTTCATTTAAGTCTCCCCCTGCCCAATGAGAGCAGCCCCTCCTTACAGGTGAGGAACTTAAAGCATAGAGCAGTCAAGTAACTGGCCCAAGGTCACATTGTAGGAAGCGGGGAACCCCGGAGCTGACCCCTCCACCCGGCTCGGATGCTAGTGCTCTCTCAAACAGTATGATGGGGCCTGTATTCTCCTGTGCAAACCAAAAGCACCCATGTTGGGGATGCTGCCATGCAGTGGGAGAGCCATGTGAGCTCCCCACCCTCTAGAAGCAGGAGAGCATGGGGAGTCGCCCGGCCTCTGTGAGCTGTGCCCTCATCCATGCAATGGGGGCATTGCACTTCCCTCCTCCTCCAGGAGGGGTGCTGGGAGACACAACCCAGAGCACGGACATGCACGCACTTTGGGTTGTGTGATGTGAGGGGTGACAGCTGGGCAAGCTGGCCGATGGGGGACATCGCAGAGATGTGGCATTGAGGTCAGAAGCGAGATAAAAGTACTGTCAGCTGAGAAAGGCACCTGCCCTCCTCTCCAGCCAGGGACCTCTCCACCTGGCCCCAATCAACTGGGCTCCTGCTGAGTCCAACGGCATCGCTCTCCAGCCTGGCCTGGGGGTGAAAGCACACACGGGTCTGTGTCTCTCTTCTCTGCTCCATCAGCACCACCTGAGCTCCAGGTCCTAAACCCTCCCCTCTGCCCTTGCCCTGCCCTGGTCTAGAACCTCTCCCATCTCCCCTGGACTATTTCAACAGCTTCCCGCTGGGCTTCCTGCCACCTGTCACCACCCTCCGTCCACCCTCCCCACCCAGCTGCCAGCATCACTGACCTAAAAACTAACTTGGTCATTTCACTCTCTGGCTCCAAATCCGTCTGTGGCCCCAGTGTCGTGGTCTGAGCTACATGGCATGACACAGATCCCTCTGCTACCTGGCCATGCCTCCTCGCTCACTCATCTCTCTCTGTTCTCGCTCCCAACGCGTACCTCTGAGCCTTAGCACATGCCGTTCTCTCTGATCAAACTGCCCCCTCTCCTTTCCCAGTGACTTCCAGTACATCCTTCAAGATTCTTCCAAGCATCGCCTTCCCAGAAGGCCTCCCCCCGACTCCTGGGTACTCAGGTACCTCCTCAGTGCACCACATGCTTTGCACAAATAGTCCAGGGATTAGAACTCTCTGCGCGTACACTTCCCCTTGCCCATCAGGGTCTGGGAAGACCCTCATCCCCCGTATCCCCAGGACCCACACCAGGATCTGGCCCAGCATCAGCTTCAGTCTGCAGGGGCTGAGTTAAGGACCAGATAAAAGCCAGCACCAGAGGGGCCTGGTGCCCAGCCCCGCTCACCGACCCCTTGTGCAGGGTCCCAGCCCATGTGCCAGCCTGGGTGGAGCCGGGGTGCCAGTGAGAACCCAGTAGGACAAGCAAGAAGATGCTTGTCTGAGGACCGAGCCAAGGATGACCTCATCGCCAAGTCAGCCTCCCAAACATGCAGGGCGGGGGGTGGGGGCCGCCCTCCTAGGAGGGGCGGTGCCTGGGACAGTTTTAACAGGCAAGGAGCATGCTTGGGGGCCAAAAAGCGAGGCTGGTGAGTCAGGGCAGGGGAGACGCCTTGCCCTTAAAAGGAGAACAGCCTCCTTCTCACCTGTCCCTCCTGAGCACATCACACTCATAAAAAGAAAAAAGAAAAAGAAAAGCAATCGGAGGGAACGGGCCCAAATCCCGCAGCTGGCACTTTTTCTTGGAGGTGATTAGTGCTCATTCGGAAAGAATGGATGACACCATCCTTGGCGTGAGCCAAAACACAAGGGCCTCAGGTGTCCCCCAGGTGGAGGACCCAGGACCCAGCCCACTCCTCCCGTCCCCATCCCCACCAGTCATGCCCCAAACATGTCTGCCCTGGAGGGGGCTGTGTGAGGCTCCACACCTCCCAGGAGGATCTGGATCCAGGTGCTGCTTCTTCCCGAGCCCACAGCGCTCCAGTCTCTGCGGGGACTTCCGGAGGTCACAGCAGAACCACAAGGTGGGTCCTAGGGACAAGATGCCACAGGCAAAGAGACAGAGGCCCAAGGAAGAGAGGGGTGCTCAGGCTACATCATTAGTGAGTGGCAGCGCCAGGAGACAAGGGACTCACAACGCAGCTCCCTTGGTGTCATCCTCCTGGAGAAAGGGACGCCATCAGTTGTCATTCTCAGGCAGTGGCTGCCCCCCGGAACCCCATCGCAGGACCCCAGTGAGGGTGTCGAGAGCAGAGCTGCCGGCCCTCGGGTGACAGCTGGTTTATGACCTGGGTCTCCAGGGTTGGTACCCTCCCAAAGTCACACTGGGGATCCCCAGTCCACTGAGGCAGGGCAGAGACCTGTGAGCCATCAGGTCCAGAGGGTCCACCCTGCCTCCTGCCAGGGGGTTCCGTGGGGACAGGAGGTTCCTGCAGGGCAGGGTCACTTTCCCCAGGAGGGAGCCAGGCACAGAACTGGTGTCTGTCCATGTCCACCAAGCTGAACTGAACTGAAGGAGGCTGCTCAGCAGGGCCACGGTTAGAGGCTGAATTGTGTTCCCTGCCCTCCCCCAAAAACAAAAAAAAAATGTTGAAGTTCTAACCCCAGAACCTCAGAATGTGGCCTTATCTAGAAACAGTCTTTATAGAGGGCATCAGGTTAAAATGAGGTTATGGTAGTGGCCCCTAATCCAGTATGACCAGTGTCATTTTAGAAGGGAAATCTTGGGCACAGAGACAGACATACTCAGAGCAAAGAGGACGTGATGAAGGCAAAGATGGGGTTATGCTTCAACAACCCTGGGAACATCAAAGAGTGGGGACAGGAGCCTGTGCTGGGGCCTCCCTCAGAGCCCTCCACAGGAGCCAAGCCTGCTCTTGGTCTCCGATCTCTGACCTCCAGAATAGCGAGACAATTTCCTGTTCATTTCAGCCACCCAGTATATGGTACTGTGTTATGGCAGCCCTAGCGAACTCCTAGCTGGCTTCCTGGATGTGTAACACCTGCAGTTACACAGGGCTCAGAAGGACCCACCCTTGGTTTAATGCTCTGCATTCCCCATCCTGAATTTCTTAACTTTTGAACAAGGGATGCACCTTTTCATTTTGCATAGAGCCCCACTAAAGGTGTAGCTGGTCCTGTTTTCAGACCTCCCTGGCAAGCCCCTGTCAGGGGCCCAGATACCTCCCCAGAGCCAGGGCGCAGTCAGTACTAGGTTTTGAATTCGGTGAGACCCAGGCCCAGCAAGGTCAGGATCCCAGGGGATGGCTCCAACTTGGCCTCCTGCCACCTCAGTTCCCCAAAGACCTGCTCAAGGATGGGAAGTCCTCATCATGGCCCTTAAATCAGGAGTCCCTAGACGTGGCCACACACCCCATGCCCTCCCTAAAGTCCCTCAATCTTTTCTTGACTTTGTGCTAACTCAGGTCACAGCAGCCAGCATGTCTAGACTCCTGCCTGGCGCTCGGCATCACAGCCTCACGATTCTGCACAGGACACTCGGCCTTCTGGGAACTCGCTGTAGGGGGTAAGAAGCAGGTCCTATTTATTTCTTCTTTAAAAAACAAACCAACCCTCCCAGCAGGCAGATCACCTCATTGGGCGGGAGTTGTGTTGGCAGCTCTGGAGAGAGCCAATGCATTGTGTCTCTGACACCCAGGGCGACAGGAGCTGGGTCCGCTCCCTTCACCCGCTGGTCAAAGAGAGCCTGAGGGGGGAGGAGGAGGGGCTGGAAAGGGGAAGAAGGGCCTGATTCTCTGGGCGGCCGGCTCCTGCCAAAAGCAATATCATGGATCATCATATTAACTCCCTACAACAAAGCCAGGGAGAGATAGAGAGATAAAATAAAGCCAGGATAATTGAGGCCCACAGATCATTCCCAATCCGACTTTAGCACTGAGTTGCACGGTGCAGCAACCTTTTACTCATTCATATCGGCTAGTCAGAGCTCCTCTTCTCTTCTTGCCCCCACCTGGTGAGCTAGTACAGTGGCTAAGGGAGGACGTGAGGGGCCGAATGGAGGGAGGAGAGGGAAACGATGACCCTGGTGGTGGTGGTAACCCACAAAAAAACCAAGCCACCTGCCCTGAGTAGGGTGGAGTTGGCTGTACCTCTCTCGGCCAGTTGCAGTGTCCCCCAGCCCAGCCTCTCTGTTCCCTCCCTTCGCCCAGCCAACTCCTCCTGGCAACCTTGAAGACTCCACCATGCCTTGCCTCCTCTGGGATGCCTGTCCTGATAGCAACATCACCGACCCCAGGCTGTCTCTTGCTCTGTTCCTTTAAGATGTGTTCATGACGCCCATAATCCCAGCACTTTGGGAGGCCAAGGTGGGAGGACTGCTTGAGCCTGGGAATTTAAGACCAGCCTGGGCAACATAGCGAGACTCAAGTCTCTACTAAAAAAAAAAAAAAAAAAAAAAAAAAAAAAAAAAAATTATATTAGCCAGGCATGGTGGTGCGCACCTATAGTCCCAGCTACTTAGGAGGCTGAGGCAGGAAGATTGCCTGATCCTAGGAGGTCAAGGCTGCAGTGAGCTGCCATTATCACATCACTGTACTCCAGCCTGGGTGACAGAGCGAGACCCTGTCTTTAAAAAAAAAAAAAAAGTGTTAAACATTTTACCTGGATGATCAGCCCAGCCGTCTTTCTGGAGCCTTTTGATTGAACATTTTGCCTCTGTGCCTTATATGGGACCTAGTGCAGAGGAGGAGGTGTGTGCTGGACCCTTCTGGGAGGGGAACTCTCTAAGGAGGCAGGAGAGGACACTCAAAAACCAGTGAGGACGGCCTGGCGAGAGATGGTGTGCTTACACTAGGTGGTCACTGCAGGTCTGGCGAGTGTGGTCAGATGTTAGGTATATGGATGAACAAAGAAACGGATGGATTGCCAAAACAGAGAAAGATCTTGGGGCCCAGTGGAGACACAAGCTCAAACCCATTTTGGTGGTGGTGGTGAGAGAACTGCAAGGGCAGAGGGCAGGCAGGTAACTTTTGCTTCTTCCAACCCAGGATCTCAGCAACCTGGAATGGATGTGGCTCCCTTGGAAGCAGAGTCAGACAGTGGCATTTATTGGGTAACCCCCTGTGGCTCTTTTGAGCCTATTCTTGGCATGGACCCCATGCCAGCAGGGGAAGGAACAGATACTCCCCAAGTTACCTCCAGCCCTCCATTCAAAGGGCTCAGCCCAACCAGGAAACAAGGCAGCCATGGGCAGCTTGCTGGCAGTGCCTGGAGTTAGTTCTCGTGAATCTCAAGAAATCAAACAAAACCAAGGGCATAGGCAGAGCCCTGTGGGGACCGCCAGGGGAGACTTTGCACAGGAGCATCAAAGTATTCAGGTTTGCTTCATTATCAAGGTCATGCTTGGGAATTTTGCAAACAACAGGGAGGTAGTAACTTACCACCTCCCACCCTGCTTCCCAAGACAATGGCTGTTTTATTCAGGTGCTTTCCTTCTGGCTCGTTCTAGGTATGGTTTTCTGTACAGGGGAAAGGAGAGGCAAGGGGCCCCCAGTGAAGGAGGCTGCCCCACCACCCTATTCTTGGGCCCCACACAATTCAATCTTAGAGGTGCACGGCATCTCTGATGGCAGGGTTGTGACTCTTGCCACGTGGGTCTCAGGACTCCACCTGCTCTCTGGGTGCATTTTTACAAGGCTGATGCAACAGTCCACACCTGCACAGGTGTGGTGGATTCCTCATGGGACTCTCAGGGTCTCCGAGGAGGGGGCCAAGAGGGCTTCGAGGTTGTCCAGGGCAAATGAGCAAACAGTGCTGCCTCCGTGAGGGTTTGCATGCAACTCCCGCCCCCCCACCTCCCCATTCATTTATTCATTTACTTAGATGTCCATCAGCACACTTTCTGGGAATCCAGGGAAAAGTACGACAGAGTCCCTGCCCATTAGGAGTCCTTGTTTTAGAGGAGACAAACAACCAAAGAAACAATTACAGCCAGGCTTGCGAAAGGCACCATGGAGCTGCTGACTCCCACAGTAGCCCAGGGGGGTTCCCAGGGAACAGGGACCCAGCCTCCCTGTCCCCCGCCCAGACACTGAGGGTGGGGACCCTGGAAGGCATGAAATCAAGGGCTACCTAAGGACACGCAGTAATTGTCTCTTCAGTCTGCCCTGGAAATAATGGGGAGAGGAATTCTGCAAAAGGCTCCCCAAGGCTGGGAAGATCGGCTTTCCAAGTGGGTCCCTTGAGAGCTGGGACCATGTCTCCTTCTCATTAGACAAATCGCTGAACAAAAATGACGGGTGCAAAACACTTTGCAAACTGGAAAGTTTTGGATGAAGTTGGGAGCTTGGAAGCAGAGATGGTCATCACTAGACTGGGAACCTCCTGAAGGCAAGGGCTGTGCCTCCTCCATCTGACTGGAGGCCCCTGTTTTAATTCTGTAGTCCCAGAAGCTTCTGCATCCGGGGCATGCTTAGTGAACCCTCTTCCTCCACTTACATGGATGCTCCAGAATTAAGGCCGAGCTGATGCACCTGAACCCTTTCTGTCTCTTACAAAGAAAATCCTAGCTGTACTCTGACATCTGAGATCATATTTTTAAACCATTTATTAAACCCCTTACTATATAGATCACATAGTGTATGAGGGTAACTTTGACCTAAATTTATACTAGTTTGTAAATGACTATACAAGAAGATCTTTAACATTTTTTTAACTGACAAATAAAAATTGTGTATATTTAAGGTGTAGTTTTGATATATGTGTATATTATGAAATGGCTAAATCTAGCTAACTACTATATGCATTACCCTACATATTTATTTTTTGTATATGATGAGAACATTTAAAATCTGCTCTCTTAGCAATTTTCAAGGACACAATACACTGTTGTTTACTATAGTCACCACATCGTACTATAACAAGATCTTATCATCTTGGAGTTAGAAGGAAGCCGAGTGCTCTGGTTCTCAAACTTGTCTGCACAGGGATCACCTGGAGAGCTTTGAAAAGCACCAGGCTGCACTTCAGACCAATTAGATTGGAATCCATGAGAGTGGGATCTAGGCATCTGTACTCTTTAAATTCCCCGGATCACAGTGGCTCATTTCTGTAATCCCAGCACTCTGGGAGGCCGAGGTGGGAAGCTTCAGCTCAGGAGTTCAAGAACAGCCTGGGCAATATGGCAAAACTCCACCTCTACAAAAAATACAAAAATTAGCTGGGCATGGTGGTGTGTGCCTGTAATCCCAGCTACTCAGGAGACTGAGTTGGGAGAATTGTTCAAGCCCAGGAGGTTGAGGCTACAATGAGCCAAGATTGCACCACTACACTCTAGCCTGGGCAACAGAGCAAGACTCTGTCTCTAATAAGTAAATAAATCCCCTGGGTGACTCTGGCATGTAATCAAGCTTCAGCAGTGTTCTAGAATGACTTCCTATGCAATACAGGAATCATAATCATTGATTCATTCAATAGATATATATAAAGCACCTACTCAGTGCCTGAAACCAGGGCTGTCTCAGAATCTGTTTGTTGGTTTCTAGCCTTTTCTTGGATACTTGAAGTGGTGGGGAACTCACGGCCACACGAGGCAGCACTTTGCCCAAGATCTGGTTTCCAGTGGTGTGTAGAGAGGGGAGATGGGTTGAGAACGGGCAACTGAGATGCACTGGGTCCTACTATGTGCCAGCAACGGTGTGGGAAATTTCACAGGAACTGCTTCTCTGGAACTTTACACACTTCTATCCAGTGAGGTAGGAAATACAATCACAGTATTGCAGATGAGGAAACTGAGGCTCAGAGAGGATAAGGGGCTCATCCAAGACCACTCAGCTTGCGTATGGCAGAGCAAGGTCCACACCCCTGGGTGTCACTTTGATGGGGAGTTGGGGCTGGTTGGGGGAGAGGGAACACAGATCAGGCAGGGGATTCCTTCTGGGGATCATGCCCAGATGTCTAGAAAGAGTGCACTGCATTAGGCTGAAGTGCGGTGATGCAGTCACAGCTCACTGCAGCCTTGACCTCCTGGACTCAAGTGATCCTCCCACCTCAGCCTCCTGAGTAGCTGAGAGCACAGGCGTGCACCACCACACCTGGCTATTTCTGTGGGGACAGGGTCTCACTATGTTACTCAGGCTAGTCTCGAACTCCTGGCCTCAAACAATCCTCCTGCCTCAGCCTCCCAAAGTGCCCTATTAAGAAGTTAATATGGAGGTTGACTTACTAACCTCCACATTCTGGACACATGCTTTCCCCTCCTGTCCCTCAGGGCTGGGAGAGATTCTAACAAACTCAATTGCCCCAAAGAATTGGGGACCTGAGTCACCCCTCCAAAAAGTGGCACTTACACATAAAAGGACCAGGCTGGGGAGAGTAATGCTCGGCCTGAGGACTGACTGATGGTGACAGTGAGGTCCTGTGGTCAAGGGAAGGCCCATCCTGAGCATTCTGAAATCCTAGCCCAGCGGTGACATCCCACCCTCCCACACGCCCTGGATGGGTCATCTGTGTGGCAGTAACAGCAGCTGCCATTTTTTGCACACCTACTGTGCACCAGGCGCTTTCCCTCCATGACCCCAGCCCTCATAGCAACCCTGCAGAGCCAGATTATGATGCTATTTTTCCAGACAGAAACAAAACAGAGACAAATCTGTCTTCTGATCCTGGATTCCTGTCCACTAAGACCAGTGTTTTTCAAGCTGCAGGTTGTGACCCACGAGCGGGGTGTGGAGTCAATGGAGTGGGCCCTGAACAATGTGTTTTAATGAAATCAAATGGGGTAGGAAAGAGGGGAGAAAATAATGCATAAAAGAGAAAACTTGTTTCATGAAACTTTTGTTTCAGTTGTGTGTGTGTGCATGTGCGTGCGTGCATGTGCGTGCGTGTGTGTGTGTGTGCACGCGCGTGGTGTGCGGGGTCCCAATGTAGAATATATATTTATTTAATTCAATTATTTTTTTGAGACAGAGTCTCACTCTGTTGCTCAGGCTGGAGTGCAGTGGCACAATCTTGGCTCACTGCAACATCCACCTCCCGGATTCAAGTGATTCTCCTGCCTCAGCTTCCCGAGTAGCTGGGATTACAGGTGCACGGCACCACACCTGGCTAATTTTTGTACTTTTAGTAGAGACAGGGTTTCACCATGTTGACCAGGCTGGTCTCGAACTCCTGACCTCAGGTGATCCGCCCGCCTCAGCCTCCCAAAGTGCTGGGATTACAGGCGTGAGCCACTGCGCCCGGCCAGTGTATTTCTTAGTGAGAGATGTGAGCCAAATGTTACAGAAGACAACACTCTATGCTGTTGTCTAGATGATGCTAATGCGAAGTGGCTCCCTTTCTTCCTGGGAAGGGATGGGGTGACAGTGCTTGGAGCACTCAGAAGGGAGGGCTCAGGAGGCCACAGAGTGAGATCACCCCTATTTAAGAACTCCTCTGGGATGCGTAGAGTGAGAGAGGGCTCTAGCACCCAGCACTAGAGCTAAGAGCTCCTCCTACCTAGCAGGTTCAGGGTGGTCTTTATGTAACCTCCGTTCCCAGCTGGTTCTTGAGGAGATTTAGGAACCAGCCAAAGGCGTAGGCAGCCTCCAGGCAGCATGAGGGACATGGAGTAGGACTCTGGAGGCCCGGTTCACCCAACAAAAACCCTGGTACCAAAGCAAACCACACCTATGAGCCTCATTTTCCTCATCTGTGAAATGGAACAATGGCCTAGCTCAGCGCTCCCCAGTAGAAACATAATGTGAACCATAAATATTCTAGCAGCCACATAAACGTGTAAAATTAAACAGGTGTCGTTAATTTAAATAATATGTTATTTAACCCATCCATCCAAAATTTTATCAATTCAACATGTAGTCAGTACAAAAATCTATGAATGAGACTTTACATTATTTTTTGCGTATGAAGTCTGGCATGTATTTCATACCCATAGCACATCTCAACTTGAGCTGGTTACAGACCCAAGGCTCAATAGCATCTGTGGTTAGTGGCTACCAGATTGGGCAGTGCTGATGTAGATAATATCTAGGGTCTCCTCTAAAATGCTGTGGCTGGATTCCAAAGGCCAGGCTCGATTGCCCACACATTTGTTTCCTGCTAAACCCTGAGGCCCCGGCTGGTCCCAGCTGCAGAAAACCATTCAGGTGACACGTTTGGGGAGTTACTTCAAGTGGCAATAAAATGGATCTTTGATTCTGAATTGCTCGGACCTGGCTTACTGAGCTGTGTGCTCTAGAGAAGTCATCTTCTCAAGCCTCAGTTGTTCTATCTGTAAATTGGGAATAATAATAGCTAGCATTATAAAGCACCTACTATGTGCCGGGCATTGTTCTATGCCTTTTATGTGTATTAGCTCATCATTCAGCATCTATTATTCCTCCTAATTTGTAGGAAGGAGCATTGAGGCACAGAGAGGTTAAATAACTTGCCCAAGGTCACACAGCAAGTATGTGGTAGAGCTGGGATCCAAACCCAACTGCCTGGCTCCAGAGTTCCTGTGCTGAACCCCAGGTCCACGCTGCCAGCCTGGGGTGGCCCTAATGACTGAGTTTAAGGCTGCCCTGAAAGTGCATGGCAAGGCGTCAGGCCCATGGCAGGCAGAGAAGAAATTGTTGTTGCTGCCGCCCTCAAATGGGGCAAGAAAGGATGTGGGAAGAGCCCCCTGGGTGACCTCCAAACACCTGGGGCACAGTGCAGTTATGGCGGGGAGGGGACAGCGCCTGCTGAGCCTTCCTTGTCCTGCCCCCAGCCGGAAGCCAAGAGGGGAATTTGGCTGAGAAGGCATCTTCCTCATAGCTCAGATGCAGAGGGTTCTGGAGGCAGGTGATTCAGGGTCTGAAGTGCCTGGGGCTCCTGGCTCTGGGGCAGTGGGGTAGGCTGACGGGGTGGCCTTGGTGAGAAAGGTGGGTGGACCAGAAGCCAGGTGGGGATGCCTCGTCTAGGTCCACCGCCAGCATCTTAGAGGGTGGAGGATGAAAGCAACCTGGGGGAGGGGCTCACCTGGGGGCCATCGCAGTAGCCAGGCCTTGGCAGGAGGAGGAGCTCGGACACCACTAACGCAAAATCAGACTCAAACTGGCCTCAACAATAAAGAGGGTTTTTTAGCTGAAAAGTCCAGAAGTGATTCTGCCTTCAGGTGAGACTGGACACAGCTGGTCTAAATATCACCAAGGGCCACGTGCGATGGCTGACACCTGTAATCCCAGCTACTCAGGAGGCTGAGACTGGATGGGAGGGGGCGGAGGGGGGATCGCTTGAGCCCAGGAGTTCAATACCAGCCTAGGCAACAGAGCAAGATCTGTCTCGACAAAAAATTTAAAAATTAGCCAGTCACTGCGGCTCATAACTGTAGTCCTGGCTACTGAGGAAGCTGAGATGGGAGGATCACCGGAGCCCAGGAGTTCAAGGTTACAGTGAGCCGTGATCACACCACTGCACTCCAGCTCGGGTGACAAAGCAAGATCCTTTCTGAAAAAAATAAATAAATAAAATTTAAAAATAAAATAAAAATCACCCCAATCCACCCTTTTCCCCTTTTTCCCCGGCCTGCTGCAGAGTTGGCTCCACTTCCAGCTGCAGAGTTCTGAGCCCAGGCGGCTCCCAGGGCTATGAGCCTCCCTGTCCCCTCCCCCCTCCAGCAGGAGAGAGAAGCTCTCACCTTAGCACCAGCCCGAGTCCTGAGACTCACTCCCATGGGGGCTGGCTTTGGTCACACGTCCACCCCTGTGGCCAGAGGCATGGCATACACTGACTGGCTGTTTGGATCACACGCTGTACCTGGTTCCCCACCGCCTTCTTGGGAAGGAGAGATGGGAAAGGGCAGATCGGGGCTCTGGGCAGGCAGTGAGCAGATGTCTACCCATCAGCCTCTGGTTCCATGTCTGCCTGGCTGTGTGACCTGGGCAGTCTCCTCTCAAGCCTCGGTGGACTAGAGAAAATGTTTCTGACCTTTATTTTCGGTAAACAACCCTGATGGTAAAGCTCCAATGAGGGGGGAAGGATAGCATTTGGAGATATACCTAATGTTAAATGACGCGTTACTGGGTGCAGCACACCAATATGGCACATGTATACATATGTAACTAACCTGCAAGTTGTGCACGTGTACCCTAAAACTTAAAGTATAATTAAAAAAAAAAAAAGAAATCAAATCCAAGTGGAGACGCCGTGGTTGACGTGGGGGTGAGGGTCCTGATCCCTGCTCCCTGCAGGGGACTCCAAGGGCCTCTGCTGCTCCCTCTGTCCCCAAAAGACATGGGTCACCAGAGTCAACATGGAGTCCAGCACAGTTGTCAGCACCTGATCTCGGCTGGTTAAACCAACCAGGCAACATCCAAGGAAAGGTGACATCAAGGTGGCAGCCCGACGGGCTTGTCATCAAGGAGAGAAGGAGATCCATAAACTCCACTCCCACCATCGCCGCCACCCCTCAGCACCCTCAGCCTCCTCAGAAAGCCCCCGCCCCTGACCACAACCTCACACCTGAAGTGAGGTGGGTGAGGGTGGTGAGGAAGTGGTGTCAGTCGGGTGGCACGGTCGAAGCTGTCACCGCTGTGAGTGACTGGGCCAGAAACCAGGCTGGGGAAGACAGGGTGATAGCCATGAACAGAGCTGCCTTTGACTCCAGAGGACAATGCTCCCCCAGTGTCCCCTGAGGCTGGCCCTTGCTGTTGAGTCACTGTCTGCTCCCTCAGAGCAGTTTGGGCCAATGATGAGTTATTTCAAAATAATAATAGACTAGTGATGCAGTCATAGAATGGAGAGGCGTGCAGGCTTGCGGCTCTGTTATATGAACTGACACTTACTGAGCCCCTGTTCTGTGTAAAGGCAGTACATGTCCTGACTCATCTCACACTCACAACAGTGACATGAGGTGGGACATGAGTTATCCCTGACCTGCATGAGGCTCAGAGAGGCAACAGCACCTGCCCGAGCCACTTAGCTAGAAGTGGTATGTGAACCCGGGTCTGTGCAACTCAAAGCATGTAGTTGAAACACTGCAGCCATTAATTTTGCAGAAGAGCACACTATTTGGTCACCATCATCAAATCTTCCAAGGGTGGAATGGAAGAGAATTCCATGAGAATTCAGAGGACAGAACAATGTCTAACACCGGGGTGTGTCTGGGAAGCAGACTTCAACTGGACCCAGGAAAGAACTTCGTGGCACTCTGAGGGCCTGGGCAGCCTGGTGGTGTGGAATGAGCCATCTGTTACTGGAAGCGCCCAGGCAGGGGCTGAAGGTCATTTGGAACAATGTGGTGGGAATTCCCGCACTGCTGAGGGTTGGACAAACAGCCTAAGAGCTTCCGTTTGGCTCTGAGGTGCTGGGATTTCAAGTTGATTTATGTAACGGGCCCCCTGCCTGCAATCTCAGCCCCTCCAATCCACTCTCCATGCTGCACACTGTAAGCTTTCCAAAACACCCCTCCAGCGTGCTGTCCCTGCAGAAGTCCTCGGGCAGCTCACCACCTGTTCCAGTTACAACTGCTGGCTAACAACCGCTTCCAAAACTTAGTGACTTAAAACAACCACCTGATGCTCAGTCTGGGAGGGAATTGAGACAGGCACTTCAGGATGGCTGGACTCTGCTCCATGATGTCCTGGGAAGACCAGATGGGTAGGAGCTGGGGTTAACTGGAAGAGTCCTCTTCCCATCTGGCTGTCGATGATGGCATAGTCGGGACCACAGTAGGGATGTTGGTTGGACACCTAGATAGTTTCGCCTGTGGCCTCTCTGCATGGATGGATTAGTTTGGGATTTCTCACTGCATGGTGGCCGGATCCAAAGAGTGACTATCCCAAGACAGCAAGACAGAAAGGTATTTGTGTGACCTAAGCTTGGAGGTCACAGAGTGTCACACACAAAGCTCCACCATACACACAAAGTATCCATTACACACAAAGCTCCATCCAGGTTCAAGGGAAGGGGACACAGACCCCAGTGCTGGATGGGCCGAGTGTCAAGGCCATTTTGCAAGAAGAGCAAGTGGGACAGTAGCCACGGTTGCAGCCATGTCTGGGAAATATAATCTACCACATGTCACTCTTCAAAAGGGGTCCAAGCCATCGCTTGACACAGCTGATGAGGCCCTGTTCACATCTCCAGCCTCCCTGGGTTTTGCACATGCTGTTCCTTCTGACCAGAAAACTTGTCCACACATCCCATCTCCACCCGCTTCACCTGGCCCACCTCTACTCACCCTTCAGGGCTCATCAGAGATATCGCCTCCTCGCCCAGGAAGCCTGCCTTGACCCTGCCCACATCCGGCTGAGTGGGAGTCTCTCTGATCCATGACCACATCTGTCTCTCGGGATACGGTGGCTTCTCTACTTATTGGTCTCCAACAGACTGCAAGCCCCAAGGGCATGGATAGTGTCTACCCCATCTACTGTGATATCCCTGGCACCTGGCCAAATGCCAGTCCCTTTCTGGGTCCTGCTGGCAGCCTCCTCCCACAAGAAGTCTTCCTGGATTGCACCTCAAAGCATTAGGTGTCTCTCCTGTGCTCCCACGGTGCCCCCACTCTACCCCAAGCAGGTGTTTGGGAATGCCTGGGGGAAGGGAAAAGCTCTTTTCCTCGTTCCCAAGCCAGAGCTTGTTACTGCAATGAAAGAAGCAACAAATTACCAGCCAGGATTGGAGGCTAATGACGGAAACCAAGGCATTGTTCTGGGGGCTGCTAATTGCATGCCTCCGCAGTGAGGCCCGCTCAGCCTGCAGCATGTCACCGCTAACTTCTGCCCACAGGGCCAGTCCCAGCCTGGAAAGGGGCCAGACACAGAGTTTACTGGGGCAGGAGGGGTGTCCCTGGAGCAGTGGGTCCCAAAAGGGTGACTGCAGCTGCCTCTCCTGGAGACCTATTACAAATACAGATTCCCAGGCCCTGCCCCAGAACCACTAAGTCTACATCTGAGGGGCTGAGTCTCCAGGGATAGGCATTCTTGACAAGCCCCCAAGGGGACTGTGAAGCCCAGCCTAGGCCTAGGGTTTCCAATCCCATCCCCACCCCAAAGCCAGACAGAGACCTTCCACACCTAGCCCAGCTCACCCCGACAATGGCAAGATTCAGAAAATGAACCTGTTTAGGGGAGAAGGGTGGAGATGACAGAAGCCTCACCCAGGAACAGAGTCAGGTCTTCTCGTGAGCTGAGAGACCCAGGTCAAGTTAGTGCACCTTTCTAAACATAGGTGGGTTTCCCAGGAAGCTGAGAGGCCTTGAACTTCACAGTCTCTGCAAGGCCCTGCGAAGAGCCCTAGCAATGGGCTCACTTGCTTGGAGATTTGTGTACCATTTGCGAAAGAAAGATATCTTAGCCTAGGCGCATGGCAGCTCACGCCTGTAGTCCCAGCACTTTGGGAGGCTGAGTCAAGGAGTTTGAGACCAACATGGCCAAATCCCACCTCTACTAAAAATCCAAAAATTAGCTGAGTGTGGTGACACATGCCTGTAATCCCAGCTACTCGGGAGGCTGAGGCAGGAGGATTGCTTGAGGCCAGGAGGCAGAGGTTGCAGTAAGCTGAGACTGTGCCACTGCACTGCAGCCTGTGTGACGGAGTGAGACCTTATCTCAAAAACAAAAAAGAAAGGAAGGAAGGAAGGAAGGAAGGAAGGAAGGAAGGAGAAAAGAAAATGAAAGTAAGATTATCTTTTTATTCTTTTTCTTAAAGAGCACCCCACTACCACCAAATTGTATAAGCCTCAAGCTCCCTTAAAAAATGAGGAGAGGCCGGGCGCAGTGTCTCACACCTATAATTCCAGCACTTTGAGCGGCCAAGGTGGGAGGATCATGAGGTCAGGAGTTCAAGACCAGCCTGGCCAACATGGTGAAACCCCATCTCTACTAAAAATACAAAAATTAGCTGGGCTTGGTGGCACGTGCCTGTAATCCCAGCTACTTGGGAGGCTGAGGCAGGAGAATCGTTTGAACCTGGGAGGTGGAGCTTGCAGTGAGCTGAGATCGTGCCACTGCACTCCAGCCTGGGCAACAAGGCGAAACTCTGTCTCGAAAAAAAAAAAAAATGAGACTAGGCCAGGTGCAGTGGCTCACATCTGTAATCCCAGTGCTTTGGGAGACCAAGACTGGAGGATTGCTTGAACCCGGAAGGCGGAGGTTGCAGTGAATCATGATTGTACCACTGTACTCCAGCCTGGGCAACAGAGCAAAACCCTGTCTCTAAAAAAATATTTTTTTTAAGAAGAATTTTAAGGACCTCGCGTGGTTATTGTGAGAATAACCAAGCGAAATGTAAACAAAGCTGGCAGCGCAGTGCCTAAAACCCCACCACGGAGAAAGCGCCCTGGGCAAGGGGCTTGATCTCCCTGCACCGCTGTTTTCTCATCTGTAAAATGCAGGTGCAACCATAGCTACCTCCTCACATGGTATGAGCATGAAATGAGCTAATACAGGTGACACACCCAGCTCAGGGCTTGGCACAGGGCAAATGCCCTCCAAGTACTGACTACTGCAACTGTCACTGGCAGGGGGACATGGCTCCCATCAACGAATAATTGTGGACAAGTGCAGGAACCAGCGCATGAGTGACAGAACGCATGGCTTCTTCTGAGGCAGCCCAGCCTTCGAAGATTGCGTGGTGGTGGGACACATGCTTTTGAAACTGTGTTTCCTGGAAATACTGGAAAGAAATAAAACCCTCTTTCGCCAAGCCAATTTAACAACAGCCCTGCCAAGAAGCAGGAGAATGGATGCAATGAACCAGATTTGTTGCAAATCTGGGACAGGAGTGACAGGAATGGACTTGACCTTGGGCAGTGATTTCTGAGAAGGAGCCTGTTCTGAGGAAGGGGGTGGACGCCCAGATTAGAGGATGCTGGAAGGTTAGAGCCGGAGGAGAGCTGGGATGGGAACAGTGTGACATCCAGTCCAACCTTCACTTCCTGTGCTACAAGCAATTATGAATTAAAACAAAGCTGGAGGTGAGACCCTGGAAGGTGATGGGTGACCAGAGTCACCAATGCACATGACACTTCTATGGAGGACTTCCTGGAGGAGGTTACTTTAGAGCAAGGAGAGAAGTTACAGATCAGCAGAAAGAGACAGCAAGTCCAGCAGACGCAGAAAGCTCTGCAGTCATGCACTTAATTATGGACATTAGATGAGCACATACTACATCAGAACTAGCCTAAGCACTGCCCTCAGACACTCTCATTTTTGGAATTCTTTGGTTGTTATTTGGTTTTGTGCTAATAATTTCTCCTTTTCTGAGGCAGTATCTCACTCTGTTGCCCAGGCTAGAGTGCAGTGGTGTGATCTTGGCTCACTGCAGCCTCCACCTCCCGAGCTCAAGCAATCCTCCCACCTCAGCCTCCCAAGTAACTAGGACTACGGGCACACACCACCACACCCAGCTAGTTTTTGTCTTTTTATTTTTTGTAGAGACAAGTCTCACTATGTTTCCCAGGCTGGTTTTGAACTCCTGGACTCAGGTGATCCTCCCACCTCAGCCTCCCAAAATGCTGGAATTACAGGTGTGTGCCACTGTGCCCAGGGCCTATACTAATAGTTTTTTAAGCTTAGAAACAGTGGCAAACTTATAGAAAATTTGCATGTATAATAGTAAGAATTGTTTTTGGTTTGTTTGTTTTTGAGATGGAGTCTCGCACTGTTGCCAGGGCTAGAGTGCAATGGTGCAATCTTGGCTCAATGCAACCTCCGCCTCCCGGGTTCAAGCGATTCTCTTGCCTCAGCCTTCCGAGTAGCTGGGATTACAGGCACCCGCCACCACACTCAGCTAATTTTTTGTATTTTTAGTAGAGACGGGCTTTCACTATGTTGGCCAGGCTCTTGAACTCCTGACTTTGTGATCCGCCTGCCTCGGCCTCCCAAAGTGCTGGGATCACAGGCATGAGCCACCACGACCGGCCAGAATTGTTTTTCTGCAACCATTGAACTGTAAATTGACGACCTATTTTCTACCAACAAAAGTCTTTCCCTACACAACTGCAGTAAAACCATCAAATCAGGGAGCTAGCATTGATCCATTCCTACCTTCCACTCCACAGACCTGGCACTGGTTTTGCCAACTATCTCAACGATGCCTTGGTAGCAAAAGGATCCAGTTCAGTCTCCTGCGTTGCATGAAATTGTCAGGTCTCCGTCGGTCTGGAACAGTTACTCAGTACTTCCTTCATGGCCTTGACATTTTGAAGATTACAGATCACTTATTTCATCAAATTGGGGTTTGGCTGGTGTTTCCTCGTGGTTAGATTCAGGTCATGCGTTTGTGGCAGGACTATCCTAAGTGGCAGTTATGGGGCGCTTTGGATCAGTTTCATAAAGGTGATGTTAAATCTGATCACTTAAGGTGGTGTCTGCCAAGTTTCTCCACTGCAAAGTTATTCCTTCTCTTTGTAATTAATAAGTATTTTATGAGAAGATACTTTGAGACTATGTCAATATCCCATTTCTCATCAATGTTCAATTTATTTACTTATTTATTTGTTGCAATACGGACGCGTGTTTTCTTAGGGAATTCAACAGTTTATCATCCATGACCATCACTGGTTTTTTTGTTTGTTTTTTGTTTTTTTGAGATGGAGTCTCATTCTGTCGCCAGGCTGGAGTGCAGTGGCGTGATCTTGGCTCATTGCAACCTCCACCTCCCGGGTTCAAGTGATTCTCCTGCCTCAACCTCCTGAGTAGCTAGGACTACAGGCGCACGCCACCACGCCCAGCTAATTTTTTTTTTTTTTTGCATTTTTAGTAGAGACGGGGTTTCACCATGTTGGCCAGGATGGTCTCGATCTCTTGACCTCGTGATCTGCCCGCCTCAGCCTCCCAAAGTGTTGGGATTATAGGCGTGAGCCACTGTGCCTGGCCCACTGTTTATTTTAATGCTCAGATCGACCCAGATTTGGCCAGTGGTTGCCCTTTCAAGTAGCTGCAGGGGCATTTTGACCTATCTCCATCATTCTTCCACCATGTCCTGAATTTCTGGCACAAAGAGATATTCCAGGCTCATTCTGCCCTTTCCCTGCCCCAGCCCTAGAATCAGCCATGGCTCCAAGGAAGCCTGATTCTTTAGTGGGGAACAGTATACAGAGGCCAACATCTGGGTGCCAGGTGTGCTCACTGCTACTGGGGAGTTGCTGCTTCCAGTCCCTCTCAGTAGACAAGGCCATGGGGACCCCTAACCCCCACATCATTCAAGGGTCAACTGTACATATAGACTGTACATATGTCCACACACACTCACATATGTGTATATGTATAGTAAATATCTAATAGACACATTTCCATGTGTATATGTTTGTATTTATTGCTCTTTTATATTGAAAACCCTGGTCAGGTGCGGTGGCTCATGCCTGTAATCCCAGCACTTTGGGAGGCCAAGGCGAGCGGATCATGAGGTCAGGAGTTCGAGACCAGCCTGGCCAACATGGTGAAACCCCGTCTCTACTAAAAATACAAAAATTAGCTAGGCGTGGTGGCGTGCGCCTGTAGTCCCAGCTACTCAGGAGGCTGAGGCAGGAGAATCGCTTGAACCCCGGAGGCGGAGGTTGCAGTGAGCCGAGATTGCGCCATTGCACTCCAGCCTGGGTGACAGAGCGAGATTCCATCACAAAAAAAAAAAGAAAGAAAGAAAAGAAAGAAAGAGAGAGAAAGGAAGGAAGGAAGGAAGGAGGGAAGGAAGGAAGGAAAGAAAAGAAAGAAAGAAGGAAGGAAGGAAGGAAGAAAGAAAGAAGCAAGCAAGCAAGAAAGAAAGAAAGAAAGAAAGAAAGAAAGAAAGAAAGAAAGAAAGAGGAGAAAACCCTGAGTTCACACTGATATCTCAAATTCCAGTCCAACAGCACAGGGCTCCTTTGCGTTTTCTCCCTCTCCATATGTGTAACCCCGGCTATGATGTGACATTCCAGCAGCTCTGATGTGACATTCCAGCAGCTCTGATGTGACATTCCAGTGGCTCTGATGTGACATTCCAGCAGCTCTGATGTGACATTCCAGTGGCTCTGATGTGACATTCCAGCTTCCTTTATACTTCACGTATTTACCAATTCCCTCAATAGCCCCCTCTCCATACACACACACACATGCAGGGACACCCTCAACTCGGGCTTGCCTCTCCACACCAGACCTCCTCCCCACCGGGTCACCCTCCATTCGTTGCCAGAGCTCAGTCATCCTCTGTGGGCCACTCCCCCACCTATGTGGACACCTTTCTTACCCCTCCATGGGTGACCTTCTCCCCAGCTCAGGCCCTGACTCCCTGACCAGCCACTGTCCCCACCAGACACGATCCTCGCCAGAGCTAGCAAATGGCAAAGCCAAGATGCAAACCCAGGTGTGTCTGCTCCACACCCTGAGATTTTTTTTTTTTTAAATGGAGTCTCGCTCTGTTGCCCATGCTGGAGTGCAGCGGTGTAATCTCAGCTCACTGCAACCTCCGCAGTTTAAGCAATTCTCCTGCCTCAGCCTCCTGAGTAGCTGGGATTATAGGCATGCATTATCATGCCCAGCTAATTTTTTGTATTTTTAGTAGAGATGGGTTTCACTGCGTTAGCCAGGCTGGTCTCGAACTCCTGACCTCAAATGATCCACCCGCCTCGGCCTCCCAAAGTGCTGAGATTATGGGTATGAGCCACTGAGCCTGGCTGCCCTAAGCTCTTGATCGCTATGTTCTCTAAAACTGAGAACGATCCCATTTTGTCTGTCAAGTGATTTTTTCCCAGCAGGATCATCAAGGGAATCAAGGGAGTTCTCAGCCTCAGCCTGGAGTGATTCCCCTTGGGGGTGAAGGAAGGCACCCCCGCGTCTAGACCTTCCGCAGGGCTGCAGACCAGCCCCCAGTTCCTGCCGGCTCCTGGCCTCAGCAGGGCCCTGGTGCCTCCCTGATGGGGAACTCAGGAATTGGGAGGGATCCACCCCCCTATGGCAGGTGATAAAAACAGCTTGTCATGTTCACGGCGCCCTACAGTTTGCAAAGCCCTTGGTAGAGGTGCTGGGTCCTCGCAACAGCCCTCCCGGGGCCAGATGAGTAAACACACTTTACAGTCGATGAAACAGAGGCTCAGAGTGGGGAAGAGACTTCATCCAAGTCCACATCATACAGCCCCTAGGTGTCAGAGCTGAAAGCTCATCCAAGACAGACCGAGCCAGGCTCCACCCTTCGCACACCCCATCTACCACGCCGCACCCTCTGCTTCCCTCTTTGGGGGATGGCTTAGCTCAGAAGGCTCCTATCTCCCCTGAACCCCTCCTAAGGACGCCCAGGTGTGTGGCTCTGGACCATGTGGGACCAGGTGGTTCCTTCCCCGCCCTTCAGCACTCACAGTCTGAAGCAGACGTCCTCGGGGGGCAGTTTGGTGCCCACACCCTCTCCTCCTAGAAGCCCGGCCACCCTCCCCTTTAACTGGGACCAGCAAACTAGGGGGTGAGTCTGTATTGTGGGGGGTTAACTCACCTGTTTCACTGTCCCAGTGTCCCGTTAGCACCCAGGTGAGACATCTTCTCTCAAACAGGTGGGCTCAGCCCATCCAAGTCTCAGTAGAGACACCCAGCCTCAGCACAGGACAAGACCCCCAAGGTCAGCAGGAGCTGACCGCCCGAGGGTAAGGGCGGCTCCCCAAGCCCAGCATTTGCAGCTCTTCTCAGGCCTCATGGCAGGCGGGGCTGGCCGGGAAGGAAGGCAGGCACCCTCATTAGCCCCACACGTGTACCACGTGGACCAGGCCCCTGAGCCACACAGCTGGAGCAACTCCACTGGTCCAGGGGAGAGGCACCTGCAGTGAGTCAGCCGAGCTGAGCTCAGCACAGAACTCCTTACCCGGCCCCGCCAGGGACGCCACTCCCTGCAGTGGGAACAGCCTTTGTGCCCCCCAGATTCCACAGAAGGGAAACTGAGTCTTGGCTCTGCCAGGTATGTGGTGCCTCCCAAGGCAGCAGACCAGTGTCCATGAGGAGGGACTGCTGGGTGTTTCCGAAGCCTCTGCCCACCCCAGAAAACTACAGGGTCCCCCACCCTCCCCAGTGCATTCTTGAGATTCGCAGCTCCTCTCCCCCAGGACAGAGGACAAGTCATAGGCAACTGAGGGGCGACTGGGGACAGGACCTTGGCTTTGAGAGCCCTCTGTGGCCATGGTAAAGGAGGGGCAACGCACAAAGCGCCTTCTGCTGGAAGGTGGGCACACGTGAGCCAAGGGGCAGGGAACCACCCAGAAGTGTGAGGGGCTTGTGGAGAGGTCCCTGGGGGCGCTGGCCAGCTCCACCCCTGCTCACCATGCTACCCTCGTTACTCCCCATGTTGGGGCCTCAGCTTCCCCACCTGCAAAGGAATCTGTTGTTTCTGATCAGTAGTTTCTATGCTGTTCTCCAGGGAGCCTGGGAATTCTGCAAAGGCACCTCTGTGGCCCCTCTTGGGGGAGCGAGTGAGACAATATCCCCAGGGCTGGACCTTGAGCAGCTCCGGGGGTGAGGTTTGGGAGGGGCCTCCATTTAAGGAAATAACAGGATGTGAAAATTGAGAGGAGCCCAGGAGCCCCTCAGCGCTGCCGTTCCCTCCTCCCTTCCACTAACCTCTTTCAACACCCAACAGCACAGACCTGCTGTCCACAGGGTACTAGTTGGGCACTGGGGCATCTTCAGACATGACAGTCATGTGGTCCCCGCCCAGGATCATTGGGAAGGTATCGTGAACAGGTAGGGATAAGCCCAGGACCAGGAGATGGGGCTGGGGACAGAAATGAGTTGATAGCTGCCTCGGTTTCCCTAAAGTGCATGTCCTCGAAAGGTCAAAGATATAACGAACTGTGAGGCTGCCGAGAGAAAAATCCTCAAGGTTATATCTACCTCAATACCAGGGCTACAAGGAGAACAGTTTTTTCTTCCTATCCTTGGGGATCTCAGGTCACCAGGATCTGATACTTCAAGGATAATTACTCCTCAAAAAGCCACAGTTAGAACTACCATAAGATCCAGCAATCCCACTGCTGGGTATATATCCAAAGGATATGAAATCGATGTATCAAAGAGACAGCTGCACCCCATGTTCATGAGCACTGTTCACAACAGCCGAGAGACGGCATCAATCTGTGTCCACAGATGAAAGAATGGATAAAGAAAATGTGGGCCACATTCACAATAGGAGACTATTCAGCCTCAAAAAAAAGAAGGAAATCGTGTCATTAGCCACAACGTGGCTGAACCTGAAGGACATTATGTTAAGCAAAATAAGCCAGACACAGAGAGACAAATACCACGTGATCTCACTTATATGTAGAATCTACAAAAGTCGCACTCACAGAAGCAGTGAGCAGAATGGTAGTTGTCATGGGCTAGGGGTGGAGGGCTAGGGAGATGTTGGTCAAAGGACACAAAATTTCAGTTAGACAGGAGGAACCGGGTCAAAAGATCTCTCGTATCACATGGTGACTCTGGTGAATAGCAATGTATTGTATTCTTGAAAATTACTAAAAGACACTCAGGAGGCTGAGGCAAGAGGATTGCTTGCACCCAGGAGTTTGAGACCAGCCTGGGCAACAAAATGAGAGCTCATCTCTATAAAAAAATCAAAAAAGTTAGCCGTGTATGGTGGCACGTGCCTGCGGTCCCAGCTACTCAGGAGGCTGAGGCAGGAGGATCACTGGAGCCTATAGTGAGCTGTGATGGTGCCACTGCCCTCCAGCCTGGGCAACAGAGCAAGACCCTCTCCCCCGCCATCCAAACAAAAGAAAAAAAGAAAAGAAAGAACATTTCTAAGAGATTAGATTTCAAGTGTTTTCAACCAGAAAAAAAAAATAAGCCTGTGAGATAATGCATAAAGTAATTAGCTTGATTTAACCAGTCCACAATGTATATCAAAATATTATGCTGCACACCATCGATATGAATGATTTTTAATGGTAAATTAAAAAGAGAGAAAGAGGCTAGGCATGGTGGTGCATGCGTACACTCTGGAAGGCTGAGGCAGGAAGACAACTTGAACCCAGGAGTTCGAGACCAGCCTAGGCAACATAGTAACCCCATCTCTACAAAAAATTTAAAAATTAGCCAGGTGTGGTGGCATATGCCTGTAGTCTCAGCTACTTGGAAGGCTGGGGCGGGAGGATCTCTTGAGCCCAGGAGGTTGAGGCTGCAGTGAGCTTTGATCATGCCACTGCACTCCAGCCTGCGGGCAACAGAGCAAGATCCTGTCTCAAAAAGAGAGAGAGGCCGGGTGCAGTGGCTCATGCCTGTAATCCCAGCACTTTGGGAGGCCAAGGCGGGTGGATCACCTGAGGTCAGGAGTTCAAGACCAGCTGGCCAATGTGAGGAAACCCCGTCCCTACTAAAAATACAAAAATTAGCTGGGCATGGTGGTATGTGCCTGTAATCCCAGCTACCAGGGGGGCTGAGGAAGAAGAATCGCTTGAACCCGGAGGCAGAGGTTGCAGTAAGCCAAGATTGTGCCACTGTACTCCAGCCTGGGTGACAGAGCGAGACTCTGTCTCAAAAAAAAAAAAAAAAAAAAAAAAGAGAGAGAGAGAAAGAGAAAGAGATCATTATACTCAAACTGGAGAGGGTTGTGACCAAGCGATGACTGGGGGAGGCCAGTTGTCAAGCTGTCAACATGGTGAGCAAGTAGATAAGCACGGTCATTTCTGAGACTGATGAGTGCTACAAAGACAGTGAAACAAGACCCTAGGATAGAGAGGGAAGGGGCGATTTTGGACGGATGCCTGGGAAAGGCCCTTTGGGCGACATGTCACCTCGCCCAGCAGACATGAACAGAGACCTGGGTGACCTGAAGGAGTCTATGACTATGCGAGGCAGAGGGACAGCCTGAGCAGAGGCCCTGGGGTGGTGCAGGCTTGGCTATTGGAGGAACAGAAAGGCCAGGGTGGGTGGCACTGCTTCCTCACAGGCCAGTGGTCTCATTGCCTTTTGGGGGCACCAGCCCAGCCCTCTGACCCCATCTTGCCACTTAGGAACACGAACACAGTGAATTCTCTGCTTCCCCTGTCTCCCGAAACTCAACCGTCTTTGACTCTAAACTTTGGATCCAGGGTCACAAGATGAGAATTCCTGCCTCATGGAGACCAGGCATGGGAAGGACCATGGCCCACCCCAGGGCAGGCTGGGAAAATCCCCAAGAGACAGGGCCCTCAGGCTGCGGGGCTGCCTCCCTGTGCCCCCACCCCCCCCGCCTGGGCTCAGGTGTCCAGACACGTGCCAGTCTCTACCTGGGGCGGGGTGCTCTGGCAAACAGAGCTTACCCAAGAGGAGATGATGCCATGGTCTCCTGGCCCAGAGACCAGCTCTGCCGAGGTGATGGGACAGCATGTCACAGCAGCGGGGCAGGGGGCCAGGCTGCCCCTGCTCAGAGAAAGGCAGGGGCTTTGTCAGGGGCTCACAGCTGGGACCTTAGCTATCCCACCCTCCCCAGGCCTGTCTGGAGACCTGAGGGAAGGGGGAGGGGGAAGAGAAAGAGACCGGAAAGGGGTAGGGGAGGGGGAGGGGAGGGGCAGGAGCACCTCTTTAAGCAGGTTTTCTGACGGTTGGCAGCTCCACCTGGTTGGCAGGGATTTCGGATTGAGATGTCTTGGTGGAGACAGTCGGGCGGGTGGAGGGTACCCACCCCAGAGGTGGCACAGCAGGCAGCTCAGCCCAGCAGGCTTCACACCTGCCCACTGCCTTGGAAAGAGGTCGTTGGGTGTGTCTGGCGGCCCCTTGATGAACACCAAGGTGTCAGGTACCTGCCCCTGCCTTTGGGCCACACTTCCCTCCACAGGGGCAAATCCAACAGCCACTCTCACGCTTGTGACACCCCAGTGACTCCATGCTGCTCAGCGTCACACCTTTCCCTGGCCATCCTGCCTGGAACGTCCTTCTCGAGCCGGCCCTAACACCCACCTCTGCCTGTCTAAGCCCTCTCCACCTCCTGCTAGGTGTTTGGGACTCAGCCCCGGAAGCCTCCCCAGTCCCTCCCTCTCTCCTGAGTTGGCTCCATCCTGTGCCCTCCGTCCTCCAGCGCAGGCAACAGCTCCTTTCTGCTCCTCGCTGGGCTGACTGTGCTGTGTCCTCCAGGGCAGACCCCACGGGGGACATGTCTAATTAATGTCCGCATCCCCGTGCCTGGCACAGAGAAGATGCTCAGGAGATATCAGATAAATGAAGAAATGAGGGATCCAAGAAGTCACCAGTCCATCTGATGCCCACCCCTCAAACAAGTGATCAAACTTGGCATCACCCAGTGTGGGCAGCCTGGCGGGACATGTGCCAAACAAACCACACAGCATCGTCCAGGCTGGCCAACATTTTAACACGACCCCAGCCAAGCAGTAGGACCTGACTTCCAGTTTACAGAAAACCCACAGGTAGAGGAACCAGCTCATTGCTATGGGGAAAAGCCGGAGGGGGAAAGCAGGCGGAGCTCTTTTTGAATAAAAGAGAATGAAAAGACAACTAAATGCCGTGTGTGAAGGAAAAAGGACATCAGTGTTTCTCTGGAAACCACTCACTGTGCCCTGCCCTGCAAGGTCCCTTTATGACCCCAACCCTGTTTGCTCATCTATAAAATGGGAAAATAGGCTGCATCATGAAGCCACAGAAGAGCAGGCAGAACAGGTGGGAAGCTAGAGGGCTCCAGAAGGAGGGAGCTGGAGCCCAGGGTTCAACGAGGGGTGGGAGGAGGAAGGGGGTGGGGCTTCATGGTGGGAGGAGGGAGTGTGGAGGGGAGTGTGGTTGAGCCAGGCTGGAGGACAGGGACAGGGCTCTGGGAGTCTGAGCCAGGCCTTGAAGGAGAGGCGAATGTAGGTGGCAGGTGCCGTGCAGGGTTTCCACTTCCATCCCTGGGGGCTGACAAGGAAAGATTCTGACATTGATGAACAAGGATAGGCTGTGACATTGACCAGAGTCACGGCAGCAGCTCCCAAACCCACTCCGAAGCTGGGTACTGGGGGGTCATGGCTGGATACCCAGGAGAACAGTGGGAGCCAGGGCTGCACCCCAAAGAAGGACCCCTGCACCTCCCATCTCATGGCACATTGCAACTCCCAAGGAGGAGCTTTGCTGGGCTGCGGGGCACTCGCCTCAGCTGTCACAGCACACTTCAGTGACCTGTGTATATATATTGAGCAGATCGCTATGGTTTGGGGTTTGGGAAAGTTTTAACATCAGGGTCCCGTCTCCTCCATCACACTGGGGGCTCCTTTGTCAGGCTGGGGGCACTGAGGACGGGCTCCTGCTTTCTCATTCCTCACAAGATCCAGGTGAGCTCATTCAGGGGAGAGTGACATCTGACTAGTGTGGTCACATTTCTGTGTCACTGACATTTGTCAAAGCCTTTGGCTCCATGGGTGGCCTTCAACACTAAGCCCAGAACTGACCCAGGCTCCAGACAAACTCAGCTGACTCAGGACTGGGACCACCATGCCCCCACCATAGTCCCTGGACCACCATATCCCTCACCCCTACTACACCATAGATCCCAGGACCACCATGCCCACCACCCCCACTCACCATAGATCCCAGGACCACCATTCCCCCAGCCCCCAACTCCACCGCAGATCCCTGGACCACCATATCCCCCACCCCCACTCCACCACGGATCCCAGGACCACCATTCCCCCAGCCCCACTCACCATAGATCCCAGGACCACCATGCCCACCACCCCCACTCACCATAGATCCCAGGACCACCCTTCCCCCAGCCCCCACTCACCATAGATCCCAGGACCACCATTCCCCCAGCCCCCACTCACCATAGATCCCAGGACCACCCTTCCCCCAGCCCCCACTCACCATAGATCCCAGGACCACCATTCCCCCAGCCCCCACTCACCATAGATCCCAGGACCACCATTCCCCCAGCCCCCAACTCCACCGCAGATCCCTGGACCACCATATCCCCCACCCCCACTCCACCATGGATCCCAGGACCACCCTTCCCCCAGCCCCCACTCCATCACAGATCCCTGGACCACCATTCCCCCACCCCCACTCCACCACGGATCCCAGGACCACCATGCCCCCACCCCAACTCCACCACGGATCCCTGGACCACCATATCCCCCACCCCCCTCTCTACCACAGATCCCTGGACCACCATCTCCACCCCCAACTCCACCACAGATCCCTGGACCACCATGCCCCCCACCCTCTACTCCAACACAGATTCCTGGGTAGCAGGCGCCATGCTCTAGCCTTTGGGTGGGTTGTTGGCTGAAGGAGAGCCACTTGCTCCTGTCTCTGGTAGCAGGGACTTGTCCATCCTGGGCAGCCCCCCTCCAAGACAAAGTCGTACCTGTACAGTCTCACTGCTGAGCTGGGCAGGACAGGTGGCTCAGCACCTTTGGGGGATGCTACGGGCAGGAAAGAGGCTGGGGATCTCTGGGCCAGAACAGGGCAGGGGTCAGGCTCAGAGGCAGGGCTTCTGGGCTCTTACCTTGTTGTGCAATGAACCATTCAAAAAAGGGGCCCAAGACTTCAGGCTCTGCAATGAGATAAATCTCTGACATCAGATAAATATCTGAATTAGATTTATCTGATATTGCTGCTCTACTACTTCCCTGCTTGTGACCTCAGGGAAAATACTTACCGTCTCTGAGTCTCAGCTTCCTCATCTGTAAAGTGGGAATGATACATCTACTCTGAAGAGCTACTGTAAGAATAGAGAAGTCAAATAAGATGAAGCACAGAAAGTGAGCCTGGCATAGTGAGTGCTTGAAACCCCTATCATCATCATCACCACCACCACCATCATCACCACCACCACCATCACCACCACCACCACCATCATCACCACCACCACCACCATCACCATCATCATCATCACCACCATCATCACCACCACCACCATCATCATCACCATCACCATCACCACCACCACCATCGTCATCACCACCATCATCACCACCATCATCACCACCATCATCACCACCATCACCACCATCACCACCACCACCACCACCATCACCACCACCACCACCATCACCATCATCATCATCACCACCATCATCACCATCACCACCATCATCATCACCACCACCACCACCACCATCATCATCACCACCATCATCACCACCATCATCACCACCATCATCTTCACCACCATCACCACCATCATCACCACCATCATCATCACCACCACCACCACCACCATCATCATCACCACCATCACCACCATCATCATCACCACCATCACCACCATCATCACCACCATCATCACCATCACCACCATCATCATCTTCATTACCACCACTATCATCATCACTACTACCACCATCATCATTATCACCACCACCGTCATCATCACCATTATCATCATCACCACAACCACCATAATCATAATCACCATCACCACCATCATCATCACCACCACCATCACCACCGTCATCATCACCACCATCACCACCATCATCATCACCACCACCATCACCACCATCATCATCACCACCACCACCATCATCACCACCACCATCATCACTTCCACCATCATCACCTCCACCATCATCAACATCACCACTACCACTATCATCATCACCACAACTAGAACCATCATCATCTCCACCACCACTATCGTCATATTATCATCATTACCATCATCATCATCATCATCATCAACATCATCTGAAAAGCAGGGAAGAGTCCCTGGGGAAAGAAACTGACACACTACCTGTGCTGGCCCCACTTAGAGCAGGGGTCAGGTGCTTTGGGACCCACTCACCCTGTCACGGGCAGGGGTGGTACCTTGTCCATCCAGCACTTGGCACCCAGTAGGTGCTCAGCAAGTGTGGGTTGAGTTGGTTTAATCCAAAATACGAACAGAAGGGGCTAACGATCACTAGTGCTGGGGGCAGTTCTCTCAGGGGGCAGGGCGGGGGAAGGCCAAGAATCTGCATCATTGTCCAGCCCCCCAGGTGGCTCTCTTGAAGAAGGAAGGGGAGGCTTCCAAGGGCTTCCAGGAGCACCAGGGGAAGGGCTGGTCTCTTCCAATCCTCTTGTGTTAGAGACAGACAGGCAGGGCCTGGAGAGGGGTGAGGTCACACAGGGAACCAGGGCAGCCGTCCACTGCAGCCAGGCCACCTCCTCAAGCCTTCCCTTGTTCTGCTGTCTCCCTCTTCCTGCCTCCCAGCCTCCCCTAGCCACACCCTGCACCTGCAGCCCCTCCCAGCTCCCACCACCAAAACACCTGGCACCAGGCCTTTCCCAAGAAATTCCCCTGGTAGCCTACGCTGGCTGCAAGACACACCTAGGCCCTCCGGGGCTGGCCTCCCTCCAGAACCCTCCACAACAGCCCTCCTCGACCCCTCTGAGATTCAGCTTTCTCTACTTAGGAACCCCTGTCTTGAACACCACCTCCTACAGAAAGTCCTTCCTGATGCCTGGACACCATCCTCCAATCAGATGTGATTTCTCCTTCCCTTAAAATCCCTTCATCCGGGGACACCTGGCTTTGGGTCTCGTGCTGCAGGACTGGGAACAGGTTCAGTGGATGTCTGCTGGTCGCGCCCTGTGCCAGGTGCTGTGGGTGGCTCACAATAACGGTCGTGTGGTAGTTAATGACGGGTCCTGCTGGCTTGTCCAGGCCTTGTGCTAAGTGCTTAGCAGCCATAATCTCACTGAGTCCTCCCATAGGTAGTAGTACTCCCTCTGTAGGGATGAGGAAACTGAGGCCCAGAGAGGCTGAGCAATTTGCTCAGGGTACACAGCATGGCAGATGGCAGAGCCAGTCTGACACCAAAGCTCCCCTGTAAAATCCCATCTCTGTTTCTCAAGCTCGTGCCTGGATAAGCTGGGCTGGCAACCCAGCCTCTGAAACCACCTCCTGGTCTGGGACCCACCCACCTGCAACTTGCAGGAGGCCACGCCCACAGGATCCTCTAGTGCTTTCCCAGCCTCTCTTGGAGCTGCATGGTCGTGGGACCTAGTTCAGCCAATCAGATGCACTTGTGCAGATTTGACCCCAGAGCCAGTGATGCAAACAAGCAGGATCTAGTTAGGGGCAGGCGGCGTGGTGGTGGCTGTGGGCACAGCCATGTTCTATGTCTAGAGTGTGGCAGCCTGTGTTGACCAGTTCTTTTAACAAGAAGGAAGGGAGGGAGGGATGCTGGGTGGCCGGGGTGGACAGTTGCTGGCATCGCTGCACAGCCACAGGCATTCCCAGGGGCTTCGGGGACCTGCCCTGCCCAACCCCAGGAGGTGGGGTGAGGGGAAGCTCACAGGGGCTTCCAGGAGAGCTGTCCTGAGAAGAGGACTCAGGGACCAGCAAACCCTGCTTCCTCTGGACCTGCTAGGGACTCTGAAGGACACCGGCCTGGGGACAGAGCCCACAGACTCCTCAAAGGCCCAGGCCCCTGCAGGCCTGAGCTGCCGGGTCAGACTCCTAGGGCCAACCTGCCCCTAGACTTGCTGACACGTGCCCAAGACCACAGTAAGTTCCCCTCACTGTCCAGGCCGCTTTGCACTGGGTCTTCTGCCAGTCGCTGCCACGCGCCTCTCAGCTGCCCCACCCTCCGGCGGTGACACCAATGTCTTCTTGTTCCCTGGGACAGAGCCTGGACGCTGTCTCAGTGAGGGTGCAGTGGGTAAGCTTGGCAGTCAGCCACCAGCCTGGTGACCTCGGACAAGTCCTTAGAGCTCTCCAAAGCTGTTTCCTCACCTGGAGAGCGGGCTCCTAAGGTGGCTATGAAGCCCAGGAGGTCAAATGTGAAGCTCTCAGAGCAGCCCCGCCAGCTCCCTGGCTGCTGCTGTTAACGGTAATCATCTCTATTCTTATAACAGCTCTTTTTTGTTTTGTTTGTTTGTTTGTTTGTTTGAGATGGAATCTTGCTCTGTCGCCCAGGCTGGAGTGCAGTGGTACCATCTTGGCTCACTGCAACTTCCGCCTCCTGGGTTCAAGCAATTCTCCTGCCTCAGCCTCCCAAGTAGCTGCGATTATAGGCATGCACCACTACACCTGGGTAATTTTTATATTTTTAGTAGAGATAGGGTTTTGCCATGTTGGCCAGGCTGGTCTTGAACTCCTGACCTCAAGTGATCTGCCCACCTTGACCTCCCAAAGTGCTGGGATTACAGGCATGAGCCACTGCACCTGGCCAACTCTTCGAGGTAGGTATTAACATCTCCATTTTACAGATGAAGAAAGTGAGGTTCAGAGAGGTGAATTCACGTGCCCAAGGCCACACAGTCAGCAAGAAGCAGAGCTCCACCTGGAACGCAGTCTGTCTGACTCCCAAGGCCAGTGTCCTCCCACCTAAGCTGCCTCCCTCCCTGGTGTTGGCAGAGAGATGGGCAGGTGGCCTGGAGGATGGGCGCTGGGGCAGGAGCGGTGATTCCCAGGCCTATGTCTCTCTCTTGTAATCCTCCAGAGATCCCTGGGCCAGGCTTTGTTTTTTTTTTTTTTTTTAAGACGGAGTCTCGCTCTGTCGCCCAGGCTGGAGTGCAGTGGCACAATCTCGGCTCACTGCAAGCTCCGCCTCCTGGGTTCACGCCATTCTCCTGCCTCAGCCTCTCCGAGTAGCTGGGACTACAGGCGCCCGCCACCAAGCCCGACTAATTTTTTGTATTTTTTAGTAGAGACGGGGTTTCACCGTGGTCTCAATCTGCTGACCTTGTGATCCGCCCGCCTCGGCCTCCCAAAGTGCTGGGATTACAAGCGTGAGCCACCGCGCCCGGCCTCCCTGGGCCAGGCTTTATCTCGGCCAGGGCTTAGCAACTTTTCCTAGAAAGGGGCAAGCAGGAAATGTCTGGGGCTTTGAGGGCCACCTCTGGTGTCTGTTGCATATTCTTCCAGCCCTTTACAAATGTGAAAACCATTCTTCCTTGCTGGCTGTCCAAAAGCAGGCAGGATTTGCCACCCCAGTTCGGTAAGCTCTGCTGGAATTGATCTGCCATTTTCAGCCAGGTCAGCCTCTGGGACACTAAGTTCTTTGTGTCAGTCTCCACAGTCGTGGCCAGTCAAGTCTTTATATTTCCCAGGTAATGTCCAGCTGGATTGCGCACCAAGATGAGGTGGCAAAGGGGATGGTCTTGGATTTGGACTTAAATCCCTGTTTGTCACTTTGGACGGGGTGACCTCAGTTTCCTTGTCTGGAAGATGCGAGTAATAGTGCCGGCCTCACGGGGTGGTTATAGGATGAAACTCCCCATAAGCACTTCCCACGGAGAGAGGCACACCTTGGCAGGTAATTGTGGTGTGGGAAGCACCTGGCGGCCCAGCCCTGGTCTGAACAGCACCTACGCCCGCTTCTTGACGAGGCTGTGGGCCTGCTAGTGCCTGATACCATGAGCTTGTGCAAGGCCCTGCCCCTCCTGGGCCTCAGTTTCCCTGTCTGAGGTTGGTTGGATCTGACCCCTGAGGGTCCGCCACCCTTCAGGAGTTAATGGAATGAAAACAGCCATGGGCATGCCAGCCGTCTTGTGCTGATGGCTGTCCCAGGCCGGACGCCACCCTGTGTGATGCTCAGAGCAGCACAACATGGCAGGGAAGGAAGCCCAGCCTGGGCCCATCCCTGCCCGCCCCTCTGGTTCAAGGCTGCCTTGCCTTCCCTGGCAGGGAGGCAAGCGCAGTCCAGGCTCCGGGCCCCACAATCCCAACCCTGGAACATCAGGCCCCAGGGAGGCAGAGGGCTCTCCCCTCTGAGCCACCGCTGTCCCCAGGTTCCCTTTGGATTCTGAGAAACCTGTCTGCCGTTCTTACCGCAGTCCAACCCTGTGGCTGGGGTGCCAGCCAGGGTAACCGGGAGGAGGACGGGGTGGTTCCCAGCCGGGCCCTGGAAGGCTTCTCAGAAGCCTCTGTTCCCACATCAGGGAGATGCATCTTAGAACCCACAACTCCTTGGCATCTGCTCAGAGCTGGGCACTTTGCGAACACGGTCACATCTATCCTGTGAGGCAAGGCTGCTGACTGCCTTTTACAAGGGGCAAAACTGAGGTTGCTGGGGAAGCAGCTTGTCCAAGTTCACATAGCCAGAATTAGAACCCAGGACTGTCTGACACCAAAGCCCTTGAACTTTCCACCTGCCACCCAGCCCATAGAGTTGGAAATGACCATTGACATTGTCACCTCCCAAGTGACACATCTGAGGCATGGCCAGTAGACCGACCTCTGCTTGGATACCTCCAATGACAGGGGACTCACTAGCTCCAAATAGCTCTTGTCACTATGGGAGCCCTGCTGTCAGCTGTGTTTTCCTTAGACGGAACCAAAACTGCTTCTGTGAAGACCCTTCCTGGGAGTAGGTCCTTCATAACCCCAAAGACGCACTTCCAGCGCCGCCTCTGTGCCAGGCTCTTGGTGAACCCAATGAGGCATGTTTGCTTTACACATGAAACCGAAGGCCTGGCCAGGTGAAGGGCTGTCGCACAGCCAGCCCCAAACCCAATCTGGCCCCAGACTCCAACCTCAACCACTTTCCACCCAGCCCTGGCTTCGGGTCCCCATGCAGAGCTGGCAGGTGTGGTGGGGCAGAGGAGGGAGCGGCATCAGAGAGAGGAGGCAGGGAGGGGCTGGGGAGCCGCCTGGAGCAGCCCCCCCGGGACTCAGCACAGTCCTGTGGTGAGGAAACCCTGCAGAAAGGTGGGGGGCTGAGGCTTCTGGAACCTGCCTCCCCTGCTCACAGCACTTCAGGGCCCTCATATAGATTGGCCCCTTCACCAGGCCCTCGACGTCCCTGTTCCTGACACTCTAGGCCTGTCCTGGCTTCCAGGCAAGGGCACCTGCTGCTCCGACGGCCTCCACGTGGGAACCTGTGTCTGGGACTTGTCTCTCTGAAGCAGAGGGGGCTCCCCAAGGTCAGGGCCTGAGCTGGCTTAACTCAGCGCGTCCCGTGAGCACCTGTGCCAGGACTGCCAGATTTAGTCAATAAAAATACAGGCTACCCGGAGAAGTTTGCATTTCAGAGAAATGGTGCGTCGCTTTTTTTTAGTATAGTCCATACTAAAGACTGTAATAGTTCGGGGCTCTGGCTGAGCCCCCTGTAAACTTGGCACCTGGGCCTAATTCTGGTCTGGTACCAGCCCACTGGACTCAGGAACCCAGCAAAGCACAGATCCCGCTGCCTGATACCCGTTGTGGGTCTCGCCACCGTCAGAGGTTTACATGTATTTGTTGTTTATGTGAAATTCAGATTTAACTTGGCACCTTGAATTTCACCCAGCAGCCCTAACCCAAGCCCCTCCTTTGGGGGAAGCAACCTCATCCTTGAGCCCCGATTCCCTCATTGGAATGGGATTAATAGTGCCAGCCTCAGAGAGAGGTGACATGGGACACGACCGTCGGGTACAGAATCCAGCCCTGCACAGTGGGTTCCAAGTGGGGTCCTGAGGCAGAACCCAGAGCAAGGGAAACGGGAAGGTGCTGGGCCTGCGCCCCATGGCCTGGGCCACCCCTGTGATCGATTGCTCTTGAGGTGGCTGGAGCCCTTTTGGCTGCCGTGACAGGAAGAGAGGGAGGGACTGGTGGCCCCATTCACACTGTACTGTGAAAAGCAGCAGCCCTCCAGCCGTCACTTTTGAAGCTGGGCGAGGACACAGAGTGGCATTGTCCTGTTGTCTGCTGTCACACTCCACATGTGACCCTGTCCCCGTGAACGAGCAGATTCCCGCCACACGAGGGGGTAGGGGCTGAAGCGCCCGCAGCTCCATGCCCAGCATTCAGGCCCCACCAAACAAAAGCCACCTCCTAATTGCCCTGTTTGTTCTGGCACGAGGGCTGACGGGGGGTGCCTGCGGAGCTCCCTGTCAGCCTGGCCTGGAGCTGGTTCCCAGGGCCTTGCACCTTGTCCGCCCAGCCCCGAACACGGCTCCCAGCCTGCGGCCAGTTAACCCTTGGCTGTGGCGGCCCTGCCTGCCTGCTGGGCACCTGGCCAAACCCTGGCTCCCAGAGCTGTGCCCTCCTGCTGGGAGCTGGGATGATCTAACCCAATCCGTGCCCAGACCAGATGGGGAGCAGGGCCAGGTGAAGAAGCAGGGCTCAGGCTGGCTGGACAGAGAGGCTGCATCTCACTTACGGGCTGTGCAGCCTTGGGTAGGTGAGTTTGCCTCTCTGAACCTAAGGTTCCTCAGCTGTGAAACAGGAAGAACAATAGTAACAAGGATTGGAGATCACGCGAGGCATGGTGATCCTGCTGGAGTGGGTGCTCAGTAAACACGACTATGGTGCAGCTCCCAGATCTCTGAAGCCAGGAACAGCCTAACAGGGGGTCCAGCCAGGACTCCTTGTCGGGACCAAGCTGGCTTGTGGACAGAAGGGGTGGATGGGGTGGCAAAGTCATTGGCCAAAGGCAGCAGAGGGATCTAAGGAACAGAGTCCAAAGAACAATGAGCCTGAGACCCTGTGCCCTTCACTCCTGCCCATGCCCAGCACACCCCCACCTCCCATCCTGCGTGAGAGTTCGGGGCTCTGGATGACTTCCCCCTGTCAACTTGGCACCTGGGGCTAATTCTGGTCCTGTCCCAGCCCCCTGGACTCAGAAACCCAGCAAAGCACAGATCCTGCTGCCCCATACCCGCTGTGGGTCCCACCACCTTCAGAGGTGGTGACCTTAGATACCTCCCACCATGGCTTCCTCACCCCAGCGCCCCAGAAGCTCATCTCCCTTTTCCTGAGAGGCCTGGCCAACCTCTGGCAATGTCCTGGGAGGCTGCCAGAGGCCGGCACCCGACACCCCTCAGGAGAAAGCCCGCAACCCGCTGCAGATGCTGAAGGTCACTGGGGCTTGTGGCAGTGGCTGAAGATCGGCACCGACTCACAGCCTGGAGTAGCCAGAGGAGGTGAGCTGGCGGGATACTTGTCTTCATACTCCATCCGTCACTTTGACCCCTAAAACAGAGCACCAGCTCCCCCTGCACTTCAAGCCAGGCACCTCCCGCCCCACTCTTTCCTCCAGGAAGTCATCACACTGCTGGGCGCCCACCTGGAGTGCTGCCAGGCCCCACGTGCCTGGGACCCTGTGGGCCGGCATGCGATGTGGGAAAGTGATGGACTGCAAGTTGGGGGCCTCAGGCAAGTCCGCTCCTGGTCTCCACGCCCACTGTCCCCAAGCCTAGAGTGAAGGGGTCAGAGTTCACCTTCAAGCTCTGGAGTCAGGGCAAAGGGGCACAGAGTGAAACGCAGTGGGTGCCAACCCCGGCCACCTTGGCCAGGGGCAGCTCCCAGGGTGGATGGCAGCCGGTAGCCCTCCCATCCCAGGCTGGGGCCCTGATGCTCTGGAGGGCGGGATCCCTCTGACCTGGGCAGGCGGCAGCGGAAACGGTTCTGCCTCTGCACATGCCTTGCTCAGCTTCTCCAGGCCTGTTATGGAGGCCAAAGGGGGCAGGTTGGCAACTCACGGGGACCAGGCCAAGCTCCAAGACTGAGCAACAGATAAGGAGGGGGAGGAAGGGAGTAGCCCCCCCAGAGCAAGAAACACAGAGCAGAGACAGAAATAAACCATGGAAAGCAAACAGATGTCACCAAAGCAACTGAACTTGTGAGTGCCTGGAAGGCGTGTACATGTGTGTGTGCATGTCAGGTTGGGCATCTGTCCTAACACCCGTAAGACGAGGAGAGGGATCCTGCCCCAGACATTCTGTGATTCCTGGTTTTTGTTGTTGTTGCTGTTGTTTTGAGATGGAATCTTGCTCTATCACCCAGGTTGGAGCGCAGTAGCGCGATCACGGCTAACTGCAACCTCTGCCTCCTGGTTCTCCTGCCTCAGCCTCCCAAGTAGCTGGGATTACAGGCACCCACCACCGTGCCCGGCTAATTTTTGTATTTTTAGTAGAGATGGGGTTTTGTCAAGTTGGCCAGGCTGGTCTCAAACTTCTGGCCTCAAGTGATCCACCCGCCTCGGCCTCCCAAAGTGCTGGGATTACAAGCATGAGCCATCACGCCCAGCCATCTGTGATTCCTTGACACACTGATACAGTAACACTGAAGGTCACAGCTAAGGCCAGCTGTGCCTGGGCTGTGCCAGGTTCCAGGACCTTCTGTATTTGTTCCTTGAATCCTCACCCGCACAGACAGGTTAGGAAACTTGCTCAAGTCCCACAGCAGAGCTGGGCCCCCTCTGGAGCCCTCTGTCTTGCCTCTACACCATGCGGCCCTTGCCCTCTGATGGGAAGTGGCACCCCAAATTCAGAGCCCATGCAATGTAACTGTTTAGTCCTAGGACATGTACCTCTCGGCCACATCCTCAGATACGGGGCCCTGAGGCTGCCTCCGCTGGCCATGGGGACAGGAGGGAGCAAACTGGGTCACACTCCCTAAGTCAGCCTTCACCCTTTTCCTCGTTCTGGTCCCCACGCCCCAGCATGAACAGCAACCAGTCTCCCCAGGCCAGCAACACTCTCTGAAAAGGCGGTTTCAGAGCCAAACACATCTGGGTTCTCATCGTGGCTCCACACTTCACTGTGTGAGCCTGAGTAGGTCATTAACCTCTCTGCACCTGTTTACCTATATGGAGAAGGGAATGCCACCTGCCACTTGGGATGGCCGCAAGGATGGAAGGACGTGTTGCAGGTGAAATACCAGCTTCCCGCAGGCCCTGAGTGAAGGCTGGCTCTCGGCCCCCTTCCCGTTCAGAGGCTACTCTGCTCCCCCTATCACATCTGAGCCACAAGCCAGGATGGGGTCAGAAAGAAGGCCAAGGGCACCAAGAGAAGGTGGAGGATTTGTCCAGGCCTCGCCCCAGGTGTCAGCAGCCAGCTCCAGGGAGCTCAGTCTGGGGGTTTACCTTGTCCCTCTCTGCCATCCTCTTGGTTCTGCTGGGAACCGCTCCAGCTTGAAAAGGACTTGTTGTGGTCTGGGAGACCAGAGCTAGCTCCAGGCAAAGGAATGGCCCTGCCCTGAGGTGATCTATGACAGGAGGACGAAGGGGTAGGGCCCAGAGCAGGAGCCGGGCGGGAGCCCTGACTTGGGCACTCCAGCCTGCGTCTGAGCCAGCTGTGCCTCCAGCATGTTCCAGGGTCTCAGCACAGCCTTGCTGCAGGAACAGCAAAGGGCAGGGGATGATGGGGAAGGGCCCTTATGGGCCCACTTGCTCCAGCCTCTTAGTGGAATCAGGTTTGGATTTACTGCCCATCATCCCAGAGTTAGGCAGAGGGTTGTGGAGATGGCTGTTCCCTGGGAGATGCTGACATAGACCCATCATTTAGCCAACAAATACTCCCCGAGTGTCCTCTATGCACCGAGCACTGTTCTAGGCACTGTAGATGCAGCAGGAAATAAAGGAAAGCTACTAGCAGGACGCAGCAGAGGGAGATGAACAGGCGAGCTGACCACAGCTGCATGAGGCCGGTGGAAAGGACCAAAACAGGGCAGGCAGGGGCAGAGAGGGCCCCGGAGGGCACTGCTCTCCTGGATCGGGGCTCAGGGGCATCTCTGACACCTGAGTGGAGGGAGGACCTGAGCCACGCAAACATCTGGGCTAACGGGACAAAGTGAGAGCCTGGGCGGTGGATATGTGCCCTGTGCGAGGGGACAGCAGGGAGCAAGTGTGTGGAGTAGGGATGAGAGGGAGTGAGGAGGAGGGAGGCTGGAGAGGGTCTGGGAGCCTGGGAGGTAGTTTAGCTGCCCTTCAAAATGTGAAAGTGAAAAGAGTTTCAGAGGCAACCGCCTGCAGCGTGTTTTTAAGTGACTGCTCTGGGTGCTTGGAGAATGGACTACAGAGCGGCAGGAAGTGGGAGATCCAGGAGCTGGGTCTGGGGGCAAAGGTGGTGGGAAGTGGCCAGCTCTGGGCTATATTCTGCAGCCTAGAGAGGAGAGTGAGTCTCTTTTCTGGCTCCTCCCAGTCCCCTAAAGGGACCCCATGCTGACAGTGGAGCACAGACTAGGTGCCCAGCTGAGGTTTTCTAAGTGACCAAAGAGGATGCCCGTTGCAACCGGGCATGAGAATCTGGCCATGGGCACATTGGAGCTGGGAGCCGACCAACCTGGCCACCCCACGTAAGCAGCATGCCAGACACAGCCTGTCCCCCACACGTTCATCTGTCTACACTTCACACTGCTACCTCATACCTTATGTCCCTGGAACCCCTCAGTTCTGATTCTCTCTCCTCTCCATGAGGACAGAGCCTGTTTGATGCACGCTGTGCCCTCGGCCTCTGGTAAGTCCCTGGCACCGAGGAGACACTTGCTACATCCTGGAAGGAACAAATGAAGTTGCATGACCCAGAGTAATCTTTGGAGTCCCACAGACCCCTCAGCTCCTGACTCCTTAGCAGGAGAGTTACCTCCTCTGGGGGCTGCCTCCCCATCGGTAAGGCGGAAATTCCACCACCTAACATACAGGGTTGATGCAGGAGTAAAATGCAGAGAACCAAGCGCAGCCCCTGGTGTCCCAACAAACACCCCTGGGGAGGGGAGGTGCAGGCAGGGGGCCTCCCTTTTCATCTCTAAGAGCAACAAACTTGGACAGCTGGGCACCAGGGCGGCTGCTGACTGAGGAACACCAGAGGCTTCAGCCGTTCTACAAGGAAGGTGTTGACACTGCCTCCCCAACTTTATTGCTGAACTCGAACTTTATGGGATTAAAATTGCAGCTATCATTAGGCGTAGCCAGTCCAGAATCAACTTAATTCCCCAACTGGGGCTGCCTGTTGAGAAAGACAGGGACCCAAGAACCAATGGGCCCAGATAATGGTGCGGGACAGGAGAGGGCTAAGTGGCTTTTTCCTTGGTGCCCTTCGATGCTCCTTTCCTAAGACCTGGGCCTGGAGAGGTGTAGCTCTCTCCCCAGACCAGCCTCCACTCCTGCTGGAGTAGGACAAAACCACCCCCGGGAACCTGTCCCAGACCTCACGGCTGCCGTGTCAGCAGCTTGTCTGGAACTTTGGCAGAGCCACTGCAAGCACCCCTGTGCAGACACCAGGAGAAGCTCTACCAGTGAAAACAAGATGTGTTTGGACTGGGGCCAACATCCTCTGAAGCCTTAGCAAGAAATAAAAAAATGCAGGGCAGACAAAAATAAGCAAACACCTTGTAATGAGCTTTGGTGACTCCACCTTTGCAGGCCAGAGCAGCAGGCCTCGAGTGGGCTTCTGAAGGCACCAGGTCCACTCTCACTGCCCTGAGGTGTGATGACGGATGTGCTGAGCCTCCCTGAACCACATGAAGCAGCGAGGCCAGCCTCTGCACAGCCGGCCCCATGCCACCAGCTCACCTGGCTGCTCCCCACGCTCCCTCCTTGCTTCGCTGTCCGGATGAGGCTGTTCCTCTTTATTCCTCACAAGGAGGTGATGTAATAGCGAACACAGACTCCTGAACACCTGAATCGGTCTCTCGGAGACCAACAGAAAGTGGGCAACCACAGACACGCAGCAGCAGCAAGCCTGAGGCATTCCCAGTGTAAGGCGGAAGTGTGCCAAGACCAGGGTCTCCATCGTCCTCACCGAACTCACCTGGATTTCACCTGGGGCATGGGTGCCTTCCTTCAGACTAAAACAAGTACACTAACAGTAAGAAAAGCTACTAGTTACTACGCCACAGGCAGATTAGCTTGTGGAAACTTCAGCACCCTCCCACCACATAGATATTCCCATTTGACAGGTGAGGAGACTGGACACAGCAGGCAGTGGAGCTGGGATCTGAACAACGGAGTGAGTGCCTGGCCACGCTTCAGCCAGGCTGCTCCCCTCCTTGGAGCCACGCCAGTCCCTCAGAAGCCCGGTGTCCCCAACACAAACACCAAAGTGTGCTCGTGCAAGCCAGCACATGCATGCTGTGGTCTGCCAGGGCTTCCAGCTGGGCCCTTGCCACAAACGCCTTTGTCTCTCCAGCTTAGTCCAGGCACGACACTCATGCCTGCTGGTGGCTGTTCGGTCAGAGGCTCTGGGGAGGGATGTGAAATCCTGGCTGTGGAAGTCTACAGGAGCCCAGAGGCCACCCCCAGTCCCAGACGATCTGGCTTGAGGAGTGAGCCACAGAAACTGGACATCCAGACAGGAGAGGCCGACGTCAGTTGGCTGAGTGGCCCACAAAGAACAAAAGGAGACAGGCATGAGTGAGCCCTCCCTCCCACGAGGTGAGCCTTTTCCCGAAGTCTGGGGAGAGGCCCTCGGGAGTCCTGCTGCCCACGTGTGTAGGGGAGCAGGTCTGAGGCCTCCAGGAGCGGCAGCCACAGTGGTCAGGACACAGCTTCGGAGACACAAACCTGACAATTCCACAGCCCCTGGCTGGGAGCCCTTGGGCGAGCGGCTCTGGCTCATGGGCCCTTCCTTGAAGAGATTAGAAATAAGATACACTGAGTGCTTGGCAATGTCAATAGCAGCCACTCTCTTTATCCTGATCCTAAGTCTGCCCCAGGCTCTCTCTTAACATGACAACCCTGGAGAGAAGTCACCAAGGGATTCCCAATTCACAGCAGCATGAGAATGTCAAATGCTCCCCAGGCCTCTGTGGTCCAACAAGAGTGTGCCCTACTCCGTGAGCCTTCCTTCAGCCGAGGGCTAGGAAAGCTCTGGGCTCCACGTCTTTGGGTTCCAGCTCTTAAGGCCAAAAAATTAAGAGCAAGGCATGGATTTTGTTTTGGGAAAAACCAGAGCCATCAAATATGGTGCCCCAACTTGCTGGCCAAGAATAGACAGGTTCCACTTAGCGCTGACAACAGGCCTGGAGACAGCGAATCTGACATGAGTCTTCCCAGGCTGACGCCAGAAATGGCTGTGCATTCAAGGGAAACCATTTGGCCTGCGCCACTGAGGATGAGTTGAAGCAGCAGGCAACACCTTCTTTTTCAATGTGTATTAAGTCACTTGTTTATTTCTCAAGATGTGCACACTCAAGTATGAAGTTGGCCGGGACAACTCATGGCTCCTAGGTATGTACAGGCCCTTTGATGGCTTGGGTTACAAACAATTTCATAGCTAGTGCACCACACACACGAGATAAAACAGGAAGCCTAAAAACCCCAAGCCACACCAAGAAAAATGAGAGAGGGGAGGGCGGGGTAACATTGCAGCATCCCTCGGAGGGAACTCAACGCACAAGGAAAGAGAACAGAGGGTGGAAGTCAAGCCGGCTTCGTCTTCGCCGCCGCAGCTGCTGTGTGGTGGTCAGGGGACTGAGTTCAACAGGTCCTTCAGGAAGCTCTCTGGATCGGTGATTTCTGATAAAAGACCTGCAAAGCACAACAGGCAGAGGTGTGTCAGGAGCGGACGTGCAGCCCCCATTCACCGAGTCACAGCTGCCCCATCTAGCAGAGAACACACTGCGGCCCGACAAGCTCTGGCCCAGCTGCTCACTGGACAGCAACATGACCGGGGAGGTAGTCATTGAGCAAAACCCTGTTCCGCAGGAGTCCTGTTCCAGAAGCAGGCACTGCTGCTGGGGGTGAAGTGGCAGAGGCCACACCTGGCTCAGGGACATGCAGGGATGTGCAAATCCACTGACCCCCAGTGCCAAATGGAAGGCGGGTTCTGAAAGGAGAGTGCCTGCAGTCTTTACCATCTTCTCAAAGGGATCTGGGACCAAAGAAAGCTCTGCCCTTGAGGGCTGGGAGGAGCAGAGCAGGGTGGCAAGCCCCCAGCTGCTTCTGAGCTCTGATCTAATGGTGGGTCCTGGGCCCCCGAGCAGGTTGCCAACGCTCAGGAGCTCCACTTCCTCAACCATCAAACGAACCCTCAAACAGAGACAGGGAGAAGCCCTGCGGCCCCACTGAGGGGATTCAATGAGGCCCTTCGTGTGCAAGTGCCTCACACACCGAAGGTGCTCAAGCTGCCCCTCGGCCTTGGTGGCCCCACCCCTCTGGGGAGGGACAGGAGATGCCAGGGGATCTACCAACAAAGCAGGGGACAGGAGATGCCAGAGCCACACGTAAAACAGCCGTGGAGCTGCTAGAACCAAAGGCCTGGCAGAATCCGAACTGAAGTCATCGCCCAAACATCTGGGCTGATGGAAGGGAGAGAGGCTCAGACTATCCCCGTTTGGCTTTGGAAGGTGTTTTTGTTCTCACATTTGAATAGGGTGTGTCTGATGTTCTGAAATTTTCTAACAGCTTAAACAAAGTAATAAAGTGGTGCTGTCAAAACCTGACCTAGGAGTGGAAGGCACGGAGGCTGCTGCCTGGCAAGGGCTCTGGCTCTCCCTGGCTGAAGGCCAGGTGTGCTTGCCAGCAGCTCAAGACTGATGTGGAGCCCGAGCCTAGGGGACCCTCCTTCCCCTGCCCACCTCCTCCTCCTCTCACTAGCTCCAACTTCCACAGTCACAGTGACACAGGCTCATGCAACAGGCACAGGGCCCGGCACTGAGGACTTTACCAGCCCACCTGGTCCCAGGGCTGACTTTGGGAGGAACGCGTGGCATGTGCTAAGGTATGATGCTGGTGAAACGTCTAGGCTGAAACAGGGCCAGTGGGAGCTGTAAAGAGGTGGTGGAGTCAACAAACACACAGAGGTGAGCAGTGTTAGCACAGGCCCGCCCAGACGCGGAGGCAGGCACAGGCCGACGAAGGCCATCCCAGCACAGAGCTTCCACTGAGGCCACTGCAAGGGGCAGCCAATGAGGAGGCACAGAGCTGTTTGGGAAAATCGGTCAGCTGCCTCTGAGCTGGGAAGAAAGAGGAATTCGCACTGAGCAACACTCCAGCCCTTTAGTGGGTCTCATTCCCAGAGGATAACAAGATAGAGAAAATGTTAGCAGAGGCATTCTCCTAACAGTGGGATCTGGGGGGAGTTTGTTTTCTTGCTTCTTTATACTTTACAAAATTCCCACAATGAACACAAGAAAAAAATGAAACAGTTCACAAAAAAGAGCTGGCAGGTTTGGTTACCTGTGCGTTTGCTCTGGGGAGCTGACCTTTGTAGGGCGGATGCTCTGATGGGGGCTGTAATGCCGCGGCGCCCACAACCTGACAGGGCACTGTCTTTTAACTCTAGGTGGATTTCCCAGGCACGGGCCAAGTCACCTACCCCTGCTGTCACTTGGTGCTTGGTTATGAAATCCAAACCAATTCTAATGTGTTTGTTTGCAATTAGAATGACAAATTTGTTACACAAAGAATTTCAATTTTACTAGCAGTAAGATAAGGAATTGTCTGACCACATATCCCACACCCAGAGTTCAGAGTGGCCCTGCTGGGTCGCCCATGCCTCCCTGGGGTCAACTGTGACCTAAGACGCAGGAGGACGACAGGGGCATTTCAATTTGTGTGTTAATTCTCTGAACTGCCATTAAAAAACAGACTCAAGCTTGCTTCCCTCCCTCCCTCCCTCCCTCCCTGGGTCCGGCTCCCGTGATTCTCCTGCCCTGGCCTGTGGGCTGCCTGGGATGGCCGCCGCGCGCCACCACCCCTCCCTGGTTTTTCTCCTTTGGCTGGAGGCGCGGTTTCGCCATGTCGGCCAGGCTGGTCTCCAGCTCCTGACCTCCACTGCTCTGCCTGCCTCGGCCTCCCGAGGTGCTGGGACTGCAGACGGAGGCTCGCTCATTCGGTGCTCGGTGTTGCCCGGGCTGCAGTGCGGTGGCGTGGTCTTGGCTCGCTGCAGCCTCCGCCTCACAGCCACCTGCCTTGGCCTCCCAGGGTGCTGGGATTGCAGCCTCTGCCCGGCCGCCGCCCCATCTGGGAGGTGGGGAGCGTCTCTGCCTGGCCGCCCATCGTCTGGGTTCTGAGGAGCTCCTCTGCCCGGCCGCCCTGTCTGGGAAGTGAGGAGCGCCTCTGCCTGGCCGCCACCCCGTCTAGGAAGTGAGGAACATCTCTGCCCGGCCGTCCATCGTCTGGGATGTGAGGAGCGACTCTGCCCGGTCGCCCCGTCTGGGAAGTGAGGAGCCCCTCTGCGCGGCCACCCCGTCTGGGAAGTGAGGAGCGCCTCTGCCCGGCCGCCCCGTCTGGGAAGTGAGGAGGGCCTCTGCCCGGCCACCCATCGTCTGGGAAGTGAGGAGCCCCTCTGCCCGGCCGCCCCTTCTGGGATGTGAGGAGCGCCTCTGCCCGGCCGCCCCGTCTGGGAAGTGAGGAGCGCCTCTGCCCGGCCACCCATCGTCTGGGAAGTGAGGAGCGCCTCTGCCCGGCCGCCACCCCATCTGGGAAGTGAGGAGCCCCTCTGCCCGGCCGCCACCCCGTCTGGGAAGTGAGGAGCTTCTCTGCCCGGCCGCCCCGTCTGGAAAGAAGTGAGGAGCGCCTCTGCCCGGCCACCCATCGTCTGGGATGTGAGGAGCGCCTCTGCCCGGCTGCCCCGTCTGGGAAGTGAGGAGCCCCTCTGCCCGGCCGCCCCGTCTGGGAAGTGAGGAGCGTCTCTGCCCGGCCGCCCCGTCTGGGAAGAAGTGAGGAGCGCCTCTGCCTGGCCGCCCCGTCTGGGATGTGGGGAGCACCTCTGCCCGGCTGCCCCGTCTGGGAGGCCTACCACAGAGGCCAGAAGCAATGTGGGGGCTGGATGTGGTGGCTCACGCCTGTAGTCCCAGTACTCTGGGAGGCTGAGGCGGGTTGATCACTTAAGGCTAGGAGCTCGAGACCAGCCTGGCCAACATGGCGAAACATATGAAAAATACAACTGTCAAACCAAACAACGAACCAAGTGACAACAAAACAGGTCTACCCTGGAGTCATACTCGAATTTTTTCTATTTTCCTCCCTTTCTGATCCTTTATCCCACTTTCTTTTTCTTCCTCTTCCTTCTCCTTCTTCTTTGTCAAATAGAGGATTGAGTTATTCTCATTGATCCATACAAAGTCCCTCTCTCATTTATTTTCTTTAATTCCCACCCCCCATTTCTATTCCCCGTCTTCCCATGTGCAACCTTCCTAATATGTTTGATATGCATCTTTTTGTTTGTATGTACTTTTAGAAAATGTTTATTGTTTTGTGTGCAAAAAAAAAATAAATAAAAAGATTCACGTAAAAAACAGACTCAAAAAGGGACCCTATCACTTTCTAGCTATGTTCCCTTAGCCACTTATTTATCTTGAGAGCCTCATTTACCCCATCTATAAAATGGGGATAACCAAAGCTCCTGCCTCACACAGGGCTGCCTTGAGGGCTGAGATCACCTACAGTGAATAGCCCATGCCTGGGAAGGAGGGGGTGCTCAGTACATGTTAGAGCTGCTGTTCTTGTTATCGGTGACTTGCTAAGTACGCATCTTTCCCAGGGCTTTTGGTGGCAGCTGACAGGCTGGCTCATACTACGTTTCCTCTGGTTGTGAAGATAAAGCTATGGATGACCCACGGAGGAAGACACGGGGCTTTGCTGCAGAGGATCTTTAAAAGAGAAAACCTTGACACTAACCGGCCACATCGAGGAACTCTGAGAAGGTCTCCACCGGCATGAACTCTTCCTGGAAGGTTTTCAGGGCTTTGTCGGCAGCTTCGTAGATGGGCATGTCATTGTGGCGGATGTACTCAGCGAGAGAGCAGGACCAGCCTCCCTCTGTGTTACTGGTAGGCACCTTCTACGAGAATAAACAGGAGGCAAGAGAGGTGGGTGACTTACTGCTGCCTCATCTTCCGTCTCAAGTCAGTCAGGCCATTTCAACCCCTCAAAGGACGGCCCTCCCAACCTACACCAAAGCACACCAACATGCACCCTAGAGCGTGTGCTTTGTCTCCAGGAACAACACAATTTCACTTCGTTCCTCTTAGGGCCCCCTTATTAGGCACTGTGTCACCTGAACCTACAGGCTCCAACAACCCAACAAGTGGCTGCATTCCCTCCCCATACACTTCCCATCCGCATTCCCCAGAGCAAAGGGACTTGTCGATGTGCTTCCATGAGGTGTTTCATTCCGATGATGAAAGGAACCAACTCAAAAACTCAGATTCTCTCCGGAGAGGAGTATCCTGTTACAAGCTGGCTGCGGTAAGTCAGACTCACTCAGGGCAACAGAGCTTATCCCAATAGCACGGCAAGAGCAGCAAAGAGAGACCCGGGGGGAATGTCTTCCTGCACAGCCGAGCCTGGAGCAGGCTCGGGAGCAGGTGACGGGAGTGATCTCAGCTACAAATGTGGGCCAGGCACAGTGGCCCATGCCTGTAATAGCAGCACTTTGGGAGGCCGAGGCGGGTGGATCACCTGAGGTCAGGAGTTTGAGACCAGCCTGACCAACATGGTGAAACCTCGTCTCTACTAAAAATACAAAATTAGCCGGGCGTGGTGGTGCACGCCTGTAGTCCCAGCTACTTGGGAGGCTGAGGCAGGAGAATCACTTGAACCCGGGATGTGGAGGTTGCAGTGAGCCGAGATCATGCCACTGCACTCCAGCCTGGGCAACAAGAGCAAAACTCCATCTCAAAAAAACCAAACCAAACCAAACCAATGTACCTCACAGACACAAGGCTCCAAGCTGCCAGTGTCAATCCCTCCCACAGTTGGGGTTGTTTGTTTCTAGGAAAAAAGTGCCCCCAGGCCAGTGGAGGAGCAGCCATGTGGGTGCTGAGGCAGGGTCAAGGACAGGAGTGCAGACATTTTACACTCTTGCCAAAACCCACTGGGCCTCTGACAGCCTCCTTACCTTAAACATGTTGTAAATGAGATCGACGAGGGCCCAAAAGAGAAGGGAAGAACGGTAAGCGGAATAGTCCTTCACTGCCTTATCTGTCAGCCTGGAAAAGAAAATCCAATTCCATCACATGAAGTCCCTAGGAGGATACTCACAAGGACAGAGCAAGGCATTCTGGGAGCAAGGGAAGAGTCACAGTGGTGTATGCATCTCGGAGTTCCAGCGACTTGCCTTCTGCTTGGAAAAAAGCAGCTGTGGGCAAGAACCTCTGGAGCCCTGGGACTCAGAAGTTTATTGGTTACAAAAATGCTCCATGAAATTCATCTGATTCTCTCAGTGCTCATCTTCCAGATCAGGGTAAAATGGAACCGGGGGAGACATCACCAGGGCAGACGGGGCAAACACAAGGCTAGTGACTTAAAGAAAGGCAAAGGATTCCTATGTATCCCTTGTGTTTGGGCCCCCACAAGCTCTTGGAATTTGATGGAACCTAATAAATGAGGTAGGAAACAAGGTTTTAATTCAGTCTTTACATTCCCACTAGGAGAAATTTCTTAAAAGCCAGCAGACTAAACTAGTCAAACACAGTAGCTTGTCAAACATGTGCTGTGTTAAACGGCAGCAAGCTGCTAGGAAGTTGGTATTAAGCAATGGTAATGTCTAAGATGGAGCAGGCAGCCACACTGACATCACCTAAATCCTGGGATAAGCCAAGTTGCTCACCACACCTCGTTGTTTCTAACCAGTATCGTTGCTACTTAATCCAATGATTCAGTTCAGGATTAAAGACCAGCCAGTTCCTTGGAATATGGGGAGCGACAGGAGAGGGGAGACTGCCTCTAACAATGTCCACTGCCTTCTCAGCAGGCACTCTTGGTTTGAGGTTTGAGGGATGATTACACCAGGTAGAGCCAGTACGAAATACAGAAAGATCAGGCTCCCCTCGGCACAGGCAGTGAAATATCAGCGTCAGGATTCAGTTTCTACCACCCAAGCTCTATGGAGGTTTTGTTTGCCAACAGCCATCACATCTGTAATAAGTAAAGCCTAAGTGAGCCCTTGTCACGGAGTATTCTACACCTCAAAACACACTGGAACACATCCCATGACTAAAGGGACATACATTAAAATGTTTAGTATTAAAATGCATGGGTATATGTAAGAATCATGAAAATAAGACAACATAGATGGTATTTATTATAGAAGCTAAAACTACATGGGCCTCAAGTGAAGGGGCTGCCTAGCATGAGACAGGCTACCCACACCTGCATTCAATAAATAACTCGCAAAAAACAAATAATAATAAATGGGGACAATTCCCTCTCTACTGAAATATGCTTCCTGTGGCCTCCCTCTGCCCCAGTACCTTCCCAAGCCCCCACTTTCTCTCCTGCATACGTGTGATGATGCTGCAGCCTAAAATCCTAGAAGGTGGACCCGTGGATGAGGACAATAATCCATTTCTCTGCAGCTCTTTACCCTGGCAGATAAGATAACAGATCAAGTTCTGATAGACGCCTGAGAACATCCCAGGCTTTGTACTTGCAAGTTCCTGGCAGAGGAACTTTTTTTCTGAATGTCAGGTGTGCAGAAGAGGCCAGCTTCTGCTGAGCTACATTTCTGTGTCTCTGCTACTACCCCTTACCCCATGACTTTCAGGACTTAGGACAAAGACTGCCACCAGTGAGGCTGCCCCAGTGTCAGGATGATACCTGGATACCTGTTCCAGCTGTGGTCTCTCCCCCATGGGTCTCCTCCCAGTATCGGGCAAACCCACAGTGCCTTTCTTAGTCTGCCTGATGAGTGCCGGGCTCACGGCTCCAGACCATGGCCGTGTTTGGTCCTTTCCTGTGGCTGTTGTGCTTTGGTAAGCAGAAATCCTGAGTGACCTTGCCCAACTTAATTATTTAAGGCCAATTAGTAAAGGTGACGAAACTGCTACAGAGAAAACAGCAACTCATGAATGTAGCTCACACTGGATTTCCTAATTAAGCTGTGACCAAATCAGCTTTTCCTTCACTGCCTGGGACAGTAATGAATGCTAGTCTCCTGAGAGCAAAACAGCTCCTGTGGGTTCAGATTTCACAGCCGCCATGGAGAGACTGTGCCCAATAAATGGCCACTCTATTTGCTGTGGATGCAGCATGTGGGTACTGGCCAAGCCTGACTTATCAACTTAGTATTCTCAAGATCTAACTTTTGATTTCCAGCAGCTAGTTAACTATTAATTCAGGCTCTTGGGAAATACTGGAAAGTGATATGTTAAGAATGGGGGCAGGGGTTACCTAGGAATCTAACAAGACTTGCCCCCTCCCACTCTCCAGTGACAATCTGGTACAGGCCAGATTCAATAGGACAGCTCCAATTTGGTCTCTCTGGGGGCGTGAAGTGCCCACAGACCAGCAATGCTTGGTCAGTCAGGGCTAATGGACATAAAGACACATGGTGTGCCAGTGAGGGCACAGGCTATTTCCACTTGGCTTGTCTTTCTCATGGCCCTAAAAGTTTCCCTCTGCTCCCTGGATGGCCTACAAATGTGGACATGATCCCTCGAATCCTGGGCTAAAGCAGAATCACAAAAATCACAAACCCAATCTTCCAGAAATGAAGCAGAGGCACATTTCACTCGAGGGACAGAAGCAAACTGCCAAACCCAGAGCCTGCTCCATAGTTCCCCAGGACAGGCAGAGACTGTGTGGGGCCACTGGCAGCCTGAGTGGTACCCATGGAGTCTCCTCTGCACACAGCAATCCATGGGGGTCCTCAAAGAGATGCTGTGGCGGTAGTTTACAGCTGCTTCTCTCGAGACCATCTGTCCCAAATCACAGCCCAAGGTCATAAATCAAAGACCACTTCCTTTCTGACATGCTCTTTCTTGGGGAGGTGTCCACACGTATAGGAGAGTGGTCTAGAAGAAGAAAGGTTCATGGAATGTGGGACGCATGGGATAGGAATGTAACCAAGAAGAGAGAATGAAGACGAGTTTTTAATTATTAGAAAATACCCCATGTGACCACAATGAAACTTTCCTGGCTTATGCCAACACCAGCAAGATTTGGAAAACCTGATTACTGTTCTTAGCCCTGGCAGCTCTGATCACCTCATTGATTGTATCACCCTGTGCCTGGCTGCCTTCCTCTCTAACATTTTCTACAGTAGGTAAGACTGGCTCTACCTTTCTAGTAGCGGAACAGAAAACCCAGAAATGACCAGGCAACCTGCCAGCCATCAGCTTAGACTCTTGACATGACAGACTGAGAAGGGAGAAGGGCTGGTGTCAACCACCGCAGTCACAAAGCATGCCTTCACCTAGCACATGCGTACCACTAAGCAGCTTTTCAAAACTGATGAGGGAAATAGTGAGCAGCAGCTTCCTGAAGCAGGTACTGACCTGGGGGCTCCACCTGGAGCCACTGCCCGGGCCTGTGAGGTCACCAACAGCCTCCGCAAGATTTCCACACGTGTAGCTCTCCACTGCTCAGGGGGCAGGATGTGAAGGGCCAGGACTGTGAAATAGTGGGGCCCGTCCACTTCAAAGGCACTCTCCACCCACTTCTCCTTGGGCTGTTCCAGAAAGCCTTGGAGGTTCTTCTCTTCTCGGGAAGTTGCTCGGGTTCTAGAAGAAAAGGGGCATGATAAAATAAAAGCAGGGTGGAAGCAGGACCCGGCAGCAAGAGCAGGAAGAATTTGCTCAATTTGTCGTCATCTTGTGACATTTGCTGAACGCTTGGATGACTCAACACTCCCTACCCATCCTTGACTACTCCTCCCACTTCCTCTGATAATCCATGCCCTTCGTCCCCTTCCAGGCCCTTCTTTGCGGCATCTTCCCTTCTTCCCTGGCCCCTACTTCTAGCTCCTACCCCAGCTCTAACACAATTCCAAGCAACTACTGGTTCCTGAGCACCATATATCAGGGACATTCACAATCTCCCCAACATGGAATTGTGCTAGTAACTCCAGAGGCCCAGAAAAGTGAAGTGACTTGCCCAAAGTCACCAAGCTAGTGAGTGATGGGGCCAAAAACATGAATCAAGATTCCCTGGTGCGTCCACAGCCTGACTCCCCCTTGCTCCACATAGTCTTGTTATGTTTACATGGTTTGCACTAAATTTGCATGTGGTTCCTTTCCTAGGCTCCTTCTTCCAGTTTGTCTTCTTCTGATCTAGGTCCTCCTGCCTCTGTTAGAATAGTGTCTTCCAGATGAGCCCTGCTTCTTGTCCTCATGCGTCCTAAGTTGCAATGATGATGATGATGATGATGATGATGATGATGACGACCACAGCAAACTCAGTGCCAGGCACTGTTCTAAGTGCTTTACAGGGATTATTTCACTTAGTATTCACAAGAATGCTATGGGACAGGTGCCACCACTATCCCAATTTTAAAGAAACAGAAAACTGCAGTACGGAAGAGGTAAGGATTCTGCCCAAGTCTCACATCGTGGAAAGAACTGTGCTCTGAAGCCAGGCAGCCTGTCCATCTTAACCCTACCTCCCTCTCCACGCTGAAGCTTTGACAAAAGGTCACGGAATCAGCACTGAGAGGTGGCTTAAGTCCTTCCTGATGACATGCTTCTGGGTACACTCTCTCCTTAGAACTTGAATGGTGCTCTCATGCCATGAATGCTTGATGCCCTATCCTAACTCCATGGGGCACTGGTGGGGAGAGGTGGGGACAAACACAACACTAGAACCTAAGTTACCAGGTCTATAGGTAACACTGGCACAGATGCTGGACTCTGGGAAAGCAGGAGAAGAGGGTGCAAGGACACCCTGCCTGCTTCTGCTGCCTGCAGATGGGCATGGATGGATACACTCAACTTGATCTTCCAGCCCTGTAGGGAATCTGAGGCTTTTGGCTGCTGCAGGATCTGCTCAGGCTCTGGTCTGGCTTACGGTGGCCATGCTGTAACATACTTGCCTCCATAAACAAATATTCCACCAAATGCACTCAGCCCCCCTGTGACCAAGCTCCCACCAATGTCAATTGGATAGCCGTCAATTGGGAAGCAATTTGGGCCGAGAAGCAAGGCCTCTCTGTTAAGCTTCTGGGTCAGCCTCTGGCTGACCAAAGAAACTGTGAGACAGCCAATTCCCTTTCCAATGAAGGCACTTGAGAATTACAAATGTCTGGCTTGTTCAGAAACATACTGACACCTAAAGTCACCCAGGGCTCTGTCCAGGGCCCCAGGAACACTGAGAAGGAGCGAAATTTGGACAGTGGGAAGGTCTGTGCCATCAGTGCTGCCGGGTGCTGCTCCCACCAGTCTAAGCAGTTCAGCAGATGATGTAATGCACTCTGATGTCAACCTGCCCCTGCGCGTTTTAACAATGAAGCCTGTGGTCTCGAGGTCAGCCTTTTATCTCACAAGGAAATGGGAGGGAAGGAAAAAATAACACTGTTGAAGAGAAAGAACCAGAAAAGACAAGAGACAGATTGTCCTGCTGCCTAAACTGTGCTGCAGCTACCTGGGGTGAGCTGTACACAACCTTTCAACAGGGAACCGTAAGCCTCTTGCTAGGAGATGGGGCCTACAAGCATGAAAACAGTGAATTAAATGGAAGAGCTAAAGGATACTCAATCTCCTAATTTTTTTTTTTTCTTTGAGACACAGTCTTGCTCTGTCGCACAGGCTGGAGTGCAGTGGTGCGATCACGACTCACTGCAGCCTCAACCTCCTTAGCTCAAGCCATCCTCTCACCTCAGCCTCCCGAATAGCTGGGATTACAGGTGTGTGCCTGGCTAATTTAAAACAATTTCTTTTTATTAAGACAGAGTCTTACTATGTTGCTTAGGCTGGGCTCAAGCAATCCTCTTACCTTGGCCTCCCAAGCGCTGGGATGACAGGCGTGAGCCACCGTGCCTGGCCTAAGTGCTTCTTTAAAATTACACTTCCAGGTACCAACCTAACTGTCCCATAATGTGCATATGGATAAAACTACCAATCTCTTTTTTCCTGGCTGCCTTCCTTGTCCGCTGACTTTCCCAGATAATCTTGAACATTCCCTTTCCCTTTACACTTGCCAGAAGCATTACCCACTGTAGAGAAAACAGGGATAACAAATCCAGTTTTCCATTTATGAACTGGGTCCTCAGTTCTGCTGCATCCCCTTGATGGGAAACCGTCACCTGTAACAACCCATATGCCCTTGACTAATGATGTGGGCACAGCTCCGACCCGTGGCCTCCCCCCATTCAAGAGAACAGTCTGGAAAGTAGAAGTAGAAGCTGCATTGAAGTAGAGGTTTCAGTGGCCTGACTTTTCCCATTTCCTGCTCCCCTGTGAGCTGAAGTTCAGTCCAAGGATGTGGTCTTGGGCTGCCCATGGTGGGAGACAGGGCAGTTTGGGGGAAGGAAGTTCCCTTTATTGCTTTTTCTGCATGGCCCTAAAAGAATGCAGATGAGCATCCCCACCTCGGCAAAAAGGCTGCCTTAGGCCAGACACTTGCTCTGGAACTAGCAAGAGAGGCTATGAAAAAGCTGAGGCGATCTCGGGCAGAGGGATGCAGGGTGGGTCTGCGAGATGCCACCCCTGGGACACAGGGTACTGACGTGTTCAGGACGTAAAGCACAGTGTGAATGATGTATGGGATCAGATGGATGTTGCTCTCCCGGCCGCCCCCGCCGGTGTCTGCGCTGAACGACTGCTCCATGGCGAAGCGCAGGAAGAGCAGTTTGATGTCGTGGATGTTGAGCTGGTACGTGGGCTCCCGCTGGCCTGTACATTCCTGGAGGTAAGTGTTGTGTCTAGAGGGAAGCAGAACAAACAATGAAATGGAAGTGAGTTCCTGGTGAAAACCCAGTTTGGGAGACAGAGCCTCCTTCCAGTACTCCCAGGCCTGATGGCTGCCAAGGTTTGCAAATGGAGACAAGAATAAAAGGGAAAGTTGAGGCCAAGGCTGGGGCCAGCAGGACGACAAGGCCATAGGACATTTTCATTTCTGCAGTGACTGAATGTGACACTCTCCAAGTTTTGATGAGAGCCCACCACTCTTGGGGGCCCATTTCTTAATGAACTAATGTTATAGGACATACCGTGGCTGCATGTGAAGTACATTTTGGAGGAAGCAATGTAGAACTCATCCATTCTGACTGACAAAGTGATCTGTCCATAAGAATGAGCTCTTCAATCTCCGAATAAAAGGGTTTTTTGTTTTTCCTATGTCAATACACATTCTTGTCTATCTGGGCTGTGCCTCTTATTAACTGGGTGACCTCGAGCAAGTTGCTCAAACTCTGCATCTCATCTGTACAATGTATACAAGAATACATGCCTGGCCGGGCACAGTGGCTCACACGTGTAATCCCAGCACTTTGAGAGGTCGAGGCAGGTGGATCACCTGAGGTCAGGAGTTCGAGACCAGTCTGGCCAACATGGCAAAACCCCGTCTCTACTAAAAATACAAAAATTAGCTGGGCATGGTGGCAGGCACCTGTAATTCCAGCTACTTGGGAGGCTGAGGCAGGAGAATCGCTTTAACCTGGGAGGTGGAGGCTGCAGTGAGCCAAGATCACGCCACTGCACTACAGGGTGACAAGAGCAAAACCTTGTCTCAAAACAAAAGAATAGAGGTTAAGCATTTCAATATGCTGCCCATTATCACTGCCAGCTGCCTGTTTTATGACAGGCATCTTTTTATCCCTGAGCTTTGAAATAGGACTTGGGGTGAGGCACCACTCCACAAGGCATCAGCAAGACATGAGGACCTCACAGATGCTTTAGCTATTCTTATCTGGGTTTTTAGGATCAGGAAGGCCTTCTAAGGAGCCCAACATCCCCCCTGCCACTAAGCCACTTTCGTTATATAAACCTCAGAGCCACACACTGTAGAAGTGAACTCAGAAATTCTGGCCTCAAGGACCAAGTCAGGGTCCCACATCTTATGTCATAAGATCAGCAAAGGAATAGTGAAGACCCAGAAATTTCATCTGGTACCCTGGAAGCTAAGGGCGCTGGTTCCTCCCACCCTGTGGGGGGCCATGTCAGGTTACCCCTTGAGTAAGCCTCCACCCCCCACCCTGTCTGCTCTGGACAGCTCCCCAGTCAGCAAGCAGACAGAAATGGATTCCCAAGGAAGGTAACAGGAAATAGTGTCACCAGGGGATTGGGCTGATAGCGGGTCTTGTCCCATCCCCTGCAAATCCCCTCCATCCCACCATGAAAAATACTCAGCACTCACCTTGCCAAGCAAGTGGCAAAAGCTGATTCAGGGACATGAGGCCCCCAGACCGGAAGGAGCCCATTGCACTTGGTGTTGGCATTCTGCAGGGCGGCACTCTCCCACTCTTCCCGGCCTCGAGCCAACCTGGATAGGGAGCAGAGCAGGGACAAGCGACTGCTGGCATTAAGGTGGCAACCAGGCACCTGGGCGGGAGTGGGGGTGGGGGTGGGGGTGGGGGTGGCGGTGGGGGCGTGCCAACACTAAGAAGTCAGTCGGCCCAGGCTCCTGACCCTGCGAAGAGAATTTGCCATTTGTAGCCTCAATGTGGTACACGCTGGCTTTGCTGACTCAGGTAGGCAGGGATGCTCTCACCAGCCTTGGGCCCAGGCCAAAGCATATCTTCCTATCATTCAAATAACTGCTTGGGGACCTATATGGTGTCAGGCAGAACACCCTACTCCCCAGAGACTAAGGAGCAGATTTAAAACCACGAGGATGGCAGTCCCACCCGCTCCAGGCCCACAGGCAGGCCTACTGAAGGAGCCATCCCGCAAGAGCCAGGGCCTACCTGACGGCAGCCAGATGGCAGTCGTAGTGCACAATGTTGAAGTGGGACACGGTGCTGTAGCCCTGCTGTTTCCGGGGCTTATTCTCCATCTCCTCCAAGGCTACCCGCTTCGTGAAGGTGTAAATGCCCAGGACCTTTGTGGGCTGCAAAGACGACAACATAAGGAGAGGGGAGGAGAAACTCCAAGTCAGGCTCAGGAGAAGCAGAATAGAGGGGCAATGCCTTGGGGTTCAGGTTGCTCTCACTAGGGAAGTTCAGAAGAGCAGGTAAGGCCAGCCCCTCAGTCTGTTGGTGAAGCACTTGGCTGGCTGCAGCCCTAGTGAAACGAGGATTATGGGAGCAACCAGCAAGAAGGGGATGTGGTGCAGATGTAGAGGTATACACATTAGCAAGACTCGGCCATCTTTCTTTATTTTGTGCTTCATCTGTCTGAAAATGCAGAAGTGACTTCTTGATATTCTCTTGCTTTTCAAAACCTGCTGGGCAGCTCTGAGGAGCCTGCATTACACAGGACTAACGAGCCCTGTGGCCCAGCCATCTGCCCTTCCACAGCCTGTATTCTAAGCAGTAAGTTCAAGCTGGAAAGAGGCGGCCATCTTTGAGCCTTCAGGGGAGCCAGCAGGTCACTGGCTGCTCTGCTCCTCTCAGGTGGAATCTAGTTTGGATAAGCCTAGAAAGTTCTGATTTTCTCCCCAGTTACCCTGAATGAAGGCAGCATGGTGTGTTTTTAAAAGCCCGGGTCTGGAGTCTGAGAAGCCTAGGCTGGAATTCTGGCTCTGCCATGTGACCTTTGTTTGCTTAACCACAAGTTGAGACTTTTTACAGGTTTAAATAAAATTATCCAGTTTACACAAAGCTCTGCGCATGAGGCCTCACATATAGGAAGAATCCAACGAGCAGCATTTGTCATGATGATGATGATAAAGATAACAAAGTCTAAAGTTCGGATGAGTTCGCCTTCCTGCCTCTAAAGAGGACAGCTGGTCCTTTTGCTAATCTCCTAAGATGCAGGCCTTGACCTTGCCTAGCTAAGAACAAAATGGCCTGGAGGAGGGGGATGCTACCTAGAACAAGGGGTCAGGCTGGGCCCTCAGGACCGACCGCAGGCCCAGCAGCTGTACCTGGAACTTGTATCCCTCCCTGCAGATGCAGCACGTGAGGCCTGGCTCCTCGATCAGCTCTTCCATCTGCTTCAGGAGTGCTGTCTTGGTCACGACCTGGCCCTTTTCATTTGTCTGTAGGGGAATCCCGGCGGCACGTCAAGGGGATTTCCACACACCCTCTCCCACCCTAGCTTGGAGGTGCTCAGGAACAGGGCTAACCTTCTACCTCCACTAAAAGGACAGGTGCATGAGAGGAAAGCCCTTGAGTTGTCTTCTAATAAGGATAAAGACCCAGGCCCTTCTGCTATTCTCTCTTCCTATAGGAACCACTGAAGCAAAGGAAATCATCCAGCTGGAGCCCTGGCAAGGTGCCACCTGCCATCAGAAAAGCCCCCTTCGTGCCAGCATCTTCGTGCCAGCAATGCCAAGTCTCAGCTTCCAAGGGCTGTTGCACTATGATTCATTCACTGTTCCCATGTGAGCTTTTCAACTGCTGACACTCAAGTCTGTGCTTTGGAGAAGGAGCTTGTAGGACTCTGCTTCCTCCAAGCTGGGACAGTTAGAAGAGCACAGAACCCTTTGTGTCAACCACTTATTAGTTAGTTATGTGCCTTGGCCTATTTACTTCACCTCTCAGTTTCAGTTACTTAATCTGGAAAATGGGTATAATAATATCAACCTCCTAGAACTACTTGAGGGCTTAAATAAGTCCTCAATAAACTTAATGGCTATTATCACCAGTTTACTGTTTTGGTAAACTTCATAAGTCACTTACTCCGAGTCTCATTTGTATGACAGAACAATAGTAGCTCCACCTCTGAGAGGGCCGAACACACCTAGTTCCTTCCTCCTCCTCTGTCCAGCCTTCTCTTTCCCCATGGCCAACCCCAGGGCTGTCCCATGGCCACCTCCTCATCAACAGTGTGGGCAGAAATATGAGGACTCTAGATGGTAGCTTTACCGTCATGCCCAGGGTGCCCAGGGCCTTCTGCCTCATCGCCATGGCCATGCGCTTCTTCTCTGCCCGGGTCTCCCTGCGGGCTGCGTCAATCTTCTTGTTTACGTCAGGGTGTTCCCGCAGGGCTTCCAGCAGGTTCTCTGCCAGGGTCCCAATGCCCTCATCACTGGACACCTGCTCCAGCTTATGCAGGTTCGGGATGGAATCAGTTCCAATCAGAACCTGCCAATAAGAGACCAAAGAGACACATGCCTCCAATTATGTAGACAAACCTTCTTCCCGGGAGCTTAAAGGTTTAGAAACTCTGCCAGCATGCACCATCTCATGTCACCTGCTCAGCTGTAATCAGGTCCTTTGATTCCACACTTTGACAGACACAGACAAATGGAAGAGGGTTTGGCTCTGCCACTGCCTCTGACCAGTTTCTATGCTCTAAGCTCAGTATTTCCATCTATAAAATGGGGATAGTGCAAGGGTTGCTGTGATGACTAAAAACTAGATAACATATGCAAAGCATCCATCACAGAGGATGTGGAAAGGGGCCAGAAGAACATCCCCTTATTCTAGTAAGACAAGCAGCAACACCTGATGAGTACTGAGTGGTGAACTCAGCAGCCAGAGCAGGTGCTGGACGTTCTCATAAGGACCTGCCCTAAGTTCTCCACGGGAGCCCCTGGGTCCACCAAACCTAGGAGCACAGTTTTCTCAGGCTAGGGATACTAGAGGTGCAACGACTACGAGCAGGTATGGACATTAAAAACTTAAACAACAAAAAAGGTATTAACAAGAAACCTCTGTGCCTGAAAAAGCTGGAAGTCACTATGTATAGCGCCATGTGATAAACAGGGGTGGAGAACAACAGAAGGCTAAAGACAGGTGTAGTTGGAAAAAGCACTCCAGGTGAGCTCACTGAGAAATATTACCACATCCCTGAAATCCTCACCAACCTGTCACAAGTGACTTGACAGCAATTATTACATATGAGACAACAGGCTGAAAATAACACAGCCAGCAGATCACTCAGTAGCTCATAAATCTGTTCTCACAGCAAGTCCACTTCCAATCTGTGTCTCAGCGAAATTACCTATTCCCTCATGTCTCGTGCTCCTAAATGCTGAGCCCATATTGAAACTCCTACTGAGTTTTTCCACAGGTACCCCAAACTCAACATTCTGGCTGTTTACTGTGTGTGCATGCTTGCACATGTGTGTTTTCGGTGCTGGGAAAACAAAGACCTTGCTCTCATTTAACTTACATTCTAGTTATCAATAGGACAGACCATACATTCATAGCATAGTCTAATGAACTCTCCTCCACCTTACTCACAAACTTCTGATCTTCTCCATCTCAGTGGCACCACCATTCACCTCATCACTCAGTCCAGAAACTGAGCAGGGTTCTTGATTCATTCAGCTTCTTTGCTTCTCACGTTCAGTCACTCTCCAAATCCCATTTATTCTTCCTCCCAGCTCAATCTCTGTTGAATCTATCCATGAACTAGTTTAAGCCGCCATTTCTCTCATTTCAATTACGATAAAAGCCTGTCAACTGTTCTTCCTACCTCCAATCTCACCTCCCTTCAATTCACTCTCTATAATACAGCCAGGGCACTGCCCTCAGGAGAAAACCCACACTCCTCTTCTGGGAGAAAGAACATGCCTTGCCCCTGCTTGGGTCTCCATCGGCAGCTCTTGCCATGCCTCGCCTCCCACTGCAGCTGCTTTCAATTCTTGGAAGGCTTTAAGCTCTCTTTGGCCTCTGAGCCTTTGCAGGTACCATGCCCTCTACTTAACAATCCTCTTTCCTGAGGCCCCTTCCACACTGCATCTATCTCGCTGTTTAGTTATTACTCTGTATTTGGCTCTATCTTTCACCAGACAGTAAGCTCCCAACAGGCACAGGCAACAGCTGTCTCCTCAGTCTAACACAGGACCAGCTACACAACAATATGTGTTGAAAGAAAAATGAATGGCCATAGCATAAATGCCAAGTATCTAACTAGATAAAGCCTTATTCTAAAGAAAGTAATTCAATTTGGTAACTAAGAATAAGCCTGGATGGCCAGGCACAGTGGCTCACACCTGTAATCCCAGCACTTTGGGAGGCTGAGGGGAGCGGATCACCTGAGGTCAGGAGTTGGAGACCAGCATGGCCAACACGGTGAAACCCTGTGTCTACTAAAAATACAAAAAATTGGCCAGGTGTGGTGGCAGGTGCCTTTAGTCCCAGCTACTCGGGAGGCTGAGACAGGAGAATCGCTTGAATCCGGGAGGCAGAGGTTGCAGTGAGCCGAGACCATGCCACTGCACTCCAGCCTGGGTGACAAGAGCAAAACTCCATCTCAAAAAAAAAAAAAAAAAAAAGAATAAGCCTGGAAATCAGCTGACTTTGAGTTCCAAACTCATTGTGTTGCCTTTGGCCAAATCACAGCTGTGTTCCTTGATTTATCTATATACAAAATAGAGATGTTACAAGGATATGGAAAACAATACATGTGAAATTCCTATGCAGGAAAAAGTATCTCCATAAATATATACAATTATGACTCCACTGAGTTGAACAAAAGTTTAGAAAAGGGATTTCAGTGAGACACAGCGAAGAATCTTTACTGTACTCAAGTTACCATGTTTTTGGAATGAGTTACCAGAACAGATTACCAAATGAGACAGTGGAACTCTTTTCAATGCAGAACACTACAAACAGAAAAAACGCAATGCTGAGGACTCTCAGAACTCAACATTAAAAAACAAACAATCCAGTTAGAAATTGGGCAAAAGACATGAACAGACATTTCACTGAAGATACACAGGGCACATGAAAAGACATTCAACATCATGAACCACTAGGAAAACACAGAACCACACGGAATCACTGCACATCTTCCAAACAGTTCAAACTAAAAATAGTCACCAAATACTGGCTAAGATGCAGAGAAATTGGAGCAGCCATACATTTCCGATGAAATGTAAAATGCTGTAGCCACTCTAGAGAACAGTTTGGCAGCTTCTTATAAACAAAATACGCAACTACTATACAACCCAGCAACTGCACTCTTGGGCATTTATCCCAGAAAAATGAAAACTTATATTCACACAAAAACCTGCACACAAGTGTTCATGGCAGCTTTATAAATAACAGCCAAAAACTGGCAACAATCCAGGTGTCCTTTAATGGGTAAACAGTTAAACAAACCTGGATGAAACTCCAAAAAATCATGCTGAGAAAAAAAAAAAAAGACAATCCCAAAAGGTTATATACTGTACAACTGCATTTATACAACATTCTTGAAATGCCAAAGTTACAGAAATGGAGAACAGATCGGTGGGTGCCAGGGGCTTGTGGCAGGGGAGTAGGGGAAGATGGATGTGGCTACGAAAGGCCAACAAGAGGGACCCTTGTGCTGATGAACCTGCCCTGCGTCCTGACGGCACTGATGTCTATATCCTGGTTGTGGTGTGTGCTCGGGTTCCACATGATGTTACCATTGGGGGAGAGTGGGAAAAGGACCCATACAATTTATCTGTATTGTTTCTTAACAACTGCATGTGAATTTATAATAATCTCCAAATTGAAACTTCGATTTAAAAAAAAAACCCAGCCCTGGCCACCTATCCAGGGCCAGTTAGGATCGGATTTGTGAGGGGTTAATGCTCAGCCCCGTGGGGAGAAATCAGGAATGAGCTGCGGAGTGGAATGGGTAGAGCTCTCTAAGAACAAAGTGTTCAGCTGCTTGAGGCAGAGAAGATAGAGGTGATGGTAATATAAGTGTCCTAGTGACTGTGGCCAGACACCCAAGTGTTTTACTCTCTGGTCAGCCAATCCCTTATGGTTCAACAGCTGCACAGCTGACCCATTAGACAATGAAGCCCCACTTAAGAATGAGTTGAATGAGGAAATCACAAATACAACTTACTTCTCTTAGCACACAGAGATGAAGTAGATGACTTCTGAGGCTCACTTCTACTCTAGGAGTCTCATATATTAGGGTAAGTCATGTCTCAAGGTGAACTAGGGTGGTTATACTTGTACCCCTGTACCCTCACACTACCTGTCCTGGCTACCCACCTGGGTGCCAGGGTGCTGGATGGCCAGGCCCCGAAGCAGCCTTAAGATAAACGGCAAGGCTGGGCGAGACAAAAACTTTTTCCAGATGTCGGCATCCAAACTGCAAAGCAAAGGAAAGCTTATTAGCAGGCCAGGGAAGCAAAGGTTACCTAGAAACCAATTGTTGACTCTGGCTTGTTTAAACTCCCAGTGTGTGTTTAACCATGACCCTCTCCGAGTGTCATAAGAATCACATAGAACCACCCAGCTCAGCTGAAAAGCCAGAAAGAAGTGAGTACTCTAAGTAGAAACCAAAAAGTTGCCATCCTCTTCCCACAAGCCCCAAGGACTCTGCAGTGGCTGAATGGTCACCCACATAGTTTCCAGAAGCGGTTGGGAGGCCCCAAGGAGGGCAAGGGGCACACATGAAGCTTTACGCCAAGATGCTGATGGAGAAGGAAAAGGAAAGGGCAAAGGGGAGGCAAAGCAGCCCTGCTGCAGGAGGGCTTCATACTTCTTAGCGCTAGGGATGTGCTTTTTCATGTAGTCAAGTGCATTCTGGGTGATCCCCTTCTGGAGAATCAGATCCTTCAGCTGGTGCCCATTGCTGTTGTTCTTGATGCCTGCAGCTATTTTACAGAAGCAGTCCAGGAAGACTTTATCATCACCACTGTGATCTTCATCATATCTAGGAGGAAAGAGCAGAGTTTGAGGGTGTGAAAGGCGGGACAAAACCCAGTCATGTCACCCTCTTGGTTAACAACTGTCAACAGCCTATAAAAGATCAAGGCTAAATTCCCTAACGTGACACAAAGACCTATCTGCCCCGGCTCCTGCCACTCTCCCTGTTACCTGCTATGTCTCCCACACTCACAGCCTTCTCTTGCACTCACATTTGTGCACACGTGGCTCCATCTCGTCATATTCCTCCCATCTTGCCAACCACTTTGCCTTCTCTGCCTAGCCAATTGCTACTCTAATACAGTATATTTTAACTATTCACTTCCCAACTAGACTGAGCTCCTTAAAAGCCAGAACGAGGACACAAAAATCCAACAGGAATTCAGAGGATTCTTCCTCATCTCACAGACCTAGTTCAGGGTTTTAGTGGAGACTCTCACTTCACTATATGAAATCCAAGTAACATACTTATCAAAGTTGCAGTATGGTTTGAATCGCTCCACCAAGATCTGCATTTTCTCCACCTCTCCAAAGGAAAGGTATGGGATGATGCGAAGCAGGCCCTGGAGCACACTGGGGTTGGAGCGAACAAAGGTGCTGTTGATCTGGTCCAAGAGCATCACCAGTTGATCCTTGTCACCTGTCAGGAGGAGGTTGCCCTACAACAGAAAAGAGGGTGAACATGCCATTAATGCAGTCAGGACTGTGGCTGCAGCCAATATCTGAGCCCCAAAAGTCACCACTTCCATCAGAGTCATTAGGAATACCCCTAGAAGAACTACGTCTTGGCACTTCTTGGGGAATAACAAACAGTATGAGTTTCACTTGAGAAATTCGTTTCTAAATTTCTGTGACAGTTCTGTTAATAGTCTCAGGTGGTCAAAATATACCAATACAATCTCCCCTTCCTGTAAGAGAATGCAGGCTGCTAGACATTCACTTGGTCATAGCTCTAGCCAAATCATTAGCACCGGTAAGAATGGAGGAAATTACAGGTATAGCAGGTGGAGATAAATTCTGGGAGTTGGAGACCTGGGTTCTAGGCCTGATTCCACCAGTAACCAACTATGTACCACAGTTGAGGAAATGCCAAGTCTAGGGAAATGAGGTGGGCTGTTCAGTTCCTCAACTATGAAATGAAAGGTTGGACTAAAGCCTCTGTCTATCAACTGAGACATGCCAGGATTCCATTAATGAGCAGCTTTTGAGTGAAAGACTATCCTTAGCAATTGTGCTTGCTCTGAATCCAAAGATTTCACATTTCGATACAATTGTGTCATCATTAGTTGAGTCCTGACATTCCAATGCTTAAGCAGGCTCCACCATTCTCAGGTGGGCTAAGCCAGACACAAACAGGCCTATTGTGGGCAATGAGACAGTGCAGGCTCTCAGTGCCTGTGGATGGAGGGGCCGGGCCCCACTCACCTTGTCCTCACTCAGGGGCTCAGCATTGGACTCATCTAGAATGATCTCCATGATGCTAAGCACCTGCTCAGCCACAGCTGCACCCCCACTGTCCTTGCTTTCTTGTTCAGCTACAAGGGCCTGTAGGAGAAGGAGACCCAGTCACTCTCAGAATAAGACCACAGCCACTCACTGCTGATGACAATTGCTCTCAAGGATGCCCTCATGGCCTTACTCCCCAGAGACCATGTGTGTATGACCGTGTGTATGTATGTGCGTGTATATGCATGTTCTGAGAGGGAGACAAGCGTGTGAGCTTTTGGTGACAGGGAAAACATGAAGTTCCAGATCTCTTTCTTTGCTGCCCCAAGGAGAGGGGCACTTCTTTCCCACTGGTGTGTAGTCTAGACTGCTTAAGAGATTGCCTTCCTCTTATCTGTGATCTGAACTCAGGAAAGGAGCAAGGAAGCTCTTGGGTGCCATGGCAGCAGCATGGGGGCGGGGGGTGAGCCAGCCAGAGGAGAAGGGCAGCTGAATGACCCAAGCCTCTGCACTAGTCAGCCAGAGAGATGAAGGACTTGAAGAGGCCGTGAGTCCATTTCATCTGAGCCCAGAACTGAGAGTTCTTTCACACCCAGACTTCCAAGGCCCACTTTTCTTCACCTGCAGCCCATGTTCCTTACCAGGTTTAGGGTCCCCAGCATGACGTTCAAGGTGTTCATTTCCAGTTTGACCAGTTGCTGCCGGTTGACTTTCACCTTCACACAGTAACTGAACAATTTCAGTAGCACCTGACAAGAGAAGCCAGTCAAAACCCATGAGGCCACACGAGAGTGTAGGACGTGGGGGCCAGTAGGAAAGGGATGTCTAAGCAGGGCCTACACCATCAGCAGGGGCTCCTCCTGAAATGAAGAGGACAGGAGGGAGAGGTGGCTCTTCAGGGGACACGGTGAGATGGCTGGGCTCTCACATTAGGCTGGTAGCTCCATTGGCTGGATATATCTCTACCATCTCTAATACAACGGCAGTGACACCAGTTCCTAATGGAAGAGGTGATGCTCTGTTTGTTGTCTTGGGGGAAATCTCAGCATCAACTCAGACCCTGAACTAATAGTAAAGAAAATGATCCCAAAGCTCGTGGCCTGTGAGAGCTCAGAACCACACAGGTCATTTAAAACAAAGGCACAATAATAGTAATACATATTCTCGTAAACCCTGGGGGAGTGGGGGTGGGGGGTAGTGAAAATAACAGTATAATATTTGTGGTGCCTCTCTGGAATGCTCTAATCCTTACTAAGGAGATTAGTTGGATGAATACCCAAACAAAATCCTACAATGCAAGAAATGAGTTACATTACAAAATCCATTTTAAAAACAACAATGATAATGGTTAACACAAGTGCAGCTATATGGGGAAAGACGGTCAGATGCTGGCTCTATAAAGAGGTATCAGAGAAGGGAAGTGGGCCAGCAGGACGGGAAAAGGTGTGCCTAAGAATGTAGTCCTAACTACCAGGTCCTTCACTGGCTCGCACTGCTCCATGGCACCATGCTGCCCTCTAGGGTAAAATGACACAGCGCTTCTTTCCACAGGGGCCTCTCCCAAAGCAGAAAGGCTGGACCCCACACCTTGCTGCCCCCAACTCACTGTTAGAAGGTGGCGTCCCTGCTTGAAATCTCTGATCCCTGCGAGTCTGTTAAGCATGCATTCCAGGCCCCCACACTGGGCCATCACACCAGCCATTTTATACACTTCTTCTTCATCTTCTTCTTCATCTAGGGGAGAAGGGAAGCCAAGCAGAAATGGAGGGTAAGGTGAAGATGGGAATAAAATAGGCCAGGATAAGGCAGCCCTCTTCCTGGCTGATGGCTGACAGCCCTTTTCCATATCTCCAATAAAGACACGGCCAATAAAAGGGGTCAATGATGGATGATATTAAACTATCCCACTCTCAGTAGGAGCTTTTTTAAAGTTTCAAGTCAATAAAATTACTTACTCAAATGTCAAAGTATGAACACCAATACCATCAGTGGAGTTGGGGGTAAGAGGGAGTTAAAAATCAATCTGAACTCCAGTTTACTATTAATTGCATTTTCCTCTAAAAGTTTGCTGGTTTTTTTTTTTTTTTTTGAACCCTCAGTGGTATCTGTATCATGCCACAGACACCTCTATTTTTCCTCAATTGAAGAAACAATCTCCCCACAATTCTGATGCAGAGGTCTAAGAGAGAAGCTCCTGAGAATGCCCCTAAGTCCTGGGACTTCAGCCGCTCATGAGGCCCGAGCCTCAGATCCAATGTGCAGTGCCATGATCTACCTGTAGTAGAGTCCAGGGACTCAATGAACTCCTCCGTGGCATCACCCAGCAGCCCCCGCATACGATAAACAATCCTCATGGGCTCTCCCTGAGCAGAGAAAGTTGGAGAAAGGTACTTAAAAACAGGCCCAGACAAATGCAAAGGACTCCATACTTGGTCTTGCTTAAAGCCCCAGCAATATGGAGAGCCTCCATTTTTCTACAAGGTCTCAACCACAACATCTAGAATCAAAATGCACAGCAATTCACTTAGGGGAAAGAATGCTAATTTTATTTTGTGTCCACTAGAAGCTAGACATTGTATGAAACATTTTAAAGACACTATCTCCTTCAATTTCATTAGAACACTATGTAATAATCTAACAAGTATTTATTGAATGTTTTACTCGGTGCCAGGTCCTATGCTAATTAAGTACTTTATATGATCCTTTTACATAAGGTTACACAGCTTGTTCAAGGTTACCAAGCTATAAGCAGAGGTCTAATTCCAAGCCTGGACCTTCCTCAGGAGTAGAAACTGTCTCCAATCGATAGGGACAACTACCCAGGACAAGCAAGGCCATTTAAATCAAAGAGCTTTGACTCAAGCCTTGGGAATCAAAATAGGAAAAGAGAGTACATCAATCTTTACCTATAGAGATTCAGACGTCTTTATATAACCATACAAGGAGGGGGTTCATCCACAATTCTTTAAGCTAAACCCACAATCTGACTAGAATGATAAGAATCAAGTCTTTTATAAATGACAAAATTACAGCAACTTCACTAAATTGGAGGATCAGGAAAGTTCACTATATGTCTGGCACTGAGCACAAATATTAATATTATTCTCATTTTGCAGACTAGAAATTGGAGCTCAAAGTGACCACTGATGAAATCCAGTGGGGGATTTGGTAGCACACTAATTCAAGCAGCCTGCCTCCAAGTCTATGCTTAGCTTCAGGACAGGAAACCCTGGAGGAAGACAACCTGCCAGAAAGGCCAGTTGCAGAAGTGTTTCCGGCTACAGAAGCCCAGTGAGAATTCCTGAGACAGAGAACCACCACAGACACTGAACACACAGCAGGTTCTAGTTCTAGTCAGTAGCTACAGGGGTAGGCTGCTTATCAGGGAAATGGAGGGCAAGGTAGAGAAGGGAAGCTAAAGTCCCAGAACAAAGGCTATCACAAACTCAGGACTTTGCCAGAAAACCTTCTAACTGGATTAAGCACATCAATGTGAGGGGCAAATGATTCTCAACTTATATCTTGCTTCACCATTCAAGGGAGATACCCTTGTGTATTCTGTGGGTTCACTACCACCATTTACAAGAGTGCCCACAGAAGCTTGGTCTTAATTTTTTATATGCATCAGGGATTAAATCTGTATCGTTCTGTTTTGATGCTACAATGTCTGTAACAAGAGGTATTGGCTGGACAGTTCTCTGCCTGTCCCTCAGCCAACAGTGCAACAACGACCCCACTGGCAGCAGACCAACAGTCAACAGTGAGCAGGATTCCCAGCCCAGTGAGAGAAAAGAAAGGAGAGAGGCAGAAATATGTAACAAATTGAAGGTCAAAATGTACAAATAGTATACTGCCAATTTAGTTTCTCAAACTCTACAGAAGTATTTGGGACCAAGTCTAGAAAAGTTTGCTGTGCCTCCCTGCTACACTAGTTTGCTGTAATTAAGTTACTTATCTGATTCATGTGCTAAAGACCTCGCCTCCCAATAGAAACAAGAGAAGGGAAGAAATGGCAGGGGGAGAGAGAAATGGAGCGGAAGAAAAAGAAACAGGAAGAGAGGAAAGGAAGGAACAGAGAGTAAGAAAGGAGGGAAAGGTGAAGGGGACCATTTAATACCTCCATAAGTGGACAAATAGTATCACTCGTGATGGCCAAAAGGCCCAGAGCACTGGACTTCCTTCATTTCCCTTTTCCCCTCCTCAAGAACAACTGCCTGTTTGAGCCTCCATTCCCCAACTAGTAAAACAGAAATGATGCTCCTTGAGACAGCTACTGGAAAAACGTTCTACTAAGTGAGCAGGCCCATAAAAGCTGAGAACTAATCTCAGTTGAGAGGTGTCCATATTGAAGGGAACAAGACAGCACGCATTCCCAGCACAGAGCCTCCTTCGACAGCCCCTGGCTTTCAGTCCTTGGGGTTTGACAACTTGCACAGCCCAGCAAAATGCTTTTGCTTTCCTGAAGCTTCATGAAGGTCATTAAATGTCCCTCCATTAGTCAGACGCCTCCAAAGGAAAACAAGATTGGTTTTCTCCACACAACCCCAAACAGGGACAGTAAAGCCTTAGAGAGCTGCTACAAGCCAGGTAAGTGGTGATGAACAATGGCTCCTGCTGGTATAAGTCTGCATAAGTCAGAAAAGTAAAATCACACCTCCAAACAAGAAAGCAGGCACATACCTCATTGGTGGTACACCAGACTTTCTTGTAAACTTCCGCCACAGGAAGGTCCAAACTAATGATTTTATTGTTCACTAGAAGCTGAACAGAAAAGCAGGTGAAGCTGTTATTCCAAATAATTGTAAGACAAGTAAAATCCAAGAGCAAAGGGCACCTTACGGCAATGGTTCATAATTCGTAATTTTTATATGTCACGGACCTATCAACTCTCCCACTCTTAAAAAATCCACATGTATGCAAAACACACAGAATTTTGTGCACAATTTCAGGGGCTGCAAACATCCCTAACCCACACACGGGCTCCAGCTTACACACACCCATTGGGGACCTTCTCCTGTAGGCTCAGCACCAGAAAAGGCTTTTCACTATGTAAAAATGTCAGACCCTCAAGGGTCTGCCAGAAAGTCACTGACACAGGGACATAACCCTGCACAGGGGGTAAAACGCCAATATTTAGGGGGCTCAGGTAACTCAGACTCACCGAGAAGTCTCTGCCAGAGGCAGTAACAATAATAAATACCCACCACCACTACAACCACTAACAATATGCTTACTTCCTGCCAGGCACTGGGCAGAGCCCTTTACAGGTTATTAACCTTAGCACTAGGTGAGGTAGAAAGGTGGGAATCATTAACCCCAACTTACAGAGCGGAGCAACTGAAGGCCATCTGCCCCAAGTTAATCAGCTACTAGGAAGAAGCACCTGGATTTGGTTAGCCTAGGAGGAAGCCCCTAATTGTAAACGTGGGCAGCACTGTCCTATGGTCATTACCTCCATGCCACTGTCATCTTCCAGGAGGGCCACTAAGTCACAGTCCTGGCAAATCTTGTTCTTTATATCCCTCATCAGCGGCCCAATGCCTGGCTCATTGCTGCTATACGGGTTCCCAGGCATCCTGCCCTGTAAGAAGTCTTCTTGTTGGGGATCCTTCTCCAGGGTCACAAAGAACTCAGTGACTTCATTCTCCTCCTGGAGGACAGACAGAAGGGTGCCTCAGAAGGGATGGCAGAGGTGGAGATTTATACCATGCTACCTTGTTCTATGGACACTCGAGGAAAACACACCAAACTCAGCAAGCCTCCCAAACATTTAAAGATATAAAGGACAGGAAACTCAGAGGTACTTCCAAAAATCTAAACAAACTTAAGCAGACTAAAATATCAAGCATCTCTTCTGAAACCCCAGGGTGGATTAGGAGATAAAGCCTAACAAAACAAGCAGACAAGGAGTGACATATGAGAGATGTATTAATGAAATGGGGGAAGGGGTGCGAGGAGGGACTTTCCTTTCTCCTCCTGCTGGTCTCATGTGATGCTAACCAATTTGGGGCCAGAGGACTTTGCCACTGATGACCCTGAAGTCAAGAAAAGGGCTTCTCTATGGGACATTACACTCAGGTACACACCCCCAATGAGCTCTCATTGCTAGCTCATGATACTAGTGTTCATCTTTCCTCAATAGCAGGAAGAGTTCTCTGGATGATACTGTGCTTCTACACAGTTCAGGCTAGGGAAAAAAACACACACTGCATGTGTGCACAAAATACAGGGCAGCTAAAGAAGGAAGAGAGTAAAAATATCTTTATATTCTAGCTCAATACTGCTTCTTCCACAGCATGTTGGATTGATATGCAATGGGATTTTGGTAATGGAGGTTAGACCTAGTTTTTAAAAAAACATGATTCTTTACTTGAATCTAGGAAATAAGACCAAGGAAGGTCATTAAATGTCCCATCGTTAGCAAGAGGAAAATTATGAGGTTGCTTCTCTTTTATGGCAGTGGATCTTCTTTCACTAATGACTAAGTGGCCCGCAGCTGGTACAATTCCCCATAACTTTAATGAATCACCAAGAGGCTTCATGGCAAAGTGGGTCGTGCTGACACTCGAGAGCCATGGGAAGCACCGCACTGCTTACAGGATAAATGATGCTGCAGAGCCTCTCGAAGATGAACACTGGGGTCCGGTAGTCATCCAGATTGTAGCGCTTGGCTGTCTCAATGCACACAGCCATGAAGGCCTTGGTTTCTGATTCTGTACCTGCCAGAAATCAAAGCGGCCAAGTTAGGAAAGAGCCTCTCCCATGGAAGGTGAAATGAGAATTCTAATTGAAGTAGCATCACTGACAAATTATTTCTGACTGGTAAGTCTTTAAAATGCCCTGCATGGCAATATCAATAGTTCAAATTGGAAATTTGATGCTGATTGATTTTATCCTCAGACCACATTCAGTTTGAAACCCGTAACACCCAAGTCCACACACTTCATCATGGTTGGCAGTGTACATGTCTTGCTCTCTCTCAGGATATAACCTCCTCAAGGAGAGGGACTGTGCCTTATTTGACTAGCATCTCCTTACCCAAAACAGGCACTCAGAAAATAACAAATAATCCTGTGTTCCAGTCAAATCAAAAGGAAGTTATAGTTAGTTTTTAGCTTCATTCTAAAAGATTAGGTAGAATGTCCTCTATAAGCGAAAAAACACAACTTAAAGTAACATGAAGGTGAGAAAATATGGTCTTTAAAAAATAAGGTCTTGTGAGCACTTTGAGCTCAAAAGTTGGAGACCAGCCTAGGCAATGTGGCGAAACGCCACCTCTACAAAAAATACAAAAATTAGCTGGGCGTGGTGGCACACGCCTATAGTCCCAGCTACTCAGGAGGCTGAGGTGGAAGGATGGTTTCAGCCCAGAAGATGGAGGTTACAGTGAGCCTCGATCACACCACTGTACCCCCAGCCTGGATGACAGAGTGAAACTTTGGAAAAAAAAAAAAAAAAGTCCCACTGTTGCATTCCTGGGTGGGTCTGAATTAAAAAAAAAAAAAAAAAAAAAAAAAAGGTAAAGGTCCCTGACAAAGTCACAAACCAGCTCAGTATGGCACGATGAAAATGGCATCAGAAAGAGTTCCATTTCGGGCAATAAGGCAAACGAGGTTGCCTGAGCTACTCCTCACTCTCCACCACTCAAAAACAATTTAAACTGTTGAATAAAAATGTATCAGTGAACTGCCACACTCACACAGAACAGCCAAAAGCCATAAACTAAGAGAAATCGGGAAGCCAGGGAGATAAGCAAAACACGAGTCAGTTTTTGCGTTGAGCTTTGGTTTCCATGCCCTGCCCAGATTTGAGAGGTGGATAAAGCCCCGAATCCACTGAGGCAAAGAATCTAGCAGGAACCCCCAACCCCATGCCCCACAAATACAAATCTAGTACCCCAAAGAGCTACACCCTTGGTGCAGAGATCAGCTATCCCTTTCCCCCAACCAAATAACTGAGGAAATTGACTTTCCTTAAACTTTACCATCAAGTGGCAGGGAAAAATCTCCTCTGAAAACTTGTAATGAGCTGTCCCCTTATAGGGGTTTGCGGCTCAAACCTCTCACTACCTAGGAGGTCTGAAGATCTTGAGGCTCTGGGACAGCAGTACCCTGCACTGCCTCACAGAAGCAGTTCTTTACCTCCTCTGGAGAAACCCATCTTTGGCCCAGTCCTAAAGAATTTCCACAGATAAAGCTAAAAAATATGAGGTCACAGTCAAAACTCATAAAACACAACAAGACTTTAAGGTATCATGAGCAAGAGCCAAAATAAAAAACTGCAGAATCAGGCCTGTAAATATCTCAAATTTTAGAATTATCAGACACAAATGTTTAATATGCTTATAGATCATACAAAGGAGGGAAATATGAATTTTTAAAAAGAGACCTCACACCTGTAATCCCAGCACTTTGGGAGGCCGAGGCGGGCAGATCATCTGGGGTTGGGAGTTCGAGACCAGCCTGACCAACATGGAGAAACCCCGTCTCTACTAAAAATACAAAATTAGCTGGGCGTGGTGGTGCATGCCTGTAATCCCAGCTACTCAGGAAGGCTGAGGCAGGAGAATCGCTTGAACCCTGGAGGCAGAGATTGCGGTGAGCTGAGATTGTGTCACTGCACTCCAGCCTGGGCAACAAGAGCGAAACTTTGTCTCAAAAAATAAAAAAGAGACCATAAAATCTAGAACTACAAGAATTCAACAGGTAGATTAAACATTTGCACATAGTGAAGAAAAACTGAATTGAACAAATTGTCAAAAATGCAGCATAAATACACAATGAGATGAACATTATGAGAGATGGAGAGATATGGATGACAGAGTGAAAATGGAGTTTCACAAGGAAAAGAAGGAGAACACAGCAGAGGGGATTAAAGAGGCAATGGCTGAGAACTTTCCAGACTGACAGAAGACACCAGTCAGACAGCCTTTGACCTTGCACCACTCTATAAGCTCAACATGAAAAATCCAAAGTGACTGAGCCCAGCTCTAGAATTTAAAATTCCAAGAGCCAACACTTTGTCAAGAAATGAGTCTCTCTTTGAATGCAGAGAAATGTTTGCCACCCCTCCTCTGGCTCTGTGGAACTGGGGGAAATTGGTCGAATGCACCTCGCCAGCCCCAGAAGGGACAGTGCCTTAGGCTCCAGGCCACTGGGCAGTGCTACCTGTGGTCATGTCCTCCAGCATCTCCAGCAGCATGTCCTGTGTCTCATCAATCAGCTTGGTCCTCTGCACCACCAGCTTCCGCAAGCACAGGTATCCATTCAGCACAGTACCCACCAAGCGACTTTTAAAATGTCTTTTGATGGATTCCACCTCAACAAAGGAGGAGAGAAGGCCTGTGGAGACAGGAAAATGTTGCTCTGAGAGCTCTGGATGAAAACATAAGGAAAGTCTGTGTCTCAAAAGATTATGAGCAACTCAAAAAGCAGGGGAAATCTATCTTTGTGCATGGCACAGAGCAGGTGTTCAACAAGCGGAAACAGTCAATAGCAAACAGGGTCTCAAAATCATAAACGTATCAATACAGAAAAAAATGCAGAGCTTAAATCTGCACTAAGGTCAGTACAAGAGAGAAGAGAGTCAACCGCAGCACCCAAGGAACTAAGGGTTGTCCCTAAACAGACTGATGATGCCCTAAAGGAAGGTCCAGGTGGCTCTCTTTACCTGTGAGACTTTTAAGAGCATAACCCTGCTGCAGATCGGTACTCAGGGTAGCCTCCTCCAGGGCCAGCAGACGAGCTATTTCCTAAACAGGATGACAAGTGCAGTCAGTGTGATAGCACTGCCAAAGATACCAGTTACCTCCACCACTGTCCCAGGAGCTTGCAGCACCAGACACTCAGTAGTTACATCTTCTTAATCGAACCCTTGCAGGACTCCTTTCCAGGAAGCCAACAACAGTCGCAGCACTGGTAAGGGATTGCTTAAAAACTGTAAACAGTCCAAATGCTCCAAAGAGTTTGCTATAGCCATATAATAAATACAATAAAGTCATAAAAATATTTCCAAACACCTTCAACAAATATTTCTTCTCAGCAAAAACAAACAAACAAAACACCATGGTAGAGTTTACATCAAGGTACAATGAAGGGGGAATTAGGGAAGGGGCTCTCTTGGGCAACAGGGTAGGATACCTTGGTGATGAGGTTGCCCACATAGGGTAGGACTCCCCGAGCTGCCAAGTAGACTTTCCAGTGCGCGGAAGTGATGAGCTTCTGGTAGAGAGCCAGGTACTCAGCTGCACACTCCCCAGCTATGCTCAGTTCATCCAGGTAACTGCCACCAAGAGGGACAGGGCACTCTAGTCAAGAACTCTAGCATTTCGAACAGCTCCAAGGCTCCCCTTTCTCCTCCCAATCTTTCCTATCTTCTGCTGTCTGTCTCTCCTGCTTCCTAGAGGGTGGAGGAACAGCATCCAAGACAGCTCCAATTCCCACATGTGAATTTCCCACACCTAGGAAGCATTCAGAGCACACCGCAGGGAGTGAATGCCACAGAATCTAAGCATTTATATTTTGGCACTGATTGCTATGAGAGAATTAAATAAGATAATGCATGCCAAGCATTTATGCATTCAATCTCCATCAATATTAGCTGCATAAGATCTCAAATATTAGCTGCTGCTGCTAACACCCTCACTACCACCACCACCACTACTATCACTAAAAGTCAGCTTTTTAACACTTTGTTGTTTCTAGGGTCTTCTACAGGGAATGAGATGTGCCTCTCATTACCCTGATCCATGGATTCCCCCGGGGAAGATGAAAAGGCTCTAGAGGAAGGCTAACCACATTCCCCATCCCACTCCCAAATGGTACCTGGTAAGCAGGTCCAGGACCTGCTGCTTGCGGCTGGGAATGGTGGCTAGAGCTTCCACAATGGTACAGGCTGCCTGCCGTGCAGCCTGCGTTGCTGGAGTGAAAAGCACCTGCAGGACAGGGGAGAGAAGGGGCCGTAGGCTCAGAGGATACCCTGCCTCACCAGGCCCCCAGCAGGGCAGTCAACTGCCACCCATCTAGGAGAGGTCTTCTGGGCACCTCTTTGGGAAAATGTTAGAGGTAAAAATCACCAGCTAACATAAGACTCAACTGTTTAGATGGGGAAAGGGGCTCTGAAAGAGCCCTGCTTCTGCCTAGAGACTTCTCCATCAGGAGATGTGAAGAACATACCTACAAAAAGTGAAGCAGGAAAAAGGGATCTTCCTTAGCAAAGATGCTGATCATTCTTTTTTGGGGACACTTGTATGCTGAATACTTTCATTTAATGTAAACCAAGTATTTCTTATTTTATATATCAACGGACAAATGGATTACCTAACATAGAACTACTTTAGCTAGAAAGAGGAGGGAGGGGAAGGACAGCAGAAGATATGAAAAATGGAAAGAGAAAAGGGACTATGGTCAGGGAGGAAAGCAGAAGCACAAGGAGCTTGTTGAGATAAGCAGAGGAAGCTCTGCTTCGGCCAGTCCACCATGCTAGCCCAACAGGTACAACCAAGAACCTGTACTCACTCCCTATTTGAAAGGAAGCAAGAAGAGCAAAGAGAAAGAAGAGATGGCAGCGCAGACACATGGTGAGGGGCAGAAACATATTGCTTAGGGTCTGGGGTCAGGGGCGCAGGGGGTGAAGAGTCCAGAAGTGGCCACTCACTTGTCGCAGCCAGTTGTTATGCCCCAGTTTGAGATCCAAGGGGGAGGTCCTCTTCCCCCGACGACTCAGGAACTGTTTCCACCTCCACACATACTTCTCAGTCAAATAGAGATGGCGGAGCTCTGATTTGCTGGGGGCTTTCCCATTGCCATCTATCCCTGCAAGGCCAAGGGTTGCAGGGGTAGGTAAGTCAACGAGAGTGACAGAAGGCAGGGCTGTCAGAGCACAGGCAGGACTTCCCAGCATCTTGAAGAGAAAGACATACCTCTGATAGGAAGACACTTCTTCCAGGCATCATAGGATGCCTTGGGGTCTCTCTTGAGCCACAGTTGAGCCTGGGCATGGATCTCATTGCAGTATGGCTTCACCGTGGTGAGGGCCTCAACGGGGACATCCTGGAGGAGGCAAGTGGAGCAAGGTGAGGGCGTTCAAGGGCACACCTGAGCCATAGTCCCAACAGCATGGCGCTGGTGCCCCAGAGGGTGATGTGCAAAGGCAAGAAGATCAGGAGGATCAACATGTGTATCTTTTATGCCCAAATATGTGTTCCTGTTAAACCATTTTGATCCAATTTAGCAGCAGCATCTCCACATTGAGCTTAAGGTCACTGATTTTTATTGTGCAGCAGAAGCTGTGGCTGGCTTCCTACAGACAATCCTATAGCACATACACTAATTCCTATCCCACGGCTGATTTGCAGTTTCGTAAACATAAACCTTCCAACGGTCACAAGCAGCCTCCAGAATGCAAACTGTCACTAACCAGAAGCAGCCTGCAGAGAGAGAGCCACAGATGACACCACAGTCCAGCGCATCTCAAGCTGTTTGGCCTCAGAACCCTGTTACAATCTTCGAAAATTATTAAGGACTCCAGAGAGCTTTGCTTTACATGGTTGTATCTATTGACATTTCTCATGTTAAAGATTAAAACTGGCCGGGCGCGGTGACTCACGCCTATAATCCCAGCACTTTGGGAGGCCAAGGCAGACAGATGATGCTTTAGTCCAGGAATTCGAGACCCACCTGGCTAATATGGTGAAACTCCATTTCAATACAAAATACAAAAAAAAATTAGCTGGGCACGGTAGTATATGCCTGTAGTCCCAGCTACTCAGGGGGCTGAGGAAGGAGGATTGCTTGCACCTGGGAGGCAGGGTTTGCAGTGAGCCAAGATCATGCCACTGCACTCCAGCCTGGGTGACAGAGTGGGACCCTGTCTCAAAAAAAAATAAAAAATAAAAAACTGAGAAATTCTTAAGATATTTGTTAATTCATTTAAAAAGAAGAGTAAATCTATTATTTGTCAACCTAAATTTTATATTTTCCAAAACAAAAATAACCTACAGAAAGACATGGCACTGTTTTACATTTTTGACAATTGTTTAATGACTGCTTTATAAGACATCTGGATTCTCATATCTGCTTCTATGGTCACAGTGTCATGACAGGTTGTTTTGGTTGAAGTATATGAAAAACATTTGGCCTCATACAGATATACAGTTGGAAAAGGAAAGAATATTTTAATACCTTTTTCAACTAGTTGTGGATTTTTTTCATTGAGACTATACCAAAACTCAACAAATTATAGGGTCTGAAAGATTAGTTGTAGTATGGACTCTGAAATCACATCAATAAACTTTTCATACTTCATTACACTAACCTTCATCTTTTACCTGGCAGGATACTATAACATGCATTGGTCATTTAGAAAACACTGGTTTACACAGTTATGTCAGTTCTTCTTAAAGCTCACTTCATTCATTTTGAGGAAAATATCTGCCAAATACCTAAGCCTGAACAACCACAATTTGCCCATCAGCCATTTTTTTCAAGCACAAGCGGAGATCCATGGAAAGGCAGCTGGGCTGGCTTGCATCTCACACAAGTGCCTTTTCTCAGCACAACTGCTGTACTTCGGGTGCAGCAGAGGCGCTTTCTGTGTACTCATTTTTGTCACACTGAGCATTAAATAGATTAGTACCCAAGAGTGGAGATTTAATAAAATTAATTTGTACTGCTTCATCAAGGATATTCTTGACGAAACCGGGTGGCAGTGAAGAACTGCACGGGGCCACCGCCTTGTCAACCTAAGGCACCGGCCGTCTCCCCAGCAGCAAAGGTTTTGTACCGTCAGCACAAACGTCACAAGAATTACAGGGGCAAATAGCGTCTTAGGACAATTATGAAAATAACTTTGTCCTCCCAGATCTTTGAAAGTCTTAAGAACACCCCGGAGTCTGTGAGCCAGATTTCAGGAACTGCTGCTCTCACTAAGTTACAAGGAGCAAAATGTGAACATCCACACCAGGCCTCAGTCCTTACAGGGTAAGTAATTCTGTAAAAAATCTCCCTTTGCCTCACACTGTGGAAACAATGATGGTCATGTAGGGATGGGTGTCCTCTTCTCAACCAAGGGCCAATTTTACTTGCTGGGAATCTGGGAGGAGATAATCCCTCCATCAAAGGGAAGGAAGCAGAGTGCCCCATGCTGCCTTTTCTGAAGGCAGCTTCAGTGTCCAGCTTCCCCACATCATAACCCTAGTGCTTAGCACTCAAAAAGCAATCTTCCTGCCATGAGGACTCTGTTGCCCATAAGGGATGGCCCATCAGACAGAAGGACCCAAGGCCCACTCCAGGACAAGTTGGTGGCAGAGCCTTAGGCATGGCCCAAAGAAAGAACTATGGCCTCCCAATTCAAAAGCTGATACAAGCAAGTCAATCTGTCGCTCAGCTACAGTTATTTTAGGATAAAAACTTGGTTTCATTTATTCACTTAACAATAATTTACTAAGCAGCTATTATAGATGTTATACCATCCTATATACTAGACATAAAAAGTATTACTAAGATGGTCCAGTCCCTGGATTCAAGGAGCTTACAGCTAGCCTAGTAGAGAACTAGACCCTCTAAGGAGCAGCTAACAAAGTGAAGGAAAACATTCTAGGCAAAGAAAGCAGGAGATAGCCACAGCTAACATTTGTTAAGGATTAACTTAGGCAGACACTGTTTTGATCACTTAGTCTGTATTATGTCATTTATTTTTCACAACACTTCCGGGTGGAGACTATATTCCCATTTTATAGATGGGGAAACTAAGGAACGACTTGCCCAATGTCATGATGCTAATAAATGGAAGTGCTGGGATTTGAACTCAGAAAGTCTGCTTCAGAGCCTGGGATTTCTATCACTGCACAGCACTGCATGTGCAAAGGCACAGGGATAGGAAGGACACAATGCTTTCTGGGGGCTGCAAGTTATCTAACATGACTGGAGAGCTAGCCACTTTGCTCTCTGCTTTGCAGTTTCATGTTTATTTTACTTGAACCATCCTTCTCAAAAATCCCAACCCATGTCTGCTGAACTAAGGCAAAGGCTGCACTGGAGCCACTCAGGGGAGGTGGGCTCAAGGCAAAGTGGAGACCATGAGGAGGCAGGGCACACTGCCAGGGAATGAGGAGAGTGGCTGCCCTGCCCTTCCTTGTTAGACCCCTGCTTGGCCCAGTACCTTGTTCTTCTTGCTAGTGGGAGCAGGTGGTTTTATCAGCTTCTGCAAGATCCTCAGGCACATGAGGGTAATGTTCTCAACCACCACGGGAGTCTTTATGTTCACAGCCATGAGGAAAAGGCTGAGAGCTAGGGATGGTCAGGAAAGGCAGAGTCACAATCAGGAACACTACACATCTGCTCTGCAGAGGCCGCCCAAGCATCAGTTTCCCTCCTCCCCTCCCACTCCGGCCAGGACTGCTCCTTGGAGCCTCCTTTCCTTTCTCTGAAAATCCCCTAACTCACCACAGCGTAACCGGAGCTCCCAGCAGCTGTCCTCCTTGGAGATAGAATCCGTCAGCAGCAGCATTTCATACTGCAGGCTACTTGCCTAGAAGGCAATGGGAAGAGACATGAGTCAAGAGGGTCAGCTCCGGTCCAGCAACTCTTAACTATTAATACAATTTCTGGTCCTAGGTGGCTCCAACAGAGACAAAGGACAGACGGAGACCCTTGTGTTCCAGGCTCTTCCCTGGGAAAACCATTCTGGGATAATGTTCTGCTCCTTCCCTCCTCAGTCACCGCAGGACCTGGGAGGGGAAGCTGAGGAACACAAGGTATGTGAGGGGAAGTCAGAGAGGACAGCTGGGCCTGCTAGGCTGGCTCACCAGATCGGGGTTGGCCCAGTGGCCCTTCAGGGCTGTGGAGACCTTGCCAATAATCAGGTCATTCATCTGCTGGGTGGCTTCTGGGTTGTCTCTGCGGAAGCAAATAGAAATGGAGTCCTATAATTCACAATCAGGTGTGACACTCCCTTCCACCTGAAGGGGCCCAGAGAAAATGAAATCAATGTCTAAGGCTACCTGGCCCCAAATTTTCTACTTCCTTCCCAGGGGCAAGACTACAGCTTTAGCTTCACAAAACCATGGTCGGTAATAATAAAGGGCCCATCACAGCCACCTTGCCTACGAACAGAAGCTAACTGAGGGAAGAGCAGCACCACCTTATGGGGCCCATGTCCCAGGCAACAGGGCCCCTGCTGTCTGGTGTGACACAGTCTCCAAAACCTAGAGGTCCACTCTCAGTCTTGGTCACAACTCTTTCCCTGTCTTCTCCATCTGCCTGCATGTCATTTTCCACAAGGCCCTCACATTCCAGTTTATGTCTCTTTGTAACAATGTTCCCATTATTCATAAAAAAAAAAACCATATCACTCACTCTTGCTTCCCAACATACTGAATAAGCCCCAAAGTCCTTACACAGGCCCACAAGACCCTATGGGATCTGGCCCTCGCACCCTCTGACCTGAGCCTCCTCCCGAGTCTTCCCTACTGCATCCCTGTCTCCAGCTACACAGGTTCCTTGTGATGCCCTAGCATTCCTGGCATGTGCCTGCTCTCAGCTCCCCCACTTGCTACTTCCTAGGCATGCAGCCCACTGCTGAGACATTGCCATGACATCATGATCAACTCCTGACCTCGTGATCTGCCTGCCTTGACCTCCCAAAGTGCTGGGATTACAGGTGTGAGCCACCACGTTCAGCCCTATGTTTGTTTTTTTTGTTTTTTCTTTTTTTTTGAGATGGAGTTTCGCTTGTTGCCCAGGCTGGAGTGCAATGGCACGATCTCGACTCACCGCAATCTCCACCTCCCAGGTTCAAGTGATTCTCCTGTCTCAGCTTCCCGAGTAGCTGAGATTACAGGCATGAACCACTACACCTGACTAATTTTGTATTTTTAGTAGAGATGGGGTTTCTCCATGTTGGTCAGGCTGGTCTTGAACTCCCGACCTCAGGTGATCCACCCGCCTTGGCCCACCAAAGTGCTGGGATTACAGGTGTGAGCCACAGCACCTGGCCCTATTTTTGTATTTTTAATGGAGACGAGGTTTTACCATGTTGGCCAGGCTGGTCTTGAACTCCTGACCTCAAGTGATCCGCCAGCCTCAGCTGCCAAAGTGCTGGGATTACAGGCAAGAGCCACTGCGCCCAGCCTACTGTCAGTATTTTTCAGATAAGGAAAACACAGACTCAGAGAAATTAAGGAATCTGTCCAAGGCGTATAGTATAAGGTATCAGATACTGAAATTGAGTCTTTCCAATCCAGAGTCCAAGCTCTCAGTCTCCAGGCCCCACTGCTCTGCTTCTTTCATGTGAGTCTTTCTTGAGTTCAAGTGTCTCCCTTCCCTTCCCTCACAAGGACTCAGGGATAGTTTCCTCAAGACACTGTACTGGAACCAAAAAAGCACAAGCCAATCATGCCATTTACAAGGAAACCTGGGTTTCAATGCTCCCCAAACTCGCTCACCTACACCCTGTGTCTCTTTCCATCTTTCCTTTGTTATAAGCTACCTAACTTGCTGGGTGGTCAGAAGCACTAGTCTGTGCACCCTCTCTAACGCTCCTGGCATGGCTGCCAGTGTCAGTAGGAATCACTAGGCCCATAACCATGGTGTAGGTACTGACCGAGTTAGGAGGCACATGAGCTGGCGGACCTCCTCCCGCATGGCCGCAGCCCCTCGGCGAAGATTATAATCAAAGAGCTCCCGGATAAGGCCCTGGGAGACAAGGATGTGCCTCAAGGCTGGGTTGGTGGCCAGGGCCCGAAGTAGTGTGATACAATGCTCTGTGACAGCCGAGGCACAGCCATAGCACTTGGTGGAGGATGTGTGGCCACAGCCCAGGACAGATAAGGCACGGTACTGGCTGGCAGTGAATGTGGGCTGCACAGAGGTCCGGGATGATTTAGTGGCTGCTTCCCTTTGCTGTAGGTCATATTCCAACAACTCTTTGCGTGAAGCAAAGACTTTCTAAGAACAAAAAGGCAACAATAATGGGAATTAGCAATTAAAATAAGAAGAGGATGTTAATTGGAAAATTAGTTTTGCTTCAGAAAAAACTTTACATGCATTATATAATTTAATCTTCTCAATAACCCAACCGGTTAGATGCTTTATCTCCATTTTACAGAGAAGGAAACTGAAGCTTGGAGGAAGTGGCTTGACCAAGATAAGTGGCAGAGTCAGAACTCAGACTCAGATGGCAGGCTTATGCTCTTAACTCCCATGTAACAAAGACAAAGGTCAGAAGCTAATACACGTGTAGCAAAGATGGCACTCCAGCAATTTGGGGTTGAGGGGGAAGGTAAACTGGATGCTCTCCTTATATGAGGTACCTCTATCTATGGCCAGCCTCCCATCTCATGGAGATTAGGTCTGTGACATACCGTGGTTGATTGCAGTTGGTATGCCCTTACCTACAGCCTGCAAACGCAGCATATTAGAATAAGAGGGAACAAAATCTTGGCACCAAAATTTTTTCTTCTTTTTTTTCTTTTTCTTTTGAGATGGAGTCTTGCTCTGTCACCCAGGCTGGAGTGCAGTGGCGCAATCTCGGCTCACTGCAAGCTCCACCTCCCGGGTTCACGCCATTCTCCTGCCTCAGCCTCCCGAGTAGCTAGGACTACAGGCGCCCGCCAACATGCCCGGATAATTTTTTGTATTTTTAGTAGAGACAGGGTTTCACTGTGTTAGCCAGGATGGTCTCGATCTCCTGACCTCATGATCCGCCCGCCGCAGCCTCCCAAAGTGCTGGGATTACAGGCTTGAGCCACCGCACCCGGCCCAAAATTTTTTAAGACCAGTAACCCCTCTACTAAAGATGGGTTGTTAATGGCTAAAAAAAAACCCATATCTGTGCTACCTTCCCATCACCAGTATGTTCAGTTATCTAGCATGAACTCAGCATTCTGACCAGAGCCATAAATCACGGTGGGGGAGATGCCGTTTGGTGCAGCCACCTGCCTGCCTTTTCAGCTGGATTGGGCAGGGACAACACCATGACCTGGACTGCTGGATGAGAGAGCAGTGGGACTGCTGTGAAAACAACACCAGTAACACGTGGACAAAACACACCCAAAAGCTGCTCCCTGCTCTCTACCTGGATGATTTTGGAGAGTTCATCAAAAGAATTCTTGCAGTCTCCACAATACTCCTGAGCCAACTGCAGGATGTAACGATTCACACTGGCGGAAGTGGAGCTGATGCCTCCTGCTGTTCCTGAGTCATCCTGCAACCCCAAGAGGTAAGCTGTCAGGCCTCCGACCTAAAGTGATCTCACCTAGGAGGCAGTCTTCTGATCATGACCCAAGGCCTTCTCCAAATGCCCTTTGCAGCGTGGGATTACCTGTGGCTTTTCTGGAGCTGCCTCATTCACTTTGCAGAGCAGGTTCTCCAGCTGTGGCCGGTGTCCCATCAGCTGATGATACACTCGATCAGCTTTGTCCAAAAGTGTATTGATGTTGGATACAGCCTAGACAGGAAAAGACAGGGACTGAGTGAAGGCTTTTTAGCTGATGACTTTCCCTGAGTAATCCTCACCACTAACCATTTACCACAGCATTTCCTATAGGTCAGACACTGTGTTTCATACATTATTCTTCACAATAATCCTCCCTGTGAGGTGGGTATATTACTTCTAATAAAAATACAATACACATCTGTGATACATAATAATACAATGCTGAGAGAAGCAACTTATACTAGGTTACACAAGTATTAAAAGTATGGCTGGAATTAGAATTTCTGTCCTTCTGACTCCGAAGCTAAATGTCCTTCTGTTAACCCTATAGGTGCCCCTTTTTCACTGTTCTTTAATATCTAAACCTCCCCCCACCCCCGCCCATATTATGCAGGCTGGGAACTAGCACTGGACAAGCTAATACTGAGGGAGGGCCAGCAGCCCCAATATGGAGCAGTCTCCCTTCCCTCCCTCCCTCGGTCCCTCCCTCCCTTCCTTCCTTCCTTCCTTCCCCTTCCTTCTCCTTCCTTCCTTCCTTCCTTTTCTTTTTCTTTTCCTTTTTCTTTTCTTCCCTCTGTGGCCCAGGCTGGAGTACACTCGGCTCGCTGCAGACTCCCTGCATCCGGCTCCCGTGATTCTCCTGCCCTGGCCTGCGGGCTGCCCGGGATTGCCTGTGCGCGCCACCACCCCTCCCTGGTTTTTCTCCTTTGGCTGGAGGCGCGGTTTCGCCATGTCGGCCAGGCTGCTCTCCAGCTCCTGACCTCCGGTGGTCTGCCCGCCTCGGCCTCTAGAGGTGCTGGGACTGCAGATAGAGGCTCGCTCACTCGGTGCTCGGTGTTGCCCGGGCTGGAGTGCGGTGGCGTGGTCTTGGCTCGCTGCAGCCTCCGCCTCCCAGGTGCCTGCCTTGGCCTCTCAGGGTGCTGGGATTGCAGCCTCTGCCGGGCCGCCACCCCGTCTGGGAGGTGGGGAGCGTCTCTGCCCGGCCGCCCATCGTCTGGGTTATGAGGAGCTCCTCTGCCCGGCCGCCCCGTCTGGGATGTGAGGAGCGCCTCTGCCCGGCCGCCCCGTCTGGGATGTGAGGAGCGCCTCTGCCCGGCCGCCACCCCGTCTGGGAGGTGGGGAGCGTCTCTGCCCGGCCGCCCATCGTCTGGGTTATGAGGAGCGCCTCTGCCCGGCCGCCCCGTCTGGGAAGTGAGGAGCGCCTCTGCCCGGCCACCCATTGTCTGGGATGTGAGGAGCGCCTCTGCCCGGCCGCCCCGTCTGGGAAGTGAGGAGTGCCTCTGCCCGGCCGCCCCGTCTGGGAAGTGAGGAGCACCTCTGCCCGGCCACCCATTGTCTGGGATGTGAGGAGCGCCTCTGCCCGGCCGCCACCCCATCTAGGAAGTGAGGAGTGTCTCTGCCCGGCCGCCCCGTCTGGGAAGTGAGGAGCACCTCTGCCCGGCTGCCCCATCTGGGAGGTCTACCACAGAAGCAATGTGGGGGCTGGACGTGGTGGCTCACGCCTGTAGTCCCAGTACTCTGGGAGGCCGAGGCGGGTTGATCACTTGAGGCTAGGAGTTCAAGACCAGCCTGGCCAACATGGCGAAACATATGAAAAATACAACTGACAAACCAACCAACCAACCAAGCGACAACAAAACAGGTCTACCCTGGAGTCATACTCTAACTTTTTCTATTTTCCTCCCTTTCTGATCCTTTATCCCACTTTCTTTTTCTTCCTCTTCCTTCTCCTTCTTCTTTGTCAAATAGAGGATTGAGTTTTTATCACTGATCCATACAAAGTCCCTCTCTCATTTATTTTCTTTAATTCCCACTCCCCATTTCTATTCCCCGTCTTCCCATGTGCAACCTTCCTAATATGTTTGATATGCATCTTTTTGTTTGTATGTACTTTTAGAAAATGTTTATTGTTTTGTGTGCAAAAAAATAATAATAATAAAAAAAAAAGAAAAGAAAAAAAAAATATGGAGCAGTCCGTGGAAGAAATGCAGGGCAAAGCATCCAAATCCAAAGTTATCTGTACCTGGAGATACTCTAGTTTCATTATCAATCAACACTTTTCTAAAATCCTATGCAAACCATGTCTTTCAATACAATATACCTTATGCCATTCTTTGCTCCCACCCAAAAGCTGGGCCCTGAAACTGGTGTTGAGTCGAAGAAGGCTTGGGCTAGAAAGTAAAGTGCACTGCACTGCACCAGGTCTGCCCAAAGTCCAGATCAAGGCCACAGCCCTGAGTCTAGGCCAGATCTGGCCTTACCTTCTTCCGGTCTTCTTCATTCTCAATGGGATCCACTGCACAGCAAGGCTTGGCATAGAGCATGAAGTCGAAGCGGGCGTATTTACAGAAGCCACAGGCATTGCAGAGGAAAGGATCCTTTTCATCGTAGTTGATGGATCTAAGTAACCAAAGCATTTGGGTCAGTGAGGTGACAAGGTTGGGTGGGGTGGGGGTCACTCTGAGGAGATGGATTGTGCCACATTTATATACTCTGGTAACTACTGCAGGGGCTACTGAAGGGACAATAACAAATGAATGACTTAAGCAGCCAGGTAACAAGAAAGCAAGACCCAGAGCTAAACTTCTGGACCTCCCTCCGCCCTTACCCTCCACCCCTGCCACAGGACAGGCACACTCGTGTGCACATGCACACACACACACACACACACACTCTCTCTCTCTTCTTCCTCCTCCCTTTCTACCCTTGAACCCACTCTACAAACCCATAATTCTCTAAATGTTCTGAGGGAATCAGACACTATAATTGCTCACACTGACACTGCTACAGAAAAATAACAAGGAATGTGCACAGCCCTGGCCTAGGGGACGACCAATGACTTACCTGCATTTGTGACACTGGTACACATTCTCTCCACAGTTGCCACAGACTCCTGGGTTGGCAGGAACCGAGGCACTACAGCGAGGGCACTGCAGGGTCTCTGTGGAGGCCTGGTAGTTTTCATAGAAGTCTGCAAACTCAATCATCAGATTGGAGGCCACAATGGGCAATGGCAGGTCAATCTTCACCTCTGTCTGCCCAGGGGTCAGCTGAACCTTCTTGGCTTTGTGCCAGCGAGCTGGCCTAGGAAAGATAGACAGCCTTGAGATTTTCTCATCTAACCCTCAGTGATAACAGTCTGATGAGACAAAGAGGAAGACTGTCCCATGTATTTTTCTAAGGCAATTAAGTGGTTACTCTAAGGAAAAGAAATCTGGCATATAATAGGAAGCCAGTTTTAAAAAAGTTTTCCACTAACTTTTCTCTATAAAAAAAGGAAAGAACATACAAGTGCTTTAAGCTGTTATACATGATACCTTTTGAAATTCCAGGAAAACAACAGAAGTATATGACAAGGGAAACCATGACTCCAAAAGCATGCCACACTGAAGCCTGTAAGAGGTGCAGTGATGATGCATGCCAAGTTCCCATCCTGCCAGCAACCTTGGAAAGATAAAGCTAGGCTGTTTTAGAGAGGCAGAGGAAGAAAATCAGGATCTGAACCAAGTGCTAAGTCAAGTCATAAAGAGGAAGGTATGCAATAATTTTGGGGTGATTATATAACACAATGAGAGCTAATATTTACTGAGTACTTACTATGTGCTAGGCTCTGTTCTCAGCACCTGACACATACTAACTCATTTAGTCCTTAAAATAAAACCCTGGAAGTGGGATCCTATCTCCATTTTATAGTTACAGAAACTGAGGTTAAGCAGCTTCTCTTAAGGTCACAGAGCTACGTAGCAGAGCTGGGATCTGAACCCTAATAGTCTACCAGTAGCTCTGCTGACTCCACACAACGAAAAATCAAACCCACCTCCTCTGGAGGGGAATGGGCCACCCTAATGTGCAGCATCTACTTTCAGGTCACCAAGGTGAAACTAGGCTTTTCAAGGCAAGAAGAGAAAACCTCCCTAGGCAGCCTTCATGGCCACATGTTGCTGTGGTAATGAGGCTTATTCTGCCTCTTGGAATAACAGCAATACTTCCATCCTGTGTGTAGAACAGCTCTGTAAGTCTTACTATTCAAGTAGTGTCGACCTGTGTTCTCCCTTCAGTAGCAATGCCTGAGAGTCCAACAAAAGGCGATCTGTCTCTGTGAAAGTCAACACTATAACCCATGTGAGTGCCTCTCTTGGCCTAAATATGACATGCCCTGATTCAGTCACTGGGATACACGGGCTAGGAAGATCCAGTATCAGCAGATACAGAGAAAAGGCACCATGTGGAAATTGAAGAGTGTGTGTACTAAAGAAGCTTCTTGAGAAATAACTTCCTGCCCTATGAGCAAGAGCACAGCTGTCTTAATCCAAGAAATGACAATTACTTCCCAATACAGAAGGTTTTATCTAAGTCTAGACCTTTGTATAAGAATAGTTAAAATGGGCATGAGAAGCCTGGAGGTCCCCTCACTCAGCTTCCCCTCCCTAGGCAGGCTGTTGAGGAACTTCCACAGACCCCTATGGCTCCACTGGACTAATTTAGAAATAATCTTTGTCAACATCCTTAGAACTGTTGTTTCACTTTTGTCCTTCGGTCATGAATGGAGGGGCCAAGAGGATGTATTAGGCCTCTAGGGATGTGCTGCCTTACTCCATTCCAGGAACCGAAGGCAGCAACTGAGCTTCAGCCTTACAACCTGCTGCCCCTCCCAAGGCCTAAAAAGCCCATACTTGTTTTTCAACTCCACGATGGCCTGCACGGTTCGGTTGTTATAATACAGGTTGATGGTCCGCACCATCTTGGTCCGTTTCAGATCCCCAATTTTCACTGTCACTTTGCTGATGGTGTGACTGCCAATGAGCTTCACAACCTGCTGGGTGGTGGTGTACCGTGTGTCCACTTTGATGGAAGACAGCTTGATATACTAAATACAAGAGTTCACAAAACATGGTATTAGTTCAAGACTCGTACTGCCTTTTTAAAAATCCATCAATGTAACCCGCTCTTCATCCACAAGATGAAGTTTCTATTTAATTTTTTAAAAAATATTTTGTAGAGATGGGGTCTCACCATCTTGCCCAGGCTGGTCTAAAACTCCTGGGCTCAGGGGATCCTCCCATCTTAGCCTCCCAAAGTACTGGGATTATAGGCTTGAGCCACTGCACCCAGCTAAGTTTCTATTTAAGGTAATAAATGTTGCAGATAAAAATTCCTACTGTTGGTGACCAACCATCAGGAGAGGAACATCTATGTGATAATGATCCATCTCTGGAAACAAGAATCCCACTGAACCTATTGGCCTCAGGACTGTCCATGTACAGATGTTACTTACACAGAACGGTACTTCTGGATTATTACACACCAGGCAGGGATCACTCTCCAGGTAATAGCCATCAAACTCCACTAAGCCAGACAAAGTGCTAAGGAAGAAACCAGTCTTAGCATGAACACGTTTTCATCTTAGGAAGCACTGAGTTTCACAAAAAAATCATGACAAAGCCATGGCTCGATGTCCCCCAAAGTGAGCCCCACCCTAGTGAGAACTCAAGGACACAGGAGAAATCCCAATAGGATTACAAAGCCACAAGAAAGAAATTTCAACTAACTGACCTTAGATGCTTCCTAATCTTTGATCTATCCTTCAGAGGAATTCTAAAAAGCAGTAAAATTTGACTCAAGAGTCACAATTAAATTTACTAAAAATCATTGAACTGTACATTTAAAATAGTTTAATACATCAATTATCTCAATAAAATTTTTTAAATTTTTTTAAAGAACAGTCTCTACTAAACCAGAGAAATAATAAACTGTCAATTTAACCAATATCCTCTTTTAAAAGTCTTTTTAAAAAAAGTAAGACATTCTCTTTAAATTTGTTTTATCTTATTTAACTTAAACCCTTGAACCTAAAGACTTTTTTTTTTTTTGAGACAGGGTCTTACTCTGTCATCCAGGCTAGAGTGCAGTGGCATGGATCACAGTTCACTGCACCCTCGAACTTCTGGGCCCAAGCCATCCTCCTGCCTCAGCCTCCCCAGCAGCTGGGACCACAGGTACACACCACCATGCCTGGCTAACTTTTTAAAAATTTTTTTTTAGAGATGAAGTCTCACTATGTTGCCCAGGCTATACAGACCTTTCTACATTACTACTCACCAAACCCTGAACTCAGCAATGACATTCTGAGTACCTTCTACGTGCAAGACCCTGGCCTACATGGAGGGGACTGGAATCTCAACTAGGCAGATTCACTCTTCTCCCCGGGGCTTGTCAATTCCTATGTAAGAGCCTATCACCATGTAAGTAACTCCTCAGAATACTGACTGAGCTTCCCACAGGTAGAAAGCAAAACAAAGCTCACTTATAAATGTTCGAGTTGGGGTGGTTGGTAAGAATATGGTTTTGAGTCCTCAGAATCTCCACAGCCTTCTGTGAATACTCCTTCAACTGAAACAGAATTCAGTAAAGAAACAAGTTAAAGCCCAAGGGGAAGTCTTATTGGAAAAGACTTTTGTCTTCTGCATTCTAGCTGAATACTGCCCTAGACATACCAGACTTCTCAGTCAGAATCATACAAAGCTGGGCCTAATTTGAATCATTTAAATGGATTCTATCTCCTTTAGAAGTTTCCACGAGCTTTAGCGATAGGTGGTACCCTTTTCTGACCTGATGGAGGAAGATCATTTTTATTCTTATGGAGAAGCCATAAAATGGTTAGCTAATTGCAGAAACATTTTCTGGTACGTAATCAGGGCTACCAGCAAAACGAGGAGCACTTGCTTTTCCAAGGAACTGTAATGAGTTCTATCTTCTTTCCCCACTTGACCTTGACCTACTTCCTATGTTAAGTCAGATTTGCTAGTGTATACTGTCTACATCACAGACATATTACAAGTGCTTAACAAGAAATGCAAAACTAGATATATTTAAAAGAGGTTTCCTATATGGACTCCCTATATCTGGGTTATTCATAATAATCTTAACTCAAGAGAAAAAAGGTTAAATATGGCAAGTTGGCCTCTCTGACCATAAAGCAACTGTTACCTTCTTCTCCGTTTGTGGAGTTTTCAGGGAGAAATATCCTAGTAGGTCCACAAACTGGGCAGCCTTACGACCATAGGCTGGGAGTTCTGGCCAGATGGACCACATCAGATCTAGCAGGAGCTCCTGTTGAGATTTGCTGGAATTTCTGTGGATATATGACAGCTCATGTTACCAAGCAGTAGAAAACCCTGAGGCACCTGTGTTTATCACTGAGGTTCTGGTATTGTTTTTGTAAATGTATCTATTTCCCCACAATTATGGGTTAAGTCTGAATGGTTTTGTTTCTCTTTTGACAATCAATCCCACCAGATGCAGCACAGTCATTTACTGCCTCTACCCATCACCCAACGTACCCCAGAGCAGAAGCTGAGCTTTTTCAGCCTAAAGGGTCAAGCTTGGTCATGTTACAAACCCCGAAACATAGCCTTCTGAGTAGAAAACAGATCCTCTCCTGCCTATGACATCAGTTTAATGGCTAAAAAGCAGACAACGATAAAGAAATCTCTAAAGCACAAGAGGATTTAGGCTGGCGTAACTACTGACTCTGTGACCGTATGTAACCGAAAACCAAAATAGAACTGCATTATGCACCCTGGCCTCAGACCCTTGCAGATCTGCCAAACCAAGCCCTGGCCCTACCTGTAGATGTGCAGCGTCAGACAGTGGGCCTGCCAGCGCACCGAGGAAGAATTGGACTCTAACAGGAAACAACGCAGGAACTGGATCAGGGTTTCCTTATCGGCAAATTTGTTCAGCTGGTTAACCAGAGCTGTGCACAGCTGGTCCTCCTGGCTGCCAGAGGTCTCACCTGCAATATTAGGACAGGACTAAGGGCTGAAGAGTAGGAAGAAGTCCTCTAGGGTCCTAAGGCCTGGGCTACCAAATGGGGAAGGAGGGAATTCTGTCCATTTCTAAAAGTTTCTATTGAATGCTGATATTCTGCAAAACAATTTTTAGTTGTTTACTGGGGAACAAATAGATCAGCCCCAAATGAGACATATGTGTAGTGTTGGTGATGCAGTGGTGAGCACAACTGCCTTCCAGACAAGACATAAAATGATGACACTAAAAACCACAGGATAAAGTGCTATGTAAGCTGGCACTGAACAAATACAGTGACGCTGAAGGAGGAACTTCTTTTAAGAGCTTGCAATAGGCCTGCACAGAGATGTCTGATCATTAACTGGGGGAATGTGAACCACCACCATGGCTCTCAACCCTGATCACTGATCTCAGGTCTCCAAGGACCATGGAAAGCAGTGCAGCTGATGGTGAGGGTCAGCTAAGAGAACTAACATTTACTGAGCATTTACCAACGTACTCAGTGTCATTTCACTTAACTCTGATAGGAGCTCCACAGAGAAGGTGTTATTATTTCACAGAATAAGAAATTTGGCCTACTAAAAATGGTCAGTGCACCTTGACTTTTCTTATTACTGTCACTTGGTATGAGAAGTCATGCTCTTTAAGGTGTCACTTCAGTATAATTGAAAATGAGACTGAAAGTAGACATTAGAGAACATTTGGGCTTTAGGTCCCCTGTAAATCAGGATTAAAAGAGCTTTTACAACAGGACAAACCACGTGCTCCAAGAGAGATTTACATACATCATTGTGGTCACAATGACAAGAGGGTGACCCTTACCATCTTTCTCCTTTTCTTTTTCTTCTTTCTTGCTCTTTTTAGTGGAAGACTTGGACTGTGCTGTGGCTTGTCCAGAACTGGCAGCCACAGGGGCTGAGGAGGAAGAAGCACTGGAGGATCCCGAAGAGGCTGCCAGTGCAGCGAGCACTTTGCTGCCACACAGAGCACAGGAGAGCAGTTGCAGCAGCACTGGGGACACGCCCTCATCCACGAGGAAACTGACTTGGAGGAGGAAGTACAGGACGGCTGCAAGCAGAGGAGACAGAGGCTCAGCTCTGAGATGACCTCAACCAGACTCATGAGAACCAAAACAACGTCTCCCTACAGCTGAGACTGCCCTGTTCTCACCAGCTTTCTTTGCCATGTTCTCTCTGCTGGACATTGTGAAGAAGTTATACTTTCTGTGGAAATCTCCGAAAAGTATTATAACTACTCACCGACCACAGCCCCCTGCTCCTTTGAATAAGGGGTTCTCTAGACTCCATCTGCTCCTCTTTGACTTTACTGCCACTACCCGACCTGGAGGTCAGAGACTCCTACTTTGTGCTTCCACAGCTTCCCAAACTTTGACTACCAGCCCTCACCACTCTTTTAGATTTTTACTTGTCTTCTTTGCTAGACAGAGTTCTGTCTAGTCTATCTTGTTCATAGCTATATCTCCAGCATCCAGTTCAGTGCTTGGCATATAGTAGGCCTTAACAGTTCCTGAATGAATGAATAATAGCAATAAAAAGGAGCAGCATTGCTTACAGTCGTCTTTGATGCAGAATTTCTGCCAGTTGATGGTTCGCTGGGCGGCAATCTCTGCACAGGCTTTCAGGTGCTCCATCTGAAACAGGAACCAACCACAGGAAAGGAGTAACTCCACCACACTGCCCAGACAACACCACACCTGCTGCCTGGAGCCATCTCCCTGACTTTGGACTACAGCTGAACATGATCTTCTAAGCAAGGCAGATGCTTGCTGGGATGTCTGGTCAACCTGGGACCATGACCCACACACTGCTGCAACCGCTGCAGCTCTTCCCGAACCTGCCTTTGTTCTACCCCATCCCCACGCAAGGCGCTGTTTTCAGGAACCTTCAGACTACTCAATAAGGCAACAGCAAAAGGTAGACCATGACCTAAGAAATACAATCCAGTTTACTTTTCTTGATATATAACGCTAGCAAGAACACGAGCCAGCTAGATTAAAGACGTTCTTTCTAGGTTGTTCACATACAAAATACTCAGTTTACTCCTCTAAGTCCAAACAGTTTCTCTTTAGGCAGTAATACATTTTTCTACTCGAACCTTCATCATTTCTTTAGTATTCAAGGGTAAAAACCAGAGGTGAACAAAGAAATCAATCCTGACTAGGATGTAAGCAAATGGCACTGGTAAGAAACTCAGGCCACTCACCTCACAGTGGAGGAACTGCTGCCAGGTGGGACGAGAGTGCTGAGGGGGACATCCCAGATCCTGAAGCCAACTACACATGGTACAGCACCCAGACAGGGGTTATGGATTTACCCTCATCTCAGCCCTAACCATGCCACTGTCAACACAGTTAAACATCCTGCGTTATTACCTCCAGCCCTATTACCTACTTGGCTAAGCCTTATCACATGCCCCCTCCCTGCCCTACCAGGTCCCAGCCCTCGTACCAGGCTGATGAGTGTGTCATATTGCAAGGCGGAGCCTGAGCTGGCTGTAACCACACTTGCCCGGAGGAATATCCCCTGCTCTTCTAGCAGCTTCTTGATCCCACGCACGTGAGAGTCCAGGGTGTGCAAATCCCGGAGCTGGCGGTACTTCTCTTTGGATCCACAGATGAAGAGCAGAAGTTTGCGGACTTGACGACGCACAAATGGAGTCTGCTGGATCATTAGGTACTTGAGGAGAAAAACACCACAGAGAGTAAATGACTCTGGGACTGTATCTATATCAACTGTGGCTCTCACACCCTAGGTTTTAATAAACTGTTATTAAAAGCTGGGGACAGGCCGGGCACGGTGGCTCACACCTGTAATCCCAGCATTTTGGAATGCCAAGATGGGCTGATCACTTGAGGTCAGGAACTTGAGACCAGCCTGGCCAACATGGTGAAACCCCATCTCTACTAACAATACAAAAATTAGCTGGCTGTGGTAGCACTGCCTATAATCCCAGCTACTAGGGAGGCTGAGGCAGGAGAATTGCTTGAACCCGGGGGGCGGAGGTTGCAGTGAGCCGAGATCATGCCACTGCACTCCAACCTGGGCCAACAGAGCGAGACTCGATCTTAAAAACAAAAACAAAAACAAAGGCTGGGGAGAAACACAAACCAAGCTATTTCCTCTTGACCAAACCAGCCTCTCTTAAACTTAAGTATCCTTTAAAGAGACCAGGAGAAAGGAAGGGAGACAAAGAAATCAAAGAGGAAAATACCAATATTCATGCATCTCTTCCTTGTGCCCTTAGGAATCTACAGGGAAGCTGGCCTCCACTTCTGCCCACCCAAAGGGAAACTATCAAGAAAAAAAAATTCCAAATCTCTTTTTCAGGTAAAAGAGCTAAAGAAAAGATTGGGTTGGTACAACTATGTAACTCAAAATCCTCATCTGAGGTTTGCTAACAGATTATTCTTCCCAGAGTTAATCTATCTCAGGGTTGCTGTGCTGGTTACTAAGGTTATTAAGCTATTGTCTCTCAGTTCCCAACACACCCCTACTGACGCTGCCCAGTGATGCTGAGGCCAGAATTATGCCAATGCACTACTTCTTTGCCAGCTGGCTCCCTCTTAGGTTCTGCCAACAGGGAGGGACACTGGCAGCAGGAGGAAGAAGGGGCTTGCTTCTTCCCATCTGCCTGCAGTCCTAGCAACAGCCCTGCACCCTGGCAGCCACAGTGAGTTCTAATCATCAGCTTCTCTCACTGCTCCCAGCATCAACCACATCACATCCCCGCAGGGCACCCACTTCCTGACAACTGCTTCAGGCAGTTACTATCCCTGTGTTACCTCATGTTTCCTTTTTGTCTTTTTTGTTGTCCAACAGCATTTACCCAATTTCCCATATTGAAATCTCTCTGTTAAGATAACTAGTATACTTTGTTTTTCTGACAGAACCTTAATTATTAAACTTGCCCACTATCAGCACGTGTGGGGGAGTTCAACATACAGAATCAGAAGGTAAAGTATGGCTTGTTTGATACACATCTCCCACAGTTCTACCACACAGTATGTTCCAGAAAGGCAAGACCAAGACCTACAAAGGTGAAAGGGACTCTGCAAGGGGAAATACCAACTAAGGATGAGGAAGAAAGGGGCCCACAGAGGTGAATGCAGATGTGTCCTCAGCCCAACAATCATGCAGCTTGGGACTTTCACTTACCTCGGAGAGAAAGTAAAACCACGAATGGTCAAAGACAGGAGGTGGGATTCGAGAATTGGTGTCAGCAATCTTTTTGATTTGGTATGGAAGCCTCAGTACCATTTCTGTTAGAAGCTGAGTATAGGCCTCAAACACATCAGCAGCATGACCCTGGGAGAAGAATATTTGCATGAGAACCTGTGACTATCGATTTTCCATGACCACAATTAGGAAAAAGCCTGGCTCATTAGACATATTACATGTTGGAGGTGGTAAAGGGTGCCTTTCAGAGCTGGAATGAAGACTGACCGACAGTTTATTCTATAAACTCAGAAGGCCCAGGCTTCTGGGGGCAATTTAATTACATGCAAAGGTTACAGTGGAGGCAGACCTCATTTCCTAAAAGTCCTAATATTTCACTCTATGGTTTTTGACATTGGGTCGATTATACTCTGCTTACATAAAGATGAGTGCTAGAAAGGCCAAAAAAATTGGAAAAAAAAAAAAAAAAAAGGTAGTAAGGATCTCTGACTTCTATGAGATGTATTCTACTCCCTAGAACCAAAATTTCCCATGATAACAAGAAATTGTTAAATAAACCAAGTTGGGCAAGATCACTAAACTCAGCCAAGATTCCTGGCTTCATGTAACACAAAAAGGCAGGGGTAAATGAGAGATGTGAGGACAGTGGAAACAACAGCTATCCTGCAAGCTGTGTGGTCCCATAAAAAGAATATGTAAGAGTTTGAGGGCACAATGTGTCTCACATATTCAACTCCCAGTTATTCATCGGTTCTGTATCAAGCACTGGAGTTGCAAATAGGAATAAAATATGGTTTCTGCTGAGAGTGTAGAGGGGAAGACAGGTGAAGGAGCACACAGGGTGCTCCGGGAACCCAGGACAAGGCTCTCTTGAGCAGACTTGATGGCAGGGAATATATGTTAGGGAAGTTTTCCAAAGGATCCAAAGCTTGTGCTGGGTCTTGAAGATGGGCTAGGAATTCGCTAGACAGGAGAAGAAAGGGGAGCAGAGGGAGAGGAAAGAATTCCAGAAGGGACAGCATGAACAAAGGCAACATGCCACATCTTGGGAGATGTGCAGGCTGGCAGGGCTGCGTGTAGGGTGTTATAGATGACAAAACTAGAGTCAAGCAGGTGGCTGGGTCCTCCAGAACTTTTTGGCCTATAAGTTATGGAAAACCACCAAAGAGTCATGAAAAAAGAGCAAGACACAATCAGATCCACACTCTATGCCTATCGTATTCCTACCCTACTCAAAGCTATTCTGAGTGGGCAGTGAGGAAGAGAGTGGTGATATCAGTTAATACGGACTGGGCATTGATACATGCTAGGCACTGTGCTAAGTCCTTTACAAACGGCACCTCATTCAATGCTCACAACAGCCCTGTAAAGTAGATACCATCTTTATGCTCATTTTCCACCTGTAGAAGCTGAAGGTTAGGGAGGTTAGAAAGAACTTCTCCATGCTTCAAGACTGGTAAGTAAGAACACAAGATGGGACTTATCCCAGATCGATCTGATCAGAAGGCCCATCTTCCTAATAAGTACGTTAAAGGGCTTCTCAGTGGTGACAGCACAGGGAATATCTGACACACACGTCATGACCCACAACTGATGACATTAGCTTGTACCTTCTCATCTTTTTCTAAACTTAATGTGAAATGAGATAACCGTGATTTCATTCAATTCCTCCAATTTACAAAGAGGCAGGAACGAGAATCCCACAGAAGGTTGGGAGAAGTGGTCATTTATTCAATCACGCTGAGATTAACCCCCACCAAGGAATGCTGGCTCCTTCCTATGGCTCTTCACCCTCAGCCCCTTGAGCTCTCTTCACCGCGAGGAAAGAGAAGAGTGCCCTGAACAAAGGACGAGTGTTTCTTTGATGAGGGAAAGATCTCACCTTCACATACTGGCGGAGAAAGAATGGGCTCATGTCAGGTGGGGAGGAGGTAGTATGTGGTTTCAGCAACTGGCTGGTAGCCACAGGCTCCTCATCATTCTGTTGGCTCTTCCAATATTCCAGCAGTGATTTGAGCACGTGCAGGCAGTAGTCCACAGCCCCAGAGCTCAGTAGAGCTGCTGCTGTGGCACTGGAGATGAGGGAAGATGACTGGGAGACAGAGAAAACACACAGATGGGAAGAATGGCTTGTAAAAACAAGGTGAAATCCAGGTGGGTGTTGGGGATGGGAAACACACTCACAACAGTCTTAGCTTTTATGGCAGTGAGTGAATCAGGCTCTTGCACTGAAACTTCCCCAAGGAAGTTTGTGAGGTTTTCGGAACTTTTTTGAACAACCACATGGTAAGACAAAGAAACACACCTGTTCTCAACTCCAACCTTGCTACACACACATGTGCCAGAGGCCAGGGAGGCAAGGATTAAATAACCTTTCCCCCTGGAGGGGACAGGTTTTCTCTTTTATCTTGAGCAACTAGAAAAGAAGCCCAATTCAAGAAAGAGAGAGAAAACTTTCCATTATAGGCACTTCTGAACAACCCCACCCCACCCCCTGTAGAGTCTTCCATAGAACCCGCTTCCAAAGGAGTTGGGGGTGAGTGATCACATGCATAAAAAAGTAGGAGAAAAGCTACTGTAAATAAGACCATTAGAAGAGCCTTGCAAATCCCAGCAAACCCCACAGCTCCCTAAGCTCATTAAGATTGGATGCAGTGCAGCCTCAATTTCTACCTTCTCTGCTTTGTGCTAATCTCCTTTCACCATACACACATCGCTTTCTCTCTGCTTTATTACCATACCTTATAGCAACATACACTAGGGGAATCCTCTTAGCCACTCTGTGCCTTGCAGAAGAGAGCCCTGCTTTTCAATAATGGAACTTCCAAACCCTTTAACCCCTCCATTGGAGGGATTGTTAGCAAAGACCAGAATTTGGAAGGGATTCGGAAAAAGGTGGAGGTTCTGCTCTTGAAAAGGTGACAGCTTAGAATCTTGTTCCCCTCAGGGAACAATGCTTTTATTCTTACAGAGGACTACCACCCCTGCACTGGCCCTAGCACTACCCAGACAATCCTCTTACCTTTCCCCAAACCCATAAACCCAAAGCAAAAATACCTCACATATGGAAGACTTGGATCCAGATTTGGTGCGGGACATGAAGACACTCAGGAGTCTCATTACTACCAGATGGACTTCATTCAGGGCGCTGCGCTCATTCTTCTTGGAGACATCCTGCAGGCCAAGGCGTAAGTCCAGAAACCTCTACTTACTCGATGCTTGAGGCATTCTCTGAACAAGATCCCTTCAAGTCAAGCCCATCAGCCCTAAAATGTTCCTCAGATTGAATCAGACACAAAACAACCCCCAGTATATCCATGGACTATACTTGGGGTACCTACAGCCCAATACACTTAGGAGGCCATATTAAGATACAAACAACTAATTTAATGTTCTCACCTCACTGGGCACAAAAGGGCCATGAGGGTAAGAACTTTATCTTTGCCCTCAACTATGCTCAGGGTCCAAAACTATGCTCGAGCCAAAGCAGGCCCTGAATACGCTTTTGTTGACTCAACAGAACTGGAGCCCTCAGTGGATGATTACCCCTTGAAACGAGGTGAAGTTCCTCTATGAAACGAATGGGAACCTGAGGAAGGATCTCAGCCAATCCTGTTTCTCACACAGACTGCCTCTCAGATTTTACCTTTTTATCCATACCCAACTCAGCAATAAGCTGGGAGAGCAGGTTGTCTAGGGCCCCCTTGTCTTTCTCATCTTCTCCATCCAGATCTGTAGTGAGCATTAGAATGACCTAGAGGTCAAAGAGAGAAAACACAAAACCCAATTTCCTAAAGAAGAATGACTCGAAATATGGGGTGTTTCAGAAGAAACCCTAATCTTCCTGACATCCCTATCAATCATAACTGTAATCCATTATAGCGTTCTAAATTCCAGGTATCCAAAGCTTCAGTGTTCAGAGTCAGAAAAGTCAAATTCTGATACATGCCACACTTGACATTACAGAAAAATGTTTTGTAAAAAGTTTGTAAAATTAATGGACTAACCTATATTATATCCAAGCAAAGTAGTTTGAGAAATGGTGGTACGCCGAACTGAGAATTAAAGAACAGTTTTGCCTCTGAGGAAGACAGTTAGTGAGTGGAAGAACAGCTATTGGCCCACACTCTAATATCAACATAGAGACTAGAGACTCAGAATCTCAGAAGTGGGCTTTTGCACTGGCTCTGTCAATAACTACCTGGATGAACTTGTGCATTTAAAAAATTCTGACCCTTAGCCTTCTCATTTATAAAATGAAGAGCTATAATTTGTAGTTCAAAAATTAGATTTCATTATTCTGTGGCCTAATACCAAACAAAGGCTTCCAGGTCCTCTGGAAGAGAGATGTGGGCATGCTTAAGGACGGTCCAATCATGACCTGAGAGAGACCCAGGTGAGCTAAGAGATACCTGCATGTACGGGATGGCCCGGACACCGCCAACGTTTCGTAATTGAGGCAGGGTCTGCAGTAATCTCTCCAACAGCATTAGACGGACCATGTGCAGCCTAAAAGGGCGGGGAAAAGATAGAAAACATGAGCTGTACTCCAATAGGACCCAGCTGAATACAGTTCCCTCCCCACCCCCACCCTGCTACCAAGGTCAACAAGAAGCCTAATGCTTAGGAACAATCTCCAGCATTAAAAAAAAAGTTAAGAACTGCCTAATCGGTATGCCAGTCAGCAACACAGAAGTAGAGATCCCACTCTGTTAAAAGAAAGTGAAACTATTCTAAAATACAACTGATGGCACTGAATTAAATCCTCCTACAGGGAAGTTCCAAGTATTTCCCAAGCCTCCAGGCCCTAGTAGTTCTCAGTTTCAAAACCAAACCTCCAACTGCAAGATTTATGGCTTTTTTCTAATATGTGGCCCTATTCTGCCTCTAGACATTATTTTCTAGAATTCTGCTATATACAAATTCTGTATCACCCAGCTGCACAAATTCTGTTATCACCCAGCCCTTTCTTTCTCATGTTTCCCAAATTCTTATAAAGTCTAGTCACTGCTCTACTCTCTCACACCTTGTCCACCATCTTCCTAATATAATGTTCTGTTTCAATATCACACTGTCCTACTGGACCCATGAGTTTTCCCGTGTAATCAACTGGCCATTACCTAGCCTTCATCTGCAGATATACAACTGACCTTCTGTACTAAGTATGTGCCCCTGGATCTCTAGCTAATATGCTGATTCAAGAGGATGATGAAAATTAATTAAGGTCCTACTGACAATTTGGTTGCTGGTGTCACCTAATACACAATCTCATACAGATTAAGAATCTAGTTGCTGAACAAATCAATGGATTCACTTTCATAATTAGTAAATGGTCCTCGTCTCATTTTTATCTTAGAGATTATTTGTAAGAAACCACACACCTATTTTTTTTATGTGTGATATGCATGTGTTACATATCTTAGCAGGTATCCAGAATATTGTCTTTTTCTTTTCTTAAAAACAAAATGTTTTTAAATACAAAAAAGGACCAAAAAAAATTGTTTTAAAGAAAATAGCCGGACATGGTGGTGTGCCTATAGTCCCAGCAATTCAGGAGACAAAGAAGGGAGGACTGGTTGAGCCCAGGAATTCAAAGATGCAGTGAGCTATGATCACACCACTGCACTCTAGCCTGGGCAACAGAGCTGAAGTGAGCTACTGTCCCCAGCCCAGAATATTTTCAAAATAATACAAGTCTGGATGAAAGTACAGGGTCTAGGGTTGGGTGTGGTAGCTCATGTCTTTCAACACTTGGAGGCTGAGGCAGGAGTTCAAGACCAGCCAGGGAAACACAGCGAGACCTCATCTCTACAAAAAATTTAAAAATTAGCCAGACATGGTGCCATGTGCCTATAGTCTTGCCTCAGGAAGATCACTTGATCCCAGGAGTTCAAGGTTACAGTGAGCGATGATCATGCCACTGCACTCCAGCCTGAACAACACAGCAAGTCCCTGTCTCTAAAAAAAGAACAAATGAAAGAAAGTACGGGGTCTTACGTGAATTATAAATTATTGTCATTCTAAAAAGAACTCAAAAGAATGAGCTAACTGTTCTTCAGAATACCACGCATGTGTCTGTTAATAATTAGCCAAGCTAGGTGGGGACTACAAATGATTAAGAATTGCTCAAAGATGAACAAGGTACAAGTGAGGAAAGGTGAGATGACAGCAGCAGTTCAATAGTTTGAACATAAAACATAAGACAGATTTGTTTTGAGATGGATTAATATCTTCAGATTTGGAGAACATACAAGTGAATACACACACATGAAGAAAAAAGTCAACAAAATGAGCAGAGTCTAGACCCGGACCAAGATCACAGCAGAGTGTTTTCAAACATCATTCATTCATTCATTTTGTTATTTTTTTTTTAGCCTGGGACACTCTGTTGCCCAGGCTGGAGTGCAGTGGCACAATCATAGCTCAGTGCAGTCTTGACTTCCTGGGCTCAAGAGATCCTCCCACCTCAGCCTCCTGGGTAGCTGGTACCACTGACACATGCCATCATGCCCAGCTAATTTTTTTATTTTTTGTAGAGACAAGGTCTCCCTATGTTGCCCAGGCTGATCTCAAACTCCTAGGCTCAAGAGATCCTCCCACTTCAGCCTCCCAAAGTGCTGGGATTACAGGTTTAAGTCATCATACCCAACCTATTTTCAAACTCTAACACAGTGCTCTTGAAACTTAAAAAAAAAAAAAAAGTAAACACAGCACCAAAAACTGCAGTTTCCTTTTCTTTAGTGAGTTAAAGTAAAATTCTGTTTTATTTAAAATAATTCATGTTTCAACCAAGCAAAGACTGAAATTAAAACCAAAAAATTTTTAAATAATTCATTAACCAATTATTTAATTAACTTACTCATGAAAAAACGTTAATTTAAAACCACTATAGAGAATTCCATTGTCAATACGGCTAGGTTACCTAAATTCACCCTACTCCTAAAAACAAATGAAAATCCTAAGAAGATATAACACCATTTTAGAAGTAGTGATGAGTCTCAAGAGATTTCAAAAAAATCTACAATCCACCAGGCGAGGTGGCTCATGCCTGTAATCCCAGCACTTTGGGAGGTCGAGGTGGGCGGATCATCTGAGGTCAAAAGTTCAAGACCAGCCTGACCAACATGGAGAAACCCCATCTCTACTAAAAATACAAAATTAGCCGGGCGTGGTCGCGCACGCCTGTAATCCTAGCTACTTGGGAGGCTGAGGCAAGAGAATCGCTTGAACCCGGGAGGCAGAGGTTGCAGTGAGCCAAGATCATGCCAATGCACTCTAGCCTGGGCAACAAGAGTGAAACTACATCTCAAAAAACAAACAAAAAAATCTACAATTACCCAGTATGTTCTCAACCATGGTAAAATTAAAATATAAACCAATAACAAAAAGATAACTACAAAATTCCCAAATGTTTAGAAATTTAGTAACATACTTTTAAATATCCCATGGGCCAAAGACTAAATTACAACAGAATTTAGAAAATAATTTGAATTGAACAGCAATGAAAATACAACATTATCAAAACACAACATTATCAAAATATGTGAGCTGCAGCCAAAGCAAGACTAAGATGGAATTTTAGAGAAGAATATATTGCTTCAAATATGGTTTTTTGTTTGTTTGTTTTTTTGAGACAGAGTCTCACTGTCACCCAGGCTGGAGTGCAGTGGTGTGATCTCGGCTCATAGCAACCTCCACCTCCCACATTCAAGTGATTCTCCTATCCCAGCCTCCCAAATAGCTGGCATTATAGGTGCACACCACCACGCAAGGCTAATTTTTATATTTTTAGTAGAGACAGGGTTTTGCTATGTTGGGCAGGCTGGTTTTGAACTCCTGGCCTCAAGTGATCAGCCTGCCTCGGCCTCCCAAAGTGATGGGATTACAGGCGTGAGCCACCGGACCTGGCTGAATATGTATTTTTAAAGTAGGTTTAAAATAGATATGATTAAATGATTTAGGTTTGTATCTCATGAGCCAGAAATAGAACAGGAACAGCAGAATAACGACAACAACAAAAAAGTAAAAAATGTTAAAAAAAAAAAAAAAAATAGTAAGTAAAAAAAAGGAAATAATAAAAAGCAGGAATAAAATAGAAAGCAGACATACAACAGAAAAAAAACCAGAACCAAAGGCCAATTCTTTCAAATAAAATTGATAACCCCTAGAGCAAGACTGACAAGAATAAGTTACCATTGTCAGAAATGAAAAAAGGCAAATCACTACAGATTGTCAAGACATTAAAAAGATGAGAAAAAAACATGAACAGGCTCATGCCAGTAAAACTGACAACATTAATAAAATCAACAAATTCCTTGTAAAATACCATATACCAAAATTGAAACCAAAATAAATAAAAATAATTCTCTAGCATTTAAAGAATAAACCTAATTTTAAATCTTCCCTTAAATAAAGTCCAGACTCAGATGACTTCACTGACTGGTGAACTTCTGTAAGAATGTATGGAAGAAATAATACTAATCTTATACAAACTCTTCTAGAGCAAGAGAAAAGGGGATCATGCCCTGACTTATTTTATGACGCCAGAATAATGTGAATACCAATCCCTGACAAAGACATCTCAAAGAAAAATTTTAAGCCTAAACTAAAAATTAGCAAATCAGGTCACATGATATAAAGGATAATACATTATGACTAAATAGGCTTAATAATAGAAAAATCAATTAATGTAATCTATAACCTTAAACAAAATAAAGAAGAAATACCATATAAGTGATTCAATACATGAAACACAAGAAACTGGAAATCTTGAAAAAGCCATTTAAGATAAAAATCTCCCAGCAAACTAGGAACAAAATTTCCTTAATCTGATAAATATCCATAAAAAACCCTTGCGCTAACATCATACTTAATGAGAAAGTATTGAACCTTTTCTCCCTGAGTTTGGGAATGAGATAATGTTCATCACATCACTTCTTTCAACACTGTACAAGAGGTCTTAGCCAATGCAATAAGGCAGGAAAAGAAACTTAAAAAGTATAAAGATTGGAATGAAAAAAGTTAAACTTATTTGCAGATGATAAGAGCGTGGATGCAGAAAATCCACCAGAATCTATCATTAGAATAAATAAATGAGCCGGGTGCAGTGGCTCACACCTGTAATCCCAACACTGGGAGGCTGAGACAGGAGGATCACTTGAGGCCAGGAGTTCAAGACCAGCTTGGGCAATAGTGAGATGCTGTCTCAACAAAACAAACAAACAAACAACAACAACAAAAAACTAGGCTGGGTACGGTGGCTCACACCTGTTATCCCAGCACTTTGGGAGGCCAAGGTGGGTGGATCACCTGAGGTTGGGAGTTCGAGACCAGCCTGGTCAACATGACAAAACTCTGTCTCTACTAAAAATACAACAATTAGCTGAGTGCCAGGTGTGGTGGCACATGCCTATAATCCCAGCTACTCAGGAGGCTGAGGCTTGAGAATCGCTTGAACCTGGGAACTGGAGATTGCAGTGAGCTGAGACTGTACCACTGCACTCCAGCCTGGGCAAGAGAGTGAGACTCTGTCTCAAAAAAAAAAAAAAAATTAAAAACATCTGGGCATGGTAGCATGCGCCTAGCTACTCAGGCAGGAGGATTCCTTGAGCCTAGGCATTTGAGGTCGCAATTAGCTATGATTGTGCCACTGCACACCAGCCTGGGCAACAGAGTGAGACTCTGTCTCAAAAATAAATGAAAATAGCTGGGCATGGTGGCATGCGCCTAGCTACTCAGAAGGCTGAGGCAAGAGGAGTCCTTGAGCCTAGGTATTCAAGGTTGCAGTGAGCTATGATTGTGCACACCAGCCTGGGCAGGTGAGACTGTCTTAAAAGAAAACAAAACAAGAAACAAGAATAAGTAAACTAAGAAAGATTATCAGATACAAAGTCAAAATAAAAGTAATAATGAGCTCACTAGCAATTAAAAAGTTACTGGCCAAAGATGTAAGCAGAACTCAGAGACAAAGTTTAGGAAATTTGAAATTTGAAAAGTTAAGGCCAAGATGTTCTGAAGGCAACTTGACCCTCTGGCTGCCAGGACCTCACAGGGCATTTGGAATAGGAATAACAGCAAAGAATCTTCCTCAAGTGGGGAAGGTCTTCATTCTTTTTTTTTTCTTTAGACCTCCTCTGTGGACAGTGGGGAAGGTTTTCACCTCACAGAAGAACCACAGAAGGTTACACCCTCACTTTAAAAGTAAACTGAAATACATGACTTCCCTTCACACTCTTCCCTGCACCCACATCCCCCACCCCACTCTAGCCTAGGAGCCTATAAGAAAAACTACCTAACTGAAATCTTAACACTGAGAAGAGGGGAGGAGAAAACGAATAGCTGCTGAGAATATAGTTCATAGATTTTTTTTCCTTTTAATGCTTTTGTGTCCTATTCAATAAATCTTCGCCAAACCCAAGTTATGAAGACATTTTGTCTTTTAAAAACAATAAAGTGTTACCCTTTGTATTTACATCTATAATCCAATTGATTTTTGCATATAAGATCAGGTCAAGATTCATTTTATTCTTTGTGCATTTCCAGCTGACCCATTATTATTTATTGAAAAAACCCTCCTTTCCCCCATTGTACATAAGTGTCACCTTTGTTATAAATCAGATGACCAGGTATGTGTGAAGCTGTTTCTGAACTCCAGCCCATTCCACTAATCTATTTGTCAATCTTCATACCATTATCACACTGTCTTAATTACCATAGCTTTATAATAAGCTGTAATTCTATAAAGTCCTCTAACTTTATGAATTTTCTTCAATATTGCCTTGGCTAATCGACATAAATGTTAGTATCAACTTGTCAATTTTAACACATAACTCCAGCCAAAATTTATGACTAGGATTACATGGCTGTATATCAATTTGAAGACAATTATCTTCACAATGAGTCTTTCAATCTATAAACATGATGTAGTTCTTCATTTATTTAGGTCTTTAATTTCTCTTAGATTGTACAGTATTCAGAGTAGAAGTCTTACATATCTCTCAAATTTATTCCTACGTATTTGATGTTTTTTAATGCTACTCAAATAGATCAAGAAATATATAAACAATTAAGCACAAGGAACACAAAAGAAAAAGAGATTTTAAGACACATGAAGAAGACAATATGATGGTCTCACATCTATTTAACTGAAATCCCAGAAAGAGAAATAACATAAAATAAGACAAAAAGAATATCTGATAAGATTAATAGATGAGATTTTTCCAAAATAAAAGACACTAGCCCACACATCCAAGAGTCCCAAAGACTATTAAGCAAAATAAATGTAAAGAAATAAATCACATATCCTGGTAAAACTGCAAAAATAATGACAAATGAAGATCTTAAAAGCAGCAGTAAAGACATTACTTCCGAAGAAGCAACAGTTAAAATAGGAGGTGATTTCTCATTGGAAATAACAAAAGTGAGGAAATAACAGAATACCATTTTCAACTGGGGAGGTCGGGGGTGCTGCCAACACAAAATTTTATACCCATCAAAAATAAATCCCCAAGGCCGGGCGCGGTGGCTCACGCTTGTAATCCCAGCACTTTGGGAGGCCGAGGCGGGCGGATCACGAGGTCAGGAGATCGAGACCACAGTGAAACCCCATCTCTACTAAAAATACAAAAAAAAAAAAAAAAAAAGAAAAAAATACATCCCCAAATGTAAGTTCAATAAAGATATTTCCAGACCAACAAAATCTAAGATAGTGTAAACCAGAAAACCTCCCTAAAGGAAAATCTAAATGACTATCGTTCAGGAAAAAAATGATCCTGGATGGGAGGTCTCAGAGGCATAAAGAAATGTTAGGCACAGAAAATGGTAAACATATGAGTAAAACTTTAACAAACACTGACCATATAAACTATAAAATCCTAAAGGCTTTAAGAAGACATTAAAAAAGTTAAAACACACAAAGGAGTAAAGTCTTCTAAGATCCTCATATTATTCAGGAAGAAGGTACAGCAATTAGTTAAATTTCGTTTTGGATAAGGTAAGTATGCATGTTAAAATGCATAGTATAACCACTGAAAGATTAAAAACAGAGTAAACAACTTCCAAACTTGCAGAGTTGGAGGAAAAAAGGAAAGAAACAGGAACAAAAAACTAGCAAGTCAACTCAGAAGAAGGCCACAAAGAAAAGGACACACACAGAACAAATAAGAAGCACAAAGTAATAACATACATCCATTCCAAATCTGTTAGCAATCAACATTAATTATAAATGAACTCAACTATATCAAATAGAAGACAAAAGTAGGCTGGATTTTAAATGTTTAGAGTAAATTTTAAAAAAAATCATAGAGACCAAGTTAACTGAACATAAGGGAATTAACCTAGAAATCACATTAAGAAAAATGTTAGAAGATTTTTTTAAAACTCTATCAAAATATTATCTATTAACAGAACCAGAGAAATTCATCCAGCGATGTAAGTGGCTTACATTCAAGCAGCAGGATACGGGGAAAGTGGAAGGCACTCTTTGATGCCCCTTTTAAATGTCTCTGATGCCTGACTGCATCAGGCACCATTTTTTTTCCCTGATACAAATCATTTAGTTCAAAATTCTGGGCCAGGTACAGTGGCTCACACCTGTAATCCCAGCACTTGGGGAGGTGGAGGTGAGCGGATCACTTGAGCTCAGGAGTTCCAGATCAGCCTGGGCAACACAGCAAAACTCCATCTCTACAAAAAATACAAGAATTGGCCGGGCATGGTGCCGCACACCTGTAGTCCCAGCAACTTGGGAGGCTGAGGTAGGAGAATCACCTGAGCCTGGGAGGTTGATGCTGCAGTGAGCAGTGTTCACACCACTGCACTCCAGCCAGGGTGACAGAGGGAGACCCTGTCTCAAAAAAAAAAAAAAAATTCTGACTTACTATTTTTGCACTAATGTAACAACTGCTGGCCTCAACAAATTCAACAAACATTGTATCATGAGTCTTATTTTCAGGTTTTTCTTCTATTTCTCTAGTTATCTCTGGGTTAAGAATACCTTCACTTTACCATCTAGTACCGAACCCCAGCACAAAAGTGGATTAGGATTTTATAGACCACTTTCAATTTCAAAATGCTCCACCACTGGTATTTCTAGCCATATGCATATATTTGCTATGTCTTATTTCTCCTTTACCTTACAAACATGCTGAACAAGGAGCACTTCTAGGACACCTAATATGTATACCTAAATGTTGAGCCTCCAGCGGTGCCATTTGTAAAGAAGATGCCATATATTGAGTGTACGGATATTGATGAAACTGGAAAGATTTGAGTAAGGAAGACATGTTTTTATGACAATCACTTTACAGTTACTAAGATATTTAGAGGAGCCTCAAGAGAAAGACCACTTTCTATTCTCTCCGTAATTAATATAATTCGAAGACAAAGACAGACCTAGAGCACTTCCTAAGACTTTAAACTGTTTCAGAAGTTTACACCTTTATATTTCAAAAGAAATATGCTGTTATCACCACTCTACCTCCTGCAACTGATCAGTCCTACTATTCCTGAAATAGTCTCAGATAGCCAAGCCTCTTAACTGTGAAGGACTAGGTCTTGACCTGTTGCTAGTGTGGACATCTCCTTCAGTTTCTCCTTCTCCTTCTCCCTCGGAGCCATCTCCCTCCTGGTGCCCAGTGGTGGTGCTAATGGCTCCGGTGCTTGAGCTGACACTTCCTGGTCCAGCCGGATGCCCCTCAGCTGTAGCATCGCCATAAGCACTGCTCCGGCCAGACACTAGAGGGAAATGGTTTAAAAAGCACAAATCAACTCCCAAAGCATGAAGGAACCCAGTGCATTCTAAAGCAGCAGCAATAGTTAGACAGTAACTGATAGCATTAGACAATAACTGGTAGTATTTTTTTCTTATATGTAAAGCTAAGTAAGACCCCACAGCACTATATTAAATCACTCTCACAGTAGCCATTCACCCTTCCCCAGTACCTAAGACCCACGTATATGAATGATCTTAATCTCAGATGCTAATACATTTCTATCTCATACTTCAGAGGAAGCATACACTGATATGGGAATCTAGAAATTATCAGCTGCTGTTAATCTCCTCTGTAAAAATTGTATCTAATTGCTAACCACAGACTGATATGGAAGGTCAAACCAAAATGGCTTTGTCATGTTCCCTCATTCTAGAGCCCCACTTCATCAGCTAGTAGACTGTGGGGACAGTCTGCTATGTTAACACATCAGATCATTAACAATAAGATCGCTTAAAAAAAACCCTTCCCCAAATAAATAAGGAGCAGAAACCATAGGATAATGGGTTTCAAGGTCACATAATAACTGTTTTAGGCTAATCATGACTTATAATTATGCATATTATCGCAGTTTCAGAGAGGAAAAAAAAAGAATTACACATGTCATTGCTTTTTTTCCACTAACAGATAATTAGTTATCTGTAAAATATTTCAATACTAACCCCCTGAGCTTAAGCCACTAAACATTTGAAACTCGAAAATTGAGGCCAAATGAATTCCACAAGACTTTCAGAGTCCACAAGACTTTCAATGAGTCTCTATAACTTTTCTTTGCAAAAACCAACCCCAAGACCCAAGCAGAGATTCCTGTTTTATCCCCACCCTCTGCCCAAGGAGACAGGACCCCCGTCATGGCACATTACCACTGTGCTCGCCAGCCACTGAGTCCACTGCACTGCCCCCGCTCTCCGAGCCCACACTACCACCGTGGTCAGCAGGAGAGGTCCGTAGGGTAGAACCATCTGTCGCTGCTGTACTGCCCTCGTCGTCTGAGGCTGGAGCTGAGAGAGTAACGAGAGCTGTTACAGGTTAAAAAAAAAAAAAAAAAAAAAAAAAAAAAAAAAAGCCCTCCTTGGGATGAAAGCATCAAACCACATAGTGCATAGGACACAATGCAGTTTATATATCCTGTCGTCAAAGAAAAAAGGGAAAGATTTGCTTTGCTGGTTAATCACTAACAGGAACAAACACTATACACGGTGCATTGCAAACAGTACTTAGACAGGAGTGAAGAAAACCCAGTTCACTGGGTATTTCCTTCACTGTTTACGTTACAGTGCAAGTAGAACAGTGCAGAGATTCAGTAAGAATCTGTGACATGGACGCTGAATTTTCTAGCTAAAATGCTTCATGGTCACCATTGTTTAGGTGTTACTGACACCTGCTGAGAGATCTGAAACTAGCCATTACCATTCAAAGCATAGAACTCCAAATTTTAATGAGACTTGTTTTGAAATCAGTCAATTTTTGCTTATGTTAGGAAATCACTTAGCATGAGCTCTTGAATCAACCCTGTTTTGGTTTTTTTAGCAAGTGGTCCAGAGGGGAGCTCATTGGGAAATTTCACACCTCCTAATCATCCTCATCAGATGCTAATAATGAAGCAAGGAAATTCCCCAGAGACAGCCACAGCATCCAGGATCAGGGCTGAGCTGAGACAGGAGGAAAATGCTGGATGAGATACATGGGGGAGGAAAGCCAAGACAGCCACAGAGCACAGCGGGAACACGACTGGCACAACACAACAGCAACCTCAGAGCCTGAAATGACAGCAACTAAAGAGACCTGAGAAAAGCAACAAGCCATGGCAGCATGTGGGGCCAGCCGCTCTCTCCCTTTCTTATCTACCCAGGCTAAAACTTCCAAAAGAAAAGAAAAAAAACAAACACAAGGAAGCATCAGTCTAAAAAACTATAAATCAACCCTTAAATTACTCAGGGGTTGACCAGGTATCTCCATTTGGTCCAACTCTCTATTCAGGAAACATTTTTTTTTAAATCAGATTAGGGAAAAGATTAAAAATAAACAGAAGATGAGTTCTGGAAATTTGCTATAGATTTTAATTGTCCATAAAAACCCTCTCTCTCAAGCTCACAGATCCCTGATGGTTGGTCACACTGAACAAGAATTCTGAAGTACAATCTAGCTTCTTGTAGCTCTCCTTTTATTTGCAAATGAAGATAAAAAGGTAAAAGGTATGAGTTCTATTTCTTGTCTCCCTTTTAATACTGTCTAAAATGTTAGAACTCTGACAAAGAACGCTGGAAGCTGAAGTGGAAGCCCTGTAGCTGATCAGCCTGCATGCCGCTCTCTCGGCTTTTCCGTGGGGAAGTAGCTGAAGCCAGGCAGCATGCAAAGTGTGAGGAAGCGGAGCTGTGCGCGGCGGGGCCGAGCCACAGCACTACACCCTCCACACCCATCTTTCTAAAGCCAAGGCAGAAGCAGGAAGTCCAGAATGGCCTGTCAAAGCAGCTGCCCATTACACTCTCACAGCAGTGGAAACAAGGCCTGAGGGTCCTGAGGCCCTGAGCCATGCTCCTTGCTGTGGACAGTTACCTGATGCTGTGGTGTCAGAGAGGGTTCCTGCGTCCAGAGAGGAAGAGCTGGGTGCCTGGCCGGACAGTCCCAGGCTCTGCAGGCCCAGGGCACTGCTGCTGCTGCCTGGGAAACAAGTGGAGAGTGAGCACAACATCCCCTCCAGGTCCCATCCACAGCGCTGCTTTGGCCACCTGCTGCCCTCAAGAGTCTCCAAACACCAGCATGTGACCCCCCCTGGCCTAAAGGAAGTTAGCCAACAGCCACTGCTGTCCACCCACCAAGTTCAGTTACAGAGATGGTGGAATGCTTCCTTCAGCTCAGGCAGGACATAGGCTGGAGGAATCTAAGATTCAAGAGGAAACAACCCAAACTGGCAGAAACTATGAGATTGGCACTCAAGACTGAAATTCCCACCACATCCCTCTCACTCTCCACCTGTATCTCTGAACAGCTCTCACCCAGATCAACCTCTCCCCAAATCTGGGGACAAACTAAGTCAGCTGTGTATCAGTAACTGCCAAACCCTCTTTTCCTGTGCAAGGCCAATGGGCCGCTTTGTTCTTGGCATGGCCTTCTACCTTGTTGGTCCTGCTGCAGGCTCAGGGCAATGGCTAGTTCAACCATGGTCTCGTCATCTGCATCAGGCGGGATGTCCAGCATGGGGGGGAAGCCCTCTGCGCCTGCCAGCAGGGCCTCCAGGGGAGAGGGGTTGCCATTGTTGACATTTTCAGCTGTCTCCAGGACCATCGACTCAGACTGCAGAGAGAAAGCTCTGTCAGTGTCCCATGGTAAGTGGTAACTTTTGGAAGTCCACTGAATAAGAGCTAGAGGAGAGTTGTGAAGCTCCTCCTTCCCTTCTCCTGCTGCCAGAGACTCACCACCATCTCAAAATCTCCATGGTCCACCTCACTCTGTTCCTGGCTTTCCTGACGGATGTGACCACCATTCGGGATCCCTGATGACTGCATTTTCTCATCTGCGTCATCATCGTCATCATCATCCTTGTCTCCTGAGTCAAAGAAATCCCAGTCACCTGAAGGTGCTTGCTTTCCTCCCTTGGCACATGGTGCCATAAGTCAGGTGGCAACAAAAACCCAAGACAAGCTACCAGCTAGCACCCTGGGCTTTAGCGGGAGAACTCCGGGGTGCTATGCCTGGCCTTGTTCTCTTACTTCTTGGACCTACAGCATCTGGGAAGATGGAGTTGGCTGCAACAGCTTGCCCTCCACAAAAATAAAATGTTCCAGCTGGTGAAGGAAACAACCTTGGATTCCAAAGGGATTTCCATAAAGCCGAGAGATCTAAAACCAGTAGGCCCCCCAAACTCACACTAACTCTCAGGAGACCTTGGATAAGACAGGAAAAATCATATGATTGGGATCTTTACCTTTTGTCTGTCATGGCAGATTAGAATTTATTTCACTATTTTTTTCTAAAACAACTAGGTCAGTGAGATTTTCACACTATGTAATTATTATGAGAAGAACCAGAATTGAAATGTAAAACCATTGACTGGAAACCAAGGACACCACGCAGGTCCTGCCTGTGCCCACTTTTGTGTGAAGGTGAGAAGGCCTTCTAATAAGGAAGATGTCCAGGTGAGACTCCTAATTGTCAGAAGAGGATAGAGACCTCACCTTCCACTCGATGGATTGCTAAAGCATGCAAATATGTCCGTTAGAAACATAAACTATCTCCACTCTAGGTTCTTGCTAGAGAAAAGAGCCACAAACTGCTGCCAAAAGCTTAGGCAAGATAAATGATACGCAAGGAAGATTGTCTGAAAGTTACAAAGTTGTGTACAATCCTCTAGACGTGCACTGTCCACCAGCCACATGTGGCTACTGAGCACTTAAAACATGGCTGTCTACAAGGAGATGTGCCACTAGTGTAAAATACATTCTGGATTCCCAAAATGTACCAAAACAGGCAAAATATTTCACTAATAAATTTTTTATATTGACAAGATGTTGATATAACATTTGATATACTGGATTAAATAATTAGTAAATCAATTTTACTTTTTACTCTTTATAATACTGCTATTAGGAAATTTAAAAGTAAAGGCCGGGGAGTGGCTCACACGTATAATCCTAGCACTTTGGGAGGCCGAGGCGGGCGGATCACTTGAGGTCAGGAGTTCGAGACCAGCTTGGCCAACATGGTGAAACCCCGTCTCTACTAAAAATACAAAAATTAGCTGGGTGCGGTGGCACGCGCCTGTAATCCCAGCTACAAGGGAGGCAGAGATTGCAGTGAACTGAGATCGCACCATTGCACTCTAGCCTGGGTGACATAGTGAGACTCTGAAAAAGAAAGAACGAAAGAAAAGAAAAGAAAAGAAAAGAAAAGAAAAGAAAGAAAGAAAGAAGGAAGGAAGGAAGGAAGGAAGGAAGGGGAAAGGAAAGAAAGGAGGAAGGAAGGAAGAGAAAGAAAAAGAAAGAAAGAAAGAAAGAGAAAATTTAAAAGTACATAGTGACTTTCATTTGAAATTTACTTCTAAATCAAGCCAAGTAACCAGAATTATATAATTCTGTTATTCAGACACCTTTTAGAATTGCTTTTACTCAATCGTAAAATGTTATGCCCTTGACCGTGTCCAAGTGTATCGTGAGAGAAATTCCTGTGAAATTTGCTATCCAACTTATTGTAGGTAAGTCCACTAAGGATTCTGCCCCTTTGGCAACAAAATGGACATTTAATGAAGAGCTTCTACCCCAAGAAAAGTTACGTTTTTGTTTTGTCTTTGTTCACTGCGATTTTATTTTTGCTATGGCTCTTACGAAGCTTTCAGCCAAATATAAGACCCTCGCTTACCAAACATGCAGGACCTTGTGATGTGAATTTTCTGTATTTTGATTTTACTATGGTACTTTTATTTTCCCATGGCCTTTAATCTTTATTTTTATCCTACTTACTATATACATTTTGATGTGCCACCTAAATTCTTTATGGGGTGAGGTAGGATTAGAAAAAAGATAGATACATAAAGTCTCCAGGACCTTGGTCAACATGAGCAGTACATCCAATGCTACTGTACCTCCCTCTCTCCCCTCCTCCCAAATACAGGCTTGAGCCTAAACCCAGACCTCACATTACCCATTGGAGTGTTGCTTCGAGGGGAAGAGGGTAAAGTCACATGTCTCCGTTTGTTCCTGGGCCTTAGGACTCGAATTAGAGCTTGTTTACAAGAGAAGCTCACAGCAGGATCCTGAGGTTTAAAAGGAAACTGTCACGCTTTGCTCTCATATTATTCATGAAACTCTATAAAACACTTTCCTTTCTTGGTCACTCACTCACAAGCACGTGGAATACCTCTCTACTCTCACCTGCAACCCAGCGGACCAAGTTCAGCAGGTTAAGTTAATCCCCCCTTCCTGTTCTGGCACACATAAGAGCCATTCACTAACTTCCTGTCTCTCAGTTCCTGGGGATAGACTGGCAGGTCATTTGCTCCTGAGGCCATTTTGGCCCCTTACAAATGGTTTCCGCTTTTTATCAGATGATCAGGCCCCCAGTGCGCATCTTAGCTCTGTGCTAAAATCAGTAGTTTTAACACTTAGCTTCTGTGAAAGGGTCACTGGAAATAGAAATCTTGATGTACTACTTTCATTCATGTGCTCATTTAAGTCACAATTCACTGAGTTACCTAGCACTTACTATGTAGCAAGCAGCAGGCTAGTCCCTGGTGATTCAGCACTGAATAAGAAAGACTAAGCCCATCCCCTTTCCAAATCTTTCTCTTCCATGCAGTAAGATCTTAAAGCTTTTATTGATATTCAAAACTTCATTCCCTTCAGCTTCCTTTAAGTATATTTTATTTCATTAGCTTAGCAAGCTAAAAACAATTTTCCAGATATTCCCTGGCTGCTTAGAGCTCTCTGGGATTGTAAAGCTACGTACAGGACACAAGAGCATCTGCATGTAGATCTTGGATGCTGTGTTAATACAATCCAGCTCACAGGTACAGTAGCCATGGATGATGTCCACCAGAGCATTGACAGTAGCTTCAATATGAGTTAGTCCTAAAGGAGAGACAAACATTATTTGAAAATCTGGAGGAAAAAACTCTAACTACTTGAGAGCCTGAGACAAAAGTGTAACTTTTTATCTCCATGTAAAAGGTCATGCAAACAAAATGACAAACACACACACACTCACACACAGTAGCCTGTAGTATTATTTGTGATTTGTTTCATTAACAGTTTCCTAGACTCCCAAATTATCCTCAAAAGTCTTTCCAGATATCTTGAGTCACAGAAATAAGTAGCTGTCTACTCTCTCTGGATATCAAAAGACAAGGCAAGGAAATATGAAGAGGAAGGCAGATACTAAATGTTCCCTAATATTCCCCAACCTCAGATGATGACAAAACATAACCTTGACATGTCTTTTAGGTTTACCACCCAAGTGTCCTCCACACATGAATGAGCACCAGGATCATCCTACTTTTCTATATTGCTATTCAGACCCTTACCCTTCCATCTGAATTTTCAATAGTGTAAGAAGTTAGAGACCAAATAGCTTAGAAATAGAATAATCCTCAAGATACTTGTGTCTTTTGAGCTGGCTTTAAGCCAAGTTGTCAAAGATTTTTAAAAACAATTATAAACCACTGAGGAGACACACACACACACACACACACACACACACACAGTGCCTCTTTATGTAAAATATTCAACCCCGATGAAAAGATATGGTACAAGAAAATCCCACTCTGCCACACTGCTAAATTCCTGTCTCAGGAACATTGCATTTATCTCGCAGACTTCTACTTCTCAATTATGAGTTCTGGAAGAAATGGATTATGAAGAATGAAAGCTAATGGCTAACGGTCATAGCTGTTCAAAGACAGAACTTACATCAGGCTTCATTACCAAGATTCAAATATCCCTTTTAACATACCTGGAAGGCAGGCAGGTGCCAAGAAGGCATTCTTGGGTTTGGATGCATGGAGTTTCCAGAAGTGGTTCACAAGCTGGGTGATGAAACTACAGCAATCTCCTTCCAACTGCTTCTGCGGTTCCTTCCCTTCATCCATTCCTTCTAAGCAGGAGAAAGAAAATTATCAACGATGGTAAATCTGAGATGGAATTTAATTTGTTTTAAGGTTAACTCAGGTCAAGGAAGCTTGCCTGGGGAGGGAGTTTCAAGTGGGGCCCCAATCAATATGCCAACTATCCCTAGACTCCAGCAGGCACATCTAGGAAAAAAACAGTCTGGGAAAGGAATATCGCAGAAAACATTGTATGTTAGAATTAAGAAGAACGGGGAGCATTTAGGATGTTTACCACAGATTCAAAGATCTCAGTTCCAACTGTTCAACTTCTAAAATGTAGAGGAACATCTGAACATTCTAGAGATCTCTCTAGAATAATTCTGGGATTGTAATATTAAAAGGAGGAACAGGATGATGATGCATATGGGAGCATGTAAATAACAGAGAACTGTAAAGGCAGCAATCAACTCAATTTGACAATGACAAAACAGGTTTGCTACCCAGCCAACAGAAGAGGAGATGAGGAAATAGCATTGAGCACTGAGAAAGCTGCTACACATATTAATAATAGCACTGGCAAAAGAACGGCATGAAAGCGAAAGATATGCCATAGTTGCTTTAAAGCAACCAGGACCCAACCAAGCTTAGCTTTCCCCTGAAGCTCCTAAGAGGTAATAACTTCAGAAACAGATTATATCTGATGTCTAGAACACTAAATAAACTCAAGGATAATCAAAAGTATAAGCACTGGAAAAAGAATGTGTTTAAAATTGTGCAATCTCAATGTCAAAAGGCCCTACAAGGTATAAAGACCAGGAAGCAAAATCCCTGTCTCTGAGCATGCAGTCAGTCAGAGGCCAGTAAGAACAGTAAGAATGAGAGGGTAAATAGGCATATGAAGCAGATCTCAGGACCACGGCCACAGAGGCCAAGTTCACCTGTTTCCATCTGGGGCAGCTTTGACTCCGTAAAGTGGACAAGGTTGTTGGGGCGCATGATGGCAATGGAACGAGCTGTGATCACTAGCCTCTGGAACACCTCAGGGTCCAAATCCTTGCCTTCTTTGCTAGATGTGTTGAGACACTGCACAGCTTTGCTCAGCAAGGCCTGATCCTATAAAACAACAGGAACACAAAGCGTCAGCCATAAGCAAGAGCTGGGTACAAAAGCAAAGAGGAGAGAAAAGCTGGCAGATCACCAGGATTATTACCTCCTCTCAAGAGAACAGGCCAATGAACACCAATCACCTACAACAGATCTTCAAAGCAGCCCCATATAGTTAAGTTTCTTAATACATAAAATATTAATGTCATTAAAAAATAAAAACCCTGCAGTATCAAAGTATGATGGGAAAATTCAAATCTACTCAGTTCTCCAGAACTGCTAGATTTCTTTCTCCTACAATAGAAGAGTCATTTCTTAGCAAATTCATATTAGCCAAGGACAGTGTTTCCAAAATTGCCTTTCCTTGAGAGACTCAGCAGGTTAAACTCACATTTCTCAGTTCTCCGGGCTGGAGACACAGAAGCTAACCAAAGCTCTAGGTTGACGGCTCCTCTCAGAGCCCTTCTTCTGCAGGGGTCTGAACTGTCATCTCTTCCATCTACAGAAATTGGCCCAATTTGTCTCCTTTGGCAATGCCTTTCTTTTGTAAGTGATACCCTCTTTCCCCAGATTTTCCCATCAGAGGCACTCCAACAACTATTCAACACTTGTCTCACCAACAAGTACAGTACACCTCTCGTGCTGTGCCACAGCTGAGGGAGCGAAACACTAACAGTCTATCTCCTGAGGGACTCCCTCACCTCACCCTTTTCCAGCGAGAAGGCTACCCACACTCAATATCCTTCCTTCTCTTTCTTAAGTCTTGTTGATCCTGTTAGAGTGACAGAAAAATAAGTACAAACCAGGGGCCCAGTCACTGGTTTACCCTCAGTTTTGAGTGGCACTTGAGAATTTCTCAGGAGAAACTCTGTAAAATGTAGGTCTAATCTGAATGCTATCCACTCTCTACCTTACTTTGCTGTGCTGTCGCTTTACAATGAAAAGCTAACTTATTTGATTCCCTGTCAGCACTGCAATTTCCTTTCCCTGAGAGAACAGTTACCTTGTGGCTGTGGTAGGCCGAGCGGCTGGTGTGCAGGCTGGCCAAAAGGCTCTTGGACTGCTGCTGGACACTGGCAGGTGCTGGCAGGGACAACAGCAAAGTGGCCAGCTCCTGAGCAGCATTCTTGTTTCTCTCCTGAGGCAAAAGACAGCAGGGTTATCACTAACCCCACCAACTCAAGGTAGAATGAACTATCTACACTCTGCCTGCCCTTCCTTCCTTCTAGGCCACCAGGGCTAGGTTATGCTCCATGGACTGCAAAGGGAAAAAAAAAAGTTTCAGAAATTATAATCCTCCTTCTTACCAGAGGAAGAAATGGAATCTAAGCTCATGATTCCCAGAACAGTGTTCTTTTACCAACACACATCCTATTCTATGACACACGCTCACTATGGGCCTGAAAAGTAGGACATAAGGCCTTAAGCTGAAGACTTCTCTGGAGCTTCTTAGCAAATCAAGATTATGCTGCTATAAATGTTCTTTAGCTGTGAGGCCTCAGGACCTCAGACAACTCCACTGACTTCCTGCCTCTTCAGAAAGCTTCCATGTGCTTTGAAAAAGTGACTTGCCTTCTCGATGATTGGGCCAACGGCAAAGCAGCTTTCCAGGGCTTCTAAAGAACTCACAACCAGCCTGGGGAGACAGAAAACCTGGCTTGAGTACAACACCGTTCTCTCCGCGTTGCGCTTTAGCCTAAGCAAACTATAGCCATGAGGACCTTGGGGACAGCTAATGAATGCCAAATACAAAATCAAAGCACAATAAGACCTGCCACAGGCACCATGCATATCGTTTCCTATGTTACAAGCCAGGAGAAACCTGGCTCCTGCTCGGAGATCAACCTGAGGCCATGTTCATAATCCGTAACTCAAAGACAGGGCTTTTCTTCCTCAAAGAGGATAAATGTGCTTCCTTCTGCTGCCTGTGGCAGGGATCACTGAGATGGGCTTAACAGTCTTGACGCAATGGGACCCAAAGCTCAGGTGCCCAGAGTTCAGTGGGCAAAAGGATACACAAAGGGAAAGGTAAAAACCATCCTCTTATATTAGAAAGTTTAAAGCTATACATGCACAAAGGCATTTCCTATGAGTCCCAAGTATGGGGGAGAGAACAAACTATTTTTTAGGTGCATGCCAATTGCCAACATTCAAGGGGTAAATACAAAGCATCTTTAGAAAACTTTTCCCCTTAGGAAAGGAATAGGAAACCCAACTATTACTATTAAAGGTACCAAGTAACATGCTCCCCAGGGTTTACTCCTTTCAATTTAATGTGGCATAGTAAAAAGAACAACATCCTGACAGTTGAAGCTCTGGACAGAGAAGGAAAAGTATTCAGAAGGTAACTGGAAAGAAAGGGGTTAAGGGGTAGAGGAAGGCAATAAAGAACTAGGGAAGAGGAAACTGAGGCATAAAACAAATTTGGATAGAACGAGTTCTCTAGTGGGTTATCAGATGGTAGGACTTTGCTGTTAATCCCTCTACCCCGAACCCCCTTTTCATCCACTTAGAAAGGGAGCAGAGAGGAGTAGGGTAAGGAAGAGAGTTGAGAGAGTGTCTGACATGGCCAACACCAAGAGTGCACTTACGATCCTCCATATACTCCATTTTTACACATGGACAGCTCTGTAGCCATGCAATGACCAGAACAGAAAGAAGCAGGAACTCTTCAACAGAAGCAGAATCAATGCAAAGCCACACCATTGGTTACACGGCTCTCTGACACACACTCACTCGTGCAGAGAAAAGAAAGAGGGCATACTAACCGGTCCAGCTTGGTTAGGGACTCAGTTTCAGAACTTGGGGGAGAAGCAAAGAAAAAAAAAAAGGAAAAAAATGTGAAGCTCAGAGAAACCTGGAAACACATCCTAAGCAAACCATGTATGGATAGGGTATCGGGGAAAAAGAAAGAGAAAGGGAGGGAGGAGGCTGCTGGTGGGAGGCAGTGATTCCAAGCAAGGCTATTCTTGTGACTTACAATGTAAGAAACTCAAAATCTTACATCATGAATTATAATATTTCATCTACCATGGCAAACCAGCAGCTACCTAGCACAAAGAAGCCAAGCACAATGCTTAAGAATATGCCACTGTAGGGAGACTTAAGGAAACTCTAGACTCTGCTACAAGAGGCAGCAGACAGCCTCTCTTGCTGGCAATGTTATTATCACAGAAGTAGCTACGCAGAGAAAGATGATGAAAAGATGATGAGCTCAGAATGGAAGGGAGGATGTTTTCCTATCATTTCAGCAAGCCTGGATCCTAATCTAGAATACTGGCTTAAGCATCGTCTAGCCTGTGGCCTCTGGCTATTCTAAAGGGTACCTGAGCATGAAGAGAAGGGACAGAACTTCTGCCCAGGGAGAGACTCTCGTGTCAGATGACTCTGAGCACATTTTTCAGGCTTTGCACACTAAAGAGACACTGAATGTGGGCGAGTTGTATGAAAACTTAAAAAAATTCCAGGCTAGCCTTGAGATGGTTATTAGAAGCTGGCTCTCTCAAGACACAGGAAGGTTCTGCAGTGAGTGGAAAATGTAAAAACTGAAGACAACCCCTGCCAGCACTGGTACCTCTCCAGCACAGTTCCACTGGTCGTAGTGGGGGCAGCTGAGTCACTATCTCCAGTGCCGTTGCTCTGGTTCAGGTTTGAAGGGCAGATGTTGCTGACAGAGGCAGAAGGGAATTCTTCTGGGGGCTCATCAGGCCAGCCAAACTGCTCCTTAGTCTTGCCATAAATTTTTACAGCATCTATCATGGTGACACCTGCTGGATCCACTGAGGCCCCAACTGCAATAAGCAAGAGAGGCCTTTAGGAAGCACATTCTCTAAACAGCCACCCCTCCAAAGCAAAGACCAGAACAGTTGGAGCGAAGAAGTAAATCACGTCAATTTTATAGACATAGAGAAACTTTATCTTCTGAGATATTCGCAGCACTTTAATCGTGTATAGATGCTAAATACATGTGGTAAAAGTTCCATGGACCAAAAGCCGATTACATCTCCTACTCAGAAGAGTCCCTAACCATCACTGCAAGGGTCCTCTTCTGCTTCAGAGTATTGTATCCCCTACCCCTCACTCCCAGGGGTCTCTACACACTTTCTTTGTTCAAAGTACAGATCATGATCATTCACACTAACAGCAACTATATCTAGAAGAAAGAGTATCAGACAGTGGCCAATAAATGACAGAGAAATGCGGTCTTGAGTAAGGCTCAAGGATTTGTATTCTGAGAGTTTAGTTTTCAGTGGCATAGCAAGCCATTGCTAACCATCTCCCAGCCATGTGTGACCTGAGGTCTTCCTCTGTGCGTTAAGAAAGCCTTGCAATTTCATGTCAATCTGCCTCCTCTCGGCCTAAACACAGAAGTAGCCCCATTAGTGAGGTGGACACAACACTATAGAAATGAATACTCAACAAAGTGCAGCCCTATCTTTACTGCTACCATGCTCTGGTGTATTCCTTTCCTGTCACCTTGCCTCCTTAATACATCAAATGAAGCTCAAAGTTTCCTGACAAAAGGACAGAAAAATCGGTAGAGTGGAGAGATGCCAGAATATTGGAGAGCCACAGGCCAGTGGCTCCCAACTTCACAGTCACAATGAGGACAGAGTCTGCACCAGGGGTTGGTGACTCACTGAAGAGGTTCAGCTTCTTATCAGCCTGCAAGGCTTCTTCTCTGGTGAAGGGGAAGTCAAACCAGCGTGAGCGACTCAGGTTGAGCTGCATAGTTCTGCCGAAGATCTCGATATATGATGGGGCCCGTTCTATTGCTTGAGTCCCAATCTGGATCCGCATGCCTGTCATCACCATAGTGCTATTGTTGTTACTAATCTCAATGGTGAAGCCTCCGGGCTGTAGGGAGACAAGGCACGCATCAAGAAACTAACAGAAGTTCTTAAGTTTTAACTAGGACTCCTTCTTCTCTGACATTGTCTCAACATGTGAAGCTCATTAAAACTTATCCTTTTAACTCCCTGGTAATGACTTGTTTCTAAAAACGGGAAAATAGGAAAAGAGAGTAGATTCTCTTCAATGTCAGGCTTCCTTCTCCCCAGTATTAACAACCTCTTTGGTGTCCTCTACACAGTAATCCTGCTGGTACTGGTGGAAACCCAACCCGTACAAGTCCTTTGCCAAGTGAGTAAAAATATCCATTTTTCTAAGGAACCATTTAACTAGAACTGAGGGTTGTGACTGTGAGTATACACTCTATACTTGCATTCTAAAAGGAGATGTGTTCTCAAACCATATTGTTTATGAGTCCTTTTACCCAGGGATTGATCCCAGCCCAGTGCCATTCTTACCTTGGTGTTGGCCACATACATGCCAGTGGAATTCAGCCGGTGTTTTATCTGTTGTGCATTATAGACCTGCAGGAGGTCATTACCACCAAACTCCACATCTGTCAGCTGCTGGTTGTGTTCAAAAAAGTCAATGGGGAAAGTCACCTGGCTAGATGTGCGGGTTGCTGCAGAGAACGGTACCAGATCATCAGAGTCTCTCCCACCTCTGCCCCAACACCACTGGTAAAGACTCTTCCCAGACAGAGCCCACACTCACACTCTAATCTAAGCAAACTCTGGATTATAACATTTGCATCGGCATGATGCCTACATGTAGTTAGCTCTCCAATGGTTGTTATCCCTAGCTATGACATGTCCTAGCAATACCAAGAAGTCTGGCATTGGTTTTGGGTGTACAGTTAATAACAATAGGCTCTCCTGTAACTGGGTTACTGAAAATAAACAATAGAAACTACTTCTTTAATGAATGTAAATGAATGTAAATGAATAAACCATTCTTTCAAAATAGACTCTAGAGCAAATTTAAGGTAATGTGATGATCCCTGTAATGGTCTTTGCTTAGCTGGATTTGCTCACTGCTAAACTCAAGCTTTCACTTTCCTGAAGAGTCCTCAGTCAGTCAAGTGCTAGACCACCAGCTCAGAGACCTGTGGTGGGCTCTTCACTACTCAGTGGGAAATTAACCAATTGAAGAGGTCTATACTTCAATCAGTTCTTCAGAGAAGTCATTCTCCCTAAACCTAGAGAGAACAATCTCTCAAATAAGGTCCAGGACATAACTCGTTACTAGGCACCAAAGAACTACTGGCCTGAAACAGGCAGTCAATGGGTGCTTGACATTTGGAACCATGACTCTGCTTTTGGGAAATTAACTTTACAAAATGTGCAAGTAGGGCAGTCACATTTCTACACAGATATTTGCAACAGTCTATTCTGAGTCCCTGTCTAGAAGACCACCATTCCTACTCCCCAACAAGTCATCTGAGTAGGAGCCTTACTGATTGTAGCTGTTTTGCGCTTTCGAACAGGCTTCATGATGCTGATGACACTGCTGGGCTGCAGGGATGGCTGCAGCCAGTAGGAGGTGTTCTCCACGTTGGCCATGTAAATGCGCAGGCTGCCGTCCTCACACAGCAGAATCATTGTTGTCCGCTGCTGCTCATTGCAGGCCGTGTGCCTAATAGCAACCATGTCTTGGATCTAGGAGAGGACAAAGAAGGGTCTTCGTTCCCACACCAACAGATCAGCATCCTCACAGAAAAAGAGGCAGAGATGCAACTGGTTTCATGGTCAGTTGAGGGGCTGTACAGAAGGGTGGCAAAGAAAAGGCATCTAGAAGAAAAAGGACTGGAAATCTTTTATGGGCCTCCATTGAAAGAGCTGGGGAAGTGAAATGAATATACAAACATAAAAAGAGACCAGGTTCACGGCAAAGTAATGAATGGGAAAATCTGGCACTGACCTTTGCTTTAGCAGGAAGAGTCTTAATCTCCTGGATAAGAAAAGTGTCTGGTTTCACCATAACTACCAGCGGCACCCCTGTAGTTTGCTGGACACAGCACACCAAGCCAGGGTGGTTCATCACCTCAGACCACTGGCAAAGAGCAGGAGAAGTCTTACTGCCACCGTTGGAACTGCAGACAACAAAACTGGCCATAGTTAGAGTGTCAATCACCATTTAATAGTTCTTTTCTTGACCTAAAAACCATCCTCTAACTGGCTACGTGACTCCAAACCAATATCCTTGGCCAGGGACTCAGATTATCCACAGGTTAGTTTTATTCCAAGCCATGCACACATGCTCATATACCCCAATGCGTGCTTCCGGCAGGGCAGTCCTCATTTGGAATCTCCACTGTGAGGTTCCATGTCTGAAGAACAGGTGGCCCTATGTGCCTAGAGGCTGTCAACTGCAGAGGGCCATGGAGCTGCCTAAGGCTTATGACCCATTGTCCTATCAGGATCTCCAAACACACCGAGTTAGTGTGAACTGGTATCCATTTTATTTCATCCCAAACCACGTAATTCCCAAAGAAAGGCCTGAGAGAAAGTGCTACAACGGGTCATCAATGGCAGATAAGAAACAAGAGAAGACACCATAAGCCTCTTCTTCCTCCTCCCTAAATGAAACTCTCACTACCTTACACACCCCTCTATTACCTGCAAACTTGGTGAAAGTCTCTTCCTCCCCCATATCCAACCAAGCCCCCATTACTGATACGTTCTATTTGCTAACAGAGTAAGTCTCCCCAGGAGAAAAACGTAAAGGGCATTATGGCAGAATGAGTGTCTAAGAGAAATTTAGGTTCCCTTCTCACATTAAAATCACATTTATAACATTAACTATAGGTTTTCCTTCTGAGTAACAGTGGACCCCTAAACTACCTCTGACAGCTTGGGGTCTCCACAGTGGAGGACAAACCATGCAGACAACACAACCTGCCAAACCCGGATGTTCCCTGATATTAAAGATAGCTAGCAGGGGAGAAAAAAAGGTTGGCTGGAGAAAATTAAGTTTCATAAAGCTCAGAACAGATAGCAGATAGTGGGAGTGGAGATCTCTCATTGAATGTGGACATTGTGGAAGTTGAACACTAAATATTCATTCCCACCTTTTGATGTTGATGGGGAAGAGTTGCAACACCTCCAGGGTTGTCCTGCTGATGGTGGCTGCAAATGATTTGCCTTGACAATAGCTGAAGAACAACATCTGCAACACGTGGGAGTAGTACACGGACACACCACCGCCCGCCACCTGGCTGTTACTGTCCTGCTGGCACAAAGACATATATTTGCAGTAATTCATGTTGCCTTGGCTACCAACTTCCGGTTTATATTGGTTATTAGTTTTCAATCATGATCAGGTGCTCTCATACTCTAAGCATGAGATCCCTGTGGGTAAATCTTACAAAGACCCTGAGAAAAATGGAACTTGAAGTTGAATTAGTTTAGCCCTAAAGGATAAGAGATTTTGCTATTAGGTAGAAAGTTAGATGGAAAAACAAAGAAAAAGAAAAAAAGATCCAGTTAGATGAAGTCCACAGAAAAATGTTATAAAAGAACAAAGAAAAAAGAACAGAGGAGTTGCTAAATAATTAAATCTGGAATAGAAGGAAATAGCAACATGTGCTCTAACCTTCAGGTCCTCGTGATTGATTTCCAACACATTAGTGACATAGAAGGGTCCCTGCTGGGCACTGCTGGCCTCTTCCATAAGCTGAGTATAGATGTACCCAGCCGAAGACATTATAACAATGATGTTCTTTCCCTCCTCATTGAAAAGGAAGGTAACATCTCTTATCTTTGAGCTTGGCAGGAGAAAGTAGAAGGTTGGACTCAAGGCATCAACAGACAGGTCATAAATCTGCAGGATGGAAGAAAAATTAAATAAGGGAAATCTATCTCAGTCCCATCCCCCAAATATCTTAGTGAATCCAAATAGCCGGAACTGACCAATAATGGGCATTCATTCTCAATTCAACAAAAAAATGGAGTGTTAGGCACTGGTCTTATAAAAATGAACAGAACACCTTTCACGCTCCTTCAAGGAATGAGTAGGGGACAGACATACATAAATAAATTCTGAAACAAGTATGGTAATAGGTGTGCACTTGGTACAGTGAGGGTAGAACCAGAATCAATTCCCTATTGCCTAAGACAGAAAGTCCTACTCAGCAACATAGCAAAAGTGACAAAATATGGCTTATTATCATTTTTAGAGACAAGGTCTTGCTCTATCACCCAGATTGGAGTGGAGTGGCATGATCACAGCTCACTGCACCCTTGAACTAAGCCTCAAGTAATTCTCCACCTCAGCCTTCCAAGTAGCTGGTACTACAGGTGCAAGTCATGGCACCCAGCTGATTTTTTAACTTCTGGGAGAAGCTAGCACATAATGATTCTGGATTTAAAAGTAGAAAAATTCTAGAACCATATCATCAAAGAACTGTAACTGTACCTTAACAAAGTCTGCAGTGACAATTGCTAACTCAGTCTGTGAACCAGGTAACCACACGGCTTTGATGATGAAGTTCCCCGTTGCCAACTGAGGGTGCAAAACCAAGTGATCCGAAACAGAGCCTGAGCTACTAAAGGTGAGCACATGGCAGTCCTGGACAATGTTTAAGAAACAAAATGGTGAAAAGATGATCTGAAAAATGGGCTAATTCATTTCAGAGTAATGACGTTCCCTTTTTTCCTCTAATATCCCCTGCCTTCAGACAGTATTTAGACTGTCTAGTAACATTCAGGTTTCATGAACACAAAGATTACTTCCAATATTGGAGAAATCTGAAAGATCTGGGAGAAATTCAAAGAAAAATTCCTTTTGCATTTCAATAGGTTTTAAGTTTTAATCTCAACAATGAATAAGAAAAAGTAGTTCTGAGAACAGGGGAGAGAAGATGACTAGAATCCACAGCTCAAGGCAATCAAACCTAGATCCAGATTTTTACCTTTAGCCCACAAACCGCCAAGTAGTCTTCCTTGCAGGGATTTCCTGTGAGGCTCAACACAGTAAAAGGAACTGGGGCAGAAGCCAAGCGGGTCAGAGTTAACTTCCTTTTGCTGGAATCCGCTTGCTTCAGGAGTGCAGAGAGCTGCAGAACGGTAATCTGCAAAGGAACAATGACCAATTTATTCTTACTCCTGGTTCTCTCAGAGAAGTCAAAGCAAGTAACAAAAACTCTTTCAATAGGGATAACAGGTTGCACACATTTTTCTTTACAGATAAGTCTAGTAGAAAATCCTAGATCAATATTAGTCTCTATTACTCCTGGCTAAAAGCCATGGAATGTCTTTCCATGGAGGACAGAACAGATAAGTAATGAAAACAATTTCTCTTTATATAGTTCACAAAATAGTTTAAGAATACCTACGTACCACTGTCCTTTTCTAGTTTTCTACGAAACTGTTTTTAAAATGATTTTAGAGTTGTTTTAAGTACTATCCATATTTTCATTTAAAATAAAAGTTAAAACAACATTAGTGGTGATGGAGAGGCCACAATATAGAAAAGTGTGAGTTAAGATACCTAGCACTCTTCCAACTTCTACTAGCTCTATAAAACAATACAAATTTACTTATATCCTTAACAGAGCTGGGATGGCACGGCAGGACTACATAAGCAACACTGAGTGTTTCTACGAAAAGTTTTGTCTCTCAGCTTATGCCCGCCAGAGTGACCAAACAGGGCAAGACCGGGAGCCAAGCTGTCCTCGGTAACTGCTAATCATTACTTTTTCCTGAGGGCTTGAAGAATATGTTCTGAGTGGAAATTTACTAATTAGAAACAGTCCTAGTCATACCAGCTCTAGGTCTAATCAAATCAACTCAGGGTTCAAGTATTTGAAAAGCTCAACAAGATCTGTCCCTAAAGCATTCTTAGAACCCAGTGGACTTTTTCCCACAGAGGGCTAATCCGAACGTGGTCATCCATTTGTTTTGCTTAGCATTTAAGACAATATGACCTAAAGTAAGCGCACAAGAATTGGAGGACCCACCTTGCCCTTCTCATGGCTGACAGCCAAATGCTGGCGGCGCCCATGGGGAGAGGAGAGCACACACATAGCCACCCGCCTGAGCACATGAGCACTGATCAGCTGCCGGATGGTCTGGCCCTGGTCTCCACTGTAATTCATCCGCACATTCTCAAAGGCACCTTCCTGGGAGCCTAAGGTGGGAACCTGGCAAAGAAGGAAGCAGAGAAAGTGGGCAGTAATGAGGCAAATAAAATCAAGTGGATTCACGTACTATTCATGTGACTGAGACACTGCACAATTCAGTCATTCAAAAGCAGTGATTTCAGCCTCCAAACCATGGATGGCTGGGTAAATTTGTTAAAGTTATTATCAATCCACTAAGAATAACATAGTAAATGTTTTCATAAAGCTAAACTTAAATACAAAGTACTGGTCTTCTAAAAAAATGTTAAAACGTCAAATCTCTTACAAATTGTGGTGACAGATGACATTTTTTTCATTGATCTAACCTGGCAACATAAAAATCGGCAACATAAAAATCAGCAACTTTTTGGGCCCCCAACCCAAGTATTTTTTCACTTCACCTTTAATATCTAAAAACCAATGCTCTAAAAGTGTGACTGATTTTACGACTTCTTTTAATTCCAAGAGTATCAAATAAAACCGTGACTCATTTTTTTTTTTTTTTTGAGACAGGGTTTCCCTCTGTCACCTAGGTTGGAGTTCGGTGGTGAGTGCAGTGATGTGATATCAGCTCACTACAGCCTCGAATTCCTAGGTTCAGGCAATCCTCCTGCCTCAGTCTCCCAGGTAGCTGAGACCACAGGCATGCACCACCACGTCAGGCTAATTATTTTTGTATATTTTTTATAGAGACAGGGTTTCACCATGTTGCCCAGGATGGTCCCGAACTCCTCTGGTCAAGTGATTTGCCCACCTCAGCCTCCCAAAGTGTTGGGATTACAGGCATGAGCCACTGCACCTGGCAAAAATTGTGACTGATTTTAATAAAATGCCAGAATATATATGTGTATGTATGTGTATATTTCCAACTGACTATTATTCCCTTAAAAACAGCCAACTTTGGCTGGGCACAGTGGCTCACACCTATAATCCCAGCACTTTGGGAGGCTGAGGTGGACAAATCACTTGAGTACAGTTATTCAAGACCATCCTGGGCAACGTGGTGAAATCCTATCTCTACTAAAAATACAAAAATTAGCCAGGCATGATGGCGTGCGCCTCCAGTCTCAGCTTCTCAGGAGGCTGAGTGAGGCATGAGAATCACTGGAACCAGGGAGGCGGAGGTCGCAGTAAGCTGAGATCATGCCACTGCACTGCACTCCAGCCTAGGTGACAGAGCAAGACTCCATCTCCAAAAAAAAAAAAAAAGCCAATTTATGAGATCTATTCATGTATCTCATTCACAATATTTGTTCACTTCCTTTTTGGAATTGCCACCACTTTACTTTCTACTACTTAACTCTGCTGCTAAAAAAGTCCAGGAAGGCCACATCAGAAGTCTATATTCAGTGCTGAGGAGCAGGTTTTAAAGTGAATAATGACTTATACCTTATAACCCATGTGACATGAAAAACTAAAGGAAAGTTATCTAAAGGACTATATGCAAAAGAGGACAAACATTATTTTGTAAGTTAGATGAACTTTAGAGAAGATAAAATAAAGTTCTATTTTCTAAAAATAAAAATTCTCTAACTATTCTAATTGCCCCAAAATGGAGTTCCCCACCTCTTAGGAATTCATATATTTATATGAACTAAAAAGGAGATTTATTCTCTTCATTGGCCAAAATGAATTCCCTGGATTCCCCAGCCCCACTCCTTTTTTTTTTTTGAGACTCCGTCGCCCAGGCTGGAGTGCAGTGCTACGATCTCAGCCCACTGCAACCTCCTGGGCTCAAGTGATGCTCCCACATTAGCCTTCCGAGTAGCTGGGACTATAGTTGCTGCGCCACCATGCCAAGCTAATTTTTTGTGTGTTTTTTGGGGTAGAGATGAGGTTTCACCTTGTTGCCAAGGCTGATCTTAAACTCCCAGGCTCAAGCAATCCACCTGCTTCGGGCATCCCAAAGTGCTGGGATTATAGGTGCACCCTTGGCCAATTCTCTTCTTTTGAAGCCACATCTCCTATGATGATTTTTACACTGTTCATAATATGTTCTGGGCCGGTCATGATGTCTTAGATTCTAAGTTTTGGATGGCCAAGCATCAACTGCTCTAAGTATACTCCTCAGAGCATCTAGCACATTTTGGGATCTCAATAAATTTGTTGGTTCCCACAGCCAGCAAACGTCATGGCCCCAAGACACTCACCATCAGCTGGTCTGTCATCTCCACTGCCTTCTCCACTGTGTGTAGCTCACTGAGGGCTTGCTGAGCACGGCTGCTGCTCCCGACGGCTGAAGCTTGCTGGAAGTTGGTCTGAATGGCATCCATAAGGAAATTAAGCATGTCTAACACGAGAGGAGCGAAGGAGAAATTGGCCTGAGAAAAATAGAAAAAATACACAAGTGAGAAAAAAAAAGAAAAACAATGGATAATACTCGTAAAAATCATCTTGCCAGTAACTTCCTTCAGAATCCAGCTACTTCACTTCCAGTTGGATATTCTAGCCATCTTCTCATTCTCATAATCCTGGCATTGATTCCAATCAATATGCATTTGTGCTACTAACTCCAGAGCAATCTTTCTAAACCAGGGGTCCCACACAGATATCCTAATGAGCAAAGGCATCCCTCATATGAAATGAGCTAACTTCTGTCCTATGTTTCTAGAATGGTTTGGGTTTTGTACCATCTTTGGGAAAATTGAGAATATATACACTCAAATCATTTTGTTTTCTGTGTTTCAGATAAGGAACCCTGGCCAAGAAAGGGTACTCTACAGTATGACACAACTAAAATTTATGTTCCCATCACCCCCCATAATACTCCTAATAGTGCTCAGTCATAAATCCTTCCCTCGTGATGACAATACATAGTATTTGTATTCACACTATGAAAATGGGTAAAGGAGAAAATGAGTTGCAAGGGGAGCCATGTGCATTATTTACTCTCACACCAATTCAACAGGCTCTGAACTCTGTCTGCTTACTAGGGAGCATCAGTCAGCCCCACCTGGTTCTGTAATTCCTCCCGGCAGCCCTCTACTGTGCGGCAGAGGCTGCTCTTCTTGGGCTTCTCTTCGTCAGCAACCTTTCCATCACTGATGGTAACCTTGGCTTTGTCAGCTGGCGAGGAGGTGCTGGCATGACGCACTAGACTCTCTGAAATCCTGGGTTCACTCTGAAACGCTGACTCCTTCATGGTAGAGCTCATGCCACTGCTAGGAGTTCTCTTCACCAGAGCCTAGGGACAGAAAACGTCAGAGTCCCTAAGTTCTTGCCTCAAGCACAGATGAAATACTGCCTGAGATCTCCGAGGAAAATCTGACCCAAAAAAGAAACCGGCTAAGCCTTTCAATGTTATCCAAAAGCCTAAATTCTGATCTTCATAGTATTCACCTAATATATAACTTCTTTACCCACTCACAGTATCAGGCCTTATTATAACATCTGAAATTGTGGGGAGGTCTTAGGAAAAACAAACTACATGATCTCTAAGGAATCTGCTGGTTCTCATATTCTAAATGAAGTGCTTAGGCCACAACTGTGCAGATCATCAATGAGTGAGCTGGAACATATTCCTAGACTCAGGTATCCTGGAAGTGATGGGAATTTTCCAGTTTGGCTTCAGTAATCCCGTGTCACTAACAAGCCACCCTTTATAGCTCAGGGAGGGTCCTCTCACCAAACAGCTGCCATCTTCCTTGGCTCCACAGTCACAGAAGAAGGATCCATACTTGGCATAGGAAATCTCATGATCCTTGTGGCACACCTTAGCACACACTGTGCAGACACCCACGCCATCCACCATTTTGCAGGTGTGACAGTGGTACCTACAAAGAACAAGAACCAGCAAATAAGCTCAGAAGTCCCAACAATTGGTGCCCAGCAAATCTTCACCTTAAAGGAAGAACTACTCTTACCAATGCTGGTTCATGAATTCTTTCTGTGTGATCGTAAAAGTGCAGAGTTTATTGCAAAGAGAATCTTCATCCTTCAAAAATAATAAGTCTTTTTAATTCGAAATATATCCCTGCATATAAACACCCACAAAAACACATATGCCTCAACACTCTATGGGGGGGTGAATAGTTGACTCATAAATGACCAGTGGAAATCTACCACAACTGGAAATAGCTAGCTGGCTGAAAATCTGTTGTTACTTCAGGTGAGTGAGACCTTAGGGGTTTGTAGTTAAGAAAAAACATCTTATGCTTTCTCTATAGGGGAGCTTCCACTACCCCCATAAAGAACTTATCCCTAAAATTCCATTTGGAATTAAAGACTGACAAAGCAGGACAAGGGACTCTGGAAAAAGCTTATGAAAAAGTCCTTTCCACAAGAGATTAGATCCCCATGCCTTGCTCTGAAGGCCTAGAAAATTGGGGTCTGGCAGCAACAAGGACTAGGAAGTTTTGAAGCTCACAGGAGGCTGGAAAAAAGAGCCAAAAGCTTGGTACCATGCCAGTTAGTCATTACCTTGAAAGGTTAACTTCGAGGTTACTTAGTACTTACTGAATCCTCAGCCTGGGAATCTTCCTCTTCCACTGCCAACTCCTCCACCCAGTCTGAGTCTACTTCAATGGCCCGCTCTTCCCCATCCACTGAGAGATGACTTGGGCCTTGACCATTACTCTGGCTCAGGGCATTCGTGACATCAGCCAAGTAAGACATGATATGGCATGTGCACTCCAAGATCATCACATGCTGTAAGAGAAGCCCCACAACAACTTCAGATTCTCCATGTTTCATTATGTAAACCATGTTTTCTCAAGCTTTTTCAAATAAAGCTCAAGATCAGAGAAATGGTATGAAAGCAGAGAAGAAAAACAGTGTGTTTTTATTTATTAACCAGCTTTTACCACTCCATCCCCACGTAGGTGGTCAGTAAATTGTACTGAAGTAACATGTATTCATTCATTCTTAGGCACAAAGACAGCTCTTTACAAAGTCTTGTATAGAAGTAGGATTGAAATTAGAATAGCTTAGCTTCCTTCCTTCCTCCCTTAGGCACAAAGACAGCTCTTTACAAAGTCTTGTAAGATGAAGTAGGATTGAAATTACGGCCGGGCGCGGTGGTTCACGCTTGTAATCCCAGCACTTTGGGAGGCCGAGGCGGGCGGATCACGAGGTCAGGAGATCGAGACCACGGTGAAACCCCGTCTCTACTAAAAATACAAAAAATTAGCCGGGCGTGGTGGCGGGCGCCTGTAGCCCCAGCTACTCGGAGAGGCTGAGGCAGGAGAATGGCGTGAACCCGGGAGGCGGAGCTTGCAGTGAGCCGAGATTGCGCCACTGCACTCCAGCCTGGGCGACAGAGCGAGACTCCGTCTCAAAAAAAAAAAAAAAGAAATTAGAAGAATTCCTTCCTTCCCTCCTTCCCTCTGTGGCCCCGGCTGGACTGAACTCCGCTCGCTGCAGGCTCCGCGCGTCCGCCTCCCGTGTCTCCTGCCCTGGCCTGCGGGCTGCCTGGGATGGCCGCCGCGCGCCACCACCCCTCCCTGGTTTTTCTCCTTTGGCTGGACGCGCGGTTTCGCCATGTCGGCCAGGCTGGTCTCCAGCTCCTGACCTCCAGTGCTCTGCCCGCCTTGGCCTCCCGAGGTGCTGGGACTGCAGACGGAGGCTCGCTCATTTGGTGCTCGGTGTTGCCCGGGCTGGAGTGCGGTGGCGTGGTCTTGGCTCGCTGCAGCCTCCGCCTCCCAGCCGCCTGCCTTGGCCTCTCAGGGTGCTGGGATTGCAGCCTCTGCCCGGCCGCCGCCCCGTCTGGGAGGTGAGGAGCGCCTCTGCCCGGCCGCCACCCCATCTAGGAAGTGAGGAACGTCTCTGCCTGGCCGCCCATTGTCTGGGATGTGAGGAGCGACTCTGCCCGGCCGCCCCATCTGGGAAGTGAGGAGCGCCTCTGCGCGGCCGCCCCGTCTGGGAAGTGAGGAGCGCCTCTGCCCGGCCACGCATTGTCTGGGAAGTGAGGAGCGCCTCTGCCCGGCCGCCCCGTCTGGGAGGTGAGGAGCGCCTCTGCCCGGCCGCCACCCCGTCTAGGAAGTGAGGAGCGCCTCTGCCCGGCCACCCCTTCTGGGATGTGAGGAGCGCCTCTGCCCGGCCGCCCGGTCTGGGAAGTGAGGAGCGCCTCTGCCCGGCCGCCCCGTCTGGGAAGTGAGGAGCGCCTCTGCCCGGCCGCCCCGTCTGGGAAGTGAGGAGCGCCTCTGCCTGGCCGCCCCGTCTGGGAAGTGAGGAGCGCCTCTGCCCGGCCGCCCTGTCTGGGATGTGGGGAGCGCCTCTGCCCAGCTGCCCCGTCTGGGAGGTCTACCACAGAGGCCAGAAGCAATGTGGGGGCTGGATGTTGTGGCTCATGCCTGTAGTCCCAGTACTCTGGGAGGCTGAGGCGGGTTGATCACTTGAGGCTAGGAGCTCGAGACCAGCCTGGCCAACATGGCGAAACATATGAAAAATGCAACTGTCAAACCAACCAGCGAACCAAGCGACAACAGGGCAGGTCTACCCTGGAGTCATGCTCTAATTTTTTCTATTTTCCTCCCTTTCTGATCCTTTATCCCACTTTCTTTTTCTTCCTCTTCCTTCTCCTTCTTCTTTGTCAAGTAGAGGATTGAGTTATTATCATTGATCCATACAAAGTCCCTTTCTCATTTATTTTCTTTAATTCCCACCCCCCATTTCTATTCCCTGTCTTCCCATGTGCAACCTTCCTAATATGTTTGATATGCATCTTTTTGTTTGTATGTACTTTTAGAAAATGTTTATTGTTTTGTGTGCAAAAATAAAAATAAAAAATAAAACAAAACAAAAAAAGAAATTAGAAGAATAGAGTAAAAACAGATTAAAATCATTCAAGAAAAGATCAGATTAGAGTATGAAGAGACTCCCATTAGCATTTTCCCCCTAACATTAGCATTTTTTAACCATTAAGTGAAAGTCATTTTAATTATCAGGCTTTAAAGTAATGCAGGAGAGGAATAGCTTCAGAAATCAAGAGAAAAAAATTCTAGCAAATCATTGCAGATAGTTCATGCTTGCCTAGAAAACCCAATTAATTGGCATCAAAGGCTCAGATTTCTAAGTTCCTTTGCTCTGCACTCTGACATGTCAATGCTGAAAGGATAAAGATCAGCAAAAAAGGAGGGAGTAATGAATGGTATCATAGTGGTTCTCAGAGGCTAGTTATCTGTTCCTAGCCACCTATGCCAGTTCATGGGTTGGGCAGGAGGAGAAAATGCCTGAATGCAGGATTTCTGTCAGTTTCAAACCCCTTTTCTCACCAGAGTAACCAGAACCTTCAGGCAAATTAAACAAAGCTTAGCATCTGGACTAGAGCTGAGGAGGCTGTATTTGGCCTCTTATAACACTGACTCAGAGTGGCACAGTTCCAAAGCCTGAGCAGGGAGACAGTTTCCCATAACATCCCAATATCTTAGGATGGCAGGAACTCTATGTTTTAAGAAAGATTCTGTCTGCTTATTTACCAGTATATTTCCTTCCCATCACTTCTTGCCAGCCAAAAGATGCCTAAAGGCACACAGTTAGCAATTACACACTTCCAGTCTTTGAGAGTATCAGCCTTATCCTTGGTAGGCTAGCCAGGCACAGAACTCAATAGGAACAAGAGACTTCCACCTGACCACAGAGGTGAGAATCACCTTTCCCTTCACCCCGCATTGTCATTCCTCACTTTTCTTACCTTTCCATGCATTACATTGGCATTCAGTTTTTCAACCACATTCTTCTGTGACAGGTATTTCTTGCTGTCCCAAAGAAAAAAAGAGGAGAAAGAGGAGACACAAAATCATCTAAGAAACCAAAGAAATGAGGCATCTTCATTAACTCTGAATTAATCTGAGGACACTGTGAAGCAGAAGCATTCTTAGAAAACTCCATAAGTACTCTATAGTTACATAGCTTGGGGTGCTCTGGCCTTAGAATTATCATTAACACTTGGCATACTTTCCCCAAGAGTTATCTTGGGAACAATGAACAGGAAACTCTACTAAGAAAATGATGAAGATGAAGTCTAAAGTCAACAGAGCTATTTGCTACCCACCCCCCAACTCTCAAACTCCAATAAAAGGGTAGAGATTCAGATTTCTTCTATACTCACTTTGAGCTATAAAGAAAGCAACCCACTTCTCCAAGATCAATGTTGTAACCTACAGATACAACTTCATCGTCTTACCATCTGCTCAGCCAATCCACAGCAGCATTATGAAGCTGAAGGTGACCAGCACCTTGACCTGCACTGGCCAGAGTGGCCATCACAACCATAAGTTCAGGGAAGCCAGTCCCATCACCGTTGGCCAGCATCTCTGTTGCCATGGGAGTCAGGGTGCCCAGAAGAACAGCACACACGCCTTCCCCAACTTGGCTAGGAGAAAAGAAAGAGCAAGTTGGTGAATAATCAACAGGAATCTCATTCTGTGTGTTATAAAGGAAGTTTTAAATTAAACATTAAATACATAACTACAATACCAATCCCAGCTTTGGACTTGGGCTAGTAGAGCATAAAACATTCATTCAGGTTGTAACTGACAGGCCAAGTCATTCCAAAAGTTTTTCCATGGGAAAAAAATCAAGGAGCTACACTAGAATTCTTGAGTCTAGAGAGAGGTAGATAGGAAAATGTTGAAAATGCTAAGACTGGTGCCGGAAGGAAAGATAACTGCAAATATCAATGTATTTCTGGGGTTGCTAGGGAAACACGACAGAAATGTAGTTGTTCTACCTGTTTTCCCGAACAATGTATGTGGTCAGTAACTGCAGCAGCTGCCGGTTCTCCTGAATCACATCCAGCTGATCAGAATCTTTTGGGGGTGATGTAGTCATGCGGGTGAGCCAGGCCTGCAGGCGCACAGGCTCCACACAGGCCAGCTGTGCCAGGGAGCCACAGAGATGCAACAGGCTCGGGTTAGGGCTCTTCTCAGCTAGGAGCAGAACAAGAGGCCAGGGTCAGTAAAGAAGGGCAAGAGGAAGGGAAAGAAGGGGCAAATTTGTTGAGCCAGGAAAAGGGGAAATGGCTTCAAAGCAAGTTTTCAACTTCCTTCCAAACTTTCTCTGAGGGATTCTCTCCACTTGTTAGCATTTTCATGCTGTAGTTAAACTCAGGCAGAAGATATGCACAGTATTAGCCGGACATCAAAGTTCCCATAAGAAGATTACTAAAAGCTGTCACTCACTCAGCTGGAAGAGTTTGGTGAAGAATTTCAAAACTCGGTTACAGAATTTAGCAGAGAGGTTCTCATTGGCTGTTGCCATCATGATCTGTACAAGTTCTCCACTGGGAGGCAAGAGGGGAGAAAAATGGAAAGAATCACATTAAAGCCCCACATAAAAAGCATCCTTTCTTCACAATCTCATCTCCTCTGGGGAAAATGGCCACTTATGAGTCAATAACACAAGGTGTTCATGAAATTAACCCCCTCACCAACAACCCCAAGGAGTCAGCAATTAACTCCCCAAAGTGCAGACACCTAACCAGGCCTTAAATATTGCTGATAATAAGTACCTAAATCAACATATAGCTCCTTGCTTTCAAGAGGCATTCAAAAAATATTCACTGAATAAAGCAAAACACAGCTCACCTGTCAGAGAAAAACTCCTCCATAGCTTTACGAGCCTGGCTACTTTCCAGCTGCTTTTCCAAGTACTGGAGACATTCCTCCAGGATGGATTCATCCAGTCCACTGAGGATCAAATGGAAAACTTAACCACCAGTATTAAGACCTGTTTCAATGTCCTCCTCATGGTGATTTAGTAAAATCCAAAGTTTGTCTGACCTTGAGGGCAATGTCCAATATTGTTCTGGCAAAGCTTGACATAAAGCCTGGCACAAAGTAGGTGTTCAATACATGTTTCTGAATTAATAGCAGCCCCTCAACTTTATTTTTCTATCCTCTTCATTAGGAAGATGAACAGGAAAGGCATCTAAAGCTCAGTCCTAATCCAGATCTGCCAGTGATTTAGGGAAAAAGACACTTTGGACAAATCATTTCTACACAGCTAAAAGTGTCTGAAATTATTTATCTGTTAAAAAGAAAAAGAAAAGAGGAGACAGGGAATAAAAGGAATCCTTGATGAAAACCTGGACTACTCAACAACAAAGAGACAGGAAATTCCAACATGTGGCACCTTCATTTGTACAATTCTCAGTGGGGTGAAAGTGAAACAACTGTTCTTTACAGCTCATCTACAGCAATGTGGCCTAAACTACCAACATCCAGCTATGCTGTGGGACTGCCCATTCCACACTCATTTCAGCAGCACAGTCAACAAAATATTAGAAATCAATTTCAGTGAGCTCCTCTGTACATCTCATCAGAGCTAGTGCAGCACTTGATAGTCATTAAAAACAATTTTAAGTCTCCAAATCTAAACATCTAAGTCTTCCATTTTCTTAACGTCTAGTCCTAAGAATTAATCACAAAAAAACGACTCCAAAAAACTCTTCACACATTTCCACATTAATGCAGAATGCACACAAGTACAGAATTTTCTGTTGAAAAACACAAATAACAATAAGCTGGCCACGTGTGGTGGCTCACGCCTGTAATCCCAGCATTTTGGGAGGCCAAGATGGGGGGGATCACTTGAGCTCAGGAGTTCGAGACCAGCCTACACAACATGGCAAACTCCATCTCTACCAAAAAAAAAAAAAAAAAACAAAAAACCAGCTGGGCATGGTGGCATGCACCTGTAGTCCCAGCTACACAGGAGGCTGAGGTAGGAGGATTGCTTGAGCCCCAGCGGCAGAGGTTGCAGTGACCCCACTGCACTCTAGCCTGGGCGACGGAGCGAGATCATGTCTCAGAGTAAAAAAAAAAACCACACACACAAAAACAATAAGCTATTAATGACCTAAAGGCAGCAGTGTTAGTACATTTCACTGACAGCAGCAGCAGGTCACAGGAAACCTGACTGTTCTCCATCAAGCTCACCTGTTAGGATCTGCATGATTGGCCAGAATGTTGTAACAACCAGTGATCAGCTTCTCATAAACACGAGCCAAGAACTCATCAGACTCAGCAGGGCCCAAGATGCGTTCCAGGGAGTTGCTACTGATCTCGGCAACACTCTCAGTGCTTGATTCCAAAAGAAGAGGTAGCAGGGTCCGAATTACCTGTGGTGGGTTCATCTCATCCGACCAACTTCAGCAAAGAAAATGAAATCAAGTTAGTGAATACACTCCTCCAAAAAGCTGCAAAGCAAGGACAGGGTAATTCAATTACTTGCCAGGGGAGAGGGGAAGGGGAATTGCGCAAGGGCCTTTATTCCAGTCTTCTTCCCATGATAGCTATTTTATACACAGGTATCATCATAAAATTTCATATTCTTCTTTTTCATTATTATATCAGAAACAAAAATCATTTTCATTTGAAAAATCCATTTATTAAAACATCAAATTAATGAGCTGCATTTTATAATATTCAACGAAGAAAATTAACTGAAACCAAAGCAAGTATTCCATCCCAGACAAGCCTTCTAGAATAACTGCCAGGAACCTGGATCACTTTTAGGGCAATACGATATAAGACTTTACCTGTTACCTATGTATAAGAAGACAATAGTCCCTCCATTGGCCTGACCTAGTCCTTACAATGGTGGGAATTTATCCCACTATGATTCTGGAGAAACATTATCAAATAATCTGTCACTATCACTTTAAAATTTAAACCCAAGACATCTCCAAATTGCAATATGTCTTAAAGCCAGCAAGCCTTTTCTGAAAAATACTACACAGAGGAGGAAGTACTCTATTGTCTTTCAGATCTAAGTTAAAAAATCATTCTAGGTAAGTGCCTATACTTTAAAGCAACAGGTTCTTTTTGCTAAAGAAGTATACAAGAAAGCATTACTACATAGTTATAAAACTCTCACTGTCCGTCTTTAACCACAATAGAATACAGACATAGAGTCCTTGGGGCTATGTAGTAGGTACTTACACAATAAGATCTCCAGTCAACCTGACCAGTGAAAGGAGGGTGTGCTTCAGGGAAGCAGCCAGGGGCAGACTTTGGCTACAGAGAGTCCCCAGGTGTGCGGCCTGCACTGCACTAATATAACTCTCTGAAGGGATGGTGTCATTGGCAAAGGCATTGCGCTGAAAGGAAGCAAAGCAGATGTAAATGGATAGACCATCTACCCTGGAAAAAATTCTCACATGGAAAAAAAAACTGACATAAACTAAGACCCCACTGACATTTGTAAACAATAGCCTCTACTCAGTATACACTGTTATTCATGCTGGGAAGGGAAGTGGGGTACAGAAAAAGAAGCAGTTAAATTTTAATTAGTACAAAGTTGACAGTTAAATGCAACGAATATCCAATGCCACTTTCAAATGATTAGAGTGTAATACAATGCACTATATTTAAAGTAAAACTATTGTTTGTCTATAATGACTGAGAAGGAACTGGATTTTGTAATGCATCTGGTCTCTATTAAAGTTCTGGGCGGTGTAAACAGAGGCCACGATCACAAAGCAGGGACAACAAGACTATAATATTGAGCTTTTGAAAAGAACTTCAGTGAGCGAATAATCTGTTAATAGAGGTAGTGTGAGCAGAGGATATACAAAGAGCAAGTAAACTGACAGAAGATTCAGTAGTATTGGCTGGGCATGGTGGCTCATGCCTGTAATCCCAGCACTTTGGGAGGCCCAGACAGGCAGATCATGAGGTCAGGAGATCGAGACCATCCTAGCTAACACAGTGAAACCCCGTCTCTACTAAAAATACAAAAAAATCAGCTGGGCGTGGTGGTGGGCGCCTGTAGTCCCAGCTACTCGGGAGGCTGAGGCAGGAGAATGGTGTGAACCCGGGAGGCGGAGCTTGCAGTGAGCCGAGATCGCGACACTGCACTCTATCCTGGGTGACAGAGCAAGATTCCGTCTCAAAAAAAAAAAAAGACTCAGCAGTATCTAAAAGCCTAGAGAAGCTAAAAGCAACCCTGTAAAACTGTTACAAAAGGAGCAGGTTCCTGACATACAACCTACAAAGGAAACAGAATTAACATGCATTGGGAATTCGTGTGCCAGGTAATACGCTAGGCACTTAGCATTCAATACATTGAATCATCACAGTCCAACATTCAATTGGTGAAGAAACTGAGGCTCAAATAAATAAAATGGTTTGTCTTCTGATAACACAAACTTCTAAGCAAAAAGCCATATGAGAGCCAACTAGGTGATTAAATGCACTGATTAATGATTCAGCCATAGCCAGTATTACTGCAGTATAAGATATCTTGGTAGCTAGTTTAAGCCTAATTCCTTTAGGCTTAAGAACAAAAGACAGAATAGCTAGCACTCAGTATTTCCACCCCTGGAACAGATAGGGACTCACCCAGGATCCAATATTGGGAAATTCATTGGTATTGATGTTGTTCCAGGACTCACACACAGCCTGCACTGACGATGGCAAATTCTGAACCAGTGTCGGACCTGGAGGCGACAGAAAGGACAAGGAATCATCACAAGAAAGAAGGAATGACACAGAGCATTTTAAAAGCCAAGCGCAAATGCAGAAAGAAACAGTACAGCCCAGGCTGTCAAAATAATTAGTAAGATAGCTTAGATGGATATTTCAATAGCAGTACTATGTCCAAGAACCAGTTAATTGCTTAATAGCTAACATTCTCAATTGTAAGGTTTTCATTTCCCATCATGTTCACTTTCTAATCTTGCAAGTAAAGAAGACAACTGAAAATAAGATGCGAAGTGAGGGTGAGTCATTGCAAGTCAGACTGAAATCACCGTTAAACATCTGCTCCCCTTCAATAAATAGGTATCACTTTTCTCTTGATCTCTTTTCTCTTTAAGACAAATCTTAAGGGCAGGGATCATAACACACATTAAGAACAGCATTCAGTGAAGCAGTACAAAGTGAGACCATCTGAATGTTAAATGAATATTTAAAGCTTGAAATTAAGGAAAATACAAACGATTGTAAATTTTAAAGGGTAACTACTGTACTTAACTCCAATCAAGCCCTTTGATTTTCCACCCTAAATTTCTACCCAGCGAAGAGATTTTTCCAGGCACAAAGTACTAGCTTGCTAATCTTCCTATCCCCTATAAATGAAAAGAACACCAGCCTGGGCAACATAGGAAGACCTCATCTCTACAAAAAAATTTAAAAATTATACGGGTATGGTATTATGTGCCTGGGATCCCAGCTACTTGGGAGGCTGCGGCAGGGGGACTGCTTGAACACAGGAGGTGAAGGCCGCAGTGAGCTGCGATAGCACCACTGCACTCCAGCCTGGGTGACAGAACAAGACCCTGCCGAGAGAAGAGAGAAGAGGCGGGGAGGGGAGGAAAGGGGAGGGGAGCAAAGATCTGTGCTAAAGACAAAATAGCCTTATGCTTTGGAACCAACAGATCCTGGTTTGGATCCCAGCTCTATCTCTTGCAAGATGCAGGATTGTGGACGAATAACTTCTCTAGGCCTAATTTCTAATGAGTAAAAAGGGGATCAAAGTAACACTTCATAGGGTTATTGTGAAGATCAAAACAGATAAACCTACCTAAATGCTTGATACACAAAAAGGCTCCAATAAATAGTAAACGCCAGTAGGCACCAAGGGAGAGAAGCAGTAGTACTAGCAGTATTAGCTGTTGTAATAATATTACACAAAAACACATTTGTTCTCTTACCCAGAGTATTTGCCTTGCACCTACTAGAGCCAATAGCCAAAACAGCAGCAAAGCCTTGCAGTTTCTCCTTGGAAGGTTTCTCAGTTGTTCCCTCTTCATTAAAGTTTTGCAGCAAATAGGCTCTGGGGAAAAAATAGGGGGAAACTGAAGCCATAGGAATCTAATCCCACCAGTTAGGAAAAACTGGCCCTAGACTGGCTGAAAATCCTATATCTCAGTTTCCTATCTATTTAATATAGTTGACAGTGCCTGCCCCTTCCTGGTCTCTAAGAATTCCAATGGGTAATCATTTCCTAAAGAATGTCCCCTCCTCTGAAATGCTCCCAAAACATTACTGTCTGACAAATAAGCCTGAGAAACAGTGAATACTATATCTATCCTCCTTCCCCACCTCAGAAGATTGACAATGTATACAGTAAAGGCTCTGAATACTATATTTTTTAAAACAAAACAAAACAAAAAAACTGTTTATCCAACATTTTGCAAACTTACTTGACCAGGAATGTTAACAGCTCAGTGTGGAAAGCACTGGCCTATTAGGCCAGATTAGAGTCTGTAAATTCCCAGAGGGCAATGACTTGGTCTGCTTTGGCTACTGCCATAACCCTAGCACCTAGAAAAGTACCTGGCACGTAGCAGCCATACATACTTGTTCAAAAAATTTGCCTCAAACAACAGCCCTCTATCTTCTGCAAGGCAGTCTCACTAAGAGACAAGGTTAGTTAAGTCTGACAAAGATGTAGGTCCCTTTAAAGCAGCATAAAGCCCACAGAGCTGGGCACGGTGGCTCACACCTGTAATCCCAGCACTTCGGGAGGCTGAGGCAGGTGGATCACCTGAGGTCAGGAGTTCAAGACCAGCCTGGCCAACATGGAGAAACGCCATTTCTACTGAAAATACAAAAATACAAAAATTAGCCAGGCATGGTGGTATGCACCTGTCATCCCTGCTACTCGGGAAACTGAGGAGAATCACTTGAACCCAGGAGGTGGAGGTTACAGTGAGCCAAGATCGCGCCACTGCACTCCGGCCTGGACAACAGAGTGAGATTCCATCTCAAAACCAAAAAGCCCCATAGAACAGGAGTGAACACTGAGATCCTACAGGGTCCCAGATAAAGTAAATAAGCTTAAGAGAGCCCGGTGAAAACTGCTGCAAAGGGAACTAATTCTTAGCTCCAGTCTGTTACTGTTGTTTGGGAAGTCAGGCCCAGTTTTGCCAGTTCTTCCGATTTAAGAAAAGCCAGAAATCTAAACTTGTGAATAATCTCCCAATTTTATATACTGACATTAACTTTAAAATATTTAAACATCATACAGACCAAAGTCTACAGGGCATGCAATTTGCAGGTTTGTAATAGAAAGAGTTGAATTTCAAATAATTTCTAACTCATTTAGAGATTTTTTTTTTTCTCCAACTACATATCATGACATGTAAAGAGCATTTAAGGGCCAGACACAGTGGCACAGTGGCTCATGCCTGTAATCCCAGCACTTTGGGAGGCTGAGGTGGGTAGATCACCTGACGTGAGGAATTCAAGACCAGCCTAGCCAACATGGCGAAACCCCGTCTCTACTAAAAATACAAAAATTAGCCAGGCATGGTGGTGCATGCCTGTAATCCCAGCTACTCAGGAGGCTGAGGCAGGAGAATCACTTGAACCCGGGAGGTGGAGGTTGCAGTGAGCCAAGATCGCACCATTGCACTCCAGCCTGGGCGACAGAGCGAGACATCATCTCAGAAAAAAAATTTTTTTAATAATAATAAATAAAGAGCATTTAAGGAGCTTTAACTCAGTTAATAACAGAAATGACAGTGTTTAGAAAAATTACCTTTCTCTGTATCCTACAAGTAAAATCGTACAAAATATTTAAAGAATTATAGACATTAAACTTCCTCCTGACTCCTCCTGCACTATTTGAAAATTCCCTCATCAAGCACCCCTTCATACTAGAGAAGAAAGCATTATACCATGGGGAAAAAACCCCTAAGCTGACGAAAGGGAAAAATGTCAAATTCTGAGTCAATGGGGGATCTGCACAGAGTGAAGAGTGCATGTGCATCTCTGGGCAGGCAGTTTACCACACCTGGTGAACGATGCATAGGTGTCAATGAGTTGTAGCGTGGCTGGAAGTAGGTTCTTGGTAATCTCAGACGACTTATGAGGATCAGTCTCAGCAGCCATCTTAGAAAAATGCTCATCCAAAGAGACCTGGACCTTTGAGATGGCGGCATCAAGGGTGTAGATGGACTGCAGACTGGGAATTTCATGCAGCTGCAAGATGGTGGTACAGTCGATACTACAGAAGGATGAGATCTTTAAAAATATGCAAAATATAATTAGTTGTGGCAATGGGCTATGGTAGAAACCAAGTTCTATCATTTAGGTTCCAATACTACATACCTGTCGAGCGAAGTATTCCTCTACTATTTCAACATCATATTTCACTGAGCTACACTTAGTGGTAGATGCCAGTTCTAGAAGCGAGCTAGCATGCTCAGCCTTCATTCCCTGTTTGATAAGGTGATCCTATTTGGACAGCAAGAAAAAGTGTTTAGATCACTATAGGCAGAGTCCAAAGCTTTCATCATCTTCAAATTTAAAAGCTCCAGTAAGCACAAAGCACTTTGGCTCTGAATAGTCTTAGCAGCAAGTTCTGTGTTACCTTTATCCAGTTGACATAGGAGCTGATCCGGAGCCGAGAAGACCATCGCAGAGTGTGCAAGATGTCACATTCGCTCATCTCAGGTGAGTTCATGGATAGCTGGTTAATGTAAGTCTTTGATGGTGGTAAAATTCCTAGGATCCTCCACAGTATCAAGAAGTAATATTGAAGCGCACAGGCCTCCTGGAGAAAGGAAAAGGAGCATAGAGGTAGCACTTGGTATTGCCTCAAGATCTCCCTCATAGTACGAACTACTCCAAATACAACTTTTAAAGCAGAACTGTGTAGAGTCCTGATTTTAAATTGAGATTTGGCCCCCAAGTCCATTCGCCAGATCTTTCTAGAGAGTGCACCTAGCAGAAAATGGCAGAACACACATACAAATAATTTGTTCCATATTCTGCACATTTCACAGACCAAAAAGGCTATTCCAAGACAACTTTGGCTCCCTAATAATTTACCAATTAACCAAAAGAGGGCAGGACATTCTGCTTAGCAGACCTGCAATCAGATGTCCGTTTTCGTGGCCTGGAATTGCTTCTAGAAGTATAGAGACACATTAACAGAGCCACAGAAAAATCTCAAGCATGAGGCTTTCAATATCACACATCAACCAGTATTCACAGGAGATATAGCACTTGGGGGGGACCACTAACTCTTAAATTACAATTCTCTCAATGGTAACCAAAAAAATGCAACAGCTGATTACATTATCTTTAAGGTGAACATAGCTACCCAAACTACCTAGAAATACTCAAGTATCAGTCAGTTTTGCAAATCAATATTCAATAAACTGATTACAATTCAGAAGGAAATTTCTGATAGAAATGATCAATGATCAAACACAACCCAAAGACTTCTCAGGGTTCCATGGTCTTACCAAGGCTGTTACATTCTTGTTTTCCTTTCTCCTAACTGTATCAAGCTGGGACCCAGCTGCAAGCAGGGCTGTCAGTGCAGCATAAAGCTCATCATACTTGACAAGCTTGGAGAAAAGGACATCACATGCCTGACATCAAGAAAGAAAGACAATTATTTCCTTATTTTTAAAGTATTTTTTCCTACTGCCTATGCACTATCACTTATCCTCATGATTGACAAAATATCCCATCAAATCATACTCATTAATTTCTCCTTGGGGCAGATTCCCATTCTAGGACGTTACTCACACTGTTTGCAAGCTATTGTGAGCACAAACTGCTGGCTTTAGAATAAGGGCGTAAGGCAATTATTTTTGTCCATTAAAATACTTGCACGTGAAAAATGCTAACAAAGATTGTCTTCAAAAATCAAGTGTCAGAGGTGCCAATCCAGAAAGGATGAACCCCACAGCAAAAGTGCACCCAACAAATAAATATCCAAGTAACATTTTCCTATTAGAATAAGCTCAAATCATAACACAGACTACATTTCCTGACTATAAAAAGTCAGTCATTCCCTTTCCCCCCAGTAGGCTGATTCTGGTGGAAACCATCTGACCCACATATAAAATGCAGTTTTAAAATTCCTAGTACCACAGAATCAAGTCGGTTCAAATCGTCCTCTGAGGCTTCTGGGGATAGGACACAGTAGAATCTGGGTTGTGGGACAGCATCTGAAAAGTAATGTGCTAATTAAAAGAACAGTTTCATTCTTAACTCTATCTAACTAGTATGCAATGTAAAAACTCAGAAAATACTTATAACAAGGTTTCCCAACCTTAACAATATTGACATCTGGAGCCAGATAAGTGTTTGCTGTGGGAGGCCATCTTGTGCACTCTAGGTGATTTAACAGCAGCCCTGGCTTCTACCCACTGAATGCCAGTAGCACCCCCAGTTGTGACAACCAAAAATATCTCTAGACATTGCCAAATGTCCTGGAGGGGAGAGGGCAAAATCGCCTATTGAGAACCATTGCTCTAAGAGTTAAGTAGGGTGCCCTAGAATCAAATCAATCAACAAATTATATCATTAGTCTGCACACATTAAACTTACATGCTGTTTCCCTAACATCAAATAGTAAGAGATAACAGTAAACTCACACTAAGGCTTCACAAAAGTTTCCACAAAACACACTTAACATCTAATAATCCTCAGGGTAAGCACAAACACACATTAAAAATGAACACAAGAAACACCTCATCCAAAGAACAGACAATTGCTATATGAGAAAAACACTAGAGATAATCTCATGTTCACGTTAGTTTCAGACCAGCATATCACCAAGACCCAAAAGGAAATTTAGCTGTACATTAGAACCACAACTCTAAGGGAAAATAAGGAAAATTAATCACACAGAGTGGCAAGAATCCATATACTGTACCCTATGGCCAGACATGAGGATTCTGATTTCTTGTGTCTCAATTTATTTTTTAGTTTTTATTTCTTTTGACACAGGGGTCTCACTCTGTCATCCAGGCTGGAGTACAGTGGCGTGATCATAGCTCACTGCAACCTCAACCTCCCAAGCTCAAACGATCCTCCCACCTTACCCTCTCAAGTAGCTGGGACCACAGGCACATGCCCCCATGCCCAGCTACTTATTAAAATAATTTTTGGTAGACGGGATCTACTCAGGCTGATCTCAAATTCCTGGGTTCAAGCGATCTTCCCACTTTGCCCTCCCAAAGTGCTGGGATTACAGGCATGAGCCACCATGCTCGGCCTCAATTTTTTTTTTTCCTTGAAATAGAGTCTTGTTCTGCTGCCCAGGCTGGAGTGCAGTGGTGCAATTTCAGCTCACTGCAACCTCTGCTTCCTGGTGCAAGTGATTCTCCTGCCTCAGCCACCAGAGTAGCTGGGATTACAGGCAGGCACCACCAAGCCTGGCTAAACGTTGTTTGTATTTTTTCAGTAGAGATGGGGTTTCACCAGGTTGGCCAGGCTGGTCTCAAACTCCTGACCTCAAATGATCTGCCTGCCTCTGCCTCCCAAAGTGCTGGGATTACAGGCATGAGCCACAGTGCCTGGCTTCAATTTTTTAAAAAATATAAAAGTAGGCTATGTGGGAGTCCGTTTCTGAAATGTTTTAATCCATAGGTGATTTGCCACCCATAGGGATTACACTAAAGCAAATGACCAAAGATCCTCCAAGAGTCTCCAAGCTTCAAATTCAACCCCACCAATGAGAATCAGTAAGTCAGTTTCTTATTGACAATCTTCTTTCTGACCTGATGAGAAATGCTTAGACCAGTTTTCTTCTACTTCTTTGAATCCATGATAGAGAGGAGTAGTTGCCCGGCGGCTGTTGCTGTCCTGGGATCCACTTGCCCACCCAAAGGGAGGACTTAGCAGGTTATGCTGTACCTTTTAAAACACAAATACTGAAATTAAGAAAGATACACAGTCACCATTCAGCTTTTCACTTAGGCATGATAATAGCTCGGTACACTGAATCTTGGTAATCTGAATGTGGGTGTTCTACATTCAAATATTCTGTTTTATTGGGCACAATTCAGCTTTTCACTCAGGTATGATAATAGCTTGGTATACCAAAGCCTGGGAAACTCACAAACCAAAATAAAAATTTAAAGATTTTTCTGTGACTACTTTTGGAATGCAATTTTTGGTGGAACATAAACGGAATAGTGCTCAATGAAACATTTTAAGAAATGCTGAACACAGTTAAGTCTGAACGGATTCTCCTATCCTCATTTTGGATCCTTACAACAAAGGAATTTACCAATCCATAAAATTTACTACTTGACTGTCATTCAACCACTAACAAATACTCATCGAGGGCCGATGCTCAGGGCACTGCATCAGACACAGGTAGAGCAGGGCAATTCATGGGAGAATGCCTTTGAACCCAGCCTACATTCCACTTTCAAAAAATGCATCAAATCAAGTAATCTACATGTATCACTTCTGGCTAAACATCAGTACAAGTCTCAGTGGTTCTCCTAATCCTACCCATCAACCTACCAACACCTAAAACCTAAAGTGAGCAGGTCATTTGGGCTGCGGATCATGGTAACCATTGAGAAGAATAAAGTTCTCAGTAACGGTGAAGCAAAAAAGAACGTGTTGGTCTGTACCTGCTCAAATAGATACACAGGGGCTTTGGAGTACTGATGAAGCAGATAATCAAAGATGAGAAGGAGGCGAGCCAAGATGAGCGGCACGGAGCGCATCTGAGCATCCATGTTGACGCTCAACTCCTGGATGATCTGGACAAAAAGTGTCAATATGGCCCGCCGGCCTGTCTCGGTGAAATTGTGGAAAATGAGGAGGAGCAGCTGCAGGTGTTCTACATTCAGATCTTCTGTCTCATTGGGCACCACGCCTTGCAGGGCATTCTGCTTCATTGTAGACAAAAACCTACCAGAGAGAAAAGATCACTATATCTGGTGGGAAAAAGAGCATTCCCCAGGAGTTATAATGTCAAGCACTAGAAGAGTTACATTTCCTAAACCCAGGCAGTAAGAAAACAAATTAAGGAAGGAAAAAAAGGCTACATGGTAAAGAGAAGACAGAAACTTTATTTTGGCTAAAAAAAGTCAGACTTGGCCAGCCGGGCACAGTGGCTCAGTCTATAATCCTAACACTTTGGGAGGTCGAGGGGAGGATCACTTGAGGCAAGCCTTAACACAGGCGTGTTAATGCCCACCCTGTCATTTGTGACCATGAAAAGTACTACAAGCTCCCCCACAAAAATGTTGCTATTGTTCCTTTCTGATTAATAAACTTGGACAGGTGAACCAATTCAATTACTTTTCCCCATACTTTGATTCTATCATTTAATGCTAGTTTTGAAAGTTTATACTACAGGTTAAAAATCACTGCATAATAGTCAAAAATAACTCAATAGACTATAAAGCAATAAAAAAGAAATTATACCATTCAGAGAATTTGTCAGAAGAGCTTTTATGCAAAAAAGGAATGAATGTAGCCAACTGTTTCCAATAGCCTTCGGCTATTTGGAAAGAGATGTGTGTTTTAATATTAGGAAGAGATTTGTGTGTTTAACAAGGGTTTCCCTCATTGCACCCGTCGACCCTCTCAGCCTTTTTGCAAGATTCCACCAGGAAAAATATAGTGGGTCTTTGGCACTCAAGGAGGTTTATGATTTCTCAAATCCAGCATTAGAGCTATTTGATCCTAGAATGGGGAACAGAAAGCAAAGCCTTTTAGGAAAACAAACTGCTTTGAAGACTTCTAACCATGTAAACAAAAATGGCAAATACAGGTCCGTCTAAAGCGGATTTAGATGATTAATCCGAGCTTCCCCCAAGGAAAAAAATTCTTTAAAATTTGTCCAAAAAAGTCCGCAAGTGCCCCTAAGTGGTTTCATGTTGAAAGCAAAATAACCAAGGACAGAGCTGGCTTCCCTGCTTGTCTTTCAAATAAACAGGTCAGGATAAAATTGGTTCTGTTCAAGACTGTGGTTCCATCTAATAATTACAACCAAATCCCCCATGTGCTACAGGGAGACTTTATTTCCAGACCAAAGTTGACATACTTGTTTTTTTTAACAGCACATCTCCAACTCTATCCCTCTTCTACCCTCCCCACTCTAAACATTACCATTACAGCAATGTCTCAAAGCCACAGATTAACTACAAAGAAGTCAAACAAATAAAAAAGGAAATAACCTTCTCTATAGGCCTTCCCTTAGAGGCATCTTACCTGTCCCAAACTTTAAGGCATTCTGGGACGTCAGGGTCACCTTGAGCACTGGCTTTATGTTGCCAGATGAGCAGGAGGCGTGAAAGCACAGAGAGGCTTTGAGGGTGAATGTACAAGGGCCAAGGGCCCTCAGAAAAAGGAGCCACTCCTAGCTGCTGCAACAGTGTGTTCTGACAAGAAAGACATGGAACAGAACATTAGGAAACAGATATGGGATAAAGTCAAAAGGTTACTCATGTTCTCAAACATTTGTTTGTTTATTTTAATATTGAACAGAATATTTTAAAGAAAGAAGGACCTAGAAATTCAGATTTTGGAATAGTTTGGATAAAGATCATTTAGGTCAACAAATGAGAAAAACATAAGTGAAAACTGACTGATCTAACCTCATTAACATTTATAGTTAATGAGTGTCAGATATGGGCTCCTGAAAAAGGAGAAAAGCATTGAGATACCAGAATCGGGATAATTTTGTAAATGGACAAAACGTGAAAAGTTGTTGCCTTTGAAAGCAAACTTCTTGAACAACTGTAATAGCTAATAGTTTTTCTTTAATAATCAGTTACATAATACAAATAACACCCAAAAGGGGAAGATCCACCACCTTAGAGATCCACAGTATTGGCAGAGAAATTCTGCCTATGAGATCTCAAGGCACCCAGAACTCAACAAGGCTGTTCTTCACCTCCAGGTGGAGCATGTCTTTCAAATGAGCTTCATTTTCAGCTCAGTTAACTAAGCTGCAAATTATCTTCTCAAACACACACACACACACTGAGCAGGATGCCAATGGAAAACCAGACAAATGCCTGCTTTCTCACTTGGCTTCAGAAGACACAAAGCATGGTTACTGTGGGATGTAGGATAAATTTCTAAGTCTGCCAAATTAAATTGTATTTTTATACTACATCCTCAAGGACCCTTCCTTGGAAATGAATGTTTCACAAAATGTCGCTGGCCTCAAGAGCAGTTTCCATGGACTAGGCAGTTACCATAGGTTGAGCTAAGCGCAGAGCATACTTTTTTGTCACACCAGATGTGTCAGGCAGAGACAGGAAGTATTATCTGCTCCATGTCACTGATGAGGGAAGGTGAAGGTCTCTAAGTGGTAAAGCGAGGTTTATCTCTAAAACCATGTTCTTTTTTTTTTTTTTTTTTGGAGATAGAGTCTCACTCCATCACCCAGACCGGAGTGCAGTTGCGCAATCTCAGCTCACTGCAACCTCCACCTCCAGGATTCAAGCAATTCTTGTGCCTCAGCCTCCCGAGTAGCTAGGATTACAGGCATGTGCCACCACGCCTGGCTAATTTTTTTTATTTTTAGTAGAGATGGGGTTTCACAATGTTGGCCAGGCTGGTCTCGAACCTCTGGCCTCAAGTGATCTACCCGCCTCCCAAAGTGCCATGGCGCCCGGCCTCTAAAACCACATTCTTAACCACCATGCTCAACAAAGTCATAGACAACTTCTTAATTCCTAAGTTAAATGAAACAAACAAAAAAAAAAACCTACCTGAGCTACATGAAAAATACTAACTGTAGCACAATTCTAATAATGGAAAAATCAGGAAAAAAATCTAAATGTTCAAATCGAGGGGTGTACCTAGCCATATATATAGATAAGTAACATATATTCCTTATAATGCTGTTTTTTAATGCTATTTTTTTTAGCTTATTTTTCATCTTGGTGTCAGTTTTTCAGTCCTCAGAGCCACAAAAATGAGTTAACATTCCATAGGAACCTGGTCTTTCCCTTCCACCCTAATCCTTCCTTCTCAGCTCTAAGTAAGGTAACTGACTCTCTAAGAAGTCAAACTGCACCACAGTCCATCTAGCAGCAGAACTCTGGCTGAGTCCTCCCTTCCTCCACTCTTCTTTCATACTGGCATTTCTGAGGGTTCAGCCTCAGCCTTCAGCTATCTTGCTGGTCTTACTGTTTCTCATTACTTCAAAAATTGCCCCAATTTAATTCCTGAATTTCAGACTCACATTCCCAACTATTTTCTAGACACTGGCACCCCAAAACTTCATCATAGTGAAACTGAAACCTTAGACCGAGCACAGAGGCTCACACTTACAGTTCCAGCTATACGGGAGACTGAGGTGGGAAGATCACTTGGGCCAGGAGTTCGAGCAGCTGGGCAACATAGCGAGACGGAAGGAAGGAAGGAAGGAAAGAAGGAAGGAAGGAAGGAAGGAAGGAAGGAAGGAAGGAAGGGACCAGCCGGGCATGATGGCACACACACATAGTCCCAAAAGGCTGAGGGCAAGAGTACTGCTTGAGCCCAGAGTTCAAGACCAGCCTGGAAGATATAGTAACATCCCCACCTCTAAAAAAAAACAAATAAAACAAAACCCAATCTCTCTTACCCCCAAAACCAACTCTCCTTCCTGACTTTCCTGTCTCTATTAATGACAATAGCATCCTTCTAGTTTCATTTGAATTTCAAACTCAGGCAATATCCAAGACTCCTTCCTTTCCATGCTCTTCGCCCCATTCAAATAATGGCCCATGATCTCTGCAAAATGTCCTATGCCGTATCTCCCTCCTTTTTCATGATCCCACACTAACTCAAGTTATCTTTATTTCTTCAGTGTCTATAATAGTACCTGGCACATAGTAGGTGCTCAATGAATATGTATTGAACAAATGAACCAAGAGACTGCAATAATAATATTAAACAATAATACAAGTATAAAGAGAGCTAACATTTAGCAGGTACTAGTACTAGGTACCAAGCACTATTTTTGCTTTACTTTTCTTGTGTGGTGAAGTATCATAACATAAAATTTACCATTTCAACCATTTTTACATGAACAGTTCTGTGGCATTAAGCACATACACATTATTTTGCAACCCTTACTACCATCCACGTCCAGAACTTTTTCGTCTCTCCAAACTGAAACACTGTACCCACTAAACACCAAGTCCCCACTTTCCCACCTCCCTGCCCCACGCAACCACCATTCTACTTTCTGTCTCTATGAATCTGACTACCTAAGTACCTCAGAAGTGGAACCATACAGGGTTGTATTTGTGTTTCTGTGACTGACTAATTTAGCATCATGTCTTTATGGTTCATCCATCTTGTAGCATGTGTCACACTTTCCTTCCTTCTGAAGGCTGTATAACATTCATTGTATGGATGGATGTTTTGTTTATCCATTCAAATGTCAATGGACACCCGGGTTGCTTCCGTCTTCTGGCTACTGGGAATAATACTGCTATGAACATGCGTGGATAAACACCTGTTCAAGCCCCTGCTTTCATTTCTTCTGGGGTATATAAGTAGAATTGCTGGATCATATAGTAATTCTATTTTTTTTTGGCAGATGGGGATCTTGCTATGTTGCCCAGGCTAAAGTACAGTGGCTATTTGCAGGTGCAATCACAGCATACTACAGCCTCAAACTCCTGAGCTCAAGTGATCCTCTCGCCTCGCCTCCTGAGTAGCTGAGACTACAGGCACGTGCCACCATATAGTAATTCTATATGTAATTTTTTGCAGAATTGACATACTATTTTCCACAGCTACTGTATCATTTTACGTTCCCACCAGCAATGCATCAAGAATTCCACTTTCTCCACATCCTCACCAACACTTACTTTCCATTTAATAATAGCCACCCTAATGGGTGTAAGTGAAGTGGTATCTCATTGTGGTTTTGAGTCACAAACATAATGGAATATCATACAGTAGTCCAAACAATAACTATAGAAATATATAACAATATAGATGAATCTTGGCAATACAGTACTATATCATACTACATGAAAAGAGAGCTTGAAAACATTACATAGAGCATGATGTCATTTGCTATAAAACTACAAGCAATTATTAAAACTTTTTTTAAATTTAAGGAATATAGATTATATACGTACATACACATACATATACATATATGACTAAGGAGATGAGGAACTTGAGATTTAGGATTCAAGACATCAGCTATTTCATGGGGAGAGAGAACCATAAGATTGGAAGTTCACAGTCAATGTCCTAGATTTTGTTTTGGTGGTGGGTTTGCAAGTACAAGTGTATATGAGAGCATCTATCTCCTATAATTTGATTATTTTAAAATACACATTTTAATTTGTCTTTCTTCAATTACTAAAGATGTTGAATACTTTTCCTATGTTTATTGACCACTTATATTTCTTTTCATATAAACTGCCTGCTTGTGTATTTGTCCACTTTTCTGCTAGCATAATCATCAGGAGTTTCTGTTTGTTTTTGTGGGTTTTCCTTTTCTTTAAGCTTACTGACTTAAGATAAAGGACGTATTTTTTTTTCTGGAAATGACCCTAAATATAAGGCACAGGGACATACTAGAATCACCTCTCAATGCTCTTTCCAGGGAGAGGATTTAATGACAAACTGTTCCTCAACAATTGGAGCTACAGGCCGGGAGCAGTGGCTCACGCCTGTAATCCCAGCACTTTGGGAGGCCAAGGCGGGCAGATCACTTGAGGTCAGGAGTTCGAGACCAGCCTGGCCAACATGGTGAAACCCTGTCTCTACTAAAAATACAAAAATTAGCCAGCCATGGTGACACGCACCTGTAATCCCAGCTACTCAGGAGGCTGAGGCAGGAGAATCGCTTGAACCTGGGAGGTGGAGGTTGCAGTGAGCCAAGATCGTCTCACTGCACTCCAGCCTGGGTAACAGAGCAAGACTCCATCTCAAAAAAACAAACAAACAATTGGAGCTGCAGCCTATGGAAGCTGGTGTCATGAGCTCTTGCCTAGATGGCCACAGCACACACAAACCTGCAGGTTAGGTGACTGAAGGTCAGAGGTTACCAGTGAGTGGTTGAAATGATAGAGAGCTGCAGCAAACTCTTCATCTGATGAACCTTGAAGACAAGTAGAAAAGTCAATTATTTAAGCAGCTATTGCATGCACCACACCTCCCTGCCAACAGCCAAACTCCATGAGAAAAAAAATCCACCAGGCACATATCTTGTCTACTGACCCTTGAGTCCATCTTTGTCCACCTCCTTGATGATACTGGCTAGGGTGGCCATATGGTGTTCTGAAAGAGATACACTCAGATAGTTTCGGATAAAATTGTTCCGAGAGTTCAACATGGAAGAGGTGATGAAGTTCAAAATGTTGGAAGCCAGACCTAAGAACTGAAAGGAACACACAAAAAAAGCTCTTATCAGGGTCATAAGCCCAGTGCTCCTATAAACTCTGATTACAAATAGAAAATAAAATATTGCTCATAGGTCTCATGCAATGAACACAATGAATGAAAGAATCAGATTTTAAATCACTTACAGTGGGCCTGAGTTTCATTATAAGAGTCTCTCTTTCTCATGTAATTCTACTTACACAAAATGGCATTCCAGTTTAATATAACAGATGTTACAAAACAGTGTATGAAAACAGGATTTCTAAATAGACTGACCCATTTCTTTTGTTCTCCTAAGGTCCTTTGTCTGGCTCCAATTCATTACTGATATATTCAATCCTGAAGCCTATATTAATGATTATTACACATATATAGAATTCCTAGCTCTTAACTTCTCTACTAAAATTAAATTGAATTATTGTATAAATGTTTTTTGTCCACATCCTTGACTGTAAGCTATATATATGAAGGCAAGAACTGTATCTGACTCACTCTCATCATCAGAACGGGGACTGACACTTACTGGATAATCAATACTAGTCGAACCAACAGTTCAACCATAGCAAGCACTTATGATATATCAGACCTATGCTAAGCACTTTACAAATAGTCTCTCTTTAAGATGTCACAACACCTTTAGATGCAGGTACAATCACTGTCATATGATAGGAGACAAAACTAAGGCTAGAAAAAATTCAGATTCTTGCCCAAAGTCACAAAGCCATTAAGTGACTCTAAAGGCCAGTAGAGAAACAGGAACAGTCACACAAGTTATTTAATGACACATAATCAAGACATATAAGTCCTAAGCAAAAATATCTTTAAACACTACAGTTATCCAAGCCACAAAATGTTTGAGTTTAAATGACCTGCTTCTCATACCCCTAGCTCCCCATATCCACTTCCCCTAAACCTTAGAAACCTACTCTTACCAACTCAGGATCTTTGCGACTCGCCAGAATGTTGCCCTTCTCACCAGGGGCCTGCTTACTGGGGCTTTTAACCCGAGGAGAGCTTTCCAGTGGAGGAGGTGGGGGAGGAGGCGGAGGTGCTGCTTTCTCTTTACTGGGAGAAATAGTCTCCTCAAACCATTGCCCCAAAATAGGCTCACTGTCATCATCTGAATAGAGAAAGATAAAGTAACGAAAATAAATATTTTTTAAAAGTGTTTTTGGTGCATCTGCTTCCTAAAAGTGCTTAAGTCAAAAGGAACACAAGGATATCCCGATTGTGATGGTGGTTACAAGGTTGCATTTGTGTATCAAAACTCATCTAAATGCATACACAAAATAAGAGCAAAACTGATCATCAATAACTGATTCAAATGTTTGGATAGATTCAACCCGTTAAGAATTTCTCACATTATTGCATGTAAATTATACTCAAATAAAACTGATTTATTTTTTCTTTCTTTTTTTTTTTTTTTTTTTTGAGAGGGAGTCTCGCTCTGTCACCCAGGCTGGAGTGCAGTGGTGCAATATTGGCTCACGGCAACCTCCACCTCCCGGGTTCAAGCAATTCTCCTGCCTCAGCCTCCCGAGTAGCTGGGACTACAGGCTACAGGCATGTGCCACCATGCCCGGCTAATTTTTGTATTTTTAGTAGAGACGGGGTTTCACCATATTGGCCAGGCTGGTCTCGAACTCCTGACCTTGTGATCTGCCCACCTCAGCCTCCCAAAGTGCTGGGATTACAGGTGTGAGCCACTGCACCCAGCCGATTTTTCTTTAAGGAGCCCAACAAAGAAAGAAAAACAACTTCACATTATTTTACTCGTAACAAGCCAAACATTTTCAAGAGCAAATTTATACTTGCCTTATCAACCATAAATCACAGGATGGTAAGAATCACGCCTCCCTCCGTATTTCACATTGTTCCCACAAATCTGATTATGAAATAATCTGAGGTACTTACCTTATTCACTCTCTCATCAAACTAAGGCAGGAGGGCATGCCAGTGTGTTCACTGCAACACGATTAGGTTTCTCTACTCAAGCTTCCCTAAACTATGACTATGATAACATCCAAACCGAACACCTCACATGTGACCTACTGAGTTTCACTGAAAAAGTTTAGAGCAGAGGTCACAAAATCAGTCAACACAGGAAGAAATATGGAACAATTGAGATGTTTTCTGATTTTGGAGGGAAAGGAATGAAAAGTAAACCAGGCTTGGCTGAAAGTTGTTTCCATCATTCATTCATCAACAGCTCAACTTGCTCTTAAATAACATGTCATCTTTGAATGCACATAAAACCAAGGTCCAGGCTAAGCAGATGAAAACAAAATGGAAACTTTGGTTTGTTCAGGAAACTACAGGAATCTGCTGAGAACACTCCTGTCGTACTCTATAGCTTATCTCTGGGAGACAGAAAAGAGCGGCCTCTACCTTGGCTGCTGTCCTCCTCCGTGCTACTGAAATCATCCTCGTAGTAAGTATTGGAGTCGGTGGAGGCACTGGCATCGCTGCTCATGGAGCCCTTCCTTTGCCGCTGCAGGACACATGCCTAGGAAAATGACAATTACAAAACCGGAGCCATCCTATTTAATCTCACTCGCCACATGAAAACTTTCTCCATTTCTCTTTATTTTTTCCTAAATCCAAGAGTATGCCTCTTAATAGCTCCCTTAATTAAGGACTTTCATCACTTTGTCCTACAAAAACACTACCAACCAGAGACGTGGACAAGAATTGAAAAAAGGTGTATTTCCATAGCGTCCTCTATGCTTCTGCTTCAGTATGCCAATCATCACAAATCACCAAACAGCCACGTGTATCACAAAACTGATAATCAATAACTGACTCAAATGTTTGGATAGATTCAACCCGTTAAGAATTTCTCACTTCAACACCATTACCACAACTTTGGGTCTATAAAGGTCATGGTATATAGTCAGTCTTACTCATTTCAAGAAGGTTTTATATATATATATATAAAATACATATAAAATATATATATTATATATATAAAATTATGAGACATTCTTCTAAATTATCAATGGCTTGACTCCCACCCACCTTTCTGTAGGAAGTTGAAAGTAACGTCAAGAGCAGGTTCATCAGCGGGACAGAGTCAATCAGCCGTTGAATCCTCTGTATGGAGGTGCTCTGGGCCATAATGCTCAGGGCTGCAGGGGGGCCATCTGTCTCCCAACCCTGAAAGCAATGATATCAAAGGGCAATTAATGATACTACTCAGCCAGAAAAAAACAACTTGAGTTGATGGATCAAGCTTGCTTGGCCAGAAGTGGATCCCGCAATCAATATGCTGATTACCATGGGGATAACCTCCTCACCTTGTGAAGGGCCTCCACTTGCAGGTCTTGAAAGAGAGACGTTAGCAATTTAATGGCATGGTTTGCCAATATTACTGAGAGTACCCCAAATCCCTGATGCCTACAAAAAGAAAAAGGAAAACACAAACCTTAAAATAATTAACGATAAATTACAACCTCTGAAACAGTGGATCTTGCCATTTTGGGGTCTTAGACCTCTTTCAGACTCTGTGGACCTTTCTCCAGAAAAAAAAAAATTGTACATACATACATCTGCATATAATTTCTGAAGTTCACAATCTCCTTGAACCCCATCCACAAATGGCCTAAGGATCTGCAGGCTTCAGGTTAAGAACTCCTGGACTAGGTTGGGCACAGTGGCTCACACCTTAAATCCCAACACTTTTGAGAGGCCAAGATGAGAGGATCACTTGTGCCCAAGAATTTGAGACCAGCCTGGGCAACCTAGAGAGGGAGACCCTGTATCTACAAAAAAATTAAAAAGTTACCCAGGCGCAGTGGCATGTACCTATGGTCCCAGCTACTTGGGAGGCTGAGGTGCGCCACTGCACTCCAGCCTGGGTGACAGAACAAGACCTTGTCTCAAAACAAAAAAATAAATAAATAAATAAAACCTCCTGGAATAGAAGAAACTCCCAAATCGAAAAATTTTTGGAATTTAAACTATCAGTTCAAAGCTAATGGGTTATGCAAAGATGCTGACTTTTAAATGTAGATTGAACTTTTAAAGAATCATTGTTTTGAAAAGAAAAAGGTTAGAATTACCAACTTCTATAAAATATCTGGAAACAAATCTAAGAGAATAAAAAGACAGGCCGGGAGCAGTGACTCATGCCTATAATCCCAGCACCTGGGGAGGCCAAGGTGGGAGGATCACTTGAACCCAGAAGTTCAAGACCAACCTGGGCAACATGGCAAGAAACTGTCTCTACAAAATATGAAAAACTTAGCCAGATGTGGTAGTGCACACCTGTGGTGCCAGCTACCCAATAGGCCAGGGTAGAAGGATCACTTGAGCCCAGGAGGTGGAGGCTGCAGTGAACTGTGTTCATACTACGGCACTCCAACCTGGGCAATAGAGTGAGGCTTTGTTTCAAAAATAAAAATAAAATAAAGAAAAGAAAATTACATTCGAGTAAAGTGTTTTCCTCCTGTCCAAAATGTCCACATAACAAAAGGTTAATATATCTGACTTGCAAGTTTATATAAATCAAAAAGAAAAAAGAACAAACACAGGCCAGATGTGGTGGCTCACATCTTTATCCCAGCACTTTGGGAGGCTGAGGCAGGAGGATTGCTTGGGGCCAAGAGTACAAAACCAGCCTGGTCAACGCAGCAAGATCCCATCTCTATAAAAAAAATTTTTTAAATTAGCTGGGCATGGTGGTGCACACCTGTAGTCCTAGCTACTCAGGAGGCTGAGGTGGGAGGATCACCAGAGCCCAGGAGTTCAAGGTTAGTGAGCTATAATCCTACCATTGCACTCTAGCCTAGGAGACAAAGTGAGACTCTATCTCTGTAAAAATAATAATAAAAAAAATTAAAAAGAAAATGACAAATACCAAAAAGAAAACCAAGGCAAAGGACATAAGGCAGTTTACAAAAGAAATACAAATGACCAATAAATAGGTGAAATGAAATACAATCACACTAGTAATCAAAGAAATACAAATACATGAAATATCATAGCATTCTCTCCTCTAAGATAAGCAAACATGAAGACTAATGATGCCCAGTGTCAAAGAGAGCATGGGGAAACGGGCATATAAGCACACAGCTGGTGTCAATGCAAATTAGTGTTACTTTTCTAAAGAGTAGTTTGACAAAACATTTCCAGTGTTTAAATATGTGAGCCCTTTGTCCCAACAATGGTACTTTTGGGAATTCATCCCAAGAGGACAATTAAGTTCCCAAAAGTTTATATTTCAGCAAGTTACCAAAGCAAAATTTATCAAAACAAGACATTTGTTACAATCTAAATAAGTGCTTAGCAATAGGGGAATTAGGCAACTGTGGTATATTTACATAGTGGAATACTGCTGGCCATTAAAAACTTAGACATTTTAATAGTGTCACTGAAAAGATGCTGCAGTATTTCATATACACTGATCCCATTTTTGTAAACTTATATATTTTTTATATGTGCAAAGAAAAATGTCTGAAGGAATGTTTACCAATTTGAGTGGTAGAATTTGGGATCATTTTTACCTTTCCTATTTATGCCCATCTGTATGGCTTGTCACTTATACAACATACATGTATTCTTTTAAAATTATGAAGAAACAACAGCCATTTTAAAAGCATAACTGCTACTTCTAAGGATATACTTCTTGGCATTCTTTCATTTCCCTTTACAATGCCAAGAATGAAAATGGCCACTCATAAAATCGCAAACTACCGTTTGCTCTGGAACACTCTTACCTCCTTACTTTGCCTAGTATCTATCACCTTACCATGTCAATACCGGTTTCAGATTTCAGCTTAATTAGCACTTCCTTGGGGAAGCCTGCTCTGATGTCCCTGGCCAGGTCAAATGCCCCTGTTCTAATACTCTCTAGATACAATTTGACATTGCCAGGCAGACTGGCTCATGCCTGTAATCCCAGAACTTTGGGATGCTCAGGCAGGCAGATCACTTGAGGCCAGGAGTTCAATACTAGCCTAGCCAACATGGTGAAACCCCATCTCTATTAAAAATACAAAAACAAACAAAAAAATCAGCTGGGCATGGTGGTGCACACCTGTAATCCTAGCTACTTGGTGGCTGAGGCACAAGAATTGCTTGAACCTGGGAAGCAGAGGTTGCAGTGAGTTGAGATTGCACCACTACACTCCAGCCTGGGCAACAGAGAAAGACTCTGCCTCAAACAAACAAACAAAAAAAAGATATATTTGTATGGATATCTACTTCATGTCAATTGAGAATATGTCCATTTTTATGTTCATCACAGCACTCCAGAACTAACACAGAGCCTGGGACACAGAAGATGCTCAGAGGGTAATTTGTTAACACAGTCCAGGCTGTGATCTCTTCCTGAAACTCTGGACTCACATATCCAGCTGCCCACTCAACATCTCACATAGAGGTCTGACAGTCATCCTACACTCAGCATGGCCAATATTACGTTTTTATTTCTTCCCCTTCCTCCCACTCAACCCACTCCTAAACAAGCATTCCCGGTATCAGTAAATTATACAACCCAGTGGCCTCAAGCCAAAAAATTGTGATGTCATCTTTTTCACACCCAACATGCAAGCCATCAGTAAATCCTGCCAGCTGTACCTTCCAAATATATTTGAATTTGACCTCTTTTCTCTGCCTTTGCCACACCACCCTATCCAATTCTACCCCAAATACTTACATAGCTCTGTCACCTCACATATGGTCTCTACATCATGTCTTTGGAGCCCTTTCTGGATCATCCAAAATAACTAAAATAATAGCCCTGGGCTGGACACAGTGGCTCACACCTGTAATCCCAGCACTCTAGGAGGCTGAGGTGGGCGGATCGCTTGAGGTCAAGAGTTCGAGACCCTGCCTGGCCAACATGGTGAAACCCCATCTCTACTAAAAATACAAAAATCAGCTGGGTGTAGTGGCATGCACCTGTAATCCCAACTACTTGGGAGGCTGAGGCATGAGACTTGCTTCAACCCACGAAGTGGAGGTTACAGTGAGCCATAATCACACCACTGCACTCCAGCCTGGGCAACAGAGGGAGACTCTGTCTCAAAAAAATAAATAAATAAATAAAATATAATAATAAAAGCCCCTATGACTCTCCAGCCCCTCGCTCTGACATCTTTTTCTTCACAACATTTATATATGATTATCTATAATCTACTCGTTAGTAGATTTGTTCACTGTTTCTCCAGATATAAAATAAACTCCATAAAGGCAAGGACATCACTTTGCTTAGTGCTATATCCTCAATGCCTAGAATAGGGCCTAGTATATAATAGGGATTGAATGAAAAAATCCAGAAACACATGGGCTTAGAAAATGAAACCTGGGCCGGGCGCGGTGGCTCACGCTTGTAATCCCAGTACTTTGGGAGGCCGAGGCGGGCGGATCATGAGGTCAGGAGATCGAGACCACAGTGAAACCCCGTCTCTACTAAAAATACAAAAAAAAAAAATTAGCCGGGCGTGGTGGCGGGCGCCTGTAGTCCCAGCTACTCGGAGAGGCTGAGGCAGGAGAATGGCGTGAACCCAGGAGGCGGAGCTTGCAGTGAGCCGAGATTGCGCCACTGCACTCCAGCCTGGGCGACAGAGCGAGACTCCGTCTCAAAAAAAAAAAAGAAAATGAAACCTGAACAGTACATTGGTCATATCTCTTCTTTCAGAGTTCATCAAAACAATGGCAAATATTACAGGAAGCAAACCAGGAGGCCCTGACAATATTCTCATCTTACAGGTTATACGTGCAAGTACTCAACTCCAAGTCAAACAAGCCCGCTTTACAAGACAGAAACATGTTTTTCTGATTTGAACTTCAAAAAATTCCTGAAATACACATTGCACAGATATTTTTCCCCTTTGATAGATGAGGAAATAGGATCAAAGAGAATGAGTGACTTATCTAAAAATCACAAAGCTATGTTGTGGAGATAACAGGTCATGATCATTATCTTAGTTGTTAAATTCAAACCAGGTAGGAAGGCAAATTTTCCTATTGATATGAAGTCATACTAGCTCCCTGTCAATATAAAATGTTAGGGAAATAAAACAAAAAGTAAGTTACAATCAAGTAGACACATACCCTTTTCCAGGCCCCAGTTTAGGGGAGCCCACTCCCTCTTTAGTACGAGAAAGGATGTCTCTGACTCGGAGGGCAGCCAGCGGGTCCTTCTCTTTCCCCTTATCAGCCAACGCAGTAGGACTGAGATTCAGTATGAGGAAAAGGCTGTTTAACAAGCACCAAGCACCCAGCAATTGGAAATTCTGATAGTGCTGTTGTGAAAGGCACAAAATAAAAAACATAATCATAGAGATATTCACATCTCAGAGAGGACAAGATAGGAAGTATGCAGCAGAGACAGATACACTTCTTACCTCACCACCAGCCCGGCGAGAACTGCTGATTGCTTGTCCAATCATGTCATAGATTTCAAGCTGTACAATATCAAACAGACACAAAAATCTGAACAAGCTGACAGATTTCATTATAAATGCTAAATCCTACCCAAACAATTTAACTTGAAGAGTTCAATATCCTCTTTTCAATGACACATTCCATTGTACTTTCCTTGACCTTCAATGGAGCTGACTCCCTCTTTTCATTTGGATCAAATGTCACCTTCTCAGAAGCCATCCCTCCTCCGAATCAAAAGCAGCATGCCCAGCTCCACGTCAGATCACTTTTTTTTTTTTTAAGACGGATTTTCACGCTTATTGTCCAGGCTGGAGTGCGATGGCGTGATCTCAGCTCACTGCAACCTCCACCTCCCAGGCTCAAGCAATTCTTCTGCCTCAGCCTCCAGAGTAGCGGGGATTACAGGCTTGCGCCACCACACCCAGCTAATTTTTGTATTTTCAGTAGAGACAGGGTTTCACCATGCTGGCCAGGCTGGTTTTGAACTCCTAACCTCAGGTGATCCACCCACCTCCCAAAGTACTGGGATTATAGGTGTGAGTCACCACGCCCAGCCTAGATTACTATCAATCACAATGTATTGTTTCAGTGCACTTAATCACTATCGGAAATTTTCCTGTTTACTAAATTCCCCTAAAAGTACACTGACACACAGTAGGCCCTCAAATGTATTTCCTGAATTAATGGCTAATCTTTCAAGTGTGTTCTACAGAGATAGGGAAACAGCAATATACCACATCAACCACTATACCAAATCAACAAGCTGGATGCCTACCTCTTAGACCTACTAATACCCAGGGAAAGTAGTACGGAGAATACTCTAAGTTCTTTCTTCTATCATGGAAGAAAGTGGAACTGGCCATACTCCCTCATTTGAACAATCAAGGTTCCCTTATCCCCAGATCTTTGGCTTACACATTTCTGGACAATTGTAGCTGCGTCACTTTCATAGTCATCTTCTTTGGAGCTCGTGGACCCTGTCCGCACTTGCTGGGCACTACCCACATGCAGGATGGCCATGCAGGTTGCCACACTCACACCTGAAAAAGAAGATGCACAGGTCTCAGCCATGGAGTGCACCCAAGAATCCACCAAAGCTGAAACACAAAAGCACACCCCACCCACAAGCAATTCCATGATTTGATTACTTAAAATAAATGCCATTAAGAGCAAGACTAAATAGGTTTACCATACAATTCAGTAACCAGACTTCTAGGTATTTATCCAAATAAGCTAAAAACTTACACACACACACTACACATGAATGTCCTTCAACAGGAGAACAGATAAACTGTGATATATCCATACAATGCAATATTAATTCAGCAATAAAAAGAAATGGACTATTAAGTCATGAGAAGACATGGAGGAACCTATATGCATACTGCTAAGAGAAAGAAGCCAATCTGAAAATCTTGCTTATTGTATGATTCCAACTACATGACATTCTAGAAAAGGTAAAACTAGAGGACAGTGGAGATCAATGGTGTTACCAGGGGTCGAGGGATGGGGTAAGGAATGAATAGGTAGAGCAAAGGGGATTTTTAGGGCAGTAAAACTATTTTGTACAATATGGTAATCATGGATACATGACACTATACATTTGTCAAAACCCATAGACCTGTACAACACAAAAATGAAACCCCAATGTAAACTATGGACTTTAGTTAACAATAATATATCAATATTGTTTCATCAATAATAAATTCACCATACTAATTAAAAGTATTACTGATAAGAGAAACTAGCTATAAGGGAGAGGGAGTATATGGGAACTCTATGAACCTAAAATTGCTTTAAAAATAAAATCTAAGCCAGGTGTGGTGGTGCATGCCTCTAGTTCCAGTTACTCGGGAGGTTGATGTGGGAGGATCACTTGCACCCAAGGGTTTGAGGCTACAGTGAGTTATAATCGGTCCACTGCACTCCCACCTGGCTGAAACACTAAGATTCTCTTAAAAAAAAAAGTAATAAAAATAAATAATTAAGGCCGGGTGTGGTGGCTCATGCCTGTAATCCTAGCACTTTGGGAGGCCCAGGTGGGTGGATCAACCGAGGTCAGGAGTCCGAGACCAGCCTCGCCAACATGGCAAAACCCCATCTCTACTAAAAATACAAAAATTAGCCAGGCGGAGTGGCAGGCGCCTATAATCCCAGCTACTTGGGAGGCTGAAGCAGGAGAATCACTTGAACCTGGGGGGTGGAGATTACAGTGAGCTGAGATTGAGCCATTGCATTCCAGCCAGGGCAAAAGAGTGAAACACCATCTCAAAAAAATTATAATTAAATAATTAATTTATTCATTAAATTTAAAATCTAGAGCCAGGCACAGTGGACTCAAGAGGCTGAGGTGAGAAGATCACTTGAGCCTAACAGTTCAAATCTAGCCTGCGCAACATAGCAAGACCGTATTTCTTAAATAAATAAATAATAAAATCTGGCCGGGCGTGGTGGCTCACGCCTGTAATCCCAGCACTTTAGGAGGCCAAGGCGGGGTCAGGAGATTGCTGGCTAACCATCCTGGCTAACAAGGAGAAATCCCGTCTCTACGAAAAATACAAAAAAAACTTAACCGGGTGTGGTGGTGGGCACCTGTAGTCCCAGTTACCCAGGAGGCTGAGGCAGGAGAATGGCGTGAACCCAGGAGGCGGAGCTTGCAGTGAGCCAAGATTGCGCCACTGCACTCCAGCCTGGGAGACCGAGTGAGACTCCATCTCAAAATAATAATAATAATAATAATAATAGTAAAATCTAATAATTTCAAAAAATTAAAAATAAAAATAAATTTTAAGATTATGAAAAAAATCCTATACTGCTATACCTGGAATTTCTCAAAGACATCATAGCCAAATCCCTTTCCTTAAATCAAATCCCAAGTGATCAAATTTTAACAAACCAGATTTGGGATCTTTAATCCGACTATGAATTTTTAAAGAATCTCTAGTCCTTATTGACTTTAATCACTTACTGACTGAGTACACTGAGATCCATGTGAGAGTAACGAAATTCCCTGGAAATCAAAATAAATAAACCCCAAATTTAAAAATGCAAAATCAATGGTAGAGCACGAGGAAGCTCAATACTGGAAATTGGCTATGAGAGAGCATATTCTCCCATGTATCCTTAACTTTCTACTCTTAATGCTGCTGCCCTAGCTGAGGCCCTAAATGTATGCTGCCTGAATGACTGCCAATTCCTCCTAAGTAGTTTCCCTGCCTCCAATATTTCCCCACAACAAAATACCTTGTACACTACGGCCTGAATGTTCTTCCTAAAATATAGCTCAGATCCTCTCACAGCTCAGAATCTTTAATGGTCTCTACTATCTACAGGATATGGTCCAAATGACTTAGTCTGCATTTCTAATTGAGTCTTGCTTTCTGTCCAATTATACAACACCCACAAATAGCCATAAAACCTACAGACTTACTTACACACACACACACACACACACACACACACACACACACACACAAAACTTATGTAGTATGTTCCCCCAAACTCTTGGATCCTTTTTGTCTGCTTCTGCCTCTGCCTAGAAATAGCCAAGCTGAGATCCTACCTGACTTAAGATTTGACATCAGAGCTCCTTCACGATTACTGCCTTTCTCAACTGAAAGTGAGCTCTCCCTCCTCTAAACTTCCAAAGTACTTTCTCATCTCTCATTCAGTTTCTTCACTTATAAGTTATTTACCAATACCCTCTAAAAGACAGTAAGGTCTCTGAGGGTGCAGATGCCTTTATCTTTATATTCCTATTTACACATAGATGTTCAAATTAAAACTGTTCAGAGAATGTAGGGAGATCAACCTCAGTAATTTCGTGGTGTTCCCAAAGTCAGGTTTCCAAGACCATCTGCTCAAATCTTCACTTGCAAAACCAAGTAAACTTCTGAAATTGCTATAACTTCCAAGACATACCAGAGATATGATATGTCTTGGAACTTAAAGCCAAGGATCAGTGATCTGGGCTAAAAAGTCCTTTTAACAATAACTTAAAAGAGAGTAAACACCAGCTGTCAGGCCCTGCTTCAAAAGCAGTAAGATCAACAGGAAAAAAGGGGATTTTATGGAAGCCTAAAGAATATCATTCTTTGCATTTATCAGTATAAACAGATACCACCTGTTCCACGAAGCCTTCTTCAAACCTGAAACCGCAGCAAGACTCAATCCCTCTCCTCTGTGTACCGAAAATATTCTATACTTCTATTGCTTTTAATATTGCTTTATATTATGCTATTTAGCCTTATGTGTTCTCTGCTGCTCAGATGTAGGCTCCTTGAGGGCAGAGACTACACGTAGTTCATCTCAGTCTTTGGCACTTTGCTTTTCATATAGTAAATATTTAATATCTGCACATACTATAAAATCAAATATGCCTATAACGCAATGGCAGCAGTGAAACAACAGGACCATTTACAAAGATTCCTATTGAGACCTCATTTCACCGTGATGCAATGTTAGATGATCCTTGAGAGAAGGGAGCAAGTAAAGGGGGATGAGTAGAGTATTCAGAAGGATTTTCATGGTTTCCTGAAAGTATATCTGTGCTTGACTGAGAAAATGAGACCAGATATAATAACTTCTCACCTGCATACAGACAACTTAGGCTGAGGACTGTCACATCTTGTAGACGAGAAGGATTGAGAGGTTCCAACACAGGTAGAGAAAGGGTATCCAATGCCATAGTTACATCAATCACCAATGAATGAAAGCTGGAACATGACAGAGATCGACAAGTGTCTCTTAGAATCATTCACTTCTATAATGTGACAGTTAAAGAAATTATCAGCATGGGCCTGGCACAGTGGCTCATGCCTATAATTCCAACACTTCAGGAGGCCGAGGCGGGAGGATTGCTTGAGCCCAGTTGTTCAAGACCAGCCTGGGCAACAAGGCAAAACCCCGACTCTACAAAAAATACAAAAATTAGCCAGCCATGGTGGTGTGTGCCTGTAGTCCCAGCTACTCAGGAGGCTGAGGTGGGAGAACAGCTTGAGCCAGGAGACAGAGGTTACAGTGAGCCAAGATTGCACTCCTGCACTCCAGCCCGGGTGACAGAACAAGACCCTATCCCAAAAACAAAACAAAACAAAACAAAAAAAGTAAAGTATGTGCACCGTGAAGCACCTTACCCATTACGAACAGCAGTGGCATCTGCTACTGTTGCAGGCATTATGAAGAAGGAATTAGCTAACACTGCATCTTGGAACCGATTGATATAGCGTAGGAAATATGGCAGGTTCAAACACACACGCAGTAGCTTCTCTGAGCCACCTAAATGAATGAAAACCACAACCTTACAAACAGGCCTTTGTCTGATGCTTGATTCTTATCCACATGACAGAAGCACACTTAAGGAATTTTTGACAGACCAGAAATCAGCTTTCTGATAACAGCTGGGAGTCTTACCAAGCTCTTGAAGACTAGCCACGTTCTGAGCTATGAACACATTCTTGGTTTTGATAGCTGAGGCTTGATCTGTAGATGACTGCTCATCGTTTTCTCCTTCCACCTGAAAAGAAACATAAGGCCTGTCAAGATACTATTATCTCTTCACCAAACCAACTGTCAAAAGTGAGCAGTAGCTGCATGGATACTCTCCAGACTCCCCAGTTAATGAAGGGAAAATTCCTTACTAATGTTGGAGAAAATACAGGTTACATTTCCAGGAGGAGGGAAAAAAATACACAGCTTTAAAATATATATGTGTTCTATAACCAAAATGGAGCGATGCCTTTATATAGAAAACTGTACATAACCCTTACATTTGTTAATTTGCATTGAGAGAAGCCTAGAATGGTCATCAAACAGTAATAACTGTGGACAGAAGAAGGAGTTGGGGTGAATTTTACTTGTTTTATTTTGTATTCCTCAATTTATTTTGTCCCACAGACATGTATATCATTTTATATCACAAACATAAAACACATCACTTTTTCTCCCCTAGTGTTATTATCTTAACAAATCCCACAGAGAAGAAGACATTTGACTAAAGAAACTCACCAGAGTCTGTGTACTGATAGGTTGTGATGCTACAGTTCTAGGGTTAAAAACCGAGGTCAGTTGGTTCAAAAAATTCATCTGTACCTCCTTTTGCCTCAACTCAGGGCTTACTGGTGAGGCCAGCTCTTTCTGATCTTCCACTGTAAAATACAAAAGCAAAAAAAGGGGTGAGGAAAGTGCCACTAGAAGGCAAAGGTGCCATGGAAAAGGTGCCCTGGGGGTGGTCATGTGATCAGATCTGTCAAAGGAACACCCACCGTCTGAAAGTGTCTTCACTGTTTGGGGCAGCTTGGCGGATTTCATCATTGCTGTAAATGTGATAATTTCAGTTCTATCTAGTCGGCTACAGCCAGTGCACAGGCCCTTGATTAGGAGAATCAAGTGTTTCTGAAAAGAAAACAAATGCAAATAGATCTTTCAGAAAATTCTACTGTTTTGGAAATTCTAACTGGCACAGGGCCAAATTTAGGTTCATATAAACACTAAAGCAAAGACTGCAAGCTGATGTCCTTAGACGTATGTAGCTTGCAGATTTGTCTTATTTTTCTCACAATATTTTTTTAAAATTTGAAGTGAATGAAAAGATTCCCATGCAAATTCGAACTTCTCACGCTCAAATAACTCACAGTATAGCAACCTTGCACCTCCATTCCTGCATGGCAGTAATAAGCCAGAGCCAAATGGTGGTTAGCCCCTTTAGTTGGGGCCTGCAATCTTCTCAACTAGCACACTTTACTCATTTTTTGTTACCTACCTGGCCCCTGCAGGTATGTAAGTTTGCAACCCTTGAGAAGACTCTGCACCACTCTGTACCAGAAGCCCCATGTACCAAAGGTTGGCAAACTACAGCTCCAATTCAACCACTGCCTGTTTTTGTAAATAAAGCTTTACTGGAACACAGCCATGTTCATCATTTATATATTAATCTATGGCTGCTTTCACACTAAAAAGGCAAAGTTAAGTAGCTGCAACAGATAACGTACAGCCTGCAAATGATTTCCTATCTGGCCTATTACAGAAAAAGTTCACTGACCTCTGCTCTATTCCACTAGTCAGTCACAAAACTGCTTCAGAATAGGGCAAGAAATGGGCCCATCACTCTCACCTGGGACACAGCACAAGCCTCATCTGGATTCTCCAGACGCAGGAGAGAAAACTCAATTAGAACTTTACAGGCTGCTGCCACTGACTGAAGTTGGTTCCGGGGAACTGAGAAAGTAATAAACATTACTCAATTTCAGACTGCTCAGCATTGGTCAACAAATCAAGCAAAGTAAGTATTGAGCTCTATGTCCAACATTCCCAATATCATAACAATTATTCAGAGTCAAAAACCCAAGGGGTAAACAAAGGCATTTTGACATCAATAACTATCAGATCAATTTATCTCATATTTACTAGAAATTAGGATAACTATAATAGGAAATAGTTACATCACACCAGTGCCAAGCACTTCAAAGGTACTAACTCATTTAATTCTTAAACCAATTCTATGAGGCAGATCTTCATATTATCCCTGTCCATTTTTAACAGCTGAGCTAACTAAATGTCTTGACAAAAGTCACACAGCTAGATTTAAATCCAGGCAGTCAGCCTCTAGAGTTCATGCTCTTAACCACTAAACCAGGAGTGTGCAATCTTTTGGCTTCCCTGGGCTACACTGGAAGAATTGTCTTAGGCCACACAAAAAATACACTAACAGTAACAATAGCTGATGAGCTTTAAAAAAAAAAAAAAAGGCAAAAAAAAAAAAAAATCTCATAACATTTTAAGAAAGTTTATGAATTTGTGTTGGGCCAAATTCAAAGCCATCACATGGTCCTCAGGCTGTGGGTTGGACAAGCTTGCACTAGACAATACTACTATTGTAGTAGTATTCCCATGGATTCTTTTTTTTTTTTTTTTTTTTTAGACGGAGTCTCGCTCTATCACCCAGGCTGGAGTGCAGTGGCGCGATCTCGGCTCACTGCAAGCTCCGCCTCCCGGGTTCACGCCATTCTCCTGCCTCAGCCTCTCCGAGTAGCTGGGACTACAGGTGCCCGCCACCACGCACGGCTAATTTTTTTGTATTTTTAGTAGAGACGGGGTTTCACCGTGGTCTCGATCTCCTGACCTCGTGATCCGCCCGCCTCGGCCTCCCAAAGTGCTGGGATTACAAGCGTGAGCCACCGCGCCCGGCCTTATTCCCATGGATTCTAAAATGACGTCCTGGTCAGGCATAGTGTCTCACACCTATAATCCCAGCACTTCGGGAGGCTGAGAAGGGTGGAGCACTTCAGCCCAAGAGTTCGAGACCAGCTTGGGCCAGCATGGTCAAACCCCATATCTACCAAAAATACAAAAACTAGTCTCATAACCTGATCTCAAAATAAATAAATAAATGGACAAAATTTTTAAGTATAACTTAAAAAAATAGAATGACTTCCTTATATAAAGTTTCTCCAAGCTAAAATTGATTCTTCTGCCAGTAGCCAGAGCTTGTAATAAACAGTATTGGACACTGAAGGATTACTCAGCAACTGGAAGAACTGTCTTGGGCCACACAAAAAATACACTAATTCTTCAGTGTCCTTTCAGTTTACTTGCTTAGCAAACTATTCAAATAAACAAATATGGTGACTCCTGCCTGTGATCCCAGCACTTTGGGAGACCAAGCTGGGAGGATTGCTTGAGCCCAGGACTTCCAGACCAGCCTGGGCAACATAGGGAGACCCCGTCACTACAAAATATTAATTGGGCATGGTGGCTTGTGCCTGTAGTCCCAGCTAGGACTGAGGAGGCTAAGGCAGGAGAATCACTAGAGCCCAGGAGTTCAAGGATGCAGTGAGCTATGATCATGCCACTGCACTCCAGCCTGGGTGACAGAGCAAGACCCTGTCTCTAAAAAAGCAAATTTAAAATAATTAGAATTCTTCAGAACTATTTGAGTCAAGATTTTAGAAAAATGTAAAAATTCAGAAATGTAAAATAGGGCTTAGCCATTTTGGGGGTAGAAAAATGAAGAAAATGGAGAACTGAAGTTGAAATCCCTTCATATACCAGGGAACACAAAGGAGAATCCACATCCTCACCAACACCAAATAAGGAATAGAGCCTTGAGTGGCTGCTAACTCCAGAGGTCGGTATCCACCACCGCCTTCCCCCCAGGAAATTAACACACCAGTAATTACATGAGAAATCAATAAAATGATTTGGATTAAGAAGGGAAAGGAGGTCGACTTAATACTTATAAAGCAGGTGTCCAAGCCAAGTAGTTTTAAAATTCTACTTGGTTAGCCTAGGAAAGGGAACCTCTGGAGCCTCATCCTAGCTGACAGTTGTCTCCACTCTTGGGTGAGCAGTTTAGGAGTGCGAAAACCTAGACTTCATTAACAATTTGTTCAGATACACTAACGAGAGGATAAACAATCCCCCTATTCACAAGCCCTCAGAAGGGAAGGACAAGAGTGGAATACTTACTGAGACTGCAAACTGTTGTAATATAGTGTGTGGAAAGTGCAACAAAAGATGAGTAGAATGGCTCGTACTGCTTCTCATGGTGCAGAATTTCTGATTCACTGCAAAAATAATGATAATTCAGCCAGCATCTACTTAGCGCTTACTATGTGCCAGATACCCCTTTATGGATATTACATTATTTAATCCTTACTACCTGGTAGATAGTATCATCAACCATTCCCCTTCGAGATTGGGAAAGATGAGACAGGCGGATCACCTGAGGTCAGGAGTTCAAGACCAACTTGGCCAGTATGATGAAAACCCGTCACCACTAAAAATACAAAAATCAGCTGGGCATGGTGGCACGTGCCTATAGTCTCAGCTCCTCAGGAGGCTGAGGCAGGAGAACTGCTTGAACCTGGGAGGCAGAGGTTGCAGTGAGCCAATATTGAACCACTGCACTCCAACCTGGGTGACAGAGCGAGACTTCATCTCAAAAAAAGATTGGGAAGGTGAAGCTTAGAGAATTAAAATTAAATAGCTCATTCAAGGTCATCAGGCTTGGGAAGAAGCAGAGACTAACAAACAGAAAACATTTTCAAAGTCAAGCAGAACTAATGAAATGCAAGTAAAGACCTAACAGGATATCAATCTGTTCTATATTACTGACTGGCAAAGACCAATTGCTAATATGCCTTCATTATTGATAGCCAAAAAGGGGCAGACCAGAGTACTCAACATACTGTTAGTGGGAATACAGATTAAAGTAATCAATTTTAGACCAAATAAGGCCGGCCTGTAACGCAGTAACTTAAAAGGAATCAACAACTCAAGATAAGAAGTCATATGATCAGTGCTAAAGTCCAAAATTCACTGGATAACAGAGTTATCCCCTACACCATCCCTCTGACTGTAGACTAAAGCGAGATCACAAAAGAGTTGGTGATTTTTTTTTTTTAACCACATTCCTTATCCTTAGCTGGGGAAATGCCCTCTTCTGAAAAAATCTAGAGGCCAACTAGGTTTAAAGGCTGGATACATTTAAAGCCATTCTATCAAATCAGGTGCTAATCCACAATTGATGAAACATGGGCCAGGCACGGTGGCTGGCCAGGTGTGGTGGCTCATGCCTGCAATCCCAGCACTTTGGGAGGTCGACACGGGTGGATGACGAGGTCAGGAGTTCAAGACCAGCCTGGCCAAGATGGTGAAACCCTGTCTCTACTAAAATTACAAAAAATAGCAGGGTGTGGTGGCACGCACCTGTAGTCCCAGCTACTCAGAGGGCTGAGGTAGAGAACTGCTTGAACCCAGGAGGTAGAGGTTGCAGTGAGCTGAGATCGGGCCACTGCACTCCAGCCTGGGTGACAGCAAGACTCCATCTCAGAAAAAGAAAAAAAAAAAAAGAAAGAAACACGAAGGTAAAGCAAAGACTAAAATATATTTTATTAAATGGAAAGAACAACAGTGTGGTTGAACAGTTTACTTAGTGAGTCAATCCCCAGCAAGAAGTATCAACCTATGGCGGGATGCATTGTAGCCGGTGGCTCAAGCCTGTAATCCCAGCACTTTGGGAGACAGAGGCTGGTGGATTATCTGAGGCCAGGAGTTCGAGACCAGCCTGGCCAATATGGTAAAACCCTGTCTCTAATAAAAATACAAAAATTAGCCAGGTGTGGTGGCACCCGCCTGTAGTCCCAGCTACTCACGAGGCCGAGGCAGGAGAATTACTTGAATCCGGCAGGCGGAGTTGCAGGGAGCTGAGATTGTGCCACTGCACCCCAGCCTGGGCAAAAGAGTGAGACTCCAACTCAAAAAAAAAAAAAAGAGTATCAACCTAAGAAGGGAAATGTAAACAGAGTGAACACTCCATTCACTCCCTGCAAGACTATCTACCTGCCAAATGAACACAGGAGCCAAAAGGACAAGTCACTATTTGGAAGGTGCCAACGTCAGCGATGAATCACCTTAAATAACACTTGAGAGTCTGGCATTGCAAGCACTTTGCTATATGCAGATCAAGGATAAATGGGTATGTATCAAAGATTAGTCCCTAACTTAGAATAACTCCTTCACCAAGAAAAAAATATTTATAGAGCATCTACGATGTGTGCAAGGATCCTCCTGCCCACTAAGGGTCATTTTCCATTTGTCAGGGTACATAAAAAGGAGAAAATAAAAACCTTTCCACACAAGCAGCACTCAAAAGTTGCTGGTGACTAAACACAGTTTTAAGGCTCACATGTACAGCAGAAAACTCCCTACTAAATCCCCGTTTCTACCTCATATAGTTTTTCCTTTACTTCCAGCCTTATACTTTATTTTTCTGAGACAGAGTCTCGCTCTATCACCCAGGCTAGAGTGTAGTGGCACGATCTCAGCTCACTGCAACCTCCACCTCCCGGGTTCAAGCGATTCTCCTGCCTCAGCCTCTCGAGTAGCTGGGATTACAGGTACGTGCCACCACGCCTGGCTAATTTTTGTATTTTTTTTTTTTTAGTAGAGATGGGGTTTCACCATGTTGGTCAGGCTGGTCTTAAACTCCTGACCTCGTGATCCACCGCCTTGGCCTCCCAAAGTGCTGGGATTACAGGCATGAGCCTCCATGCCTGGCCCCACCCTTATACTTTCTTATTCGTTTTTCTAAGGCTTTCCCACTCTGTCATTTGATGTTATTTTACTGGGTTTATTTACCTTTCCTGATTTATTTCCAAAGTTCAGAGCTGCTTATCCCCACTTTTTCCAGCTGAACAGGTTTACCAAATCTAAGAGAAATACTGCCCACCCAAAGGATGGACTTAGCCTATTGCTTTCATACCCATTCTGATAATGAAATATATAAAAAAAATATATATAGGAGTAAACTCATTTAATTGCCTGGTTCAGTGTCATCCTATTGTGATCTAATGAACCCAACTTCCTCCCCTAGAAACACGTAACATCCTTATTCCAATAAAGAAACAGGAAGAATGCACTTTGGGGAAAGACAGACATTGGCAGAGGAAAAATGGAATGGTCTTCAGCTCTACTTATAATGTGCATTGGGCAACTAAGAATAAACCTGGGAAAAATTGGTTTTGAAGACTTGGAGGAGGAAATAGAGAAGTAACGGCCATTGTCATATCTCTTGATTTTAAGGAAACAGTGTGCATGAGTCAGCTAATAGGGGTGTGCTGCCATAATTTCCAACCTCACCCTCATGCCCTGAGAAAATGTTAAGACACCAAGACACCAGAGAATAAGAAATGGAAAAATGGAACAAAGGACAAAAAGTTGAGTAGGAAGAAGAATGAAGAAATGGAAGCAAATATAAAGCACGGGAAGGAAAACAGAGATAGAGGTGAAAGTACGTCTTTGCTCTGGTTGGTCAAGCATCTTCCTGAATCACCTGTCGCTCCTAATGAACTGCAACAACAGCACCACTGAGCCTGAAACACTGTGGATAGACAGAGAATCTGAAGCTTTTATACTCTATACCAAATAAATGTGATGCAGAGTACAAAGGGAAACAGCAGCTAAGCAGACAGGTCAGAGAAATCCAATTTGATGTGTAAGTGAAAAAAGAACTGACAGGGTCTGGAAAAATCTAGCTCTTTTTAGGAAGAAATGGAATCTGAGGAGGGGCATCATAAAAGACTAAGGATTCACCTCCCTTCTCCCTCTTCAATATCATACTATCAATCTTTTTTGTAAATGGTAGAAATTCCACAAGCTCCTTTCCCCTCATCAGTTTCATGTACTCTCAAGTATATATAGAATCCATTATGCTTATTCCTATCTTTCTATCTATCATCTGCTGCATGTTAACTAAAGAATTGAAAACTGTCTTTCAGATTCTTCCCTCATACTCTTGACAAATCTGTGGTTAATGTGATACTAAGACATAGAAACAGTAGTCACAAAGACTAATTTCACGATCATAATCTATTTTTTGGTGGTGGGCTTTTTTTTTTTCCTGTAGGTCAATTATCAATTTGCATCCTACTGCTTACAAATTCAAAAGATCACGACATTAGTGCATCCCTTTCTTCCTTTCAAGATTTTTAGGAAATGACTGTGCATTATCTAATGGAAATGTTGTAACAGTCTCCCCCTTCCAAAGTAGGTCTCTTTGCCCTAAATTCTAGCGAATATCTGGAAACACAAACCTCGAACAGGTTTATCATTAAAAAGGCCAGGTCAGCTCAGAAAGAATTGGCTCAGAGAGAAGGAGCATATTTCTTTTTGTCTACAAAGAGTTAATCAAATTGTCGAATGATAACCATGCTCACCAGCGTATCTCGCACAGAGTTAAGAAAGGAATTATCTGTACCTTAACAGAGAAGGCTACATTCAGCAATGATTATACTAACTAATCCCATGGACGGCATGTGCTCATTGAGCTAGTTCTGCTTCATTTCTGGCTTGGAAAAGTAACAGTGTGTTTAAAACGTTCTTTAAACTATGTAATAAGTAACAGTGTTAAAAAGAGTTTAAGCTGGGCCTGGTGGTGGGAGCCTGTAGTCTAGCTAGCTACTGTAGCTACTCAGGAGGCTGAAATAGGAGCATCCCTTGAGCCCAGGAGTTTGAGGCTGCAGTCAGCTATAATCGTCCCACTGTACTCCAGCCCAGCCAACAGAGGGAGACCCTGTCTCTCCTTTTTTTTTTTTAGATGGAGTTTTGCTCTCGTTGCCCTAGCAATGGTGCGATCTCAGCTCACTGTAACTTTCGCCTCCCGGGTTCAATCAATTCTCCTGCCTCAGCCTCCCGAGTAGCTGGGATTATAGGCGTTACAGGCGCGCGCCACCACGCCCGGCTAATTTTTTGTGTTTTTAGTAGAAACAGGGTTTCACCATGTTAGCCAGGCTGGTCTCAAACTCCTGACCTCAGGTGATCCGCCCGCCTTGGCCTCCCAAAGTGCTGAGATTACAGGCGTGAGCCACTGCGCCCGGCCAACCCTATCTCTTAAAAAAGAAAAAATATTTTAGGAGCCTTTACTACTAAAAGATGTGCTAGCTAGCTACATGCTATAGAGAAAAATCTTCCCTTTAAATAAATTCAGATATCTTTTTCTTTTAAAACATCTAATGACTTGAGAGTATGCTTTCCAACTCATCCATGTTGATCGATTCCTCCTCTATTTCAGTTTGGTTGCAAAGTCAAACTTAAGAAACAGGGGTTAGACCTAGGAACGTTTAATCTACCTTTTCTTCAAAAGGTCAATTTCAACTATAAAAGAAGGTAGAATGTGGTGTACTGAGAAGTCTCGAGCACGTCATCATTCTCAATGGTCAAGAGATAAATACAATGGCTAAGCAGGCTACCAGGTAGAAAGTAAGAGCTGGCATGATGGAGCCAGGATATCAAAAAAGGAAGCAGAGAGTAGTAGACTGCAACAGAAAAACAGATGGTCCCCGGTGACAAGGAAGAAAAACATGGCAGGTTTAACAAGAGAAAGAAACCAGGAAACTGCAGAAGATGGAAGTGGCAACACAGAACTAAAGTGGCAGCCTAGACATCTCAATCTCTGATTAGCTAGAAAACAAGGCCCACCTCAAGCATCTACAGTGTTGGCTTTGATCTGGTACTATAACTTCCTATGCAAGACATACTCCCACAATTCTGAGACCTTTACTTTTTAGAAAGACAAATAAATAAAACCTTTGGGCCAGGTGCAGTGGCTCACGCCTGTAATCCCAGCACTTTGGGAGGCCAAGGCAGGCAGATCACCTGAGGTCAGAAGTTCAAGACCAGCCTGGCCAGCATGGTGAAACCTCGTCTCTACTACAAATACAAAAATTAGCCGGGTCTGGTGGCGCACATCTATAATCCCAGCTACTCGGGAGGCTGAGGCACAAGAATCACTTGAACCTTGGAGGCGTAGGTTGCAGTGAGGTAAAATCGTGCCACTGCACTCCAGCCTGGGTGACAGAGCAAGACTCTGTCTCCAAAAAATAAATAAATAAAACTTTTGAAAACCAGAATAATGATAGCAGGGTATAATTTGTGTGCTCCAAGCTAGGGGTTGGCAAACTATGGCCTGCAGGCCAAATCCAGGAAGTCACCTGTTTTTGTATGGCTAAGAGTGGTTGAAAAAAAAAAATCAAAAGAATAGTTTGTGACAGGTAAATATTACATGAAATTCAAATTTCAGTGCCCAAAGATAGAATTTTAAACACAGCCATGCCCATTCATTTATGTATGGTGTGTGGCTGCTTTCACACAATGATGGCAGAGTCGAACAGTCCCCAAATTATCTACTATCTGGCCATTTACGGGACGTTTGCCAACGCCTGCTTTATAACAAACTGAACACTTGATACGTTTAGCTGTTCTCACTGTAAAGAACTTGTAAGCCAAGTATTTCTTCTGGAAATTTTTCTTTAGATCATACTCCTCTCACACAGCCTGCAGAGGACACATAGGCTTTCAAAGCTAACTGAGCTCCGAAAACCAGAAGACTTAAAAGATCTTGCCTTCCGGCTGGGCACAGTAGCTCATGCCTGTAATCCCAGAACTTTGGGAGGCCAAGGCGGGTGGATCACAAGGTCAGGAGATCGAGACCATTCTGGCTAACACGGTGAAACCTCGTCTCTACTTAAAATACAAAATATTAGCTGAGCGTGGTGGCATGCACCTGTAGTCACAGCTACTCGGGAGGCTGAGGCAGGAGAATGGTGTGAACCCAGGAGGTGGAGCTTGCAGTGAGCTGAGATGGCCACTGCATTCCAGCCTGGGTGATGGAGCAAGAATCTGTCTCAAAAAAAAAAAAAAAAAGCCAGGCGCAGTGGCTCAAGCCTGTAATCCTAGCACTTTGGGAGGCCGAGGTGGGCGGATCACGAGGTCAAGAGTTCGAGACCATCCTGGCCAACATAGTGAAACCCTGTCTCTACTAAAAATACAAAAAAATTAGCAGGGCGTGGTGGCGGGCGCCTGTAGTCCCAGCTACTCGGGAGACTGAAGCAGGAGAATGGCGTGAACCCGGGAGGCAGAGCTTGCAGTGAGCCGAGATGGTGCCACTGCACTCCAGCCTGGGGTACACAGCCAGACTCTGTCTCAAAAAAAAAAAAAAAAAAGAGATCTTGCCTTCCAATAAATGCATTACCAAAGACCCATCAGTTTGGACTTATTTTCTAAGCCATAAAGAGAGATCTTATTAATGTCTACAAATACAACTCTTATTTGTACAAACAGAGGGTATGGCAAAGACCACTACCACATACATGGCAAAACTCAAACCTAGTGATGTATTTGGTTGGAGGGTGTTCCTTAAGTATTACAGCTTTAAAGGCATGGCCCCAGAATACAGGATTTATGGAAGGGTGTCAACAAATATTTTATAACCTATCCAGCTCATGTCCAGAAAAACGTAAAAGCAAATGCTCTAAAAAGACTGGAACGTTACTGATTCTACGTAACATGAGTATGAGTCAGGAAAAATACTGCCAATCCAAATGTTTAAAACAAAAAGCAGCTACGTAATTTGAAAGCAGTATATCTGAAACCTGTTTACATCTTCAGAACATTCCTGGCCTGATGATTAGATAGCAAAATCCATCTGTAAAGCCGACTGTGAAGTTACCAAACTCAACCATTATTTTATTATAATTTGTTAAAAACTCTGCATCCAAAGGATTACAAGTCTAACAACAAGAAAAAGCACAAAAACAATTTGTCAAACCATGGGCCTCCTTTGAGTAACAAATAGCAATTTCTAACCTCTGGAGAGCATCTAGATATACCCTTGTCACCATGAAGCTAAAATGACCCAGTTAACAATTGCAGGGAGTTGCTGAAATGAGGTATGGCTAGAAAAATGAAAGTCAGTCTGGCTTTAAAAGCAAAAGTCTACCATTAAACTAATGAAAGACTGCTCTGAGCACAGAATGTCAGGAAAAGGCAGGCACTCTGAGATCACCATCTTTGTACCTACATAACTGTCATTAGCTAAGAATCGCTGTGCAAAAAGACAAAAACACACAAAAGGAAACCAACAGATAGTACCGTTTGTATAAGAATATGATGATATTTTAATGCGAGGGGGATGGGAGGCAGCAAGAGAACACACACACCACACATCCTCTGGGAAAATGATCTCTCAGACTCACACACTGAAATGTTTTTAATCAAAGACCGATACAGTAGGAATGCACAAGGAGTGCAACGTAAAAAGAGGTCATCAATGTAGCTAGTGGCTTCAGTCACAGAAATAGCAGGTGCCCCCACTGATACAGCACCGCGGGGAGACCGTTATTAAATTACACTGAACGGCTCCGCTCCGGCCCAGGCTAGGGGGATGAGTGCGGGCGAGAAATGCAAACTCATCTGTGACTTGACCCAAGGGGCAGCCCCGTGAACATTCCCTTAAGAGGGCGAATACATCTCAAAGTCACTCTCAACCGTGTCCAGCCACGCCCTCCCGCAAGGGAGGCCGCTAAAGTTTTGCTCGAGAGGGGAAACTGAGGTAGAGGTGATTTACATGGGTTGGCGGAAGGAAACCCAGGCAAGCCCTAGTCTCCCGGGGCCCGGAACCCCGAAGCCGTGGCTGGGGCGGGGATCCCCAAGGGGCAGGGGGCGGCCCGGAAAGCGGGTTTAGACGATCCGGCTCGAAATCCCCTCCCCCGCCAACAGCGTCGCCCGCCGGAACCGCCGCCCGGTACCTCTCGATGACTGAGGCCACCAGCTGCGGCAACTCCTTCATCTCGAAGGCGGAGTAGGACGCGGACAGCAGGGGCCGCACAGCCACCTCCCAGCCCGGGGTCGTGTCCGCCCCCGTTGCCGGGGTCCCGGGCGCCGGAGCCGCTGCCGCCGCCTCTTCGCCGCCGCTCGTCGCCATCTTCCGTCGTACTACTGCGGCTCCCTCCGGGGGCTTGCCACCGGCCCAGCGCCGCCTCCCGGGAGGGGGCGGAAGTGACGCAATCTGTCGCGTCAGACTGCGCGCCGCCGTCATGGGTCAAAAACGCAATGCGCGGAGCGGCCTTTGCTCTCACCAGGGTCGACCCGCTGCAAGGGAACTGATTGGAGACGCTGCGCCTGCTCAGAAGGTAGCGCAGCTGGGAAAGGCGGGAGAGCGTTAACTTCTGAGCCTGCGCGGTGGGAGTTGCTCAAGCAGGTGGTAGCGACTTGGCTTCCGGGCAGCGGGGAAAGGTGAGTTTGGGGCATGGGTTCAGTGGGCAAGTCTAGGGCAGCAGAGTTGACTACGCCTCGGTGAATAGAATGGCCCTGACCTGGGACAGCTAAGGACGACAAGAGGAGGCCGAAGCCTAAAACGCTTTCACCTGCTTCTTCCCCTGCCTAGATCCCCCCAATAGTAATACTAAAGCACGCCATAGCTTACAAAGCTTTCTCCCTCTCACACCACCTTTTAATCACGGATCCATATTCCCTTCGCACTCAAATCTCTTGTTTGGATTGCCTTCATTAACAATCTGACCAGCTTGTACAATGCATCCCTCTTTGCAGTTTGCCACGTGTGGTTACGTGTTCCCCTTTTTTCTACTGGCAAGGAAAGAATGTAAGCTTTTATTCACAGGAGATGTCTGAGACTTTTGCCGGTAAAGTGATCTGGCTACAAGATCTAAGAGGGAAAAGCAGTTTGCTCGAGGAAAGGTATTCGTGCATTAAGGACAGTCCTGTGTGTGAGATATTGGTGGACGGCTTCAAGCTCTAGGCCTGTGGCCTACAGCCGGCCTGAATAAGACTTGGAAGGAACTGTGAAGACGGTTTCAAATTCCTAAAGCCCTGAAATTCTCCCCCAATTTTAGGAAGAGCTTTTGTTCTTGGTGTGTAACACTGATAAATGAATTGGTACCTAGTGATTAATCTGCACTTTCATTAAGATATGACATACTTTACCTTTTTTGAGACAGGATCTTGCTCTGTCGCCCAATAGCCCAGGCTGGAGTGCAGTGGCAGAGTTGCAGCTGGCTGCAGCCTCCACCTCCCTGGCTCAAGCCTCAGCCTCTCCAGTAGCTGAGACTATACAGGTGCAGGCCAGCACTCTTCTTTTTGTTTGTTTGTTTGTTTTTAAGAGACAGGTCTCCCTACGTAGCCCAAGCTGCCAAGTCCTAGGTTCCTCCCACCTTGGACTCCCAAAGTGCTGGGATTACAGGCTTGACCCACTGCGCCCAGCCTGCATCTTTACATTCAAAATAAAATTCAGTCAAGTCAAAGACGGTCTTGGAGGAAAATGTGGCTTTGATGACAGCAGTACGAATTTTCCTTCAGTGTCTACTTACCAGAGGATAATAATAACAGCAAGTTTCTTAAACATAAAAACATCAGAAATGAAAAAGAACTTATCATAACACTATAAATATTGCAGTATTTCAAGATACTGAACCAGAGCCCTAAGGAAAGGCTGGAGACCCAGAATTTTATAATGGCTTTGGGACATGAATTTTATTTTAACCAAAGGACAAAATTAATCTGCAAAGGCTGTCTTGGAGAAATTTCAGGAAATAAAAGATCAAATGTATCTGCTGTCCTCCCTTCCCTCTCCAAGAGAATAAAAGGCAAATGCAAACTATCACAGGGAGATTTTCACCTGTACTTAAATTATTTATTATATACTTTATATTTCTGGTTAATAGATTGGGAGAGAGCACTCCAGATAAAGAACTTCCTTTATAAATGCCACATTTATTTCAGTACTGGAGGTTTGGTCTTGTGTTGCCACAAAGATTTGGAATGGCATCTATGTTATAAATTTAGATGACAAAAGAAACAGACTAATAAAAGACTTCTAGATGAAACACAAGCTTCTAATATTCTGGTCCAGAAAATAAGATAGAAACTAAAAAACAATAAATAACTTTTATGAATTAACTGAGGACTTAAAATACTAGTTCCATTCTAATCCCAAGTGTCTGCCAAGGAACTGAAATTTAAAATGATAAAAGATACGATACAGTCATGTTACAGGGAATTCAATGAAGTAAAAATGGCAGACATTGATGAATGGTATGGTTTAAAGATTTGTGTAGAGGTAGTGATGAGGAGGCCTGCTGGGAGCTGGAAAAGTTCTATACCTTGACACAGTTTTGCTTACATGGATATACACACACAGTAGTCACTGAGCCATGATTTGTACTTATGATTTGCACACTTTGGTGGTTGTAAATTGTACGGCAATCTAAAAACAAATGAGATCAGTGTGCCTCACTACAGGAGCTTCAAAAGCAATAGACGGCACATCTCTTTTTTTTTTTTTTTTTTAAGCCATCTAATACAGAGTTGCTTGGAATAAATCCTAATAGATACAGTGTTTCTAGAAACAAGTAAATGAATAAACCTTAGCTGTTACCCCCTAGGAGCCAACAGATGTCAATCTGTTCTCAAGCTTTTAACAAAGTTACAAGAACCAGTAATCAGTGCATATTTTGTTGAAACTCCTACTGCAATACTGAAAACTGCAAATTCACAACAGAGTTAGTTTTCAAATTACCAAGAATACAAGGAATTAGATTAGAAGCCTAATTCAATTTAGAATTATGAGACATTATTTGTAACCCACAAGTATTATTTTTCCCATGATACTGAACAATTCACCTGGTATGAACTTAAAAGGAAGAAGAAAATGCTTATTGCAGCCTTCTTGCTTTAAGAGCGAAAAAGAAACAATTTTGCTAACTGTGGAGGAACTAGAATACAATGTCACTTTAAGATTTACACTCTCAAAAGTTTTGACCTATCAGATTGAGAGCCAGAGAGAGAGACAGACAGAAGGAGAAGGATAAATCAAATGTGGTAAAATTTTAACCTTTGGGGGATCTGGGTAGAGGGGATCTGGGAATTATTTGTACTATTGCAACTTTTCTGTAAGTCTGAAATTGTGTTGTCAAAAGTCAAAACAGTTTATAAATACTTTATCATCCATTTGCTTTATAATTAGGTACAGAGTATGATGACAGAGAGAGCCTACTGTATGCCAGATACTTAACAGAAGGAATGTAGTTTACATGTAAACTCTGGGAAAAGTGGAGCCAAATGATTACACTGTGTATATCCTTTAGCACTGTTTGGGGTGGGGACATGGGGGGTCAGTGCGCAGAGAGGGACTGTTCTGGTCTCCTTGGAAGGTATGTGCCTATAGTAAAAAGCATGAGTAAGATATCACATCTCCTAACTCCGTAACAACCAAGCAAACTTATAACAGCATTTTAACTTCTATCACCTTTTTTATAGGAGCGGATATATATTCCAGCAGCATGAGTATTTTAGCCCTCTTTGCAATTGCAGTCTTCATTCATTATCATCAATAAACTGGCCTCTGGTTGATTGATCTAGTCTAGTTCTTATTTTATCACAGCACATGGGATATATGATATCATCAAAGCCATGATGTGAACAAACCATGAAGTATAATGGAGTTTGTATGAGTAATTGTGCCTTTTAATTATGGTTTTAGTTTGCTTTCTTGACTTTCATTCATTCAGATTGCACATTAGGGGACAGAGAAGAGGGTGCTTCAATATAAACCTTTGACTATGTTACAAACACACCTTCCTAAATGTTCTTAGTCTCTATCCTGGAAAAGTCACCTCAGTATCATGGATCAGAAATATATAAAAGCCTTAGTGCTGGTGGAAAACAGGCTTCTTCGTTGGTCAGTCTCAACTAACTTCACACTCTGATTCCTAAAAAAAAATGGGAAGGTGGGTGTATACACAACCTTTATGTTATAAATTTCTTACTGGAAAGGTGGCCTAAATATTAGACTTCCCCGAAAGAGTATTCAGTCTCATAAAAATCTCTAATGGAACAGCACTTAAGAATTTCAACCGTGTGACCACTAAAACTGGTGTAGATCCATTACCTCTCACACAGGCGCTCTCCACGATAGATTAAGTGATAAAACCAAGCTGCAGAAGATTATATTACCTGAAGAGATACCAAATTGTTCAGTGGTGACTTCTGGGAAACATGGTGGGGGAGGTTTTGAGGGGGACACTCACCTTAATTTGGGGACATTGTTAAAAAATGTTTTTAACTTACATAGTCTTTTTAAAATAAAGAACTTAGCCACAAAATCAAAACAGCTGATAGATATGAAGCACCAGTATCTCCATTATTGAAAGGTTGCCTCAAGAATGCTGAATAGTTTCAGGTTACATTTTACAAAAAATGAAAGGGCACAGGATGTTGTCTACCTGTTTTAATTATGAAGGATAATTGTCAATTTTTAAATAGTAAGATAGTTATAAAGAATAATGTTTTCCAAAGCAATACCAAAGAGATACTTTTCCCTTTTAGAATAGAAATTATGGTACCATGCAGCTTATTTCCCCATATTGATCAGGTGAGAATTTGTTTTAAGGAGTAAAAGAGTTTGTCAGACCTGGTGTCCATGGCATGCCAGAGAGGCAGACTGAACTATCTCTTGGCATTTCCATAAATATACAAAAATTAGCCAGGCGTGGCAGCACACGCCTGTAGCCCCAGCTACTTGGGAGGCTGAGGCAGGAGAATCGCTTGAACCGGGGAGGCAGAGGTTGTGGTGAGCCGAGATTGCGCCACTGCACTCTAGCCTGGGCGACAGAGCAAGACTCTGTCTCAAAAAAAAAAAAAAAAAAAAAAAAAAAGAATTATTGGGGCCAGGCACAGTGGCTCACGCCTGTAATCCCAGCACTTTGGGAGGCCGGACAGGCAGATCAGCTGAAATCAGGAGTTCGAGACAGCCTGGCCAACATGGTGAAACCTTGGCTTTACTAAAAATACAAAAATTAGTCGGGCGTGGTGGCATACTCCTGGAGTCCCAGCTACTCGGAAGGCTGAGGCAGGAGGATTTCTTGAACCCGGGAGGTGGAAACTGCAGTGAGTCGAGATCAAGCCACTGCACTCCAGCATGGGAGACAGAATGAGACTCTGTCTCAAAAAAAAAAAAAAAAAAAAAAAGGAAAAAAATCCCTTAGTAAGTCACCGAAGTCTTAGAAATTTGGGAAACTAGGGACAAAGTTCCTAAGCGTTCTGGAGAAGAAGGTACAGCATTTGGGGAACTATTTGTCAAGGCGCAACTTCATGTCTGGGACAATAGGGAATTCAGAAAACGGTCCCTGAGAGACACAATATCTGAAATAATAAAGGGGTGTGGTATATCACTCAGGAAGTTACGTGGTGAGCAGCCAGGATGGTTGAAGGTCCTGAGTAGCTGAAACCAATAGGGAAGACTTTATGGAGGAGTTCAGATTGGAGACAAGCCAGATTTTAAGCAGGGAAGAAAACATTCCAAGTAAAGAAAACAGAATAGTTTCATGATTTAAAAGCAATTTTTTTATTTTATTTGCTGATTTTTGAGACAGGGTCTCACTGTGTCGCCCAGGCTGGAGTGCAGAGCATGATCTCGGCTTACTGCAATCTTTGCCTCCCAGGTTCAAGTGATTCTCCTGCCTCAGCCTCCCGAGTAGCTGGGATTATAGGCATGCACCACCACACCTGGCTAATTTTTTTTTTATTTTATTTGGTAGAGATGGGGTTTTAGGTTTCACCATGTTGGCCAGGCTGGTCTTGAACTCCTGACCTCAAATGATCTGCCTGCCTTGGCCTCCCAAAGTGCTGGGATTGTAGGCATGAGCCAGCATGCCTCGCCTAAAAGCAAAATTTTAAATAATTAGGAATCAGGAAATGAGTCTGTTGATTCTGATGATACCTTGTGTAATAGGCTCTTTAAAAGTATAGCAATTTATGGGCCAGGTGCAGTAGCTCATGCCTGTAATCCCAGCACTTCGGGAGGCTAAGGAGGGAGGATAACTTGAGCCCAGGTGTTCAAGGCTGCAGTGAGCTATGACTGCGCCACTGCTCTCCAGCCTGGGTGACAGAGACCCTGCCTCCAAAAAAAAAAAAAAAAAAAAAAAAGCAATTTATAAAGGCAGTGAAATTACAATTATGAAATTTTCAAATTGAAAGATGCCTTACAGAGCACATAACTTGTACCCACATACAAATAATGAAACTGGTTCAGATTAGGTAGCTTTCATTAAAGTCTCTCACTTAAATTAGGAATTATTTTTTCTATCAGACTTTGTTCCAGAAACTATTTCAGTCATCTTTATGAATACATGCTATTCAAGATGCAGTAGTTGAGCCTTTATCAAAATATCTCATGTACCCTATAAGTATATATACCATGTACCCACAAAAAAATTAAATAAAAAACTTTAAAAGATCCATTAGTTGAAAAAACAAGTAACAGAATTAAATAGCATCATCTCATTTAAGAAAACATTGTATACAAGAACAAACACTAGATTACCAGTGCGCATATACGTAATTAATGAATACTGAAACAAATTAGTTTTTGTTTTTGAGACAGGGTCTCACTCTGTTGCCCAGGCTGGAGTGCAGTAGCATGTTCATGGCTCACTGCAGCCCCGACCTCCCAGGCTCCTGAGTAGCTAGGACCACAGGCACATGCCACCAGGCCCAGCTAATTTTTTTTTTATTTTTTGTAGATAGGGTCTTGCTATGTTGCCCAGGCTGGTCTGGAACTCCTGGGCTCAAGAGATCCTCCACTATGGCCTCCCAAAGTGCTGGGATTATAGGCATGAGCCATCATGCCCAGCCAAATCTTTTTAAGTGAAACACTGTAGGGGCCCCAAAATTAACCTAATTAATGAAGACAGAAGAGGTAAGTCAAGGAATACACAAAAAAACAAGGAATGACAAGAAAGCAAACAGATCAGAGAATTGAGAGAGGAAACATAGTCTCAGCAGCCATTGGTGGAGACTGAGCGTAGCTGCTCAGAACCAAATGCTGTTTTAAGATTAAGGAAAGTTGAGAACTAAGAAAAGATTTAAATTGGACTATGGCATTAGCATTAACTAAGCACTGGGCCAGGCGCGGTGGCTCACACCTGTAATCCCAGCACTTTGGGAGGCCAAGGCCAGCAGATCACTTGAGGCCAGGAATTTGAGACCAGCCTGGCCAACACAGTGAAACGCCGTCTCTACTAAAAATACAAAAAATTAGCCGAGCGCGGTGGCACATGCCTATAGTCCCAGCTGCTTGTGAGGTGGAGGTTGCAGTGAGCCAAGATCATGCCACTGCACTCCAGCCTGGGCGACAGAAAGAGATTGTCTCAAAAAAAAAAAAAAAAAAAAAAAAGCACCTGCTTTGAGGTAACTTTGATTACAGATGAAATACAGAAAATTTTACTAAAGGACAAATAACCTCCCTCCCAGTAGCTTCTTTCAGATTCTGGCACACTGGTAAATAAAAACTGGAATCTTGCAGGCTAACCTTGCACGTATGTATGTAAGACAGTCAGAATTCCAGCCAGGCTTTCTCAAAACTAGGGCAGAATTTTTTTAACTTGTACTTACTCTCTTCTCCCAGGTTATGTTAAAATATGCCTTGGGTCAGGATGATAGAAGCCTGTTTTTTTCTGGAGATTCTTAGACATTCAGTCACTCAATATCAAATTGACAATTAATAAAATGGTTGTCATTTCCTCTTCCTTCTCTGCCATAATCTACCATCAGCATATGACCACAGAAAGATGACAAATTTTTAGATAACCTGACCAACCCATATATGATTAAACTGACATGTTTCCTTACTAAAATAGAATACACTTACTCCATGTCTTCACTGCTTTTATCCCTTCTAATGTGAAAATAGCCTCAAAGTGATCTTCTAAGACACAAAAGAGGACTTAAACAGTGTCATTTTTCACTTGCTTTATTCAGACATTCGAGTGTACCTCTTTCACCACAGGGCTAGAGATGGTCTACTCTGTACACACATTTCACAGTAAAGAAAAATTCTGTCATTCCCCAACTCTATGACCAAGGAAAACTTTTAGGATTTCTTTAATTTGTAGCTGAGACACAGCGGCCTAGCCAATCGGCAGTGCTATACACACAGTATGCCAGTTTCCCACCCCTACCCTTTCTCCTCTTTTTTAAAGCTTCAAAGGTTAGATCAATAAGACTTAAAATTTCCTCATTTAAAGAGAAATATGATGAGCCACATGTTAATTTATATTAAAAACTAAAAATAAATAATGGGGTTCTTAAACAAGGACATTTTTAACTAGGTTATGATTAGACCAGCCTGTGGGTGAAATGAGAGATTATCTCTTCTCCCTGGAAGTGTCTTCAAGGCTCAGACAATTCAGTAGTTTTTAAAAGGCCACAACTCACACATCTCAGGTGAAAAGTATAGGCAATGGGCAACAAACAAGATGCTAGTATGCACCTGGCTTCTGATGAACTGAAACAAAGATTTGGTGGCCCAGCCTAATAAATGACAGCATGAAACCAGAGGTTTAAAGTAAGTTTTGACATCACATATAGATCCCTCAACCTTAAGTTACTTTGGAGGGAAGCCATGAGAGGCTGGATCAGTCCTCAAGACTCAGCTCAGGATGGATCCTATTTCTTCCCAGTGCAAAACACCAAATGCACCTATACGGTGGAGTCGGCAAGGAGAGTTCCCCTCTTACTTTGAAGCAAGAGATGGAAAAAGTCAGAAAGATTTCTAGATAAAATTGGGAAACACAAAAGGCAAAGTAAAGTCAATTTAAACAGGCCTCACAAAAATCAGCCGGAATTCTTTCTAAAAAAACGAAACAAAACAGAACATTCATGGATGGGCAAAGAAAGGAAACAATGCAGAGGCCTTTGGACTTCAAGGGAAAGCCCATCAGGGTTCTCGAGATTCTCAGCTGAGAGTTCTGTCTCTCTCCAAGTAGGATTCTGCATCATGTGTATCCCAAAAGGAGTTCTACGTGAAGGTCATCCATCTTCTTCCCTACAGCTCTTAGCTGAGCACTGACACACGCACACACACACACACTCACTCTCACTCTCTCTCTCTTCACCAATAGACCAAATGCAGCTGTAGCTGCTTATCTGACCCACACTCCCCTGGCTCTCCACTTTTAGGCACAGTCTTTGGTCTTTATCGCCAGGCCCGATTCAGGAGCTTCACCTGTGCCAGTCTCTTAGTGATCATGGTGGCAAAAACCAGGCCAAAGAGGACGCTGCTGATTAACACGTAGTCATAGTCATCCTTCAGAACGTCAAACTGCTTGGATGGGTAGACTCGAGTTTGGTAAATGTCCAAACCATAGGCCACAACCTGGAAGGCAGATGGAATAAGAATTAGGGAAGAAACAACCAATGATCCACCAAGGGTGAAACAGGGCAGCTGTGGGCTCTACTCACCAAACAAGTGGACTCCAGACCCGAGGGAGCGGTGTAGATACCTCGCATTCGAGAAACTGTCTGGTTATAGTTGATGAATCGCTCTGCGTGTATCTGTACATCTGGAGAATACGGGATTAGGTTCTCCTCTCTGCAAAACACCAGCCAGGACAGGCAGTGTGAGCACTGCTGTAAAGGGATCTCTTGGCTGCCCTTCCTGAGTCCTAGGAGGTTTCCAGGCTACATATCTAGCCTCAAATCTCCTAGGAGGTCTGCTTGCATTAGGTGGTTAAAAATTTAGCAGCTGAATGTTCGGAAGGACTACAAGAAAGGTAGCTCTCTGGAGATTAAGACTGAGATCTAGATTCCTACTTTGTTCTAAATCTGAAAAGAAAGAACATACAGATGACTGGCACTTCACACCACAAGAGGAAAGCCGACCATTTTAAAGCCAACACACTGAACCACTAAGCTAATTCCTGCTCTCCATTCCAGGGTGCCTCTCGATCCCCATTTCTCTGAAACCTGATTATCATCTTGTGTCTTTTCCTAGCTTTAATCTCCTCTCTCTCATATACTTCTCCAAAACACACTCCTCTCCATTCCTCATGCCCCTAGGCAAAGAAATTCAGGATGGAGGTAAGAAAACCCGACGAGATGGTGGTTGTTAATACAACAATACCAACAGTGAACAAGTTATTGGCTTGCCCACGTGATCTGGCCCGAATTACCTCAGTGATCTCATTTCCTAGCATTGCCCTCCGCGAGCTCACCAGACATGATCTCAGGGGATTTGCATTGCCTGGTCCCTCTGCCTAGAAAGTTCTTCCTCAGATATCTACACAGCTAGCTCCTTCACCTCCTTCAGGCCTTCACTCAAAACACACCTTCTCAAAGGGGCTTTCCTAGGCCACCTCTCAAATTACACCCATGCACATCCCCGTCCCCACTTCCTAGCTCATTCCTGTTTTACTCTCCTTAGCATTTGAGTACCTAACATAGTACATATTTTGTTTATCTTATTTATTTATTGTCCATTTCCCAGCAGACTGTAAGCTCCAGGAGGGCAGGTGACTTTTTCAGACTTGCCCCCTGCTACATCCCCAGCCCCTAGCACAGCATGAAGGCACACGGAGACCAAGAACCAAGCTTAATCAGTGAGGTTAAGTTCTGTAAGGCCAGAGCCTTCAGCACTGCCCATGAGGGTCTCACCTGCTTTGTTCTGTTGGGATCTCGGGGCGGCGGGGATCCAGCAAAGCCTTAGGAAGGGAAAGAATTGCTCCAGAAGGTAGTCCAACTACACAGGAGGAAGTGAATGTTCACACCAATCCAGTGTCCAGCAAGGGCCAGTTACAAAAATGTCATTATTGCAGAAATTTAAATAAGAATTTAAAACAAAAAATGGGTCAATGAGGCTCCCTTACATAGCCAAAAATAATAATCCAATAATATGCATGGGTCTGAATGAAGGTTCTCACTTTTGAAGGCACTGGTTTCTTAACTTTCTGAGACACCAGAAAATGAACTTCTAGAATCAAGATATGGATAATGATGAAAGAGAAAAATGTAGAAGGCCACTTGGATTTCCTCATGCCTCTCCCCCATCCCTCCCATACCTCCTCCCAGCAGGGAGTCTCCTTCCTGTTGAGCAAACGCAGCTGTTTATGCAGCTGCGGTACAGTGGCCAGGGAAGACTGGAGGACCAGGCATGATTGATCATAGCACCAGTTTCAGTAATGGTGATTAAAGCTGATAAACTGCCAACAGGGCTGGCTTCTTCATATTTAAGAATTCAATAGGCCAGCAGTGGCAGCTCACACCTGTAATCCCAGCACTTTGGGAGGCCGAGGCAGGCGGATCACAAGGTCAAGAGATCAAGACCATCCTGGCCAACATGGTGAAACTCCGTCTCTACTAAAAATAAAAAAATGAGCCGGGCATAGTGGCACGCACCTGTAGTCCCAGCTACTCAGCAGACTGAGGCAGGAGAATCGCTTGAACCAGGGAGGCTGAAGTTGCAGTGGGCTGAGATCGCACCACTGCACTCCAGCCTGGGTGACAGAGCAAGACTCCGTCTCAAAAAAAAAAAAAAAAAAAAAAAAGCAACAGCAATGCCAAGTGCCCATCAGATCTGAGAGTCCCAAACATCTTCGGTAAAATCATCTAAACACAGGAACCTGTTAACCACTAAGTCCTAAGTCCTGGGCTTAGGTTACATAAGGATGAGATTTTAGGGCTGGCGCGGTGGCTCACACATATAATCCCAACACTTTGGGAGGCCAAGGCAGGCAGATCACTTGAGGTCAGGAGTTCAAGACCAGCCTGGCCAACATGGCGAAACCCTATCTCTACTAAAAATACAAAAATTAGCCAGGCATGGTGGTGCATGCCTATAACTACTTGGGAGGCTGAGGCAGGAGGATCACTTGAACCCAGGAGGTGGAGGTTGCAGTGAGCCAAGATCGTGCCACTGCACTCCAGCCTGGGCGACAGACCCTGCCAGTTTCTGCAAGCTGTCAGCACAGGCTAGCTATGTTAAGAATGCTATCAGGAACTGACTTTTTGAGCTAGGTGAAAATGCCAAATAGAGAGGTGGTATATCAGAAATGAGGACTGAAGACCAGGCAGCCAGGCACGATGGCTCACACCTGTAATCCCAACACTTCAGGAGGCCAAGGCAGGAGGATCACTTGAGCCCAGGAATCTAGACCAGCCTGGGCAACATGGCAAAACCCTGTCTCTACAAAAAAAAATTTTTTTTAATTAGCCAGGTGAGCTCAGGAGGATGAGGCTGCAGTGAGTCATGATCATACCACTGTACTCCGGCCTGGGTGACAGAGACCCTGTCTCAAAAAACAAAAAAAAGATGAGGACTGAGAGACAAGTGGTAACCTTCATAGGCGGCAAAGATGAACTAAGAAACTTTTTACACTGATCTATAGCCCTCCTCACCACCTTTCCCTTACAGGTGGTTCAACAGGGCTCTGCCAGCAATGTGTCCCTTGCTCTGTCCTTAAGTGTGGTTGCCCAAGGGAACCCAGCCATCCCAGAGGCTCCCCAGGCACTCACTCAGCAGGTGTCGGCTGGTGATACCCCGTTCGGTGATGGTGGCCTCCATGGCACTGATGGAGGACGGGAAGATATAGGACTGCTGGAGGACCTGGGGCAGCTGGGGGCGGTCCAGGGAGCTGAAGGCGGTGGCGTTGTATTGCTCGGTGCCCTCATAGAGCTCCAGTACGGTAAACTCATTGCGCCGAGCCTTGGTGTTCCAGTACTGGTACTGCAGGGATAGGAGGAGGCAGCTCAGGGCTTAGCAGCTGCTTCAACTGGAAAGGGAAATTGCATTGGAAGGCACCCCTCTAATTAGCTACAGATCCATGAAGGAGAACCATTAACTAGCACCTCACTTTTCTTCCTTACTATCAAGTTTACTAACTTTCAAAGTATTTTTATCTAGGCTATCCAAAGTTCACCACAAAACAAAGGAAATTCTCAAGAGTCTTAGAAACCATAATAGTAGCTAACCTTTGAATCATTACTAGGTGCCAGGCATTATTCTTTGCTAGACTGAAGTTGACTGTTATTATCCCTATTTTACCAGTGATGCAACAAACAGCGTGTACATAACTAGTTCAAGGTTATACAGTCAGGAAATGGAAGAGGTAGGGTTAAACCTAGGCAATCTGATTCCTGAGCCTGGCGCCCTAACCAGCACACTTTGCTGCCATCCAGGGAATCTGAGATCCTAAGAAAACCAAAACAGCAACTGGGTTTCTGGAGAGGACTCAGGAAGCAGGGAGACCTCTGGAGCTACCTTGTGTCCCTGGTAGTGACCGCTTACCACCACCCAGTTCTCTGAATGCACGATATGGACAGGGCCCTTGGCTTTCTTCTGCACAGAGGAGTGGATGATACGCCCAGTGACGCCATCAATGAGGAAGATGCCAATAAAGGTGCGCTCATGGTGCGCGTCTGTGCTCTCCGTCACCACGGCCAGCAGGTTGGGGTTCAGGCTCTGGAGAGAGAGAGAAAAGCTCCCTTAGAAACACGACGACTCATCACACACTCCATTCCTGTGCTGTGAGACCAACCTGGAGCTCTCCAGCCTGGCAGAGGAATCAGGGTTTCTGGTGAAAAGGGCTTCCTGTTTGGAGTTTCTCATCACTGCACTTGTTTTATGTGCGTTGGGTACTGGGTGCCATGCCAGGTACCTTGTATTTTATCTAATCCCTTAAACAGTCTTGCAGAGTAGCTATTATGGTCCGCATTTTGCAGAAAAGTCCCAAAGTAGTTAAGCAGCTTCTCAAGTCACAGATAGCAAATGGTAACCCAAGATAAAATCCAGGTCTGCCCACTCATTGACCTAGGGACAAGTGCTGCAGTGATTTTTCTTTTGAGGGTCACCACCGCCCTCCCCATCGCTAAATCCAGTGGCAAAGTCTTGGCCCTCATCTTACTTGACCCACTAGTACCACGTGATGCAGGTGATCACGACCTCCTTGTGACATTTTCTCACCTGGCTTCCAGAACATCCCTGCCCAGCACTCCTTCTACCTTACTGGCCTCTCCTTCTCAGTCTCTTTTGGAGGTTCTTCCACATCTCCCCAGTTTCTTCATGGTGGAACACACCAGGAAGCTCTCAAGCCTTGAGCATTTCCATCACACTCACCCTCGTGGTGATCTCAAGCCAATCTCATGGCTTGAACACCATTTATGGATGTTGGCAATGCCCAATGTATATATCCAAACCAGATACTCCTTTGAACTCCAGACTTCACTAAGAACTATCTCAGTATTTTTCTCAGATGTTTCATCTGAAACTTAACATGGCCCAAACTGAACTGTTCTAACCCCTGCCTAAAATCTGCTCCTCTCTCCTCCCCAGCCAGTCGCGACTCCAAACATCAGTGGCTCAGACCTAAAGCCTCGAGTCATCCTTGACTCCTTTCCCCGTAACACACATATACCTGCTCTTGGCTCTACCTTCAGAAGTACCCAGAACCTGATCCCTCCTTGCCACCTCCATGCTACCAGCCCAGCTCCAGCCATCAGCACCTGGATGACCCCACAGCCTAAATGGTCTGCTTTCCTCCTCACCCCTCTACAGTCTAATCTAGGTCAAATGAGCCTGTGGAATCTCAATCACTGATGTCACTCCTCTGCTGAAAACTCCCCAGTGGCTCTTCACCGTGCTCCAAAGTGAAGGCCACGGTGGTGGCCTGTGATCTGGCCCTGTTGCCCTCTGCCCTCAGCAGGCCTGACATGCCTCCTCACTCATCATCTTCTGGTTACCTGGTCTTCTTTGCTGTTTCTCACACACACCAGGAGCACTCTGACTTTTCTCTCTGGAAGGCTCTCCCCGCAGCTATCCACACGACTCACTTCCTCACTCAAGTCCACTCACTCCGTGCCACTTTCTCACTAAGCCCCTCCTTAGCCACCCGATTTACACTGTACCCGCTTTCCCTCTTCCTGGCTTTATTTTTCTCTGTAGAACTGGTCACTTTCTAATACACTATCTAATTTACCTATTTATTTTCTTTATTATTAGCCTCACCCAACTATGATGAAAGCCTCACAAGGTGAGGAAGTTTTGTCTATTTTGCCCATTTTATATCCCAGTGTCTAAATGAGTGCCTGCATCTAGCTAGCGCTCAAAAAATACTTGCTGCTGGCCGGGTGCGGTGGCTCACGCCTGTAATCCTAACACTTTGGGAGGCCAAGATGGGAGGATTGCTTGAGCCCAGGAGTTCAAGACCAATCTGGACAACACAGCAAGACCCCATCTCTAAAGAAAATAAAATAACTGCCCGGGCACAGTGGCTCACACCTGTAATCCCAGCACTTTGGGACAGTTCAGGCAGGCAGATCACGAGGTCAAGAGATCAAGACCATCCTGGCCAACATGGTGAAACCCCATCTCTAAAAATACAAAATTTAGCTGGGCATGGTGGTGCGCGCTTATAGGCCCAGCTACTCGGGAGGCTGAGGCAGGAGAATCTCTTGAACCTGGGATGTGGAGGTTGCAGTGAGCCAAGATCGTGCCACTGCACTCCAGCCTGGCGAAAGAGCAAGACAGTGTCTCAAAAAAAAAAAAAAAAAAAAAGAAAGAAAATAAAATAAGCCATGGTGACATGCACCTGTTGTCCCAGCTGCTTAGGAGGCTGAAATGGGAGGACTGCTTGAGCCCAGGAGGTCAAAGCTGCAGTGAGCTGTGATTGCACCACTGCACTCCAGCCTGGGCAACAGGGCAAGACCCTGTCTCAAAAAACAAAACAAAACAAAAGTCAATAGCACTAATAATAATGTTAAGTATGTGACAGGCACTATTCTAATCACTTTACATGTTATCATTAATCTTCAAAACAATCCTCTGACGTTGGTGCTATTATCCCCATTATACTGGGGAAAATTGAAGCTCAGGCAGCCTAAGAGATGAACAGCTAGGCCATCGCAGAGCCAAGTCTTAACTCAACAGTCAAACTAGAGGCTTGCACTGTGTTACACTGGCTCATGCTTAGTGATCCAGCTTTACCATCAAGTTCCGTGATCTCTATTCTATGACACTCCCTCCAACTAGGTCTCTGCTGTACCAGAGGGTGTAATTAATGTGCATTACTACTATCATTACATTCTCTCCCACCACAGTTTTGCAGCCCACTAGTCACCTCAATCTCCCACTCTTTAACACTAACTAGAGTGTTGGCGCACAGAGATGGAGGTTCTGATGGCTCGACTATGGTTTAACCCCAGAATGCTCTCTCAGTACTACCACCAGTAATAAGAGCTGGGCTAGGCACAGTGGCTCAAGTCTCTAATCCCAACACTTCAGGAGGCTGAAGTAAGAGAACTGCTTGAGGCCAGGAGATAGAGACCAACCTAGGCAACATAGTGAGACCCTGTCAATACAAAAATAAAAAATTTAAAAAAAAATTTTTTTTGAAGAGAGAGTTTTACCATGTTTCCTAGGTTGATCTCTATCTTCTACAAAAATAAAAAAATTTAAAAAAAAATTTTTTTTGTTTGTTTGGAGACAGGGTCTCACTCTGTCTCGCAGGCTGGAGTGCAGTGGCACAACTGCAGCTCACTGTAGCCTCAACCTCCCCAGGCTCAGGTGATCCTCCTACCTCAGCCTCCCGAGTAGCTGAGACCACAGGCACGCACCACCATGCCCAGCTAATTTTTTTTTTTTTTTTTTTTTTTGGGTAAAGACAAGGTTTCAGCCATGTTGCCCAAGCTGGCCTCAAACTCTTGGACTCAAGTAATCCACCCACCTCGACCCCTCAAAATGCTGGGATTACTGGCATGAGCCACCAAGCCCAGCCGTTTTTAAAAAATTAGCATGGCATGTGCCTGTGGTCCCAACTACTTGGGAGACTGAGATGAAAGGATTGCATAAGCCCAGAAGGACGAAGCTGCAGTGAGCCATGACTGCATCACTGCACTCCAGCCTGGGGAACAGAGCAAGACTCTGTCTCAGGAAACAAACAAACAAAAAAAAAGGTCAAAAAAGTAAGAGCTAACATCTGTTGCTTACTTACCATACGCTAGGCACTGGGCTAGGCATGAACATCTCATGTGATCATCAAAACAAGCCTAGGAGAAGGGTATATTATCCCCATTTCACAAACAAAAATTAAGGCTCAAAGGGATTAAATGACTTACTCAAGGTCATAGATCTACCAAGTCCTACAGCCAGACTTGAGGCCCTTCTTTTCCTGATTCGAAAGCCCTTGCTGTCTACCAGACAGCTGGCTGTATGTACCTTGTAGAGCACACTGCGGTCCCCCATCACACGGCCCTGGGAATGAACATGCTCACTGCCACGTTTCCCCTTCACCTTGACGATCCGCTGTACTTCTGGGGGAATGGTCAGCTCCCAACTCAGCTCAGTGGTGAGATCCTAGGGCAGGGGCAAAAAAAGCCTGTAATCAGGAGGGTACACTTAGAACTGAAACAGCTAGAGTTAGACACATCCTGGAGTTCATTATCTGAGGCCTTTGTGCAGGAAGGAACAGAGATCAGAACTAGAAAAATGAGCCAGGAGCAGTGGCTCATGCTTGTAATCCCAGCACTTTGGGAGGCCAAGGTAGGCAGATCACTTGAGGTCAGGAGTTCAAGACCAGCCTGGCCAACATGGCCAAACCCCATCTCTACTAAACATACAAAAAATTAGCCGGATGTGGTGGCAGGCACCTATAATCCTAGCCACTCGGGAGGCTGAGGCAGAGGCTGCAGTGAGCTGAGATCACGCCACTGCAGTCCAGCCTGAGTGACAGAGCAAGACGCAAAAAAACAAAAACAAACTAGAAAAACGGCAATAGAGATCTAGTTTATGAAGAAATTTCAGAACTCTCGGTTTGATTAAGATAGATACTAGACCGGGCACAGTGGCTCACACCTGTAATCCCAGCACTTTGGGAGGCCGAGGCGGGTGGATCACCTGAGGTCGGCAGTTTGAGACCAGCCTGACCAACATGGAGAAACCCCATCTCTACTAAAAATGCAAAATTAGCCGGGTGTGGTGGCGCATGCTTTTAATCCCAGGTACTCAGGACGCTGAGGCAGGAGAATCACTTGAACCCGGGAGGTGGAGGTTGTGGTGAGCTGAGACTGCACCACTGCACTCCAGCCTGGGCAACAAGAGTGAAACTCCGGCTCAAAAAAAAAAAAAAAAAAAAGATAGATAATAAAGTCAGTAGGAAAGGAGGCGAATGCTCAATAGTATCCCGTTGTTTATCTGAGTAGGAAATATGCAAGGAAAATTTACCATTTATTACTAAACTCCAAGATCCCTGTATACTGGGGCCAGCAGTGAATGTCTAAGCTAACAGGGACCTCAAAACATTTCGTGTATGATTCTTTATGGCCATAAAGAAACCAACCAATAAACACTCATGGTTAAATACATTATTATACATCCATCCTATGGAATTATGCAGAGCCCTTGTGGGTGGAGACAGGAGGTAGTTACTGGCAAAGGGCACAAGGGCCTTCTAGGAGCTGGTGCTATTCTGTTTCCTGATGTGATTACCAGGTACACAAGTGTACTCCCTTGGTGAGGGTTCACTGAGCCATACCTCATGATTTTGCACTTTTGTCAATATTTTTCTGTAATAAAAAACTGAAGTTGACAAAACAATGAGGTAGAAAACCCATTAAATGAAAAAAGCAAATTTCATAAGAATAAATATAGGTCAATTGCATGTGAATGAGAAAAAAAAATAAAATGGGCCAGGCGTGGTGGCTCACACCTGTAATCCCAGCACTTTCGGGGCCCGAGGCGGGAGGATCACTTGAGGTCAGGAGTTTGAGACCAGCCTGGTCAACATGGTGAAACCCTGTCTCTACTGAAAATACAAAAATTACCCAGGCATGGTGGCGTGCACCTGTAGTCTTGGGAAGCTGAGGCAGGAGAATCGCTTGAACCCAGGAGGCAGAGGTTGCAGTGAGCTGAGATTGCGCCCCTGCACTCCAGCCTGGGTGACAGAGCGAGACTCTGTCTCAAAAAAAAAAAAAAAAAAAAAAAGTATGAGCCACACACGTGTGTCCACACAGCTGTTGATATGGAATCATAAATACACAAGGACAGTGGAAAGAGGCACAGCAAACTGCTGACAGGCTTTCCACCTGGGGAGGGGAAGACCACTGGAAATGGGGCCACAAGGGTCTGTTCACATTTTGCTTGTTCACCTCTCTGTATCAATGGACTCTTTTACAATGAGAATATACTCATGTATTACCTAAATTTTTAAAATATGAAAGTTATTAATAATAAGCCTTCATTGCCACAACCTTCTCTGAAAGCATAAGAACTCACTAAAACATCCCCAGACAGGAAGGTCACCAAGTGAGGGCAAAGGCAGCACACTCCCTTGTGGTCCGGGACTCGCGCGCACAACTGGCTCACTTCCCACAGACAGCTCTGCCTCCTTTGTCTTCCTTGGTCGTTGTTCACTCAGATGATGTCCTCAGGACTCCAGATTCATGACACCCACACTCCAGTTCACTCCCCTGAATCTACAAAACTGTCTCTTTCAAGGTCCTCTTTTTATTAACTCGGAAGGACGATTTTTTTTTTTTCATTCACAAGGGTAAAGGATGTGTCTTCTGGGCAGACCATTTCCAGTGCTGTTTATGCTAAGGTTAGCTGTTACAAACGTCACAAAAGGGCGCTGCATTTTCAAAATAATAGCACCTCCAACTCAGATGGCATTTACCACGTGCCAGGCAGTTTTATGTGATTTATGTGTTGAACTCTCACGACGACCTTATGAGACAGGTACTTATCACCTTATTTGACAGATAAGAAAACAGAAGGCCAGAGCCCAAGGTCACAAAGTTAGTAAGTGACAAACCTAGGTTTCCAATCCAGCAAATTGGGACTAAGCTGTTGAACTCTATGCCTCTCAAAAGGCCTTACAGGACAGGATGGGAGAGCTGTTTGTGAGTGCACACCACAGAGTACTTCTCCAAACAGTCCTGCTAACAAGGCCATGCCAGCCCCTCGTGAACTTCAGAGCTGGACTTCAGAGCCAGCGTGTATCACTGTTTACAAGAGTTGGTCTCAAGTATGTGAGGATTAAAGCAAACTGACCCCCTTTCTAGAAATAAAATTCAAAGCACACATTCTATCACGAGTTGGTCAACATCATCTTCATATAAAAGTACAACTTATTACTCAACCCACATTCCTACCTTCTACCCTCCCAAGAATGGAAAAAAGTCCCATCTCTCTGCTATAGAAAAAGAATGGGGCCGGGCGTGGTGGCTCACCCCTGTAATCCCAGCACTTTGGGAGGCCGAGGCAGGTAGATGGACAAGGTCAAGAGTTTGAGACCATCCTGGCCAACACAGTGAAGCCCTGTCTCTACGAAAAATACAAAAAATTAGCCGGGCATGGTGGCACACGCCTGCAATCCCAGCTACTTTGGTGTCTGAGGCAGGAGAATCGCTTAAACCCGGGAGGCAGAGGTTGCAGTGAGCTGAGATTGCGCCACTGCACTCCAGCCCGGGCGACAGTGCAAGACTCCGTCTCAAAAAAAAAAGAAAAAGAATGTGGAATGAAAGCTCCACAAGGGCAGAGATTTGGTCTACTGTGCACCACTCTGTCCACAGCACCTAGAACCCTATCTGCCATGTAGTAGCTGACCAACAAATATGAACAAATGATTGACTTTGTATCAGACATCAGGATTACGCTAATCTAAGTTTACAGTAGAATGAGTAGCATAATTCACTTCTTAGCCAAATGGCCAGGAAACACCCGCATCTCATCCACAAAGGGTTGTGCCAGGACACGCCTTCCTACCTTTCGAAGCCGATATCCACATAGGCGTCCCTGCTCTGCATCCACCAAATAGAAGAAGATGGAAGGGGCAAGCTCATGTAGCTGTCGCAAGACATTCCGAGTGGCTGGAAAAGCTGTGACCTTGAAAAACCCAGAGAGCCCAAGGAAAGAGTTAGGAAATTTCCCCATCAAAGAGAGCCTTAAGAATAAAACAGCAAATCAGTTGATTTGAACTCAGTTTAGGGTTTACATTCAGTTCTGTTAAGAACCTGAGTTTTCACAAATGCAGACACAGCCATCATTTCTCTTCGGGATGGCCTTAGAGCCCAAACACGTGCTGGGTGCAGAAAGCACTCCATGTCCGGGCCGCTGTGTTTGACCACCTGGCCCCAAACCCGACTCCGCTAGCGTGTTCTCCATCCCCTCTGAAGACAGTACCTTGTATTCATCATCTATCAACAGCAACACCTTGGCGTAGTCTTGATCCATGACTGGGAGAAGCAAGGACTGCAAGATGGGGCGCTTCAGCACTGGGGGAGCCACCTGACTCCACTTCCCAAAAATGGGATTGAAGACATACAGAGAACTCATTCCCGACTCCTAAAATGAGCAAACTGTCAGGCTCCACCAACAAGAAAAGACTGCAAATCCTAGGGATAGACCTGAAGAGCTGACACTCCAGCTCAACAACTGTGGGGGTTCCCTAGTCTTTGCCCTCTTTGTGGAAAATAAGTTCTTGGCTGTAGGTGAATAGTCCCCTAGGCTAACGTCACAAAGAAAAAAGTCAAACTGTCTCTGCCAGTTCTTTTTTGTTTGAGACAGGGTCTCACTCTATCACCCAAGCTGGAAGTGCAGTGGCATGATCAAGGCTCACTGCAACCTCTGCCTCCGAGGTTCAAGTGATCCTCCCACCTCAACCTCTCAAGTAGCTGGGACTACAGGCACAAACCACCACACGTGGCTAATTGTTTTTATTTTTTGTAGAGATGGGGTTTCACCATGTGCCCAGGCTGGTCTCGAACTCCTGGACTCAAGCAATCCGCCCTCCTTGGCCTCCCAAAGTGCTGAGATTATAGGCGTGAGCCACCGTGCCTGGCTGCTCTGCCAGTTCTAACCAAGAACCAATAAAAAAGTCAAGTAACAATTCAGCAACCTGGCCGGGCGTGGTGGCTCACACCTGTAATCCCAGCACTTTGGGAGGCCGAGGCGGGTGGATCACCTAAGGTCAGGAGTTTGAGACCAGCCTGGCCAACATGGTGAGACCCCGTCTCTACTAAACATACAAAAATCAGCCGGGCATGATGGCATGCGCCTGTTAATCCCAGCTGCTCGGGAGGCTGAGGCACAAGAATTGCTTGAACCTGGGAGGTGGAGGCTGCAGTGAGTCGAGATCGCACCAGGCAGCCATTCCAGGAGAGTGTCTACCAAGCCTGCCCTCTATGCTAGAATGAATACACAAAAATCCATTCTAATTCTGGGAAGACACAAAAATATCTTTGTGTCCTGCTCTTCCTCAAAGAGAGAAGAGAAAATAGCCACTCAGCAACCAACAGCCAGTGTTTAGAAAAGAGGAGAGCTGGCTCCCTGTATAGCTGGTGAAGTCACACCCACTTTCTAAACAATTCCACATCAGTGCTGGATGGTTCCTCCACCCATGCCTGAAACTAGAAGAAACAGAGTTCTAACCCCTGAATGTTCCTCATTAACTCACACAATTCCAAGGGCCTAGGAGCAATTTAAGTTACAAAATAGCAAAAAAGCCACACTGAGTCTGGCTCAAGTCAGAGCTGGATGCCTCACCTTGTCCTTCACTAGCAGGGTGCACTGTGGGGGATGGGGGAAATGAGCAGTAGTTCTCTGGACCATCAGTTTAAAGGAGGAGTCTGGCTTGACATTGGGTAGATACTGTTTCCACAGGATGGTGCCAGAGCTGCTCTCAATGCCAAAAAGCTGCGAGATAAACAAATACATGGCTCACCACTAGAAAGAGAAACCAAAGAACTGAGTCTGTCCTTGAAAACTAGAACCAGTGTTATCCCCCACCAAAGGCTTTTTGTTCCTCACCCTCAGAACTTGAAAAGGGTCAGTAACTGGAGCTTAAACCCCACTCACCTTGCCTGAGGCTGTTACCATCACCATCATCTTCTGGAGGTTGAATTCATCTCTGGCCAGGGTGTCAATGTTGATCTCATTCTTAATCTGACTCCGGGGCTTCCGAGCATCATAAAACATTTTCCAGAGGTGGGAAGTCCATGCTTGCAGCAGGATAAGCTGAGATGAGAGGCGTTTCAGGAACATCCCCAGCAAGCCATCTGGTGTAAAGGAAAAGTAACATACTCTACGTCGGACTAGGGGTCCAGAAGGAGGTACATGATTTTCCTAACGAGGGATCTCTGCCTCTCCTCTGGAGCGATAAAGTCCACACTCTAGGCCACAGGCCCAAAGGGCCGTCCTGTATCTGATGCCCATAGTCTCACACTCAGGTAAGGCTCATGCAGGAGCTTCCAAAAACTGCTTAACTGGCTCTTACAGCTAAACCCAGCTGGAATCTTGGAATAGGAGACTAAGAGGTCAGGGATCAGGCATGCAGGAGGCAGCCATGCTGTGAATGTCTCCACCAGAGCCCCACATCCAAGATGCCAGAGGAAGGTTTCTGGGTGCCATGACAAAGACAGAAGAGGTATGAGTGTGGGGGTGGAGGGTGCAGGTCAGTGAATGTGTATCATGAACAGGTACTTCCATCTCCCACTGCTTCATTCCTACTTTGTCAGCTGTTTAACCTGCATCCAACAGACGTACTTGCAACGAGTTCCCAGGACCATCATTCACTCTTTCCCTGATTCCATCAATGAAGCCACTGCCCTCCAAATCTCCTCCATTGGAGACCACAGATTTGGAAACAGATGCAAGGAAGCAAGGTAAAGAGCATGGTCTCTGGAATCTAGCAGGCCCAGATTAAGATCCCAGCTTCACCACCCACTACAGGGCAACACTGAGAAATGTACTTCGCCTTTTTGCTTCTGGTTCCTCATCTGTAAAGTGGCATGTAACCCACTGGACTGTTGCAAAATTACATCATACGATGTACATAAACGATTTAGCGTGGTGCCTGGTACATGGTAATAACTCACTAAAAAAGGACCAGAACCTCTGCTTATCTTATTTTCCACCCACCTCCCTCTCAAGGAAGAGAAGTGAGAAGCAACAGGACAACTCACAAGCACGGCAGTCAACACATACATACACACCCCAAGAATGTACCACATTGGTCCAAGTTAGGAAGAAAAACAATTAACCAAAAGCTAGCCATGTGAGCAGGCAACGAGCAACAAGGCAGCAAGAAGCAGGTTTTACCTTGAATTGCTGGATCCAGGCAGCAGAAATAAACAGTAAAGTCAAATTAATCCTCAGCTTAAGAAAATGTGCATTGCCTAGCAGAGTGCCTGGTCCAGAGCAGGCCCTCAATAGCTATGCGTTGGAGAGCTGGATGAATGGATAGAAGAGAGAGGGCGGGGGGCAGGACTGAATCAGAGCAGAGTGAATCAAGTTCATCCTGGCAGTTGGGACCATGGCCAGCTTTAGAGGGCACTGGGCTATTTCTACAATACCCAGATCAACCCAATCATGTCTCCAGACAGATGTGGCTGCTGCTTTAGGGACAATGAGTATAAGGTGCCCGGCAAATTTTTAGTCCACAGGCAATGGTAGCTATTACAATACCAAGTTAAGACTTTATTCCCCCCAGGCGCAGTGGCTCACGCCTGTAATCCCCAACGCTTTGGGAGGCCAAGGCTGGCGGATCATGAGGTCAGGAGTTCGAGACCAGCCTGACCAACATGGTGAAACCCTGTCTCTAGGCCGGGCGCGGTGGCTCACGCTTGTAATCCCAGCACTTTGGGAGGCCGAGGCGGGCGGATCACGAGTTCAGGAGATCGAGACCACGGTGAAACCCTGTCTCTACTAAAAAAATACAAAAAATTAGCCGGGCGTGGTGGCGGGCGCCTGTAGTCCCAGCTACTCAGAGAGGCTGAGGCGGGAGAATGGCGTGAACCCGGGAGGCGGAGCCTGCAGTGAGCCGAGATTGCGCCACTGCACTCCAGCCTGGGTGACAGAGCGAGACTCGGTCTCAAAAAAAAAAAAAAAAAAAAAAAAAGAAACCCTGTCTCTACTAAAGACACAAAAATTAACCGGGTGTGGTGGCGCACGCCTGTAAGCCTGTAATCCCAGCTACTCAGGATGCTGAGGCAGGAGAACTGCTTGAACCCGGGAGGCAGAGGTTACAGTGAGCCGAGATCGTGCCACTGCACTCCAGCCTGGGTGACAGAGCGAGACTCTTGTCTCAAAAAAAGAAAAAAAAAAAAAAAAAAGACTTTTTTCCCTCGGCTTTCCCTAGAGGGATTTTTCCCTAGCTTTCCCTAGAAGGATTCACAGTTCATTCTTTTACACAAAAGAATGGTTTCATAAACCATATGGCCACAAATGCGCCAGAACCTCATCACAGAGCTCGTTCAGAAAAGACTAGCAATCTGCCAAGCCTAGGAAGCCAGAGATGCATGACACAGTGTCTCTTGTGGTCATTTCCAGACTGGCCCCTCCAGCAACTCTGCAGCTCCAATCTCTTAGGTTCATACCTGCCTTTTTGCCAAATTCTCCTTCCAGTTCGGCCTGTGCCCCAGTCAGGGGGAGGTCCACCATCTCTAGGCACACCACTTCTGCCAGGGACTCCTCGCGGCTCCACAGCACCACCTTCCCTGCTGCAGGAAACACTTTTACAAAGCTAAGCCTGGGGCTGGGCACAGTGGCTCATGCCTGTAATCCCAGCACTTTGGGAGTCCGAGGTGAGCGAATCTCTTGAGCCCAGGAATCTGAGATCAGCCTGGACAACAGGCAAAACCTTATCTCAACAAAAAATAAATATCAGGGCCGGGTGCCGTGGCTCACGCCTGTAATCCCAGCACTTTGGGAGGCCAAGGCGGGCAGATCACGAGGTCAGGAGATCGAGACCATCCTGGCTAACATGGTGAAACCCCTCTCTACTAAAAATACAAAAAATTAGCCAGGCGTGATGGTGGGCGCCTGTAGTCCCAGCTACTCGGGAGGCTGAGGCAGGAGAATGGCATGAACCCGGGAGGTAGAGGTTGCAGTGAGCCGAGATCGTGCTATTGTACTCCAGCCTGGGCGACAGAGCGAGACTCTGTCTCAAAATAAAATAAAATAAAATAATAAATAAATAAATAAATAAATAAATATCAAAAAATTAGCCAACCATGGTGGCGAGCGCCTGTAGTGACAGCTACTTGGGAGGCTGAGATGGGAAGATCACTTAAGCCCGGGAGATTGAGGCTGCAGTGAGCTATGATCACGCCACTGCACTCCAGACTGGGCAACAGTGAGACCCTATCTCAAAAAATAAATAAATAAATAAATAAACAAAAGCTAAGCCTATCTCCCAGATTTTCTAGCGAGACTCTTCTCGCTGACTCAGGGATTACTACAAGCTCTTGCATAAAAGGAGAAATGGCAGAGCAAGGGGCTGGAATCAATAGGTCAAGGGAAGAAAGTTCTGTATCCCACCGACAATGCCAAGTTATTCTTCAAAAGCAGGTGACAGGGGCCAGGCATAGTGGCTCATGCCTGTAATCCCAGCACTTTGGGAGGCCAAGGTGGGCAGATCCTGAGGTTAGGAGCTCGAGACCAGCCTGGGCCAACATGGTGAAATGCTGTCTCTTACTAAAAATACAAAATTAGTGCCTGTAATCCCAGCTACTCGGGAGGCTGAGGCAGGAGAATCGCTTGAACCAGGAGGCAGAAGTTGCAAAGAGCTGAGATTACACCATTCCACTCCAGCCTGGGCAACAAGAGCAAAACTCTGTCTCAAAAAAGAAAAAAAGAGCCAGGCACGGTGGCGCACGCCTGTAATTCCAGCACTTTGGGAGGCTGAGGCAGGTGGATCACCTGAGGTCAGCAGTTTGAGACCAGTCTGACAAATATGGTGAAACCCCATCTCTACTAAAAATACAAAATTAGTCGGGCGTGGTGGTGCATGCCTGTAATCCCAGCTACTTGTGAGGCTGAGACAGGAGAATCACTTAAACCTGGGAGGCAGAGGTTGCAGTGAGCTGAGATCATGCCACTGTACTCCAGCAATCTGAGCAACAAGAGCAAAACTCCGTCTCAAAATACAAAAAAAGCAGGTGACAGGCCGGGCACGGTGGCTCACACCTGTAATCTCAACACTTTGGGAGGCCGAGGCAGGCGGATTACTTGAGGTCAGGAATTCGAGACCAACCTGGCCAACATGGGGAAACCCTGTCTCTACTGAAAATAAAAAAATTAGCTGGTCGTGGTGGCGAATGCCTGCAATCCCAGCTACTCAGGAGGCTGAGGCAGGAAAATTGCTTGAATCCAAAAGGTGGAGATTGCAGTGGGCCGAGATCATGCCACTGCACTCCAGCCTGGGCAAGAGAGCAAGACTCTATCTCAAATTAAAAATAAATAAATAAATAAATAATAAAAAATTAAAAAAAGCAGGTGACATTAGGCTATGAACAAAACACTCAGTGCACACCCCACTTGAATCTTTTCCAGAAACCTGCAGCCTCCCAAAAATCAGTCTGATTGGAACACATCGGAAGGCCTGGGGAAATAAAAAAAAGGGTTGAATGAGGTCTACTTACCCAACTGCTGCAGGAAAAGTAGCAGATGATCCTCCGTCTGCACCAAAGCCCGGTAGCCCACTGAGTCATCCTTCTTCAAGAACACCTGGATATACAGCTATAAGCCACAGTCAAGACCAGTGTAGTCGGTGAGGATCCAAATGCCTCTGAGAGCACCAGACCCCAGGATCCAAATGCCTCTGAGAGCACCAGACCCCAGGAGTCAAAGCCTGGACTTTACAGAGGTACAAGCCATGGCTTGTTATTTGATGTCTAAACAATGTAGCTATTATCTGGATGCCAGTAAGTGATACATAGTCTTAGGAGCCAACACAATGATGTTGGGGTCTCCCAGACCTTTCCATGGAAGAACTTGAGTACTCCACGGGTACCATGCCACTCATCCATGCTCTAATCACACCCCACAAAGGTGAGCAGGAGGCCGGGATTAGACTTTCTGCTTTAGAAACGAAGAAGCCACAGCCCAAGCAGCTGAGAAACACAACCAGATGCACACAGAGGCAATACTGGGTAGTGATGAGGAGTCCAGGCTGTGGGGTTAGACCTGAATCTGAACCCCAGTGACACCTCTTACTAGCTCCGTGACTCTGGCTATGGTACTCGATCCCACCAGGCCACAGAATCATTTTAAAAGCAGGTCAGGAACAACCGCTTCACGAGAGTGTTCGGAGGGTTAAATCAATTAATGTGTAAGTTAAAAGCTTAGAACAGTGCCTGGTGCACAATGATGAGCTGGCATAAATAATACCCGCCTTTAGTGTGATTTCTAACAACTCAGTGGCTCAGGGAGCACTAGAACACATGTTCAGAGAGCGTAATCCGAGCCCCATGGCTAAGACCTGGCCCTGAGGAAAGGACGCCATGTGCTGAGAAGCCCACAGGACAGTCTGCAAAGAAAGGCTCTGCCTCACCCGCTCAGGCCGAGTGCCGCTCTGTTCCAGGCTAAATGTAATCGTGGTGTCCAGCAGCCGCCGACCTGTCTCCACGAGGTATAGGTTAATGGTGTAGGTCTGATTGAAGCAAGCCAGAGAGTCCTAGGGGTACAGACAGCACGTGTCAACTACAGGTATCCCCCGAAAGCAAAGCCCACCAAAGGAAGTCCAAGGACTGGGGGCAAATACCCTAGAGAAGGAGCCAGGCCAGAAGGGGAAACATATGCAAAGGAGAATAAAAGAGAAAAGCAAGCTAAATCCTAAGGCAGAAATAAGGTGCCTGAGTAAATAAATGAAATTACAACTACCATACTCGTCTTGGAAGCCAGTACAGAGTAGCAGAGACTTCTGAGAGAGAGGTAGGGCTGAGCAAGGTAAGACTGAGCAAGACAGGAGGCAGGGAAACGCTTAGATGGAGGCCACAGCAGGAACCTATGCCTCCAGCCAGGGGCTCATGCCTCCGCTACAGGGTAACTGCACAGATTACTACTCAACTGTGCCAGCCAGGATCCCAAAAGAAATGGGGACGCTCAGGCCCAGAGGAGAAAGTGGCTAGGAACAGATTCTAGGGATTCTACCTCCTAATCTCCCAGCAAAATGAGATTAAGAGAAACATCATTTAATTTACAGTACTTAGGAAACCCCATTTGAAGCTGGGAACTCTAGGATGTGCTCCTAACCAAAGCTGTTCCCCCAACTCTCTTTGGTGGCCTCCTGCGTCTCTAGGTCTGGCATACTGCCCAGTGCCACACCCTACCTTTGAACTAGACTTCTCCGAAAAGCTCCCCATTGACCCATCTTCAGAATTGCTAGTTTTCTGCTATGAGAAAGAGAAGGACAGGAGAAAATTCAGCCAAAGGGTCACTTCCCAGTCGCTGAAAAGAAGCTTTTGTTTCTGTCTTCTTAGCACTTGAGAGAAGACAACGCTCATTTCTCACCCCTGCCCACAAAGCCTATTCAACCCTTAACAGCCCCATAAGAAAGTAAGGTCATCACATTAGGGTCTCGTTCCTGGGGAGAAATGGGGTGCACAGAAAGCTCTATACGGTGAGGCAAGACCTCACTTCTCAACAGCCTCCTGCCCCCTGGGTTCATACTGACCAGGTCAATGTGCCCAGACTTCTGATTTTCAGGGTTCCTAGTGGAGACCAGGAAGGAAAATCCCAAGTGCTGACTGTTGTTCTCAATACTCACCACTTCATTCCGACAGGCCATGACTGCAGCCACCGTCTTCTCCCCAGTGGTGGCAAAGCTCACTAGGGCAGTCTGGGGGAAAAGCAAGGCATCAGCTCCTAAATGGGACCAGTACTAGCCAGCTGCCTTACAGAGGGTCACCTCTCCAGGGCCTTAGAGTTGAAAGTGCTCCCCACTTCGGAGCAGACTGGTCAGGCATTTAAGAGCAGAGGGAGGCCTCGGTTGCATCTACAGCTGAAAACAGAACTCTCCCTACCTCCAACGCAGGCACAGGTCAATCTTAAATCCCATGCTGCTTGTTCTTACTGTCTACGGGGAAGCTCTCATTTATGTCCCCATATTTCCTTTGGACTAAGGAAGGCACTAGTATTGCTCTAAAGATCCTTTGTAATACTCAGGAGGAAATATACCATTTCTACAGGCTACCTACCCCCTCTCAAACCACTTATGGGAAGGTGTCATCAATCTTGGGCCTAAGAGCAAACGTTTCCAGATTCAAAAGCACTGCCTTCTAGCATCCATGTCTTGGAGAGATCTCCTGAATCCTAGCAAACCATGTTGCCTGCAGTTACCTGTGGGAAGTTTTTAAGCAAACTCAGGGTTCCGTAATGGTACTGCAGCAGAGCATAGTGGCTTGGGGACAAGTGCAGGAAGAACTGGGCCCGGGAAGCGTCCACTGGGTTGGGCTGGGTAGGCAGGACCCGGGGTTGGAATCCACTTCCAAATTCTAAGTCGAGAGACTGGAAGGCAAGAAGGAGGAGGATTATGGCTAACAGCTGACGACACCCTGACCCATCCCAGGCTCACACCCTCTGCCCTACTTTGCCGGGGGAAGTAACTGGGCCATGGCAGGTGGCTCCAAACGCTCCAGTTCAAGTTCCCCAAAGGGGAAAGTGACCGATTTCCTCTTACACCAGTTCAGCCAGAGGCCTGAATGGCTTCCACTGCTCAGGAAGAGTCTGGGAGAAAGACCCTCCGGGGGAATCATGCCAAACTTTCTACTCCCCACAGGAAATGTCTCAGACCAGAAGAAGCGGTGGCAGCCTCCCACCTGCAGCGCGATCTGTCTCAACTCCCATTCCGTCTCCAGAGCCAAAGTTTGGAGGGAACGTGAGCTCGGGTCAGGACACACCAGGACAGCCTCATCCACCACACCACAGGCTCCGGACAGGTGCTGCAGCCATGGAGTTGAAACCCTAACCTACAGAAATGTCATCGTTAACAGGAAGCTCATAAAAGATTTTTACATTTCCCTCTCAGCCCAACAGCAATATTGCTGCCAGCATCCCACTGGGGGTCCTAAGCTCAAAGGTTCTTCATGGTTGGTTGTATAGGAGTTCTTCCTGTCCCCTGAAACCCCACCCTCCAACCTCCTGAGAGCCTTCAAAGCTGGAAAAAATATCAGGATTTTCTTTCTGGTCACTGGAAAAATATACCCGATAATTTTAAATACCTGACACTTCAGAATCAGCACTTCTTTGCTATATTTGCCATATGTGGTGTCCTACTGTAATTTCACAGCACTGTAAGATACTTACGGGCAGAGACTAGATCTATGTAAACTTTTAGCCACCCCAGAAGATAACACATGCAAATATGACTACTTTAAATAGAGGCCTAATGGGAAGGCAGCTGGCAAGTTACCAGAATGAGGGAGCATAAGTAGCTTTTGCATCTGCCCAGCCAAGTTCCCTGTTCCCCAGTACAAAGAAATCTATCGAGTCTCCCCCAACTCCACCTTATTCACAGGCTCCTGTCACCCTCCTGTACCTGCTGAACAATCTCTCCATCTTCCACATTAAACTTGACAATGTTCACATGGCTGAAGGGAACAACTCCGAGGGCCCACACCACCCCAGAGCCGTAAGAATACACCATCTGGTAGTGGATGCTGTCACTAAGAGAGGGAAGAAGAAACCGCAGCATCAGCTTTAAACCCAGGACAGGATTATCCTCAGGGGCTGCCAGGCCTCAGCCAGATGTCACCAACTAGTAATTCCCAAATAGGTTTTCTTTGGCTCACACAGTTTGGGGGCTTTTGTTGTTGTTGTTCTTAATTTGAATTAGTTGTCAACATTTAGAAGATGTTATACTTCACAATCAGATTTCTAAATTTTCCCACAGTTAGAAGACCTGGCAACACCAGGCCTAAATACAGAGCGCCAATCAGGTGGGTAAGGCTGCCCCCTCCAGGCAGGCCAGGCGCACTGCAGCTCCCATCCAGCCAGTGTTGCTCACGGATATTTCATAACCCGCCTCATAGCATTTTCTTTGTTCTGTTTTTTTAGACAGTGTCTCACTCTGTCACCCAAGCTGCAGTGCAGTGGTGCGATCACGGCTCGCTGCAGCCTCTACCTCCCGAGGCTCAGGTGATCCTCCCACCTCAGCCTCCCAAGTAGCTGGGATCACAAGCACGCACCACCACGCCCGGCTAATTTTTTGTATTTTTTGTAGAGATGGGGTTGCCCAGGCTGGTCTCGAACTCCTGAGCTCAAGTGATCTACCCACCTCAGGCTCCCAAAGTGCAGGGATTACAGGATGAGACACCAGGCCAGGCCAGAATTTCCTGCTCTAAACTTTGAAAATGGCCACAGGGTGTCCAAGTAGATCCTTTTCTCTTGTTCCCTCCCTCTTGTTCCTTCCCAATTTCAATGTTTTCTACCAGCAGGACCTCGAGAAACCATTTCACACCTCACTCAGCCTACCCTGGGTCTTCTTGAGTTGTTCTAACTCTTAATATGAATGAAAGGCTCAGTCAGAACTAGAACCAGAACTAGAACTTGAACTAGAAGTCAGAAGGCGCAAAGTACCACATCCACGAGCAAGTGAGTGGCTCCCGTAGCATGGCTCGCCCTAGCACCCCAGTTTGAGAGTGTTCTCCTCAGTGCAAAGGAAACTCCAGGCATACTCCGGAGTTTCACCCATACTCACAGCCTTCGAGATCTTGTGAGTGCAACACACTCCATGCAACACCAACAAGAGACAGGCCTGGGTTAAAGCAAATGCTTCGGGTCCCTCAAGGAGAAAGAGGAGCTCCTAGAGAATAGGACGAGGCAGCTGTTGCCTGTGAGCAGGCAGTCTTACCTTTCTGGGAGATGTTCCACCCACTTGAGGTGCCCACTGGAGAGGTGATGGAGGGCAAGCGTAGTCTTCTTCAGGACTGCGATGTACCTTACAGACTCCTGCAGGCCAACCAGCCCAAGTGCCTGGAAACTGAGCACAAGTACAGGTTGAGAGCAGCCCGCACCTGCAGAGCCTCAGGCTGGAAGAGACAGTCCAGAACAGTACCCACTGTTGCTTAGTGGGTAAGAAAACAGGCTTTGGGGTCAAACCCAGCTGGATCCTAACCCTGGCTCTGCCTCTTGTTAGTCAACTTCAGATTCTGCACTTGCAACCATTTGGCCACACTGCTTGCTTCCCTGAAACCATCTATATCTCCTAAAGGCTGTTCCCTCCTTCCCCTGAGACTTCACGGCAACTGGACCTACCCTCTGCCACATACCCATGAGACAGTGCTGTCATTACTGTGCTACCTGCCTGCCTCCCAATGGACAGCAGAATCCTTGACGACAGCAACTGTCTCACAGTCCCATGTGCTCTCATCGCCTGGGGCTCAGCACGCATTTACCAAATGAATTACTGTCAGAAAATGTATAAGCTAATACAAATGACCCTATCATTTGAACAACTTTAGGGGCCGGGCCCGGTGGCTCATGCCTGTAATCCCAACACTTTGAGAGGCCGAGGTGGAAGAATCACGAGGTCAGGAGTTCGAGACCAGCCTGGCCAACATGATGAAACCCTGTCTCTACTAACAATACAAACATTAGCCAGGCGAGGTCCACATGCCTGTAATCCCAGCTACTGGAGAGGCTGAGGCACGAGAATTGCTTGAACCTGGGAGGCGAAGGTTGCAGTGAGCCAAGATCGCACCACTGCACTCTAGCCTGGGCGACGGAGTGAAACTATGTCTCAAAAAACTCAATAAATAAAAATAAACAACTTTAGAAAAGATGTAACAATAGGTCAGGCTGTTCTTTAAACAAAACTAAACAGTGGAAGTTTTATATTATGTTCTTATATCTGGAACCCTGCAAAACTCACGAATCACAGTGAAATTAGGAACAGCATTCAAGCACAAGCGCGAACAGTGCACCTAGAAACTCTGCATCTAACAGGTGCTCAATACATGTCGGCTGAGCAAGCATATCCACAATGGGTACTCAATGGCTGGCTCTTCAGTGGTCCCTGGGAAAAAGCCAAAAGCCCAGAGTTGCTGTCTATGCAGCTCTGTGTTCCGGTAAAGCCTTTAACTCAGTCAAGATAAAATCCAGTTTCTCCCCTACCTGCCACTGTCCAAGGTTATCTCCCAGTTCAGGCCCCCAATGTTAGTCTCCCAGGAACGCATGATTCGGCCTCCATTGGACACAGTGATCACATCTGGAAAAGAAAAGATCGTGGTGAAGTCATTTCCCACTTGTTCTGTCGCCTCCTAGGGTCCCGCTGTGAGCAGTGGCCTCACCTCTGATTTCTGGATGCAAATACATGTTAAACAGGTACCTGTCCTTCACTGTCAGGAGTCTCCCGTCCCCTTTCCCTACCAGACCCTGTACAGATCAAGGAGCCAAGGAACGGGACAGGGAGCTGGCTGCACAATGGAGACACGGGAGGACTCTGCTTACCCTGTCCATGCAGCAGCATGGCATCCACAGCCCCTTCTGCCGAGCCCTTGTCAACATGGCGCCACACTGAGAGACATGAAAGTTAGACGTTACTATGAACAAAAGGTGGCAACCCAGGAGACTAAGAGATAAATGAAGAGCTCTTCATTTGCACAGCAATGTCCAATTTTATTTCGAGGGGGTGAAGGAGTATAGCTAACTGGCAGTGATCCAGTCCTATTCACGGGGTAATGAGGGTACAAGGGGTTAAGAGGGGCCACTACTGTCCAGGCCCCACTACCACCCCATCAAACATATAAACAAACAACAATAAGATTAATAAAATCCATGCAATTCACAAGAAAAATAGTGATCATAAATTCTATTTCCCTTATTTTAGTGCCTAACAACATCCAGCCAATGTAGGTAATTAAGTGAGGGTATCTGAGAGTTCACTGCAAAGTAGAATAATGTGTTTTTTGCAGCAGCATCTTTTTTTTGAGACAAGGTCTTGCTCTATTGCCCAGGCTGGAGTGAACTGGCATGATCACAGCTCACCACAGCCTCAACCTGCTGGGCTCAAGCAATCCTCCCACCTCAGTCTCCCAAGTAACTGGGAATCTAGGCACACGCCACCATGCCTAATTTTTTTAATTTTAGACGTGGGGCCTCACTGTGATCCCCAGGCTGGTCTCGAACTCCTGAGCTCAAGTGATCCTCCCGCCTGGGCTTGCAGCAATATCTTATTTAAGGACACTCAGGATTCAGGCTGAGAGAATAAACCGCAAAGTCAGTTATAGGAACATACAAATATTCAAAGGCGGTAAGACTGAAAAAAAAAAAAAAGTATCAGAATCCACTAGGAGAGGCATCTTTTGCCCAACATGTCCCTTATTCAGGAATCAGCCAGGCAGAGTTGGCAATGGTAAGCCTTTCATCCCTGAGGCAGCCAATAGACACAGTTCCCAGTTCACTCACAGATCTCCCCAGTTCGGGAATTTAATGCTGCAATCACATTCTTCTCCGTGGCCACAATCAACTTCTTGGATCCAGGGGAAAATTCCAAGGAGGCAAACTTGAGCTTCCCAACATATTGCTGTCTCCTGGGAAAAAAAGAGTACAGGGGGATCGTAAGGAGCTAAAATCACCATTCCACAAAGTGCTCCGGAAGAAAAATCACAGGGCTATCACCATCACATTCATTTTAGGACATATAAGAAGTGTTTGTTAGCCGGGCGCAGTGGCTCACACCTGTAATCCCAACACTTTGGGAGGCCGAGGCGGGCGGATCACCTGACGTCAGGAGTTCGAGACCAACCTGACCAAATGGAGAAACCCCGTCTGTCTCTACGAAAAATACAAAATTAGCTGGGCATGCCTGTAATCCCGGCTACTCGGGAGGCTGAGGCAGGAGAATCGCTGGAACCCGGGAGGCGGAGGTTGCGGTGAGCTGAGATCGCGCCATTGCATTTCAGCCTGGGCAACAAGAGCAAAACTCTGTCTCAAAAAAGAAGTGTTTGTTAGTGAAGAGTTCTGACCAAAAGCAAGATTTTCATTCAGTGTAGTCAGATGCAAAGAGAGTAACAGAAGAAAATTACCTCCTAACAGATGATAATACTAACTCTTCCTTCTAAATGGAAGCACATATTTACCTTCAGATAAGTGACACCCAAAAGGGCACTTGACCGACCTTTTTTTTTTTTTTGAGACGAAGTCTCACTCTTATCCCCCAGGCTGGAGTGCAATGGTGCAATCTCGGCTCACTGCAACCTCCACCTCCCAGGTTCAAGTGATTCTCCTACCTCAGCCTCCCGAGTAGCTGGGATTACAGGCACCTGCCACCATGCCCAGCTAATTTTTTTGTATTTTTAGTAGACATGGGGTTTCACCATCTTGGCCAGGCTGGTCTCAAACTCCTGACCTCAAGTGATCCACCCGCCATCCAAAGTGCTGGGATTACAGGCGTGAGTCACCATGCCCGTCACCACGCCCGACTGAGATCACAGCACTTCTTAACAGCACAGAGCAAGCACCTCCTTTGTACTTGGTAGCCTACCGTGTGAGGCTAATAATTTTCTCGATTAAGATCGCTTGAGCCCAGGAGGTCGAGGCTGTAGTGAGCCGAGATCACACCATTGCACCCCAACCTGAGAAAGACTCTGTTTCAAAAAGATAAATAGGCCAGGCGCAGTGGCTCATGCCTATAATCCCAGCACTTTGGGAGGCCAAGGTGGGTGGATCATTTAAGGTCAGGAGTTCGAGACCAGCTGGCCAACTTGGTGAGAACCCATCTCTATTAAAAATGCAAAAATTAGCTGGGCGTGGTGGCACGTGCCTGTCATCCCAACTACTCGGAAGGCTGAGGCAAAAGAATCACTTGAACTCAGGAGGCAGAGGTTGCAGTGATCCAAGATCATGCCACTGAACTCCATCCTGGGCGACAGAGTGGGACTCTGTCTCAAATAAGTAAATAAAATACTGTTGTTTTATCTGGATATAAAAGTAATGCCTCCTTATTACAGAAAATGGGTGGGTGGGGGGGATACTTATAACAATTTAAAAATCTCCACCAGGCACGGTGGCTCACACCTGTAATCTCAGCACTTTGGAAGGTCGAGGCATGCTGATCACTTGAGGTCCGGAGTTTGAGACCAGCCTGGCCAACATGGTAAAACTCCGTCTCTTATAAAAGTACAAAAATTAGCTGGGTGTGGTGGGCACCTATAATCCCAGCTACTTGGGAGGCTGAGGCAGGAAAATCGTTTGAACCCTGGAGACAGAGGTTGCAGTGAGCTGAGATCATGCCACTGTACTCCGGCGTGGATGACAGAGCAAGACTCTATCTCAAAACAATAAAAAATAAATAAATAATAAAAATTTTAAAATCTAATCTATCACTCTTCTGGATTGAATTGCATCCTCAAAAACTCCTGTGTTGAAACCCTATCCCCCAAAGTTACAGTATTTGATGGCAGGGCCTTTAAAAATGTAATTATGTTTTAATAAAGTCAAAAGGGTGAGGCCTTAATCCAACAGAGAAAGAGACACCAGGGATGTGTAAGCACAGCAAAGGCCATGTAAGGATACAGCAAGAAGGCAGCCTTTTGCAAGCCAATGAGCGAGGCCTCAGAGGAAACAAAACCTGCCAATGCCTTGATCTTGAATTTCCAGCCTCCAGAACTGTGAGAATATCAATTTCTATCGTTTAAGCCACCTACTAGTCTATGGTATTTCATTATAGCAGCCTGAGAAAACTAATACAACCACCACTATAGATACACTTTTTATTATTTGAGATGGGATCTCACTGTGCTGCCCAGGCTGGATTGAACTCCTGGGCTCAAGTAATACTCCCATCTCAGCCTCCCAAGTAGCTGGGATTTCTGGTGCATGCCATGGTGCCCAGCTTTGTACATATACTTTTAACATTTTACTATACAGTCATGCACTGCAAAACAATGTTTCAGTCAATGATTGATTGCATATACAGCATATACAGCGGTGGTCACACAAGAGTATAACCGAGCTGAAAAATTCCTATCGCCTAGTAACATCGTAGCTGCCATAACATTGTAGTCCAATGCATTAATCACGTTTGAGTGAAGATGGTGTTAACAAACCCACTGTACTGCCAGTTGCATAAAAGTACAGCCTATTCAATTATGTATACTACATAATACTTGACAATGATAATAAATGACTATGTCACTGGTTTATGTATCTACTTTTTATGGTTAGAGTACTCCTTCTACTTATTAAAAGAAAATTAACTGTAAAATAGTCTCACGCAGGTGCTTCAAGAGGTATTCCAAGCTGGCCGCGGTGGCTCATGCCTATAATCCCAGCACTTTGGGAGGCAGAGGCGAACAGATCACCTGAGGTCAGGAGTTTAAGAACAGCCTGGCCAACATGGTGAAACCCCATTTCTACTAAAAATACAAAAATTAGCCAGGCATAGTGGTGTGCACTCGCAGTCCCAGCTACTTGGGAGGCTGAGACATGAGAATCACTTGAACCCGGGAGGTGCAGGTTGTAGTGAGCTGAGATCATGCCACTGCACTCCAGGCTGAGCAACAGAGTAAGACTCTGTCCCCGCACCCCCCAAAAAAAAATAGGTATTCCAGAAACAGGCATTGTTATCACAGATGACAGCTCCATGGGTGTTACTGATCCTGAAAACCTGCCAGTAAGACAATATGTGGAGGTGGAAGACAGTGATATTGATGATCCTGACCCTATTTAGGCCTAGGCTAATGTGTTTGTGTCTTAGTTTGTTTTTTGTTTGCTTGTTTTTTGAGATGATCTTACTCTCTCACCCAGACTGGAGTAGAGGCACCATCACAGCTCACCACAGCCATGACCTCCCAGGCTTAGGTGATCCTCCCACCTCAGCCTCCTGAGTAGCTGGGACTACAGGCACCCACCACCATGCCCGGCTAATTTTTGTATGTTTTGCAGAAATGGGGTTTTGCCATATTGCCCAAGCTATTTTTTGTTTTGTTTTTCTTCTGAGATGGAGTCTCGCTCTGCTGCCAGGCTGAGTGCAGTGGCGCGATCTCAACTCACTGCAACCTCTGTCCCCCAGGTTCAAGTAATTCTCCTGCCTCAGCCTCCCAAGTAGCTGGGACTACAGGCGTGTGCCACCACGCTCAGCTAGTTTTCATATTTTTAGTAGAGATGGGGGTTTCACCATGTTGGCCAGGATGGTCTTGATCTCTTGACCTCGTGATCCACCCGCCTTGGCCTCCCAAAGTGCTGGGATTACAGGCGTGAGCCACCGCGCCCAGCCCCAAGCTGGTCTTGAACTCCTGGACTCAAGCCATCCACCCACCTCAGCCTCCCAAAGTGCTAGGATTACAGATGTTAGCCACTGCGCCCGGCCTGTGTCTTAGTTTTTAACAAAATAGTTTAAGACCGAAAAAAAAATTTTAGTATTGTAGGAAAAAGCTTATAGAATAAAGATTTAAGAAAAATATTAAGTCAGGCATGGTAGCATATGCCTGTAATCCCACTTGCTAGGGAGGCTGAGGCAGGAGGCTTGCTTGAGTCCAGGAGTTCAATATCTGCCTGGGGAACATAGCAAGACCCCATGTCAAAAATAAATTTTAAAAATATATTTTTGTACAGCTGTAAAGTCTGTGTTTTATACTAAGTATTATTACAAAAGTCAAAAATTAAAAAAATAAAATGTGTGTAAAGTAAAAAAAGTCACATTAAGCTAAGGTTAACATTATTGAAGAAAGAACAATATCTTACATAAATTTAGTACATTTACTCACCACCCACTTACTGACTAACCCCAGAACAACTCCTAGTTCTGCAAGTTACATTCATGGTAAGTGCCCTGTAACAGTGTACCATTTTTTATCTTTCATGTCCTATTTTTACCATACATTTTCTATGTTTACATACACAAATATTTACCACTGTGTTACAACTGCCTACAGTTTTCAGTACAGTAATGCCGTACAGGTTTGTGGCCTAGGAAGAATAGGCTATACCATATAGCCTAGGTGTGTAGTAGGCTAAACCATCTAGGTTTACATAAATTACACGCTACAATGTTTGCACAAGAGGGCATTTCTCAGAATGTATTCCCATCATTAAGTGATGCATACCTGTATGTCTTCGTTTATTTTTCAATCTGAAAACCGTAGGCCAGGTGCAGTGGCTCACACCTGTAATCCCAGCACTTTGGGAGGCCGAGGCAGCCAGATCACTTGAGCCCAGGTGTTCAAGACCAGCCTGGGCAACATAGCAAAACCCCGGCTCTACAAAAATACAAAGAAACTAAAGAGGTGTGCACCAGTAGTCCCAGCTACTCAGGAGGCTGAGGTGGGAGGGTCACTTGAACCTGTAAGGCCGAAGCTGCAGTGAGCCATGATAGTACTGCACTCCAGCTTGGGCTACAGAATGAGTCCCTGTCTCAAAAAATTTTAAAAAGTTTTGGCTGGGCGCGGTGGCTCACGCCTGTAATTCCAACACTTTGGGAGGCCTAGGCAGGTGGATTACCTGAGGTCGGGAGTTTGAGACCAGCCTGACCAACATGGAGAAACCCCGTCTCTACCAAAAATACAAAAATTAGCTGAGTGTGGTGGCACGTGCCTGTAATCCCAGCTACTCGGGAGGCTGAGGCAGGAGAATCGCTTGAACCCCGGAGGCGGAGGTTGTGGTGAGCCATGAGATAGCGCCATTGTACTCCAGCCTGGGCAACAAGAGTGAAACTGTCTCAAAAAAAAAAAAAAAAGTCTTAAATAGAGTCCTTTTCCCCCATCATCAGTCTAACCTGGCCGTGGGCTCAGAGCAGAGCTGCCCAAGACACTAAGCAGTTAGGAAATGCCATTCATTCATGAAAAGAAAATTAAGAAAATTGCATATATCTAGTATTCTGCAAAATTAGATACACATATCACCCGATATATACGTGTAACGTACACATAAGACATTGTCAACAGTTGTGCACATAATTAAAAACGTAACTTATGTTGTTGTATTTGTCACACTGTCTGGCATAACAGGTGCTCAACATATATGCGAATCATCTTTTCCAAAACAGAAAATACTTCAGAAGAGGAGAAATCTGAGCTGGGCCCTGAAGAATAAAGTGTAAATAGCAATAATAACAGATAACATTTAATGGCTGCATTCAATGAGCCAGGCATTGTGCTAAGTAATTTAATGTGATTGTCTCATTCATTCTCACAAGTACTGTAAGAGATAACGGACTCTTACTAAACCCATTCTATAGACAAAAAAAACAAGGCACAGAGTGGTTAAGTCACTTTCCCCAAGATCACACAACTCTTTTTTTTTTTTTTTTTTTTTTTTTTTTTTTTGAGACGGAGTCTCGCTCTGTCACCCAGGCTGGAGTGCAGTGGCGCAATCTCGGCTCATTGCAAGCTCAGCCTCCCAGGTTCACGCCATTCTCCTGCCTCAGCCTCTCTGAGTAGCTGGGACTACAGGCACCCGCCACCACGCCCAGCTAATTTTTTGTATTTTTTTAGCAGAGACGGTGTTTCACCGTGGTCTCGATCTCCTGACCTCGTGATCCGCCCGCCTCGGCCTCCCAAAGTGCTGGGATTACAAGCGTGAGCCACCGCGCCCAGCCGATCACACAACTCTTAATTGGTAAAAGTCAAACAAAAGCAAGCTACTCCAGGGCCTTAACGAAGACGTGGTGGGTGAATGAATGAATGAATGAATGGCATATTCTAGCTGCTTACTGTTTTGGGCAATCCTGCTCTGAGCCCAGGGCCAGACTAGGTTGATGAGAGGGGGAAAAGGACTCAGTTTAGGACTTTCAAGACAAAAGCTCCTGTTCACATGCCTACAAGACACCAATTAGAGTAGGAATTAAAGTTCACCGACGGCTTGGCGACCTCTGACACCTGCTAGACCAGAAACCTCACAGTCAAAAAAAATGGAACCTGACGAGAGAGGACGGGATCAGTGACCTCTGACCGGCACCCCAAGCATGCCTGGATGGCAGGTCCGGCTTACACACAAGGATCAGCTTAGAAGGACCCCTAACACTTGGTTTAAAGCTCTGCTTCCAAAGACTTTAAATCCTTAATAATTTTTTAACAAGGGGCCCCACGTTTTCATTTCGTACTGGGTCCTGCAAATTATGTGGCCAATCCTGTTACATGACAACCCTTAGCAGGTAGGAGACCGGTACTGAGGAAACAGCCACTTATCTCTCGAATATGTTCCACACCTACGCACCAATCAAACTTGCCCACTTGGTCTTCGTAGACCGCGGCCACAGGAATCAGCAGCGCAGCCCAAAGCCAGAAACACGAAGCCCACTCAGCCGCCATGATGCGAGCGCAGGCACCGCCCACCGCCGTCACGGCATGCACCGCGCCGCGGGCTCCGCCTCCGCGGGACTACAGAGCTGGGACAGCGCGTGAGGCCCTCGGTCGGACGCTCGGGATTCGGGGACGGCCTCGGCACGCGGGAAGTCGCCCTACAGGCGCGGGAGAAAGCGCAGGCGGCGGCTTGGCAGGGAGAGGCAGGCTGCAGTGCGCATTAGGTCAGGCACACGCGAGGGGCAGCCCCCAAGGGCCGTCCCAGAGGCCCCCGCGCCGCCGGGGTCCTAACGCGGTGCACCGTCTTCCGCCACACGTGGATTCAGCGCCATGCCCAAATCCAAGCGCGACAAGAAGGGTGGGTGAAGGGGTAGTCGGCACCCTGGGGGGAGCTCTGTGGGCTGGCTGTCTAGCCTGCGGTGAGGGCTTCGGGGCGGCAGGGGCGCAGATTGGAACGCCAGGACATCCTCGAGGTGTTCCGCTGCCTCGCTGCGTGCTGGAATGGGGGCTTCGGGGCTGTAAAACCGCCAGAGGGGCTGACACCTGGTCCGGTCCGGGGAGCGGAGACTCTTTTTGCCTAGTTTCAAGGCCGACTGGGCCGGGAAGCAGCTCCTGAACACCGCCCCCGGCTGTGCCTGGTGCCGTTTCGGCCCACTTTTCCCAACCTCGGCCCTTTCTCATCTTCTGCACTCCTGCCACCCTGGCTGCCTTTCCCTTCTTTCAGGACAGGCTTGTTGCCCTGTCTGGCGTTGTGTGTCTGCGGTTGTTTCTGCCTGGCATGCTTACCTCTTCGTATGGCTTGCGCCTTCTTAGTTGTCAGTTAATAGTATCCCTCTGAGACAGGGTCTCGCTCTTTTGCCCAGGCTGGAGTGCAGTGGCGCGATCGTAACACTGCAGGCCGGATGCGGTGGCTCACGCCTGTAATCCCAGCACTTTGGGAGGCCGAGGCGGGCGAATCACCTGAGGTCGGGAGTTCCAGACCAGCCTGGCCAATATGGTGAAACTCCTTCTCTACTAAAAATACTAAAAATTAAATGGGCATGGTGGTAGGTGCCTGTAATGCCAGCTACTTGGGAGACTGAGGCGGGAGAATCGCTTGAACCCGGGAGGCAGAGGTTGCAGTGAGCCGAGATCGCTCCACTGTACTGCAGCCTGGGCGCGACAGAGCGAGACTCCGTCTCAAAAATAAATAAATAAAATAAGTCACTGCAGCCTTGACCTCCTTGGCTTAGGCGATCCTCCCACCTCAGCCTCCCGAGTAGCTGAGACTACAGGCATACGCCACCACACCCAGCTAGGTTTTTTTGTTTATTTTTTATACAGACGACTCTCAGTATGTTGCCAAAGCTGGTCTCGAACACCTGGGCTCCAACAACCCTCCCGCCTCACCCTCCCTAGGTGCTGGGATTACAGGCGTGAGCCACTATGCCCGACTTGAGCACCTCTTAAGAGACCATTTTTGACCACCTTTGCTGTGGTGGCCTCTCTTTTAACAAGGCTCCCTGGAATATTCAAAAATATTTAGGAGTCTGGCACTTTCTAGGCGTTGGAGGTGATACAGCAGTTATAAGGAAAGCCTATTTCTTATCGAGCCTAACGTTGTAGGAGAAACACATTCCACAAAATGCTAAAAATCTGATTGAAAATGAGGTGAAGAGATGGCGATATTTTGTATAATGTGGTCGGGAAAGGTCTCACTGATGAAGTGACAAATGAGCAGAAAATAAAGGAAGCGAGCAACCTGTGGAATTTTGCAACTGTGGAATTATCTGGGAGAATGCTGTTCCAAGTAGAGGGAACGTGAAGTGAAAAGGCTCTGAAATGGGAGCAGATATGACATGTTTGGGACAAGAGGCCAGTGAGGCTGGAGCAGAAGGAGCCAAATAGAGTTGGGGGAGGGGGTTAGGCAGAGAGGGCAGGACTTCCTCGGCCTTGGCAAGGCATTGGCTTTCCTGCCCAGGTGAAGTGGGTAGCAGAGGACCCATGTGATTTACCTTTATTTATAAAGGGTCACTCTGGTTGCCTTGGTGAGAATAGTTGGGGAAGACAGGGCAGAGGGCAGGAATGGAAGCAGTGAGCCCAGCATTAATCCAAGAGAGGGTGATGCTGGCTTGAGCCAAAGGTATAACAGTGGAAATGATGGGAAGTGGCCCCCTATATTTCGTTTGCCCTCCTCTGCTCCACTTATCATTGACTGATGTGCCTTGTTAAGAGGGGCTGAGTGCCGGGCAGGTTAAAGAAGAGAGGCCTGGGTCCCTTTGTGAAGGCGCCTGGAGCTTTGCAGTTGGAGTTCTGTTAAGTGTTTCTGGAACGATTTGATTCTGTGGAGGGGGCCTGGGTCAGGTCTGGCAAATGCCAAACTCTGTGGGTAGGGAGCAAATTGGGCCCCAGCCATTTTTACAGTAGAGGTACATGTTCCTCCCCAGAGAAGTGTTGCTGCATCTTTGGGTCCAAATTGCAAAACTGGAGTGCAGATACATATCAGGAGATTCAGTCCCCAGCCTCATGGTTGCACAGCACAGCATAGGCCAGCTAGAGTGGCCTCTGCATCATGGTCAAGAGCAGCAAGGGGCCAGGCATGGTGGCTCACACCTATGATTCCAACACTTTGGGAGACTGAGGTAGGCAGATCTCTTGAGACCAACCTGGTCAACATGGCAAAAGCCATCTCTGCAAAAAATACAAAACTCACCTGGGCATGGTGGTGCATTTCTGTGGTCCCAGCCAAAATTAGTAGGCCACGGCGGTATGTGCCTGCAGTCCTGTGTGGGAGGATTGCCTGAGCCTAGGAGCCCAAGGTTGCAGTGAGCCGAGATCGAGCCATCGCACTCCAGCCTGGGTGACAGAGTGAGACCCCATCTCAAAAATAAAAAAAAAGAGGGGCCTGCCTCAGCCAGCAGGTGAGGTCTGCCACTGAGAGCACTCCAGCAGCAGGAACGGCCTCCACCCCCACACTGCAATCAAGTTTTTTGGGTCAGCCTTAGGGGCTAAGAAAGGCCTAGTTTGTCTAAATAGCAGGAGTTCTATCCAGGGATCTTCAGGCCCAGGAATGCTAATGAGTAGGCATTCCATGGTCCCTGGGAATGGCTTTGTGTGCCAGAAATGATGGCCACAAAGGCCTTGCTGCCTGTTTTCAGAATGGCTGCATCCAACTGAGCTCTCTCTGCCAAAGGGGAGAAGAAAGTAAAATAAGTCTCCAATGCATCTAGATGGGTCTCTCATCATCTCTCTCCTTTTTGTTTTTATTAGTCTCCTTAACCAAAACTGCCAAGAAAGGCTTGGAATTGAAACAAAACCTGATAGAAGAGGTAAGACGTTGTTCTTTTTCTAGAGCTTGCAATTGTTTGGCTCATAAAGGTAGGTATAGGACTGTTGGCCAGGGGAGCATACTAGTGGAAAAAAAATCTCCAAGCTGCTAATCCAGGCCTTTTTCCTCCAGCAGCAGCACCAGCAAAAACTTCCATAGTGATGATTTCCAGCTTTGACTAGCTCGTACTCTGTGCCCTGTCCTGCACTGTGTTTCTTATGCGTTGTTCCACTCCATCCTCATAACATCCCTGTGATGTGGGTACTAGGTGATGATGTTGCTGTTTTGCATTTGGGGTCACTGAAGCTTACAGAGGTTTGTTAGCCTGCCCAATGTCAAAAAGCAGGAGGAGGCCAGGAACGGTGGGCCACGCCTGTAATCCCAGCACTTTGGGAGGCCAAGTGGGTCAGATAGTTTGAGGCTGGGAGCTCAAGAGCAGCCTGGGCAATATGACAAAACCTCATCTCTACAAAAAGAAAAGAAAAAAGAACTAGCTGGACGTGGTGGTACGCAGCCTGGGCAACAGAGTGAGACCCTGTCTTTAAAAAAAAAAATAGAGCTGGGAGATTTCCCAGGTGTCAGTGACTGCACCAACCCACTGTCTGTACAGCTTCTGACCTGCCAACCTGGGCTGCAGGCTGGGTGAAACAGTCTCCTCCCGCACAATGACTCCACTCCTGGAGGCCGCCTCGTGGTGGCTTTGGCCAGCACCATGTGCAGAGCAGTACTGATGAGCTGCCTCCCCTCGTAACAGTGAGGCTCCGTGTGTTTCCATGTATAGCAGGACCCTTCCTAGTGTGGGTGAATGTTTCTAGGTTAACGGTTGATGATCAGTTCCGCTGTTGGTCATAAATAAGTGAGAGACCTGGAAAAGGCCGTGGGGTGTAGATCCATGGCTCAACCTCCCCTGTGGTTAGGAATCCTAATTTCAGCAATGGAGGTAGGAGACAACCAAATTAGAGGCCTCCAGTTCCTCCAGTTTCCATAGTTGTCAGGGGCCCAGAGCAGATTCATTCTCATCTGAGGCCAGAGTGGTGCCCATTGTATGCTGCTGCTTGAACTCAGAGCCTCGTGAATTGTCCCACAGCTTCGGAAATGCGTGGACACCTACAAGTACCTTTTCATCTTCTCTGTGGCCAACATGAGGAACAGCAAGCTGAAGGACATCCGGAACGCCTGGAAGCACAGCCGGTGAGCGGGCAGGGGGAAGAAGGCCCTTCTGAGTGGGGACCCGGCCAGGCTGCTCTCAGTCAAAGCACAGGAGCAGTTTCTGACCCTTTAGGTGCCTAGGTCATGCCGCTGACACCTGAATAAGGACAAAGTGCTACCTGCCACTGAAGAGCACTTCCTTTTCACTGTTAAAGCTGGTGTTAGGCCAGGTGCAGTGGCTCACGCCTGTAATCCTGGCACTTTGGGAGGCTGAGGCAGGCGGATCACCTGAGGTCAGGAGTTTGAGACCAGCCTGGCCAACGTGGCGAAACCCCTTCTCTACTAAAAATACAAAAATTATCCGGGCATGGTGGCAGGCACCTATAATCCCAGCTACTCAGGAGGCTGAGGCAGAAGAATCGCTTGAACCCATGAGGCAGAGGCTGCAGTGAGCTGAGATTGCACCATTGCACTCCAGCCTGGGTGACAGAATGAAACTCCACCTCAAAAAAAAGCAGATTTTGCCCTGAGCTTTAGGGGCAGGACTTGGTAGTTGCTCCGGAGATGTTTGAGAGGTGGTCCTTTCAGGAGAAGCGGCCCTTTAACCCTGGACTCTGGGCCATTTAGGAGCATCACACCAGTTTTAGAATGTCAGTATGGACACTGGGACACAGACAGTGACCTGGGAGCAGGATGCAGGAGCCACATGGCAAGTTTCTGTCCTGGCGCAGGTGGCTGTGGTGGTGGTCTCTTGCCGCACCAGCTCTGGTTCAGGCTGTTAACATGCCTCCTGCATACATCCAGATAGAGAACCGGTACATGATGCTCGTGACGGGCTGGGAGAGAAAATGTTGCCATGTCAGTAGTCTGTGGGTGGGAACATAATGAAAGGGGCCCCGAGGTGGGGACAGTGTGGCCAGGCAGCATGAAGAAGTGGGTGCCACTGGCTCAGCCTGGGCCTGAGCTCGCTGGGGACCAGAGCCGCTTTGCGTGTTGCTGAGGGGTGGGGCGGGCAGGGCAGTTCCTTCACAGACGCTCTTTCTCTTGCTCGGTAGGATGTTCTTTGGCAAAAACAAGGTGATGATGGTGGCCTTGGGTCGGAGCCCATCTGATGAATACAAAGACAACCTGCACCAGGTAAGTCTCTGGTCCTCACGCGGTGGGGCTAAGGCAAAGCCTCCTTCTCTCCCACTACTCCCACGTGATAGCCTCCCCCAGCCATCGGCAGGCCCGAGGCTCAGGGAGAGCAGGGCCTAGCTTAAAGCTCTGGGTTCTCCCTTCACCTCCAGACCCAGGGAATAGCACACTTCTGCCTCCCACTCCTTCCTGCTGTGACAACCAGAAACATCTTTAAACGTTGCCAAATGTCCCCTGGTGAGCAAAAATGTGCCTAGTAGAGAACCACTGCTCTAATGCGACCAAGCTGGCCTCACTCTTGATTTGTAGGTCAGCAAAAGGTTGAGGGGTGAAGTGGGTCTCCTGTTCACCAACCGCACAAAGGAGGAGGTGAATGAGTAAGTACTGCTGAGGAACGGAGGGAAAGAGGTGGGTGAGAGGGGATTTCAGGGAGGGGATGATGCAGGAACTTCGTTCCATATGTGGCATCAAGTTGGAACTGCTCCTGGAAGCCTGTCACTGAGCTAGTGGCCTGGGACCACAGCCCTCTCTGTCCTCTCCAGCATGGTGCTCTGGGCTGGCTGCTGGCCAGCAGCCAAGGTCTGTGATGGGGGAATGCCCAGGACCACAGGACACTTGGGGGAGCCTGACTCATGGGCTGGTGGCGTGGCCAGGAGCATCCCCTCCTTCCACTTCTCTTTTCCCTTAGGTGGTTCACGAAATACACAGAAATGGACTACGCCCGAGCTGGTAACACAGCAGCTTTCCCTGTGAGCCTGGATCCAGGGCCCCTGGAGCAGTTCCCCCACTCCATGGAGCCACAGCTCAGGCAGCTGGGCCTGCCCACCGCCCTCAAGAGAGGTATGGGCAGCCCTGGAGCCAAAAGGTCACAGCCTAGAGTCCAAGAGCACAGGCCTGCAAACTCATCCCTTTCTGGCTGAGCAAGTTATTTCTACAAGCTTCCATTTTCTCATGAGAAAATGGGGCTAAGAGTGCACGCCTCACAGTGGGGGTGAAAGCAGACAGTAACTTACAGCCAAAATGCAGCCCTTGAGGCCCGTCAGGGGCCTTGCGCTTGTTAAAAAAAAAAAAGTCAAAAAATTAGCCATGGTGGTGTGCGCCTGTGGTCCTAGCTACATGGGAGGCTGTGGCAAGAGGAGCACTAGAGCCCAGGAGGTCGAGGCTGCAGCGAATCAAAGGGACCTCAGGGAGACAGCCACTGCCCAGTGTGTGTTGGAGCCATGGGGAGGGCAGGTGGCTGACTGGATTCCTTCCAACGTGGCAGGGGCAGAGAGGGCTCTGCAGGCCTCTGGGCCAGAGGTAACTGAGAGCCATGCTCTTCTGCAGGTGTGGTGACTCTGCTGTCTGACTACGAGGTATGCAAGGAGGGCGATGTGCTGACCCCAGAGCAGGCTCGCATCCTGGTGAGTCTGGCGCCTTGAGGGCTGTTGCGGGTGGGGGCGCTGGCTTTCCTCTGCCTGCTGAAAACGCCACCCTGCACTTTGAATACCTTCATTCCTCCTGATTCTTTGTTCCCGTTGTCTCTTGCAGAAGCTTTTTGGGTATGAGATGGCTGAATTCAAGGTGACTGTCAAATACATGTGGGATTCACAGTCGGGAAGTTTCCAGCAGATGGGAGACGACTTGCCAGAGAGCGCATCCGAGTCCGCAGAAGAGTCCGACTCAGAAGACGATGACTGAAAGGGACTCAGGACTGAAGGTCTCCTGGAATCTTCTGGGTCTCACTGGACCATCAGGACTGCTGCCGCCTCTCTGGGGAGAGCAGCTTTTTATTTGTCTGTAGACAGGGAATGTGATGGGCACTGACCTCCTGTAAAGAATAAAACTCTGGGCTGTGCACGGTGGCTCATGCCTGGAATCCCAGCACTTTGGGAGGCCGAGGCGGGCAGATCATAAGGTCAAGAGATTGAGACCATCCTAGCTAACACGGTGAAACCCCGTCTCTACTAAATATAGAAAAAAAAAAAAAACTAGCTGGGCATAGTGGCGTGTGCCTGTAGTCCAAGCTAGTCAGGAGGCTGAGGCAGGAGAATCGCTTGAACCCTGGAGGCGGAGGTTGCCGTGATTCTAAGATTGGAGCACTGCACTCCAGTCTGGGTGACAGAGCAAAACTCCATCCCCAAAGGAAAAAAAAAGGAAATACAACTTTGCAGGATGTCTCTCCTGGAGACAACAAGAGGGAGAGGGCTCTTTCTTAGAAAAGAGGCCTTTGGTGAGCCCAGAAGTTTGAAACCAGCCTGGGCAATTCAGCAAGATCCCGTCTCTACAAAAAAATAAAAATAAATTAGGCATGGTGCCACGTGCCTGTGGTCCCCACTACTTGGGAGGCTGAGGTGGGAGAATTGCTCAAGCCTGAGAGTTGGAGGCTCAGTGAGCCATGATCATGCCACTGCACTCCAGCCTGGGTGGCCATTGGATTTGTTCTGCGTGGATTGCCTTAGTTTGCCTTGTCAGCCAACTTCCACTGGCTGCCTTGAGACTGCCATGACAGCACAGCTCCACACTGGAGCTGGGGTTTCTCCTCAGCCCTGGGTACCCCTTGGCAGAGGGATTTGCTGAGGAGAATTAGGTATCCTTCCTAGCCCTCCACACACTTCCAAACCAGGGCTGCAGATCTGATGGATGCCAGGAAGACAGGCTTGGGCTGAGAGTGATGTCACTGCAAGAGTCAAGAGCCAGCGTCTAAAGTGTCCATGGCATCCTGGGAGGTTTTATTCTTGGGGACTCTAGTGGTAGATTTTTGTCCACCTTGTTCTATTTGTTTTTGATTTTCTGTTTTAAAATTTTAAGGAGAGATGGGGTTTCACCATGTTGCCCAGGCTGGTCTCAAACTCCTGAGCTCAAGTGATCTACCCACCTTGGCCTCCCAAAGTGCTGGGATTATAGGTGTGAGCCACCGCATCCAGCCCACATTGTTCTATTTGTATTTCATGAAAGCAGTTCTGAATGAGAGTAAATCAGCTTCAGGGTGTACGGTGGCCCTCTTTTTTCCGCCGTGCATGGAAGAGAGGGCCACCTCCAGCCCTGCTGTTGGGAGGTCAGGCTGGATCCCACGGTGTGGGGTGACCTTCACAACGGCATTGTGCCCCTGACACCCTCTCAATGCCTCTGTTCTTTGAAGACTTCCTACTCCTGCCCACTTCTCACCACGCCCTTGGGAAGGACAGCAGGAAGCAGGCTCCGGGCAGAAGAGGAAATGAATTCACCAAGTTCGCCCAGGCCTAGGCCAGGTCAAGCACTAGCCTCAGCAGGAAGTGCTGAAGGAGAGCTCAGGCCCAGCCCTCTCGCCTCGCGAGGAAGACTGGGAAGACTGCAGGAGTGTAGAGGACCATCTGCAAACTGGGCTGAGGGGAAAGCAGCCTACAACCATTTAAGGCCAAAACTGGCCAGGGGCAGAGAATGAAGGGTGGCAGGTGGTGTCCTCTGCACCTGAGCCAGGTCTAGCCAGACCTGGAGGAGATAGTGGGATATTCAGGTGCCAGGCTTGGTCAGCGGCCTCTGTGACAGCTGACTCCAGGGGCCCTTCCTCTGCGGGTGCCAATTTCTCCAATTGCTCCATCCAGGATGACCACGTCCCCATGCATGCCCTGTAAGGGAGATAGCTAGACTTCAGCACATTTCTGCTGCACAGTGACTAATCATGCCCCTCCCAGCCATGGCCCTGCTGCTAACTGGGCTGTGGTTATTCATGTATGCCTTGCATTACTGTGTGGAAACAGCCATGACCGTTGGGCTCTAAAGCCTTGCCTCCACGCTGTCTCAGCTGTAGACAGAGCTGACTTCAGAGCCACTCTGCTGCTGCTCAGCAGCTGGGTAAACCGAGGTCAGTCACCCAGCCTTTCAGCTTCAGACTTCCTTTACTTTTCAGGCCGCTTGTCTGAATTAGAAATTGTGTGAAGCACTTTGCCTGCAGACCTGGCACTTAACAGGTGCTCACTAAAGGGAAGCCATAACTATATAATACCCAAGCTGGAGAAGGGGGTTAGGGACAGCAGGGAGAGGGAAGCCCTGCCACTACAAACACAGTTGGGCTGTCTCCAGGGTGGGCAGCCAAGGACCCAGGAAAGGCTAATGGTTAAAAATGTAGATTTCAGACCAGATGCAGTGGCTGACACCTGTAATCCCAGCAATTTGGGATGCTGAGGTGGGAGGATTGCTTGAGCCCAAAGACTCAAGATCAGCCCAGACTTGGGCCAGGTGCAGTGGCTCACGCCTGTAATCCCAACACTTTGGGATTTGGGCCAAGGCGGGTGCATCACGAGGTCAGGAGGTCGAGACCATCCTGGCCAACACGGTGAAACCCCATCTCTATTAAAAATACAAAAAAGGAGGGAACAGCCTTTAGGAGACATAGATGGTTTCAGGGAAGCAAGCAGTGTGGCCAAATGGTTGCAAGTGCAGAATCTGACGTTGACTAACAAGGCAGAGCCAGGGTTAGGATCCAGCTGGGTTTGACCCCAAAGCCTGTTTTCTTACCCACTAAGCAACAGTGGGTACTGTTCTGGACTGTCTCTTCCAGCCTGAGGCTCTGCAGGTGCGGGCCGCTCTCAACCTGTACTTGTGCTCAGTTTCCAGGCACTTGGGCTGGTTGGCCTGCAGGAGTCTGTAAGGTACATCGCAGTCCTGAAGAAGACTACGCTTGCCCTCCATCATCTCCAGTGGGCACCTCAAGTGGGTGGAACATCTCCCAGAAAGGTAAGGCTGCCTGCTCACAGGCAACAGCTGCCTCGTCCTACTCTCTAGGAGCTCCTCTTTCTCCTTGAGGGACCCGAAGCATTTGCTTTAACCCAGGCCTGTCTCTTGTTGGTGTTGCATGGAGTGTGTTGCACTCACAAGATCTCGAAGGCTGTGAGTATGGGTGAAACTCCGGAGTATGCCTGGAGTTTCCTTTGCACTGAGGAGAACACTCTCAAACTGGGGTGCTAGGGCGAGCCATGCTACGGGAGCCACTCACTTGCTCGTGGATGTGGTACTTTGTGCCTTCTGACTTCTAGTTCAAGTTCTAGTTCTGGTTCTAGTTCTGACTGAGCCTTTCATTCATATTAAGAGTTAGAACAACTCAAGAAGACCCAGGGTAGGCTGAGTGAGGTGTGAAATGGTTTCTCGAGGTCCTGCTGGTAGAAAACATTGAAATTGGGAAGGAACAAGAGGGAGGGAACAAGAGAAAAGGATCTACTTGGACACCCTGTGGCCATTTTCAAAGTTTAGAGCAGGAAATTCTGGCCTGGCCTGGTGTCTCATCCTGTAATCCCTGCACTTTGGGAGCCTGAGGTGGGTAGATCACTTGAGCTCAGGAGTTCGAGACCAGCCTGGGCAACCCCATCTCTACAAAAAATACAAAAAATTAGCCGGGCGTGGTGGTGCATGCTTGTGATCCCAGCTACTTGGGAGGCTGAGGTGGGAGGATCACCTGAGCCTCGGGAGGTAGAGGCTGCAGCGAGCCGTGATCGCACCACTGCACTGCAGCCTCGGTGACAGAGTGAGACACTGTCTAAAAAAACACAACAAAGAAAATGCTATGAGGCGGGTTATGAAATATCCGTGAGCAACACTGGCTGGATGGGAGCTGCAGTGCGCCTGGCCTGCCTGGAGGGGGCAGCCTTACCCACCTGATTGGCGCTCTGTATTTAGGCCTGGTGTTGCCAGGTCTTCTAACTGTAGGAAAATTTAGAAATCTGATTGTGAAGTATAATATCTTCTAAATGTTGACAACTAATTCAAATTAAGAACAACAACAACAAAAGCCCCCAAACTGTGTGAGCCAAAGAAAACCTATTTGGGAATTACTAGTTGGTGACATCTGGCTGAGGCCTGGCAGCCCCTGAGGATAATCCTGTCCTGGGTTTAAAGCTGACGCTGCGGTTTCTTCTTCCCTCTCTTAGTGACAGCATCCACTACCAGATGGTGTATTCTTACGGCTCTGGGGTGGTGTGGGCCCTCGGAGTTGTTCCCTTCAGCCATGTGAACGTTGTCAAGTTTAATGTGGAAGATGGAGAGATTGTTCAGCAGGTACAGGAGGGTGACAGGAGCCTGTGAATAAGGTGGGGTTGGGGAGACTCGATAGATTTCTTTGTACTGGGGAACAGGGAACTTGGCTGGGCAGATGCAAAAGCTACTTATGCTCCCTCATTCTGGTAACTTGCCAGCTGCCTTCCCATTAGGCCTCTATTTACAGTAGTCATATTTGCATGTGTTATCTTCTGGGGTGGCTAAAAGTTTACATAGATCTAGTCTCTGCCCGTAAGTATCTTACAGTGCTGTGAAATCACAGTAGGACACCACATATGGCAAATATAGCAAAGAAGTGCTGATTCTGAAGTGTCAGGTATTTAAAATTATCGGGTATATTTTTCCAGTGACCAGAAAGAAAATCCTGATATTTTTTCCAGCTTTGAAGGCTCTCAGGAGGTTGGAAGGTGGGGTTTCAGGGGACAGGAAGAACTCCTATACAACCAACCATGAAGAACCTTTGAGCTTAGGACCCCCCAGTGGGATGCTGGCAGCAATATTGCTGTTGGGCTGAGAGGGAAATGTAAAAATCTTTCACGAGCTTCCTGTTAACGATGACATTTCTGTAGGTTAGGGTTTCAACTCCATGGCTGCAGCACCTGTCCGGAGCCTGTGGTGTGGTGGATGAGGCTGTCCTGGTGTGTCCTGACCCGAGCTCACGTTCCCTCCAAACTTTGGCTCTGGAGACGGAATGGGAGTTGAGACAGATCGCACTGCAGGTGGGAGGCTGCCACCGCTTCTTCTGGCCTGAGGCATTTCCTGTGGGGAGTAGAAAGTTTGGCATGATTCTTTCTCCCAGACTCTTCCTGAGCAGTGGAAGCCATTCAGGCCTCTGGCTGAACTGGTGTAAGAGGAAATCGGTCACTTTCCCCTTTGGGGAACTTGAACTGGAGCGTTTGGAGCCACCTGCCATGGCCCAGTTACTTCCCCCGGCAAAGTAGGGCAGAGGGTGTGAGCCTGGGATGGGTCAGGGTGTCGTCAGCTGTTAGCCATAATCCTCCTCCTTCTTGCCTTCCAGTCTCTCGACTTAGAATTTGGAAGTGGATTCCAACCCCGGTCCTGCCTACCCAGCCCAACCCAGTGGACGCTTCCCGGGCCCAGTTCTTCCTGCACTTGTCCCCAAGCCACTATGCTCTGCTGCAGTACCATTACGGAACCCTGAGTTTGCTTAAAAACTTCCCACAGGTAACTGCAGGCAACATGGTTTGCTAGGATTCAGGAGATCTCTCCAAGACATGGATGCTAGAAGGCAGTGCTTTTGAATCTGGAAACGTTTGCTCTTAGGCCCAAGATTGATGACACCTTCCCATAAGTGGTTTGAGAGGGGGTAGGTAGCCTTACCGTAGAAATGGTATATTTCCTCCTGAATATTACAAAGGATCTTTAGAGCAAAACTAGTGCCTTCCTTAGTCCAAAGGAAATATGGGGACATAAATGAGAGCTTCCCCGTAGATAGTAAGAATAAGCAGCATGGGATTTAAGATTGACCTGTGCCTGCGTTGGAGGTAGGGAGAGTTCTGTTTTCAGCTGTAGATGCAACCGAGGCCTCCCTCTGCTCTTAAATGCCTGACCAGTCTGCTCCGAAGTGGGGAGCACTTTCAACTCTAAGGCCCTGGAGAGGTGACCCTCTGTAAGGCAGCTGGCTAGTACTGGTCCCATTTAGGAGCTGATGCCTTGCTTTTCCCCCAGACTGCCCTAGTGAGCTTTGCCACCACTGGGGAGAAGACGGTGGCTGCAGTCATGGCCTGTCGGAATGAAGTGGTGAGTATTGAGAACAACAGTCAGCACTTGGGATTTTCCTTCCTGGTCTCCACTAGGAACCCTGAAAATCAGAAGTCTGGGCACATTGACCTGGTCAGTATGAACCCAGGGGGCAGGAGGCTGTTGAGAAGTGAGGTCTTGCCTCACCGTATAGAGCTTTCTGCGCACCCCATTTCTCCCCAGGAACGAGACCCTAATGTGATGACCTTACTTTCTTATGGGGCTGTTAAGGGTTGAATAGGCTTTGTGGGCAGGGGTGAGAAATGAGCGTTGTCTTCTCTTAAGTGCTAAGAAGACAGAAACAAAAGCTTCTTTTCAGCGACTGGGAAGTGACCCTTTGGCTGAATTTTCTCCTGTCCTTCTCTTTCTCATAGCAGAAAACTAGCAATTCTGAAGATGGGTCAATGGGGAGCTTTTCGGAGAAGTCTAGTTCAAAGGTAGGGTGTGGCACTGGGCAGTATGCCAGACCTAGAGACGCAGGAGGCCACCAAAGAGAGTTGGGGGAACAGCTTTGGTTAGGAGCACATCCTAGAGTTCCCAGCTTCAAATGGGGTTTCCTAAGTACTGTAAATTAAATGATGTTTCTCTTAATCTCATTTTGCTGGGAGATTAGGAGGTAGAATCCCTAGAATCTGTTCCTAGCCACTTTCTCCTCTGGGCCTGAGCGTCCCCATTTCTTTTGGGATCCTGGCTGGCACAGTTGAGTAGTAATCTGTGCAGTTACCCTGTAGCGGAGGCATGAGCCCCTGGCTGGAGGCATAGGTTCCTGCTGTGGCCTCCATCTAAGCGTTTCCCTGCCTCCTGTCTTGCTCAGTCTTACCTTGCTCAGCCCTACCTCTCTCTCAGAAGTCTCTGCTACTCTGTACTGGCTTCCAAGACGAGTATGGTAGTTGTAATTTCATTTATTTACTCAGGCACCTTATTTCTGCCTTAGGATTTAGCTTGCTTTTCTCTTTTATTCTCCTTTGCATATGTTTCCCCTTCTGGCCTGGCTCCTTCTCTAGGGTATTTGCCCCCAGTCCTTGGACTTCCTTTGGTGGGCTTTGCTTTCGGGGGATACCTGTAGTTGACACGTGCTGTCTGTACCCCTAGGACTCTCTGGCTTGCTTCAATCAGACCTACACCATTAACCTATACCTCGTGGAGACAGGTCGGCGGCTGCTGGACACCACGATTACATTTAGCCTGGAACAGAGCGGCACTCGGCCTGAGCGGGTGAGGCAGAGCCTTTCTTTGCAGACTGTCCTGTGGGCTTCTCAGCACATGGCGTCCTTTCCTCAGGGCCAGGTCTTAGCCATGGGGCTCGGATTACGCTCTCTGAACATGTGTTCTAGTGCTCCCTGAGCCACTGAGTTGTTAGAAATCACACTAAAGGCGGGTATTATTTATGCCAGCTCATCATTGTGCACCAGGCACTGTTCTAAGCTTTTAACTTACACATTAATTGATTTAACCCTCCGAACACTCTCGTGAAGCGGTTGTTCCTGACCTGCTTTTAAAATGATTCTGTGGCCTGGTGGGATCGAGTACCATAGCCAGAGTCACGGAGCTAGTAAGAGGTGTCACTGGGGTTCAGATTCAGGTCTAACCCCACAGCCTGGACTCCTCATCACTACCCAGTATTGCCTCTGTGTGCATCTGGTTGTGTTCCTCAGCTGCTAGGGTTGTGGCTTCTTCGTTTCTAAAGCAGAAAGTCTAATCCCGGCCTCCTGCTCACCTTTGTGGGGTGTGATTAGAGCATGGATGAATGGCGTGGTACCCGTGGAGTACTCAAGTTCTTCCATGGAAAGGTCTGGGAGACCCCAACATCATTGTGTTGGCTCCTAAGACTATGTATCACTTACTGGCATCCAGATAATAGCTACATTGTTTAGACATCAAATAACAAGCCATGGCTTGTACCTCTGTAAAGTCCAGGCTTTGACTCCTGGGGTCTGGTGCTCTCAGAGGCATTTGGATCCTGGGGTCTGGTGCTCTCAGAGGCATTTGGATCCTGGGGTCTGGTGCTCTCAGAGGCATTTGGATCCTCACTGACTACACTGGTCTTGACTGTGGCTTATAGCTGTATATCCAGGTGTTCTTGAAGAAGGATGACTCAGTGGGCTACCGGGCTTTGGTGCAGACGGAGGATCATCTGCTACTTTTCCTGCAGCAGTTGGGTAAGTAGACCTCATTCAACCCTTTTTTTTATTTCCCAGGTCTTCCGATGTGTTCCAATGAGACTGTTTTTTGGGAGGCTGCAGGTTTCTGGAAGAGATTCAAGTGGGGTGTGCACTGAGTGTTTTGTTCATAGCCTAATGTCACCTGCTTTTTTAATTTTTTATTACTTATTTATTTATTTATTTTTAATTTGAGATAGAGTCTTGCTCTCTTGCCCAGGCTGGAGTGCAGTGGCATGATCTCGGCCCACTGCAATCTCCACCTTTCGGATTCAAGCAATTCTCCTGCCTCAGCCTCCTGAGTAGCTGGGATTACAGGCATTCGCCACCACGACCAGCTAATTTTTGTATTTTCAGTAGAGACAGGGTTTCCCCATGTTGGCCAGGTTGGTCTCGAATTCCTGACCTCAAGTAATCCGCCTGCCTCGGCCTCCCAAAGCGTTGGGATTACAGGTGTGAGCCAGCGTGCCCAGCCTGTCACCTGCTTTTTTTGTTTTTTGAGACGGAGTTTTGCTCTTGTTGCTCAGATTGCTGGAGTACAGTGGCATGATCTCAGCTCACTGCAACCTCTGCCTCCCAGGTTTAAGTGCTGGGATTACAAGCATGAGTCACTGCTCCTGGCTCATTTTTCTAGTTCTGATCTCTTTTCCTTCCTGCACAAACGCCTCAGATAATGAACTCCAGGATGTGTCTAACTCTAGCTGTTTCAGTTCTAAGTGTACCCTCCTGATTACAGGCTTTTTTTGCCCCTGCCCTAGGATCTCACCACTGAGCTGAGTTGGGAGCTGACCATTCCCCCAGAAGTACAGCGGATTGCCAAGGTGAAGGGGAAACGCAGCAGTGAGCATGTTCATTCCCAGGGCCGTGTGATGGGGGACCGCAGTGTGCTCTACAAGGTACATACAGCCAGCTGTCTGGTAGACAGCAAGGGCTTTCGAATCAGGAAAAGAAGGGCTTCAAGTCTGGCTGTAGGACTTGGTAGATCTATGACCTTGAGTAAGTCATTTCATCCCTTTGAGCCTTAATTTTTGTTTGTGAAATGGGGATAATATACGCTCCTCCTAGGCTTGTTTTGATGATCCCATGAGATGTTCATGCCTAGCCCAGTGCCTAGCGTATGGTAAGTAAGCAACAGATGTTAGCTCTTACTTTTTTGACCTTTTTGTTTGTTTGTTTGTTTCCTGAGACAGAGTCTTGCTCTGTTTCCCAGGCTGGAGTGCAGTGATGCAGTCATGGCTCACTGCAGCTTCGTCCTTCTGGGCTTATGCAATCCTTTCATCTCAGTCTCCCAAGTAGTTGGGACCAGAGGCGCATGCCATGCTAATGTCTTAAAAACGGCTGGGCTTGGTGGCTCATGCCAGTAATCCCAGCATTTTGAGGGGTCGAGGTGGGTGGATTACTTGAGTCCAAGAGTTTGAGGCCAGCTTGGGCAACATGGCTGAAACCTTGTCTTTACCCAAAAAAAAAAAAAAAAAATTAGCTGGGCATGGTGGTGCGTGCCTGTGGTCTCAGCTACTCGGGAGGCTGAGGTAGGAGAATCACCTGAGCCTGGGGAGGTTGAGGCTACAGTGAGCTGCAGTTGTGCTGCTGCGCTCCAGCCTGCGAGACAGAGTGAGACCCTGTCTCCAAACCAAAAAAAAAATTTTTTTTTTAATTTTTTATTTTTGTAGAAGATAGAGATCAACCTAGGAAACATGGTAAAACTCTCTCTTCAAAAAAAATTTTTTTTTTAATTTTTTATTTTTGTATTGACAGGGTCTCACTGTGTTGCCTAGGTTGGTCTCTATCTCCTGGCCTCAAGCAGTTCTCTTACTTCAGCCTCCTGAAGTGTTGGGATTAGAGACTTGAGCCACTGTCCCTAGCCCAGCTCTTATTACTAGTGGTAGTACTGATAGAGCATTCTGGGGTTAAACCATAGTCGAGCCATCAGAACCTCCATCTCTGTGCGCCAACACTCTAGTTAGTGTTAAAGAGTGGGAGATTGAGGTGACTAGTGGGCTGCAAAACTGTGGTGGGAGAGATTGTAATGATAGTAGTAATGCACATTAATTACACCCTCTGGTACAGCAGAGACCTAGTTGGAGGGGGTGTCATAGAATAGAGATCACGGAACTTGATGGTAAAGCTGGATCACTAAGCATGAGCCAGTGCAACACAGTGCAAGCCTCTAGTTTGACTGTTGAGTTAAGACTTGGCTCTGCGATGGCCTAGCTGTTCATCTCTTAGGCTGCCTGAGCTTCAATTTTCCCCAGTATAATGGGGATAATAGCACCAACGTCAGAGGATTGTTTTGAAAATTAATGATAACATGTAAACTGATTAGAATAATGCCTGTCACATACTTAACATTATTATTAGTGCTATTGACTTTTTTTTTGTTTTTCTTTTTTGAGACAGGGTCTTGCCCTGTTGCCCAGGCTGGAGTGCAGTGGTGCAATCACAGCTCACTGCAGCTTTGACCTTCTGGGCTCAAGCAGTCCTCCCATTTCAGCCTCCTAAGCAGCTGGGACAACAGGTGCATGTCACCATGGCTTATTTTATTTTCTTTCTTTTTTTTTTTTTTTGAGACACTGTCTTGCTCTTTTGCCAGGCTGGAGTGCAGTGGCACGATCTTGGCTCACTGCAACCTCCACATCCCAGGTTCAAGAGATTCTCCTGCCTCAGCCTCCCGAGTAGCTGGGCCTACAAGCGCGCACCACCATGCCCAGCTAAATTTTGTATTTTTAGAGATGGGGTTTCACCATGTTGGCCAGGATGGTCTTGATCTCTTGACCTCGTGATCTGCCCGCCTTGGCCTCCCAAAGTGCTGGGATTACAGGTGTGAGCACTGTGCCCGGGCAGTTATTTTCTTTAGAGATGGAGTCTTGCTGTGTTGTCCAGATTGGTCTTGAACTCCTGGGCTCAAGCAATCCTCCCATCTTGGCCTCCCAAAGTGTTAGGATTACAGGCGTGAGCCACTGCATCCGGCCAGCAGCAAGTATTTTTGAGTGCTAGCTGGATGCAGGCACTCATTTAGACACTGGGATATAAAATGGGCAAAATAGACAAAACTTCCTCACCTTGTGAGGCTTTCATCATAGTTGGGTGAGGCTAATAATAAAGAAAATAAATAGGTAAATTAGATAGTGTATTAGAAAGTGACCAGTTCTACAGAGAAAAATAAAGCCGGGAAGAGGGAAAGCGGGTACAGTGTAAATCGGGTGGCTAAGGAGGGGCTTAGTGAGAAAGTGGCACGGAGTGAGTGGACTTGAGTGAGGAAGTGAGTCGTGTGGATAGCTGCGGGGAGAGCCTTCCAGAGAGAAAAGTCAGAGTGCCCCTGGTGTGTGTGAGGAACAGCAAAGAAGACCAGGTAACCAGAAGATGACGAGTGAGGAGGCATGTCAGGCCTGCTGAGGGCAGAGGGCAACAGGGCCAGATCACAGGCCACCACCGTGGCCTTCACTTTGGAGCACGGTGAAGAGTCACTGGGGAGTTTTCAGCAGAGGAGTGACATCAGTGATTGAGATTCCACAGGCTCATTTGACCTAGATTAGACTGTAGAGGGGTGAGGAGGAAAGCAGACCATTTAGGCTGTGGGGTCATCCAGGTGCTGATGGCTGGAGCTGGGCTGGTAGCATGGAGGTGGCAAGGAGGGATCAGGTTCTGGGTATTTTGAAGGTAGAGCCAAGAGCAGGTATATGTGTGTTACAGGGAAAGGAGTCAAGGATGACTCGAGGCTTTAGGTCTGAGCCACTGATGTTTGGAGTCGCGACTGGCTGGGGAGGAGAGAGGAGCAGATTTTAGGCAGGGGTTAGAACAGTTCAGTTTGGGCCATGTTAAGTTTCAGATGAAACATCTGAGAAAAGATACTGAGATAGTTCTTAGTGAAGTCTGGAATTCAAAGGAGTATCTGGTTTGGATATATACATTGGGCATTGCCAACATCCATAAATGGTGTTCAAGCCATGAGATTGGCTTGAGATCACCACGAGGGTGAGTGTGATGAAAATGCTCAAGGCTTGAGAGCTTCCTGGTGTGTTCCACCATGAAGAAACTGGGGAGATGTGGAAGAACCTCCAAAAGAGACTGAGAAGGAGAGGCCAGTAAGGTAGAAGGAGTGCTGGGCAGGGATGTTCTGGAAGCCAGGTGAGAAAATGTCACAAGGAGGTCGTGATCACCTGCATCACGTGGTACTAGTGGGTCAAGTAAGATGAGGGCCAAGACTTTGCCACTGGATTTAGCGATGGGGAGGGCGGTGGTGACCCTCAAAAGAAAAATATCACTGCAGCACTTGTCCCTAGGTCAATGAGTGGGCAGACCTGGATTTTATCTTGGGTTACCATTTGCTATCTGTGACTTGAGAAGCTGCTTAACTACTTTGGGACTTTTCTGCAAAATGCGGACCATAATAGCTACTCTGCAAGACTGTTTAAGGGATTAGATAAAATACAAGGTACCTGGCATGGCACCCAGTACCCAACGCACATAAAACAAGTGCAGTGATGAGAAACTCCAAACAGGAAGCCCTTTTCACCAGAAACCCTGATTCCTCTGCCAGGCTGGAGAGCTCCAGGTTGGTCTCACAGCACAGGAATGGAGTGTGTGATGAGTCTTCGTGGTTCTAAGGGAGCTTTTCTCTCTCTCTCCAGAGCCCGAACCCCAACATGCTGGCCATGGTGACGGAGAGCATGTTCTGTTAGTGGAATGAAACCAAAAATCAATGGTGTTAGTCCAACCCAACAAAACAGATATCAAACCATATTCCATAAGAACCGCTCATGGCCCTGTTCTTTTCAGTATATGGGAAAACAAAATGGAAACAACAAAATAGAATCAGGTTTATGAAACTCCTCGATAGATGGTCACACATGTTTTCAGGAGATCTCTATAGAAATGATTTTGATCACTTGATACCTTGAAAAGAGCTCTTGCGACAATAGAATGACATCCATAAGTGACAAGTATAAAATGTAGTGCTCAGTGACATTAAAAAACAAATCAACCCACATAGAGGAAGAGCTCTGGACATAGGGATGTCAAACTAGTCTAGAGTGTAATGAAAAGCCAAGGTGGTGCCCCAGTAAGAAAAAAGAAATCAACATAACAATGGGAAACAGCAAGAAGAACACTGAGACAGGAAAGACAACATTTTTCACAAGTGAATTATTCATTCACTGTCTAGTGGATACAGACAAAACTGCAGAAGACCCAGAGGAAATCAGGGCAGGCTAAAAGTTTGATATCTTACACTTGTGGAAAAGCCTTAAGATCTGTTTTAACTTGGAGCAGGTGGGGTGACATCATGACTACCATTAAGAAAATATAACCTGTTGGGAAACTGTTTCTGCCTTGATCATGTTGCACAGACGAGCGATAAACAGTGAGGAATGTGCTTAGATGTATTGGGAAAGAGATGGGTCTGTGGCATTGTCACAAGGGTACACGAATACTGAGAGTGAATTTTGAAGGAATGATCCCAATTGGTGGTGACCCTCAGGCGAGACTAGGGTGCCTGTGTTTCAGCAAAGCCTTGGCAGTTGGAGTGAGGGCTCCTAAGATTCCATGACACCCCCACGTTCTAATTGTGTTGTAGCAACTGCAGACCGTTACCTGGCACACTGGCCACACCCTTGCTCACTCTTGTCGGAGACTGAGCTATTGGCAGTGTCTTCAGCTCTGAGCTCAGGCACCGTGAACATTGTTTTTGTCGTTAAGGATCCTAAAGTGCTGTGGGGACTGATCACCTTTTTCTCAACAGTAAGTTAAGAATTTCAGTTACTGACATCCCTCAGTCCTAATTAAGCCTATTTGATTTGACCAGTTTTTAACCCATCATGTGTTTGGGTGTCTTCTCCCCAGTCCCTGGCCCCACCTCTTCTGCCACAAACGTCAGCATGGTGGTATCTGCGGGCCCTTGGTCCAGTGAGAAGGCAGAGATGAACAATCTAGAAATCAACAAGAAATCGCACCCCCAGCTGGTAGAGAACAAACAGGAGTTCAGAAACCTCCAACAGAAATTTCTTGTAACTCAAGTGGCCTACTTCCTGGCCAAAGGGCAGAATAATTACGGTAAGTTCTGTAGGCTCACCATCACAAAAGTGATCAATGATGTCCTCTCTTCTCTCTGAGAAACTAAATGCTCTCTCCATCAGAAATAATTTCAACCTTCCCATACTTCTAGGAAAATAGAAATGGGCATTTACACATTTTATTAAATTTGGAAGTCAGAGGTACCAAAGTATTTAGCAACTTTCCACGTTTGCAGGCAGGTGGGGGCGGGCCTAGAGTTAAAATCGCAGTTAATTCATTTTGGACACAAGCACAGAACGACCTGTTTTCTCCAAGAGGCTAAATCGTGTTTTCAAGAATCCTCTCTGTCTCACGTAAGATCTGGCAGAAAAATAACATCTAGTCTGTTGTTCTAAGCGTCTGGGACTAGTGAACCCTTATTCTGTTTAAGCTTCTGTTGAGGCCCAATAGGCAAAGCTCTGTTCTAGGGACCCTGAGGGAAACTTGGTGATAGTACACAGTACCCGCTGTGAGGGGCTTCAAGAGGAGTCTGCTCCTAATGGAACCTATGGTATCTGTAAGTGACAGCATCAAAAGCAGGGAGTAGGGGCCGTGCACGGTGACTCAATCCTGTAATCCCAGCAATCTGGGAGGCTGAGGCGGGTGGATCACGAGGTCAGGAGTTTGAGACCAGCCTGGGCAACATGGAGAAACCCCATCTCTACTAAAAATACAAACATTAGCTGGGCATGGTGGCAGGCGCCTGTAATTCCAGCTCCTCGGGAGGCTGAGGCACGAGACTTCTTTGCACCCAGGAGGCAAAGTTTGCATTGAGCCAAGATCATGCCATTGCACTCCAGCCTGGGCGACAGGGCAAGACTCGTCAAAAGAAAAGCAGAGAGTACCCTGGTGAGAGGGAAGTCCTGCTTCCTGGGGCACAGGCTCTTGTTCCTAAAGAGGAAGAAAGATCGCACCCGGGAATGTGTGGAAGTAGCAGTGCAGTCTGCAGAGCAAGGACCCTGGGCCTGTCTCCTGGGCTCCATCGAAGTTGCTTGTCTTGTCTGTCCCTCAGTTTCCTCATCTGTACATAGGGTACTACGGAAATACCTACCTCTGTAAATTGCTGCAGTGAATTACATAAGCTATTTCTTGTCAATCTCCTAGAATGTTTATTGGCACAGAGTAAACGCTATCTATTAGTTCTTCATTCTACTGTTTCTAAATTAACACAAACCTTATTAGTATTTGGGCATATTTCCTTCATGGCCTTATGGTCTTATGTCTCATACTTTATGCTTCAGATATGATTCTTAAAATCACATGCGAAGATAAGATTTAAAAATCAAAGATGTTTAAGATCTTTGACATATTTCTCCTTGAAATTCCCAGTAAAAGGGAAACCATCAGTCCCATAGTCCGAGGGGCCTTCCCGAGTGTACACGAAATCACTGCTTCATGCCTCAGTGCAGTGTTTTAGAGGGGAGGCTGCAAGGCTTGAGAAAGTGTCCCCGCATTCAGAGTCAGACCTCAGGGGCTGTGAATTCTGACTCCACTTCATGGTGGTTGAATCATCTTATCAACTTCCTTGTGCCTTGAGTTTCTGTTTCTTCGTCTCTAAATTTTGGAGGACCAGATGCCAGAAAGTCGGGAGACTGAGGAGTAAAGATGTGGAAATCCCTGGCGAGAGCCTGGTACTGGGGACAGTTTTGTCCCTGGGATGGACCTGGCTCCTGCCCTGTAGGCAGTGACCAGAGAAGCATGTCCAGGCTTTCACTGAGGCAGGCATGTCTGTCTTTTCTCAGAGTATGAAGACTGCAAAGACCTCATAAAGTCTATGCTGAGGGATGAGCGGCTGTTCATGGAAAAGCAGCTTGCAGAGCAGCTCAGGTGAGGAGGCCCCCTGGGGGCAGGCAGGTGGGCAGGTGTGTAAATCTCTGAAGTACAGCAGCTCGGCGGGGAGAAATAAGAGGTAAGCTGGGCCAGGGGAAGGGCAGGAATTGCCATGGCAGGCTCATGACACACAAAGATTTATCAAGCAGAGAACAAGGATGATAATAAGTTACGGGATGCAGTTGTTTCTCAGAGACTTATTTTCCGTTTTTCAAACAAGTAATTGTTGAGGTGAAATGCGCATAACACAAAATTAACCAAAGGAGTGGGAACCACCCAGCAGCATTCAGTATTCTCAAAATGATGTGCCATCACCACCCCACTTACCCTTAGTCAGAATCACCTCCTGACGGACTGCGGCTTCTCATCCTTTCACTCTATCAAGGTTGCCTTCTCGAGCCTGTCATTCTTTTCTTTCATCTTTTCAATTGGCCCCATCTGCACCTGGCCTCGTTTCTGTCCATGGCTTTGTATCTAGTCGCTGCAAGATGCACTGTGTGTATATGCACATGGAAATGTCCATGGGCAGAGTGAGGAACTGAAAGGATGGATGTCTTTTTGAAACTGAATTAGGAAGGGACCTACTTTTGTTGACAGAAGAGACAGATGAATGGAACATCGTGGGGGATCTTCCAGGAGCCCTCTCTCGTATGGAGGAAGCCTGTGAACCATTTTTTATTCTTTCTCTTCGCCGCAGACATTTGTTTAAACACGTGCTGACCTTCTGCTTGGAGGTTTCCTTGACATTGTCTCAGAAATCTGTGTCGCAATGTTAGAACTGATCGCTCATCCCTTTCCACTGTTAAATTTTCTCTACTATCTCACCTTAGGCAATATGAAGTCCTGGTTTTCTCTCGGGAACGGGAACTGACCCAGTTAAGCGTGAAGTTACGGGAAGGGAGAGATGCCTCCCGCTCATTGATTGGGCATCTCCAGGCCCTTCTCACTCCGGATGAGCCCGACGAGTCCCAGGGGTGGGACCTCCGAGAACAGCTGGCTGAGGGATGTAGGCTGGCACAGGACCTCCTCCAAAAGCTCAGCCCAGGTAAGGTGGCCATAGGTCCTGATGACCCAAAACCCCAGGCTTATGAGAGACTCCAGACCTCCATACTTTCGCAATGACAGTTGTAGCGGTGCTGTTTTTTTCCACTAAACATATGTGGCCATGACATGACCAGGACTTCCTGGGTAAGAACAGAGATGGGAAACCCATGGGGTTGGAGGTCACAGTATTGCAAATGTCCCTCCTTCCTTGATGGAAGGTGGTCTTTGGAGCAAGAAGCAGCACGTTTCTAGTTTTAAAGGACAGGAAGGAGGCTGTGACAGGAGGGCGCTTGTTAGAGTGAAAAGAGCTCTGGACTCAGAAGGCAGGTTCTCGGGCTGTCTCTTTGGCAATGTTCTTAGTAACTGTCGGTGAGTGAGTGATTTATCCTTCCTGAGTTTCTCTGTCTCCATCTGCAAAGGCACGCAAATTGTCTCTTGCCAGTGTCTGAAGCATCCCAATGTGGGAACACTTAAGACTGCCTTTCAAAATGAGATAAAGCCCCTTACCGTGTGGTGCTGCAGAAGGCACTTGATGTGGGGGCATTTGGTGGTAGGAAGTGCTTCAGACTGGAGCCCTCCCCGTAGAGAGAATGTCCCTGAATAACACGGCAGAAGCCACATGATGGAGGGCCGGTGAAGTCTCCTGATGCATAGAGGACTGTAGGACAAGTTTGTCCTCTCCTAAGAGAAAGAATGAGGTTTGAAATGTGAACCGTGACAGGACACCAAGCCTGTGCCTGGGAATCAGACCTGTAGCGGGATGGGGGAGACAGCTGCCAAAGTCCAGAGAGAGGCTGCAGAAGCCTCCATGATATGGGGAGCAAAAGGTCTTTTCCATATTTGGCCACGTCTTGATGGTGGCCCCCCAGATCAGAAATGCATTGCCTGATGGATCAGGAAACCATGCCAGGGCATTTTGTGAAAGATAAAACATGAGAGCTTTCAGCTGAACAGTGACCCATGCCTAGATGTTCATGTCTCTGTGCACATCGGGCTGACTGCGCTTGCAGAGTGTGAAGTGGGAAATATCTGAATGAACACTTCTGTATTTACAGCAACTGCCGAAGAGGAGGATGGAGATGTTAACGTTGAGGAGGCTGAGAAAGTAGAGGAATTCTGTGCCCCCAGGTAACACTGAATAATCGGGAGCAAGTCATGGGTGGTAACATATGAAAAAGGTCTAGGAGGCACACCCTCTCTGGCATCTACGATGGGCCGAAAGCCTGCATTCCCTTGGCCACAGTATGTGAAATTCAACCCAGCTTAGACACAGGGTGTGGCTGCTGTTGCGTTTCTCTGTGTGTGGCAGGTGTCATGCCTGTACCGTACAGGGATAGCTGAGCCTTCGTCCTCCTCGGCTCCTATCTGTCCAGTGCAGTGAACACCAGTTGCTCTCTTCCTCTCTGGCTCCCATGGCAGCCATGCTCTGTTGCAGAGAGAAGAGGATTGCCTGTTCCCTCTTAAAGGGAACCTCCTGTTTGCTTTCTGGGGCCACTCTCTTAATGCCTCCTGTCAACACCAGCCAGGACTCCCTGGGGTCCAGTCCCTCTGTGTTTAATCTTCTGTCATCTCTATCCCACCTGGCTCATCAGGGAGGTGCAGAGGGCTGAAGAACAGGAAGTCCCTGAGGACTCACTGGAGGAATATGCCGTCACTTGTTCCAATAGCCACGGCCCTTGTGAGTCCAACCAGCCTCATGGGAACACCAAAGTCACATTTGAGGAAGACCAAGTCGACCCACCTGTAGTTGTAGACAGTGCGTCCTCTGATGATGAACGGCAGGATGCTCCAAACCTTCCCCCAGGTAGCCTCTATTTTCCTTGTGTTTCGTACCTCTGTCTAGGCTATGGAAGATGAATTGTGAGGACAGGCTGTATACATACATATTGGTTTAGTCAGAAACTAGGATGGAGCTAGGTGCGGTGACTCACACGTATAATCACAGCACTTTGGGAGGCCCAAGTGGGAGGATCATTTGAGTTCAGGGGTTCAAGAACAGCCGGGACAGGATGGTGAAACCCATCTTTACAAAGAATACAAACAACTAGCCAGGCATGGTGCTGCGTGCCTATAGTCCCAACTGCTCAGGAGGTTTAGGTGGGAGGATTGGCGCAGACCATCCTCCCACCCTCATTCACTACTCTCAGGCTAGACTCTCTCTCCTTTTCATTGGCTTGTCTTAGCTATTAATAAGAAGTCTCTGGCCAGGGGCGCTGGCTCACATCTTTAATCCCAGCACTTTGGGAGGCCGAGGTGGGCAAATCACCTGAGGTCAGGAGTTTGAAACCAGCCTGGCCAACGTGGCGAAACCCCATCTCTACTAAAAATACAAAAATTAGCTGGCATGGTGGTTGGCGCCTGTAATCCCAGCTACTTGGGAGGCTGAGGCACGAGAATCGCTTGAACCCGGGAGGGCACAGGTTGCAGTGAGCTGAGATCACGCCACTGCACTCCAGCCTGGGCGACAGAGTGAGACTCCGTCTCAAACAAAAAACAAAAAACCAAAAAGCAACCAACCAAACAAAAAAATTTAAAAAACAAAAAACAGTCTGTTGTGCTACACACAAACATTGGCCGCTCATGGGGTCAACAACTCAGGGCCCGGCCTTACTTTGTAGAAACTTACGAGCAAGAAAAGGGTAGAAGTGTTTATGTCCTGGTTTCAAGGTGACTGCATAGCTAAGACAAGTTGACTTAAAGGAGATCAAGACTGGAGATGAGAAGAGTGAAGCCAGGGAAACAACATCTTCAAAGAAGTGGGCGAGGCTGCAGTGACATCCCTCAGTCCTGATTAAGCCTACTTGATTTCGCCAGTTTTTAACCCATCATGTGTTTGGGTGTCTTCTCCCCAGTCCCTGGCCTCACCTCTTCTGCCACAAACGTCAGCATGGTGGTATCTGCGGGCCCTTGGTCCAGTGAGAAGGCAGAGAAGACCGTCCGAAGATATGATTTAAAAATCAAAGATGTTTAAGATCTTTGACATATTTGTCCTTGAAATTCCCAGTAAAAGGGAAACCATCAGTCCCATAGTCCGAGGGGCCTTCCCGACTGTACAGGAAATCACTGCTTCATGCCTCAGTGCAGTGTTTTAGAGGGGAGGCTGCAAGGCTTGGGAAAGTGTCCCCGCTTTCAGAGTCAGACCTCAGGGGCTGTGAATTCTGACTCCACTTAATTGTGGTTGAATCATCTTGTCAACTCCCTTGATGTGCCTTGAGTTTCTGTTTCTTCGTCTCTAAATTTTGGAGGACCAGATGCCAGAAAGTCGGGAGACAGAGGAGTAAAGATGTGGAAATCCCTGGCGAGAGCCTGGTACTGGGGACAGTTTTGTCCTTGGGATGGACCTTGCTCCTGCCCTGTAGGCAGTGACGAGAGCAGCATGTCCAGGCTTTCACTGAGGCAGGCGTGTCTGTCTTTTCTCAGAGTCTGAAGACTGCAAAGACCTGGTGAAGTCTACGCTGAGGGCTGAGCGGCTATTCGTGGAGGAGGAGCTTTCGGAGCAGCTCAGGTGAGGGGGCCCCGTGGGGGCAGGCCAGGTGGGCAGGTGTGTAAATCTCTGAAGTACAGCAGCTCGGCGGGGAGAAATAAGAGCTAAGCTGGGCCAGGGGAAGGGCAGGAATTGCCATGGCAGGCTCATGACACACAAAGATTTATCAAGCAGAGAACAAAGATGATAATAAGTTATGGGTTGCAGTTGTTTCTCAGAGCCTTACTTTCCGTTTTTCAAACAAGTAATTGTTGAGGTGAAATGCTCGGAACACAAAATTAACCAAGGGAGTGGGAACCACCCAGCAGCATTCAGTATACTCCAAATGATGTGCCATCACCACCCCACTTACCCTTAGTCAGAATCACCTCCTGACTGACTGCGGCTTCTCATCCTTTCACTCCATCAATGTTGCCTTCTCGAGCCTGTCATTCTTTTCTTTCATCTTTTCAATTGGCCCCATCTGCACCTGGCCTCGTTTCTGTCCATGGCTTTGCATCTAGTCGCTGCAAGATGCACTGTGTGTATATGCACATGGAAATGTCCATGGGCAGAGTGAGGAACTGAAAGGATGGATGTCTTTTTGAAACTGAATTAGGAAGGGACCTACTTTTGTTGACAGAAGAGACAGATGAATGGAACATCGTGGGGGATCTTCCAGGAGCCCTCTCTCGTATGGAGGAAGCCTGTGAACCATTTTTTATTCTTTCTCTTCGCCGCAGACATTTGTTTAAACACGTGCTGACCTTCTGCTTGGAGATTTCCTTGACATTGTCTCAGAAATCTGTGTCGCAATGTTAGAACTGATCGCTCATCCCTTTCCACTGTTAAATTTTCTCTACTATCTCACCTTAGGCAATATGAAGTCCTGGTTTTCTCTCGGGAACGGGAGCTGACCCAGTTAAGCGTGAAGTTACGGGAAGGGAGAGATGCCGCCCGCTCATTGATTGGGCATCTCCAGGCCCTTCTCACTCCGGATGAGCCCGACGAGTCCCAGGGGTGGGACCTCCGAGAACAGCTGGCTGAGGGATGTAGGCTGGCACAGGACCTCCTCCAAAAGCTCAGCCCAGGTAAGGTGGCCATAGGTCCTGATGACCCAAAACCCCAGGCTTATGAGAGACTCCAGACCTCCATACTTTCGCAATGACAGTTGTAGCGGTGCTGTTTTTTTCCACTAAACATATGTGGCCATGACATGACCAGGACTTCCTGGGTAAGAACAGAGATGGGAAACCCATGGGGTTGGAGGTCACAGTATTGCAAATGTCCCTCCTTCCTTGATGGAAGGTGGTCTTTGGAGCAAGAAGCAGCACGTTTCTAGTTTTAAAGGACAGGAAGGAGGCTGTGACAGGAGGGCGCTTGTTAGAGTGAAAAGAGCTCTGGACTCAGAAGGCAGGTTCTCGGGCTGTCTCTTTGGCAATGTTCTTAGTAACTGTCGGTGAGTGAGTGATTTATCCTTCCTGAGTTTCTCTGTCTCCATCTGCAAAGGCACGCAAATTGTCTCTTGCCAGTGTCTGAAGCATCCCAATGTGGGAACACTTAAGACTGCCTTTCAAAATGAGATAAAGCCCCTTACCATGTGGTGCTGCAGAAGGCACTTGATGTGGGGGCATTTGGTGGTAGGAAGTGCTTCAGACTGGAGCCCTCCCCGTAGAGAGAATGTCCCTGAATAACACGGCAGAAGCCACATGATGGAGGGCCGGTGAAGTCTCCTGATGCATAGAGGACTGTAGGACAAGTTTGTCCTCTCCTAAGAGAAAGAATGAGGTTTGAAATGTGAACCGTGACAGGACACCAAGCCTGTGCCTGGGAATCAGACCTGTAGCGGGATGGGGGAGACAGCTGCCAAAGTCCAGAGAGAGGCTGCAGAAGCCTCCATGATATGGGGAGCAAAAGGTCTTTTCCATATTTGGCCACATCTTGATGGTGGCCCCCCAGATCAGAAATGCATTGCCTGATGGATCAGGAAACCATGCCAGGGCATTTTGTGAAAGGTAAAACATGAGAGCTTTCAGCTGAACAGTGACCCATGCCTAGATGTTCATGTCTCTGTGCACATCGGGCTGACTGCGCTTGCAGAGTGTGAAGTGGGAAATATCTGAATGAACACTTCTGTATTTACAGCAACTGCCGAAGACGAGGATGAGGATGTTAAAGTTGAGGAGGCTGAGAAAGTAGAGGAATTCTGTGCCCCCAGGTAACACTGAATAATCGGGAGCAAGTAGTGGGTGGTAACATATGAAAAAGGTCTAGGAGGCCCACCCTCTCTGGCATCTACGATGGGCCGAAAGCCTGCATTCCCTTGGCCACAGTATGTGAAATTCAACCCAGCTTAGACACAGGGTGTGGCTGCTGTTGCGTTTCTGTGTGTGTGGCGGGTGTCATGCCTGTACCGTACAGGGATAGCTGAGCCTTCGTCCTCCTCGGCTCCTATCTGTCCAGTGCAGTGAACACCAGTTGCTCTCTTCCTCTCTGGCTCCCATGGCAGCCATGCTCTGTTGCAGAGAGAAGAGGATTGCCTGTTCCCTCTTAAAGGGAACCTCCTGTTTGCTTTCTGGGGCCACTCTCTTAATGCCTCCTGTCAACACCAGCCAGGACTCCCTGGGGTCCAGTCCCTCTGTGTTTAATCTTCTGTCATCTCTATCCCAGCTGGCTCATCAGGGAGGTGCAGAAGGCTGAAGAACAGGAAGTCCCTGAGGACTCACTGGAGGAATGTGCCGTCACTTGTTACAATAGCCACGGCCCTTGTGAGTGCAACCAGCCTCATGGGAACACCGAAATCACACTTGAGGAAGACCAAGTCTACTCAAGTCTCATTGACTCATCCTCTCATGATGAATGGTTGGATGCTGTACACATTATCCCAGGTAGCCTCTATTTTCCTTTGTCTCACACCTTTTCCTATGCTGAGGAAGATAAACTGAAGACAGGCTCTATTCACACAAATTGCTTTTAATAAAATCTATGATGGGATTCTATACAGCGATATCGGGGGTTTTCTGTCCTTCTCAGCTCGTGTCATGCCTTTGTCTCCCAGTCCCCAGTGTCAAGTTACTGAACCCCAGACAAGTGTCTCAGTCTCATAGTCACCTGAGTGGAAGAGGTACACAGGAAGTATCTGTGAGGCCTCGTAGCTTCGGTTCCGTATCTCTTGTCACATGTGATTAAGTCGTCTGTCCCTGAACAGTGTCCATGGAGTTTCTGTGCCTTTTTAAGGAGACTGGCAGCCTTGCCTTTGTATTTGGAAGTATTGTTCCCCAGGCTTCACTGCTCTCAGCTTTAATCTTCCTTTTTTCTTTTTTTTTTTTAGTAGAGGCGGGGTTTCACCGCGTTAGTCAGGATGGTCTCCATCTCCTGACCTTGTGATCCGCCCACCTCGGCCTCCTAAAGTGTTGGGATTACAGGCGTGAGCCACCGCGCCCAGCCTCTCAGCTTTAATCTTTATCTCCTTTAAGTCAGCTTGGTTAGCTGCACAGTCACCTTGAAATCAGGACAGAAACTTTTCTTTTTTACTTTGCTGATATTGTTCCGTAAAGCAAGGCTGGACCCTGGTTCTCCACCCCATCAGTGCAATGGCTGACCCAATGTTTCTTTGTAGCATCATAGATTCTCTCTCTCTCTTTTTTTTTTTTTTGTGATGGAGTCTCGCTCTGTCACCCAGGCTTGAGTGCAGTGGCTCCATTTTGGCTTGCTGCAACTTCCGCCTCCCGGGTTCAAGAGATTCTCCTGCCTCAGCCTCCTGAGTCGCTGGTACCACAGGTGCTCAGCACCACATCTAGCTAATTTTTGTATTTTTAGTAGAGACGGGGTTCCCTCATGTTGGCCAGGCTGGTCTTGAACTCATGACCTCAAATGATTCACCTGCCTTGACCTCCCAAATCACAGATTCTTTTTAATGCAAGAGTTGTTAGAATTTATCTATCAGTCGAGTTTCATGTGTAGGTCCCTCTAAACACTTAATGTCCACGTTACCTGGTGATATAAGTCAGTATTGCAACAACACTCCTAGAAAATTGTTTGACCAATTTTTGGCGATTTTGGGGGAAAAGTTTTGTTTAACTTTGTATAGACTCAGGCAGGGAATATGGCATTATGGTCTACCCATAGAGGGAAATTTTGGCCTGTGGGTCTGGAAAGCAGGGTCATCTACTTCTCACCAAAGTTAATCTAGGGCACCCTAGAATACTCCTGTCAGAATCCATATTCTTGCACTGAGAATAGTTATGTCCTTGTGCTATGACTGGACACTGATTTGGTCATATGTGAAGTGTGAATTGCTTAATGTGACCTGCTTCTCTGAATTTATTCACAGAAAATGAAAGTGATCATGAGGAAGAGGAAGAAAAAGGGCCAGTGTCTCCCAGGTAATGCTGTGGAATTGTAGGCTGTTAATTCAATAGTGGCAGCTGGAGATTGTAGATTGAGAGAAAATGAGGAAGCAGTGAATAGAAGTTTTTCTTCCATTCACCCAGCTACAAGTTGTCCTTATTAACAAGGTTGTACATCATTTGTGGCCCTTGTGTTGGTTTTAATTTCGTAGTCCTCTCAAGATAGGAACTTGCAATCAGATGAGCCAGGTGAACTAGCCAAACAGAGATTTCTTGGTGATCTTTTCAAAAAACCAGCTCCTGGATTCACTGATTTTTTTGAAGGGTTTTTTGTGTCTCTATCTCCTTCACTTCTGCTCTGATCTTAGTTATTTCTTGCCTTCTGCTAGCTTTTGAATTGGTTTGCTCTTGCTTCTCTAGTTCTTTTAATTGTGATGTTAAGGTGTTGATTTTAGATCTTTCCTTTCTCTTGTGGGCATTTAGTGCTAGAAATTTCCCTCTCCACGCTGCTTTAAATGTGTCCCAGAGATTCTGGTATGTTGTGTCTTTGTTCTCATTGGTTTCAAAGAACATCTTTATTTCTGCCTTCATTTGGTTATTTACCTAGTAGTCATTCAGGAGCAGGTTGTTCAGTTTCCATGTAGTTGTGTGGTTTTGAGTGAGTTTCTTAATCCTGAGTTCTAATTTGATTGCACTGTGGTCTGAGAGACAGTTTGTTGTGATTTTTGTTCTTTTTCATTTGCTGAGGAGTGCTTTAGTTCCAACCATGTGGTCAATTTTGGAATCAGTGTGGTGTGATGCTGAGGCGAATGTATATTCTGTTGATTTGGGGTGGAGAGTTCTGTAGATGTCTATTAGGTCTGCTTGGTGCAGAGCTGAGTTCAAGTCCTGGATATCCTTGTGAACCTTCTGTCTCATTGATCTGTCTAATATTGACAATGGGGTGTTAAAGTCTCCCATGATTATTGTGTGGGAGTCTAAGTCTCTTTTTAGGTCTCTCAGGACTTGATTTATGAATCTGGGTGCTCCTATATTGGATACATGTACATTTAGGATAGTTAGCTTTTCATGTTGAATTGATCCCTTTACCATTATGTAATGGCCTTCTTTATCTCTTTTGATCTTTCTTGGTTTAAAGTCTGTTTTATCAGAGACTATGATTGCAACCTCTGCTTTTTTTTGCTTTCCATTTGCTTGGTAGATCTTCCTCTATCCCTTTATTTTGAGCCTATGTGTGTTTCTGCATGTGAGATGGGTCTCCTGAATACAGCACACTGATAGGTCTTGACTCCTTATCCAATTTGCCAGTCTGTGTCTTTTAATTGGGGCATTTAGCCCATTTACATTTAAGGTTAGTATTGTTATGTGTGAATTTGATCCTGTCATGATGATGTGAGCTGGTTATTTTGCCGTTAGTTGATGCACTTTCTTCCTAGCATCGATGGTCTTTGCAATTTGGCATGTTTTTGCAGTGATTGGCTGGTACTGGTTGTTCCTTTCCATGTTTAGTGCTTCCTTCAGGAGCTCTTGTAAGGCAGGCCTGGTGGTGACAAAAATCTCTCAGCATTTGCTTGTCTGTAAAGGATTTTATTTCTCTTTCACTTATGAAGCTTAGTTTGGCTGGATATGAAATTCTGTGTTGGAAATTCTTTCCTTTATGAACGTCGAATATTGGCCCTCACTCTCTTCTGGCTTGTAGGGTTTCTGCAGAGAGATCCACTGTTAGTCTGGTGGGCTTCCCTTATTGGGTAACCCGACCTTTCTCTCTGGCTGCCCTGAACCTTTTTTCCTTTACTTCAACTTTGGTGAATCTGACAATTATGTGTCTTGGAGTTGCTCTTCTCGAGGAGTATCTTTGTGGTGTTCTCTATATTTCCTGAATTTGAATGTTGGCCTGCCTTGCTAGGTTGGGGAAGTTCTCCTGGATAATATCCTGAAGAGTGTTTTCCAGCTTGGTTCCATTCTCCCCGTCACTTTCGGGTACACCAATCAAACGTAGATTTGGTCTTTTCATATAGTCCCATATTTATTGGAGGCTTTGTTCATTTCTTTTTACTCATTTTTCTCTAAACTGCTCTTCTCACTTCATTTCATTAATTTGATCTTCAATCACTAATACCCTTTCTTCCACTTGATCGAATCGGCTACTGAAGCTTGTGCATGTGTCACTTAGTTCTCGTGCCATGGTTTTCAGCTCCATCAGGTCATTTAAGGTCTTCTCTACATTGTTTATTCTAGTTAGCCATTTGTCCAATCTTTTTTCAAGGTTTTTAGCTTCCTTGCGATGGGTTTGCGCATCCTCCTTTAGCTCAGAGAAGTTTGTTATTACCGACTTCTGAAGCCTCCTTCTGTCAGCTCATCAAAGTTATTCTCCGTCCTGCTTTGTTCCATTGCTGGTGAGGAGCTGTGATCCTTTGGAGGCGAAGGGGCGCTCTGGTTTTTAGAATTTTCAGCTTTTCTGCTCCAGTTTCTCCACATCTTTGTGGTTTTATCTAATTTTGGTCTTTGACGCTGGTGACCTACAGATGGGGTTTTGGTGTAGATGTCCTTCTGTTGATGTTGATTCCTTTCTGTTTGTTAGTTTTCCTTTTCACAGTGAGGTCCCTCGGCCACAGGTCTGGTGGAGTTTGCTGGATGTCCACTCCAGACCTTCAAACAGGGATTTCTTGGTGTTGCCTGTTCTCTCCCATGTGTTTAAATCCAGGGAGAGAATGTATATAAGCTCTCTGCTTATTGTGTGTTAGTATGTTTGCTAGTATTTGTGCAAGCAAAGAAATTGAAAAAATAAACATATTATATCAAAATATTAGAAAAAGGGGAATCTTAATACACAAGATCTATGTCTGCACTGCCTCAAGAGCTCTGTTCACTTGAATGCTGCATGTAAAATTCAACCCAATTTATAGGAAGTAGTTGAAGCCCTGTGTTAGTTCTCTGTGCTGCAAGTCATGATGGTAGTTTACAGGGAGAGTCTGGGTGCCCTGCATTGGCTCGTCTGTGGCAAATGTACTGAGCACGTGCTGCCCATTTTTGTTCGGTCCACAGAGCAGTCGCCCTGCAGCCTGCAGTTAGAAGGATAGTTTTATTTCTCTTGAAGGAAAGATGCCTTTGGTTTCTGTGACCACTCCATTCTGTCTCCCACCAGATCATCTGGAAGGTTTTGTTGTCTAATCTCTGTTGGTTGTATCTTCTGTCATCCCTGTCCTGCCTGGCTCATCAGGAATCTGCAGGAGTCTGAAGAGGAGGAAGCCCCCCAGGAGTCCTGGGATGAAGGTGATTCGACTCTCTCAATTCCTCCTGACACGTCTGCCTCATACCAGTCTGACAGGAGCACCTTTCACTCAGTAGAGGAACAGCAAGTCGGCTTGGCTCTTGACATAGGCAGTGAGTACTCCATTGTGAAGGTGATAAAGCTCCACTTCGTGTCCCAGGTAGTCCCCATAATCTCTGGGCCTTGCTCCCCTGGTTGGGCTGAGAGTTTCCATCACTGTGGGTGGAACCTATATATCAATGTAGATTTCAATCACTCTGGAATCGAGTCTGAAGCACAGGCATGGGGTGGGTCAGTGAGCTTTGCCCTCTTCCTAGTCTCAGGCCATGCCCATTTGCCACCCTGGACTGACTGTCAGGACATTGAACTCAAAGCAGGTGTGGCAAACTCACACCAAGCTATGCAGCACATGTCCAGGAGTTGTCTGTCAGATTAGCTCATCTGCATTAAATGTCTCTTGCCAGCTACAAAATTCTTTATTTTTTTATTTTTATTTTTATTTTTTGAGACAGAGTCTCGCTCTGTTGCCCAGGTTGGAGTGCAGTGGCGCAACCTCGGCTCACTGCAAGCTCCGCCTCCCGGGTTCACGCCATTCTCCTGCCTCAGCCTCTCTGAGTAGCTGGGACTACAGGCGCCCGCCACCACGCCCGGCTGATTTTTTTTTGTATTTTTAGTAGAGACGGGGTTTCACCGTGGTCTCGATCTCCTGACCTCGTGATCTGCCCACCTCGGCCTCCCAAAGTGCTGGGATTACAAGCATGAGCCACTGCGCCCAGCCTCAAAGTTCTTTATGAGTTTTGTTTTTTTTTTTTTGAGACAGAGTCTCGCTCTGTCACCCAGGCTGGAGTGCAGTGGCGCAATCTCGGCTCACTGCAAGCTCCGCCTCCCGGGTTCACGCCATTCTCCTGCCTCAGCCTCTCCGAGTAGCTGGGACTACAGGCGCCCGCCACCACACCCGGCTAATTTTTTTTTGTATTTTTAGTAGAGACGGGGTTTCACCGTGGTCACGATCTCCTGACCTCATGATCCGCCCGCCTCAGCCTCCCAAATTGCTGAGATTACAAGCGTGAGCCACCGCGCCCGGCCATGAGTTTTGTTTTCAAAGCATGTCTGTGTGGTTCTTTACCTGCGCAAGGCCAGCGTCACCCTTGTCTACCTCTCAGTGGAAGATGTGACCCAGGTTTCACTGAATTTATCCCCATTTTCTGTGTCTTGTAAGGTGGCTTATTTTAGCTCATCTGTCCATCGTCTTGCTGGTATGTTTTCTAGATAAATGGCTGACTTTTCACCCACAAAAGCCATAATAGCTGATGCTTCTGTGTAGAACCAAGTCTCATTTTGACTCAAGAGCTGCTACATTGCACCGCTCCATCAAATCTCAGTGTCCACCATCTCGTAAACTATGAAATCCTGGGTATTTGATGAGAGAAGCTTGAATATTGCAGTATCTCTCCTATGAGGCGTTAGAATAATTTGCCTCAAATCTATTGGAAAAACATTGCTCATCTGTGTACACAAACCTAGGACAGAGCACACTGGGAAGATCACATTCCAAAACGGGGGGATTTTCCCAAGGCTCATGAAAGGAACCAAGTCAGTTCTCTCAAGGCTTGACCTCAGGCCTCCTGGTATATTTCTCTCAAAGTCTCCTGTTCTCACACTGAGAAGACTGATGTCCCTGTGTTAGGATTGGACAGAGGAATGTTTCTGTGTGCAAGGAAGAACTGCTTCATGTAAGAGGCCCTGTCTGAATTTATTTGCAGGACATTGGTGTGATCAAGTGAAAAAGGAGGACCAAGAGGCCACAGGTCCCTGGTGAGTCTGAGAAATTGTGGACAGTTAATTTGATGTTGACACCTGGAGACGCCCAGTCCAGGGAAAACAGTACATGCCGAAAATAATGATTTCATCTTGTCAGACAAGTCTGAATTATGCCTACTAACATTGCTTTTGGTTCTCTCTTTACAGTAAATGTTTAGGTTTCCATTTCTTCCTCCCCTTATCATTTACTAATGTATCATAGGTTAACCATACCTCAGAAGCTGTACCCTTATGGCAACTGCATGAAATTTTAAGCACATTTGATGGAAAACCATGGAGCTCACTCTTCTCATGATCACTGTTTGCTGTGTGTCATGAGGGCACTAACTCAGAGTGTCCTTTTACTCTCTTATCAGTGTATCACTTGGCCAAGTCACTGAGCTCACTATCTCTCTCTCTCTCTCTGTCTCTCAATCTCTCAATCTCTCTCTGTCTCTCTCTCTCTCTCTGTGTGTGTGTGTGTGTGTGTGTATGTGTGTCTTTCTCTTTCATCCTTTTCTACCTGGCCCTGGTCTGTCCCAACATAAAGGCAATAATTTGTTACCTCATTAATAGATCTGTCCTTTTTCTTTTCAAACAGTTCCTTATGTTACCCATGAAATCTAGCTGGGGCTGTGTGGTTTCTGATTCCCCCTGGCTTATTCTTTACTTTTCCTACTTTTCCAGGCTCAGCAGGGAGCTGCTGGATGAGAATGAGTCTGAAGTCTTGCAGGACTCACTGGATAGATTTTATTCAACTCCTTCTGGGTATCTGGAGCTGCCTGACTTATGCCAGCCCTACAGAAGTGCGTTTTACTCATTGGAGGAGCAACACCTTGGCTTGGCTCTTGATGTGGACAGTGAGTACCTTACTATGAAGGTGATAAGACTCCACCTGGTCCTCCAGATAAGGGTGATGTTCCTGTTCCAAGTGGCCCTTACTGACCCAAGAGATGTCATTGCCGCAGGCAGGACCTATGGGCGCATATAGGTTGTAATGAAACTAGTTTCAGTTGGAAGCCCAGACATGAAATGGGTCAGTGAGCATGGCTCTATTCCTAGTCTCCAGCCATGCCTGTGGCAACCTGAGCCCACTCTCAGCACATTGGACCCAGGCAGATGTAAAAAATTCACAGAAGAATGATTTGGACTCAAGGGTTTGTAGATTTCCTCCTTCATTCTATTTTGAGTGTCTTGCAACCATGAATGAGCTGGGCATTTGATGAGACAGGGCTGAATACTGCAGTTTTCCTCCTAGAAATCATCTGGGGCATTTTCTTTGAATTGATGGGAACAATAAGGCATAACTGTTTGCACAAACTTGGGATAAATGATTTTGGGATAACTGTCTACCAGAATAGGGACATTTGACCCTTGGTTCTGAGATGCAAACCAAAGAATGTCTATCATGACTGGCTTTGAGGCCTCCTGAAATATATCTCCCACATTGTCCTGTTCTCATGCTGAGGAGCCTGAGGTCCCTGTGTGGGGATTAAACAGTGGACTGTCATGGGTGTAGGTGAATTGGCTTATTTTGTCTGTCCCTGTCTGAATTTATTGCAGGAATTAAAAAAGACCAAGAAGAGGAAGAAGACCAAGGCCCACCATGCCCCAGGTAAGTTTGAGCAATTGTCAACAGCTAATTCTGTGTTGACACCTGGAGACTCCTGGTTCAGGGAAAGCAGAGCAGGCTGACATTATCGATTACATCCTTTCAACCAAGCCTGAATTATTCCTACTCACATTGCTGTTGGTTTTCATTGCAGTAGATATTTAGGTTTCCGTTTCTTCCTCCCCTTATCATTTACTAACCTACCGTAGGTCGACCATACTTCGAAAGCTGTATCCTCTTGGTGACTGCATGGAAACTTAAGCACATTTTATGGAAAATTATTGAGCACTGTCTTTTCATGATCACTGTATGCTGTGTGTCCTGAGGGCACTGACTCAGAGTGTCCTGTACTGCCTCATCAGTGTGTCATCTGGACAATTCACTGAGGTCTGTCTCTCTGCCTCTGTCTCTCTGTCTGTCTGTCTGTCTTTCTCTTTCATTCTTTTCTTTTTGGCCGTGTTCCATCCCGACTGAAGGCAATGATTTGTTACCTCATTAATGGATGTATCCTTTTTCTTTTTTAACCACTTCCTTATGCTACCCATGAAATCTAGTTGGGGCTCTTTTGTGTCTGATTTCCCCTGGCTTATTCTTTACTTTTTCTACTTTTCCAGGCTCAGCAGAGAGCTGCTGGAGGTAGTAGAGCCTGAGGACTTGCAGGACTCACTGGATAGATGTTATTCAACTCCTTCCAGTTATCTAGAACAGCCTGATTCATGGCAGCCCTACGGAAGTTCCTTTTACTCATTGGAGGAAGAACACATTGGCTTTTCTCTTGACGTGGATGGTGAGTACCTTTCTATGAAGGTGATAAGGATCCACTGAGTTTTCCGTATAGAGATCATATTCCTGCTCCAAGAGGCACTTACTGAGCTGAGAGATGTCATTGCTGCACTGAGGACCTATAGGCACATGTAGGTTGAATGAAACTCTAGTTCTACCTGGAAGCCCAGACATGGGATGGGTCAGTGAGCGTGGCTCTCTTCCTAGTCTCAGGCCATGCCTGTGGCACTCTGATTCTCCTCTCAAGGCACTGGACCTGGGCAGATGTGACAAATTCAGAGAACTATGATTTTGACTCAAGGGTTGGTAGATTTCCTTTCTCACTCTAATTTCAGTGTCTAAAATCCTCACAATCATGAACAATCTGAGTATTTGATGAGACAGGGCTGAATATTGCGGTTTCTCTCTTAGAAATCATTTGAGGGCATTTGCTTTAAATTGATTGGAAAAATATGGGATAACCGTTTGCACAAACTTGGGACAAATGATATTGGGATAACGATCTACCAGAATAGGGACATTTTACCCTTAGTTTCTGGGACAAAAAACAAGGAATCTCTATCATGACCAGCCTTCAGGCCTCCTGAAATATATCTCTCACAGTGTCCTATTCTTATACTGAGGAGCCTGAGGTCCCTGTTTGAGGATTAGACAGTGGAATGTTATGTGTGTAGGGGAATCAGCTTAATGTGTCTGTCCATGTCTGAATTTATTGCAGAAATTGAAGAGTACCAAGAAGGGGAAGAAGATCAAAACCCACCATGCCCCAGGTAACTTTCAACAATTGTGGTCGCTTAATTCTGTGTTAACACCTGGAGACAAGAGATCCAGGGAAAACCGTGTGTGTGATTTCATGTTTTCAACAAAGCCTGAATTACTCCTACTGACATTGCTATTGGTTTTCATTGCAGTAGACGTTTAGGTTTCCATTTCTTCCTCCCCTTATCATGTACTAATGTACCACAGGTTGACCATACCTCAGAAGCTGTACCCTTATGGCGACTGCATGGAATTTTAAGCACATTTGATGGAAAACTATTGAGCTCACTCTTCTCATGATCACTGTTTGCTGTGTGTCATGAGGGCACTAACTCAGAGTGTCCTTTTACTCCCTTATCAGTGTGTCACCTGGCCAAGTCACTGAGCTTACTGTCTCTCTCTCTCTGTCTCTCTCTGTCTCTGTCTCTGTCTTTCTCTCTCTCTCTCTGTCTTTCTCTTTCATTGTTTTCTACCTGGCTCTGTTCTATCCCAACATAAAGCAATAATTTTTTTACCTCATTAATGGATCTATCCTTTTCCTTTTTTAACCACTTCCTTATGTTCCCCCTGAAATCTAGTTGGGGCTCTGTGGTGTCTGATTTTCCCTGGCTGCTTCTTTAGTTTTGTCTCCTTTTCCAGGCTCAACGGGGTGCCGATGGAAGCAGAAGAGCCTGAAGTCTTGCAGGACTCAGTGGATAGGTTTTATTCAACTCCTTCAACTTACTTTGAACTAGATGCCTCATTCCATCACTGCAGAAGTGATTTTTACTCATTTGAGGAAGAGCACGTCAGCTTGGCCCTTGACGTGGACAATAGGTTTTTTACTTTGACAGTGATGAGGCACCACCTGGTCTTCCAGATGGGAGGCATATTGCCACACTAAGCAACCCTTACTAAGCTGAGAGATGTTATTGCTGCAGGCAGGACCTAAAGGCACATGTAGGTTTGAATGAAACTGTAGTTCCCTTTGGAAGCCCAGACATAGGATGGGAAAGTGGGCATGGCTCTATTCCTATTCTCAGACCATGCCAGTGGCCACCTGTGCTCAGTCTGAAGACATTGGACCCAAGTTAGGTGTGACACGTTCACATGACTATGTAGCACATGCCGGGAGTGATCTGCCAGACATTCTAATTTGAACCAGATATCTCTGGGTAGCTGCAAAGTTCCTCAGGGATTTCATTTTGCAGGCATGTCTCTGAGCTTCTAAACCTGCTCAAGGTCAATGTCATCTTTGTGTTTAGCTCATCCAAAAGTGTCACCCTGGTTTCAATGAGCCTAACCCCATTCTTTGTATCTTCAGTGTTGGTTTGTTTTAGCTGATCCATCTGTAACACAGGAGGGATCCTTGGCTGGGGATTATATTTCAGAGCCACTGACTGCTCTTGACAATTGTTAACCCACTAGCCTCCTTTGATTAGAGAAGCCATAGTCCTTCAGCCTCCAATTGATATCAATACTTAGGAAGACCACAGCTAGATGGACAAACAGCATCAAGAGGACTTAGCCCTGCTCCTTTCAATTCCATCCTGTAAAAAACAGGAGTCAGGAGCCGCTGGCAGGGGACAGCATGTCTCCTGGGACTCTGCCGGTGCAGAATATGAACAATGCCATGTTCTTGCAGAAAACGCTTAGCCTGAGTTTCATAGGAGGTAATCACCAGACAACTGCAGAATGTAGAACACTGAGCAGGACAACTGACCTGTCTCCTTCACACAGTCCACGTCACCACGAATCACACAGCAAAAAGGAGGAGAGAGATTTTGGGTTCAAAAAAAGTAAAAAGATAATGTAGCTACATTTCTTTAGTTATTTTGAACCCCAAATATTTCCTCCTCTTTTTGTTGTTGTCATTGATTGTGGTGACATGGACTTGTTTCTAGAGGACAGGTCAGCTGTCTGGCTCAATGGTCTACATTCTGAAGTTGTCTGAAAATGTCTTCATGATGAAATTCAGCCTAAACGTTTTGTCAAGAGCACTGCAGAGTCAATACTGTGAGTTTCCAACCGCAGCCCAAATGTGGGCAGAGAAGGTCTAGTTTGTCCATCAGCATCATCATGCTATCAGGACTGGTTACTTGGTTAAGGAGGGGTCAAAGAGATCTATCCCTTTTAGAGACACCTTACTTATAATGAAGTATTTGGGAAAGTGGTTTTTAAAAATATCAATGTCTTGTATTCCAATGATCATCCTCTAAACATTTTATCATTTATTAATCATCCCTGCCTGTGTCTATTACTATATTCATATCTCTACACTGGAAATTTTCTGTCCCAATTTTTACTGTGCCTTTGTTTTCGCTAGTGTCTGTTGTTGGAAAAAAAAAAAACATTCTCTGCCTGAGCTTTAATTTTTGTCCAAAGTTATTTTAATCTATACAATTAAAAACTTTCGCCTATCACTCTGGACTGTTGGATTGTTTTTTACATTCAGTGTTATAATCTTTTGTTATGCTGATTGGTTTTGGTGGGTACTGATGCGAATTAATAAAAACATTTTCATTTCCCTGTTTATTTTCTAATCTCTTCCACATTGTAGGCTATGTTTACCATATGTAGCAGAATGTATTTACTCCATTTCTTGGTTCTAGTTATTTGTATTCTTTGTGAGAGAGTGTGTGTGTGTGTGTGTGTGTGCCTTTAGCATTTAGGAAGGGTTGTGTAGCTCGTATTTGATATTGACTAAAAATGTTTCATAGTTTTCCCCTCTTTGAACTAGACACGCTTCTAATATTTGGTTTATACGTTTTAAATTATGACTTTCAACGTCAAATATTTCCATATGACAGTCAATTACGTGATGTGTTTTCTTTTTCCTACCTCCTTTACCTGCCACTTCTCATAATAGTATTTGAACCTAAACATATACCAGTGACATTCTGTGGTTGTCATCTTGCCCACACCTTGGTTTTTGGTTTAGATCCACAATTAAATATATTAATGCTCATGAGCTATTCAAAAGTGAATGTCACAGTCATGACTTGCTGAGTGGTACTTATCCTTAACAGAGTCCTCATGAGGCAATCAGGTCTCGCTGAGTTTAGCATGTTTAATAATCTTTCTCACGGTCTTGATACATGGATCGCATTACTGGATATAAGGTGCTTGCCCAAAATGATTTTTCTTGAGTTTTTGGGAGATATTTTCTTCCTTGGGGCACATACATGGTGTATGTTCTCGTTGTGGGATTCTATTTTGTTCTGCCAGGACCTATAATTTCTGCCAGTTACTTCATTCATTTGTTCTCTTCACCATGAGTCTCCAGAGGATGTTTCCTTTGTCCATGCCTCCCCATCTCCCAGCAATTCTGCGTTTCATAAACTGGCACCTCTGGTCCTCCGCATGGTGAAGCCCCTTCCTTTCAATTCCCCAGTAGCCAGTGCTCTAATCCACCAGGTCTCAGGCATGGTCTGTGTTTCTCCACATGCTCTTTCTGAGGATAGTTTTAGCTGTGTTCTGTCATGAACAGGGCCCCCCTGCTGTCCTGGCCTCGATTTGCATAGTGTTTCCTGCTCCCTCTGCCCTTGTGTGGCTCGCAGACCCAGTTAAAGAAAATCACCTGAGGGCCACAGTGTTCCCTCGCCCTGGTGTTTGGGGGCAGGGTTATGGGTGGGATTTTTGACTCTCTAAGTTAACCCCTAGGGCTTTGAAGTGTCTGTTGAGAAATTCAGCTGTTATCATCCTAGGTGGACTTGCTGTCTCCTATCCCCCTACTTCAAATGCAGAACTTCAATCGTGTACAAAAGAAGACCGAGTCATATAATAGAACACACCCTTATTCATTGGCTGGCTTCACCAATCATCTCATGGCTGAACTTTTACAAATACACTCTTAGCCACACACCTATGAAATGTATATGTGTGTGTATACATATGTGAATTTGCTTCTGAGATTATGGAGGCTGAAATTCCCAGGATGGAAGGAAAGCTGGATACCCAGGAAAGCATTTGTTTCCCATTAGGCCTCTTAATTCTCTCCTGGCCTTTGATTGATTGCTTGAGTCCCTCCCCCCATTAAGGGGGGCAATCTGCTTCACTTAGTCTGCCCATCTCAATGTTAATCATATGCGAAACACTCTGTAGAACACAATGAGAATCACATTTGGCCGAATGTCCCGGCACCCTGGTGCTGGGTCACAGTGACACGTGCAAGTAACTATCACACTTGCCCTTTGTCACATTTGTCATTTCCCCTGTTTTTCTCCCAATCTGCAGCTTATATTTGTTCTCTTAATACTGTCTGTGTTGAGCAAAAACTTTTAATTTTTATAAAGTTGAATTTATCAATGTTTAATGGTTTGTGTTTATTGATAACAAAGAACGCTTTGCCTAACTGTGTCGTGGAGATTTTGTCTTATATTTTCTGCTATACTTTTTCTAGTTTTATAGTTTAGTTGTATAATCCATTTGAGTTAGTTTTTGAGTCAGTATTGAGGTTCAGGTGAATCTTTTTCATTTGGGAATATGCATGTCCAGTTGCTTCTACACAATTTGTTGACAAGAGAATGCTTTCTCCACTGAATCATATTTGGACCTTTGTCAATCCATTGGGTGGTTGAGACTGGTCCGAGGGCTGTCCTGGTGATTGAAGAGAGAGACAGGGCATGAAGTAGGGTGGTTCTTATGGGAAAAATTAAGGAAGGCACATTTTTCTATGAGGCATAGGAAGCCCCAAGCACAATTGGGGTACCCTCTACCAGCATGTTGTAGCACACTCATCTCTGCTGTCTCTACCTCTCCTGTTGCAGAAGCTTGGGGGTGCATAGACACTGAGGTCGAGTGGTGTCTTTGGGCACTTTTGAGCATTGACACCAAAGCTCCAGCATCAAATCTTAGAATATCAAGCAGCCGGGTGGATCACCTGAGGTCAGGAGTTCACGACCAGCCTGACTAGCATGGTGAAGCCCTGTCTCTACTAACCAAAAATTTAGCCGGGCATGGTGGTGCATGCCTGTAATCTGAGCTACTTGGGAGGCTGAGACAGGAGAATCACTTGTGTACCTGGGAGGCAGAGGTTGCAGTGAGCTGAGATCACACAATTGCACTCCAGTCTGGGCAACGAGAGTGAAACTCCATCCCCCAAAAAATAAATAAATAAAAATAAAAGAATATCAAGCAGCCAAAGAAGCAGGAAAACATGACACGTAATGAATCTAATAATCTAGTTGAAATTGACACACACGTTGGAAATAGAAGAAAAAGACATTAGAGCAATTAGTATAATTGTATTTTAATTAAATGGAGAGGTTGAAGATTTTTTAAATATCAAATTCTGTAGATAAAACTATGATTTACAGTCTGAAATGGAAGAAGGCACTGGATTAAACATTGCAGAAGAGAAGATTATTGAACTAGAAGGAATAGAAGTTGAAACTAACATAAATGAAGCACACATTAACAAATGACTTGAAAACATAAAAAGACCATCAGCATAAAAACTTTAAACACCCTAGTATAGGGCTAAATGGAATCCCTGAAGGGCAGGTAGTGGAGAAGAGAGACAAAGATATTTAAAACATACTGGATGAAAGATTTAGAAGCTCCATGGAAACCATAAACTTCAAATATTACAGAAATATGATTATCCTAAGAACAAGAAACATGCAGAAAACTTCACCAAGGAACACCTTAATCAAATCCATCAAAACCAATGATAAAAAGGAAATCTTAAAAGTAATAAAAGGGAAAAGAACATGTTACATACAGAGCACTAAATATAAGGATAGCATAAGATTTCTCACAGGAAACTTTACAAACAGGAAGTTTGCAATAAAGTACTTAAAAAAAGAAAAACTGTCACCTGCAATTCTACACCTGGCCAAATTATCTTTCAAAACCGGGCGCAGTGGCTCACGCTTGTAATCCCAGCACTTTGGGAGGCCGAAGCGGGCAGATCACGAGGTCAGGAGATCAAGACCACTGTGAAACTCCGTCTCTACTAAAAATACAAAAAATTAGCCGGGCGTGGTTGTGGGCGCCTGTAGTCCCAGCTACTCGGAGAGGCTGAGGCAGGAGAATGGCGTGAACCCGGGAGGCGGAGCTTGCAGTGAGCCGAGATTGCGCCACTGCACTCCAGCCTGGGCAACAGAGCGAGACTCCATCTCAAAAAAATAAATAAATAAATAAATAAATAAATAAATAAATAACATGAGAAAAAATGTTTTTGAACAGAAAACAAAATGATCTCAATTTGCAGATGGTGTGATCCTATGTATAGAAAATCCCAAATAGTACATACAATTGCAAACACACATACATGCACACAGACACCAGACACACACACACACACACACACACGCACACTATCAGAGTTAATAAGCGAATTCAGCAAACTTTCAGCAAACAATCCATTGTGATGGCAATGAACTATCTGAGAAGAAAACTGACACAATGATTTCATTTATAATAGCACCTGTAAGAATAATATGCCTGGAAATAAATTTGTTCAAGAAGGTGCAGTACCTGTACACAGACAACTACAGAACATTGCTCGAGGAGACTAAGGAAGGCCTAAATCAATGGAAAGACATCTTGTGTCCAGGGGTTGGAAGCTGTAACATGGTTAAGATAAAAATACAACTCAAAGCAATCCACAGACTCAATACAATCCTATCAAAAAGTGGCCTTTTTTACAGGAATGCCTAAGAAGAACTTCATATTTCTAAAAAATAGCAAGTGTCCCCCCAAAACAAAAGCAATCTTGAAATGCAAGAAGGAACGTTCTCTATTCCAAAGGTCCTTAACTGCTCTCAGCAATACTTGGTAGTCTTCAATATATAGGCTTTCACACCTTTTTTTTTTTCTTCTTTTGTTTCTAGACACGATCTCACTCTCACTCAGGCTGGAGTACAGTGGCAAGATCACAGCTCACTGCAGCATGGAATTCTCAGGCCGATGACATCCTAGGGCCTCATCCACTGAGTACCTGGGACTACAGGCTCACACCACCACACCTGGATAATTTTTCTGATTTTCAGTAGAGATGAGGTCTCACTATGTTGCCTAGGCTAGTTTCAAGCTTCTGAGCTCAAGCGACCCTCCTGCCACGGCCTTCCTAAGCGCTAGGATTTGAAGCTGAGCCTGGCTGGCTTTCGCATGTTTGCTATGTAGTTTATATTTCTTGGTGTTATTGTAAATGTTTATGAAAGGAATCTTTAAAAAATTTTGTATTAAAATTATATATTTAAAGAATTACATGTATTATATATATTTAAGGAATACAACCTGAGGACTACATATACACATACACATACACATATATATACATATGCATATGCATATACATATACATATACATATACATATACATATACTATACATAATGAACTAATGCCTACTAGGTGAGGGGCTGCCTTGTGAGCAAACCCAAGGTCCTTGGCTCACAAAGCCTTGTCTAGAAGGATGGAGGGATCAGCAAGCTGGGCACACAGCAGGTTCTGTCTTTAGTGCAGGCACCTGCCCACTCGGGTCTCTGGCAATCCTGACCAGGCTTCACAATGGGTGAGGTGAGCTAGGAATGGGAAAGTGGATGATCTCAGATCCAGAGACTGCCGTTGTCACCTGGGGACCTGGCATGTGAGTGGAGGAGTCTCCCACTGATTTGGCCCTGGGTCAATGCCCAAACATGCACAAGGACAGGACTCTTGGCCTCAATGTTTTAGGAGCCCCCAGTCTTCTAAAGAGGGTTTGTGGTGGGGGAGAATGTTCAACAAAACAGAAGAGTGATGGGTACTCTAGCTTGGCAACAGAGAATACTTCCTTGTGCTACTAAATGACAATATTTGACAATTATGGATGACACAATTGAGCAACAGCTTTCACTGTTTAACAAGCAGTGTCTCTGGAACACTAGGTTAGTGCTGTTGGAAGTTGACTGAAAAGTCAGTGGTTTGAGCCCATCCAGACACATTAATGTTTCTACCTGATGTGACCTTCCGTCTGAAGAGTCTCTTCCTTGGACCAAATATATCTTAAAGCTTCTCTTCTTCTTGTCTCTTGTCTATTTTCTAAGGTGCCTCTTTGTTGCTTGGGGCAAAAAAAGTCCATTTTTAATCCACACCCAGCAAACATCTACCCTTACTTATCCCGGTTTTTAGGGTTTTGGGTTTGTTTGCTTGTTTGTTTGTTTTCTCAGCTTCTCATATTTGGAATACTGGAAATTCCTAAAGTGGAGAATGATGGAACCTGAATCACACACACCTATGGTGAAGCCACAGGCTCTGGGTGAAAAACCTAATCTGCCAGGGTTTGAAGTTAAACACATTAATTTTCTGTGCTTCCATTTCTATCTGTCCAGTGGGCTTAATCAGAACACTTAGTTTGTCCAATGTTTAAACAAGCAGTGCAGGAAAAGCGTGGAGCCAATGCCTGTCACATAGCAATTGGTCAACACGCATGAGCTCCTATCAGCGTCACGGCCTCCAGAATATCCATCAGGCTTTGATCTTTGAAACGTCCTTCCTGATGTGAATGGGTCATTCTTCAAACATTCTCTAACCGATGGCCATGAAATTACTCCAATGTGTATTATTACAAATACAACTGCAGGGACCAGACTGACACATGTATCTGTTGTGCATCGCTTGTCTATTTCTCCATAGATACCTAGAGACGGAATTGTCAGACCAAAGTATTTATACATTTCTGATTTTGCTAATTTCTATCTAAATTACTGTGAAAAGAAGCCATAACAAGTCATACTTTTAATATTTGGTGAGAATTCTTTTTTTCTCCATCTTCTGGCCAAAACTGGGAAGTACTTGCCTACCATTTCCTCTGGACTCACTTTTGCCAACATTTCTGTAGTTACACAGTGGGATCACATTGCATGCATGACATCAAACTCAAATCCTTAAATGAAAAGAGGGATTAACATAACTGTATAAAAAGTTATATTTAAAATACAAAGAATGCAAATATATATGTGTATACAAATATATATATATATACACCTACATAAATGGGAAAGGAATTTTTTTATTTGGATACTTTATCAAAGTTATATAGACTTGAAAATTTGTTTAGTAAAACAGCAGTTCCCTTGTGTACTCCCAGAGTTTCATCACATAGAAGCAAGCATTTAGCTATTTATTTCCTTATGTCTAAATCGATATTATTACTTTTTGATTTTCAAGTGTAGGCACTATCTCTCCTTCACATACTTGCTCATCACCACCACCCCCAAACATGCCTCTCACTACCTTACCCTCTAACATGTTTGTGTCCTAGTTTGAGTGCCAACTACTACATTATTATAACTGGTATATGTTATTCAGAGTTCAGTCACATTGGATATACATAGCAGGAATGAAAAGCCAGTATCTTCAGGGACTCTCTCAAGTGGATAAGCTTCAGAGATTTTTGTAATCTTTGGTCACCCTCCCCATCTTTTTCCTATTCTGGGTAAGTACTGGATCTGATGGGCCCAGCTCAGGTCAGGAACTCTCTCCTTGAGCAGGGGAGAGTGGGACATCTTCATGTGTAGTACCAAGAAGACACTGTCCAAAGAGGGACAGTAGTTCTAAGACAGAAAAGTCAATCTGTGGTAAGGGGAGGCAAAACAAGGACACGAACAAAAACCATGTCTGTTCTGTAAGGGGAGCCTGCAGTAGAGGGTGGCTTCAGAGTGGGAGGGGAGAGTTTTGAGAGATATGGGCCGTGGATAGTCCTCTGTGGGCTGGAGCCACGCAAGACTGTGGGGGTCTCTCAGGGGCAGGGAGCTGAGGAGAATCTGCCCTCCCCAACCTGGGAGACTGATGAGGGGACTGTCCTGGTCACCAGACAGAAATGGGGTCTGGGCCAGGGCAGTTCTGGTGGGAAAGAAAGAACAGGACATCTTCTCCTTAAGGTAAGGTCCTGAGTTCAGGTCTTGGTAGGGAGGGAGGTTACCTTGGGCATTAGCCACTGGAGATGGTTGGCCAGATGAGCGCACTGAAATCTATGTTCTATAAACTTGTAGTTCTAGTAGAAGAATGACTGCAGTAAAGGGTCTTTAGGAAGAGGAAGTGGAAGACCTGATTTGGGTTGGGGGCTCCAAAAAGAATGTCTGCCTTGCTGTGCAGAAGCCTTCTGCATAACCTCCCTGGTCCCCTTGCTCAGTCTCCCGGCCAGACCCCCAGAGTCCCTGCCCTGTGCACCCTGGAAGTACACAGTGAGTTCAGCCAAGGCATCTGCAGCCGGGACTCATCCCTGGACATTTCTGTGGCCTCGGGTGCCCTGGCCTTCTCCAGGCCCTGTCTTGCAGGCAATCATCCTGCAAGGGAATGGGGGAAGGAGGCTACTTGACAGTTGACACTGAGCGGCTCCACAGGGTCCTGACTTAGCTCCTAGTCACTTGCAAAACTATATGCCCCCATCTCATCCCCCAAACGATGCAAAGAAACTTTGCCAGGACTCATGCCAGACATATAGGATAGGACCGTTCCATAGAGCCAAGTTCTTAGGACATCAGTAAGAGATGGAAACCACCTGCTGGAAGGTGCCACAGTGGGAACCTTGGGGGCAGGGAGCAGTCACTGAGCTGTCATGGTGAATCCTGGCTCCTGGCCCTCACATGCCCTTTCTCCCCTTCCCTCCTTCTCTCCTCCCTGCTGTCTGCTCTTTCCCCTCTCTCCCCTGCATCCCTCAGGTACCTTCCATGGGCCCTCACCCCTCCTTTTCAGAGGCTCCAAAGTGAGCCCTCAAAATACTTGGTAACCTTGGACATTTCCAAAACTGGAGAGATTTGGCCACACAATTTTTATGAGCTAGGAAGGTTCTCCAGAGCTCTTGCCTAAATTTTTCTGTTGATGAGAAGAGAACAAAAGAGTTTCCACCTGATCTGGTCTTAAGGCAACTGCTCCTTGGAGCAGAGACTGGGCAGGAAGAAGGGGGTTGCCCGGGGCCCCAGACTTGCCCCTCTCAGCTGCTCTGCTCCTCTCCCCTTCACTGGGGGAGAGCTGACCAGCGATCAGGAACCTCTGTTCTCCACAGTTGCTGGGATCTCAGGCTCAAATCTAAATATTGGCTGATTTAGGAGGCTAAGGGAGGCAATTCCCTGGAGAGAGGTGTCAGGATTTGGGACCAGAGCAGCATCTAGCTGCCGTCCACAGAGACCCCAAGGACAGGAATCCACTGGTAGCCGGTTGGAGGGGATCCCATGAAAACAAAATGAAACGTGCGCAGTAGAACTGGAGCCAAGACCAGGAGCTGAAAAACTGCGCCGTCCTAAGGGATGAAGGAATTAGGAAATCCCGAAAGTAAAGTTTTTCATATAGGTCATTTCTTCCAAAGAGACACAGGGCAACGGCCCAGTGACATGAATAAAAGAAAACTTGGGGTTTAGGATTGAGGGGAGGCAGCCTTTTCAGTGGAGGAGACCTGTCACCTGGAGGCCCAGGGTCGCCCTGAGAGGGGAGGGATCTTGCTGGGTCGCTGGGTCCGGGACTCCAATTGCACACAGCCAGTGGCCTGGAGGGTCCATGAACATGACTGGGGCAATTTCCCCCATTCTGCTTAGGGAGCAATAGGAACATCACTGGCATTATACAGAAAGGTCCCACTGAGACTTGAACTCTGATCACCGCATTCAGAGTCCAAAGCACTCACCATTACATCATGGAACCTCACAATAGCCCATAACTGGAGGGCACTGAGTTCACATAGCAGCCATAGTTCCCACACACCTATGTTCATGCATTTCTTCTGATCCCTCAAGCAACACCAAGGAAGGTGGACCTGTGGGGGAGGAGTCGTCCTCTTTCTTTCTCTGCCGTCTCCTTTGATCAGCTTTTACCATTTCATTTGCACCTTGGAAAATGAGGCAAAATCCAGTTTGGGCCTAAGGCCCACACTTGAAGCCTCCCTCATGGAAAACATACTCTCTCAGTTTACCAGAGTTTCCTGTACCAAGGGGAAATTTCTGCAAACAGTGATGTTATATTCTTTTTGCCTTCCCTCTTTTCACTTTGCCCAGGGAGGCCAGATGATTGTCAGAACAGGACTTGGGACTTCCTGGGTGCCTTGCCCCCTTCCTCCATGTAATAAATAATAGCTGACACCTAGCAAGTGGGATTGGGAGGCAGAGAAGATTTCATTTTCTTTTTCATATACTTTTATGCATTTGTTTGGTTGGTTTTGGCAAGATTTTCTCACCAGAAATGGAGATTTGTTGGATTTAAAATAAAAAGTAATCAGCCATGTTTTACATTCAACATTGATTGAACCCCTGCTGATAAAGCACTTGCCAGCTTCAATGGGGCTGCTGGAGATGAGAGTACACAATCCCTGACTTACAGATATCTCATCCCAACTAAAGCCTAGGTTATCTGAAGGGGAGATTATCAATGGCAAATGCAGGCTCCTCCCGTGGAAAGAAATTCTGCTTCCTGGAGCTGGTGGTCTCTTCTCCCACCAGTTCAAAGAAGCTTCCCTTGCACTGTGGATCTGCCCTCCCTGCCCCAAAAGGTTAGGGTATGTGCCATTGAGGCTGAGGGCATATGTGGGAAATTCAGACATTCTGTAACACCTGCTGTCTCTTCCCAAGCAGGTGAATCTTTGGTGAAGCAGGACAGCAAGCAGGTCCAGGTGGACTTCCAGGACCTGGGCTATGAGACTTGTGGCCAAAGCAAGAATGAGGCTGAATGGGAGGAAACCACCAGTCCCAGTAAGAGCACAGGGTGTGGGGCTCACCCTCCCTCCCTGGAGTCAGCTGTCACATTTGGGTGCTGTTGGCCAATTCCACACCTGAGAAGTAGTGGGGAAGAGGAGGACAGGAGGTTGATAGGAGAACTCTTACCCAAGATGAGGCTGAGTATAAGTTTGAATTTCTACAATTAGTTTGTGGCATACTGCTAATAATAATAATAATATAAAGTTCTATCCACCTGATTATTATAGTAATACTAAGGCCTACTTAGAGACCACATGAGGTTTTGGAAACATGCAAACCATAAGTTAAAAATAATTTTGTTTTGCATTATAAAAGGACTACAACTATAGGGCCACCCACCACAGTGAAAACCAGAAGAGAAGAAAAACACAGTCTCTGTCATTCTTGAGGAAGTGTAGTGTGGCAGTTAAGAGAAAAGATCCTGGGGCCAGACTGGTTGGCTCAAATCCCAATTTGTAAACTTTCCTACGCCCCAGTTTCTTCATATGTTAAAATAGTAATAAAGGAACTACCTACCCCATCAGGTACTAATGTCAATTAAATGAGTAAATTCTTATAAAATGCTTTAGAACAGTGCCTGGCATCAGGTAAAATCCCGTGGATTAGTTCTCATTCTGACAACCACTGCCCTAACACACTGATGTTAACATGCTGATATATTTATTCAAAGTCTTATTTTCCTGTGCCTATTTTTTCACACAGTTGTAACCCAATAAACTTTTAAATTATAGTAAAATTTAGAGAGCATTAAACTTGCAGCATGCAGAAATAGCTTGTCCTACATTCTCGTGGCTATCCTAACTAGATAAGGCCATGTTAATGTCTTAAGAAACATCAGTGTGTGTGGAATGAACACAGGACGCTGGAGGATTTGAATTCTGGCTCTGCCGTGAGCTAGTTTGAGTGATCTAGAACAAGCTAGTTTACCACCTCTCTTTAAGTTTTGGTTTCCCCAGTCAGTAAAATAGAAAGTGGTGAAACCTAACTTGTGGGTATAAGGAGGATAAGAAATATTGTATTTGAATGCCTAGCAGAGTGTCAGGGTTGAATAAAGTACTACTTTAACTTTTTCCCTAGTAATTATTGTCCTCATGACCAAACCTGCCTCCTCTCAAAGGCAGTGGCCACGACAGCACACCCTACTTTTATTTAGGAAGACATCTTTGTCTTTTTTCAGAGTGTGAGGAGCACAACAGCCTCAAGGAAATGGTCCTGATGGAGGGGCTGTGCTCTGAGCAGAGGCGCCGGGGCTCAATGCTGGCTAGTTCCTCCGAGAGGAAGCCCTTGGAGAACCAGCTAGGGAAGCAGGAAGAGTTTCGTGTATATGGAAAGTCAGAAAACATCTCAGTCCTATGAAAGGACATCAAAGATCTGAAGGCCCAGCTGCAGAATGCCAACAAGGTCATTGAAAACCTCAAGAGCTGGGTCCAGTCCCTCTCAGTTACAAGTGATTATTTGTCTAGTCTGGAAAGACCCTGGAAGCTGAGAGCTGTTGGCACCCTGGAGGGGTCTTCACCTCATTGTGTCACTGATGAGGATGAGGTGTGGCTGTCTGATGGCACTGTGGCTTTCTACTCTCCAGGACTTCAGGCCAAAAAGGACCTGGAGAGTCTCATCCAGAGAGTATCCCAGCTGGAGGCCCAGCTCCCAAAAAATCAACTAGAAGGGAAGCTGGCTGAGGAGCTGAGATCAGCCTCGTGGCCTGGGTAAGGATGGCACTGTTTGGGCACTTTGTGGATTGAAAATGTGTAAGTTTGTGGTTGGTGTAGGGTAGCTCAGGCAGTTGGAAGGAAGAACATGTCTGGGTATTCACAAGGACACTGATTTAAATGGTAGATATAGGTCTGTGGAAAAGACAGGTAGGCAACCAGGAGGGCATAGGATGATGTCCCAGTATCTGGGAGATACCAGGTCTCAGGGATTTCCTCTTAGGGATATATTAGTACAGTAATAGTATATATGGTACAGTATAGTATAGTATAGTATAGTATAGTATAGTATAGTATAGTATAGTATAGTATAGTATAGTAGTAATACTGGAATCAGACTGCCTAGCTCTGATGCTTATACCCAGGCAACCTTCTTAACCTTTCTGAGCCTTTGTCCTTACCTATTAAATGACGATGATAAGAGAACCCATCTCAAAGGGTGGATATTAGGTTTAAATGAATTAATACAAGTGCTGGACAGGTGTGGTGGCTCATGCCTGTAATCCCAGCACTTTGGGAGGCCAAGGCAGGCAGAACACCTGAGGTCAGGAGTTCGAGACCAGGCTACCCAACATGGTGAAACCCTGTCTCTACTAAAAATACAAAAATTAGCTGGGCATGGTGGTGCATGCCTGTAATCCCACCACTCAGGAGGCTGAGGCAGGAGAATCGCTTGAACCTGGGAAGTGGAGGTTGCAGTGAGCCTAGATGGCACCACTGTACTCCAGCCTGGGTGACAGAGCAAGACTCTGTCTCAAAAAAAAAATAATAATAATAATAATAATACAAGTGCTTAGAATAGTGCCTAGCATATATTAAGCTCTCAATGCTATTTGCCATAGTTATTAGTGTTATTGATACTTTGTGTTGAAAACACAGACATTCATCTTGGTATGTGTCCTGGTTATCTATTGCTAAGTAATAACCACTCTAAAACTTAGTGACTTCAAACAATACTTTATTATGCTTCATGGTTCTATGGTTTGACTGGGCTCAGCTGGGTGGTTCTCACTTAGGGTCTCTTGTTTTGGGTCCCATCAGTTGATGGCATGAGAGTTTATGTGATGGCTGTGATTGCAAAATACAGTCAGCCACAGTATCATGACATAGAAGAAATTCAGGCATCAGTTGGTAGTTAAAACAGAAGACGTGAAAGGTCCTATCTAGACTTAGGATGAAATGATTCTAATTATTCATTGAGTATCTGCTGTGAATCTCTGTGATACTGGTGCTGTAAGGGATGTGCAATGCAGAACTATCTTCATTCTCACAAACCTTACGATTTATCTAGGGACATATAATTAGCATATATATAACAGTTGAAGAACAGTGGCATGGTAAATTTTTTCTTTTGTTTTGATACAGAGTCTCACTCTGTCATCCAGGCTGGAGTGCAGTGGGGCCATCTCAGCTCACTACAACCTCTACCTCCCAGGTTCAAGCAATTCTCCTGCCTCAGCCTCCCAAGTAGCTGGGATTACAGGCATGCGCCACCATGCCTGGCTAATTTTTTTGTGTGTTTTTAGTAGAGGAGAAGTTTCACCATATTTGCCAGGCTGGTCTCGAACTCCTGACCTTGTGATCTGCCTGCCTTGGCCTTCCAAAGTGCTGGGATTAAAGGCGTGAGCCACCACGCCCGGCCCATACTAAATTTTTTTAATGCAATACTTTGTCAGGGTAGAATTTACTCTTAAATACCTCTTATGGCTTATGTGCCAGAATTCAGTTTGGGGGAGTTCCTTAGAGATGTTCTCACAGAAATCTCTACAGAAGCCCCCATAACTTATCATCCACTCTTTCCGTACTTACTCTTTCCTCTTCTGTCCTGCATTAGGAAATATGATTCCCTGATTCAGGATCAGGCCCGGGAACTGTCTTACCCACGGCAAAAAATACGAGAAGGGAGAGGTATTTTTTATCTTCTCACCCAGCATGCAAAAGATACAGTAAAATCTTTTGAGGATCTCCTAAGGAGCAATGACATTGACTACTACGTGGGACAGAGCTTCCAGGAGCAACTCGCCCAGGGAAGCCAGCTGGCAGAGAGGCTCACCAGCAAACTCAGCACCAGTAAGTTGGCAACAGGGCTTTGGAATACTCTGTCACCCCCACAGTTCCAGCCCCTGGTGGCCACCACATCTCCACTGCAACTTTTTAACCTAGGGTCCTGTTTCTATTTCATTTCTTGGGGCTAATACAGGATCAAGACTGCTCAGTGGGGAGCATGGAGAGGAACACACAGGGCTGGAGATGCCATGGTTACAACTCTAGAAACTTCACCCCTCATGGAATGTGACCTGTGGGGCAGTGGCAGCATCTCATGCCTGTAATCACAGCACTTTAGGAGGTCGAGGCGGGCAGATGTCCCGGACTCTAGGGGTAACCTTTTCTGAGACGGGAAAACCTGCATTGGTGAGACTTGGGCCAGACAGGACTCTTGTCCCACCTCATCCAGAAGGCTCGAGTGGCCAGGCCACAGGCTCTCGCTTAAACCCCCGTCCCCTCCCAGAGGAATCCCGCAGCGTCTCTTGTCTTTTTCTTCCAATGGGCAGTTCCTTCCTCGAACTAACCCTAATACATTTTGCTACAACTCAAATTTCCTTTAATTTTGGCCTTAGTGGGACTGATGGACTCAGATACCCCTTTCCACCCAGATAAAAGTGGGACAGAGCGGGGTCAGACCGCTCCTAACTGTCCCCCGACCCCGCGATGGGGCAGACTTCGTGCTTGTCTGGGAGAAGAAGCTGCGACCCCCGCGGCGGCGGGATAGAGGCGACTCCGGCAGCGGCGCTGGCGCGAGAATTTTCAGCTGAACCTGGAGGAGGTGAGCGCAGAGCTGGCGGGCTGGAGCGCAGAGCTGGAGGAGGCCGAGCGCAGACGCCCCTGGCCAGCTCTGCACAAGAACCTTCAGCAGCTCATCTGTCAAATGGATTTGGCCGTAATGTCAGCCCCATGCAGGGGCTGTGACGATTACACGGACAAAGGGTGTAAAGCGCTAGCCCAGGACCTGGCACATTGGAGGTGCCCAAGAAAGGGGCAAGATCAGTCACCAACGCGGCCCACCTGGCGTCTGTCACTGCGTTTGAAAAACGAGGGTGTTCGTTTTCCTCATTTGAAATTTAAACGAGGAAACGCATGTCAAAGCCCTTTTGAAGGCGGAAAGGACCGACGCGAAAAATGGAATATGGCCGGGCGCGGTGGCTGACGCCTGTAATCCCAGCACTTTGGGAAGCCGAGGCGGACGGATCACCTGAGGCTAGGAGTTCGAGACCAGCCTGGCCAATATGGTGAAACCCTGTCTCTACCCAAAATACAAAAATTGGCCGGGCGTGGTGGCGCATGCCTGTAGTCCCAGCTACTCGGGAGGCTGAGGCAGGAGAATCGCTTGAATCCAGGAGGCGGAGGTTGTGGTGAGCCGAGATAGCGCAACTGCACTCCAGCTTGGGCAACAGAGCGAGATTTCGTCTCAAAAAAAGAAGGGGGGGGGGATCTGTCACCTCCCGGCCGAGATCGTGAGGGGAGGGGCTTAGGGGTCCTTCCCTCTCCTTCTGGGAGAGTAGCCCAGGAGAGCAGCCCCGCATAGCGCCGCACCCTTCGCCGAGCAGAGCGCGCCTGGGAGCCGCTGTGCTACGCCGAGGAACTGAGCCTGCGCGCGCCGCCGCAGGTGGAGGGGTGGGGCGGGGTCAGCCAGGGGCGGAGTCTCCCCTGGGGCCGTAACCCTGCCCTTGACCCCAGGCCAGACCCAACCCGGACTCTGAGGGCTCGACTGAGCCACGGCGGCGCCTGCGCCCGCGCAACCCTCTGATGCAGAAGGTGCCTAGCCGGCCTTAGGACACGTGCGCCGTCCGCAGCTCGGAGCCGGACAAGTGAGACCGGGCGGCGCCTCGGGTGGGTGGGGTCTGTCCGCATAGGGGCTGGAGCCAGCAGAAGCCTTAGCCCAGCCAAGGCTGATTTGCCCCTCCTCGGCGTGCCTCAGAGGCAACTCCTGCCTCACTCGCTTTAGGTCTCTGAACCTGTCCTTTCCGCAAACTGGGGGCCCGGCCCTGCCCACCATCCCTGATTCCCACCTGTTCAATCCGCTCTGATGCACACCTGACTGGAACACACCTAGCCCAGGCTGCGCTCTGTGGGCAGAAGGGCTCTCTGGCAATGGCAGCTGGCTTGTCTCACCTGCCTGTCTCCAACGGAGAGGCTCTGGACTGGTATTAGGTTTCAGATCGGGCGGAGGGCTGGGCTTCTGACCCCTGTTCCTCTCACAGATTTCTGGGCAGAGATTGCCATGACTCCTACTTCTCTTACATGTGGAGGCACGCAGTGGTGAGATGGTTGCTTGGGGCGAGTCCAGCTGGGACCTTAAGCGGGCAGTTGACACCAAGACTCCTCTGGCAAGTGGCAGAAATCCTGGCCCACACAATCTCCAGGAAGAAGAAACATACAGAGATGGGCATCGCCCACCTGCTGGCAGAGGGAGTCTAACTGCAGCCTTCCCACTGCATGAGGAAGAGATGTCCCAAGCTCAGATCTCTCCCAGGCCTGACAGCATGGCAGCAGTGGCTGGGGCATCCGGAGAGCACTCTCAAACCTCCCCGCAGCTCTCCCTCCTTTTGTCCTCCTAGGGCCCCTTTGAACTGCCTGGGTACCAAGTACCCGGTTCAGATCTCAACTCTCACCAATTGCTGTACCCATACTGGGCTTGCTGGGAATACTGGCACAAGTACCAGCCCCTGGACCACGTATGAGAGTACTTTGGGGAGAAGGTGGTCATCTACTTTGCCTGGCTAGATGAGTCTAGCGCTGGGGTGGGGTCTGGGAGTGGGGCTTGAGTGCAGAGATGGGGGTTCATGAGCTTTCTCTCACCCTTCAGGTTTCTACATGGCCTGTCTGCTGCCTGAGACCCTGGTGGGCACCCTGCTCTTTATCTGTAGCCTTGTCACTGTGGGGACCAACACACCAGTGTGGGTGGCTGTGGAAGCGTTGGGGGATGCGCTGGGTGGGCTAGGTTGTCTGCCTGGTTGAGGATAGGCCCTCCCAGGATAGGGACCCTCTGCTCACAGACAGGAGATCTGTGCCAGTGGGGGTGCCACTCTGTGATACCTGTGCCACGTGGAATATTTCTGGGATCTGCCCCATGGCCAAGGTGGGCCAAGGAAAGGGGCAAAAAAAACATGTAGGTATTTTGGACCCAACCTGGGCCTGGATGCTGGCCCTACCTTGTGCCCGCTCTCCCCTCCTCACAGCTGAGCTGCCTCTTTGACCACCCAGGAACCATGTTCTTCAGCATCTTCATGTCCTTCTGGGCCATGGCCTTCCTGGAGCACTGGAAGCAGGGAGTGCCACCTTGGCCCACCACTGGGACTGCAGCGACTTCCAGGACCAGGAGGTGATGCCCAGTTCAGCCCTCCAGGCCACAACCCCACTTCCCAGAGTTCTCAGAGGCCATAAAGTGTGCTGGGAAGATCTCAGACTTTGGAGTCCAACATCCTGGGATCCAAATCTGGCTTCTCCTCACACTTTTCCTGGGTCACTTTCAACCCTCCCCTGACATCAGGACGATACAGGCTTGGTGAGGTGAAACATTGGGAGTATTTATATAAGCTGGGCCTTGGAAAGAGACCCTCCCTAGAACCGAGAAGGAGAAAACATTCCACCTACCCACCCACCCATCCATCTACCTACCTGTCTATCCAAACATCTAATCATTGATCCTGAGTCTGTTCGCTTCTCCCTACCTCCTCTGCCACACCCCAGCTCTCCTCACTCCAGTCCAAGTCACCATTTCCTCTTTCCTGGACCACTGCAGTGACCTCCCAACAGGTCGCCTTGCCCCACTTAATTTATTCTCAGCTGCCAGGATGGTGACATCTGTGTTACCTTCCTCAAAGCCTTCCAGGGCAATCTCATTTGAGATGTACCTGGGAAACCATCCAGAGCCCTCACAGTGGCCTACAAGGCCCTGTGCCATCTGGCCTGTGTCTGGTTCTCCCCAACTGGCTCCACCAGATCCTTGAATTGGTCAAGTTCATTTCCACCCTGGAGCCTTGGCATTGGCTATATTGGCTATGCTCTGCCAGAATCCTCTTCCTTCAACTTTTTTTTTTTTTTTTTTTTTTTTTTTTGAGACAGAGTCTTGCCCTGTTGCCCAGGCTGGAGTGCAGTGGTGCAATCTCAGTTGACTGCAGCCTCTACCTCCCGGGTTCAAATTATTCTCCTGCCTCAGCCTCCCGAGTAGCTGGGATTACAGGTGTGCACCACCACACCGGCTAATTTTTTCTATTTTTAGTAGAGATAGGGTTTCACCATGTTGGCCAGGCTGGTCTCAAACTCCTGACCTCAGGTGATCTGCCTGCCTTGGCCTCCCAAAGTACTGGGATTACAGACAGACATGAGCCACCATGCCCAGCCCCTTCAGATTTTATACAGCCTACTCCTTGTCATTCAAGTCTCAAATGTCTCCTTCCTAGAGAGGTCTTCCCTGATCACTAATCCAGAGAGGCTCCCTGTCACTGTTTTAATTTAATCGCAGCATTCATCACTATATTTTATGGTTTGTTTATTATCTGTCTTCTCCCACTAGCGTGTGAGCTCCATGAGAGCAGAGACCTTGTGTGTGATGTTGGCTGCTGTACCCCAGTGCCCAGAATAGTCTCTAGCACATAGAAGATGCTCCATAAATGTTTGTTGCATGAATCTGTGAATAATCTATCTTCTGCCCACCCATTTGTCCAGCCATCCATCGCTTTATCCATTCAACAGGGTTATAGGAGATAGAAAACCAAACAAGATATTTTAACAGAGGTAATTTAATATAAGGTATTGGTTAAACAGGTGCTGGGGGACTGAAAAACCAGAAAGGGAACACTGAGGCAATGAAGTAAATGTCAGTGGTACCCTTTGGATAGTGCAGTACACAACTCAGGTGACTCTAAAGAGTGGCCCTGGCCCGGGCACAGTGGCTCACACCTGTAATCCCAGCACTTTGGGTGGCTGAGGCAGGAGGATCACTTGAGACCGGGAATTCAAGATCAGTCTCAGCAACATAGTGAGACTTTCTGTCTACTAGAAAAAAAATTAGCTGGGTGCAGTGGCATGTACCTGTAGTCCTAGCTACTCAGTAGGCTGGGGCAGGAGAATCACTTGGGGCCAGGAGTTTGCAGCTGCTGTGAGCTATGATTGTGCCACTGCACTCCAGCCTGGGTGACAGAACAAGACCTTATCTCTAAAAAATATATTAAAAATTAAATTAAAATTAAAATTGGCCATGCACGGTGGCTGATGCCTATAATCCCAGTACTTTGAGAGGCTGAAGCAAGCAGATCACTTGAGGCCAAGAGTTTAAGACCAGCCTGGCCAACACGGCAAAACTCCATCTCGACTAAAAATACAAAAATTAGCCCCAGCTGGGCACGATGGTTCACACCTGTAATCCCAGCACTTTGGGAGGCCAAGGTGGGCGGATCATGAGGTCAAGAGATTGAGACCATCTGGCCAACATGCTGAAACCCTGTCTCAACTAAAAATATGAAAATTAGCTGGGCGTGGTGGCATGCACGTCTGGTCCCAGCTACTTGGGAGGCTCAGGCAGGAGAATTGCTTGAACCCGGGAGGCGGAGGTTGCAGTGAGCCCAGCCTGGTGACAGAGCGAGGCTCTGTCTCAAAAAAAAAAATAAAAATAAGTAAGTAAGTAAATAAATAAATAAATAAATAAGCCCGGCATTGTGGCATGTGCCTGTAATCCTAGCTACTTGGGTGGCTGAGACATGAGAATCGCTTAAACCTAGGAGGCGGAGGTTGCAGTGAGATGAGATCACGCCACTGCACTCCAGCCTGGGCAACAGAGTGAGACTCTGTCTCAAAAAAAAAAAAAAAAATTTAATTTAATTTAAAAACAGTGGGCTGGGCACGGTAGTTTATGCCTGTAATCCCAGCACTTTGGGAGGCTGAGGCAGGCAGATCACTTGAGGGCAGGAGTTCGAGACCACCCTGGCCAACATGGCAAAACCCCGTCTCTACTAAAAATACAAAAATTAGTGCCAGGCACAGTGGCTCATGCCTGTAATTCCAGAACTTTGGGACGCTGAGGAAGGTGGATTGCCTGAGGTCAGGAGTTCAAGATCAGCCTGGCCAACATAGGGAAACCCCATCTCTACTAAAAATACAAAAATTATCTGGGTGTGGTGGTGCACACCTGTAATCCCAGCTACTCAAGAGGCTGAGGATGAGAATTGTTTGAATCTGAGAGGAGGAGGTTGTAATGTGCCAAGATCGCACCACTGTACTCCAGCCTGGGGGACAGAGTGAAACCGTCTCAAAAAAAAAAAAAAAGAAAGAAAAGAGTGGCCCTGCCTTTGCACCCACTGTTCCCTTCCCAGAAAGCTTCTCTCTACTGTCCGTTTAGCACCTTTTCACCTTTTCGTTCATAGCTAAAGTGTCATTTCTTCAGAGTGACCATCCATGAAAAAGTTTTCCTTCATAGGACATATATATATATCTGTTCATTCATTTAACTCTGTCTCGCAAACTAGTTTGTAAACTTCATTAGGGCATGGATCTTCTCCAGTTTGTTCACTATGGCATATTCAGTATCTATTGCAGAGTGGTACACAGTTAATAGTTATTGACGAAACTAATAAATTTATCCATTTATCAACCCATCCACCCATCCCACTCATCCATTCATCCAAATATCCCCATGTTCATCAACCATTCAAACAGACTTTCATCTGCTCACCCACCTAACAATCCATCCATCCATCCATCCATCCATCCATCCATCCTCATGCCCATCAGCCATCCCACCAGACTTTCATCTCCTTACCCTAACCATCCACCCATCCTCCATTCATCCATCCATTCATCCATTCATCAATCCTCAACCATCCAACCAGACTTTCATCGCTCACCCACCTAGCTATCTGTCTATCCTCCATTCATCCATCCATCACCCATCCGTCTATCCATCCATCCTCATGTCCATCAACCATCCAACCAGACTTTCATCTGCTCACTCACCTAACCGTCCATCCATCCATCCATCCATCCATCCATCCATCCATCCATCCTCATGTCCATCAACCATCCCACTAGACTTTTATCTGCTCACCCACCTGGCCATCCGTCCATCCCTCCACCCACCTGCCTGTCTACCCACTTACTTGTGAATAAACTATAGAGATTTACTGATTGCTTGCCCAGTTTACCTGCCCATTTGTCGGCCTACTGTCTGCTCACTCATCCGTCTATCTAGCCCTTTTCCACATGTTCACTCATGTGCTGTTTACTTCTCTGTCTACCCACCCATCCATCTAGCCATACATCCACATGCTTTTAACCATGCCCTGGGGAAAAAGTCCCTGCAAAACCAAAAATGAATTAGAACCCATTCCTCTACTTCCAGAGCTCCCTCTCCAGTCAGGAAAAGGTGGGGGGCTTCCCCTATCCTAGGATCATGGCACCAGCCTCTTGGCCCTAGGATGCACATTTCTGTTGCCCCCTGTGATAGGAGTGCCCACATCTAGAGTTTGCTGCCCTGGCCCTGCAGATGACCCAGAACGCAGTGACAGGCTTGAAGGAGCCCTACTTCCCACCGCACAGCTGCCTTTCCCGCCTACTCACCAGCTCTGCAGCCATCCTTACTGTGGTGATGGGACATTGGGCCTTTGCTCTGGAAGGACTGGCCTCTCCACGATGGGTGCACTGGAACCCTGGCAGTGCACTCTCCAGCTCTCCAGCTCTGATAGCCCTCTTTCCTGGCCCCCAGCTCTGCATGGTGATGATTTTCCTGGTATCTGTCATAATTTACCATGGCATCATCAGCATTGCAATGTTCCACACTGGCAACTCTGTGCTCATGACCCAAGTGAATGTCCTTTGGGGCAATGGAGGGTGAGAGCACTGTTCCAGGCTCCAGGCTTAATGTGGGCGTCTTCAGGTTTTTTTCATCCCACCACGTGGGTGGGCTCTTGGTAATGGCCCACCACACCCGGCTAATTTTTGTATTTTTAGTAGAGACGGGGTTTTACCATGTTGGTCAGGCTGGTCTCAAACTCCTGACCTCAGGTGATCCACCCATCTCGGCCTCCCAAAGTGCTGGGATTACAGGTGTGAGCCACCGCACCTGGCCTGGTCTTCCTCTAAAACCAGGTAATGGGTTGCAGGGCTATCTTTGTGTCATCTGGGAACTGGGAGTCTGGTGTCTCCAGTCACCCTCAAGCGAGAGTGGCCAGGGACACATGGCTGGCATTAGGGGTTGGTAGGTTAAGGACAGGCGCATAGGGGCTGACCTGATGGGCTATGCCTGCCCCCTTGTGCCCAATAGAATTCTGACCAGCTCTGCCCTTTGTCCAGAGATGCATAGAATCCAGACCTCCATGAAAATGCCTTCACTTTCATTTCCAGTTTGTCAATTTCTATTCTTCTCCCTTCTACATGGCATTCTTCAAAGGCAGGTGAGGACCACTCCCCAAACCCCAGCCTTGGGGCTGTCGCCTCCCAAGGAAGCAGCCCAGCAAAGCAGCAGCACCCTTTGGGCTCCAGATTTGTTCCTACCCAGCTCTTGCTATTGACCTTGAAGGTGGTTCTTGATTTCCCTGGGCTAGAGTCTTATCAACTGTAATTTATGGGCACATCATTGCACAGCTGTGAAAATCTAACACCCGCATCCAGTCTGTCCTACAGCCTTCACTGGGTGGCCCCAGGCCTGACAATGCCACCTCCCAATGCTGCAGTTTGAGTTTATCACCATCTTTTGGGGGCCTTCCTTCTATGCCCCCTTTGTTGGATGCTAGGGACACAGAAATGAATCAGAGCTGGTCCTTTTCCCTAGAAGCATTGAGTCTTTAATGACATCTGGTTAGGAGTCATACAGTGCTGGACTCTCAGGAGGTGCTGTTGTTGTGTAATTGCCATTGTCATTTGATGGGATGGGAGGGATGATCACCAAAAGAGCCCACTCTGCAGCACAGTGACTCCATCTTCCTGGGCCATAAGTGCCGCATTTGCTGATCATGGGTTGAGCAGTAAGTAGATTTAGGCCATGGTCCCAGCAGACCCCTGGGGCCTAGTAGGTTAGGCAAGGCCTCCCATCAGCTTTGTCAGCAGGGTTAGTTGTCAATTCAGGGGGTGGCCAGAGGATCAGGAGCAGTGGGGAGAGGGGGTCAGCCTCAGCATGGAGTTTAGCTGCAGCCTGGCTCCAGAGAGGGAGAGCACATTACCCACAGATGCAGGGGGCCCTCAGGTTTGTGGGATGCCCCCGTCAGTATGGCACATTGCTCCGCATGCGGAGTGAGGACGTGATTATGTACCCTTGGGTTGCTGGTTCTTGGGGGTTGGGGGTAGTCATCACAACCTCAGGTCTGGCAGGGGTAGGATCTGCCTCTAGGGCCTCCAAACTGGGTAGAAGGAGCAGGTGGCCAACTCTCTGCACCAGCAGGGAGGTGGGGTAACCCCTATGCAGCCCCTAAGCCCTGAGTAAGGTGCTCTGTGTGTGCCAACAACAGTGTGGACCTGGTGGCTGCCACATTGAGGTCACCCAGCAGCTCATCATCATCATGGTGGGCAAACAGCTGCTCAGCCACATGGAAGAGTTTGTTGTGCTGTGAGTGCTGGGGGAAGAATGGGGGACAAGGCTGGACCTAGTCAGGCCATTTGGAGGGCTTTTATAAAAGCAGAGCAGAAAAGCCCTTTACTGGGACAGAAGATACAGGCACAAGTCCTAGCCCTGCTTCTTGTGAGCTGCATGGCTTTGTGTCTCTCTGGGCCTCAGTTTCCTCATCTGTACAATGGGGACAATAATACCTCTCCAAGAGAGTTAAGGGGATTATGAGGCGTTCAACAGGAAACAGCTTTGCAAATGGAGGGCTTTCTATTACTATTTTTTTCAGGGGCAGTGATATTCCAGAGACCAAGAATGACTAGGTGGGAAGTGCAGAGTTGAGAGCACTGGACTCGAGTCTAACAGAATGGATTTGAACACCGGCTCCAGCACTTACAATTAGGGGAGCCTGGGGCAAGTTCTCCAGGTGTGTTTCCTCATCAGTAAAGTGGAAATCAATCGTCATGGTGCCTGCCTCTAAGGGGTGCCGGTGATAGAAGTGGCAGTTTCTAGCACAAGGTCCTGTTATGACCATTATCTGGTTGCCCTCCCTCCAGGAAGCTGAAGGCTTGGTGGCAGAAGTGGCAGCTGGCAGGGCAGAGGGACACCCAGATCGGGCAGGAGCTGCAGCACTGGGAGGAGGAAGGACTATGAGCTCATCGAGTGCCAGGGCCTGTTTGATGAATATCCAGGGATGGAGGAGCAGTCGCTCAGCAGCATGTGCCCTGAGTGGGCATGAGTGAGGCCCCTGGGGGCCTGGCACAGCAGGGGAGGTGGCCCCGGGCCTGACACTCCCTGCCTGCTGGAGCTGCAGTTTGGGTTTATCACCATCTTTGTGGGAGCCTTCCTGCTGGCACGCCTGTTCGCTCTGCTCAACAACTGGGTAGAGATCGGACTGGACGCCCACAAGTTTCTGTGCAAGTACCAGCGACCAATGGCTGGGCGCGGCTGGACATCTGGATCTAACTGCTCCTGCTGGAGGCCATGGTACACCTTCAGGTCACCTTGAATGGGAGTGAGGTAGATGAAGGGAATACAGGGGCAGGGGGCAGGGGAGATGGAACTCAGAGACTGGGGAAGGGGCTTCAGGAATAGGGAAATGCAGGGCTGGAGAAGGAAATCCGGGTCAGAGGTTGGGAAACAGGGGACAGGAGGCTAGGATCCCGGGCCAAAGGCTCATCCTGCCACGGGAGGGGGTCTGGATCCGAGTTGGGGTGAGTTACGGGGTTGGGCCCTGAAGGCCCTCTGGCTCTGCAGGCTTTCGTCTCGCCTTCATCTCGGACTTCCTGCCGCATATCCTGTAACAGTACGAACACCACACCCAGCTGCACGGATCTGTGAATTTCATGCCGGCACCCGCGCCCCCTGCCTACCTGGCCCAGAGCAAACACACTCTGCAGGTGTTAGACCCTTCAGGCTGGGGAGGAGGGGCGCGGCGGGAGGGGCGTGGCGCTGAGCCTTGGTGGGCGGGACGCTGAGGCGGGAGGGGCAGGGCTGTCTGGGAAGCACCGCGCTGAGCCTTGGTGAGGGAGGCCGGCCTGGGAGTGGGCGGGTGCTGAGCCTTGGTGGGAGGGGCAGGTGCTGAGGAGGGAGGGGCGGGGCCTGGCTTGGAAGCCGGGAGCCGAAACTGGACGGGTGGGGTGGGGCCTGGCTGGGGTGCAGTGAGCTGATTCTGCCCCGGACAGATGCGCGGAGCTGGCTAGGGTACTGGCTGAACAGGCAGGGCCAGATTCTAGGGAGAAGGAGGGGAGGATATGCAGGGTTCGGAGTCGAGATCCGAGAGCCTCTCCAGACCCCGCAACCCAGATACAAGGCCTCTCGCGACGCAGGAGTGAACCTCGCCCTCTTCCTCTGGAAGCTGCTGGCCGTGCATCTGGGCTTCATTATCGCCTTCGAGGTAGGCTCAGCCATCTGTCTTGGACAGACTTGGTTCCAAGTTCAGGCTCTGCCGCCGACCGGCTGGAAATTGGGATATATTATATAATAGGATCTACTTCATAGGGTCGTTATGAAGGTTCGGTGTCAAGCATTTGCACTGTGTCTGGCATGTTGTAGGTGCTCAATGAATTAATATCACAAATAGTAATAACATTATCTCTTGGCAAGAGAAAGGAGAAACGAGAGGAAGCACTCTCCCACCAGCTTTGCTCTTTTACAAGCCCTGCCCTGACAGGGTTCCTAGTGTTAAGGGGTTCGAATCATACCTCTGTGTGTTTGGGCAAATGGCAACCCCTTTCTGCTTCTGTTTCTTCACTTGTGGAGTAGAAATTACCCCCAGCTCATAGAGTTGTTGTGAGGATTAGATGAATTAATATCCGGAAAACCTTCAGATTAGGGTTTGGCGCAGGGTAAGCGCTCCATGAGTTAAGATCGCCAAGGCAATCATTCTCTCTTTTTGGTCCCCTTCTCCCCAGCATGTAGTGTTCTTCTTCCTGTGCCCCAACGCCCGGCTTGTGCCCGATGTGCCAGCCCTAGCTACCAAGATAACCGCGCGAGCGCTACCTGGCCAAGCAGGCGGTGGCAGACAACCGGGAGACGCTGCTTTCAGTCAGCAAGGCAGGCGGACCCCGGCCCCACCCGCACCATAATGACCATAATGACCAGCCCCTTGGCCTGCCCTCAAGCTTTAGCTCAGCCCTCTCAAGTTCAGCACTCTCTAGCCCCGCCCCCTTATTTGGCCTCGCCCATTGGAGGGATAGACTGGACTCCCTGTAGTTTCCGCCTGTTCCCGCCCATTATGAAGCTCCGCCCCCGCCAAGCCCCATTTTCTACTTTATCTGCAAGCTGGGGTAGGGGGCTCTGCTCTGGAGCGCCAGCCTGCTCAGCCTGACCAAGCTGTGCTCTATGTCCGCACAGGGGACGCAGGGGCGTCCAGGACGCAGGGGCGAGTGAGGCAGGGCTGCCCTTCCAGGACCCTAGGTTCCCCAGAATGCTCCTCCTATTGGGGTCCTCTGGCTTCCAGTTATGCATCTGGGGAGTGTCCCAAGGCCGGCCCGGGAGTTGGATGAGAGGATTGGAGTTCCCTGGAGACCTCCAGACCTGCATTGCTACCCTTCCGTGTTCCTTGCCTCCTGGCCTCTGTGCAATGCTGACAATAAACCTGTCTCTGCGTCCCAGCCTGCCACTTCTCCATGGCCACCTGATCCCCACCCACACGGTGCAGTGTCTCCTCACTATATGGCAATGCTCTAGAGAGCCAAAGTGAACATGGGGGAGCAGAGGGACCCTAATCACTCTGAACTTAATGGCCGTCAGTTGGTAGCTAAGGAAAATACTTTGGGGCTGGGCGCGGTGGCTCACACCTGTAATCCCAGCACTTTGGGAGGCCGACGAAGGCGGATCACCTGAGGTCAGGAGTTCAAGACCAGCCAAACCAACATGGAGAAACCCCGTCTCTACTAAAAATACAAAACTAGCCAGGCGTGGTAGCACATGCCTATAATCCCAGCTACTCAGGAGGCTGAGGCAGGAGAATTGCTCGAACCCGGGAGGCGGAGGTTACGGTGAGCAGAGATTGCGCCATTGCACTCTAGCCTGGGCAACAACAGCAAAACTCCGTCTCACAAATAAATAAATAAATAAATAAATAAATAAATAAATAAATACTGTGGGGGACTAGGGCACGGGCCAGCCATGATACCTCTGCTGTGTATTCCAAGCCTGTAGTGTATGAATAATAAGACCAATAAGAGTTTAGTTAGGTCAGCCGAGACACCCCCAATTAGACTTTCACACACTTTTCACCATGAGACCCTCCTAAAAGCCTGGTGAGGCAGTACCAGGCAGTGGTGAAGGATTCAGGTTGGTGGTGGGGTCAGACAGACCTGGGTTTCTTTTCTTTTTTTTTTTTGAGACAGAGTCTCGCTCTGTCACCCAGGCGGGAGTTCAGTGGCGTGACCTCAACTCACTGCAACCTCTGCCTCCCCACCTCCCTGGTTCAAGCAATTCTCTTGCCTCAGCCTTCCGAGTAGCTGGGATTACAGGTGTGCACCACCATGCTCGGCTAATTTTTGTATTTTTTGTAGAGACAGAGTTTCACCATGTTGGCCAGGCTGGTCTCAAACTCCTGACCTTGTGATCTGCTGGCCTCGGCCTCCCAAAGTGCTGGGATTACAGGCGTGAGCCACTGCGCCCGGACTATTTTTGTATTTTTAGTAGAGACAGGTTTCACCACATTAGCCAGGCTGGTCTAGAACTGCTGACCTCAGGGGATCCACCCACTTTGGCCTCCCAAAGTGCTGGGATTACAGGCGTGAGCCACTGTGCCCGGCCAGACCTGGGTTTCAATACTAGTCCTGCCCCTTATTAGCTGTGTCACCCTGGGCAAGTTATTTAATCTCTTAAACCTCAATGTCATCTATAAAATAGGGACTTCATAGAACTGATGAGAGATTTCAAAGGGATAATGCTCCTGACTTAACTTGTACAAGCCTCTTAAACAGTTGGCCCCCCATATCCTCAGGTTCTACATCCTTGGGTTCAACCAACAATGCATGGAAAATGAAAATAAAAACAAAAAATAACAAAAATAATGACAATAAAAAAATAATGCGAATAAAAAACATTACAGGGTAACAACTATTTACATAGCATTTACACTGTATTAAGGTGTTATAAGTAGTCTAGAATTGATTTAAACTGTACTGGAGTGCCGGATGTCGTGGCTCATGTCTATAATCCCAGTACTTTGGGAGGCCAAGGCTGGTGGATCGCCTGAGCCCAGGAGTTTGAGACTAGGCTGGGCAACCTGGTAAGATCCCGTCTCTACAAAAAATACAAAAATTAGTCAGGTGTGGGGGTGCACACCAGTGGTCCCAGTTACTCAGGAGGCTTAGGTGGGAGAATCACCTGAGCCCAGGAGGTCAACGAGACTGCAAGCGAGCCCTGTAATTGCACCACTGTAATCCAGCCTGGATGACAGAGTGAGACTCTCTCACTTGAGTACATTTTATTTTACTTATTTTTTGACAATAAATACATAAAATAGACTGGGTGTGGTGGCTCACGTCTGTAATCCCAGCACTTCGGGAGGTTGAGGCAGGTGGATCACTTAAGGTCAGGACTTCAAAACCAGCCTGGCCAACATGGTGAAACCCTGTCTTGACTAGAAATAAAAAAATTAGTAGGGTGTGGTGCCATGCGCCTGTACCCAGTTACTGGGGAGGTTGAGGCAGAAGAATTGCTTGAACCTGGGAGGCAAAGGTTGCGGTGAGCTGAGATCCCACCACTTGCTCCAGCCTGGGTGACAGAGCAAGACTCCATCTTAAAAACAAACAAATAAATAAATAAATTAATTAAATAAAATAAAATTTACTGGAGGATGTACAAAGGTTATAGCAAACACTATGACATTTTATATAAGGGACTTGAGCAGCCATGGATTTTGGTATGGGAGGGTTCTAGAACCAATTCCCCACAGATTCTGAGTATCAGGGGACAACTGTACTCACCTGATAAGTGGTAGCAGTATCTACCTGACAGGGTCATGGTGGAGGTTAAATGAGTAAATACATGTGAAGTGCTCAGGACAGTGCCTGGCACCTAGTAGGTGAACAATAAGTTAGCCTCATGAGTATTAGTATGTGTATACATCTGCATATTAATATTAGGTGCTTGGTAATTGCTGGGAGCTCAAACAGATGGCAGGTAGAATTAGGGGAAAATGCAGCTTCCCCTTCCACAGGGTTGGGAAGATTGCATGCTGGGCATAGAGCATGCCCTTCTTATTGGAGGCGGTTTGACTTGGCTATTTGACTTGGTTTATTGAGGGCTCAATTGGGATAGTCTGGGAAGGCTTCATGGTGGAGGCGGCCACTGGAGATGGTGGGGCAGGTCATTCCAGGCAGTGGGAAAGGATGGGCCATTTGCAAGCAGCGGCTGTACTAGACGAGGAGAGGCCATCCAGGATGATGCCGGACGTCACATCATCAACTTTCAGGATTGATTTCTGTCTCCCAGTCATAGGGCTGAGTGTTCTCATTTGATAGACGTAGTCATAGGATCAGAGAGGGTCATCAGGGTTGTCAGGGTCCCTAAGGAGTGCAGGGCTTGGGAGGCTCTCTGTGAAGCTCCCAGGATGCTCCCTAGCTCCAAGAAGTCCCCTGAGCGTGCTCGTGTTTGGGAAGCTCCAGAAGAGTGGTGGCCTGTCTCCTAGGAGCAGAAGCACTGCCTCCCCCATCTTTAGGACCTGGGTGTAGGGTCCTTTAGAGCCTCACTTGGGCATAGGACTCCCATTGTTCCAGCCCCCCTCTTGTACCCCAGACTAGCCAAACCGGTTCTGGGGAAGGGGGGCGGGGAGCAGGCACGTTGAGACAGCCGCCTGCCTCTCTCTGCAGGGTTCCCTCCTCCTTCACCTCCCCCTCCCTGCCCCACACAATACCCAGGAGCTTGCCTTGCTGGGTTCTGGGGCCACGCTGACATGCTGACATCGCCCCCTGAGGACTCGGCTGCAACCTCAGAGCCCCCAGGGTGTCCCGGAGCCCTGGACCGTGCTGGCAGCTGGACGGAGCTCCCTGGCTGAGGTAAGGCCCCACCTGGGTGCCAGCAGTCCCATTCTCTTCCCGCCAGTTTTCCCCGCTGAGTGAGCCCTTTGTGCTGCCCGCCTGGTCTCTGATCCTGGCCCTGACCCACTATGGCCTTCTGGGGCTCTGAACCACTTGGCCTGGATCCCCTTTCCAGCCATGACTTCCCACCTGGCTTTATTCCTTAAAGGGCAGAGAGGCCCTGGCAGGGTACCCGCTCTCCTAGGCAGCAAGGCAAGGGGCACCTGGGAGGGGGCAGGGAAAAGCTAGGTACAGGAGGCCAGAAACACTTTTTCTGATCATGGTGGTGTCCAGGGAATCTCTGGCAGCCTTGTTAAGTGGGCCCATCGTCTTCTGTAATTAGCAGCGCTCACCAAGGGTACTTTCCTCGACCCCTGCCCATCCTTCTTGGCCCAGAGACATTTATGATGAGACATGTTTCTTACAGAGGGCATTGGGTGGTGGTGCGGTCCCTTAGGAGCCACTTTACAGATGGGAATACTGAGGCCAAGGGATGGGCTATGAATTGCCTAAGGCTACACAGCTGGTCAATGTCAACACTGGGCCTCGAAGCTTGGGCGGGGGTTATTCTCTTTGGGCTCCAGAGTGGCCTTTGCCTAGTAGACACTAGAGTATCTATCCTGTGATCGTGCCTTGGGAAGGTAATGTCCCTGCTGTCTGGGGCCAGTTCTCTTTCTGAGGTCTTTGTTTTTTCTAACAGAGATGAGCTACACACAATATGAACACAGCTTGTCCCTCTTAGCTCCCCAGCATTGAGGTTGGGTGGGCCAAACCCCTGGAGGGCCACAGGGCTGGCATCCCAGCTAGATGGGTCATTCTTATTACCCCTTGGCTTGAGCATAGGTGGAGGCTGACACACTCCTGACTTTCCCGCTAGGGACCTGCCTCCAGCTTCATCTCCCCAGGAAGCCTTCTATGTCCCCTCTCCCCACATTCACCTAGCCTTCTCCTCTGCGGCCTTAACTGGGGATGCTCCTGCTGCAAAGCCTCCATGTTTTGCCTACTTATCCCTCTGAACCATGGGAGAGAGGGTCCCTCCCTGCCCTCCAGGGGCTTCCAGAACCCAAGTGCTAGAATCTCCCAGCACACAAGGGGGCAGGGGGCATGTGTACATGCCTGCACATGTGTGCCCCCAGAAGCAAGCGGGACTTCTGTGTCGAGGACTCCTGACTCCTGCAGAGAAAGAGACCTGTCTGTGGGCAGGGGCCTCCTTCCACACACTCCTGCAATATAATGTGTGTCTCAGCCTCGCTCCTTCATCTTCCCCATCGGTGTGAAGGCCTGAGCTGCCTTCTGTCTAGAGAAAGACTGATGATAATAAAAATACTATCCTATCTGCCAGATGAGGAGACTGAGGCTTAGGGAGACTTGCTCAGATGGGCACTCCTCAGGCTACAGGGACAGAGGCTGATGGTACAAGCCAGAGTGGCCACCGTAGAGAGGGCCCCTTTGGAGCAGCCAGTCCCCTTCTTCCCACCCTCCCAGGCAGCGGGGTGAAGGGAGCAGGGGGAAGCAGTTGAGAAGCTGTGCAGAGAGACTGGGGCCTGCCATAGACCCAGCCATCTCTCACTGGGTCCTCTTCTGCCTCCCTGTCTCCAATAGTGACTGACACTGTCACTGTTCAGGCCAAGGCTTTCCCTCTAAGTGCACTAGGTATTTCAGCCATGGAGCAGTTACCTATTACCTCCTCCAGGAAGTCTTCCTGGAATACCCAGGTTGAGTTGAGCCCAGCACCCTCCTCTGATGGTTCCTCTGGCTTGGCTCTTGCTAACCTGGATTGTAACTGTTTTCATTTTTGGCTCTCCCACTAGACTGGCAGCCCACGGGCATGAAATGTTTGTCCATCTGTCTCCCTGGATTTTCTGGGCTTCATCTACGTCTCTGAGGATCTGGACGGCCTGAAATTGTCAGTGTCTCTGTCTCCATCTCTGGGTCCCTGAATGTCTCAGCATCTGTGGTTTTTCTGTTTTCGAATGTCTTGGGGTCTTGGTTTCTGAGTTACTGGCTAAGTGGTCTTTGTTTCTCTAGGTCTCTCTGTCTTCATTTCCTGGCTCTCCTGGTCCTGCTAGGCTGGGCACTGCCCCTTTGGCCTGACGGAGCCTCTGGGGGGTCCTGGCTGCCCGGCCTGCCCACATCGAGGCCAGGCTAGGGTAGGCCCCCGCCCAGCCCGCTGCCTGCTCCCTCCCTCCCTCCGTGCTTGCCTCACCACAGGGTTTGATGAATCAAACTCTTTGTCTGGGTGGGATCTCCCCCAGCCAGCTGGGCAGAGAGAGGGCTTCCCCTGCCGGAACAGCCAAACAGCATCAGCAGCGGGCCTGGGCCCAGAGAGGTGAGGGGCTGCCAGAGGGAGGCTGGCAGAGGGCCACAGGGCAAGAGCTGCAGGGGCTTGGGCCTCTCAGATCATCAAGCCTGCCCTGATCGGAGGGCTGGCTCCGTGGGGATAACTTCCTGCCCAGAAAGGACCCATCCAGCCTGGCCCACCCAGGGGCTGGAAGCTGGAGTGGGCAACAGCCCCTCTTTTGCTCCAAGCCGGGGGTGCTGGGGCACCTCCCTGAACTTCGGGAGGGCCCCTGCCTGATCTGGGTGGTGGCCCGCCTGCCAGTCCATGACCCTCCCAATCAACTTGGCATGGGTGTGGGCACCACTCAGCGCTGAAGGCCGCAATTCTGGGCAAGGGTCGGGGGATGGGGGGAGAAACATCAAAGCAAGGCCCCGTGGGCTGGTGTGTGTCTGCATCCTGGGGTGTGCATGCGAAGGGAACAGGAGGGTGAGAAATCTTGGGTGCCTATGTAAATATCGGACAGGTCAGCGTGTTTGTGAGGAGTTGTCTGTGAATGTATGTGGTTGTGTAAAAATGTGTGTGTCTGTGACTGTGTGAGCCTGAGTTTGAAATGTCTGTATCTGTGAAAGTGTACATGTCATTCTATACTTGGGAGAAAATGTAGTGTGGATGTATATGTTGGGACGTGGATTTGTGTGACAATGTATGTATTTGCACGTCTGGTGACATGTCAGTGTGTTTTAGAGAAGTACAAGGTGGTTAAAATCATCGACTTCAAAGCTAGAATGGCCAGGTTAGAATCCTGGCTCCACCATTTACCAAATAACCTCTCTGTGCCTCACTTTCCTCACCTACAAAATGCGGATAATAAGAGCATCAACTCAACAGGGTTGTTGTGAGGATTAAATGAGATAATATGTGTAAAGTATCATTCAGGCAATGCCAAGCAAGTATCAGCTATTTCTATATAATCAGACATGTGAGTGTGTTTGTGGAGATGTGTGCACACAAGTGTACACAGGGGTTTGTCCAGGCCTCCAGGGGTGGTGGCTTACTGGCCAGCCCCACTGTCCTCTGTCTAGGTCTGATCTCTTCTGCAGGGCCAGGTGGGTGGCAGAGCAAAAGAGGAATGGACTGTGGGCCACCTGCTACCCTCCAGCCCCACCTGACTGGGCCACTTGGCATTGCCTGCTGCCCTGTAGCAGTGTGCCAGCAGGAGAGTCTGTCCTTTGCAGAGCTGCCCGCCCTGAAGCCCCCGAGCCCAGCGTGTCTGGACCTTTTTTCCCTGTTGCCCCGGAGGAGCTTCGGGCTCCTGGCAGCCGCTGGTCCCTGGGGACCCCTGCCCCTCTCCAAGGGTTGCTATGGCCATCATCCCCAGGAGGCTCAGATACAGAGATCACCGGCAGGGGGATGCAGCCCAGCAGGGCTGGCAGCTGGCCACACTGTCCTGGTGCCCAGCCCCCAGCTCTGGAGGGACCCTGGAGTCCCCCACACACACAGCCACAGCGCCGGGCCAGCCACGGCTCGGAGAAGAAGTCGGCCTGTGAGTCACCCTAGGGGAGGCGGGTGTGGGTGCCACAGCAGGGGGGATAGGGGAGGGGCTGGGCAGCTAGCTCCTTAACCTTTATGTCCCAAGTTTCCCCCAAAAGTCAGGACAAGTGGTAGATTAGTGATAAGGAAACTAGCGGGGCTCAGGGAAGGGAAGTGACTTGTCCAAGGTAATGCAGTGAGTGAGTCACCATTCTGGGCAGCCTGATCCCTCTGCCTACTGCAGCCAGGCCCTGTGCACTCCTTACCCCTCTCGTGGACCCCAGGGCTCTGGGGACTAGATGCTAGCAGAAACACAGGCCCTTCCCTCGGGCATGGCGCCTGAACCTCCCCAGGTGCTCAGGGCCAGGGGAAGCAGCAGGGAGGAGGTTGGGGGAGACCCCAGCCTGTGCTCTCACTCCTTGTCCCCCAACCCTAGGGCGCAAGATGCGGGTGTACCAGCGTGAAGAGGTCCCCGGCTGCCCCGAGGCCCATGCTGTCTTCCTAGAGCCTGGCCAGGTAGTGCAAGAGCAGGCCCTGAGCACAGAGGAGCCCAGGGTGGAGCTGTCTGGGTCCACCCGAGTGAGCCTCGAGGGTCCTGAGCGGAGGCGCTTCTCGGCCTCAGAGCTGATGACCCGGCTGCACTCTTCTCTGCGCCTGGGGCGGAATTCAGCAGCCCAGGCACCCATCTCTGGGTCAGGCACCGGAGTAGCCCGGGAAGGTACCAGCTCCTCCCATGGGCCCTGAGGGCAGCCAGATGCCGGGTGGGGGTGGGGGTGGGGGATGCCCACTCACCGGCCGCCTGAGGCCGTCAGGGTGCCCGGGCCGGGGCCCAGGCCCCAGGCCCACTCTTTGGGCCCCTCACCCTCAGTTCTCGCCCTTTCCAGGGAAAGCATCTGGAATGGAGGCTCGAAGTGTAGAGACGAGCGGGGACCGGGTGTCGCGGCCAGCCCCTGGTGACTCACGAGAGGGACATGGCGATTGGTCCGAGCCCAGGTACCACCTCCCGTTTGGGCTTGGTCCGAGACAGGGTGCAGGCGAATAAGAGCCTTGACGCTCTCTCTTTCCTAGGCTAGACACACAGGAAGAGCCGCCTTTGGGGTCCAGGAGCACCAACGAGCGGCGCCAGTCTCGATTCCTCCTTAACTGTACGTAGGAGGGGGGTCCTTGGGAGGAGGTAACGGAGGAAGCGGAACTGTGTCCAGATATCCGAACCGCGGCAAAGGTTAAGTGACGCGGGCTCTTGAGGGAATCAGGGAAAAGCCGGGCAGGGGCTGGCGGGCGCCCCACGGTCTCGCCCGCCCGTCTTTCCCCCAGCCGTCCTCTATCAGAAATACAGCGACGTGGCCAGCGCCCGCGAACTGCGGCGGCAGCAGCGCGAGGAGGAGGGCCCGGGGGACGAGGCCGAGGGCGCAGAGGAGGGGCCGGGACGGCCGCGCGCCAACCTCTCTCCTAGCAGCTCCTTCCGCGCGCAGCGCTCGGCGCGAGGCTCCACCTTCTCGCTGTGGCAGGATATCCCCGACGTACGCGGCAGCGGCGCCCTGGCCACGCTGAGGCTGCGGGACTGCAAGCTGCAGGACTGCAAGCTGCAGGAGGTGTGCGCGCGCGGGGACCCGGCGGGGCGGGGGCGGGCCGAGGAGTACGCGGTCCGGGGACTTAGCGGGAACCGGGCCATAGAGGGAGGGGGACACACAAAGGGGGTTGCTGGCGCGACTGTCCGCGCGGAAGGTTGGCTCTAGGACCTGACTACAGGAGGCCGTCTGGAAGCGAGGACAGCTAGCCGCTGAGCGGGAGGCGAGGGGAGCCAGGCTTGGGTGCGGGTAGGGGGCGAACCCAGCGGGACGAAGCCTAGGATAGGACAGGGCCGGATGAGGGGCAGAGCCATTGGGAGGGGAAACGCCTAGTGGGCGCGGAACAAGGCGGGGCCAGGATCAGGGACGGGACCTGGGATGGGCGGGGCTCTGGGAAGACCGCGTCGGGGCGGGGCTTAGGGGAGGGGCGGGATCGAGGACAAGCAAGGCTTGCACAGTTGCCCGCGGCGGGAGGTGGGTCGCCGGGCCCTCCTGGCGCCAGATTAGGAGTGGGGCTAGAGAAGGGGCGAGGACGCGACGTGTGGCGTCCTGGGGTCCGGGGATGCGAGGCCAGGGCCTCCGAGGTGAACTGGCCCGGCCATTTCGACCCCGTGTGCGCTCTCCCTCAGGCCAAGTTTGAGCTGATCACTCCGAGGCCTCCTACATCCACAGCCTGTCGGTGGCTGTGGGCCACTTCTTAGGCTCTGCCGAGCTGAGCGAGTGTCTGGGGGCGCAGGACAAGCAGTGGCTGTTTTCCAAACTGCCCGAGGTCAAGAGCACCAGCGAGAGGTGAAGAAGTGGTCTGGCCTGGCCTGGGGTGGGGACCGAGCCTGTGGTTGGCCAGTTCCCAGATCTGGGGTCTCCATCCTGGCTCTGACTCCTCAGGTTCCTGCAGGACCTGGAGCAGCGGCTGGAGGCAGATGTGCTGCGCTTCAGCGTGTGCGACGTGGTGTTGGACCACTGCCCGGCCTTCCGCCGAGTCTACCTGCCCTATGTCACCAACCAGGCCTACCAGGAGCGCACCTACCAGCGCCTGCTGTAGGGCTGGGGGCTCTGAAAGGGGCGGGGGCGTGGAGGGAGTGTCAGGCAGGTGTAGGCACTGAGGGCTGGGTGATGCAAGGTGACTCTGGGAGGGGAGGGGTCCCTGAAAGGGTCTGTGTGACCAGGATAAGGTGAGATGCAACCCCAAGGGGCAGTAAGGATGTGCTGAGAAGCTCCCTGAGGACCCCGTGGATGGCCAGGGTTGTGGATCCCAGGAATTCAGGCCTACCTGTGATTCCAGAGCCCTCCCCATTTTCCAGCCTGGAGAACCCCAGGTTCCCTGGCATCCTGGCTCGCCTGGAGGAGTCTCCCGTGTGCCAGCGTCTGCCCCTTACCTCCTTCCTCATCCTGCCCTTCCAGAGGATCACCCATCTCAAAATGTTGGTGGAGGTACCTCGAGGGGACAGGCCACAGTGAGGGCTGGGCGAGGGAGATACACCTGTGGGCGGGCCAGGTCTCAGGGGAGCATGAGGCCTGCCTCATTGTGCTGATCCCACCTTCCAGAACATCCTGAAGCGGACAGCACAGGGCTCTGATGACGAAGACATGGCCACCAAGGCCTTCAATGCGCTCAAGGAGGTGAGCTGGGCAGGGCAGGGTCTACTTGGCTCCTGAGGCCTCCCTGGACCCCCAGCATGTATCTAAAACAGCCCCCAGCTGTCAGAGTCTCCGGTCCCCAGACAAGAGTCTGAGGCTGGGCTCTGGGAGCCAGAGTTGAGGGGCTGCAGGTGACCTCCCCACGGCTCCCCCAGCTGGTGCAGGAGTGCAATGCTAGCGTACAGTCCATGAAGAGGACAGAGGAACTCATCCACCTGAGCAAGAAGATCCACTTTGAGGGCAAGGTGTGTGTCTGCAGCCAGCGGGATGGGGACCCCAAGGGGCAGCTCTTGTTTCTTCCTTGCCCTGGGGGCTTCAGGCCAGTTCATCGCTGCCCACACCCTCCCATCTACCATCCTGTGCTCTCTGCCTGGTGCCCCTGGGCCTGACCCATCCTTCTCCATCCCTCTAGATTTTCCCGCTGATCTCTCAGGCCCGCTGGCTGGTTCGGCATGGGGAGTTGGTAGAGCTGGCACCACTGCCTGCAGCACCCCCTGCCAAGCTGAAGCTGTCCAGCAAGGCAGTCTACCTCCACCTCTTCAATGACTGCTTGCTACTGTCTCGGCGGAAGGAGTGAGTTGGGGCAGTCGGGGGTGGGCGGGTAAACTGGAGCCAGGCTCTTTTCCTCCCCACCACTAGGCTTATGACCAGACCATCCCTGGGCCTGGGAGCCCCTGCCTGTGCCAGGGTAGGCTGCCAGGGCACCCTGAGATTTGGAGGCTCCTGAAGCAAAGGCAGAGATGTGAGACAAGTCCATGTTCCAGAAGGGAGAATCAAGGGCTAGACTGTATGCCGAGGACTTGGAGACGCTGTGAGCTTCAGCCAGTAAGAGCAGATACTAAGAGCATAGCCCTGGAGTCCCAACTCTGCCCTGAGTCACAGCTGTGCCAGAAGCCAACGTTTACTCAGTACCTACTCTGCAAGGCATGCTACGTGTATTATTCCCATTAATCCTCCAAATACCTCCCTGGGAAATAGGCTTCTCTGTTACTGTCAGATCGTGGAGCTAGTAGGTGGGGGAGCCGGGAGGATGCCAGCTCTGTCTGATGGCAGCACCGTGCCTGGCTCACAGTGAACTCTTGCTCAGTATTAGCTGTGATTATTATGAGGAGTGAGGTAGAAGACTGCCTGGATAAGGTGAATGGGATAAAGGATGGACATGTGGGCTGGGCACAGTGGCTCACACCTGTAATCCCAGCACTTTGGGAGGCCAAGGTAGGAGGATCACTTGAGTCCAGGAGTTCAGGAGCCCAGGAGTTCAAGGAGTTCAAGACTAGCCTGGGCAACATAGTGAGCCCCCATCTCTTAAAAAAAAAAGGATGGACATGTTATGCTATGAGAAGAGTTCATTCCTGATTTGTTTGTTCATTTAGTAAACAGTCACTGGATCTCTGTTCTGTAGCAGGCCAGTGCTAGGGACATAAATATGAATGAGACTTGTTTTCTGCTCACAGGAGATCTCAGACCAGTGAAAATACATCCTGATAACCATATCATTACGGTTTTGATGGAAGAGTGTACTGCGGTAGTTCCTGGTGTGGAGTGAGAATCAGTAAAGCTTCATAGAGGACAGGACATTTGAGCTGGGTTTTGAAGGATGAGTAGGAGTTTTCCAGGGAGAGAGGTAGTTTGAGTGCAGTACAGCAGAGTCATAGTGGTGTAGAAGAGCAGAATGTGTGTTTGGGAATGATGAAGCCTAATGTGGCTGGATTTGTAAAGGAGAAAGGCAGCGGAGGGAAGTTGGGATGTTGAAGGTCATGGTAGAGAGGTTGGACTTTTTCTGAGGCAGCAGGGAGCGTGGAGAGTTAAGCAGAGGGATGATATTTTGCTCCTGGCCGATTTGGAGGATGAACTGGAAGGGGAGAGGCCAGAGGGTCTTGCAGTTGCTCAGGAGAGTGTAGATGCTCCAGAAGTGGCAGGGTACTTCAGGATAAGTGGATTCAAGGGACAATAAGGAGGAAAGACAGGACATAGCTACCAGGTGGGTGTAGGGGGGATGGAAAGGGAAGAGGTGGGCATGACGTCTGAGTTTCCTCTTGGGCAAACTGGTGGGATCTTTCACTGGAATGGAGAACAGTAAAGGGGATCTGGCTTGGAGTGGGAGAAGCTGAGTTTTTTTTTGATGCCGAGTTTTGTTGAATGAGTTGACATCCATGGAACACCCTCCACCCATCCTGCCTACGGGTACTTACTGAGCCCAAATTGTGGGTTAGGCAGTATCAGACACTGAGATACAGTGGCAAAGAGATGAGGCTCAGCCTTCATGGGGCTTATGTACTGGGAGAGAGTTAGACACTCCTCAGGGGAGCTGTCCAGTTGGCTGTTCGGAACAGACGCTTGGGAGAGAGGTTCAGAGAGAGGTCGTGAATCACTTGAACCTGGGAGGCGGAGGTTGCGGTGAGCCGAGATCATGCCACTGCACTCCAGCCTGGGAGACAGAGCGAAACTCTGTCTTAAAACAAAACAAAAAACCAAAAAACAAACAAACAAAAAAACAAAAAAAAAAGAGAGAGAGAAAGGTCGAAAGCATGCTTGGGGCTCAGGGACTGGTCTCCATCACCTCCAGCCTCCACCAGCAAGCCAGTGGGGAAGGAGCTCTTGGTTCCTTGTGGGGACTAGCAGCGCTCTATCCAGAAGCAGGACCCTGTGAGAACGCTGGCGGGGCAGGCAACCCCTTCTCCCCGCTTCCAGTCAGAACCCACCTGATCCCAAGGGTGGGTGCCTGGAGCCAGGGCCCAGGCCAGGCTGACCTCCCCTCCCTCGGTCCTCCAGGCTAGGGAAGTTTGCTGTTTTCGTCTATGCCAAGATGGCTGAGCTGCAGGTGCGGGACCTGAGCCTGAAGCTGCAGGGCATCCCTGGCCACGTGTTCCTCCTCCAGCTCCTCCATGGGCAGCACATGAAGCACCAGTTCCTGCTGAGGGCCTGGACAGAGTGAGTGGGCCTGGGTATGGGGAGAGAGGAGGCTCCCCCTCCCCATGACGGGCACCCCTGGGACATCTTGGCCTTGTTCCTCCCCAAGTGCTCAACTCTTCCCTGACTTGGGCAGGACAAAGGGGCAGAGGGAAGGGCTGGAGGCCAGAGCAGGGGTGCCTGCCCCACAGGTGATGTCAGGGGGCTGCCACCTCCTCCTCAGCCTCTGGGCATCTCTTGGATGTAAACCTCCACACCCTGCTATCTCTGGCTTCAGGACTGTGGCATTAGGAAGGATGGGGGTAGGGCTGGCATCCAGGGGGTTCTGGGCCTGTTATGCTCAGAGCTGGGTGGGGCACGGGCTTGGGAACAGGGTTGTGGGGTGGGCCTGGGGTGGGGCAGACATGACCTGGGTCCTAGGCCTGGACATCATGTCCGGCTCCCCTAGCCTTGGTTTCAGCACCCTGCCCTGGGCAACTGCGCTTTGCATATTGTGACAACTCAGCTTCCCCCTTCCCTAGAAGTGAGAAGCAGCGATGGATCTCAGCCTTGTGCCCCTCCAGCCCCCAGGAGGACAAGGAGGTCATCAGTGAGGAGGAAGGTAGTAGCTCATCCCTGCTGCTTGCATCCCTGGGCTGGACCCTCGCCCGCTCTCCTCCCCTCCCATCCTGGGTGCTGTGTTGCTGGCAGGGCTATGGGGAGAGAGATCAACTTCTGGGGCAGTCAGGGGTAGCTCTGAGGAATCTTGAAGGCTGGGCAGAACTTACATAGCACAGGTGGACTCTGTGTCCACAGGCGCATCCTGGAGATCACAAAGCCTTCATAGCCTCCCATTTCACCCCTGTTTTACAAGTTAGAAGAGAGGTTCAGAGATAAATGGACTTGTGTAAGTTCACCCAGCCAGTAAGTAGCAGAGCCGAGACCAGAGCCCGGGTCTGTCTCCATCTTTGTGTCAGTTGCAAACAAGACAAGAAGCAGCCGGAGCCAGGGTATGAGGGGTGGTGGGGGTAGTGGTGGCGGGTGAGGGATCTGCTCAGTTGGAATAAAGGTTCCTCCTTTGGGTGTGAAGTGCGGCTGGTAAGCCAGGGTGCAACCTAATCATAGAGAGCCTTCCTATAGTGGCCCTAGGGAGCTATTGAAGGTTTGTTTGGGGTGTTTTTGAGACAGGGTCTTGCTCTATTGCCCAGGCTGGAGTGCAGTGGCATGATCATGGATCACTGTAGTCTCAACCTCCTGGGCTCAAGTGATCCTCCTGCCTTAGCCTTTTGAGTAGTTGGGCACAGATATGCACTACCACACCTGGATACCACACCTTTATTTTTATTTTTTGTAGAGATAGGGTCTTGCTATGTTGCCCAGGCTGGCCTCAAACTCCTGGACTCAAGCAATCCTTTCCCTTCAGCCTCCCAAAGTGCTGGGATTACAGGCATGAGCCATCGTGCCTGGCTTATTGGAGGCCTTTATCTATTGATTTTTTTGGAGACACAGTTTTACTCTGTACCCCAGGCTGGAGTGCAGTGGTGCAATCTCGGCTCATTGCAACCTCCACCTCCCGGGTTCAAGCAATTCTTATGCCTTAGCCTCCCGAGTAGCTGGGATTACAGGCACTTGCCACCACGCCCGGCTTTTTTTTTTTTTTTTTTTTTGAGACAGAGTCTCACCCTGTCGTCCAGGCTGGAGTGCAATGGCACAGTCTCAGCTCACTGCAACCTCCACCTCCCAGGTTCAAACAATTCTCCTGCCTCAGCTTCCCAAATAGCTGGGATTATAGGTGCCTGCCACCACGCCCAGCTAATTTTTGTATTTTTAGTAGAGGCAGGGTTTAGCCATGTTGACCATGGCTGGTCTTGAACTCCTGGCCTCAAGTGATTCACCTGCCTCAGCCTCCCAAAGTGCTGGGATTACAGGTGTGAGCCACTGCACCCAGCCTTAATGGAGGCTTTTGAACAGAGGAGTTAGGGCTGAGCTTTAGGTAGTAAAGGGAAAGAAAGGGCACTCTTGCCCACTGAGCGCCTGCCATAGGCCAGGCCCAGGGTTAGGGGCTTCACCACTCATGGAATGTGACTTGTGGGGCGGGGGCAGCATCTCTCTGGAAGGGAGGGCAAGGAGGATTCTACGGTTCCTGGGAGGACGCGAAGAGCCAAGAGTCCCGGTGGGCCGGCGCCTGGGTAAAGGCCCCGAGGCGGTTTCCCCATCCCTGGAAGGGCGGCGGCCACACTCCTGAGAGGCACAGGGCGCCCGGGTCTCGGACGCTCAAAGCCTGCCGGCTCCTGCAGCTTCTGGGAGCCCAAGAGTGTCAGCCGGGAGGATCCCGCACACGGCGCTTAATTCTGGTACTGGATACCCAGGGGAGGATGCGGGATCCCGAAGCCTGGGTGGGGGTCCCCATGGTCTTCGTGTTGGGGGTAGGCGCGGAACGCTAAGCCTGGGCCTATTGGGAGCCATAGTCTGCTTGATGGCTGGTGCTTATTGGGCTTTTTTCAGTCGAATTTCGAAATGCATTGAATTTCTTACTTTGGAAACGAAATGGCTGATCTAAGATTTTCGTGATTATATTTTGCCTTTTTTGGTGCATATGCAGTTTCTGTAGTGCAGTGGTTATCATGTTTGCCTCACCAGTGAAAGGTCCCTGGTTTGAGACCGATTGGAAACATGGTGTTTTTTTTTTTTTTTTTGTCCCTAAATTTAGTGATTTTAATCGAGGTTGGGAAACAAACAGAAAAGTAGTTGAACCTGTGGCTACATTTTAGACCTCCTCAATCTAGACAGATTGTTGACCAGGCTACAATTTCCACTGGTCTGCCAGCAAGAGGCCTGCTTAATATTAGCTTTGGTTCCAGAAATTCCTTAAGGTTCTCTTCATTCTCTTTTTTCGCCTGGATTTTCACAGGCTGACACTGAAAGTGGATGACAGCACATTTCCTAAGAGTCCCGCTAGGCTTCGCTTTACTCTGATAAGTTGCAAATCTGGCTGATTTGCGAGACAACAAAAACAAAATATTTTTTTAAAAGGTTCTAAATCTGCATCTGGAAGTCGTAGAGTCAATATTCTGAAATCACACGAATTATGTATATACATTTGCATGCATACCCCTTCCCCAAATAATCCTCAGAAAACCGGTTAAGTTTTAGCATCTGTGACTCAGATGCATATGAGGCCTTTGTAAATTTAGAAGTTGAGAGTAGAAAGTACAGGTTTGTATTTTAGAAGGAGATTTGGGAATAAATGTAGCTCTGGTTGATATAGATCATATGTTAAGGTTTGTTGGCCAGAGCTGGTGGGTGTCTTGGGTGTTGAGCAAAGAACAGAGAACAGCCAAAGCTCTGCGAGGTCAATGTGAAGGGTGACTTCCGTGTTGGGCTCAAGTTTATGACTCAGCCTGGACCTAGCTTGGCTTCTCAGCTAGAGAAGAAGCATGATTCCATGTCACAGCTCCTGTCTTTGAAAGAGTCATAGTGACTCCCAAACCCAACACGTGGGGAAAACTCTGGATTTGTGTCTTCAGTTGAATGTCTCAGGGAAAATTGAGGAAAGAAATCTCTCTACTATTTGAACTTCATCAAAAGACTAATATGTTAATATTTTGACCATCAATATTTCTTTAAACTAGTCTACTCCTTGCATAGCTAACACATCAAAGCATATTAACTTAGGAAATGGTATTCGCCCAAACAATGAAACATCGACAGCAAGCACTCTTAATCTTTTCATATCACATTTCCTTCAAATGCTTTATACATCTTCAAGCAGACAAATAATAGTATTATAATGATTACGAGACCGATCATTACTCTTTTGCCAAAAAAACCAGCGACAAAAGACTAACTTAGTGGACCAACCATTGTTTCTTCATTATCTCTGCCTTGATTCTGTCCTTTTATTTCCTCTTTCTTCTACTTCTGCTTTGCTTCTTATTTCCTCCCTGGATTTGAACTTTACTTACCTAAACTACCAGTTAGGTTACCTTCTCAGGTAGCAGTTTGAGGCAGCAGTTTGAGGCTGACAATGGAAGATTTAGGATTAGAAAAAAGAAACATGAATGAATTTCTGATGTTTTATTATACGGGTTTGTAATGAGGTAGAAAGACCTTTTTCAGAGTTAAGAGTTTGATCCGCCAAATGAGCTATTTTGATATGTATAACGCTGTCTAGTAAAAGTTTCCTATAAAAACATTTGGTTTGGATGTCTTTGTTAGCTTTTAGTCGACACTTGAAAAAGGCACTTGGAAGTTTCTAAGTCTTTCTGGATACTCTTTTTCCGTTATCCTCCAGGCAGTTGCTAGTGAGAGGCATTGGTGGTTCAGTGGTAGAATTCTTACCTCCCAAGCGGGAAACCCGGGTTCAGTTCCCGGCCAATACAGGAGGTTCTTTTTCACTTCACTATGGCTCTTTAGTCTTTTACGCTGCAAAATTATACTGCATAACCTAATAGTGCATTTAGGGGCTTGGCCACCACGAGGTAAAGTGACGACAACACTCACCAAAGTAGCGGCAAGAGACATTCAGGAGACTAACCCAGGACCCATGCATTTGTTGGACTCAAACAGCTTGGCAAAGTGGCAAGCATGAAGTGTTTCTGGTGAGTCACTGCAGTTGTGATATTGGTACCTGTTACTTTCATCTATTCACGGGGCGGATCCCTGCAAACCCGAAGAATCATCAGGTTCCTGATTCACGTGCTGGACCTTGGGCTTACCGCTGAGCCACTATGGAGAGGATCAAGAAATGACACTCTTTGAAGGAGAGAAGCAGCGGGCAGGACAGTCACCTCAGAGGTCCAAGAGGCTTCAGCGGCCCAAAGAAAGGGAAGGTGTGTGGGGAAGAATCTGCGTGGAGATGAGGGGAGCGGCGGAGACTGGTCCTTGTGCAGAGGTGGCCAGTGGACCCTCAAGGCTGTACCCCAGACACCGTGAACCGAATTTGCTAACATCGTCAGCCACCGCGGCCTCCTCGTGTTTTGTGGGCCCATCGGTGTTCCGCGAGGGATTCCGTGTGTCTGGCAATGTGTTTCAACAGGTGTTGGCCTGAAATTTGGCCGGGCACGGTGGCTCACGCCTGTAATCCCAGCACTTTGTGAGGCTGAGGCGGATGGATCGCTTGAGGTCAAGAGTTCAAGACCAGCATGGCTAACATGGAGAAATCCCGTCTGTACTAAAAATACAAAAATTAGCCAAATGTGGTGGCATGCACCTGCTATTCCAGCTACTTGGGAGGCTGAGGCAGGAGAATCGCTTGAACCCAGGAGGTGGAGGTTGCAGTGAGCCAAGATCACGCTACTGCACTCCAGCCTGGGCGACAGAGTGAGACTCCGTCAAAAAAAAAAAAAAAAAAAGGGAGCGAAAGAAGGCAGAGATGTCAACGGGACAAAGAGACCTCCCGGGAGGCTTGTTGTAGAGGCGGTGGCCAGATCCTGAGAGATGAGATTGTTTTTAAATTATGTAGCGGAATGGGGAAAGAAACGCATGAAAGAGAGAAAAGCACAAAAATCTGCAGACGTCAAAGAATAAAGCAGATAAAATAGTGTGAGTGTTTTTACATTTAAAAAATATAAGAAGTGCAATGGTTGTCAGCAGGCTTTGTGGTCGTGTAGTGGTTAATACTTGCAGTTGTGCTCGCCGCAACCTCGGTTCTAATCTGAGTCACAGTAGTGTTTTCTATCCTGCGATTGTGGCTAATAGACCTGTGGTCTGGGGAAATTATTTCCTAACTAGTGTTTTATTTCTGCTTCTATTGAGTTTTAGCCTAAGTCTCAACCGTTGAGTGCAAAATTAGCATTATGGCATAGTGGCAAGGACATGGTGTCACACAGGAGCTATTGAATCCTGGGTCATCAAGAATTTCAGGACCGTGCATGGTGGCTCACGCCTATAATCCTAGCACTTTGGGAGGATCATTTGAGGTCAGGAATTGGAGACCAGCCTTGCCAACATGGTGAAACCCCATCTCTACTAATGGATGTCTTAGGAGTTGGTTATTCTCTCTCTCTTTTTTTTTTTTTGAGACGGAGTTTTGCTCTTGTTGCCCAGGCTGGAGTGCAATGGCGTGATCTCCGCTCACCACAACCTCCGCCTCCTGGGTTCAAGGGATTCTCCTGTCTCAGCCCCCCAAGTAGCTGTGATTACAGGCAAGCGCCACCATGCCAGACTAATTTTGTATTTTTTAGTAGAGACAGGATTTCTCCATGTTGGTCAGGCTGGTCTTGAACTCCTGACCTCGGGTGATCCACCCACTTCGGCTTCCTAAAGTGCTGGGATTACAGGCATGAGCTACTGCACCCAGCCGGTTATTCCCTGTTTACAGATAGCTATAGACATCATTTTAGGATGTTTTGCAGTCTGGCATTTGTGCTATTGTTCATTCTCTGTGAAGGTTGTTCATAGTTGCTATAGCCTGTGTTTAGTTTTGTGATTTCATCAATCCCATGTTTCTGTGTGAGTAATGCATTCTAAACATCCTACCCCACTTTAGAAACTGACTTGGGGAAAGCTTGGTCATTTAAGCCAACAATAAATTTGCGTGAATGTCCGTAAGTGTTTACTGTTTTTATCCAGTCAAGGATTTGCTTTTCCTTGAACATTTGGTTTAAATTCTGGGGCAAAAATGCAAAGGAGAAGTTCTATTCAAAGGCAGTAGTCGAAATCTATTATTTTAGTTAGCCTACTTGGCATTTACTACATCGGTCACTTCTCCAGGCTGCCCTAAATTAGGTTGATGGAGTGAGACATGCCAAACATCCACCTTTAGGACCATAGCATAGTTAAAATTAAATGTAGTTGGAATAGCTAGCATTGCAGCTGTCTAGTTCCCTACAGAAAACCCAAGGAGTGAAGGGACAGGATTTTGCTTAGGCAAAAATCTAAGACTCATGCCCTCCTGGTACATGGGGTTTTAAGACTGAATGTGTAATAGGAGCACTGCCTTTGCCATATCAAATGAGTGACAGGTTAACTAGAAAATGTGACAATCACATTTCCTCTTAGCTAAAATAATTGTTTTTCCAAAGCTTTAGCAGCTTAATTAAATCTGTTGGACTGGGGGAGGAGAGAGCTGTTCGCTAGTGGTTAACATGGTATTCTTTAAGAAGAAAAAACAAAGCCAAAGAAAACTCATTATCTGGCATGTTCAGCTTAAAGATGGTAGTGGGTAGAATCTGGAGTTTTCATCTCTTTTCAAAGCTGCATATCTCTTATATTTGGTGTTGGCCTCTAAGTCTAATATTACAGTTGGAATTCTTGCTGTATTATTTGTTAAGCAAGTGTTATGTGCATTTAACTGCTTTCTTCATCCATGATGACATTCCCACCATGGGGGTCTTGACAAAGCAGAGTAAAAATATGCTGTTTACATTGTTTACTTATAAGTAAGGAGCCTGAAATAACCTGTAGTTTCTAATGCAGGCCCTGATTTACTGGCATTGTTGTCAGTTTCAATTATGAAACTGAAGTTTGGTGCCTCCTCTTTATCATGTTTTTTCCCTCGTAGCAGTTGTGTTTAATGTCATTAAAAAGAAATAAAAGTTCTTTGTCAGTGACATATGTACTGTGGCGGTCTGTCGTAGGCTTCGATGGAGGGTTATTTGCCTTCTTCCTTTGCGTAGGTAGGTTAGTGGGGTGGGGAGGGGGGCGGCAGTTAGTAGAATGTGGTACTGGGAAGGCGAGGGTGCTTGCTCCCTATTCTTTTGAAGGTAAATTACAGTGTTGAGAAAGGTGTTCTAGCAGTTAAGAAATGTTGAAATTGATTGGGATTTGCAGCTACATATGGTGCGTGTCAGGAGCCTGACATAGGGAGAACCTGAAACATCATTATGCCTCAGTTTTTGCAGAGGCGGAAGATGGCTCAGCCGTGATCAGGCAGGCATTGCCTTTTATTCCTTCCCATGGCTGTGTGGTTGGCCTCCCCATCTCTGCTTCTCCAGAGCCAGCATTGATTATGGGAGAAGCCATGCTATCCCACAGCATTCTCTCTTTGAAGGGGATGTAAGAAACCAGAATCAGTGGTACAGAATTGATGGTTGTTCATAACCCAGTTTCTCCAGAAACTGCGGCTCCTAAACACTGGGTGAAGGTTGGATAAGTGTGGGTAGATGTGGGAGACACAGTGTTCCTTAGATCCCTTTCGTGAACCGAAGCTTCTTAGACTTACCCCCAGAAGCAAGGAAAAAAGGGAAGGCAATAGTAACTTGTCACCTATATTAGCCAGTGCTTTAAAAATCTGAGTTCATGCTGAGAAAACAAGTAGCAACATATTTAGCCATGCTGTCTGGCCTGCTGTGCTATAAGTTTTGTCTATAAATTCTAGACAAAATATAATGTTGAGTCCGTGCAAAAGACTCAGTATAAGTCTGCTAAGTACTCAGCAACTCGACATTCTTGTCTCAATCTGAGGTACTCTTCTTAACCAATGCATATCTGTTTTGTTCCTATCAGGTGTAGATAGGATCTTTTGTCCATTTTACATTACAGAAAAGTGAAGAGGAAAGGGAGAAATGGACCTTCTCCAAGAGGAAGGGAGTCATTCTCTAATTAGCCTATTTTGAGCTTTTATAGGAAGAAAAAAACCAACTACCTAAAGCTAGAAAGTGGAGTTCCCTGCTTCTCTGAGTAATGTTCTGCTTTTCTAAGAGAAAACAATTATTCCTAAACTGATATTAGTGTATGCTTGCTTTGTATGCCAGAGCACCTGTCAGGAAAAAAAAAAATCCCACTTGTCACAGGAAGTATCAGCTGGTCAGTGGTGAAATTCGTAAATGAACAGCCTCCTGCCTTGTCCTTCCTCCCCACCTGTCCTCCCCCTGTGACAACTGGGACATGCCATAGACAGAAAACCTGGCTCTCCCCAGCACCCATTGAGAAGGGGGTGGAATATAATATTTTGGATAACCTTTACAGCAGTCTAAGTGATAGTCCTGAAATATATCACTAAGGAAATATTTGTTTTGAGCTAGTGTCTCACTCTGTTGCCCAGGCTGGAGTGCAATGGTGCAATCTCGGCTCACTGCAACCTCCACCTCCGGGGTTCAGGTGATTCTCATGTCTCAGCCTCCTGAGTAGCTGGGATTACAGGTGTGCACCAACATGCCTGGTTAATTTTTGTATTTTTAGTAGAGACAGGGTTTCACCATGTTGGCCAGGCTGGTCTTGAACTCCTGGCCTCAAGTGATCTGCCCCACCTTGGCCTCCCAAAGTGTTGGGGTTATAGGCGTGAGCCACTGCACCTGGCTAGGAACTATTTGTATACAAAGTTTTCCTTCAACTTAACTTCAAGTCACATTTGAAGGTTTGGTAATATTTGTACGGATGGAGCTTGATGGAGCTGGGCAAGGGAGGAGGGTGAGCAGGGTGTCCCATTTATAGAAGCAATTTGTTCTTGGAGGCTACTTAAATGCAAATTCCAGTAACCATCAACAGGTTTAAAGAGAGTCAGAAATAAATCTAAAGCTCATGTTAATGGGTTGATGAGATTTTGCACATTTTACTAAAGGGTTGAACCAAAACTCTTAAAAATGCATCCTTGAGAAGGCCCATTCTGAAAAACTAGGGGACAAGAGTAGGAGGAGAAAAGGACTGTTGCCTCACAGAAACACTCACCAGTCTGTCTTCCTTCCCTCAGACCCTGAGGTTTCCGTCATGCTTCTAGGAGGATGCACCTTGGCTCCTATTGTAGGAAGTAGGTAGAGTCTGGGAATCTTCTAAATTCTCTGTCTTTGGCAGATAAGGACACCACGACCTAACCTCAGAGAATTAACTTGCCTGAGGTGTTAGGTGATTACGAGGCACGGTCTCCTGTCTCTCAGACCAACGTTTCTCCCACAGGCCTGCCGTAGTCTGCAAGTGAGGTCTCTTGGTCTCAAAGACCTGCCTGTGCCTTTCCACAGTTGCGAGAAAGTGTCCGTGGATCTATGGGATGGTGGTGAAAGGATCACATCCCAAGTCTAGCTGTGTAGGGTTCGACTTTGCACCTACAGCGGATTCAGGGAAGGCTCAATTGTTATACAGTTGGGAGTTTAGGGAGGTAATTAAAGGGAACGGAGTTTTATCTAAGCCAAGAGTGTTACCTCCTTTTCCCTCATACCCTTTATGATGTACCACAGGCACAGATTAAGTTGAGGACAGGAAACCCCCATTAGCAGAGCTCCCTGAGCCCCACTGACTATCCTATACCTAGTGCTGACTTGGGGGCTTTTCCATCATTTGGCACTAGATGGGTACAAAGGGCCTAGGAAGTACCTCTCTGAGGTCTGGCTTAGAGTTGGTGTGAAACTCAGTTTCCTACTTTGCTGTGCAGCCTCTAAACCTTCTTTCCCTCTGCTTTCAAAACCTTCTAGAACAGTCAACTCTAAGCCCTGCTCACTGGACATTTTCTCTCCAAGCTTCTTCCTGGCTCTGGACAGGAATGTTTGAGGTGCCCTATTTACTGGTTTTTGCTCCTTGGCTAATGTCATCATTACTCTTTCAGCCTGCTATTGGGATCATAATGGTGTTCCTTTAACAGCCTAGAACAGCGCGCTGTGAATACTGAGCTGCAGAAAGCAGTTTTTGCTGTTCCCCTTCACTTCCTTCCTTACCCTGGGGAAAAACAAGAATTGCATTCCTTTGGCCAGGAAAAGCACCCAGCCCCATCCAGAGGGGAAAACCCTTTGTTTTAAAAACTGAGTACCAGCCTGCATACCTATCTAGTGAGGCAGCCCAAGCTTGGTTTGGGGGAGCCTCAGTAATAGGATGATGGAGCAGCTATTTTCTTCTCCTACATGTGCACCCCCATCTGTTTGAGATTTCCCTTCCAACTCCAGCTTGGCTGGCAGGCATGTCCCTAAGAAGCTGCAGGCCAAAATGGAGAGAAACTGACTCCCCCCTCCACACATCCTGACTTGCTGCCAATTGCCAGGAAACGAGGGCGACATTTGGGCATTTAACAGAAGACAAGGATGCGCCTTTTCATTTGTCTTTTTATTTTACATTTAAAAAGTGGTTATTGCTCTAAGTGGATCAGAGGTAAGGACCTCTCCCCTAAGGAGCCTTGGCCTTGCAGCCCCATTCAGCAGGGATGGAAGTCACAAGACAATGAGTGGAGCCCCATGCCCTCCCATGAGGAAGCCCTTAGTATTGCTGACATCTGCCCTTTATCCTGTCTCTCCTCCCCAGTGCTGCCACACTTGGGCAAAGCAGAGTGGTGGCAGACCCCAGCCTTGAGAGCTCTTGTAGACCGGAAGGAAGGGGCGGTCATTGGGTGATGGCTTCTGGCTCCCTGGCTTGGGGACCCATGCTCTTATCATTCATTTCAACAAATATTTACTGAGTACCAGGCTCGTGCTAGGTATGGTTCTCCCACACCCATCCTTGGCCACCAATGGAAGATGCAGAGGTCACCTCTTCCCATGCAGGCATCTGGCAGCCGTAAGTCGTCAGTCCTAGGGAAGAGTCTACCTTCCCTCATCAAGCACCATTTTTTTAAACCAGAAAGGGGCAGTGGAGAGAGAGACCTGTCACCTCACACCACTCAGGCTCTAAGGAAGGACATGAGGACCCTGGGTAACTTTCACGGAACCCTGGATGAGATGGCAAGATATGAAGACCCCAGAGGCCAGTGGTGATAGCCAGGGCTGCTCTTCCTGTCCGTGGTGAATGGCTCAGGCCTGCCTTCCAGCAGCTTCTACTCCAGAAGGGGTGTTTTAGTAGCCCCCAGAATGCCAGATGTGATGTGACTTTTCAGTTGTCCAAGCTAGCATTTCTGAAACTCCAAGAGATGCTTCCTAAATAAATTGGACCAGTACCTTCCAAACTGATGATCTTACAGTCATAAGGGTCAAAGAAGATAGAGGATGTAGGCAACCAGCTCAGTCTTCGGGGGAATTTATCTGCGCTCTAGAATGCAGGCTTCTGATTTTTGTTTTCCAAAAGAGACAAACCAGGTGACATCTTACATGCTTGCAAAGGTGTGTATCACACCACAAACATGTCCTTGATGGCTGGATCCAGAAAAGGCTTGATGGCAGCCATGATCCTGCATGGCAGGCAGCCCCACAGCTTCTCTGATGTTCCTTGGTCTGAAAGACACAGCTTGAGTCAGTCCTCATGCTTGTCGTCTCCCAGGGCTTTGTGCATTTTCTCAAAGAGGAAGCCAGTCCAGGAGAGGCAAGGAGGCAGAAGGCTGTGTCTCATGCAGCTTTGCCTTTTCCAGAATGGGGCCAGGCCTTTTAGTTTTGTGGCTTATTTTTATTTTTTTGCAGAATTTGGATTTGTAGTTCAGCCTCCTTCATCTGACTAGGGCAAGGAGAAGAGAGAACTGTGCAGCTAGCTGTGCCTCCTCCCCACTGCTGCAGTCGTCCCTCTCCCTGTGCCCATGGGCCTGGGGACCGGCTGAGAAGAAAAATGGAATCCTTCTCCCTGCAGACAGGCAGTCACGCTTCAGTGATGTTCACTGAGGGCTTGTTTGGAAACTGGAAGGAAAAAAATGAGAGAAGCGGCTAGGCCTAATTGTGAATAGCCTTCTTGCAAGGCTAGAAACAGGACAGAAGAAGGAAGGGAGGAACAGCAGGGCTGCAGCCTAAATAAGCCAAGCTCTTGTCCCTTGTGGAAAGAAAAGAGAAGCCCTGCCTGGATGTCTTGTCTTTTTGCCTTTTCAAACCCGGCCTTCAGCCTCACTCAACTGAACGGCCAAGACTGGGTCCTGGGCCCATGGCCCCTGGCACCCAGTCTACCCCCAGCAGTCATCCCTCTGAGTGCAGCCTCAGCCACTGACATTGTTGAGATGCTTCTGGAGATGGGGATTAGTAAGAGGCTTCAGGAAAGTGCGCCAGAGAGAGGACGATAAGCCAGAGGGTACAAGGAGATGGAGGGAAGAGATGTAGAGAGGGCCAGATGTTTGTTGGATAATCATCATCAGAACCATGAGATCCTCTCACATTCTCTACTGTCTGTCTTCTTAGCTGCTGAGGGCAAGCACTGAAAAGGTTTTCATATCTGTTTTACAGAAGAGGAAATGAAGGTACAGCGGTAAAGCACCTGCCCAAGGTCACAAGGCACAGCAGGAGCAGGAATGGGCCAGACACTCCTATTGTCCTCCTATTGTCCCGCGCCAATGAAGAATTCTGCTCTCCCCACTCACTGCTTTTGTTTTTTTTTCTTCAAATCACCACTGGCCCCTGACACCCTGCAAAAGGAGAGGATCCAAAATCAACTTGCAGTCTCCCTGTGTCACACAGGCAGCAGCCAAGTCTGGCTCTGCCCAGCTGTTGCCATGCCGGGCCCCGAGCTGACCCCCTCTGCAGTCCAGGGATTACCAGAGCATGAGGCACAGGGTGGCCCACCCAGACCCAGGTCTTGCCCTCACCTTGCTGCGGAGAAGCCCCCCGCCCTGGTGCTCTGGTGTGCTGGTTTCTGATGCACTCTTGGTTTTTTCCTTCTTGTTATTGGGTTCATTGTCCTTGATGATGTCATACTGGCGGCAGAAGAGGACGATGACACCTGAGGGGGGACAAGTGGGCGGTCAGAGGCCAGAGCCTGGGTTCCTGCCTCCCCTGCTTCTTTCCCACTAGTGCTTGCCAATGGTCTCTCCAGATTGTGCCTCACCTGTACTACTGCAGCACTCTCCTCTGCCCTCTGGCTCCTGTTTTCACCTGTGCCCTCACCAACCACCCCTTTCATTGCTGCTAGGCTGATCTTCCTACAATATGCATCTGATCATATCTCCTCCCCTCCTTTCCTTTAAACCTCTGACAGCGGCCAGGCGCGGTGGCTCACGCCTGTAATTCCAGCACTTTGGTTTTGTTTTTTGTTTTTTGTTTCGAGATGGAGTTTCGCTCTTGTTGCCCAGGCTGGAGTGCAATGGCACGATCTCGGCTCACTGCAACCTCTGCCTCCCAGGTTCAAGTGATTCTCCTGCCTCAGCCTCCTGAGTAGCTGGGATTACAGGCATGCACCACCACGTCCGGCTAATTTTGTATTTTTAGTAGAGACGGGGTTTCTCCATGTTGGTCAGACTGGTCTCGAACTCCCGACCTCAGGTGATCCATCCACCTTGGCCTCCCAAAGTGCTGGGATTACAGGCATGAGCCACCGTGCCCGGCAATTCCAGCACTTTGGGAGGCCAACGTGGGTGGATCACGAGGTCAGGAAATAGAGACCAGCCTGGCCAACATGGTGAAACCCTGTCTACTAAAAATACAAAAATTAGCTGGTCGTGGTGGCAGGTGCCTATAATCCCAGCTACTCAGGAGGCTGAGGCAGGAGAATAGCTTGAACCTGGGAGGCAGAGGTTGCAGAGAGCGGAGATCAGGCCACTGCACTCCAGCCTGGGCAACAGAGAGAGACTGTTTCAAAGAAAAACAAAAAAACCTCTGACAGCTCCTGTTTTCCTTGAGGGGAAAATAGAAACAATAATAGCATTTGTTGAGCTTGTGCCAGGCCCTGTGCTGTGCACTGACATATTCTATCTCAGTTAATCCTCACAACTCTGTGAGGATACCTATTATTATCATTCCCAGGGTACAAGTGAGGACGCTGATGCTGAGAGAGTTTCACTAACTTAAGGTCACACAGTGGCAGAACTAGGACATGAACTCCAGGGCCTGCAGTCTGTTAAATGTTTAGTTTTATCAAACTAATAATACATGAACAGAATGTTTTTTGAAAGTCAGGCCGGGCACGGTGGCTCACGCTTGTAATCCCAGCACTTTGGGAGGCCGAGGCGGGTGGATCACGAGGTCAGGAGATCGAGACCAAGATGAAACCCCGTCTCTACTAAAAATGCAAAAAATTAGCCGGGCGTGGTGGCGGGCGCCTGTAGTCCCAGCTACTCGGAGAGGCTGAGGCAGGAGAATGGCGTGAACCCGGGAAGCGGAGCTTGCAGTGAGCTGAGATTGCGCCACTGCACTCCAGCCTGGGCGACAGAGCGAGACTCCGTCTCAAAAAAAAAAAAGAAAGTCAGACAGTATTAAGGCAGCCAACTCCAGTCCTTCTACGTGTTTTCCCAATTTTACCTCTATATTTAGAATGTTATTTCTTGATCTGTTTTAGAAATCTGTTGACTTCCAAACATGGTAGATAAAGCATAACAACTTCCTCTACTTCCCTCCCTATTATCCTAACAAAATTACATCACGATTTTGGGTTAATTTGCTATGTTTATATTGTTATGATTATATAAATACTGTCTGTGCCAAATCTAATAACATACCATAAGCAAACATCCTCTTTTGTACAACCGTTTGTTTTTCCCTCATTTTTCCAAGTGCCTGTTTTTCTGTGTGCCTAAGGAACATTTTTTTTCCAAATGCTTCTACAATACAGCCTGCCTTTCTCAACCACCATGCTAATAAAGCTTTAGCATGGTATTCAAATCCCTCAAAAGTCTCCAGTCTGCAGCCTCGCCATCCTTTACTCCCCCACGTTCTACCTTCTCTGTTGGATTGCAGCTGCCCTGAACCAGACTGAGCTTACTTTATTTCTTGAACACACCATGCCCTGAACACGATTCCTCTTTTGGCTGCCTGGTGAACTCCTATTTATCCTTCAAAGCTCAATTCCCATGTTATCTCCTCTCTGTGTTTTTCCTGATTTCTAACCCACAGTTATTCCCTCTCCTCTGCTCTCCTACATGGTACTATCAGAGCACTCATCACATTGGATTATAGTTAAGTTCAGCCCAAGAAAATGAAAAAGGAAAATGAAGAGTAAACGAAAAGAAAAGAAAAAATTTCGGGCCTGGCTTCGCCCAGACAGTTCTTTGCAAGCAGAGGGGTCTTCTTAGTCATGATTGTAGTGCTACTGTTTGGGCTGGAGTGATTGTTCAGTAAATGCTGGTTGAATTGAGTACAAAGATGAATGAAACTTGGCCTTTACCAGCCTGGGCAACATAGCAAGACCCTATCTCTACAAAAAATAAAAAATTAGCCAGGCATGGTGGCACATGTCTGGCACATGCCAGGTGAAATGGGCCGGAATTTCCTCCAGTGGCTGGGGCTGCAGAGGGGGAAGGAAAGGGTGACAAGGGGAAGGCAGAGGCTGAAGCTGAACCTCATAGGTAAGGAGGAGGGTGTGGTTGGGTCTCACAGGTGGCATCTCCATCACTCAGACCAGAAACCTCAGAGTCATCCTTGACTCCATTTTTCTCCCATCCCACACCTTATGGTAAGGACCACCTCTTGGCCAAGGGGACCAGAGAAACCTTAAAAACAGAGTCCTAGGTCATGAGGAGAAGGGAAGTCAGATATGCCTCATTACATCCCTTCCATTTTGGGGTTTAGGCACAACTAACCAGCATTCATGGTAAAATCTAGATCATAAGACAGACATAATAGGCTCTTTGTGGCAATAAGATACCAAGTTATAAGCAAGACCAAAAGCCATGGCAAGGAAGGGTGAAGTCAACCTGCAGGCCGTTGATCTTGCTAAACAGGCCATAGCGTGACTGACTCTGATACAGCATCCTTATTTTTTTATTTTTTGAGATGGAGTCTTGCTCTGTTACCCAGGCTGGAGTGCAGTGGCATGATCTCAGCTCACTGCAACCTCTGCCTCCCAGGTTCAAGCAATTCTGCTGCCTCAGCCTCCGGAGTAACTGGAATTATAGGCACCCACCACCACACGTGGCTAAATTTTTGTATTTTTTGTAGAGACAGGTTTTCACCATGTTGGCCAGGCTGGTTTTGAACTCCTGACCTCAAGTGATCTGCTCACCTTGGCCTCCCAAAATGCCAAGATTGCAGGTGTGAACCATTGTGTCCAGCCTACAGCATCCTTATCTTAAACATTCCTTTCTGCTAACTCAAACTTTTTGGACAAAGTTTTCTTCCTTTCACCAATTGTGGATTACAGAATCTCTGAATCCACCTATGACTTGTAAGCCCTCACATCAAGATATTCTCTCTTTTTGGGCCAAATCAATGTATCCCTTCCATGGATTGATTTATCTCTTTGCTTGTAACCCCGGCATCCCTGAAATGTATAAAACCAAACTGTAATCCGACTGCCTCGGACACAGTTTCTCGGTACTCCTTGTGACTGTGTGTCCCCGGGCTGTGGTCATTCATATTGGCTTAGAATAAACCTCTTTAAGATATTTGACAGAGTTTGGTTTTTCCATTAACACTGTCAGCAAAACTATCTGCTCTACCTTCAAAATATACGCCAAACGTAGGTAAGCCCAGATTCCAGCAACAGCCTCCTAATTGCCCTCTCTGCCTCTATCCTTGCCCTCCGAGTCAGGAGTGGTCCTTTAAAACTCTGAATTGGTTCATGTTCCTTCTTTACTCCATACCCTCCAGAGCTCCCCAGCTCACTGGACAGAAGATCCAAAGTCCCAATGTGTGTTTCAGACCCACAGGCTCACCTCTACCTCTGTGACCTCTCTGCAGCCTCCTCTTGCCTCCTACACCCCTCTGCAGCCACGCTGGCCTCCTCACCATCCCCTGAACGTGCCATGATTTCTGCCCCAGGGCTTTTGCACTGGCTATTCTCTCTTCCTGAAATGCTCTTCTCCATATAGGCACGTGGCTCGCTCCCTCATTTATTTCTCTTCCTGCTTAACTCTTTTCCTTAACACTTACCACTGTCTAACTCATTATATGGTTCACTTCTTTGTCTTTGTCTCTCCCAATATACTGTAAACTCCATGAAGGCAGCAAATTTTGTCTATTTTGTTTGCAGATGTGTCTCAAGAACCTAGAAAAGCACTTGGCACAGAATGGTGCTCAGCAGGTGCTGTTTGAAAGAAAGAAAGAAAGAATGAGTGAATGAATGAGTGAAACAGAACTTTAATGGATCATGAGGTCAGAAGCCAAGGGAACTTGCAGCAGGCCAGGAAATAGGGAAGGTAATGGACAGAGTGAGTCTGTGAGCAAGGAGAGGGTGTTGAAGGCCAACACCTCATTCACTCATTCATTCATTTACTCACTTACTCATTCACTTATTCATTCACTTAGCACTGAATGAATGTAGTAGTGCTGTTGAGCACTACTAAGGGTCAGGCCCTGTGTGGCACTGAGGGTATGCACCCAGGAGCATAGTCCCCATTCCCAAGCAGCTCACATTCTAGTGGAGGACTCGGGACACCAGGCAGATGCTCACAACACCATGCGATCCTCTGTGATGGGGCGGCTCATGGTGCCACAGAGACACCCAGAAAAGGCTTCTTGCCTTGGGAGATGGAGGGAGGCTCCCTGAGCATTCAGGCATCAAGTAGAGACCTGAAGAACGAATCAGTGAGCCAAGCAAGGGAGGTGTCACCAGGGGTGCACTAGACAGAGGAGCAGCCTGGACAAGGACCCAGGGCAGGGAGACTGGGAAGGTCAGAAGAAGAGTTGGGGCTAGTGGAGCTGGAGCTGGAGAGAAAGTGGGTGAGCTGGGGGAGGGGAAGACAGGGAGACAGGGAGAGGTGGGCAGGGGCAAATAGAGGGAAAGAGAGTGGGGAGACAGAGAGGAGAGAGGGACGGGGTTGGAGGGGGAGGCAGAAAAGGGAGAGAGGGGTATAGAAGGGAAGAGGGAGAGAACAGAGGAAAAAAAGAAAGGGAAGGAGAGGGGGAGAGAGAGGAGAGAGGAGGAGAGAGATGAGAGAGAAGAAGGGAAGGAGGACAAAGGAGAGAGAGAAAAGGGGAGGAGAGTGCATTGGTCTGTTTTCACGCTGCTATAAGGACATACCTGAGACTGGGTAATTTATAAAGAAAAGAGGTTTAATAGACTCACAGTTCCACAAGGGAGGGGAGGCCTCACAATCATGGTGGAAGGTGAAGGAGGAGCAAAGGCACGTCTTACATGGTGGCAGGCAAGAGACCCTGTGCAGGGGAACTGTCCTTTATGAAACCATCAGATCTTGTGAGACTTATTCACTAGCTTGAGAACAGCATGGGGAAAGCCTGCTCCTGTGATTCACTTACCTCCCACCGGGTCCTTCCCACGGCACTTGGGGATTATGGGGGCTATAATTCAAGATGAGATTTGGTGGGGACACAGCCAAACCATATCAGAGAGGAAGGGAGAAACTGAGAGGAAAGAAGAAGGGAGGAAAATAGGGTAGGGAGAGAGAGAGAGAGAGACTGTTGAGCTGTGCAGCTCTGGTTGGGGGTGCTCACCCCTCTGTGCTGCCCTTCCCTTCTGTGTGATGGGGTATGATGCCAGCACTGCCCTCCCAGGGCTGCTGGGAAGCTCAAAGCAGGGATGCCTGGCATGTGCACAGGTACTCCCCCCCTGTTAGCTGTGCTAATTCTAAGGAATTTGGACTTTCTCCTAGGGTAGAACTTTGAAGGGGTTTTGGAGAGAGGAGATGGCAATGTGGGGAATGGGCTCAAGGGGTCTGAGGGAGGAGGCATGGAGACCCCTTGGAGTCTGCCACTGGGCCCAGGTGAGTGAGGATGGTGGCCTCGCACTGGCCAGTGGTGGCTGTGGTGCTGGGGCCACATTGGTGGTCTTGGTGACTGGCTGGCCGTGGGAGTGAGATGGGTGGGCAGGTCCTGGTTTGGGCAGCAATTAGCTGAAAAGGCTGTTGGATGGCTGTGTTTGTGCCACCCAAGAGTGAGAATGGACACCCTGAAGTCATTCCCGCCATGCCCCTGCCTCAGGGCAGGTCTATGACCCAGCCTAGTGGCCAGTGCTGGTCTGGTTTATAAAGGTCTCTGTGAGTTTATTCTTGCATGGCTACAAATAAATACCTGAGACTGGGTAATTTATAAAGAAAAGAGGTTTAATTGGTTCACAGTTCTGCAGGCTGAACAGGAAGCATAGCAGCTTCTGCTTCTGGAGAGCCTTCAGAAAGCTTCCAATCGTGGTGGAAGGCAAAAGAGGAGCGAGGCGTCTCATAGGGTGGGAGAGGGACAGAGAGAGAGAGTGGGGAGGTGCCACACACTTTTAAATGACCAGATCTCGTGAGAACTCACTCACTATCGTGAGGACAGCACCAAGAGGATGGTATTAAATAATTCGTGAGAAATCCGCCCCCATGATCCAGTCACCTCGCACCAGGCCCCACTTCCAACACTGAGGATTACAATTCGATGTGAGATTTGGGTGGGGACACAGATCCAAACCATATCCGTCTCCCCAGGCAGGCCCATGAACACTGGATGGAGAAACCTGGCAGAAGCTTGTAGACACTCTGAGAATTTGGGACCGCCTGGGCAGATGCCCATCCAGGCCCACTCCATAACCAGAAGCAACCACTCTTACTCATCCTCAGGGACAGGAGATAACACCCATTTTTCCTGGGCTTCAACCCTCCCACCCTGGGCTTCCCTAGGGGACCCTCAGACCCACTGCCATCTGTGGGGTGTGTGGGGTGGGCAAGAGGAGGAGGCCAGGGCACTGCCTTCCCCTTCTACAGGGAAGTGGGAAATGTGAGTTTTCCATACAATAATGGACAGGCCCATCTGCTTCCAGTTAGCAGCTCTGGGTGAGCCTAATTGGCAGATCAAACCATTTGATGTTCCATGTTAGATAAGTAGAGCAGCCCCAGTGGAGTCTGACACTTTTTGGATGGAGCCCAAGCCCTACATCCTACCACCGCGGGGCCTGGGGTGCTAATGCGAACCAGACCCTCGTTTACAGAAGCGGGAGGATATTCACAAGTGTCAAGAAGTTTTGAAGCGCCTGGGCAGATGCAGCCCTGCCTTCTTCCCCCTGCGCCGCTGAGGAGGGGCGCGGGGGCTCCTGAAACTTAAGCTTGAACATTGAGGAGGAGGGAAGAGCCCTCGGAGGGTGGCTTCCTGACACCAGCTGTGGTTGGGGACACCCAGGAGCCCTCGGGTCCAGCCAAGGCAAAGAGAAGCGGCGGTGGAGAAGTATTGAGCTCAAAGTGAAAAGACCTCAGTTCTTACTTCCCATACGACCTGCTGCAGGTCCCACGGCATGAAAGAACTGATGCTACGTGGCTTTGGGCAAGTGACTTCGTCTCTTAGAGCCTCAGCTTTCCCATGTGTGAAATGGGGGAAAATAATACTGCCTCACTCAAGGTGGATAGATTTGGTTTAGATCCCTGATTTGCTACTTACTGTCTCGGACAGAATTTTTTTTTTTTTTGAGACAGGGTCTGGTTCTGTTAAGCAAGCTGGAGTGCAGTGGTATGATCATGGCTCATTGCAGTCTCAACCTCCTAGCTCAAGCGATCCTCCCACCTCAGCCTCCCAAGTAGCTGGGACTATAGGTGCACGACACCATGACTGACTAATTTTTGGATTTTTTTTTTTTTTTATAGTGGTGGGGTTTTGCCACATTGCTCAGGCTAGGACAGAATACTTAACCTGTCGGTTAAGCAATTCATCTGTTACTAACCTTACCTGTAAAACAAGGTTAATATTTGGGTTGTCATAAGGATTAAGTGAGATAATACATGTCAAGTCCTCAATACTGTGCCTGGCCCAAGCACACGCTAGATAGGTGCTAGCTATTTTATTAGTCAGTGTTTGATGGGTTGGGCTGTTGTGACAAACATCCCCTGAATCTCAGTGGTTTACAGGAACAAAGATGGATTTCTCTTGTGTTACATGGCCACTGCAGGCTGGCTGTGGCTTTCTTCCTTGTGTCTTCTTTCCTGGGTCTGGGCTGAAGGAGCAGGCCTGTCCGAAATGTGCTATAGTCACAGCAGAGGGAACAGTGCCACAGCAAAGGCTCACCTTGACTCTTAAAGCTTCTGCAAGGGGTGGCACATGTACCCATGCTCACATCTCATTGGCCAAGGCAAGTTACTTGATCTTAAGCCCGGTATTGATGGGTGAGGGAGTTAAGTCCTCTCACGGGGAGGGCCCCCCGATGTGTGGAGGGTTCTGATGAACACAGGGGCCCACAGACAGGGAGGGTTATTATTCGAATGTTTAGTCAAGAATTTGATTTGGATTGTGGCACAATGATGAGTTTCTCAAACGTTGTCATTAATGTCCCCACACTTGTTTGTGCTCTTTCTCCCTTCAGGCTCTGGTTTCCCAGATGCTCAGGGCCCTCCCCAAGCCTGTCCAATCCCTGCTGTTGTAAGGAAAAGGCTCGCACAGAATAATTCACAAAAGGTGAGTTAGGAGCCCTCAGGAGGAAACCTGAACACCACGCTTGACACACCAGCAACAGCGGGTTTCAGACACCAGCTTGGAAGGAGAATTTTGCCAAGGAGGCCTTCCCAGTACCCGTGAGGGGGGCTGCCTGGATTGCCTATCCCAGACCCCTGGCCCAGGGCTGAGCCATTGACAGAGGTTCACTCTTCGACTGTGCTCTGAGCCACGAGCTGGCCTGCCCAAGCAGACGTTCAAGAGTCGCCTCAAGACCTGCCTTTCTGGGGGTTCCTCAAGTGGACTTGTGTGTCCGTAGCTCCTCTTCTAGTGACCTGGACACACAGGCTCCCAGGGAGGGGACAGGTTTGCTGAACTCTGGGTTCTGGGCTGTGCCATTCTCAGTCCTTTCTGCCAGCCCTAGGGGTTGCTGCCTGGTTGTGGTGCCAGCAGGTCCTTTGAACACAAGTCACAAAGCCCCCGAGAGTGGGTGTGCCGCCCACCTTGCCCAAAACATCTCAAAGCCCAAGGAGGACCATGTGCATGGCTTTCTTATGATGGCAAACTGAAGGTGTTTTACAAAGATAAAGAACAACCACTGCAATGGCAATGGGTGCCATTTTTGGGGCGTTTCCTATGAAACAGGTACAGTGTTTAGCATTTCGCACACATCATCCCATTTAATCTTCATAACCACCCACTTGGGCATTGCTATTATCCCCATGTTATAGACGAGAAAACTGAAGTGCAGGGGAGTTAAGTAAGTTGTCCTGGGCCATTCATTCAGTCACGGATGGAGGTGAGACTGGGACTCAAGTCTGTCTGACTCTAAAGTGAAAATGGAAGTGGCTCTTCTAGTGGTTAAGGTGGGGATAGCACAGTGGCCTTTGTGACAATGCTGTGATAACATGTAATATAATAGCAGTACCAATGACAACAGCCACCACTGAGACAGCTCTAAGTTCAGACAACAGGGTGGGAAGGTGTGAAGGAGGGCAAAGCTTCTATGTTAACACATTTCCTTCCTGTCATATATAGATCTTGGGTTTAATCCTTATGACAACCTTCCAAGGTATAAAAAATTACATTATTATGAAGTGACATATTTTCTGAAGAGGAAACTGAAGCCCAGAAATGTACAGTGCTGTGTCCAAGATCATACAGCATATAGGTGGCACAGCCAGGATTGGAACCTGGAGTGGTCACTTGGTGTTGGTGACAGTGGACAAGTGGTCACTTGGTTGGCAGGATAGTGATATAGGTCTGCAGTCCCCAACCTTTTTGGCACCAGGGACTCGTTTCATGGAAGACAATTTTTCCATGGACCAGAGTGGTGGGATAGTTTTGGGATGATCAAGCACGTTCCATTTATTGTGCATTTTATTTCTGTTATTATTACATTGTAATACGTAATGAAATAATTATACAACTCACCATAATGTAGAATCAGTGGGAGTCTTGAGCTTGTTTTCCTGCAACTAGACAGTCCCATCTGGGGGTGAAGGGAGACAGTGACAGATCACCAGGCATTAGATTCTCATAGTGAGCATACAACCGAGATCCCTCACATGCACAGTTCTCAATAGGGTTCGCGCTCCTATGAGAATCTAATGCTGCTGCTGATCTGACAGGAGGCAGAGCTCAGATGGTGATGAGAGTGATGGGGAGTGACTGTAAATACAAATGAAGCCTCCCTCGATGGCTCACCTCCTGCTGTACAGCCCAGTTTCTAACATGCCACAGAATGATACCGGGGATTGGGGACCCCCAATGGAGGTCACGGCTGTCCAACTGGGGTAAAGGAGAGTTGGCTGAAACAGATTCCCCCAATGTGTAAGCACAGCAGAAGTTACTTCTCTGCTATTTAATAGTCTGGAGGTGGCAGGTGTGTAGTTGGGAACTGATAAGCAACTGCCACCCTCTACACTTAGCATCCATCTCTGGATCCAAGGTGGCTGTTCCAGCTCCTGTCATCACATCTGCATCCCAACTAGTGGGAGAGAGAGTGGGAAGAGGGGTACATGGCTATTTCTTTTCAGGCACGACTTGGAAGTGGCAGACATAATTTGCTCTCATATGTCATTGGTCAGAATTCAGCCACTTGGCCACATCTTGCTACAAGGGAAGATGGGAATGTGGTATTTAGTGGGCATCAGGGGTGAACACTGTGATGCTCCACTCCAGTACCCTTCGGGACTGAAGGACATCTTTTTCCAGCTGCTGGAAGGGCTGCTGGCTGACAGTCCTCAACCCTCTCCAGAAATGTCTCTTGGCTGGAGAGAGCTGCCCCACCCAAGGTTATGCTCCCTACCTGGGGGTAGCCTGCACACAGTGAGTGGATGGCATGGGAGTGTCACAACCTGCACAGTTCTGAAGTGCCACCCGGTCTTCACAGGTCCTTGTGGGGTCAGCCAAGGCCTTATCTGAGACAGCATGAAGCCAGCATCTCCCTTTGCCCAATTTCATTTCTTTTTGTGCCCTTACACACATGTGTTGACCCCAAGGACACCCCCCGGCCCATCTGCCTGCTGATCTGCATCTCAGGGTCTGCTTGCAGGGGAAGCCAACAGCATCCTTATGCCCAGATAACCTTGGGAGCTCTGAAGGCAGCAGGGGACAGTTCCTGCTGATGGGCAACAGCAGTCTCTGCTTCAGTTGTGGTGGTGGTCACTGGGGAATGTGAGAGAGTCCATAGCTGTGGGGAAGGTGGTGTTGAGGCCAGTTGTCATGGTGATGGTGGCCATGGCTGTGCCACAGAGTGGGATGCTGATGCGGTGTAATGGTGATGTTTGTTCAACTGGGCGAGGCTTACCTGCCTGCTGGACTCCACCCACTCCTGGCCTGCTCTTCACCTCATGAACGGGCTCCTGTAGGGGCTGTTCTCTTTCTCTCTTTGACATTCCATCTGAACAGCTGCCAGATGCCTTCTCACTCCTTAGACTCCCTAGTGCCTCCTTCTCCTAGCCAGCCTGGTAGCTGCCCTGGATAGACTCCTGCCTGCTGCCTCTACTCCCCCGTCCTAACTCAACCCCATCTCCTGCCATTCCAGCTCCATGTCCCTGACAACTGACAGCCATTTGGCTCTCCCCGGGGCAGATGCCCAGCCCATGCACAGTCTCTCTGGGAAGCTTTCTGGCTTCAGTGTTAGCTACTGGGGGTCCTCTTTGTTCTCCAGTGCAACCCAAACTAGATCTGGCTCAGTGACGATGGTGATGAGGGTGAAGAGGTGTTGATGGTAGCGATGGTGGTGGTGGTGATGATTATGGTGATGGTGTTAGAGATGGTGATGATATTGGTAGTGATGGTGATGGTGGTGGTGGTGGTGGTAGAGTGTTGGTATTGGTGCTGACTGATGATGGTGTTGCTGTTGTTTGTGCTGGGGTGGTGATAGTGGTGGTGGTTATCATGTTGGTGATGGTGATGGCGGTGTGATGGTGATGGTGGTGTGATAATGATGGTGGTAGGGTTGATGGTAGTGGTGGTAGTGGTGTTGGTGATGGTGGTGGTGATAATGATGGTGGTAGTGGTGATGTTGGTAATGGCGATGGTGATGTGGTGGTGGTGATAGAGTGTTGGTATTGGCATTGGTGGTGATGTTGGTAATGGCGATGGTGATGTGGTGGTGGTGATAGAGTGTTGGTATTGGCATTGGTGGTGATTTTGGTAATGGCGATGGTGATGTGGTGGTGGTGATAGAGTGTTGGTATTGGCATTGGTGGTGATGTTGGTAATGGCGATGGTGATGTGGTGGTGGTGATAGAGTGTTGGTATTGGCATTGGTAGTGATGATGGTGTTGTTTGTATTCGGGTGGTGATGGTGGTGGTTATCATGTTGGTGATGGTGGTGGTGATAATGATGGTGGTAGGGTTGATGGTAGTGGTAGTGGTGTTGGTGATGGTGGTGGTGATAATGATGGTGGTAGTGGTGATGCTGGTAATGGTGATGGTGGTAGTGATAATGATGGTGGTAGTGGTTATGTTGGTAATGGTAATGGTGATGGTGGTGGTGGTGATGTTGACAAAGATATTAATGCTGACCCTTTCCTTTCTTGCTTTATGCCTTCATTAAGCCTCCAGTTAGGGGCCAAAGGCTAAGGCCTCTTCTTTTGTCCTTTCTTATGCTGGCAACATACGGACTCTGCTCCTTGTCAGATTTGGGTCATTAGGGGATTCACCCACATTCTGGCTGGGCAGAGCAGCCTGTGGGATGGAGTGAAGTGGGGATGAAGTCTGGAGGCCAAGGCCCCTCACCATCACCCCCTTTTCTCGAAAAGATTATGCAGGCCTGACCGAGCCCCTGTGTCCTTGTCGCCCAGTCCTGAGGGGAAAGTTTGGGCTTGTAGTACAGGAGAGAGAGCACTAGACAGGGAGTCAGGAGACTGCCTGTGTTCTGACTCCCTGAGCGACAAGTCCCTTTGCTTCTTGGTGTCTCAGTTTCCCCACTTGCATAATGAAGAGGCTGGACAAGGGCTGAGGATTTAAGCTGTTTCTCACAGTGGCACAAGCACTGCTGTGGGGCAAGAGTGAAGTGGATAAACCATGCCGGGCCCCCTGAGCAGCCTAGCCAGGCATCACCATCAGCTTGTCTGACGGGTTCTCTGACCTATGTAGTCTGATCACTAGGTACTGCATGAAAGAGCATGGATGGTCAGGTGTGGTGGTCCCATTACAGCTAAGCATGGCTCACAGGCTTCTCCCGTGTGTGTGTGTGTGTGTGTGTGTGTGTATGAGTGTGTGTGTGTGTCTACCTTCAAAAACATTTCACAGATCTGACCACTTTTCCCCTCTTCCACCCTGATAGCCTTAGCCTGACTCTCCAGCTCATTACCCCTGGGTGCTGGGCAGCTCCTCAGTAGCCCCCCTGCTTCTGTCCTTGGCCCTGTAAAATCTATTAACCACTGATATGGTTTGGATCTGTGTGCCCACCCAAATCTTATGTCGAATTGTAATCCCCAGTGTTGGAGGAGGGGCCTGGTGGGAGATGGCTGGGTCATGGGGATGGAGTTCTAACGAGTGGTTTAGCACCATCTCCCCTTGGTACTGCATAGTGAGTTCTCACAAGATCTGATTGTTTAAAAGTGTGTAGCACCTCCCCCATCTCTCTCTTTTGCTCCTACCTCAGCCATGTAAGACAAGGCTGTTTCCCGTTCACCTTCCGCCATGATTGTAAGTTTCCTGAGGCCTCCCCAGAAGCTGAGCAGAAGCCTCCATACTTCCTGTACAGCCTGCAGAAATGTAAGCCAATTAAACCTCTTTTCTTTGTAAATTACCCAGTGTTAGGCATTTCTTTATAGCTGTGTGAGAACAAACTGATACAAAACTTAATCTGCAATGCAAAAGTATTAAACGGATGAATACAACCACACGACTTTCAAAGTGCCCTTTAAAACCCAAGTCTGATTTTGCTACCTCTCGGCTCAAAATGGCTCCCCATTTCATCTGGGTAAAAGCCAGATCTGTCACAGGCCCTACCTGATCTCCCGGTAACCTCCTTGATCTCATCTACTTTCCCCTCTGTTCCAGCAGCACTGGCCTCCTTGCTGTTTCTCAGACATATGAACCATGGGCCTGCCTCAGGGCCTTTGCACAGGCCATTTCCTCTGCTAGAAGCACACTCACTTGGCTGGTTCCTCCACCTCCTTCAGGCCTCTGCTCAGCCATTCCCTTCTCAGTGACACCTTCCTGAGGCCCCCTCTGCATATCATCACCCCCACTCCCTATCCTCCCTCCACACTCCACTCCACTCCGCAGCCCATGTCACCATCTGGCAGGATACGTGTTTGCTAACTCATTGTGTTTATCTGTCCCCTATGCCCCTGCCAATAGAGGGCAGTTTTGTCTGTTTTATTCTCTGCTGTACCCTCAGCACTTGGGACAGAGCTTGGTATATAGTAGGTGCTCAATAAATACTTGTTCAATAGACTTCTGTGTGTTTTTGTACCCCTGTTGCAGTTGGGCACTGATGCTGCTGAACAAATTCAAGGACACAAACTCTTCCTGTCCTATATTTAGTGGTGAGGAGCAGTGGGGAGAGCCTTGGACTTGAAGCTGGTGTCCCAGGGTGTATCCTGCTGCAGCCACTTGGGGTGCTGTGATGTTGGGTAAGCTACTGCCCCTCCCTGGGCTTATCCTAGCTGTAAATGAGATAAGAATAATCCATCCCTGCAGGGAGATGTCTCCAGGCTACTTAACACACAGTAGCTACTATGATCACGTGTCTTAGCTCCAGATGCTATAACAAAATATTATAAACTGAGTGGGTTATAAACAACAGACCTTTATTTCTCACAGTTCTGGAGGCTGGAAGTCTGAGTTCAGGGTGCCAGCATAGTTGAGTCCTGGTGAGGGCCCTCCTCTGGTTGCAGATTGCTGACTTGTTATATCCTAACATGGTGGAAAGAGGGTGAGAGAATGCTGTGGGGTCCCTTTTAGAAGGGCACGAATCCCAGCCGGGCTTGGTGGCTCATGCCTGTAATCCTAGCACTTTGGGAGGCTGAGGCAGGCAGATCACCTGAGGTCGGAAGTTTGAGACCAGCCTGACCAACATGGAGAAACCCTGTCTCTACTAAAAATACAAAATTAGCAGGGTGTAGCAGCACATGCCTGTAATCCCAGCTACTTGAGAGGCTGAGGCAGGAGAATTGCTTGAACCTGGGAGGTGGAGGTTGCGGTGAGTCGAGATTGCGCCACTGCACTCCAGCCTGGGCAACAAGAGCAAAACACTGTCTCAAAAAAAAAAAAAAAAAAAAAGGGCCGGGCGCGGTGGCTCACACCTGTAATCCCAGCACTTTGGGAGGCTGAGGTGAGCAGATCATGAGGTCAGGAGATGGAGAACATCCTGACTAACACGGTGAAACCCCATCTCTACTAAAAATACAAAAAATTAGCTGGGCATGGTGGTGGGCGCCTGTAGTCCCAGCTAATCGGGAGGCTGAGGCAGGAGAATGGCGTGAACCTGGGACGCGGAGCTTGCAGTGAGCCCAGATCGCACCACTGCACTCCAGCCTGGATGACAGAGCGATACTGCATCTCAAAAAAAAAGAAAAAAAAAGGCACTAATCCCATTTATGAGGGCTCCCTTCTTATGAGCTAATCACCCCCAAAGGCCTTGCCTCTCAATAGCATCACAGTAGGGATTAGTATTTCAACAGATGCATTTTGCGGGGACATAAACATTCAGTCCATAGCATCATGACTACTATTATTGTGAATTCTTAACCCCAACAGTCCATGATATCTATGCATTAACAAAAGGGAGGCAGGAATAGGGATTGGCCTAGGGTTGAACTTAGGAAACTTGTAGAGTCCCCAGGTCTCCTCTGCCTCCAGGCTCCCTAGATCCTCTTGATCTAAGAGGGAGGCTTCTCAGACTCTCTAAGGGCCTATCTCAGCCACTTTTGCCAGGGATGTGAAAAAAGGGCCTCTCCTTCCTGGAAAGAGTAATTCTTAACCTAAGGGAAGGAAGGAGCCAGCCACGCGGGAGGCCAGAGCTCTGGATTGGGAACCAGAAGACCTGGATCAATTCTTAGCCAGGCTGTTGGCTCCAGTGACCTTGGGTGCATCAGCCCTCCTCCCTGGGCCTCAGTTTCCCCATCTGGACCAGGTCATCTCTAAGCTAAGGCTGCTTCACACCTGCATTCAGTCCAGCACAGCAGGACCTCAGCACCGCCCCATCCACCTGTGGCCTGGCGTTCCTCATCCCTCGTCCCGTTTGTTGTTTCTTGTCTGGGGCTCCCTATCTCTGTCCACAGCCCTTCTCACAGGGCGTCAGGTATGTGTACCTCAGTGTGGCTGAGAACAGGATTCCTGCAGCGGGCCTTTCTGTCCAGGGCAAGGCCTGGTGTGGGCAGGGGACCTGCATCTCCCACCACTTCGCCCCAGCCTGCCTGCCTCCTGGGCAGCTCCCCTAAATCAGTGCCCTGCCTGTCAAAACATGGAACACAGTCAAGATATGAACCAAAATGAGGAGCTGGAGAACAAGAACTCTATTTATGAAATCGCTATGATCCTCTTCCCTGGGCCAACCAATGGACCCCGTCACTTCCTGACTCTGGGCCTGTTTCCCCATCCACGCAAGGAGAGTGGTCCCTAACTTGGGCACAAATCTTACCAGTGGTTCTGATGACCAGCCTCATTCTAGTTCACGGGACTGCGGATGTCCCTGTGGTCCAGCTTGTCGTCAGGATAGTGGCCACAGCCCAGGTCCTTCTGGAAAGCTGATCTGAGAGCCAGGTGTGCGCTCTCTGCAGGGCACTTCCAGAAGCTGGCAGCAGATGGTGCTGTTGGCCCCATTCCTGTGCAAAGGGAGGCTGAGTCGCTGCCAGGGGCTCCGTGCTTGGAAGTGCTGGGCAGGGCTTGAAGTCCTGTCTCTTCCAGGCCCAAGGCTGGACGCTTGGGTAGACACACACACACACACACACACACACACACACACACACAATGCGGAGACACAGAGGTGCATACGTGCAGGCTGTTGCCGTCTATCCACAGTGTGGTGCCAAATGCCAGCCCCGACTGTTAACTCACCCAGTGTGTGTTTCTGTGTCACCTCCACGGCACGGGGTCTGCCAGGCTGCAGGTGTGGGAAAGAGGCAAGGGCCGAAAGCAGGGCGGTTTGTGTGGGTCAACGCAGGCACATAGTTGCTAGTGTCTGTGGTTCGTGTGTACACAGTGCCCACAGAGACCCGTGTGTGCACGCGGGTGTGCAAGGGGGTGCGTGTTAAGCACCCCAACGCCGTGTCCCTCTGGGCGACTACTCGGCTGTGTGTGGGGAGATGTGTGCGTCTATGACTGTGCATACAGGCATCTGTGCTTGCGTGCACACGTGTGTTTGGTACATGTGTGTGCTTGTGGTAATCACAACCTGTTGGCTGGGCTGATGGGACAGGAAGCAGGAGGAATGATGAATGGTTTGAGTAGTAGGGAGGGTGTGAGTAGACAGGCTGGAAAGACCAACCAACCTCTTTGTTAGGAGGGTGAGGGCTGAAGCAGGTGGACCCGGTGCGCAGAGATCCTGGCCTGGATCGGGGAGGGGCGTGCCAGTCCTCATGAGCTGGGGAGAGATGGCACTGCCACTCTCGTCACGGGTTAAGCAAGTGTCCTCGGCACCAGGCACGTGCTGGGCCCTTTCCACTCACACACACTCTCATCTAACACCCCTTGACGTCCCCACAGTACAGAGGAGGAAACTGAGGCTGGGGGAGGTAGAGGAACTTGCCTGTGGTCAGTCAGTGAGGAGGTGGCGGAGCTGGGTCTTGAACCGAAGTCCAGCCCCAGGCCCTGTCACCAAATCACCTTTGCCTCAAGCCAGCCTGGCAGGAGGGAGGGACGTGGTGCTGGTGAGTGAGGGTGGGGAGAGGCAGGGGAGAGGGGCAAGGATGAGAGGAGGGAAGGGAGCCTGTGACTCCTGGGGCAGTGGAAAATCCTGGCTTGGGAGCTAAGTGCTCCCTCAGAGCATTGGCCTCTGCCCTTAGCTGTGGGGTCAGCCCCTCAGAGCCTCAGTTTCCCTATCTGCCGGGCAAGAGGCTCAGCCCAGGCATGCTATGCCCTGACAGCATGCAAGAGGCCTTGTTGGGCACTGCCCCATCCCCATTAAACAAATGTTTATTGGGCATCTACTATGCGACACCGGGGGTTGCCATGGAGAACAGGACAGGCCAGCTCTCCAGCCTCATGAAGCCCAGACTCCAATGCACAAGCCCAAACTCCCACAGTAAAGGGAAGCCGGGAAGCACCAAGACTGAAGTAAGTGAGGTAAATGCTGTGAAGAATGGCCGGGGCGACTGGACAGACAGGGGCTGGGGCTGCTTGTGGCCAGGGAGGGAGGCTGTGGAGGAGGGGCTGCAGCAGCAAGCTGTGGGGAGAGCATCTTCCGGACAGGGGGATGGGGAGGGAGCAGGAGCTGGATGGGGCAGGGCCTCTCAGGATTTCATTCTCAGGGCAACAGGATGTCACCCAGAGAATTTAAGCAGGAGAGGACCCGATATGATTCGTGCTTGAAAGATCACCAGATGCAATGTGGAGAATGCTCTATGGGGACCAATGATTCTGCAGAAGGGGACCAGCATGTGGCAGGGATTCTATAAAAAAGCCACCCTGAGCCAGTGCATTTAGGGCACAAGGGGCCTGGGAGGCTGTGATTTGAACTCTGTATTGTTGAGCAAGCCCTCTCCCTGGTTTCTCCCTTCCCCTTGGCCCCACCCTAAACCAGGCTCTTTCCGTGGCTTATTTTCTTATGCCTGGGGTGACTTATTTTTCCACTGTGAAGCTTGGGAATGAGGTCTCCAGGCATAGACCCTCTATCCCAGCTTAGGGCTCTAATTCTAGCTGGTCTCTTATTGGGAGGATGACTTCAGGCAAGTTGCTTCTCTGAGAGCCTCAGTTTCCCCATCTGTAAAATGACGGTAACGATGCTGCTTAGAACACCTGATGGTAGCAGTGAGGATGAAACGGGATGGGGCACGTGAGGGCTCCGTGCAGTGCCTGTCGCATCATCAGAGCTGTTGTCATCTTGTTGATCACTAAGTGACCCATATGGCCTGGCACAAGTCACTGAAGTCTTTTAACAGCAGTTTTCTCCCTGTAGAATCTCTGAGACCTGGGAAAGCCTGTAACGCATAGTAGGCACTCAGGATACTTGTGCTGGGGAATTGCTCCAGCCTACCCAGCCTTCTTTGGCTGGGAGGCAGGAACCAGTCTGTTCTTCAAAGAGGTGGCTTTGGGGGCAGGGGTATGGCCAGGAGGGGGTCAGGCTCACCTGAGGTCCCGTGGTCTCCTCCTCCACCTCCCTCAGCTCTGCCTCCACCTCCCTCAGCTTCCCCTCCACCTGCCTTCCCTCCAGCCCTCCCTCCACCCTACAATTTGCCCCAGGGAGTGGGCATTTGGAAGTCTCCCAGTGCCCCTTCCCTTCTCTGATTTGCATGTTTAGAATGTATCTGCAGATGCATCTCTCTAGCACGGGGACCAGACTTTCTCCCTCCCTCCCTCCCTTCCTGCCTGTGTCTCTGGGAGCGGAGCTATCTGCATGCACAAGAACCCAGAAAAGCACGTCTACCCGGCCCCTCCTCACCAGAACCTTCTGAGATGCCCCGTTCCTATCCCTGCTGCCTCAGCCCTGCCAGGATAACGATTCCATCTAGGGGGCATTGGGATTTCTTTTTGCACCCCCCATCTTGGTCTGCACCCGTGGGGGCTGTCTAGCTCAGCGGCTGCGGGGTGGTACTCTCAGATCACAGGCCTGACATTTCAGTGCTTGTGTCTCTGTGCCAGGCAGGCACCAGCCCGAGCAATCGATTCTCTCTGCATAATCGCTCAGCACCGTCCATAACATTTCATCAGCCCCCATCGGCCCTCTGGACTCCTTCCTCTGGGCCTCACGCTGGGTTGCCCATGCCCTCTCTTCCGGGCCTGGATTCTGTTTTTCCAAGTCCTCGCGAGAGCTGCCCCCTGCCCCCCACTGCCATCCCCGTTGCACTCCCCATGAGGCTGGCAGGGCTGCCTCAGTTTCTGGTCACCTCCTCATTCCCGTGTCACCTGGCATCAGCCACATTAGGTTCCCTCTGGTTCCTCTAAAAACAGAAGTCTTTCCCAGCTCAGGGCTTTTGTGCATGCTGTGCCTGCCACCAGAACACCTTCCCAGTAGCCCCAGCATATTCTCCTCTTTGCCTAGCTCACTTCCACTTGGCACTGGGGTCTCAGCTTAGCTGGTGTTTCCTCCAGGAAGTCCTCCTGGATTTCCCAGACTAGGCTAGGTTGTTCCACTTCACCCCTTTTTACAATCAGCTCATCTCTTTGGCACCCCGTCCCTCCTGTAGTGATTTATTTGACATCTGTCCTCCTCATTCCATTCGAGCAAGCCCTCTCTGTTTTCTTTACTTCTGTAGCTGTTGGGCTCATACAGTGATGCCCAATAAATGCTTAGTGAATTGAATGAATTATTGGATGAATGTTTGCTGAGTACGGCCACTCAAAGGCCTGATCTTTTGGCCATGACAATGTCCCTCCCCGCAATCATGAGGAAGAGAATGGGTCTGCTCCAGGTCTTCCTTTGTATAATGAGGGTGGTGAGGCTGGGAGAGAAAGAATGGTCGTGATGAGGGGAGGGGAAACAGGCTGTCCGAGGCCAGGGGCCAAGCCTGCTCCTCTGTCTCTCTTCTGTCTCTGATGTGTGACGGTGCTTGGGGGCTGTCGGCTGAGCAAAATGTAAAGAATGCTCATGTGGCTGGTGGGGTGGGTGGAGCTGATGGTGAGGTTAACGGTGACAGCTCTTGGCAGTGGTGGTGACTGTGTTGATGACAGTGGTGATGATAATACTCATGCCGATGTTGGTTGCTTATTTGGCAGTGGAAACAATGGCAATTTTGCTGTGGGTTTGGGGTGATGGTATAAAGCGTGTTTGAGAAAATGGACTTTGGAGTTAGGCAACCTGGGCTCCTCTCCTGCCCCTATCCCTTTAGGCATCCAAGAAACCCTTCAGTGTCTCAGTTTCCCCATCTGTAAAGCAGGTACAATAAGAGTTCTTACTCCAATGAGGCATGGCTGGGACTAGGTGATTAAACCGGAAGATGCCTGGGGAGCTCTTAGCGCAGTGCTTGGCCCACGTGAGGTTTTGAGTGACCATGTGCGGAATGACATCATTAGGATGACAGCTTGCTGGTGATGGCCCCAGGGCTGCTACTATTCCTGGGGATGATGATGGTGACATTTGGGAGGAAGGGGATGAAGATGGCAGTTGTGGGTGCTTTTCCTGATGCAGGGGCAGTTGACGGGGCGAAGTGATGCTGATGATGTTGATGATGGTGATGGTGACAGAGAAGCTTAAGACTGATTAATTCAATTGTCGGTTAAACAAGCAGCATGTGTTTTGTGTCAGCAAATTTGGGGGAAAAATAAATATGACCCTTGATTTTCAGGAGTCATGAATAAAATAGAAAATTCACACACATATGGTAGGAATAAAACAAGGTGGCACATGATTGGATGTCAAGTGGATGCTTTCCATCAGAGGAGGAGCAGGGTGAAGGCACCAGGGGGAGGTGGTTCCGAGGCTGGGTGTTCCAGGAGGCAGGAAAGGGGTAAGCGCAGGGATGGTGCTTCTTGCAAGCTGAGGGAAGAGTGAGAGGTGGGAGCCAGGGCTGGGGGTGGGGGACCAGCGGGAGAGGAAGAGGAACCTTGGTGTTTAGTCTCAAGCTCTGGTTCTAGTCCCAGCTCCACTCCTGACCTTCTCTATGCACCTGGGCTGTCTCTGTCCCTAGAAATAGGCCCTGGTTTCCCCATGGCTTCAAGCCTCTTGATTTAGCGTCCATTGTACAGATGGACACAGTGAGTGCATTTGAATCCTCATTTTAGCAAGCAGATGCTGACCTTGAAGAAGGCATCCTCGGAGGTAATCAGGCCGGCATGTGTGACATCAGGGTTGAGATCCATTTCTGAGGAATCACACAGGGATGTCTGAACATCCCTCCTTTCTTCGCATTTGCATGTTTAAAATGTATCTGCAGATGCATCTCTGGCCGCCAGCCTCGCTTCCCCCACGGCCAGCAGTTCTGGGAGCTACTTATCTACATGCATCAAAGCCTAAAAAAGCACATTCCATGCCAGTGCCTCCTCTTCTGATGTTGGTGTCCCAGATGTGTGTCATGACCAGAGAGGGCAGCACCTTGCCCGATGCCACACAGCCAGACGAGGCAGAACAGCAGCTCAAGGGACACAGGTGAAAGCCACGGTGTGACCTCCACCTTGTCCAGGGCTCTCCCCTCACTGGGTTGACCACAGGGGTGGGGAACAGTGGAGGACAGGGAGAATAGGGACAAAGGAAACTACCCCTTATCTAGTGGACACAGTGTAATTAAGCCTGTGGACTTTGGAGCCAGAAAGGCCTGGATTTGAATCCTAGCTTTACCACTTAGTGCTGTGTGACCTTAGGCAATCTACTCAGCCTCTCTGTGCCTCAGTTTAGGATTAAGTGAGTTTGTATGTAGGCCCTAGGGCGTAGCTGCCCCATGGAAAACCTAGCTGTTATTATGTGCCCTGCACTTTGTATATGCAAAGTTGCTTTGTTGAATCCTGTCCCCCCTTGGAGTAGGAATTATCCCCGCTTTGCAGATGAAGAAACTGAGAAGGGAGGTAGGAAGCTTGTCCAGCCAGGATTCATGCCCAGGCCTGGCTGGCTCTGTGCCCGCTGAGCCGCCTTGGCAGAGGAGAGTGAGGGAGAGGTCTGGAGGGCTGATGGGGGGCTGGCGGGTTGGGGAGGGGAGTGGGAAGCAGCTAGCCTGACATAAGGCCCTCAAGAATGTGGTCTGCTTCCTCCTGGGCTCCCGGGACCTGGTTATTCTGGATGTGGGGAGACAGCTGTGGCGGGTGTGGGGGGAGCCTCTGGGAGCCTGGGCCCCCTTCTCTGCTTTTCCTACAGGGGTGGGAGCTGCAGGCCAATTAACCCTGGCAGGGCTGGAGTCGGGAGGTGGGGAAGTGGGAAGAGAAAGGCAAGCAGAGGCGACTTGGGGTTGGGGAGGGGAGTAGGTGAGGTCTGAAAGAGCCTGTGGGTGAGCCTGCCCTGGGTAGTCGATCCCCAGGTGTGGCCACCTGGCCCTCCCTAGGAGGCCCTGGGAGACTAAACTTCTGAGCATGACAGAGTGGGAGGAGAAAAACAGGCTTTTCTTTTTTAAAGACGGAGTTTTGCTCTGTCACCCAGGCTGGAGTGCAATGGCATGATCGAGCTCGGCTCACTGCAACTTCCGCCTCCTAGGTTGGAGTGATGCTCCTGCCTCAGCCTCCTGAGTAGCTGGGATTACAGGCGCCCGCCACCACACCTGGCTAATTTTTATATTTTTAGTAGAGAGGGGGTTTCACCATGTTGACCAGGCTGGTCTCCAACTCCTGACCTCAGATAATCAGCCCGCCTCAGCCTCCCAAAGTGCTGGGATTACAGGCATGAGCCATCGCGCTTGGCCAGGAAACTGGCTTTTAACAGGGTCACTGCTGGAAGGGCTACTGGGGGACTCTAGCCCTACCCTCTTGCTTTATAGAAGGGGAAACTGAGGCCCAGAGAAGGATGGGCATCAAGTGGCTCAAGGTCACTCAAGCATCAGTGGCTGAGTTAGGAACAGGCCCAAGGCTCCTGGCCCCAAAGCTGGAACCTCCTCTATTGCCCAAGCTGCTCCTCATCCTCCCCCGGTCTTGGGGAGGGAGTTTAACTGGACAGTGGACACACAGACCCCGCTGGCTCAGCTTACTTACACAGGGTGCCACATGTCTGCTCACCAGCCGGGAACTCCAACCTTGAAACAGTAATAATGAGGATACTAATAACATTTCATAGCTTTTTGATTTTATAAACATTGAATAGCTTTGGTAGTTTCTATTTTATAGTATTTCAGAGATTACCAAGCCCTTCATGACCATGACCTCGTGTGATCCTAACTGCGCACTCTGTGTATGTTGTGAATCCATTGTGCAGTTGTGGACACTGGGCCTCAGAGGATTGAGGTGATTCACTCAGTCACACAGCAGATAATAATAGTAGCAAATCTTCCTAGACACTGAATGCAGGCTAGGAATTGTGAACTCTTCACAGACCCAGTGGCTCCTGCTGGCGATACAGGAGTCATCCTTAATTCCTCCCATCCTCCTGCACGTCTCCCAAATCTTGACTCTATCTCCACGGGTGCCATGTTGAAACTGGCTGCCATCTTGTTTGTTTGTTTGTTTTGAGACAGAGTCTCTTTCCATCACCCAGACTGGAGTGCAGTGGTGCTATCATGGCTCACTGCAGCCTTGACCTCCTGGGCTCAAGCAATCCTCCCACCTCAGCTTCCTAAGTAACTGGTACCACAGGCGTGCACCACCATGACTGGCTGATTTTTGTATTTTTTGTAGAGACAGGGTTTCACCATATTGCCTAGGTTGGTCTTGAACTCCTGGGCTCAAAGGATCCTCCCACCTCGGCCTCCCAAAGTGCTGGGATTACAGGTGGAGCCACCGCGCCCGGCCTGGCTGCAATCTTTTCTTGCTCGGATACCTACAGCCTCTTTGCTTGTTTCTGCCTCCATCCTTGCTCCCACCCCACCCCAGGCCATTCATTCTTCCCAAAGCAGCCAGGGACACTTCCACTAGTGGGAATCAGATCGTGTCACTCACCTCCTGGTGGCTTCCACCAATTTTAGAAGAAACTGTAGGCTTTTCAGTCAGCCCATAGGCCCCCACGCAGCCCTGTCTCCCTCTGCTCTGATCTCATCTCCCACAACTCTCGTCATTATTCTTGTCACCCTCTTGTTGTGTCAGGCACAAATGCCCTCCTTCCGTTTTCTTGAACCCGCCAAGCTTGTTCCCACCCCAGGGCCTTTGCACGTGCTCTTCCTTCTGCTTGGATTGCTCTTCGCCACATCTATGCACGGCTGTCTCCCTGTCGATTCAGCCTGGACTTTGCTGACATTGATCTCCAGTTACATCACTGGGCTGGACTGTCTTCACAGTGCTTAGCAACATCTGAAATCATCTCACTTGCTTCTTTGCTTTTGAGTTTATGATCCGTCTCCCTGACCTAAAATATAGACATTCTGAGAGCGAAGACTTCATCTGTTCTGTTTACTGCTGTGACCCCAGTTCCTAGTACAATGTCAGCACATCAGAGGTGCGCAATAAGCTAGTGATTGACTGACTGACTGACTACATGACCGAGATCGCCTTGAGTTCAAAGGTGACGTTTCCTCTCTAGCCACCTGCCTGTCTGGCTGACACTCCCAGGCTGGGACCCCACCCCTGCTGTTGTCAGTGAGCCAAGGACACTTTGGGCCTAATCCCTGAAGCACTGAGACTCATGTTTCTTCCTGCAATACTCAAAGCATGAACTTCTTGCTATGTGCCATGTGGCCTACTAGGCCCAGGGCAAAAAAAAAAAAGGGCACAAAAAGAAGATTCTGACTTCAGGGTGCTTAAAATGCAAAGCATAAGAGAAGAGACATTGGCAATGGTCTAAAGCAAGCCAGGCAGCACCTACCATGTGGGAGGTGCTTTGCAAACATCATCCCATTGAGTCCTCATTGAATTAATAGCAGTTGGAGAGAGGATGAGATGAATTATCAAAAAAAACCCATTTTACAGATGGGGAAGTTGAGGAATGCAAGGATAGTGCATTGCCTAAGCTGGCACATGGCAGAGCTGGATTCAAATCCAGGTCTGTCTGGCTCCAAAATCTATGCCTAAGAGAAAGCAGGAGTTCACCTGTGATTGGGATGGGGGAGGACACAATTGAGGGCCAGGGGAAACAGAGTGGGGAATTTCCGACAGGGGGTCTGGTGTGAGCTGGGGAAGGTGGTAGGAAAGAGCAACTGGCTGTGGGATCGGGGAATGGCTTAGTTTTCCTGGGGACGTGGGATGACAGGAGGAGAAGGGAGAAAGATGAAGGAGGAAGGTGGGCTGGGTTAGACCATGGTAGGCCCACAAAGCCAGACCCTTGGCGTTTGTCTCACTATCATGGTAACAGTGTGGGTAATAAAGGGAAAGTTTGGGGTCGAAGCTGGACCCTAGGGCGTTTCCCAGGGAGTCAGTCCAGAGGGAGAGAGACTCGGAGGAAGCTTCTCTAAGCTCAGCTCCGTGTCAATTGTCAAGGCTTGTGGAGGAAAGGAGAGGTCAACTAGAATATCATGTGAGTTGGAGAGAATTTGAGACTTCAGTTCGCAAGGCTGTGAGGTGGTAACCCCATTGCCTTGAACAAGAAGCAGTAGGAGCTCCGAGTTTTTGGAGTCACTGGACTTGGGTTCGAGTTTCAATCCTGCCATTTCCAGGCTGTGAATATGATCTTTGTGTGCCAGGTCACTCTGAGTCTGGTTTCTTTGTTGATGGACTAGGAATTCCCATGGTTATAAGAACTAAAGGACTTAATATATGTGACATACCCAGAATAACGTGCGACACAGGGTTTTTGCTCAGGCAGGGACTGTGGGGAACTCTGCAGCCTGAACATTATTTTAACAGAGGCTAGAAATGCGAATTTTAATGCAAATCTCCCGCAGCTATGGTGCAAGAACCCTCACTCTTCAAATAAAATGGCCGTGGGCCCAGAGCCTGCCAGTGTGGAACCTTGTCTGCAGAACACCTGGCTGAAGAGATTTGGGACTTTCTGAGGTTGCGGCAGGGGGAGATAGATCAGTCCAGGGTATTTGAGGCAGTGCGTTATTAGCTGAAAAGTTAATGAGGGAGAAAAGCTCTGTTGACCTGGTCAAGGTCACAGTCAGGGCAAATCACTGGCATTAGACTGGGATGCAGGAAGCAGCAAGGTCTGGGAGCAAGGAAGCCAGAGATCTGGCATTGGCTCTGGACAAGCCTGCTCTGTGACCTTGGGCCAGCCCCTCTCCATCTCTGTGCCTCTGTGACATGAGTGAATAAATTCTCTCAACAGTTCTGCCTTTCCAAGCTCTGGGGACAAGGGCCTGGGTCTCTCACCCCCAGCAGAAAGTTGGGAGGGACTCGGGGGAGAGAGCCCCCCTCACCCTTCTTGGATCCTGGGAACAGTGTGGGGTCTAATCTGCTGTTGACAGTCCGCTGGGTCCCCAGGCTGCATGCGGAGCTAGGGTTTCTCCCGGCCTGTGTGATCCTCCGCCCCTCGCAGCAGGCGGGCGCTGGGATAGAGCACTTGCTCCATGTCACTCTGGGGGTGGATTAAGGACCCTGGGGCCTGGGGATTGGGGGTACTGAGAAGAGGGGAGAAGAGGGGCAGGGCTGAGGGCCAGCTGCTGGGTCTGGGCTCCTCTTCCTGCAAAGACCATTTGAGGAGGCTGTGCTCAGATGACCAGGCTGGGCCAGGGTGAATAGGCAAGGAAAAGTCTGCGGGATCTCACTATTATTATTCCCATTTCACAGGGGGGAAAAACTGAGCCCCAGGGAGGGGAGATGACTCATCCAAGCTCCTGTCATTGTTAGAGGATGGTGAGTCTGGAATCCAGCTAGCTGGACCCTCAAGCCTGCACGTTAAACTCACCTGCTGGGTATGGGTGTCCATGGCCGCAGGGGCAGAAAGAGGAACCTGAAATGGTTTTCATGATTTCTCTCTGAGCTATGCCTGGAGCACAGGCACCTGGAGCCAAGGCCCTTGGGTTGGCTGGGACCCCTGCCCCTGTCCCCTTTTCTGATCTCCCTCCTGCCTTCTTCTTTCTTCCCTCTCCTTCATGCCTTCTGGGTGCTTGGTGCCAAATGAGCAAGAAGAGGTCTCAGCGACAAACTGGCACCACCTCTGTCCCCAGCACACTCTTGATTGACTGGGAGAACAAAGATGGGGACCCCCATTATGAAAGTGGTCAGTCTCCAGTCGAGGCCAAAACTGAGGGCCTGGGGCTTGCAGGAGGAAGGGAATGCTTCTGAGAATGCCTCCTCAGTTTCCTCAGCATGGTTGGGGTTAAATGAGATATTTTGTAGGAAGCACCAAATGCAGCCTGGCATATCAGCTTCATTCATTCGTTCACACAGAGTGCCAGACAGTCTCCCAGAATCCAAAATCATAATCGGCAACTATAATTACTCAATTACTCAACACCAGGCTCGATGTTAAGCACTCTGGACTCATTGCCTCATTCGTTCCACACCAGAATGCCAAGTGGTAGATGCTATTACCTGCCCATTTTACAGACGAGGCGTGGAAAGGCTAAGCAACGTGCCCAAGGTCATGTAGCTCCTAAGTGGCAGAGTTGGGATTCAAACTCAGATCAGCCTGGAGACAGAGCCCAAGCCCCAGTTGATGCTTCTGTCTTGGTCTGGTCCTCAATCCTGGACGCCATGGGTGGGCACAAAGTCTCAGAATCGCGCTTTTCTGGGTCTGCTAGATGGAAAACTTCATGAGGCCAGGAGCTGTCTCTGGACTATGTCTGGCCGAGGCTCACCTCTGGAACCCCTTTGCCTGAAATAATCTAGTAGGTATTTGGGAAATGAATGAATGGATGAATGAATGAATGAACAACCACCCAGGCAAGTTTCCCGAGATTTCTGGAGGGGACTCTGTAGGCCACTCTCAGGGCTGGAGGTAGGCCCAGGCACCTCTGCCTTGTGGCATGGCCTCAGAGGGTGATCTGACTGCCTCTCTTGCCTGCCTCTCTACTCCTGCCTCCTCCAGGGTTTGGAGGGCCCATGGAGATGGGCCGGTGGCAGCTTCTGGAAGGCCCCAGATAGAATATCAGTGGCTGAGCCCTTGAAAATCTGATCTCGCCCCAGCCCATCTCCCCAAGGTTTCCTCCAGACCATCAATCAGCAGCGAGACACGATTGTATTTTATAGCCAGACCGGGGTGGGGGTGGCATGAAACCCAAGCCCCGACTCCGCCTGGGGTCCTGCCTGCTTAGGGGGATCAAGCAGACCCGGGCAGAGCCTTAACCCTTTATGGTCCTGTTCCTACCAGCTGTGGGCACAGCTCCTCTCCTCCAACCCTACCAAACTAGGTCCCTCAGGGGTGACAGAGGGACTTACACGGAGGTGACAAGGTCTTCTGGGGTCTCGACTGCTCCCAGGGACCTGCAGGAAGGCCCGTGGATTAGAGGATGTTTGGGCCCCACCTGGAAATCTGTGTTCTGGCTTGAGGTCTCTCTACTTTGTGGCTGTGTGACCTCAGGCAAGTTGCTTCCCCTCTCTGGGCTTGCTCCTCACCTCCCAGCAGCCCCCTTGCTGATCTCACCGTGGTTGTCCCAGTGTCTTCAACGTGGGTGAAACTGGCCTTGGGCTCCACCATCTTCACACCAGGGTCCTTCCTCCGGGAAGAGCTTCTCCACTGAGCCTCTTAATTCCTGTTTCCATTTTGGAAGCTGAGGCCCAGATAGGAGTTTCCATAACCCAAGATCGTATAGCAAATTGCTGCAAATTAGGCTGGAGCTGCTGATCGCAGAGCTAACACGCTCCTCCCTCCTCCTTTCCTCCCTCCTGCCACTGGAAGGGGATCTGTGGGCCATTCCAGGGTCTTGGGTTGCTGTCAGGGCTAAGGTGATCAGATGGATGTCCAGTCTCCCCTGTGAGTGGAGGACTGGGGGACTCGGGCCAAGGAATAGAAGCTCAGAGTTGGCTTGAAGCCACTGCTCCCAGCTATGACCTTCCAGGGACATCCTAGGTGGTCTTCAGGGGAACCAAGTCTGGTGGGAGAAGCCATGGGGTGAAGGAATTTGTTTACTACCAGGAAGGAGAACTGGGGAGGCAGGGGTGACACCTACACCTTTGGGGTGAGCCAGCCCTTAGGCAGAACGGTTGACCTTGGAGCCTCAGTGTTGTCATCTCTCAAATGAGAAGGATAACACTGCCTTGCCTAATTATCTTGAGGCTTAACTACAGTGATGACCACTCCCAGTTGCTCCAGGATCAATGGAACCTGAGTTATCATCCGGGCTGCCCCAGGAGGGGCTGAGCACCCTGTCACTGAGGGGTATTCAAGTAGACCCAGTATTGTGAGGCTGCACAGGGCCTCTGGGGGAAGTGGTTGAAAGCCCCTTTCAGAGTGATGGGGTGGTGGGGGGAGGAGCAATCACAGGGGAGGTGCTGTCTTGGGTCTCCAGTTACCAGTTCCTGGAATCACAGAGGTCATTTTAGGGGTGAGGGAGGGCGTTCCAGGAGCAGCTTCCTTGGGTGGATTAGGCTCTGGGGACGCGGGTGTCACACCAACAGCTGGAGGTGCCGGGTTGATGGATGGCTGTTAGGAAATCAATTTTCTGAAGCCCGGTCAGTGGGGTGAGCAGGCAGGCCTTGGGGAACCTTGGGTCTAGGATGGGGAGGGGCTCTGTGTCCAGCAGGTGGAAGGCAGCCCCTCCCCCAGCGCTAGAAGTCCTGTCACTTCCCCTACCCCCCGCCTCTTCCCCTGGCTGTGCCTCAGGCTGAGACCCTCCCCTTCCCTCCTCCTGTGCTCCTGGGGAGGAAAAGAACCCAAGTCTGGGTACAGGGGTCAAGCTTCTAAATGGCTGTGTGACCCCTTTGGGTCTCAGTTTCCCCATGCATAAGTAGAAGAAGTTGGTCTAAATTTCTCTCATTTCCCAGGAAACAGTGAGCCAGGCTGGCTCCCGCTCATGCTTTAGGTCTCAGTTTAAACATCACCTCCTGGCCGGGCATGGTGGTGGTCGCCTGCGATCCCAGCACTTTGAGAGGCTGAGGCTGGAGGATCACTTGAGCCCAGGAGCTCAAGGCTGCAGTGAGCTATGATTGTGTCACTGCACTTGAGCTTGGGCAACAGAGTGAGACCCTGTCTCTAAAAAAAATACAAAAGTATCACCTCCTTAGAGAACCTGCCCCTCTCCTCCACCCACCCTATTATCCTTCCTCCACTTCTTTCCCTCAGCACTGTCCCCAGTGGCTTCATCTTTGCCCATTTCTCCCTCCAGAAGGTAAGCTCCATGAGGGAGGGTGTGGCTCCTTCTTCCCTGTTGTATTCCAGGGCCTACATCTGGCACATAGTAGGTTCTCAATGAATAATTGCTGAATGAATGAGTAATTGATGGGCCCTCTGCTGGGCTCTCTGGAGGCTCCAGGAAGCAGTAAGATAGGTCCTGGCCTCAAGGAGCCATAACAGTCTAATGGGGCTGGTGGACGTGCTCCCAGATTACTCGAATTCTGAAGCAATAAGCAAAAGGCCAGGCAGGGGTTGGAGAGACGGTCTGGAGCACAGAGTGGGGTGAAGGGCAAGAACTGATTGGGGAGGGGATTGGGGAGGGTCTGGGGTGAGTCTGTGCCTCTCGGCCGCTGGTTTCACATTGGAGCGTGGGCATCTCAGTGGCCACAGGAAGGCCAGCCCTGGAAGCTGGGCCCAGGTTAAGGGTCCCTCCTCATGGGCTGCCCCGGGGGCTCCTGGCTTCGGCTCAGGGCCTTTAGCATTGCTTAGGTTGTGCATTCTTTGTGTCGGAGAAGGACACCCACAGGCAGCCAGAGGAGGCAGGGGAGCATGTTGGGTGCAAATCCCTGCTGCTCACTCCTGAATGACCCTGGGGCAGGCCTTAGCCTCCCTTTCACACCTGCTGTATGGAAGGAGGTCAGCACCTCTACTCAGCATAGACACTGCTGTGCTAAACACAGGGCTTCAGTGGGCCTGGCACATCGTAAGCACTCAGTCTCCTCTCCATAATCAGAGGAACCTTCATGCTCATATCCCAGCAGGGAAAATCGAGTCCCAAGAGGGGAAATCCTGAATATTTAGTTAAGGTCCTAAGTTGTCCGAAGACTCAGGGGAGAAGCCTCTCAATGGTTGTCACCCTCTCCCCACTCTGCCTAATTTCTCTGCTTTGGATGAGACTTTTCAGAAACTCCGCTGGAATCCTGCCTCTGCTCCTGATGAATCCTGGTTTGTAGAAAATAGAGCTGGGAGGGCATTGTCCAATCAATCTGGCAGATGAGTGACTAAGGCCCAGAGAGCTCCCTGGCCCAAGGTCAGCCGAGCTTGCTAGAGGCAGGGCAGGTCAAAGATGGGACCAGGGTCCGTTCCGGGAGCTGCTGGTGTCTCCCGGCCATGCCTCTGGATAGGGGATTGAGGGTAGCACTGCAGATGGTCTTTCCTCCTCCTCCTTCTCGCTCTCTTTTTTCTTTCTTAAAAAGAAAACAAAACAATGGATCCCCCATGACTTGAAGAATGGCCCAAATCCTGTGTCTGGCCCCGGAACTTTTTATGGCTCTTTCCAGCCAGGGATGTGAAGCTGTGGCGACATGAGCTCCCCGTTCTTTGGCCCTGGCCCGGGAAGGCCCATCCATCTTCCCAGCTGGCGGCTGCATGTGGGAAAGGCCCCGCTGGCAGGGGCAACACCTGTCGCTCTCACTCTCCCTAAGCTCAGCACCGAGGATCCTTCCAGTCCCTCGTGGAGGGGGTGATAGGGGTGGGGAGGGGGACTGGGGATCCTCTGTCACAGTCACAGACCCTGAGCATTGCTGACATTGTCAGGGTGACAGGGCTGTGATAAGAGTGGGGGTCCCTAAAAGCCTGGGCTTTCCCACTGCTCTAGTATGCTGGTTTCTCTTCCAGAAGAGGTGGCAGGCCCTGGGGGCCCCCAGAGAGGAGAGGAGCCAGGCCTGGCCCTGCTAGGACTTGAACTTCAAAAGCAAGACAGAGTCAGCAGGCAGTTACAGTGCAGAGGTGGCACGGGCAGTGAGGGGAAGGGCAAGCTAGGCTGCAGGAACAGCATCTGTGAAAGCCCAGAGGCTTGGCAGGGCAGGGCATGTTGGGAAACTCACAGGGTATGAGATTGGCGTGGGGAGCTGGATTAGAGACAGGGCATGCGTGTGGACTAATTTTGATAGTGATCGCGGGTGTCTGTGTGTTCACAAACAGCAGCGGTACACCTAAAAACCTCTCTGCTCTCAGAGCGGAGGAGGGATTGAGGTGAACAACAAGGTAGAGAACAATAGGGGAGGTCAGGGATGCGTTCCCAAGGAAGGCAGAGGGGAGGCTGAGAACAAGCCTGAGAGTCAAATCCTCTTGGGCTGCACCCAGCCCGGCACTCCTGGCAGTGTCCCTTGTGAAGGTAACTCCCTTCTCTGGGCCTCAGTTTCCCCACCTTTGTAATGAGGGAGTTGGACAAAGTGTGGTGGACCTCTGACCAACCCGAATTACTACGCAGCTCTGTCATTAATCAGTGATGGAGACCTGCCCCAGCCTCAGTTTCCCTATTTGTAAAATGCCAAACTCACAGGCATGTGGGAGCACCCACTTGCCATTTGTAAGGTGCCTAGCACAGGGCCTGGCACACATAGGGGAGCAGTGACTGAGAATTTCTTTGTTTTAAGTCCATCCCAGGTTAAAGTCGCCCGTTCCTGTTATTACTGTAATTGGAGTCTTGTTGGGAATACAAGAGCGCTTGGTGCTAAAGGAAAATGGTGGCCAAGGGAGCCCTGGGTGGGGCCATGGAGGCGCCACTCAGGTTTCAGCAATCCAGGGACCCGCAGAGCACTGAGGAATTTTCCCAGGCTGGGGGCGGCAGGCAGCTGGAAGCCATCCGTCCCAGGGAAGGGAAGGATCAGGGATCTTGCCAAGGTCTTTCCCTGGGAACAAGAACTCGGGAGGGAGGCAGGATTCTCCCGTCCAGCCTGGAAAGACGAAACCCTTCTGCCCAGGCAGCTGCTCATGGGGATGCCAAAAACCAACCGGCCTGGCCCCTGGGCTCCCTTGGGGCTGTGATAGTTGGGGGGTGGCATTTGGATCCCAAAGAACTCTGGGAGCCAAGAGGGCCCTGCCTGGAATCAGCCACCCTCTGTGTGCCTGAATAGCCTTTAACATAGACCTGCCCTGGGAGGGGACCTGAGGACATTGCCTCCAGGGTGCTGGGGTTTTCCCTGGATATCCAGAGTGCCATGGCCCAGGAGACAGGGAGGTAGGGGCCCCGTGGCACAGCAAGAGCCCCACTTTGGAGCCTGGCGGACTCCAAATTCAAGTTCATTTCAGGGTCAGTATTATCTGCTCTGCAAGGTTGTTGTGAAGATTAGAGATAATACCGGAGAAGCACCAACACATAGTAGGTGCTCAGTAGAGGCTAATTATATTACTGGAGGAGGTGTAGACAAATGACGAAGAGCACAGGCAGAGCCTGGCTGCCTGGGTTCAAATCCCACCTCTGCCACTTCCCGGCTTGGTTAATTCATTAACATTTCTGAGCCTCAGTTTTCTCATGTGCTGCACTTTGGACATGCCTGGCAACACAGTGAGTCCTCAATAAACACAAACTGTTACGGCTGTGATTGTTGCTACCAACATCGAATGAATGAATGCAGCCTTTCAGCCCCAGTCGGCAGAATGAGAGTACTCTTTCTTTTTTTTTGCCAACCCTGATAACAGTAACATGCCCCTTACTCCATGCCTTCTGTGCCCTGGGTACCCTGCCTGAAGACTTATATGTGCAATCTCAGGGTCTGCCCGCCACTCAGGATAGAATAATGTACTGTCTCGTTTTGCAGGAGGGGATAGAAAGACCCTGAGATATGGAGAGACTCACCCAAGGCGTCAAGCTTGTGTGTGCCATGGAGAAAATTTCAGCCCAACTTCACGGAGCAAGAGGAGCAGGCTGGAGGAGGATGTCCAGGCAATGGAGATAGACACAGATACAGTGGGAAGTGCACTGGACTGGGAGTAAGGAGTCCAGCATTCTTGTCCTGATACACAGTGGCTAACCTTTGTGAGCCTCTGTATTCTCCTATATAGCTGGAGATAATAAGAGAGACACTGAATGGGGTTGGGATGAGCCTTCATTGAAACCATGTGTGTAAAGTGCGTGGCACAGTTCCTGGTACGAAGTGAGTGCTGGTGGCAGTGGGGTGTTGGGAAGGGGGTTTGTGTTGTTGATATTCATGGTATTACCGGGTTTGCTACTAATGTAGAAGGTGTTACTGGTGGGTTAAGGTAGTAGCAGTGGCTGTTGTTGGAATAATTGTTGCTGCTGTTGTTGATGGCAGTGATATGGTATTGGTGATGGTGTTGGGGTGTTGATGTAGTTGGTAGTAGTGTTGGTATTGGTCATGTTTTGCTATTGGTGTTGGGGTTGTTGATGGTGGGGTTGACACTGACAGTGTTGGTGTTAATGTCACTGTTGGTAGCGTCGTTAGAGAGGGATCGTGTTGTTGGTATTGATCATGTTGAAGTTATTGGTGTTGGTGTTGAGGGTGTTATTACTGGGAGTGGTGGTGGTGGTGGTGTTAGAAGTGTTAATGTTTTACTGGTGATGTAGGTGTTAAGTTGTTATTGGTGTTGGGGGTATTGTCACTGCTGGTAATGTTGAAGTGATTGGTGTTGGTGTTGAGGGTGTTCTTTTTATTGTTATTGGAGGTGGTAATGTTATGGGGTTGATGGTGGTGGTGTTGCTATTAATGTTATTGCTAATAGTGGTGGTGGTGGTGCTAACATGATTACGGGTGGTGTTAGTGTTGGTGATGGTGTGGGTGCTAACATTATTACTGGTTTCGGTGATGGTGATGGTGTTAACATGATTACAGGTGGTATTTGTGTTGGTGATGGTGTTGGTGCTAATGTTATTAGTAGTTTTGGTGTTGGTGTTGGTGGTGCTAACACGATTACTGGTGGTGTTAATGTTGGTGGTGTCGGTACTAATGTTATTACTGGTTTTGGTTTTGGTGGTGGTGGTGCTAACATGATTACTGGTAGTGTTAATGTTGGTGTTGGTGCTAACATTATCATTGGTTTTGGTGGTGTTGGTGTTGGTATTAATGTTATGCTGATGGTGGTGTTGGAGGTGGTGCTAACATGGTTACAAGTGGTGTCAGTGTTGGTGATGTTGGTGCTAACATTATTACTAGTTTTGATGATGGTGGTATTGGTATTGGTGCCAACATTGTTGCTGGTAGATGGTGTTTGTACTAATGTTATTACCGGTTTTGGTGGTGGTGGTGGTGCTAACATTGTTACTGGTTTTGGTGGTGGTGGTGGTATTGGTGTTGACATTGTTACTGGTGGTGGTGTTGGAGGTGGTGGTGTTTGTACTAATGTTATTACTGGTTTTGGTGGTGGTGGTGGTGGTGTTGATGCTGACATTGTTACTGGTGGTGGTGGTGGTGGTGGTGGTGGTGGTTTGAGGGATGCTGTTGTGTTCTGGGTGTAGCACCCACCCAGCCATGCTGAAACAATGCCATGGCCAACATCCCTTCAGCTGTCCAGCCAGACTTGCCTGAGGGCATCTGTACCTGCGGCCATGCCTGTGTGCTTTCTTTGGCTTCTGGCTTTCTTTGCCGTTCCTTGTTTTCCTTTTGAAAAATCCAACATGGTCTGGAAAGCATATGACCACAGTTCAGTGGGGTTAGGGAGGGGATCAGGGTGTCCGGTAAGGCTGCTAAGTGAGGTCCTTGAGTTGGGTGAGAAGTTGCCCTAGGTTGGGGGCAACCTAGGATGTGGGTGAGACCTGGGGAAGGTGAGACCCACAGAACCTTCCCTACAGGGGCTTTTCCTCCCCCCTTCCTCCTCCCCCCAACTCTCTTTCTGTCCACCCTTGTTGTTCTCTGATCCACTTATTCAGCAGACTCAATGGGGGCCCTTGGTGCCAGGCCCTGAGAGGGCCCCTGAGGTACAGAGATAAATACGGCACTATTTTAGGCCACAGGTGACTGCGAGCACCTTGAGCACAGAGAGCTGGCCTACCTTGTTCATCACAGCATTCCCAGCACCTGTTGAATGAACGAATGAATGAATGCACAGATGCAGCCATGCCATCCCTGTCTCCGGAAGCTCACATACAGGTGAGACCATCAGGGGCTGCACTGGCATGGAGCCCAAGGGAGGGAGGGATCAACTCTGCCTAAGGGGTCCAGGGAAGCTTTCCTCAAGAGGTGGCGCCTGACCTGGACATGACAAGGGCCTGAGCAGGAGGAGGGAAGAAGGAAAGGCCGTACATCTGCAGAAACCAGCCTTTACCTGGGGCCAGCTGACCTCACTTCTCCCCTTCCTTACTTCCTGAGACATGGTGGGGGGTGCTGGTCAGTGAGGAGCCTCTTGGGCATGAGGCCCTGGTGAGCTGCCTCCTTGGGTCGAGTTGGGGTGAGGCTTGGTCAAAGCATTGCTGGAGGGTGCTAGCATGGGCCCAAGTGCAGCTTGGGGATGGCCTAGAATCCTCATGGAGCCCAGAAGGGTCCTTAGAAATTGGCCACCCTAGTAGTTCCCAGCTGGGTTCCTTGAGGCCTTGGGATTCCACTGAGGCACTTCTGCAAATGAGAAGGGGACTGAAGGCCCCAGCCCCAGGCACAGAAGCAACTCTATTCCATCTTCCCCTTCCATGGCTTCTTGTTAGAGGATCAAAATCCTTACCGTGGCTGGCAGGGATGATGGCCCAGCCCCCTGGGCCTTTTGGTCCTCCCCATATACCAGCTTCCCAGTCCCAGCCATGCTGTTCCCTGAGTCTGGGACATCCAGTGGATTCTTATGTATCCAGGTCTTTGCTTCCTCAGGGAAGCCCTCCTGATCCCCCAGGAGGACCCTGCCACATCCTCCCAGCCCCTGGCACCCCGGTCTGCCCCTAGCACCCTTTCACTTCCCGTCTCACATTCCTTATTGAAATCTTTTGTTCTCTGCCTTCCCACCCACAGTCAGCTCCAGGGGCAGGAAGGAGGCCTGTCTCCTTTGCTGCTCTGCCCCCAGGGGCCAACCCAGGGCCCGCAGCAGGAGGTGCTCAGTGAATTCTTGAAATAAACTGTCTCATCCAGCCCCTGTGGATTGTAGATGGACTGAGGTCCAGAGTGGGTCGTGACTGTCCCAGGGTCATGCAGCAGGTCAGCAGCAGCGGCAGCCTGTGTGTCCTCTGTCCCAGGCTCCTCCCAGTGATCCCTGTGACCTCTCCAGGGCTCTTCTCTCACCTTCCCTGGGTGGATCCTCTCCTGTTCTGTCCCCTACTCTCTATCTTAATCCTTGCACTTCCTGTGAACACTCTCTGGAACATCTGCAAGCTGGGATGGGCATGGGAAGCTGGCAGTGGCTTCGTCTCCCTCTGGAACACAGGAAGTACCCCACCCTCAGCTCTGACCACTTGGCCTAGACCCTTCTTCTCTAAGCCCCAGCCTGGGAAAGGCTCCCCTGGCCCCAGTGTGGCATTCCTGGCCCAGCCTTGCCAAGGGCCTCCGGGGGTGAAGGCCAGGACATGGCGGGCAGGGGGTGGTGGCATCTAGACCCTCATGGGTGAGGTCGGGGTATTTTCAGGAAGCAGCTTCCTGTCCCAGCTGCTCCCCCTTCTCACTTGTGATGGGGGCCCCAATTGCAAGAGGCGGTCAGGGCAGAGAGGGCTTGGTGAGGAGTGGCTGGCGGCCAGGGTGGGATGAATGACGATACCAGAGAGGCCAGACCACTTCTGGGAAACACCCTCGAAAATTGATTCTTGGTGCGGAAAACCAGCAGGCAAAGCGGGGTCTAGCGGGGTCTTTCGGGGTCTTGTGGGCTGTGGCATGTTCCACTCTCCTCTGGGGCTGCCATTCCCAGGGAGGCTCAGTTCTACTCGGTTCTGCCAGGTTCCCAAGGAACCACTGCCCGTCTGGATGTACAAGGCTGCCGCCAGCTAGGCAGGGATGAGAACAACAATAACAGCCGTGATGTTTACTTAGCAATTCCTACCTCACTGTGCTCCAGGAGGGATTTGAGGCAGCGTTCAGTTTTGCAAATGATCAAATGCTCTCACCTAGTAGGCACACAGCAAATATCGGTGGAATATTACCATCTCATTCCATTGGATCTTCACAACAACCTCGACAAGCGGGAAGTATTACAATTTTGCATTAATTCCCATTTTGCAGATGAGGAATCTGAGGCTCCCAGGTTAAGAGTTTTGTGCCAGGGCTCCTAGTGTGTGTGAGTAGCCCTGGGGCTTTGACTGCAGACCCCACTGTCTACAGTGGGCAAGTGGGGGTGCGTGTGGCAGAAGGCCCTGGAGGCGGCTCCCGTCCTGGGCAGCCAGGAGAGTGCCAAGGAGACAGAAATCGTAGACTGTGGTGCCACAGGCTCCAGAAGAAACAGGCAACCCACCAAGGAATACTTTCTAGTGTTTGCTTATTTTTTCTTCTGATTATTACAGGAAGGCATGCTTATTAGAGGAAATACAGAGAAGTAGAAAGAAGAAAATAAACGCCACCACCCAATGGGAAATGAGACTAAAACAGAGGTGAGGGGCAGGTGGGGGGGTTGAAAGTAGGACACTTTGGGCTTAAATTTCTCTTCTGCCCCTGGGACAGCGACTCCAATTTCCTGAGACTCAGTTTCCTTTTTTGTAAGATGGGAATAAGAATCCCTTTCAACATCACGGGAGGATTGTCTGAATAAGATGAGCTGATGCTTGTAAAGAGCCTTTCATGGATCATGTGAGTCTACCATGATGTTATTACGGAAGAGCGGCCTCCACCTTCCCCAAAACCATCATCCCATCATCAGAGCCATGTGTATAGACTTTTGAATCCTGCTTAAAGAAAATCTTTATTTTGAAATCACTATGGATCCGCGGGGATTTGCAAAGATGGTACAGAGGGGTTCCATGTACCCTGCACCCAGTTTCCCCCAATAGTGACATCTTACATAGCTCTAGTTTATATCAAAGCCAGGCAGTTGACATTGGGACAATGTGTTGTATAGCTCCCTGCTTTTTTTCTTTTTTTTACTTTCTTTTTTTTTTTTGAGACAGATTCTTGCTCCGTTGCTCAGGCTGGAGTGCAGTAAGGTGATCTTGGCCCATTGCAACCTCTGCCTCCCAGGTTCAGGTGATTCTCCTGCCTCACCCTCCCAAGTAGCTCAGACTACGGGCGTGTGCCACCACGCCTGGCTAATGTTTGTATTTTTAGTAGAGATGGGGTTTCGCCATGTTGGCCAGGCTGGTCTCAAACTCCTGACCTCAAGTGATCTGCCCGCCTTGGCCTCCCAAAGTGCTGGGATTACAAGCATGAGCCACCGAGCCCAGCCAGTTCCCTGCCATTTTATCACATGTGTAGATTTGTGTAACCACCATCACACCCAAGATACAGAACACAAAGACCCCTGTGCTACCCCTTTATAATCACACTCCCTTTCCTCCCACAACCATCCCTAACCTCAGGCAGCCTCTAATCTGTTGATCTATGATTTCATCATTTCAAGAGTGTTATAGAATTGAACTCATACAGCATGTGACTTTGAGTTGGCTTTGTTTATTTTACTCAGCAGGGTTTTTTTGTTTGTTTGTTTTTCAAGACAGGGGTCTTGTTCTGTTACCCAGGCTGGAGTACGGGGGTGCAATCTGGGCTCACTGCAGCCTCACCCTCTTGGGCTCAAGCAATCCTTCTACCTCAGCCTCCAGTGTAGCTGGCACTACAGGAACATGCCACCACACCTGGCTAATTTTTGTAGGTTCTTTTTTGTTTTTGTTTTTGTAGAGGTGGGGTTTTGCCATGTTGCCCAAGCTGGTTTCAAACACCTGAACTCAAGGGATCCATCGGCCTTGGCCTCCCAAAGTGCTGGGATTATAGGAGTGAGCCAGTACACCCAGCCCCAGCATGACTCTTTAGAGATTCACCCAGGTGCTGTATGTATCAATAGTTGATTCCTTTTCATTGCTGAGTATTATTCCATGGGATGGATGAGCCACGGTGTGCCTAACCATGTACCCACTGAAGGGCATTTTGGTTGTTTCCAACTTTTGGCCATTCCAACAAATACAGCTGCTACGAATCTGTGTGCACAGGTTTTGTGCAGACATCAACTTTCCTATCTCTGGGATAAATGCCCAGGAGTGCCACTCCTGCGTTGCGTCGTATGTGTATGTTTGGTTTTTAAAGGAACTGCTAAATTTGGTGGCAAGTGGCAAGAGATGAGGCAGCAGAGACAGAGGCTGAGGGACAGGACATGCAGTGATTTGTGCTAGAAAGATAACTCCAGCCACAGGGAGCCAGAGTGATTGGGGGAAAGAGGCAGGGAGATCGTGGAGACCCCCGAGCATCCAGGGACTGTGGGAATCATAGCCAGATGGAACCTCGGAATCCGTAAGCTGGGGAAGCCCCCAAAATGTTTGATCCCATCCCTTTGCAGTCATGGAAGTGAGCCCTGGAGAAGGCAAGTGACTGGCCTGAGGTCACAGGGAATGGTGGTGGCAGATCGAGAATAAGGGTGAAGAAGGGGGAGGCTGAGTGAGTTCCTGACTCTGTGATGGATGTCAGAGCACCACTCAGGGAACACTCCTCGCTGCCGCTAGCTTCCCCCACCCATCCCTCACCCCGCCCCAGCCTTCCCACAGAGCTTGGACTGTCACATTGCTGAGACCCCGGATGCTGAGTCTCTCCCAGGCTTTCTCCTGCCCAGGCCTCTCTGGAGACCATCTTCTTGGGCAACAGCCAGGCTTCCCAGCTAAAATCTGATGCAACTAATGGAAGCTGATGGCCCAAAGGCCTCTCTGTGAATCGGGGCCTAATCAGAGGCGGCTGCAGCCACAGCTGGGCTGTGGGAAGGGTGCGGCCCACAGTGCTGGTCCCCCTGGCATCCCTCCTGCCATGGCCACAGAAGAAGAGGCCCAAGTTCCAGGCTGTGGGGTCTTCATGGACCCCCATTTGTTCATTCCACAGAGATTTACTGAAGACAACCACATGCCAGGTGCTGGCAACACAGCTGTGACCTAGACTGATGTGAGGCAGACGGCCGTGGCGCTGGCTTCATGGGGCTGGCAGCCTAAACACGGTGGGGGGGGGGCGGTGGGGGGTGCGGATCAGGTAGACAGAGCCCTCTCCGCTGGAGACAACACACTTGGAAAGCAAGGCAGGGAGGGGGATGGATGCTGCCCTGGAGGGAGTGTGCCTGGGCTTGAGACGATAGGATTAGGGAAGGATGAGAAGGACGGGGCTGGGCAAAGATCTGGGGGAGAGCATTCCAGGCAGGGGAAGCAGCAAATGCAAAGGCAGAACTTCGAACCAGAAGTCCTGAGTTCAAAGCCTGAGGCTGCCACGACGTGCTGAGGGGCCTCGGGTCAGGGCCCTTTCATGTCAGGTCACCTGTTGGAGTTGGACTCGCTTATGCTTCCAAGCCTTAGTTTTATTTTATTTTATCTTATGTATTTTACTTTAAGTTCTGGCATACATGTGCAGAATGTGCAGGTTTGTTACATAGGTATACACGTGCCACGGTGGCTTGCTCACCTGTCAACCCATCATCTAGGTTTTAAGCCTTGCATGCATTAGGTATTTGTCCTAATCCAAGCCTTAGTTTTGGATACGGGAAGACTAGGAAAGCCACATGGGGTGTGGAAGGGGAGCTGAGATTTCAGAGGTGCGGAAAGTCCCCCGGAAGCCTGCTGGTCTGTGCTGCAGGCAGACAGCAGGCCCAAGCTTTCTGTGCTCTGGCTAATTGAATTAACTCTTAGCACTTGAGCTGCCAACGCCCCCAGCTCTAGGTTTCTCACATTCAGCCAACTACGATAGTAATTTAGGAAAGGGTATTACCGTATTCATTTCTCCAAGGCGGCTGGAGAGAATCATCCTGCAGGTGGTGCCCCTGAGGAGGTAGACCAGATGGCTCCAGGAAGGGCTGGGCCTCTGATGGGAATTGGGGAGATTAAGAACAGGCAGGTGGAAAAACTGCCATGAGACCCAGAGCTCCACTCCTGTCCTCACTCTGGGGAACCCCCAGAATGATGGGGGAGATCAGCCCCTGTTTGAGGGAGCTACCGGATGGGGGAGGCATAGCAATTGCCCTGATAAAGTTTCCTGCCTGATTCTTAAAACCAAACCAAAAGACAGAAACACATACCAAGAAAGGTAAAAATAAAATGAGACCTGGTTGCCGTGGACTCCGAGAGAGCATTACAGAGGCGTTTGTTTTGCATGAACTCTGGGGAGGCGGAGCAATGCCTGATTGGGCCAAGGTGCTCATGGATGGGTGGTGAGAGACGCCAGAGCGAGGGGCTTAGGAGAGCAGGTACTGGAGCCAGACTGCCTGGCTGTGTGGCCTTGGGCCTGCTATTTGACCTCTTGTGTTTCAGTTTCTTTCATCTACAAAATCAGAGGTTGTGGAGCTTAAATTAACTCATATCTTCTGAAGAGCTTGGAACAGTGCCTGGCACATAGTAAGTGCTTGACAAATAGATACTATTTGGGCTATGTCTGCTCTCCCCACTTTGCAGCGAGAAGACAGGCTCAGGGAGAAGCAGTAATTTGCCTGCAGCACCTCAGCTTGCCGGTGGCTGTACCGGGACTTGAACCCAGACACCCTGACTCTGTGTTGGGTCGTCTATTCTCTGCACCAACTGCTTTCCCACTATGCCCACATTAACGACCCTCCAGGATCCTCACAGTCGCTCTGTGAAGCCATCCAGGGAGGGATTGGTGGCCCGTTCTGCAGATGAGAAACTGAGGCCCAGAGAACACTGACTATCTACAGCCGGGAACTGTATCTTATTCCCTGTAGCATCCCCAGCCCTTGGCCCATAGGCTGTGATCAGACAACACTTGTTAAGTCAAAGATGAAAAGAGGAAGGAACTGGGGTGAGGGTCGGGGGTAAATAGAGAGCTTAGGATGATTTAATGTCCTCTAGACTGGGGCTGACAATCTAACCCATTTCTTTTGCATCCCGGGCTAGCCTCTCTCTCCCTGTGCCACATGGCCCATCTCAGATTCAGACATCTGAATGGGGCTTCCACCCTAGGCCCCTCCTCTGGGCTGGAGTGTCTCATTTGCAGCCTGTACTTCTAAGCTGGGGAGGTATATGAGGACGGGATGGAGCATGGAGCCTCTGAGCCCGGGTGCTGAGGCTTCATGTTCAGGGCCTTGGGAAACCTCACACCTGGCTGGGGAAGATGACAAGCATGGCAGAACAGTGTCTGTGACGTCCTGTGAATTAATCTGAGCATCCTGGGCCCCGGGCAGTACAAGCGGTGGCAGCGGGGGGAATCCTGTCTCCAGCCTTGATTAAATCGGAACACGCTGCCAGTCCATACCCATTAGCACAGTCACAGGGGGCAGCTAAGGTGGAGAAGACGTGGCTGATGCATGAGGGGAGGGGGTGCCAGGGTGTGGGGTGCAGGGCCAGGCAGAGGCTTGGGCAGCCCAGACAGGGCAGGAGCATAAGAAGGGCTCACTGGCCTTGGCCCCGCATCTGGGCAACGGAGCTCCCCATCTCCAATCACCCTCACCTGGTGATGTAAGCTACTCCTGGGGGTCTTGGGTGGGTACCAGCTGAGCAAGTTCACTCGGTCCCTGCAGACCCCAGAGGTACTTATTATTCTGTACGCATCGAGGAGACTTCTCAAACTGGGTGTTGTTGGCTGAGTAGGAGTTTTCTCGGCTCGCTGGCCTTCTCTCTTATTTTCTCCACTTCCCATGGTTGGCTAATTCACACCTCTGTGCCTTTGCACGTGCCGTTCTCTCTGGCTTCTTCCTTCCCTTACTGTGCCGCCTGGCAAACTCCTACATCTTGTGGAACTAAAGAAGACTGACCCAATTAGAAAAGCAAAGGCTATTTATTCTGAGCCTGCTATAGCAAGGGAGTCAGCCTCCATTACTTGTGTTTTGGCAGAGATTCAAAGAGAGGAGCGGTGGGGCAGTGAGGGGAAGAGAAGCCTCGGGTGTGGCCTGATAGGAGGCCATGGGCATGGGGAGGCTGGAGGTGGCTACCTAGAAGCAGGGCATCCCATGTGATTGATTAGGGGTGCACATTTGGCTTTGTCTGGTTGTAAGTTGGATGCAGGAATAAAAATTAGAGAAGCTGTCAGTTATTAATCAGGGCCTGACCATTTTGGGTCTATTGTTATAGAAGTTATTGTTTGGCTTTCTGGATTGTCCCTAGAGATAGCATGTGTGACTTCCAGCAGGCTGGTTTCCTGGGTTGTTTTTTCTTTTGCAGATGAGGGAGTTTGTTTCTTGGGCAGGGTGCTGTGGGTTGTGGGTTAAAGTTCTGTCTTTATATATGGTCTGGCCATTGTCCATTTGTATATTCAGTCTTTCAACATCGTTCAAGAACAAGATCAAGGGCCACTGCCTCCAGGAAGCCTTCCCTAGCCTCCAAGATCAGAGTGGGTGTCCTCCTTCCATGCCCCCATACTCCTCTCCAAGGAGGCACCTTGGTCATTAGGTCAGACGATTACAGGTTTGAATCTCATTTCCTTTCCCATTAGCAGTGCATGTCCTGAGCCATGGGACTTAACTTCTCAGCTTCCTCATCTGTAAACTGGAAGATAATAATAGCATTGAAGATTAGTTGCTTGGAAAACTGCTACTATTATTATTAGCACTATTATTGCCGCCAGACCAGCAAGCATCTTGATGGTCGGTGGTCATTTGTTTATGAATCTCTTTCCTCTTTAGACATGGGGTGGGGGGATGCCGGGAGAGAAATATCAGCTCCAGGTCCCGCCACTCCCCATCAACCACCTACCTGAATTCAAGTGCAGCCCAGGTACTGCACAGGTATTCTTACCTGTCAGCCTGATCCCCACTGAACTGGAAGCTCCTTGAGGGCAAAAGTGATTTCTTATTCATCATGGTTATCCTTTTTTTGAGACAGGGCCTGGCCTCTGTTGCCCAGGCTGGAGTGCAGTGGCGCGACCATAGTTCACTGTAACCTCCAACTCCTGGGCTCAAGTGATCCTCCTGCCTCAGCCTCCTGAGTAGCTGGGACTACAGGTACATGCACAACCATGCAGGGCTGATTTCTTTTTTGTTTTGTAGAGACAGGGTCTCACTTATCTTCCCCAGACTAGTCTTGAACTTCTGGCCTCAAGTGATCTTCCCACCTCGGCCTTCCAAGTGCTGGGGTTAAAGGCGTGAACCACTGTACCTGTCCTCCTTTCAGGTCTTAATGCTTAGCTCAAGATCTGCCCAGGAATGGGAGCCAAGAAGTTAACTGATAAGTGAATAAATGAGTAAGTGAATGAATGAATGAATGCACAATGTGGTCTCAGATTATCTTGTCCTTCCTTTCCCCACTCACAGGCATGAGCAGATTTCCCCTCCTTCCTTGGTTCTAACAGGGAACCTCTCTCTCTCTCTCTCTCTCTCTCTGTGTGTGTGTGTGTGTGTGTGTGTGTGTGTTTAGCTGGGACCCATGCCCCTTGAGGGAGGTTTATACTGAAGGAAGGTTGGAGAAATGGGAAGAGGAGGATGGAGAGGAGAACGAGGGCTCCATTAAGGGCAGCCTTTGCCAACTGGACCTCCTCAGTGGCAGGTCAGGCTTCCCCTAGAGGGGATAAGTTACCCGTCACCAGAGGTGTGTAACCAGGATCAGGGGTGCTACAGAGCCTTTGTTTCATTCATTCACTGATTTTTTTTTTTTTTTTTTTGAGGCAGGATATCTCTCTGTTGCCCAGGCTGGAGTGCAATGGTGCGATCTCGGCTCACCGCAACCTTCTCCTCCCGGGTTCAAGTGATCCTCCCACCTCAGCCTCCCAAGTAGCTGGGACTACAGGCACTCGCCACAATGCCAGGCTAATTTTTGTATTTTTTGTAGAGATAAGGTTTCACCATGTTGCCCAGGTTGGTTTCGAGCTCCTGAGCTCAAGTGATCCTCCCACCTCAGTCTCCCAACGTGCTGGGATTACAGGTGTAAGCCACCATGGCCAGCCATTCACCGATTTTTGTATGCATTTGTTCATTTATTTAGCACCTCTTTATGCTGATGGATAAGCAACATAAATTTTGGGGTGGAAAATTTAATCAGATCTGTAATTTCCAAAGCATGGGGTATGTGGAATGAGAACCCTATTTATCCCTCCCTGGCCAAAAGTGTCTTGACCCTATGTTACAGGAGATTTCTGACAGCCCTCCGTCTCTCCCTGTCTCTATCTTTCTCTCACAAATCACAGAAAAGAGGAAAAAGCCATTCTCAGAAAAACACACACCTAACCACAAAGAAAGGCAGTTCTCATTAAAAGCTCAGCAACTAAGGGTGGACAGGGTGGACAAGTAGTTGTCACTTCAGGATGTCAAGGAGCTGGCAAGCTGAGCCCCTGCTGTAAGCAACAGATTTTTATTTTAAAGTTATCTTTTTCTAAAATTTTGTATTGCTGTACATCCTAAGCACAGAAAAGAGCACAAATTGTAGGCATGCAGCTGGAAAATTTTTCCCCAGGTAAGTGCACCTGGGAAGCCAGCATCCAGATCAAGAAATAGAACATCACAGGTTTCCTGAAACTCCCTGATCCCTCCTGCCAGTCACCACCCCTCAAAAATAGCTACTTTCCTATACATGGAATCACACAACACATTCCGTTTTGTGCGTGGCTTCTTCTACTTGACCTGCTGTTGCGTATGGCTAGTTGATCTTCATTCACTGATTCTCAGTGTCTTGTAGTATTCTATTCCGTTGCATGAATAAGCCTGTTTCTTGATCTGTTCTACTCTTGAGGGACATTTGAATATGTCCTTTCCTTCTGAAGGCAAACACTGCCCTGATTTCTATCCCCATGGATTAGTTTTGCTTGTTCTTGAACTACCTATAAATGGAATCCTACAGTAACACTATCCATTTGACTTGTTTATCTTGTTTATTGCCTGTCTGCCCAACTAGGATATAAGCACTGTGGGTATGGATTTTTGTTTGTCTTGTTTATTGCTAAATTCCCAGCTTCTAGAACAGTGCCCTAGATTAGATTTCCAGAGGTACTCAGGCTCTAGGTACATGTCATACACGGTAAAAGATTTGTTGAATAAATAAAGATATAGAGTTGCCCTTTCATTCACCCATTGGCTCATCATTTCTTCTAAGAGAGGCAGGAGAGAACATTAAGCAAGAGAGGCCTGGGGTTTTGGTTTGGGGCTCCATAAATAGCCACGAGCATTGTTGCAAAAGGCATAAGCACACCTGTTGAATATGTACTTAGGAGTGGCACTGGTGAGCCATAGGGAAGGCACACGTTCACCTTTACAGACACTGCAAAACAGTTTTCCAAAGTGATCATGCCAGTTCACGCCCTAATAGCAGAGCACGAAGAGGTCCACCACATCCTCAACGGTACTTAGTATCTTCTCCTGTGTCCTCATTCTGATATGTAGTTTTAATTTGCATTTCCTTAATGATTAGTGACATTGAGTATCTTTTCATGTTAATTAGCCATTTGGGTGTTTTCTTTTGTCAAGTATCTCTTCCAATCTCTTGACCATATTTCTATGGGTTTATTTTTTTCACATTAGTAGAAAAACTTTTTAAGATATATAATGGGGCCGGGTGCGGTGGCTCATGCCTGTAACCCCAGCACTTTGGGAGGCCGAGGTAGGCGTATCATGAGGTCAGGAGATCAAGACCATCCTGGCTAACACGGTGAGACCCCGTCTGTACTAAAAGTACAAGAAATTTAGCCGGGCGTGTTGGCAGGTGCCTGTGCTACTCGGGAGGCTGAGGCAGGAGAATGGCGTGAACCCGGGAGGCAGAGCTTGCAGTGAGCCGAGATCACGCCACTGCACTCCAGCCTGGGTGACAGTGTGAGACTTCGTCTCAAAAAAAAAAAAAAAAAAAAAAAAAAAGAAATATAATGGGTATGAGTCCCTTGTCAAATATATTCAAATATGTTATTTTTCTCTGTGGGTTGCATTTCCACCTTCCTAATGATACTGTTTAATGAATAGCAGCTCTTAATTTTAACATAGCCTAATTTAGATTGTTTTCTTTGACGGGTAGCACATTTTAGAGCTGTTGAAGAAATTTCTGCCTGCTTCAAGGTCACAGAGATGTTCTGTTTTACTGTAAAATTTTACTATTTTACCTTCCACATTTAGATCTGTGAATCCATCTGGAATGATGTTCTGTGTATGGCATGAGGATGGGTTTAGATTTTTTTTTCCTGTATGGATTTCCAATTCCCACTGCTGTTTATTGGGATGTCCAGTTATTGGTGGAGGTAGGAAGGGTGGGGTGGGTGGGAAATGTGCTGGTAGAGACATTAGGGTTGGGGGCAGGGTGAGCAGCGTTAAGGGACATCTCCTTTTCTTTAATTAGCAGAGTAGTCACCTTGGTCTGTCTGCCCTGTGATTTCTATCTCCTAGACCCTGGGCTTTAGGGTTTGTCCTCAAACTACTCCTTAGCAGGGCTCCATGAAAGAGGCTGTTCTCAAATAGACACCACCACTGCCCCTCCCACACTGGAGGAGCCTGGTTCCCCAGGGCTTGAAGCTCTGGGAGCATGAGTCCCTGTTCATGGGGAGTGCTCCTTTCTGGACAAGATGTGGCTTTTACTCCCTCATTTGCCCCTCCCTCCCTCCCTCCCCCTTCTCTTCCTCCCTCTTTCTTTCCCTCCCCCTTTCCATCCCTCCCTCCTTCCCTGCCTCCTTCCCTCTTTTCCTCCCGTTTCCCTCCCTCCTTCCCTCCTTCCCTCCTTCCCTCCTCCCCTCCTTTCCTTCCTTCCTTCCTTCCTTCCTTCCTTCCTGCCTTCCTGCCTTCCTGCCTTCCTGCCTTCCTGCCTTCCTGCCTTCCTGCCTTCCTGCCTTCCTTCCATGACACTCTATGTAAAATCTCCCTACCCTACCTTGGTTTTCTTCTTATTTTCTCCCTAGTATTTTGAACCACCCGACATTATGTTTATTTTCTATGCATATTGATTTTACTTATTCTTGACTGAGGTTTACTTTATATACATACAGTAAGATGCACAGGCCTTACATATAAAGTTTGCCGAGTTTTGGTAAATATCTACCTCTGGCTGGGCATGGTGGCTCACGTCTATAATCCCAGCACTTTGGGAGGCCGAGGCAGACGGATCATCTGACGTCAGGAGTTTGAGACCAGCCTGGCCAACATTGTGAAACCTCATCTCTACTAAAAAATACAAAAATTAGCTGGGCGTGGTGGCGGATTGTAATCCCAGCTACTTGGGAGGCTGAGGCATGAACCCAGGAGGTGGAGATTGCAGTGAGCTGAGATGGCGCCACTGCACTCCAGCCTGGGCAACAGAGCGAGACTCCATCTCAAAAAAAAAAAACAAAAAAAAAACTACCTCTATGTTACCAATATCCAAACAAGATAAACAATATTTCCACCACCCCAGAGAGCCCCTTCCTCCAATCCTCCTTCTGAGGGCAACCACTGCCCTGATTTCTATCCCCATAGATTAGTTTTGCTTGTTCTTGAACTTCATATAAACAGAATTCTATAGTAACACTATCCATTTGGCTTGTTTATCTTGTTTATTGCCTGTCTGCCCGACTAGGTTTTAAGTACCGTAGGTATGGATTTTTGTTTGTCTTGTTTATTGCTAAATTCCTACCTTCCAGAACAATGCCCTAAATTAGATTTCCAGAGGTGCTTAGGTTCCAGGTACATGTCACACTCAGTAAAAGATTTGTTGAATAAACAAAGTTATAGAGTTGCCCTTTCATTCACCCACTGGCTCATCGTTTTCACCCACTGGCTCATCGTTTCTTCTAAAGAGAGGCAGGAGAGAAGGTTAAGGGACAGGGCCCCGGAGCCAGACTGCACCTTGGCTCCATCACTTATCTGCTCACTAAACTAGGCCAAGTCACCTTAGTGTCCTCATTTATAAAGTGGGGATGTGAATGGTTCCTACATCATAGGGTTGTGAGGATCAAAGGAGTCAATGGTTATAAGAAAATTTTGTGAGCATTCAGTAATTGCTAATTATTATAATTAATTAATTAGCTGTTTATTTACTCTCAGAGGTCATCTAGGACATTCATTCATTTATTTGTTCAATAAGCATTTATTGAGGATCTACTTGGTGACACGTGTTGGTGTTAGCACATTGAATGGTTAAGTCCTCACCTTCCTGGGGGCTGACATTTTGGTGAGAGAATGTGTTAGTTAGGGGTACAGTCTAAGCTACTAGAACAAATAAACCCAACAATACAGTGGCTTAAACAATTAGCTCTTTTTTGTTTATTTATTTGTTTGTTTTACCTTGAATAACACTCCAGAGGTAAGTGGTCCAGGCCTACTAGGGACTGTGTCATCCTCAACATGTGGCTTCTACCTCTGGGTCAAAGATAGCTGCTGCAGCTCCTGCCATTTCTTCTGCAACCCAGCAAGCAGGAAGGGGGAAAGGGCAAGATAAATGTCTGTCCTTTCCTTTTAACCAAAAGGGTCTGGTATCACTTTTACTCGCATTCGGCTGACCAGAACTTAGTCATGTGACCACACCTAGATGCAAGGAAGTCTGGGGACTAGGATCTCTGACTGACGTTTCTAAGAGTTCAGGATCTAGTGGCCTGGGGCACTGACCCCAAATCTCCTAGGTGAGCCAGGCCCATTATGGGTTTGCTTGGGGTATCTCCAAGCTTGGACTACCAGATTTAGCAAATCAAAAGACAGGACACCCAGTTAATTTGAATTTCAAATAAACAATGATATTTGAGATATATTTACACTGAAAAGCTAATTGATATGGTTTGGCCTGTGTCCCCACCCAAATCTCATCTCAAATTGTAATCCCCACGTGTCAAGGGGGAGAACTTGTAATCCTAACCTGTCAAAAGAGGGAGGCGATTGGATCATGGGGGTGATTCTCCTGTGCTGTTCTCATGATGGTGAGTGAGCACTCACAAGATCCGATGGTTTTATAAGTGCTTGGAAGTTCCTCCTTCGCTCTTCTTTTTCCTGGCGCCTTGTGAAGAAGGTGTCTTGCTTCCTCTTCACCTTCCACCATGATTGTAAGTTTCCTGAGGCCTCCCCAGCCATGCTGAATTGTGAATCAATTAAACCTCTTTCCTTTATAAATTACCCAGCCTCAGGCATTTCTTTATAGCAGCATGAAAATGGACTAATACACTATTCATTTTCTATTTGAAATACTGTTTTTTATTTGTCCTTTCTACTAAAAGCTCTCCCTTGGATAAGGCCCAAATCCGCTTTTCCTGGGTGCCCCATTCCATTCCAGCTCTGCCTCTGAAGCCATATGGGACAGATGTATACTCCACTGGACTTAGCTATGCACTTACTGAGTGGTAAACATTGCAAGCAGACACAGAAGGCTCAGGTGATGGGCACCTGCCTTCTGGGGCACAGCAGTCTGGATGGGCAGCTGTGTCTTTCCCAGGAAGGTGCATTAAACAGAGGCCCACACTTTGTCACATGGGAGCCCAGAGGCTCCCATCCCAAGGATTTAACTTCAATAGGCAGAGAACTGCCTGGGAAGGCTTCTTGGAGGAGCTGAGCGTGGAGCCTGGAGTTCCTGTGTGGTGCTAGGGCAAGGCCCAAGTCTCAGAATCACTCCAGCCAGGGGGCAAATCCCAGCTCTGTTCCTTTCTCCTTGCGTGACGTGACTGTGGGCAAGTCCCTTACTATGCAAGTCTGAGTTTTTCTCCTCTGTAAAATGAGGATCAGAATAGAACTCACCTCACATGGTGGTGGTGAAGATCAGTTGAGACAATGCTTTTATAATGCACCTGAGACATGTTTATCTTGCAAAGTAAGTTTCAGATGGATATCTCTTGGTGTGTTGTTAATATTTTTACTGGGTCTCTGAAGGGAGCAAAGGATTGGGGTTGCTATGTGGGAGGCAGAAGACTTTCAGAGCAGGATAGGGGTGGGGGGAGAACAAAGGTGAAGAGGTAAAAGGGTTTGGGGTCACCACCCTGGGCACCCCGAGGCTGGGCTTGGCATGGTGGGTGGCCAGCTTGGGGACAGATCGGAGCCAGCAGGACACCTAAAGGCCAGCAGCACCGTTCCTCCCCTTGTCCCTTCGCCTTGCCCCTGGGCGCCCCTCTTGCTCAGTCCCTTGTGCCTCTTGGTTTCCGAGCCTTGCTCTGGCCCAGCCCACCGCGGCCACGGCCACAGCCACAGACACGCTGTGGAATTTCCAATTTTCAGCTAATGTGCAGGTCGTGACAGAGGCTCAGAGGCCCTGGTCGGACATAATGGCAGAAGAATTGTAAATGTCGCCCTGAGTGAATGGCAATGAGGAAGGGCGGGGAGGGGACATTTTCCATCGGCTGCGGCACCGAGCCCGGGAATACATTTTCTCTCGGAGTGTGTCGCATTAGATTTCCAGAGGTGCTCGGGCTCCAGGTACATGTCATTAGTAACAGTTTGGACGATAATGAATCCTTTTATTTCTTTTCCTCACAGCTCATGAATACATAACGAGGCTGCGCTCAAGCGCATCTGGCCCGGCCAGCGCCTCCGCCACTTAATCTCGTCCATGCTCCAATATCCAGGCGGCCCAGCTGGGGCCTGCCTTAAAGGAGCCGCTTCCCTTTCCTGCCTGGGGATGCCAGGCCAGCCTAGCACCAGGCACCACCGAGACCCGGCCGTGAAGGGGGATGGCAGACCTGGGGAAGGAAGAAGTCCTAAGACTCTGGATTGCAGTGTATCCAGCAGGTGCTCAACAATGTTGCTTAGTGAAAAGTGACTGCCCGGCTGGGGTGGGGCTGTGTGAAGGCTCTACACAGACTATCTCCTTGAGCTTGGCTAACCACTCCACCAGTGGGGGCTTGTGATCCCATTTTACAGCTGAATCAACTGAGGCTTAGAAGGGTAGAGGCTCTGTCATAGGTTTAACAAGGTAGACGGAGCTTGTGCCTATAACTGACTATCATTTACGGGCATTTGACCAAGTGATTCTTGATTCTACAAAAGGGTTTCCTACCAATAATCCAGTTTTTATATGTATCATGAATCTGTTCTATTACTTTCCTGAGCAAATGTTTAGTGGAAACCAGAAAAGTTAGTTCTTTTTAAGTCGTTTTTCCAGATGTCTACAATCTTCTTTTCCCAAGATTCCCTCCTCCCTCTCCACCCCTTTGACCCACTCTGTTTCTCTTCACTATACTTATCAGTTCCTCAAGTTATCATATTAAATCTCACACTTGTTTATTTATTTTTATTTATTATTTATTATTATTATTATTTTGAGGCAGAGTCTCGCTCTGTTCCCCAGGCTGGAGTACAGTGGCGCGATCTCGCATCACTGCAAGCTCCACCTCCCGGGTTCATGCCATTCTCCTGCCTCAGCCTCCCGAGTAGCTGGGACTACAGGTGCCTGCCACCACGCCTGGCTAATTTTTTGTATTTTTTTTTTTTTTTTTTAGTAGAGATGGTGTTTCACTGTGTTAGCCAGGATGGTCTTGATCTCCTGACCTTGTGATCTGCCTCGGCCTCCCAAAGTGCTGGGATTACATGCGTGAACCACCGCACCCGGCCACACTCGTTTTTTTGTTTTTTTTTTTGAGACGGAGTCTCGGTCTGTCACCCAGGCTGGAGTGCAGTGGCGCGATCTCGGCTCACTGCAAGCTCCGCCTCCTGGGTTCACGCCATTCTCCTGCCTCAGCCTCTCCGAGTAGCTGGGACTACAGGCGCCCGCCACCACGCCCGGCTAATTTTTTTGTATTTTTAGTAGAGATGGGGTTTCACCGTGGTCTCGATCTCCTGACCTCGTGATCCGTCCGCCTCGGCCTCCCAAGGTGCTGGGATTAGAAGCGTGAGCCGCCGCGCCCGGCCTGGCATGAACTTTTGAATACTGGGCTGAGGAGGCAGCTCTGGGAGATCAGGTGTCTCCGCCCCAGAATCAGACAGACCTGAGTTAGCATCTTGGATCTGCTACTTACAGCTATGGGATCTGGGGCAAGCCATTTTGCCTGCTTATGCCTCAGCTTCCTCATCTGAAAAATGGGGATGGCGCAGTACCACCTCACAGGGATACTGGGAAGATCGATGTGCCGATGCGTGTAAAGCTTTGAAAACAGTGCACATGATGGCTCAGTCAGTGTTGAATTTTTTACCAAAAGTGTGGGGGTGGGGTGAGGGAAGGACTCAGATTAGGGCTCCACAAGACTTCATCACCTCTGCAATCCTCCTTGTCACCACCCCTACCACCACCATTGTTATTTTGATCCTCACCTCAGCCCGCGAGAAGCACTGGCCTGGGACCCAGATGTAGGTACCTGGAATACCTGCCGCCGCATCCTAGGATGGGCACACACCTGCCTTGGGACGTGCCGACACCACCACGTGCTATCAGGAATTCTGAGCTCCCCGAGGAACTTAGATCCAACTGGGATCACCCACGGTGTCACATGGTCATGGGGGTGAGTCCCCAGGCTCTAACCTATTATTTATTGCATACCTACTATGTGCCAGACCTGAAGCTAAGTGATTTACATTTATTACCTCATCTAATGCTCACAAAAAATCCTGAGAGGAAGGCATCAACATTCCTTTTTTATAGAGAAGGAAATTGGGCTCAGAGAGGTTAAATAATTTGCCCAGGGTCACACAGCAGGTACAAGGAAGAGCCTGGATTCAAACCTAGATCTATCTGACTCCAAAATCCATCATCTTAAGCATGATACAGCACTATGTCCACTTCTTGTCCCTGAGGTTCCACTCTGGCTAAGAAGTCTTCCTAGATTAAGGACAGAGTGGGAATAAATATCCTCTGTCCTCTTGCTGCCATCTATAACCATTTGTCCCATGATCCGAGGTTTGTCTTACATAGATAGGCCTTATGCAAGGCTTGTCCCATGGCCAGTGCCTTTAGGTCCAAGCATCTGGAGGGCAGACTTGGCCCTGGAAGGCTCAGGAATGTGGGGAGCTGGGCGTCAGTGCCTGGGTGTCCAGCCCTGCCCCTTTAGGTACCAGTGCCCTTGGCCACCCCACTTTGGCTATTGGCACCTCACACTTGTGGGGAGACAATGTGGTCCGGGGAAACTGCACTGTTGGGAGAGTAAGGAGGCCTCCATCCCAGCCCCAGCTCAGCTGCCTCTTAGCTCCCTGGCCTTCTGGCAAGTGGTCCCTCTGCATCTCAGCGTCCTTGTTTATTGAATGGGGATGCTAACACCACCTCCCAGGTAGACACTGCACGCACTCAGAATGAGGCTCAGTAGATATTGGAACTCAGTAAGCTTGGAAGCTCTCAGTAAACATTAAGCGATTGATATGGTTTGGATCTGTGTCCCCAAATCTCACATTGAAATGTAGCCCCCAGTGTCACAGGTGAGTTCTGGTGGGAGGCGATTAAATCATGGGGTGGATTTCTCATGAATGGCTTAGGACCATCCCCTTGGTGCTGTCCTTGCAATAGTGACATCTCCTGAGATCTGGTTGTTTAAAAGTGTGTGTTGTCTTCTCCACATCCCTTGCTCCTGCTTTCACCAGGTGACGTGCCTACTCCCGCCTCACCTTCTGCCATGAGTAAAAGCTTCCTGAGGCCTCCCCAGGAGCTGAGCAGATGCCAGCGTCATGCTTTCTGTACCGTCTACAGAACCGTAAGCCAATTAAACTTCTTTTCTTTATAAATTATCCAGTCTCAGATATTTCTTTTTTTTCGAGACAGGGTCTCACTCTGTCACCCAGGCTGGAGTGCAGTGGCATGATCTCGGCTCACTGAAACCTCTGCTTCCTGAGTTCAAGCCATTCTCCTGCCTCAACCTCCCTAGTAGCTGGGACTCCATGCATGTGCCACCACACCTGGCTAATTTTTGTAATTAGCCAGGTAGTTTTTTGGTAGAGGTGGGGTTTCACTGTGTTGGCCAGGCTGGTCTCAAACTCCTGGCCTTGAGTGATTCTCCTGCCTAAGCCTCCCAAAGTGCTGGAATTATAGGCATGAGCCACCGTGCCCAGCTCAGTCTCAGGTGTTTCTTTAGAGCGATGCAAGAATGGCCTAACACCACTATAATTTCAATCAGAATTATTCTTTGTTTTCCTCCTCTTCATGACGTATTTGTGCGGTAGCCCATTCATTCAGGGCCCTGTGAACAGAGTCCTTGCTCGCCTGCCTCTGTGTTCACTCTCTCCTCTCTTTAACCCATTTGTTGAGAGTTGCCCCTGTGACTCTCCTGATAGCCCATCTCTAATCGTGGCACTGCCATCTTTACGAACTTTCGATGGCTCCCTCTTGCTTCCAAGACAAAGTCCAAACTGCTTACCTTGACATTCAAAGCACTTCAGAAACAGTCTTGAACCTCCCTCCTCACTGTCCAGTCTGAATTCTTACCCTGCCCAAGAGAACCTTCTGTTTCCCCAGAAGGCACCCACTCAATGCATGGGTGTCCTGCCACCTTGCTTTTGCTTCTGCTGTGTCCTCTGCCTGGAATGCCTTCTCCACCTTCTCTCTCTCTTGCTCCAGCTTGAGTTTCACCTCCTCCCAGGGAGTTGCTTCTTCACCAACCTCCCTAAGCCTCTTATTTTCTCATCTGTCAAGTGGACACTCACCATGCCCACACTGTGGCATTTTCTTGAACACTAAATGTTCTCCAAGAGCAGTAAGTGCTTTGAAAGTGGTGCCCACTGTGGGGTTTCTTCTTTTGATCCTCCCAACCTGCCAACACAGAGTGGGCCATACTGGGTAGCAACAGTGAAGCCCCTTGGACACCCCCATGGTGTGGACCTCCATCCATGCTCCCTGCACAGCCCTTCCCAGGCTCCCTGTTGACTTTGGTACATGACGGGGCTGCCTTGACTGGCCTGGAATTTCAGGCTGAATTTGATGTGACCTGTCCTTAAGGGCTGGCCTCTAAACCACACCATATTCCCACTGAACTCCCAGTGCCCAATGACCCCTGGGAGGTGGAGGCAACCTGGCTGGGCCGTTGCCGGGGGCCACCATCGCCAGCTCCTGCCCAAAGCTGCCTCCTGAACTAATTCCATAATCCTGCCTCCTGCCTGGCCCCAGCGGCTCAGGAAGGGTTTGCTGGTCTGCCCTGATCCCACCTTCCTGCCCAGCCCGGATCTGCAGCCCCTTGGCCCCTCACCCGCCCATGCTAGGGCCCTGCTGAGATTCTGAATCTCATTTAGAGCCCCTGCTCCACTGGCTTTGCACCCCTGCCCCCATACCTCCAGCTAGGCCCTGTAACAGGATCCAGATGTTTGCTCCCCTGTCCCCAGGGTCCCTGGCATAATCCGTGACAGTTGAGGGGGCCAGAAGGGGCAGGCACAGCTGCAAGGACTGGGGCATGGAGGACAGAAATGAGGTAGGAGCCCTACTGTCTAGGGTCAGCGGAGGGATATACAGACACACCCAAACCCAGGTACCCCCTGTCCAACCAACTCTACCTTTTCCAGAAAGCGTCCTCTTCTCTCTAGTTGAGGGTGAGAGTGCCCATGTGTGCTGGCTGTGTGACCTTGGGTGACACAGCCTCATCTGAGCCTCTCTGAGCCTTGTCTTCCTCACCTGCCGAACCAGCTAGGCTATCCCAGCATCGCTCCAAGACCAGTAGGTGGGGGCTAGTTTGGCACATAGTAGGACTGGCACATAGCAGGTATTCACCAAACACTCTTGGGCTAGTCACTTCATCACTTGGAACCTCAGTTTTCTCATCTGTAAAATGGAGATGATAATCGTGCCTACCTTTCAGGGTTCTGGGGAGAACTGGCATGTAGTAGGAGCCTGACAAAGGGCAGATGCTTCCCTCCTGCCTTCTAGGGTTGCGGGCCAGCCCCCACGCAGCCAGAGGTGCGGCAGCCCATCTCCTGGAGTCTGTAAGAAAGGCCTGGCCTGCCTTGGGAGCTGCTCTCCCAGTGGAGAACTCAGGGCAGAGAGACCCGGGTTCTAGTCCCAGGCCTGCCTCTAGACAAGCCCCTTCCCATGTTTGGGCCTCAGTTTCTCCATCTGAAACATAAGGCCTTTTGGGTTCCTTGCAAGCTCCCAGAACACAGTAGATGCTCACTAAATGCCTGTTCAGTGATTTTCAGAAGGCTCTCCATCCTTTTCTCTCTTCCTTCCATCCACACCCGCCGATGTTCTCCTTCCCTTGCTGTTTCCCAGGTGACTGAGGCACCCCTTGGCCTGACCACCCTTCCCAAAGCAGCCCCATCAGCACTGTCCTGCTCACCAGTCCATCACACACTCAGCCGAGGAGGGAGCGAGGACCAGAGGAGGGGCAGGGAGGGCAGGCCCAGAGGACCTGTTGGCCTCCCCAGCCCCCTGCAGATGTAGGATGGATCTGAAGCGGGGAGAGGGAAGCCTTCCACATCAACTCTTTACAGGAGAACTCTTTTCTTTGGTTTTAATATACAACAAATTCTTCGTTCTTTTGGTAATAATTCAAACAAGACAGGGAGACAACCCTTCACCCAGCATTGAAATGAGTCTCTCTGCCTAACTCCAGCCCTGGTATCACTGCTGGTTACTCTTCCAGATATCCTTCCATGCACACAATATATAAATGCACATGCAGAAATACAGCTTTTGGAGGGTCACTGTATTGGATAGTATTGTATGTAATTTTCTGCCATCTCTAAATGTTACTCACTGTATCTTAAAGATCTTGAGTTGTCGGTCCCTGTAACTCTAGTTCATTTTTTAAAATTCACTCCTAATTTTTACTCCATGAACATTTATTAAACACTCACTAAGAGCCAGATGTAGGATATGAAGATGAATAAGACCTAAACTCTGCTTTCAGGGAACTTACATACTAGGAGGGAAGCCAGACATCAAAACTAGGCATTTAAGTACCTGGGGATTGAAGGCTGAGAGGGAGGGATGTCATATGTTGGGGGAGGGGGGAGTTAGGCCAACCTGGCTGTGAATGGAGAGGGGGCGGGACAGAGGGTGAAGGCTGGGCTAGCAGGAGTTTTGCAGGTGAAGAGGAAGAAGCGTTTCAGATAGAGGTCACAACATGGGCAAAAGGGTGGAGGCGTGAAAAAAATGCAGATTCGGGAATCACAGTGGCCCAGTCTGGCTGGTGCCTGTGGTGCACGGAGGGAAACAGGAGCAGGTAAGGCCAGGAGCTTGGGTGGAAAGGGCCCGGAGAACCAGAATTTCTAAAATTCCATTGTGTGTTCCCTGGCAGGTGTTGTTCCAACCTTTATCTACATTAATATCGTCAATCCTTTCAACCATCCTGGAAATGTATTGTCTCTGTTTTAAAGATGAGAAATCAAGACACAGAGAGGTTAAGAAACTTTTCTGAGAACACACAGCTGGTAAGTAGAAGAGCCAGGATTCAAACTATCTGTGTGTGTGTGTGTCTTTTTTTGTTGTTGTTTTTGAGATAGAGTCTCACTCTGTCACCCAGGCTGGAGTGCAGTGGCATAATCTCGGCTCACTGCAACCTCCGCCTCCCTGGTTCAAGTGATTCTCCTGGCTCAGCTTCCCGAGTAGCTGGGATTACAGGCAATTGCTATCACACTCTACTAATTTTTGTATTTTTAGTAGAGACGTGGTTTCACCATGTTGCCCAGGCTGGTCTCAAACTCCTGACCTCAAGTGATCTGCCTGCCTCGGCCTCCCAAAGTGCTAGGATTACAGGCATGAGCCACCGTGCCCAGCCTCTGTGTGTTAAATCACTTCATTTCACTTACAAAGGAGATGGGCCTCCTGGATGCACATGTGGCTGGTGAGTCCCTGGAGAAGGGGAGAAGGAGCAGGGGCATCTACCTGCTGGGACCTTGAAGGCATGTAGCAAAAGCTGCTGATTCAGGACCACAGAAGGGCCTAGCAGTCAACATTGGAGAAATCGGGAAGTGGGTGACTTGTTAAGGGATGGTATCAGAGAAAGTGCTAGAAAAGAAGGGTGAAGAGGATGATGGTGACCATGATGTAGATCTATGGTTTTTGTACCGGAGTTTGCGACAAGCATCACCAGGAGGGCTTGTTAAAACATAGACTGCTGGTCCCCATTTCCAGAGTTTCAGATTCAGGGGATCTGGGGTGAAGCTGGGTAGTTTGCATTTCTAGCAAGTTCCCAGATGTTGCCGTTGATGGGAGCCACTTTGGGAACCACTGGTAAAGCTGAAGGAGGAGGAGACAGGCTCATAAGGGGCTTCACACAGCACCTGTGCAAAGCCTTGGGACTCTGGAGCTACTGTTATTCCATTTCCAGGGAGGGATTTAAGGCTCACAGAGGTTGAATGACTTGCTGAGACCCCTACCACAGTCAGGGTGTTCTCACCCCAGAGTGCATGATCTCCCACTCTGGAAGATTCTGCCACAGGGCCTTTGCACTGGCTGTTCCTTCAGCCAGGGAATGCCTTTCCCAAGCTTCTAGGTGGCTGCCTCTTGGACATCATTTAGGTTGCTGTAAGAATGTAGCCTCCTGAGAGGCACTGAATGCAGCCCCGCTAGCCCCTCCCAGAGCCCTCTGCTCCCTTGCTAGGCTTAAGACAAGTTGCAATGACTATTTTCAATACGTAATTGCTCAGCGACTTACCATCTGCCCCTGCCTGTTAGAACGTGAGCTCCCTGAGGTCAGGAACTCTGTGCTGTTCCTGCTGCATCCCAGTGCCCAACAATGCTCTGGGATACAAAAGGGATTATGTAATGTTTGTGGAATAGATCAAATCTTTGTTAATCCTCTCTCTCTCTCTTTCAGTGAAATGTTCTTGAACTTCTTTGTCTCTCTTTTTGTTTTGAGCTTCCTAGTTCAAATCTCAACCATCAAATACGTTCCTGCCCTTGGAACTAATTCACTAACTTGGGCTCCTTTAAAGAACTACCTGATGGTGCCAATAAGCTTTTATGGGCAATGACAGGCAAGAAATCCGGGTCTAATGCTGTGAAACCCAAGGGCTGCCCAGGAGGGATGGTTCAGAGCCTGTCCTAACGAGTACGTGGCTGGTGACATCTACCTGTTTGTACCTTCAAGAGCAATGAGTTCTTTGTTTTCCTTAAATTTTAAGAATTTGTAAATTGTATATGTTTAATATCAGGCATTCACATGATTCAAAATTCTAAAGGACAAAGGCATTGCTCCCAGTCGCCCTCTCTAAAGGTAACCAATGTAACCAGCTTTTCACATAGCTTCCAGAGACTTTTTTATACCTGTAAAGGCAAGCACATCAATTTATTCTTTTTTATTTTTCATACAAAAGTGGTATACCATGCATTTTATTATTTTTTTAATCTAACTGGATATCTTGGAGATCGTTCCATAATTAATAACTAGAGAACATCCACATTCTTATTTATGGCAGCAGAAAAAGGAGCAATGTTTCCTTCTGTGCAATGGGTTGGTTGATATTTCCAGGGCTCCTGCCTAGGGAGCTGGGTCTGGTGGTGGTGAAGGTCAGAGGCCAGGGTTTGAATTCTAGCTCTGCCAGTGGCCCCTGGTGGGCTACTAAAGTGGAAGAACCTCAGGGCACACCTCTCCAAAGGACGACCTCAGCACCTGTCTTGTGAGTTGCCATCTAGATAAAATAAGGTCAGGCATGTTGAGGTGTTGACCCTGTACCTGGCACACAGTAGGTACTCAATACGTAATGGCTGCTTCGACAAGTATGATTCATTTTAAAGTAAGTATTATTGCTCAATCCTGTGGCAGGGCATGAAAATTGTTGAAGGTCATGACACACGTGCTGTGTTGAAGCTGGAATCCTCTGTTTAGAAACAGCTATGCTGATGGCTCATGAATGGTGGCCTCAGTCGTGGAGACAGATGGGGTGGGAGTTTTCTTTTGCAGGCTTTTATTGGTTCTTAGTCATGGGGTACATTTGGGCTTGAAGCTTTCTGATTTTGTTAAATCCTTTTCCTCTATTTTTCTTTCTATGGGGCGACTTCTGCTTTCCTTGGGAAGCTGTCACTCAAAAGAAGTGACAGCCAAGAACAGGGCATTTTTCTTCTCGTCTTCCTTCTCATATTTATTCCTTGTCTGCTTTTCTCTTTTTAATGAATTTCTAGTTATCAAAGCAACAGAGCATCCATTTGGAGGTAAAATAATCCCCATAATCCCATTCTCCAGGGCAACTTCTATGGACACGTTCATACTGTCCCTTCTAGTCTACCTTCTTAAGGTCACATCATAAGGGCCAGTTTCCTGTCCTACGTTATCTGGCTCATCAGTGGAGTATCAATATCTCCCTATGTTAAAAATATTGTAAATGTACATTTTAATGGACATTAAAGAGTAGCCCGTTGAGTGGAAATACCACATTTTCCTTAATCATCCTTCTAGTGTTGAACCCTTGGGTTGTTCTCATTTTACTTCACTATCCCAGGCATCTCCATGAAGAGAGCTTTGCCCTTATAGGTTTTTCTCTGAGGCCTGAATTCCCAGGAGTGGCCAATGACTATGATGATGGCCAAGGATCTATGAAGATGGTTAAGGCTTTAGGGAGACAGTGAAGCAGCTATAAAGATGGTTAAGGATCTTGATTCTCTTGATTCACATCCCCATTACCTCTAATTAGCTTTATTTTAATCTGTGGTTTTAAAAATCCTGCCTTTGTAATAGACAGGGCTTTCACTTGAGAGACACAAATTTCACACTTGTTTCCCTAAAGTGTCTCCAAGTTACCTAAATCCAAGACCGTCTGAAGCCAGTGCAAGCACATTTCCAAGGTATCCAGTATGATCCTGCCAAGGCTGGGCACTGCCCCACTGTTGGAGCAGCAGGGTGGAGAACAGAGAGCTCTGCCACCACGTGAAGCAAACCTGGGTCCCAGCCGTGTCCACCCACCATCCCCATCCCTGCCACTTTGTTGCTGCGTGATCTTGCAAAACATCTTATCTTTAAAGTAGGGTTAACCCTTCACCCATCTGAATGCTGGTGAGTGATTTCCTAGGGTTGGTCCATTTCTAAGAGTACTGTTCACTCACTCAATCATTTGCTCAAAAATATTTAATTAGCACTGTGTTAGGTTCTGGGGTTGATTCCTTATTCCCCAAAGTTCCATCTGTGCTCATTAGTTCAACAGAGGAATGAACTGAGGTCAGACAATCATGGGTTAAAATCCTTTCTCTATCACAATTAGCTGTGAGACTTGAGCAAGTCATTGAACCTCTCTTAGTCTCAGTTTTTCCTCTGTAAATTGGGAACAATAATAGCAGCCTGTAAGGTGTTTGGGTGGATTAAATGATAGAATGCATGTAAAGTTCTTAGTAAGCACCCAGCAAACATTAGCTATAAACTGCTATTACATTGCAGAAAAGGATCTCAAACAACTTCTAAGATAATCATTTTGTCCTGTTTTCAGGACGAACAAATTCAAGTCATGTGGCTGTGGAGGTTGTTAATTGCCTGGGTGCTGGCAGAAAGGCTCCCACGGGTTCCTGGGGGCTCGTTTGCCCTCCCAGGACAAGGAAGCACCTTCCTGTCCATCCATGACTTAGAATCAAATACCAAAAACAGAAGAATTGAAGATTAGAGGATTTTTCAACGTGGTAGAGAGGTTGAATATCAGAATGAGACAGTGTCTGCGCATTAGAATAATATCATAATCAAGGGTAACAATGTTATAATGTTAGAGTGTTAAAAACAACTCAATATTAGAATGTGTGGGTGTTATAATAATGGATAGAACATTGTCCTAGAAGAACTTTGGCTTTATTTTATTTTATTAAATAAAATAAAGGGCTATTACAGAGGATCTGGCCTTTTGCTGAATTTGTAGACATGAAAAAAGCCACAGAAAAAAATGTGATATAACTTTTCTGGCAGTTGGTAGTAGTGGTTTTAGATAGAATTTTGCAGAGAAAAATTCCAAACTGAACTGTCACCGTTTTTATAATATAGTGCGCACTGGGGAACAGAATGCCAAATTTGCATGCATTTTTGACACTTAAAAAATTTGACCATTTAGACTGGGCACGGTGGCTCATGCCTGTAATCCCAGCACTTTGGGAGGCCGAGGCGGGTGGATCACAAGGTCAGGAGATGGGGACCATCCTGACTAACATGGTGAAACCCCGTCTCTACTAAAAAATACAAAAAATTATCCAGGCGTGGTGGTGTTGCCTGTAGTCCCAGCTACTTGGGAGGCTGAGGTAGGAGGAGGCGTGAACCCAGGAGGCGGAGCTTGCTGTGAGCTAAGATGACGCCACTGCACTCCAGCCTGGGCGACAGAGCGAGACTCGTCTCAAAAAAAAAAAAAAAAAAAAAAATGACCATTTTGACCATTTAAGTAAATGTTGGCCTGGGGTGTGTTACCTGGGGTTATTTCCCCACTCTGAGTGCCCTGGGTGTGGGCACTTACAGTTCCTTTCCTCTATCGTAGGGTTGCTTCTGGAAATATGTGCAGATCACTGATTTCAGATCAGTCCCTTCATTCCACCAGTGAAGATGGGGAGGCCCAGAGTCACTAGGTGATCTGGCCACACCACATGGGGGCTTTGCAGAACCAGGAGTGGAATCTGACCGCCTGACTATGCATGTGCTATCCTTTCTCCCAGCCCCATGGCTCAGCTGCTCCCTGGGTCATAGTCTGACCAGAGTGCCATGGATGCTTGGCAATCCCACCTCCTGTGCTTGGCATCAGTAAATTTTGCCTTGGAGTAAAGCTAAGTGTGTACTTGTCTTATTTAACCAGCTAGCTGTTGATGTGCCTTAAGTTCCTAGGGCACATGTCATTTGTTTATATATTTTTACTAAGAAAATACATAGTTGGGAAAAGATGGTCATCTGGTCAACCCAGAACACTTGAGTAGAGTATTTTGTTAGAGCCAGGAAGCCTGAGTTTAAATCCCAGCTCAGTCACTTCCTAGCTGTGTGATCTTGGGCAAATGACATAACTTCTCTGTGACTCAGTTTTTCCATCTGTTAAATGGGGTTAATATTAACTTCATAATATGATCGTGAGGATTAATGAGATGAAGACCCTTAGCACGGTGGCTAGGACAGAGTGTGGGTGTTTAGTAAAACATTGTTATGATCATCCCTTGCCCTCCTGCTTCCCCACAACTCCACCACCCCCTCCCTGGATGCTGGCACATTCATCTCTCAATACCCTGGTATCTGGTTCAGGCATAGACACTTGACTCACTCCCAAATACCAACAAGTTTCTAAGTGATGAACACTTTGGGGCTTGGGCTTTTCTTAATGAACCAAAAGAATTAAAAATAAAATCTCAAAATCCCTAAGCAAGCTGGGAGTCAGAACATGAGAGGGGAAGTTTACATCTGCTGAAGGTCGGCCCCGCTCTTGCAAAGTTCATTCCCACAGCCTCCATGCAGAAGAGATCATTTTCTACATCTTACAGATGAGAAGACTCGAGGCACAGAGACAAATTAATTTGGCCAACATCAGAGAGCAAGAAAGAGGTGGAGATCAGAGTCTGAGACTCTGAATGTTTGATCCTAAAACCCATTCTCTTTCCACTAGGATGTCCCAGTTTGCTCCTGAGCTGGAGTGTGATCCAGTCTTCACCTCGCCCTGGGCCGAGGAAGGAGAGTAGGGAGGGTAGAATGTAGGGTAGGCTGGGGTCAGAGGAAGAGAGTGTGGTCCATGCTCCAAGAATGAGTGTGGACTTGCTTTGGTCATTTCCCACATTGGTCTAGAATACCTGGTTACTCTGTAAAATGTTGAATGCTTCCTTTGTGAGTGAGGTCCTCCGTACAGGGCCGTCGCAAGATGGGATCATGTTGAAGCAGGCGAAAATGCTTGGAAAACCAAAACAAATGTGCCAAGCAAAAGCAATGGGCTTTAAGAGCTGCATCTCATCGTCAGTCTTCCTCCACAGGCTTCGTTTAGGTAGAAGGACAACCCCCTGAAGTGGAGGAGACTTGGGCCAGACTAGACTGGCCAGGATGGAGGAAGAGCCAGAATAATCCTTAAGGAGGGAAAGGCAGGGCACAGCTGGCCCAAAGAGTGTTGTGAGACCACGCGGCAGATGGGAACGAAGTTTTGGGGACAGCAGATGCAGAATCGGGAGTGGTGAAGCGTGCCTAGTGGATGCTGGCTCAGAACAGAAGACTCAGACCCACACTAAGAACCAAGGAAGAGGACGAAGGTCTGCCTGTAAGTGTTTTGGATGCAGATCTAATGTCCCAAGAGATCTTCCACCCAAAGCTCAGACCAAAGGGATGGGTTGTTCAAGATGGCAGGTTTACAGGCATAGGGAGGAGACGGATTCGGGTAGGAATGACTTTCATCAAGGTCACTCAATTAGGACAAAGAACAGAGAGCTCCACCCAGTTTGGTAGCTAAGACTCACTGGCTGCCTGCCCCATCCACTCCTTCTGAACTCCAAAGTTCCATGGGGCTGGATCAAGCCACAGGCAGTGGCTTTTCATCCTTCCATCTCCAGCCACAAAGAGACAACACAATGGAAAAATAATTAAAAAATAAGAGTGCGGGTTGAGGCGGGGGGGAATGCATTGGTAGGAGGGATGGGGGAGCCATTTCCAGAGAAGAGCGGGATGGAGGATTGGAGCGGTTGGCGTCGTGATAACCAACAGATGCGATTCTGCAGATAAGCGTGGCAACTTAGATAAATTTCAGGCTTTGGAGGTGGGCGCCTGTGTCCCCTATCCTCCGTCTGCCTTTTTTCAATTTTATCTCTGAGCAAGGGAGGGGGAGGGGGAGGGCAGAGAACTCTGAGGGGTGAGGAGATAGGAGGAGGGGAGGGCAGGGAGGGGGGCCACTTCATCTTTGGGGACTTTGGCTTTTCTTTTTAATGTGTTTTTCCCAGAAGGTGGGAAATGCCAACACATACTCGGAGACCTAGAAGGTGGCCTATGTTTTTTAAAAAGCAGCGGACAAAAATCAAAATATTTGAAAATGTATTTCATGGTAATTATGTCATATTTCATGGGCTGGTGCCACTACTGAAAGAGAGGCTGAATGCCTTAATTTGTATAGAAATTGTAATCATTTGTTCATTTCAAGGTGAAAATTGCATTTTTTAATTTAAATTGTATCCTGCATGATAGTCTATTATCTAGTAAAATTGTCTCCATGTCTGAATGCCTTATATGCAGCTGCAATGCTTGTTACAAATCCACTTATATTCATAAAAGCAGGTGGACATCTCAGGAAATGGAAGCTGTTGTGTGTGTGCGTGCATGTGGATGCGTGTGGACGCGTGTGGACGTAGGAGCCCCTCTTGACCACCTCCCTCTCCCCCCTTGTCAGTCAGCCACCCCCACTTCCAACTCTCATGTCGGCATTTCCAGATCTGCTTAACAGATGATAATTAGTTGGAATAAATGAGGAAGCTGCCTGATGTGGAGGAACCAACCCTGGACTGAGTCAGGGAGCCAGGCGGGGCTCTGCCTCTCCATCACTGTGTGTCTCTGTTAGGTTGCAGCCTTAATCCCCTCTCTGGGCCTCAGTTTCATGCACTTAAAGTTTCCTCCACATGAAGGTTCTGTGTCCATATGGCAACTGAGTGGTTAAGAGCCTGGCTCTGGAGCCCAACTGCCTGACTCCGAGTCTATGACTCCCAGTTTTGCTACTTGCTAGCTGTGTGATCTTACGAAAATCCCTGAACCTCTCTGGGACTCAAGTTTCTTCATCTTTAAAATGGGGGTAACAACAAAATCTACTTCGTATGGCTTCTGCCAGCAAACTATGGTCCTTTTGGACCAAATCCTCCTGCCCCATGTCCATACAGGCTGGGAGCTAAGAGGAGTTTTTGCATTTTTTAATGGTTGACAAATAAATTCAAAGAAGAACAACATTTTGTGATATGTAATTATGTGAAATGCAAATTTAACTGCCCACGTATTAAATTTTCCTGGAGCCGAGCGCAGTGCCTCACGCCTGTAATCCCAGCACTTTGGGAGACCAAGGTGGATTGCCTGAGGTCAGGAGTTCGAGACCAGTCTGGCCAACATGGTGAAACCCCATCTCTACTAAAAATACAAAAAAGTTAGCCGGGTGTGGTGGTATGCACCTGTAATCCCAGCTACTCAAGAGGCTGAGGCAGGGGAATTGCTTGAACCAGGGAGGTGGAGGTTGCAGTGAACCGAGATCATGCCACTGCACTCTAGCCTGGGCTGGAAAAAAATTTTCCTGGAACACAGACATGCTCATGTGTTTACATGTGGCTGCTTTTGTACAACATTCAGAGGTGAGAAACTGACAGAGACTGGATGGTCCAAGAAGTCTCAGATATTTACTAACTGGACCTTCGTGGATAAAGTTTGCCAGCCCCCGAAATAACATAAGTAAAGCACTTAACCCAATCTGGCATGGAATGTGAGGGAGTTTGGATGTCAGGAAGAAAATTAACCAGTCAGTGTTCCTGCGACAGTTTCCATTGTCCAGCTTATACCTGGTACATACTGGTCAGAGATGCAGAATTTCTCTTTGGGATGAACACCAGAATGAATACTTTGTTTCCCCAGAGAAGTTTTACCCAGAATTTTCTTGAAAATTCCATGACTTTTTTTGAACTCTGGGATGTCAGAATGGGCTCTGGATCAGGAGTTAAAGGATCTTGTCCACCCACTGACTGTGGGCCTCAACCTCCCACCTGTAAAATGGGTCCCTTCCAGCAGAAGTATGACTGTGAGTGCCCCATGCTGCATGTAAACTGGTGGCCTGTTCCTGGTGCAGCCGCTGCCTGGAATGGTTAATTTCTTCCTCTCCTTTCACTGGGGTAGGGGCCTTGGTCACTACAGGACCCTGTTTAGAAGCATCTCCTGCCCATCTTTTAGCTCATTCATTCATTCTGCAATTTCCAAGCCTCTCCTATGTCCCAGTCACTGTCTTGGGCAAAGCTCCATCGTGGGCCTTCTTAATTCCAGCCTCCCTGTGGCAAAAGAGAAAGAAAACCTGCACTCAAAACATAGCTGAATGTACTTTGGCAACTGACTTCATCTCTGAGCCTCAGTTTCCCCAACTAGAAAACGGAACTAATCATTTCCCTTTTCCTTACAGGATTGTGGGTGAGAATTCAAAGAGATGGTGTATATCAAAATGCCTTATCAACTGTATAGAGTCGTGCAATGGTTATTGAAGAATTGATCTTTCCCAGGAATTAGACCGGAGAGAACTTGACTAAGGCCACATGGCTAAAAAGTAACTCAGATGGGTTTAACCCCATGCTGGGGGTTCTTAACTACCCATCACACTTCCTCTCTGGAGGTCTTTTATGCAGGGAAGAGAAAGCCAGCTTTGTTTTTCATCCTGCAGGAACTCAGGGTAGGAAAGACTTAGGGTTAGAGCTCTAGGGCTTCAGGTTCTCCATCGGTTTTCAAGACTGGATTGTGTCAGAATCAGCGAGGGACCTAAAATGATAATGATGATGATGATGATCCTGATGCCTGGGCTTTATTCCCAGAGGTTCTGATTTAATGGGGTGGGGGAGAGGCCTGGACATTGATATGTTTTAGTCCCCTTCCCTCTGCCCTCTTCACCTACCCAGATCTGATTCTAACAGGCAGCAGCCAGAATTGAGAACAAGTGGACTCAGTGTGCTTGAAGCAGGGCCGCTGTGTGGCAGAAATCATCAAGAATAGCACCTCCAGGCAGCCCTGTCTTCAATGCCCCTTCAGCAGCTCCCTCCTGCTATGGGAATGGCTGCCATGCTATGTCATGGAAAGACAGTGGGCTCCGGGGTCAGCAGGAGTGGATTCGAATCCTAATTCTGTCCCCACATGCTATCAATAACCCTGTTACAGATGAGAACACATGGGCTCCAAGAGCTTCTGGAACGTGCTCAGGGCCACACCCCCAGGGCAGGCAAAGCTGAGAATGGATGCTGAGGCTGTGGGTGCTGGAGCCTGAGACCCGACGTCCTCCCAAAAAGCATCTGCCCTGTCAGGCAAGGGCCGGACTCCTGCATCAACTGGCTGATGGTGGACTGATATGTGGCAGCCATCTTCTTTTTTTATTTTATTTTATTTTATTTTTTATTATTATACTTTAGGTTTTAGGGTACATGTGCACAATGTGCAGGTTTGTTACATATGTATCCATGTGCCATGTTGTTTTGCTGCACTCATTAACTCATCATTTAGCATTAGGTATATCTCCTAATGCTGTCCCTCCCCCCTCCCCCCACCCCACAACAGTCCCCGGAGTGTGATGTTCCCCTTCCTGTGCCCATGAGTTCTCATTGTTCAATTCCCACCTATGAGTGAGAACATGCGGCGTTTGGTTTTCTGTCCTTGCGATAGTTTACTGAGAATGATGGTTTCCAGTTTCATCCATGTCCCTACAAAGGACATGAACTCATCATTTTTTATGGCTGCATAGTATTCCATGGTGTATATGTGCCACATTTTCTTAATCCAGTCTATCGTTGTTGGACATTTGGGTTGGTTCCAACTCTTTGCTATTGTGAATAGTGCCACAATAAACATACATGTGCGTGTGTCTTTATAGCAGCATGATTTATAGTTCTTTGGGTATATACCCAGTAATGGGATGGCTGGGTCAAATGGTATTTCTAGTTCTAGATCCCTGAGGAATCGCCACACTGACTTCCAAAATGGTTGAACTAGTTTACAGTCCCACCAACAGTGTGAAAGTGTTCCTATTTCTCCACATCCTCTCCAGCACCTGTTGTTTCCTGACTTTTTAATGATGGCCATTCTAACTGGTGTGAGATGGTATCTCGCTGTGGTTTTGATTTGCATTTCTCTGATGGCCAGTGATGATGAGCATTTTTTCATGTGTTTTTTGGCTGCATAAATGTCTTCTTTTGAGAAGTGTCTGTTCATGTCCTTCGCCCACTTTTTGATGGGGTTGTTTGTTTTTTTCTTGTAAATTTGTTTGAGTTCATTGTAGATTCTGGATATTAGCCCTTTGTCAGATGCGTAGGTTGCAAAAATTTTCTCCCATTGTGTAGGTTGCCTGTTCACTCTGATGGTAGTTTCTTTTTTTTTTTTTTTTTTTTTTTTTTTTTGAGACGGAGTCTCGCTCTGTCGCCCGGGCTGGAGTGCAGTGGCGCAGTCTCGGCTCACTGCAAGCTCCACCTCCCGGGTTCACGCCATTCTCCTGCCTCAGCCTCTCCGAGTAGCTGGGACTACAGGCGCCCGCCACCACGCCCGGCTAATTTTTTGTATTTTTAGTAGAGACGGGGTTTCACTGTGGTCTCGATCTCCTGACCTCGTGATCCGCCCGCCTCGGCCTCCCAAAGTGCTGGGATTACAAGCGTGAGCCACCGCGCCCGGCTGATGGTAGTTTCTTTTGCTGTGCAGAAGCTCTTTAGTTTAATTAGATCCCATTTGTCAATTTTGGCTTTTGTTGCTATTGCTTTTGGTGTTTTAGACGTGAAGTCCTTGCCCACGCCTATGTCCTGAATGGTATTGCCTAGGTTTTCTTGTAGGATTTTAATGGTTTTAGGTCTAACATTTAAGTCTTTAATCCATCTTGAATTAATTTTTGTATAAGGTGTAAGGAAGGGATCCAGTTTGAATCTCTGAATAGACCAATAGCAGGCTCTGAAATTGTGGCAATAATCAATAGCTTACCAACCAAAAAGAGTCCAGGACCTGATGGATTCACAGCCGAGTTCTACCAGAGGTACAAGGAGGAACTGGTACCATTCCTTCTGAAACTATTCCAATCGAGAGAAAAAGAGGGAATCCTCCCTAACACATTTTATGAGGCCAGCATCGTCCTGATACCAAAGCCTGGCAGAGACATAACTAAAAAAGAGAATTTCAGACCAATATCCTTGATGAACATTGATGCAAAAATCCTCAATAAAATAGTGGCAGCCATCTTCTAAGCATGTTTAAGAGTTATTACCAATATGGACCAATTACTGTAGGCCTGCTATGTTCCAGATGCTTTATGCATGTCGCCTCATGGAGGACATGCTATATGCCGGGGCGTGTGGCCTCACCCAGTGCTCTCTCCTGCGGCTCCGGCATCCTTCTTCCCTGCTCTTCCTGTGTCATCTGCTGCTACTTTGCAGACTGCTTTGCTGGAAGCTGATTTTCTTTTGAACTCTAAAGGTTGGAGCACCCAGGGTCCAGTCCCTGGCTCTCTTTTCTTCTTCCATGTTCTATCTTACCCCCTCCCTAAATGATCTCAATCAAATTTGCATCCCAGCCAAATTTCCAGAGCCACATGCATCATCTTCTCCAGGCTACAAAATTGTCAGGCAGCGCCATCTTTACTCAGGGTCTCCCATGGAGCTCCCAGCTCTGCCATGGCTGAGCAGACCTGTTGAATCTCTGCCCCCTGCACCCTACCCCTGACGGCCTCCTTTCCCAGCCTTTCCCATCTCAGTAAGTGGCCTCCATATCTCCCCAACTGTAAAGGAGCAAAGCCGAGGAGTTACTCTCCATTCCCTCCTTTCCTACCCCCCACCATATCCCAATTCATGAGCAGGACCTGCTGGCTTCTCCTCCAAAATGTGTCCTGAATCTCTCTCCTCTTCACCTCATTGCAGCCACCACCCCGTCAAAGCCACCATTGTCACTGGGCCCCTGGCTTCTTGCCTGTCCAGCTTCATACAAGAGTCAAACAGACTTTTTCTAAGTCTGATTATGTCCCTCAAGACCCTCCATGGTTTTCATTCATTCTTAGAATAAAATCTAACTTCTTTGCCAGGATCTACAAGGCCCTTCATTCTGTGGCCACTGTCCATTTCACCCTTCCAATCTCCTATCACAAATGAAAGGCTGATTGAGTAAATGGATGAACACATGAATGAATGCATGGGGAAGGGCCTAGACTGAGAATTAAGAGACATGGACTCAAGCCCTGGTTACTTTGGGACTTTGGACAACCCCTGCTTGTCCTGTCAAAGGAGTCTTGGAGGGGGTAAGTTCCATGCCAAGGTCATCCAGTGGTAGCTGAAAGAGCTAGAATTTGAACAGCTGCCCATCTGGTTCCAAAGCTCATGATGTCCCCGTCATGCTTTTTCTCTGAATGTGCCTTCTATCCCCAGATCCCTCCTCTTGTCTCCAGGTTAGGACCAGAAGCACATCCAGCTGCTGCCAGAAATCCCCACCTGACCCTGCATTCTGTCAGGGAGCTGGGCCCCCGTGTCCTGCAGAACCTTCCACCCACCAGGGCCTGGCCACTCCCAAACCAGCTGCAGAGGCTTGGAGAGGACACTTCATAAGACAAAGTGTACCCAACTCAAAAAGGGCATGCTGCCACATCCAGCTGTCTTCCGGAAAGAACCAGATCAACTGCTACTCTGCTGAAGATGGAAAAAATCCCATTAATTTCGTGAGTCTGGACACAGCCCCAAATGACTGAAGCGTCAATCTCCCAGCCTCTGTGCAATGGAGCTAACCCCCTCCCAATCCTTTCTCTAATCCAGGGTTTCTCAACCTTGCCACTGACATTTTGGGCCAGATAATTGTATGTTGAAGGGACTGTCCTGTACCTCATAGGATGTTGAGCAGCATCCCTGGCCTCTACTCATTAGATGCTGTTAGCAGCTCACCCACCCAGCTGTTATAGCCACAAGTGTCTCCAGACATTGCCAAATGTCTCCTGGGGTCAATAAGACAACAGATTGCCCCCAGTTAGGATTGCAGTAAAATTGTCCCCAGGTGAGAATCATTGCTCAAATCTTAAGCATAGCTTGATCCAGAACTGTTCGATGTTGCAGGATTATAAACCCTACACTGGGCATTACTTTTCCACACTGCAGGCTTCTAGTGATTACTAACTCACATGGAACACTTACTAAGTGCCAGGCATCCCACATCTAACATAGATCAACTCACTGACTCCTCACAGCAGCCCTTTGGGGCAGGTACTGTTATTACTCCATTTTACAGATGAGGAGACTGAGGCACAAGAGTTTCGATGAGTTACTCAGGGTTATGCTATTGACAAACTACCCCAGAAAGCCAGGCTCTCTGCAGGGCATGTGCCCGCATTTATGTGCTCATCGAATCCTAACAACTTTACAAGTCACAGTGGCATGATGTGTGGATTTCAGAGAAGGAAACCGAGGCTCATGCAGTTTCCATGAATTCACCCAGTATCCCATAGCCATGGCAACTGCCAGAGCTGGGGTTTGAACCCAAAGCTTATGGTAAAGCCCATTATCTTCCCACTACTCCTGACTGCCTTTTAGAGATGCACAAATACACTTTTGGCTTGACAGGTGCTTAGAGATTTTATTCACATAGATAATAAGTGAAGATTTATTGAATAGTTATTGATGTCCACTCCATGCGAGGTCTTGTAGTTAAGAAGACAGGCCCTTCCTTATAGAGACAGTGCTGAACTATCTAAAAATGATGTGAGGTCTGTAATTTGCTTCAACGTAACCCAGGGTGTGGAGGGGTGATTGGTGGGGGGGACACATGAAATGGGATGGGTGGTGAGCTGGTAACTGTGGAGGCTGGTGATGGCTATGTCTTTAACTCTTGTGAGATGTTCCATCTTACGATGACTTTTAAAGTGTGAACACTTGAATTCTTGTCTGGGTTCATGCCCTGGCTTCACCACCCAGGGTGTCATCCTGAATCCTTTTCTTTGCTTCTCTAGACCTTGGTTTCCTCCTCCCTAAACTGAGCATAATCATTTCCAGCTGACAGGGTTGTTGTAAGGATCGAGTGAGATGACCCAGGACAGCATGTGGACCACCTGCACAGAGTGAGGGCCTGGCCAATAGCAGCGCTCCTCAGGGCTCATAGCAGCTCCTCTGACATCACTACAAGGACTTCACTGTCTGCAAGTAGACAGGGAAGACAGCTTCATCCCAGAACCTCACCTTAGCAGTATCCTCAGTCTACCTTCAGCCCAGATCGCGAGGGCAGCCCTAAGCCTTGTGATGGCCCTGGAGGGAGTCTGAGCTACGCAGACAGCAGGATGGAGACAAAGCTTCTAATCCCCATGAAGGACTCTGAGTTCATGCAAGCCCTCCACCCCTCTGCACCAGCTGTGAAAAGGCCTCATCTGGAATTCCTGGTGGTTGAGCAGACAGCAAGGTCCTTGCTGAAGCCACAGATGAGTGGACCCTCCCACCCATTCAGCCCTTTCCCCTTGCTTCCTCTGCACTCTCGAGGGGCTGGCCCCTTTCTCCCATCAGCTGTCTGGGCTGGTTGAATTATTTCAGTGTTTTCGGACTCTCAGGAGTTGGCACAGAGCGTTGGAAGCCCTCCAGGAATTCCAGCTGGGTATGGAGCATGGATGAACTTGGCAGGTCACCTGCTTCCTACTCAGTGCTTGTCCACTTCCCCTGGGCTGACAGGAAGAGATAGGGATCGTCTCATGATCAGTGGGTGGCTTCTTGGGGACTGGCCCTCCATTCAGCAAATATTCCATGAGTTGCCCTCCATGTCCCAGACTTCCTTACAGTAGTAAGTTGCAGCCATGTGACTAATCCCCATCAATGGGCTGTGAGAGGAAATGACACGTGTAACTTCTGGGCCACGGCGGTTAACAGCCAGAGTGCCTTGGCCTCCCTCCTCTTCCCCAGATGCAGTGACCTTGGGTGTCATGCATTCCAAATGACATGGGACCGCAATGGAGAAAACAAACCCTTATTGTCTAGTGCTGCTGAGCTTGGGGGTTTATGTGCCTCTGCAGCAGAGCCAAGCCTAACCTGACTAATAACAGGGCCTGTTGAAAATATCAGTTCAGCCTCCAGGGTCTGTGGTCTAAAGGTCAGCCATGAAGGCAGGCAGGCAGGCATCGACCATGATGCCCCAGTAAAAACTCAGAACACCAAGGCTCAGATGAGCGCCCCTCGTTGGCAATATTCTGCTTATTGTCACACGTCATACCTGGAGGAGTCAGCACTGTCTGTGACTCCACAGGCAAAGGACAATGGGAGCTCTGACACTGGAACCCTCTTGGATTCTACCCCACATGTGTCTTCCTTGATTTGATCTGTATCCTTACACGGTAATAAATCATAACCATGGGTATAAACAGTTTCAGTGACTTCCATGAGTCTTTCTAGCAAATGGTCGAACCTGAGAATGGCCTTGGGAATGAACGCCCAAACTCCACAGTTAGAAGTGAGGGTGGTCTGTGGACTGCCCCCCTGACTTCAAGCTGCCTTTGCTTTCCCTCATGAAAGACCTGGAGCCAAAGGTGGCACCATGTGAATGGACCTTGCCAGACCCTAGAGATAGATTCATGGGCCAATCTGTCCTCTGGGGCCAAAATCACAAATGAGGAAAATGATGGAGACTCTCCTTTGACAACATTGGGTCATCTAACAGCATCTGATGAACTTACAGTCCCATTTGGATGTTCAGGTCAGATCTGCAAGGGGTCTGGTATGAAGTTGTTCATTTTAGCACTGCTGGTGGGAGTAGGAGCTGGAGGGAGCTCAGGTGTGCGTCCCTCAGGGACTGGAGAAGTGAACTGTGATGAAATGTTCATTAGCACACAGAGGTGATGCTCGAATATAGTCACATGGAGGAGGGTCAGTGCCACCTGAAAATGAGCAGAAACAGAGGAAATCTGCATCACAAAGACATTGCTGTAAACTTATAGCACACATAAAGCTATTTTTCAAGACTCTAAGGACATACATTCAGCAAGGAGGATGCTAGTGGATGAAGAAAATAATAAAATCAGACAATGGAAAGTCACATTTGATTAGAAATTATGGAACTAGGGGAGCACCATACGCTATAGGATTATTGGCATGACTTTGTGGCCTGTATGTCTTGTTCCCTTTGTGGAGTCTTTGCATTGGTCTTTCCCCCTCTTCCAGCCCTCCTTTCAGGCAAGTACACCTGCTGTCACCCACGTTGATGAAGATCCTTCTGCTTCCTGCACTTTTCATTTCCCTGATTTCCAGTCTACCTTCAGCATCCCATGAGACCAAATGCACTGTTGGGTAGATCTAGATGCCTCTACCTAGGTGGTTGGGGGTCTTCATCTTGGCTACAGTTTGCAATCACTTGGGACACTTTAAAAATTACTCCCACCTCAGGCGCTGGCTTATGCCTGCAATCCCAGCAATTTGGGAGGCCAAGGCCAGAGGATCACTTCAGCCTAGGAGTTCAAGACCAGCCCCTTGGGCAACACAGTGAAACCCTGTCTCTAAAAAAAGATAGAAAAATTAGCCAGGCATGGGGTGGGGCAGGGTGCCCCTGTAATTCCAGCTACTCAGGAGGCTGAGGTGAGAGCATAACCTGAGCCAGGGAGACTGAGGTTGCAGTGAGCTGAAATCATGCCACTGCACTCCAGTCTGGGCAACATAGTGAGACCCTATCTCAAAAATTATTGCCACGCCCCAACCAAGATGCTGATACAATTGGCTGAGGTGGAGTCCCACCAGTAAGCTTTAGAGGCCTGCCAGGTTTGGATTCTGACCCAGGGATCAGAACCACTGTGGCGCATGCTTCTCCCTGGCCTACCTCTCAGAGCCTCTCTCATGCATCATTGAAGTTTTCTACTTGTCTCTCCCCAGCTAAGCTGTTTCTGAACCATCTCGGGCAGGAGCTGGCATAGGCCAGGCTCTCAGCAAAATGTTGGTTTGAGATGAGCTGTTTTAAAGCTATTTAAACAGATGAGACACACAATGTCATTATTAAGTTCAGACTAGCACAACGTTCATTTTCTTTTTCAGCCACCCCTAAATTAAGCTCCTAATTCCCACCTGCGTCTTGGACCTCTTATCTACAGGGAAGCAAAAGTTTTCTTTTTTATTGTTAGGACTACCTACAAAACTGGGGAACCAAGAAGGCCAGCAGATCACGAGGTCAGGAGTTCGAGACCAGCCTGGCCAATATGGTGAAACCCTGTCTCTACTAAAAATATAAAAAATTAGCTGGGTGTGGTGGCTCACGCCTGTAGTCCCAGCTACTTGGGAGGCTGAGGCAGGAGAATGGTTTGAGCCCAGGAGGTGGAGGTTGCTGTGAGCTGAGATTGCGCCAGTGCACTCCAGCCTGGGCAACACAGCGAGACTCCATCTCAAAAAAGAAAAAAAAAAAAGGCCCAGTGCGGTGGCTCATGCCTGTAATCCCAGCACTTTGGGAGGCTGAGGTGGGTAGATAATGAGGTCAGGTGTTCAAGACCAGCCTGGCCAACACAGTGAAACCCCATCTCTACTAAAAATACAAAAAAATTAGCTGGGTGTGGTGGTGGGAGCCTGTAATCCCAGCTCCTCGGGAGGCTGAGGCAGGAGAATCGCTTGAACCTGGGATGTGGAGGTTGCAGTGAGCTGAGACTGCGCCACTGCACTCCAGCCCAGGTAACAGTGTGAGACCCTGTCTCAGAAAAAAAACAAAAAGAAGGCACAGAATGCTGGAGTCAGTGGACAGACAGTTTATGGAGGGTTCAAAGGATCACGCCAAGTCTGCATCCTGACACACAAGGACCAGGGTCATATGGACTCCACTTACCTGCAGGTGGGACAGATTTGAAACTGTCTTTTTGGCCATAGGATCAGGAAAAAAATATCCCTCTGGGCTGGAAAACATAAGAAAAATATTTGTTTTATTTTTCTTCTTCTCCTTCTTCCCTCCTCTTACTCCTTCTCCTCCTTCTCCTCCTTCTCCTTCTTCTTCTTCTTCTTCTTCTTCTCCTTCTTTGACACTGAGTCTCTCTCTCTCGCCTAGGCTGGAGTGCAATGGTGTGATCTCTGCTCGCTGCAACCTCTGCCTCCCCTGTTCAAGCAATTCTCTTGCCTCAGCCTCCAGAGTAGCTGAGATTACAGGTGCCCGCTACAACACCCAGCTAATTTTTGTATTTTAAGTAGAGTCAGGGTTTCACCATGTGGGCCAGGCTGGCCTCAAACTCCTGACCTCAAATTATCCACCTGCCTCGGCTTCCCAAAGTGCTGGGATTACAGGTATGAGCCACTGTGCCCAGCCTCATTTTCTTCTTTTAAAGCATTCTCTGCTCTACTCTGAGACCAACCCTAGTAGTGAAGCCACCCTTCTGTAATGATGCTAGTGGCACGTGGGGACCTAAGGGCCAGAGAGAAAACCTGTCACCCTTGACAGAGGAGTCAGGCAGAGGCGCCCCCTATTTTGTGGAGTGTGGAAAGAGTTTAGAGTTTTTTTTTTTTCTTTTCCAAATACATGAGACAAATGGTGAATCTCTTTATGACTAGAGTTTTAAAAATCTTTTAAAATATCTTGTGCCTTCTTCCTAAGGGCAGACCACTCACATGCATCTGTGTGATAGCAAGGGAGGCTAAAACACTCAGAGAATGTCATTTTTCTGGCCAGAGGGACCAGAAAATGGGACCCCTGGAAGTGACAGGATGTGGGCGAAATCTCCAAGAGGAGAGGGATGGAGAAGGAAGCCCCCTAATTCTGTGTATGAACTGACATAAGTCCCAGGCCCATCTTCAAGTGATGCATGCATGAAATACATACTAAAAAAAAAGCAAAGGATCTGAGAAGTGAATGATGACATAAAACACTGCCCAAGTCTGAGACCAACCTCTGGATGGGACAGACCCAAACAGCATAGCAAAGGCTTTGAAAATTGGACTGAAGTTGAAGCCATCATTCGTGGAAGGCAAGACGGATCTTGGGTTCTGAACATCAATAGGTTGATGGCCTGCTAAATTAAAACAATAAAAAAACCTAACAAAAATTCCATCCTCCAGAGGATTTTAACAGGATTGAGAGTCTCACCACATAATATTCAGAAAGTCCAAAATTAGTTGATAGACCAGGAACCAGGAAAATCTAAACCAGTTCTCAAGGGAAAAGACAATCAACAGATGCTAACCCTGAGATGACCCAGATGTTGGAATTATCAAAGACTTTAATGGGGCCATTATAACCATACCCTATGAGGTAAAGGTATTAAAATGAGTGAAGAGATAAAAATTCTTAGCAGAGAAATACAAGCTATAAAAAGGAACCAAAAAAATTATAACTGAAACATATTATACATATATATATTTTAAAATCACTGAATGAGTTTAATAGCAGAATAGAACCTATGGGACAAAAACAAACAAACAAAAATATCCAAAACTCTAACCTTTCTGTCATTGGAATACCTGAATAGGAAGAGTAAGAGATGGATACAGAAAAAAACATTTTTTGAAATAATGGCTGGAAAGTTTCCAAACTTAATGGAGAAAAATCCATAAATACTCAGATTCAAGAGGTTTGGTAAAGCCCAAAGAAGATAAATTTAAAACAAACCCATGCCCAGACACAACCTAACAAAAATTCTGCAAGCCAAAAACAAAGAGAAATTGTTAAAGTAGTCAGAAAAATGATACGTTACCTAAGAACGAACAACCGTTCAAATAACTGTGAATATTTCATCAGAAACCATAGATGCTAGAAGAAACATTAGGACATCTTTTCTGAAAGAAATAATTGTCAACCCAGAATTCTTTATTTAACAAAAATATCCTTCAGAAATGAAAACAAAAGAAAGATATTCTTAGATGAAGGAAAACTAAGAGGATTCTTTTTAAAAAAATCTTATAGAAACCATGTTGAAAGCATTTGTGATGAGCATTTAATCCATTTATTAAATAGACATGTAAGACATAACTATGAAAATTATGTTTATAAAACAGAAGGTAATTTGATATGGGCATAATAAAGTAAAAATAATAATGTAATTAACAAACATTTTGTAAAAATTTGAAGAAACATTGAAGGAAATGCCAATTTTCTCATTGTAGGAGAGAAATAAGAAATAGATATCAACATTAAAATGTGTGGCTTAAAAAATACAATATCTGAATCTGCGAATTTTTTTTTTTTTTTTTTTGAGATGGAGGAGTCTCGCTCTGTCAGCCAGGCTGGAGTGCAGTGGAGGGATCTCGGCTCACTGCAAGCTCCGCCTCCCAGGTTCATGCCATTCTCCTGCCTCAGCCTCCCGACTAGCTGGGACTACAGGCACCCACCACCACGCCCAGCTAATTTTTTGTATTTTTAGTAGAGACGGGGTTTCACCACGTTAGCCAGGATGGTCTCGATCTCCTGACCTCGTGATCCGCCCACCTCGGCTACCCAAAGTTTTTTTTAATAGACCTAATTTTTTAAGAGCAGATTTAGGTTTACAGAAAAATCAAGCATAAAGTACAGAAAGTTACCATCTACCCCTCACCCCCACACAGGCCCAACCTCCCCAACTCTTGACATCCCCCGCCAGAGGGATACATTATTAAAACTGATGAGTCTACTTTAACACATCTGTATTAATCTGTTCTCACTCTGCTGTAAAGGAATACCTGAGACTGGGTAATTTATAAAGAAAAGAGGTTTAATTGGCTCATGCTTCTGTAGTACAAGCAGCATAGTGGCTTCTGCTCCTGGGGAGACCTCAGGAAACTTCTATTCATGGTAGAAGGAAAAGTAGGAGAAAGTGTCTTCACATGGCTGGAGCAGGAGGAAGAGAGAGAAGAGGGAGGTGCTGCACACTTTTAAACAACCAGATCTCATGGTAACTCACTCACTCACCTGTCACGAGAACAGCATTGAGGGGTGGTGCTAAAGCATTCATGAAGAATCCACCCCCAGGATCTAATCACCTCCCACCAGGCTCCACCACCAATATTGAGGATTAAAAATCAACATGAGATTTGGGTGGGGACACAGATCCAAACTGCACCAACGTCATTATCATCCAAAGTTCATAGTTTACATTAGGGTGTATTCTTGGTGCTGTACATTCTACAGATTTTGACAAATGTATAATGATGTATTCATCATTGTAGTTCAATCTGTTAATTCTTAGTATCATTTTTTAAACTCTAGAGACATGTTTTGTAGACTAAATATTTCTCATGTGGGATATTATTCAGGATTAGTGGGGATAAGTTGCAGTAATCTACAACGTCAAAATCTCAGTTCCTGAGTACAGCAAGGTTTTATGTTTTTATCTCACAAAGTCTGCTATAGGTCTCAGCATCTGCATCCACTAGATTTCATCATCGTGTAGCTGCATTTTCTGGATTATGCAGCTTCTCTGATGAATATGGTAGGGGAAAAGATTGTTAGAGAAACATATATGACAATTTAATCCTTTGGCCTGGAAGTCACATTATCACTTCCACCCCTGTGTTAGTCTGTTCTTGTGTTGCTATAAAGGAATACCCGAGGCTGGGTAATTTGTAAAGGAAAGAGGTTTAATTGGCTCACAGTTCTGCAAGCTATACCAGCATGGCATCAACATTTGCTTGGCTTTTGGGGGGACCTCAGAGAGCTTTTACTTATAGCAGAGGGCCAAGTAGGAGCAGACATGTCACATGGTCAGAGCAGGAGCAACAAGGTTAAAGGCGGTGGTTTGCAACACTTTTAAACAACCCGATCTCATTATTGTGACTGAGAGAATTCTTAACCAGAAGAAATGCCCTGAAAGAAAAGTTAAAGGGAGTTCTTCTTGATGATGGGAATCGATACCAGAAGAAAACTTGGAATAAAGAAAGAGCAACAGAAATGTTAGATATCTGGGTAAATATAATACACTATTTTTCTTCTCTTAAGCTCTTTAAAATATATGATTATAAAATATAACATTGTCTGGGAGGGTTCAATGTATGTACATAGGACAACTATAATATCAAGGATTGTAAGGCTTCTATGTTTTATTTTTATTTACAGGTACAAATTAACTCTAAGTAGACTGTAAAAAGTTAGGTATGTATATTATAATCTCCAGGTCAATCACTAAAAAATAATAGAAAGAGATATAGGCAAAAAGCCAATAGATAAATCAAAATGAAACACTAAAATATATTAAATTAATAATTTAATATATTAAATTAATAATCTGAAGGAAGGCAGCACAAAGGCAACACAGAAACAAATGAACAAAAGAGGTTAAAGCCAGGAAGAAAAAAAGATAAAATGGTAGACCTAAATCCAACTACATCACTTATTACATTAAATGAAAAAGGTCTAAACATAGACCTTAAAAGATAGAGATTGTCAGATTCTGATAATGCTGTCTATATAAAACCTAAATATCTATATAATTGACACTCTAAAAATTTTCCAGAGTGTATATTGTTTAGTTCTTTGCCATTAAACAAAAGTCTAGTTCTTAAAAGGTCATGTTAAGTATGATTTTCTTGATGGGATTACCCTCCTTCTCTAGATGTTCCCAGATGATCCCTGGATCAAATGAACACATCAAAGAACTCAGTATCTAGATTATATCCTGTTCTCATATCTCCTCACCTGCCAGCAGGGTTATATTTACTAAACTGCTATCAACCTATATTGAAGACCATTGTGAGAAACAATCCCTCACAACTCATCTTTATACATTTCACAAGTTTCCTGAGTTTTTATTTATTGTATCATACAGTCTCTTCCCAGAGAGAAATTATTTGAACCTACCCTTTTGAAGGGTAGAAATCTTTGAACCTTCCCTTAGTAAGATTCTTATTTTCTCATTGGCATCAGTGGTTGTGTAACTCTTCAGATTTCCCACTTTCCATTGGCTGCTAGAAAGCTCCAAGCATCTCCCTGTAATGTTAATAAGCATTCCTACAATAAAAGGCCCTATGATCAAATAAATGTGCAAAACATAGGGCTAAAGAGGGTTAGGTTGATTTCTTTATTCTGTGATCTCATTTAATCCTCACAACCACCTTGGAGGTTGGTGCCATTATTATGCCAGTTTTATAGATGATGAGGAAACTGAATCTTCAGAGAAGTTTAGACCACTTGCTCAAGATTATACAGTAGTGGTGTCAGGACTGGAACATAGGCTGCTTGGATCCAGAGTCTGCTGTCTTAAAACTATAGTCAAATCTTGTATGTAAAGTGCCTGACAGAAAAAAAATGCTTATTCTTATAGTATGGGCAGCTAAAGTGCTTACCTCAAGCCTGGCTTCACAAAAGGAGGAAGGGATCTGTAGGGTCAATTAGGTGGGACCCAGCACAAGGTCCCAGGGAAACCAGCCACCTCTATGTCAACTTTTCTACCCTTTTGCCTGGGAATGCTCCTGCTGGTGTTCAAATGTCCAAAGCGTCTCCTGATACCCCACAAACTTCATCCTGATACTCCTACTGATACTCTGACATTCACTGGACTTCCCCTAAGTCCCATATGTCTGTCTTGGCGGCCTATCTTCTGTGGACCAATGTGACAGGGCTGGTATGGGGTTTCAGGAACTTTAAACTCACCATGGAGGTAACTGCTTATTGATCAGTTGTGTATCCATGGAAGTGGAGGAGGTAGAAACAGACAGAGGGATTTTCCCCTAAATTTCCTGAATAATGGGTCCTAATTCTTCACTATTATAGAATTAGACATTTATACTCTTTTCATACCTTAAGATGGGTGGAATATACATCCCAATTCCTTGACTTTGAGCTTGGCCATGAAACTTGCATTGGCCATGGGATGTCAGTGAATCTGACAAAAGAAGGCTCTTGAAATGGAGATTGAACTGGAACCCCCACAGCATCCATTGAACTCATGATTTGTAATCATTGCATAGACGCTGCCTTCTTAATGGGCTCCCAGAACAAATATTGTCAGACTTGCAGCCTGAAGCCAAGCTGCTTGTCTGTATCAGTTTTCTATTGTTGCATCACAAAGTACCACAAACTCCATGGATTAACTCAACATTCATTTTATTTTTTCACAGTTTCTGCAAGTCAAAGTCTGAGTGCAGAATAGCTAGGTATTCTGCTGAGGATCTGACCAGGTTAAAATTGGGGGTTGGCAGGGGCTGTTATCTCATCTGAAGGCCTGTGTGGGGAAGAATTTGTTTCCAAGCTCATTTGGGCTTTTGGCAGAATTCAATTTCTAGTGGCTGTAAGACTGAGGTCTCCATTTTATTGCTGGCTGTTGGACAAGGGTCACTCTCAGCTCTTAGAGGATGCCTTAACATCCTAGCCATGTAGCCAGCTTACTTCTCAATTCCAGCAGGAGGATCTCACTGCAGTCTGCTGTGATGAAGTCTTATGTAATGTAACATAATCATGAGAGTGACTGACTATTCCATCACCTTTGCCAGGTAACATAACCCTGCGAAGGTAGTGACTAGTCTATTATATTCACAGATCCTGTTCACGCTCAAGGGGTGGGAACTAAATATGGTGTGTACACCAGGGGCCAGGAATCTTAGGGGACATCTTAGAGTTGTGCCTATCATACCATCCATGCCTAGATTAGTCCAACCATAGTCAACTTACAAACCTTACAAACCTGTGAATGTGAGAATTAACGCTTGTTTTAAGCCACTGAGTTTTGAGGTGGTTTGTTACACAGCATTATTGTGACATAGCTGACTGTTACACTTCTTTTCAATAAGCACTGTCCTTATAGTTTAACCAGTGTTATAGCTCCACTTTGGGGAAGCAGCCTGGTATGATGGACAAGGCATTTGAGATCAGGCAGCTCTAGGTTTGAATCCCTACTTCTCCAATTTCTAGTTGGGGGAGGCTTGACCCAGTTACTTCACTGTCTGGGTCCATATCCTCATTTGTCTGACGGTACTCACAATGTCTACCTTGCAGGATGTTGGGAGGGTGAACTAAAATTATGGATGTGGAGTACCTGGTACGTAATATTAGTGTTTCTCTCTTAAGCTCTTAGTTCTAGCCAACATGCCCAAGGGAATGAATGTGGTGTGAATTCTGGGAGGGGTCACTCCACTGCTAATACCCGAGGGCTTCCTGGCAGGTGTCTCATTGCCAGATGAGAAGGTGACCCACAGGGCTCCCTTACCTGGGGTAGCCCCTCTGATGTCAGCCCCATAGCAGAAGGCAGCCCCACCTGTTTTCTATGGGGTAGGGACCCTGGGGATTCACCCTCACACAAGATCCCTGTGCCATCTCCCCAGCGCTTTGATATTAAAATCAGACATGACCATGGAGAGCTCAGTTTCCACCACCGACTAGTGATGTGAGCTTGAGCTGAGACTTTAACTTTCTGAGCCTTGATTTCCTTCCTGTGCATCAAAAGGTTAAATTCCCACCTCACAAGGCTGTTGTTAGACTGATGATGCACAAATGGCTGCTGTCTGGAGCCACTTAGGAGCTTGATTAAGTGGTGTTCCCCTTCCCTCAGAGCAGGGGCCATCTATGTCTCCTGTTCTTTTTAATGAGGCTCTCTGCCCCACCCTCCCTCCAGGACCCACCTCGGAGAGGAGCACAGAGCAGGTACTTCAGGAAGGTGTTTGCTTCTCCTCCTGATCCTCATAAAAACCCTCTGGGCAGCAGGTGCAATCCCCCTTCTCACTTCCCAGGCAAGTGGTAGATTACACCTCCCTGCTCCCTTTGAAGTGCAGTGTGGCCATGTGACTTGCTCTGGCCAATGGCATGTGAGCAGATGTGTCCTGTGTTTTGAGTGGAAGCTTTAAAAGCCAGTGCCTGATCCACCTGCTCTGTCTTTCCTTGGGTACCTGAGGCCAGCACGCTCAAGGAGATGCCTGTCTCCATCAGGCTGACTAGGATGAGTAGTGGTCATGAATATGGATGAGAAGAAAGCAAACCTCTGGTGTTTTAAGCCACCAACATTTGGGGTTGTTGGTTACTGTATTCTACGCTGACACAGTGGGACAGACTTTACTTCCATTTGAAAGACGAGACAGTGGAGGGGAAGTGACTTGCCTGTGGTCACACAGAGAGTACTAAGGGGTGGGGCTTTACCTAAGGAAGCACTTTTTAAGGTGACTGGAGCTCTGAACTAAGGTGCTAAGAGCTAAGGTGACTGGAGCTCTGAACACCAGCCCCACCTGCTGCCTTTGGGAAATGGGTCCCCACTCCTCACTGAAGCTGTTTACATTGTCAGTAGTAGGAAAATTATCTCTGTTCAGAGTAAGTCAGTGGCAGCCTAGGGAGGGGAACGGTGGAGCTCTGCAACCTGTACTCTCAGGAGGACCAGATATTCTAGATTCAGCCACACAGCAGGTGCAATTGCACTCGGTCTCCCTGTCCTGTGTGTCCCTCCCACCTCAGAGGCTTCATTTATCTAAGGAGCTCCTTTCCCTCACTAGCAAACTTTGTCCAAGGAAAGGCTGTGAAACTCATTCACCATAAGGCGTGCAGATCAATGAAACCAGGAAGAGAGACTGCTTTGTTATGCAGCATTATTGTGACAGTAGCTGACGAATACACTTGTCTATCCATCTCCTCTTTTCTTTTATATACAGGAACCTGATTTTATTCTGGGCAGTCATGTGGCTGGGTAGAAAACTACATTCCTCAGCTTCCCTTGGGATGCACACAAAGGTCTTTGGGGGCAGGGAGTGCTTCTAGCAAAGCTCCCCAAGTGGGGGGTCTCAAAGGGCAGGCTATGTTGTGGAGCTCCTTGGCCTCATGCACTTAGCACCTCATGTGTTGTGTTGCTTTCCCAGCACTTGTGACGGACACCTCCAAGTGATGCAGGCACTCTCTGAGCTGCCTGCATGACAACAAACCTTTGGCTTAGGTTATCATCTCGGTAACCTGGAAGATCCTTAGGTGTCAGCAAGCCTACTTTTTAAAAATATATGGAAATAGGGTCCAAGAGGGGAAGAAAATTGTCTGAGGACCCATAGTGAGTTAGATGCAGAGCTGACTCTCCCCCACATCTTCCTACCTGAAGGATAGATTGGTTGCAGGTGGGTAGGTGGGGGACAGATGTGAGGCAGGACATGGTTGGGAGCACTAGCTCTGATATACGCTTTCTGGATTCCATAGGGGACTGGCACAGAGCTTATCACACTCCAGGGACTCTGTGCAGAGGAAGATACTGGGGCAACTTCTGATTGGTTTCAGACCCTAGGAAGACCCAAGGGTTTCCCTCCAGATCTTGCCCTGGGGAATTTGGCTGGATCAACTGGACACAGGTTGACAGGAGCACCTTATCAATTCTTCATGTAGAATTTCAACTAACAACTCTCTCACCCCACTGCATTCCTGTTCAGAAGATAATCCAAGGAAACCAGAGCCCTGGAATGACTTGGTTACCCAGGTTTAGGGCCAGGGGAACCTATGCGGAGTGGACATTGCTGGTCCCTGCCCAGGTCCCTTTTCCTGGGCCAGTGCACGTGTCCCCTAACTGATGTGCTTGTTGTTGCTAAGGGCTCATAGCTGTGCTTTCTCTGCAGAAGTGCCTGCAGCCCACAAAAGCCACTTTAGAGATGCTTGGGCAGATAGTTTATATATCACTTAACATATCACCTACCCACCCACATCAACGGGACGGCCAGCACTCAATGACTGACACAGTACCAAAGGCCAGCCCCCGGCCTCAAGGTGGGACTACTCTGGTACCACAATCCACACTCCAGAGCTCCTTGTAGCATCAGGTTGAAGCTGGACGCCAGGTAAAACCACCTCTTTGCTCAGCTTCTTTACTTGTCCTATCTTGCTTCCTTCATTCCCTTACAGCTTTCTCTGGAGATCTCGCCATCAATAATTCAAAAAGAGCCAGGCATACTGGTAGTCCCAATGACTCAGGATGCTGACGGGAAGATCACTTGAGCCCAGGAGTTCAAGGCGTGTGCTATGATCACACCTGTGAATAGCCTTGCACTCCAGCCTGGGCAACACAGCAAGACCCCATCTCTAAAAAGAACAAAACCAGAAAATTGCCCGAGAATCCCCATATGCTTCCAAGCAATATGTAAGTTTCTGAGCTCTCTTCTACCTCCCAAATCCCGTGTAATGGGAGAGAGCCACTGAGGGTTCTATGATTAGCAGCAGGAAAAGTTTGCTCTGGTGAAGAGAACTAAAGTTTCACCTTATTCTTTGACATTGTGCTGTTTCTATGAGCTCAGAGAGAGGCTTAAAGTAACAACATCCATTGATCAAATATTGATTAGGCATTCACTAGAAACCTCGCAGCTGCTTGGCACTAGAGGACCCAGTGGGGAGCAAGAGAAATGCAGTTTCTACCCTGATCCTCTAAATTAGGTCCAAAGGCTTCTTGGACACCCCTCAGAGTCCCTTATGCAGCTGCATAATGACAATCAATTGAGTACACGAAACCTTCAAAATGCTTTTAATTTCTTTTAATGTGTAACAGTTACGCCTGAGTTACAGAGGAAGCGCTTACAAGCAGCAGGTAGTTAAAGCAAATACCAGTTTCTCTTTCTAGTCTACTACTCCATATAGCTGAATAAATTATGGTGCGATTATATTTAAACACACACCTCATGCCCACACGCCCACGCACACACCCCACTCACACCCTCACGTACACCCACTCACTTCCGCATGGGGGAAAATGGCTGTGAGTCAAACACCGAAGCAACAAAGTTGCAGTTACTAGGAAGAAGGAATGATCTAGAGTACCATGTAAATATTTCCCAGGTCAGGGAATTGGCCACGTCAGAGCTGACTTGAAGAAGCATCAAATACACAGAAGTCTCAGAGCGTTTCAAGTTGGCGGCTAGAGAACCCCCATTTAGTCTTCGTTTTGGTGCCTCTGAAGGAGGGGAGGAGAGAAGACCTGTGTACCCCCAAAAAGTGTCCAGTAGTGCGAGACACATTCGGGAGCTTGATGAGAAGAACATCAGCCTGAGAGAGGTCCCAGGGAACATCTTTTTAGTTGGGTAATGGAGTGTCACTGAGGCCCAGGATCCAAAATCTTGGATGCTTCACCAACTCCATCTTAAAACACTGGATTCTGGCAGAGTGGTCAAACTCTGGGACCTGTCCTGTTCTCAAGCCAGAGTCAGATTTCAATCTGACTCTTCATTTTCCTTCTGGGCAAACCTCTCTCTCCATTCTTCCTTTCTTCTTTCTTATCCCCCTAGTTCTCTGTCTGCTCTGCCCTTTCATGTTCCTCTGGCGAAAGAACAACAAAGGAAAATCAAGTATAAAATGGAAGTATAAAAGCATAGCTTGGTTCTTACACATCACTTCTTTTTTTCTTTATATAGCAAGAGAGAAATACCAAATGAAAAAAATAAAGGAACAAGAATGAAAGAACCCACTAGAGCCTGGAATGTATAATTTGAAACACACAATATGAAGATATATCCCTACAGATGGTCTCTGGCACTAGCACGACACACACTGTGGGGGATTTCTTTCCTTTTTTAGTATATATATATTTATAAAAAGTCAACTTTCTATAAACGAACAGCACATCACATTTCCAACTATTGTACAATGAACTCAGAAGAGAGCCCTCCTTAGAGAGGACCAACGGCGACTTGTGATAAGTTGGAGGAAGCAGCTCTTATTTTGCTACAGACTGTATTTACAGGGATGGATGGGGGTTGTTTCTGGGACGGCCTGGCCACTGTAACCCAGGCCGCCTTTCTCAGGCTGTGGTTAGCCCCAAAGAGATGGAGGCCTTGTGTCTCTCATTCAGCATCACCTCTCTGGTGATGTTTTGAGTTGCCAACACAAGGCTGAATTTTATAACCAAGTTGGCCAGATGAGTTAATATACGGGTTTTAGAGAGAACCTATCAGGATCAAGGGCCTATTTCTGAAGGGGGTGGGGCCCCTCGAGGAATAAGTCCCATTTTCTACCAAGATGATGGCTTGGGAGAACTTATGCTCAACATCATGAGAAATCATTTGGTTTATTCCCAAGCAGGTCTTTGTTCCATTTCACCATCGGGACCAGATATCTGAGATTGGTCCTAGCATTGGAATGTCACCTCCTGGGGATGGGGCTGGGTGGTTTTGATGTCAGCTGCCTGAGATCCCTGCTCCTGGGTCACAGAGGGTGTCAGGAGACTCAGACACTTTCTGAGCCAGGCCTCCAGGTGGAAGGATTGGCCATTCAAGGAATGTGGATGACAAGTGTTTGGTCTTCAGGAAGAACTGCTTTCTGCTGTGATAGCTACAAAAGCAGGGACTGGGTTACCAAGCGATAACAGAGTCTTCTTTTTTGTCCCGAGCTTGAAGAACCAAAGGTCTCCTGCAGTGGACGCTCCAGTTGCAACCTTGATCTTGATGGGCCACATGTGTCTGCTGCTACCAAAGTCTGTTTGTCCCCAGTTATTTACAGGTTTCTGTAAACCAGAGATATGAGCCAGCCTGGTCATGGTCCAGAGCAGGCTTGATATCACCAAGTCTGAAGATGAGAAACAGGTGAGCATTTGTCACAGAGGTGACGTCCATGCAGGTGAGTGTCCTAGAATCTTGCCAACCCAGCTCCCCAGGAGGGAGGAACTCAGGTTGACTCCCAGAGCAGCAGCCCTTTCCCTCTAGGAATGTCTTGTTGGCTGAGGGCAAAAGGCATGGATTGAGCAAAGAGGTGGCCTCACGAACCCAGGTGGGGACAAGCAGTTTGGTCCAATGTTGGTGAATTCAGTGCTGTGTCTCCCATCCCAAGTACTTTGTACTCAGCAGCACCTGATAAAGGTGATGGAATGTAGATTACAGTGACAGTGATGGTAAAGATGAATATGATTTTGATAAATAGGTAAAGGTGGTAAAAAGTTCCCAGGGAGGAGGAATCGGGGGTTTGAATCATCCCCCCAAGCTCTTAAGAGAATAGAACTTCAGGAGGCCACTGGCGTGGTCAAGGAAGGTGCCTCTTCCCTCTGCTCTGGAATTGTTGACATCTTCCTCTGCCCAGGGGTGGTAGCTTGAAAACTGGTCACATCTGCCCCAGCTCAGCTGTGCTGGATCAGGAGGCAGGGACCTCTTGGCCAAGATAGAGGCAACATTGAAAGATGCCACTCTGAGCAGGACAGCAATTTGCCCCTAACAACATGCCAGGGGGGATCATCTTGTCTGTGGGGCAAACAATCCCTGCCCAGTCTAGAGCCCTCCTCCAAAGCTCTGAGGGTAGCTCTCTGCATCCCCAGAAACTGAAAGGGGTTTGGGGAAGAGGGAGGCCTCTTCCTAGAGGATGGGGCATGGTAAGGATGGGCTCGGGCCTCTGCGGAAGGCTTTGGGCAAAATATCAACTCCCTGGGGTGTGGACTTGCAGGCAGAGAGCTGAAGCCTTGGGCAACAAAGGCTTGCCCTCCCACAAACAGAGGGACCTGGTTACGAAAGCGCCTTCTGAGCCCACTTCCTGCTCCTCCACTCATGTATCCTCAAGACTTTATCCCCTCCCCATCTCATCTGATTCAGCTAATGAAGGAAACTGAAAAGTTCTGTGGGCTCCCCAGGCCCCAGATGGAGTGGACATGGTGGGAACTTGGGCTTCAGGCTAAGAGGCCTCTGCTTCCAGAAGCCTGAGTTGGGTCCTTGTATCCTGGGTGGGCCCATGGCTGACAAACCCCACCCCCATGTGCCCCTGCCCTCTGGTTAAGCCTCTTCCTGGTCTCCCCAGTCTCCCTGCCTGTGCTAGATTTCCCACTGGGGAGGGTTCTGAAGTCCTTCAAATTCCTGGGTGGGGGTGAGACTGCCCCCCTGCTGACTCCCCTGGGAAGACCCCAGAGTCAGGGTCCCCTCTCTGCTGGAATCCCAATGTCGAGAGGAGGAAAGGGCTGTGGTTCTGACACTGAGCCAGGGACCTTCCTTGCAGGGCTGGCTCCCAGTACATCCAGCTGAGAGCAGTCCTGAAAGCTTCACCTCCACCTCTAGCTAGGGAACCCACTGGAGTTGGGTCCAAAGAGCTGCGGGACCTCCTCTCAGGCACCATCCTCCTCTGGGTGCCCAAGGTGTTCAAGGTGGGCCTCAATCTCCATGCCTGGGACGGCACAGAGGCCACCATGGGATTTGACGGGGAGGACTTCAGGCTGACCAGAAACCCTCCTTGGGGAAAGTGGGGAGCAGACTCCAAGGGCATCACTCTGGATCCCTAACCACAGGTGAGTGACAAGCTGGCTGTCTACCTCCAGGGGGCCAGTGATGAGAAGCAGGTGGGCTCCTTTCCTGGCCTCCTAGGACGACAGGGGGATGAGGGGGCAAGGCTGGGGGATGAGGGGGCAAGGCTGGGGGATGAGGAGGCAAGGCTGGGAGACTCAGGGGTCAGTTAGGGTTGGACTGGGAATTGGACTGGGGCAAGTCGCCCCAGGGGCCCTAGTAGGCCTGGCCAGTTTCCACAGGCAGGAGTCCCAGCACGGCGGAGTGCTCCCCGAGCTTCATACGACGCTGGGTGGAGAGGCTCACATTTTTGGCCAGATAATCAACAGCAGCTGGAAAAAAGAAGAGACTCTCCTAGAAATTGAGGTTCTTTTTGTTTATTCTTCCATTCACGCTATCTACACCCATCCATCCATCCATCCATCCATCCACCCATCCATCCATCCATCCATCATCCATCCTGTCTATTCATCCATTCTTTCATCCATCCATCATCCTTCCATCCTTCTATCCACTCATCCTCTCATCCATCCAGCCATATCCATGCACCTATGCCTCCATCCACCCATCCATTCTGTCCATCCATCCATCCATCCATCCACCCATTCATTCATTTATCCATTCTCTGTCCATCCATACATCCATTTATCCATCCATCTATCCATCCATCCATCCATCCATCCTTCTATCCATCCATCCTCTATCTATCCCTCATCCACCCAGCCACCATCCATCCATCCATCCATCCATCCATCATCCATCCATCCATCCATCCTTCCATCCTTCCATCTATCCATCTCTTCATGAAGCTCTTTCTCTCACCTCCTCTCCAATCATTCAGCAAATATGTTTAATGCATTGTGTGCCCAGCTCTCTGGTAAGTTCCTAGGGAGGCATAGAAGATTACCCACATTGCTGAGCAAAGAATTAACCACCCCTCAACAAGCCCACTACATATATCTGCTATGGAGAAGGCCCTGTGAATCCCTGAGCGCAGGTAATGATGAGGGCAAGGTCTCTCTGCCTTCTCTATCTGTGCCCAGCTTACAGATAAGGCAAAGCAAGACCTTTGCTGCAAGGCCAAAGTGGCTGTGGGTGAGCTGAGGGATCCATGCAGAAGGAGCCAGGACACAGATACGCAGGGAGCTGAGACCTACAGCTCTGCCCATCTGGTCACCCAGAGGACACAGATGAGTGTCTGAGGGTGTGTGTGCCTGAGAGTGGTGCATACTTGTGTGTGTGAACAACAGAAACAAGAATCTCCTTGAATAATTGGCCTGCACATGAATGTCCACACAAGAGCAACATTTGCACACACACGTGCACATATGTGTGTGAGTTGTGTGCACCTTTGTGAATAGAGGAACCTTGGGAATGCCAGTGCATGTGCAGGCACTGTGTACAGGTGAGTTCCAACTGAGCCAGGTATCTGCCTCTATATTTGTGTGTGTGCAGGGATGACCCTTGACCTGCATGTACATGTGTTCTGTCTTGACTACTAATTCTGCCTTTCTGAGGCTACAACAGAAATCAGCCCTGACCAAATGATTTGACTGAGGTGTGGCCAACGCCTCCAGAGGCACAGGGATGCTGCCTCCCAAGCTGGGATCTGTGGCTGTGGCCAGTCCAAACCCCTGGGATCTGTAGGATCCAGAAGCAAGAGGAAGATGGAAAGAACACTGCATTAGGAATTACAAGGCCTGGCTCAACACTTGTTCTGTCACCTGCCCACAGGGGACGCTGTAGCACTCTACATGCTTCCCCAAGGTTGGAGGTTCCTGCCCAGGGTAGGTGGGTGGAGCCAAAAGGTGATAGGCATGGCCTGAGGACAAGGCCAGGGAGGCCAGGTGGTCAGTGCCAATCATTGAGCCATGGGAGGCCGTATTGCCCAGTGGTTCAAATGACGGAGGTTCAAATCCTGCACATGCCAACTTTTAACGTGTGATCTGGGGCATCCCACCTCATCTATTCAAACCTCAGTTTCCTTGTCTGTAAAATGGGGATCGTAACAGCACCTATCTGAGAAGCTGTTATGAAGGTTAAAGAAGAAATACGTACAAAGTGGCTAGCTGGTACTGTGCCTGGCACATTGTGAGCTTGAGAGATGTGGGTTTGGAAGCAGCGGAAGACTAGGATTGGGATTTAGTAAGTAAACATGGCCTTTGATGGGGGCAGGAGGGGATGAAGCAGCAGATGAGGTGGCTGCAGTCCCAGTTACCTCCTGCTCATGTGGCCCTGGGCACATCACTTGACCTCTCTAGACCTGCTTCCTTGTCTGTAGAATGGGGAAAACAAAGTCCAGCCTCCTCCAGGGCTGCTGCTATGAGGATGAAGTGAGACACTGTTCTTTAAGGTGGTGGTTACAGAGCATGCAGGGGCTTGGCCCTCAACAGTCCCAAAGGATGTGCAAATGCCCTGGGACCTCTCTGGAGTGTCTGAACCCTGTGCCCCTCTGCTTACCAGGCTCCAGGGTGGGTGACGAGAGGAAAGTTAAGTCTGCCTAGGGTCTGAGCTGAGCCCCCAGGGACTGCCAGCCTTCCTCTGAAGTCACTTGGCCTCCAGGCTCCCAATTGGTAGAGCAGAGTTGGTGGCAGTCAGCCTGGTCCTGCCTTGGGTCTGCCCTTTACTCTGCGTGAGGGTAGGGCCATTCCCATCTCTGGCCTTGGGGGGACCCTGTAGCCCTGGCCACACCAACTCTGCTACTGGGAGCCTGCCTTACCTGGCAGGATCCATCTCGTTAAGAAGCCTCATTCTGGCCGGGTGTGGTGGCTCATGCCTATAATCCCAGCACTTTGGGAGGCCAAGGCAGGCGGTTTACGAGGTCAGGAGATCAAGACCATCCTGGCTAACACGGTGAAACCCCGTCTCTATTAAAAATACAAAAATTAGCCGGGCGTGGTGGTGCACACCTGTAGTCCCAGCTACTCGGGAGGCTGAGGCAGGAGAATGGCGTGAACCCGGGAGGCGGAGCTTGCAGTGAGCCAAGATCGCACCACTGCACTCCAGCCTGGGCAACAGAGCGAGACTCTGTCTCAGAAAAAAAAAAAAAAAAAAGCCTGATTCTTAGACGGACAGTCGGAATAGAAAGAGGGGGAGCCAGTGTTTACAGAGAGCTTGTTCTATCCGGGTCCTGTTCTAAGCATTTTGTGCTCATTTTCCATTTAATTCTCACAACAACTCTATGAGGCTGGTAGTGGTGGTATCCGCATCTTACAGATGATGGAACTGAGGCTCTGAGAGACTGCACCACTTCGAAGATCACACAGTTCATAAGCTGTGGAGCCAGGATTCAAACCCAGGCAGTCTGAGCCTGGCTCCCAGCCACCCCTGCAGGCTCCTGGGGAATAACCCTTTATACATGCACAACACTTTAGAGGGCACGAGGTGCTCTACACCCCAAATTCCGCATTGATCCCATGTTCTGCTCCAGGCAAGGTAAGCGATCTGTCCAAGGGCACGCCGCTAAGGCAGGTGGCACTTCCCCTGAGTCACAGCAGCCACTGCCTCCCCTCCTTACTTCACACCATGCCAACCTCTCACACCAACCTCTCCAGCTATTCCTGTGGGCGGGCTGAGAGCTCTGGCTTTTTAAACAATTGATACATAATATTTGCACATATTTTTGGGGGTACCTCTGATGTTTTGCTACGTGCATAGAATGTGTAATGATCAAGTAAGGCTGTTTAGGGCATCCATCACCTTCAGGATTTATCGTATCTTTCTTTCTTTCTTTTTTTTTTCTTTCTGAGACGGAGTCTCACTCTGTCTCCCAGGCTGGAGTACAACAGCGCAATCTTGGCTCATTGCAACCTCTGCCTCCCAAGTTCAAGCAATTCTCCTGCCTCAGTCTCCCAAGTAGCTGGGATTACAGGTGCCCACCAATACATCTGGCTAATTTTTGTATTTTTTAGTAGAGCCGGGGTTTCACCATGTTGGCCAGGCTGGTCTGAAATTCCCGACCTCAAGTGATCCGCCCACCTTGGCCTCTCAAAGTGCTGGGATGACAGGTGTGAGCCACCATGCCTGGCCCAGTATTTATCATTCCTATGTGTTTCAAATCCTCTCTTCTAGCTATTTTGAAGTATACAATACATTGTTGTTAGCTGTAGTCACCCTATTCTGTTATCAAACACTATAGCTTATTCCTTCTATCTAACTGTATGTTTGCACCCATTAACCAACCTCTCTTCATCTCCCTCCCTGCTTCCCTGCCTCTAGTAACCGTCATTTGATTCTCTATCTCCATGAGGTCAGCCTTCTTAGTTCCCATATATGAGAACATGTGATGTTTGTCTCTCTGTGCCTGGCTTATGTTACTTAATAAAATGACCTGCAGTTCCATCCATGTTGCTGTGGATGACAGGATTTTATTTTTTTTTATGGCTGAATAGTATTCCACTGGGTATATATACTATATGTTCTTTATCCATTCATCCGTTGATGGATACTTAGGGTGATTCTGTGTCTTGGCTATTGTGGATGGTTTTGCAATAAACATGGGAGTGCAGGCATCCCTCTGATAAACTGATTCCTATCCTTTTGATAAATATGGTAGTTCTAGTTTTCACAGGCTTTGAATAATAATCAGAACAACAAAGCGAGCACCCTCATGTATGGACCACCTGCTGTGTGCTGGCAGGCATGACCACATCTATTTCTTTCAACTGCCCCATGCTTTAGGTATCAGCGTTCTCCTTCTATAAATGAGGAAACTGAGGTACGGAGAGGTCGCTGGCCCAGAGTCACATGCAGCGCGTGACATGGAGGAGGAGCCTGCATTGGTCCTGGAGGAGGAGCCTGCATTGGTCCTGCCTGTGCCTCTGGCCACTCTGTGTGCCTTATCCTCGTCAGCCTCTCCCAGCAACCAGCCCATGGCCCAGCACACAGTAGGAGCTTGCCAGGCCCTGTCTAGGTAGCCCAGGAAACACCAGGAAGCCAAACTTTCCTGACGACCCTGCCAACTTCAAGGGCACCCAACAGGCCGCACAGCCTGCCTCTCCCAGGGGTGGAGCCGAGGGGCTGGCTAGGGCAGGGCTGTGACATTTCTTATTATGGCCTCTGTCAACGGCCCTCCCTGTCCCTCTGTCTCTCCGCATCTCCCCTGTTCTGCCTCGCGCCCGCGCCTGGGCTCTAAATGTCTCAAATTAGATTAATTGGGAGTTGGCAGGAGATGTGGTGGTGATGCCAACCGGTAAACAATCTCAGCCGTCAGTGCCTCGTCAGCCCGCAGCCCCAGAGGAGGACCCTTCTAGACACAAATTCTTATTAGACTTGTCAGATCTATTAAAATTCTTTTCACACTTCTGCGTTCTATCAGCCCCATCATTAGTACGGCCCTGGCCTCTGGGAACACCAGGGCCTTATTAATCTGCCGTGTGCCCCATCCCTGGGCCCCTGCCCCCACCCCCCCAGAGACGAGGAAAGACGGACAGGTGGATGGACAATGGCCAGAGCAGGAAAAGGAGTGAAGGTGTCCCTGGGAAGATGAGAAGCCCACGGAGAGGAGGAGGAGGACTCTGGGGCCTGCGAGTTTGGTCCATGTGTATGCTCGTTCCATGCACACCTGAAGGTGGCTCTCCAGGGACCAGGCTGCAGGTGTGGCTGTGTACACATCAGTATGGGCTGCCGGGTGACCTTGGGCAAACAGCCTCTCTGGGATCCCATTTCCTTATCTGTCCAATGAGAATAACCATGTGTACTGCATAGGGTGGCACGAGGATGAAATGCCAGACCCATAGTAGATGCTCAATAAATGGTCATTCCTCCTTCCTTTACACATGCACATTTTGTATATTTATGTCTTAAAGCTGTGTATACACACATTAGTGAACACTCACATATAAACCCCTCTCTCTGCATGTGCATCTGTCCATATGCACGTGCATGTGAAGCTGTAGACGTGAATCCACGCATGGGTGGGCTCAGGTGTGTATTGCTGCTGAGTGGCCTCCACAAATCTGTGGTTTGAAGTTAGGAGACTTTGGGTCCACCATTGCCATGCTGTGGGATTTTGGAAAAGCTACCTCGCCTCTCTGAGCCTCGTTTTTGCACCTGCAACCTGGGGACAAATAACTTAGAGAATGACGTGAATGAGGAGCACGCATTTTGCTCAGTGCCCTGTGGGATGAACTTGGGCAGAGGACAGGTGTCACAGGAGGACAGATGGACCTGGGCATACGCGGGCACAGTCCAGGACATGGGACTCTTGCACACACACCAGGGCATCCCAGCCACAGATGGATTAAGTTGCCCAGGGATGTGGGGCAAGTGGTTAGTGGGAACACGATGTGTCTCGGGGCCTCCAAAATGCCAAAGGAGAGGGAGGTGGTGCAATGGAAACACTTTGAGACGGCTAAATCCGTGGTCCCCATTTCACAGATGGGAAGACTGAGACTCAGAGAGGCAAGCGTGTGGCTGCCTGCACTAATTGGTGGCAGAGGAGGGGGCTTTTCCTCCAGCCCTTCCCTCCCAGCTTGGGCCCGGAGTCTCTGTGGGGTGAGGTGGGGTCTGTGCTGGGCTCCCTTTGGGGAGGGCTGGAGAATGTGGCCAAGAGGAGTTCTGAGCTATTCCTGGAGAAGCCAGGGCAGCAGGGATGGAGCTGGAAGGGGAGTGACAGGAGGAGGAGAAGGGAGTGGAAGGAGAGGACAGAAAAGAATGGAGTGGGGGGTAGTGGGGGAGGAGGAAGCTGCTCTGGCTGGCTTTGTCCAAGCAAGAGGAGAACAAACCCTCCTTTCTCGCCTCCTAGGCTCCTTCCTTTTTGATCCTCTCCCCTGCCACCCCCATGCTGACTTTGGGGTTAATTTTATTTCCGAATTGAGTAGGCGCCCCTGGAGCAGGGCACTGGGCTTGGGTGTGACTAACGCCTGCCCCGGGCCGGGGCTGCTGCTGCCGCTGAGGTCACTCTAAAATATTTATCAAGAGCATGTGTGTCCTGCTCCATGCCCAGGAACATGGGCTGGGTCAGGAGGTCACCCTGGGACCCTCTGGAAATTCTCCCATGCGCATGTGTGCACCCTGCTCTCAAATACACATGCAGACCCCCACGCACACATTCACACACACACACACAGTTATACACACAGACACGGTATATGTCTACACCCAGATATACATCCATACACATGTACACACAGCCACACCTATGACATACCCAAACATACACTCATACACTCACCCCTATTTACACACTGCACAAAGAATATATGTGTCCACACACAGGTACTTCCACACAGACACACTCAAGCATGTGTGCATGCCTCAGTGCATGGCTATACACGTGTACATACAGTCACACGTTTGCACACTCATATACATCTATACACACGCATATTCATTATACATATCTACATATTGACATATGCATACCTATGCCAAACATGCAGGCACACATAAAGACATGCTCAACCATATGTACAGACTTGAATGCACATTTAAACATGTTTAAGAAGATACATATGCTTACATATGTGTGCACATGTGTGTTCATACACACAGATGTGCACATCACTTGTGCATAATATGCTCATTTATGTGCACACATGTGAAGTCATATACACATATGCTCACATGTGCCCACTGACACATACATGTATTCACGCATATGCAAAGATGCATGCAATAACACATGGGTGCTGAAATACTCAGATGCATCACATGCACACACACTCACGAATTGTAACATGTCCCAACATATGTACTCACAAACACCCATATACACATGTGTACATACACATATGCAAACATGTACACACACAGGAAGGGTTGTGAACACAGCTGGGAGGTGGAGGCCGACACAGCTGGCCCTCATTTGGCAGTGGAGGCCAACGCCACGTGAGGAGGGGTATGTTGAGGGGGTGGGCAGGAAGCAGAGGTCAGAAAGGCTGGCCCAGGGCTGGGCTGGGGGAGAGGACGCCCTCAGGGATGGAGGCCTCACCCTCTTGCCACACGCCCTTCTGATTAGTTTGACACCAGCAGGTGAGGCCTTTGCAGGGCGGTGGGGCAGCAAAGTGACCCATGACCTCTGGCTCCCTGTCCCATCTGGGCCTGCCCTGCTGCTGGCCTTGCCAGGCATCAGAGGCTGTGTCCCGGCCTGCGTTTTCAAGCCTTTGGTCTGAGGGTCCACCGTCCCTGCCTCAAGGCAAGGCACAAAGGGGATAGCAGCTGGGATGGGTGCATGAGACCATTGCAGAGTTTGAAGTGGAGGAGAGAGCTGGAAACCCAGCTTTCCCATGCCCTGCGGCAGAAGGGGCAGGGTCTCCCACTGAGCTGTCCAGCACGGTGGCCACCAGCAGCACATGGCTAGCGAGCACTTAAACTGTGGCTAGTGCAACCGGGAAACAGAATTTCAAATGTCGATTTCACTGGAACTAATTTAAAGTCAAAAACTAATCTTCAATTGGGTTATTTAGTGGTTGGAAAACTACAATTTGGAACACTTTGGGTGTGTAAGTCTATTTTCTCAATTGCAAACTATATGAAATTTAAATACAGATCAAGTATTTCTGTTGAAAACTCAGTGTCCCAATTAAAATGGGCTGTAAGTGTAAAACATACACAGGATGTCAAAGACATAGCATGAAGAGAATGTAAAATATCTCAATAATTATATATGAATTGCATTTTGAAATGATAATCTTTTGGATGTATTGGGTTAAATAAAATGTCAGTAAAAATAATTCCATTGTTTCTTCCCCTTGATTTCTTTTTTTTTTTTTTTTTTTGAGACAGAGTCTTGTTCTGTCACACAGGCTGGAGTACAGTGGCGTGATCTTGGCTCACTGCAACCTCCTCTTCCCGGGTTCAAGTGATTCTTGTGCCTTACCTACTTGAGTAGCTGCAATTACAGGTGCGTGCCACCGTGCCTGGCTAATTTTTGTATTTTTAGTAGAGACAGAGTTTCACCATGTTGACCAGGCTGGTCTTGAACTCCTGGGCTCAAGTGATTCGTTTGCCTCAGCCTTCCAAAGTGCTGGGATTACAGGCATGAGCCACCATGACTGGCCTGTTTCTTCTTATGTTTTAAAATGTGGCCACTAGAAATGTTAAGTGATATTTGTGTTGTGTATTATATTTCTGTTGGGGCCATAGTACAGAAGCAGGGGTTTAGCCAGGAGATGTCCTGGGTTTTGCCCAATTCAGTGTCATTTTAGGTGAAATGTTCTGTCTTGCTGGACTTCAATTTTTCCATCTGTAAAATGGACATACCCCACCCTGACACCACCTTGTAGCTCTCTACAAACAAGCAGGAGGCCCTGGGGGTGGGAGAAGGAATGGGGACGGGGGATGCCCAGGGCACCAGGCACTCACTCTGGCCGTACTGGCCGTACTGATAGCCGGCCACGGGGTCCACGCTGTAGCCGGTGGTGCTGTAGGTGGGTGGGCAGTAGGCCTGGGAGGTGGGCAGGCTGTCTCCTGGCTTGATGGAGTCGGCCCGCTGGCTGCAGCTGGCTGAGATGGAGGTGGCCGAGTCCAGGCCGCCATGCAGCGGGGAGATGGAGAAGTCAGCCTGTGGCTGCGGGGGCACCGCGCTGGGGTTGCCCAAGATGCTCATCACCTGTGGGGAAAAGGCTGTTAGTGCCATGCTCACCGGACAGACCCCAGAGACACGAGCACACTGGGCACAATGCCAGGCTGGCCCTGGAACGCTCTTTGCCAGACTTGTTCCCTTGAAGTCTCTGTAGCTTCGAGGTCCTCAGTTTACCTGATTTGCGTGCCCTCATGCGTGGGATGGCTGCTGGTCTTCAGTGTTTCTCTTGAAGGAGGGTCCTGACCCAGAGATCCTCCTTCCACTGAGAACTCAGCAGGGGCTTACTCGCCTCTCTAGCTCCAGGGTCTGGCTCTAAGGGTCACTCTGGGCCTGTCTATTGAATGAATAAATGCATGAATGAATGCATGAATGAGTGAACTGACTAATGAGGCCTCTCCCATCAGTCAGGGAGTTCTCCAAGCTCTGAGAACTGTGCCTCCCCCACCAGACTGGGATGGCCCCATCTTCTAACGCAAACACTATAGCAGGACTCTTGATCTGTCTGGCGTCACTGTGTGTGGCTTGCTCTGCCTGCCACTCCTCTGGACTCTGAAGTTCCTGTCCCTTCGACACTGAAGCCCACAGCCAATGCTTTCAAAGAGCCTCTCAGGCCCCTTCCTTTGATTCTACCAGCTGCTAAGGTCTGTGACCATCCCCTCCTTCCCTGCCTGGCCGGGTTCCACAAAGAGGAACTCACTGTCAGTGCTGGCAACACAGACTACCAGGGGAGGCTTGTCTCTAGAAACTCAGCTCAGGGGACCTGGATGGAGGTCCAGGTGTTCACTTACTGGGATGTTCACTTATTTACTCCCCAAACAGGCATGGATGGTGACTTTGGCCCCAGGCTGAGAGCTGAAGGCTCTGAGACTTCAGAGGAGAAAGAGCCATGGTCTCTGCCCTCCGTCCGGGGAGAGGAGGAGGAAGGGTCTGGGTCGGGTGAGGGAAGCTACTAGCAAAGATCATAGAGACATGGAGTAGTGATACAGGCATCTTATCTATCAAAGGACACAGAGGAGGGCATCCAGTCATCCCCAGTAGTCTGGGAAATCTAGGGGAGGTGGAACCTGCTGTCCAGCTCTCCAGGAAAGAGGACGGGGAAAAGCAGTGCTTTCCTGGAGTGGGGCTGGGAGTGGTGCAGCAGGAGCTCCTGGAGAGTGAGAGGACACAGTGTCCCAGTCAGTTCAGAGCAGAGCAGGGGAGAGGGCAGGAGAGAGAGGGCACAGTGCCCCGGTCAGTCCAAAGGAGGGCAGGGGAGAGGGTGGGAGGGAGAGGCAGGCCCTCGTGAACCTAACCTGTAGGGCCCTGGCCCCTGATGACCTCCTGGTGATGCCACCCTTTATGGGAGGAAGACCCTGAGTATGAGGTGGGGACGGCTTTGCTGATAATCTGCCCAGCACCGAGACGGAGAACCACGTGGCAATCCCTGCTGGGCACACGGTTGAGTTCCCTGACTCCCCCTACAGGGTAAGAAAGCAGGCTGCGGGCATTCGAGCAGTGATCGCTTTGCCGACTAGACACCTTCTGAAGATTTTTACCTATGCCTTTATTATTGGCTTGTGCCACAGGCATTGAGGCCTGGCCACAGTCGAGGGCATTGATGGATCCTTCGGGCCAGGGACAGACACCGAGCTCCTCTGCTTACCAGCTGTGTAACCTTGGGAATATCCCTGAGCAGTTAACTCATTTGACTCTCCCAACCCAAAAGCCCAGAGATGTGTGGGGCAAAGCTAGGATGCCCATTTCCCAGATGAAAAAACTGAGGCCTGCAAAGGGGCCGTGGCTTCCCTAGGTCTCACAGCAGGCCCATGGCTCAGTTCACCTGACCCTGGCTCACCTGCAAAATGTCAAGTTCAACTCTCAAGAATGAATGAGGTTGAGGCATCTGATCACTTTAGAGGGTCTCACTCCAAGGACCAGCAGTAGTTTGTTTCCTGCGCAGCTAATGTGGGGTGAGTGGGGTGGGGTCCCTTGCTCTGGGGGAAGCTTAGGTCCTCTGGAATGTCTTGAGCAGAGCCTCTGCCTGGTTCCTTCCCCCATGCCCTCAGCCCTGGGGGTCTCCCCTCCTCCACCTTTTCCCTCTGTCACTCTCACCCCAGAGCCAGAGCTCAGAGCTCAGACCTGCTGGGACCGTCAACTGGCTAGTCTTCATCTCCACACAGCTGGGGAGATTTGGGAGGGATATAGGGGTGTGTCAACCTCATCAAGATGGCAAAGACACACTGGAATGGGTTTGCAAGAAGGAGAGAGAAAGTCTGCCTGGGAAGCAGGAGGCTGGGCTGGGGAGGGTCTGGAGTCCTTTGGACACTAGCGCTACTTCAGGGAGCTGAGGTCTCCCTAGCTCACTCTGTGTTGAATGTGCTTCTGAGGTCTTTGTCGTGGTCGGGTCAACAGTAGGGTGCTGGGGTAGTGGTATGTGAGGGTGTCTGACACTGCAGGACTGTGTTTGTTGCTTTCTGTCTGTCAAGATGCGATCTCTTTAGCTTGAAGAATGTGCTAGGGGCTTGGTGAGGAGAGCAAGGTCCCAGGGCAAACTCAGGAATCTAACTCCGCCCTGGGGTTCTCAGTCTAGACCCTTTCCCATCCATCTCCTTTCTGATCCAACACAAACACGGACCCTGCTCCCTGCTCAAAGGAGGCCTGGACTCCAAGAATAGACTTAGAGGCTCAGAAAAAAACATACAGGCTCCAGATCCCTTCTTTCAGGAGGACAGTCGACGGAGGCTGGGAGACTCCTGGGAGGGTTTGTCAGCTCCCGTGAGACTCCAGTTTGATCCTTCCCTCCTGCCCATCCCCAAGATGCCAAGCCCGGACAGGATGATGGGAGGGGAGGAGTCGGGGGATGGTGAGGAAGAGGATGAGGATGGTTTGAGACAGGCTGAGAGCTATGTGTAGACCCGCTACTCATCCTCTAAGACAGAGACCTACACAGAACTGCTGCCCAATCTGACAATATCACTCCGGAATTATCAATGGCTCCTCATTATCTCTCAGCAAAAGCTCCTAGTGACCAGACCTCTAGCTGCCTGTCCCAACTCCTTTCACCCCTTTCTACCTTGCACTTTACGTCCCAGCTATCCCAAACAATGTGTTATTTCTTGAAAATATCCTTCATTCATTCACGTATTCATCCAACAAGCATTTCATAGGGTGCTACTATGTGCCAGTCTGGAGCTAGGGCTGGACTATGAGCTCTTTGAGGGCAGGATGGAACTGCGTTTTGTCCATCTCTGGAGCCCCATGCCTACGTGGTGCTTGCTACATATTCTGAGCTCAGAAAACCTCTGCTGAATTCATGCATATTCCTTTAACAAACATTTACTGAGCACCTATTACATGCCAGACACAGCCAGGCACTGGGGACACAGCCATGAAAAATGCCAATCCCATGTCCTCCTGGAGCTGTCAGCCTAAGGAATGAAGCTGACAATAAACAAGTGAACAAATAATATAATTTCTGATACTGATAAATGCTACGGAGGAAAAATAAGGGGCTATGTGGGGCAGTCAGGCAAGACCTCCCCAAGGATGTGATATCCAGCAAGACCAGAAAGAAGAGCCCTGAGAAGATGAGGCAGGGGAGCTTTCCAGGCAGAGAAGTCAGCAAGTGCAAAGGCCCTGAGGTCCCTGGGGCTGAACCATGAGATACACCCAGCAGGGTTAGGAAATAGCAAGAAGGTGAAGGTGGACAGTGAAAATTCCAGGAGCCGCAAGGGCTTGTGCAGTCCTTTCTCAGAAGGGGCTTGGGTGGTGCCTGGTGGCTCAGGAGGCCTTGGACCCTGGGCTGTGAACTGACAGCTCAGAAACAGCTTGGGTCCAGGGAGCTTTTCCTGTAATGGGATTTGCTCAGTGGGATTTGCCCTGGAACATCAAATCAAATCCACATCTGGGGAAGGTGTGAATGGAGGATGTGCTGCCACTGCTCACTCTCTCCCAGAGTCCCTGGGGGTCTGTGGATCAAAGGGCTTCCATTTCATCCAACCCCCTGTCTCCAGGCAGGGCAGCGTCTAAGCTAATGGGACAGGACCCAACTGGAGAGCGGCAGGAGGGGAGAACATTGATGAAGACCACAAGGCCTGAGTCGTATATTGGCCAGTTCATGGACTCCTCAAGCAGATGGGGTATCATTACTCCCGTTATGCAGATGGGAAAATTGAGACACGGGGAAGCAAAAGGGCTCACCCACAACCACACAGCTGGTAAGTGGCAGAGCTGGGATTTGCACCCAGGTCTCCTGGGTCCCTAGCTGTGCTCTTTCCCTGCCACCAGCTGTGCTGGAGAGCACACAGGGAGAGGTTTGGCAACCTCACTGCACAGAGCCCTACGGGCCTAAATGACCCTCGCTGGCCTCTGGCTTCCCGGGGACCTTTAGGGCTCCCTCTCGGCCTGCAGAAGCAGAAAGCATTGGCCCACAGTTAGGAACCCAGCTGAGGTTCGGAGTCTGCAAACTTTTCAACTTGAGGAAGTTCAGGTCTGATGCAGTAATCTACCCCCCTCAAGAATGCTAAGGCCTCTCCCCAGGTGGGTTTTACTTTTTTCCCGGTGACCTTGCTTTCACTAATGTATTACTTCTTGGTACATTACCGTTACTAACTCAAAATCAATACCGACCTCCACATCTGTAAGGTTTTATCTGAAGGCAAATCTCAGGGCTGTCCGTCAGGCTGACAGACAGCCGTCCCTTCCTCTCCCTTCCTCCTCCACTTCCCCACACCCGCCAGGGCCCCTACCCCACCCCCAACCCCTTCCCCTCCCTCTGCTCCAAATCAGTCCCAGCCTCGACCAGACTAAATCAATAAGAGGCCAACCTCACCCTCCCTTCCGCCTGCTGGGGAGAGGCTTGCTGGTTTGGGGGTGGGGGCTCCCCTTCCACAGCCTCTGCTCACCGCGCCCTCCCCTGGGACGTGCCGGCGCACTCCCCTACTTTAAAAGAAAGGGATGGGAAAAATGTAATTAATTCCCTCCGTTCCTGAGCTGGCCCCGAGGGCCTGGGACTTAGGAGGCTGAGCTGCGAGATCTGCACCCTCTGTGATAACCGAACGTGGCTTTGGGAGTATGGCTGCAATTAGAAGGGGCGATCGCCATCATTGGGGCTCTGTGGCAGGGTTTGTGGTGAGTGTGTGGGGGCCGCAGCAGGGTGCAGAGGGAGAGGGAGGCACAGGACCTAGAGACTGAAGGTCAGGATAGGGGTGGGGGTCAGGAATCAGGTCAAGGCTGCAGGGACCATCGGCAGGTCACAGAGCCCCACCTCTGCACTGCCTGAGAGGGACCCTGAGGCTCCAAGAGGGACAACAGTCTCCCTGAGGGCACTGGGCCTGCCTGGGCCAGTCAGTGCTCAGAAGGGCTTTCCTGCAGCATGGGGGCCAGAATATCTGCCCTGACTAACTGCGACTCTGAGCAATTTCTTTAACCTTCTGTGCCTCGGTTTTCTCATCTATAAAATGGATATGATGATCATTGTAGCTACCTAGAGAGTTATTGTAAGGATTAAGTGAGTAAGTGTACACTGGATGTGCCATGCCTGGTGCACTGTTAGTTCCCAGTAAATATCAGCTGTCCCCCTCCCCTTCCTTTTTCACCTCCCTGACACCTCTTCTGCCTGGATTAGAAGGGAAGAGGCAGGTGGCTCAGGGACCTTGCCTGAGATGGAAATGAGCACTTGGAAGCAGACTCTGGGAACACCTCTCAGTCAGGGGCCGTGCAGTTTTTCATCTTTTTCTCCCATGGGGGCCAACACCCAGCGGGTGCTTTCTGAATGAAGCATTGCTCTGCCCCCTTAGAACTGTTCTGTCCCCACGCAGAAGCTGGGGCCTGCACGCTGGAAAGGGAACAGGAGTGTCTGGCTTTGACAAGTTGCACCCCACTCTGGCCTGAGTGTGCTCCCCTATAGAAAGAAGGAACCATCAAAGTACAAATCCTTGGAGTCTCCCAGTCTCAGCCGAGCAAGGCCTGGAATCCACACAGCTCTGCACAGGGCAGCCCACACCGTACTCTGCAAGACACACAACTGAATCCAGGATGATGAGTCCAATGAAAATGTCTCTGGTCCCGATTGCCAAACAGCCTTTCATCAGAGCCCCAGTTAACAGGCAGGATAGTTTTTCCCATTTGCACTTCCACTTTCTTAAACTCATCCAATACACTTACATACGCACACACTTGCATGTAAATACACCCAAATATGCACGTGAAACTTGGGAGGCAACTTGGAGTTTGCTGCGTGTTCACAGATGGGGAAACTGAGGCTCAAAGAGGGGGAGTGACTTGGCATCCCAGGGATTACTGCCACTCCCTCCTGCCCCGTCTTGGGTGTGGTTCCAAAAGGATCTGCTGGCTTGACACACACAGCACTTTTATCTCCAAGCCTCAGGTCCACCTCCAGCCCTGGCTCGCCGTTTTGACTTTCACAAGAGGTGAGAAGGGGAGATATTTTCAGAGCCCTCTGTTCCCGTTGTCAGAACACAGCTTGCCAGGAAGAGAATGCTTTGTTTGTCTGAATTGTATGAAAGTGTCCCTATGGACCAAGAACTGTCCCCAGTTGGGAGATGACCTGGGGCAGCCCAGCTCACAACTGGCCTTGGTTCCTAAGGGTCTGGGGCCTGGAATCCACCTCTGCCTCCAGGCAGACCCTGTCAGAGCAGGCTGAGGACTGGGCAAGAGGGACCGGCCGCTCCCCTGGGTCTGTCTGCTCCATCACTGGTTCTCCGTCTTGACTGTCCACTGGAATCACTGGGGCGTCTGTGGGGTCAGGAGTTTTTTTTTTTTTTTTTTTTTGAGATGGAGTTTCACTCGTTGCCCAGGCTGGAGTGCAATGGTGTGATCTCGGCTCACCGCAATCTCCGCTTCCGCAAGCGATTCTCCTGGCTCAGCCTCCTGAGTAGCTGGGATTACAGGCATGTGCCACCACACACGGCTAATTTTTTTTTTTTTTTTAGTAGAATGGGGTTTCTCTATGTTGGTCAGGCTGGTCTCGAACTCCCTACCTCAGGTGATCTGGCTGCCTTGGCCTCCCAAAGTGCTGGGACTACAGGCGTGAGCCACCACACCCGGTCAGGTCAGGAGTTTTTAAAGCTCCTGAGTGATTGTAATGAGCAGCCAAGTTTGAGAGCCACTAGTCTCAAGACATCACTATGAATCGCTACAAACACGTAATACCATGACACATCCATATTCATACAGGCAAAGATATGGGATGCACACAAAACACACCCAGACACTCATGCAGGAAGACACACACATTACACACACACCAACACACACCCAGACACCCGTGCACAAAGACACACACATTACAGATGCACCAACACACACCCAGACACCCGTGCAGGAAGACACACACATTACAGATGCACCAACACACACCCAGACACCCGTGCAGGAAGACACACACATTACAGATGCGCCAACACACACCCAGACACCCGTGCAGGAAGACACACACATTACAGATGCGCCAACACACACCCAGACACCCGTGCAGGAAGACACACACATTACAGATGCGCCAACACACACCCAGACACCCGTGCAGGAAGACACACACATTACAGACGCGCCAACACGAATACACAGAGAACGACATCCATGAAAACCTGCAGGCACCCATCCCACTGGCCACAGATCCACCGGCCTCCCCGACGCACACACACAGAGGTACACAGACCCTCATGCGCCCACACACTGCCACCACAACTCCGCCTTCGTCAGCTCACTCACGCAAACCTGTGTGCCCTTCACCCTCCTCCAGCCCCCAGGGGACACCCAGACACACGCACGCCCCTACTGGCGGCTGCCTGTTCCCAGCCCCACACTGGGATTACCGCAAGCCAGAAATTACCCACCCAGGCAGCTGCCCACCCTTGCCCCCACTTCCTCTCAATTCTCCACTAAGAGGATCTGGACCCTCCCCCTCCTTCCCCCCTGTGGACAGTGGTAATAGGCTTCGGGTGCTGACTTGGAGCTTCCAAACAAGATTTCCTGCAGGTCTCCCTGTCCCCAACTTCAGTTTCCATCTCTGCTTATGGCCTCCACACCCCATCCCCTCCATTACCAGCAACCCACACCGCAGCCCTGCACCTGCCCTGTGGGCAAGAAGGTTCCCTTCCCTCCCCCGACCCAGCCCCCTGACTCCTGGTTCCCTCTCATTTGTCACCCTCGAAGCCTTCCATGAACGCTTTTCTAAGCCTGGCTGATGGCATTCTCTTGCACAAGCACAGCACTTTACAGTTTGTGAAGTATTTCCCTTTAAGCCTCCCAATGACTCTAGGAAGCACTGTTACCCCATTTTTCAGATGAGAAAACTGAGGCTTAGCTGCTCACCCAGAATCACCTGGGGGATGAGTGGCAGGATTGGGGCAAGGACCCTTGACTCTCAACTTCTGGTCTGATGGCTGTGGCCTTCATTTACCATAGGTGGCTCAGGGTCATTTATTAACTGAGTGTTAACTCAGTGTGTGTGTGTGTGTGTCTGTGTGTGTGTGAGAGAGAGAGGGAGAGAAGGAGAGGGAGTATGTGCATGTGTGAATACTGTGCGTGCATGTGTGAGTAGTATGTGTTCATGCATGCTTGTGCACATGGAAGTACTGCATGTGTGTGTTGTATGTATGCTTCTAAGTCCTTGTGTGATGTGTGAGCATTGTGTCTATGTATGTGCCTGTGTGTTATATGTGCATGGGAGTATTGTACGTGCATGTGTAGAATTTTTGTGTGCATGTGCAAGTATTTGTGTATGTGTGAATTTTGTATGTGTGCTTGTGTGAGTATTGTGTGCATGAGCACTGTGTGCAGAAGTATTGCATTTGCATGCAGTAGCTACTACTGTGTGAGCATGTGTGAGTGCTGTCTGTGTGTGTGTGTGCATGTGAGCATTGCACATGTATGGGGTACAGATCCTGTATGCCCCAACCCAGAGTACAGGCTGAAGCTTGGGGACCTTGGAAGCTCAAAGGATACGTGGTGAACACCGGGTCATTGACTGCCATCTCTGACCAGGGTGGGGGCTACCCACCCACAACCCTGTTGGGGTCTCTCCTCCTCCCATGTGCAGTTTGATACACAGACTTGGAAAGACTCATGAGGCCGGCTCTGTCTGAGTGAAGAGAAAAGCAGAGGGGGTAATTTGTGAAACTGCAGCAGAAGACATCCAGCTGAGACTTTGGTAAGAACCTACTGGTGTGTCAGGGAGAGATCCTGGGAGGTGCAGCCAAAAGAGGCTGTGTTCAAGCCTTACCCCGTGGAAACTTTCAGTCCCACTAAGGCCCAACCCTCTGCCTGGGAACAGACTGAGCCTCACCCTGCTTGTTGTTTTCTTGTGGCCATGACGTGCCTGGATTTGGCCAGGAGCTGCCTGGGGACAGACTTGGCATCTTATTCCCAGTGCCTGGGACACAGAAGGCACCCAACAAACATTTGCTAAGTGAGGAAATTCATGAATGAAGAAATGAATTTATCTTTTTATTCCGAGCACAGGGTCTAGCACAGAGTTGGTTGGAGGAAAAGAATAAATTGATGGGTCATATGGCAAACATCCTCCAACCCAATGGGTTTCTAAGCGCCCCCTTCCCATCCCAGGGGTCCTTGGAGGCTTTTATTAAGGAATGTCTAGAGGTGAGGTGGGGGTGGAGGGAGGAACAGAATGGCTTTCCATTCATTGTCCAAGAAGTCAAAGACACACACACACACACACACACACAGGCACACTCTTCCAATGTCTGTTTTATAAGATGTCTAGAGGTGAGGTGGGGGCGGAGGGAGGAACAGAATGGCTTTCCACTCATTGTCCAAGAAGTCAAACACACACACACACACACACACACACACACTCTTCCAATGTCTGTTTTACAAGATGTCAATCTCCAAATTTCTGGAAACATCTAGAAATATCTGCCGGGCGCGGTGGCTCACGCTTGTAATCCCAGCACTTTGGGAGGCCGAGGTGGGCGGATCACGAGGTCAGGAGATCAAGACCACGGTGAAACCCCGTCTCTACTAAAAATACAAAAAAATTAGCCGGGCGTGGTGGCGGGCGCCTGTAGTCCCAGCTACTCGGAGAGGCTGAGGCAGGAGAATGGCGTGAACCCGGGAGGCGGAGCTTGCAGTGAGCCGAGATTGCGCCACTGCACTCCAGCCTGGGCGACAGAGCGAGACTCCGTCTCAAAAAAAAAAAAAGAAATATCTGGAAACACCAGATGAGGCTTTGCCCCTCATTCCAGGGCAGATCCTTGGGTTGGCCTGAGTCTGAAGGTCCCCACGCCAGGATGGGTCCAAGGGCTCAGGGGCCCTGGCGGGTGCTGGTGCTAACAGAGTGTAGTGAGATTCAGAAACCATCTCTGATGGCTCGATAAATGGCAGACGAGGGATTAGAGCGACTCTGCTCGGAGCGGCGGGGCTCAGGGGGAAGGGGCTGATCGCTGGAAAAGATATGACTATTTAAAGATAATGATTGCATAAATTTAATTAGCACACTTTCACGCGGCAAATGGCCGTTTTGTAATTAATGTATCTGGCCTTACTAAGCATGAAAGATCCCATCTCCTCCCCCTCCCTTCCCTGCTCCCCCTCCTCTGCGGCCCTAATGAAAGACAGAGAGCAAGTGACAGAAACAGTTTGTCAGTGGCTCCAGGTGTCAGGAGCCTAATTGGCCGAGCTGAGGGGAGGAGGGGCAGGCAGTAGGAAGGAGAGGGGAGGGAAGAGGGCCTCCTTGACTCTGGTCCCCTGCCCAGGTTGGAAAAGGAGAGGGTCTGAGCTCTGAGGCCCCCTGGCGTGGTGGAGTCAGCATGGGTGGGGGGGGCGGGCAGGGGGCCTCTCCACCTCGGTAATTGGTGGAGACGAGGATGCAGATTGGCTGTGGCAGGGAGGCCTTGTTAGTACCTGGGCAGACAAGCTGGCACATATCACAATGTGTTAAGGACTCAGGGCCATGATAGCTCAGGCCTGGCTTGTCCCCTCTCAGGAACAAAATCCCTTCAGTGGAATGAATTAACAAATAAGCCTCAGTTTCCCCATTTGTAAAATGGCCCCTGGTTATAGAGAAGCTCACACAGGAAAAGGATCATAGCCTTAAGCACCTACTATGTGCCCATCACCTACTATGTGCAGGTGGACCGCCAGCCCCTCTTCCCCACAGCAGGTCGAAGATGTGCATTTTCACCTCTCTGAAATGAGGATGCGTATTGCCTTCGTCACTGCCTTGCCACGGCTATGTGGCTGCGTAGCTGTGTGGAAAGCTTTTGTTCCCATCTTCTGATAGGATCAAGGGAGGGCCGGCATCAGATGTCTCAGATTCAATGAAATATGAAATATAATGAAAAATGGCTGTTCCATTTTCAAGATCAGGAAACGGAGGCTCCGGAAAGCTAAATAATTGGACCCAGTCTCCACAATTAGTAAGCACTGGAGGATGGAGTTGAACTCAAAAGTTGTAAATAGAAAGTCGATTCTGTTTCTAGCATCCACCAGGGGCCTTGCTGCAGCACCAATTCCTACCCCCACGGTACCGTCCTCTGCAGGATGACTAAGGTGTTTGATTGGCTTCATAGGACAGTCTGTTAGTTAGGAGGGTGCACCTGTCAATTGCTGTGCTGTTCCTCAAAGTTACGGATTGGTTTCTTGGGTGACCTGGTAATGGAGCAGACAGAGAGGGTTTGTGCTACCATGCCCGCAGTGTGCCTTGGCCGTGTTGGGGCTCTGCTGATGGTGGCTGTGTACATCTCACCTCTCTGACCATGACCCTCCACTGCCTTCACCAGCTGCCTCTGCAGCCTGCTGCCAGCCTTAGCCACTGGCCTGTGCCCTAGTGAGCTTGGTCCTGCCCAGTTTTCTCTGTGGAAGACAGAGCAGGGCGGCCTTGAGCCAGCCTCGGCTGGTGGAGTGGGGCCCAGCCAGCCCTTTCCCAGACCAAATTCAATTTCGAAGCTTAATGAGTTTGCAGAGGAGCCGGGTGAGCCCGCTGACACCACTCCTTGCCGGCTGGGTGGTTCCCGGCCGGGCCACCGAGCATGCAGCGGCCTGAGCCGGGAGTATCCTGGGCCCCATTGAGAGTGGCGGGGGCACTGAGCGAGTGAAAAATGTCAGAGCAAATTGCTCTTGACAGCGTTAATATCTGCACCTCATAGCAATAATTACATGTAAATAAATAGCAAAATCACACTCAGCTGGAGGCAGCTTGGGGAGGACAGACGCTGCTAAGGACCAGCTGGGGACCGGAATGCTCTGCTCCACTCTTTTCTTTCCTTCTTAGAGTCTCTGCTCCCTCTCTCCCCCTCAACCAGGCTCTTGCTGCAACACAGAGCAAGGACCTCAAGATCTTGGCTATGCATATGAAAAATGGAAGAGAAAAAGAAAGCATTTGGGTCCCCCCTCTATGGGTGCAATGAAACCTCCCAGCCTTTCTCTCTTCTCTCCCTGTGCATCTTATTCCACCTCCAGGTCTCTGCAGAGAGATGTCTCTGAAATCCACATCTCTGCCCCGACCTCTGTCCTGGACACGTTGGTGGCTAACTCCTGGTCTTGACCTACAAAGAGCTAGCTCTGACCCAGGTCCTCCTCCTGCATTCCCTGTTTCTGTCTACGATGCCTCACCTTCTTGTTCACTCAGACTTCAGACATCCCAATCATCTTTGATTCCCCTCTCAGTGCCCATATTCGGTTGTCCTTCACGTGCCATGGAAAGTCACAAGCTAAACATGGCGCAACTTGCTGGAGAGGAGTCAACTTGACACGATGCCAACTTATTCCATTATTATGACCCAACATATATGGCTCTGTAGTGGCAAAGAATGCATCTCAAAGAGAATACATGAAACTCTATGTTACACCCCACCCCCAAGGCCTCAGGGGGAACATACTCAACTATTATCCTGGGTGTTTGAAGAGAAGTTTGAGAAGCCCTGTGAGCACCAGAAGGCCATTCCTTAGAGAGCATCAAGGCTAAGGAAGAAGCTGGAAGCATTCTAGGGTTTCCAACCAGATTCACCTCTTGCTGCCACGTTTGGGGGCCCATTAATTTGTTGTCTTGGTTTGTCCAACTGGACTATGAAGTCTGCAAGAGCAGAAACGATGTCTTACTGGTGCCTGAATTTACAGTTCTTAGCAAAAGGCCCTTGGAGGGGTTTGAGGGATGAAGAAAGGAGACAAATACAGGAGGTGAAGGGTAGGAAGGAAAGGAAAGGTGGATGAAGACAGAAGATGGAGAGGAAAAAGCTGCAGCCCAAGGAGGTGACACAACTCAACATAAGCCCCGGTATACCTATTTACCTGGGTCTGATTTGGAGTTTCACTCTCCCCTCCCCGGATGGACCCAGGAGCTCTTTCTCCAGAGATCCAGCCTCCCTCCTGCTCCCTGCTGGCACTGTAGAAAGTTCCCATGAGTTAGGGCTTCCGGGGCCCTTCTGGGAGAAGGAACAGAGACAGCCCTTCCAGCTACGTCGACGCCCTGCCGCCTCACCTACACAGGGCAGGGAACGCAGGCTCCATTCTTTGCAAAACAAATATCTTCTCCGGAGCAGCCCCCGCGTCCCACACCTTCTTGTTTAGCTCACCGACTAATCCACTTATCGAGGATAAAGTGCTTGTGAATCCCCATTTGATAAAGGCAGCTACAAAATTAGCAAAAACGTGCCCACGGCATCGACGTACCAAACAAACAAGAGGCTGGGGACAGTGGCGGAGAGATGTTGTCTCGTTTCAGTCCCTGGGCCCTAAGAGATGCGGGAGGAGATAGTAGCTTTTTCGCTGGCGATGCAGGCTGGAAAGGCGATGCCTCGGGTTATATGGGGAAGGGTTTGGGCAAATGGAGTCCCCGCCTTATCCTATACTGCATGCACTCCAACTCCAACCTGGGCCCCCCGCTCTGATTACGACCCCACTCCATGACCCTGGTGCTGACCACACTTCCAAGGTCAGCCATCCATAATCCTAAGCTAATATTTCTGTAATGCTGTCTCCATGTCAGGCAGCATTTCAGTGAGTTAACCCATTTACTCCTCACAACAGCCCTGGGAAGCAGGTCTAACCCTGTATCATCCACATTTGACAGATGCGCAAATAGAGGCACAGAGAGGTCAAGTCATTTGCCCAAGATCACACAGCTGGTAACCATTGCCACCAACTTAGATAATACCCTCCAATGTAACACGACCGATTCTAACTCCGACCTTGATTCCATCTCTGACAGCAGTCCCCCAAACCATGCAACGCCCCTAATCATGACTCTCCTTTGAATAACCATGGTCTGCTTCTCTGCACTCTGCACAGGGCCTTCAAGTTGCTGAAGCCTGTGTGTTGCCAGACATGGTCCGACAACTGCCAGCTTCTCCTCCCCGCATCACTGATGGAGCAGAAATGGTTCTTTTTATCCCCACATCCACCACCATTAGTGGCGCTGGTATCAAGACTGTGTGGGGCTCCCCAGAGGCCCCCAGCAGCCTCTGTGCTTTGCCCCAGGGAGCTCCAGGCACTCTGCTGGCACGGCCTCCTGAGCACAGCAGCAAGACTATTGCCACCTTCAGAGAGCCAGGGAAACTGAGGCTTAAAGGGAAACTCAGCCACGGCCATGTGGCTCATCTGAGAGTGTCTCTGAGGAAGGGTCTGCTCTCTGCTCCTGGTGGCTAGAGGGGATCCAGGAAGAGGGAGGAACCAGGAAGGGATACTGGAAGCTCAGTTCCTGCACTACCCACCCACCGCCACCTCTGGCTTGGGGAGGAGGGGCTGGTCCCAGGCCTTGGGGGTGGGGACATTAATCACAGGGTAGCACCTGTCAGGGTGGCATCTGGAACTAAAGAAAAACACTCGGCAAAAGGGCAGGACTTCTCACCCTGGGCTCTGAGGGCTCTGGGACCCACCACCGCCGCACTGGGAGGCCAAGGCATCTGGGGTTCAGGCCCGGGCAGCCCCTGTGCATGGGAAAAGGTCCTCGCCACGGACACCTGGACTGGGAGTCGGAGAAGAGGCTCGAGGGAGTGTGGAGAGAGGCTGGCTCTGGCAGGTCACTAGGCTGGGAGAGAAAGGGACCTGCCTGCTGCTGCTGTTCCCATGGACCAACATGGGGGAGCAGGTGGTGGGCCTGGAATTCAAATTCGGGTTCCTCTGATGGCGGGGCTGTCTGTGTCCCTCTCCTCCGAGCCCTCAAGCCCTCTCTCTGCACCTTCCTCCCTCCAGCTCTGGGTCCCCCCTCCATCATCCCTGGCCTTCTTGATTCATCCCTCTCCCTGTGTCTCTCCCTCTCCCGGCCCCGCCCCTGTATATGCCCCCGCCTCCGCATTGCTCTGACCTAGGTTTTCTTGCTCCTGCTTCTGTCTCTCAGTCTCTGGGTGTCTCTCTACCTCTCTCTCCCTCCCCCTAACTTCCACCCCTCTCCATCCCTCCTTTTCCTTGACGCTTCAGTGGGTCCATCCACACCCACCTCCCCTCTCTCCATGGGTCCATCCGCACCCACCTCCCTTCTCTCCATCAGCACCTCACACCCTGGCTCTTTCTGGGTCTGTCTGTCTCTCTGACCACTTCCTTGCCCACTGCATACCTCCCTGCTAGAGTCACCTGCCAAATCAGCCCAAGAGCTTGATGTGACCCAGGGTTGAGCTGTCATGCCAGGGTGCCAGGCCCATACCCTGGTCTAGCTGGGTGTTGGCTGAGTACAGAACCGCAGCCACCTCCCTTGCTCTCCTGCCACTTCCTCTGGGCCTTGGAAGGATTTGGGGTTCCCTCCCAGGGCGCTTCCTTTCTCTGTCCTCTGCTGTTCAGGGTGGTCTACTTTGAGTCATCGCAGGGAGCTTATGGAGCATCTGAGAGCTGGGAGGAGGGGAAGGCATGAGAGGTCATCCTTTAGTGCTTCTCAGACATCCACAGGCACGCAGAGCCTCGGAGGGACCTCGTTAAAGTGCAGAACAGACTTGGAGTAGCAAGGGTCTGCTCCAGACCCTGCCTGTTCTGGCAGCCCAGCTTGGAGGAGATAATTGAATGTCTGGATAAACCAGTTTTGGTTCCAAAATTGTCCCTCGCTGCTGACCACGGGGCTCACCTCTCTGAGTCTGCAAAATGGGTACAATGATTCCAAGCCGTTAGGGCTCAGGGAGGGCCAAATAGCTAATAGGAGTAGAGGTGCCTTTGCCAACTGCCAAACCAATGTGGCGTGGCATGACTGCTACTATGATCAGTAACCATGCTGGGATACAAACTCCACTTCTTTGGGAGTAAAAGCAGAATACGACCCCAGTTGGGACAGCCGTTTCACCCCAGAGACCTAGACAAGGAGAATGAAGTTGGTTGGGGTTGGAGCCACAATCCAGGGTGCTCAGGGAAGGATGCTATGGAGTTCCAGGGCCGGGGGAAGGCATTATCTATGCCCAAGAAGGGAAGGGAGCCCCTTGTGGGGGAGGCTCCAGAACTTCTGCCCCTGGGCATCATGTCTCAATTTCAGCCTGGACATGTCCCCTTTGTGATAAGACACTTACCAGGGCCCTCATGGGACCTTAATCCTCTGATGCCGCTGGTCAGAGACCCCTGGTCTGGTGAGGCGGTCACATTCATTTGGCCTCAGGCCAGTTCCACTGGCAGTCCCCAGGGCCTGGGGGCTGGGTTCTGAGAGCGCACACTATCTCCTATCCTTCAAAGCCCCGGCCCTCACGCAGCAGGATGGAGGGACAGGAGCAGGGCAGGGGCGGATCTCCCTCAAAAGCCCCACCCAGATCTCCTGTCTCCTCACCCAGCACTCATTCACTCACATGGGTTGCCTCTTTTGTGGATGCTTGAAAAGATTTCCCAGAGCTCTGTGTCAAAGCAGAAGTCACCTAAGCCACTGGCAGCAGAGGCATGGCTGACTGCACATGCTGCAAATCAGCCTCTTGCAATGATAAGGCCATTGCCGCACTCACTGTGCCCTCGGAAAGCCCTGCTAACTCCTGAGTCTTTTTGGACAGTGAAAGTGTGCAGGAGCATTGTGAGTGTCTCTATCTGTAACATGAGACAGCCAGTTAACTCTTTCTAGGTGCCTTCTAGCTCTGAGATTGCTGGGGAGGGGGATCTCAGTTCATTTCAAGCAGACACTCCCTCCAACTTGTTTTCTAAAGAAAAGAAGGGTCGTCTGGGCGTGGTGGCTCATGCCTGTAATCCCAGCACTTTGGGAGGCTGAGGTGGGAGGATCATGAGGTCAGGAGTTTGAGACCAGCCTGGCCAACATGGTGAAACCCCGTCTCTATTAAAAATGCAAAAATTAGCCAGCGTGGTGGCACATGCCTGTAATCCCAGCTACTCGGGAGGCTGAGGCAGGAGAATTACTTGAACCTGGGAGGCGGAGCTTGCAGTGAGCCGAGATTGAGCCACTGCACTCCAGCCTGGGCAACAGAGTGAGACTCCATCTCAAAAAAAAAAAAAAAAATAAAACAAAATAAAAAATAATAAATAAAAAAGGAAGGGTCAAGGCGTGGATATCATTGGGGTGCACAGGGACCCCCAGGTGCACTGAGATTAGGGAGGCCTTTGACAGATCCCCACGTTCCTCCACTTGCGGAGAGGTTGACAAGGTGGAAGCTCACTAATCCATGCTTTGGATGTACCAGGCCTGGGACCGGATGCCTGGCACTGTACCTTTTTAAAAAATACAGATTTCCCCAGTCCCACCATGGACCTACTGTAACAGCCTCTCAGGGTGGAGTCTGCGAATTGAGATTTTTAACAGGCTCAGGTTTGGGAACCACTGACTCTAGCTCAATTGCCCCACCCTGCAAAGACTCGCCCTCCAACCATTTTGGCAGGTATGGCCTGGATTCTGCTTGCACCCCGCTCTGAGCAGAGATGGGGCACTCCCTGCTTTCCAAAGTTACCCCTTCCATCCCTGGCCAGCTCCAAGTGAACTCAGTTCAGCTGAATTCTGCCTCCACAGAACATGTGTCTCCTGCCATCGTCCCAAACATGCTGGCTCTCCTGTCCCCGACACCCCCATGGAGGTTCAGGCGGGATCATGAGGGCTCCCTTTTGGCCTCACTTTACATAATCTCATCTCCTGTCCCTCTGGAATCTACACATTGTTGAACCATAGCTTGCTAAGGAGGGTGGTCAGACAGCAGAGTCGGGGCTCTAGGTGGTCTGTCCAGCGAGTCAGGCCAGCTGGCCGTCAAGACGGTATTTCCCTCCCTATGAGGGGGCTGCGGACCCTCCCCAGGCCTCCCTCCTCTCTGGAGGCTTCTGGCTCATGGTTTGTCACTTGCTTGTCTGTGGGTGGACTAACTGGAAGGTTCTTGAGGGCAGAGGCCAGGTTTAGCCCACCTGGCATCCTCTGTGCACAGAAAGGGGCACAGAATAGACCCTCAGGAGAGCCCAGGGCATGCTTGCAGCTGTTTATTGGGCATCTACTTCGTGCCAGGCTTTGTGCTGGGGACACAGGCCAAGAGCCTAGGGTCCTTGCATTAGAGGGAGAGAGCGGTATCCAAAAAGTTAGAAACCAGAGGCAAAGCTGCTACCCAGGGGAATACAAGGGGCATGGGAGGGGGCCTGGCCAGCAGAGCCAGGTCAGGGCAAACTTCTGGAGGAAACGACCTCTGAGCTGAGACCAGAGAGATGAGCAGGGCTGGCTAAGCGAGGAGAGGAGGGGCAAGAAGGTTCTAGGTGGAGGGAAGGGCAAGTGCATTGATGGAGAAGGCCCTAATTAACGGGTGGGGAATGGGGCGCTCCCGAGGGAGCCTCTGTCTCCAGCAGGCAGCAAGGGTCTTCCTTCCGGCTGCCCGTCCCTTCGCCGCCTGCCCCGTCCCGAGACGTCCGAGGCCCCGCGACCAAGACTGGACGAGCGAGCGAGCGAGCGACGGCTCCGCAGTCCGGGGGGCGGCCAGGCGCGCGGCTGCTCGGGATCCCAGGCCCGGGCAGCGGGAATTAAGCAGGCCGCCGAGCCCGAGGGCGTCCTTATCTCGGGGAGACAGTTGTTGGGAATCACTTTGACTGAGTGGTTTTGTCTCCCCGCATTTTCCACTGTCAGGCGGCCTCAGGCCATGGATCAAAGGCGCGGCGGCGGTGGAGCGTGGGGAGGGGCGGCCGCGCGGATCCCCCCCGCCCCGACCCGATCCCCCCCCCCGCCGACCCGATCCCCCCTCCACGCCGCCGCCCCAACCCCCGCCCTGGACTCGGGTCCGCCTGGCCTCGGCAGCCCACGCCCGGCCCCTGCCTCGGAGCCCACCAGCAGAGGAGGAATTCGGAAAGGGGACACGGGGATGGGGGAGAGGGCAAGGGGGGCTCGCAGGGGCTGAAGATGGAGGGGGAAGAGGTGTTTGTTGGGTGTGGAATGAGAGAGGAGAGGAGAATGAGAGAGATTAGGGGGAAGAGAGTGGGTGGAGGCGAGGCCGGCTATGGGAGGAGACAGGCAAAGAGGGAAATGAGGGTCTGAGAAGGGAGTGGGAGGAGAGAGGACCCAGGCTGGAGGTATTCTCAGGGTTATGACACGGTCAGGGAGACGGTGAGCAAGGGGGTGGTGCACAGGGGGCGAAGGGAAATGGGGCGCGAAGGGCGAAAAGAGGAAATGGGGAAAGGAGAGAAATAGGAAGCAGAGAGTGTGTGAAAAAGTGGCTCACGCTTGTAATCCCAGCACTTTGGGAGGCCGAGGCGGGCGGATCACGAGGTCAGGAGATCGAGACCACGGTGAAACCCCGTCTCTACTAAAAATACAAAAAAAAAATTAGCCGGGCGTGGTGGCGGGCGCCTGTAGTCCCAGCTACCCGGAGAGGCTGAGGCAGGAGAATGGCGTGAACCCGGGAGGCAGAGCTTGCAGTGAGCCGAGATTGCGCCACTGCACTCCAGCCTGGGCGACAGAGCGAGACTCCATCTCAAAAAAAGAAAAAAAAAAAAAAAAAACCAGACGTGGATTTCCCATCAACCGAGCCCAAGAGAGAGTTCTGGGCTGTTGGAGGGGACAGGGAGGCAAGAATGACTGGAGGAGAAAGTGGAGGGCAGGCCTGGCTGGGCTGAGGGGTGGGGGAGGCTGTCCACCCTCCCAAGAAAGTGCAGGCCCTTATCACTCAGAAGGCAACACAGCCACAGAGTGGGGGAGTGACAAGGCCGAGGTGTGCAGGAATTAGGGTGCACCCAGGCCCATCCTTCCAAAGGCCTCCAACAATGTCCTGGGGGACCCCACCCAGATCTCTGATGTTCTCCAAAGCTCCAAGGGAGGAGCCTCCCCTGCCCTTAGCAGAACTCCCCTGGTGGCCAAGGACACCCGTCCCCAATGAAAAAGGTGTTGGAGAAACATGTTCACAGGCGGGGAGAGGGCCAGGAGAGAGAAGGGCCTGTGGGGAAGGTTAGGGAGCCCTGGGGCTGAGGTGGGGGCAGGGCAGGAACCTAGAGTGGGGGGCAAGAAGGAGCGGGGGAACAGGATGGAAAAGGCTGATGGAAAGAAGATGGGAAATGAGTGTGGAAGAGACAGCTGCAAAGGTGTTGAGGGAACATGAATTCTGCAACAGGAGGTCTGCGTCCTGGCCCTGTGCTAACTCACTGTGACCTTGGCCCCTGGTGGCACCTGCTGGAGCCTCAGACCCCATCTGCAAACAGCTACCTCATATTATGCTAGCTGTTCTTCTGCATGCTTTGCATATATGAACACACTTCTCAGGCTAGCTCTATAAAATGGGAATGATTATTAGCCTCACCTTACAGAAGGGGAAACAGAGACAGGGAAGAGCCTGTTTGGGGTCACACAGGTAGGAAGTGACAATGCTGGGGACTGAGTCCAAGCACTGGGATTCTAGTACGCATCTTGACGCCCCTGCTCTCCTGCCTTAATGAGCAACTTACCCTAGACAAATTATTTAAACTGCTCCATGCCTCTGTCCCTATATCTGTAGGACAGAAATAATCATTCCAGCACTTCCTCCAAGGGGATGCTGTAACGATTAAATGAGATAATTCATGTAGCTGACTTAGCACAGCATCTGGCTTGTGGTAAATGCTAAAACATTTTACTTATTACTATTTAATAATATTTGTGTAGCAATACAGACATTCTGTATTACTTATATCAATATATACATTTAATGTACTGATAAAATGTGGTAACCGCACAGGGAAAGCACAGCAAACCCACTGTGTGAGGGGTATGGTGAAGGAAGGCTTCATGGAAGGGAGCCAAGTCTTAAAAAGGAAGTAGGGGTGGGCTCGAGATGACAATGGGGTGGTGGAGAAGGTGTTCCAGGCCAAGGGAGCAGCAGGTACAAAGGCTTGGAGGCAGAGGAGAGCATGAGTCTCCTTTGGGGACCCTCAAAGTCGCCCCCGTCTCTCCTACCTGCGATCTTGCCTGGCCTCCCAGGCCCGACTGCCCAACCATCCCGGCGGCCTCCCTCCCCCAGGGGACTCCAGGGACAGGCCTGTGAAACTCCAAGTCTGCTCGCCGTATTAATTGCTAATCTCCTTCATTTTCTTTCCTTCTGTCTGCTGTACTGTCTCATCCCCAGTCCCTGTGCTAATCAGAAAGAAGGACAAATCCACTATTTGCGTTCTTTCCCACCAAGCCAGGCAGCTCTGGAAGGCTAAACCCCAGGTTTGCTGGGCTTCCCAGGAGGCAGGAAGGAGGTGCAGATGTACGACTGAGAGGCGGGCCAGCCCTGCCCGCAGATCTGGAGGCTGTGACTCCCCTGGATGTACAAGTAACCCACAGAATCACTGATTCTGAGTAGGAAGGCTCTCTGCTAGCAGTTGGTCCATCTCTTTCATTGCACAGATGGGGAAACTGAGGCCCACAGCAGTAAGGCCTCTATCAAGATCATGTGGTGGTTCGGAGGTAGCGCCTAGAGGAAACTTGGATCTCCTGAGTTTCCAACCTTTGACCAGGCCCAGAAAGGAAATTGCCTGGGTAGAGAAACCTAGCAAGACTTCTGGAGTTCAATTTCTGTTCAGGGCAAGGAGAAGCAGAAAGGGGAACGTTGTCTTAAGCTCTTACTAGATGCCAGGTATGGAACTAAGTGTTTCACATGAACAATCTCATTTAATTCTCATAAGCCTGCAAGTTGAGTGGCAGAGGCCCCATTTCACAGATGAGTAAACTGAGGCTCTGAGAGCTCATATAACTTGCCTGTGATCACAAGGCAAATAAGTAGAGGAGCTAGAATTTGTTTTTGTATTTTTATTTATATTTATTTATTTATTTATTTGAGACGGAGTCTCATTCTGTCACCCAGGCTGAAGTGCAGTGACTAGATCTTGGCTCACTGCAACCTCCGCCTCTGGGGTTCAAGTGATTCTCCTGCCTCAGCCAAGTAGCTGGGACTACCGGCACACACCACCATGCCTGGCTAATTTTTGTATTTTTAGTGGAGACGGGATTTCACCATGCTGGCCAGGCTGGTCTCGAACTCCTGGCCTCAAGTGGTCCGCCCGCCTTGGCCTCCCAAAGTGCTGGGATTACAGGCGTCAGCCACTGTGCCCGGCTGAGGAGCTGGCATTTGAGCCCTGGTCTGTATGATCATTCCACTGTGTCCACGATGTGCCTAAATTAGTGGCTGTTTTAATATCTGCCATATCATTTGCTGCTTTCTGGTCAGCACCAGTCTCCTGCACCTTCCTTTATTTATCCCTGAGCAAGTCCTGTCTTCTCACTGGGACTCGTCTTCCAGGAAGCCTTCTCTGACTATGCCCTCCCTTCTCTAGACTTCCTCTGGTCTTCCTGTCTGACTAGAAATCACACTAAATTGTCCACAATGAATACTCTAATTTTTCTCTGGGGTGGGATGAGGAGTATTGTCTCTCCAAAATATAAGAGCAGAGACAGCCATGCATATTTCTTTCTTGAGTCTCCCTCTATGCTGTTAAGGGGAGTTAGATAAATGAATTTGAAGGGAATCATATGTAATGATGTTCAAGTGCAAACCGCATGATCAGCTGCCTCAAAATCCTCTTGAGAATGGACTACAGCTGTGTCTCGCCAGGCCTGCTGTATGCCTGCGGGTTGCCCAACAGTTGGTGGTGGTCCATTACCTGCCAGACACCTAGTTATAATACAAGTGTCACATCAAGATTTTGTGTCCCAAGTACTGCCATGCTGCCTGTGGTCCTACTGAAGACCATGGTCCCTGACAACAGTGGTGTGTGGAAACATCTAGAGCTTCCAAGCAGGCTACTTTCCACTTCCCCACTTATTTATGCCAGGTCTCTACTCCATCTGTGCAAAGGGGCAGAGGTCAGCTCCTGCCCACACCCTCTGGAGGTGTGGAGTTTGGATGGAAGAAGATGTTTTGCTGGTGGGCATAAAAGAGGCCCAGAGTGCCCCTCCCCTTTTTTTTCTTGAGATGGAGTCTCGGTCTGTCGCCCCAGCTTGAGGGCAGTAGCGTTATCTCAGCTCATTGCAACCTCCGCCTCCTGGGTTCAGGCAATCCTCCCCCCTCAGCCTCCCAAGTAGCTGGGATTACAGGATGCACCACCATGCCCAATTAATTTTTGTATTTTTAGTTGAGACGGGGTTTCACCATGTCGCCCAGGCAAGTCTCAGTCTCCTGACCTCAAGTGATCCGCTCGCCTCAGCCTCCCAAAGTGCTGGGATTACAGGTGTGAGCCGTCACAGCTGGCCCCAGAGTGGTCCTTGAAGGCCACCCTCCACCCACCTCTTGTTTGGACTCAGATAGGTGGGCTGAAGACCTGCTGTCTTCCCAGAATTCTACCCAGTTCTCTAAGAAAGGAGGCAAGGTCAGGGTTGCTCTCGCACTTCTCCTTCAATGATCCAAAGGCTCTAATGTCACCCTGAAAGCCAGGCAATCCGCCAGGCCATCCGCCAGGCCTCCCAGTTCCTAGCAGAGCCTACTCATAGGCATGCTCCATTCCCCTCAGCAGCAGTCTGGAAAGTTCCTGATCCTGGTTTGGCCTTTCTTTCCAGGAGGGGTTTCCTCCTTCTCCCCTGCCCCCTCATTCCCCTCCACCCAGGAAAAAGGGGTGGGAAGGGCAGAGACATAAACACGAGTCTATTTTCACAGGAGAAGAGGCTCTGCCCAGGCCGCTTCCTTGTGGGCTTGAGCTGAGGCTTCTGATGGACGTGAGCAGGTGGTTTTGTTTGGTGAAGAGCTGCCAGGGGGGAAATAACTCAGCGTTTCCCACTGAGGTGGGTTAACTGTGGACAAAGACGGAGCTGGATGTGAGAGCAGGGTCTTGGCCGGGTCTGTCTCCCCAGGTTCTGGAAGGGCTGAGGATGCCCAGGGCAAGGGACTAAAGCGACCGTCAATTCACACTGACCATCAATTCACACTGACCATCAGTTCACACCTCCACCATTGCTGCTTCCCTGAGCCTTGCAGTTCATCCCTACTCTGGGGCTGGCCTTGCCAAGAGAACCAGGGGAAAAAGCCCTGGGGGATTGGGGGCTGCCTGATGAGCAGAGTGGACGGGCAGCCCAACCGTTAGCCTGATGCTGTGACCAGGGGCTGGTGGATGCGGTTTGGGTAGGGGCAGGAGATCAGTCTCTCCTGGTACAGAAGGCCAGTTGGGGAGGGCAGACACTGAAAAATGTCATTTGGCTTCAGGTCCAAGAAAATCCAGCCACAGATTCCTGGCCCACTCCACAAACTGACCCCTGACTCCATACCAACAGCACTGGTCATGAGAAAGAGAAACAGGGGTGTGCGGATGTGTGTTGGAGGGTGGGGGGATGACTCAGTTAGCTTTCCCCTAATCCTGGGAAAAACCACTCAGAGCCCATGCCCTTCCAACTTGAGTCAAGCACTCCTCCATCAGCTCGTCCTTCCCCAGGGGCCCGAGGGAGGAGCAGGAGACAGGCTTTCCCCTACTTTCTGCAGAGAGGGAACCCCCTTCACCTGGCACCTTCTCCTCCCCAGACTTAGGTCAGCAGAACACCTTACATTGCCCTGGATAGGAAACCAACTCAAGCATTGTCCAGCTAACTGAAGGGGGTCAAGGAGAGCGGGGAAGTAAAAGAAAGGAACAGAGGGAAGGGAACAGAAGGGATGGCAGTGAGGCAGAGGTGGAGGCTAGGGCACAGGTGAGGGGGGTGTGATGAGTGCACATTTAGTGAGTGCCTACTTGTACCAGGCACCTAATTTGAATTTTCCCTTAGTTCTCACAGCAACCACTGAGAGGTAGCAATGATCACCCCTGTTTTCCGATGAGGAAAAGGAAGCCCAGAGAGGTTAAGCAAGCTGTGCCAGGGTCACACAGCAATTTAGTAAATGGCAGAACCAGAGCTCCAACTCACGGCTGCTTGTTGGCACAGGTGGCACAGTTTCTCTCGCTCCAGGCTTCCTTCTACCCATGGGGCCCGAGGGAGAGGCCTCCTGAGAAAGCGGAGGCCTGAAAGAGACGCTGAGAAGGCAAAGAGAGGAAGCGGGCAGCAGGAGACTCGCCCAGGAATGGAGGAGAAGGAAGGGCTGGGCGGGGCGCAGAGGAGAGAGCAGCCGGGGTTAAAGCCCCATGTTCCTACAACCTGCTAAGCCGGAGAAATGAATTCTGATCCCTCCAAAACCCAACCTTGGAAAATGTGCGAGAGAAGGGTCTCCTTTCAGGGGGGCAGGCAATCCTCCACACCTCCTCCTGACGCCCTGGTAATGCCAGGATGTCCCCAATCTGCTTTGAGGAATGGAGAGATTAAGAATAATAAAAAAATTGCAATAAAATATGTGTGAAGGAGGGGGTAATTGTGGACAAACGCAGCATTCAAATTCATTTTTCAGCTCTTTTACACACCATTTCAATCTTATTTTCTGCTTGTTAATGAGATCTTGTTGCCTGGGCTAGGCAAAACCTTCCAATATCAGGACGTAATTGCACATAATTTTCTCTCCTACCAGTGATTTGCATCAGTTTTTTTAAAATTCTGGGCTATTTAACACCCCACAATCCCCCTCCCCATCTTCCTGCCTACAAATCTCTCGCTCCCTCCTCCTTCCTCGTCCCTGGTCCAGCAAGACTCATTTTAAATGCCTATTATAAACGCAGTGTCGCCAATGAAGGGGCGGGGGCATGAAGAGGAAGTGATAGGAGAGAGAGGTAGGAATCTCCAGTGTCCACTGTGTGAGTGGCACTGCTCAGTTCCCTAGGGCAAGTGGACTGTCTTGGTCGTGTCTTGCTGCGAGTCAAGTGGTGGTGAGGTTCCTGGGTCCGGCAGACCTGAATTAGAACCCCATCTCCATCACTCACCTGCTCTGTGACCTTCAGCAAGTGACTTGACCTTTCTGAGCCTATTTCCCCAAGAGCAGGGTTGCTGTGGGGCTGGAATGACTTCAGATAGGCAAAGTGCTTACATGGGATCTGGCGTCCAGTAGGTATGCCATTAATGGAATGTCTTTTCTTGCTGAACTGGCTGCCTAGAGGCCTCAGACAATGCCAGGAGGGCAGTACTGGGCATGTGCTGTAAAGACGCACCCAGGAGACCCCATTCACAAATAAAGGTAAAGCCTTGAGCTTGATTTCTGTGGGTCTCAGGAGGAAAGAGAAAGCTTGGCGTTTGGGGACAGCGACTCTGAACCTGACTCTGCCATTAACTGCCCCTGTGACCTGGGACCTCAGCTTCCCTGGATGGACCACCAGACCAACCGCACCAGGCAGATACAACACAGTAGCACAGTGAGCCCTGGAGCCACTGTTGGAATCCTAACTCTGCCACTTGCCAGATCCTAGCACACAACCTGGCACCTGGAAGAGGCTCCACAAATGTTTGTTAGGTGGTTGGATGGATAGGGGACCCTGGACAAGGCAGGTTTCCTCATCTGTAAAACGAGGGTCACAAGATAACAGCCAAGAGTCAAGGAGGGCAAGTGGGGTCAGCATTCAGGTCCATCGGGACCTGGCCCTCTGTAAGCATGATCTCTGCCATTGCTGTCGCCGTAATTACTAAAGGCACAGGCTGGACCCGAGAGAAGGGTATCAAGAAGCAGGAAAGGACAGAAAGGCTGGTTGGCCGTGATCGTGGTTGTTGTGGTTAACTGCACGCTTAGAGAATATTCTTCATTAGCTCGGTGTGTGGGGAAATTGTAAATATGTAAATCCCTTTATGGGTTCCTTCATTTTAAGCTCCAGAAAGGAACAAAGGAGATGTTGAGTGTGGGACATTAGGAAAGAGCACCAGGAGTGGTGCTCCTGGGGAGACCGACGCCCCTTCCACGAGGCAGGAGCCCTCCAGACCCCAGCCAAGGGTGCCACTAACCCAACGGTGTGATTTTCAGAAAATCTGGGAGGAGATTGGGCCCTCTCTGGGCCTCAGTTTCCACTTCCTACTCTGATATAGTTGGCATCTTAAAAAGGTTGGGAGATGAGGAAGTTCCAGCTAACCACACCTCCCAGCCACACCTGGCACACACCGCCTGGGCCCTGAGGAAGCCTCCTGCACAAGGTACCCTGCCTGCAGCCTTCAACCCAAGGCACCCTCGAAACTGGCAGAACTTTTCTCCTGGTTCTTTGCTTGGGATCTCGGCCTGCCAAGAACTGCAGCTCTGAATGACTTCCTGATGCCTGTCTCCCCAACCTGTCTCTTGGAGCTCTGCTCCAAGAGAGGGCTGTGCTTCCACCATCAGACTAAGGCATCTAAGGATGAGGGTTTTGTCTCTTCCATCAGACTATGAGCTCCTGAGGACAGGGGCTGTGTCTTCCCCCATCCGACTGGGGCATCTAAGGATGAGGGGTTTTGTCTCTTCCATCAGACTATGAGTTCCTGAAGACAGGGGCTGTGTCTTCCCCACCAGACTGGAGATCCCTCAAGGGCCAGCCTTGTGTTCTCCTTTCTACCTGTGGCCACTACTCCTAAGAGCCTGGCCTGCCTGGGATTCCTAGACAGGAGCTGGTATGAAGGGATCAATCTGCAGGTGTCACATTATTCAAAGTCATTCATGTTACCAAAGGTTCCTTTCGTCCTACGTTATGTTTTTAATTAATTAATTAATTTTGAGACAGGGTCTCACTCTGTCACCTAGGCTGGCGCACAGTGGCACAATCACAGCTCACTGCAGCCTCAACCTCCCAGGGTCAATCAATCCTCCCACCTCAGCCTCCCTAGTAGCTGAGACCACAGGCTCGCCCCACCGTATCTGGCTAATTTGTTAATTTTCTGTAGAGACTGGGTTTTGCTATGTTGCTTAGGCTGGTCTTGAACTCTGAGCTCAAGTGATCCTCCCACCTTGGCCTCCCAAAGTGCTGGAATTACAGACGTGAGCCACGGCACCCCACCTCTAAGTTGTTTTCTAACAGTCGTTGTCCAAGTAACTGGCCCTCAGCCCAGGGCAAAGGGGAAAGAGTGGGCTGGGGGTTGCGGGCAGTCTATGATCCTAACCCCAGATGAACCTCATCAGGAATGAGGTCTCACGGGCAGGATTCCTTTTCCCTGCATCTCTTCAGAAGGACCCAGTGCACAGAGCCAGGGACATCCATGTGCTGAGTGCCTAATCCCTAATCCTATTAGGCTGGGGCTTGGGCGGGTAGGGGAGATGATGAGGGAACCAAGCCTCAAGGGTATCTAAACCTCTTGAAAGGCATTCGCCCATATAACTCAGCTCTGCCCACTGGTCCCTAACCTGAGGTCACTGGCCTCAGTTTTCTCATCCACCACCTGAGTAGAATGAGCTCCTTCCTCCACCAAGCTGAAGGGGGTGGCTTCCATAGATGGGGGTGGCTTCCCTACTTGCACCAGCCAATCTCTAAGAAGAGTGCAAGTGAGGGCATTTCTGAGAGGCAGGAAGACAGAACAAGTAACTAAGATTCAGGCTCTAGGCCGGGCACAGTGGCTCACGCCTGTAATCCTAACACTTTGGGAGGCTGAGGTGGGTGGATCACTTGAGGTCAGGAGTTCAAGACCAGCCTGGCCAACATGGTGAAATCCCATCTCTACTAAAAATACAAAAAAATTAGCTGGGCATGGTGGCACATGCCTGTAGTCTCAGCTACTCTGGAGGCTGAGGCAGGAAAATTGCTTGAACCTGGAAGGAGGCAGAGGTTGCAATGAGCTGAGATCGCGCCACTGCACTCCAGCCTGGGTAACAGAGTGAAACCCTATCTCAACAACAACAAAAAAAAAAAAAAAAAAAAAAAAAAAAAAAAAAAAAAAAAAAAAGAAAAGGAAAAGATTTCAGGCTCTAAAGTCATGGGTTTGAATCCTGGCTCTACCCTTTAAGTGGATTAATATATGTAAAACACCCAGAGCAGGATCTGAAGGTTAGAAGGGCTCCAGAAAATTCAGCTGTCCTTGTCAACACTGGTATTAAACATACGGTATGCCTTCTAAAATTATATTTTTTGTCTGTCTGACCCTGTTGCACTGTCACCTCCACTAGGACAATATAAGGGTCTTCCTCTCTTGTTCACTGATTAATCCCACGTGCCTAAAACAGTGCCTGGCACATAGTAGGTTCTCTATAAATATTCACTATGTTAGTGACTCTCTTCCAAGCCAGGGGGCATGTGCAGAGATGAGATGAGTAACTGGCTTTTCCTTGAGATTCTGCATGGAGTCCCTGATGTTCTGTGGTCCCCACTTCCCAGGCTGGGTTTGAGACAAGGGACTTGGGTCAAGCCACTGGAGGAGGCACGTCTTCCCCACAGTAGTAGCAAGCTGGCCAGCGTGATGCACAGCTAGCTTATCCCGGGTCTGCCCAGGTGCTCGGCAGAGCCACAGCTTCATCTTCCAGTGTAAGCCCCTTTGGCTTCTGTAAGAACAAAAATTCCGTCCAGACGCAGTGGCTCACGCCTGTAATACCAGCACTTTGGGAGGCCAAGGTGGGTGGATCACCTGAGGTCAGGAGTTCAAGACCAGTCTGGCCAACATGGCAAAACACTGTCTCTACTAAATATACAAAAATTAGTCGGGAGTGGCGGCGGGCGCCTGTAATCCCAGCTGCTCAGGAGGCTAAGACAGGAGAATTGCTTGAACCCGGGAGGCGGAGGTTGCAATAAGCCAAGATCGCGCCACTGCACTCCGGCCTGGGCAACAGAGTTAGACTCTGTCTCAAAAAAAAAAAAAAAAAAAAGAGAGAAAAAAAGAAAAAAATTCCTTCCAGTTTTGAGGTGCATAGCTATCTGGGCAATGTGTCAGGGACCTGCCATCTTGGGGAAAGGGACAGTGTGCTGACCCCACAGCCCGGGGGGGAAGCTTAACCTCCTCCTGCCCAGGTGAGCTATAGAGAAGCCGGTCCTGTTGGGAAGAGAGGATGCAGGAGGCAGATCTGTCCTTACAGGGCGTCTCCCTACAGATCCTTATACACAGAGGATTCCTGGCCCCGCACCTCCCAGGACCACAGCGATGTGCTGATGGTGTCAAGTCCACCTGCCCAGACTGAGGAGGGAGGGCAGTGGGAGTCGGAGCCTAGCAACCCCGGGAGCTTTTGTACAAGACCCAGAAACTCCCGCCCTGCTCGCTGCACCGGTCCTTCAGGAAGTGCTCACAGCTTAACCTCTGCGGTTCACATGCACAGAAGCACCCACGGCCTGCCCTGCTGCCCCTGCACCCGTCCTCCTCCAGCAGCTGTTCACCTCTTGGTCCCCTCTGCCCCTGTCAGACCCTCCATCTGTCTTCACACCTTTGATGGGAGCCTCTGAGCTTCTCCAATTCATCATGTCAGCCTCCCAGCCCTGAGGAATGGGCTGGAGGCCTCTCGCTTTTAGCTTCAGTGAAATTCTGGGCTGCGTGGAGGGCTGGGGGTCCAACTTAGGAACTTCCAGGAAAGGATGGAAAACACGTCATCCAACTCTGAAGTCTCCTAGCCATGGGGGACATGCTCCCCCTTGATCCACTGCTCACACCAGTGCGTCGGTTTCCCATCCCCGACCCACACTCTGGACGCCTGGGGCCCTTTCTTTGCTAAGTCTCTCTTTTGTCCTGTGACAGAGTCCTGTGTTGGGGGTAAACCTCGGCCCACAGTGAGACAGGGCGGGCTGGGAAAAGCAGTGGTCACGGAGTCAGGTGTGCCAGGTTCTCAACCCTGGCCTGGCCAATGTGTACCGAGGCCCTTCCATCTCCAAAGCAAGACAGCTGCGCACACAACCCCAAAGACCCTCTTCAGCTTTCTAAGGACACTCCTCCATATTTGTTTTGTACCACCAAGCCGCAACTGGACCCCATTCTTGGGTATGGACACCTTGGATCTCTGCAGTGTCCTCCCCCAGCCAGCTCAGGGATCCTGTTGTGACTCATCTCAAGGGTTCTGGAAGGTTAGCACTAATGAGATGGAGGCCATGACCTTGAACCTCAAAAAGGCCAACTGGGGTCCCCAGGGAAGACATTCTGGCCGACAGGCTGCATTCCATGTGCAGGGTTTAGTTCACCTGGGATCCCAGCAAGACAGTGAGGTGGCCTGGTGAGGACTAGTGCAGGGGCTGGCAAGTTCAGCCAAGTAAGTGGCATCACCCTTCATGCTGCGGACCCTGAGAGGGCTTGATGCATCACTATTAGGAGCTCTGCAGGCAGCTGCCTGCAGGTACTGGGCACTCACTCTGTGCCAGACCTGAGCTGAGCGCCTTCCACAGATCATCTCATTCAGTCCTCAGCAACCTTGGGAGGCAAGTAATGGGATTATCTCCATTTCATGGATGAGAAAATTGAGGCATAGAAAGGGGAAGGGACTTACTCAAGGGTTTTCCCATAAATAAACGATGGCGCCGAAATGCAATTAACCCTCAACTACACAAATTAATGGAGGCAAACAGAAATGAATCCAGACAAGCAGAAAATTAACATTCTTGGGAATGTTTCAGACAAAGGTTTTTTTTTTTTTTTTAGTTTACTGTAAGGGCCTGGCTTATTTCAGGCTTTGTGGACCACATGCTCTCTCTTTTTATTTATTTATTTATTTTGTTGAGATGGAGTCTCACTGTGTCACCCAGGCTGAAGTGCAATGGTGCAATCTTGGCTCACTGCAACCTCTGCCTCCCGGGTTCAAGCGATTCTCCCGCCTCAGCCTCCTGAGTAGCTGAAATTACAGGCGCCTGCCATCATGCCTGGCTAATTTTTGTATTCTTGTAGAGACAGAGTTTCACCATGTTGGCCAGGCTGGTCTCGAACTCCTGACCTCAGGTGATCCACCTGCCTCGGCCTCCCAAAGTGCTGGGATTACAGGTGTGAGCCACCACGCTGGGCCTTATATGATCTCTTTTAAAACTACTCAATTCTGCTGTGGTGGCACAAAAGCCACCATAAATAAATGGACATGGCTGTATTCCAATACTTTATTTACAAAAAACAGGGAGCTGGACGGACGTGGCCCGCAGGATGTAGCTTGCTGGCCTTCTCTGAATTCTTTTTATTCTCCTTTTAGGTAATGGGTTTCCCATATTAATTACGTTGTCCTGACACTGGGAGGGCCAGAGAACTAATATTTACTTGGCGCTAATTTCATGCCAGGCTGTGGGCTAGGTGCTGTGACCTATTAGCATATTGAACGTGGCAAGCACCCCTTGTTGAGAGGTTAGTTACAGACTCTCTTTGCTTAATGGAGGATAAACTGAGGCTCACAGATGCTGACTTGCCTCAGAGCCCCCTGAGCAGTAGAGCTGGGATTTAGACTCACGCCACAGCCTTCACTGTTCTGCCACACTACGGCTCTTCAGATCAGTTTGGATCATGTGCGGTGGATTCTCACCACAGACATGTGGCAGGAGGCACTTCATCCCTTCCCCCACAGCTATTTGGGAGCCTGCTGAAGCTACACAAAAATGAGCCCATCAGTTCCTCAAGTTCATTGGGACCTTCGGCATCATCAAGTCCTGTTCCCCAAACTCACCAATAACCACCATTAGCACCCACATTACCTCTCTGACTTCATCCAAAGCAGGTCCTGTGACTTCTAACAGCACCCCGAGGCAATGAGTGACTTAACCAATCACACAGGACCAAACAGAATTCCAATGACCAATCAGGGTAGAGTTACCGGCCCAGAACCCCATCCACAATTCTCTCCGCCAACAGGACATGGTCCTGCCTTTCAGGAATTGGTCACTCCTGGTGAAAAGCCAAGAGCACGGGACAGAGTTTAGGGAGGATTCCTGGTTCTAGAACAAAAACCCAGACCACAGTGAGCCTCCTACAGGAAAGAGCGCAAGGCTTCCACCCACGTGCTGTCTGCAGATGTCTGACTTTCAGGGCGGTGGGATCCTGGGTGCTGGTCTGAGGCCACCTACCTGAGGAGACAGGCCGCTGCTGACCGGGTTCATGTGGTTGGAGGGCGCCGCCGGATTCATGAAGCTGTCGGAGTAGCTGGAGAAGCTGTGGCGGGCTCCGTAGGCAGAGCTGGTGTCGGCAGCTGCAGCCGCTGCAGCCAGCCCGCCCTGGTGCATGGTGGACGGTGGCAGGGGCTGGGGCCGGTGCACAGTGCTGCCCCCATCTGTAGACAGACCCAAGAGAGGTCCTAAGCAAGTGGCCTCATCCTGGACACTGGGCCTCTGAGAGCAGAAGGCAAGCCATGAGCCTCCTCCTCCCCGTCTCCATCCCATGGAGGGAAGGGACTACCCTCTCATGCTACCTGGGATGAGACAAGTTGGCTCCTGGGCAGGGCACTGGGCACCGGCCAGGTCTTGACTGACAACCCAACATTCTAGACAACCCCTAGACAGATGCACACCAGCCCCTGTTGCTCAGTGCTTGGCACACAGTAGGTGCTCAATAAATGCCAGCTGGGCTGAAAGCCAGACCTTGATGGGGACTCTGTTAATCGACCCGGTCTGTTTTGTTTTGTGAGCATCAACCACTTGCCAGTTGCTTTAACAAATGCTGCCTAAGGGTATGAAGCAAGACTGTAAATCCCATTTTACCGATGCAGGAACCAAGGCTTGGTGGGCTTGGGGCACTCACACAAGATGACCAGGCTAGTGAGTGATGGGACCAGGATTTGAATGGCCTAACTCCGGAGCCATGTCTGTTCTTTGCTGCTAGGCTGTTCTTTTGCTCTCTCTGGGCCTCTCTGTGCAGCTTTGCGGGGGCTGGGACCCTCAACACTGTTGCAATTTATCTTACCAAGTCACAGTAGTGCTGGAGGGGGCTCTTTGACTCTCTCCTTGGCCTCCAGAACTCCAGCCTGCCAGTCATTTAAGAGGAGGCTTTATGAGGTAGCTATCTTTTTTAAATTTTTTTTTTTTTTTTTTGAGATGGAGCCTCAATCTGTCACCCAGGCTGGAGTGCAGTGGCACGATCTGGGCTCCGTGCAACCTCTGCCTCCCGGGTTCAAGCGATTCCCCTGCTTCAGCCTCCTGAGTAGCTGGGATTATAGATGCACGCCACCATGCCCAGCTAATTCGTTTTTTGTTTGTTTTGTATTTTTAGTAGAGATGGAGTTTCACATGTTGGCCAGGCTGGTCTCCAACTCCCGGCCTCAAGAGATCCGCCCGCCTCAGCCTCCCAAAGGGCTGGGATTGCAGTTGTGAGCCACTGTGCCCAGCGCATGAGGCCAATATCAAGTAGTGGTATTCCTGGTGTGTGCTGGGACAGGGCGTGGGGGGTGACAGAATGAGAGCAAGGTCTGGTGAGGTGGGGGAGGGAACCCTTCTTCCCCTAGCAGGCTCACCTTCTCTCCTGGGACCCAGACTTTCCTCTCCGAAGGCCCCTCTGATCCCCTATCCTCTCCCACCCACTCACCTTCTTCCCTCTGCCTTTCCCTTTCCAAGGCTAGAAGGGAATCTTATACTTCAAGCCACTGGGAGAACTGGGCTCAAGTGAGGCCTCCTTCCCAGGCCGACCTCAGGGCTCTGACCCCGCTCAGCCCAGCCTGGCCTAGGGCTGTTCACCCCAGAGTGGGGGGAATCCCTCAGAGGGAGCTTTCTCAGGTCCTCAAAGGAGGCCCTGACCTTTATTCCATCTCTGAAAATGGATCTGTCGAGAGAGAGGCAAGAAAATGAGGTCCCAGCAAATTATTTAAGCCCCTTTGTAAATTTTTTTGTCATAGGTTGGAGACCAATATAAAAAAAAAAAAAGATTCCAACATGATTCCAACATCTTCCCACCAAGTACACACGCATGTGCACACACACACTCTCACGCACACACACACGCACACACTCATGCACACACGCACACTCACGCACACTCATACACACACGCACACTCATACACACGCACACTCACGCACACACTCATGCACACACGCACACTCATGCACGCACACACGCACACTCATGCACACACGCACACTCATACACACATGCACACTCACGCACATACTCATGCACACATGCACACTCTCACGCACACACACGCACACTCATGCACACACGCACACTCATACACACACACACACTCATGCACACTCACACGCACATACTCATGCACACACGCACACTCACGCACACACTCATGCACACACACACACTCATGCACACTCACACGCACACTCATGCACACACGCACACTCACGCACATACTCATGCACACATGCACACTCTCACGCACACACACGCACACTCACACGCACACTCATACACACACTCACACACATGCACACTCACGCACATACTCATGCACACATGCACACACTCACGCACTCGTGCACACTCACACGCACACATACACACACGCACTCACACACACTCATGCACACTCACGCACATACTCATGCACACATGCACACACACGCACACTCATGCACACACTCATGCACACACGCACACACATGCACTCACTCATACACACACGTACTCATGTCACTCTCATTTTAAAAACTCAAAGACTGTGACTATGCATGGTCCCCAAATCCCTGGAGAATCTGTCCCTTTCCCTCCAAAGCGGGTCAGCCCAGTGTCCTCTCCTCCAAATCCTCGCTCCTCAAAGCCTGGTCCATGCCCCACCAGCTTGGGCACTCCCAGGGGGATTTTTAGAAGTGCAGAACCTTGGGCCTCACCCAGACCAGCGTTTTAGTAACATTCCTGGGAGATCCCTGGTACCATTTGAGAAGCTCAGTTCTAAACAGGTGCACAGGGGCTGCCTTGGGGACCCCACCTGGCTGCTCTGTGTCAGGGCCAAGAATTTCAAGGGCAGGATTGCATCTTTTTTCTCTTACAGCCTGCTCGCATGAAAGTAAGAAATGGTCATAAAAAAAGAAGGGCCTTTGTAAGTGAAAGTAAAGAAAGAAGAGAAGGGGCACCACTGAGATGGCAGGACGGGGGCCGGGACACTCACCTTGGGAGATGGTGGTGGTGGGGTAGGTGGAGTCCGGCAGCTGGTAGGGGGGCAGCGTGGGCATGCCGGTGGGCGGGAAGCCTCCTGGCAGAAGGTGGTTGAACGCCGCCAGCTGGTTGGCTCCTGCCTGCTTACGCCAACGGGCGCGGCGGTTGCTGAACCAGACCTGGGGGGTGGAGAGCAGAGAATGGAAACCCCTCGGCCAGGTTCCTGGCAGAGAGCTGCAACGCATCTAGACCCAGTTGCCCAAGCCATCACCCTCTGATCCAGCCAGCATCCTCCTGCAGGCCCCGGCATTGTGCAGCATGGGACGGTTTGCAAAGTGTTTTCATAGGTATGACCCCATTCTGCCCTCACAACCGCCACTGAGGGGGTTCTATATTATCCCCATTTTACAGATGAGGAAACCAAGACCCAAAGGAAGTGGGTGACTTGTCCATGGGCCAGATTGAGTCAGTGGCCCAGCCAGTCCTGTGTGGCTCTCAGGCCAGTGCTCTTTCCTCTAATGCTGCTCCTTCCTGGAGGGATGCTGGTGCCCTGCTTGACCACCTCCTCCAGGAAGCCCCCCAGGAGGAAGCCACACATCTGCAACCCACCTGAATCAGACCTGCACTTCAGACCCAGATGTGCAAGCCGGGTTCTTTCTCTGGAGACTGAGGACCTACTTTGCTTACACACCCTGGGCCTTCTTGAAATAGGAAACACACACACGGATTTATCAAACATTAGTGGGATAATAACCCAACATCTTTGTCTCCCCTTCCCGTGCTGGCACTTCACGTTATCAATCCATACATAGACCCATGAGATGTGTTCTCCTATTCCCATTTTACAGAAGGGGAAACCAAGGCTCACAGAGGTCAAGTTGCTTGCCCAAGTCCACATAGCTAGTCTGTGTTGGAGCTGAGGTTCAAACTTAAAATCAGTCTGGCCGGGCACGGTGGCTCACACCTGCAATCCCAGCACTTTGGGAGGCCGAGGCAGGCAGATCACGAGGTCAGGAGATTGAGACCATCCTGGCTAACACGGTGAAACCCTGTCTCTACTAAAAATACAGAAAATTAGCTGGGCATGGTGGTGGGCGCCTGTAGTCCCAGCTAGTTGGGAGGCTGAGGCAGGAGAATGGTGTGAACCCGGGAGGCAGAGCTTGCAGCGAGCCGAGATCGCGCCACTGCACTCCAGCCTGGGCGACAAGCGAGACTCCATCTCAAAAAAAAAAAAAAAAAAAAAATCACTCTGGCTTTCTAGAGCCCACTTATCTGGATTTGCAAGTTTCCTGGGACAGGTCAGAGAAAGAGGAGAATGAGGGTGCACACTGGGGCTGCCTTGAGGGGGCTCTTTTCCACCTTTAGCTTTGCACGTGCTGTTCCCTCTCACCTGAACACTCTTCCTGCAGCTGGCTCTTTGGCCTTCAGAGCTCAGCTGAAATGCTTCCTCCTACTCCTACTCCTTAATTGCCGCATCTAAGGTGGGTTCAGGTAGGTTCTCTGCCTTCTGTCAAGGGGGCCTCCTGCCTGTGTGCTTCCCCACAGGAGCAATGATTTTATTTATGTTTCTTGGCTGTGCTGCTCCTAATGTCCCCCTTGGACCCAAGCTCCATGGGGCAGAGGCCATGCATTCCTTGCCCAATGCCTGGAGCTCAGTAAGTGTTCAAGGAATACTTGTCGAATGAATGAAAGAGTGAATGATGAATGAATGAATGAACAAGGGGAGGCAGGATTGGCTCTGGGGTGCCTTTGCTGGGGCTGGGGCCACAAGGCTTGGTTGGTGTCCCATCCTTATGGGGGGTGAAGGCCGCAACCTCCCCTGGCACCTGATCACCCAAGACCCCCAAATCTCTGGACCGTGTCTGCTGAGATGGGGGAGGGGAGTGCAGCTGGGTGGAGGGCGTTTATGCGCCCCTAGAGTCATCCTTCCCTGGTGGGAAAAGCAGCGTTCAGCTTTGCAGGCTGGATAAACAAGAGCTGCCGGCTCTGACCTGTTGAGGTTTCACAGAGAAAGGGAGAGGAGGCAGCCAAGCCTGGAGGGAAAACGACTGGCTCCCGATGGATTCAAAGCCCTGGCTTCTCCCCACTTCTGCAGGGAGCCGAGGGCTTCCCCGGGGCACCCTGGAGTGGGAGGGATGCTGGAGGGAGCCCTGCAAGGAATGGCCTTGCCTCCGAGCTTCCAGGCTCTGCGGGAAGGGTATGGGGAGGTCTTTGTACTAATTCAGCGTTTCCCAAACAGTGGGCCTCCTGCCACTGCTCCCTGTTGGAGAAACAGAATTCGATAACCTGAACATGAGGATGGGAAAGTTATTCCATTCCACTTCTCTCCCAGGCTTCCTGGGCATGGAGAAGCCGGGAAGAGGGGTCTCAGTTTGGTGCGAATGCATCCTCAGCCTTTCTAACCTGTGCTAATCTCCCTTCTGAATGCAGGGAGAGGAGGCGTTTGCAGGTGACGTTTTCCTGAAAGCCTTTAATCATGCTGTTTTGGTTTCTTTTGTGTGTAGTGTGTGTGTGTGTGAGTGTGTGTGTGTGTGTGTGCAACAACTGCCTTCCCTTTATGGGAGTGTTGTGCATTTTTATTTTAAAACACATTGATTTCGTTGAAAAGTAAATAACAATATAGATAATATGTGAACGTGGCGAACATCTTGGGTGGGTGGGAGAATGATGGGCGTTTGGGATACGCCACTCTAGTTTGTTATGTAGCAGCTGGTCCTTAGGTGCTGCTCATCTTTTCCTCAAAAAAAGAATGCCGAATAAAGTTGGATGCTTCTTCCTCCTTCCCTTCCCTTCTAATCCCTTCCCTTTCTTTTCCTACTCTTCCCTTCCTTCTTTATTTCCGCCTTCCCATCTTAAACTTTTACTGGGACTCCTCTCTGTGCCAAGTAAGACAGGCTAGAGAGATGGACAGGACCCAGTCCTAGCCCTCAAACTGCCCTTTGCCTGGGCACAAATCAAACAGCAGCTGCTTTTCAGTGCAGTAAGCTCAGATGGGGTGACATGCAAAGTTGGATAAGGAGCTCAGAGGAGGGGCTTCCAACTTTGCCTCTCAGAATCCAGGAGGACTTCCTGGAGGAGAGGGCATGCCTTTGTTGCCAATTCTGTCATCTCTTCTTCCTTCATTGTCCTATGTCCCTAGTTTCACATCCCTCCCAGTAGGCACCTCCCTTCTCACTAAGTGTAACAGGATGGTTGACAGCAGGGATTCTGGAGTCAAGTGCCTGGGATGGAATTCTGCCTTTAAATCCTAAGATGGGAAAATTTTTGTTATCCCTCTGTGCCTCAGTTTCTTCATAAAATGGGGCTAATAACAGCCATCTCCTAAGTGGTTCTGGACCTCAAATGAGTTAGCACAGGCCACATGCTCAGAACGGCGTCAGCCACAGGTAAGCATCATTCTGCTGGAGACCCTCTGAGGTAGCTGAGCTGGAAGGGTCTCTGTCAGCGTCTCGTACGAGCTGCCCATTTACAGAGAGGGAAATAAATGCTCTAAAAGGGACAGCGACAGCCCCAGCACCCTACCCAGAATCTCTGGTCAGGACTGAGTTCTTTGAAAGCAGGGGCTGGGTTTTATTCTTCATTTCTGATCCTTCTCTCAATACCCTGCACTGGGAGTAGGGTACAGTTGATGCCATCTGTGTACTGTGTCCAGTATTCCATCTGGCCCTTCTCTTCATGTAGCACAGAGGAAACGAACCTGAGCAGATAGACTTGGGTTCAAGTCCCAGCACAGTCACTTTGAACTGTATCTTCTTTTTAAGTTTTAGTTTTTGTGGCTACATAGTAGGCATGCATATTTATAGGATAGAGGGGATCTTTGATATAGGCATACAATGTATAATAATCACATTGGGGGTAAATGGGGTATCCATCACCTCAAGCATTTACCCTTTGTGTTACAAACAGTCCAATTATACACTTTTAGTTATTTTTAAAGGTACAATTAAATTATCATTGACTATAGTCACCCTATTGTGTTATCAAATACAAATACATCTTCTTTATCCTTATTCCTTTTTTGAACCCGTTAACCATCCCCACTTCTCCCCTCACCTCCCACTACCCGCCCCAGCCTCTGGTAACCATCCTTCTACTCTATCACCATGACCTCAATTGCCTTAATTTTTAGCTCTCACAAATAAATGAGAACACGTGAAGTTTGTCTTTTTGTGCCTGGCTTATTTCACTTAACATAATGACCTCCAGTTCCATCCATGTTGCTGCAAAGAACAGGATCTCATTCTTTTTTATGGCTGAATAGTACTCCACTGTATATGTGTATAACTGTGCTTTAGGAAGTCACTTTCCTTAGCTACATCTCAGTTTTCTCGTCTGCAAAATGGAGAGAAGAATCACACATACCCCGCAGGTCATGGTGAGAATTAATAAACATACCATATGTAGACTGGTGAGCCATCATGCCTGGCACATAAGAAATGCACCATGAAGGCCGGGTGCAGTGGCTCATGCTTGTAATCCCAGCACTTTGGGAGGCCGAGACCAGCAGATCGCCTGAGGTCAGGAGTTCAAGACCAGCCTGGCCAACATGGCAAAACCCTGTCTCTATTAAAAATACAAAAAATTAGCCAGGCATGGTGGTGGGCACCTGTAATCCCAGCTACTTGGGAGGCTGAGGCAGGAGAATCATTTGAAACTGGGAGGCGGAGGTTGCAGTGAGCCGAGACTGCACCACTGCACTCCAGCCTGAGCGACAGAGTGAAACTCTGTCTCAAAAAAAAAAAAAAAAAAAAGAAAAGAAAAAAGAAATGCACCATGAATGCTACCTAGTGTTAAGAGATTTGGCATAAGTTGTTGATTAGTGAATCTCTGTAGTGCTTCCACAACGGGATTTCTGTTCAGAACATCCCACCCCAGCCCCAAGCAAAAAGCAGGGTTCCAAAGACCGTAAAGCAAAGGGCACACAGCCCTAGTTTCCTGGTGCTGATCATCTGAAGGATGGGGAAGTCATCACAGGCAGTCGTGGGAGAGGCCATGGGGTGACCTTGGGACCTATCAGCCCTGCAGCCTCTATTTCTAGAAGCAATTCACAGGCTCAGGGTTGTGGCACCTAGGAAAAAATGGATCTGTTCACCTCTAAGGAAGATATATGCATCACTCCAGAGAAAGGAGTCATGGGTCCCCGGGCAGGGGTTCTCCTGCCTGACACCCCCTTGGCTGCCCTTCATGTGGCTCTGGCTTTCTCCTGGCTGAGGCAGAGGTGTTCCAGTCATGGTAACATCCAGCAGGCTTCAAGCAGATGCTCCCAGCCCCTGCAGGGAAGCAAGGCTTGAGGGAGCCAGAGAGGATAACAGGCCACTCTTTGGTGACCAGATCCCCACCTGACATCATGTTTACTTGCGCACGTGTTTATGAGAATGCCAGCTTCAAGACAGCAGAGCTTTTTGCCCAGTGAATCCCCAATGCCTAGAACAGCGCCTGGCACACAGCAAGTACTCCATAAATGACTGCTGGGTGAAGGTACCTGGAGCTGCAAAGGTGGCTAGAATTGGAGCTGCCAAGAACAGGCAGAGTTTCAGTAAGAACAACCCCCATTTATGGCACTTCTGTGTGCAGGTACTTCCTCTTTTTTTTTTTTTTTTTTACATGTAATCATTTAATCCTCGGAGCAAGGTAGACATTATTATCATCATCTTGCCGGTGAGAGATGGGTGGAGGGTGGAGAGAGTAAGAGATGGAGCTGGAATCCACAACTAGGTATTTGGCTCCAAGCCCACCCTGAACCAATCCACTAACCCACCCATCTCCCAGGCCCACTGAGATGAGATATTATACGACTGCAAAATTCCAGAACCACAGACCTTTAGAATCAAAGACCAAGACCTAAAATGTATGAAGCCATACAATCTAAGCAGTACTCCGGGGACATTGAGGTCATAACTCAAAGACCTCAGGGTCCCTGATTGACTGGACATTGTGCTTTTGTTTGAACGCTTCTGGTAATGGGAATCTTATCACCTCACAAAGCATCCCCGATTGTCAATAAATAAGGATGATGGAAATGTAAGGGTCTTAGTGATGGCTGAGTTCCATCCCCTCATTAGCAGATAGGAAACGAAGTCTCGGGAGAGGAAATCGACCTGTTGAAGGTGACACAGCTGACCAAAGGCAGGAACCCTGAGCTCTCAGTCCTGAGCCCTCTCCTGTGGACCTTCCTGTTGGACTTCAGATGCTCCCTCTTGACTCCCTCTTGGGCTCACGCTCTGGGGGATGCTCAAAGCAGCTGTGTCTTTCAAGTCTCCACTTCTCCAGGCTAAATATTCTTCATTTATTTTATTTTATTTATTTATTTATTTATTTATTTATTTATTTATTTATTTTTGAGACGGAGTTTTGCTCGATTGATTGATTGATTGATTGATTGATTGATTTTTGAGACGGAGTTTTGCTCTTGCTGCCCAGGCTGGAGTGCAATGGCACGATCTCGGCTCACTGCAACCTCCACCTACCGGGTTCAAGCGATTCTCCTGCCTCAGTCTCCCGAGTAGCTGGGATTACAGGCATGCGCCACCATGCCCAGCTAATTTTGTATTTTTAGTAGAGACGGGGTTTCTCCATGTTGGTCAGGCTGGTCTCAAACTCCTGACCTCAGGTGATCCATCCGCCTTGGCCTCCCAAAGGGCTGGGATTACAGGAGTGAGCCACCACACCAGGCCATTTATTCTTTAAAAACTCAAACATTTTTTGTTCTCTTTTCTCTGAGAAAGCTCTGAGGCTAAGTGGGGAGACCCAGCCCTGCCCTGGGAGAGATTCTGGTCTAATGGGGAGTCCTTGCCCTGCCCTAGAGGGAGCTCCATGCACTGGGGAAGCCCAGAGTATGGTAGGAAGTCAATAAGACGCAGGAGGCGGGCCCCACCCCCTCAGGATGGCTTTGCCTGGGCTCTGGCTGCCTCTCCATTCCCAGACCCCCTCCCTCCGTGGACCTTGAGTGACACCTGTTTCTGAGTCCCCTGGGTCAATAAAAGCACTGCTCTGACAGCCAGGAAATTTTACAAGGAGCAGTCAGGCTTCAAGGTGGTGGGAAGCCGCCGTGGCTGCCAGACGTGGGAACGAGAAAGCGCCCAGGAATGTGCCCAGGAGAACAGCTGCAGGAGGATCAGAGCGGGAGGGAGGCCGGGAGCCAGCTCGGATATCACCTCTGTCAGGAGGGGAGGGAATGAGATGAGCTGGCTGCTGCCTCCCGCCTCTTTCCCCTTGGGGTCTCCCTCAAAGGAAGCGAAGGGCCCCTAATCTGGGAGTGGGGACAGGAGGCAGAGGGGTGTCCGCTGGGTCCTGGAGTGCTGAAACATCCCTTGCTTCTAGGATTGTCCCAGTGGCTTTCAAATTTCAGCTTGTGACTCAGCTTGTTCACTTTCCTGGATGGAAAGGACGTGGGTTTTGCAGGCAGCTGGGCCTGGCTCAGCCCCCATCCAGCTTGTGCCCCTGGGCATGCTGCTTCTCTGAACTTCCAGTTTCTGCACCCGTGGCTTGCAGGGGGTGACCATGCTGACCCGACAAGGTGGTCTGAGCTTCCACGAGGTCACGTTTGAGAAGCAGCCCCAGCAATGCCACTGGCACCAAGTGGGTGCCGGGCGAAGGCTGGCTCCTCTTGGATGGAAGTGCCCACTGTCAGCAGTTTGGGGTGGCCCCTCTGCAGGCCACTCTGACTCTCTGAGCACTGCTTAGATTCTGGTAATGGGGATCTTTCCCCTCTCTCTACGCCTCCCCATCCATGGAGGAGACAGCCTGGGAATGGATTCCCACAAGAGCTGTTCATCACGACTTGTCCCAGCTCTTCGTCCTCCATCCCCAACCCTCCAGCCTCAGCCCCCTCCAGCCAGGCCCCCAGAGAGGCTCCTGCACTTGAAGAACAACTGTAGGCCTCCTGGAATCCGAGAGTTTGGCCTGGGGAGGTAAGGCAATGTCCCCAGGCCCCCTGCAGCAGGCCTTTGCCCCTCAACCCACCGACAGAGGGCAGGCCGGGCAGTCCCCAAGCGCTCACGAGGCTCTTCTTCTTCTCCCCTCTTCCTTCCCACACACTGAGGCCGTGGAGGGGATGTTCAGGGTCTTTGGGGGCTGCCCACCCTGCCCTGATGCATCTAACCTGCCAGGAACTGGCCTGCCCGACCTACTTCCATGCTTCCGGTAACGGCACGCTCATCATCCATCTGAGGAAGCTAGGCTTGTTTGGAAGTCTTCCTCCTGATCACTTCCTCTACTCATCAGAGATTTGGACATCTTTATACTCCCCGAACCCTCTCTTCTGGCTGAACTAATGCCCTCCCTCCGTCCCTTCTTTCTTTCTTTTTGTGAGATGGAGTCTCACTCTGTCGCCCAGTCTGGAGTGCAGTGGCGTGATCTTGGCTCACTGCAACCTCCACCTCCCAGGTTCAAGTGGCTCTCCTGCCTCAGCCTTCCGAGTAGCTGGGATTACAGGTGTGTGTCACCACGCCTGGCTAATTTTTGGGTTTTTAGTAGAGATGGGGTTTCACCATGTTGGCCGGGCAGGTCTTGAACTCCTGACCTCAAGTGATCCGCCCACCTCGGCCTCCCAAAGTGCTAGGATTACAGGTGTGAGCCACCATACCTGGCCTCCCTCCCTTCTTTCATCCTTCTTTCCCTTCCTCCTTCTTCCTTTTCTTCCCCCATTCCCTCTATCTCTCCCTCCATTCTTCCCTCCTCCTTGGACTGTCCAGCTCTCAGTCAACCAACATTTGCTGCCTACTAACTCTGCATCAAATGCTGGTGGCATTATTTGCCTACACAACCCCCTGAACCTGTTGTAAGCCCCCCGAGGGGTCCCATTAAACCCACTGACCTTGGCCATCCCAAACTTCTGAATACTCCAGAGGGAGTATACCTGCAGCACCAAGACCGCAGGTGCCTCCTCACCTGCACACGCGCCTCGGTCAGCTTGGTCCTCTGCGCCAGCTCCTCGCGGGTGTAGATGTCCGGGTAGTGGGTCCTCTCAAAGGCCTTCTCCAGCTCCTCCAGCTGCTCGGCCGTGAATGTGGTCCGACTGCGGCGCTGCTTGCGCTTCAGTGGGAGGTCAGGTTCCGACTCCACATCCGAGCCCTCATCCAGCCGGTTCCCTATAGCCGGAGGAGAGGGAGGGAGAGGGCAGGGGCTTAGAGAGATGGAAGGGTGCTGGGGTCTGGGAGGAGAGCACAAGGCACACTAGTGCCCACCTAGGACCCATCACTGCACTAAGGATCAGACTCCTCCCAAGTACAAGATAGAAGGATGTTCACCCTAGCATTGTTTGTCAATGTGAAGGATGGGAAGCAACCTCCATGCCCAACCCCAGAGTATTGCTTAAATACTTTCTTGTAAAATCTTTCCATTTAGGGAAAAACAAACAAACAAAAAACAACAACAACAAAAAAACAGTTCCTTCTGGCTGGCCATTTTGTTTATTTCCACTGACATGCAAGGATGTCCATGACATAAGACTCAAGGGATGGTTTCATGGCGAGATACATTTGACAAAATCCATAGAGCTATATTCTCAGTTAAAAGGGCAGAATTTTACTGTATATTAACTATACCTCAATAATCCTGACTTTAAGAAAAAGGCATCCAGGTATGGTGGGTCATGCCTGTAATCCCAGCATTTTGGGAGGCTGAGGCAGGAGGATTGCTTGAGCCCAGGAGTTCAAGACCAGCCTGGACAACATAGCAAGACCCCACCTCCAGAAAAAAGAAAGAAAATTAGCTGGGTGTGGAAGTGCATGCCTGTAGTCCCAGATACTCAAGAGGCTGAGGTAGGAGAATTGCCTGAGCCCAGGAGTTCCAGGTTATAGTAAGCCAATCACACCACCACACTTCAGCCTGGACAACAGAGCAAGACCCTATCTCGACAAAAGAAAAAGTGCATGTGTCCAGAGCTGCCCATCAGGAAGCTTAGATTCCAGGCCTGGCTCTGCTCCTAAATGCTGGTGACCCTGGGAAGGCCATCTCCCCTCCTCAGGCCTCACTTTCCCCATTTGTGACATGAAGGGTTTGGATTAGGTGACTTCCACTGACAAGCTCTCTCCGGGATGTCCCAGGGTCTCTGAGTGATTCCCCCAGGCTAGAGGAGACCTCACCTGAATGACCTTGGTCAAGGCCATGGACCCCACCCCATCATCTCCACTAATTTCCACCATGGAGACTGGGAGTGGGTGAAGGCCTTTTGCTTCCTGGGCCTGGGCCTGGGCCTGGAGAGCCCAGAAGGTTGGAGCCAGCTCACTTCCCAGGCCTGGTTGGGGTTATCAGGCCAGGAATCTGCTTCAGCCCTGGGCCCAAGCTAGGGAGGCTGCAGGAAGCCCCTGCTCAGCCACCTTAGCTGTTGGGACTGAGACACCCAGGAACCAGCTCACTGTCCCCATCAATCCTGTGGCTCCTGCCCACCTCTGACCCAGCAGAGGGGATGCTAGCAGGGCATCTCCCAGCCAGGGCTCTGAAGCTGCCCCTCAGTAGCCCCTGGGGAGCTGTGGGAAGCATAGAGAAGAGGAAGCAGAAAGGAAGATGGAAAAGAGAGCAGACACTCAGAGGCTACCTTCCTTCCTCCCTACTCCTCTTCTTTTTTTTTCTCTTTTGCCTTCATTTCTTTCTCCCCCTTCCTCTCCTTCTCCATCTCTGGTATTCCTGGAAGCACTTTTATTTTTTGTCATTGACTCATTCACTTCCTCCCCCAAAGCATTTATTGAGTACCTGCTATGCACCCGAAGAGGCTAGGTATGCAGTGGGCAAGGTAGGACTTGAGCCCTGGGCTTGGAGCACTCAGGCTGGGTCAAGCTAGAAGAGCCTGGGAGACCTTGTGCTCACATCAGAGATGGGAGAAGCTGAGTCCCAGAAAGGTAATGTGAGGTTCACTCAAACTGTGCTCCCCGCCCCTGACCCCTTCCACCAATACAAAGATCCCTTCCTCCCAATCGCTTCAAGTGTTAATTACAGGAATAGGCCTAGGCCCCTCCCCCAAGGGGCAACCCCCTCCTCCCCGCAACAAAAACAAAAAGAGAAACTAGTACTGCCTTACATGTTAAGTGGAGGTAAAGGGAAGGGCACTGCAGGCAGAGGGAAAAGCACATGCAAACGCCTGGTGTGTCAAAAGGCATGCTGGGTAATTTAATCATGGGACCACATTCATAGCCAGGAAGCTGGTGGGTGTAGCCCAGGGGTGTGGGAGGTCATGCGCCTGGAGGGTCTTCCGTCTTGGCGGTTCCTCTCTGCCCTGGGCCCACTTCCTTCCATCCTGCTATCTTGTCCGTTGGAAAGTTATCCTTGCTTTTTTTTGGCCAGTGCCAGGCGTTCTCTGACTGTGACGCCGTGCCACACAGTGAAGGAACGGATTGCAAGGGAGTCCTGCCTTCATCATGGCCTGCCTCATCCCCAAGGGCAGAGACCTGGGGTCAGATCTAACCCCTGCCCTTGCTTTTCCTGCCAGGGCTCTGCTCTTGCTTTTCCTGCCAGGGCTCTGCCCTTGCCTTTCCTGCCAGGGCTACCAGTTACCCAGCCCCCCAGTCACTGTGAGGAGACCACAGTGGGCACAGCTGCCATCCTGGGGCCCCTTCCCCACCATGTCTGGGGCTCAGAGCCAAATACAACTAATGCTAAGGATTCAATTCCTGAAATGCACTGCATAACCTCAGTGTTCTGACGGTAACAACGAAAGCCAGCCCTTGGTGCTTCAGAAGGAAGCAGGCATTTGTCTGGCAGGCAGGGAGGCCAGCCCGTGGATGGGGAATGGGGCACCAGATTCAGTTCTCCAGTGAGGACACTTGAGCTCAGAGAGGAGCTGAGGGGGATGGGGACTAGAGTTATAGGGAGTGCAGTCTCTGGGCAGAGACTGTCCTCAGAGCTGTGAGGTCAAAGATGAGGGCAGACACAGGCCCTATCCTCAGAAAGCCCCAGTCTGATGGAGGAGGCACAGCCTTTTCCTGGGGGAAATCCTAGTCTTTCTTATTTATTTTTTATTTTTATATTTTTGAGATGGAGTTTTGTTCTGTCGCCCAGGCTGGAGTGCAGTGGCGCCATCTCTGCTCACCGCAGCCTCCGCCTCCCGGGTTCAAATGGTTCTCACGCCTCACCCTCCTGAGTAGCTGGGACTACAGGCACATGCCACCATGGCCGGCTAATTTTTGTGTTTTTAGTAGAGATGGGGTTTTGCCATGTTGGCCAGGCTGCTCTCAAACTCTGGTCTTGAACTCCTAACCTCAGGTGATCCGCCTGCCTCGGCCTCCCAAATTGCTGGGATTACAGGCATGAGCCACCATGCCTGGCCTGGAAATACTAATCTGGCTGAGTCTCCATTCAGTTCTAGAGCAGCGCTGTCCAATAGAAGTTTCTGCGATGACAGAAACGTTCTAGATTCGCAGTGTTCAATGTGGCAGTTCTGAGCACCTGAAACTTCCCTACTGCAACTGAAGAACTTTGTCTTTCATTGATTTAATTTTAACTCAAATTTACATAGTCACACGTGGCTGGTGGCCACCACTGAGGCCAGCACAGTCGGATACAGTCATTAACACAGTTGTTCTCTCTTCTTCACAAAGAGAGGGCAGGCCCCACGCTCGCAGCTTCCCGTGTGCAAGTCTCTAGGTAGAATTTAACAACGTTGCTTGTTTTTATGCTATTTATGGTTTTTATGGTTCCCACCTATTTATAGGAAATGATACTCATTTCCATTTATAAGAGCATTAGTATCCTTGAATTAGGTTTTTAAAGGTGCTTTTGGATATAGTAAAATATTAAGGAAATAATAGGACAAGATACAGAGTTGTGACCAAAATCATGGCTGCAGTTAGCAAAGGACCAACATTTGCTTTATGCCACCGAGAGATAAAATTCGAGGTGCTTCTGCCGAGCCCCCGGCCTCAGTGCCCTCCCATGCTTCAGCTGATCCCTCGGTCCTGCAAGTCACCTGCAGCTTTCTAGACTCACCATGGAGTTCTGGGTCTAATTCCTTCCTGTCTCCTTGTCTCTCCCACTCCTTATTCTGCAGGGATTTGGGGGAACTCCGTGGATCCAAAGGGATGCCCAGACCGAAGCCCAGACTAGGGAAGGCCAAGCAGGGCCCACAGGTCTCTCTTGTCCGAAAGGATCTGGCATAACCCTCTTGGATGTTGGAGGTTGCCATAACAACCCTCTGGACACTGAGTGGGGAAGGCAGAGCTCTGTCTTGCTGCCTACCAAGATCCAGAGAGATCTCAAGAGAATAGAACTGCAGTTTGTTTGTGACTTCAACCCCTGAAAAAGAACTTCCACCACCTGCCTTGGCCAAGCTCAGGGGAAGAGACCCCCATTTTAGAAACCTCTGTGCCAGCCTTCGTAGGTCTGTGAAGCTGGGACTATTGACTCTTTTACAAATAGGTATACCGAGGCTCAGAGACGTTCAGTCACTTGGATGGAGGACACACAGCCAGTGAGCCCTGGAGAAGGATTGGCGGGAAGGGACAGATTGGAAGGCAGTTTGAGGGTCCTCTGGGACAGCCCCGGTCTAATCAGGAATCCTGGTCTCAGCAGCCTGAGACCTGGCTTGTGGGCTCTGCCTTTCCCTAGCTGTGTGGTCTTGGACAGTCGCTCTCCTTCTTAGCACCTTGGTTTTCTCAGCTATAAAAATGAAGATAACAATATATCCTTGTATGCCTCCCTGGATGGCTTTGAGAATGGAATGAGATAAAGATGATGGGGCCTGGTGTGGTGGCTCATGTCTGTAATCCCAGCACTTTGGGAGGCGGAGGCGGGTGGATCACCTGAGGTCAGGAGTTCAAGACCACCCTGGGCAACATAGTGAAACCCCTTCTCTACTAAAAATACAAAAATTAGCCGGGCATGATGGTACGCACCTGTAATCCCAGCTACCTGAGAGGCTGAGGCAGGAGAATCACTTCAGTCTGGGAGGTGGAGGCTGCAGTGAGCTGAGATCACGCCACTGCACTTCACCCAGGGCAACAGAGCAAGACTCTGTCTCAAAAAATAAAAATGAAAAATAATAATAAAATAAAATAAAGATGATAGGAGTAATTTGCAACTTCAAGGACCCATGAAGGCTATTACTATTGTTGATGATGAGGACGATGGCGGTGGTGATAACAGAAAGGAAACAGGGTGGGGAGTACACGGCCAAGGCAGTGTGAGAAGACACAAAGAGCCCCAATGCTACCACATCAACCTCACTTCAGCTTCCTGCACCCCCATTTTCTTAGGGTGCCCTTCCCCCTCCCCACCCCTGGAAACCCTTTAGCCTCAGAGTTAATCAACAGGATTAGGGGGAATTGGCCACAGAGGCCCTGCTGGTTGGGGTTGAGTCTTCTGTGTACCAAACGCTGGTACCTTGGTGAAGTCTGGGCAGCTGGTTCGGGGAGAGGGATGTGGGGGGAGTGAACATGGGAACGCATTCATTAAACGGCAGCCAGATTCGGGGTGCACAGTGGGGGAGCAGCCTCATGGCCAGCCTCGGCTCCTGCCCTCCCGCTCTCAAACAGCTAAGGAATGGGATGGTCCCAGGGGGTGCTGGTCTGGAGATTGCCCCAAAAGAGAAGGATACAGGGAGAGACGCTCTCTCTGAGTTCCTGGATCCTGTCTCTAGTTGGGGATGTGGAGCAGTCCGTATTGAGCAAAGGAGAATTGAGGCTCCTGCCTGAGAGACCTCCCAGTCTCATGGGGGAAAAGCAGCCTCTGCTTTAGGAAGCTCCCAGTCGGAGAGAGGAGGTATTACCTTGTCCCAGGGATTTTCTAGTCCAGTGGAGGAAACACTGCCAGATGAACCGGGGCACAGGACAGACGTAAAACATCAAGGCAGCTTGTGACTCGTTAAAGCAGCAGAGCCTCGGGACAGAATGAGGGGCAGGAGGTGCTGGGAGCCATTTGCGTTGTCAAAGCTTTGGGGTGGGCAGGAGCCAGTTCAGCTCTAGGCAGAGTCCGGCCCAGGCTGAGGTGATGATGGTGATGATGATGGTGATGGTGATGGTGATGGTGATGGTAGTGGATGGAAGGTTGCTGGGGGCAGCTCTCATCATCTCTCCCCCAGCCTTTGCCTCTCCCTTCAAAGCCTCCTTTCACAGCTACTGACCTCTGGAAGCCATCACTGACTGCCAGCGTGTGCCAGGAAGCCTCAGCCAGGCCAGCAAGGCCTCAACAACCACGGGCTCTGCCCACATGTCCCCACTCACCGCGCCATCCCATACAGTTCCCTGGCCAGCCACTCATGGCTTCTGTGAGTGAGTGAGCCAGGTGGGTCTTGCTTTGATGCCTTTGAACATGAGCTTCCTCTGCTCAGAGTGCTTTCTCTCTTCCTGGGAGTGCTCACCCAGCACCATCCAGCTCTTGGGCCACCTCCCCCAGCAAGGCTTCCCGGGCCCATCCAAGGTGATTTCAGTTCCCCTTCTTGGTGTTCTCAAAGCTCATCAGGAGATACTGAACTAGACTGTTTATGGGTCTGTGGGTCTCACTGGGCTGGGAGATCCTTGAGTGCGGTAGGGACTATGCCTGGGACACAGCGTGTGCTCAATAAAGCCCTCTTGAATGAATAGAGCTTGGCAGAGCTTGGCAAAGTCTCTCTTGAAGTCTGACACACTGCAGCAGTCACCCCCCTGCACTTGCGCACAGCACTCTACAGTTTACAAGCCCTTTTGTTGTCCCAACACAGTCTCTCCCAATAAGGGGAGGGGAAGGCAGGCAGTGTTATCCCCATTCTACAGATGTTCAGTGGAGTCTCAGGGCAGTGAGGCTGCAAAGCAAATCCAGGACTCAGGACCCCCAGCCCGGAGAAGGCCAATTTGGCTATAGCAAGTTCCCGGGTGATAGCAAATTCCATTTCTGGTCCTGAAAACCAATGTGGCTTCTCTTCCATCCCCAACCTTTCTCTCCTCCCTCTTTTGCCAGAGGAAAAGCCTTGAAATAAGGTGGCCGCAATCTCTGGATCTACCCAGGTCACAGAGGACCAGGAGGGAGCTGACCCATTTCTAAATCACCCATCCCAGATCAGTGGAGGCCGGCAGTGGCCCCGAGGTTTGGGGTCCTTCTCTCAGCCTCCCTCACACCCTCCAGAAACCCTCCCACCCCTACTTCTGCGCTCCTCTCTCCCACAGCCTCCCAACCCAGCTTTTATTACAGTTTAACATAGGCCCCGGCGTGGAGCTGCGGCAGAGAAACGAATCACATAATAGTTGATATGCGTTTTAATCAAGTAATTCGGGCAGAGCTGAGAGCTGGCCAGTGTGGGCCAGGCGTCCCTGAATACCAAACAGGCCTGGGCGCAGGTCTCAGAAAATGGAAAAGTCATTTACAGCTCAGCTGGGGGCCCAGCAACCTGGAGCCATGGCAGGAACCCTCCCTGCCCCTCCGAGAGGGAACCGCTCAGCTGTAACCAGCACACAGTGCATGGGGCTCGGGCATGGCTGCGGGAGTCAGACCGCACACAAGGACGGGGCAATGGATGATCAGACAGAGAGGCAGGAGCTTGGAATCCAAGTTAAACCTCCCGGGGGCCCAGGAAAGGATGAAGCGTCCCACTGCAGTCCACCTCTTCTGCTCACACTCCTCTTGGGTGCTCATCTCAGCATTGGGCACCACACCCAGCCAGCACTGTTCTTAATCCTTCCTCCTCTCCCTTCACGCCTCTCATGCAGCCAGCCCAGCTCAGGAGATCCCGAGTCCCTGTTAGCTTGGAACCTGTCCTGGCATCTGCCCACACCATCTCTTCCTGGACTCCAGCCACCACCTTCTCCCCCAGCAATGGCGGGGCTTTGCACAGGCTGTGCCCTCTGCCCATGCCCCGCCCCACCCTCCTCATGGCCTGGTGAACCCCTGCAGTTTGCAGCTGGTCAGGGCACGAAGAACGGGCGCTGAGGAGCACAGGCTCTGGGCTCAGTCTGGCTGGATTCTGTGGCCCCCACATGTGAAAACACAGATAATAACAGAGACACCCTCGACCCTCCCTCAGCACATATCACAGTCAGATGTGTTATATATTCTGTTTTGTCATCTGTCCCCAGCACCCATCAACCACCCACCGCACACTCCACAAGGATGGGCATTATTGTTATTATTATTTTTGAGACAGTCTTCCTGTGTTGCCCATGCTTGAGTGCAGTGGCTTGATCTCAGCTCACTGCAACCTCCACCTCCCAGGCTCAAGTGATTCTCACGCCTTAGCCTCCCGAGTAGCTGGGATTATAGGCATCCACCACCACGCCTGACTAATTTTTGTATTTTTAGCAGAGACAAGGTTTTGCCATTTTGGCCAGGCTGGTCCCAAACTCCTGACCTCAGATGATCCACCCACCTCAGCCTCCCACAGTGCTGGGATTACAGGCATGAGCCACCGCACCCGGCCAATGGGCATTCTTGACTGTCCTTTTGTTTGTTGCCGAATCTCCAATGCTCGGCACAAAATAGACACTCAAATATTTGTTGCATGAATGAATGGATGATAAAATGACTCGGTATCTTGCGGCACATAAAGTAGTGCTGGGTTGTTAACAACTGAATGTTCAAGGAAAACGAAATTTAGAAAAACAACAGTGCCGGGGACAGGTAAGCCTTCCTCTGTGCTCTGGGTCTAAGGTATCCATAGCTGCATTCTCATTGCTGAGACAGAGCAAAACTATTCACGCTTGATTCATTTCAAATGTGTCTATGCACTCACTCAGTCCCAGTATCTGGAAGTTCAAAGGTGAAATCAGCCCAGCCCTACTCTGGGGGTGTAGGGGAGATGGGTGGAGGGGAGGTCAGGTCCTGGATGGAGCCACTGAGCCAACCGTCTGACCAGTTGGCCCTGCTCTGGTTTCTGGCTGTACCTGACCACTTTCCTGATCCCCACCCACTTCCCCCACACATGTAATCCCCTGTCCTGGTGAGCAGGGACCCCAGCCAGGTGCCCTGCTCCATCCAAGCAGCTGGGCAGCGGTGCAGGGACAGGTGGAGAAGGGGATTTATTGAGGGTACAGGAGCAGGGAGGGGGCTCTGCACATTCCCCTTGAGACCCATCCTTGACAGATGGGATCTCCATCAACTCCCTAGGTCCTGCCCACCCCGCCCCCACAGCCCGGCAGCACCTCCTCTCTCCCCTTCCCAGGCAGGCCCAGGAGGGGCCGAGAATGTCTTAAGGCCACAGCACATCTGGGGAGTCCATTATCTCCAACCCTTGGACCAAGGCTACACCACCAAGCTGCTGGCCCCAGAGGAGGGGACGGCAGCTCAGAGTCTCAGGGACTTGCCCAGGGCCACTGTCCAGAAGGTGGCAGGGTGGGATTCTAATGTGGGGTTTTCCAGGGCTGGAGTCCCGCCCACTTCAGGCTGCTCCCCCCATCCCCAATTCTCCACTGGGAAGAAGACAGGGTGAGCTGGCATTGATCCAGGGGGGAACACTTCTTGCTTCTTCTCGAAGGGGATTCTAGAAAGGGGGCAACATGGCTCCTCCCCCTCCATGGGGCCCAACAGCTGGCAAAGGGCGAGACTCCTCCTTGCTGACATCTGAAGGGTCCCACTGGCCCCTAACCAGAACCCAGGCCTCAGGCTCCATGGCCAGGTCCTCTGGCTGCCCCAGAGGCCTCCTGGGGGCTGGGAAGCAATGGTAACGTGAGGATCCAAATAGGCTCTGCCTGACTCCAAATCCTACGCTGTCTCCCAGTGACTGAGAGAAGCCCACAGGTTTAATTTCACTCTCCCAACTCAAGGAGAGGACGGAAGGAGGAGAGTGTCTTTAGGAAAGCCAGCATTGGACTCTTACCTTGTTCACAAAACTTGACAAAACTTTTTCTTCTCCAGGGAGCTTCCATTGAAACCCACCAGGCCGGATTTTAAAATTCTAAGCCTGGCCGGGCACAGTGGCCCACACCTGTAATCCCAGCACTTTGGGAGGCCAAGGCAGGTGGATCATCTGAGGTCAGGAGTTCGAGACCAGCCTGACCAACACGGTGAAACCCCGTCTCTACTAAAGATACAAAATTAGCCAGACATGGTGGTGCACGCCTGTAATCCCAGCTACTCGGGAGGCTGAGGCAGAAGAATCACTTGAACCCGGGAGGTGGAGGTTGCAGTAAGCCGAGATTGTGCCATTGCACTCCAGCCTGGGCAACAAGAATGAAACTCCGTATCAAAAAATAAATAAAATAAAATGAAATGAAATAAAATTCTAAGCCCTAGGTAGATGATTTGCACCACAAAATCAGATGCAAGGGGAAACTGCAGTGGGGCATTCTCTGATCCTGGCCCTGTGCTAGCAGCACGGTACTGTCGTTAGACACTAGAGGGCACTGTGTATACATTCCTGCCAGGAAAGAGCCTTTCTAGGAAGAAGGAAGTAGTACTGCTGGAAATGGTACTGTGTAGTTGCATGGACAGAATTCAGAGCCCTGTATTCTCGTGGCAGACCCAGAGCTCTTTCTTCTGCACCAAGCTGTGAACCAAGCACGAAGCACATATGGGAGATGAAGCAAGAGGTTGAAGCGGGAGATGAAGCAAGAGGTTGAAGCTGAAGATGTCACGAGGACCCTTCTAACTCGGTCTCTTTAACATGCTGGTGCCCTGTGCAGCTAATATGGAGTTTCAGAAGGGGTGGCAGCTATGGATTAGTGAGGAGGACGAGGTGGGACATTTTAAGAGGGCACCTTGGGGGGTAAGGGCAGGCCCACTCTATGAGGAGCTCAGCTCAAAATCTTTTTTTTTTTTTTTTTTTTTTTTGACGGAGTTTTGCTCTTGTTGCCCAGGCTAGAGTGCAATGGTGCAATCTCAGCTCACCGCAACCTCTGCCTCCCGGGTTCAAGTGGTTCTCCCGCCTCAGCCTCCCAAGTAGCTGGGATTACAGGCATGCACCACCATGCCCAGCTAACTTTGTATTTTTAGTAGAGAGTGGGTTTCTCCATGTTGGTCAGGCTAGTCTTGAACTCCTGACCTCAGGTGATCTGCCCGCCTCGGCCTCCCAAAGTGCTGGGATTACAGGCGTGAGCCACTGTGCCCGGCTCAAAATCTTTTACACTCTTCCTGTGACTTTAAGTCCATCTTGAAATTACTCACTAGTTCTCATTCACTTCTCTCGTGGGTTATTTCAATCATTTACTCACCCAAGTTATTTAAGCAGCAGGGAGAGCAACGATTGTGCCGGGCAGAGCAGAGGTCACCATGCTGCTCCTGAAGCGCTTGCCCGCTTGGTCCTGTCTTACAGAGTGTAGTGGAGGAAGCAAGGGCTGGCACTGGGGGAGAGGTGAGAAGAGTAGAGGCAGTGGGGTCAGACGGACCTGGGTTTGAGTTCGGAATCTGCCTCCCACCAGCCATAACTCCTGGGTATGTTTAAGTCCTGAGCCTCATTCTTGTTATTTCTAAATGGTGAGAGTGGTGGGAGGCAGAAAGGAGGAGGGGACGTGAGGAAAACTGGATGGAGGCTGAGCTCCCAGCCTTGTGTATGACGGGCGCTCCTGGGCTGGCCAGCCTGCCAGCCACCACTCCCAGACCCAGTCTCTCCTCTCCTTCAGAACGGAAGCCTGGGAGGTGGGGAGTTGGCACTCTGGGCTCATCCATAACCTGCTGTGTGACCCTGAGCATGTCACTTGTCACTTGTCCTCTTGGAATCTCTATTTGCTTATCCATCCCCTGGGAATAAGAGCTGCCACCCTGCCTATTCCCTAGGGTACTGATGCAGCTCCAGGCATGAGAACCTTGAGAAATACACAGACAGAGGTACCCTTGATACAACTGTCCCAGACTCCCACTAACTTAGGAAAGTAACTTCATCCCTCTGGGCCTCAATTTCCTCATCTGTAAAATGAGGACAAGAATAGTACCAACCCCACAGAGTTGTCATGCTTGAAGATGAAAGTAATTACTGCAAGGCAAGAACAGTTCCAGGTACTCAGTAAACTCCCAACCCATGTTAGCTGTTACTGTTGCTGCTATTGTTATTACTGGCCCCTCCATGTAGTGTGGATCTATTTTACTTCTGTATCCCTCAGAGGCAAGCACATTTGCCTGGCACAAAACATAAAGGCAAGGAATGAATGCATGGATGAATGAATGAACAAATGACTGAATGAATGAACACGGCTTTGTCATCCTTTCCTTATTCTTCCATGGTGGAGGCTTTGCACACCCCAAGCCACGCCCAGAGACCCCACAACCATCCCATCCCATCCTTTTCCCGGAAATCTGTCCTGGATGCAAAATGTACCTACAGAGAGGAGGGGGCCAGGTGGTCTCAGGTAAGTGATTCAGTCGTAGCATAAATGCTGGAGGCACTAAGGTGCCAGAGGAAGACAGACACCCAGGAAGCTGGAGCAGGGAAGGCCTAAGGAGAGGTTTCAAAATCAGCAGAGGGGAAAGAGCAGCAGCTGGGGCTCCAGTGGCCAGACGAAGCTGCCCGGCATGGCGAGGAAAAGGCAGCCTGACCACCCATCCGCGCCCCACAAAGCAGCTGTGAAAGGACCATATGCCTGAGAGGCCAAGCCTGCGGGACCCTCCTTCTCCCCCTCCCCACGCCCTCACCCCTCCTCAGTGCTGGAGCCCTCCCTGGGAGACAGAGGGGCTGTGTCTAGCTGGAAAGTTGTTTGGAGGTGGAGATGGAAAATGGCTTTGGGCTTCCTCCCTCTGTCCATGTAACTCCCTGCTTCCGGGCTTAGCCATGAAGAAGGACTTAAACCTGGGGCTCACTGTACCCTGAAGACGGGGCTCTGTGAACCCATGCAGCATCCCCCAGTGGGGCTGGGTGTAAAGGCCAGAGAAGAAGCGTTCAAACCGCTGTAGTGTGCTTTGACCTTATGAAGGACATTTCCCGTAGCAAATCACATCACCTCACTACAACGCCCATCAGTATTTCTATTAGCCGCATTTTACAGGTGAGAAAACTGAGGCTCAAAGGGGTTAAGTAACTCAATGGCAGAGTGACAGTGAAGGCCAGGCAGCCGGTCCCAGAGCCCTCTTAACCATCGCGATGGGCACTTCTGAGCCTGCCATGCCAGGTCCCCTGCACTGGCTCAAACATGCCCACCCTGCAGAGCCGCTTCCAGCCTCCATACCGGCTTGTGCCCTGGGATGATACCTTCAAATTAGTCCCTGTTGTCTAACCCCACCATCCTCCCAATCTAGACATGAAGGCCACATAGTCCATGAAGCCCTCCAGGACTGCCACATCCAGAGAACTGTGCTTGAATCCCTGCGGCACTTGCTGCCCGTGCCACCTTCTAAGCCCTTGGTATCAATTCCTGCTGGAGGCTAATCATTAGCTTTTAGTGGATATGTGTGGAAAGTCCATCTCCCCACCAAACTGAGGACAGCCCAGGGTGGCGATGGTGTCTTTACAATAAGACGGAGTTCCTCGAGGATGGAAACTCTAGTTTTTCTTATATTGAGCATTACCCGAGGGCAGGGTGACTAAGAACAGCTCTGCAGTTCCTATCATTCTAGAATGTTTGTTTGTTTTTTTTTTTTTGTTTTTGTTTTTTTTGACACAGAGTTTTGCTCTTGTTGTCCAAGCTGGAGTGCAATGGCACGATCTCGGCTCACTGCAACCTCTGCCTCCCGGGTTCAAGCAATTCTCCTGCCTCAGCCTCTCGAGTAGCTGGGATTACAGGCATGCACCACCATGCCCAGCTAATTTTGTATTTTTGGTAGAAACGGGGTTTCTCCATGTTGGTCAGGCTGGTCTCGAATTCCCAGCCTCAGGTGATCTACCTGCTTCGGCCTCCCAAAGTGCTGGGATTACAGGCGTGAGCCACTATGCCCGGCTAAATGCTTCTTTTCTTTCTTTTTTTTTTGAGATGGAGTCTCGCTCCGTCACCCAGGCTGGAGTGCAGTGGTGCGATCTTGGCTCAATGTAACCTCCACCTCCCAGGTTCAAGCGTTTCTCCTGCCTCAGCCTCCCGAGTAGCTGGGACTACAGGCGAATGCCACCATGCCCAGCTAATTTTTGTATGCTTAGTAGAGACAGGGTTCCACCATATTGGTCAGGTTGGTCTTGAACTCCTGACTTCGTGATCTGCCCACCTCAGCCTCCCAAAGTGCTGGGATTACAGGCGTGAGCCACTGCGCCTGGCTAGAATGCTTTTAATCACAGTCTACAGGAACTGCAGCCATCAGTTAAATAAAGAAGCCACGGACCCTCATCATTACACACACAGCAATGAGAACTGATTAAGCTTCCCCAGAGTCAGAGCTTCTCCCCCAGGACTCTGTGCCAGTTTCTTTTCCTCCAGAGTTATTTCTATGCTTCCAGCTTCCCGTCTATCCCCACACTTCTATCTTCCTTCAAATAGGCCTCCCAGGAGAACTCTGAAAGCTAACATTCTGTGCACCTAACAAGGTGTACAGAGAAGCATGTGCCCCACAGGTGTTTACTAAGCACCCAGCGGTGCCTCACAAACCACACTAACAAAAGCTACAGCAGTGAATGTTCATCGCAACGGGATCTAGGGGTCTCAGGATCCTGCCACCGTGAAAGACGACCACTCTCCGAAAGATGGGCCTGCTGTGCGCCTGTCCTGGAGTGCTGATGAGAAAGTCAAGCAGGATCGCTGGAAACATAAGCCCGACACCCCCACCACCGGGGCAGTTGCTGTAATGGAGGCCACGCCGCCCCGCTTAGAAACAAAATCTCCACCTGAGAAGCCCGCCCAATGAAAAGACTTCACCCTCTGGAGACACCAACACCAAAGCCATCAACCTGGTTATTTCCCCTGTTGCTGCCTCCAGGAATGCCAGATTAAAACACGAGTTGTCATGGTGGAAGTGTCCCCCAAATCAGCTACAATCAACCAGCATGCCCCACTTAGATGAGAGGACTCTTCACCTTGCCCAGAGGAGCATCCCCCAGGAGCCTGTGGGCTGGTTGTAAAGATGAGGGGGCTCGGGGTTGAAACCCTGAAGTTTGTCCCTGACTTCACCTCCAACTTGCTGTGTGACCTTTGCAGAGTCTAAACCCCTCTCTGAGCCACATTTTCCCTACCCCTAAAACCAAGAGGTCTTCCTGGATCTCAAAGAACAACCTGAGAAGGGGCCTGGGCTGTATCTGACGGATAAACCCCACCTCCAGGGTTCAGGACAGTTCCGGGCATACAGTGGGGCTGGCTCTCAGCAATGCCTGTTGCTGGAGAAAGGATCATTGACTGGTGGGGGTAGTGAGGAGTTTCAGAAGGGACTAGGGTCCTAAGTTGCAGCGTGAGCTACAGGACACCCTGAGATCATCTGCTTCCTGTGGGGGAGGGGCAGGACCAATTTCATCACCCTCCCATTCTGCCTGGGGCCTGCCCTGCCTCCCAGGATCCCCCAATCCCCCTCTTTTTCCTCTTAGGAGAAGGGGGTGGGGAAGCCTTATCCTTCCCTTCCCCTCTCCTCCCCCAACTTCCCCTCCCCTCCCCTCCCCCAGCCACTCATGGGCCCCTTGTGTCTCCGGCTGGTCGCTGGGCAGCGAGAGGCCTTTCATGGTGCATTCTCCCGCGGCCCCCCTCCCCACCCTCTCTCCCCAGCAACCCCATCCTGTCGTGCCCCCATCAATCTACTGCAACCCAGCCCTCTCCAGCTGGCCTGGCTGGGCCGTTCCCAGGCGGAGCAGGTCCACAGTGGAAGGTGGTGGAAAAATGTGGACAAATTTCTGATTTGCAACACTCTGGGAAAGAGTTTATTGCCATTGTTTGAGGACGAATGTATAAATAAAGCAAGGCAAAGATGGCAGGGGGAGGCTGGTGAAAGGCAGAAAACGAGAAATTTTATGGCCATAAGGAGCGTACTCTAATGGTGATTTTTGAGGCACTGGACCATGGTAGTTACTTAGCCAAATGATTGCTGTGAAGCTGGGCAAGGTGGCTTATTTCTTAATTACTGTTACATATTATGTCAGGCGGATGCCCCAACCCTGGAAAACTTGGTCCTGAGCGGACCCCGGCTTGGAGCCAGCTCCTGGTGCAGGGATGCTGGTGGGCAGATGGGAGGCTGAGGGCCGTCACCTGCCCTGATCAGGGGAGTGACCCTGGGGCCTGCTGCATCTCCCCGCTGCCCGGACTCCTGTCCCCGAGACACCACCAAGAGAAGAAGTGAAAGAAAGACTCGAACTTAGAGCCATGGCTTCAAGACATGAATTCACTCAACACATGGGGGTTGAACACAGGTATGAGCCCCGTTCTGAGCTAGTTATGAGAGCTGTGACAGACAATGAGACTTCAAAAGCTGTTTACAAAAAGCAGCCGGGGGCTCATTCTGGCTTCCCGGCTGGGAGTCTCTGCAAAGCTGTTCAGAGAGCAGAACGGCAGGTGGGGTTGGGGGGACAGCCTGAGAAGGGGGCCTGGGCTGTATCTGATGTATTCATTACCCCACCTCCAGAGCCCAGGACAGCACCGGCATACAGTTGGGCTGGGGAAAGGAGAGATGCCCTGACATATGTGTCACCTTGGCCAGGTAGGTGGTCTCTCTGAGCCTCTGTTCCTTCACGCATAAAAACTGGGTGGGCTGGGTGGGGCTAAATATTCCCTTTTTGGTTCTAACATCTTAAGATTCTGCAATTCTAAGATGCTGTGGTTCTGTTGCTGTCAGAGCTGGTGAGGTTGATTTTTCCAAGGCAATTGGCACGTGCCTATTGGACACTTTCGGCTTCTTTTCATGGTTGGCGTGTGTCAGGTAAGGCAGGTCACAGAGGAAAGAAGGGGGCTACTGAGGGTCCACTATGTCTCAGGAAGTCATCGTGCATTGCATCCTTTCATAGAATCCTCACGATCAAATCATGGGAAGAGGACTCTTTCAAACACTCAGAAAGATGTGGAGACTTGCTCAGATGCTAAGTAGCAAAGTCTCCATTCAAACCCAGGTGGGGCAGACACCAAAGCCAATGAATGCATATTAAGTAAAGCAAGCCACTCCTCAACATCTTCTAGAGCAGCTGTCAAGTGTTAGCAGCATCAGAATCACCTAGAGGGCCTCTGGAAACACAGGTTGTTGGGCCCCATGAGGGAGCCTAGGAAGTCTCATTCCCAGCAAGTTCCCAGATGATGCTGCCACTGCTGTTGGTGGGGGTTGCGGGGGGTGGTTCACAATTTGAGAACCACTGTTTTACAGAAATGCAGAGAGAACTAGCATCAGCAAATAAACAGGACTATGCTGCTCTGTGAAAGGGAGCAAGAGCCCGGGGAGAAACATACAACCCCTCTCACCCATCATCACAGTGGAAAAAGAGAGACAGACAGCGGTGCCAAGCCCTAGCCCCTCATGGCTCCAAAGCCCTGGATCTTTTTCACATGGGAAGGGTGGAGACGATGCCAAGGGGGCCAACTTGGAGGGGGAACTTCTTTCTCTGTGCCTGCTCCTGCAACTTGCCATGGTGGCTGTGTCATCAGATTCTTGACAGACCACAGCCTGGAAGCCTGCCTCCCTGCCTGCTCCGAGCTCTGGACTCACCTCTTTTCACCCCTTCTTCTCCACCCTGGCTCTTTCCCTAAGTCCCTTTTCTCCTCACCATCTCTCCCTTTGTGTTCAGCAATCAGGTGTGTCGCTGGTATTTGCAAGGGGAAGGAGCTGTCATAGTATCAGGAGAGTGGCCTTTAAAAGACTGAAGTCAGGAACCACACCCGACACCTACCTCCTCCATGAGCTGTCTTCCAGCCTCCCCTCTTGAATTATTTGGAGGAACCATGTTTCCGCTCCATGAAGATAAGGATTTTTATGTTTTATTCATTGCTTTATCCTCAGTGCCCAGAAGAGGGCCTGGCCCATGGTAATTGCTCAACAGACATTTGTTGAAGGAGTGAAAGAATTGCGTCCTCCTATATGGCCAGATCTGTGCAATAAGGTGCAATGTTCCAAATAGTTTGCTCTTCAAGCCAACGTGATTGTTGGTGAGTGTGTTAGGATTGTTTTGCACAATAATTTCATTAGAGATGTATTTATGCAACACCAGACACCTGGCCCCACGCTGGAAGCCCCAGCTAGCCAGCTGAACAGTTCCAAGAGGTCGAGGATTGACACTCTAAACCAACACACAGATAGTCCGTCGAATTCCCCTTCTGCTTCCAGATGTCTCAGCCGCTCAGAGGGCCCCCAAATGCAAATGCAGTGTCTTCATTATGGCTCCAAAATAACCTCCCTTGCCCGTGGAATCCCTCACCCACCCTGGGGTTTGAGTATCTCACTGCAAAGAGTCGGACATCTTTGGAATGGGTTCCTGAAGGAGCCACTTTTTAAAGGAGTTAAAATCCAATTTGATCCTGCTGTTTACGCCTTTTAAAAGTTTGATGTGTTTTAGATAAAAACATTTTTTTGATCAATAAAAATAAAATCTGTTACTCGCACCCTGGGGCAATTATTGCTCTGAGCCCAGTTTACTGAATCTTGATCAAATAAACAATGTTATTTTCCAAAAATGTGGCCAACCGTAGGTTAGTTACATTAAACTAGCAGGGAGTGGTATAATCTGAAAACACACTGGTTCTGACAGCGCACAAACTCATGCTTCTAGATATTTAGGGGTGGACAAAAATGTGTTCAATTAAGGAGCTGATGGTGTGGGATTGGGCTTCTTAGTTCTGAAGAGCACGTGGTCCTCTCCATGGGGACAAAACAGTGGTAATGGGTGTCTATGACGCTCTTGCCTTAAGCCGGGTACTAAGCTTTGCATGCATGATTGTCATCATTCCAAGCACTCAGAGATGGTAGGCATCAATATTAAACCAGTCCTAAGGAAGAGACTATGAGAGGGGCAGTGATTTATCCAAGGTCACACAGCTATATGTGGCTGGGTCAGGACTTGAACCCAGGCCCGTCAGGAGTCGGAACCCATGCCACAGACCCCTTGCCACTCCAACTCCCTTTCACTAAGGGAGGGCAGTGAGGAGGCCTTGGAAATTGCAGCTCTGCATGTGCCAGTGCTGATGTATCCACACCCTTTTACCTCCTCTTCCCCGCATCAGCGCCATGCTGTGCTTGCTCTAAATAGCCCCGATAGAGGCTTCATAAAAATCCAGTGCTCTGGCTAGATGCGGTGGCTCACTCCTGTAATCCCAGCATTTTCGGAGGCTGAGGCGGGCAGATCACCTGAGGTCAGGAGTTCAAGACTAGCCTGGCCAACATGGTGAAACCCCCCCTCTCTACCAAAACTACAAAAATTAGCCGGGCATGGTAGTGCATGCCTATAATCCCAGCTACTCGGGAGGCTGAGGTAGGAGAATTGCTTAAACATGGGAGGCGGAGGTTGCAGTGAGCCGAGATCTCGCCATTGCACTCCGGCCTGGGCGACAGAGCGAGCAAGACTCAGTCTCAAAAAAAAAAAAAAAAAAAAAACAAACAGTGCTCTCCAGCCTGGGGCTGCATTTGGCAGGAGAGGACGCTGCATCTGAGACGGGGATACATATCCTGGGAAGATGCTGCACCTCGTGTTTCCTGAAATTGATGTGGAAGGACACACACCTCCTGCCAGCCATGGTTCTGCTGGGTGGGTGCATGGCGCACCCTTACAATCCTGAAGACATTTATTTCCTGTTATATGTTTCTAAACAAAAAACAGTTGACATTTTATTATAAGAATCTTATGTATTCTGTAAGAGATGGGGGAAGGGGATGGCTTGGTCGCCTCAGAGGCTAAGCCAGATCTGTAATACCAGGATGCCAAGGGACCTGGTGGCTAGTTTCAGAGGGGCAGTGGTGAAAGAACAGGAAATGGCAAAGGGAGATTCTGGAAAGTGAAGGGTATTATCAAGGGTGCGTGGGACGAGGAAGCTGTTAGGGTTGGACGTCAGGCTGATCACCTTGGTGAATGAGGAGGGACAGAAACAAACACTCACAGAGTGCCCCGTATGTGCCAAGCTCTGCTCAGACATTCCCTCATTTCATCTTGACGACTACACCAACAGGAACTTTATTATTCCTATTTTATTCAGTTATTTATTTACTTTTTTTTTTTTTTAAGAGACAGGGTCTTGCTCTGTCACCCAGGCTGAAGTGCAGTGATGCAATTATAGCTCAGTGCAGCCTCGAACTCCTGGGCTTAAGTGATCCTCCTGCCTCGGCCTCCCAAGCAGCTGGAACTACAGGTGGGCACCACCATGCCTGGCTCATTTTTTAATTTTTTTTTTTTTGTAGAGTTAGGGTCTTGCTATGCCAGCTCCTGGCCTCGAGTGATCCTCCTGCTTCAGTCTCCCAAAGCACTGGGGTTCAGTATGAGCTACCAGGCCTGGCCTGTTCCCATTTTAAAATGAAGAAAGTGGAGGTACTGGTTATGCCACCAACCCAAAGATATAAGGCAGGGCCAAGATTCAGGATTTGAATCCAGGCCTGCTGAGCCCTCCAAGATGCTGGGAGGGAATATGTCTCTCCAAGGTCGTCCTCCCAGGGCCCAACGTCCACCATCACACCCTCCTCCCACCTGGCCCACTGGGGCCTCCCAGCCCCAACCTCTGGCTTTCTTCCCCTTCCAGGCTCGGCTGTCTGCCCTCTAATTAGATTCCCCTGGAAATAAGAGTGCATTGTACAGTTCTGCTAAAGGCAAACTGATTTTACCATTTCTTTTCTTTCTTCCTCTTTAATAACTCACAATGTCTCAAGGAGGTTTCACTTAGGGCCTGCACACTGGAAAATTATTCTGTCTCTCATGCACTCATTTTTCTGTTGAGGAAAATTGAAAACTGGATTCCTCCTCCGTCACTGGCCCCCTCTCTTTGCCTACCTTGTGCCCAGAATATTCTAGTCCTCTCCAGAATTGCCTTCTGGGCCCATCTCTACCTCGAAAGCAAGTCCTGCTGCCTTCCTGCCCCACAGCTTGGAAAGGCTGGCAGGCCCACTGAGCTAGGGAACAGTGAGGGGTCTTTCAAAAGTTTAGCGAGGAGGGAGGGAGCGAGGGGGTATGGGGTGCTGGGAGCCAAGCGGTTTGCCCGGCTTTGAGATGTGTTTGCCTCTAGAGAACTGGACCGGCTCCAGCACTTTTGAGGCAGGAGTTGGGTGAGTTCTGAGCCTTTATTGGTCCCATCAGGTTCCTGTTAAGTGTCAGAGAGTAAATTATAAACAAATGGGTCCCATTTCCATTTCTGAAGGCGTCTCCAGCCCTGCCTTCACCCTCTGCATGTAACAGTACATCCTCTTAAGTGGTGCCTGATGGGACAAGGAGCCAGGTGGAGGGACTCACACTGGCCCGGGCTGTCGTCTCCATAGCCTGCAGCCCCTGCCGGCTGGCTGGCACCCTCTGACCAGGCCCTGGAGAGAGGCCAGCAAGGTTTCTGGTGTGACGGATGGACAGATAGACTGACGGACGGATGCCTGGGGCTGCAGGTCTGGGCCCTGAGTCAACAGGTTTCATGAATTAGGGGTTGAGCGCTCAGGCCCGAGGGAAAGCAAGAGAGTGGAGAGGTGCTTACTGGAGAACAGGGCCTGGGCTAGGGCTGGTAGTGCCACAGCCGAGGAGGTGGGAGGGGCACAGGCGGGTCCCCTGGGCCTGGGCACTCAGGAGTTTGGGAACTGAATGTCTTTGGCACCCTGGGCAGGGCAAACAAAAGCCACCTCCATCCCGCCCTGCAATGCTCCACTTCTCAGTTTCTGCTCTCACGATGAGGGCTGGAAACAGGAGACTCAGCCACACCCATGAAAATAATCGATTTTACAACAGTTGAGACCATTTGCTGGACACCAAGCTACGGGCACTTACTGTTTCATTTTAGCCTTGCTGTGGCTCCACAAGGTAGGTACTATTTTATAGGCAGGGGGTCTAAGATGCAGAGAAATCCTCATCAGTGATAATTTCAGCTCATAAAAAGTGCTTCTTATGTACCAGGAGCTGTTAAGGGTTCTTTTTTTTTTTTTTTTTGAGATGGAGTCTCACTCTGTCACCCAGACTGAAGTGCAGTGGCATGATCTCGGCTCACTGCAACCTCTGCCTCCCGGGTTCAAATGATTCTCCTGCCTCAGCCTCCTGAGTAGCTGGGACTACAGGTGCGTGCCACCACGCTCGGCTAATTTTTGTATTTTTAGTAGAGACCATGTCGGCCAGACTGGTCTCGAACTCCTGACCTCGTGATCCGCTCGCCTTGGCCTCCCTGTTAAGGGCTTTTTGTGGATTAGCTCCTTTATCCATTACAACTATGTTGCAACCATTATCATTCCATTTGCAGATAAAGACGCCAGAACTCAGAGGCCAAGCTACTGTCCACGTCTCAAAGCTTCTAAGCAGCAGAGTATGGGATTGTACTCAGGTGTGGGGCAGGCACCAGCCTTCCTTTTTGGGACAGCTTCCCCCAGTACGGACTTTGTCTCCAATATCTGAGACATCCTTTCTGCATCAAAAGAGTCGGTTCAAGCTGGGAGCAACCTGAGAGATAACCTAGTCCCAACTCATTGTCTTCCAGATGCGAATACTGAGCCCAGAGAGGGAATGTGACTGGCTAGAGGTCACACAGCAGTCAGTGAGAGAGCTGGGACTGGTTCTCAGACACTCTGGGGGTGTACCAGTAAGGGGTGAAGGGGGGGCCAACAGCAGATCTCTTGAGGGTGCCACCATATGGTCACTGTTTTTGCTAAGTCTTAAGGCCACGGACTCAGAACACCAGCTCTGGAACTCTAAAGAGGCTATGGATTCTTCCTCTGCTCCCCTGCTATGTGGAACCAGAGGCTGCCGGCAGAATATGGCTTTAGAGAATTAGGTTTGAATCCTGGTGCCCTTGGGCTGCTCACTCCGCCTCTCTGAGCCCCAGCATCTAGGAGGCAGGAGAATGCTCCGGCAAAACAAGCACCTCAGAAAGCAGAAGGAAAGGAGAGACCCCTGTCCCTCCGCCCCGATCCCTCCCAAGGGCCCCCAAGGAAAACCGACACAGGTGCTTAGCACATCCTCCTGGGCCCTGACATGTTGCAGGAGGAAACTTGAGGAAGCCACGCCTGGCCTGGGAAGAACTCATCTACAGCCAAGGCGGCTGAGTCACTGTTTGCCGAAGGTTGCCTAAGATGTGTCCAAACAAGAACCAGCCAGGGTCCTGCTCCAGGGCTTCCAGACACACCGGCCCGCCTCAAACCAGGACAAAGGCAGCCCTCCTCTTGGGAAAAGTGGTGCCAATCCCAGGAATCATTCAGGTCCAGAGAAAAGTTTATGTGAATGCATGCAAAGTATCTGGTACCAGGTAGGTACTGCAAAAATGACAGCTGTTATTATTACTGTTATGTCATTATTATGATTTTGAAACAGAGTCTCACTCTGTTGCCCAGGCTGCAGTGCAGTGGCAAGATCAAGGCTCACTGCAGCCCCAACCTCCCAGGCTCAAGCCATCCTCCCACCTTAGCCTCCTGAGTAGCTGGGACCACAAGTACATGCCACCATGCCCAGGTAATTTTTTAAAATTTTTTTGTAAAGATGGAGTCTCACTATGTTGCTAGGGATTGTCTCTAACTCCTAACCTCAAGCAGTTTGCCTGCCTTGGCCTCCCAAAGTGCTGGGATTACAGGTGTGAGCCACCACACCTGGCCATTGTTATTATTTTTAACGAGCATTTACTGAGCACCTACTAGGTGCCAGGCACTGCTGTCTCATGCTGCTTTCTCTTCTTTCCTGCCTTACAGCTCTGTGAGATGATCCTGACAGTGCCTGCTTTGTGTGGTCCAGGACGTTGAAATTCAGAGGGTGTGGCTCAGGCATCTAATGTGGCTGGAATATCCACAGCTCTGACTCTGGGCCAGAACTTCTCAGCCTGGGCTGCTCCTTGGAATCACTCAAGGAGCTTTAAAAAATACTGCCCCACCCCCTGTCCATTCTGATTTAATGGGGCTGTGTTGCATCTTGGGCACTGGGATTTGTAAAAGCTCCCTCATATGAATCTCATGTGCAGCCAAGGCTGAGAACCCCTGCTCCTGGGCTCCTGGGTTTTGCTCGGAAGTTTCCCGTATTCTACTCGGTTCCAGAGGCAGCATGGTTAGGAGACTGGGATGTAGAGAAAGCATCCTTTGATGGCTCAGCTGGGAGACATGTAGCTAATTCCTCAGAGGAAAGGGAGGATTGGGAGCTGGGGAGAGGGCATGTGTCCCACTGGCCTTGGCTGGGGAAAGAGGAAAGCAAAGATTGGACCTTCATCAATCCCCAGTGCTGGTTAGGCTAGCTTAGGGACAGAGACCCCACATAAGTAGGCAGGTGGGCCAGAGTTCCTGGGTGTGAAGCGGGAAGGTCATTGACACCATATCCCTGCCTCTACCACATTTATAGAGTTCTTTCCAATGGTCCTCAAATTTCCACCCCCTTAAACCCAGGATTCCATGACTTGTAGATACTAACAGGTTTGTGTTTCCTTATGTCTAATCTCAATCCCTCCACTGCATCCTCCAGCATCTACCTTCTGTGATTTGTCCTCCTGGCGCTCCGTAGTTTTATGAGAATCTGGCTTCTTGGGGAAAGATCCGCTTTTACCGGGCTGCTGCTCCGGGGTGTGTGCAGACCAAAGCTCGCTCCTTCCTTCCTTCCTTCCTTCCTTCCTTCCTTCCTTCCTTCCTTCCTTCCTTCTCTCCTTCTTTTTTCCTTCCTTCCTCCCTTCCACTCTCTGAAGATGCGGGCAAAACCCAACCAGTGTACAAACTTCTCCCCACCTCTTCCCTTCTTGTAAAATTTTCCACTTGGCCCAGAACTTCTGAGGGGGCAATTATTATTTCCCCCAATTTTATAGATGAGGAAAGGCACAGAGAGGTAAAGCAGCTTATCTGACAGCACACACAGCTAGGGTCAGGACTTGAACCTGACTCCTCAACTCAGCTGGTGAGCAAGGGAGAAGCTGTCTTTTCACCTGCAGCAGGAGGGAAGTAAATCAGACCAAAAGAAGAACTGTCCAAACTTGGTAGCCCTTAGCTCTAGAACCAGCTGCTATGGAGAAGCTATAGAGCATCTCGGGGACCTTTCTCAATGACCCCAGAGGACGCCCGCTCCCTCAGCCTATCCTGGAGCCAAGGTCCCTGGTGCCCCCACCACCAAGCAGTCTGAATTTTTCCCCAGGTGAGTCGAAGAGGAAATTCAATCCTGCTTCCTTTTCTCTGAACTTGCCAAAAGTTTGTTTGCTCTGAGAATGCTGAGAAGCCCGAGGCCTTGACTTCCTCAGTTTCAAATAATTCACTTTCAAAGCCTGTCTCCAGGTGGAGCGCTGCCACACAGCACCTGGGTGAAGGGTTGAACCCCGAGGACTTTGCCGGGGAATGGGGTGGTGTCAGTCGGGGCTCTGTGATTGGCCAGATGCCTCCCTCAGTCACCCTCCGGGCCCCACCAACCCCTTCCTCCACCCCAAAGCCTTTGCCCACAATCACTGGCTGGCATCACCTTTACTCAGATTGGGGGCTAAGAGGATCAAGGCTGACCACAGGCCCTCAGCACCCCTGAAAATGTTGCTGGGCAGCTATTAGGAAGACTATGGCATTTGCAGGTATGTTCATCTGTGCCATCAGCCTTTCTGGGGCTTGTGGCAGAGACTATGCCACCTCCTTCCCTGACAACTTCTTTGGAGAGCCTATGAGGTCCCCACAGATCACAGCAAGCTCAGGGCCTCCCCTAGACCACAGCCAGGCCACTAAGTGCAAAGGGGTGGGGGACAGACCCAAGGTTTGGAGCTGGCCTTCAGCCCTGGTCTGCAGAGCTATTTTTTCCCCTCTAAATTAAATGATGATTTTGAAACAGAATGAATTAGATGGGCACAGCCTGGGGAAAGGAGGTGCAAATGAACTACCACCTTTCTTTTATTTTTATTGAGACGGGGTCTTATTTTATTGAGATGGGGCTACGCTGCCCAGACTGGTTTCAAACTCCTGGGCCCAAGCAATCCTCCTGCCTCAGCCTCCCAAATACTAGGATTACAGGCTGGAGCTATGATGCCCAGCCTCTTTCTTTTTTCTACAGAAAAACTTCACCATTTCTGCAGCTGAAATGCCATCCAAGCCAGGCATGGTGGCTCACGCCTGTAATCCCAGCCCTTTGGGAGGCTGAGGTAGGCAGATCACCAGAGGTCAGGAGTTTGAGACCAGCCCGGACAACATGGTGAAACCTCATCTATACTAAAAATACAAAAAATCAGCCGGCGTGGTGGTGCATGCCTGTAATCCCAGCTACTGGGGAGGCTGAGGCAGGAGACTCTCTTGAACATGGGAGGCAGCGTATGCAGTGAACCAAGATTATGCCATGCACTCCAGCCTGGGCAACAAAGCAAGACTCTGTTTCAAAAAAAAAAAAAAAAAAGGCTGGGTGGGCGCGGTGGCTCACGCCTGTAATCCCAGCACTTTGGGAGGGCAAGGCAGGGAGATCATGAGGTCAAGAGATCGAGAACATCCTGGCCAACGTGGTGAAACCCCATCTCTACTAAAAATACAAAAATTAGCTGGGTGTGGTGGCACACACCTATAGTCCCAGCTACTCGGGAAGCTGAGGCAGGAGAATTGCTTGAACTAGGGAGGTGGAGGTTGCAGTGAGCCGAGATCGTGCCACTGCACTCCAGCCTGGTGACAGAGTGAGACTCTGTCTCAAAAAAAAAAAAAAAAGAAAAAGGAAAAAAAAGCAATGCCACCGGAGCCCGCTCATGCCACATCTCTCTAGTTCCAGGCACAAGCCTGCCTCATTGCTCACTTTCACAGGCTGGCTAGAGACCTGTGAAGGTCATGTGCCGTGGGTGTGTTGTTAAGGCCATTGAAGGTTGAGAGCTGGGACATCCTCCACCCCTCTCACTAGACCCTGATATAAGAAATAATAATAAGCTGCTAACCTTTACTGAGCACTTACTGTGCCCAGGCTCGCTGCTAAGCTGTGTGCACACATCACATCATCTAACCCTCTCAACCACCCTGTAATGGAGCTCTATATTGCACATGAGCAGCACAGAGAGATGATGCCGTCTTCCTAAGGACACACAGCAGAGTCAGGATTGGAGCTTGGGTCCAGCTGACTCAAGATGAACCACCACACTACACTGCCAGGTTTAGAATCACTAGAACCAAAGGGTAGTGTCTCCCGCTAGGGTAGTGTCTCCCGCTAGGCCCTGTCAAGAATCATGCTCCCTGGAAAGGGAACACATGATCCTGTCTCCCTTCAGGATTTGGGGTTTACCATAACATGCCCAGGAGGCCAGCATATGTCTAGGGAAATGAGCATTACAACAGGGAGCTCCTGGCCTCCCCTTCTTGGGGGCTCACCTTCCTGATCTGTAAAATGGGGGCACAGGACTAGATGGTCCCAAGCTGCCCCTGCCTCACCCCAGATCTGACATTCCATCACTTAATTTGGGACTCTGAGCAACGGATGTCATCCTCTGAGCCTCTCGATTTCCCCATGTGGAAAATAGGGGTGACGAGGCTAGTTCATAGAGGGCTGTGAAGATCACAGCTTGGGACAAGCTTCATAAACTGTAAAGTGCTGGCCAAATGAGACGGCTGTGACAGCCTGGTAACTGGACTTTCGCGTGGCTGCCTCACCCTCCTCCCTCCCCTTCCCCAGGCATGGTGTTCCCTCTTCCAGGTCACCAGCTCCCCATCTGTTACGCCTCCCGGCCTCCCCAAGGTTTGGAAGACTTTCAACAGTTGGGAAGGAAAAACTCAGATGTGGCCATAGGCTGTCAGGGGCCAGGAGAGACGTCACCACCGCCTCAGAGGCACGAGATCATCTTTCCAGCAAAAGGGAATCTGTCCCAGCTCTGCCACTGATTAGCTGTGTGACCTTGGGCAAGTCACTTAACCTTCCTGGGGCCTCTGCCCATCCGTCTGTGAAAGTGAGAGGGTCAGACTGGCTGCTTCCAGAGCCGACATCCGAGGAGGGTCGGCTGGAGAAGCTCTTTTCAGCTCCAGATCCCAATCTTGGTACAGCGATCTGGGAGAGCTGTGAGTTTCAAGATCCTGGATTGGGAAAGTGAATTGCAGCCCTGGAATCCCACTTTATTAAGGCCAGTGGGTGGGGTGGGGGCTTTCTAAGCCCCCATTTCACCTCTGTGATTTCTCACTGGGAGGGAAAAGGGAAGACTGTGGCACTAAGAAGCCATCTGGCATGGGCTGGTGGCAGCTGGCCTCAACTTCAAGGCTATGTTAAAGTCATAACTCTTCCTGACCTGTGGGAAGATGTCAATACCACGTATGTTTCACCACAGGCTGTTATACTTCTTATCTGGAATCTGTCTTCCGAACTTAGGATAGGGCCAGTTCCTCCACGTACCCCAAATTATCCTAGAGGACTGAGAGTCAGAAAACCCAAATTCAAATTCTAGCTCAGGCTGGATGTGGTGGCTCACGCCTGTAAGCCCAGCACTTTGGGAGGCCGAGACGGATGGATTACTTGAAGCCAGGAGTTCGAGACCAGCTGGCCAACATGGCGAAACCCCACCTCTATTGAAAATATAAAAATTAGCTGGGCGTGGTGGCACATGGCTGTAATCCCAGCTACTCGAGAGGCTGAGGCACAAGAATAATTTGAACATGGGAGGCAGAGGTTGCAATGAGCCAAGATCATGCCATTGCACTCCAGCCTGGGCAACAGAGCAAGACTCTGTCTCAAAAACGAAACAGAACAAAACAAAACAAACCCCACAAATTCCAATTCAGCTGCTTTCTAGCAGGAGACCTGAAGAAATCTTCCAGCTTCTCTGGCCCTCAGTCTTATCATCTGTACAGTGGGGCTAGCAATGGCTCTTCAGTTAACAGGTGGAAGTGGTGCGCCCAGGGCTAGACACATCAGTTCTCAGCTACCAGCAGGTTGAAGGTGACTAAAACAATGGGTAAAACCCATCACTGGCAAGGTGTCGAGAAGGAACCAGCCTCCGGAAAATGATGTCCTGGACACATTATTAACTGATTAAGTCCAGAGCAGTGTCTGTTGCACAATCCCACTTTGTCAAAATAAACATATGTATAGATGTGCCGTTTCTCTGTGGAGAAACATTTAGAAGATCAGACTCCCAAGTTATTCATTGTATTTAACTCTGGAGAGTAGGAAGCAGAGGCCGACAAGCTTTTTTACTTTCTATATTCTTTTAGTGTTTGAGTTTTTTTTTTTTTTTCCTTCACAATAATATGTGATTTCTTCAATATAAAGAACTAACAGGCCGGGTGTGGTGGCTCATGCCTGTAATCCCAGCACTTTGGGAGTCCAAGGCAGGTGGCTCACCTGAGGCCAGGTTGACCATCCTAGCCAACATGGTGAAACCCCATCTCTACTAAAAGTACAAAAAAAATTAGCTGAGCACGATGGCGTGTGCCTGAAACCCCAGCTACTCGGAAGGCTGAGGCAGGAGAACTGGTTGAACTCAGGAGGCGGAGGCTGCAGTGAGCTGAGATTGTGCCACTGCACTTCAGCCTGGATGACAGAGAGACTCTGTCTCGAAACAAAAACAAAACAAAACAAACAAAAAACTAGAACTAATACGGTGCTTTTGAATTTGAGAAACCAGCTTTCTTTTCTCTAATTCCAAGTAGAAGTCCAGTGTGAAGCTACAGGCTCTCTTACAGGATGGGAGAATGAGTGAATGAATGAATGAATGAATGAACTAAAGGAACAAAGGAGCACTGCAAATTCCAGGACTGCAGAAAGGTTGCCTCATGGAACCACACCAATGAGCATAACCCGGCGCATCCTCCAAGACTGCCGGGGCAGGGGTCATCTTTAGGCCCGTTTTGAAGGTAAGATCACCAAAGCTCCGAGAGCAGGACTAGCTTGGCCAAGGCCGAGTCGCATCACCCCCGGCTTTGGGAAACCAAAGCTCCCTCTCCCCCCAGGCCTGCAGGAGGAGCTGCCTCCTCGCCCCCCTCAACCCCCCAGCACCCACCCTACCCCCAGCAAAGCACCAACTCCCGTTGCCCAACCCCAGAGCAGGTCTCTAGGACACTGGTGCAGGCAGAGACCAGGTTGTGCTCAGTCAGGGCCCCCAAAATAAACAAAGCCACTCTCTGAGCTCCAAGTGGCTGATTCCCACCCGCTCCCTGGAAATCGTCTTTGATTTCAGAACAGGCTGCAGTGTAAAACCAATAAAGCTTCCTGTGCCCATAATCAAACAGGCAGCCGCTTAACCTCCCCCTCCCAGCACCCTCCACCCACCCCCGCCACTGGAAGGCGCGGGCAGAGGGCAGGGCTGTGCTCCATTGTCCCCGGGTAATTAATTGCCATAATAAGGAGCCGCACTAAGCTTCAAAGGCCAGGCCCAGTTGGCCGAGGGAGCCCAGGCTCTTGTGTGCTGCAGCCAGAAAGGCAGCATGGGCTCCAGGCCCACACTCTGAGCACCTACTGTGTGCCAGGCACCGTGTGTGGCTTTGTCCGATGCTGTGAGGTGGGTGTCATTAGCCCTATTTTACAGATGAGAACACTGAGGCTCATGGAGGTCATTTCTTGTCTGCAGTTACAGGGCAGGGCAGAGGGCTGAGTTAGTGTGCAGGCTTCCAGATAGTCCCAGAGCAAGCCCTGGGAAAGGCCATTTCGATCCTCTCAGCCTCTGCATGCCCACCAAGGAGCTGGAGGAGGATTAAAGTCTAATCCAAGAGATGTGGACACACCAAAGGCAGGTTTGGGGTGGGAGGAGAGATCAGAAAGTTTCTGCAAAGATGCACAGGAAATGTGAGTTTGAAAAAATAAAGACGAATTCATTTCCACCTCATGGACCCCAAAGCTGGACTCTCCCACAGCCCCCAGGCCCCTACTCCTCATGGCAACCCTTCCACTGAAAGGAGGGATATCTGTTTGCCTGTCTACCCCACCAAGCAAGGGGGCCTTCGAGGGCAGGGACAGACCCACGCTGTTCTATTTCAGCCAAGCTCTGGGTATTTATTTCTCAACAGAGATTTACTGATCATCCAACAACCACGTGTCAATTGTCTAATCCTCCATCCTTTGGCTCCCTCCCCATTCTGTGGCCCCTGCTCTAGAAGGTGTGTTTGCTTTTTACTTTCTCCTCTAGCACTCTGAAGCCCTTACACTTGCTATTTCACTTCAGCCTTACAAAACCCCTACGAGCAAAGTAGCTTTTGCTCCATTTTACAGCCAAGAAAACCAAGGGTCAAGGAGAGGAAATAACTCCTTATTTGCCCATTTCTCCCCTAACTCATCCTCCAGGTCCCCCAACCCCGGGAGTTCTCTCCCCGCCTCCCTTTAGCCACTGGCTCACAGGCCAGGACTGGGCCCCACCTCTGAGCCCCCTTCTGTTTTTTCGCTCAGGATTCCTGAGCCGAAGGAGCCAGGCTTGTTTATAGCCCTGCCGGCCCTGGTGCCTTGGTCCCAGCTCAGGTCAGCTCTCTGGGGCTAGTAGGGGCTTTTGAGCGTGGTAAATACAGGTTTCAGGGGTCAGGGGTCGCAGCCCTTCCTTGGGGGAAGTTAGACTTGAATCATCCATGAAATGGTAACGCTCATCTTGGGGCGCGGAAGGGAGGCAAATTTCTTAAATTATGATGACTCCAAGACAACCCTCCGTCCACCTCCCAGGCCTCACTCATCCCCCACTTTGGTCTCCCTGGAAGGACTTGGCATCTGGATTTTCCGTTTTCCTCCCTCCTAATTCTGTCCTTAAGCCAGAAAAAATAAGGTGTCTGGGGGAAGAGCAGAGCAGAAAGGAAGAGAAGAATGTGGCATGTGTCGGAGGCCTGCTCTGTCCTGGGCAGAGTTGGGTTGGAGTGGTGTCACCTCTCTTCCACAAGTAGGGGGATGACTTGGCCAAAACCTCCCAGCCAGCAAATGGCAGACAGGATTCGAATTTGAGTTGGTCTAAGTCAAAGAGCCAAGCTCCAAATGGGAGGCCCATTTGGCCCTAACCTAGTGGCCCCTCCCCTGACAGAGGCTCCAATTTGGGAGCGTTGATAAGGAGGACACCCCAGGCTCCAGCCACTGGGCTCCAATTCCACCCACAAACATGGACGAATTCCGACCTCCCACATCCATGCTTCCCCTCAACCACCCAACATAAGGGGCAGACGCCAAAGGGTAAGGCCCTTGAGCACATGGCCCGCTGGGCTTTTCCCAATTCTCTTGCAGTCACTCTTCCCTTCCCAGCCATTCCTTAACGAAGGTGGGAGGAGGTTGAGGCCGCTCCTTGTGTCAGGTACCTTAGCCCCATGGACCTATGAGACTGATCCTTACACCCCAGGGGGTAGGGTGAGCAACCATCCCAGTCTGCCTGGGACTGAAGGCTTTTCTGGAATGTGGGACCCTCAGTGCGAAAACCAGGAAAGTCCCAGGCCAAATGGGACAGTTGCCTGCCTACCAGGACTCAGAGACAGGGTTCCCACCTCTCAGGCAAGAGCAGTTTTCCCTCCACCTGGCTGCTTGCCTAAGGTCTTTCCTTTCCACTCTCTCTTTCCCCAGGGGAAAAAAACACCAGGGAAGGTGAGTACAAAAGCCCTCCCTGTCCCTGCTGGCAGGGAAGCTCCTTCGAAGGTGAAAGTGAATGACATGGGTGGAATTCTCTATACCATGATCATTAGGGATGTTAATTCACTTCAGTAGCACCCAAATTAAGACAGATATGGGATTGGGAGAGAGGAAGAGAAGTGGAAAGGAGGGGGAGGGAAAGCCTTGCCTTCTATCCTCAGCGGAGGCCTGGCTGCCCCCTCCCCTGTCCTGCTCAGGTGTCTCAAAGAAGTTCTTGAGTTAGGGAGCATTTATTGAGCACCTGTTCTGCATACGGTATTGCACTGGCACTAAATAGGTGAGATCAAAGCAGAATAAAATGTTTATTTTTTTTATTTTTTTGAGACGGGGTCTCGCTCTGTCACCCAGGCTGGAGTGTTTATTTTATTCTGGTCCTTGCTCTCAAAGAAGGTCCTAATCTGGTTCAGGAACTAGAAACACAGAACAAAACTCACTAGGACAGTGAATCTGCAGTACACACACAGACACACACATACACATGTCACACACGTGCTCCTGTGCACACAGCCACATGCATGCACGCAAATACATATGCACACACATACATACAGGCATGCACACATTACACATGTGTGTACACACACATACATGCATGCACACACACATATACATGCATGCACACACACATACGCGCACACACTGCAGCCCAAATGAAGGCAATTTTGAATTTTTGCATAACCCTGGCTTGTTTGAGCAAGGGTTCCCTTAGCATTGATAATGAAGAAAGGCTTCTCCCAAGGCAACTTCATGTTTATGAAATGTCAACCCCAACCAGCTCTCCTACAACCTTGCCCAGCCACTTGTCCTTGGGGTCAGGCTTCTACCAGCAAACCTTCCTTGCAGAACACATTCTCTCTGAGCTGCCTGAGCCACAGTCAGCCAGGCAGAAGCCTGCCGTAGAACTGGGGCTAAGATTTGCTTTTGGCTTTAACCCCTGTCCTGAATGCAGCAGCTGAAAATCAGGGCGAGCCCCCAAGAGTGGGCCAGGCCTAGAGTTGCATCCCCGATGATTCCCTGAGAAAGTTCCTTCTCTCTTGCCTCATTTTCCCTTCCATCATGTGGGGGCCAATAACGCCTACCTTGATGTAAAAGTCTGCAGAGGTGATGGCACACCTGGGTCCCTAGTCCAGCCCCTGCCACACAGTAAGTGTTCAGAAATGGAGTGATTATTATAAGCGTGGACTGGAAGGAACAGAAGCTTCAGAACCCCCTTTTCTTGCTGTCTTCCAGAAATACCCACCCTGGGGTCCCTGGAAGACACAGCCAGGATGTGCTCAGTAACATATGGCTCCAGGACCTTTGTGGGGGGAGGGGGAGGGCAGGAGCGGGGAGGGGCAGGTGGGGGCAGGGAAGAGGAGGAGGAAGGGTGTATTTAAGAAAAAAGAAAAACCCACACAAAACCGACAGAATTCCAGCCGATTATTCCTCCCGCTGCAGATGTACATTAATGCAGGAGAAGTGGGGGACGGAGCTTTGGGCTGGAAAAAGAGAAACAGCTCGCAGTTCCTTTTAACAAGCCGTTGTCTGGCTTGATCTTGTCACTCTGAAGAGGGCCATTGAGAGGTATTCATGCGTCGGCCCTGGGGGGACAAAAGGGCCCAGTATATATACTGACTGCTCAGTCGCCTGCGGGCCCTGAGGCCTTTGTCTAACCTTCCCTTAATAAACTTTTGGGAAGAGTTCATCAATCCGCTTCAATAGCTGATGTTCTCATTTTCAGAGAAAGAAGAAAAATAGCAGAAGGCTGGCGTCTTTTTTTTTTTTTAGGGGGCATTCTCAATAAGAAGGGGAAGGGGAGAGAGAGAGAGAAAGCGAGCCTGCAGACACCCCGCTTTAAAGGGAAAAAGAACACACCACCACTCCAGTCTCAGACCCTAAAAGGCAGCCCAGACAAAACCGCTATTCATGGGCCCCTGAATTCTGCTTCCCTTTAAGTGTCCCTGAGCCTGGTGGAGCTGGGTCCTGCTGGCAGCCTGGAGGAGGCAGAGAGTGTGAGCTGAGAAGAGGAGCTTCTTAGGAGGAAAGTGTGACAGAAGGCAAGGGCAGCCAGGAACCCTTCCTCTGGCTTCTCTTTCTAGATCTAGGGTCATTTGGTTTCTTTGCCATCAGGCAGTTTTTAAAAACTGCAGGTGTGTTTTTTTCACAGAAGGTGGAGGTGATGGGGCCAGTTTTTTCTCCTCTGAGCACTTTTTCCTCTCCACTTGAGGCTTCTGCTTCTCAGATCAGAGGGACCTCCACCCTTAGGCTAGTGTGGAGTTTCAATCCCCAGCCCCTCTCCTGGGAGCCCATATCTGCCTCACTTTGGGATTAGGTCATAAGAAGGTGTAGCCTCTGATCACCCCCATGCTGCATGCCAAAGCAATGGGATCTCAACCTGTCCCCCTGATTCTGCGCTGCCTGGTAAGGTGGGGTCGTGGGTTGAATAGGGAGGGAAATAAAGAAAAAAGGACATTCCTGATATTCCTACAGCAACAGACACCACACTAGTTTTGATTCCATTTATGTTAACTCACTTCTTGACATGATCCTATTTTTTCTTTATTCTTTGAGACAGGGTTTTGCTGTTGTCAAGGCTGCAGTGCGGTGGTGTGATCACGGCTCACTGCAACCTTGACCTCCCAGGCTCAGGCAATCCTGCCTCCTCAGCCTCCCGAGTAGCTGTGACCACAGGCGTGCCCCACCATGCCCAGCTAATGTTTTGATTTTTTTGTAGAGAGAGGGTTCGTGTCGCCCAGGCTGCTCTCTAACTCCTGGGCTCACGTAATCCTTCTGCCTCAGCCTCCCAAAGTGCTGGGATTACAGGCATGAGCCACCATGTCTCACCTCATTATCCCTTGTTTTTTGTTTTTTGGGTTTTTTTGCATGCATTTTATTTTACTCATTTTACTTTGGGAAACTGAAACTCAGGGAAATGGTCCATGATCTAGAGTCTCACACCAGGAAGCTGAAATTCAAACTTGAATCTTTCCAAATCCAAATTTCAAAGTGCTAAATGAAGCCGTCTTTTACATTTTATTTATTTATTTGAGACTGTGTCACTCTGTCACCCAGGCTGCAGTGCAGTGGCAGTATCTCAGGTCACTGCAACCTCTGCCCTCCCAGGTTTGAGCAATTCTTATGCCTCAGCCTCCCAAGTAGCTGGGATTACAGGTGCACACCACCTCATCTGGCTATTTTTTTGGTATTTTTAGTAGAGACAGGGTTTCACCATGTTGTCCAGGCTGGTCTCGAACTCCTGACCTCAAGTGATCCACCTGCCTTGGCCTCCCAAAGTGCTGGGATTACAGGCGTGAGCCACTGCTCCCGGACTTGCCTCTTACATTTTAGATCATCAATCACAACAACAAGAATAATAGCTACCAGTCATTGCACTCTTAAAATGCACCAGGCATTGTTATAAGTGCTTTAGATGCATTATTTTCCCAACGGCCCAGTGAAATGGGTCCTTTCTGATAATACCCACATTGCAGATGGGGTAAACTGACACACTGGCAAGGCTAAGGAGAGGGCTGCATTGGAGTGCCAGGAGGGTAAAGGCCGATTCCAGCTCAAGTCTGAGGCTGCAAACCCCCACGCTGTTCTGCCTTTGATAAAACACAGATGCAGGAAGGAAGGAAGTAGATGAACAAACGAATGTGACTTCTGCCCCTGCGAAGCCTCAGAGATGGGTCTCCCAGGGCCTGGTTCAGCTTTGGAGCACACACTCCCAGACACACACACACACACACACACGCACACACACACAGCCTCTCCAAGTCTCCCCCGTGGCTCTAGTTCAATGTTTTACAGGCCTAATGAGTGTTGACAAGTTTAATGAGTTTGTTTTAAAGAAGGGAGGGGGAACCTGGTCAAGTTGAGATTTCCGAGTCAAATGAATTAGCAGAGGCCGCCAGACTTCAGCTGACAGGCCTGGAAACCCTCCCACCGACTGCAGCCCTGAGCCACAGGCCCTGGCTCCCCTCAATGGGAGCCGGGCCCCATGCCAGACACTGGGGACTCTGGAGGGTCTCTGAGTAGCCCTCAGGTGCCTGGGTCCCAGCCGAAGCCCATCTCTTCATCCTGCAGCCCCCTCCCTGCCAGCTCATCCCAGTTGGCCCCCTTCGGCTGGACTTTCCTCCTCCACCGAGTCCCCAATGAGAAATTTGATTCAAACCCAGTTTGGCACTTGTTTGCATATTGATTGCGTGGTAATTAAGTGGCTTCATCTACGGAGGGGATGTGCCACCTGCATTTCTAAGCTCTGTAGTCATGGGCTGGGACTGGCCGCAGCCCTTGTTTCTGACCGTGAAACTGGAATCCAGGGAGACCAGCTTCTGGCCACTAGAAAGGAGTCACATTGTCTTCATTGAAAATAACAGTCTTTATTTTTTGCAGTAATGAGATGAATTGGGAAGGAGTTTGTGCAAACCTGACTAGCTCCAGACAAAATAGCAGAGTTAAAATTAAACGATAACAATGATGCCCAAATTAAAGGAATGCATATATGGTTCTGGCCCAGGAACTAATATCACGGTGGCATTGTAGGCACGTGCCAAGCAAGATTAGTTCTTCCTTTGATTTTGATTGGCTCCTCCCTTGCCACCCCAGGGGTGATAGGAGACCCCAGGCCCAAAGCCTGAGAGGCCTGGATTCAAATGCTTCCCCTTGCCTCTTTCTTTAGCCCTGTGATCTCAGGCAAGTGACTTTACCTCACTGAGCCTCAGTTCCCTCATCTGTAAAATGGGATTAGTAAAACCTGTGACGTTCATAGGGCTGTGCTGATTAAAGGAGCTGTGTCTGGCTCATGGTAAATCCTCCAGAATTCCAAGTTTGCTTTCCAGAGCTCCCTCCCAACGGGACATGAGCATGCTCTGTTCATCTCTAATTATTACGGCCTGGCAAATTTGTACAAGCTACCTTGCAGCCCACCCGATGTTGTGGTTTTTTTTCCTCTGCTACCCTAGATAGTTCTCAGATGGCATCTGCCACCTTGCCACTTGCTAAGAAGAAGTGGGTGAGTGGAGATTTAGGAAGGAGGAAGGCATTGCACATGAGCACCAGATTTGTTTTACTGTGTTGCATTTTGGCATCTACTCTGGAGAACGGCGTTGGAGCTGGGTCCAGCATCCAGCTGGGATTCCAGCCCCTGCCCTCACTCTCTCCCACCTGTGATTATTTATTGCATATTTCCCCCTGGGAGGGGACACCCCTCCCCTTCTTTAACTCTCCCCTAATCACTGGTCTAAGGCAGTGGACTTGCACTTGATCGAAGTGTTCTTTCTAGGGAAAATTTCTTTACAGACTGTTCATCCTTCCAGCCGGGAGTGTGGAGCTGCCGGGTGGGGGGAGGGCTCACTGCACTGGAGCCCGAGCCAGCAGGCAGACTCTGTGAACTGCCTCTCTGGACTGGGCTGCTGTGCTCCTCGGGCAATTTCTTCACTTCCTAGGTCTTGCCATTGTTCAGGGCTGCAGCCAGCTGCGGGCGGCGTTTATCTTTGGAGTATTTGCAATCCCGAGAAAGAAAGGCTCTCCTGCGACAGGGCTGGGCTGGGGGCCCATAGAATGGGCAGGAGCTGAGACACCAGAATGAGAAGGGGGACATGCATGTGACCGCACACACGTCCGCCAGGCCCCGTGACCGACGCTGGTGTTTAAACCTTTTGCTGGCATTTAAACCTTTTGTTGTCACTTAAACCTTTCCTGGGGAGCTGGGAAAAGAGGCTGGACTCTGAAGGCAGCCCTGGTTTCCCTTCAGGCTCAGCCGCTTCTCAGCTAGATGACTTCAAGCAGATGACTTGGCCTCTCTAAGTCTTGGCTTCCTATCTGTAAAATGGGGGCAGATACGTTCAGAGCCATGGACAAACCCCCCAACCTGCGCCTGGACATGGTGGAATTGACAAAGTCACATGGTACAGGTATCACTTGTTCTGCAGAAACACACCCAGATACATCCCTCCATCCATGTCATCAGCAGCTACACACTCATATCCACATAACCACAGACCCCTGAACACATTCTCACTCAGACAGTACATTCCATATCACAGGGACACAGCCACCAGCACACCAACTACCGAAAGCGACACCTCCCCCAAGTCTAACCACAAACCAACTCCACTTCCTAACTCCCTAAATTTGATCCACTGTAACCATGTGTACACAGCACCGTTGCAACAACAACGACAACAACAACAACAACAATATACACACACAAGTGACAATTCTTAAGTCCTTAACCAGGATTGCAATATTTATCTTGCAACTAATTCCCAAAGCTGACTGTGATTCCTCAATTCATAAACCCAAGCGCAAATCAAAATGCAGGCCAGGAAGCCCATTCATAAAACAAACAAACAAACAAACAAACAAACAAAACAAAACAAAACCCAGCAAATCCTGATTCAATGAATCTTCCCTGAAGGATGAAACCCTTTCCCTGAAGGAGACAGGGAAGGCCATTCCCCAGGGACAAAGGACCCCGTGAATTAGCTGAGGGTATTCCAAAGTCAATGCCCGCAAAAGCATAGGTGTTGCAGCAGGAAGAGTTTGTGGTACCAGATTCAATTACTGGCTCTACTCTTGTTGGCTGTGTGACTCCAAGCAACTGAGTAAACCTCTCTGAGCTGTGCTTTCATCTACAAAATTGGGAAAACAGATAACCACGGGGCATGGCTGGGGAGTTAAGGGAGGTGTATAGAGCACCTGGCTCAGTTCCTGGCACGTAGCAAGAGGTGGGCAGGTGGAGAGCACAGGTGTCCAGTGAGATGGCCCTGCCCATCTGGACCCAAAGAGCTGAGGCACCTCTCTGTGTGCCTCAATTTCTGTATCTACAAATGGGCTTCTTAATGAATAATCTCTCCTTCGAGGTATTCTTGGAAGGATCTGATGAATTCATTAATGTAAAGCACTTAACACGTATGCAGTCAGCTTTCAACTGGCCAGTGTCCTAAGTAGTAGATGTTTTCAATAAATGGTTACCTCTTTCCTTCCATCCAGGTTTCAGGTCAAATATCACCTCTTCTGGTGGCAGGCCTCCCTGATAGCCCAACTATTAAACATCACTCCTCTGTCAGTCCCTTTCTATCACGATTCTGCTTTATATTCTTCAAGCCCTTATCTACCTTCTGAAAGCATTTCCATATTGGTGAACCTGCTCTTCCCCCAGTGTATGAGCTCTGTGCAGCCGGGACCTTGTGCTATTGCTGGCTGTGCTCCCAGGAATAGCGCCTGGCACATAGTGGGTTCTCAATACATTTTGCTGTACGAATAAAATGCTAGTTCTAACTCTACCTTCCTGGGGCAATGGGGGGGGCGGCGGGGAAGAGAAGGGGGCCAGTTGAGGTTAAGGGTGGAGGCAGCCAGTGGCCCTCCCTTCCCCTCCCCAACCTCTATCGGCTCTGCACGCCCCCACTACCCCACTCTGGAATGTGATTCCCAGGCTGTGGGCCCAGCCGGCCCAGCCTTTCCGCTGCTGTCCAGGATTCTCTTGCTGCCTCCTGCCAGGGGGCCGGTGAGCCTTGATGGGTTTACCTGAGTGTTAATCCCCCAACAATCCCCCCTGGCCTGACCTGAGAGCCAGCTTCCATTCTTGTCCCGGGTCTAATTAAGTGCCTGAAATGCCACTTCCCCTTTCAAACCAGGCTGCTTTTCTCCAAGGCAGGCAGGTAAAGCCCAGCCTGCCTCTTTGAAGCAGCAGAGGCCGGAAGCCTCAGCAGGTGCATGAGGAGGCGGTGGGGGTGGGGGAGGGGAGAGGGGGAGGGATGGCACTGTGAGGCCTGGAGGGAGGGTGCGGGGGGGAGGGGCGGAGCTTTGAGAGGACAAACACCTGCAAATCTTCCAACTCGGGATGCTTAACCTTTGGGGGACCTTGAGCTCTGGAACACTTGGAATCTCTCTCCAGACACATACCCACCACTGATAAATTAATTCTGGGGATTCACAGTCACCCCTTGAAGCCTCTATTGCCCCCAAGTTAAGCTGATGTGACCCCACTTTCCTTCAAATATATATCTGCATCTAAACAGATAGATCGGCTCGGTGAATCCAACACTCCCCTACTGAAATATCCTCCATGGCTCCCTGCTGCCCTTGGAATAAGTCCTAACTCCTTAACTTAGCCTTTGATGAGTCTGGACCAGCAGTAGGGGGTATCCTCTCCAGAACATCCCACACAACCTAGGGCTTGATAAACAGTAGTGGAATGGCTGGACATGGTGGTCATCACTATAATCCCAGCATTTTGGGAGGCCAAGGTGGGAGGATCGCTTGAGTCCAAGAGTTCCAGACCAGCCCGGGCAACATGGCAAAATCCTGTTTCTACAAAAAGACACAAAAACTAGCCAGGTGTGGTGGCACATGCCTGTAGTCCCAGCTACTTGGGAGGCAGAGATGGGAGAATCGCTTGAGCCTGGGAGGTTGTGGCTACACCGAGCAGTGATCACGCCACTCCATTCCAGCCTGGGTGACAGTGCAAGACCCAGTCTCAAAAAAAAAAAAGACAAATATAAAGTAGGAGAGTGAATGGATGAAGAGTGACATTACCTTCAAAGAACTTCCAAATCATTGGAGTCAGGGCCTGTTTCTGAGAGATGGCTGGGGGTGGGGAAAACAGACATATCTAGATATCACTGTATAAATCTAGACAGTTATATCCCAACTCAACAAAGCTGTTGCTAGGGATAGAAAAGGATTCTTAATTTTTATTTTATATACTTTTTTATGATGTGAAATTTTACAAGTACATATTACTTTTGCAATAAATCTTTCAAAAACCTATAAAAATATATGCATACACATTTTAGAGCCACCGATGAAACAATGTGCTTTTGACTTAGGAAATTCTCAGCATATAGATCTTTAGGGATCATCTATTTCACACAAATCACTTTCAGGTCTTTTATTTCATTTTAAGCATGTGCTTCCTATGTGCCACATAGCTTTTCTGTGTTTTAATTCATTTGCTCCCATTGCCTGGATGAGAAAACTAAGGCTGAGGGAGGGGAAGCCACAGCTCAGGGGACATGGTGGGGGCAGAAGTGGAGAGGAACCTGGGTCTTACTGATTCCAACTCCAGGGGTCCTTCTGTGCACTGAAGCTGCCTGTGGCTATAAGGGCTCAGAGCCCAGAGCTGAGATGACAGTGAGTGTCTGGGAGACCGTCTATGGCACAAGCAGGAGTTGGGAACGGTAGGACAGAGCAGAGGTCTTGCTCTGCCAGCCCCATTGTTTCCAGCATGGTACCCTGGCAGATGGGACCCTCAGTAGGGACAGGTGACCATAACAAAAGCTGAGGGACCCAGCAACTTTGGAAAAATGTTCCCTTCATGGTGCCTGGCTTAATACTTAGGGGACTGGGTCTCTCTTCTGACTCCTCTCCGTTTGCTATGCAACAGGTAACAATTCCCTTCCCTTCTCTGGGCTTCAGTTTCTCCATCTATAAAAAAAGGTGTTGCATGAGACCGGTGACTCTTGCTGGGGAGGCCATCAGAATGATCGGGACAGATTGCTCCAAAGCCACTGCGCTCAGATGTCCCAAATCAAGAAAGTACCCAGGTGTGCATGTCTTGCAAAAGCACCTAGGTGACTCTGGGGCACAGCCCTCTGTCCTCTGCCCTCTGCCCTCTGCCCTCCTGCTCCTTCCATCCCCCACAGGCTGCATTGAATCCTCCTTCCAGCACCATCCCAGGATGGCATTGCAAGCCAGCTGCTCCACCAGGCCCCAAAATGAAGCACAGAATGTGTAACTGCTTCCTGGTCACACAGCAAGCCGGGCGGGGACTGAAGAGGCAGATGTCAGTGTCTCTTGACCAGCCCTGCCTCCCAGTCAGGAGAGAAAGTTCCCTAATCAGAGGAATAGAAGAGGAGGATAATCATTTGTCACCAGATAAGCAGTTATCACCTTATCTCTGAAGACCAATAACCATAGCCCGAGGGCTCTGATTCCAGGAGTATACAGAGCTTCTTCCCCTCACCCTCCTCCAGAGTAGCCTTGGAGAGGAAGTGGTCCTTGCTCTTCCCAGGACAAAGCCCTGCCTTCCTGGAGTTTCTTCTATCCATGGGGAACCAGGCTGGTTTTTCACTGCTTCCCCTCCACTAAACACACGCCCAGAGTATTAGAGCTCAAAGGATGGTCCCTGAGGCTGAGAATCCCAAGACCCCATGGAACACAGTTTGAAAACCACTAGGCAGACCCTGCCTTGCCATTGTTCAGAGAAAAGGACCAGGGGCCAGAGACATGAAGCGGCTCTTCCAGAATGACACAGCAGTTAGTGCTCAGGCTAGGGCTTCTGCATGGGGCCCTTTACATGAGGATCTAACCACAATCTGTGATTCTTTTCCCTCTGGGCTTTATTTTCCCTTGCCGTTGAAAGGACTGTTCCCAGGATGGTGGACAGACCAACTCTTCAGCAGGCCAAGTTTGTGGCATCTAGCAGGGCTCAAGATCCCAGTACGTGCTTATGGGTGCTGGGAGTGTGGGTGATAGTGGGGTGGGGTGGGTTGTGGCAATGGCTTGAACCACAGTCTCCCCTGGAACTGAGAATCTGGGGTTTATGAAGAACGGGGGAGGGGCATACAGGCTGCAATTGTCCAGATGGGGTAAGAAGAGGAGCTTCTTGCTGCCCTTCAGGCTTCTTAGGGCAAAGGTGTCAGAGTCCTGCAGAGCCAGTTAGAAGGGAACCCTCCTCCCCTTACTTCCTTGGGCTAATCAACTCTCTGTGCCTCAGTCTCCCCCTCTGTGAATTAGAACTTTAAGGCATGTGTCACATTAAACACGAAGGGCGATGAACTGCCGGGATGGGGAAAGGCCTCATTTCCCGTGGTTGTCCTTATTCCATGCCTTCCTAATTCCTGGGAGCAAAGCTTCCACCAGTTTGTTTTGCTCCTGTACCCGTGCATAACTGCCAGCAGACCAGAGTGGCCTTTCCCTCCTTTGGCCTCACTCATGTCATTCCCTCTGGACCTCAGCTTTTCCATCTGTAAAATGGCCAGATGACCTCTAAGGCCTGTTTGAGTCTGACTCCACCCTTTGTAATCGCAGCCTGCAGAGGAATTCCAAGTTACCTTGAACGAACTTAGCAGCCAGTCATGGGCTCAGTACCCCTGGGCATCAGTGGTGGGAGTCTGGGAATGGGCTGCTTTCCTCCTCTTCCATCTCCAGCTGGGGCAGCCCTCTCCTAACCATGTCTCCTTGCATCCTCTGCTCTCCAGCTCCTCTGCACCTCTGCACCTCTCTGCTCCTTTCCCACGGCCTTGACCTCCTAGCTGGTATCTCCACATCTTCCGGTACATTCTCGGCTCGGTGAATCCAACACTTCCCTACTGAAATATCCTCCATGGCTCCCTGCTGCCCTTGGAATAAGTCCTAACTCCTTAACTTAGCCTTTGATGAGTCTGGACCGGCAGTAGGGGGTATCCTCTCCAGAACATCCCACACAACCTAGGGCTTGATAAACAGTAGTGGAATGGCTGGGCATGGTGGTCATCACTATAATCCCAGCATTTTGGGAGGCCAAGGTGGGAGGATCGCTTGAGTCCAAGAGTTCCAGACCAGCCTGGGCAACATGGCAAAATCCTGTTTCTACAAAAAGACACAAAAACTAGCCAGGTGTGGTGGCGCATGCCTGTAGTCCCAGCTACTCGGGAGGCAGAGGTGGGAGAATCGCTTGAGCCTGGGAGGTTGTGGCTACACCGAGCAGTGATCACGCCACTCCATTCCAGCCTGGGTGACAGAGCAAGACCCAGTCTCAAAAAAAAAAAAAAAAAGACAAATATAAAGGAGAGTGAATGGATGGAGAGTGACATTGCCTTCAAAGAACTTCCAAATCATTGGAGTCAGGGCTTGTTTCTGAGAGATGACTAGGGGTGGGGAAAACAGCTCTGGTTGGGGAGGGGAGGTGACTGGGGGCCAGTCAGATAGGAGCCTGTGTCACATACCCTCACCTGCCTCCTTTATACCTGGAGGATGTTTTCACCATCTCCTCAAACCAGAGCACTCACCCACACCTCCCTACCCTGTCAGTCAAGGCTGCCCAGCCTCTCTGCCTGTGGGGACAGAAGCCATCAGGGAGGGAAGTCCCTCCACACACAGAACAGTGTCTACTGGGCTCCAGGATCTGGCTCTGTGTGTTTCCACCTTCTTCTCTTGACCTTCTGCTGAATGAGGAGCTGCCCACAGAGCAGGCCTATTTCTCCTGTCTAGAACTGTAGGTCAGGAGGGATACTATTCATTTGCACTTGGTTGAGTATCTGCCCCCACCCCACCTGCAAGCACATTTGGTGATCACTTATGGATTCACAGCCCGTTTCTTCCAAGGCCCCTATTATTTCTCAAGTCATAGGGGATTAACTGACAGAAGCCTTGGAGGAAATGAAGAGGCAGGAGAGGATGGGGGAGTGATATTTCTCCAGCCTCCCAGTTTGCCCTGTACTTTATGTAATTATAGCATTTACGCTTCCTAGCCTACTTGGAGGTTGTGTCCATGGACCCACTTTGCAGAAGAGGACATCTAGGCTGTCAGAATGCTTCACTCAAAGTTACCCAGATCTTTCAGAATCCAGGGTCCTCCTCTTTCTCCTTCAATCTCCTGCCTCCTGCCCCCCCCCTCCCCCCCCCGCCAATTCAGGCATCTGCTCTACAGCATCCTCTATAGCTGTGATCACAGATTAGCAGGCCGCCACAGTGGGGGTGACTTTTGGAGACCTCTGTACCCAGTTCCCTGGGGTCACAGAGAAGGACTAGACAGCCTGAGCCACAGCCGCGTGCCCAAGCCATGTAGCACTTAGTGACAGACTGTCCAAGGGCTGCAAGTTTCTCCTTTCCTCCACCACCCCGTCCCAAGTAAGCAACCCAGCCCAGGCGGCAGTGGCGGCGGGGCGGCCCAGGTCCTTTGCCCCCCTCCCCTCCGCTGGCCGGCGCGGGCAGCTGACCCAGCCAAGCTCAGCAGAGGAGGCCCTGCACCAGGTCCCGGCTCCCCTCTCCCGGAGCTCGGTTTTGTTGTGGGTTTTGTGCGTTCTGTTTTGTTCCGTCCCCCGCCCCTTCCCGCGCGGGTCGCCCCTCCCCCCCCAGCCCTTCCCCCACCCCACCTCCGGGATCCCCGCCCAAGGCCCCAGCCCTCCCCGCCACCCCACCCCGGGCTCCCAGCGTGCCCGCTCTTGACTTCATCCACTAAGTCAATAGCCGGGGCGCGGGCGGGCCGCTCCCCCCGCGCCGCGCCGCCCCGCGCCGCCCCCCGGTTTTCTTCTCGGGATAATGGGGGCTCTTTGTGGCCTAATCAGCCTCCTGAGGGGCCGGGAGGCCGGGAGCGCTTCCTCCGCGGCCGTCGGTGGAAATGAAAGCGGGATTAGGCCGGGGCCTCGGCCCACACCATAGTAAAGCGCCACCAGGCATTCGCCCCTTCAAAGCCCCTTTCGGGGGTTTGGTTACTTTATTTCTAAAGTTGTTTGTATTTCTAAAGTGGCCATTGAGGCGCGAGCGGGGACTGCCCCGAGAGGGTGGCGGGGAGGGGGCGACGCGGGGAGGAGGACGAACTCCTGACGCCTCCCACCCTCTCCCCGCCTGCACCCGCTGACCAGTTTCCAAACCGCTTTCCTGGCCCTAATTTCCTGCTGCCTAGGGAGGCCGGGAGCGGTTCTTATCCTCACTAATCAGATAGGGAAACTGAGGCTCAGGCACCGCCGAGACGGAAAAGACCGGGTTTTTGGGGAAGAGGGTCGACGCAAAGCGGGCCATTTACAGCAGTAATCGCCTGTAACAGGCAGCTCTGGGCAAACTGCTCCGTGTCCCCTGTATGGGCCACTAGGCCACCAGAGAAAAAGTCCCAACCAGAACCTAATTTGAAGAGAGAGGGAGGTTCAGCCCCATTTATTAAAGAAAGTTCCAAGGCCTCTTTTCTTAGGGTTCACTCCGAGGACCTCCAACAAATCCCGGACATGCTGGGATTCTGCAATCATTCAGAATCTTCCCCCATGGAAAAGGTGGAAGGGGTGGGCATTTTGAATTTTGGCATTTGCAGGCAGCGGGAGGGAGGAGAATGGAGGATGGGGTATATCCCCCCACATCGGACTTCCTTTTTCTACCATATTTTTAGACCCTCGGAAGGGTGAATTCGAACTCAAGAAGTCCAGGCGGGAAGGAGAGCTGCAGGGTGAGGACCGCGGGAGGGGGGAAAGCGCCTTCCCAGGTGGCTTAGAGACCAGCTTCCTGAGTTAGGGCTGTGGTTACAAGAAAGTGCGGGAGACGGAGGCGCTTCTGCAGGCTTCCGCTGGGAACAAGAGGTTCCAGAAGCTTCCTTATGACTCCTGACTCCTTCCAACTCCCAAGTCTGCAGCCCAGGTAAAGCCAGAGCAGACTTTAAGACAAGTTTTCAGGAAACCAGAAGGCTTGATCCAAATCCACAATCTCCCTGCAAAAGTGTTCAGAACACACCGCACAAACACACACACACCTCACAAAACTTCTGAATGTTGCTCTCTCCACCTTCTCCAGTCACCTAAAGACCTCAACCTGAATTGGGGCCCGCAGCCGTAGCTGTCCCTCTCCACCTGTCGCCCTCGCTGAGGCTTGGGACGGTAGAGAACCCATCGCCGGCCGCCCACTCGCCCACTTGGGTGAGGTTGTGTAGGGTCTGGGTCCCATGGAAAGGATCCAGAAAAGTTTAGGGTGGAGTTTTCCGAGCTACTTATCGCGCCCGCCGCCCCACCCCTTTTTCTGTCCCGCCCCGGGGCCTCTTTGATCTTCAGTCTTTTCCTGGTGTCAGACAAAGAGTGCAGTGAAGGCAAGAGGCTCCGCAGCCCAGCCGCTCCTCCCTCCGCCTCTCCCTCGAACCCGTGGCGAAGCAAGGCCCAGCCCGCCGACGCGGGCCACTCCAGAGGTCAGCTTGGGGGCTGCCTGCCAAATTCAGCCCCAGCCCCGCAAACACACTCTGCTGTCGTGCGCGCGCGCACACACACACACACACACACACACCATTCACAAACACCCAGACACAAGACAGTCTTGCAAAGAGGGAAGCCCACAAAGATATTCAGGTAAACACACAACAAACACATACATGAGACACATCTGTTTATTTGCGGGCTTATTTTCTGTCTCCACCGCCTGGCTCAGAACTCCACGAGGGCAGGGACCTTCTTGAGGTCACTTAACACAACGCCTGGCACCTACTAGGTGCTCAAAAATTTTTTGCAGAATGAATGAAGACATTCACACACACACACTCCAGAGGAAAATTTCTCTTTTGGGTGGTGTAGGTAAAAGCGGGAGCATAGCACACGTGCTTATATCAGTATATAAACACTTCCCAAAGGACCCTTCCAATAACCAAGTGGGGTGGAGAAGCAGCTCTCCGCTCTGTTTTGGAGAGGGGAGGAAGCAGCAAGGACCAGACCAAGGGCAGGATCTCAGTGCCCCTCCTCCGCATCTCCTCATTTTGAGCTTCCTGATGCTGGAATCAGAAGCTCCCTGGAGAATACTGGAGTCATCAGGAAGCACGCAGATGTGAGGTTCTGAATGGGGTGTAGCCTCTAGAAGCCCCAAAGACCCCTTTATACTAGATGAAAAATTCTGCCTGTATGAAAGTATGTGAGTGGCAAGGTTTTAAAATTATTTTTTCGGTTTTAGCCTATTCTTAAAGGGATCCAGGATCCCCTAAAAGGATAACATTTGTCTTAGTTAATTCTCTTTTTTATGGAAGGAAACTGAGGCCCAAAGAGGTTGAATGGGTTGTCTAGGGTGATATCGCTAGTGAGTTGCGGGCGGGATGGATAGCAGAACCTCGACCACGATGAACTTTGCCCCTCTCAGATTGCTCCAGCCTCGCACACCTGGGTTCGGATGGAGAGCAAGGCGGTCGGAGGAGGGGATGGAACACAGCCGCGGGGGGCTGGTGGGTGCAACCTGGACCCGGAGTTGCACTGAGCCTTCAGCTCGCCCTGGGTTACCTCCCCCTTACTCGCCCTCCAGTCCGCAGCATTCGCAGCCTGGAAGCGGGGAAAGTGGCCAGAGCGCCATCCCTTCCCAAAGCCGAGAACTTAGAAGGGGCGGCGACTAAATTGGAAGGCGGCGAGCTTCACTCTCCGGGCAGTGAAGCCCGGGCCGGCCTGTTAATTTAGCGACGCTCTGAATGCAGTTCCCGGCCTCCCCTCGCTCCACGTCCCAACACCGCCGGGCACGCGGGCTGGCCCCTGCCCAGCGCCCCAGGTTGGAGCGCGGAACCCGGGCCCCCGCCTCGGGGTCAGCTTCCCTCCCGCCCCGCCGGCCCAGCTCGCTCGCCTCTAATTAAGCGGCAGGATCGCAGCGAGCCGCCGGGACGTGCTGTAATATGATGAACTGCCTTTGTGCCGATGTCACCGAAAGCGCTTCTGATAAGGCGAAGCCACGAAGGATCAAAAGGGCGGCCGCGGCACGCCCGCCTCCCGTCTTCCCCTCGCCGCTGCCCGGCTTTGAGCGCTCGCCCTCTCGGCCCGTGCTCTCCCGCGGGCTCTGTCTCTACTAGGTCCCGCTGGCTCTCCTGATCCGCCTGTCCCAGGGACAGTCTCTCGGTGATTCTACATCTCTTTGTCTTTCTTCCTGCTGCTCGGCAGCTCCCTCGGCCCCTCCGCATTTTCCAGCGTCCTCAAACTGTACGCAAGATTCTCTTGTGCTGCACTCAGACTTTCTCACTCTGAATTTTCTAGCTTTCTCCTCCTCTGTGGCTCTCTGTCTCCGCTGCCTCTCCCCACCCCTCCCTTGGTCTCCACCAGAGCTCAGGCCCAGCGCACCTCCAGGACCAGGGCGACCAAGCCATGGAAAGGTCCATTCGCTGACCCTCAGACTGCGGAAATCGGCCAAATCACTGGCAGCCGACAAGCAGAGCCCCGCGGCGGCCCCAGTGCCCCTCGCAATCCACCCTCGCTCAGCTCGGCTGCCAAACCGGGGGCCTGGCACGCGTGCCCAAGGCGCCCTGGAATGCCCTGGGGGCCTCTTTTGAGCTGGACTTGGGGCGCACACAACTTCCCTTCACCCCTCCCGAGGCTGCAGCGACCCGCAGAAGCTTTTCCTCTCCCAGGGGGTTGAAGTTCCAAGTGCAGCCTACCCCCTCCCTTCGCATCCCCTTCCCCACACCCCTTCCTTTGGCCCCCGCCTCCCCTTTGCCCTCGACCCCGTCTCTTCCTCCTCCAGGTCCCTCCCCTTCGCATGCTGGTAGTTCCCCTTGCGCTCTCTCTGGACTCCTTCCCTGCCTCACCTCTCCCCCACCCCACTTCGTTTGAAGTTTTGGAGAGATCTATCTACTAATGGCGAAGTTTCCCCCTTAGGTCACCGTTCTGCCTTGATTCGATTTGGGAAGGCGAGTTCCCTCCCTCCCTCCCCCTGCCCGACCCCAGCCGGGGCCAATCTCTCCAGAGCAGGTCAGAAAGCGCTGACCCCATTTCCACCTTTTCCTCTTTCAGCCAGAGTTGGGGGAAGGGGAAAAGAAGAGGGAAGGCCCCGGACAGCAAAAACTGAGGGGGGCATCCTAATCTCCCAAGCGCCTCTTACCCTCATCCTGAGTTTCCTAATTACCCCTTCAGTCTGCAACGGGCGGGAGAGAAGAGCTATTTTTCTGGAATTTCTGGAATGTGCCCCCCTCTTAGTCACGGCCTTCAAGGCCCCAGAGCGCCTAGAGAACCTTTCTTTGGGGGTCTCTCCTCTGTGCAGGAACCCATCCCTCAACCAGGCATTGTCTTTTCAGGGGTGTGAGTTCTGTCTAGTCTTAGACTATGAGCTTCCAGGGCCACGGCCAGGACACCTTGTACATTACATGTTTATATCCTTAGGCACTCTTGCCACACAGGCCTCACCAACTTTGTTGATGATGATAGAATGATGGCAAACAGAAACTCCAAAGAGGTAATCTGGAAGGAAATCTCATTTGCTCAGCCCTCTTTGCCTATATAAAAATATGTTTTTATATAATATTACTTATATATAATGTAATGTGTGACAACTATCATTTTCAGAAAGACATTCTTAAAAAAAAAAAAAAAGCCCAAATAATCACCTTACTGCTTTAAGGCTACTGTTATATATGCTTTTAAATCCTTCCATGTAAATTCCACTGAAAATTTGGAAAGCTGTGAAAGGGGAGGGGGCCGCGGGAGTTGGGGGGGAGGTTAATCCGGGTTTAACGCTGCGATGCAGTCTTAGGACCAGGGTTAGCCTGATTGCGTTATCTCTTCCCAACATTTGAGACGCCCATATTTTACCCAGCCAAATAGCTCCGAGAGCAGCGCAGATGGCTGCTGTGGTCGCGCCTCAGGAAAATGTGTTATTAATATCTAAATAACTTCCCAATACTGTCTGGTAAATCTCCCCTCCACCATTCCAAATGATGAATTCGTTTGAAGTCTTCCCCCAGCCTCATCTTTTCAATGTCTCTCTCTTCTCTCTTCTTCTTAGCCAGGCTTATTTCAAACTGGTAAATATCTAATTCCTTTAACCGCTGCGCCGTGCACACTAGTCTTTTAGGTACAAACGCCTTGAAACAGCCCAAGTGTGGTGATGCGTGCCCCGAGGGGAACACAAAACCCGCACGCCCTCGCAGCGGGGGACCCCACCCGGTTTAGACGTGCCTGCGTTCCAAGACCGGCTGAGCACGGGAACCTCACTCCGGGAACCGAGCCTCTTTTCTTGCGCGCCCTGGGGAGACCCTCTTGGCTCCCCCACGGAGTCCCGAAGGCACCCCCCAACACTCAGCTCTTCCGCAGCTCCCAGTCCCCTCCCTTCCACCCCTTCCTAGACCTCCGGCGGCTTCCCCCGCTCTCTGGGGCGGATAATTGCCCTCCGCTCGCCTGTTCTCCCTTGTTTAAAGTTTGTTTTCTAAATGTCTTCTGTTAGATTATGCTCGTTCATCCCCCTCCAACCTTATCTCCTTCTGTCTCTTCTCTCCTTGCCCGTCACACTCGATTTAGGCACGAGTTTATCTAGCAAACAGTTTACAGACTTTGTTTATTTACCGAGGGTTCTGGGGCTGCGAGCGCGCGAGCGCCAGTGTTTGCCTTTGTAATACTTATCTCCTCATTGTTGTTTCTCCTTAGTCTCCGCTCCCGCCTCCCCCTCTCTCTTCTTCGGTTGGGGGGATGGAGGGAAGAAAAGGGGAGCCTTGTCAGCCCAGTGTGGGCTCGGCCCCTCGCCGGGAGCCCCCTCCGCCGGGACGTTTCCAGCTCCGCACGCCCCTCTCCGCTCGCCCCATCCCCCCCAGCCCCCGGCCCGGCGCGCCCCTCCCGCGCCCCCTCCCTCTCTCCCTCTGGTCGCACTGGATATCCACCGCCGAGCGCTGCCTAAAGCCGGGAATTGCCTGACACCCTCCCGTCTTCCTCCGAGCCCCCATTATGCGAAGCTGATCCCACTATGAACAGCTTCAAATCCCGCCTGGACTCTGTTTGATTAGATTGCCAACCCGGGGTAATCCTTTGATTTGGTGGAGTGTCAATTACCTTTCTCTAAACACACATTTACAGAGGAGGGAACTTGTTGGTTTAAATCAATGCAGATTGTTTCGTGATAAATGGACTATCCTCGTCCCCTCCCTCGCCCCCTCTTCCAAGGCTCCTGTCCCTCTCCGCCCCCACCCCTTCCTGGTTCTCGAAGATCCGGTAAACAATGTCCCTTCCAGGTGTGAAGCCGAAAAAATGGTGTGGGCTGAGGGGAGCCGTGCCCCCCTTCCCCTATTCACTCGCTCCCCCGGAGCCTAATTAAATTTGGCAGGTCCTTGTACACACAATCAAAACAGCTTCCTCCAGTGTAGCAAACGACCGAAAACCGCATTAGCAGCTATCGCTGCTGCCAAATTAAATTGTTTCCCACCTCCTTTTACAAGTGTCTAAAACCGACACTCCGGGCTCTCCCCTCCTTTCCAATCCTTCCCCGTCATTTCCCACTCCACACCTGTAAGTTTGCTGCCTTAAAAATAAATAAAGGAAAAATGCAAAGAGAAACAAATCTGCCTCACTCGCTGTCCTCGCCAACCCTCCCCCCACCTGAGATGGTCTTTCACACCCAGGAAGTCTGCAAATTCTCCACCTGGACTTTGACACCCCCAGGATTCCCCCCCGCCCCGTCCCCCAGAGAAAAATCCTGCCTCCACTACTACTATTTCTTTTTTCTAATCTTGTAACTTTTCCCTATATTTCATATTAATTGTAACCTCATTGGCCTTTCCATCCTAGAGAACAAAGTGGAGCCCCTGGTCCGATCCGGTCAGTTTTGGCTTAAACTGGTGCACTATCAGATGCATGTGGCTTTGGTGTTCTTATTGTTTGTCACTGCTGTTATTATTGTTTATATGATTGCTTATTTCTTCACACTCACTCCCTCAGCTCCCACTGAGGAACGGTTTGACCCATTGCAAACCCCTATCAAATTCCCCAGAAGAATCTCTCTGAGCTCAGATTCTGTGAAAATCTTTTCCTTTCTCTTCTCTCCTCAAATCCCCTCCCTGTTGGGTCCCTGGCCTGTCTATCCCCTGATCCTCGGAGAAAGGGGTGAAGAGGAGGGAGTCTAAGTGCCTGGGGGCAAGGAACTGTCCACTTCCCTCTCCAGGTGAGCCGAGCTTGGCTGGGGCAAGCACCTATCGGCAACGGTCTGAGAATACTCACAACCAACAATCCTAATAACTCAGTCTTAACAAGGATAAGAGCAAAAAAAAAAAAAAAAAAAATATGAACAGCCTCATGAATATCAGCCCAAGGGGAGCAGGAGTGAGCTGTTCAGAGATGAAAGTGCACAGAAATAAAAGCTCAATTTAATCTGCTTTAAAACCCTTCAACTTAACGTTTGTGCTTCAAACTCTGAGAGTGAGAACTGATTGCGGATAAATAGTTTCTTACCATGCCTGGAAGCTATTACACCCCTCTCCAACACAGTTTCCTATTCAGCAGTCCCAGTTTTCATTACCAGCTCTAATAAGTCTTAACATTATTAAATGCCAAGCGGACGATAGGAAAAAACGGACTCAGGGAGGGATCTCTCTTTAGTGCTTAAAGAGGAGAGCTCTTAAACCCCTTCTTTGGCGGCTCCCTGCCACGAGAGGGGCAACTCCCCCAGACAAAGCATTTTTCAAGAGCAAGAAGCCAAAACAAAGTTGCGGGTGTGCACAACTCCCCCTGCTCTGGCCATGGGGCATCTCTGCCTCTCCCTACCTGGATGACTCAGATGGAGATTGGACGGTCTTTTCACCTTTAACTTGGCCATGAAACTGATGTCTGGGGCCTGGGAGGGAGATGAGGGGTTCACAGGGGTGCCTGCCGACCGGCCCAGGAACTCAACTAGGAAACGGATACAATTTGCTCACAGATGGATAGATGGCCCTGTCTCGTCTGCACCATCATATTGCCCATTCACACCCATCTACACGCTCCCTGCACACCTATGCTGAATCCCGTTTGCACAGATATATGGCCTACAGCATTCAGATCCGAAGGCCCGTGGGTAAACAGTCACACCAAGGGATGCTTGCGCTTACACAGCCATCCAATGCACAATCAGCGCACCCAGCGCACCCACCATCATGCAAAAACTGAGGGACTTTCTGGAGACCAGGCTCACTGCATAAGATCATTTCATTTCTTCAGCTCCTCTAGACTTAGCACCTGTGTCCTGGGCCTCCCTCATCTGGCACAGGCCTCACTTTAAACCCTTGGAGACGTGGTTCTTCCTGGTTCTGCTGCAGGGAAAACCTCTATCCAGCGAAGTGGCTTGTTAGCTGGTGTGGTGAGCCCAGGCCAGCATGGAACGCCCCGCATTCCCTGGAATCAGAGGAATCCTCCAAACCGCACGATCTTTCCATCCTCTTCCTTTCCTTCCCTTCCCTTCCCTTTTTTCTCAGAGGAAATTTACCTATTTGTGCTTCCTCGCAGATTGAACTGGATATACTCCCTGCGTGCAAACACACTTAAAGTCTCTCCAAGGAAAACCAAACCTCCTCTGCTTCTCCCTGGGATAACTCTCAGAAGAGTTATCTGTTGTGCAGGAAAGATTATTTGTCCAGGAAAGATTATTCAAGTTCTATGCCTCCCCTCCACAGCCCACAAAAAGTCCATCTAGTCTCCTTCCAATGGGAACAACTGAAATAAGGACTTGGTCCCCCGGCAGGTGTCCCAGGGCTCTGGGCCGACTGGCCTAGCCAAGGACCGCTTGGCAGTGCAGGGCTGCCTCCCGCCGCAGACCCGTGGCCCCTCGGCAGGCCGGGCACAGCGGGGCACCCGGCACAGCTCGCTCCCTTTCTTCCCTCTCCCTTTTGTCCCGGGCGGGACTGCGGCATCACTAGGGGCCCTGTGTGTCAATAGCCCGCCCCTTCCCTTCGCTCCAGGCCGCTGCCTGGCCCCCCATCCTTCCTCCTCGGACCACGCCTATGGGGGCTGGGCGTAGATGGGAGTTGTCTTAGTGAGCCGGCTTTGTCTGTGAAGTTCATCTTCAAGGTTGGGAGGGTCTTCTGAGAACTGGAGAGAGACCTGGGCTAGGAGTGAGGAGAGGAGTGCTGGGAGAAACCTCTGAAGGGAGACTGAAACAACACAGGCTCTTTGCAAGCTTTCAGGTTCCAGGGCACTCGCCACTTTTTCCAAAGCCATCAGTCTGCGGGTTCCCATGGCCACTGTCTTTCCGATTCCCTCAGCCTGCCGCCTCCCCGCGTGTGTGTTTGGGGCCTTTTCTTTTAACTGTCAGTCTTTGTGACTCTGGGTCTTCCATTTCTGTTTCTCCCCCTGTCGCCCATTAACGTGCACTTACCAAGTCTCAAAGAGACTTGGGAGGGGAATTATGAGGGCAATGAGGAAGGGGAGGCGGTAATGAGGAAGAACTTTCCCTTCCTTCTCTCGAAACTTCCTTCCATCAAGAAACAAAAGCACAATCCCCTTTCCCGGGCTTGCGGGCGCTTGAAAACTAAACGCCCTCCTTAGCTGATCCTGAGAAAAAGCATGGCGCAGGGCTCAGACTCCAGCCTGCCCGCGGAAGCCGTGCTAAGAATGGGGAGAGGGTGTGTGGAGCCTGAGTCTCTCCCCCACTGCGATCCTCCGACCCTGGGCATCTGAGAACTTGGCCTCCACTCCCAGCCCCGCCGGCGCACGCCACAGAGGAAGGCACTCTCTGTCCCCCAGTCCGCCCTGGCAACGCGGGGCTGAGTCAGGCGGCGGCCCTGGCTAATTTTTATTGATTGCAGCGGTCAGTCAACTGTCAGGCGGGGTTTCAAGGGACCGTTTAGAGAGCGTGTGCGGGTCTGGTTAACAAATTCATTTAGGGAGCCGCGGGCCGGCTCCTCCTTCCTCGCTCCCTCCCTCCCGTCCCCCGCCCCCTTGCCCAAGTTTCCTATAAAAATTGATCGACGCCGAGAGTAGCAGCCAAAACGCCAGCCCAGGAGGACGCACTCCCCGCAGTACTGGGGTAGACCAGGCGCGCGGCCCCGCAGCCGGGCTCTCCCGGGACTCACAGGCCGTCCGCGCCCGGCCTCCATAGCGCAAAGAAGGCGCGGGCTTCGCATCTAGCCGGCACCTGGGGTGCGCACCGAGGGGGCGCTGTCGGCAAAGCCTGAGCGGCTCCCAGCTGCCCCGCAGCCTGAGAGTTTCCCCGCTGGAGTTCTGGTCGCCTGCTCCGGCGGCGGGAGCGAACCACCGGCCCGCACACCGGAGCGTGGGAAAACCCGGGCTGGTGCCTCGCAGCCCAGGGAAGTTCCCTACCTTTGTCGCCCAGGATGCCGTCGATGCTGTGTTTGGCCTTCTTTTCGCCGTCGTCCTCCTTCTTGTCCGCTTCATCCTCCTCCTCTTTCTTCCCGAACTTGATTCTGAGCACGCGGCTAATCGAACTCACTAAACCTCAGAAATTCAAAGGCAAAAGAGCAAGTATAAGTTGTTGGAGCAGAGGAGCGAGCGGTGGCCTGGGCCCCTGGGACAAAGTCAGGAAGCCCCCTGCTTCCTTACAGATATCCATTCATCCCTCTTCCACACACAGGCATTTAGGCATTGACACGTACTCCATAACCAGCATCCACTTGGAGAAGCCTGACTCACACCCGGGGCATTCACAGGGTGGTTAGACTGTGCATTCCTATGCAGATGCTTGCATGCATTTGTGCCTTACACTAACATCTGCCTAGGTGCACTTCCACCCACACCCCGAGAGGTCCCAGGGCCTCCCTGGAGTCTCTCCAGCTCCTGCTGCCACTCCCACATTCAGGTGTGCATTCTGGCCCTGCATGCCTGAATGTACATGTACAAACACACACACACACACATACACACCACATCACTTTCTCTCTCACAGGCAGTATGGTTTGGGACCTCCAAATTTAGGACTCAAATGGCTGGCGTTGGCGACAGCAGAAATGATAACTCTGAGACGGTGGTCCAGGGAAGCCCATGGGCATCCACCCTCCTAGGACAGATCCATCTATTGAAGCCGTTTTCTCCGAAAAAGCCTCCAGGGGGACTCTCTTATCATCCAACTTTCTAGGTTAACTTTTTGCCCATTCCTGCCTGCTCGCCTGCCTGCCTGCCTGCCTGCTTTCCCTCCTGCTTTCCCTCCTTTGTGCCTGCCTGCCTGCTTTCCCTCATTCCTTTCTTCCTTCCTTCCTGCCTTCCTTCCTTCTTCCTCCCTTTCTTCTTTCTCCCTCTTCTTTCTTTTTTCTTTCCCCATTCCTTCTTTCCATCTTATTCCATTCTGTTTTGATTTACTCCTATGCCTTAACTCTGCCTTTCTGTACTCCCTTCCTCCCAACTTCTCAGTAAGTTCCCAGTCAACCATCATCTCCCCTCCCCTCTCTCCCACCTCCAGCCCTCCACGCTGGAGGCCTGGCCACACTCTGGGCCAGCTCTGCCAGCTCAGCTGCCTTCTCACCTGAGGGCACAGTGCTTCGGTCACAGTGCCCGTCCTTCAGCAGCCTGTCCCGGATCTCCCAGCTGAACATGCCCGGGTTTTCCCTCTTGTACTCCTCAATCTTTTTCTCTACATCCGGAGTCGCCACCTGCTTCAGAGGTGGAGGTGGGAGAGTAGGAGTGGAAAGATGGGATGGGGGGAGGGAAACACTTTTAATATCACCTCTTAAGAGCCCCAGACCAGGCTGGTGGTTCTGGTTACCATGTGTCCCCCCATCCCCCAAGAGATTGGCTTTATCCTTTCAAGAAACCGGTTCTTGGCTCCCAGGAAGGCAGCTGGGGGTCTGGCCAGGTGGGGCGGGGTGGGACATGGATAGGCAATAAAGAACTCTAATTAGGACCCCCAGGGTCCCCATCATTATCTCAGGAAAGACTTAGAGAAGATGTCTTCTGGTCTTGGAAGGTGACAGGGGTTGAGGCAAATGTGGGGACAGTCCAGGAATGGCTCACTGGCCTCAAGGTCTTGGACAACCTAGACCTCACTTAGCTCCATCTCTGAGAAATTCAAATAATAGGAAAACAATGGGAGGATATCTGGGAGTAGCAGACACCCTCCAGCTGTACTTTCCTACAGCCTGGTGCCGCGAGGTAGTAAGAGGGGCCACAACCAGGAGCCCCTGACCATAGGAAGCCAGCTGCCAGCCTCTGTGGCAAAGACACTCACTCTGGGCTTGCTGCCGCCGATGGCCCCAGGCCGGATGGACCCAGTCTCCTGGTAGCGGCAGAGAATCTTGGAGACGCAGCCGTGGGAGACACGCAGCTGTCGGGAGATGACACAGGGCCGGATGCCATGGTGGGCCATCTCCACTATCTTGTGGCGGATGTGGTTAGGCAGGGGTCGCCCATTGATGAAGACCCCTCCCAGCTGATTGACCCGGCCTTGGCCAAGCGGGGTGGACACTGGAGAAGGGAGGGGAGATGCAGAAGGAGAGAGGTGCAGGGTGAGGATGGAAAGCAGACACTGAGTGCACTCCCTGACTGTAGTTTTGTTCGTTTGAGCCCCAAGACCTCAGCCAGCAATCCCGGTGGTCCTCACACTGGGGCTTCAGTAGGTGGGTAGTTTGAGAAACAACTGTCATAAATATAGGAAATCTCCCGCAGAGATGGATAGAGTAGTCACGGCTGCAAGAGTCTCCCCAGATGCTGTGTCCCCCAACTCCTGCCACACTACGAGGGATGAGGACACACCTGGGGGATTCGAATGCTGCTAAGAAGGGGAGGGAGAGAGACAAAGGTGAGACCGCAGAGCCACCAGGCTGGTAGAACCTTAGAGATCTTGGGACCAATGACTCTCTGTCCCTCAGGCCGAAGCTTGGGCTGCAGGCCTGCCTGCGTCTTGGAGAGGCCAATAACGGGTGTGATTTGGCTCATCTGCTCAGTTCTACACTCCTGGTAGTCATGAATGATCCAGTTTGTTGGGGGCTAGAAAGGCCTGGCTGATTACTACATTTACGGCTCTGGCTAGAGCAGTGGAACTGTCTCAGGGAACAGCTGAGGCACAACCGAGGGACGGGTGACATATGCTGTTGGCTGCTGCCTCCAAGGGCACCTGGCTGTCCCTTGGGTGACTCCCCTTGCTTCTAACCACCCTCGAAGTCCTAATTTCGTTTTGGGACAATTTTAGGACACCACTGCCCCAAAGCTCCTAAATTAAATAGTTGACTTAGCCTCACAAATCCATGAACCGTGCCTGCAGGCTCTGCGAGGCTGGTAGGCAGATGGGACACAGTTCCCCCGGGTGGGGGTGACTTTGGGAACCGGGAAGACAGGCATCCCTCGTGTGTGCTGGGGAGGGGAGAACGCCCTGGTCGCCTTAATGCAAAGTCTACACAATTTCCTCACAGAAGATTGGGGGGACACCCAGCGCACTAATCCGGCCTCGATCCCCCCAATTTGGGGACTCAGCGGCTGCGGAGATCTGGAAGATTAGAACGATTTCACAGCCGCGGGAGTGGAGGGAGCTGACTGTAATTGAAAGGGAAGGGGCGAGAAGAGGCTCCGCTGCTGGGCCGTTCTCCGGGTCCCCCCACCTCTCTTTGTAAAAGTTGGTGTCTGAAGCCACCCTCGGATTTAATCAGAAATCGTGCGTCGCAAAGTCAGAGTCACTAGGTCTCCGTGGCGGGATATGCCATTAGCGCTCAAGAGCTCTCGAGGGCCCAACTTTATATTCAAGAGCCTCTTTAGCGACCGGCACTCGGCCCTCCTCAGTATTCTGCGTCATGTTGGGCAAATATTGTTCTAATCCGCCGCGCGTCCTCAGCCGCCTGTTTTACTTGCATTCGCTACAGGAGAGTGCTACTGCAAATCCCCGGGTTTGCGCGCTCTCCTGCCTGCGTGGCTGCCGGCGCGCACTTGATCACGAAGCCGCTCTCTTCGCCTCTGTCTAATTCAGGGACCCGGCGCCGTCTCGCTGCCCAAGGGAGCTCCTCCCGGATCGCAGGCTGCCAGCCCGCCCACCCCCTCCCTGCCTTCTCTCCCCTTCCTCACGCGCCAGGGACTCATACAATTACAGGAAGAGTAATTAAAAAAAAAAAAAGTCGCACATATTTCTAACGACTTCTCTGTGACACCCTAGGCTACCTACCCTCAGAAGCCAAATGATCCCTTAGTGACAGGTTGAGGCCTTCCATTAGTTTAAAAAGAAAACAGAACAAAAACACAGGAGCGGGTCTCTCCGCCGTGCGCTCCCAGCCTTTTCTCCAGCCTGGACCCGGTTCGCCGCCGCCCGTCCTCTCAGGTCTCCCCGGGCGGGCGCTGGATGTTTAGGAAGGACGCTTTACAAAATCAGCTCTTTCTCCTCGTTTGGACATTGCCGTGCCCCTCTCGCCGTTTAGAGGTTCTCTATACCTCGCCGTTTAGAGGTTCTCTCCCGGGAGATTTCCAGAGTGCGGAAGCCCGAGTAAAAAGTTTTAGGGGGAAAATCATTACTAATTATTATTTCTAATTAGTTTGTTTCCAGGCGGAAAAGCAGGAGTGTTTGAATGTGGCTTCGGAAGAAATGGACAGCCGTGGTAGTTGAGGCATATAAAGTATCACCCATGGTAGGTGGTTCGAAATAAAAGGGACTGTAAGACCAATCCCAGGGGTGGAAAAAATAATTCAAAACAAGAGTAGAAAGCTGGCAGCCAGCGAGCCTGGAGAGCCGAGAAACTGTCAGGGAAGAAGTGTCTGGAAATAGTGGAAAGAGCTGAAATTCACCAGGACCTGATATTTACTAGGAGTCCAAATCTACCAGAATTTCAGCCCTGCGGGTAAAGGCCGGCAGCTCTCGACCTGAGAAACGAAGGCCACCGGTCAGTGAAACCCACGCAGAAGCGACAAGTATGGGTTCCAGAAACTTCCTGGGTTCTGCGCCCGGACTGGGACCCAGAAGAGAACCGGATCCCTCTGCTATCGCCGGCGCCGCCACCGTCCCCTGGAGACCACAGCCTCTCCAAGGACCCCGAGTTCCGGGCGGCGGAGTCGCGGCGAGGCCAGCCTGCGCGTTCTTACCTTCCAAAGGGAATCCCGTGCGGGGGTAGTTCTGCCCCGGAGCCGGCCGCATCATTCTCGGTACCGTGCCGGGAAGGGCCGCCATTCTTGCGCACGCCGCGGACGAATCCAAAGTCGGCAAAAATCTCTTCCCGTCCGCTCCCTTCACCCCTGCTGCGATCTCTTTCTTTCCGTCTTCTTCGTCTTCTTTTTTTTAACCTCTTCTCCCTCCCCTCCACACACACTCCCTACCCCCACCCCCCACCCCTGGCTGCAGTCAAACGCGTCCAGAAGCTCGGGAGGGGGGCGAGGTGGGGGCGGAGGTTGGGGGGAGGGAAGGTGGCGACGACAAGGAAGTTCAAACAAACAAACACACTCCAACCCCAAGTCCGCCTGTGCCGGCTGGGCTCGGCCAGAAGTTGTGCGGACTGATGCGCCTGGCAGAACCCGGAGACGAGGCCCGGCGGCGGAGGGGGACTGGGGGAACGCGGCCGGAATCGGGGCCGGCAGCCTCGGAGTGGCGAGCGCCGCGCTCTCGCGCTTGGGGCCAAAGTTTCCAAGCCCGGAGACTGCGGAGTGGATTTCGTTCTCGTATTTATTTATATATTTATTCTCTCGCTCTAGCTCCTTCCCTCTTCTCCACGCCTTCTTTCTCCGGACCACACTCGCTTCTCCCTCCACACCAGCTTTCACACCCCCGTCCCCTAGGAGACCTGGGGACAGACGGAAGAAGGAGCCTCCTCGGGTTTCGGGGCTGGACGGAGGCGACAGGGGGTGACGGGGTTGGGGAAAGAGAAATGGAAAAGCGAGGGGGCGCGAGTGATCAGCTGGGTAAGTTGTGCAAAAGTGTTCACCGAAGTACGAGGAGGAGGAGGAGGAGGAGGTAGTGAACGCGATCTGATAGGTTCGGACTTTTCTTTTATTCATGAGGAGGGAAGGGGGCCAGGGCACAAGGGAGCGGAGGGCCAATAACGAAAAGAAATCGCCAACGAATATTTTTTTCCCTCTTTTCTAATCCCCGGCTCGACCCCGTTTTGGGGGAGAATTTGAACCGCCGTGAAAACAGAGGGAGCGGATCCCGGCGAGTTGGGGGCTGAGGGAGAAGGGGAGGGGGCCAACTTTGTCCCAGTGCCTTCCTTTGATGAATGGGCCGGATCCGCCGAGTCCCCGGCCCCCAGGTCGCTCACGGCTGCTCTCGGAGTCCCGGCTGTATGGGAATGTCTGCCTCCGGTCCGGCGCCTCTCTGGAGTCTCGCCTTTTCTCTGGCCTCCCAGGGGCAGAGTCCGCCCTATTTCTCATCTTCTCCCTCGTCTTACACCCTCTGAAATTCCTCCAGTGAGGCTCCCCGGGAACCGGCCTAAGGTGACTTGAAGGGAGGAATTCTGACTTTTTCTGTGTAATGTCAGAGCCCCAGTGTCCGCTTCTTACTCTAACTTCCCGCCGCTCTGAGAAGCCCCCAGTAACCGTATCTGGTTCCGAGGCTTGGCAAAGTGGGTCTGCCAAGGGTTAGGGACAAGTCTCTTCCTCCCCTTCCAGCTCCGCCCCGTGCAGACATCTCCAGCCGCCGCCGTCCTCCTCAGGCCCCCAGGCCGGGCCCATAACTCCTTTCCAGCAGGCAGTTGGGTTTACAGGGAGTTGGTGCTGGTGTGAGGATCTGGGGTCCCAAAGAGGTGGGAAATGGGAGGGAGGGAGCCCGTCAAGACTTGGTACAGCTCTGAGCTCCTTGCTGGTGGGTTTGAGGGGACGCCCCAATTGAATGATCGAGAGTCAGGGTGGGGTGATCAGAGATTCCTGAATTCTTCGCTTTCTGAAGCCAGGGTGACCAGTAGCCTCAACCTCGGGACACAGAGTCCTGGGGGCGAAACGCCCTCCCAGCGGGGCAGGACGCCACAACTAGAGGCCTTTTGTCTCCCCGGGGAAAGAGCGTCTCTGGCCCCACGCTGGAGGCAAAATACAATAAAATGAACCCAGCCCTCAATCTCGCCCCCTGCCCGCCCTCTCTCGGCAGTGGGGTCAGCCTTGTTTTAGCCTGGGGGGCTCACCGCTGGCTGGCCCCAGGGTGTCCCCATCCCTCCCCTTTGCTTCACCTGTGACCTTTGCCCCTCTCAGCATGTGACAGATCTCCCTCCTCTCCCCACTCTCCTAGCACAAGGGTCTCATCAGATTTTGGGGGGGCCTTCTGGGAATGGAGGCCCTGATGAAAAACTTGTTAAGCTCACACTCTCTCTAATTGAGAAGAGAGATGCCAAGTAGCTTTCGAATTGGAAGGGGGACACTGGGGTACTTTGCCTGGCCCAAGTTATGGGGCCCTCCCCCAGGAGAGATTGGGAGATCAAGCTTCAAGCCATAGCATGTGTGCCCAGGGAAGATGGTAACCCCCTTACATCACCAGCCTTGCTGGGGACCTGGCCTGCTTTGACCTCCATAGGTGGATATATATTCTGTGTGTATATATACATGTGTTTGTATCATATACACTTACGCATACACACATATAACACACACACATATATGTTAGGTATATTGCATATTCATCCATTCATTCGTCACTAGTTGTCCTCTTTGCTTGGAAGGATTCAAGGCACTTCTTCCCTGTATTTGTGGAATGGGCCAGTGTGCTTGTGTGTGAATATAGGCCTGTGCCTGGGTCTGTGTGTCAAGGTGCAGGTGGGTTTTGTGTGTAGGTCTGTTTGGGGTCAGTTTGAGTAAATGTGTGTTTCTAAGTGAGGGTCCATGTCTGTATTTCTGCTTTGAGGTCACCTCCAGGTTGCCTTGGTATGGCTGTAAGCACGCGTCAGGAATGTGTGAGTGTGTGTTTAGGTCAATTCTCGAGTGAGAAAAGACTTCCAGGGTGTGCCGAGGGTGGGAGGCTCCCTCTCTTCCGGCCAGGGCTCATGTAGCATCTTGAGCTGAGTGGGGCAAGTGCATAGCTGGACACTTCTGCTGCCAGGGACCCTCAGAACCTCAGGAGTCCTGCACTGGGGCCACCTCGCCCTCCCTGCAAAAGACTCACAGTAGCAGGTCCAGTAGCGACACTGGCCCCCAGCGTTTCTGCAGCTCCAGGATTCCATGGGCCCCTGCAGAGGGAAGGGTTGGGGGGGGGTTGTCTGTTGGAATGAGCGTGGCTGTTCTTGCCTGTTGGAGACCAATTTCACAAATGATTTTTGCAACAATTAAGGAGTGTGGCGGGGTGAAATGGCGATTTCACATCCAGCAGGGGAAAGGGGGGTTCACCTGGGAACTGTGGCTGGGGGTGGGGGAGAGCAATGTCCCCTCCTCTCGTTTCCCTTTGCTTACCCCCTTGTCTAGAAAAAGTCACCCCCATGCAGGCTTAATCAATGCCTAAGACCTCCAGTTGCTGCTGGGAGGCTGTGAGGGCTTCTGAGTGTGTGGGCTGGGCCGGACTTGTTCCAGAAAGTTTTCCTTTAGCCCTTGACCCCCTCTTTCTGTCCCTCTCTCTCCTCACCCTCTTTCACCCTCTTTCTCTCTGTCTCTCTCTCACACACAAGCATTTTTCCTGTCTCTCTGTCCCCCTCAGTCTATCTTATGGTCTCCTCCATCTGTTTTGTTCTTTTGGTCTCTCTTTCTCTTTTCCTCCTTGCCTTTCTGGCTTCACCCCAGTGGCTTTTCTCTGGGACTGTCTGTCTTGTCACCGCCTCCCCCATCTCCATGGTTTCCTGAGGTATGTATGGGCCTCCATTGCTCTCTGGGCTGTAACGCAGACCTGAATCCCTGGGAAGATCCTTTGGTCCAGATGAGGTTGGCTGAAGACCTTGGGGAAGAGATCCTCCTTCTCTGCTTGGTCTGGGGGTGCATCTCCCGGCCCAGCCCAGCCCGCTAATCCCCCAGGAATCATTCCCATCTCAGTGTGATCTGGTTTGGGTGATTGTCTCCTGTCTCTAGCTCACCCCGTCTGGTCTGAACTCTCTGCCTTCCTCCTTTTCCCTTGTCTTAAGGGCAACAACAATGCTAATAGGAATTCTTCTTCCCAAGTTTCCAAGTGGCATCTTCCAAACCCAATTTGGGTTTGGAAATGGGAGAGAAATAAGTAGGCCCAACGTACAGAAGCAAGACCCCAGCTTGAGTTCAGCTGGGGAAACTTGGCCTGTCTCTGGCTGCTTCCTCCCAAGACATAGGTCACAAAGGGGCTCTCTCCTCCCTGCACCCAAGTGGCCAACAGCCTCTTCCCCCAGCCCAAGGGAGAAGACGCTCTTTATTTCAGTCCCCTGTGTCATGAGCACTTTGGGAAAGTGATTACCCAATAAATACTCCTTTAAAGGGTGATAAATCCACCTTGAAAACCAGGGGTTTTTATTTCATTGAGGGCCTTTGCATTTTCAGAGGCTCCGGCCTGCTCTGCTCTGCTAGAGGAGGCCAAAGACATCAACAAATGGAATTATTCAGCCTTCAAATGTTTGATGAGAGAGGAGGGGGTGGGCGTGGGGGTGGAGAGGGAAACTGAACATCTAGGAACAAAGGACTCTCAGGAGTCTCCTTCCAGGTTTCGGAGGCTGGAATTCCTCAGCGCTACATTTCCAAGAGGCACCGACCTTTTATTATTATGCTTTTCTTTTAAGAAGTGGCACTCTTCTAGGGGTGACCTTGAAATAATCTGCCCAAACCTGAATAGAAACGAAAAGGAAAGTTGATAGCTTGCTTGACATTTTCATTTTCCCCGGAAAAATGGAATAGTGTGCATTGGACTCCAGTTCTCAAGAACTGGACAAGAACAACATCAGTAAAGATACAACAACAGTAATAACCAGGTTTCTCTCAGGCCTACTGCTAAGTGGGCTCTCGAGTGAGCCTCCTCCCTTCTTTCTTCCTGGTCTTCCTTCCTCTCCTTCTCCTCCTCTTCCTTTCTTCCTTTGCCCTTTCTCTTCCTTCCCTTCCTTTTCTATTTTCTCTTTCTCTATTTTTTCTTCCTTTTCCTCCTCCTTCGCCTCCTCCTCCTCTTCACCTCTTTTTTTTTTTTTTTTGAGACAGGGTCTCACTCTGTCACCCAGGCTGAAGCGCAGTGGCGTGATCTTGGCTCGCCGCAGCCTCTGCCTTCCGGGTTCAAGCAATTTTCCCACCTCAGCCTCCCGAGTAGCTGGGATTACAGGGACCCGCCACCACACCTGGCTAATTTTTGGATTTTTAGTGGAGATTGGGTTTCACCATTGTTGGCCAGGCTGGTCTCGAACTCCTGCCCTCAGGTGATCCACCCACCTCAGCCTCCCAAAGTACTGGGATTACAGGCGTGGGGCACCATGCCTGGCCCCTCTTCACCTCTTTTCTTTCTCTTCCTCGTGTTTTCCTTCCTCCCCTCCTCATCCTCCTCTTCTCCCTCTCCCTCTTTCTCCTTCCTCCATTCTTCCTTCTCCTCCCTGTTTCTTATGTCTCCTCATTTTCTCCTTCTCTTCTTCTTCTCCTCCCTCCTTTTCTCCTCCTCTCTGCTTTCTTTTCCTCCATGTCTCCCTTCATCTCCTTCTCAGGCTGGTCCTGGGAGCCTTTTACCTCTCGAGTTTCTGGAAATAAAGACAAGCAAGGCTGAAGCTTAGAGAGAGACCCAGGACGTGCCAAGGTTCTTCTCCCACTTCTCTTCCTTCTCCTCTCTGCACTTTCCTCTCCTATTAACGCTTTTCTACTGGCTTTCAGAGATGTGGTTGAAGCCATCTTTACAGAGTGATCCCTGATATCTGTAAAAGCCTTTTCCTTTCTGCCCGTGCCTGGTAATCCCTCTTTCCTGTCCATTTCTGAAGTGGAAAAAGAACCTTCCCAGGAGGAAAAGAATGCCCCTCCTCCCCTGCCAGCCCGCCCCAGTCTGGTCCCAGTGGTTTAAAGATAATGGATTGGGATGAAGGTATATTGGGATACGTTCATATGAATATGTGAGGTTGAGAGCATGTGTGCACCTATATAAGAGGATACAAGAGCCTGTACACAAGAGAGTATGAGTGCAGCTACGTATATACTTATGTGCATGTGGGCATGTGTGTACACACGCGTGCATATGCTCGTGCAGAGATGTGAGGTAGGGCGTGTGTAACAGGAATTTCTCTCTCTTGGCACCGTTTGGAAGCCTCGGGAGGAAAGCCTCCTCCCAAACTCCCAGTTGCCGGAACAAAAGACCAAGTGTCAGACGGTGCCGAGGCACCTTCTCCAAGTTCAATTTGCACCAAGTCCAGCATTAATGGGTTGTAGACATTGCCCTTGGACAATTACCTTATCACGGCGGAGCATCTGTGGGACCTTCAAAGCACTTTCATTAAACAATCAAAGGGATGTGGTGAGCCCAGCACTGGCCGGCCTGGAGCTCCGGGCTGTGCACAAGTTCCAGGGAAGCCCACAAGCCCAGGTGAACGTTCCCTCCAGGCCCCCAGGCTTTGTCAGGGCTGAGGCAGGATGGGAATGAGGATGAAAAGATCAAACGCTGCCTGTACTCCACCTTAGACTGGCTTGTTGAGAAGAGGAAGCTGATGGAATTGAATTTTCTTGCTTGCAAGTCTCCTGCTTGGTTTGCAGGACTCCTGCTTCCTTCTCTCCCTGGGGAGTTCCCTCCTCTATCGTGGTTCACTCCATGCAGAGGGGTCTTTCCTCTCCCACATGCAGGAGAAGCATATGTATGGACTTGGCAGAAGCTTATGGAAGCTCTACAAGGACAAGGGTACTTGTTCTGTGTATTCATTGCTGTATACTATGTACCATAGTAGATGCTCAATAAACATCATTGGGTGAATGAATGGATGAATGAATGATCCTAGCACATTGAACCTTGGCTTGCTCTCTATGTGCTAAGGTTTCCTCATAGGTTAACTGGAGACTTGTCCCTTGCAGCACCACAAGGGTGCATGGCCATATATGCATGGTGAACAGTGCTCCAACAGAACTCAAAACATGGTGATCTGTACTGTCCTGAGGAGCAGGGATGAGTTGGGGGAAAACGCCTAGCATCATGGTTGGTCTACAGTTGGTTGGCACTCAACGCAAGCTGGCTGCCTTGTTTCCCACTTCCTTGATAGTTGGCCACTGGGATTTTTTTTTGTATTTATCTCTGCAATTCTGGGACGGAGTTCAGTGTCTGAAAGAACACAGATGGTGCACAGTAACGAGCTGAATGATCTTGAAGTTGGATGCTTATGTTCCTCTTTGACCTTGGGCACTCACGTTTCTAACTAGAATTTTTGAATGCCCACTCTGTGCCACACAATTGACAGTAAGCCTGCTTAATCTCAAAGCTACCCCAAGTAGGAGATAGCAGCATCTCTATTTTACAGAGGAAGAAATAGACTCAGGGAGGCTCAGAGAGGAGTCCAAGGTCAAAGAGTTATCAGATAGCATGGAAGAGATTTTTCTTTTCTTTTTTCTTCTTCTTTTTTTTTTTTTTTTTTGAGATGGAGTCATTCTTGTTGCCCAGGCTGAAGTCCAATGGTGCAGTCTCAGCTCACTGCAACCTCCGCCTCCCCCGTTCAAGTGATTCTCCTGCCTCAGCCTCCCAAGTAGCTGGGATTACTGGTGTGAGCCACCGCGCCTGGCCGGGAAGATATTTTTCGCTTAGGCCTCCTAGATTTCAAAGCTCTTTCTTGCTTCTGTTTCTTCTCTTGCAGCATCAGTTTCTCTTTTGTAAACCAGACGATCTTCAACGCTGAGCACAGAGACTGGTGCATGGTGGGTGCTCAGCGGTGTTATTGAATGAATGAATGATTGAGTGAAACTGAAACATTCTGATGACTGTGAGATTTTAGATCCTGCCTTGGGAGTCCTGGTGGGGGTGTGGGACTGTAGGATCAGAGAATGTTACTGCCAGGAGGCAGATTTTGAGATGACCTTGCTCAAGGATTTTGCAGCTTAGAGAGCCTCACCTGCTTTCTGGGAGTTCTGGGGAAGCCAGAGAGGCTTTTGCTGGGCCAGAAAGTGCTTAGCCTGGGGAAGGATGTGGCCAGTCCAGGGGTACGCAGGAGCCCCTGGCGGGTGCCCGGTCTTCATTGAAATGTATAGGTGGAAGTGAGAATGCACTGCATATTTGTCTAGGTGAATTAAAAGCACAATCCCCATTTCCCAGAGGGAGCAGTTGGTTCATATTTATACATTTAGTCTTACAGGTGTAAAATAGGTTTCCTTTATGCTTATATAATAATTTTTCATTTGAATTTCAAGGCTTTATTCCCTTCTTTGGATTCAAGTCTTCCACCTGAACTCGATTCTCTCCATAACCATTAATTCCTTCATCATAAAAATGAATTCCATCTAATTCTCTATGTGGCAGTTAGAGCAGATCAAAAAGTACCTTTGCAAAGGGCTCCCCCCGCTTCTACCATTGTAGTTTCCAGCTCGCCTGAGTACCCACCCCCCTACCAATGCTGAGTTTCAGAAACCAGGGCTTGGAGCAGAAAAACTTATTTCTCTCGCTCAGAAAGGGTCGTGCGCTTGCGTGTGTGTGTGTATGTGTGTGTGTGTGTGTGTGCGCCCACATGCACATGCTGGTACCCACAGGTGCATTGTAGAAAATGCTCCTCACTTTCAGAAAGGTAGCAACCGCAACAACAATGATGATAATGATGGGCCAGGTGCGGTGGCTCACAACTGTAATCCCAGCAATTTGGGAGGCCAAGGCAGGTGGATCACTTGAGGTCAGAAGTTCTAGACCAGCCTGGCCAACATAGTGAAACCCCATTTCTACTAAGAATAAAAAATTAGCTGGGCATGGTGGCGCATGCCTGTAGTCCCAGCTACTCAGGAAGTTGAGGCAGGAGAATCTCTTGAACCCGAGAGGTGGAGGTTTGAGTGAGCTGAGATCGCGCCACTGCATTCCAGCCTGGGCTACAGAGTGAGACTCTGTCTCAAAAAAAAAAAAAAAAAAAAGAAGTTCTAGACCAGCCTGGCCAACATGGTAAAACCCTGCCTCTAGTAAAAATACAAAAATGAGCCAAGTGTGATGTCACACACCTGTAATCCCAGCTACTTTGGAGGCTGAAGCATGAGAATCCCTTGAATCCGGGAGACAGAGGCTGCAGTGAGCAATGATCATGCCACTGCACTCCAGCCTGGGCAACAAGAGTGAGACTCTGTCTTAAAAAAATAATCATAATGGTAACTCAGTACTCACAATGAGCCGGACACTGGGTTAGGCATGTTCCATTCATTGTATTATTTAATTCTCATACAAATCCATGAAGTAGATATCGGCATCCTTATATGACAGATGAGGAGATAAAGGTCCCGAGATGTGAAATAAATTGCCTAGGGTTGCATAGCTAGGAGAAAGCAGGGCTTAAATTTTTAAATTTTAAGTGATTTATTTATTTTAATAAATATTTACCATTAACTATTTAGGGACACAGTCAACACCCTCGAGTACCCCTTCCCTCCCTCGGTCCCTTTCTTCTCTCCCCGGAAGGAAGCACACTCCCTAAGGTGGCATCTGTCATTTCTCTACATTTGGTAGTAGCCTGGATAATGGCCTCTAGAAATATCAGGTCTTAATCCCCGGAACGTGTAACTGTTACCTTCAAATGAAAAAGGGTCTTTGCAGATGTGACTAAGTTACAGATCACGAGATGGGGAGATTATCCTGGATTTTCTTGGTGACCCCTAAATGCAATCACAAGTGTCATCATAAGAGGGAAGAAAAGGGAGCTTCGACATAGACGGAAGAGAAGGTAACGTGGCCATGGAGGCAGAGACTGGGTGATGTGGCCGTAAGTCTAGGAATGCCGGCAGCAGCCACTAGAAGCTGGAAGAAGCAAGGGAGGGATTCTCTTCTGCAGCATCCAGAGAGAGTGCACTCTGCTGACCTGACACCTTGATTTCAGCCCCGTGATAGTAATTGAGGACTTCTGACATAGACGGAAGAGAAGGTAACGTGGCCATGGAGGCAGAGACTGGGTGATGTGGCCGTAAGTCTAGGAATGCCGGCAGCAGCCACTAGAAGCTGGAAGAAGCAAGGGAGGGATTCTCTTCTGCAGCATCCAGAGAGAGTGCACTCTGCTGACCTGACACCTTGATTTCAGCCCCGTGATAGTAATTGAGGACTTCTGACCTCCAGACCATGAGAGCATAAGTTTTTGTTATTTTTAGTCGCCAGGTTTTTAGGACTTTGTTACAGCAGCCATAGGAAACTAATATACATGCTTTTATAATTTTTTTTTGGAGACAAGGTCTCTGCCGCCCAGGCTGGAGTGCAGTGGCATGCACACAGCTCACTGCAGCCACCACCACCCCAGCTCAAGCGATCCTCCCTCCTCAGCCTCTCAAGTAGCTGGGACTACAGGCACACACCACCATACCTGGCTAGTTTTTAAAATTTTTTGTAGAGACGGGGTCTTGCTATGTTGCCCAGGCTGGCTTTGAACTCCTGGGCTAAAGTAATCCTCCTGCTTTGGCCTTCAAATTGCTGGGATTACAAGCATGAGCCACTGCTCCTGGCCCATATTTTTTACCACATATGTATATTAAAATAAACAGTTTTTACAGTTTATGTAACAGTGTACTTTAGGCATCATTCTGAAACTTCTCTTGCTCAACATCCTGTTTTCGAGATTATCCTTATTGACCCAGGTAATGTTGGTTTCAAAGAAAAAAACAGTCTCACTTGCTGGGCAGATGCAGTTGGATCCTGAAGGATATTGGAGTTGGCGTCTGCAGAATGGGCTCTGCAGGGCAAATGCAGGGTTGGCTCTGGCTGCCACGTTCTTTTTTGTTGTTGTTTTTTTGAGATGGAGTCTCACTCTGTCCCTCAGGCTGGAGTGCAATGGTGTAATCTTGGCTCATTACAACTTCCACCTCCCGGGTTCAAGTGATTCTCCTGCCTCAGCCTCCCAAGTAGCTGGGATAACAGGTGCCTGCCACCACACCCAGCTAACTTTTGTATTTTTAGTAGAGATGGGGTTTCACCATGTTGGCCAGGCTGGTCTTGAACTCCTGACCTCAGGTGATCCACACGCCTTGGACTCCCTAAATGCTAGGGTTACAGGCATAAGCCATGGCACTTGGCCACTGGCTGCCATGTTCTGAAAGGGTAGGGTCACACCTGCTCTGACTGCACCTCCAGGTACAGGGACTCAGCTGAACACGGGTTTGCCATGTGTCAGGAAGGCCGGGTTCATTAGGGACCTAGTTTCATGTGAACCGAGGGATTCTGTGTCTCTAAGACCTTGTAGAGTCAAGAGGTTTCAAGCCATGGAAGAGAAAGATATGCTAGCGGGGCGCGGTGGCTCACGCCTCTAATCCCAGCACTTTAGGAGTCTGAAGCGGGTGGATCACCTGAGTTCAGGAGTTCCAGACCAAACTGACCAATATGGTGAAACCCCCTCTATTAAACACACAAAAATTAGCTGGGCGTGGTGGCATTCACCTATAGTCCCAGATACTTGGGAGGCTGAGACAGGAGAATTGCTTGAACCCGGGAGGCAGAGGTTGTAGTGAGCTATGATCGCACCACTGCATTCTAGCCTGGTCCACAGAGTGAGACTCTGTCTCAAAAAAAAAAAAAAGACACTCTAAAGGAAAACTCAAATGGAGGTGAGAATGCATGGGTGTGTGTGTGTGTGTATGCATCTGTGTATCAGTGTGAGCTCCTCGAGGTCACAGACACAGTCTTCTCTCCCGCAGGACCTGGGAAACTGTGAATATCTGTTGAATAAATGAAAATGATTTGTGGGAATGGGAAGGGGGGTTGGCGATCCATCCTGTAAATATAAATATCTGACTATATATGACTGATACAGGTTGTAAGTGAATTCATGGCTATATTCTGAGAATTCATCTAAGAAGGTGCCATGTGTACCTTTGTCAAAAGTAAACTGTCATTTTAAAGTTATGGAGTCTTCATGTCCATGTTTTCCAAAAACCTTGGCTCTCTTCTTGATACTGCATGCTATGGAGGCAAGCTGTTATGATCCCCAGATGAAAGAAAACTGGGGACTAGTGCGGTGAAGGGGTTTTCTGGTGTCATAAAACAAGCATGTGGCAAAGCCAGGGTTAAACCCGGTGAGTGGGGCTGAGGAAGAGGACACAGGTTTTGAAATCTGACAGCTAAATTTTAATCTTGGCTTCAACCCTCAGGAGCTGGGTTTCTTGGGGCAAGTTACTTAACCTCTCTGAACTTCCATTTCCACTTTTAAGAAATGAGCACGGTGACACTTAGCTTGTGGGGACTGCTGCAGAGATAATGCATGTAGAGCGGCTGGCACTTAGCAGGGCTCAGTAAGGGGCATCTCTTATCTTTTATCCTCAATTGAATATTATTTTTCCTCTTGCAGTCCTAGGCTATAATCTACATTCCACCAAAAATTTTCAGGGAAATTTAGAGAAGCAAGCAGCCAAACCAGTTGGCTGGCATCAACTGTTATCACCAGGGGGCTTGAGTTATCCCTTTTTGGGGGTCATTGGGGCGTGATGACCTATGACCTGTGACCTTATGAGGCAGCCAGCAGGGGTAGGAACCCAGTGGATTTGGGGGTCGTCTTAGACTTCTGAAAAGACCTGATAGACCACTTTCCAATCTGGGGTTTTTCATTATGTAGGGGACAGTAAATCAAAGAGACTGCCCCAGGCTGCAGACTTAAAAGGGCCCAAGGCTGGTGGAGCTGGGCAGGGAAGATGCTGAGGGGGAGGAGACTATGGCTCCGCTGGCTGGGATCTGAGGCAAACAAAGTGACACATGGGGGGAGAAAAAACACTGAAAATAAAATTGACAGCAAAAGGCAAACTAGATTAAATGCTTTCAATGCCTCTGCTGCAAAGGGTTAATATCTTTGCTATATAAAGAGCATTTGCAAATCAATATGGATGATGAACAATCTCTGGGCAAAGGACATAGACAATTTATGAAAGACATACTCGAGGGCTGGTAGTGTATGAAAAATGGTCCATCTTACCAGAAACCTCAAAGAAATGCAAATTAAAACAATGATATACCATGCCCCGCCCATCTAAGTGGCAGTTGTGAAGGGGAGAATGGTACTATCAGGATGACTGAGAGGTCTGGAACATGTGACTCATATACTGTGTGGCAGAGTAAATTGCTATGCTTTCTGAAGGGCAATTTAGCAAGTATGTGTCAAAAGCTCTAGAAATGTTTGGAACCATCCTCAGTACATCACTTTGTATGCTTAGGAATTTAGCACGCATATGTGCAAAGATATAAGTACATCACAATATTTTTTTTTTCTAATAGGGAAAACTGGAAAAAGGTAAACATTCCTAACAATAGGATATTGACAGATATATTATGAAACATCCATATAATGGAATACTCCAGGCCATTACAAGGACACATAATAAGAGGCAACAATGTGTAATGTTTCTAGGCTATAACCCATATTCCACCAAAACTTTAGCTTCATGCTAGCAACCATCCTAAATGCCTTACAATTAGCTCATCTAATTCTCCTAACAACTGTTTGTGATAGCTATAAATACTATCATCCCAATTATACTGGTGAAGAAACGGACACATTCAGAAGTTAAGTAACTTGTCCAACTTCCCTTATCTAGTAAGTGGCAGATGCCAGTATGAATTCAGGTAGTTTGGCTTCAGAGTCTACATACACGTTCTTTTTTTTTTGAGATGGAGTCTCGCTCTTTCGTCCAGGCTGGAGTGCAGTGGCGCGATCTTGGCTCACTACAAGCTCCGCTTCCCGGATTCACGCCATTCTCCTGCCTCAGCCTTCCGAGTAGCTGGGACTACAGGTGCACACCACCATGCCCGGCTAATTTTTGTTGTATTTTTTAGTAGAGTCAGGGTTTCACCATGTTAGCCAGGATGGTCTTGATCTCCTGACCTCATGATCCACTCGCCTCGGCCTCCCAAAGTGCTGGGATTACAGGCATGAGCCACCGCGCCCGGCTACATACATGTTCTTTATTTTTATTTTTATTTTTTTGATAACAGGGTCTCACTCTGTCGTCCAGGCTGGAGTGCAGTGGTGCAATCACAGCACAGTGCAGCCTCCACCTACCTGTGCTCAAGCGATCCCCCAACCTCAGCCTCCCGAGTAGCTGGGACTACAGGTGTGCCTCACCATACCCAGCTAAATTTTGCATTTTTTGTGGAAGTTGTGGTTTCACCATGTTGCCCAGGCTGGTCTCAAATTCCTGGGCTCAAGCGATCCGCCTGCCTCAGTCTCCCAAAGTGTTGGGATTACAGGCGTCAGCCACTGCACCTGGCTGAGTCTATGTTTTTTTTTTTTTTTTTTTTTTTTTAGACGGAGTTTCGCTCTTGTTGCCCAGGCTGGAGTGGAGTGCAATGGCACAATCTCGGCTCACCACAACCTCTGCCTCCCAGGTTAAAGTGCTTCTCCTGTCTCAGCCTCCCGAGTAGCTGGGATTACAGGCACGCGCCACCACGCCCGGCTAATTTTGTATTTTTAGTAGAGATAGGGTTTCTCCATGTTGGTCAGGCTGGTCTCAAACTCCTGACCTCAGGTGATCCGCCCTCCTCGGCCTCCCAAAGTGCTGGGATTACAGGTGTGAGCCACCTCGCCTGGCCACGAGTTTACTTTCTTAATGGAACTATCCTACCCCTTGGAATTTGTACCTGGAAAAATTTCATGACCTGCAAAAATATTCATGAAACATTGAGTGAAAAAACGCAACTTCCCAAACAGCATGATTCTACTTAAGAAAAAAAAAAATACTTACGTGTGGAAAAATAGCACCCAAAGAATGTATTCCCAAATGATGGGTGAGTACTCCCCAGGGTGAGGTTATGGGTGATAGCTATTTTCTTCTTTTTGCCTCCAAACATTTTGTAAATTTTCTATAATGAGGGTCACAACTTTTAAAAATAAGAACACCCATGTGAAAATTATTACAATGAAAAGAAACGGACTTTGGACCCATGTTCAGGCTTCAGCACCTAATTGCTGCTAACCCAATGTCAAGGTGAAAAACCAAGAGAGCCATGGCCACTCTTGATGTTTCTGCAGTCTTGTGCCATCTCTCCGTTCCCTTCCTTTTAGGGAGTGGGAGGCAGTGGTGTAATTTACCTCCACCTAAAAGCTAAGACGGCACCCAGAAACACACATTTATTGGACACCCACAGTGTGCCAGCCCCGGAGCCGAGCACCAGGGAAAAGCAGTGACCAGGCTGGACTCCTACAGTCTACAGCAGACCTCCAGTCCCAGCCACGTCTGCTTGACTTTGAGTTCTGTGCCCAACTGCCATGGGATTCTGCTCCCAGGTTAACGTAATTGTTTTTCACCCTTTTGTCTGAACCATCCAAACAGCATCAAGAGCACAAAACAGTGATTCTCAAAGTGTGGGCCATGGACCAGCAGCATCAGCCTCACTTGGGAAGTTGATAGAAATGCAACTTCTCAGGCCCAACGCCATGCCTACTGAATCAGAAACTCTGGGTGGATGGAGAGGGGTGGTGGGCAGCAATCTATGTTTTGTTTTTGTTTTTTTGAGACAGGGTCTGGCTCTGTCGCCCAGGCTATGGTGCAGTGGCACAATCTCGGCTGACTGCAGCCTCTGCCTCCTAGGCTCAAGCGATCCTCCCACCTCAGCCTCCCAAGTAGCTGGGACTACAAGTGCAAGCCACCACGCCCAGCTAATTTTTGTATTTTTTTGTAAAGATAAGGTCTGTCAATGTTGCCCAGGCTAGTCTCAAACTCCTGGGCTCAAGTGATCCACCTAACTAGGCCTTCCAAAGTGCTGAGATCACAGGCATGAGCCACCGCACCCGGCCAGCAATCTGTTTTAACAAACCTTCCAGAAGATTCGTATGCATGCTAAAGTGTGAGAGTCACTAAATCACAGGCACTGTTATGTGGGTTGAGAGCGTTTGAGGGTGTTAGAAGCATTTCTCATTTTCTCAGATGCCCCCAAAGTGGCTGGCTCTGCTAAACTCATTTTTGAAATCCTGAAGACAGGCTCTGGGAAATGAGTTAGTGTTCTCCATCCTCAACTCCCCTCCCCTCCCTCAGAACACTGTTGACAGCTGATTAATGGAGAATGACTCTCCAAAGATTTCTTTACGTATATTAGGCTAGGAAAGTCTTTGAAAACTTCTTGTGGCAATTGTGCCTGCAAAGATTCCGTCCATTGCCTCTCCTTGGGGATGGAGAAGTTGTATTTGTCTCCTTGCAATTTAGACAATGACTTTTATTTCTTGTACCTCTCTGGGCAGTGCTGGTCTGAGAGCCGGGGGGCCACCTGGGCACCCACTTGGGCTCCAGCAGAAATTCACTCTGTGACCTTGGATAAGTCACTTCCCGTCTGGGCCTCAGTGTGCTCTTCTGTTTAATGATGAGGTCGGATAGTCCCTAAGCTTGCATCCATGATTTGAAACCTGGAAATTGTATTCTGTTCTGAATTTCCAGAGCTGGGCATTATTGAGAAGATTCATGGAGATTTGTTTTATATATTGATTAATTCTAGGGAAGAGACTCATGGAGTTGTAGAGAGGATGCATGTGTTTTTGTGTGTATGTTTGTGTGCATGTGTGTGCCCTAAAGACTGACGTGGGCTGAAATCCGTAGAAAGAAAGGGCTGATGCAGATAGAAAGGGTATCTTTCAGTTTTCTTTCCTTTTTTTTTTTTTTTTTTGAGACAAGGTCTCACTCTGTCATCCATGCTGGAGTACAGTGGCGCAATCACGGCTCATTGCAACCTGGACTTCCCTGGGCTCAGTAATCCTCCCATCTCAGCCTCCTGAGTAGCTGGGACTACAGGTGTGCACCACCATACCCAGCTAATTTTTGTATTTGTTTGCAGAGACAGGGTCTTACCATGTTGGCCAGGCTAGGCTTGAACTCAACTGATCTGCCTTCCTCAGCCTCCCAAAGTGCTGAGATTACAGGCATGGGCCACCATGCCTGGCCTCCCAGTTTTCTTTATTCTCTAAAAGATACATTAACAAAAACTGTTGACTGATACCGGATTGCTGCCAATTGCAAACTATGGGCCATTCAAATGTACTCATTGCAGAGTCAAACATTTTTTCATCTTCCCATGGGCACCAATGTCTTTACATTAAAGCTGGGAATCTACATTAAAATAGTACTTCCTTGGGATGAACTGGGAGTTCCTTTAAAAGCCTTTCTGAGGTAAATTCTTTATTTTTCCTTGGAGCGAAAAGTAAATTCTAAAGGGTGGAGAAGGGAGAGGGATCCCCCTGGACCCAGCCTTCCACTTCTTATGCCAAGCTGTGGATCCCCTGAACCTGGGGCGGGAATGTGTTGGTGGGAGCAGGTGGCTGCGCCAGGTGCCTACAGCTGCAAGTGGTCTTGTCTGTCCCTAAGCGTATCAGTTTCTGGGTGTGCCATGATGTATGGAAGGCTGGCAAGTGAACACCTACACCTTCTCCATGGGCCACATCCATGGTTTGCAAGGAAAAGAGCATCTTCTCTTGTCTCCTGTAGCTGGGTAATGTCTGCTGATCTACGGCTGGGCCACGATGTCCACCAATCCACAGCTGTCTATTGGCCACTGGCCACAGCTGGGCAGATTCACTGCTCTCACAGTCTCTGTCTAGTAAGGGAGACTCAGCGTACCAACCACTGTGTCCCAGGTCATGGCTCCCCAGCTGTAAGCAGGGATCAAGATTTATAGTGGCCCTGTTAGCTGAAAGTACCCAGGGCAAACAGTCAGTGTAGAATTTAACACCCCTGATCCTATGTAGACACCAACTGCAATACCGAAGCTGTGGAGCTGATAATCTTAACGATATCAGATACCCCTGGCTTCATATCCTCCTGACTCCACAGCTGCATGATGTAGGGTGAGTCAGTTTACTTCTCTGTGTCTTCATCTGCTCATCTATAAAATGGGCATGATAATAATAGCTACCTCTCAGGGACTGATGAAAGGATTAAATTTAAAAAAGTATGAAATCACTTAGCACAGTAGTTGCACAATACATGTTTTTTATTTTTATTTATTTTATTTATTTATTTTATTTTGTTGTTGTTGTTGTTGTTCTTGTTCTGAGGTGGAGTCTCCCTCTGTCACCCAGGCTGGAGTGCAGAGGTGCTATCTTGGCTCACTGTAACCTCCGCCTCCCAGGTTCAAGCAATTCTCCTGCCTCAGCCTCCTGAGTAGCTGGGACTATAGACGTCCGCCACCATGTCTGGCTAATTTTTATATTTTTAGTAGAGATGGGGTTTCGCCATGCTGGCCAGTGATCTGCCCACCTCAGCCTCCCAAAGTGCTGGGATTACAGGCGTGAGCCACCGCGCCTGGACTTACGATATGTGTCTTAACGTTATTATCATTGGGGATTCGTCACAAATGTTGACGGAACCAAATGTGGTGTCAATCCTTAGGCTGCTGTGTAGTCAGAGGGACAGTGTGGACATGAAAATGAGGAACTATTCAAAAGAGCCTGGGCTCTGTGGCCAGACATCTGGGTTCGAATCCTGGCTCTGCAGTTTTCCAGCTCTGTGGCTTTGGGCGGGAGGCTTCACCTCTTTGAGCCCATTTCCTCTTTGGTAGAGAGCATCTGGCTTATAGGACTATCCAGAGAGGTGAAGAACCAGAACAGACTGGCCAGGATGCAGGGTTCACACTCCAGGCGGGGTTGGAGCCCTGGGACTTGCTTATTTGAACCTCACTGGGACAACTCGCTCTTTTTTAAAATTAAATTAATTAATTAATTAATTTATTTATTTTGAGACAGAGTGTCATTCTTGTTGCCCAGGCTGGAGTGCAATGCTGCAGTCTCGGCTCACTGCAACCTTCGTCTCCCGGGTTCAAGTGATTCTCCTGCCTCAGCCTCCCAAGTAGCTGGGATTATAGGCGCCTGCCACCTCACCTGACTAATTTTTTTTGTATTTTTAGTAGAGGCAAGGTTTCACCATGTTGGACAGGTTGGTCTCGAACTCCTGACCTCAGGTGATCTGCCCATCTTGGTATCCCAAAGTGCTGGGATTACTGATGTGAGCCACCACGCCCGGCCTATTTTATCTATTTTTTTGAGATGGAGTCTCGCTCTGTTGCCCAGGCTGGAGTGCAGTGGTGTGATCTCCACCTCCTGGGTTCAAATTATACTTCTGCCTCAGCCCCCCAAATAACTGGGATTGCAGGCACCTGCCACCACGCCCAGCTAATTTTTGTATTTTTAGTAGAGATGGGGTTTTGCCATGTTGGCCAGGCTGGTCTCGAACTCCTGACCTCAGGTGATTCACCGGCCTTGGCCTCCCAAAGTGCTGGGATTACAGATGTGAGCCACTGTGTCCAGCCAACAACTGGCTCCTTTTACTGGCAAGTCGTACAAATGACTTGCCTAAAGACGCACAACCAGTAAGAGGGCAGAGGCACGAATGGAGGGCATTAGAAAAAAGACTCCAGAAAGAATTGCCTTAACTTTGATCTAAAATTACCCTTGGATTCTCTGTGAGAAAGGAGCCCTGGCGCTGGTGGGAGGCTATGTGTTTCCAGAAGCCCATAACCCCAGCCTCTCCAGGGTCGGGTTTCTCTCCGGCTCTCTGCAGAGGCAGCATCTTTGGGAGGTGGCCAGCAGCAACTCAGCCGAGCCGCTTCTCTGCCTGTGATCTGAAATCTCCCCCACTGCGGCTGCAGCTACAGGCAGAGAGCAAAGAAGAGTTTAGGCTATTTGCAAGCTGGAAGCCATTTCAAAGCGAAGGCTGGTCCTTGATATTCCCTGAAAATATTTGTAAAAAAAAAAATGTTTTTGGATTATAAAAGCAACACACTCGCTCTTTGCAAAGCACGTAGAGCAAAATAAAGACTGGCCAGGGAATCAGCCCTGCATTTTCATGTGTTTGCTTCCAGTATTTCCCCCGTCCCTACATTTGCAATTATACTATAGTTTCAAGTGCTATTTCACTCAAGTCTATATGAAAATACTTCTTCGTGTCTTTAGTTGTTTTTTTTTTTAATTTTTGCAGGCAGCATCTTAATAGCTACATCATGTTCCCTTGTATGGAGTTAGTCAGTTTCATTAGCCATTCTCAGCCGGAATTTCTGCAGGTTGCTTTTTCCTTCTTGCAGGATGAGTAACCCCTAGTACACCTGCTAACTAAGAAACCCCCTCTCTAGGCCCCAGGGAGGAGTGAAGCAGGGCCGACCTCCTGTTGAGTCATTTTCCCATCGTTTGCCGTGGGACCAAAACTCACTTTGGCTCCAAATGCTTCAGGCCAGATCCTTCAAAGAAAGGACTCCCCCTCTTCTATTAATTGGGCAATTTGGAAACCTGGACTTGAGTAAAAATATTATTTTTTCCCCCAGTCATTCTCAAATTGCTTATTCACCAAGGTAAAGCATCCAGGCAAAGTGAAGGAAAATGAAAACAAAAATCCAATTTTGAACCAGCTGTGCCATGTTGTGTAGACAAAATAACCCTTTGACGGACCAATCAGGGCACCTTTTGGACCTGTTGACGCTCGACAATGTCAGAGAGACTTCAGCTGCTCCAACAGTTTTGGTCTTTCTCTCTTTCTTTCTTTCTTTCTTTCTTTCTCTCTTTCTCTCTCTCTCTCTCTCTTTCTCTCTCCTTCCTTCCTTCCTTCTTTCTTTCGATTGGTTTGTTGTGCCAACAATATTTCACTATTAAAGAGAGAGAAAGAAAAGGAAGAAAAAGATGATCTTATTGTCTCCTGGTCCAGAAGAGGGAGATTGGTTGTGTCTTTTATTTCTTTTGTTTATTTTTTATTTTTATTTCTTTATTATCATTTTTAGAGATGGGGTCTCACTCTGTCACCCAGGCTGGAATGCAGTGGCATAATCATAGCTCACTGCAGCCTCAAGCTCCCGGGCTCAAGTCATCCTCCTGCCTCAGCCTCCCCAGTAGCTAGGACCACAGGAGTGCACCAACACTCCTGGCTAATTGTTTTATTTTTAAATTTTATTTATTTATATATATTTTTGAGACAGAGTCTTGCTTTGTCACCCAGGCTGGAGTGCAGTGGCATGATCATAGTGCACTGCAACCTCCGCCTCCCGGGTTCAAGCAATTCTCGTGGCTTCAGTCTCTACAGGTATGCACCACCACACCCAGCCAATTTTTATATTTTTAGTAGAGACAGAGTTTCACCATATTGGCCAGGCTGGTCTTGAACTTATGACCTTAAGTGATCCACCTGCCTCGGCCTCCCAAAGTGCTGGAATTATAGGCGTGAGCCATCATACCCGGCCTGTCTTTTATTTTGTAGAAACAGGATCTCACTATGTTGCCCAGGCTGGTCTCAAACTCCTGGCCTATAGCAATCCTCCTGCCTTGGCCTCCCAAAGTGTTGGGATTACAGGTGTGAACCACCTTACCTGGCCCTTTTCTTTTTTCTTTCTTTCTTATTTTACACTTTTTTATTGTGGCAAAATACACATAACATAAAATATACCATTTTAAACTGCACGGTTCAGCAGCATTGAGTACATTTATCATGTCGTGCAGCCATCACTGCTGCCTAGCCCTAGAACATTTTCATCCATCCTGAAATAAGCCCCATCCCCACAGCAATCCTTCTCCATTCTGCCCCCAGCCCTGGGCAATCACTTCTTTTCTCTCTAGATTTGTCTATTCTGCACATTTCATTTAATGGCATCGTACAATATATATTCTTTTTTTTTTTTGAGATGGAGTCTCACTCTGTCACTCAGGCTGGAGCGCAGTGGCGCAATCTCGGCTCACTGTAACCTCTGCCTCCTGGGTTCAAGTGATTCTTGTGTTTCAGCATCCTGAGTATCTGGGATTACAGGTGCCTGCCACCGCGCCCAGCTAATTTTTGTATTTTTAGTAGAGACGGGGTTTCACCATGTTGGCCAGGCTGGTCTTGAACTCCTGACCTCAGATGATCCTCCCGCCTCCACCTCCCAAAGTGCTGGGATTACAGGCGTGAGCCACCACTCCCGGCCGTATCCTTTAGTGGCTGGCTCCCTTCACCCAGCATAATATTTCAAGGCCCTTCCATGTTGTAGCATGAATGAGTACTTTATTCCTCTCGTGGCTTTGTTCCCTTTATCCATTGCCTGGATATACCTGTTTCTGCCACTTTGAGTTTGGCATTCCATCAGGCAGCTGAGTGGAGGGGACATCGTGATGACGGCTTGCTGACAAATGAGCAGACTGCCTCACATGTGCCAATCATCTGGATAACTTAGTCTGTGTGGACGACAGAATTAATCAAGTGGCTTTCGGATGAGACTATCTAATTTAGTTATCCACGTTGGCTGGGGGTTTTGGGTTTTCTCATCTTTAAAAAGGAAATGGTGTCATGTTTTTAAAAGGTTGCCGTAGGGATTAATTGGTTAATTAGCATGAATACATTAAGAATGATTACTATTGCCCATCTAAGCAGGTTAATACGGTTCATTTAGTCCCTGACATTTCACTTGTTTTGTAAGTTCTAGCTTCATTATTTGCTCACAGAATCACCTGGCTGAGCCTCAGTTTCTTCACACACGTGCTTTATTTGGCTGTTGAGAGGATAAAATAACTTACAAAAGAAAGTGCAAACCACACACCAAAAATTTTTAATCACCTAAAAAGGAGCAACAGAGATTAGTTTGGCTTTTGGTGTATACACCATCTTCTTCCTAAAAGAGTAAAGCATGATTAAATCAAAACAAAAATCCTATAGGCCTATTAAAAGAAGGATAAAAGAACATATAGAGTCATTAAAGATGAGAGCTGGGGAGATAAATAGTCGAATTGGAAACCAAGAATGAAAACAACTATGGCAGTTGAGTATAAAACTTTGCTTTGAGCTTCCTGGTGGCCAAGGCAAAAAGGGAAAGAAAGTTGAGTCGAATCAGTCTGATGCAGAGTATCTCAACCTGGACACCACTGACATGTTGGCCTGGGCAATTCTTTGCTCTGATGGCTGTTCTGTGAATCGTAGGATGTTTAGAAGCATCCCTGGTCTCTACCTATTAGGTGCCAATAGCACCCCCACTTACTCCTCTTTCTGGCTGTGACAATAAAAAATGTCTCCAGACATTGCTAAATGTCCTCTGTGAATGAATGCTGCCCCTGGTTGAGAACTTATGATCTAATGAAACGAGGCAAAGCTTGATGTGGGGTCTTTGGTTAAAGGACCAGGCAAGGTGACTACCAGGGCCTTCAGAGCCAGGGTCTCAAAGTCTGCAGACAAATTTTCAGCCTGTGCTGTGCCCAACCTATGACGACACCAGACCCAAGTCTGGTGATTTCTATCAGTGAAGCTCCTCTTCTCTGGGTGACACTATTGCTTCTCCCATCCTATGACCATTTCCTTTGGTTAAGGCCATTTCCAGGCTCTGGGCTAAGGGCCTTGTGTGCACCGCACAGGCTTTCTCTTGTCAAGTCCTCAGAATGTGTCTTTGTAATCATTATGATTCCCATTTGATGGATAGGGAGACTGAGCTTTGGAGAGGTCGAGCAGCTTGCCAAATGCCACACTCTAGGTGGCAGAAGGGGACTTTGAACTGGGGTAACTTGGCCCCATACTTTTAACTACGAGAGCAATGCTTTTCAACTGGGCGATGATTTTGCCCCCCACCCCGCCCTCCCAGGGGACAATTGGGAATACCTGGGAATGTTGTCACAACTGTGGTTGGGGGTGTCCCTGGCATCTAGTTGGTAAGGCTAAGGCTGCCCCCCAACACAGAATTGTACCCTGCAACATCCCACCTCTCTTGAGAGTGGTCCAGAGCAAGGAGATTTGGGCCTGGCAGGATGCGGGATTCTGAAAGAGGAGGGAAGGTGGTGGACCATGGTGCCCCTGGGTTACTAACCGGGCTTGGCTGCCTTCTCCACAGCCTCTCCACCTCCTAGACGAAAGGCCCAGGCCTGGATTTTCCCACATTGCTGCTGATGTCTGCATGGGTGCGGCGAGTCCTGCTGCTGCCCAGGAACTCATCCTGAAGTTTTTAAGATTCTAGACACATTTCTTTATTTATTTTTAGTTGATGAGGAAAAGTTGGAAGATAAACGTATAATCCTAGACCTGCAGAATTGTCAGAGGCCATTATGCTGAGAGTCAAGAGGGGGGCTCTGGAGTCAGGCAGGACTCCAGGCACCAACTGCCACTACCTACCTAACGACGAGGCTGACTCTGCCTCCTCCGAGGCCACCACTCGCTGCTCCTCCTGCCCCCTCACCTGCACAGTGAAGATAGTAATAGGACCCAGCTCACAGTGTTGTTGGAGGATTCAATGAGGTAATGCCTGCGGCAGCTCTTACCATTGTTGTTATTACCAGAGTTAGGAATATCCCTAGAGCTGACCTCATCCAATCCGTTGGTTGACAGGTGGGGAAAAACGAGGCCCACAGAGGCGCGACAGGCAAACACCCAGCGAGGCAGGTGCTGGGACCCCTCTGCCAGCCCAGAGCTCACTGCAGGACCCATTGCAGAAAGAGGAGGAATTCCCAGCTGAGGTGGGAGCTGATGTGGAAACCCCTTCTCCAGCCTTTCCCTCCCTGAACCAATTTGTAATTAATGGCTTGTGTCCACGTTTCTCCCCGCCTCCAGGGCAGACTTGGAAAACCTGTAGGAGAAGCTGCTGTGGGCAGGGTATCTGGCTAGGCGGCCAGCTTCTCTGTTCCGGCCCCTTTGTCCCTTTGCTCCTGCAGGAGGGGGGATGGCACCGCCTCCTCATCCCCGGCGCCCCACTCCGGCCCCTTCCTGCAGGCCAGCGATCCACGGTTATCCAGGCTGTAATTTGTGGCTGGTGCTGAGGCTGTGCTGGGGTGTGGTGCCCCTCTGGGGATGGGGAGACACAGGGGGCAGGGCCTCTTCCTGCAGTGCTCCCAGCAGCCCTCTGAAGAGTTCAGGAGGTGCCAAGTGCGGGTGCACGGGGTGCACGATGACCAAGAGGAACAAGGATGATGGTGGTGCCAGGCCCAGCCAGGGTACAAAGCCTGAAAGCTTAGCCGCTTCCCCCACTCCTCCCCCAGCCCCCTGGGCGATGCCACGGCAGCTGGAGTTCCGGGAGTTGGGGCATCTCTGCCATAGCTGCTGACTTTGGCAAAAAAGAAATCCTCCTCCTTAATACCCTCTCCTTCCAGAATGACAGGGGGTTTGAAGTTGGCGGTGGAAAGGGAAGACAATCTCACTACTAATGTACCATAAAGTACAATAAATATTCTGCTGACAGACTCTGAACCCAGGAAACAATTCCGAAATCCTAAAATAATAATAATAATATAAACAGAAGCCAAACCTTCTTGAAGCCTCTTTCTTCTTTGGTAAAATTTTATTAAGATGGGAAGTGAAGTCACGCTCCCTCCTCCACCCCACCCCTCCTGCTTCTTCCAACCTGGCACCTCACTTTTGGGTCAAGGTCTTCCTCCTTGGCTGGGATTTTACAACTTTGAGGCCAAGGCACCTGCAAGTGGGTTGGGACAGGGTGCCCTTGTCTGGAACCCTCCTGAAGGCGTGCATGGGGCTTTCTCGAAGCTGGCCAAATACCTCCCAGTCCCCCTCTCTCTCTTTCTGCCCCCCATAACCACACCTGCCTTCAAAATGGGTCTCCATTTTTTCATTAAATGCAGGAGTCGATAGGGAGGGATTGACCTGGCTACTTCAATTAACTTTTTTTTTTACCTTTCAAATCATAAGGTTCCATTTCCTTTGGAGGAGGCGGTGTCTTGCAGGGTGCTGCAGAGTTTAAAACGTAGGGCTGTATTTGAATGTTTGGTCTTGATAGGAGATAGGGACCAGCATGGAAAATCATCTTTATCACCCCAATATGGAAGGTAAAGCTTGCGGCCTGGGCTGGCATACCAAGCGGCCTGTGAGCCCTTATCGTAATCCCAGGTGCCGCCCCCCCCCCATCACCTCTGCTATTCCAGGCAAGTGTCAAACCGTCTTCCCTGCTGTACAGAGCCAGATAGCACTGAGCTGGGCCGGCGCAGCGGGCATAATAAGAAGTGGAAATTGCTCCCAAGGAAAGTTTCTGAGGAATTAACTTCCGATGGGTGAAGGGGGCAGTGTGGGGGTGGGCAGATGGGGAGGGGTAAGGGAGCCGAAGGAGGAGGGTGAGGACGTGGGCCAAGACAAGGACGCTGGCAGTCTCCGAGGAAGGAGGCAGAGACCTTAGAAAGACTTACAGAAAGGCTGTATTGCTCCCATTGGGAAAGGCAGGTGGGCCCACAACCGCTGTGGCCCACAGAGAGTGCTTTGGGACCCAGGAGGGCCCTAGAGATCCCCAGCTGCCTGAGGGGATGAAGGATCTGAATGCTTCCTTTGGGGGTCAATTGTGCCAGATGGGCTGGGTTGCACGTCAGACCCAAGACGTTGAGGGACTTTGGGTGCAACGGAGCTGTGGCCAATGCCTTTGCTGATTCTCTCTCTGAGTGGCCTCTATACCCATCCCGGCCTCAATCCCTTGCCTTGCTCAGGCTGCTAAAGTGGAAGGTTCTCATTCTTATCCCATGAGGAAGACTCCTCAGCCCCATAGCCTACAAAACATTTCCTTCCAAGCATCATTTATAAATGTCTGTTGAGCACCTACTATGTGCCCGGCGCTGCCCCAGGCACTAGAAACCCGGCAGTGAAGGGGAAAGGTGAGGCCTGTTCAGACACTCCCCTGTGCACAGATGCAAGAAAAGAGACGGAGGGAGCAGGACGTGCTCTAAGGAAAATGAAATCAGGCCGGGCGTGGTGGCTCAGGCCGGGAGTGGTGGTTCACGCCTGCAATCCCAGTACTTTCGGAGGCCGGGGCGGGAAGGTCATTTGACCAGTCTGGGCAACGTAGCAAAACTCCATTTCTACTTAAAAAAATAAAATAAATTAGCTAGGCATGGTGGCATGCACCTGTAGTCCCAGCTACTCAGGAGGCTGAGGTGGGAGGATCCCTTGAGACCAGGAGGTCGAGGCTGCAGTGAGCTGTGATCATGCCATTCACTCCAGCCTGGATGACAGAGTAAGCCTCTGTCTCAAAGAGAAAAAAAAAAAAAAAAGAATGACATTGGGAGGTGGCATAAATGATGGAGTGGCCGTATCTTAGCTATTAGACTTTGGGCCAAGTACTCCTCTCTGGGCCTTAATTCCTCATCTGTAGAATGAGGATGCGGACATGCATTTCCTGGGCTTCGGGTCAGCGGCGCTCAGCACAGGGCCTGGAGTGTGGTCACTGCTAACTGAAGCTGTGCTCCGGTTCTACTATTAGCAAGGGGAAGAGGGGAGCAGGCAGATGCTCCAGCACGAAGCTCTGAGGGTGAGAGCTCCGGAAGGAGGTTGGAGCTTTTTCTCCATACTGAGCATGTACAAGGCAGGTCTGGAGTTAGGCTTCCTGGATTTGAACCCTGGTCACCTGCTTCACAGCGTTGGGTCTGTGGGCAAGAACTTGCCCTGTGGCCTCAGTTTTCTCACCCAAAGATTGGGAATCATAATCGTAGCTTCTTTAGAGAGCTGTGGCCAGGATTAAGTGCATTCCTCTGGAAGGTTCTCTGAGCTGCAGCGTGCGAGCTCTTCATATGACAGCGTGTCGGGGTCTCAGTGAGGGGTGGGGAAGGAGCTTGGGCTGGGAGCTGAGATCCCTGGCTTATTCTCTGAGCTGACACCCATGCGAGGTTCCCACCATCCCTGGTAGGGCCACCACTCGGGGGCGGAGGGGCAGGCTGGGTGTGTGATTGTTGATTTGCAGTGACCCTCAGGAGAGCTAATGTGACAAGATACCCAGAGAGGGCCTGTGAGCTTCCTAAGGCCACACAGCAAGCTAGAAGGACTCAGGCCTGAGCCAAATGCATCTGCCTGCCTGGTCCTTTCAGGGGCGTGTGGAAGGGTCACTAGGGGAGAGAGCTCTTAGTTTTAGCTGCGGGCGAGTGATGATCCTGGAGTAATTGGGTGCTAATACCATTATGCCTCCCATTTCATACTCTTTACGTTCCCAGGGCTCTCTCTCCGAGGATCTCAAAGCCCTTTACATGACAATGCCACCATTAACTCATAAATCCTCCCAGGCCTGCTGGGAGGAGAGGTGGGTGGTTTGTGCGGGAGACTGAGGAATTAACCTCAATTATTTCCCAGTGATTCAGCCTTCATAGAATTGTCAGGTTGGCTCTGAGGTTTGGCGGGCCCCAGTTAGTGCTGGTGGCGTAGAGGCTGGGAGGGAACTGGTGGTATCTGCTGAGCGGAGCCTGTTCTCCAAGTCGGCTTGTTGTCCACGATGTCACCTCATCATTTTTAAAACAGCCCTGCGAGCTGGGTAGCAGTGTTCCCATTTTACAACAGGAGAGACTCAGAGAGGTGCAGGACTCACCTAAGGTTACCCAGGTAGTCAACAGCAAGCCTGGAGTTTACCCCCAGCCACGGCTGTGCCACCAAACACACGAGGGTCTCAGAGTGGGGCAGGGCTAGGCTCGAGGGCCAGGAGCCTTGGGACAGGATGCTCTGCCCCCCTACCAACATGCTGTGTGACTCGGGGCCAGTGCTGCCCGTCTCTGAGTGGGTCTCCATGAGCACTGATGGTTAAGGCCTCAGGTTGACTGCTTACCGCCGTTTGTAGGGACTGCTTTGCCCCACACTGTGGGAGAAATACAGGCCCCTGAAGGAGATGGGTGAAGGATGGAGGGTGGCTCATGCATGCACGCATTCATTCATTCACACATTCATTCATTCATGCATGCATGCATTCATTCATTCACTATGCATTCATTCATTCACTCATGCATGCATTCATTCATTCACTCATGCATGCATTCATTCACTATGCATTCATTCATTCACTATGCATTCATTCATTCATTCACTCATGCATACATTCATTCATTCACTCATGCATGCATTCATTCACTTTTGCATTCATTCATTCACTCATGCATTTATTTTTCGTGTGCTCCTGTGTAGGGTAGTAGTTAAAAGGATAGGCTCGGGAGTCAGGCTGCCTGGGTTCAAATACACTCACTGTGTGGCCTTGGGCAACTGGCTTCATCTCTACCTCTCAGTTTCTTCATTTGTGAAAGGGGATAGTAAAGCAGTCACCTTACCGTGTTGTCCACTTGTGTATTTCACAACAAGATCCTGAGCACCTACCCCGTGCCAGGCACTGTTCTCGGCCCTGGGCACGCGGCAGTAAACGGAACAGACAGGATCACTGCCCACGGGGGCCCAGTGACCTGGGGGGAGGCAGACCTCACGCATAGTAACTGTAGCATTGCCAGGTGATGGGAGTCTCAGGGGGTTTGAGATGGTGGTGGGGATTGCAGCAGATCACCCACACGGGGCACCTCGTGTGAGGCTGTGTTTCATTTGCATCAGTGGGGATTTTGACTAGCTGGGCACTACACTGGGACCTGGGGGCAGGAGACACACAGATCTGGGGCACGTGTGATACTTGGTCACAAGGCAGAAGTAGCATCTCCCAGTGGCAGGACCAGGCTGCCCTCCCACCCCTTACCCTCCACCCTGACCTTGGAGGAGGAGGGACATGAAGCCTTCATAGAGCCCAAAGCCTGGATCTGGAGAGCGCTGGGCACAGGGCATGGAGATGCTTCCAGAGCTGTGGTCTCCTGGACCAGGGCTGCAGGGAAAGGAGGAATGGGCTCCCATTTCACAGATGTGGAAACTGAGGCCCAGAGGGGTGATGGAACTGGCTTGAGGTCACATGGTCAGGGCTCAATGGATTCCAAGGGCCGCTGGCTGCCCCAACACAGAGGCCTCCTTGGACAACCCCAGAGAGTTGGGATGTGCATGAGAGATGGCTAGACTTCAACACTTTGTTGAACAAAATAATTGTATCCCAAGTTTCTGTTCCAATATTTGTTCACTGCAAGGCCCAGGATTCCAGGTGAGGATAGTGCAGGTTGGGAAGAAAGAGACACAGGCTCTAGATTTGGATCATCCCCATCTATCCCAGTCCTAAAGGGTGATGGAAACTGGGGAGTGGGGTGTGTCTCACTGAAGGCACCAGATTTAGCAAATAAAGCTGCTCAGTTAAATGTGAATTTCAGATAAAATAGTATATGTCTCAATTATTGTCCTGTATTTTTTTCTGGTAACTCTCATCCTATGAGTGGAGCAGAAAGGATGCCTGGAGCTACAAAACCTTCTCTGGGTCTCAGTTTTTCTTGTCGATACAAAAAAATCTTTTTATACAATAGAGATTTGGGGCAAGAGTTTTCCTGGGGAGATGATCCAGAGGTTCCTTGTGGGAGGGGGCCGTTATCTTCCGTTTATCCACCCCAAATTTCTTCCCATCTCAGTTCGGCCATTGGGTAGAGCAGGGATGTGGTGGGGCTGTGGGCTTCCATCCATCTGACTCCTGCCTCGTCTGCTGCTTCTGAGCTGAGTCACCATCAGCAAATCACTTCTGCCCAAGCCTCGATTTTCCTCATCGGTATAATGGGCATAGTTGAAAGGCCTATCCCACAGGGTTGCAGGAAAGCTCAAACGCAGTAGTAGGTAAGATACATACTTGCTTCTTTTTTTTTTTTTTTTTGAGACTGGGTTTCGCTCTTGCTGCCCAGGTTGGAGTGCAGTGGCACCGATATCGGCTCACTGCAACCTCCGCCTCCTGGGTTCAAGCAGTTCTCATCCATCAGCCTCCCAAGTAGCTGGGATTACAGGCATGTGCCACCACGCCTGGCTTGTTTTGTATTTTTAGTCGAGACGGGGTTTCTCCATGTTGACCAGGCTGGTCTCGAACTCCTGACCTCAGGTGATCTGCCCGCCTCGCCTCCCAAGGTGCTGGGATTACAGGCATGAGCCCCCATGCCCGGCCATGCTTGCATTTTAACCAGTGCTGCTGGCTCTGAAAGGGCCTGCCAAGGTGAGGGGTGAGCTGCGAGCTGCGTCTCCTGGGACCAAGGGCACCCCAGACTTCCAATCCAGTGCCCACTCAGTGCATGGGGTTTCTTCCAAGGGGGAGGTAAGGATTGTTAAAAAATTGAAAGATCCCTTTGGGGACCACTACTCCACTCTTCTGCTTCTCTAGGAAAATGTGGCCCAGAGACATCACATGGGTACCCCAAGACCACACAGTGAGTTTACAGCTGAGCTGGGATCTGAAGCCAGGTTTGCTGAATCCCAGTCCGAGAGGTGTGCCCCTCTGTGATCTCAGGGCTTAAAGTTTAGTTAAAAAAATTGTTTCTTTCTGGAGGTTACAGCTCATTTTTTTTTTTAAATTTTGAGGCCAAAGTTCATTCCATAAGAGGTGTTGCAGCGTGGTGGGGAGAAGAGGAGTCTTGCTGTGAGAAACAAGTAGATGCTGCTGCAGTGGAAACCAAGGAAGCGCGAGAATGTGTGTCCTCCACATGCCGTCCTCGAGGCCTGTCCTGCTCCAATGAGGGGACCCCAGGAACAGCATTTAGTGGTGGCCTAGGACCTGAAGTCCTCGGATCCACCACCCGGTTTGCTGTGTGACCTTGGGGAAACGTCTTCCCCAGTCTGGGCCGTGGTTGGGAAGAATCCTTCTCCCTTGTTATTGAGGACCAGTGAGACCATCAGTCTTCTCTGCCAGAGAAAGACGCTGGGGACATGCTCCCCTCAGCACCCAGGATTGGGAAAACTGCAAGAGGCAGAGGGGGTGGTACCAGCCCACCTGCCTGTGCAGGAATCTTGGCTCCTTCTGTCCAGCTCTGTCTCCCCTGGCCCTTCTCTGTGGCTTCTGGTCTTCACTGTCCTGGTTGTGCACGCTGCCCCCACCCCTCTCTCCCTGTCTTTTGTCTCTCTCTTTCTCTCTTTTTTTTTCTCTCCCTTCACTCTCCTTCTCTCCCTCCCTCTTCCCTCTCCCTGGCCACCTCCTTCTCCCCCTTCCCCTCCCCTTCTCTCTTTCCCTTTCACTGTTTATCCCGGATCCTCTTTACCTGCAGGGACACTCTGGAAAGCCCTGGCTCCAAACCAGTGTGATTCAAATCTTCCCAGCAGACTGTCTAAAATGTAATTTACGAGCAAGGCTCTCCCGGCTTCTCCATCCTGCAGCCTGGGCAGGACTCCCAGCCAGTGAACGGGCTGGGGAGCGGGAGTGGGGCTGGGACCGGCCTCGCTGGGTCATCTCCCATTCTGCTCTATCTGCCCATCAGCTGGGGGAACGGGCCCAAACCCGGGGAAGCTTTTGACTTGGAACCAACTTCAGTTCCGGGTTCATGGAAGGCAGTTGGCCCCAATGTAGCAACAGATTGCTGTTTGCTGTGGGCTCTGCAAAACTTCGCGGCAGGAGAGACCTCTTGGAGGCCATGAGATTAGGCCAGGACATTCCCGCATTCATTAACTCATGTTATTGAACAGCTTCTATGCATCACACAGTCCTGGGAACTGAGGTTGTAATGCCAAGCACAGAGACCAGTTTCTGTTCTTTTGAAGCTAACAGTTTGGGGGAAGGGAGTGATGTTAATCCCACAGTTACTTAAGAGAATGCTGGCGGGGCACCGTGGCTCATGTCTGTAATCCCAGCATTTTGGGAGGCCTAGGCAGGAGGATCTCTTGAGGCCAGGCGTTCGAGACCAGCCTGGGCAACCTATTGCGACCCTCATCTCTAAGAAAATTAAAATTAACTGGGCGTGGTGGCAAATGCCTGTAGTCCTAGCTACTAGGGAGGCTGAAGTGGGAGGATCGATTTAGCCCGGGAGGTCAAGGCTACAGTGAGCTATGTTTGTGCTCAGCCTGGGTGACACAGTAAGACTGTCTCAAAACAACAACATAAAACCAAAGAATGTTAAACAGATTTCCTTTAGTTCTGTGCCGAAGGAGAGGAATAGGATGCTTTATAATATGGGGGTTGACTAGGTCTGTTGGGGGAGGCACAAAGGAAGCCACCCCCACTTTTTTGCATGATAATAAATAACGACACCATCAGTGGAGTGTTTATACAGACAGGCAGTGACAAATATAATTCCTCCTTTGCTGCCACTTTTGATTTTATGTGTGTTGAATACAGATACCCCTCCATCAACTGATGTAAGGGGCTTCTGGAGGGTCCTAAAAGGGTCCCAAACCATGTGCGCCGCTCTCGACCTGTACACCAGACACAGGTAACGGGACTTCTCACTCCCCCCACCTCCAAACGATGTGCGCTGCTCTCGACCTGTACGCCAGACACAGGTAAAGGGACTTCTCACTCCCCCCACCTCCACTGTCTGCCCTGCCACTGGGCCCGATTCTGGAAGGGGTGAACAGCTCGGAAGAAGGCCGGGCTCGGCAGCCACGGTGCTCTCTTTGGGCCTCTGTTCTCACTGCAAAATGGACTAACAGGTCTCCATGGACCAGCTCACAATATTTGCTGTAAGGGTCACATGAAGCGATTGATGTGAAAAGTATTCATCGTCTTGGAAACTCCTGAATTCACCACCATATTCCTCACTGCGATCTTCATCCATGAAAGCGAGGGGGCCGAGGGAGGTTTTGAGACTTCCCAAGAAGCCCCTTCTTTCTGGGATTTCAACACACCCAGCTCCATGGAGCGCACGGCCGCCTTCTCAGCGGAGCAATGCTGCCACCTAGTGGCCATCCCGCACCCTTCTCCTTGGAATCAGGGGCTGACCCGGAGCACCTGCCCTTGGGAGCTGTCCCCAGGTACCCCTCCACACCTGCAAGGCTACCGGTGGTCAGGGCTTCCGTGTCTGGTCATGAGAGAGCAAATATTGCAGTGGGGGAGAGGGGCTGAGGAAGCAGGGTCCCTGCCCTTATGAAGGGCAGCTTGTCCTTGGGCCCCCTAGCTCCTCCTGCCATGGGACTTGGCTTGGCAGATATTCCATGAGAGCAGGCGAGGGTAGGGGGCCTGGGTTTGCAGACCCTCATCTGCAGGGTGCCTGTCAATGTTGAAGTCAAGAAGCTCCTTCGTGTGAGCCTCACCCTGTTTCTACCTTGTGTCTTCCTGTAGTTTATTCTCCACCTGGCTTCTAGAGTGATCCCTTTAAAAGCAAGTCAGATGATGTCATGCCGCTGCCCAAACCCTGCAGTAATTCCCACTCAGAGTAAAACCGAAGACAGCAAGACAGGATTGGGGCCTGTGGGTAACCTTCCCTGCCCTCGTTCATCTTTTTAGTTTTTGTTTTTATATTTATTTATTTATTCACTTATTTATTTTTTGTTTTTTTGAGATGGAGTCTTGCTGTGTTGCTCAGGCTGGAGTACAGTGGTGCACTCGCAGCTCACTGCAATCTCTGCCTCCTGGGTTCAAGCGAGTCTCTTGCCTCAGCCTCTCAAGAAGCTGGGATTACAGGCATATGTCACCACGCCCAGATAATTTTTGTAGTTTTAGTAGAGACAGGGTTTTGCCATGTTGGCTAGACTGGTGCTGGTCTCAAGCTCCTGACCTCAGGTGATCCACCCGTCTCGGCCTCCCAAAGTGCTGGGATTATAGGCATGAGCCACTGCACCTGGCCTTGTTTTGTTTTAGAGACAGGGTCTCTATCACCCAGGCTGGAGTGCAGTGGTGCAATCATGGCTCACTGTAGCCTCGACCTGACAGGCTCAAGCAATCCTCCCACCTCAGCCTCCTGAGTAGCTGGGACTACAGGTGTGTATCACCATGCCCAGCTAATTGGCATTTCTTTTTTCTTTTTCTTTCTTTCTTTTCTTTCTTTCTTTCTTTTTTTTTTTTTTTTTTTTTTTTTTGAGACAGAGTCTCGCCCTATCACCCAGGCTGGAGTGCAATGACGCGATCTCGGCTCACTGCAACCTCCGCCTCCCAGGTTAAAGCGATTTTCCTGCCTCAGCCTCCTGAGTAGCTGGGATTACAGGCACGCGCCATCATGCCCGGCTAATTTTTTGTATCTTTAGTAGAGGCAGGGTTTCACCACGTTGCGCAGGCTGGTCTGGAACTCTGGGACTCAAGCAATCCTCCCACCTCGGCCTCCCAAAGTGCTGGGATTACAGGCTTGAGCCACTGTGCCCAGCTCTGTTTATCTTTCAGACTGCACCTGCCCCTCATCAGCTCCTCTCCAGCCTCCTTGTCATGCCTCAAACTCTCACTGCTGCTTCCTCTGCTTGGAATGACCTTCCCCTGGGTAGCTGCACAGGTGTGCCCTCGTGTCATTTATCACTCTGCTTAAATAGCCCTTACTCAGAAAAGTCTGCCTTAACTAAATTAGCAGCCTCCATCACTTTTCTTCCCCTCTGCCTACTTTGCTTTCTTCACAGGACTCACAATATACAGTTGTTTCTTGGTATCTGCGGTGATACTAAAATCCGCGGATGCTCAAGTCCCTTCTATAAAATGCTGTAGTATTTGTGTATAAACTTCACACATCCTCTCATATACTTTATTTTTATTTTTAATTTTTTTTGAGACAGGGTCTCACTCCGTCACCCAGGCTGGAGTGCAGTGGCATGATCTCGGCTCACTGCAACCTCCGCCTTCCGGGTTCAAGTGGTTCTCATGCCTCAGCCTCCTGAATAGCTGGGATCACAGGCATGAGCCACCATGGCTGGCTGAATTCTATATATATATTTTAAAGTAGAGACAGGGAGGTTAAGAGGCGGGTTTTGATAATAAAATGTGTGGTATAGAGTTCTGGGAAATGCATGGTGTATAGTGCTCCTAGAAAGATTGTAGTAGTTAGGGCATTTATTATAATAACGTTCATGTACTCTGCTATAAAAAAGAGAGAGTATGGGCCTGCAGCATATTCGATATTAAAATCTGAGACTAATTCTGATTCTCCTTCTGTCAGGTCAACAGGTTTCACCATGTTGGTCAGATGGTCTTGAACTCCTGACCTCAAGTAACCTTGGCCTCCCAAAGTGCTGAAATCACAGGCATGAGCCACTGTGACTGGCCTATCCTCTCATGTACTTTAAATCATCTCTAGGTTACTTATAATACCTGATACAGTGTAAATGCTGTATAAGTTGTTGTTATACCGTATTTTAAAATGTGTATTTTCTTTAATTGTTCTATTTATTATTTGCATTATTTATTGTTGTATTTTTATTTATTTATTTATTTTTTTGAGACGGAGTCTTGCTCTATTGCCCAGGCTGGAGTGTTGTAGCGCAATCTCAGCTCACTGCAAGCTCCGCCTCCCGGCTTCACGCCATTCTCCTGCCTCAGCCTCCCAAGTAGCTGGGACTACAGGCACCCGCCACCACGCCCGGCTAATTTTTTTTTTTTTTTTGAGACAGAGTCTCGCTCTGTCGCCCAGGCTGGAGTGCAGTGGTGCAATCTCGGCTCACTGCAAGCTCCGCCTCCCGGGTTCACGCCATTCTCCTGCCTCAGCCTCTCCGAGTAGCTGGGACTACAGGCGCCCGCCACCACGCCCGGCTAATTTTTTTTTTGTATTTTTAGTAGAGACGGGATTTCACCGTGGTCTTGATCTCCTGACCTCGTGATCCGCCCGCCTCGGCCTCCCAAAGTCCTGGGATTACAAGCATGAGCCACCGCACCCGGCCTGGCTCACACCTGTAATCCCAGCACTTTGGGAGGCTGAGGCAGGCAGATCACCTGAGGTCAGGAGTTCGGGACCAGCCTGGCCAACATGGCGAAACCCTGTCTCTACTAAAAATACAAAATTAGCTGGGCATGGTGGTGTGTGCCTGTAGTCTCAGCTACTCGGGAGGCTGAAGCAGGAGAATTGCTTGAACCCGGGAGGCGGAGGTTGCAGTGAGCTGAGGCACACCACTGCACTCCAGCTTGGGCGACAGAGCTAGACTTCATCTCAAAAATAAAATAAAACAAAATAAAAAATAAATAAAAAAATAAAAAAAAATTTTGCTTGTCAAAAAAAAAAAATCCTATCATGAGCAAAGTCAAAAACACAAATGACAAACTGGGACAAAATGTTTGTAACTCACATCAGAGGTAAAGGGTTAATCTCCCTCCTGAAGAACATAGGGAAATTGATGAGAAAGTCAAACGACCCAAAATAAAAATGGGCAAAAGCTGTGAAGAAAAGAAAATCCAAAAATGCTTGAACATAGGAAAAGAAGTTCAGCTCACCCATAGTAAGATCAATGCCCATTAAAGCTACAGACACATGTCACGTTCCCTTATCAAACTGGCAATCATCCAAATGTAAAATGACACCTTCTGTTGGTGAGTGTGAGGGAGAAGTAGACATTCTTCTATGTCACCGCGGGGACAATGTCTAAGGGTACCTTGGCACTATCCATCAAAGTTTCAAACGCATGTTCTCTCCGACCCAGCGATTCCCCTGTGGGAATTTATCCTATAGAGATACTTGCACATGTGAAATGACAGCTGTATACAAGGCTGTTCATCACAACATTGTTTAGCAAATGGCTAAAAACAGCCCATGCCCTGCAATAAGGAGCTGGTTAATTAAATTATGGTCTGTCTAGACCACAGAATACTATGGTTAAGAGAAAAAATTAGAAGGAGAGAGACAGTGTATTTAGTGGTTTACATTTTGTGTCAAAAAAGGGACAACCGAGACTCTATATTCTTATTTGCATGGAGATGCAGAAAAAATGCTGGAAAGATACAGATGAAAGCATGAACAGCAGTCACCTGTGGGGTCGATGCTGAGAACTGGGCAGATGACGGACAGAGGTGGAAGGAGGATTTTTACTGCATATATTTTGATGTCTTTTGGTTTCTGAAGCATGTGAATACATTAGCTATTCAAAAATTAAAATGCAACAAAATGAAATTTAAAATAAAACTGCCCAAGGATGTACATTGTGCCTTATATACTTGTCTCTGTTCCTGAACACACCCTCTGTGACACATTTAAAACGCTAAGCCTTGACAGTGGTTTGTATCTGTCTCAGTTAGCCTCCTTCCCACCAGATGGAAATCCTCACCCATTCCAAAGAGGCTTCGGGAATTAACCAGAGATCTAGCTTCTGATCTCCTCTCTCTTTCCTTCATTTCTTGGGCATCTCCACCTCCTTTCCCCGCCCTCATCCCCATTCCCAGAACCCGCCCTTTATTCCCCATGGGATACAGGCACTTCACGTCCATACCTGTCTGGGTAATGGCGGTGCCCATTAGAGGTTGCTAGCATTTCAACCACTTGTTCTGGAGATGCAAAGACAAAGATGTCTTCTCATTCCTGCAGGGTATGAACGAGGACACCTATAGCCCAGGAGCTGCTGGCTGCATTCTTGGGATCAGGTGGGTGGCCAGCTTTAGGGAAATGCCCACACTTCAAAAGGCAGAGAACAAAAACAGAAAGAAAGCTGTTTCTTGCTGGCATTGCTGAGCTGCTGCTGCACCAATCCTTGCCAGACTGGACCTAAAGCTGGGCTTCACGGTTCTGTGAGCCAGTGGAGTCTCTTCGTGATTTCAGTCCGATTGAGTTGGGTTGTCTGTTACTAGGAATGGAAAGCATCCTGAGAAAGCAACTGGTGGGTGTTCTCACCCCCATTCATGGATGAGGGACCCAAGGAGAGAGCGATTGTGTGATTTGTGCAAGGTCACGGACCCATGAAGAGGCTAAGGCAGAGTTTGAACCCAGATCTATCTGACTCTGAAGGCTTCTCTCTGCTGCACGAGCCCTCCCTGCTCAATGTGTTGGGCTCTGCACATCGGTTGGCTGTAAAGGGTGTTGAGTGGGGCTGAACCAGGCCCGTGCCCAGCTCTAGGCCATCCATGACCATGGCTATGGCCTGGCCAGGCAGGATGCTCTGTGGGATGTGCTTTCCACCAGGCTGAGTACAGGTACAGCAGTGGTGTAGTGGGTAGGGCCTCAGTTTCCCCCTTTATACCATAGGAGTTGGACTAATCAACATCTAAACCTCCTGAAATCTCGGGCTTTGAGGTGGAGGGTGGGGTTATGTAGGGCCTGGAGGGCCTCTGAGGGTGTCCAGGTGCCTCCCTCGGACACCTGAACTAGAACCTCAGGCTGACCTCACCTGAGCTACAGGTGAACCACTCTAGGGAATTCTCCCTGGGCCCCTGGGCTGCTTAATACCAGGCCATTTCTTGAAACAGCTTTATCAAGATCCAATTGACACACAATAAATGGCAGATATTTAAAGTCTACCATGTGACAGTTTCTTTTTCTCTGGTTTTTTTTTTTTTTTTTTGAGACAGAGTCTCGCTTTGTCACTCAGGCTGGAGTGCAATAGCGTGATCTCGGCTCACTGCAATCTCTGCCTCCAGAGTTCCAGTGATTCTTGTGCCTCAGCCTCTTGAGTAGCTGGGACTACAGGCACGCACCACCACATCTGGCTAATTTTTGTATTTTTAGTAGAGACGGGGTTTCACCATGTTGGCCAGGCTGGTTTTGAACTCCCGACCTCAAGTGATCCACTCGCCTTGGCCTCTCAAAGTGTTGGGATTACAGGTGTGAGCCACTGTGCCTGGCCTATGTGATAGTTTTGATATACACGTACATTATCGAAACCATAGCCAAAATCAAGATAAGGAATGTATTCATCATCTTCAAAAGCTTCTCTGTGTACCCGTGTAAACTTGCCTTCTCCTAACTTCCCCCCACCCCCACTCCCTGCAACCACTGACCTGCTTTCTGTCACTACAGATTAGTTTGCATTTTCTAGAGTTTTATATAAATGGAATCATACCATATGGATTCATTTTGGTCTGGCTTCTTTCTTCAGCACAATTATCTTGAAATTCATCCACATTGCCATGTGTACTCCTAGTTCATTCCTTTTTGTTGCTAAATAGTGTTCTGCTGTGTGGACGTACCACAATTTGGCCATTCACCTGCTGATGGACATTTGGGTTATTTCCAGTTTTTGGTTACTTCCAGTCAAGCTTTGAGGAACACTTCCAAATCAAGTGTTTGTGTGGACACATGCTTTCTTTTCTCTTGGGTAAACATCTAGGAACCGAATGGGTGGATTACGTGGTAGGTGTAAGTTTAACTTTTTCAGAAATCACCAAAGTTTTCCTTTCTTTTCTTTTCTTTCTTTTTCTTTTCTTTTCTTTTTTTTTTTTTTTTTTTGAGATGGAGTCTCGCTCTGTCACCCGGGCTGAAGTGCAGAGTCACACGATCTCGGCTCACTGCAACCTCCGCCTCCTGGGTTCAAGTGATTCTCCTGCCTCAGCCTCCCGAGTAGCTGGGATTACAGGTACACACCACGATGCCCGGCTAATTTTTGTATTTTTAGTAGAGATAGGGATTCACTATGTTGGCCAGGCTGGTCTCGAACCTGGCCTCAAGTGACCTGCTCGCCTCGGCCTCCCAAAGTGCTGGGATTACAGGCGTGAGCCACTGAGCCCGGCCACACCACACTCTTCTGAAGTGGTTGTACCATTTTTCATTCCCAGAAGAAGAGTCCTGTTTCCTTGCCAACACCTGGCACCTCACTGTGTTTGTGACTGGCATTTCTCTAATGACTAATGAGGTTGAGCATCTTTCCATGTGCTTACTTGCCATCCACATATTCTCTTTGGCGGAGCATCTGTTAAAACCTTTTGCCTGTTACAGATGGAATGTCAGGCTATTTTTAGGTTCCAGCAGATGGTGCTGCAGGATCTAAGACTTCCTTCCATGTTGATGCTGCCATTTCTCTCTATGGCAACAACCTTTCCACATTGCTCTTGCCACACCCCCTACCTCCAGTGGATCAGTTAGATCTACAGAAGGTTGATCTCAATGCCTTCTGAAGATCCCCCCTAGCCTTCCATTCCAGGGCGCTATAACCTCAGCTCCCATTCTGACCCTGCCTCTCACTGTGTGATGCTGAGCAAGTTGTGTCACCCTTCTCTGAGCCTTAGCTGCTATTTGTAATACAGAGATATTAGATTGGGCCATGACTTAGGACCTTCCCAGCTTCACCACTTACCAGCTGTGTGACCTTGGGCAAGTTACTTAACCTCTCTGTGCTTTGGTGACCTCATTTGGACATGGGGATGATAACATGGTAGCAGCTGGCACATAGGGTTGCTGTGAAGACCTGATGAAATGATACAGGTGGAGCCCTTAGAACAGAGCCGGCACATAGTACGTGCTCAGTAAAACCTCGGCTCTTCTTGGGCAGTCTAAGATCTATCCCTCAACTGCTCAACTACCCACCTTTGTACAAGCTGCAGTTTGTTCTGTTTGGAACTTTTGCACGGGCTTTCCTTCCTCAAATTGCTCACTCTCATACTTTCAGTCTGTCCATAATTTTCTTTGCTTTAAATGTACTGTAATGTTTGCCTTCTCCATGCAGCCAGTCATGATAAACTCCAAACCCTTGTCAAACCCTTCCTGCACATGGGCCAGACTCCATTTTCTGGGCATCGATTTGCCTTTGTCTCTTTGTGGCTTTGTTTTAATGCTGTTTTCATCTTGGTGTCACTCTTCCTTCTGAGGCTGAGGCCTCCAAAAGCAGAAGCTTGGCTTCCCCCATTTGACATGGGGATCCCCGAAGGTAGAGGCTGGGTCTCTCCCATCAGACTGGAGGTTCTTGAAGGGAAGGGGCCAGGACAGCATATCGCATCAAAGGTTGGCCCAGAGGCTTGCAAACCCTGTTCCTGACAGCATGTGCAGAGCTTGTGCTGTACCGTCACCCTGGACCCCAGGGGAGAGCTGGCCAGAACCACACCCACACGCTGGCTCCGCCCCTCTCTGCAGGCCAGCCCTTGGCCAGAGTGGGTCAGCCCAGGGCTCCCAAGGCTCCCAGAGGAGCCCGGGCCATGGCTGGGAGTGGAGGTGGCTTTGACAGAGGGCCATGGAGCCAGCTATTAAATGTTTTCCGATGCCAGGAACAAATCTGTGTATTGACCTGAGGCCAGAAGAATGATGTCACTCTGAAAGAGCAATGGCTCCCCCGAGAGTGTCTGAATGGGTCAATGCATCTCTGTAAGGGCGGCTGAGTGTGTGGCCTGGGTTGCAGGGATGGGCTTAGTCAGAACCCCAGGGACCCAGCTCAGCTCACCGTGGGCTGGGCAGTACCAGGCAGGCAGCGCCTGGGCCACTACTTCTTTGGACAGAAAAGTCTCACACCTACAGACAGCGGGAGTGGACTAAAATGGACAGCCTTGGAATCCCGTGACTGAGGCCAGATGTAAATTCACATTCCAGGGACAACCTTGGGACAGTCAGATTGGGAGCATTGTTACTGGAAAGCACATTGGAGATCGTTCCAGGCTGCTTTGCTACTTACCAGCACTGTGGCTTTGGACAAATTGCTAAACCTCTCAGAGCTTATTTCCACATCTGTAAAGTGTGGTAACTCCAGTGTCTACTTTAAAGGGTGGATGTGAGGAGCAATACATGTTAGCTATTAATACCATTATTGTGCAGCCTTCTTATTTTACAGACGAGGAGACCAAGATTCAGAGAGGCACAGTGACCTGCCCAAAGTTGACCAGCAAGCTAGTGCTAAGACAGGCTGTGCTCCCAGATCTCCCGGTTCTAAATCCGTGGAGATGAGAGTTGGGACGCTGCTGAGAGATGGCCGAATGTAGCAGGAGAGCACAGCCACCAGGCCTGGGTGCAAATCCTGGCTCTGCCAAGCTGTGTGACTTTGGAAAAATAACTGGAAATCTCCCGAATTCAATTTTCTTGATTTAAAAATGGGGTTCTTGATGGCAAAACCGCAAAGTTACAAGAGCAAAAAGGAAATAGACCCAAAGAACCTGGTCGTGCTGGGAATATGGGTGGGTGGGTTAGGCTGGAGCTGAGGCAAGGAAGGCAACGGAAGGAGGCCACACAGGCAGAACGCCCACCCTGGCCACAGGCAGGAAGCCAAGTTCGAAGGCCAGGAACTCATGGGAAGGGCTCCCTTCTGCCCTGGGGTTCTTGGAAATGCTGGTTCTTCAGCCCAGAACACTTTCCTTCCCTCTTCACCTAGTTAATGTTTTGCTCTTCCTTCAGCTCTCAGCTCAAGCACCACCTCCTTCAGGAAGCCCTCCCTGACTTCCCCATCCAGGTCAAGCCCCCTTATCATGGGCTCATCCAGTAGTCTTTACTTCCTCATAGGAAATCAGCTTTATAATTCAATAGCATTGATGAGTCATCATTGTATATTTATTTTTGCGATTCTTTAATATCTGGCACCACCACTGGGCTGCAAGTTGGGTGAGGACAGGGGTGGTGTCTGCCTCTCTCTTTCCATAAAGAAGGCTCTCAGCCTCTGTAAACTCACCCAGGGAAGAGGGGACACACTCATGAATGAGCTTGTTGCCTAAAGTGTAGTGGAGAAGCGATTTTACATGGCACATGAATACAATTTTTGAAGGTATATACTTAGTATTTATTGGTATCAGGACAAAATGCGACCAGCACATCGTACTTGAGATTTTGCAGACATTATTGCCCAGGATGAGGCTAGCTAAAACAAGTGAGTTGATTTAAAGAAAAATACTGAGTAAATAATAGTTCAGCCGGGTGTGGTGGCTCGTGCCTATAATCCCAGCAGTTTGGGAGGCCGAGGCAGGCAGATAACTTGAGCTCAGAAGTTTGAGACCAGCCTGACCAACATGGTGAAATCCCCATCTCTACTAAAAACACGAAAATTAGCCAGGCGTGGTGACATAAGCCTGTAATCCCAGCTACTCGGGAGGGTGAGGCAGAGAATCGCTTGAACCCAGGGGGTGGAGGTTACAGTAAGACAAGATCGCGCCACTGCACTCCAGCCTGGGTGACAGGGTGAGACTTTGTCTCAAATAATAATAATAATAATAATAAATAATAATTCAGGTGGTGTGCTGTTGTGACAACAAAATGAAGGTGGCACGGGAGGGCCTGAGGTTTTTGGGGTGCAAGGCCCAGCCCTGTCCGAAGAGCTCTTGTGCCGAGGGCTGCAGGGCTGCGGAAGGACGCGAGGTGGCGCCAGCGTCCCACCTGATGCAGGTGTGGGCTGGTCATGCCTTCTGGAACCCTGGATGCCTGCGCCCCTCAGGACATCCCTCCAGGGACCTTGGGGTGAGCTCCTGAGGAGAGGGAGCTACACTGCTCCGCTGGAGGTGGCCCAGGGGCAGGAACAGAAGCCTTACCAGAGCTTGGGAGTGGAGGTGGGCACCTGCTCAGCCTCTTCTCCAGCCACAGCAGATATGCCTGGTCGCTCTTCCACAGGGGCTCAAAGATGGAGCCTGGACACAGAGACCTCCTGCCCTGCAGTGATTGGGGACCCTCAGGGGAAAGCCAGCTAGACCAAGCCAGAAGGTATAGTGGGTTCTGGTTGGATACACGTGAGTTCAAAGCCTGGTTCTGCCATTAAACAGCTGTGTGACCTTGGGCAAGTTGCTTAACTTTCCTGTGCCTCACATCCCTCACTTGCACATCAGGAAAAAGAATACACATCTCATCAAACGGTGGGTGGGTCAGGTGAATCAATACGAGCTTGGAACCGAGCCTGACGCAGAAAGCATTCCCTAACGTCAGGATACGCAGTGAATTTTGTTGAATGAATGGTGAAGGAGAGATGGTGGAGGGAGCACAGGTGGTGCCTCTGGGTTCTGTCCAGATGGCAGTGTGTCCCCAGGATACATGTGCCAGAGTCATGCCAGGGATCAGGGCAGGATCCCATCTGGATGGCACACATTGGCACACACATATCGGTGCCCACGTGATGCCATTTATCCATCTGTGCAAACCAGGAACCACACTCCGAGGGCTGGGGCACTCATGTGGCCTCAGAGGGTGGGGGTTTAGGGGATCAACTCAGGAACCAGACCCCCGGGGCTCCAATCGTACCAGCCAGGTAACCTTGAGTGAGTCCTTCCAGTCCTGTGGGCTTTAGTTTGTCCACCTTTAAGATGGGGGCCGTGCCACTGACCTTGTGGGGATGCTGTGATGACTAAAGGTTGTGTCAGGCACACAGTACATTCCCACCAGATATAAACTTCCTTCATCCTTTCCTATACCCCCTGCCCCAGGGGGCTTCCTTAAAGAGTGAGGACAGTGGGGACAGAGCCATGAGGCAGCCATGGGAAGTGGGTGCCTGGTCCTGGGCAGACTCCTAGCAAGGAGATGGGGAGGGGCACAGGAGTCCTGTTATGCCCGAGCTCAGGGACACCCCAGCAGCCCAGCACCTCTTTCCCCAGGAAAGCCCATTCATCGTCGGCTAAAGGAGGCAGGGATGTGTGGCCGTGACCCTGGCGTTTTTATGAGTTTATAAACTGCTGAGGACACGGCTGCTCTGAGCTCCAGGCTGTTAATGGACCATCAATTCATGCTCCAGCTGGCTTTATGGGGTGCTGGGCAGGCAGGTGTTGGTCCCTGACTGCCCCTGCCCGAGGCCCCAGGCTTGTCTCTGGCAGCCTCTGGATGCCAGCGGTGCTACTCATGGCAGACCTCTGCCTGGCTGCCATGCCCCTGAGCCAGTGGGAGGAGAAAGACAAGTTCTCAGCCTCGGTTGACTCAACTCTAAAATAGGAATAGGCTGGGTGTGGTGGCTCACACCTGTAATCCCAACACTTTGGGAGGCCGAGGTGAGCAGATTGCTTGAACCCAGGAGTTTGAGACCAGCCTGGGCAACATGGCAAAACTCCATCTCTACAAAAAATACAAAACTTAGTCAGGTGTGGTGGCATGTGCCTGTAGCCCCAGCTACTCGGGAGGCTGAGTCAGGAGGATCGCTTGAGCCCAGGAGGTGGAGGTTTCAGTGAGCTGATACTGCACCACTGCACTCCAGCCTGGACAACAGAGTGAGACCCTGTCTCAGAAAAAATAAAAATAAAAATAAAATAAAAATAAAATACAATGGGAATAATCATGCCCACCTCTCAGAGGGGCCAGGAAGCTGAAATAAAGTCCCATCCAGTCCATCAGGGATTCCCGGTTGGTGCCTGATATGGTTTGGCTGTGTCCCCACCCAATTCTCATCTTGAATTGTAGTTCCCATAATCCTCACTTGTCATGGGAGGGGCCCGGTAGGAGGTAAATGAATCATGGGGGCGGTTACCCCGTGCTGTTCTCGTGGTAGTGAGTGAGTTCTCACGAGATCTGATGGTTTTATAAAGGGCTTTTCCCCCTTTACTCAGCACTTCTCCTTCCTGTTGCCATATGAAGAAGGCTGTGTTTGCTTCTTCTTCTACCATGACTGCAAGTTTTCTGAGGCCTCCCCAGCCCTGCGGAACTGTGAGTTAATTAAACTTCTTTCCTTTATAAATTACCCAGTCTCGGGCAGTCCTTCTTAGCAGCCTGAGAACGGACTAATACAGGGCCCTACCTTCAGAATACATCCTGGCTCTGATCTCTTCTCCCCACCTCCACTGGGCCACCCTGCTCTGAGTTATCATCCTCTCACACCTGCACTCTAGGCAGCCTCCTCACTGCTCCCATCCCTGCCCCCTACAAGTCTCCACGCAGCAGCCAGAGGAAGTTATTTTTAAATTTTTTTTTTTTGAGACAGAGTCTCGCTCTGTCACCCAGGCTGGAGTGCAGTGGCACGATCTCTGCTCACTGCAAGCTCCACCTCCCAGGTTCATGCCTCCTGCCTCAGCCTCCTGAGTAGCTGGGACTACAGGTGCCTGCCACCACACCTGGCTAATTTTTTGTATTTTTAGTAGAGACGGGGTTTCACCGTGTTAGCCAGGATGGTCTCAATCTCCTGACTTCGTGATCCACCCGCCTTGGCCTCCCAAAGTGCTGGGATTACAGGCATGAGCCACCGCGCCCGGCCTTTTGAAATTTTTTTTTTGGAGCTAGGGTCTCCTCTGCGGCCCAGGCTAGGGTAAAGTGATGTGATCATGGCTGATTGACCTCCCGGAGCTCAGGTGATCCTCCCACCTCACCCTCCTGAGTAGCTGGGACCACAGGTGCACACCACTACACCTGGCTAATTTTTGTATTTTTTTGTAAAGACAGGGTCTCACTATGTTGTCCAGGTTGGTCTTGAACTCCCGAGCTATAGCGATTTGCCCACCTCGGCCTCCCACAGTGCTGGGATTACAGGCGTGAGCCACTGTGCCAGCTTCAGAGAGAGCATTGGAAACTATGAGTCAGATCCTGTTGTCCCTCTGCTCAGCACTCTGCAGCAAGCCCCAGAGTAAAGCCAGAGTTTTTCTGGGCCCCGTCTCCCATCTCCTGCTACTTCCACTTTGTTCCAGCCACTGTGGCCTTCTCGCTGTTCTGGAACGGGACAGCCTCTTCCTGCCCCAGGGTCTTTCCACAGGCTAAACCTTCCTCACACGCCTGCTTGGCTCATCCCCTTACCCCCTTTAGGTCTTTGCTCAAAATCACCTCTCAGTGGGGTCTACTCTGAGCACTCGATGAAAATTGAGATTCTGTCAGCAGGATCAATCCCTTTTCCCCATGCAGTTTTTCTTTTTCTATTGCCCTTACCACCTATTACATATTTACTTATTTATTATGATTTAATTTTCTTTCTTTCCCTGATAGAAAAATCAGCTCTGCCCAGTCATGGAGCTTTATGTTTGTCACTACTATCTCCCAAGTGCCCAGAAAAACACCTGGTATATAGTAGGTGCTCCATAAATGTTTGCTGATGGCACATATCAAAAGGTCCCAGAGTTCTGCCTGGGACACCTAGGCGTTTGAGACATGGTAGCAGCTGTCATTACGAATCCTGAGAGGTTCTGTTTTTGTTTTTGTTTTGATGGAGTCCCACTCTGTCTCCCAGCCCGGACTGCAGTAGCATGATCTCAGCTCACTACAGCCTCTGCCTCCCAGGCTCAAGTGATTCTCGCCCCTCCTGAGTAGCTGGGATTACAGGCATGCGCCACCACGCCCTACTAATTTTTGTATTTTTAGTAGAGATGGGGTTTCACCATGTTGGCCAGGCTGGTCTCAAACTCCTGACCTCAAGTTGTCCGTGATGATAGGTTCCTGTGTATTTCAAATGGCCTGTGCAGGTGACCATCTGGCAAAGGCATCAGTGATAAAAGCCAGGCCACGGCAGGGGCCCTAGCCAGGTCCATATCCCAATGGCTGTTGACTGACAGCTCGTCCCTTCTCCAGAGGCTGGAAGTGGTTCAGAGCTGGGAACAGAGAGAAAAGCAAGGTCCAGAGAATGGGGAGTCCTTTCCGTGGGTGAGAACATCAAGCTCAGCCCACGCCATGGAGCTGGAGGGCAGGACACCTGCGTCCATGAAGGCCTGACAGCGGCCCCGCTGTTCAGTCCACACCAGACTCTGCCTGGGATACTGGTACCCTGGGATGAGCGTGCAGAGAAGATCTGGGAGGAGCTTTGGAAGGGCTTCCTGTGCTCAGTCATCTATCTGTTATTTGGAGCACAGAAAGGCTAAATGACTTGTCCACCTTTATGTGCCTAGGAATTAAAGGGTCTGCCTGGGTCTAGGTCTGTCTGATTCCAAAGCTTGTTCTCATCTTGTTTGTGTAGGTGCTGGAAACAGCACAATGTATGGCCCCAGGGGGTGGGGGTTCAGGAGATATTTGTGAAAGACCAATAATTGGAGAATGTGGGCTGTTCAAATGTGTCTTTGTCCTTGTCCAGGCCTTCTCAGGAAGACAAGTGGGGGCAATGGATCAGGAACACCTTTCTGAGGCCGGTGGGCTCTGGTGAGCTCAAATGTGGGGAAGGAAGCCCCAGATGCTAAAAAGCTGACTCTGTCTTCCACATGTTCAGGGAGTTTTGCCCAGAAGTGAAGATGGGGTGGAAACTCACTCATCTGTGCTGGTCCTTGTGGGGGAGGGCTGAAGAGAGAGCAAAGAGAGCTTTCTGCATTTCATCTCCACTGCTGACGGTCCTGCTCACTTTGGAAGGCACCACTTTCCTGGGCCCAGAGAGGCTCAGCTAGTTTTCTGTGGTCACAAAGCATAATGTTGGTGATGATGGCGATGATATTATGGTGGTGATGGTGGCCATGAGAGTGTTGTTGATGATGGCAGTGGTGGCGACAGTGATGACCTGGTGAAAATGACCTGTTTTTTTACTGTGTGCTTATTATGCGGATCTTTTCTTTTTTTTGAGATAGGGTCTTGCTGTGTCACCCAGGCTGGAGTACAGCAGGGCATTCACAGCTCACTTGCAGCCTCAACTTCCTGGGCTCAAGTGATCCTCCCACCTCAGCCTCCTGAGTAGCTGGGACTACAGGTGCGCACCACCATACCCAGCTATTTTTTTAAAATTTTTTTTATAGAGATAGAATCTCACTATGTTGCCCAGGAGGGTCTCAAACTCCTGGGCTCAAGAGATCCGCCTGTCTTGGCTTCCCAAAGTGCTGGGATTACAGGCGTGAGCCACCACACCCGGGCTTGTAGCAGGTCTCCTAAGGCCCAGCCTTAGAATCACACAGAGCCACTCCTGGGGCATTCTATTCGTCAAACAAAACCAAGGGTCGGCCAGATTCGGGGGAGGGAAATAGACGGCACCTTGGTGTGGGAGGACAGCCGAGGATAATTTCTTGCCTTTTACCGTCCACCATAGCCGGGACTGGAGTCTCAGTCTGGGTCCAAAGACCCCCAGAGGTGTTCTCCTGACCCCACACTGACTGGCTTCCACTTTCTCCCCAGCGTCTCTTTCAGGTTTGTGTTTGTGGGGAGGAGTTAGGGGAGGAGGCCAAGCCTGTTTCTGTGGCCTCTCACCTCAGCTTCCCACTCCCTCATTCCTGCATATTTTTGTCATCCTCCAGGGCTCAGCCCCTGGACCAGCTGTCAGCTCAGTCAGGGACCTGGTGCTGGAAGAACAACACAGGTGGCCACTGGGGGGCAGCAGAGTCAAGGCCTGGGCGAAGCCGTCCTAAGGAGCTGGGTGCCTGGCTGGGCTGGGGGCTGCCCTAGGCGAGACGGAGCTGGGGGTCAGGTTGGCCAGATGTCACTCACTCCCAACCCCTTCATCCAGAGCTTGGTGCTATTTTTACCCTCTTATGCAGTGAGTCCGTGGGGGTGAGGGGACTTGAGTGCCAGTCTTGTCTCTGTGTGACCTTGGGTAATCACCCTCCAGTGCCTCCTGGGGCTCAGTTTCCCCATTTGCACAGGGAGCTGGTGGATTGGTTAGTTTCTGGGGAGGCAAGGCTGCCTGGTGCCTCCCGACTTCTAGTCCTCTGTTCTGTCTGTGGGACCTGCAGGCTCCTTTTCATGAGCAGAAAGGGCTCTGTGACTTAAAATGAGGTTCCCCCTTGACAGCTCCTGCTGGGCCTGGGTAGCCCTGCTCTGGAGGACAGAGCCCCTCCTGAGCCAGCTGGGCTGCGAAAACCCATGTGCTCCCCTGGTAGGACGAGAGGCCCTGGATTTAAGCAGAGGCTTCTCTCTTCTCTCCTTCCCTCTACCCAGGAGACCCTTCCAGCTCCTAGAGGAGATTCCGGGCCTCAGCTGCTGCCCACCTGGAGAGGCCTCAGAGCCGATGAGAGGACATGGGCAGGGAGGGGCTGAGCCAACGACACCTCATCCTGGCTTCCAGCTTTCAATTTTTTCTTTTTTAAGAGACAGATCTTGCTCTGTTGCCCAGGCTGGAGTGCAGTGGCACAATCATGGCTCACTGCAGCCTCCAATTCCTGGACTCAGGTGATCCTCACACCTTAGCCTCCTGAGTAGCTGGGACTATAGGCATATGCCACCATGCTCAGCTAATTTTTAGCATTTTTAGTAGAGACAGGGTCTCACTGTGTTGCCCAGGCTGGTCTCCAACTCTTGGCCTCAAGCGATCCTCCTGCCTCTGCCCTCCAAAGCACTGAGATTACAGGTGTGCGCCACTGCACACGGCCAGAATTTTTTTTTTTTTTTTTTAAGTAACAAAAACAAGATAGGATTGTGGGCAGGGAGATTTGACCCAGCTTAATAGGTTTGGGAGCTTGTTCTGGCCGCCAGGTTGGGTTCCAGGCCCTGTGGCTCTCTGAGGCTCCCCATGACTCTGTCCTGTTACACTTGTCGCATGGCCTTGTGGTCTGGGAGTGTTCTGCAGTAGTGTCTGAATCCACTCTGTACCCCTGGGCCCCAGTTTGGCTCCTTTTGGGCAGCTTAGTAATGGTGACTAGCATTCATGTATGTGCCCAGCACCACGGTGGGTCCTTCTTGACCCCTTCTCCTTGGAGAAACTCCATGGGGGAGATGCCTTTACTGTCCCCATTTGCAGATGGGTAAACTGAGGCCCAGAGGCCTAGATGCGTTGCAGAGAGTCATGCTCTCAGTAGGTGGCAGAGACAGGATTGGAACCCAGGTCCACACTGGTAATCACTTTACTGCTTCTCAGTGAGCAGAAGTTGAGTCAATGAATGGCTTCCCTAGACCCGGGTCTCAGAGTCTTGCCAAGGCTGGACTCAGGGCAGAGGTGGTGGAGAGGCCTGGCCTAAGTGGGGCCTGGGTCGAAGTAGTGGTTTTGTCAGCTGCCATTCAGCATCTCTATTGGACACCCAGCTCCGGGGGCAGAGTGGACACCCATCGTATTTCTTGCTGCATCTTTGTGCCAGCTGGATGATCAAGCCCAGTAAGAGTTTGTTGACTGACCATATGATTGACTGAGTGAGACCAGAGTGGCCCTGTCACCTCTCTGGGATTTTGGCGCTGGCTGTTCATGGTGGCTCTGGACCCAGAGCCTCTTCAAAACATTAAAACCCTCCTTCATGATTGATTGTTCAATTGACTAGTTGATTTATTCATTTATTCAACAAATATTTATTGAGTGCCTCCTCTGTGGAGGGAATATGCAGCAAACTAAAGACACAAGGTCCCTGCCCTTGAGGCTCACACCTTAAGGGAGGGAGACAAAGAAACAAACAGATCATCGTGGATTGCAGGAGACATGAACAGAGGGAAGAGGTAAGGAGCCACTGGGGCGGCGGCTACTCTTAGGGGTGCACTATGAGCTGAGACCTCAAATTATGACACTGCTGAACAAAGGCCAGAGGCTTTGGGCTTCAGGTAGAGGGAATGGTTGGTGCAAACATCCTGAGGCAGCAATAGCTTGGTGTGTTGGAAACAGAGGAACGAGGCCTGTGTAGCTGAGATGGAATGAGGAGACGTGGTGGGGGTCTTCCAGGGGAGAGATGAGGGTGGCTTGACTAGGGTGGGGGCTGAAGAGATAGGGAGATGTGACAGACATGAGCCACCATGCCCAGTGGCTCATGCAAGAAATACAGAGGAAGTGAAACCACACATATATGGGCACAGCCTCTCCCTGCTGCAGAACTTCCCAGAGAGGAAGACATGAGGGAGGGCTCCCTGGAAGAGGAGGGCTTCCTCTAGGCTGGAAGGATGGGGGGGTCTTGGAGCACAGTGGGGGCAGAGAGGCAATCCTTGGAACAATACGGGTGTGTGTGGGCGAGGAGGACGAGGAAATACAGGGATGAGTGAGGCAGAACTGTGCAGAGGTTTAAATGGGCATTGATGCCAGCCACACTTGCCAGCTCTGTAGCCTTAGGCGAGTTAGCTGACCTGGCTGAGCCTCAGTTTTCTCATCTGCAAAATGAAGCACGCAGATCCCTCTTGCATAGGGTGTGTGAGGACTGAATGAGATTATGTGCATAAAGCCGGGTACAGGGGTTGAGAACTCCGATCCTTCTCATCATGGTGGGGTCCTGGTTTCAGCTCCATTCCATTCCAGTCCTCAGCTGTGTGCCTTGGTTTCTCTGCAGAATGGGGAGGGTAGGGCCTGAGTCCACAGGATGGTGAGCACCCCTCCAAAGACCTTAGATGATGGAGTGGCTAGGGTCAGGACCAGTGTTGTAACTGCTCCCCCTGTCTCTTCTGGGTGTTCTCCTATTCCCACTCCAGCCGCCACCTGGAGGGACCAGTTTGCAGCAGAGCTTCCGACAATGTCACTCAGAGAATCCTCCCAGAGGCCAGGACATTGTGTAAGCCAGCCAGTGATATTTGCATTGTCATTTGCATTTCATTTGCATGCACCAGTTTAGACCGCACTGTTTCTTCTAAAGCAGGGTTCCCAAGAGGCAGCCTGCACGGAGAATAACACGAAGCTTGCACCAGGTCCTGGGTTCGAATGCTCTTCCCTTGAGCTTTGGTCCCCTCACCTATAAATGAGAATAACCCCGGCCTCCTTCACAGAGGCCTCTCTTGTTCAGCAAATATTGACTGAGTTTCTGCCACGAGGTAGGTGGGGATGAATGACCTGGGGACCCACTGTGACAGGGCAGGCCCTGGGCCCTGCCCTCATGGAGCTTACCTGCAGTGGGAAGACGAAAAGCAAGTTGACTAATTTCTACGTAAGAGAACCACAGCTTACAGGGTGTGCAGGAAGGAAAGAAGCAGGGCGTGATGAATGAGTGAGCAAGTCTGACCTCAGCCACACACGCTTCTGATTCCTCTGTCCCCAGAGCAGGTGAGCAGCAGGTGGCTGGGCTCACGGACCTGGCAACCCACAAGGAGCTGACCCCTGTCCACTCTGCCCTGCCAGCGGCATCGAGGTGAGATGAACAGCTCAGTCCCTGTCTCTGAGGTCTTGAGATATCTGCCCTCCAGACCTGGGCCAGAAGTAGGGGTGGTCAGTCTGAGCAGCAGGGCAGGACTTGACTCAAGGATGTTGATGGGCTACGCAAGATACTTCCAGGCTGGAGCCTGGAATCAGCCAGCGGGAGAGGTTTGCCGGAACCCTTGTCTTTCAAGGTTTAGAGAGAAATAAAGATAGAGGATGGGATGGCGGGGGTGTTTTCCTCTCCCTCCCTTCCTCATGCCAGCGGCTGGGGTCGTGGAAGCCCTCATCCGTCATGTTGCCACCCTAGCAGGTGCAGGTTGTGGAAGTGATACGAAGGCCAGCTCCCACCATGACCAGAGGTGGGCTGGGGGTGTCTAGGGGGCCTTAAGGGGAGGGATGAGAGAGCACATGGCACTGGTCCTTAAGCCTCTGTGAGCTCCTCCCCGCCTGTGCCTCACAGCCACTCCCAGGCACCCGGGGCCTCTCGCCGGCATTCACTCACCCGTTCATTCATTATCAGTGGCACAAAGAATTCATCAGCTATTTATTTATTTATGACATGGGGACAGTGTTGTAGGGGGTGTCTCGCTATGTTGCTCAGATTGGTCTCGAACTCCTGGACTCAAGGGATCCTCCCTCTTGGTCTCCTGAATAGCTGGGACTGCAGTCATGTGCCACCACGGCCCCTGCATCTGTTAAACAGGGGTCCAATCAGTGCCTATCTCTTCATTTGAATGGATCGCGGGGTTGTTGAGAATGCAAAACCAGTGAGTGAGTTACACACAAAGTCACTTGCTACGGGGTCTAGGGGCTCCAGGAAGTTTTAGAAAATTTGCGCCTCCTCATCCCTGATTCCCCTCCCTCCTAGACAACCACTTGAATGTCTTTAAGATTTATCCTTTTGTGGGTCCACGTTCTTGCCAAAGGCGCGCGGCTATTTCTCATGTACATACTTTTTTTTTGGTCTTTTTTCTTTTAGTTTTTGTCTTTTTAATTTTATGTTTGAATGGTTGACATAAAATAATGGTCCGTATTCATGGGGTCCAAATTGATGTTTCAATACCTGTAAGGCACAGTGATCAGATCGGGGTAATTAGCATATCCAGCATCTCAAACATTACATTGTGTAATTGTTTTGGTGCACATTTTATTGAAGAATAACATACCAACAGAAAGGTGTACAGGTCCCCCAAATACAGCTTGAGGACTTTTTCCAGAGTGGACTCAGCCCCCAGCTTGTAACCAGCACCCAGTAACCTGGCCATGCCTCATTCTGGTATATTACGTGTATTTTTATTTTATTTTTTTGAGACAAGGTCTCACCTTCTCAATTGGAGTGCAGTGGCACGATCACAGCTCACTGCAGCCTTGACCTCCCAGGCTCAAGCGATCCTCCCACCTCAGCCTCCAAAGTAGCTGGGACTACAGGCATGTGCCACCATGCCCAGCTAAGTTTTGTATTTTTTGGTAGAGATGGGGGTTTGTCATGTTGCCCAGGCTGGTCTCGAACTCCTGAGCTCAAGCAATCCACCTACCTCGGCCTCCCAAAGTGCTGGGATTACAGGCATGAGCCACTGCGCCCAGCCAACATGTATGTTTAATGTCCCAGCCATGGCTGAGTTAAGGCTCCTGTTCTGTTTCTCACCTTGGTCTCCATGTACTGTGTTTTCAGGTGTATCTGCATTGCTGTTCAGAAGACACATTGTCACCTGCCGTGGAGTCCTCGGCTTGCCCTGTGTCTGCCATATGCCACCTCCCCACTCCCTCCAGGCCAGCTTTGGCACCTTGACCAGGCCAGGCCTGGTCGGCGCCGGGGCTCTTGCCGGTGCCATCCCCCAGCCTCATGATGGTTCACCCCTTTTCTCGAACCACCTCCTTTCCCCAGTCTTCCTGCTGCCAACCTGCTCCTCATCATCTCGTTGTTTCTTTTCTTAATAGCACTTATTCTACTCTGAATTCCCTTGATTAGCAATCTACCTCTCTCATTATTTTCTGTCCCCCTCACCTGGAGGTAAGGGCAAGGCTGCGGCTTCCGTCTTCACTGCTGCATCCCCAATGCCCAGGAGAGGGCCTGCACCTAGTAGAAGCTCTGTAAATATTTGCTAAGTGAAAGACCCGCACGCGGCAAGCTGCCCTCAACCGCATGCTCCAGTCCACATTGCTGTTGATGCAGTTCTCAGTGAGTCTTTTTCTTTATATAGCTCACAGGCTCCCTGAGGCTCGAGCCAGGGACATCGCCAGCTCCTGCTCCATCCCCAGATCGGCGGACCTGCCTCACAGGTGTTTCGCTAACCTTGTTCTGAACCAGACATGCCGGAGAGAAATGCATTTTAAAACCACGTGCAATTTAAAGAGAATTTAATCTGCATGTCTGGGATTCATTAACACGTAGATCATCAAATTAGGGTTTGCTCACAGCTGTTTGACATTCGAAGGGCCTTCTGAGTATCTTTAATAAGTGCCTTTAAATATTATTTTTCCTCTTAATCTCAGGGCTGGGTGTTGAGCATGCTGTTCTTGGAATGGGAACATGACACAAGTGACCTGGGGATGGTGGATCCGTCCCTGCAAAAGTGTGGCAGGCTTGGAGAGCTTGGCATGGAGCCATCCCCACTCTCCTGCCCTGTCCCTGTCACTGGCAGGTGCTGGCCCCAAGCTGGCCAGAGCCGTGTGTTCAAAACTGCTGTTGAGAGAGGCAGCGCTCTTCTCCCAGGCACATGAGCCTGGGAGGATGCAGGCCTGGAACATCTTGTCACCACATGGAGCCTGAGAATGAGCCCAAACAGGAAAGCAAAGCTCAGGAGGTGTAGAGGTGCTGGTGACATTGGCGATGGCTGGACCTAGCCATGACTGGATTAGCCTTGTTAGGAGATAAATTGTGTCCTACCCCCTCCAACTTCCTATGTTGAAGTCCTAACCCCCAGAATCTCAGAATGTGACTTTATTTAGATATAAGGCCATTTGCAGATGTAATTAGTTAAGATGAGGTCATATTGGAATGGGTGGGCCCCTAATTCAATATGACATGTATCCTTATAAAAAGGGGACATTCGGACGCACAGACATGCATAGGGGGAAGATGATGTGAAGACAGATGATGGCTGACTAAAAGCTAAGGACAGAGGCCTGGAACAGATCCCTCCCTCACAGCCCACAGAGGGAACCAACCCTGTTGACACCTTGACCTTGGACTGCTACCCTCCAGAACTGTGAGACAATAACTATCTGTTCTTTATGCCCCCAGTCCATAGTTGTTTGTTATAGCAGTTTTAGGAAACCAATACAAACCCTCTTTGAACTTTTTAGTTATGAGAACAAATATATCCCCTCCTCTCTCCATCCCTCCCTCTCTCGTTCCCTCCCTTCCTCCCTTCCCTCCTTCCCTCCTTCTTTTCCTCCCTTCCTTCCCTCCCTCCTTCTTTCCCTCCTTCTTCCTTTTCTTTCTTCCTTCCTTGCTTCCTCCCTCCATCCTTCTTTCTTCCTTCTTTCCCTCCTTCCTTCTTCAGTCCTTTCTTTTCCCTCAAGCCAATTTATGTTGTGTCTTTTATTATATACAAGGGCAAAACTCTTACTCAAAATCACTCTCCTGCTTAAAATCTTTTTTATGAACCATCTCAGAGTTAATGGCATTAAACAAAATGATAATTTATTTCACTCAAAAGAGGCAATTTAGGCAGGATGTTGTGGGGTGGCCTGTTTCTGCTCAATTGGCATTGGTGGATAGCTCAACTGGGGCTGCAGAACCCATGTCCAAGATGGATCACTCCCATGGCTATCAGGCTGTTTCCGGCTGTGGGCTGGGGGCTCAGCCAGGGCACCCTCCACAGGCTGCTTGAGCTTCCTTATAGTATGGTGGCCAGATCCAAGAGCAACTGTCCCCTGAGAGCATGGTGAAGTATGTGGCATTTTTTATCACCTGTTCAACTCACATAGCATTCCACCCACTATGCTCTATTAGATGAGGGGATAAATGTCCACACAGATTAAAGGGGAGGGGACACAGAACTCAGTTCTCTATGGGAGGACTATCAACACCACATTGCAAAAGGGTATGGGGAATGGGAGATACTGTTTGAAGCCAGATGTGGAAAATGCCATCTGCCAGAGGCCACATGCTCTGTGGTTTCATGCAGATGAAAGTTAACAAGAGTCATCCCTAATGGATGGCAAGAGAAGTCAGAATTGCGTTACCTTTAGAGGAAGGTAGCTTTGACTAGAAAGGAACACAAAGAGATCTTCTGGGGTATGGGACATTATCTCTGCATTGATATGGGTGGAAAGGACACAGATGTGGATATGTCAGCGGTTGAGCTGGTCACTTAAGTTCAGTACGCTTGATGCATTTTATACCTCAATTTAGGACATTTTAAAGGCTGTAATGAAGAGTATCTGAATTAGCACAGAGGGTAAAAGTCCTCTGCCAGCTCCCAATTGTCCAAGATGCTTGGCCTGGCACAGGGAGGCCCTTGAGACCCAGCCCCCAGTGTCCCCTTGGGATTGAGTTCTGTCTCTGCTTCCCCTGACCGTTGCAGATTCTTGAATGTCTCCAGCTGTATGAAGGATGCTGGGAGAGTGCTCCAGAAGGAGTGAACGCCAAGTGCAAAGACCCTGTGTGAGGAAAGGGTGGAGGGTCAGGAGCAGGAGAAAGAGGCAAGGGTCATGGAGTGGCTCGACGCCGGGGTGTGGCATCACCTGGCCGGTCTGTTCGAAAGATCCTAAGCCGAGAGCTGCCGTTTCTGGCTGGGTGACCATGGGCAAGTCTCTGCTTCCTCATCTGTGGGACGGGTCATGACAGTCCTGGCCTTGCATGGTTGATGAGAGGAGTCAGGGATGCCATGCCCATGAAGCCCCTGGCCCACCTCTGAAATCACTCAATGCAGCTTTCCCTCCACCCCTTATGGGCCCCTAAGTCCTGGCAGGCAAGGCCTCCTGTCTCCGGGACGTCCTTCCTGTTCTTACCGGGACCTCTGCCCTTTCTGGGCCACACTGGCTCCCCCTGACAGACCTCTGGAGCCTGTTGGGGGAAAGATAGATGGAGCCATTCATCTGTGTAGTCTAAAGGTTAATTCAAAGGGCAGCCGTGGGCTGGAGATGGTGCCTTCCACCTGGCTCCAGTTCACAGACCAGGAAGCGGGGCAGGCGGGGTCATCAGCCAGAAGCTTTTCCCCCGTGTAAACTGCCATGTGGTAAACTGCAATCCCTCAGGTGGGCTCCCTGGCCCCTTCCCACCCAGCCTCATCTCCTGTGACTTCATTTCCATCCTGTCCATGTTCTCAGTGCCCTGCCTGGTCTTGGGCAAGTTTCTCCCCTCCTTGAACCTCTGTTTTCCCGTCTTGTATTGGGACCATGAGACCAGGCCATGCCAGCAACCCTTCTGGTCCAGACATTCTAAGACTGCGCCTCTCCATTCAGCGGCCAGTTGCAACTGCTACCCACCTAGCACCTTGCTCTGTCTGGCTTTCCCCTGTTCACCTCACCTGGGCCACCCACCTTCACCATCCACATCCTTTCTTTTCTTTAAGACCCTTTAGGAAAGTGTCAGAGGCATCTCCCCGATTCACCCCAAGCTGGTCCAGGCTGGTCCTCTACCCTGTGTTTCCCAGTGGCTGTGGCCTTAGCCTGTGTGATATTCATCTGCACATTTTTGTGGGTCAATCTGGAAGTATCTGGAATTCTTGTCTCTTTTTGCCTCTCTCATCTCAACTGAAGGATTCCCAAGGGCAGAGCTGGGTCCCCATCATCAGATTGACACGTGCCTTAGGGCAAGAGCTAAGTCTTCCCTCTTCGAATAGGTTCCTATCCACTACCCAGTAGACTTCAGAGGCTGGGCTGAATCATGCCTGCAAAATGTGTTTGCCTCACCCAGTAATTCTTCTTTTTCAATGTTGAATTAGTTGTCAACTTTTAAAATTAAGTGATTTAACATACAAATCTATATATCTTAGAAATATTATAAGGGCTGGCTGTATCGGGCTTGCATTTCCTGCAGTAATGATGGGCAGGAGCTGATAGGAGGTGCCCCTGTGGATGGGGTGGATAAAATCCAGTTTGCCCCAGACCTCACTGGGCCCCACACTCTCCCAATACCTCATGAGTCCTGTAGGCATTTGGGTTTGCAGTCCTGGCCTTGGGGCCCAAGGTACTGTCTGCCTTCAGTAGCTGTCGGCCTGCGGTGGCAGGGGTGGGAGAGTAATTCCAGAGAGGAATGCGAGAATGAAGGCTTCTCTTCTCTTCTCTGCCTCGTTAGGATCAGAATGGGCTGGAGATCAATGCTTTTAAAAATTAGATACATACTGACACTGTTTCTTGCACTGAGAACAGTCTGTACTGACACAGAATGCTTCTCTAATCAAAGGCTTGCCTTTGGGAAAATTACATGGAGAAGGGCTGGAGGGAGAGGCATTTTCACTTAGTAATTATTTATAGGGGGCCTACTATGTGCTAAACATTGAGCCAGGTGCTTTAGAGACAGCATTGAACAACGCCCAGCCACGGTGCTCATACAGCTCATGGTCATATTTCATTTAGGCAGAAGAGGCCCAGAGAGGGCAAGCAGAGTAACGAAGATCACACAGCAGAGGTGGAAAGAAAACTCGCACTGCTTCCCAAGCCTCCTGCTTCCCTCTCTCAGCCACATCAGTGTCCCTCCTACCCCCTCTGCCAGAGTCCCAGCACACTGGCTCCCTTCTTCAACTCCTCTCCAAATTGTGTTGCAGTATCCTTGCATTCAGCTGGTCACTGGAAAATGCAGCTCATCCAGTGGGGTTGGGGTCTGCTTAGAACAAAATAACTGGCCCTTCCCTGGCTGTTTTCCATGAGCCCAGGATGCCCTGCCTACCTATGAAGGCTGATTTCAATATTGGTTTGGAATTCAGCAGCGTTCCAGGCAGATCACCCCAAGTGGGATGTTCTACAGCCAGGCAGCTGCTCGGTGGCTTTTTAAAAGAGACAGGCTTGGAGCAGAGTCCCAAGCTGTTAGCACCTCCCCTTCCCCTGTAAATACAGGTTGAGTGCCACACTGGTTGCCTCTGGGGCTAAGCCAGGCTTTATTTTCAAGCCAGACTCTTGTGTTTGAAAAGGAAGGGCTTAAATTCCATTCTACAGCTGGCTGCTCTGCAGATGTGCAAGAAACAGCCAGCTCTCCCGACACAGCCTGCACGGTTCAGTCCAGAGATGGTTCTTTGAGGAACTGGCCAGCTGGGCTGGGTTTGAGCAGCCAGATACTTTGCAAATAACCAGCAGCAAAACTCAACCAACTCCCCCAAAAGCCATTGGTTAAACCCAAGCCCCTGGGTATATTGAAACCAGACAGACAGACTTTGGCCAGCAGCTGCTGGGTTTCAAGTGGGCTGACTGTAATTGGCTCAGAATCAGTGGTTTGCCAAACTAAAATAATCAGTGGTGACAGCTACCATTTATTGAGCATCTGCTATGAGCCAGGCATTGTTGTGCGTTGCAGCTTTGCAAGGTTGCCATTAACATCCCCATTTTACTGATGATGAAGTTAGGCTCCGAGAGGTGAGTTCTCCTGTCTGAGGTCACACAGCTGGCTTCTTGGCCAGTGGACAGACTGAATTTGATTCCCAGTCTCTCTCATGCCCGAAGCTCATACTTTTTTTTTTTTTTTTTGAGATGGAGTCTTGTTCTGTCGCCCAGACTAGAGTGCAGTGGCACTATCTTGGCTCACCGCAACCTCTGCCTCCCAGGTTCAAGTGATTCTCCTGCCTCTGCCTCCCGAGTAGCTGGGATTACAGGCAAGCACCATCATGCCTGGCTAATTTTCATATTTTTAGTAGAGATGTGGTTTCATCATGTTGGCCAGGCTGGTCTTGAACTCCTGACCTGAAGTGATCTGCCCGCCTTGGCCTCCCAAAGTGCTGGGATTACAGGTGTGAGCCACTGCACCCAGCCTCATGCTTTTGATTTCTCCCTGCATCTGCAAACTAGTTTCCTGTAGGGTCTGAGGTGAAATGGGCTCGAGAGCCCCCCGCCCTTGCTCTCCTCTCTGGTGGATGCTCAGGAGGCCAAGCTGAGGCTCTGCACACCCTGTTTCTGCCTCCCCTTGGCACCCTGCCCCAGATCTCTGCACAGCCCCAAATGTCCCCAACACAGTGAAGGGATGCTAAGCTGCACTAGGCTCAGGGCAAGCCTGTTGATAGACGGCAGCAGCAGCAAAACCATTTCCAATCAAGGCTTTCAAAAGACTAGGATAGACTCCTTCACTTTCACAGCCTTGGTCCAAAAGCCCCGAGGCTGAGTCCTGGAGGAAATGTCTCCGTCCGGAAGGTCCTGAGCCTAGTGAATAAAGGATGAAAATTTAACAATGGTTACCCAGGTAACTGACTTGGATAGAGCCCCTCCTATGCATCAGAGGTCTACAAGTGTTATTGCTGTGGTGTAGTGGGTGAGAACATGCACCCACTCTGGGTGAGCCAGATTACCTGGGTTCAAATCCCGATTTGCCATTTGCCAGCTGTGTGCCTTGGGCAAGTCACTTCATCTTCCTGAGCCTCAGTTTTCTCCTCTGTAAAATGGGCAGAATAATAGGACCTGCTTCACAGTATCCTTGTAGTAAGAAACGAGCTGGTACACAAAGTTCATGGCACAGAAGCTGGCACGTAGCCAGTGCTCTAAAAATGGCAGAATTTTTTTTTTTTTTTTTTTTTTTTTTTGAGACAGAGTCTCTCTGTCTTCCAGGTTGGGGTGTAGTTGCACAATCTCAGCTCATTGCAACCTCCGCCTCCGGGGTTCAAGCAAGTCTCCTGCCTCAGCCTCCCGAGTAGCCAGCACTACAGGTGTACAGGTGCATGCCACCACGTCCAGCTAATTTTTGTATTTTTAGTAAATTTAGCAGCATCCCAGACAGCAACATGGTTTTACCATGTTGGTCAGGCTGGTCTCAAACTCCTGAGCTCAAGTGATCTGCCTGCCTCAGCCTTCCAAAGTGCTGGAATTACAGGTGTGAGCCACCATGCCTGGCCTGATGTCATCATTTTTAATGGTTATGTCTTTTAATCCACATGAGAACCGTGTGAGGCAGGTGTTAGTATCCTCATTTTACTGATGAAGAGACTGAGGTTCAGAGATGTTGAATAACTTGCCTAAAGTCACACAGCTAGTAGGTCACAGAGCTAGAGTTTGAACCTGTATTTGTTCCTTAACACCAGTTACTAAGGTAAGATTCCCAAGAGCTGATTTCTGTGAAAGGCAGAGTTGTAATCTCTTCTCTCCAGAGCTGGATCCACCTACAAGCAGCTTTCTTCAGCTGGAAGTTTTTTTTTTGTTTTTATTCAGTTGATTTAAAACTATTTTTAGGACCAGGCATGGTGGCTTATATCCCTATAATCCCAGCACTTTGGAAGACCAAGACAGGAGGATTGCTTGAGCTGAGGAGTTTGAGAGCAGCCTGGGCAACATAGTGAGACCTTGTCTCCATTAAAACTCAAAAAATCTTAGCCAGGTGGGGTGGTACATGCCTGTAATCCTAGCTACTCGGGAGGCTGAGGCGAGATGATTGTTTGAACCCAGGGAGCTTGAGGCTGCAGTGAGCCCTGATCGTGCCACTGCACTCCAGCTGGGGCAATAGAGTGAGAACCTGTCTAAAAAAAATGTTTTTAGGTTAAACATACAGAAGAGAAACTGAGGCCCAGAAAGGAAGTGGCCCTGCCCATGGACACCCAGCACTCTTAGAACCAGAGCCCCAGCCAGCGCCCGGCTTTGCCTCCATCCCGCTGGAAAGCCTCCCTTTGGCCCCTCCCCTTAGGGAGTTTGCTGGATGGACTGGAGGGGCTGGGTGAACAGGAAAATGATGATGGATTCTCCTAGAGACCAGTGCTGGTCATGGCTCTGTTGATTGATGGCCGAGGGGTGTCACTCCCCCAGCCAGACTCAGTATGGCACCAGGGCTGGGAATCTGTCAGCTGGTGCATCCTCACTCTGACTGGGGGACATGGGGAGGGGTGCGGACCAGGAAAGGAGCGGCTTCCCGTAGGGAGAGTGCATTTCTGCAGGCAGAGACCTCTGGAGATCCGGTGAGGTCACACAGATGCCCAGGGCCGGCCTGCAGTGGGAATGTGCTGTGGGGGCTAGTGCAGGCCTGAGAGGCTCCCAGGAAGCCGTGCCGGGGGCTCTGTGCTGGGCTGTGCCCTCCTGTGGCCCCCTCAGCAACCCTGGAGGTGAGGCTGTCAATGCCCTCACATTCCCAGCAAGGAAACCAAGGTTCAGAGAAGGCTAGCCATTTGCTTGGGACCATACAGCTAGTAAGTGGTGGAGTAGTTCCTGGAGCCCAGGTGTCCCTGTCTCCTCTCTGACTCTCAGTCTCAGGTGCTTTCTAAAGATTATACACGCAGGGACACACACATTTATAACTTGTCTACTAGGTATAATCCTATGAAAGTGCTTTTTTTGGTAGACTAAAAACAGTAGAAGAACTGCAATTTCATAAGGTTCAGTCAAATGTAAATTATATTTAGGTATATATATATTTATGTTTGTCAATTTATTAAAGAAATATAACTTATGTACCTTGCATATATAATCTGTCTCATATATGTGCATTGTATATACAATCTATCTGAGATACATCCAATTACCAACCTGTTACAGCATATCTAATCAGCATGTGCTGCTAAATCAGCCCTTGGAAAAAATATAGCTCTGATTGTAGTGTCTGCCCGTTTCTCTGGCGTAAATGTTCCCACCAAGGCTGATTTCAGGCAACCCGTGTGATGTTACAGAACAAAGTCGGGAAGAGATGCACGGGATTGACTCACCGGCTGATGTGAATGGGGGCTCCAGTCCACCCTTGAGTTTTTTCGTCTACCTGAAACATATAATCTGTGTATCTCAAAAATCTGTCAATCTATCTGACATATAAGCATAGTCATACATATATAACATATAATTTACTCCCCTTTCTGCTAGATCTCTGATAGCTATCACATCTGTCATCACGCCGAGCTCTCTACTTGGAATCCACGCATTCGTCCATCCACCTATCCATCTGTTCTATGTGTTTGTTTACTAAACTCCAGGTCTGTCTCATTCTTTTCCCTGTGGTGTTTCACTGTTTCCTGCTCCGCATGGGGGCGAGGTAGGGTTGCTGGGCTGGTGGTGTGGTTGGGTGCAGTGCCTGACTTTTCTCATCCAGGGCATCTGCATGCTTCCTCTCTGAGCAGGGCCCCCTGTCAGCCTTACAGCTACAGGTTCAGAGGTGAGGTTTTGTGAGGTTGTGCTGAGCCAACACCACTTGGTCTTGGCCCAATAGAAGTTAATTTTATCCTCCCAGGGCTTGTCCTGATGTAGGATCAGAGCCTCCAAACAGGCAGTACAGGCTTCACTGGGGCACATCTGCTGTCTTTGTTCTCGCTTCTTCTCCTTTTTTTTCTTTTTTTTTTTTTTTTGAGATGGAGTCTTACCTTGTTGCCCAGGCTGGAGTGCAACAATCCACATGGCACGATCTTGGCTCACTGCAACCTCCGCCTCCCGGGTTCAAGCAATGCTCCTGCATTAGCCTCCCGAGTAGCTGGGATTGCAGGTGCCTGCCACCATGCCCGGCTAATTCTTGTATTTTTAGTAAAGACGGCATTTTGCCATGTTGGCCAGGCTGGTCTCGAACTCCTGACCTCAAGTGACTTGCCCGCCTCGGCCTCCCAAAGTGCTGGGATTATAGGCGTGAGCCACTGTGCCCGGCCTTGGGACAAGGTATTTCACAGCTCTGAGCCTCTGTTTCCTGATGAGAAAAATGGGAGAATAACATTATCTCCTTCATGGGACTGCCATGAGGTTGAAATGAATTAAGATTTTCACAGCACTAAATGGCATCTGGCAGAATTGGCATTTGGCAGCTCTCAAGCAACATCATTCTCCTGAATTCATCTTGATCATACGGTCGTTGTTTCAACTCTCTTGTCCCCAGCCAGCCTGTAAATAGCTCCTAGGCAGGGCTCCCCAGTCACCTCGCAGAGCCTTTGCACTAGGTAAAGAGACTTTGGTGTCATTCTAAAGAGGCGCTGCAGGGTTCACGCATTGCAACAACGGTTGCCCTTGAAATGAGCCCCCTGTGAGGGCCGAAGGCTTTTTCAGTGGGAAATGCCCACCTTCTCTTCCTTCCTCCAGTAAGAGAAGCTGGAGAGCAGACGGGTTCTAAATCCTCTCCTCACGCTCCAATTCTGGGATAAATGCAGGCTGTGGGGATGTTCGTGTCTTCTCAAGAACAAAACTCCTGATCACCCATTCCAGGCTTATAGCCCCTGGATGTCTGAAAAGTTCTCCCTGAGTGTTTAATAATAGCACACGGACATGCCTCCAGCTACACTGGCATTCTTTCTGTTCCTTGAAGACGCCAAGCACATCTCAGTCCCTGGGATTTTGCCCTCGCGGTGCCCTCTACCCGGAGTGCCTCTCCCCTGGATCTTTTCACAGCTGGTTCTTCCATGGTTGGGCTCAGGTCAGGAGTTCAAGACCAGCCTGACCAACATGGAGAAACCCCGTCTCCACTAAAAACACAAAATTAGCCAGGTGTGGTGGCAGGTGCCTGTAATCTCAGCTACTCAGGAGGCTGAAGCAGAATTGCTTGAACCTGGGAGGCGGAGGTTGTGGTGAGCTGAGATCGCACCATTGCACTCCAGCCTGGGCGACAAGAGCGAAACTCTATCTCACATACAAAAAAAGTTTTTTCTCAGAAGAGACTTTCCCTGACCACCTTGACTAAGTTGCCCCAAGCCTTTCAGGGACTTTCTGTCATTTTCCTGTTTTATTTTCTTTATGGCAGTTCTCATTTGCTGAACATATTTTATGTATGGAATTATTTGTGTCTTGCCTGTCTCCCCCAGTAGACTTTCAGCTCCATGAGGGCAAGGGGCTTGTTTTATTCACTGCAGTATCCCCCATCCGCAGAACAGTACCAGGCATGTAAGAGAGACTTAAATTGCTCTTCAATGAATAAGTGAAAGGAGGTATGCAGCGTGATTCAACCACGTTAAAATGCATAGAATAAAAAGGAGACAGAAAGGTAGCAAACAAATGTTACAGGACTCTTCCCCCGTCTTCTTGGTTATATATTTTTTGGACTCTGGAAACTGCACATCTTAATTTTATAATTAGAAAAAATACCCAAACCGTATGAAGACAAAGCTCCATTGCGGCAGTCTGGCCAATCTTTCTCTGGGTTTAGCTGAGGTTCGTTTTATTTCTGCTCCTGTGGTTCTCCTTGAATTTAAAAACAAACCCCACTCATCCCCTTAGGAGAAACTTCTGTAGAAGTCAGCAACCCGTCGCTACCTTCTGCTTTTGCTTCACTTCTTGGCCTCAATTTCTGAAAGAAGATAATTCATTTTGGATGGTTCACGCCCCGGCCCCCATAAGTCTTCTGGGATACATCCAGGAAGGAAGGCAGAGGGCAAAGAGGTAGGTGGTGCTGTGCCTCCCCCATCAGATTGGGAGCTCCCCAGCACAAGGGCTGTCTCCTCCATCGGACTGCCAGACACCTCCGGATACCTTTTGCTCTAAAAGCAGTCCCTCCATTCTCCCCCTCTTCCTTCCTATCTTCCTTTTTCTCCTCCTCCTGATCCTTCTCCAGGAGAAGCTCTTCCTGGTCCTTGCTCTCTGTCCTGGGCCAGAGGGTCAGGCACAAGGGGTGGTCTCCTTGGCAGAAGTTTCCACTGCCTGCCTGCACAGGTGGGTTGGCGAGCCCAGGCTGTCCCTCCCCCACCCTAGTCCTTCCAGGCACAGGTGAAGCCTCCTTCGCCCTCGATGATCTCAGCCCCAGTAGGCACCTCCCCGCTGGGCTCCACTGCCCCCGTCCTGCATTACACACGCTGGGGCTCAGGATTACCCCGAATTCATCCTGGCGGTGTAGTCTTCTGCTCAATACGGCCATTCTTTCAACTCTCTTGTCCCTAGCCAGCTTGTAAATAGCTCCCAGGCGGGGTTCCCCAGTCATCTCACGGAGCCTTTGCACCAGGTAAAGAGACTTTGGTGTTGCTCTAAAGAGGCGCAGCAGGGTTCACGCATCACAACCACGGCTGTCCTTCAAAGAAGCCGCCTCTGAGGGCCGAGGCTCTTTCAAGAGAAGCTCCCGTGTGCAGAATGCTTCCGGAAACGGCCATCAGAAGCAGCTACTATTCATGCCTTAGTAATCAGGATGAGGGCGAGAACGCTGCCTGCTGCTATAAGAGCAGCCACAGCTACGCTTCTGCAGTGACCTCTGTGTGCCGGGCACCGGGCTGAGTGCTCACACGCCTACTCCCTGCCAGCCCAGCCATCGGATTGTGTCACTCGCTGCTCAGAATGAGTTCCCATTGAACTCAGAGTACAGGACTCATCACCATGGTTACCACGGCCTGCTTCTCCTCCCCACCCTCCTTTCTCCACCTCCCACCCTGTCCCTGGCAAGGCTCCACCTCTGGGCCTTTGCACTTCCTTCCTGCTGCCTAGACTTCTCCAGGACACCCACACAGTCCGTTCCTGCACCTGCTCCAGGACGCCAGTTAAGTGGCACCTTCACAGGGAAGCCACTCCTGACCAAAGCACTTAAAAGTGCTACTTTGGGCCGGGCGCGGTGGCTCACACCTGTAATCCCAGCACTTTGGGAGGTCGAGGCAGGCTGATCACCTGAGGTCGGGAGTTCAAGACCAGCTTGACGAACATGGAGAAACACCATCTCTGCTAAAAATACAAAATTAGGTGGGTGTGGTGGCACATGCCTGTAATCCCAGCTACTAGGGAGGCTGGGGCAGGAGAATCGCTTGAACCCGGGAGGCGGAGGTTGCGGTGAGCTGTGATTGTGCCACTGCACTCCAACCTGGGCAACAAGAACAAAACTCCATCTCAAAAAAAAAAAAAGTGCCACTTTGCCTCCGGGCTCCCCTAAATCTCTAGTGCTGTTTTCCTGATTCATTTTCATCACTACCATGTGACATCCTATATACATCGGAGGTCCCCAGTTCCTGACACTGGTCCGTGGCCTGTTAGGAATGGGGCTGCACAGCGGGAGGTGAGCGGCGGGCAAGCATTACTGCCTGAGCCCCTCCTCCTGTCAGATCAGCAGTGGTGTTAGATTCCCATAGGAGCACGGACCCTACTGTGAACTGCGTCAGTGAGGGATCTAGGTTGTGAGCTTTATGAGAATCTAATGCCTGATGATCTGTCATTGTCTCCCATCACCCCCAGATGGGACCATCCAGTTGCAGGAAAACAAGCTCAGGGCTGCCACTGATTCTACATTATGGTGAGTTATATAATGATTTTATTATATATTACAATGTAATAATAATAGAAATAAAGTGCACGATAAATGTAAGGTGCTCAAATCATTCCGAAACCATCCCTTCCCACCCACCCGTTTCCTAGTCCATGAAAAAATTTGTCTTCCGTGAAACTGGTCCCTGGTGCCAAAGATTTGGACTACTGCTCTACATTGTATTTGTCTGTCTTATTTCTTGTCTGTCTCCCCCTGCTGGAATGTCAGCTCATGATAATTCATCCGGCTTTGCTCTCAGCTATCAACCTGGGGCCTGGGGCCTAGAACCTGGCACATTAGAGGAGCTCAATAAATATTTGCTGAGTGAACAAATATCCTTATGCAGTAGGTGCCATTAATCCTGTTTTGCAGATGAGAATACCGAGGCTCAGAAAGACTAAATGGCCAGGCTACCCTTGCACATCCTGGCTCTGCTTAGCAGCTACAGTGTCATAGGCTTATGCTAGGCTCTGGGAACACAGAGACGGGTCCCTGCCTTGGAGAAGTGCCCTGGCTGGAGTGGGGGACAGAGCAGCAGGTGTGTATAACCCAGGCTGCTGTGCAGGGCTGGAGACAAGCATAGTGGGCTGTAGGAACATACCCCTGTCCCCAGCCTGGGGCATCAGGGAAGGCTTCCTGGAGAAGGTGACACTTGAGCTGAGTCTTAGAGGATGACTAGACATTTGTCAGGTTGGGAGAGGTAGCAGCTAAGGAGGGAAGTGTTGTCCCCGCTACATGGAGTAACAGGACAAGCAAAACCATCCAGATACGAGAATGTGGGGCTTTTGTTTGCCTGCAGATTGTCCAGTCTGGCTGGGGTGGGGAAGAGAATGCATGGCAAGGAGTGGTAAGAGGTGAGCGAGTAAGATCAATGAGGTTGGAAGGTCAGGGGCAAGAGGATAGGGAGCAGGCAGATTGCCCAGGGCCATGCTAAGGAATTTGGGCTTCATCTCCCAGGGCTTGGGAAGGGATAGGGTACGTCACTTCTGGGTTCTAGACTGAGTCTCTGTTGACTGTGGGGAGGTCAGAACAGACTGTGGCCAGGTGGGAGGTAGGTGGACCAGGGAAGAGAGTGACCTCAGTGAGCAATGCTGAGGCCTGAACCTGGGGGGAAGCAGGGGCACCTGTGACGGGAGGAACTTCAGAATTATTAAAGAGGAAGAGCCGTGGCAGCCTGGCGCCAGGAGGCCTGGGCGCTCATGACTGCTGCTTGTCTTGATCCAAGGCAGTTTTGTCCATCTTGACAGCCCTCCTGGCCCATGAGATTTTAGCTCCAAGTGATTCCTGGATGACTCAGAAAATCAGCATCACTCTCTTTAGAGGATAAAGGTACAGGCCCCCAGAGGAAAGGTGCTGGCTCGAAGGCCCCTTCCCAAAATACAGGCCAGGATGTCTCCATCACTGACAGCATCAAGGCCAAGGCTTGCGGGTAGAGACTGTGGACTTTGGTCCCTGACAGGTCTGGGTTTGAATCTCTAGATCTCTGTCTGTGACCTGCTGCTTCCTGGGTGCAACACAGACAAAATATTTATAGTGGTAACACGAGGATGGAATCAGATGACACGAGTGAATCTCAGCACAGAGCCTGGCACGTGAGCAGTGATTAACAAATGATCACATTTACTTCACTTTTAGCTACTCCCATTGCCATGATTAGTATTATTTTGGGAAGGATATTTAATTAAAAATATTTTGACTATGGAGAATTTTGAACTTCCATGAAAACGGACAGTGTGTCTAAGGACCCCCATGTACCCAGTCCCCAGCCCCACACGCCACCAACCCCTCTTCAGTTCTGCCCCCTCCACACCCGCATCCTCTCCTGTTGTCCCTTATTAAGTTAAAGCAAATTTCAAACATCGCATCATTCATTCATAAATATTTCATCGCTATCACTATTAATAATATACAAAGTGACTGCTCTGAAAGTAACAACTCCATCCAGGAAGCACCCGTGGGGATTGGCTTCCTCAGGTTAAACTTGTGCAGGGCACCTTCGATACCAAGAGAAATACAGTCCCTGTCCCCACCAGGAGCTCCCGGTCAGAGGCTAGGGGTGCAGGATAGAGAAAGGGGATGGGTATAAACAACTCCAAAAACATGGTAACTAAGTGCTACAGTCAAGTTGGATATAAAGTGATGCTTATTTTCTGGACCTGAGATGTAGGGAAGCGGTTCGTTTCAGAGAAGCCTTATATTAAAAAAAAAAAAAAAAAGGTCAAAACCAAACGGAGCAGTCATGTGTAGCTCAGGGCAGTAGGGGAGGTGTCGGGTGTGAGGCCAGAGAGACATGAGCTGAATTCCAGTTCCGGCTCCAGCACTTACTGATTGCGTGGCCTGGAGTGAGTCACTTCCCCCCTCTCTGTGCCTCAGTTTCCTCCTCTGTCACACTCATCCCTGGGTAAGTGCTGATGAATTCCATTTCATTGAGCAGTGCTGGGAGAATCAGTTGATATTCATAACGAGGCTGCTGCCCGTGACTTTAGGCAGAACTGCTGACCTGGCAAATTAAGTTGTAACTGAACGGCAAAGAAAAATGTGTCTTATGCGGCCAATTACACAATAGATGGTTTGGGACATGGTTTGCTTAGTTAAATCTGTAACCAATTGTGGATCTATCACCACTTATGATGCTACTCTAATTGCAGCTGGTTGTCAAAGTCAGGTGGGAGGGAGGTCACCAGGATTGATATAGGTTGAGCCCCAGGGCTTACTGATTGGACCTGGCTCGGTGTCATGGCCCACCATATCCTGTGTTCCTGAGGGCAAGTTGCCACTCCTCTCTGAGCCCCAGTATTGCCATCTGCAGAATGGAGAGAATTCCTGCCCAGCTTCCTCACTTGACTGTGCCCCAAGGCAGCCCCTGGAGAGCTCTGAGGGTTGTTCGAAGTCACTTATTCACCCAGCGAGGATTTATTGGGTACCCATTATGTGCTTGGTGCTGGGCACAGTGCTAAGTGCGGGGTGGCATGTCGAGAAGATGGATGGAGCTCTCGACCTCATCATGATGCCCTCAGTCCAGGGAGGAAGGAGGCATTGCTTAGATTGGTTTAAAGAGAGGAAGGCCTTGGAGAAGTTGAAAGATGGGGTCATTTGACTTCATCTAGAGCTGAGACTTCCCTACCCCTGAGAATAAGGGACAGTGAGCCAGTGGCACTGGAGCTGGGGGAGAAAGGGGGATTCACATGTGCAAGGGCCTTGTGTCAAGAGGATGCCTGGTGAAGGGGGGTGCCATGTGTCGACAGCAAGAGCGAGAGGTGAGCCCAGGGACGTGGATGCAGAGCCAATCGGCAGAGCCTCAGAGCCACACTACGGGGTCGGGGAGCTGCTGAGTGGGGAGGAGCAGCCCCACGAACTAGATTTTGTTTTCACAGTGCCCCTCTGACTGCCCTGTGGAGAGGGACTGGAGGGAGAGCTGGAGGGGAAGCAGAGAGCACAGCTGGGACCTGTGCAGTTCTGAGCCATAGATGATGGTGGCTCGGGCTATGTGGGGGCGGCAGCGATTCAGTGGATGGTTCCAGGATGCTTTTGGAGACAGGGTTGGCAGGGCCAGCGGAGGGGTCAGGCAGCCTGCAGAGGGTGTGGGTTTCTGGACAGAGTGCTGGGGTAGAAGAAGCTGGAGGTGGTAAGTCTGAGGGGTGGCCAAGAAGATCCCGGGACAAGATCAGCAGTTCCGGTTACAGCCAGTTTGAGGTGCCCCTGGGACATCCAGGTGGGCTCAGGAAGCAGATTAAAGACACCAAGCATGTGAGTTTGTCAGTGCCTCATGCACAGGTGAAATTTCAGAGTCATCAGTGAGCAGGTGGCATTTCAGGCCGTGAGCATGGAGGAAATCACTCATGGAGAAAATGGTTTGGGCCCAGTCCTGAAGGCCACTCCTTAGGAGCCATGTGGAGGGGCAGGGACAGCTGAGGAGACTGAGAAGGAGAGGCCAGGGACGGGGGGTGCAGATGCTGGGAAAGCACGTCGCAAGAAGAGGGGAACTTCCACTGGCCAAATGCTGCTGGGAACTCTCGATGGGCAGGCTGACAGGCGCCTGTTGGATTTGGCGACGTGAGGTTGGCGGGTGGGGGCCTTTGGGGTTGGGGCTAAGCAGCTGATGGGAGGAGGCAGAGAGGCAGATGTGGGAGCCATGAGGGCTCAAGGGAAGGTGTCCTGACAAACAAGAGAGGGCAGAACATTTCTGAAAGCTAATGGGAAGGGTCTGGGAAGGGAACAGACTGAAGATGTGGGAGGTAAGTGAAATATGGCATGGAGCGTGTTCCTAGTGGGACCCAGGGTCCGGGTGGAGAGACTGGCCTTCAGTGAGTTAGGGGGAACTTTCTCCCTATAACAGGAGGGGGCAATTGCAGTGGAGCAGGAGGAAGACTTGATGGTGGGTTTGCATCTGACGGCTTCTCTATTCTCTAAGTCTTTAGGGGCAAGGCCTGCAGCAGACAGCCAGTGGGGAGGGGGCGTTGCGTAGAGGACAGAGGAGAGAAAATAGGCACAAGGTCCTTGGGGAGGTGAAGGCACTCTGTAGATGAAATAAGGTGCACACTTTTTGGGTAGTTGATTTCCTGAGGCTTAACCACTGTCATCCTGACCTTCTCATTCCTCAAAGGCCGCCGCGGCCTCTCCCCGGAGCAGCGGTGCCTTGGCTTTCAGATTTTTCCTTAAGCAGCAAACCATTTCTTCAAATAAAACTTGACACGGAGCCCCAGTAGGTGCAGACCAAAGCAAAGCTGTTCTGGCGATGGAGCCTCTGCCCCACTGGCTTCGCCTCCCCTCCCTGCGGCATCTCTGTGAAGTCTGAGGCTCCCTGGGACCCAGTGTGAATTCCACTGATGGAGGAGCCAAGTTCTACCCCCTCTTTGCCATGTGTTAGGCAAAGCTCTGTGCCTCGGTTGCCTTGTCTGTAAAATGGGGATATTACCAGAGTAGAGAGAGAAGGCTGCACCAGATGGCATTTCTCTCTCTCTTTCTCTCTCTCGTTGTGTGTGTCTGTGTGTACATACTCCCCAAACTTCTTTTCTTCCTTTCTTCCTTTCCTTTCCTTTCCTTTCCTTTCCTTTCCTTTCCTTTCCTTTCCTTCTTTCCTTTTTTCTCTTCTTCCTTTTTTTTTTCCAGAACCTCACCCTGTCACCCAGGCTGGAGTGCAGTGGCACAATTTTGACTCACTGCAACCTCTGCCTTCTGGGTTCAAGCGATTCTCCTGCCTCAGTCTCCCAAGTAGCTGGGATTACAGGTGCACACCAATGCGCCTAGCTAATATTTGTATTTTTAGTAGAGACAGAGTTTCGACATGTTAACCAGGCTGGTCTCAAACTCCTGACCTCAGGGGATCCACCTGCTCAGACTCCCAAAGTGCTGGGATTACAGACGTGAGCCACTGTGCCCAGCTACTTCTATGATTTCATTAGCATCCATAACCTTGCCTCTTGGTTCTCTATTTAGCAGTCACTCATCAGCTATCTTGGGTTGTTATTGTGGAATCAGGACTTGACCTTGGCCTGACTGCAAAGCCTATGCCATGTAGATGAAACAAAGCATTTTACTTCTCAACCAGTTGTGGCAGCCCATGGAGCTGGATGCTTGGGCTTTGTCTTGGGACAGAGGGATTGGAAATGGCCCAAAGGGTGGATTTCCCAGGTGGGCAATAATTCCACATTGTTGGCTGCGGGAAGCAGTGAACGCAGGTGGGGTGGACCAGTTGCTTGGCAGTGTCTGGGCCCCACCTGTCTGCACAGAGCACTGTGTGAGAACAGGGCTGTCATGAGACTCCATCAGCTGAATTTGCCACACCAGGGATCGGACTCCCCACCCAGCCTGACCTTGAGACGGTTGCCCTGGAAGACCACGCTGAGATGGAGGGGTGCAGTGTGGGCCTTGGAGGCTGACAGACTTTTGTTTCAGTCCCAGCTTGGCCATTTACACGCTGCATGACCTTCTGTGGACCTCAGTTCCCCCTCTGTAACATGGTAGTAAAAGGCTGTCACAAGGATGAACGGGACACTGTGTGCAGTGTGCCCAGCTGGTGCCTGGAACACTGCAGGTGTCCCACAAATGTGGTCCTTCCTCTGGCTTTGCCCCTCTCTCCCATTCCAGAGCCCAAAGGCCTCCCTGCCCCTTCAGTCCTGGGTGAGAAGGTCTCTCTGCCCTCTGTGTGTTCCTTGTTATTAAGCGGATGTGGATTTTGGATGGGATGACATGGCATGGTATGGGCCGTGTGATAGGCAGGCACCACATGGACCTCAGACTCACACAGAGCTGCCTTTGAATCCCGGTTCCACCACCTGCTAACTTGATGATCTCGGAGAAGTCACCTACTTCTCTGGGCCTCAGACTCCTCATCTGGAAAATGGCAAGAATCATGATATCACCTCCAATGATTATTGTGAGGATTAAATGCATTGCCATTTACACTCCCCAAACCAGACCCTAGCCACTCCTGCTTCCCAAGGAGGCAGATGTGGCACAACTGGTGTCTAGGAGAGAATACATCTTTGCACTGAGGCCTTCACCTACAGAGCCCACATATAGGCCAAGAGCCAAGCCCAGGAATTCCCTGTCCAGGCAATTTCCAAGCTTCTCCCAGGGCTCTGGGTTGGTAAGGGTGAAGACCGGATTGTTTGGCAGAGCCTGTGTGAGGTTTGGGCTGTCACAGCAGGCCTGGGGGAGCTCTGGGAGGGGGGTGAAAGCCAGCTGCCTTTGTGAGAAACAGGAGCAGATGGCTGCTGGGGGTTGGAGGCCAGGAGCAAGAGAAGGGAGGAGGGGGAGGCTGAGGAGCTGGTGGGAGGCTAGAGGGCTGAGGTTGGGGAGCTCGTAAGGGCAAGGTTCCTTCCATCCATGGGACTTGAAAGAAGGAATTTCATAGCAGAGATGTCTGCTTTTCCATTTCCAGGCAATGTCATTTTTCTTCATCAGCACTACCCAAACCTTCAGCAAATTTTGGACACACATATGTACCTTGTCCTGGTGGAAGCTGGGAGGAACCAAGGCAAGGGGGCTGCTATGTCCCACGTTTGGGATAACAGAGGCAGGGAGGAGAGAAAGTCCATGTGAGAGGAGGTAGATGAAACTGAGCCTTTCCCAGATGAGAGGCCAGAGCAAAAGGAGTCATCTGCTGTTGTTGCCTGGAGCCACTTTATTTGAATATTAAAGGGCAGGTGAATCATAAAACTAGAAGACTTGAAATATCATTCATTCATCTGCAGATATTAATTGAGCATTTACTACATGCCTGCCATGCTGCTGGGGATACAAGGTGAGCAAAAGAGAAGTGCAGACATCTGGGCGGGTAACCAGGATTATGCACAGAAAGTATCCCAAGTTTGTCTTTTTAAGAGCATGAGGGCCCAGCTGTGTGAGAATGATGGCAGCGGGGTGGTGTTAATGCCATTGGATAAATGTGTTGATGGAACAGGCCCCGAGAGTCATGGGCTGCATGCTAATTGCATCCGTATTTCTCCAGTTGGGGGTAGTGGCTGTGATGCAATTAACACGGAGGGCTGGTGTGGAGCTGTCATTTTTCCAGCCGGCTGGCCTCGTCCCACTTATGAAGGCAGCTTGACTTTGGACTTTGCACGTTTCTTTTCCAATAAAAGCACCTGGAAAGTGTACGGGACTTTTCTCCTCACCACACGCGCGACTTGACAGGTTTTAAGATCAAATTCACTCTCACCATCACTCCCTGGAGATTTGAGGGTGGAGCTGGCTGCAGTGTTCAGGAAAAATACAGCGGATCTCAGAGGAGACTGGCAGCACGTTAGGGTTGTGGAGTAAGACTGAGTCTTGGATTCCTCCTCTGGGTCATCCAGGCTCTCTTGCTGGTCCTCCAAAAGTGGAAGCCCTGGGTTTGAACCCCAGCTCCACCTCTTGGTCTTGGCCAAGACATCCCTGCTGTGAGCCATGAGGCCCTGGACTGGCAGATGGGTGCAGTCATGGTGCTGTGTCTGCAGGGTTGTGGTGAGGATCACATGGATGGTGTCCGTGAAACACACAGCACGCTGCCCAGCACTGAGTCAGCTCTGTTAGTGACCTGGGCTGCAGGCTCGTCAGTGCAGTCCCCAAACGTTCCCAGTCCCCCTCCTTCTGGGCATACGGAAGACAGCTTTTCTGGCTCCCTTGGGGTCCAGGGGAGCCGTGGACTGCTTCCGGCCAATGAGTTGGGAAGTGACCCGGGCATCATGCTTGCCTGTGGGAGACTCTCCAGGGGCTTTGTTCCCCTTTGCCCCAGTGACTGGGGCAGTCTGGGTCCTGGGGGAGGACACAGAACAGACCCCAGAGGATCTATCCTGGTCGTGTTAAATAAATGAGAAGTAAGTACTGTGGCTTGAATCCATTTGCTGATAATTTGGGACTGTTTGTGAGTGCAGCAAACATAGCTTTTCCCGACTGGTGAGAAAATTACTTCCTCTCTCTAGACCTGTTTCCTAACCTGGAAGATGAGAGGCTGAACCAATGGCTGTGTTGTCTCTGGGTTCCCTCCATTTCAACCTCCAGGGGAGGAATCAAGGGGCTGCTGTCCACACCCACACAGGAGCCCCTGCCTCACCCCTACCTCGCCCCTGCCTTGCCCCTGCCTCACCTTCTGCCTCACCCCTGCCACACTCCCCCTAAGCCAGCAGATTCTGTTGTTGCTGCAGGTGGGCTGTCCTGGAAGGACAGGGTGGGCTGGGGAGAGGAGGAGGTCCCTCTGGCATTTCAAATTCAGTAGACCCAGAACAGAATTCCTCCTCCCACTGGCTCCTGCTTCTGGCTTCCTCGCTCAGTGGGGACCCCAGGAATCCTTCCTGTGGCCCAGTAGAGAACCCTGGATGCCATCCTGCGCTTCTCCATTTACCCCACCCAAATCCTTTCCTTTCCACACTCTGATATCTCCCATATCTGTCCTCTCCTCCTTTCCTTTTTCCATCTGCCTCCTGCAACAGCGTCCTCTTTCTCCTCTCACCTTGCGTCACACCGAATCCCTCCTTCCCATCCATTTACACCACTGCTGCCCTAGAGATCTTAACAACTTGGATGTGTCACTCTCTCCTGAGCTCAAGATCCACCAAGCAACTTGTAGTTTCCCCAAACATTCTCCATCAGGGCCTGGGCCATGCAAATTCCTCCTCCTGGAATCCCCTTTGACCCATGGTTGCCTGAGGAATGCTTATTCCTCCTTCAATGCTCAGCTTAAATGTCTCTGGCTATGAAAGCCTTCTCTGAAATCACAGGCTTTCCTGGTGCTTTTGTGACCACACTTAAAACAAGGAGCCCACCTGCCCTGTGGCAGCAGGCCTGTGAGCTGCTGGGGAGGTGGCAGACAGGGACTGAACCACTCATTCCTCTGGGGGTCCCTAGCACAGGGCCCAGCAGATGGCAGGTGCACAGCAAGTGACACTCACTGGCCCACCCACTCACTCACCCATGCCTGCACCCCGCAGCACCCTAGGCACTGGGAAAGCAGCAGTAAGGGTGATGCTTGCTTTCTATTGGGAGAGGGAGGATTCAGCAGTAATTAAGGACTAAAACAAAGGCACAAGATGATTTTGAGAGAAGCAAGTGCCAAGAAGGCTGTTAAACCCAGGGCTGGAGAAGAAGTGCTCTAAATATATGGTCAGGAAAGGTCTCTTTGAAGAGGTAGCATTTGAGCTAGGACCTGAATGATAAGAAGAATCTTCCATGTGGGCACCCGAAGGGAAAAGCAGTCCAGCAAGTGGGAACAGCATGTGCAAAAGCCCCAAGAGAGAATCGCTCAGTGCTTATTGAGTTGGATGGGTGGGTGGGTGGGTGAGTGGATGAATGGAAGATGCCTACTCCCTCTTCTTCTCCCTCTTGGGGTCTGGATGCTGAGTTGCTTTGGTGACCAGAGCCAAATTGTTTCTGCTCTCCAAGATGACAGACAGAACCTGCCACTGCGTGTTTATGGTCAGGGGCAGTCAGGGGCTGATGCTGGCTCCTGGAAGCCCCTGAAGGACAGTGTGTGTGGGGTGTGAGAGAGGATGTGAGAAAGACACATTTTTTGTGTGGCTGGCTTGTGTCTCCTCCAGCTGAGGACCTGTGGATGCTGCAGGCTTCTGCTTTATAACAAATATCTCTTTTTTTTTTTTTTGAGACAAGGTCTCACTCTGTTGCCCAGGCTGGAGTACAGTGGCGTGTTCTCAGCTCATTGCAACCTCCGCCTCCCGGGTTCAAGCGATTCCCATGAATTCCTGCAGAGTTTCTCATTCAGATCTGTCTGCCACTGGAGGGGAAGCACTGAACCACACCAAATTCTCTGGCTGCATCCCTTCTCACCCCTACCCTGTCCGTCCCTGTCTCCCATTTTTGCAGCTCTCCAAAGGAGTTGGCCACCTTAATTTGATATTTCAGCCTTCCTAGCAGATTCCCACCACATCCACACATGTATGTATTTTTCTATCTCAATGAAATGGCTCTAACAAGGAAGTGCCAATTAGCAAGGCAGAGGGCAGACGTGGAGCTTGCAGCAATGCACCTGCAGAGTTTACTGCTCCTGCCTGGACTGTCTGCACTGCTGCACACTTTGGCCTCCCTCCCCTGCTCTCAAGCCAGCAATTAACCCAGGACCTGTGGCGTTTGCTGGAGAAGAAGGGACACAGCTGGAGCTGCTGAACTGGAGGGCAGGTGTGTGGTCTCTATGGCAAGTGGGAGGATGGTGCGATGCTGGAATCTCACGGTGATGTGCCACGTGCACGGCTGGGAGCCAGTGAAGGCAAAGGCCTTGGAACTGGTCTAATTTCCAAGTCACCTCAAGCTCCTAGTGTGGGTTGAGCATGGAATTTACTCGTTATGAGCCTCAGTTCCCTCAATTAGAAAGGAGAGATGACAGAGGTATTTTCAGGAGGGTGAATTATGATGCCATCTGTCAAGTTCCTGGTGCGTGGGAGATGCACCTCAAATGGGAATTTTGGCTTGGGGCTTTCTCTGACTTTGTCATGTTTAATTCTCACAGTCCTTGCCCTTCATTGCCAGGGTACAGAGGAGGAGATGGAGGCTAGGGGATGGAAAGTGTGATCTCGCCACCCGGAAAGTGCAAGACCTCCTGGCCCCCAGGCTGCCTGACTTGCCGGCTGAGGATTCTTGCTTGAGGGAGCCAAGCAAAAGCGAGTGCTGGCTCAGGAGAGGGATGGAGAGAGGCTGGACCCCAAGGCTAGCCTGTCTGTGGTGGAGCCGTCTCTGCCTGCTGGGTGGATCAGTCCCAACTGAGTTCCCTGGTGCCCAAATGGCCCCACTAATCCTTTGCTGCCAGTGGGGCTGGGACTAAGGCCCCTCAGGAAAGATGAGATGGGGTGAGATGGGCCATCCACCCTGTTGTGGGTCCAGCAGGTGTTGGAGCTGCCTCAGCTGAGTTCTGGTAAATCAACATTCATGAATGCATGTTGGACAAAGGCTTCCTGCATGGGGATGCTGGTGTGGTGGGGAAGTTCCTTACAAAGCTCTCGAATAGGTAGCTTGTCTCCAAGGGGGGTTTTTCCAGTGGTGTGATGGTAAAATGTTTAACAGCCAGTTTTCCAGGAAAAATAAAGAAGGTAAACTTATTTGTAGCATTTGCCAATTTCCGTGGTGTAAATATTCCCACTATGGCCACCTTCGAGCTACTGTAGAATTGAGGTGAGATGTACACCGTCAGCGCTCATTTGGGAGGAGGTGTAGGTAATCTACAGCACACCTGAGGCTTCTCCCTTGACCTCTGGTGCCCCTCATTCCTCACTGCTTCCCCAAGCCTCACTGCTTCGTTTTCTTGGCCTCTCGCCCTCTGCTCACAGAGGCAAGGTATTTCTGCCAAGTCCCCCAGAGGGTCTTGCCTTGCGGCACAGCCAGTGATCATGTGAATCTGCAGGCTGCTCTCCTAGCTGGCCTCTGGGGCTCCCCACAGCTGGAGATGGAGGAGATAGATTGTTCCAGGGGTTACAGAGTTTTTAAAGGTCACAGGCCCTCTTTGAGAATCTAAAAATTGAACATTTAACAAGGGAAGTGCAGGAGTGTATATTTACAGAAAATTTTGTACATAATTATAGGGAATTCTTGACTCCCGAAGGCAATCAAAGGACACTGTCAGAGTCTCAGGGGGTTTAGTGGGCTGTGAGTGGTTGGAGTCTCATGAGAGGGCAGGAAGTCTGGGTAAGGACTCTGGACAGCATTTTATAATTTTCAAAGCACTCTTCTTTCCCTCACTGAGTATTCCCCACATGGCCAATCCTCCAGAGCTATGCTATTCTAAGCAACATCATTCCCCAAATCAGGAAACTGAGGCCCAGAGAGGAAAGACAAAGCCTTTTGTTAATATCACTATAGCTGCCATCCTGTGAACATCTGCTTTGCATTAGGTGAGTATTTTTTTGGTTGTTGTTCTATTATTATCATTCAGCAAGTGTTTATTGAACATTTGCTAAGTGCCAGGTACTGTCCTAGGCATTTGAGTATATGGGTGAACAAAATAAAGAAACCTGTCCTCTTGGGGCTTGCATTCTAGCAAAAGAAAACAGACAATATGTAACTTTCTCAGTCAGATGCAGTGACTCACACCTGTGATCCCAACACTTTGGGAGGCCAAGGTGAGAGGATCGCTTGAAGCCAGGAGTTTGAGACCAGCCTGGGCAACACAGTGAGACCTTGTTTTCACAAACAAAAAAAATAAAAATATTAGCCGAGTGTGGTGGTGTGCACCTGTAGTCCCAGCTACTCGTGAGGCTAATGTGGGAGAATAACTTTGGCCCATGAGGACAAGGCTGCAGTGAGCTCTGGGTGACAGAGTGAGACCAATTATTATTGTCTCAAAAGATGATAATAATTTTCTCAATTAATCTTGTTGGAGAAACTTCAGATGCTTCATGTAGAAACTGAAGACCTGGCCTTAAAACAGGGCCCTGGGCTCTAGCTTGACAGCTGCTGATTGCTTGAGAGGTGTGACCTCTCGGCTCTGAAGTCTGCCATGTGCCAGCTGTTTTAATACACGTTTCTCATCTTCCCAGCTCTGCAAAGCTGGTGCATTAGTTTCCTGAGGCTGCTATAACAAGTGACCACAACGTGGCATCTTTAACAATAGGCATTTATTCTCTCACAGTTACCGAGGCCGGAAGTTCAAAATCAGTATCACTGGGCAGAAAGCAAGGTGTCAGCTGGGCTGTTCTTCCTCCAGGGGCTCTAGGGGAGAATCTCTTCCAGCGTTGGAGGCTGCCAGTATTCCTTGGCTTGTGGCTGCATCACTCCAATCTTCAAGGACAGCATCTTCAGATCACCCTCTGTTCCATCTTCATGTCACCTCCTCCTCTGTGTGTCTTTGTAAAATCTCTCTCTGCCACTCTCTTATAAGGGACAGTGGTGATTGCATTTAAGGTCCTCCCAGATGCTCCAGGATAATCTGCCCATCTCAAAATCCTTGATTTAGTCACATCTGCAAAGAATCATTTTTATTTTACCCTATAAGGTAGCATTCACAAGTTTCAGGCATTGAGACGTGAATATCTTTTAGGGGTCCATTCTCAGCCTACGACAGCCAGGTATCACAATTTTCCTTTTCTAGTGAGTTAAGTCACCTATCCAGTGTCCCACCATGAGGACATGGCACACCTGGGGTTCAAACCCTGGTCTTTTCATGTTCTTTCCACCATACAACGCTGCACTCCCGTACTAGGTGCACACTCTGCAGATGAGCAAACCAAAGCTCTGTGAGCTGACATGATTGGGCCAAGGTCATGGGTGACTGCAGCCTTTCCGTGTCTTGAGTCCTTTACCAGGTGGCCAAATTAGAGTCCATCTGATGCATCCTCCTCCAGGCCTGTGCACTCTGAGCTGGCACCAGGCCTCCAGTTGCCACCAGAAAACATGACAACAGAAGGGGTGGCCAGGAGCTCCCGTCTGTCTCTGCGTTTACCAGATTTTAGCTTTCAAACCAAGTCAGCCTCGAGGCTAATTTTCTGCAGCTTCCAGTCGTTCAGCTCCATTTATTGTGCCTGACACTGTGAAAGCTTTCGCTATTGATTCTGGGCTATATTAACTTTCTTTCTCCCTCTCCCCACCCCCAGCCCCAGCCCCAGCTCTCCTGCAGTTTTTGGTCCACCAATTAGGTATTGCCAGGGACAATGTGGGGTGGCTGCTGCTGCCTTTCAATTACCGTCACAGTAAATACAACTTACTCTCCACCCCCGGAGTCCCTGCCGCACTCAGAAAGAGAGAACACTGCCTAAATGACTCCTCTCTCCGGCCTGACACTCCGCAACTCTAGCGGATCAATAAGTTTATCACCCCGTGGGGCTCCCTTGAGACTACCCAGCCTTGTTAATTGGCTCTGGGAGATGGCTGGCTGGCAGAGGAGTGTGAGTGTGTGAGTGAGGACGTGTGAGTGTGAGTGTTGTGTAAATGTGGGTGGGGGAGGTGGCTTCTCCTCTCCAAATCCCCCTCCCAGGCCCCTAGGGATGGGAGAGCCCCTTCAACATGGATTAGGTGAGGAGGATCTCTGACTCTGGAAAACGGCCTTTGAATTGCAGGGATGGCGATGTGTGATTCCTCCAGATTTAAATGGTCACAAAGCAAAAAGACAAATGGAAGTGTTTCAAGGCCGTAGTGGGTAAGCCCTTGATTCTGAAGTCAGGTTGACTTCAGTTCTAATCCTGGCTCTTTCCCCAATTTGCTGTACGGTCTTGGGCAAGCCACTTAGCCTTTCTAAGCTGATGTCTGTGAAACAAGCATAATGTCTCCAGTCCCAGAAGACTGTTTTGAGGGTTAAACGGAAGAGTGGATGTCAAACGGCACATCAGTAAGTGACAGTGATGACTGAGGTCCTTGGAGTTCTAGGGTGGTGGGGTGGGTAGGGCAGGTCTTGACGGCAGGCAGACAGGAACACGGATCCTGGACCTGCCACTTACGAAGCCACATGACCTCAAGCAAGTCACTTTCTGTGTCTCAGTTTCCTCTTCTAGAAAATGGGGGAATAACACTGTTGTATATGGCTGAATAGTGTCTCCCCCAAATCCACATGAACCTGGAACTTCAAATGTGACCTTAATTGGAAATAGTGTCTTTGCAGATGTTATCAAGTTAATACTGAATCATGCTGGATTGGGGGTGGGGGGGTCATAAATCCAATGACTGGTGTCTTTATGAGAATGCCAGCTGAAGACACAGGCACGGAGACACAGGGAAGGCCGGGTGATTACAGAGGTAGGGATTGGAGTGATGCAGCTACAAGCCAAGCAATGACAAGGCTGCTGGCCACCACCAGAACCTGGAAGAGGCCAGGAAGGATTCTCCCCTGGAGCCTCCAGAGCTGCCCCTTTCCATATGAAGCCCCTTATCCTGCTGTAACCCCAATTTCTCCAGGTCTCAGAAACCCGAAGAATGGGCCTCCACGCCCATGTGAGCTGGCCTCTAGCCCACTCAGATAACCATTGGGTGTCTTCTTTCCAGAGGCCCTAGGCGATGAAGTAGGCCTTAGGTGGCAGGCGTGGGAAAGGCTGGTAGGAGGTGAGAGGCAGCAGGAGGTAGCACAAGTGCTGGCCTCAGCCCTTGAGGATCTTGAGGGCCCACTGAGCAGTGTGGTCTTTATCATGCATATAGGAGGAGGCCCAGGGAGTGACGTGATCCCAAGGCAACCTGCAATTTGGGGTTGATGAACCTGGTGGCCGTGTTGCAGACAAATTGGATGGGACGAGGCCAGAGGCAGGGAGGCTGGGGGGAAATTCCTTGTAAGGGGTGACGAGGCCTGAGTTAGGGCCACAAGAGGGAGGATGGAAAAGCAAGAGAGAGAGTCACTCCAGATCCCTCCTCACTTCTTCGAGCTCTGTCTGAAGCCCCTGCTTTGTGGGACTGTAAGAGCAATGGCCGCCATGTACTGAGAGCTCCCCATGGACCAGGGGCTGTGCTGAAAGCCTGGGCTGGGTGATCCTGTTTCTTCTCCATCAGACACTATCTCTTCCATTTTACAAGGAGGAAATTGAGGCATGGGGAGGTGAAGAAATGTGCCAAAGATCACACAGTTGGGAAAGTAGCAGGGGGGACTCACACGCAGGACTGGATCTTGACCACCATTCATGCTGTCATCTGGAGGAGGCTCGCTCTCATTGTCGCTGTCATTACAGTTACTTGCTTCCTGCATCTGAGTGTGAAGACTTAGTACAGAGCCTGGCACATGGTCAGTGCTGGAGAAATATTTGTTCAATGAACAAATAAAGAGAGGGAAGACGAGCAACTCCAGATGCTGAAAGACTGGGGCACTCCACCTCCTCTGCATGGCACAGAATGCAGGGCCTGGTGTGGACCCCACTCCCACTGGCTCTGGCTCCAGTGCTCCCCCGAGCTCTGTGGCAGGGAGTGGAGAAGGGTCAGGTACCTTAACCAAGGTCGCAGCATGGAGTGTGACCAGGTAGGGAAGTGTTGGGCAGCCTCAACCCAGCTGTCACACACGGGATGCCATCTTCATCTTCACTACTTATCCACCCTTTCTTTTGGAGGAGGCCTCTCTCACCAGCTTGGGGCCTCCTGCCAGGCCCCCAGGGCCGAGGCACCTCCTGCAGGGATGCTCCGCAGTGTGACCATTGTCTCCGCTGGTGGGTGGGGTCAGCTGAGCCAGCATGTCTGCCCACTCCTTGGCAGCCCAGGGATGGGAATTGGCAGGTGCCCCACAGGGGAACTGACAGGTTGACTACCCACAGGCTCTTGTAGTTTTCCTGCCTCAGAACCATGTTTTCCCATCCCAGAGTCCTGGTCTGGGCTCCTCAAGCCTTTCTTCCTCCCTCCCTTCCTCCTTTTCTTTCTCTCTTTCTCTTTCTTTCTTTCTTTCTTTCTTTCTTTCTTTCTTTCTTTCTTTCTTTCTTTCTCTTTCTCTCTTTCTCTCTCTCTCTCTTTCTCCTTCCTTCCTTCCTTCCTTCCTTCCTTCCTTCCTTCCTTCCTTCCTTCCTTCCTTCCTTCCTTCTTTCTGTTTCACTCTTGTCACTCAGGCTGGAGTGCAGTGGTGTGATCTCAGCTCACTGCAATCTCTGCCTCCTGAGTTCAAGCGATTCTCCTGCCTCAGCCTCCCAAGTAGCCGAGATTACAGACATGTGCCACTACGCCAAGCTAATTTTTGTATTTTTTAGTAGAAACGGGGTTTTGCCATGTTGGCCAGGCTGGTCTTGAACTCCTCACCTCAGCTGATCCTCCCGCCTTGGCCTCCGAAAGTGCTGGGATTGCAGGCGTGAGCCACTGTGCCCAGCCTCCTCAAGCCTTTTCAGTGGAGTCCAGGCCAAGAGGCTGCCAAGCTCTTTTGCCCACCCCCTGCGTCTTTCCACTTCTTGCTGCCACCTGAAATGCCTTCTTCTTGTGCAGCTTGTCTTAGGTCAGGGTTCCGGATACAGGGCTTTGGGGCATGTGACTTACCGAGGGAGGGCTCTTACTGTAAGGGAGCAAAGAAAGCAGCACAGGCAGGGCAAGATGCCAGCAAGCTTGTGGCTTCGGGTAAAACCCAGCCTCAGCCCGATCCCACAGGGAATGCTGGGGTGTAAATGACACCACACAGTGGTCCTACCTTGAGGCAAAGGGGTCTGGATTGTGAAAAGGATGGGAAAGGAGCCCCTCTCATCGAGAGTCTGTGCACCAGCCAGTGTGCTAGGCTCATAAACAGATTTCTATTTCATGCCACCTTTACAGCAACATGGAGAAGTTGGTATCATTAACCCCATTTTACAGATGGGAAAATTGAGGCTCCAGGAGGTGAAGGAACTTTCCCAGCCAACGCAGCAGATTAGCGGCAGAGTCAGGTTTGAATCTGGGTCTGAATGACCTCAAGACACCACTGTGAGTGCTGTGAGGGAGGCAGAGGTGTGTCCCATTCTCCTGGCATTGCTGCTGCCTTGACTGGGAATTGTGACATTCACCTTAGTATAATGTTCCTTGCGCCTTCACATACATTATTTTATGTTGGAAGCAGTTGAATGTAGTGGTTAAGAGCATGGATTTGGGAGTCAGACAGACCTGGATTCAAATTCCTGCCTCACTACTAAGAAGCCATGTGACCTTGGGTGGCTCATATTACCTCTTTGAGACTGAACTTTCTCATCGGCAATATAAGGATCCTGGCAGTATATCCTTCACAGCATTGTTACATGGATTAAAGGGTTAATATCCATAATTAACTTAGAGCAGCGCACATGGCACACATCTGGTACATGTGGGCTAGGTTGGTGATGAGAATGATGATGAAGAAGGTGACGAGGAAGGTGAAGCAGAAAGAGAAGGAGGGGAAACGCTTGCTTAGCAAGGGATCTGGCACATCAAAGGTTGGTCATTGTTGTTGCTGCTATTATTATTTAACTTTTACAATAGCATTATGGCAAGGGAGCATGGCATAGTGCCTAGCACATAGTAGCTGCTCATTAAATATTTAATGCCTAAGAAATGAGCAAGGCAGAAAATTGCACCCTCATTTTAAAGAAGAGCAAAGTGAAACGCTGAAAGCCTGGGGGACCTGCTCACAGCTGCAGGGCACTGAGTGCAAGGCATGGCATGGACCCCATTCCCACTAATTCTGGGTCCAGTGCTTCCCTGAGCTCTCTGGAGCAGAGAAGTGAGAGGGGTAAAAGGGACATACGGAGAATTTCAAAAACCAGAGACCCTGGAAACAGGAAGAGGGAAATCAAGTCAAGAGGAGGGTGAGTAGAGCTGGGCCCCTCAGCAGGGAGGTCTCCCGCTGCCTCCTCAGCTGAGCCAGGTGTGAAAGCTGTGGCCACTCTGGGAACAGGGTGCGGGTGAACGGGCTAATGCGCTCCCAGCTCCCTGGATGGGTGAAACTTCCAAGGTCGCCAGCCCAACGCCTTCTCAGCTGCTGGGTGCCTGTCTCTGCATCCTTCTGGGCCCTGGCTGGGGCGTCGTCGTGGCTGTGCGGGATTCTTCAGGGGTGACTTGATGACAGTAGCACCACATGCTCAGAGCAAAGCCATGGGGCCTCCCAGGGGCTGTTTAAAAAAAAGAACACCGAGCAAAAAATAATTCCGGGAATATTAGGCCAATATATGAAAGTGCAGCAGGAGCCCGGCTGGAGTGGGGGCCAATGTAGACTGCTTTCCCCCAGGGCAAAGGATCTGGGATTGTGAAGCAGGGCTTGGCACCAGTGAGGAGCAGCCCCCACCAGGGCTGCTGTTCCCAGCCTGGGCAGTGACCAGTGGGGTTCTGGGTCCAGAGACCACGGCTGGCCCTGGGGACTGATGCCAGGAAAGGCAGCAGTGGATGGGGGAGCCAGCATGCACTCTGTGCCCACTGGGCTTTCAGTGGATGGGGAAAGATGCTGGAAAACTCTGCTATCACTCGCTGCCCACTATAGGGCCTTCTGCTTGCCCTCAAGATGCAGAAGATGGAGCTCACAGACCTGGTCAGGGCACAAGGAGACCTCACCTAGAGGCAGAGCCCACGAGGTGGAGAGAAGAAATGACTCCATCTGCCTTCTCTCCACCGCCTCTTGTGAGTTTCCCTCTCTCAAAGGGTCGTCCTCTGTCCCATCATCTCCTCCATTACAAGCTTGGAGGTGTGGGGCACCCCCTCCAAAGAGGGTGATCAGCTGTCCCTGTTTACGTGGGACTGAGGGGCTTCCCAGGATGCTTTTGAGCGGAAGGCTCTGGCTTGGCCGGTGCATCTCCTCTCATTCCGTGTCACTAGAGCCTGCCTCCTGCCGCCAATTGCAACCCCTATGGCTCCAGATCCGAATTGTCAGTCCCACAGTCTGTTTTCCCTTTAGACTGTGGGCTTCTGCAGGATCTTCCTCGTGGCACCATCTCCAGTGCCCAGCATAGGGCCTGGAACCAACAGGACCCACTTGAGGTCTGATGAGTTATTGCCTGTCTGACTGACTGAATGAATGAGGCAGGGAGCGAAGGCCCCTCTAGATCCATAGTTTCTTAGGGCAGGAAGTTCCATGTACTGTGTTTATTAGTGTTTTCTCCCTTCATTTCTGATATCTTCTTGGGATGGAGTCCTGGGGGGTTGGTGAGCAGGTGCCTAATAAGGTCAGAGTGGCCCTCAGGGGTCCTCGGTGCAGCATGTGATGGGCCTGGGGCTAAGAACTCTGGCAAGAGCCTCTGTCCAGCCCCTGAAGAGCAGCCCATTCCTAGATCCCAGGTGGTCAGAGCTGGATGACCACTTCATAGGTCACCCCACTCAATTGTTCATTCTATAGACAGAGAAACTGAGGCCTGGAGAGGGGCTGTGCTGCCCAACTCCACAGCAAGGGGATGCCAGAGGCAGGCCCAGTCTCCAGGCACCAAATCTCACACCCTCTCCCCACCCCTGGGGAGAATCAGATGCTCACTTTCCTGTTCGGAGCCTGTCCTGCTGTTGATCTCGGTCTTCTCTGGCTAAGAACCCAGCTACATGGCTGGGGCTGGTTGCTGTCCCCATCCTGAGTCTCTCTGCCTCTGTCCCCCACTGCCATGATCCCTTTCCACTCTCACAGAAGACCATAGCAGCTTGCAGAGTCCCCTAGAATTAGGTCCTCTTTTTAGGGAGCCTGAAGGCAGCTCAGATTGGCCCAAGTCACTTCCAGATCCACCACCTCTGGCTGGCTGTCCCTTCCTCTTTCAATAAACATTCATTGTCACCTACTATGTGCTGGACCTTGCAGGTACGGAGAGTGACTCCCAGGCTGGTGAGAAAGGTGGACAGATAGATGAATCCTGGCACATCGTGGTGATGAGGAGGGTCTGAGCAGGGGAAAGGAGCACCTGAGAGCCAGCAAGTTGCTCTTGCTGCAAGTAGGGAGCCACCCAGCCCTATGCCTGCTGCTGGCTGACTTCCCTGCAGAGCCCAGATGGGGCTTCCTCTGCTGAGTGACTGTCACCCATTTAGTCTATGTCTCCTTACCAAATCCAGCACCGAAATGACCTCCTTGCAGGTAAAGGTAGTAAAGTGGGCATTTGCTGAGGACTTACTGTGAGCAAGTAGTAAACGCTCTGCACGGGTCATCTCAGGTAATGCTCATGACTGTGTAAGACGGTGTGATTAATGTCATCAGTTTACAGTTGAGAAGGCTGAGGCTTGTAGAGTAAATATTGTCCCCACCCAAGGTTATTTGCCTACTCAGATGGCTGAGCTGGGATCACAGCCAGGTGTGAGGTCTAAAGTCCTGCCAAGCCGCTTCCCATGGGTTTTGCCTGTCTGCCAAGCATCTAAAGAAATCCACCTCCTCAGGGCCACCCCAAACCAAAAAGATGCTCAGGAAGCTCCGAGTCTACTCTGTGGCTCACTCCCCTTCCACTCATGAGCTCTGAGTCCCCTTGGTGCCCAGCATGTCACAGCGAGACTGAACAAACAAGGGCACCATCTCTGCCCTCAGGAGGGCTCAGGCTAGCGCTATTCTGAGATGAGTGTGGGGTTCCCAGCTGTTCTTTTCCACTTAGAGACAACGCTCAATCGTTGCAGATGATATTACTTGAACACTTTTAATTGACATCATTAGCAACTTTGTTTAATGTATAGTCAGTGGTTGACAGCATCATCCATTTACCTGAAGCAGCAGCGGTGAAAGGGAGGGTTTTCGAAATCAAAATGTAATTACGTATTGAATCAGGGAGGATCGCATAGGATTGCATTCAGATGCAAGAGACGAAACCCCAACAAACAGGAGTTTATTTTTGCCCTGAACGTGGAGTCCAGAATTAAGCAGTCCAGGTGCAGCTGAAGGAAGTCAAGAGTACAGACCTGTTCTGTCTTTCTGCTCTGCCATCCTGGGCATGTGGCTTTCGTCTTCACAGTGGCAAGATGGCTGCTGCACTGCCAGACATTGGGTCTGTGTCCTAGTCAGAAAGAAGCAAGAGGACGGGGTGGCACCTGTCTCAGGAAAAGTTGAACATTCCCATAAATCCCCAGCAGACTTCTCTTTACACCTCAAGGACCATAACCATGTCTCATGTCCACTCTGGTCTGCAAAGGAGGCGGAAAAATTAACTCCCCTGAATAAAATGAGCAAACCGAAGGTAAGAAGGAAGAAAAGAATGAATATTCAATGGACAACTGGAAGTATCCTCCCTCACTTATGCAGCAGGATTAAAAAGTACAACTATTAGTTGAATATCTGGCATCAGAATCCCCTTAGAGGAAACTATCTTTGTTTTGGAAAATACTTTGACAATCTTTTGGAAGTGGAAGATAAGACTCAGAGAGCATGAAGTGTCTGGAAATGGCAGATAGCTAAACTGCTAGCCGATGATACGCATGGGAAATTGGAGGTGTGGAAGAACAGAGAAGAGAAGAGAAACAAATAGAGGGAGAGAGGAGGCAAACTGGCAGGAGACCAAAGCTAAGGAAGAAAGTTGGTGGGGGGGGGGCGACCGAATATATATGTGTGTATATATATATATATATATATATATATATATATATTTTTTTTTTTTTTTTTTTTGAGACAGAGTCTCACTCTGTCGCCCAGGCTAGAGTGCAGTGGCGCTATCTCGGCTCACTGCCAGCTCCACCTTCCGGGTTCACGCCATTCTCCTGCCTCAGCCTCATGAGTATCTGGGACTACAGGCGCCCGCCACCATGCCCAGCTAATTTTTTGTATTTTTAGTAGAGACAGTGCTTCATCGTGTTAGCCAGGATGGTCTCGATCTCCTGACCTCGTGATCCACCCGCCTCGGCCTCCCAAAGTGCTGGGATTACAGGCGTGAGCCACCGTGCCTGGCCAAATATTTTTTAAGAACAGAGATTTTTAGCATCCAACTGTAAGTCGTCTGAGATTCTGTGATAGGAAAACTCCACCGCCTCCAGATTCTCAGTAGTCTGTTACACTCACCAAAACCTTGTAAGTTATTTGGGAAATATCAGGGGTAAGAGATGGGTTTCGGGTCTGGGAAAGGAACAATGTGGGAGGAAAGGAGGGGCGGGAGGAAGGATGGAAGGATTAAAAGAATTTGGATTCCAAAGTGACCAGGAATTCACAGAAATCTTGGAGAGGACACAGACCTCCTAGGAATGTGGAATTGGGGGTGTATTAGTTAACTACTGCTGCATAACAAACCATCTGAAAATCCAGTGGTTTAAAGCAACAATAGTCATTTATGTCAAAGCTCTGCCAGGCTGGGTGCGTTTGCATCTACCTTGGAGGTAACACTTCCCATTTTTTTTTTTTTTTTTTTTTTTTGAGACGGAGTCTCGCTCTTTCACCCAGGCTGGAGTGTAGTGGCACGATCTCTGCTCACTGCAAGCTCCGCCTCCCGGGTTCACGCCATTCTCCTGCCTCAGCCTCTCCTAGTAGCTGGGACTACAGGCGTCCGCCACCACGCCCGGCTAATTTTTTGTATTTTTAGTAGAGACGGGGTTTCATCTTGGTCTCGATCTCCTGACCTCGTGATCCGCCCGCCTCGGCCTCCCAAAGTGCTGGGATTACAAGCGTGAGCCACCGCGCCCGGCCAACACTTCCCATTCTTAGCAGAGACAGGGAGACCAGCTGAGACTGAGCATGGAATGGCTTTCTGGTTGCTCTCAAGACAAACATTTGTTATTCTTTTTCTCTTTTTTTTTTTTTCAGAAGGATTACGAAGTCACACTGAATTCCCAAAACATCAGACCCACCCGTCTCCAAATATGACAACAAAAACACATTCCAGAGCCAAATATAAATGCATTTTTAATTATTTGCACCACTGCTCCCTCCCATTAGTGTGGGAAATCAAGAGTTGAGTATACAGTATTTACAATAATAATCCCAGGCAGGAAACTTTTACTTTCAAAACAGCTCCTTGTCTATTATTGCATTTGATTTGCATGAGTTTGCCTTGAGTGGGCTTGGGCTAGGTTGGGTGGTTGCTTCATTTTTTGGATGGATAAATGGAAACTCAGGGCAGAAGACTTGGTGGAGACAGGCTGAGAAAGCGGGACCCCTGGGTGTCTTCTCTATTAAGGGAGAAGCAGTTTCTCCTGGGCTGGGACTGGAGATCGTGGGGTGGGTGGGAAAAGTACTAGATCTGCAGTCAGGCAGACCTGTTTGAATCCCAACTTGGCCACTTCCTAGCTGGGTAACTTTGAGCTCTTGGTCTCTTTAAGCCACAACAGCAAGACAGGTACCACTTATCTTGCCCGGCTGTTTAGCCTGTTGAGGTGTGCCATATGACAGTACCTAGCGTGTGCCTGGGGCGTGTTGTGCTCAGTTCATCGTGGCACTGTTCTTGTCTTAGCTTCGCCTAGCAAGACGGCTGTCAAGGTGATATCCATACTGGCTTCACTCTCTGTATGATGCCAGGAGTGGCAAGAAGGAAAGGAGCAAGGGAAGGAGGAAACAAAGAGGCAGGGGCCTGGAACTTTCTGAAGGGAGACATTAGCAAGCAGGCTTCGTGGCTCAGGAGCGATCAAGCCAGAGTTTTTGGATAATTCCCGGCTGTCATTGCCCAGTTTCTGGAGGGACTGTGCTGGGAATAATCAAGTCCTGAGAAGGGTCCTCTCCTGGAGTTTGAGGTGAAGGGATAAGCTGGGATCTGCAACCTCAGAACAAGAGATGGAGAAGAGGCCAGGACCCGAGCTGGCTCCATGTGTGCTGAGAGGGGCCAGTTTCCCCTCACCTGTTCTGGGGGCTGTGAGCTCTCATTGCTCCCAAGTAACCTCAGCCCCACTTGGGTTTTCATTTTGGAAAAGTCAACTTTCTCTAAATAGCTTCCTGGAGAAGATTGAGGGGAGGGCAGGGCTGGACTAGCCATGTGACTTTGGGCAAATAACTTAGCTTCTCTGAGCTTGGGTTTCATCATCTGTGAGCCTCACCTTAGGTCTTTTTGGCTGCTGTAACACATTACTGCAAACTTAGTGACTTAAAACAATGCACATTTATTCTTCCAAAGTTCTGGAGGCCGGAAGTCCAAATTGGCTACCAATGGGCTGAAATCAAGGTGTGTGCAGGGCTGTGCTCCTTCCAGAAGCTCGAGGGGAGAATCTGCTTTTTGCATCTTCTGGCTTCAGGTGGCTGTGGCACTTCTTGTCTTGTGGCTTTGTCACTCCAGTCTGCAAGGCCAGTGTCTTCCAATCTCTCTCTGCCCTGTCTTCACATCACCTTCTCCTCTGTGTCTCAAGTCTCCCTCTGCCTCCCTCTTATAAGGATACATTTGATGGCATTTAAGGTCCACTGAATAATCCAGGATAATCTGCCCATCTCAAGATCCTTCACCTAATCATATCTGCTAAGACCCTTTTCCAAATAAAGTAATATTTACAGGTTCCAGGGATTAGGACCTGATATCTTCAGCAGCCATCATTTGGTCTATGACAAGCCTCTAATCTATTCATTCAACAACATTCAACAAATATTATCAAGGACTAATCAACTGCTTATTATGGAAAGGGTGTAAGTGCAGACACTGAGGACAGCCTGTGGGGCTCCCATCCTCCCAGCTGGGATGAGAGCCTCAAAGGGGAGGTGTGGGGCACTAGGAAAGCTTAAGCAGGATTTGACTAGTGACAGGGGTCAGGGAAGGCTCCCCAGAGGAGGTGATGGCTAGGAAGAGCTGATGGATGAGCAGAATGGCATGAAGGAGCATCCCAGGCACAGTGAAGGAGGAGGTGGCCAGTGAGGCTGGAGAAGAGCCAATAGAGCTGTGATTTGCAGTGCAATCGGAGATGTGGACAGGGGCCAATTTGTTCTCCACTCTGAGGGCTGTGGTCTCCATCTTAAGAATAACGGGAAGCCAGTGAGGGGTTTTAATCAGGATTGCTGAAGTCAGATATGTTTTGTGTCTTGACAAGATTATTCTGGCTGCAGAGTGAAGGGTGTGTTAGAGGAACCAGAGTTGATGTGAGGAACCAGGGTGAGAAGTTCTTGGAGGGGCTCACACAAGAGGAGGTGGCCCATCAAGGGAGGGAGGTGCAGGTGCAGTAAAGAGAAGTGAGGGCGTCAGGAACTGTTTAGGAGGTAAGGCTGCCAGCACTTGGTAGTAGGTGTTTTATGGGCATGACAGAGATAAGGATGACTCATCAGGTCTGGCCTGAGCCACCGGATGGTGGTGCCATTCGCTGAGCCCCAAAACAAAGGAAAGAGACTGGAGATTATGAGGGGTCAACTTAGACGCAGTGAGTTCGGTGTGACTTTGAGACATCTAAGTAACCAATAATTTCTGGAAGAACCTGGGTTCCAAGTAGATGTTGGAGCTGTTAATTTGAACCTCATAGAGGCAGGATTAGGTAAGTTAAGACACATAGAGTACTTGGCACAATGCCTGGAACCTAGGAGGCTTCAAAAGAGGGTAGCCCACCCCTTCTTATCTTAAGAGTAAGAACTTCTAGGAGCCCAGGGGAAGGGACATCGCTGGTCAAGAAGGTGGCTTGTCTGGGCCTTGGGGACCATTGCCCATCTATGTTCAAAGATAAGCAACTGTGCCATCAGGGGTGGGTGACTGGCAGGTCCCCCACTGATGGTGGAGCCCTAGGAATCTGTTTAATGAATACACTTGTCCTTGCCTTGGCCACCAGGAAGCTCAAACTCAGCAAGCTACCCAACCAAAGCAAACTGTACAGGATATTTTGAAGCTGAATAAAACTCCTTGCATTATTTTATTTCCTGCCTTTACTTTTCTTTGACCTGACTCTACATCTATTTATTGTAATTGTTACATGTATTTTGAAAATTGCACAAGCCTTTTTTTTAGTGGAATGAGACAGGGTATATATAAACAAATCAACGAAATCAATAGGACAAACATTTGTGGACTGATTTAAACATAGAATCCTTCTATAATGCACTGGCATTGAAAAAGAGTTTGCTGTTTGGTGACTTTTGTGGTCAATCTTCCTGAAAGGGAAACAGTTGTTCCTTAATTTATCTGTTGGGTGTTTCTGGATTTTGCTTCAGTGCTTAGCAAATTAGCCAGGTGTGGTTTGAGGAGAGATATTAAAAGATCCCATAAAGGGCATACATAAGTTGTGAAAATGCATTATGGATACCAGACCAGGCAGGGGTGAGAGAAGAGAGTGAGGAGGGAGTGTGGAAAACTGCCTGGTGGGTTGGATGGTCTCCACACATCTAATTAACTGGGGAAGGTTTTGCAGAAACCGAGGCTGGGTTAAGGCTGGGGCTGGAATCAGGGTTAGGTCTTTGGGGATTGAGTCTACGGGTCTGCTATCAAGCAGCCAGGGGAGTGGAGAGAACTGACTGGCTTTCGCGCATGGTGCATGGTTGGACTGCTGTCAGCCCACTCCATAGCTGTGACAGTGAACAAAAGCTGACTGCTGGTCTCTCCAGCCTCACCACTGTTGGCTGCCTTGGGTGGACCCTGTGCCAGGTGCCCAGGCCTTTGCAGGAGCTGCTGTTCAGCAGGGAGCACTCTCCAGCGTGGTGTGGAGGTTGAGAGCCCAGAGGCCAGAAGCAGATGCTGGCTTCACTGTCTACTATTTCAATGATATCGGACAAGCTCTTTAACCTTTCTGTGCCTCAGTTTCCTATCTGTAAGATGGGGATGATAGGCATACCTACTGTATTAGTCCATTTTTACACTGCTGATAAAGACAGACCCAAGACTGGGTAATTTATAAAGAAAAAAGTTGAATGGGCTTACAGTTCTGCGTGGCTGGGGAGGCCTCACAATCACGGTGGAAGGAGAAAGACATGACTTACATGGCAGCAGGCACGAGAGAGAATGAGAGACAAGTGAAAGGGGTTTCCCCTTACAAAACTATCAGATCTTGTGAGAGTTAGTCACTGCCATGAGAACAGTATGGGGGAAACCGCCCCCATGATTCAATTGTCTCCCACTGGGTTCCTCCCCCGGCACGTGGGAATTATGGGAGCTACAATTCAAGACGAGATTTGGGTGGGGACACAGCCAAATCATATCACCTACCTTACTGGGTTGTTTCTGAGTCCTGGTGAATTAACTTCAGTGAAATGTTTAGACAGGCGCCTGCCACAGTAAGTGTTTGCTGTTATTATTATCACCTCTCTCAAATGCTTCACCTGGCTGGGCTCTGTTCATGAGCCAGTGTGCAGTATCTTGCAGTATCTCACTGTAGACTCCCCTAACCATCATTTCTCCAAGGCTGGGTGAGATGTCTTCCTCTATGCTTCTGCAGGCAGCCTTGCAAACATTGGTCTTTTGTGTTCTTTCCTAGATCTTGAGCCCTTCGGGGGCTGCGGTTGAATCTGGTACAACACCTCTGCCTGTATCTGGTGCCTGGCCCAGAAGTTGGTGTAGATGAGGGGCCAGGAAAGGGATAGCGGATCCTGCAGCATGGCCTGGGAATGTAGGACTTCAACAACAATGAAGAAGAAATACTGCCAAGAGCTGAGGTACCACTGGCATCACTTGGGCCCATGCCATTCTGTCCACATCCCCTTGGAAGTACAGAATGGAGTACAGAATCCCCCTCCTATCTGGGCTAGGCAGGGAGTGGAGATGTGATGAGGCCTTGCCAGCCGCTCTTCATGGTGGGAATATACTCAAATCCAACCTCACCTGGATATCCCCCATCTGCCAAACAGAGTCCTTGAGCAGGGAAGATGCCTTGTAACCCATCTCAGGGAGGCAGTGTAACGTAATGGTGAGAACACAGGCTCCAGAGCTGGGACCTGGGGTTCAAATGTATTACCTCCCTGTGCCTCTGTTTCTTCAGCTGAAAATGGAGTTAATCATCATGCCTATCTCCTAGATTTTTTATCTTTGAGACAGGGTCTTGGTCTGTCACTCACGATGGCATGCAGTGGCATGATCATGCTCACTGCATCCTCAATGTCCCAGACCCAAGTGATCCTCCTGCCTCAACCTCCTGAGTAGCTGGGACTACAGGTCCACACCACCATGCCCAGCTTATTTCATTTTATTTTTTATAAAGAGGAGGTCTCACAATGTTGCCCACGTTGGTCTGAAATTCCTGGCCTCAAGCAATCCTCCCGCCCAGGCCTCCCAAAGTCCTGGGATTACAGGCATGAGCCACCACACCCCGCCTCATTCCATGTTTTTCATGGTGGCTTTCCAAAGGAATCGAAGCTCTGCATGATGGTGACTCATCCCTTCGCTCCCCACCCCCTCTCAGTGGTGAGATAGATCAGACCCGCTTGCCAAGGTGCTGTGTGGGAAAGCTGTGGTAAGTGCGTAGATGCACTGGCCATCCCCTTCTCTGTGTCGTTTTAGTGCCATCTCCACTCCTGTCCCATTATGCTGTGATTATGTGTTCTGTTGTCTGTCTTTTTTGCTGGGTTGTGAGTCCTGAGACTTGGCAGTGTGTTAACTGAGGGTATGGCCAGCGTGCCATGTGCCACCCTTCTTAGGTCATTATCATCAGTGCTCATCCATTGAATGACTATGTGTCCCATGCCTGATGTGTGTTAAGTCTTCATGACCACTCTGCAATGACAAAAATGAGGCACAGATAGGTGAAGAGGCTTGCCTGAGGTCACACAGCTTGAAAATGGTGAGATTTGAAGATAATCCGGTCTGATTCTAAAGCCATGCTCTTTCTACTATGCCATGCTGGTCCAATGCCTGCTGCAGTGTTTGATACATGGCAGGCACATGGGAATGAATTGATGTGTGTTGAATGCACAGATTTAGTGTGTCAGACACTGAGAATAGAAAGAAGACTAGGACACAGATCAGTGGTTTTCCAGTCTAATAGGCTTGAATGTGTTGGCCATCCAGAAGCTCCCAGAATCCTGTGAGACACTTATTTTGGGAGGATGCTGTGGTATGCCGTCTTGGTTGCTTGCCCCAAAGCTATCACCATCTTTTCTCTTTGATAGCAGAACTTCCCTGCCTGTCTAGTTCTGGCTAATGGGTGTAAGGGGAAATCAGCTGGGGGAGAGAGCTTCCTCCTTCATAAGAGAGGAACAAATCAGGGGAAAATCTACATCTTGCAAGCCCCTATGTGCCGGCTTTAACATGGCCATAGGGAGAATCATATCCCTGAACTTTGACTGCAATCTTGTGATCCTGAGATAAAGGTCAGGGAATTGCAAAGACCACCTGCGCCCTGATAATCAGTGAACCACTGACCTAGTCCTAAAACATTTCACCTCCAGACTTCTAAGAAAATACATGACCATGAATGAGAAAAATGCATCTTGGTGGGTTTTGGCCACTGTTAGCCGGGGATTATGTTACTTGCAGCTGAAAGCATTCCCAACAGATACAGAAGCTTATTGCAAGTGGGAAGACCAGGGAACCTGGCATCAGAAGACCTGGCTGGGACACTCATCTCTGTTGTGGAACCAGCAGGACGCTTTCTGGACTAGTCATTAACTGACGTGCAGCTCAGTCTCCTGATATGTGAGATGGGGCTTCCTCTGGGGCTGAAGTGAGATGTAGGGGGCATTTCTAACCCCAGGATCCCCTTGCTCAACACAAGAGAAGTCTCTTTGGTTATTCTCTGATAAGCACTTAGTGTGGACAGAGAATCCTTTCCATCATGTAAGGCGAATCATATAGAGGGGTTCTTAAAAAGTAAAAGGCCTCATGAGAGCCACAGCTGGTGCCTTCCTCCTGGGGCAGAGCTGGGTGGGGGAGTCATTAGTCATGAAGGCCACAGGTAGCATGGTTGCACTGGAGCTCAGAGGAGCCAAGGGCTTGGGTGGAAAGACAAGGTTAAGAGTCAAGTTAGGAGACATGTAAGAAACAGTGGAAAGGTAAGGATTTGGAGGACAGGGAGGAAGGTCAAAAGCAGAAAAGCAAAAGGTTGGAAATGGGTAAAGGCAGTGGTTCTCAAAGTGTGGTCCCCAAGGTGCTGTACAGCATCAACTGGGAACATGCTAGGAATGCAGGTCCTTGGGACACCCAGACCTGCTGGACTAGAAGCCCTGAGGCTGGGGCCCAGCAGTCTGCATTTTAACGGGCTTTCCAGGTGATTTTAATGCACACTAAAGTTTGGGAACAACTGGGATTGCTCAAACTTGGCCTGGGAACAATAGGTAGGTACCCAAGAGGCCCCTTGGCAAAGTGCCTGACCTCTGCTGGGGAAATGCAAGGGAGAGATTTCAGGGATCTATATCAAGACATTTGTGGAAGGTATTAATAAGTTCATTTGTAGAATGAGGGCACAGAAAGCTTCACATTCCTGCTTTCTTTTTGCTTTGCAGGGAGCTGAGCCTTAGGTTTTGTGACAGAATTTGAGGCAGTGAATGCTGACCCAGCTTTGTAAGAAAGAATAGGAGAAAGGTGTGTGTGTATGTGTGTGTGTGTGTGTGTGTGTGTGTAGAGGTAGCTGGAGGGACCTGCTGACATCCTGCCACAGCTTGAGGCAGACCTTAATTGGGATCCATTTCTCTGTCTCCCAAGCTGCTGGCTCAGCTCATGGGGAAGCAACATGCTGACAGCAGCTAGCAGTCTGGGCAACGTTGTTGTCTGCTCTTGTTGTGGCGTGGGCTCTGCATGGGGCATCGATGCCAGCTGAGCAGCTTGCCCACTGAAGGATGAAGCTGAAGGAGCATCTTAGCTGAGGGCCAGGTCTCTGACCCTGTTCTGGAACTCCAGAACACCAGTGTCTCCACTATGGCACGAGAGGCTCTCCCGGGAGCTCATTTACCAGTGATGTGCTTGAATGAGCAAGTTCTTAAATACTGGCTGCTCTGGATGCTTGGTTTCCCAAGTGGGTCTGTCCCATTGGAGGGATGAGGAAGCAGTTCCATTTAGGCTGCAAATGGCTCCAATTAGCTTCCTTCTGTCTATCTTCATTTACAGTGTATGAGATGTGGGAGGCAGGGGTACTTCTCTGGTTGCTGGGCCTCTGCTTCTTCCCCTCCACCCTCCATCCTTATCTTTCCATGAAGAATATCTGTGTTCACTTCAGTCTAGTTCATCAAATATCTTTCTCACCAGCCTCTCCATCATTATGGCGACTGCATCGGCATGGACCCCAGTGACTGTTGTGATGCCTCCTGCATGGTCTCCCTGTGTCTTATCCCCAGGGCTGCTGACTTATCCAATAGGCACAGTAGGCACAGTACCTATGGCCCATGATACTTTAAGGGGAACCCATGAAGATATTTTAAAATCAGAAGAAAAACTAAACTTTTAGGTCAATAAAAATGTTTTAACATATAATAATATTTTCACCTTTACAACAGATACAACAGATTTAAAATGATTTTTCTATCTCTATTAATACATGTAATATAACATATTTTGTATATATGCATAAAAATTTTCAATAAATAGTGTAGTACTGTAAAAAATAGATTTACCTTTATACCAACACATGGTAAAACATAATTTCTAATATTTTTATGGGGGAAGGAACCCGTGAAGGCACAAGTGCCAAAAGGCCCATGAAGTCATAACGTGGCCCTGCCCCCTTCTTCCAATTCATCTTTTACTTGATGCTGGGCTTTAAAAATACAAGCCTAACCATGACCTTTGCTGCTTGTAGTATGATGAGAAGAATGGCCTGAACTGACCACAGCAGCAGACTCTGGGCTGGCTAGACAGTAAAAAAGGGAATACTGAGTTCTCTCCATCCCACTCTTTCCAGTGAAGGAGCTGCACTGAAGCCTAGCTCCCCATAGGACTGAAGACTTTCTCTTCCTTGGTAAAGAGGCTACAATATCTCCTGAGCACTGAAGTCTCCAGGGACTGGACAGCTGGTATTCCCAGGAAACTCCTGCAGGATGCTAGTCCCTTGTATCCAGTCACTTTGTGCCAAGAGGTCTGTTGTATCCCCCATGGACAAAGTTGTTCTCAAAATGGCACTTTAGAAAGTGGCAAGAGGGAGGATCTGTCCACTGGAATGGCAGACTCACCTTTACCTATTCAAAGTGGTATGGAATTGTTCTAAACTCTGGTGCACAGCAGGCAGAGGCCAGAAGGGCTCTACCTTGCAGTATGCTCCTAGCCCTGAGTCCCCAGTGCTCACAGGATGAAGTTTGAGATCCTTAGCCTGTCTCCCCAGTACCTCCATGATCTGGCCTTGGCTATTTCTCCAGCTCCCTGCACCCATCCTTGCCCATTTACTTATAATTCCTGAATATGCATGCTGTTTTAGGTTTCTGAGGTTTTGCACATGCTTGTCTCCTCATCTAGAATGTCTTTCTTCCATCTTTCTCCTTGATCCTGTAGAGAGGAGAACTTCTATTCATCCTTCAAAACTCCATTAAAGTATCACCTCCTCACTGAAGGCCTCCTGGATTCTTATCATCCTTGTTCCAAGATATATATGAGTACGAGTTAAGAAAAAAAGGATTCGTTTTAGCTTTTCATTCTCCTTCCCCACTTCCAGGAAGGAGAGGCCATTATTATTTATTTCTTATTAGAAAGACAAGATGAAAGAAAGGAAGGAAGGAAAGAAGGGAGGGAGGGAGGGAAGAAGAAAGGAAGGAAGGGAGGGAGGGAGGGAAGAGACTCCCCTTTATCTACTATTCTGAATTCATGAATGTTAACATGTGTCCCACATCCTTTCACAAAATAAGAAAATTTAAAAATTACTAATGAAGCTGAAGTTCTTTAGTCCCCTTTCTAGTCCCAATTCTCCTTCTTCATCCGTCAGAGGCAATCATAATCATGAATTTGTTTTCATCCTTTCTGTTCATGTTTTCACATTTTTGCCATATGTATTTGTACTTACAGACAATATGTAATGGTTTTTGTGTGATTCAACATGTTACATAAATGATTCACTGTGTTTAGCCATCTGCAATTTGCCTTATTCTCCCAATACTCTGTGTGAGTTTGATCTTTGCTGATACTCACAGATCTAGTTCATTCATTTTAATAGCTGTATAATATTCCATTATGTGAGTATAACACATTAAAAACTATTTTCATGTGGAAGAACATTTAGGTCATTGCCTTTTCTTTTCAGTTATAGTTACTGCTACACATGGAATTTTCTAGGTCTATATATAGACCTAACAGTAGACATGCTAGATCATAGAATAGTTGCATACCTAACTTTGATAGTTACTACAAAACTATTTTCTAGGGTGATTTTCCCAATTACAGCCCCAACAGTGTGTGTGATCCTGACTGGACAAGGATGGTGGGAATGATTTTTTTTTTTTTTTGGCCAATGTGATCTGTATGAAAAAGAATTCAATGAAAAAATGTTATTTCCCAGCTTAGTATTAAAGTTTCATTTTTAACATACATTTGTCAATCGTTTGGGTTTTCTTTTATACATCTTTTGTGTTTTCTTTTACTCAGTTTAAAAAATTGGGTTGTCATCTTTCTTTCTTTCTCTCTCTCTTTCTTTCTCTTTCTTTTCTTTTCTTTTCTTTTCTTTCGGACAGAGTCTCGCTCTGTCACCCAGGCTGGAGTCCATTGGCACAATCTTGCCTCACTGCAACCTCCAACTCCCAGGTTCAAGTGATTCTCCTGTCTCTGCCTCCTAAGTAGCTGGGATTACAGGCTCCTGCCACCATGCCTGGCTAATTTTGGTATTTTTAGTAGAGACAAGGTTTCACCACAGTGGCCAGGCTAGTCTCAAACTCCTGACCTCAGGTGTTCTACCTGCCTCAGCTTCCCAAAGTGCTGGGATCACAGGCGTAAGCCACTGCACCCAGTCATTTGTCATTTTCTTTTTGAGTTATAGGAGTACTGTACTGTGTATTCTGAGTACTATTTCTATACTGTTGCAACTATCTTTTTCAAATGTATTGTTGTACTTTTACTTTGTTTTATGATGGTTTTAGCATACAGAAATTTTAGTATTTGATGTAGTCAAATGGACAGGGTTTCCATTATAATTAGTATCTTGCTATTTGTTTAGGAAATCTTTGCCTAACTGCATATCATAAGGATACTCCACTACATTTCCTTATAATAGTTTCAAAGTTTTGTTTGATCTATCTGGAATTTATTTTTATGTGTGGTATGAGGTAGGGATCCAGTTAAAAATGTCCCTCATAGAGATTCCATAAAGAACTAAAAGTAGAACTACTGTTTGATCCAGCAATCCCCTACTGGGTATCTACTCAGAGGAAAGGAAGTCATTATATGAAAAAAGCCAAATGCACACCCATGTTTATAGGAGGACAATTCGCAATTGCAAAGATTTGGAACCAACCAAAGTGCACATTAGCCAATGAGTGGATAAAGAAAATGTGGTGTATATATGCCATGGAATACTACTCAGCCATAAAAAGGAATGAAACAATGTCTGTTACAACAACTTGGATGAAGCTGGAGGCCTTTACTCTAAGTGATGTAACTCAGGAATGGAAAACCAAACATCGTATGTTCTCACTTATAAGTGGGAGCTAAGGTATGAGGATGCAAAGGCATAAGAGTGATATAATGAGTTTTGGAGTTTTGAGGGGGAAGGATGGGAGCGGGGTGAGGGATAAAAGACTACATATTGGGTAAACTGCCTGGGTGATGGATGCATCAAAACCTTAGAAATTGCCACTAAAGAACTTATCCATGTAACCAAAACCCAAACCCCACCTGTACCCCAAAAAGATAGAAATAAAAAAAGCCCTTCATAGAGGTAGCTAATTGTCTGACACTATTTATTGAGTAATCATTCTTTTCTTGATGATACATAAAGCCACCCCCAACATACACCAAGTCCTCATAAATACACAGAGCTCTCTAGTCTGTTCCGCTGATAGATTTGTCTATCCTGCATACCTCCTTCATTATTTTAATTTCACATGGCTTTTTAGTTCATCTTTATGTCTAGCTGGGAAAGTTCTTTCTCCTTATTCTTTTGTCTTGACTCTTCTTTGTTCTCAACTACTTCAGATTAATGTTAGAATCAGTTTGTCAAGCTCTATGAAAAGCTCCATTGGGATTTGGATTGGAATTGCAATGAATTTATAGATTAATTTGGAGGAGAACTGACATCTGTATAATATTGAGTCTTCCCATGCATGAATGTGTTATATTTCTCTATTTTTTTTCAGGTCTTCTACATCCTTCAGTAACTTTTCATAATTTTCTCTATAAAGGTCTCTCACATCTTTCATTGGATTTATTTCCAAGTAACTTACAGTTTTTCTTGCTTTTATGGTTGGGAACTTTCTCTCAGTTACATATTCTAATTGATTATTGTGGGCATATAGGAACACGATTGAGCTTGTATCCAGAAATGAAGCTATTTTATCTTTCTAGTTGTAATTTTCTATAGAATATCTGGGATTTTCCATACAAACAATCTTATGATAAACCAACAATGATTTCTTTTTTAAAAAATTCATTACATGACATTTTCTTGCTTTATGTTGCTAACTGGGGTCTCTAGTACAATGCTGCATAAAAAGGTATAGCAGCGAACCACCATGGCACACATATGCCTATGTAACAAACCTGCATGTTCTGCACATGTATTCCAGAACTTAAAGTAAAATAAAATTTAAAAAAAGAATAAAAAAAGGTGTAGCAGGAACACTTATTTTTTTTCTGACTTTAATTATAATATGTTTACAGTTGTACCACTGCATATAATGTTTGTTTTAGGTCTTTGGCAAATACATTATGAGTTAAGGAAGTTTCCTCTATTTTAGTTTACTTTTTTTTTTAATAACAGCTTATTGAGATAAAACTCACATACCACAAAATCCACTATTTTAAAGTGTATAATTCAGTGGATTTTAGCATATTCACAGAGTTGTGCAACCATCACCACTATCTAATCTTAGGACATTTTTTATTACCCTAAAAAGAGACCCCCAACATTTCCCCTCTCCAACCCCTGGTAACCACTAATCTACTTTCTCTCTCTATGGACTTACCTATTCTGGATATTTCATATACATGAAATTATACAATATATGTGGTCTCTTGTGACTGGCTTCTTTCACTTACAACATGCTCAAGTTTCATTTATATTGTAGTGTGTATCTGTATTTCATTCCTTTTTATGGACAAATAATATTCCATCATATGGATATATCACATTTTGCTTATGCATGTTGAGGGACATTTGGAGATGTTCCCACTTAACCACTGTAAGTATTGTAGCTATGAGTATTTGTGTATAAGTTTTTGTATGAACAGATCTTTTCAGTTCTCTTAGGTATACACCTCGAGTGGAAATCTGAGTTATATGGCCACTCCATGTTAACTTTTTAAGAACTGCTAAACTGTTTTCCAAAGTGACTGCACCATTTCATATTCCCACCAGCAGTGTATAAGCTTTCTAACTTCTCCACATTCGTGCCAATCCTTGTTATTGTCTTTAAAAAAATTATATCCGTCCTGTTGGCGGTGTGACATGGTATTTTTTGATTTTGATTTGCATTTCTCTTATGACTACTGAGCATCTTTTTATGTGCTTATTGGCCACTTGTAAATCTCCTTTAGAGAAACATCTATGCAAATCTTTTTTCATTAAAGCATCTGGTCATTTGTCTTTTTACTATTGAGTAGTAAGAGTACTTTATATGTCTGTACATAAGTTCCTCATCAGCTGTATGATTTGCAAATATATTCCCCTATTCTACAGATTGTCTTATCATTTTTTCAATGCTGTCCCTTGATGCACAGAGTTTTAATTTTTGTGGAGTCAAGTTTATGTATTTTTTCTGTGCTTTAAATGTGACATGCATATAAGTAAACCACTGCCTAATCCAAGGTCATAAAAGTTTTACACTTATTTTTTTCTAAGTGTTTCATAGTTTTAGATTTTACATTTAGGCCTTTGACCACTTTTGAGTTAATTTTTTGTATGGTGGAATCCAAATTCATTTTTTTTTACATGTGAATATTAAGCACCATATATTGAAAAGACTAATATTCCCCATTGAATTATCTTGGCATCCTTTTCAAAACTCAATCGACTATAGATGTTTATTTCTGAACTCTGAATTCTGTTCCATTGATTGATGTGTCTGTTTTTATATGTCTGCCTTGATTACTGTAGCTTTGTAGTAAGCATTGAAATTGGGAAAGGTGAGTCCCTTAACTTTGTTCTTCTTTATCAAGGTTGTTTTGGCTATTTGGGATCTCTTGCATTTTCATATGAATTGTAGGATGAGCTTGTCAATTTCTGCAAAAAAGGCAGCTGGGATTGGAACAGGAATTGTTTTGATTCTGTAGATCAGTTTGGAAAATATTGCCAATTTAACAATATTAAGTATTTCAATCCATGAACATGAGATGTTTTTCCATTGATTTAGGTCTTTAATTCATTTCAACAATGGTTCATAGCTTTCAATGTACAAGTCTTGCAGTTCTTTTGTTTAATTTATTTCTAAGCATTTTATTCTTTCTGGTGTTATTGCAAGTGGAATTGTTTTTGTAATTTCATTTGTGTCTTTGAATCTAAAATGAGTCTCTTGCAGACAGCATAGAGTTGAATCATTTTTAAAAAGTCATTTGGGCAATATCTGCCTTTTGATTGGAGTGTTTAACCTATCTGTGCTTAATGTAACTAACGATAAGATAGGATTTACAACTCCCATCTTGCTATTTGTTTTATATATGTCTTACGTCTTTTTGTTTCTCGATTTCTCCACTAATGCCTTCTTTTGTTTTAAGCAAATGTTTTCTAGCACACCATTTCCATTCCTTTCACTTTATTTTTAGTTATTTTCTCATTAGTTGCTCTGGATGTTACAGTTACCACCTTAAATTAAAACAATCTAGTTCAGGTTAATACCAACTTAACTTAGACAATACAGTCATGCACTGCATAACATTTTGGTCAATGATGGACCTCATATATGATGTGGTGCCACAAGATTATAATAGGGCTGAAAATTTCTATTGCCTAGTGATATCATAGCCATTGTAAGATCATATCATAATGCATTACTTACATATTTGTGGTGACGCTGTTACATGACTGTGCTGCCAGTCATATACAAGTATATCACATACAATTATGTGTAGCGTGTAATGCTCGATAATGATGACAGATGACTATGTTGCTAGTTTATATATTACTATACTATACATTTTATGGTTATTTTAGAGTGTACTCCTTCTATTTACTAAAAAATTGTTAACTGTAATACAGCCCCAGGCAGATCATTCAGGAGATATTCCAGAAGAAGACATTGTTATCATAACAGATGACAGTTCCATGTATGTTATTGAAGACCTTCCAGTGAGACAAGATGTAGAGGTGGAAGACAGTGATATTGATGATCCTGACCCCTTGTAGGCTTAGGCTAAGAATGTATTTGTCTTTATTTTTAACAAAAAAATGTTTAAAAAGTAAAAAAAAAAATGTAAAAAACAGAAATAAGCTTATAGAATAAGGATATAAAGAAAAAATATTTTTATGCATCTGTACAATGTGTTTGCATTTGGTTTACGAAAGAGTCAAAAAGCTAAAAAAAATTTAAAATTTATAAAATTAAAAAGTTACAGTAAGCTAAGGTTAGTTTATTATTGAAGAAAGAAATTTAAAAAATAAATTTAGTGTAGCCGAAATGTATAGAGTTTATAAAGTCTACAGTAGTATATGGTTATGTTCTCGGCCTTCACATTCATTCACCACCCATTCATTAACTCACCCAGAGAAACTTCCAGTCTTGCAAACTCCCATTCATGATAAGTGCCCTCTACAGGTATACCTTTAAAAAAATCTTTTGGATAATATTTTAACTGAATCTTTTCTATATTTGGATACACAAATACTTACCACTGTGTTACAACTGTCTACAGTATTCAATGTAGTAACATGCTGTACAGGTTTGTAGCCTAGGAGTAATAGGCTACATCATACAGCCTAGGTTGTAGTAGGCTATACTCTGTAGGTTTGTGTAAGTACACTCTACGATGTTTGCACAATGATGAAATCATCTAAAGACATATTTCTCAGAAAGTTCTCCATTGTTAAGTGACACATAACTGAATACAAAACATTGTTCCAATATAGTTCTATGCAGGTTGATGCAAAAGTAATGGAGTTTTTTTCTTATTAAAGGTAATGGCAAAAATGGCAATTACTTTTGCACCAACCAATACTACCTCACTTCTCTTTTGTGCTATTGTTGTCATATAAATTATGTCCTTATATATTATAATATCTTTAACATAGTTTTTAAAAATATTGCTACATATAGTTAACTTTTAAATCAGATAAGAGAACCAGAAATTTATAAGAAATACATTTGTAGTATCTTGTATATTTACTTATGCAGTTACTTTTACCAGTTTTCCTTGTTTTTTTTCTGTGGATTTGAATTACCATCTAGTGTCCTCTCATTTCAGCCTGAAGGACTTCATTTAATATTTTTTTGGTCTTCTAGCAGCAAATTCTGTTTTAATTTATCTCGAAATGGCTTAATTTCTTCTTCATTTTTAAGGGATAATTTTACTGGATATAGAATTATTGGTTGACAGTTTTTTTTTTGTCATTATTTTCAATACACCATCCCACTGCCTTCTGGCATCCACGGTTTCTGATGAGAAATCAGCTGTTAATCTTTTCGATAATCCCTTGTATGTGATGAGTTACTTCTTCTCTCTTGCTACTTTCAAGATTCTCTCTTTGTCTCTCTCTCTCTTTTTTTTTTTTTTTTGAGGTGGAGTCTCACTTTGTTGCCCAGGCTATAGTCCACTGGCATGATCTCAGCTCACTGCAACCTCCACTTCCCGGGTTCAAGTAATTCTCCTGCCTCAGCCTCCCGAGTAGCTGGGTAGCTGGGACTACAGGCGCATGCCACCACATCTGGCTAATTTTTGTATTTTTAGTAGAGATGAGGTTTCACCATGTTGGCCAGGATGGTCTTGATCTCCTGACCTCGTGATCCATCGGCCTCAGCCTCCCAAAGTGCTGGGATTATAGGCATGAGCCACTGCACCTGGCCTTGTCTATCTCTTTTGACTATATTTGTCTAGGTGTGGATCTCTTTGGATTTATCCTCCTTGGGTTCACTGAGCTTCCAAATGCACAGATTACCATGGCTAAAAAAATTATATTTGGGACATTTTCTGCCATTATTTCTTCAAATTTTTTTTTCTGCTCTTTATTTTCTCCTCTCTTGCTGAGACTCTCACTATTCATATGTTGGTATGGTTGATTATGTCTCATAGGTCTCTGAGACTCTGTTTATTTATCGTTATTCATTTTACTTTGTGTTCCACAGAAAGGATAATCCAAATCTGTTACTGGGCTCTTCTAGTAAATTCTTCCTTTCTGTTTTAATTTTCAACTTCAGAATTTCTATTTGGTTCATCTTATAATTTCTTTCTCTTTTTTGGTATTTTCTATTTCATAAGACATTGTTCTCACACTTTCCTTAAATTCTTTAAACATAATTTTATTTAATTCTTTGAATATATTTAATTTATAGTGTAGATTTAAAGGCTATTCCTAGTAAGTTCAACATTTAGGTTTCTTTAAAGACAGTTTGGTTGCCTATTGCCCTGTGTATGAGTCATACTTTGCTGTTTCTTTCTGTGTCTTAATTTTTTTGTTGTTGAAAACTGGACATTTTTAATAATATAATGTGGCTACTCTAGAAATTGGATTACTTCCCCAGGGTTTGTGGCTGTTGATGTTTCTTTCCCCCTATATGTTTGTTTAGTGACATTTCTGGACCAACTGTCTAAAGTCTAAATTACTTGTCATGTGTGGCTGCCTGTTTAGCCTAGTGTCAAGCTAATGATTGGACAGAGTCCCTTAAATGTCTTGAACCAATAGGACTTCTGCCCTTTGTCAAGGGGCTCTGTGTGCACCTTCGATGTTCTGTCAGTTTACAACTCTGCTTTACTCTCACTTCCTGCTTGTGTAGGGTCTCAGGTCATCCAGAGGTGAGAGATTAAGACCTTACTTGGTGTTTTCTGGGCACATGCAGAGCCACGCACATGTTCATGGCATTCCAGATTCCCAGGAATATATTGGAGGTTTTCAAAGTTCCCTATGAACATCTCATTTCCCAAATATTAAGTTTTTGATCAGCTTCTTATTTCTTCCAACTGGTCTGTGATGTTCAATAATTTCCACTATTTTTTTTAACAAATTCCTTGCAATATGACTTTTTCCAGTTATCAAACTCTGTCTCAGGTTAAATAATGAGAAGATTTGCAAATATGGCTTTTTCAGGGAGCTGCCAGTTAGGTAAAATTGTGACACTTCTCTGGGGATGGGGCTTTTTGAAGTGTTCCTAATATAAGCATAGTGGGATGGGTTAACTACTTCTAACTATACTGTAGAGTTTAAAGGAAGAAAACAATATATTCAGCATTCTGTATTCATGACTCCAGGCCACTTAAGAGAACCAGCAAAGTTCTATGGCTGCTCTAAATGTAATTTCTCATCTCTGTTAGACACAGATCTAGCATAGTTGAAAATTAGTTGCATTGCTTGAACCCACAGGCTGCTGAACTACAATATAAGTTGAATTCATAGCCTTATAGGTCTCTTGAGTGACAGCTAGCACATGCATTAAAAGAGTGGGACTCAGTTCTAAAATTTAGATTTTTGGAGAGGCTTCTAATGGCTGAAGCAATCCCCAGTTCACAGAGCCTCCCCTGTCAGTGAATCTTGCCTTGTTTGAAAATTCTGGGATGACCACCTTGCAGGAGAAAGCCATGTTTCTTCCTGACCACCTCTGCTGCATCTAGTCTATCTCTAGAGCTGTGCTTCAAGTTAGACCCAAGCATTGTATGCACCTAAACAGTGATTTTTTTTTGGAAATTCTTGTTAGCAGAAAATGGGGGGATAGGTGGGCATAGACTCAGAAGGTGTTAGACCAGGAATAGAAAAACATAATTTTACATAACATTTCTGAATTAATCTTTGATTGATTCTTTGTGGGATTTTCCAGAGAATCTGGATTCAATGTGCTAGCTTGAGCAGCTGGGAGTTCTTACTATTTGCTTGGTTGGCTGCCATGAACCACACCTCCGTGTATTTGTTTCCTTCTGTAATTTCATCCCATATTGGATCAGGGCCGGCCTACTGACTTGCTTTAGCTAGTGGAATGCAGAAGTGAAGTCCAGGAAGCATCTGCTTTTGTGCTCTTGTGAGCCCTGAGTAGCCATGTAAGAAGTCCGACTATCTCCTCCTGGAGAGAGAGATCATGTGGACGGGTACAGGGTGCAAGATACGTTAGCGAAGAGGTCAGGTTGGATGTTACAGCCCACAGAGTTGGCCTGTTTCATTATCCACTGCCCTTGCTCAAATCTGAGGTTTCCCTCGCAAGAACTCAAATTGGGAGATCTGGGTTTGTTCTGATGAAAGGAGAAGGTAGGTTCTTTTATAACATACATACCATTGCCCAGATACTTCCAAGAAAAGCCGCGGATGGGCCAGATTCTGGTGGCTGGGCAGGGCGATTCAGAGTTCCATGTGCCCATCAGACATCACCTGCCTTGGTGCAGTCTGGGCATACTCAAAGCCCTGGCCTGCAGGAGAGCAATTATTATTACTATTATTTTTTGAGACGGAGTCTCACTTTGTTGCCAGGCTGGAGTGCAGTGGCACGATCTTGGCTCACTGCAACCTCCACCTCCTGGGTTCAAATGATTCTCGTGCCTCAGCCTCCCTAGTAGCTGGGATTATAGGTACATGCCACCACACCCAGCTTTTTGTATTTTTAGTAGAGATGGGGTTTCACCATGTTGGCCAGGATGGTCTCGATCTCCTGACCTCATGATCCACCTGCCTCGAGCTCCCAGAGTGTTAGGATTACAGGCATGAGCCATTGCACCTGGCCAGGAGAGCAATTTCTTCTACCTCCTGGGCTGATGTCCTGTGACTGCTGATCTCAATTACTCATCATGGTGAAGGAGAGCTTTGGAGGCAAAAGCACAGGGAACACCCCCTACTCCAGTCTGGTGTGGATTTCCAAGTCATCAGCATAGACAGCAAAGGGAAGAAACTAGAACTTTCCTTTTCATCACATTTCTGTTCTTGGATTTTTAGAGAGTAATGGAAAGGACTTGGGCTTTGGAATGGAAAGAAGTGGGCATTTGGTTCTGGTTTTGCTGCTTTCCAGCCAGAATGGTCTTTGTGGTTGATTCCCCAGCACCCATTTCTTCACTGCCACTCAAGTGATTATCTAAGCTGAGGGATCATCCCCTTAAGCCCTCAAAGTAGCTGAATGTGCAGAGGGATGGTCAGAACCCCTAGGATGGTCACTTTCAGAGAGGTGCAAAAATATTATTTCTTGTGTGGGGAAGCACCTGCTTATACCACGCATGATAACCTTGCTGGCAACTAACTTAGGAATGGACATGCAATTCAATCTTTAGTGAAGGAGGATTAAGGGGAAATCTGTGGTAGGGAGAGAGCAGGGAATAGCCAGGAAACATTTTCTATCTTCTAGAAAGGACATCCAGGCAAGAGATGACTCCTTTTCTTCTTCTGAATGTGTGTCTGGGTGTGATGCTTGGGTAAGTCACTTAATCTCCATAATTCCTACCTGTGGTGAGAGTTGAGATGGCACTTGGTGAATAGCATTCACTCAAAAAGTTGTAGTGATTAGGCTGGATGCGCTGGCTCACGCCTGTAATCCCAGCACTTTGGGAGGCTGAGGCGGGCAGATCACGAGGTCAGGAGATCGAGACCAACCTGGCCAACATGGTGAAACCCCGTCTCTACTAAAAGTACAAAAATTAGCTGGGCGTGGTGGTGGGCGCCTGTAGTCCCAGCTACTCGGGAGGCTGAGGCAGGATAATGGCGTAAACCTCGGAGGTGGAGCTTGCAGTGAGCCAAGATTGTACCACTGCACTCCAGCCTGGGTGACAGAGCAAGACTCCGTCTCAAGGAAAAAAAAAAGTTGTAGTGATTATTATTTCATTACTCTAGATAATACTACATAAACCCAAGTTCAGTATAATTCCTGCTTGAAAGTGATAGAACTCAGCTTCTGAGGTACCTCGTCTTCAAAGACAGCCACCATCAATTTTGCCTCTCCCTGTATGAACATGCCTCTTCTCACATCGAGAAGTGGAGTTTATGCCTTTTCTTTGAATGTGGGTTGGTCTGTGACTGCTTTGAGTCACCAGAACCTAGTAGATGTGATGTTCTGGGACTTCTGAGGCTCAGTCTTAAGAGAACCGCCAGTTTCTCTTTCCTCCCTGCTATAGTTTGGATACGGTTTGTTTCATGTTGAAACGTGATAGTCCATGGTGGAGCCGGGGTGAGTTCTCACTCTGTTAGTTCCCACAAGTACTGGTTGTTAAAAAGAACCTGGCACTTACCCTCCTCTTGCTTCCTCTTTCACCAGGTGAACTCTGCACATGCTGGCTCCCTTCCCCTCCCTCCATGAGTGGAAGCAGCCTGAGGCCCTCACCAGTTGTCCAGTCTTGAACCTTCCAGCTAGTAGAACCATAAGCCTAATAAACCTCTTTTCTTTGTAAACTACCCAGCTTCAGATATTCCTTTATAGCAACACAAAATGGATGAAGATGTTTCCTTTCGTGGAGTTTACTCTTGAGATATACCCTTTTAGAATGCAGCTGTCCAGCTGTGAGAAGCCTAAGCCACATGGAGGGCCACGTGGAGGGGAGCCAAGGTTCACCAGCAGAGATCTCAGCTGATAGCCAGCATCGCCTGTGAGTGAGCCGTCTAATATGATTCCACTCAGAATAGACCCCAGAGGACAACAGCCCACCTGTGATTTCCCAACTTCCAGAAATGTGAGAGAAGATTAAATGGTTGTTGTTTTGAGCCACTAAATTTTAGGAGAGTTTGTTATGCATAGATAACAAAAATAACTTCTTTCAGTGTGTTTTGGAATTTTGGCTTTTTACTGGTTCCTATCAACTTCCCATCTCTCCAATCAGCAGAAGCAGTGAGCGTTATGGGTCATTGGCCATTGAGGTCCACTTTCTTTCTGTCTCAAATCTCTGTCTCTTGAGCTTCTTTATTATAAAGTCCATGTGCTGGAGCCACCTTAACCAATGTCCTGCACTTCTCTCCCTGAAATGCTTGGGAGGCACTATTTGCTTTTTTTTTTTTTTTTTCCACATCTGCAACAGATTTATTTATTTATTTATTATTTATTTTTTATTTTTCATTTTTTTGAGACGGAGTCTCACTCTGTCACCCAGGCTGGAGTGCAATGGTGCGATCTCGGCTCACTGCACCCTCCATCTCCTGGGTTCAACTGATTCTCCTGCCTCAGCCTCCCGAGTAGCTGGGATTACAGGCACGTGCCACCACGCCCAGCTAATTTTTGTATTTTTCAGTAGAGACAGGGTTTCACCATGTTGGTCAGGCTGGTCTCAAACTCCTGACCTGAGGTGATCCACCCACCTGCTGGAGTTACAGGCGTGAGCCACTATGCCCTGCCACGCTTTTAACCAGATTTGTACAGAAGAATGGCCACTTGGCCCAGGTAGAAGTAGATGAAGTGTTTGAATTCATGTGTCATGTAACTACTGAAGTTCCTCCCCACAATGCAATGCCAGGTGGGATTGTACTTCTTGTCAAATTCCTTCTTAATATGAGCCGCAATATCCTTCTCTATGTTATATTTCTACAGTGCCTGAATAGCGACTCTACCGAGTCCTGTTGCATCTCTTCCGACATGTCGGCATTTTTGATCATAGTCTTTAGGTGGCACATGGTTATCGTGGAGAAGGGGGCTGGCCGACTGCAACAGTCTCCTGGGGGAGGTGCTAGCATCGCTCAGGCGGCCTGGAGCTGCTGTCGCTACTGGAGCGGTGGCGCATCTAACGGGAGGCACTATTTGTGCCACAGGAAGAACATCAGATTTGAAGTCTCAAGGCTCAAGTTGAAGACCTGGCTATTTTACTTACCACTGGTGGAACCTTGGGCGAGGGCCTTAATCTTCTGAGTCTCATGGTTTTTTTTTTCATCTGTAAACTAAGGGTGGTCATAGTAACTTCCCCACAGAACAGTGGAATGGTGCAAATGAGACAGCATGGGTGGAAGCACTTCGAAAATGGTCAAGTACTCTCTCCATATGGCAATTGCCCTTATTTTGCCTCATTGTACAATGAGGAGCAGTGCATGAGCTCATCCACCAATGGTCCCTCTTTTATAACCTCCTCACTCTGGGAAACAAGATCACTGAGGGGAAGCAGGTATTGTCACTGTTATTTTCACCTACGCCATCATCGTCACCATCCCATCATGATAATTGTCATCATCACCATTATTGTTGTTATTGTCAGCATCATCATGGACCATTTCCTGGACATCTACCAAACTATGCCCTTGTCATAGACTCGCACAGCAATCTTTCAGGTTGTGCTGATTATCAACCCTCTTTTACAGATGAGGAAACTGAGAATAATCTAGGGTAATCCACTTGCTCAGGATCATACAGAAGAAACTTTGGCTCATTGGAAAATTTAAAACCAATAAAAGGGATGTTTGTTGTTGCATCCATGTTCCTTCTTTCCCCATCAATCTCAGAGAACTAACATCTCCTCTGACACAGCCCTGGGGTATTTGGGATGTCAACAAAATTATCAAGCTGCACTCCAAACACCAATGATGTGCTGCACTCCAAACACCAATGATGCGAATGACACTTTTTTTTTTTTTTTTTTTTTTTTTTTGGAAAAACGGCCCCATGCATTGGAATAGTGGCAATGAATGCTGAATCTGAAGCTGTCGACATCCTGAAAGTCCATGAGCTGGAGCTAAGGGGAAGCCAAGCGTCCCTGTTTTATTTGCTGTGTGCAGCCGTCTTTCAGAAGCTGGGTAGGCACTAATTAGATAGCCACTCTGAAAGTTGCTATCTCCAACTGGAAGCCATCCAAATTGCTCTCTTTATTCAGAGGCTTTGGAAGAAGATATCCCCTCCCTAAATTTCCTCCCACCCCATCCTCACTTGCCAAACCTCAAGGACCACAAATACAGCTAATTATGTCAGCTCGGCTTGGCACTAGTTTTCCAGATAGCATCTTTCATTAGCGTTGACCTTCCGGCTGCCTGGCTTCCTATACCTGCGGGGACTGTGGGTGATGTGTTGGTTACCCTGGTGACATAGGAAAGTGGTAGGGGGAGGCAGAAGGTGTGGACGACATCTCCAACTGTCCCCCAAACTATGTGTCCTTTTTCCTCCATGCTTCCTGTGCTCCCACAAGATGGCAGTAGGTGCTCTAGGGAACCCAGCAGTGTGAATCTCTGGAGGTGACAGGGAGAATCTGGGGTCAATTTGTTGGCTGTCCCAGCCTTGAGCATCCTAAAATCATCTGCTGGATGGTCTCCAGGGGTGAGTTTTTAAGGGCAGTCAGATAGTCACTGTGTTTTATCTTTTTATCCCCGTACCTCACCTCCCAACACACACACACACACACACACACACACACACACACACACAGCCCACCTAGCCCTAGCAGTTGGAGGCTAAGTCTTAGGCAATGTATGTGGGATTAAATTAGCATCATTTATGCGCCAATGGCATGCACCAATGGCAGGGGAATGGTAGTTGATCTGCTTAAGAGAACAAACTGTTTCTATGTTCTTAAACCCAACACTCAAGCTGAGCTCCGAGCCCAGGAGTCAGGCTAAATGTCATCGGCGACTATGAATTTGAGGAGGATCTTGCTTGCTAAATTCTCTACAAGGTAGGGAGGTATGTGGCCTTTTAAGAGACAAAAACATGGCACAGCATATACAGAAATGAGCGTGCCATTGTTTCCTAGATGACCTGATACTACTTCCTCTGAGCAGGTGGGTGTTTTCCTTTTGCCATGCCTTGGTCACAAGATGTTTCTAGTCCCAGCCCCAAAGTGGCCAGGTGTGAGCAGCCAACCAAAGAAAGTGCAGAGATGTCTTATATGCAAAGCGATCCCTTCCTCCTCCATTGTAACATGGCCCAGTTAATGGGAGGGTTAACAATAATTGCTTTTCACTCTTCTGTCTTCAATTTTCAAAACTCTTTCTTAGTACTTTGGGAGGCCAAGGTGGGTGGATCATGAGGTCAGTAGATCGAGACCATCCTGGCTAACACAGTGAAGCCCGCCTCTACTAAAAATACAAAAAATTAGCCGGGCGTGGTGGCTGGTGCCTGTAGTCCCAGCTACTCGGGAGGCTGAGGCAGGAGAATGGCGTGAACCCGGGAGGCGGAGCTTGCAGTGAGCTGAGATCGTGCCACTGCACTCCAGCCTGGGCAAAAGAGCAAGACTCTGTCTCAAAAAAAAAAAAAAACAACAAAAAACAAAAAAAACTCTTTCTTAGTCTTAGTGTGACCAAGACCACCAGGGGAGACTGACTGCAACATTCTGTTTTTTTTTTTTTTTTGCCAGGAATTGTGATCCCACCAGTCCCAGCACCATCTGCCTTCCTCTGGCTTATCAGCCTTTTAGTGATGAAAGGGGGACCAGCCCGTGATGAGGGACGGTTGCCATCTGAAATGGTCATCTTAGCAGAAACCATAAAATAAACCTTCATTTACATGGACAATAATGCTAACAACATTTAGAAAAAGGTTTGGAATGTTGCCCCAGACTCCCTCAAATCAACAAAATATGGAATCTAGCAGTGACCCTTATGAAATACACAGGCCTGAAGGTAGATTGGTTCCTATAGACAAGAAAATAATATTTCTTTTTCATTTCCAGCCTAGAAAATTTGGCCAGCATCCCAGCTGGCCGCAGTACACAGAAGTCAGTTCAAATAGAGATTCCTACCTCCCCTTGTTTGCAAGAGTTACTTGTATAAAAACAGTCAACAAACGAATCAACCAGATGAGCTTTCCTTCCTTTATTCAGTCGGACAGTGTTCTGTGTCGGGAATCCATGTAGAAACAAATTCATGTGGTAGGTGCTGAAGAGAAACCCAAATTTGCCGGTCTGGTTATATAAACTGTGCTGAGACAGACTGAAGGGAGAAGGCCCAGTGGAGATACAACCTGCAACCGACTTTCTTCTGCACATCAGCAGTAAGACTTGCAGCCTGGTGGCCAGTATGGACCAGCCATTCCTCTTTCTACAGCAGCTAATATTCATCAAGGTTGTTGACGTGTCAGGCATTGTGCAAAGTTCTTTGCACATACTACCTCATTTTGTCTCACAGCAGTCTTATGAAGTGGGCTATTATCATGTCTGAGGCTAATCTCTAAGGCTCGGAAACAGAGATAATGCATCTGAAGTCATGAAGCTGGTAAGTCCGGAAGCCAAGATTGGGGGAGGATTCCCCAAGATTGGGGAAGCCACGATTTGGGATTGCTTTTGTTTCTTTGAGACAGAGTCTCATTCTGTCACCCAGGCTGGAGTGCAGTGGCACAGTCTTGGCTCACTGCAACCTCTGCCTCCCAGCCTCAAGCGATCCTCCCACCTTAGCCTCCCAAGTAGCTGGGACCACAGGGACGTGTCACCACACCCAGATAATTTTTTTATTTTTTGTAAAGATGGCATTTCACCATGTTGCCCAGGCTAATCTTGAACTCTTGGGCTCAAGTGATCTGCCCACTTGGGCCTCACAAACTGCTGAGATTACAGGTGTGAACCACCTTTCAAATTTGATGAAAACTAAATCCACAGATCCAAAGCTCAATGAACTGCCTCCAAAAGCATAAACAAAACCTAAGCTATGTCACATGATAATACAATCACTAAAAATCAGTCATGAAGAGAAAATATTAACAGCAACCAGGGAAACAGGACACATTACATATCAAATAAGAAAGATCAGAATGAAAGCAGACTTCTCATAAGGAACTATGTAATCTGGAAGACTATTAAGGTGACATTTAAAAAATATGAAATAAAAAAATCTGTCCATTTATAATCATACCTACAATTTTTTAAATGAAGGCAAGATATTTTTTTTCCAGATAAACAAAATCTTAGAGAATACATCACCAGTAGGCTTGAACTATAAGATCTGTAAAAGTAGTTTCTTCAGGCAGAAGAAAAATGACACCAGATAGAAATTGGGCCTATGCAAAGGAATAAAAAGTGCCAGAAATGGTAAATATGTGGATAAGTATAAAATATGTACTTTTATAATTTTTAAATCTCTTTAAAAGATTACTGGCTAAAGTAAAAATAACACGTGTTTTGGAGTTTGTAACATCTACAGAAATAAAATGTATGATAACACCAGCACAAAAGATGGGAGCGTGGGATAAAAGAACACCGTTTATGATTTTTACCCCATGTGTGAAGTAATATTTTTTAATGGCAGCAAGTTAAAAATGTATATTGTAAACTCAAGAGCAACCTCTGAAAAACAAAACAATACCAAAAAGGAAATATAGTTAATAAGCCAAGAATGGAGATAAAAGGAAATAATAAAACATGAATGCAAAAGAAGGTGGGAAAAGAGGAAATAAGGAAGAAATGACAGATGAAATCAGTGGAAAACAAATAGCAAGATGGAATATTCAAAGCCAACCATATTGTTAATTACTTTAAATATAAATGGTCTAATGATACTAATTAAAAGTCAGAGACTTTCAGTTTGAATAAAAAAGGGTGCAAGCCCTAATCAAATGCTGTCTTTAAGAAACTTATTTTATTTTAGATTCAGTGGGTGCCTGTGTAACTCTGGGGTTTGGGCTTCTATTGAACCCACTACCCAAATAGTGAACATAGTACCCAGTTGGTAGTTTTTCAATCTTTGTCACTGTCCTTCTTTTTTTTCAAGTTGCCAGTGTCTGTTGTTTCCATCTTTGTGCCTGGGTGTATCCACCGTTTAGCTCCCCCTTACAAGTGAGAACATGTGGTATTCAATTTTCTGTTCTTGCATTAATCCACTTAGGATAACGGCCTCTAGCTACATCCAGGTTGCTGCAAAGGGCACAATTTTATTCTATTTTATGGCTGCATAGTATTCTGTGTATGTGCCATATTTTCTTTATCCAATCCACCATTGATGAGCACCTAGGTTGATTCCATGATTTTGCTATTGTGAATAGTGCTGCAATAAACATATGAGTGCCGATGCCTTTTGGTAGAATGATTTCTTTTCCTCTGAGTAGGTTCCCAGTAGTGGGAGTGCTGGGCTGAATATGGTAGTTTTATTTTTAGTTCTTTGAGAAATCTCTAAACTGCTTTCCACAGGGGCTGAACTAATTTACTTTCTCGCCAACAGTGTATAAGTGTTCCCTTTTCTACACAGGCTTACCAATATCTGTTATTTTTTTATTTTTTAATAATAGACATTCTGACTGGTGTGAGCTGGCATCTCTTGTGAAGAAGCCTACTTTTTATTTTTAGTAGAGATGAGGTCTCACTATGTTGCCCAGGTTGGTTTCAAACTCCTGAGCTCAAGTGATCCTCCTGCTTCGGCCTCTCCAAGTGCTAGTATAGGTTAGTGTTAGTGATAGGTTTTGGCATGAGCCACTACGCTCAGCCAAAACTTATTTTAAATATAAAGACACAAGTAAAAAGTAGAAGGATGAAAAAGATATACCATGCTAATATTAATCAAAAGAAAGTCAAAGTGGCTGTATTAATATCAGTCAAAGGAGATTTCAGCACAAGAAATATGAGAGAAATATGTCGTCATGAAAAAGGGATCAATTCATCAAGAAGATATGATAATCCTAAATCTTTTTGCAACTGATAATAGGACTTAAAATTCATGAAGCAAAAACTAATAGAACTGCAAGAAGAAATACAACTATGTAATTATGGTCAAAGATTTCAGCATTCCTGTGGTAAGCAGAATAATGGTCCCCCAAGGCTGATCATGTCTTACTCCCTGGAACCCGTGAATGTGTCACCTTACACAGTGAAGGAGAATTAAGGTTGCAGCTAGAATTAAGGCTGATAATTACTAGGTTGGTGCAAAAGTAATTGCAGTTTTTGCCATTATTTTCACCAACCTAATAGCTGACATCAACATAGGGAAATTACCCTGGGTTAAATTGGCCTAATGTAATCCCAGGGTTCCTCAAAAGTGGAATGAGGAAGAGGGCGGAAGAAGAGGAGGCCAAGTGATGCAATGTGAGATAGACTCAATCTGCCATTGTTGGCTTTGAAGATGGTGGAAGGGACCACAACCAAGGAATGCAGGCAGCTTCTAGAAGCTGGAAGAGGCAAGAAAACAGGTAATTTCCCAGAGCCACCAGAAAATAAAGCAGTCTTGTCAACACCTTGATGTTAGCCCACTAAGATCCAGTCTTGCCAACACCTTGATGTTAGCCCACTAAGACCCATGTCAAACTGTTCTGACCTACTATAGAATTGCATGATGATACATTTATGTTGTTTTAAGCTGAACATTTTGTGGCAGTTTGTTATAGCAGCAATAGGAAGCTCATACTACTCCTATATCCGGAATTGATAAAATAAGTTGACAAAAAAATCAGTGAAAATATAGATTATTTGAATAACACTAATGACCAAGACCTAGGGATTCGTATCTAAAGAATAGAATGCAGTGAAAATGCTTGACTTCTGGAGCCAGGTCATAAAAGGTGATACAACTTCTGCCTGGGGATCTTTCTGTCTCTCCCTTTAAAAACTCAGTCACTTTGACAGGTGCAGTGGCTCAAGCCTGTAATCCCAGCAAGTTTGGAGGCCAAAGTGGGAGAATTACTTGAGCTCAGGAATTTGAGGCAGTCTGGGTCACATAGTGAGACCCCGTCCCTACCAAAAACAACAACAACAAAAACAAAAAACCCCCAAAAACCCAAAATAGTCAGTGCGGTGCTGGGTACGTATAGTCTCAACTACTTGGGAAGCGGAGGTGGGAGGATTGCTTGAGCTCAGGGAGGTTGAGGCTGCAGTGAGCTGTGATTGCATCACTGCACTCCAGCCTGGGCAACAGATCTTGTCTCAAAAACAAACAAACAAAAAGCAACAACAAAAGAACCTCAGTCACCATGTTGTGAGGAAGTCCAGGTCACACAGACAGGGTGTGTTTAAGTGTTCTCTCTGACAGCCCCAGCTAAGATCCCAGCCAACAGTCACCATCATGCTCCAGTCTTGTTCACTCACGGGTGATTCTAGTTCCCAGGCTTCAAGCCAGTCCAGCTGATGCTGACTAGCGCAGATATGAGCTGCTGCATGAGCAAATTGCAGATGCATGAGTGAAATACAGACTGTCATCTTTTCTTTCTTCTTTCAGTAGGAAAGATGTGTATTTCTCTCTACTGTAAAAGAAGTCTAAGGTAGGCAGTGGACTGAACATGGCAGTTCATCAATATCTGGGACCTACATTCCTTCTGTCTTGCTAACACCGTGTTTGGTTGTCAATTCATGGTCCAGGACAGTTGCTTGAGTACCAAATATCATGGCATGTTCTGGGCAACATGAAAGGGAAAGGGTGGAAAAAGGCAGGTTTCCTCCCTGCTTAGGGAGGGAAGGCCAGCAATTTTTCTAGGCCAGAATTTGGCCGTATTTAGCTACAGGCTATGGGAAAGGAGCTCTTTATCCCAGATGGCCATACATTCAGATAAAAATCGAAGATTCTACTACTGCTGGGGCCAGCATGAGCTACTGGGATGAGCAATTAATAATGCTTGTCAGCTAAAATAAGCCTCCATCATGTCTTTTTAAAAAGTTAAGATATTCACATACCATCTGATATGGTTTGACCCTGTGTTCCCACCCAAATCTCATCTTGAATTGTACTTCAAATTGTAATCCCCACATGTGGAAGGAGGGACCTGGTAGGAAGTGATTGGATCATGGGGGTGGCTTCCCTCATGCCGTTCTCATGATAGTGAGTGAGTTCTCATGAGATCTGACGGTTTTAAAAGTGGCACTTCCTCCTCTCTCTCTCTCTCTCACCTGCCACTATGTAAGACGTGCCTGCTTCCCCTTCGCCTTGCATCATTATTGTAACTTTCCTGAGGTCTCCCCAGCCATGCAGAACTGAGTCAATTAAACCTCATTTGTTTATAAATTATCCCGTCTCAGGTAGTATCTTTATAGCAGTGTGTGAAAATGGACAAACACACCATCAAATTTACTATTTTAAAGTGTACAACTCAGCAATTCTTTTTGTGTATATTCACAGAGTTGTGCAACTATCATCACTATTTAATTCTAGAATATTTTTATCACCCCAGAAAGAAACTCTGTACACATTAGCAGTCACCTTTCATTTCCCCTTCTCTCTAGCCCTTGGCAACCACTCATATGTTCTGTGTATCTGTGCATTTTTCCTGTTCTGAACATTTTGTATAAATGGAATCATGCAATACGTGGTCTTTTTGTGTAGCTCCTTATGTTTTGCATAATATTTTCAAGGTTTATCCATGTTGTAGTGTATATCAGTACTTTGTTACTTTTTATGGCTATGCCACATTTTGTTTATCCATTTATCACTTGATAGACATCTGGGCTGTTTCCACTTTTTGGTTGTTATGAATAATGCTGCTATGAACACTCGTGCACAAGTTTTTGTGTGAACATATGTTTTCCATTCTCTTGGGTATATACCTGGGAGTGGAATTGTTGGATCATATGGCAACTCTATTTAACTCTCTGGTGAACTTTCAAACTATTTTCCACAGTGGCTAATGCATTTTACCCCCCCACCAGCAATTTATGAGTTCGGATTTTTTGACATCCTTGCCTACACGTGTTATTTTTTATTTTGAAAGTGTAGCCATCCTAGGGGATGTGAAGTAGTATCTTGTGGTTTCAATTTGCATTTCCCTGATGACTAATGATGTTGAGCATCTTTCTGTGTGCTTATTGGCCATTTGTATATTTTCTTTGCAGATATGTCTATTAAAAATGTTTGCCCACTTTTCAATTTTTTTTACTATTGAGTATAGGAATTTGTTTTATATTCTGGATAGTAGACCCTTATCAGATATATGATTTGTAAATATTTTCTCTTCTTATTGTGTGGATTATCTTTTTACTTTCTTGGTTCTTTCTCCCTTCCTTCTTTCCTTCCTTCCTTTCTTCCTTCCTTCCTTCCTTCCTTCCTTCCTTCCTTCCTTCCTTCCTTCCCTCCTTCCTTCCCTCCCTCCCTCCTTTTTTCTTTCTTTCTTTCTTTCTTTCTTTCTTTCTTTCTTTCTTTCTTTCTTTCTTTCTTCTTTCTTTCTCTCATTTTTTTGACAGGGTCTCACTCTGTCACCAGGCTGGAGTGCAGTGGCACAATCTCAGCTCACTGCAACCTCTGGCTCCCAGGTTCAAGTGATTCTCCTGCCTCAGCCTCCAGAGTAGCTGGGACTACAGGTGCACGCCACCATGTCCAGCTAATTTTTGTATTTTTAGTAGAGATGGGGTTTCACCATGTTGGCCAGGATGGTCTCAATCTCCTGACCTCAGGGGATCTGCCTATCTTGGCCTCTCAGAGTGCTGGGTTTACAGGCATGAGCCACTGTGCCCAGCCTACTTTCTTGATAGTGTCTGAACCAGTCAGGGTTTTCCAGAGAAACCGAAACAATAGAAGCAACAGAAAAATATTTCTTTTAAGGAATTGTGGGAACTGGCAAGTCTGAGGTTCATAGGGCAAACCAGCAGGCTCGAAACACAGACAGAATTAATGATGTAATCTTAAGCCAGAATTTCTTTTTTCTTCCACATTCCTCAGGTTTTGTTCTTAAGGCATTCAAATGAATGGACGAGGCTCACCCATGTTATGGAGGTTTAATTGCCTTTACATAAAGTCAACTGATTTTAGATGTTAACCACATCTACAAAATACCTTCACAACAGCATCTAGACTAGTGTTTTGCATATGTAATGGAATATGGTAGCCTTGCCATGTTGACAAATAGAATTAATCATCACAGTGTTGCTTGATGCATAGAAGTTTTCAGTTTTGATGAAGTTGAGTTTATCTATTTTTAATTTGGTTGCTTGTGTTTTGGGTATCATCTTTAAGAAACCATTTCTTTCTTTTCTTTTCTTTTTTTTGAGATGGATTCTCGCTGTGTTGTCCAGGTTGGAGTGCAGTGGCATGATCTCCGCTCACTGCAAGCTCTGCCTCCCGGGTTCACACCATTCTCCTGCCTCAGCCTCCCGATTAGCTGGGATTACAGGTGCCCACCACCTCGCCTGGCTAATTTTTTGTATTTTTAGTAGAGACGGGGGTTTCACCATGTTAGCCAGGATGGTCTCGCTCTCCTGACCTCATGATCTGCCTGCCTCAGCCTCCCAAAATGCTGGGATTACAGGCATGAGCCACCGCTCCCGGCCAAGAAACCATTTCTTAATCCAAGGTAGGAAAGATTCATGCCTTTGTTTTCTTATGAGGATTTTATAGTTTTAGGCTTACATTTAAGTTTTTGATCCATTTTGAGTGAATGTTTGCATACAACATGAGGCAGGAATTCAAATTCATTCTTCTGCATGTGGTGTTGTCATCTTTTAAAGCTTCTCTGTTCAATTTTTGCCATCTCCTTAAGATTCCAGTAATGTGTTCAGGGAGGGTGTGAGCCCTTGACTGACCAATTTGCTCCTTAATCCAGTTCCAGGTCCCAAACTGGGAGAAAACTGATCTCATCCGCTCTGTTTGGTGGCTCTACTTAGGGCTTGAAGAACAATGGGGGGGCTGGCACAGGTGAAACTTGATGTTTTAGAGGAAGTGTCCATAAATTGATCAAGGTAAAGTGCCTAAATTTGTTTGAATTTATAACCTGGCAGAAGTGGCTGCAAGGACCTGTGAAATATAGCCCATGGGCCGAATCTGGCCCTCTGCCTGCTTTGTAAATAAAGTTTTATAGAAACAAAACACCCGCTCACTTACATATTGTCCACGCTTGCCTGAGTGCTAGAAGGACGGAGTTAAGCAATTGTGAGAGAGACCATAGGGCCTTCAAAGCCTAGAATGTTGACTATCTGGTCCCTTAGAGAAAAACTTAGTTGAACCAAATATAAATATTTGTTCTATTCAAACTTAGAGAAAATGGACATGTAGCAGGCGCTGTGGTGCCACACCTAGATCCCTGACTTCCTTTTTGTGGTACATTGCCCCTCCCCCAGGTCCTGTGCAAATTGCTGCCTGCTCAGGAGGAATGCCCTGGAATGATTGAAGCCATCCCTCCCATAACTGGCTGGGGTGAGGCGGTGTGCACCAGAACCCTCTGTGGGATCAGGCCGAAGCTAGACTTCATCTTTTTTTTTTTTGAGATGGAGTCTCGCTGTGTCACCCAGGCTAGAGTGCAGTGGTAGGATCTCAGCTCACTGCGAGCTCTGCCTCCCGGGTTCACACCATTCTCCTGCCTCAGCCTCCCGAGTAGCCGGGACTACAGGCACCCGCCACCATTCCCAGCTAATATTTTTGTAGTATTAGTAGAGACGGGGTTTCACTGTGTTAGCCAGGATGGTCTTGATCTTCTGACCTAGTGATCCGACTGCCTCAGCCTCCCAAAGTGCTGGGATTACAGGCGTGAGCCACTGCACCAGGCCTAGACTTCATCTTTAACATGTTCCTGTGTGGTTCTTTCTTCCCCTACAGAACAAAGCTATACAGAAGCTAGCTTAAAGGGGTGCACACTGGCCAGATCTGAAACAATTTGAACCTCAACATAAACTATGTTAAAGGAGATTATAATCCTTGAATAAAAGAGAAGTCCATGAGTCTGCATGAATATACATAAATAAATAGATAATGGGGGGAAGAGAAAGGTATTACTGTAGAAGGCCAACTAATAACCGTAGAAGGAATGATAAAATTAGGAAATCACCATTTGGCAACCATCACAGTAATAACTAATTTCTGCCAATGGTCAGTGGGTGAAAGTTTGATGAGGCACAGCTAACTTACAGACTCTCAAAATACCTCACCACAAAATCCTTGTAAATTATATAGGGAAAAGAGTAACTCTACATGCAGAAAGCTGGCAGATGCTACCTCAATCAAGTGATCAATGCCGCCAGTAATGGGACATATCAAAATTGCGTGTCACCTGACAGGATGCAATGAGAAGAACACAGCAGCACTTTTGTGATAAGTCCTGCCAAAATGCATAACTTGAATCTAATTATGGAGGAACATTAGGCAAACCCAAATGGAGGGATGTTCTACAAAATATCTGGCTGGAAATCACTAAAAGTGTCAAGGTCATGAAAGTCAGTGGAGTTGCTGCAGATTGAAGGAGACTGAAATGACTTCTGGTGATGCGTGCAATGTAGGACCCTGATTGGATTAGTTTGCTACAAAGGACATTATTGAGATAGTTGGGGTTGGTAGGTTGCGTGGTTGTAACATATCAATATTAATTTCTAGATTTTGATGGTTGTATTGTGGTTATGTGGGAGGATGTCCTTATTTGCAGGGAATAAATAAATACTGAAGAATTTCAGAGTGTTGAAGCATCCTGTCACCAATCTGCTCATAGAGAAAAAAGTTCAGAAGAAAAGGTTTTGGGACTATTCTTGCCACTCTCCGGTTAACTTGAAATTACTTCAAAAGAAAAAGAGAAAAGAAAACAGCCATTATCTCATGGTTCATCCCTTCTGCTTCACCCCTGAGAAAAAGAATTCCAGTGGAGAGAAACATTAGCAGTTGTACACTACTGAAGCTGGTACCTCTCTTCCCTACACTTTCTGCAGGGACCCCACGCTGCGTACAGCCCCTTGGTCTTAACACCTTTGACTCTGCCTGAGGGCTTTCTCTGGGTGCCCACACGCAGCAGGAAGAAGCATCAGGAAATTCCTGCCTCCTCCCTTCTTGCCCAAGAACGTCTCTCAAACACTGACTGATGGGAGCGGGTGATTAAATACCCCAATCCCCTCTCTTCTCTGGTGGGATAACTCAGGTATGCTTTGCACTGGCTCCCTGACTTCCCCAACAGGATTGAGTCTCATGCACACTCTTTAGTGATTTTTTTTTCCATTCCTTGTTTTACTTCACACTCCACTATCCACGTTTCTTGGAATTGAAATGGGAGAGTTCCCCGACCCACCTCGCAGGATGTGCAGCAGGGGTGTGGCTTGTCTGTTCAAGCACATGTGCAAACCCCTTATGGGAGGGGGAGCACGCAGACAGGCAGGTGCAGGAACCAGGGCTAGTGCTTTTGGGCTCCAGCCCCAGGGTAGCATCTAGGGGTGGATGCCTGTTAATTTCGAAGCCCCAGTGGGTAGTCTATAGTGGTCTTTTAGCTCTGCCATCCACAGATGGCTTAAGTGTTAACCAGCTCAGTGCCCTCTTGCTACCGGGGTTCTTGTCCAGCGTCCAGGAAGAATCAGGTCATGTGTGGACTTGAAGGAGGGTGAATGTGGGGATTTTACTGGGTGAAGGAGGTGGCTCTCAGCAGGATGGATGGGGACCTGGAAAGGGGAAGGAGTGGGAAGATCATCCCCTGGAGTTTGGCCATTCTATGGTCAATTTCCTCTCTGACTGTCCCCAGTCAAACTTCTCTCAATGTTCAGATGTCCCTTCTCTTTTCTCCTTCTCTTCTGTGCCACTCTTCTCTTCCTTTGCTCTTCTGTTCATCTGCTTGTCTGCTTGTGGAGCCTTGGGTTTGGGAATTATATGGGTACAGGGTAGGCGGGCATGGCAGGCCAAAAGGCAACATTTGGGCACTAAATTCCTGTTCTCATTTAGGGCTGTGGGTTTTCAGGCCTGAGGTTGGGGCCTTTGCTGGGGAACTGCCCTCTTTCACCCTGTATTTCCTTGCCTCCTGCCTCCTGCCTATATCAGAATCACCTCCTTCGTGAACTATTTTGCACTCAAATCCTTTTCTCAGAGGCTGCTCTTGGGAACCCCAGTTGAAGACTCTCTCTATTGTGTCACCTATTTTATTGTCTTCATAGCATTTCTCACTATCCAAAATGGTCTTCTTTCTTTATTTATTTGTTCTGTGCTTGAAGCAGGATCTGAAGCTGGGTGGGTGCTCAGTGAATATTAGTGAAATTAATGGAGAGAAGAGTGTTTTTCCATCTGGATTCCCAGAGGTCCATGGCATTGCTTCAAGGTCCCACCCCCTAGTCAAGGGAGAAGCTCAGCTGGGGGACTCTGTCTCTGGGCCAGACCCCCTCAACCCAGTAAAACTCTGGGCTATATAGGTTGTAGTTCCACTTGAAATTGAAGGAGATCAGAATATGCCACTCCAAGGCTGGGCATGGTGGCTCAGGCCTATAATCCCAGCATTTTGGGAGGCTGAGGCAGAATTGCTTGAGGCCAAGAGTTTGAGACCAGCCTGGGCAACATAGCAAGACCCTGTCTCTACAAAAAATTAAAATTAGCCAGACATGGCAGTACACACCTGTAGTCCCAGCTACTTGGGAGGCTGAGGCAGGAGGATCACTTGAGCCCAGGAGTTGGAAGCTGCAGTGAGCCATGATTGCATTGAAGCCTGGGCAACAGAGTGAGATCCCATGTCTACCAAAAAAGAAAAAGGAATATGCCACTCCAAAACATGTCACTTTAGCCTAAGGATTATTTGAGCTGAAGAAAACTGAGAATCAATAGACAAAGGAAGAGTTCTCTGGCCTCCGCTTATCTGCCTAAAAGCAGGGCATAAATTTCTCTTTGAGTGATGGGTTCCTCACACTCCTGTTCCAGGAGAGAGGAGGGCTCTTACCATCAAAGACTGGGAGTTGACACCAAGATGAGTTTGCCATAGACAGACTTCACTCGAATAGCCTTTATCTTCCGTTATTTCCCCCATATATTTTCTAGTTACTTCCCGTAACTTCTTATCCCTTGAGCCCCAACCTTTTTTCCTCTCTTTAAAGAGTATATAAGTCCCCGAGTCTAACCACTTCTTTGAGTTTCAATTCTCTGTGAACTCCTGGGTACATGAATATTAATAAAAATGGTATCATTCCTCTTGTGAGTCTATCTTTTTTGTTACTTTAATTTGCAGGCTTCCAATCACTGAACCAAAGAGTGTAGAGGAAAAGTTTTTCCTCTCCAGCAGAATATAAACAAGCAAAGAAAAAAAAATTTTTTTAAAGCTTAAAACCACAAAGCAAATGCACCCAGCTTACTTGTCAGAAGACACTTGAGATTAGAGAAGTTTGGCCCCCTGTTGCCCAGCTAGTTGGTAGCAGAGCCCAGGTGATATGGTTTAGCTGTGTCCCCACCCAAATCTCAACTTGAATTGTATCTCCCAGAATTCTCACGTGTTGTGGGAGGGACCCAGGCGGAGGTAACTGAATCATGGGGGCGGGTCTTTCCCGTGCTATTCTCGTGATAGTGAGTTACTGTCATGAGATCTAATGGGTTTATCAAGAGTTTCTGCTTTTCCTTCCTCCTCATTTTCTCTTGCTGCTGCCATGTAAGGAGTGCCTTTTGCCTCCCGCTGTGAATCTGAGGCCTCCCCAGCCATGTGGAACTGTAAGTCCAATTAAACCTCTTTTTCTTCCCAGTCTCGGGTATGTCTTTATCAGCAGCGTGAAAACCGACTAATACACCAGGTTCAAGGTGATGCTGTTCTCATTCCACAAACACAGTGTTGGCTGAATCAGTCAGCAGGATGCCTGGTCCTCCCCAGCCGCAGCTGAGCCTAGAGTCTGTCTCCTCATTCGATCAAATTTGGGGGAAGGCCAGAGTCAATCTAGCTCCCATTTACAGACATAAACTTACTCATTAACTCCTCACAGTAACCCTATGAGATAGGCATTACCCCTACTTTGTAGAGGCCGAAATTAAGGCCTAGTGAGAATTAATGAAAATTACCTAAATATCTGAATATAGGAGACTGCTTTCGGTGAATTGCTACATTATTCCTTTCAAGAACATGTGGTGACATAAACTAACTGTTGGCAAACTGTTGCTAAGCACTGGTCCTGCTGGATCCCCCTTAACTGGAGAAATAAGGCTTATCTGCAATTAGCTCATTCATTGTGTGCAAATGGTACTAATTGCTTGAAAACAGTGTGTTCTCTTAAGTAGGTTAAACATTCCCTTCTGAAATCTTGTTTATACTATTAATTTGAGCAACAAACTTCTTTTTTTCTTCCTTTTTTTGAGACAGAGTCTCACTCTGTCGCCCAGGCTGGAGTGCAGTGGTGCGAACTTGGCTTACTGCAATCTCCGCCTCCCAGGTTCAAGCGATTCTCCTGCCTCAGGCTCCCCAGTAGCGACTACAGGCATGCGCCACCACACCCAGCTCATTTTTTATTTTTAGTAGAGACAGGGTTTCACTATGCTGCCAGGCTGGTCTCGAACTCCTGACTTCAGGTGATCCACCCACCTCAGCTCCCCCAAAGTATTGGGATTACAGGCGTGAGCCACTGCAACTGGCCCAAACTCTTTTTTATGGAGCAAGACAAACTCCAGCCAGGCCAAGCTGGGAGAAGGATTACAAATTGTCACTCATTTGAGATGAGACATGGAGGTGTTGACAAGTGCTTGCCAACCTCACTAATGGGAACCCGTGGAACCGAGGGCCAGCCAGATTCAGCATCACCTGAATTATTAAGCATTTGTTGAGAGATGAAAATGGCTTCTTTTCTACCACCTGGAGAAACACAAACTTTTTACCAATGAAGTCTTGCCAACTGGATATCCTGCTGGGCCTACTTTAATGAACAGCTAAGACTCCATTTTAATTAGCACACTAATTGTTTCCATGCAAATGAATGTGGGGGAAGATCTTGCAAACAGTTTATTTCCTTAAGTGGGTTACCATGGTGCCCCCTGTAGCCCTGTGTAGGGGGCTCCATTGCACAGCCAACTGTTTTGTTCATTGAAGAGCACATATCCAGCTCATCAAGCATCTCCTGAACACAGCCCCTGTGCTGGACTCTGTGCAAGAGTTGGGGAATAAACCACACCCAGACCCTCTCTTCTAGGAGCCCACTGTAGAGGTCAAAGGTGAGAGTTGCTAAACTCTGTTGGGTAGAGCTCCTGTTTGTAAGCAACAGAAATAAATTCAGGATAATTGATACAAAACAGACGTATTGGAGAGGTTATGGGCAGAGGCAGGCCGGGCAGCAGGAGCCATCTGGTAGGTATGCTGCCACTACTCAGACTTACCTCTGCCTGCCCCTGTGTCCTTGTGGCATCAAGGCCATTGCCCCTTGCCCAGATGACCTCTGTATTCTTCTCGCTGGTATCCTGACTTTCCCTCTGGCCACCCCCCAATACATTCTCTCCATGGCAACCAGAGGACACATTTAAAACTGAAACTAGACAATGCCACCGAAGGAAACCAAAATATTTCTCTCCAACATAGGATTTATGGGTCTTTGTTAAAATACTATTTAGGCAAAACTCCTAAGCCACTGCCTTAAGAGAGAAATACTTTTGAACTGAAGCCTCACCCACATGATGGGTATAGCCTGCGTTAATAAACTTCAGTTTGTTTTTCTTCTGTTAATCTGACTTTTGTTTTCAGAAGAGTATCTCAACTATGGGCCTAAGAAGAGAAACAAAAAAAAAGTTGTGTTTTCTTCCCTAGACCACTAGTGTGTGCCAAAACTTCTGAAGACCCAGTGTCCAGAGTTTGGTTTTCAATATTCTTCTCTAAAAAAATAAACCACTGCTACCTGGAGAAATGTCTGGTTCTAAGACTGCGCAGGAAATACAGAAGATGAGTCTGGGTCAGAGAGTAAGAAAATGCTAAAAAGAAATCAGTGAGGGTGTACCAAAAGGACAGAGGCGTCAACTGAAAGAGTTCCTTATGGCCGAAACTAGATAATCTGATTAAGGAAATAAACAACGTAGTGTTGCAGTATAACTCAAAGTATAAAGGAAACATCTATGATATCTGTATCTATAATATCTATGAGTCTGTACTGATATAAATAGATGATTGAATAAGTAAATAAATAAGGAAGAATAGATGAATCTGCCACACAGAGGAGTTCCCAATAATTTATGTAGATACTCCCTGCATCAAGGAGGCAGAACATGACACTCCACCCCATAAGCTGCAAACAGTGACTTCCTTCTCTAGGGTAGAGTATGGAAAGGGGAAAAAAGAATAGCTTTGCAGCAGAGAAATGTGGCAAACACCACTTCAGCCAGGTGATCAAGGTCCACATCAACAGTAATAAGCTGTGTTAGTAGCGTGCACTCTTAATATCATATGAGGAGAAGGGCACTTTACCTCTGTGGTCTTCCTCCTAAAACCCGTAAGCCCAGTTAAGAAACCCATAACTCTATGAGAAAAACATCAGCCAAAACCACGTTGAAAAGACAGTCTACAAAACACTTGACCAGCAGTCCTCAAAACTGTCAAGAACACCAAAAACAACGAAGCTCTGGAAAACTGAGGTAGGAAATGAGATTTAACTCTAGAGGTAGGGTTCGGACGCTAGACCAAATTGAGGACTAGCTAAAACAGGTCAGGGTGGAAGCAGCTTTCTGTAAGACCTGCCCATCAGTGTACTTGTCAGTTTACCATGGCCACCTGGAAGTTACCAACATTTCCATCTCAACAACCCAACAACCTGGAAGTTGCCACCTTTTTCCTAGAAATTTTTGCATAAACCACCCCATTTTCTTTTTTAAGGTGGAGTCTTGTTCTATCACCCAGGCTGGAGTGCAATGGCATGATCTTGGCTCACCGCAACCTCTGCCTCCCAGGTTCAAGCTATCCTCCCACCTCAGCCTCCCAGTAGCTGAGATTACAGGCATGCCCAGCTAATTTTTGTATTTTTAGTAGAGATGGGGTTTTGCCATGTTGCTCAGGCTGGTCTGGAACTCCTGACCTCAAGTAATCCACTTAACTCAGCTGGGATTACAGGCATGAGCCACTGTGCCCTGCCAAACCACTCCATAATTTGCATGTAATTAAAAGTGGGTATACATATGAGCACAGAGCTGCCTCTGAGCTGCTACTCTGGGTGCACTGCCTATGGGGTAGCCCTGCTCTGCAGAGAGCATTCCCACTGCTGCTGCTGCTGCGCACTACTGCGTCAATAAAAGTTGCTGTTTATCACCATTGGTTCACCCTTGAATTCTTTCCTGGGTGAAGAACCCTCCCAGGATAAACCCCAACTTGGAGGTTTGCCTGCCTTGTATCAAAGCCATCACTACCAAGAGAAGCCTAAGAAGACATGACAACTAGAAGTAATGCAGTATCTTGGATGGAACACTGGAGCACAAAGAACATCAGATAAAAGGGAAATCTGAATCAAATATGCACCTTAGTTAATCATAATGTATCAATGCTGGCTCCTTAGTTGTGACAATTGAACCATGTTATTGTAACATGTTAGCAATAGGGCAGTGGTCCCCAACCCTTTTGGCACCAGGGACCGGTTTTGATTTCGTGGAAGACAATTTTTCCATGAACTGGGGTGGCAGGGGATGGTTTCAGGATGAAACTGTTTCACCTCAGATCACCAGGCATTAGATTCCCATAAGGAGCATGCAACTCAGATCCCTTGAATGCGTAGTTCACAATAGGGTTCATTCTCCTATGAGAATCCAGTGTTGCTGCTGGTCTGACAAGAGGCAGAGCTCAGGCAGTCATGCTCACTCACCCACTGCTCACCTCCTGCTATGCCATCTGGTTCCTAACAGGCCATGAACCAGTACCAGAGCCCCAACAGGGGTTGAGGACCCTTGCAACAGGGGAAACTGGGTGTGGGGTATGTGCGATGTATTATCCTTGAAACTTTCCTGTACATTTAAAACTATTGTAAAATAAGACATTCATTGTAAAAATTAAGTAAACAAAATCTGCTGAAGGCTTCTCAGTGGACTAGGAATAAAATTCACCCTTCTTATCTTGGCTGACAACACCTGTGTAACCTGGTCTCCTATCCCATCTCTGGCCACATTGGCCTTCACTTGGGCTAGGACACAGGGCCTTTGCTCTTGGTGTTCCCTCCCCTAGAGTGCTCTTCCTCTTGTGCCTCTCTCTCTCTCTCTTATCTTCCCTCCCTCCCTTTCCCCCACCCCACACTTCCTCCCTCTTGGCCAAGTCCCCCTTATTGTTCACATCTCAGCTTAAATGCCACCTGTTGGGGAAGCCACCTTGAGAACTATCTTAAGTGTACCCCAGCTGTCACTCTCCACCCCTAGCATTACATTTGATTCCTGCACTGAATCTGTGCCAATCTCCCATCATTTTCTGTAATTGTTCACCTGTTTATTTCTCATCATCCCTAGCACAACGGGCGCAGCCATTCACAACAGTTCCCCTGGCACCTTGCAAGTAGTACTTGTTTAATGAACATCTGATGGATGAAGGGTGGAACCCATGCCTGTCAATTTGACAGGCAGATGTGCTAGCCTTGTCACTCCCTTTGTGGACCTTGCTGCCTCTGGAAACCTTCCCTGATGCCCACTTTGCACCCTAGCCTTGGTCTTCCAATCCTCCATACTCCCATTCATCCCTGTGGTTAAAGCAACTTGATGCTTCTTAAATACAGTCCCTGTCCTGGGTGTCAAACAACCTTGAAGCAATTCTTACTCCATGATCACAGTTACTTAGTTCCACGTACCCAAAAGTGCCTGTCATTGCATAATTAGGACCCACGATGGAACAAAATCGTCCACAGATTTTATACCTCTATCATTTCCAACCAATATTTTTGTTACAACACCAAAAGTAATTCATGTAGCGAGAGGATGGAGGGAGTACCTGGAGAACAGAGAGGGTGATTTTCCTTTTGTCTTTCCCCATGGCACGGAGGAGGGAGCGCTGGTGACTTAGAGAAGAAAGCTATTCATCATGTCCTCTGGAGAGGGTAGATTCTCTTGCCCCGGAGCATCCCACTGAGCTGGGTGCTGTGTTGTTTGTGGAACTTTCCAGAATGAATGAAAACCAGTCTTTGTGCTTAAGGCACATTTCCAATTTTCTGTGCTGACTGAGCAAAGAACTTCCTCATCCTTGTGAAGGATGCTGTGCAAAGTTAAAGACAACTTTTACTTAAGGAGGGAGCGAGAGACAGAGGGGTGTCCTTTAATGCGTGCAGAGTTTCAGCCTGGGATGATGAAAAAGGAGATGGATAATAACGGTGGTTGCATGACCATGTGAAAGTCCTTATTGCCACTGAAGTGTACACTTAAAAATAGCAAAAGTGGGAAATTTTATGTATAAGATCCCTTTTTTTTATTTTTAAAATTATGGGTAATAAGAAACTGGAAATAAAGAAGTCAAAACAATAACAAATTATTTCTGGGAGGAAATGATTTTTACTGTCTTCTTGGGCTTCTCTGGATTTTTCCAGTTGCATATTCTACAATAAATGTTTGTGTATCTTTTGTAATCACATGCAACACAAATAGATGCACTGTTGGGAATGCACTTAATGCCACTGAATGGCATGCTTTAAAAGTGGTTACAATGGTATGTTTTGTGTTATATGTATTATGCCACAATAGTGTTTTTTTTAAAAAGACAATCTGTACTAAAGACATTACTTGCCTGGGCTTTTTGAGGTTGATATTGTCCTAATTTGTCACCATCTTCCACCATCCACCCCACTGCGTCATCCAGGGTAGAGAGACCAAATTTAGGAACTGAAAGCAAGTGGTCAAAAGGTATCGGATATGGGTTTAAATGTTTCTGGGTACAACTGAGGAAGCTAAACACTTAACCCCAGGGTGTGGATGGTGCCTGATACTGGCTCCCTCAAATCTGATTCTATAACAGGAGTTTTTGTTTTGTTTTTAGAAGAATTCCCTCAGAACGTATTCTGATTCAAATTGAGGCCAGGTTAAAGCTGACCCTCATTTTATCTACAAAGTGAAGATTGCTGAATATGATCATATAAACATGATTGCAGGAGAGAGAATCAAAAATCTTTAGAGGATAAACCGTTTTCAAGAACACAAAGAAACCACATCACTTTGACACTCATTGCAAATAAGATATATTATATCTGTGTAGTGTTTTTAACCTTCTAAAGTATATTCATGGTTTTTATTTATTGTACTACCAAGCAAGTCATGTGGAAGTGGCTTTTATTTTAAGATAAAAGATCCCAGAGCCCATCTGAATGCCGCTTGGAATCGTCCAGGAGTTAGTGGAGGATTGTTGGTGCCAGTGTAGGGCTGTCTGTGGTGTGAAGCCCTCAAGAAGGTAGAGGGGTGTAGGTTTGAGGGGAAAAAAGGGTGTAGCTCCTCTATGGTCTCACAAAGGGAGGAGGAGTAGGTAGGAGCACTAGCCAGGAAGACTAGAGTGACGTTATTAAAGGGATGTTACCAAGGTAGGTACTGCCGGTGGAAACTGGGGCTCAGTCCTACTAGGAAATCTGGGAGCCAGTGCAGAACATGAACCTAGGAGTTATCTCACCCCAGCGTTGAGGGAGCTGGGATATTTACACACCAAGTCCTGCCAGTCATTGGTTCAGGGATCCTCTAGGTAGCAACAGTCCCCAGGTAATGGCAGCAGAACACCTTTCAGCAGTGGGGAGGCTCTTGGGGGCAGAGTGCAGGTGCTCTGTCCCAAGATAGTTGGCCGATAGAGTGGCTGTGCTCAATAGGTGTCAGTGATTGCTTTTCAAGGAGCTGATCTCTTGATCTTTTTGTAAAGATTTTCCTCTGAGGTGGCTCAGAGCTTTCCCCCTGCAGACACTGGTTCCTGGGTCATGGAAAAGACCTAGCTGAGGGCTAACACTAAGCCCCTTGGCCAGGCAGGCACCCAGAGGGTCCCCAGTGCCCTAGTCTGGCTAGACCAGAGCCAGGGCCCTATGGCTGAATAAGGAAGAATGCAGGATTTGGAGTCAGGTAGACCTGGGCAGTGGGGGTTTGGGGTGGGTCTCCCAGCTCTTCTATATTATAGGCATGTGACCCTGGGAATGAGATTTCACTTTCTTGAACTCTAGTTTCCTCAACTGCAAAGTGATGATATATCACAGGATTGTTGTGTCACTTACCTATTGTGGTGTTGCAGACCATTCCAAAATTGACTGGCTTAAAACCACAACTATCTATTTCTCTCATGAGCCTGTGGATTGGCAACTGGGGCTGGGTTCAGCCAGGTGGTTCTTCTGCCAGTCTTGGTTCTGCCAGTCTTGGTTGGGTTCTTTCAGGTATCTGTGGTTGGTCAGCTGGTGGTCAGTGGCCTCACGCACAGGTTGGGGGTTTGGCTGGCTGTTGACTGGGGTAACTGGTAACTGGCTGTTGACTGGGGTAAGTGGTCCATGGGTCTCTCATTATCCCACAGCCTAGGCTGGGCTTGTTCACATGGTGGCAGTCTCGTGATTTCTAACAGCCACGGGAGAGCACATCCAATGCCCTACCAATTTTCCAGCCTCTGCTTATGTCAAATTTGTTACTGCCCCACGGCGGCCAAAGCAAGTCACATGACCAGATTCAAGACATGGAGAAATTGATGGGAAAGGGAGAATTTGGCCAGAGACAATATAAGTAAAGCTCCTATTAGCCTTGTGAGTGTTTTACAAATGTATTGACAATGATTACATGTCTTCTTCCAGTTTTTTAGCAATAAAAACGTAGGTGTTATAATTACTAACAATCATTAAATCAATAGGTATTAATTTTTGTGCAGGGTCTTGTCTCCATTTCCTCTTCTATGTCATGAAGATAATCCCTCTGTCAGACAGTGATGTAGTGAGGGAAGAGTGAGGGACTGACAGTAAAGAATTTGGCTGGGCCCGGTGGCTCACGCTTGTAATCCCAGCACTTTGGGAGGCCTAGGTGGGCGGATCACGAGGTCAGGAGATCGAGACCACGATGAAACCCCGTCTCTACTAAAAATACAAAAAAAAATTAGCCGGGCGTGGTGGCGGGCGCCTGTAGTCCCAGCTACTCGGAGAGGCTGAGGCAGGAGAATGGCGTGAACCCGGGAGGTGGAGCTTGCAGTGAGCCGAGATTGTGCCACTGCACTCCAGCCTGAGCGACAGAGCGAGACTCCGTCTCAAAAAAAAAAAAAAAAAAAGAATTTGAACAGAGCCTGGTGAGAGAACTCTATTTATTATGGTATAAAAATTATGTCTCCTTCCTGCACACAAGAAGACAATGCAAACTTGATCGCTTTTTCATTTTTGTTTTTTTTTGACCCACATCTCACTTTTCAAAAATCCCGAGGGTCAGAGCTGTTTGTGGAGACTTCCCTCCAGGCTGTCCTTTCTTCTCTCTCCCTGAAGGTACCTCCTCCCTTTGTGTTTCATGCTCCGCCTTCTGCCCCAGCCTAGGGGCTGCTCCTGGCTGAAGCCATAGCTTTGGGGGATAGGAGGGGCACCCTAGGGCCACAAGGCCCTTTCCAGTAAGGATTACAAAGATGGGAAGTGCTGGCTGCCTCTGTCTGTGGCCTTTCAGTATTTGCAGCTCAGACACAGCCCAGCATACTCCCAGTTCCCCCAAGTGGCGATTCCTCCCAATCTGTGAAAGAGGGGAGCCCCCTCCATCTCGCACTTTCTCAGGGTTCCCAGGGGCCTCTGAGCAGCTTCTGAAGCTCCGCAGCCCTGACTGACACCGCCTGGAAATTGCTTAATGCTTTCAGCCTGAGGAAACTCAAATCAGCCAGTCAGTCAATCCCGAACTACCCTGGAAGAGCAGAGTAGAGGCTCACAGTCTCAAAACCTGGATGGTCTAAAATATGAGTAACTTTTATGTTGAGCATCCCCTGCCTCAGACCTTCTAAGACAAGAAAAGACCACTGCAGCTTAATTCTCAACTTTCCCCCTCCAGGCCCAGGATGAAAGAGAGCAGGAGGTGGTGGGGGTGGTAAAAGAAAACCTGCTCCTCTGAGCTGGCTTAGGGCAGCCCCCCTGCAGGAGACAACTGTTCTTCCAAGACCTACTTTAACACATTTTTATTTTTATTTTACTTCTTTTTTTTTTTTTTTTGAGACAGGGTCTCACTCTGCCACCCAGGCTCGAGTGCAGTGGCATGATCTCAGCTCAAGGCAACCTCTGCTTCCCAGGCTCAAGTGATCCTCCCACTTCAGCCTCCCAAGTAGCTGGGACCACAGGCACACACCATCACGCCTGGCTAATTTTTGTATATTTTGTAGAGACGGGATTTTGCCACATTGCCTGGGCTGGTCTTGAACTCCTGGGCTCAAGCAATCCTCCTACCTTGGCCTCCTAAAGTGCTGGGATTACAGGCATGGACTGCAAGTAGTACAAGATGTACTTTAGAGCAGTTCCTGGGCCAGGAGCTTTCCCTCTATTATTTTGTTAGTTCTCACAATATCCTCTTGAGGCTGACAGTGGCAAACCCATTTTACAGATGCAGGTATTGAGGATCAGAGAATTTAAGAATATGTCCTTTGAGTTCAAAGTTCAAAGATGGAGCACAATTGATTGGAGACAGGGTTGGAGGCAAGGCTGATGCTGGGTCCTGGCCTCCACTGCCTCAGCACAGAGGAGTGGAGAGAGTATGGCACGGAAGGCAGTAAGGTTGGATTCAAGCACTTTTTTTTTTATACAGAGTCTCACTTTGTCACCCAAGCTGGAGTGCAGTGGCTCGACCTTGGCTCACTACAACCTCTGCTTCCTGGGTTCAAGCGATTCTCTTGCCTCAGCCTTCTGAGTAGCTGGGATTACAGGCGTGCACCACCATGCCCAACTAATTTTTATATTTTTAGTAGAGACAGGGTTTCACTATATTGGTCAGGCTGGTCTTGAAATCCTGACCTCAAGTGATGCTCCCACTTGGCCTCTCAAACTGTTCAGATTACAGGCATAAGCCACTCTGGCTGGCCTTGGATTCAAGCACTTTTAACGAAAACAGGAGGTCTTTGGATTTTGCCACGAAGGCAAATTTTGTTAAACTCTCTGAGCCTCAGCTTTCTCACCATAAAATAGGGTTGTTGTGAGGATCAGTGAGGAGATGCATATAAAAGCATGCAGAGGAGAGCAGGGGCCCAGTGAATGTGGTGCCCCCCTGGATGGCCCCTCCAGGCAGCTTTGCCTGTCTCGCCATAGGCTTCCAAGGACAGCTCTGTCCTACAGTCACAGAGAGGCCAGGCCCCAGCCCTAGGCAAATGCTGTGGCTTCTGTGGTTGTTTCAACAACTCTACTATTGCAGACGGGACCTAGACTGGCATTCTCTTGTAAACATTGATGAAGGCCCCAGATAGGGAGGAATAAGAAAACAAAGGACGTTTTATTTATGATAGAAAGAGAACCCCAACAGAAAACAAAAATCTGCAGGCAGGCCCAACAGGAGGGGAGATGTTTAAATAAACCTTGGTACATTCACTCCATGGAATATTGTGCAACTATTGAAATGATGTTTACCCAGGATTTGTAATAACACGGGAAAATGCTTATTATAAAATGCTAAGTGAAAAAAGGAAGAAACTGAATTGTATATTTAGCATAATCACACCTAGGCAAAAATCAAGCCAAACAAAAACTTTGCACAGAAGAAAAAGACCAGAGGGACACACACCACAGTAGGGGGTGTCATTGAGTGGCGAAATTGGGGAGATTTTTAATACCTTTCTCTATTTTTTTTCTATAGTGGGCATGGTTGGTTTAGAGTGTAAAGTGACCTACATTTAATTTTTTTTTTTTTTTTTTTCTGAAGAAGAAAGAATTCCTATTGGAAAAGCAAGAAGCCAAGTGATACAGATGTCACTCTGAGGCTAAGGACAGGAGGCCAACAGACCCCAGGCTATTAAGTAAAGTCAAGTAGAAATCCGAGACTTTGGCCCCATGAAGTCATCTCAGCTGTACACCTGAGTATAGGGTCTGCAACATTCTGGTAACGACACTGGCTCTCACTCCTATATGTTGTAAATGTGGGTGTAATTGAGTTTTTTCCCTTACAACAAAGGCTAAGCAGAATAGCTGGGCCCCTGTCCTTCTTCCTACCCCAAGATGGCGCTCCTTGGAAGCAGCTCTGTTCTCCCTGGTGGCCACAGCAAAGTCCTTCTGGCTGTAAGGCCACGCTTAGGGTTCCCTGAGCCAGTCCTGGTCTGTGCATCTCCCAGATTTCCGTTCAGGTCCCTGTTCAAATGTCATCCTATCAGGGAGGCCTGATCACAGGATTTAAAAGAGCAACCCCTTTCCTCCGGCACTCAGGATCCCATGTCCCTGCCTCGGCTTTCTCCTTAGTGTATATGCAGCCTAGGTCCTAGGTTCTATGTATTTATTTTTTAAAGTATCCATTTTCCTTTGCTAGAATGCGAGCTCCATTAAGGCAGGGATCTGCTGCATCTCCAGCACCTAGAACACTGCCCAGCCCAAATATTCTGTAAATGTTATTTCAGGAGTGAATGAACGCGTCCTGACCTTTTTTTTTTTTTTTTTTTTGGTGTGTGTACATATTTAGTTTTATTGTAACAAAGCAACCTGTATACTTTTAATGTTTAAAACTGAGTGTCATCTTTCCTTTCCAGTGAAACAAAAAGAAAACTTAAAAATAAACAGGAACAAAATTACAATAGAGAATGTCAATTCCAAATAAGATGCTACAGGTTCTGCTGATGCTCCCATTGAGAGGCAGGACTCAAGCCATCATTAGGAGATAATTTATTTTTAAAATGTCATCTTAAACTGCAAGGACCATTGTGCCCTCAGGGGCTCTTTCCAAGGAGCCTGGTTCCAGGCGGTTGCCTGGTTCCTGGCGGTTCCTAGTTCCTCTTGAGCTACCTTGTTCCACCCTGATGGCCCTGACCACATTCTTCCTGAAGCCCAGCTCTAGAGCCCCAGGCCAGCACATCAGCTCTAATCTACAGGTAGTGACTGCCTGGGACACTGTGTTGAAACACTTATGAAGCCATTGTGAGGGCTCACCAGGAAAAGATATGATGACTGATGAATGATTTTGCCAATGGAACCGTAAGAGAGGTGGATCAGATGGACTGTGTACTCTTCTTCCCAGCCCAGGCCCAAATCTCAGCTGCCGCTCTCATTATGAAGACCACACCCACCATCGGTTGGGGCCTGGAACACATTTGTCTGTCTTATCCCTGGAATCACTCCCCTAGTCTCTACCACAGGTATGCAATGGGCTTCGGAATGTTTTTCCAGAGTGGTCCTTGTTCCTCTTGGGCTTGGAACCTTTCCAGAACTTTACCTAGCTTGGTTGTTGCCTTGTCCTCTGCCTGGCCCCTCACTAGGGAGTGAAGGTTGGATCTGGGTCCACCTGCCCCCAGCTCCTAGATAGGGTTCTCCTCCCAAGCAAGTCCGTCCCCCAGTCCAGCAGCATAATGCTAGTGCCTCCTTTGAGTCTTGTCACTGAAGCCATTCTGCCCCAGCCCACGGTTCATGCCTAGTGTTGACACTGAGCTTGAACGTGGCCTTGGCTGGGTTCAGGGGTCACTCTCCCCAGAAGGTAGCCATGGCCCCAGCTGACTTTCCCTTCCTGTTCTCTGATTTAGGAATAAATTCAGCTGCTTCATCTTTTGAGGCCCAGGCCAGGGAAGTGGGGCGGGAGCATGGCCAATGTCACCCTGTGGCCTCTGAGCCGCCATTGGCAGAGCGTGGTGCCAGAGCCCAGACCAGGGATGGTGGCCTTCGGTGGTCCAGTGCAAGCTCTCATTTCCATGCCAACCTCCTTTTCATCTTTTGTTCCAGTCCTGCTTCTTCCAACAAGACCCACAGCCTGGGCCCCAGCAGCTTCAGTGGACACAAGCTCTAGTTGGGACCACCTGGGAAACTGGGAAGAACTTTCTCTTGGGGGCTCTCATTTATCCCCAGGGCAGATAGGGACATGAATTGTCCTTCCCATTTTCAAGACAAGGACACTGAGATCCAAAGCATCCTTATTTTCTTCCTTGTCAGGGCCTACTCTGGTGCACCTCCCATCTCCCCTGGCTTCTGGCTAGGACCAAGAGCATCACTGCCTTCCCATCTATGTCTGCGTCTCCCTCAGAAGTGGAACAAGAGCTTTGGTAACACACCGGGTCAGGCTCTCTCCCTTCCCTCCTGGAAGGATAGGTGCTTTCCTGAGGCTGGGGGTCTCCTTCATTTGGAGTTTATCAAACCCAATGTGAAAGGAGATCCAGTCTCTTGATGCTTCACTAGACTCTTCTAGTTCCTCAGCTTGGTCATTGACCTGAAAATGTGAATGAGGCAAACCAGGTGACCGTACCTGGCACAAGGAGGGCAAATTATGCTGTCACCCTGAAGTGCTGACTGGTGGTGGCTGCCCCAGCTTCCAGACAGGAAGACGGCTACAGATCTGAGAATGAGTGTAACGGTCAGTTAACATGGGCAGGGCCAAGGAGCAGGGTGGGCCTTGGATCACATAGTTTCTTCCCTTTGCTGAGACCTCTGTGTATCCTTAGCAGACTTCCACCAGAAGATAGCTTGGTACAATGGCTGCTTCTCTTTCTTCCAATAAGGAGAAACGTAAGGTGGGCTTTGGTACATTTTCTCACAAGCAAAAGTCTCCTAGGCTGGCCCCAGCTTCAGCTGTTCTGCTTTTCAAACCACCACTCCCTGTGGCCAGGGCCCCTGGGGCTCCCTCGGCTCCTTCCTGGTCCTGGCCAAATCACCTGCCTCCATCTTTCCCACCTGTGTGTCCCTGTGCTTCTGGGAACTGTGGAGGTGGGGCCCAGTGGCTGATGTTTAGGAAGGGGCACTGATGGCTCAGAGAGTCAACCCCTCTCCAGAGCAACCAGTGAGGGGCTGCTGGGGTCAACTGGCTCCTAGAATTGTGATTGCAATAAGGCTACACCCCCTAAGCTTTGGTGAGGTCGTGGTGTATCCCCCCAAGAATTCAGAGTTGAAGCAAGGGCGGTCATCGCTGAAGACATGAATGCCTTCTGCCTTAGAACACCAGCTCCTGGTCCTCTTTTCTGCAGTGGGACTTCTGCAGCCCATGAAGGGTAAGACTCATCTAAGATCCCTCTCTCCCCAGCCAGGGGAGGAGAAAGGACTAGAATTCACCTCTTGATGTTCACATTCCTGGGTTGCCTGATTGCCTAGAAATGGCCCACAGAGGGATGGCTGGCGGTGGAGCCCTGTGGCCCCCAGCTTTGCCTGAGGAGTTCAGTTGAGGGACTGCTAGACCCTGGTCTGAGGCAAAACGGGGGTAGGTAAGGTCAGGACGGTGGGCAGGAGGGTGCCCTGCGGGGCCGGGAAACTCCGCAGCTCCTTGGGCACAAACCTGGGTGAGACAGAGTCTGCTAGGAAGCAGAGGGTGCTCCGGCGTCCCACGCAGTAGATGAGGTTGTCCACCACGGCGCACTGGAAGGCATCCGGGTAAGGCATCCGGTACGTGGCGCACTCGTACCAGAGCCGGGTGCTGGCGCTGCAGCGGTACACTGCGATACCCAGGCTGCGGTTGAGGTCAAAGCGGTAGAGAAAGCCGTTGACCGCCACCATCTCGGCCGTGCGGTCCTTGCTGCCCCCGGTGGGGCCGGCCCACCAGCGCTGCTCCTGCGCAGAGAAGCGGAACAGCAGGAAGCGCAGCGAGCCGCCGGTGACGAAGATCTCCTTGGCACACGCCGTGGCCGTGTGCGCCAGGGCGAACGTGTCATTGGGGAGCGGCGGGGCAAAGTCCCAGCGGTCCAGGCGGGGGTCGTAACGCTCCACCGAGTTCAGACACTCTCCGCCGATGGCGTACAGGTGCCCGTCCAGGGCCACCAGCCGGCAGTGAGGCCGGGCCTGGTTCAGCGGGCACACCTCGCTCCAGATCCCCGTGAGCGGGTTGTAGCAGAAGACGCGGCTGGAGGGCTGGTGCCCGGGCCCCTGGCAGCCGGACACCACGAAGAGATAATTGAAGAGACTGCAGATGGCACAGCCCCGGGACACGGCCTCCGGGGGCAGGCGAGCCAGCGGGTGCCAGACATCCTGCTCATCGTCATAGCAGCAGAGGCCTCCAGAGTCTTCCTTGGGGCACACGTCAGCCACCACCAGGTACTGGCGGCCCTGGAGCCGGCGCTGCAGGATCAGCTCGCGCTCTGCCCCGCTCAGGCACCCGTAGATGTCCGGGCTGCGCAGCACCTGGAGGTAGTTTTCGCTCATCACCTTGTAGGCCGCCTCCTTCAGGGCCTCCAGGTTCTGCCTCTTGGCCAAGGTCAGCACCTCATAGCAATTGCCCAGATCCAGGCGGACCTGTGGGGCTGAAGCAGGGGTGAGCGGGACATGGAAGAAATTGGTACCGGCCACCAGCTGCACATGGGGCTCCCGGCTGCTTCTGCCTGAGCCAGGTAGGGCGCCCGGGTCTGGGCAGGGTGGAGCGGGGAGGCGGAAGCCATCTGGCTGCAGCTGCAGCTCTGGGTTCTCCGCTATCTGCAGGAGGCTCTCCTTCCGGCTGAAGCCTCGGGTGGAGGGCGACGGCCCTGGCTGCGGGGAGGCAGCTCTTTCGGCTGCACCCTTTGTGTCACCGGCTTGGCCTCCCGAAGCTGCCCCTGTCCCCAGGGACTCTGGCGGTGGCCTAGGGGATGGAACCTCAGTCAGGGCTGCTGTCCTGGGAGCCAGCCTGCCCTGGAAGATGGCCTGAGAGGCAGATTCCACGTAGTAGTCGTACACCTTGCGCTTGAGCCTGGGCTCAACCCCCTCCACCTTCTGTATGAAATTCTCCTCCATTCGGACGCGGGCTATGGACAAGAAGGTATAGGAGGCATTGGGGCCTCCCTCCTGCTGATGCAGGGTCAGCCCAACATCGGAGGCAGCCTCGAGAGCCCCAGCCTCTTCTCTGCTGACCCCCATCACACGGGTGAAGACCCAGCTCTGGTTCATGTCACTGCTGCCTTGCAAGGGAGCCACGTGGTGACAGTGGGGAGGTTCTAGTTGCCCCAGCCCTGGATGCTCAGGGGGTTTGCTGTCCTGCCATGGAGCAGGCTCACCACCGGCACAGCTGCCGTCGGCTGCTGCAGTGAGTCCAGCTGGGGAGCTGTTCGGTCCGCTGCCCAAGCGGGGGAGATGGGGAGGGTCAGGGTTACTGCTAACAGCTGTTCTGGTTTCCTGGCCGCGGCCGCAAGGAGGCACCTGCTCAGAGTCCGAGCCCTGCCCGCCCCGCTCCTCACCTGAGCCTTTTCTCTGGGGCTTCCCGTCTGTGGAAGTGGCTCCCGTGACCAGGACATAGGGGCCTCTTGGATTCTCCCAGCTGCAGCCCTGTGGTGCTTCGGCCCCCTTGCTGCTCCTCCGGCGTCTTGGCCCCCTCTGCAGCAACCCAGGAGAAGCCTCCTGTACAGCAGGCTGCCCTGAGCCCTCTGCCTCCTCCTTGGCTTCTGCCTGGGCATTCCCACCCCACCGCTGGGCTGGGGTAGGCCTCGACTTGTACAGCCTGTAGGCCACAGTCACCAGAAGCAGGGCAGCGGCCGACAGCACCACCTTGCCCGTCAGCTGCATATCCAAATGCCAGTCCTGGGCCTCTGCCCCTCTGGGGAACATGCTTCTCCAGCCAACCTGGGGCTGAGGAATGTCAAGAATCTGATTAATAATTGCCCAGTAGGGACCAGTTCCTGGGTCCTGCCGAGCGGAGTGGGGGGAGTTCTGGGCCGGCTCTGGCTGGCCAGCCGAGAAGAGGAGTCAGAGCAAAGGTGACTTTGAGCTGCAGAGGGTGGCCGCTGGGGCCCAGAGCTGGCAGATCGCAGGGGCTGGCCTCCTTCGATGCTTCCTTGGTGGCGGGAGTGAGGGGCCCACCCAGGGGCTAAGCTTGTGATCGGCCATCTGAGCCAGCTCTGTGGCCAGCAGCTAGGGGATGTTAGGAGTATCCGGTGGGCATACAAAGAAGGAGGAAGCTCTTAACCAAACAGTCACCCGATGCCAGGAAATGCACGGGGTTGATTGTTCTTTACGTGTGTGCTTTGTTTTCTCTTTTGCAAATCCATTGGGCTCAGAGGCTTGGGTGTGGTGAGTCATGGGCAGGTGGAGCCCCAGTAGGCGTGGATGGGGTCATTCTTGTGAGGTCTGCTGGTCCTCACAGTGGGGTCAGCTTTATGCTGGCCAAGCAGGGAACAGGAACATGGCAGCGGAGTCTGGAGCCAGGGCATGCAGCCAAGCCATCTGACCCAGCCCTTGAGTGCCTCTGCCCTCCTTCCCTGCCTGGCAAGTTTATTAAGAGAAACCAGCCTTTCTGAGAACAGTGGAGAAAGACATTGCATTAGTGCTCAGATCAGGGTTAGATGTGGACACATCTCTTTTAAAACCAGACAGTCTCCTATGGTGAAAGACTGAGGGAAGACTCACGTCTCCCAGACCCCCCTCACCATTTCCCTTCCCCCATCAGCAGTGCTGTGGGTCCCGGACCCAGACTACCTGGCTCTGCTACTTACCAACTATATGACCTTAGGCAAGAGACCTCACGGCTCTGTGCTTCATCTGAAAAAGGAGGATGACAGCATACGCACCTCATCAGGTTGTGGTGAGAACTAAATGTGCTACTAGGAATAAACACTGGGGCAGAGCCCCCATGATGAAAGCTTAGTAAATGTGAACTATTCTCTGCTTCTCCCTCCTTTTCCTCTTTCTTATCATCAGCACCATCATCGCTAGTATCAATTGTCATCAGAGGACCTTCCAAAGCACAGAACTAATTCTACCCTTCTCCTGACCAAGGTCCTCAAAGAGTCCCCAAAGTCCTGTGCAGGGGTCTCAAACTCTTGCTGCATATGGGGGCTGGGCAGGTAAAGTGAGCAAGTGAGGACGCCGGTCCGCCCCCACCCCAGCCGATGGTATCAGGCCAGGTGGCCCAGCATTGCCTCATCCTCCCACTGTCACAAAAAGCTTAGAATCCCGGTAGTGACATAATCACTCTCAATTTTAAAATGTTGGCATCTGATTCAAAAATGAAACTGAAAACCACTCTGTAGGCCACAGGAAGCACACGCATGGGAGGAATTTGGCTCTGAAGGCTTTGACTGTAGGAGACAATCCTGACTCCCTATGCCGACATTCACAACCTTCTATGTACCAGCTTTGGTTTACTCTTCCAAATTCATCTCCTGATCACTGCCTAGCAAACCGGGCTCAGGGTGACTTCTTGGCAGGGAAGGCTGGTGGACATCCCTCTGGCCCATCAGGGTTGGGTGAAAGGCTGCGTGTGGGCCTTCCTCCCTGGTGCCTTCATCCGTCCAAGATCACCTTTTCTTCCTTTGGGTCTCGTGTTCTCTGATGCTTCTCTTTTAGCCTTGGCTGCAGCTGCTGCATCATAAAGTGCATTGTGTGCAAGATCTGGTCTCCTGCTGCATTCTAAGTCCTTGAGGACAGAGGCTGTAGCTGGCTTAGCTGTGGACCCTAAGCCTATGTGGGGCCCTGCACAATTTGGGACAATAGCAAGCAGGGATTGTCTTTACTCTGAGTGGACTGGGGTGGACACTAGGGATGAAACTCATCTCATCTCATCTCATGCTCACAGCCCCTTTGGGGAGAGACATAATTGTTATCCCCATTTGACAGCAGGGGTAACTGGACCTCCAAGATTATGTCGACTGGCTTGTAAATGGGGACTTAAAACCTTGTTGGCGGAGTCCAGAGTTTTACAGACCTGACTTCATCCAGCAGGTGTGACCTCTTAGGAAGTCAGGTGTCCTCAGCCTGTCCCACTGGTGGCTGTCAAGAGGGGTCCCCTGAATTCACTTTCTTTCCATCCTGGTCAAAAGAGTGCCTATCAATGCAATGTGCACAAGGATCACAAGGGGTGCTTGTTAGAGATGCAGCTTTCTTTCCTTCCTTCCTTCCTTCCTTCCTTCCTTCCTTCCTTCCTTCCTTCCTTCCTTTCTTCTCTCCTTCTTAACTCTCTCTCTCTCTCCCTTTCTCCTTTTCCTTCTTTTTCTCTTTCTTTTTTGAGACAGAGTGTCACCCAGGCTGGAGTGCAATGGCATGATCTCGGCTCACTGCAACCTCTGTCTCCAGGGTTCAAATGATTCTCCTGCCTCAGCCTCCCGAGTAGGTGGGATTACAGGCATGCACCACCACTCCCAGCTAATTTTTGTATTTTTAGAAGAGACGGAGTTTCACCTTGTTGACCAGGCTGGGTTTTTTTTTTTTTTGAGACGAAGTCTCACTGTTTTGCCCAGGCTAGAGTGCAGTGGCATGATCTTGGCTAGCTGCAACCTCCACCTCCCGGGTTCAAGCAGTTCTCCTGTCTCAGCCTCCCAAGTAGCTGAGACTACAGGTGCACACCACCACGCCTGGCTTATTTTTGTATTTTCAGCAGTGATGGGGTTTCACCATATTAGTCAGGCTGGTGTTGAACTCCTGACCTCAGGTGATCCACCCGCCTTGGCGTCCCAAAGTGCTGGGATTACAGATGTGAGCCACCACGCCAAGCCAGGGATGCAAATTTCTAAGCTCTACCTTCTAGATGTCCTGATTCAGTGGGCTGGGTGGGTCCCAAGAAACCTCCATTTTTAACAATCATCTCAGGAGCTTTCAGTGAGTCTAGGAATTAAAAATGAGTTAGCTTTTCTACTTGTCTGCTGAAAATTCCTGTTCAGTCTTGGGTGGTGGGTGAGCAATTCCTCTCAAGTTACATAATCAGTTCCTCTTGGTTACATACTCAAGGTGAGTAACAGAATGGGAATGAAGTCCTGGGTGCTTTGCATAGGTAAAATTATTTAATTTTCCCAGTAATCTGGAGAGGTGGTTATTATCATTGTCTCCATTTTACAGATCAGGAAATTGAGGCTAAGAGAGACAATGCCGATGGACTGAGAGTGACAAATCCTGATTTATAATGTTTCTTGCTGCACAGTCCACTGTGTTCATCTAGAAACTAGAGAATGAGGTGTTTGGGGCAATAAAAATGATTTTTCCAGGGGGTGAAAAATGCTTTGTTGAGGCTGATGAGGGGCCAGGCTACCATTCCATTGGTAGGGGTAAGAAGTTCATCTCATCCTATCTCATGCTCACAGCCCCTTTGGGAGAGACACGATTGTTATCCCCATTCGACAGCAGGGGTAACTGGACCTCCAAGATTATGTCAACTGGCTTGTAAATGGGGACCCAAAACCTTGTTTGCAGAGTCCAGAGTTTTATAGACCTGACTTCATCCAGCAGGTGTGACCTCTTAGGAAGTCAGGTGTCCTCAGCCTGTCCCACTGGTGGCTGTCATATGGTCATATGTCATATGTCTTTACCCTTGGAGAAGCGGAGACATATGAAATGCCCCCTTGGTGAGATGTGACCTCACATTGTCCTCTCAGATGCCACCAAGTTAGAAGGGTCTCAGCCCCTCTGACTGCTGCTTCCCACCTGATAAAGGATCCATTGTGTCCCAGAGCCCTCTTTCTATGGCTCCAGCTTAAACTCTTCAAGTCAAACAATCAGCATTTCCATTTGAAAAGCTCCTGGGCACTGGATGTGCCTGAACCAGCCTTGGGGTGTGGAGAGGTGCACGGATCACTAGGAGCAGAAGACAGTCAAAGCCCCAGGGGAAATTATTATGTCCCTGGTCCAGAAGACGGGGCATAAGCCTGAGATATGATCAAGCTGCCATGCATCACAAAGGAGAATGAGGTGGTTTATCAGAATAGAGGTCAGGAAATAGGATTCCAGAAAGAAGTGTTTGGAATTGGGTATTGATAAAGAAAGGAAGAGGCATAGACTGATTAACTGATTCAAAAAACGTTTACAAGATGCTTACCACCTACCAGGCCATGTGTTGTGATGTCATGACATAGGTTAAAGAGATCACCATGGCTCCTGTGCCCATGGAGGCTGTGCTACAGGAGACACCAGGCAGGGAGATGGTGGGAGGTGCGGATGCTGGTTCGGGAGAGCTTCCATGGGAGTTCGGAACAGGAGTCCCTGCACCAGGCTAGGAGGAGAGGGTGTGGAGATGATATTTGATGTGTTGGGAATGGCGGAAATACAACGGGGGAATATGAGAACATCAAAGCCTGGAGACCTCTAGATTGGAGCTTGAGGCTGGGTGCAGGGTGAGGGGCGGGGCCAGATGCCCCCGATTTGACCCCTGGCTTGGCATTTCCTGCGACCTTCCCTTGTCTGAGGGCAGAAGTAATGCCTGTGAAACAGCTGAGAATAGAAGATGCCTTCATTAAATGTGGCTTCCTGCTGTCTGCCCTGCATTCCAGTTCTCGGTGAACACAGCCACCTGACAGTGTGTGAAAATGTAGGTTTCATTATTATTATTTAGGTCTGGCGAGGCCCACAGATCAGGAGGCGACTGCTATTGAAAGGTGGTTTTTTACTCACGGGTCCCAAGAGAAGGGGGCACACTGCACCAGGCAGGACCACGTGGGGAAGTGCTGGGTCAATCAGGAGGCAGAGGGAGTGAGGCAGAAGCGTGGGTGAGAGACGCTTTATGATGGTTTTTGCAGGAAGGAGTGAGAGAGGCAGGGTAAGCAGGATTCAGATTGGCGAGTTGGAATACTTTCAGCAGGCTCAGGGCTGGCTGTCTTTAGTTGTCTGGTACCTGGGCCTGGGGTGATTAGAGGTGGGGAATACTGGCCCAGAGTATGAGAGGCCTTGGGAATCTGATGAAGGAGGTGGTTGGGGGTATGGGCTCTGGATTGGTTGGTTTGCATGTGAGAGATACACTCCCGGGTAAGCCACTTGCTATTTCTAGGAACCAGCTCACCCTGGGAGGGGCAGTCTCTCCTGGTCGGAGAGGCCCCAGATGTGAAACATCAAGGATATAGAAAATAGGAAAATAGGCTGGGCGTGGTGGCTCATGCTTGTAATCCGAGTACTTTGGGAAGCTGAGGTGGGAGGATTGCTTGAGCCCAGGAGTTCCAGACCAGCTTGTGCAACAGAGTGAGACCTCGTCTCTATAAAAAAATTAAAAAATTAGCCGAGCACAGTGGCATATGCCTGTAGTCCCAGCTACTCGGGAGGCTGAGGCAGGAGGATCGCTTGAGCCCAGCAGGTCAAGGCTGCAGTGAGCCTTGATTGCACCATCGCACTTTAGCCTGGGCAGCAGAGCAAGACCTTGTCTCAGAAAAAGTGATGAAAATATGGTTAATACAGACGGACAGAAGAACAGACAAGAACAGGGACTTTGTGGCCCCTGACAGGCAGACGTCTTCCTTGCAGGGCAGCTGGGAAGTGAGCTTTTGTTTCTACCCTGAGGTCTCATTCCATCCGGCAGGTGAACACGACGCTCCTGCTAGTTGACTTCAAACTCCATAAATTAGCTCCTGCTAGTTGACTTCAAACTCCATAAATTACAGCTTTTTTTTAAAGTCCCTGTTTGGAAAAAGTGAAATGAACAAATAAAGACAGGAGCGAAATTAAAAGATAATTGGAAGTCTATATTGGGCTTCTGTGAATGTGCGTGCCTGCCGCCAATCTGGTCTCTCCGTGCGGGCAGGATAAATTGAGAACTCTTCGGTTGGCTCAGGGGGTGGATAAAACAGTCAGAGACAAATGCGTGCCATGCAAATAAACAGGCCCATCTCTGTGTGATTAGCTTTGTGTTCCATTGTGCCAGTCCCCTCGCCAGTCAGCTTGTTCTAAGGGGCTGTGTTTTCCAAGGTGAGGTCAGACTCCAGGTAGGTGTGTCAGGTAAGGCCTTGAGTGGAGGGCAAGAGGCTGAGAGGACATGGGTGTGAGCACCTGGGAGAGGAGAGGTGGATTCTGAGGGGTGGAGACATCAGAGAGGGAGGTGTGTGGTCTTTTACACACATATACACACATGCACACACATGCACCCATGTGCACATGTACACACGCACAAGTACATATCCACACCCACACACACACCCACACATCTCACCTTTTGAGTCCAGGAGGGTCAGAGATAACTGGATTCTGGTTTGACCAATAGGGAGACTGAGGCCGAGAGAGAGAGAGACAGAGAGAGACAGAAAGAGAGACAGAGAGAGACACAGAGAGTCCAGTCTAGCTGTGACTAGAATACAGGGCACCTGGCTGGGTCTGGGGGGTGGAGGAGGAGGTCAAAGATGAATTCTTACTTATCCAAAAGGTGCTCAGTAAGTATGTGGTGTGGCCTTTTTTTTTTTTTTTTTTTTTTTTTGTGAGACAGAGTCTCGCTCTGTTGCCCAGGCTGGAGTGCAGTTGCGTGATGGGGGCTCACTGCAACCTCTGCCTCCCGGGTTCAAGTGATTCTCCTGCCTCAGCCTCCCGAGTAGCTGGGATTACAGGCAGGTGGCACCACACTCAGCTAATTTTTGTATTGTTAGTAGAGATGGGATTTCATCACAGTGGCCAGGCTGGTCTTGAACTCCTGACCTCAGGCGATCCACCAGTCTTGGCCTCCCAAAGTATTGGGATTAGGTGTAGTCTTTTGCACTCACACAGGGCGCCTCTCTAGATAAACTCTCCTGGACGTGTCTTGGGGTTTGTTGCCTCGTTAAACCTCACATCCCAGTGCTGCAGCCCCAGCTGGTGTGTGGTGCACCATCCATGCTGTGTTAAAATGCTGAAAAGTTTCCATTCCGGTTGGTAAACAGCAACCCCAGCAGCCTGGCTGGCACCCCCCCAGGACCCCTTCAGACCTCCCCACTACTTATGAACTAGAAGCCAATGCTTGGCATTGCAAGGGTCCTCCAAACCCTGCCTTATTCAGTCAGGTCAGTCCCATGCATTACATGGTGGTGAATGTATTGAATAGCTCTCTGCCTCTGCCTTCCCCAGGGCCCTGTTTTGTTCTGTCTAGGGAGATGCTGGTGCAGGAGTAGTTACTCTGATGATGTTAACTCAGTTGGTATTCTGAGGCTGCAAAGGTGAGGCCAAACAGGTACAGCAGTGGACCGTCCATGAGGAATGCCACCTGCTGAGACTGGATAGCAGCTCATTCCAGGGCATCTCATCACGCCATCCATTCACACAACCTCAACAAATAGCTGTCACGGTTATTAAGGGCACAGCACTTGACCAGACACTTTGATTCTGCCACCCTGTGTGGCTGTCATCCCCATCTTACAGATGAGGACACTGAGGCTTCCTGGAGGCAAGGTGACCTCCTCGCCCAAGGTCTCGCAGCCTGTAAATGGCATGCAGGGGGTGCTCACACAGTGTTCTCTTTGACCTTGGAACCTACTTCCATTCAGCTTGCCCTGCTGCCTGCTGCCAAAGTTCACCTCCATGGAACACAAGGGAGAACCAGTGTTGTTTCCCAGAGAGACACGTTACTGTTGCTCCTTCATGTTCTGGATAAGCAGAAACCAGGGGCAGGTGGTGTCGGGATTTGGGAGGGGGAGAGGCATACCACAGCTGCCAGGAAGGGGCTCTGGCCTGGAAAGGGAGTTTCAAAGATTTGGGAGTGCCAAGGTCACGAAGAACTGTCCTACTTACGATTGCCACCACACAGATCATTAGGAAATGGAATAATAGCATGAGCTTCGTGCCTGTGAATTTGATGGGGAAATTGAATGTGGAACGATTCATGGGTGCTGTTTGAGATGGCAGAATGCATCCTGATTTTTTTTTCTCCTGGGGTGGAAGGAGTTGCAGAACAAAGGGAGCATCCTGAGGTTTGAATATGTGGGAATGACCTTCTGTCTCTCTGCATACCGAGACAGCCTTTCACAGAGGGCTGAGACCCAACAGTGATAGTAACGGTAAATATGAATAATAATACATTACTAATTACTGATATTAGTAAATGCGGGCCAGTATTTACTAATAGTAAATTAGTATTACTAAATTGTTTTAGTATTATTCTTCTCTCTCCTTTGCAATACCCCAATATTAGTATTCACTAATACTAATAGTATTAGTAACTAATAAATACTGGCCAGTATTTACTAATAATAAACTTGTTATTTAGTAATCAGTAATAGTAAATTAGTACTGGTAATTAGTAATGCTAATTTACTATTAGTAAATACTGGCCAGTATTTACTAATTACTAATACTATTTACTAATTACTATATACTAATTTACTAATACTATTTACTAATTACTATATACTAATTTACTAATTACTAATTTACTAATTACTATTTACTAGTTAGTATTTACTAATTTACTAATTACTATTTACTGATATTTATAATAGTAAATGCTGTCCAGTATTTACTAATAAGAGTTAAGGCTGCAGACATCATCTCCTTTAATCTTCACAGCAGCCCTGCAAGATTGATAAAATGTACCCATTCTACAGATGAGGAAATTAAGGCTCAGTCTCTTGTCCAAGGTCAAGTCTGTGGACCCCAAATCCATTCTTTGGAAATCCTTGCTACTCAAAAAAGCATCACTGGCCAGGCATGATGGCTCACGCCTGTAATCCCAGCACTTTGGGAGGCCGAGGTGGGCAGATCACCTGAGGTCAGGAGTTCGAGACCAGCCTGGCCAACATACTGAAACCTCATCTCTACTAATACAAAATTAGCTGGGCACAGTGGCCTATGCCTGTAATCCCAGCTGCTCAGGAGGCTGTGGCAGGAGAATCGCTTGAACCCGGGAGGCGGAGGTTGCAGTGAGCTGAGATTGTGCCATTGCATTCCAGCCTGGGTGACACAGAGAGACTTTGTCTCAAAAAAAAAAAAAAAAAAAAAAAAAAGCCAAGAAAGAAAAAAGAAGCATCACCTAGGAGCTGGTTAGCATGGTTAGCATGCAGGGTCTTGAGCCCCATCCGAGCCCCAAAAGATCAGAACCTTCACATGCATCCCATCCCCGGTGATTCTTGGGCTGTTACAGTTTGTGAGATGCTGTCAGTGCCTGGATCAGCACCCCATTCACCCACAATCCCAAGAATCAATCAATTGTATGACGTTGAACATCATCAAGAGCACGTTTTCTCTCACCCTGGGTCAGAGAGAGGTCACACTTTTGTCACTGACCTCTTAACATTTGAGCTTCTGGATCAACCCTAACAGATGTCGCTACTGATTATGAAAAACTTCTCTGTGCCTCAGTTTCCTTATCTGTCAAGTAGGCATGATGCCATCCATCTCACTGAGTTATAGTCAGCAAACATGCTAGGATGTCCAGAAGGGCACCTGGTGCCTAGCAGGGATTTGGTAAGTGTTTACAGGATGGATTGAAGGGTCATAACAGACCTCACCATTGTCGAGTGCTGATGAGCGTGCCTTGCTGCTAGCTAAGGGCTTCTTCAGGTGCATTTTCTCTCATTTAAGTGAATGTTCACAACCACCAAGCAGGCACAGTTATCCTTGTTTTATAAGGAAGAAACCCAGGCACAGAGGACAGGATAAGTTACTTGCCCAAAGTTGCACAATTAGGAAACAGCTGACCTGAGATTCAAACCAGGAGCCTTCAGATTCAAGGACCTTGCTCCCAGCTGTGCTGTCTCCCCAGGGCATCACTGCTGTCTCCTCCTTTGCAATACTCCTGACAGTCACCAGCCCTGCTTTTGCCCCTAAAGCAGCAGGAATCTCCCTGGATCCAGTTGCTCATGGAGCCCCGTCCTCATAGCACATTACCCCTCTACAATCCTGCCGGCCTTTCCTGCAAACCTGATTCCCGAGCTGCCACTTGCTGGCTCCAGGATGGCCAGTGGCTCCCCGTGGTCTCTCCAATCAAATCTGAATGCCTCGGCCCATTCTCCGAGGTCCCCTCGATGCCCCAGCCTCATTTGTCACTGTTCCCAAACACCCGTTCTGCTCCAGCCAAGCTCATCTGTTTACTGTCCCCTTGTCCCTGCTGTAACACAGGCCATTTCTCCCACTGTCATGGAGCTCTTCCCCGAATCTCTGCCATTCGGGTCGCTTTTGCAAAACCCCAGATCAAAACTGGGCCTTGTCTACAGGGTCTCAAGCTGAGACAAGGGCTCTTCACTTATGTCAGGTCCCAGGAGCCTCTGAAGAGCTACTGGAAGTTATGGACCCTTGCTGAAAAGATGCACATTCAGATAATGTTTCACATGAGAATGCTGGAAGGTCCCAGGCCTTTGAAGTTCCGGTTCAGAACCCCTGAGCTAAAGGAGGGCACACACGGGGCTCCCGGGAAACATGTGTTGGATCAGCTGTGGGTGAGAAATAGGTCGCCATGACTGGCATACTTTGAAGTGGGTGCTTTGGGTTTACTCCACGCAAAAAAAAGTGGGTGGGTTGTCTGGCCAAATATGTTTAGAAAATATTGCTTTGCAATCTGCAAGCCTCAATTTCTTTATCTGTAAAATGAGGCCAAAAAGACCTACTTTGATATAAGCTGTAGTGATGACGGAATGACTTAAGGTGCATTGAGGACCACACTGTCCTTTAGGCCCCTGTGTCCTGTGCTCTTTTCAAGAGACCCCCAACAGGAAGAGAAGCAGAGACCCTCTACTGTCTACCCTTAGTGCGGGGGTGGGGGTGGCCAGATGGGCTGAGAGCCTGGCTGAGTGTGGCTGCAGCTCCCAGTTCTCTGCCCAAGCCAGCAGACAGAGGCTGTGGGAGGCAGTGAGGGTGGGCATTGCTGGGTAAGGAGCCCCAGCAGGCAGTCCTCAGAACTGATCTGACCCTTGCCTCTCCCAGAGACTCCAGAGCTGGTGCTGGCTCCAGAGAGGCAGGGGAGGTTTGTGTTCCACAGCCCTGAGCCTCTAAATGGAGCTAACACAGTGCAGCCAGGGGCCTTGCAGGCCCATTAGAGCTGCGCTGGCCGATTACAAATCAATGCTCTGAGAAGAGACAGCCGCCCAGGTGCAAAAGGTGGTGAGAGCTGCCCCAGCCAGGGCTGGAGAGAGCTGGAGGTGGGAGGGGAGGCTACAGGGTGAGACAGCCAGGTACGCCTGGGCCCGGGACTGGAGGGCAGCACCCAGCATTCACACAGCCTCTGTTAGGAGTCAGATTCCTTAGAGCCTAGGCCTGGGGATGAAGAAACAAATGGAGAATTAGCAGCTTTGTCAAGCATTTACTATGTGAGGGGCACTCAGCTAGGAACGTCACATTCCTTGTCATTTCATCTTTATAACGAATCGTGGTGGACGCAGGCTATGTGTTCACTAAACCCTGGTTCCGTTTCCTTTTCTTGGACACCCAGTAAAACTATATTCTCCAGTCTCCCCTGAAGTTGCAAGGGTGGCATTTGGTTAAGTTATGGCCTAGGAAGGGTAAGCAGAAGTGACCAGTGGCTTCTGAATCCAGGAAGTAAAGAACCAGTGTTTTGCCTCCTCCTTTTTCTCCCTGCCGTGGTGATCTTGGAAGCCACATGTTCCAGATGGACCAGGGCCACACAGTTCACCAGCAATTGTGACAATAAACTGATATTGGGTTAAGCCATTGAGATTCCAGGGTTTGTTGGTTGCAGAAGCTAGTGTCCATTTCCTGGACTAATATACATTCCACTGGGTAGAAGTGATCGTTCCCACTTTGCAGATGGGAACACCAAGGTTCCAAGAGGCTCAAACTCACCCAACCGGTAGGCTCAGCCTCAGATCTGCAGTGGAACCCTCCCCTCTGCCTTATCAGGCCCACTCCCAGCCCTCCAGAAACTCACAGTCTAGCTGGGGGGGACAACATCAGAGCAAATCATAATGAACCGTGATGGAGGGCTTTGTGGAAACAAGGAGGAAAGAACTAGGGCTTTGGGGAAAGGCTGTTAGAGCTGAGTTGAGGGACTTGGCTGGGAGACAAGGTGGGGAAAAGGCAGTTGAAGCAGAGTCCACTGTGTACAAGGGCTCTGGGGCTGGAGACCCCAATGCACAGGTCTACATGCAGGCGGAGCTCTAAGCACTAGAAAGGGAATGAGGTGTTAAAGTGGCCAGAAATTTCCAGTGGGATGGAACAACGTGGAGATCAAGTGAATTGTAGGATTTAAGACAAGAAAGATGGAGATAAGAATCCGGGAAGGACTTCCTTTGATTGGAACATTCCAGATATGCCAGTTCGGTAGCTCCCCTCATCAGCAGTCACCAAGAACCAGGAGGAAGTGACAGAGCGAACGTTTGGAGAGAGAGGAGCTTAAGCTGTGTGTTTCATTGTCTTTGTCCCCCAGGTGTACCCCCATTATTTTGTCCCTCCACACTGCAGGAGCATGATTGTTTTCCGTGGTCTGCGTTCCAAGCTCTGATTTCCCAGGTTCCATCATGCAAGATCGTGTCCCAGCTCTGCACTCTGGCTCTGGGCACTATGCTGGAAGGAGGTGGGGCTGTTGTCACATGGTTTTAGTCACATCTGTCTAGTTGGCAATGGGTGAAGCCTGCATATTTTATTCTCTGCCTTCGGTGGTGCCGTGTTTCCATTTCCATCACTGATATGCTTGGATGTCCTGTCCCCTCCAAATCTCATGCTGAAATGTGACCTCCACCGTTGGAGGGGGTCTAGTGGGAGGTGTTTGAATCACGGGGGTGGATATCTCTTGAATGGCTTGGTGTTGTCCTCATGATAATGGGTGAGTTATTTTTCTATTCGTTCACTAGAGATCTGATTGTGTAAAAAGAGCCTGGCAACTCCTACCTCTCTCTTTTTGCTCTGTCTCTTGCCACGTGACATGCCTGCACTCACTTCACCTTCTGCCATGATTGGAAGCTTCCTGAGGCCTCACCAGAAGCTGAGCATATGCTGGTGCCATGCTTGTACACCCTGCAGAACTATGAACCAAATAAACCTCCTTTTGTTATGAATTACTCAGCCTCAGGTATTCCTTTGCAGCAACACAAAATGGACTAACACAGCCACTGCCTGAGATCCCAGAGAAGAGGTGAAGCGCTAGTGTTTTAAGGCAGAGCCTGGGCTTCCACTGTTTCTGGGCAGCTGGCTTGCTTTTCCAGTAATCAGAGCTTCTCAGAGCTGAGAGAGGCCTTGGAGAGCCCTGGTCCAACTTTCTCACATCAAAGGTGGGACAACAGGGGTGACTTGCCCCCCAGTCAGCATAAAGGGGACTGAAGGCTGAGCATGGTGGCTCGTGTCTGTAATCTCAGCACTTTGGGAGGCCAAGGCGGGTGGGTCACCTGAGGTCAGGAGTTTGAGACTAGCCTGACAAATACGATGAAACCCTGTCTCTACTAAAAATATGAAAATTAGCCAGGCATGGTGGCATGCACCTGTAATCCCAGCTACTCAGGAGGCTGAGGCAGGAGGATTGCTTGAACCCAGGAGGGGTTGCAATGAGCCGAGATCATGCCACTGCACTCCAGCTTGGGCAACAGAGCGAGACTCTATCTCTAAATAAATAGGACTGAAAAGTCAGCTTCAGGACCCTGTGCTCTGCAAACTGTCCTCACTCCCCCACATGCTAGTAGGCTGGAGCCTCCCCTCGGCTGCTACCCCCAGCCGAAAGTAAACTGAAGAGTTGGGAGGCCCCAGTGCTATTTCACAAAGGAGAAACTGAGGCCCAATTGGGAAGTGACCTTGTCCAAGTTCCTCAGCTTGGAGGTGGCAGAGCTGGGATTTGAAGCCGTCTGCCTGACTCCAGAGCCCACGTGCTGTCCACTGAGCCCTGCTGCCACCTAGTAGGGAACTCAAGATGGTTCTGAAACCAGTCCTCATCTCTGGGTAGCATCTGTGATGATGGGAGAGACCGTTTCTTACCTTGCAAGGTTGCCGGTTAGGAAGACAACCTGAGACAAAGGCAGAGCTCCTGGACCCAGTGCAGCTGCAGTGAGATTCTTCCATCATTCCCTTCTCAGTGGCTGCCCTCCGCAGAGGAGGGAGGTGACAGGCGTGAGGGCAAGCAGTGTGTGTGACACGGTCTGGCTCCTACTTGGTGTCCAATAAACATTTGTTGAGTGAATACATGAGAATAGACTGAGAGGCACTTTGAAAATTACCCTGTCAACAAGAGCAAATGAATGCAGTACAGAAAGAGGTTCCTTCGTTTAATTTCCAAGATGCTACAAGCTGGTGTCATCAGGGCCAAGATCCATCAGGGCCACCTCTGGAAGGTGGAGGGGACAGAGGAGGTGCTGAGGCTACATCTGGAGGGAGGGGACGTGGCTTTGCAGAGAGATTCCTGAGGATGGGCTTTCTGGGAGGGAAGACAGCTCCAGCAAAGGCTCTGAGGTAGGAACGAGCAGCTGCATTTGCTGGAAGGTAAGTGATGTGGCTGGAGCAGGGGCTGTCAGTTGGAGTGGAGCTGGCTGCAGTCTCTGAGCTGAGCAATCCATTCTTTCTTTATTTAAAAAAATATATCTTTTTAAGGTTCTGGGGTACATGTGCAGGATGTGCCGGTTTGCTGCATAGGTAAACAGGTGCCATGGTGGTTTGCTGCACCTGTCAACCCATCACCTAGGTATTAAGCCCAGCATGCATTAGCTCTTCTCCCTAATGCTCTTCCCCCCATGAGAACACGTGGACACAGGGAGGGGAACAACATTCTTCCTTAAAGCTGTTCTCAGGGCTACAGGGTCAAGTGGATTGTGTTGAGTTAGATGTCAGATAAGGCTTAGAAATAAAGCAAAAAGAAAAGAAAAACTGTTCTTAGGATAGCTGAGTGATTTGAAGACTTGAAATCTCCAAAAACAAAGTGAACAATCATTTCCTTCAAAACTCAGGGGACACAGGGTTTGGGTCCTGGCATTGTCATGAAATCATTGTGTTTTTGGACAAATGACTCCTGTTCTCTGGGTCTCAGTTTCTCCATCTGTAAAATGGGTGGGGAATTGGAAATTTCTCTCCCGTGATGCAAGATCCTGAATGTATGTTCCACCAGTGGGAAGCTGCAGAGGATGGTGGGTGGAGATCTAAGATTCTGTCGCCTTGAGGCCCCATCAAGTCCTTCTCTGTGGTGCTGGAGGCCACGCGGTGGTTCAATAGTCAGTGTCCCATTCTCTCCTTCCCCTCTGGCCTTGGCTTCTGCTCCTACACCATTCTTCTAAGAGGCTGTGCTATTCCTTTCCTAGGCCATCCGTTCCTCTTGGTCTTCTGGAGACAGTTCAAGCATCGGCTACTTCATGTCCTGCAACTAATCACTATTAATTCTAACAATGAAAATTGTCATGAGCATTTATTTCACCCTCACTATGTGCCACACACTGTGCTAAGCACCTCATTTAATGCTCAACAACAACCCTGAAAAGTGTTGTTATTATTATTACTATTATTTAGAAACAGGATATCACTCTATTGCCCATACTGCAGTGGTGGTGTGATCATGGCTCACTGCAGACTCGAATTCCTGGGCTCAAACAATCCTCCTGACTTATCCTCTTAGCAGCTGGGACCACCGGTGTGCATTACCATGCCTGGCTTTTTTTTTTCTTTTTTTTTGTAAAAATGAAGTCTCATTATGTTGCCCACGCTGATCTTGAACTCCTGGCCTCAAGCGATCCTCCCACTTTAGCCTCCCAAAGTGTTGGGATTACAGGTGTGAGCCACCGTGCCTGGACAAGTAGATATAATTATTACTCCTAGGTGGGAAAAATGAGGCTCAGAGGGGCTAAATAACATAGAGCAAAAACCAGAAGTACCTAAGGGAGGGCCATCACTCCTCTGCAGTGTAAGGCCTGAACCTCAGGCTCTGCCCAGTAACCCTTCACCCAGCCTGGGCACCCGGCCACTGCCTCTCCCCATGGCAGAGTTAAAGCCAAGGCCGGAAGGTGATCCCAAATAGCCCCAGAGCAGCCTCCTGGAACTGGCTTTTCTTGCTCCAGATCTGAGTCTGAGGCAGCCACTGTTCCAAGTCTGGACGAGGAGGACGTGGAACCTGCTCTTCCAGAACCTTCCAGTCACACAATCTTCTGCCTCCCGTAGGCTGGTGAAGTAAAAGGGAGGCTGGTGCTGACATCTGTGATCGGCTACACCTGCGTGGGCAAGGGTGCGGCAGAGCCAGAAGCAACAGAGGATCAGGAGTTGAACTTGGCTGGGCCCTGACTTTCCTCTTACGTGCTGAGTGGCTTTGGCTTAGGCCGTTGCCGTTCCAGCCTCAGTTTTCCCTGTAAAATAAGTGCACTGAGTAGATCCTAAATAGCTCAGATGTAGAGAACAGTCAACACAACTGTTACCAAAGTTAATATTGACACTGCACGCATATGACAGGGAGAAGGGTGTGTGTGTGTGTGTGCGCGCAGAGCAGCGGGGAGGAGCTGAGGGCAGGGAAGAGTGCTAGATGGACAACCAGGAGACCAGGTCCTGGTCCTGGCTACAGTATTGACTCGCTGTGTGTCCCTAAGAGCACAGTATGCCATCTCTGAGCACTTAGATCCTCATCTGTAAAATAAGGGCCTTGGGCCAAATGACCTCCAGTGTCCCCATGGCTGAGTCTGATTCTGCCAAGAGTTGTTTTGTTGCTGAAGATTAGCAGGTGGCTGGTGAGGTAAGCTCTGTCCTAGTGGCAGGGGCCCTGGGAATGGCCCTAGCTCTGCCTCTTGCTGGCCTGGGCCAGTCACATTTCCTCTTCCCAGGGCCAACATTGACCACAGCAGGCACACGACTGGGGGCCGAGGCACTTTTAGGGGCCAGTGAAATGTCTTAATTTCTTTTCACCATCAGAAACTAAAAAATAATATAATCCAGCCTAGATTACATTTGTTTATACCACTGTAAGAAAATAGAATTTCTTTTTATGAATCAAGGCGAAAGTGCTCAGAGACCCTGATAACTTTTTATTTTTATTTATTTATTTATTTATTTTTTAATGAATTAAGGTGAAAGTGCTCAGAGTCCCTGAAAATCACACACGGTCTGGTGTCATATCCCTGACCTGCCAGGGTGGTTGGGAGGAGGAAGTGAGATGGCTGTGTGTGAAGGTCCCTGGAACACATGAGTTGTCCCTAGAATAGTCACTGGATCTGGGGTGAGGGGTGCGGTAGCAGAGTAACGACCCTGCAAAGATGTTCATGTCCTAATGCCCGGAACCTACGCTGTGTCCAGCTACACAGAAAAGGGGAATGAAGGCTTCAGGTGGGAAACAGGTTTCTGATTAGCTGACCTTAAAACAGGGAGGCTGTCCTGGGTTGTTTTGCGGGGCTCAGTATGATCACAGGAGTCCTTAAAAGTGGAAGGAGGGGCAGGAGAGTCTGTCTGAGTAATGAGATGTGAGACGGACTCAGCCGGTCATTGGTGGCTCTGAAGACAGAGGATGGAGCCAGGAGCCCCGGGACACCGGCAGCCTCAAAAAACTGGAAAAAGTAGCAGAAAATGCGTTCTCCCCAAGAGCCTCTAGAATGGAACCCTGCCCTACTGGCACTTTGATTTTAGCCCAGTGAGAGCCATGTCAGACATCCGATTTCCAGAACAACTGTAAGAGAGTGTTGTTTTGCGTCACTAAGTCCACAGTAACGTGGAGCAGTAGTGATCAGAAGCTCACACAGGGGTGTTGAGCAAAAGTGACTGGGGAGGGACTTGGGCCAGGCTGAGGCCCCAGACTCTGTCACTGTTCCCTCAGGTGGCACCTTCTCTGGGGAGGAGCTCGCCTCTGAGCCTGGCATGGGAAAGTAGAAGTGTTCCCATGGAGCCCGAGGGTCAATGGAGGTGCAGGAGAAGCTGCTCACATTTTATTTCTCCTGCTTTACTTTACCCCTTTGTCCCAGGCTCGTATTTCTTTATTCTTATTCTTATTATGCTTTAAGTTCTAGGGTACACGTGCACAACATGCAGGTTTGTTACATAGGTATACATGTGCCATGTTGGTTTGCTGCACCCATCAACTCGTCATTTACATTAGGTATTTCTCCTAATGCTATCCCTCCCCCTGCCCCACACCCGCCAACAGGCCCCAGGGTGTGATGTTCCCCGCCCTGTTTCCAAGTGTTCTCATTGTTCAACTCCCATTTCTGAGTGAGAACATGCGGTGTTTGGTTTTCTGTTCTTGTGATAGTTTGCTTAGAATGATGGTTTCCAGCTTCATCCATGTCCCTGCAAATGACATGAACTCATCCTTTTTTATGGCTGCATATATTCCATGGTGTATATGTGCCACATTTTCTTTATCCAGTCTATCATTGATGGACATCTGGGTTGGTTCTAAGTCTTTGCTATTGTGACTAGTGCTGCAATAAACATACGCGTGCATGTGTCTTTATAGTAGAATGATTTATAATCCTTTGGGTATATACCCAGTAATGGGATTGCTGGGTCAAATGGTATTTCTAGTTCTAGATCCTTGAGGAATTGCCATACTGTCTTCCACAATGGTCGAACTAATTTACACTCCCACCAACAGTGTAAAAGCATTCCTATTTCTCCACATCCTCTCCAGCATCTGTTACTTCCTGACTTTTTAATTATCACCATTCTAACTGGCATAAGATGGTATCTCATTGTGGTTTTGATTTGCATTTCTCTGATGACCAGTGATGATGAGCATTTTTTCATATGTCTGTTGGCTGCATAAATGTCATCTTTTGAGAAGTGTCTGTTCATATCCTTTGCCCACTTTTTGATGGAGTTGTTTGTTTTTTCCTTGTAAATTTGTTTAAGTTCTTTGTAGATTCTGGATATTAGCCCTTTGTCAGATGGGTAGATTGCAAAATTTTTCTCCCATTCTGTAGGTTGCCAGGCTCATATTTCTAGGAAGCAGAGACTCAACTTGGCGATCTCAATTCCTGAATCCCGTTTCCATAATCGCTCTCCAAGTTCTGGTCCCCTCTCACCCCACATCATCCGGCAGAAAACATAGATTCCCCTGAAGCTGCCTAGACTCTGAAAACCTGGCCCTCAGGGTCTCGTCCCTGACCACCTGAGCCTGTGAATCATCTGGGCATGGATGCTCTGGTGAGGTTTCCCGGCTTCGGCACCTCCACAAGGACAGAACATGAGCTGGGTGTCCTAGAAGGGCCACGTTCCCTGGGAATCCTTCCCTGCCCTTTCCGCCAGCTTCAAATTCCCACCCAAGAGCGAGCTGCTCCTGCTGCACACTCTGGGAATTTGCTTATCGCCACAAACAAAGGCAGGCTCTGGTGCCAGCAGCTGGGAGGCCACTGGAGTCTCAACCTGAGAAACATCAGAGAGATGTGTTCTTCTGCAGGGCCGCTCGTGGGGTGGGATGCTCCTGGTTGGCAGGGACTCTCCTCACTGCTCTGAACAGAGAATGACCTGCAGAGATAGTAGAGGAAGAATAACACTAGTGTCTTCCAACTCCTCTCAAATCTCTAGGCCATTCAGTATGGCAACACTCACACCCACAGCAGCCCCTCAAGTTGGGAGAATTCTTCTCTCATTCATCGATAAATTGCTAGACACTTCTGTGCCTCTGTTTTCTCCTTTGTAGAATGGGACTAAGAACAGTACCTGCATCCTGAGAATTCTGTGTGTTAATACCTTAAAAGTGTGCCTGCTCCTGCGTAGTGCTCAAAGGGTTAGCCAGTAATATTGTTCTTTCATTCATCTCTTGCATCTTACACATCCTCCGGGAACCCGTGGTGCCAGGCCTCCAGGTTGGGGGTGTAGAAATGAATATGACATGACTCTTGCCCTCGGGAGGCTCATGGTTGAGCAGGAAATAAGCCACACTACCATTTTGTAGGGCACAACCGGTGATACAAACATGCCATGGAGTGCAAAGGACAGAGCTCAAAATCTGCCCAGGAGGGGAGGATTGAAGAGAACTTGTTTACCCACAGCCTTGAAGGATGTGAAGAGGTTTCCAGCAGATGAAGAAGGCAGAAGGGAATTCTAGGAAGCGGGAACAGAATGAACAAGGTACAGAGACATAAACATACCTGGGTACCAGGGGAATGGCTGGTCACTTGTATGTGTGAGTGGGCACAGGAGGCAGCGTGGCTGGTAAACATGCTGGAAAGACAGGTCAGTTTCCGTTCAATGGGCACATTGATGACTTCCCTTGCAGGACACTTTGTGGAGCACTGGGGATAAAGAGATAAAGACAGTCTTTGCTCTTAGAAATCTCATACATAGCAGAGAGAGATAGACATTCATTCATTCATTCAATGTGCATTGCTCATCACATGCTGGGCACCAGGAATGCTGTGGCAAAATGGATTTCAGTTCAGCCTTCATGGAGCTCACAGTCGGGGGTAGACAGACCTTCGTGGGATATTTATACACCTGAGGGAAGTGCCCTAAGGGTGGGTTTCATGATGCCATGACAGAAAGGAAAGAAGGAGCGAGGCTGTTGGTGCAGTGGATTAGTGTTTTGTCTCTGAGGCCAGATGACCCGAGATCAAATTCTGGCTCTGCCACTTGTGCCACTGGGCACATTAGCCTAATTACTTAAATTTCATGAGGCATCAATTTCCTAGATTGGATTCCTTTAAAAAGCAACTAGTTTGTAGGGAAATGCCTTTTGGATCAAGCCATCAGGGGAGTGAAGGACGTAGAACTGGGCAGAAGGAGGAGTTGAACTATGACTCTGCCTTAATAGAGGCCTCAGCCTGCCTCCCAGGGGGCTATGATGCTAGGGTGGCCTTGCAGTCTTATCCCAAACTGAAGCAAAAGGGCTGAGCATCTGTGTCTCTGATCGGACTGGTCATTAGAGATGGGCTTCCTGGAGGAAAGGACATAGCCTTTAGGGTAGGGTCTTCCGAAGCTGAGGGGAAGCCTGGGGAGGGACTCAGCTGTGAGCTAACAACATTCCTGACCGCTGAAGGAATGGGCGTCTTGGCCCTGAAGGGGGTGATCTAACTTTGACAGGGGAGGGTGGGGGCGTGGAACACCACAGCCTCCACTACAGTCAACAATAATCGCATCTATCTCATTAGGATTGTCGTGAGGAATTCACAAGCGAACACATGGAAGATGTACATATTTAGCATGAAACACCAAGTGCAAGTCAGAGCTTAACAAATATCAGCCATTTTTATAAGTGAGATGTCTTATTCTTGGGCAGAGAGCTTCCCACTTAGAGGGATGTGCAAAGGCCCTGCTGTAGGAGTATAACTTCTGCAGAAAGGAGAGCCAGAGTGGCTGGAGAAGAGAAAGAAAGAGGGAGTGTGGAAAAAGCTGAGGACAGCAGGCAAACCAAAGCTTAAGTAGGTCATGAAAAACCCTGAAGTAGAATGATGAATAAAGAGAGACATAAATACACACACCGTGTAGTTTGTACAGAGGCAGAGAGGGGTTCTGTCAGGATCAGTCTCAGAAAGAGAGTTCGTCAGCATAGTAGTACTATCATTCAACATTTAATACATGTGCCAGGCACCAACCCAAGCACTTCATCATCACTAGAATATTTTGTGCTGCGTATTCTTAAGATTGTCAGTCTAACAGATGAAGAGATGGAAATGTATGGAATTAAGATGAAGGAACACGGAATTAAGGTTTTTGCCCAGTGGCACGAAGCTGGTAAGGGGTCAGGCTAGGATTTGAACCCAGGCAGTCTGGATCTAGGGCCCTTGCTCTAAACCACAAGGATATACAATCCCTGAGGGGAAGAATGACTTCTAGGCAGAAAGGAGACTTCCAGGCAAAGCAGGTATCTGGGGAAGATTCACTGAACTCCCAGATGCTTTTATTGTTCAGCTCCAGTGTACAAGGCACCATGCAATGTAATGTGCCCTAGGAGGGCCCCCCGATCCCCAAGGCCCCATCAGAAAGGTCGGGGAATGCCACAGCCTCCTTCTGCAAAGGAATGCTGATAGGACCAAGAGCTGCAGGCTAAACCGACGGCTCGGAGAGAATCTCCCACTGTGCAAAAAGCAGTTCTGGATGTCTGTGCACCACTAATGGAAAAGTATACTGTTCCTTTGAAGATGATAGAGTTGTGGCTATTTTAGCCTGACAGGCTGAATCCCCTGCTGGGCTCCTAGTGCGAGATGAAGAATCAGCAGAGGAAAGAGGCCAGGGGACCATGTGTATGTGTGCGCGTGCATATGCCTGTGTGCATATGTCCGGGCAGAGGCTGGAGAAACATTGCAAGACTTGACCCAGAGTCGGCAGCAACACAGTGATTCAATCAATGCCTCGACACCTTCTCAGCCTCATGGGGGACATGGATTGCACTGAGCTTGGCTTTCCCTCCAACACTCCACACTTCCTCCTGACTCAGGAACATTGGAAGCACTGTTTCCTCTGCTGCGGAATGCTCTCCCCCCAGAATCTTGCATGGCTCCCCTCTTCACTTCACCTGGGTTTTTGCTCAACAGTCTCCTCTGAGGAATCTTCCCTGACCAACCATAGCAGAGACAGTTGATACCTTAAATATCTTCTCCCTCTTAGCTGTAGGTGATAGAACCCCTGAGTTTTAACTGGATGACTGGCTGGGCACCAGAATAAAGAGTATATTTCCCAGTCTCCCTTGCAGTGAGATGCAGTCATGTGACTAAGTGCTGACCAATAGAATATGAGGGCAAGGTATGTGCGCAACTTCCGGGCACTTCCAGAAGGGAGGGTGTCTGCCTCTCCTCCTGGCTTCCTCCCTCTTGCATTGTGCAATGTGGACGACGTGGCATGGAGGTGGACTGTGCTCTAGGGGAGTCAGAACCACTCTCTAGAAGGAGCCAGGTGCCTGATTAACCTTGAGAAGTGGTGCCATCAAACCAATCCTGGTGATAAGTGAGAAAGAAGAAACTTCTATTTTGTGTAAACCCCTGTTATTCTGGACCATTGTTACATTCAGACAAACCTGTATTCTAACTAATATATTCTAACCACTTTATCCAAGGAGGCTCCATGCCACTCCTGGCCACACTCCATCCCCTCATCTTGCTTTATTTTGTACTCATCACTTCCTGATGTAATATCATACATTTACTTTGTTGTTCGCTTATTGTCTTGTTTCCCTTTCTAGGATGTAAGCTCTATGAGGGCAGGGGCCTGGCTGTTTGCCTTGTTCCCTCAGTCTACCCAACTCCAGGAGTCATGCCCAGCACAACATGGGGCTCAATACCTACTTGTTGAATAAATAAAAGATGAGGACCTACTATGTGCCTGATGCTTTATTTGCATGATTGCAATCGATGTACACCATGGCCCTTCAAGAGAGTGTTATTATCACTACTCTGCAAGCAGAGAGGACAGAAACAGCAGAGAAGGCAGAAGCCACAGCCAGGGAGTGAGTTGCCACTCTGTCCCTTTCTTGGCAAGTCCTTAAGGTACTTGTTGAAACCCCAGACCCTGAAAGTGGCAAAACCAAGATTTACGCTTGGATCTGGCTTCCCACCAAATAAGCCCCTCTTGTCTTCTCCCAAAAGTAATTATGATAATGTGGCTTGAGGAGAAATATGCTCTTATGACTCAACAACACAAAGACAAATAACTCAATTAAAAATGGGCAAAAAGGGACCGGGTGCGGTGGCTTATACCTGTAATCCCAGCACTTTGGGAGGCCGAGGAAAGAGGATCGTTTGAGCCCAGGAGTTTGAGACCAGCCTGGGCAACATGGACAGACCCTGATCTACAAAAAATACAACAATTAGCCAGGCATAGTGGTTTATACCCATAGTCCCAGCTACTTGGGAGGCCAAGGTGGGAGGATCACTTGAGTCTGGGAGGTCGAGGCTGCGGTGACCTCTAATCACGCCACTGCCCTCCAGCCTTAGAAACAGAGTGAGACCCTGCCTCAAAAAACAAAAATTGGCAAAAAATTATAATAGATATTTCCCCATAGAAGATATTCAAATGGCCAATAAACACATGAAAAGATGCTCAACATTATTAGTCCTTACAGAAGGTCAAATTAAGACCACAATGAAATACTCTTTACACCCATTAGAATGGCTGTAATTAAAAAAAAAAAAAGACTATCCCAAGTGTTGGTGAGGACGTGGAGGAATTGGAACTCTCACACATTGCTGGTGGGAATGGACCATGGTGCAGCCACTTTGGAAATAGTTTGTCAGTTTCTTGAAAGTTAAGCATAACTTCATATGACATAGCAATTGTAATCTTCGGGTTCCATCCATAAGAAATGAAAACTTGGCTGGGCATGGTGGCTCATGCCTGTAATCCTAGCACTTTGGGAGGCTGAGGTGGGCAGATCACCTGAGGTCGGGAGTTTGAGACCAGCCTGACCAACATGGAGAAACCCTGTCTCTACTAATAATACAAAATTAGCTGGGCATGGTGGGCGCCTGTTATCCCAGCTACTTGGGAGGCTGAGGCAGGAGAACCTCTTTAACCTGGGAGGCGGAGGTTGCAGTGAGTGGTGAGCTGAGATCGCGCCATTGCACTCCAGCCTGGGCAACTAGAGCAAAACTCCATCTCAAAAAAAAAAAAAAAAAAAAAAAAAAAATAGAAATGAAAACTTAAGCTTACTCAAAGACTTGTATGTGACCATTCACAGCAGCATCAATATTATAATAGCCCCAAAGTGGCAGCAACCCAAGTGTCCAATATTTAAGTGAAAAAAAAACACCCAGATACAAAAGAGTCTATGCTATTTCCATTTTTACGTGAAAAGTCAAAAAAAGGCAAATCTATTGAGCAGAAAGTAGATTAGTGCTTGCCTGGGGCTAGGAGTGGGAACAGACAGTGACTGCTAATAGGCACAAGGTTTCTTTTTAGGTTGATGGAAATATTCTAAAATTAGATTGTAGTGACTGTTAAACCTCTGTAAAACTTACTAAAAAGTCATTGAATTGTACACTTAGACAAATTTTATGGTATGCCAATTGTGCCTCAATAAAGTTGTTAAAAAATAGATATATTTTTAGACCATAGCAGGTCTTCAAAGGGAAATAATTAAGAAATTTTTGGAGACAGCTTCTAACCCTCTGACAGGGAGGTGACAGAGAAAGTGCGGAAAAGGCCAATCTGACTGGACATGGTGGCTCACACCTGTAATGTGGCTCCCAGCACTTTGGGAGGCCAAGGTGGGAGGATCGCTTGAACCCAGGAGTTTGAGACCAGCCTGGGCGACACAGTGAGACCCCATCTCTACCCAAAACAAAATTCAGCTGAGCTTTGTGTTGTGCACCTGTAGTCCCAGCTACTCATGAGACTGAGGGGAAAGGATCACTTGAGACCAGGAGGTCGAGGCTGCAGTGAGCTATGATGGCACACTGCAGTCCAGCCTGGGTGACAGAGCCAGACTCTGTCTCAAAATAAAGAAATAAATATAAAATAAAAGCCCAATCTTTGGACCACAGCCAGGGACTGAGTTGCCACTCGGTCACTTGTTTGGTAAGTCAATTAAGTTCTCTTGGCCTCAGTTTCTTCATTTGTAAAATGGGGACAAGAACATCTATCTCCTAGAGTACTTTTGGGAATTAAAAAAAGGTAATAAAAAGGTTTAGCAGGATGCCTAGTACAGAGATTTTACACTCATACATGCTAGTTCCTTCTAAGGGGGTCACAACTAAGCCCTAACCTCATTGGTGAGACTTTATCTCTGGGGGCAAGTGGGATTAATTAATTCAGCAAACATCTCTTGAGCAAGTGCCCTGCATCAGATCCTGCCTTGGGTGGAATATGAAGATGAACAAGACTCAGTCTGTGCCCTCAAGGAGCCCAGCATCCAGAGGGGTGACAGTCATTTGCAAGGCAGTTACACTGCTGAGAAGGATACAGAATAGGGTTGGGGGAGAGGGCTCCAGCCAATCTGGAAGGAGAGTGGTGAGGCTAGGAGGGCTTCTAGAAGAGGAGTTGCTTGTGTGCTTGGAGGGCACACAGGAGGGAGGTGGACATCCCAGGCTATGGCAAAAGCTTGCACCAGCCCAGCTCAGCCCACTTTACCTCTCAGAGCATATGATGAAGGAGCAGGAAGAGAATCTCAGACCCTTGGGTTGGAAGGAATCTGTCAAGGCCATCTTGCCTAATCACTCTGCTTACCAGGGCTTGGACTTCAAAAGCTTTCAGCAAAGGAAGAAGCTGCTCTTTACCTCAAGGTCCCTTTGAAGAGGAATCCGTCGACAGCAATACTTCGTGACTTGCAGAGAGAGTTGCAGACAAGTTTCAGGAGATCCGGAGTCGTGGGGGAATCACTCAGGATGCACGGACCAGCCTTGGTTGGGGGAAGGAGAGACAGACGAGGGATTCTGAGTTTGTGAGTCAGTTCTTGCCCACTGATCTTGGGCAAGAGGCTTTGGCAGCAGTTCTCAGCGTCCCGACCTGGGCGGTGGTCAGCCACCCACCCCAGAATGCCCACTGGATGTAGAGAAGAAAAAGAATTAGCATCTACTGGGCCCCTGCTATAGGCTTCTACTTTGTGTCAAAGATTTTTGCTAGGGACTTTATATGAGTTCTCCATGAGGTGAGAATTTTCATCCTCATTTGACCTCAGAGCATCCTGGTGCTCAGAATTGAAGCAACTTGCCCAAGGTCACAGAGCTAGAAAGGAATAGGACAGGATTTGAGTTCAGCTCTGCTCTCCCCAAAGTGCTTGCTGCTTCTCATTCTATGCAACACCCTGCTTGCCCCAATCACACCCAACACCTAACAGCCAGATCTCTGACATACTGGAGAACTGGTACCTATGGGAATTCCATATTCACATTATTTTAAAAAGAGATCTTTCTCATTATAATTTATCATATTTTAAATGAGATTAAAATACAAAAAAATTGAAATTGCAACAAAAATAAACATAAAATTAAACCCAATATGTAAAGAAAAGGATAATGCTCATTGGTAGACCCATACTGTATTATGGAGTATATCTTTCTAGACTTTTTCCTAGGCCAGGAACTCTGTTTTTGCATAGTTGATACCATTTTGTATACACCATATTGTGTCCTATTTTTTCCTTCTCAAATTGTATCATAAACATTTCCTTTGCTACTTCAAGTTTCTTGTAAACATTTGGCAACACAATCTTCATTAATCTGAATGAGCTTATTTAACCAAGCTCCTGTACTTGAGGATTTAACTCATTTCCTTTTTCCCCCACAGTACAGCATTTGAAACACCTTCTGGCAGGTGAAGGTGGATGTGGCAGCTCCCTCTGGGTTTGTAGTGGCATATACCAACACATCTGGCCCTCACACCAAATGTCCAATTGTCAAGGGAAGGGAGGGTAAAAAAGAGAGTCAAGCACCTGCTTGGAGATTCTTGTGCACTTTCCTGTTCAGTTCCCTCAACAACCTGGGAGATGGGCACTCTTCTCCTCACTTCACAGCGGGGGAACCAAGGCTCAGGAGGTCAGTGAGCCAGGTCACAGGCTTGGTGCTGAGCAAAGCCACGGTTCTGACTGAGATCAGCCTGAATCGCGGGTCATGCTCCCCTCTCTGCCCCACACTGCTCCCTCATGGGTGTGGCCGGAAGACCACAGGTCTATCCAATGTAATGACTGTTGCTGTCTCCCCTCAAACGGTCACATACAAATTCTGCTGCTTTGTAAGGGGCATTTGACTGGAAAACTCAACAGCCAAGAGCAGTGGTTCCTAAGCCTTTTGTCTGATGAGATGCAAATTCCTGAGGGAAAAATATTTCCGTGTGTCTTTGCACCCGTTCTTACACTCTTTCCATTTGTACCCTCGCAGAGACTGTTGCTACTCTAGGGCTAACTTTGAACTCACTCTAATGCCTGTCCTTTGTTTTTTGTTGTTGTTGTTGTTGTTTTAAAAAAGCAAATAATTTGCATTTTTTGGTATCCTGTCTTTGGGGAACCCTCCTGGCGTGTCATAGCACCCAGACTGAGAACCACTGGCCAAGAATAGAGGTGAGAACCAGGAATGAATTTATAAAAGATCTTGGGGCAGCCAAAAGTAACCCTTGAAAATCCCTACACTAAAGCTCCTGCATTTGGATCATAGGAGGTGCCCCTAGACTCCAAATTTGTTAAATAAGCACAATATCTGCTGCTGAATATTGCTGCGAGTGAAGCATGAGAATAGGCAATATTTGCAGATTAAAAGGCACTGTAATAAAGAAGAATTATGCTCAGCAGATCTGGTTCTTCTTCCTGTGCATACAGATGACTACATTTCCCAGACCCCTTTGCAGTCATGTGGGAGTCATGTGACTAGTTCTAGCCAATGGTATGCAAGCAGCTATAATATGTGTCACTTCCAGACCAAGACATTTAAAAGCATGTGTGAGTTATTCACACTCTTCCTCACCTGTCTATGAAGACTCTAGAAGTTGGGATAACAGCATCACTCAGGGTCCTTCTACCCATCTGGGACCCTGAGTGACTCTGGGACAGAGCCACCTGCCAACCTGCAGCAGACATATAACATCAGAGAGAAATAAAACTTTATCGTCTTGAGTCCCTGAGATTTCTGGGTTGATCTGTCCCTAGGCTATTCCTGATCGATACACATTCCAAGCGCAGGGCCTGGTCTATGGCAGAGGCTTGTGCTTTTTCCTTGTCCCCTCCCTCAGTGGCTCAGAGAAGTGTAAGTCACATGCCAATGCAGAAAGGGCAGGTAATGTGGAGAAAACCTCATTGATCTGGAAAGTTCCTTTTGCTCTAAGATGAAGGCTTCTGAAAAGGCCAAGGGCTGTACATTCTCAAGTTCTTTTTGTTTTATCCTTTTTTTAAAAAAAAATGTTTACTTCAAATTCTGGGATACATGTGTAGAATGTGCAGGTTTGTTACATACGTATACATGTGCCATGGTGGTTTGCTGCACCTATCAACCTATCATCTAGGTCTTAAGCCCCAAATGCATTAGGTATTTGTCCCAATGCTCTCTCTCCCCTTGCCCCCCAACCCCCAAGAGGTGCCAGTGTGTGATGTTCCCCTCCCTGTGTCCATGCGTTCTCATTGTTCAACTCCCTCTTGTGAGTGAGAACATGTAGTGTTCGGTTTTCTGTTCCCGTGTTTGTTTGCTGAGAATGATGGCTTCCAGCTTCATCTATGTCCCTGAAAAGGACATGAACTCATTCTTTTTTATGGCTGCATAGTATTCCATGGTGTATATGTGCCACATTTTCTTTATCCAGTTTATCATTGATGGGCATTTGGATTGGTTCCAAGTCTTTGCTATTGTAAATAGTGCTGCAATTAAAATATATGCGCATGTGTCTTTGTAGTGAAATGATTTACAATCCTTTGAATATGTACTCAGTAATGGGATTGCTGGGTCAAATGGTATTTCTGGTTCTAGATCCTTGAGGAATCGCCACACTGTCTTCCACAATGGTTGAACTAATTTACACTCTCACCAACAGTGTAAAAGTGTTCCTATTGCTCTACAACCTTGCCAGCATCTGTTGTTTCCTGACTTTTTAATAATCGCCATTCTGACTGGCATGAGATGGAATCTCATTGTGGTTTTGATTTGCATTTCTCTAATGACCATTGATGATTTTTTTTTCACATGTTTGTCGGCCACATAAATGTCTTATTTTGAGATGTGTCTGTTCATATCCTTCACCCATTTTTTGATAGGGTTGTATTTTCTTGTAAATTTGTTTAAGTTCCTTGTAGATTCTGAATATTAGACCTTTATCAGATGGGTAGCTTGCAAAAATTTTCTCCCATTGTGTAGGTTGCCTGTTCGCTCTGATGATAGTTTCTTTTGCTGTGCAGAAGCTCTATGGTTTAATTAGATCCCATTTGTCAATGTTGGCTTTTGTTGCAATTGCTTTCGATGTTTTAGTCATGAAGTCTTTGCCCATGCCTATGTCCTGAATGATATTGCCTAGGTTTTCTTCTAGGGTTTTTATGGTTTTGGATTTTATATTTAGGTCTTTAATCTATCTTGAGTTAATTTTTGCATAAGGTGTAAGGAAGGGGTCCAGTTTCTGTTTTCTGCATATGGCTAGCCAGTTTTCCCAGCACCATTTATTAAATAGGGAATTCTTTCCCCATTGCTTGTTTCTGTCAGATTTGCATTCCCAAGTTCTGAGTTGAACAAGAAGAAAGTGCCCTTGGTTGATAATAACAGATCATTTTAACAAAGCATCCTGAGAGAGTTCTGTGGAGGTGATTGTCTAAATCGTCCTCTCAGAAATACGCTTTCCTAACTTCTCTTCTTGAGACTTAAGTGGACTCTTTGATGATTCAGCCAACTGCCAGCAGACAGTACTCTCCCTAAGAGCTATACAGAATTGAAAACTTCGAGTCCTAGATTGTCAGTGCTGAATGCTGGCCTAGAGGTTATTCCTGCAGATGAGAAAACGAGCCTGTTTCAATTTTATGTGTCAGCTTGGCCAGGTTACAGTGCCCAGTTGTCTGGTCAAACACTAGTCTAGATGTTGCTATGAAGGTATTTTGTAGATGTGATAAAAACCTGCAGCCTGTTGCCTTTAAGTACAGATTACCCTCAGTAATGGGGTAATTGTAGGTGGCTCTCATTCAATTGGTTAGAAGCATGTGTGAATTCTTCACAATCTCTCTGACCTGTTCACAAAGACTCTAGAAGTTGAGATAATAGCATCCTTCAGAGTCCCTCTACCCATCTGGGTTCCTGAGTGACTCAGGAACAGAGCCACCTGCCAACCTGCAGCAGACATATAACATCAGAGAGGAATAAAACTTTATTGTCTTGAGTCTCTGAATTTCTGGGTCTTAAGAACCAAAACCAAAGTTTCCCAGGAAAGAAGTAGTTCTGGCTGGGCGTGGTGGCTCACGCCTGTAATCCCAGCACTTTGGAAGGCCAACATGGGCAGATTGCTTGAGGTTGGGAGTTCGAGACAAGCCTGGCCAACGTGGTGAAATCCTGTCTCCACTAAAAATACAAAAATTAGCCTGGCATGGTGGCACACGTCTGTAATCCCAGCTACTTGGGAGGCTGAGGCAGGAGAACTGTTTGAACCTGAGAGGCGGAGGTTGCAGTGAGCTGAGCTCACATCACTGCACTCCAGCCTGAGCAACAGAACAAGACTCCATCTTTAAAAAAAAAAAAAAAAAGGAAGAAGTAATTCTGCCTCAAGACTCAGACTGTAACATGGAAATCCTGCCTGAGTTTTCAGCCTGCCCTAAAAATTTCAGATTTGCCAGCCCCTACACTGCCTGAACCAATTCCTTAAAATCCATCTCTCTCATTTTCTCTGTGTATGAAATGTTCTGTTTCTCTGGAGAACCCTCAGAGGAAAATGTCAGGAAACAACAGAACCTTGACTGATACAGAGATCCTCTCTCATGCTAATCTAATTAGTAGAGGCTGCCTTGAAGGCTGTGTTCAGAAGGACTCTGAGGCCACATTTAGATTCAGTGAATCCGAGTAATGTGAATGCAAGTTCTATTAAAGCAGAGAGCTTCTTTATCTTGTAAATTACCGTATTTCCAGTTCCTAGGACACCACCTGCTACATAGGGCATACTCTGTGATAATAAAAGTTGCTGGATGAATAAATGACCTTTTAGCGTGCCTGCCTGGACACAGCCATGGAAGAAGCATGGCATTGCTAACTGATTGCACAGATGAGAAAACTGAGGCCCCGAGAAGACCTGTCACTCAAGGTTATGCAGTTAATTAACTGGCGGCATATTCAATGTTAAAACACATCTTTTGACTTTCTTGTCCTGAACTCTCCATTATCTTGTTTGACAAGGGATTTGAAGAGGAACAAAGTTATCGGGAAAGGAGAATCTGCTGGAAAAAGAGGCTTTGACCCTTATTTGTCAAGAATGACTTTGAAGAGAGACATCTAGGGCTCCTGTGGAGACAGAATTTACTCCTCACGCCTGCGTGCACTAAACCCACACCACCAGGAGGCCCTCCCCAGCTGCTCTCTGCAGCACAGCCTCGTGCTTCGATCTGCTGCTGGCTCCTCATGAGAAGGGCATTGCAGAGGGGCAGCAAGGGCTGCCCCCACAGAAGGACCCGACGCCCACATCGCTCGAAAACCCACAGCTTAGCTTAGTACTAGAGGCAGGGGTCAGGCAAGTCTAACCAACTGTTCAGGGAGTGTTGGTTGCCTCAATTGGGACTTTCTTGGTTTCACTGATAGGGAGGGGGTAGGTGATTGTCAGGCGAGCCTGACAGTGCCCAGGGCCTCCTATAGGGCCTGGCACACAGTAGGGCTCCAATGAAGGCTTGTCAAAGGACTGAAGGAAGGTCCAAGGCAGATGGAGACAGGGATAAAGCGAGGGCTGAGATACCCGTGCTTGTCTAAAGTTGGATGGTTTCTCCTTCTTGTTAAGATCTGGGTCATCAGGATTATTGGGGTCATCACTGGGGTCGCTGTGTGCATTCTGTCCTTCCCTGGCTGGCCTAAGCAGCCTGGCTATTTTCATTTCCAAAAGACAGGGCTGGCTTCCTTAGGAGCAGATGGATCCTGTCCATCTCTTCATCCCTGCATCCCCACTACACTGTGGACCTGTGGACATGGCTGTATCTCACAGTGGTCCAGGACTCGGCATGGGTTTGAATCCTGGCTCTGGGGGATGTGAGGCTGCTCCGTAAGTGTTCTAAGGCTTCGTGTCTGCATTTGTAGAAAAAGGGTAGAATAATAATACTTGTGTTGTAAAGTTGTTGAAGCATTCAGCAAGCTAATCTACGCAAAACTCTGTGAATGGGGCCTGGTGTTAAGTAAGCACTCAGCTAACATCATCTGCCATCATGGTGGTGGGCAACTAAGATGATATCCCCAGGTGACTCCATATTTAATGCCATTGTCTACACTTCCCCACAGGCACCTGATCAGGTAACACACCAGGCATTAGCATTCATTCAAACAGCACTGAGATTCTGAGAGGTTACATGGCGTGCTCCAGGTGAGCCCCTTGACAGGGGATGAGCTTTTGCCTCCAAACCCACCCCTTCTACCCAGAAAGAGGGGGCGTTCCCAGTGGCCGGGAGGACAGGAGGGTGGAGGTGTGACTGGGAGCTTCCTCTCGTCTCAGGAATGCAGGGAATTCTGTCATAGATCAGGATTCTGAGAACTTCCCCCAAGTAAATGAGAAGTTATTTTTGACTTTTTTTTTTTTCCTGAGAAAAGCATTAGTTTTTCCATCCTGGGAAACGCTGGTGCAGTGTATGTGCATGTGTGTACCTGTGCACACATATGTGTATGTGTGTGTGTGCATGTGTGTGTGTGTGCATGTGTGTGTGTGTGCATGCGTGTGCATGTATGCACATGTATGTGTGTATGTGTGCCTGTGTGCATGTGTATGTATGTGTGTACATATGTGTATTGTGTGCATGCACGTGTATGTGCTCGTGTGTGTGTGTGTGCATGTGTGTGTGTGTGTGTATATACGTATGTGTGTGCATGCGCACGTATGTGTTGGGGGTGGTGGAGAGGGGCTGCCCTTTGTTTCTTCGGAGTCTGGACTGCTGTGCAGCCGGAGGGCCTCCCATGGCAGACAGCAGGGTGGAGTCCTGGCTGACCTGCTGTCCGCTGTTGGCCTCTTCAGGATCTGTATCTGGGGTTGCTGCACCCCAGGTCCTTGGATTCCAGCAGGCCTGGCTCCTTACATTGACCAGCTTCAAATCTCTGACTGCATTCCTTGCAATCATTAGGTGCATCCTGGGGTCCCTCAACCCCCACCGTACACACACACACACACACACACACACACACATACACACACACAGTGTGTGCATAGGGCAGGCAAACTCATTTCAATATTAGCTGAAGTAAAAGAGGATTAAGAAGTTAAATCTATAGTAGGGGAAAAATAAGTTTAACTGAATGCACTTCAAAGCCAAATAGAAATGACTTCTGGATCCTCAGCTGGTTTTGGATTATCTTTGCCTGGTTTCCCATTTGCCTGCGTGGATTATCTGTATCTGTGAACAGTGCACATGGTTTCAGGAGGGACTGGAGTGGTGGGGCCATGGAGCCCAGGTTTTGCTTCCCTGCCAGGGTAGGGCCTGGCTCTGGTGGGGAGGGTCAGCCCCTATTGGCAGCCAAAATGTGTCTGATGCATTTGGGCGGCGGGAGGGAAATCAGGGTCCTTTGATGAAACACCAGGTGCAGCAGCAGAAGGGACTGATTGGGAGGGAGAGGCATCTGTTCTGAAAGGCAGGCTGGGGAGAAGAGAAAGCACTAATCACGCCTTGAATGCTGAACTCTGGGCTGGTGTTCACCAGGGGGCAGGGAGGGAAAGGAAGTTCTCAGAGCAGATGAAAATCCTTGTCATCACTGTTGAGAAACTACTGGTGGCCCAATGACTCAGGTGTACAGAGACTTATTGCTACTTCGGTTGTTCATTGATTTTCTTACCCATAAGTGTCTATTTGTTCGTGACAATGTGGCAGGCAATGTGTTAGGCACCTAGAACATAAGGGTAAACCAGACAGACACTGTCATCTCTGCTTCCAGGGATGAGTAAATGATTACTTTAGTGTGACAAGTGATAGCCTCTTGTCCTACACAGGACGTGTGTGAGCACAGAGCAGGGCAAATAACTTTGACTTGGGAGAGATATTCAGAGAGGGCTTCCTGGAGGAAGTGATGTGTAAACTCAGACCTAAAGGATGAGATGGATAATAATCATCATAATAGCAAACTTTTCATAAACACTTGACTACATGCCCAACAGGGTTCTAAGCATGTTACGTGCATTTTCTCATTTATTTTCCACAAAAATTCTATTATTAATTCTGCTTCTCAGATAAGAAACGTGAAGCAGGGGGAGGTGACTTGCAGGGTCACAAGCTAAGAAGTGAGGGACAATGATGAAGAGGTGAGCTCTGGGGAGAGAAAGAAGAGAAGCGGGGATATAGTGTATCAAGCGGAGAGAATGGTCAGTCCATGCAAAATCATGGAGGTGAGAGAGAGGGAGCCAGGCTGGAACTGAAGGTGCGAGGAGGAGTGTGGTGTGTAGGGAGGCTATGGTGGATCCCAGTGGGTTCTACCTTGCACAGGTGGCAGTCTCAGGGAGGCAGGGGATGGGGAGTTTACTCCCAGAGATGAATCCCACGTTGGGGGACTGCAGCTTAGGAACGTAGAGGCGGGAGCACCCTCAAGACTGGGTTGACTGTGGATGTTCCCTGGACCTGGGGACCAAGACCAGACCTTCAGGGCTGGGGAGGATTTAAAAAAAAAAAACCTGGGAGGATGAGGTGGAATCTTAATCCCACCCCCAATGGACCCCTCTAGTGATTCAGCATCACTGGGAAACCAGACTTGGCCATTCCCCAGCGTGCCCCTTGGCCATTCCCCAGTAGGGGCACGCTGGTCCAAGCAGGCTTGGAGAGCTTCGAACCTGGCCACTACAAGCCCTGGAGTCAGGGAGGTCTGGGTTCAAATCTAGGTTTCCTTGCAGAAGAACTCTGAGTTTGGGCACTGTATTCGTTCATTCTTGCACTGCTATAAAGACATAGCTGAGACTGGGTAATTTATAAAACAAAGAGGCTTAATTGGCTCATGGTTCTATAGGCTTTACAGAAAGCTTGATGGCCAGGGCTAGGGTGGGTGATCCTAGTTAGAGTCCTCAAGCATGGTCATGATTGCCAGTGATTGGCTAAGAGTCCAGACTTAAGCCAATTGGTGTATGGCATTCCAAGTGGGTGGCCAGTTGTCTTGTCTGGGGAAGGTGGTGGCGGTAGGGTCTTTTTCTCTGCCACTGGACGGGAACAGTGAAGCCTCTTGCTCCAGTTTCTCCTGGTGGCTGACATGTGCTCATGAGAGCAGCCAGTCTGAGGATAAATCTAACACTTGGAGAAAGGCAGAGCTGAGATAACCACAAAGAAATTGAGCGAGAGCCCTGATCATACTACACTCAGAGCCCATCTGACCTCTGGACTCCTGTTATGGGGAATAAAAAAAGTCCTCATTGCTCAAGCCAGGCTGAGTCCCAGGTTCTATTACTGCAGGCAAACTGATGCAAATGTATTTTTAGTAGATTGTTGATTTGCATGTTCATATATTTAGTCAATAAGCATTTAAGAGATTACTGGCCAGACAACATACTAGGGCACTGGAAAGGCAGCATCAGGTGAGGAAGGGGCTCTCACATGGACTTTATTCTCTAGTTGGGGAGACAGGTGGTAAATGAGTGACAAAACAAAACAAAAGCTATCAATGACAGGAACTACAGAAACTGGGGTGATACATGAGGGAACGAGAGGGCACCATGGTATGGGCATCCTTGGCATCACAGGAAATCATCAGACCGGGGTCTCGGAGGAGGCAGCATTGGAGGGGAAGCTTGAATGGGAAGGAACTGGAAGGATTCAGATCATGGAAAGACTTGTAGCTCACTGTAGGGTGAGGGGGTTGGGTTTTGTTCTGGGGACATGGGAGGCTATTGCAAAGTTGTTGTTGTTTTTTTTTCTTTTGAGATAAGCTCTTGCTCTGTCACCCAGGCTGGAGTGCAGTGGTGTGATCTTGGCTCACTGAAACCTCCGCCTCCCAGGTTAAGCGATTCTCATGCCTCAGCCTCCTGAGTAGTTGAGATTACAGACATGCACCATTGCACCTGGCTAATATTTGTATTTTTAGTAAAGACAGAGTTTTGCCATGTTGGCCAGGCTCGTCTCAAACTCCTGGGCTCGAGGGATCTGCACACCTCAGCCTCCAAAAGTGCTGGGATTACAGGCATGAGCCATGGTGCCTGGCCTGTTGCAAAGTTTTAAACAGAGGAATGGCGTGCTCTGATTTGCATTTGTATGCAATCACCATGGCTGCTGTGTGTACAATGGACTCCACCTGTGGGGAATAGCAGAGGCAGAAATGTTAGGAAAGCTGGAGCCTAGGAGAGCCAGAGTGACACCATTTTAAAATCAACTCCATCTTAAAACTAGCGAGGCACATTCTTTACCAGTCACGACTCAGGGTCATAAGACGTTTATAGTTGAAGAAACAGCCTAAAGATACCTACAAGGACACACTCCCTCAACAGCAGAAAGTCCACACATCCTAACAGCCACAACAACATATTCCTTCAAGATAATTGTAGTTATGCTTTGATGTACTCACACAGTGGAATGTCAAGGATGGTTTTCTTTAAATCAATAGAATAACACATTTTATGAGGCTGTCCGCTTACCCGCACGTAGGCACAGCTTAGCGTAGTCTTTACATAGACGAGACCCCTATACAAGAAAAGCTTACATCAAAGATATTGTGTTCCTCTGCTGGCTTTTGGAGGATGCTATACTCTATAACAAAGCAGCTTTCAATAAACTATCTCTTCTCACTGCACTCTGCCACCCACCTTGAATTTTTTTTCTGCACGAGGTCCAAGAACCCTCTCTTGGAATCTTGATCAAGACCCTTTTTCCTATAACAGGGAGACCTGTGAGGAGGCTGTTGCAGTGACAGAGGCTGCTGGAATATAACTCTCATAGCAGCAGCAGAGAAGGCAAGAGGTGGACACACAATTAGAGTATATTTGGAGGCACAAGCACCAGGTGTCCTGATATATCACATGTAGGATGTGGGGAAAGGGATGAATCAAACTCCTTGGGGTTTTGGCTTGAGCGGCTGGGTGATGGCATTGCCCTGTATGGAAGTGGGTAACCAGCAGTAGGAGTTGGTCTGTTGTAAAGACATGAAGAGGGTACATTTGAGTGACAAGTGGAAATTATTAACTTCTGCTTGTTTTCAATCTGTCAGAGAATTCTGCCTGTACCTGTTAAAGTCTTTTAAAGCTCAATGTTACTTTTCGAGACAGGGTCTTGCTCTGTTCCCCAGGATGGAACACAGTGGTGTGATCATGGCTCACTGCAACCTTGACCTCCTGGGCTCAAGAGATCCTCTCACCTCAGCCCCTGGAGTAGCTGGGACTTCAGGCATGCACCACTACACCCGGCTAACTTTTTAATTTTTATTTTTAGTAGAGGTGAGGTCTTGCCAGGTTCCCCAGACTGGTCTTGAGCTCCTCCTGGCCTCAAGTGATCCTCCTGCCTCAGCCTCCCAAAGTGCTGGGATTAAGCACTGGGATTCAGGCATGCACGACCACACCCGGCCTAAACTCTACCTTTGAGGCAGGCTCTGCAGTGGCCAGACTGATTTCTTGGGCTTCTTTGCTGTGGAATGGGAGGAAAGAGAGAGGGAAAAGGTTCAGCCATTTAGGAGAAGGGGCACCAGGAGGCATGGGGAGAAGAGCGATCCCAGGAGACTTCAGCAGGTGATGATGGTAAAGGAAAAGGAATTGCTGTTGTGATCTAGGAATCCTGTTGATGGAGAAATACACATGGGAACTTGAATTATGTTGAAATTCCTTTTTGATTGCTGGGCTGGGTTCCTTAGCCATAATGTTGCCTTGAGAATGGAACATGGGGGCTGCCATTGTACTAGGGTTACACACATAAGCCAGCAACAAGGGGTAACTATTATTATTAGGAACTCTTCCCAATGATGAAGTGGGAAAAAGCATGGAGCAGATGCTCTTGGGATCTGCACTTCCATTCTTACTGGTGGGTAGAGTTCTGGGCTGACAGCTTGGAGGGAAGGTCCCTCTTTTGTTGTAGCACCCTGACCCCCAACTGCTCCCTGGGACCTGGAAACATTAGACCGCCTCCCCCCAACACACACACACACACAGCCCAGCCTTAGCTTTGTTTAGTAAAAGATTGTTCCCAGGAGGCCCTCTCTTCCCCTGTAGGTTAGTTAAGATGAGCTCCCCAGACTTATACTGGGAGTAGGATTGGGAGAGAAAGGTAGCCTTGGCATGAGTGTTTGGTGGGCAGGGCAGGGGTTAGGGTGAGGCAGACGAGGCATCTAGGGTCTAAAATTTAATCACACACACATGTTCCCAAGTGCCCAAACCTGCGAGTGAGTGGCTTCTGACATTTTGTACCCCCAATATTCTGCTTGCTGCATCCTAGTACCAACCCTGTTAACGGGAGAAGAGAGATGCAATAAAATAGGCTTATACTATGGCTCCATTTGTTTCTTTCTGCCAGACCTGGGAGAAAACATACATCTCTCAGAACTTTGGTCCTTTTGCCTGCAAAATGAGCGTGCTGATGCCTGCCTCACAGGGTGCTTGTCATAGGTACTAACCAATGTTTTTCCTTCTTCCCTTCTCAGGGGTCCCAGGCAGCAATGAAGGTTGGAATTATTTTCCTATTTTACACATGGGGAAACTGAAGTACAGAGAGGTTAAACAACTGGCTCAGGGGAGCACAGCCTGGAAATGGCACAGCGGGGCCTTGAACCCACACTCTCAGCAACCGTGGTGCAAAATCTCTCATTGAAGCAAATATAAGAAGAGCAGAGTCTGAGGGGCTGTGCTAGGTAGAAGGGGACTTTGCAGGCCATAGAGAGAGGGGACTCCTAGACAGATTTATGATGTCATAGGTGCCCCCCTGACTAGGCCACCCTTCCCCAAGGCAGGCTGGGATGTGTCTCACTATCACTCAGGTATGATGAAGCCAACAGACCAGAAGATGCCTGCCATTGAGAAGACAGTTTGTTACTCACAGGTCCCAGGAGAAGGGGGCATGCCACACTGTGCAGGGCCACACAGGGAGGCACAGGGTCAGCTAGGAGGCAGAAGGGGTGAGGGAAAAGTAAGGGTGAAAGACTTTGTTGTGGTTTTCCCAGGAAGGAATGGGCGAGGCAGAGTAAACAGGCTAAGCTGGTTTAGGACCGGCTAATTTGAATAATTCCAGCAGGCTCTGAGGTGTATGAACTGCCCTTAGTTGCCTGTTACCTGGGTGATTAGGGCAGGGGTGACCAATGTGAGCTCCACAAAGGAGATAGTTGGGCACAGTACATTTATGTTTACTGACTAACAGCTATTGAGTATTTACTTATGTGTCAATTACATGCATTTTTTAAAGCCATCGTTTACTGAGTACTATGCAGAAGGCAGTGTTCTATCCATGGAGGTACCATTACTATCTCTGTTTAAGAGGTGGACTTGTTGGTTTGTATATGAAAGGCACACTCATCTCTAGGAATTAGCTGGCCCTGGGAAGGGTGGTTTCTCCCCAGGTGGGCAAGACCCTTAAGACGTCAAACCATCAAGAATACAGAAAATAAGAACATACGGTAGTTAATACACATTTCTGAGCTGGGAAGTGCTTACTTGTTTGGAGCGTTTGAGGAGGAAAGATGAAAACATTTGTGCTCTGGGAATACCTGTTAAATAAGCTGCCCTGCAGCTTCACAAGCAGTAATTAGATTGAGCGCTACCAGGAGGTGGGGTAAGGGGAGCAATCAGCCTTGCAGAGAAAACTGGGGAAACAGAGGCACAAAGAGGCCCTGAGTCTGGTGTTTCTGATCCATTGCAGCTTTGCTGACAGTGAGACCCTGGCTGCCAATTTATGGTTCCTGACCCTCAGATTCAGTACAGCCTAGAGGGCATGATTCTGGAGTCTGGAGTCAGATAACCTGGGTTTGATTTTTATGTCTGCGTCTTATTAGTTTGATATCCTTGAGCAAGTTAAACCTCTCTGTGTCTCAGTTTCCTCATCTATAAAATGGGGATGATAGTATGGATCTCATAGGTAGTTGTAGTAATCACCTAAGTTAATTCATCCAAGGCACTTTGTGTGTATGTAGGATATAAAGCCCATCATAGACACAGGCGTGCTGATGGTTTTCATCATTAGCTGTGCCAATGGCAGTGAACTGAATAGATATCCACAGCTGTACAACCTGACAAGGGTTCTGGTGAGCATTAGGTTTGGTAATGCATGCTGCAGAGCCTGCGGCCAGGTACAGAATGGGCATGCGATGCCTGTTAGAGTGACTGTCATGCTTATACTCCACAGTTATTGCTGCTGTTGCCATTATGACAAGTGGTCCTGTCCCTTCCTCACTTGTCCATAATGCTGGTGATTATGGGGTGCTCCCTGCTTCCCTCTAAAAAATGAGATGGAAGAAGAGCATTAGGTGGATGCTGTATTTCCACCATAGATGATGCCCTTGCCTTTCCCATGGCAGGAATAACTGCAGCAGCACCCCTGACCCTGCTGCCCCACCCCCCACCCCACCCTGAGGAGGGAGAGAGAAAGGCAGGCAAGAGTTAGGAAGGGTGGGGACAAGAAACCTTGCCAAGGGCTGGACCTGCATGCATGCCCCTCAGGCTTCGATATCCTGGCTTCTGCATCTCACCTTTCTCTTCTCTGTTCCCTTTCCTTCTCTTTCCCTTTTAATATTCTGTCCTTTAATTTGTTTTTAGTTTATCTGCTTGCAAAGTTTATATATTCTCAATTCTAAAAAAATCAAAAGATTCAGAAAGGCATGAGAAAGAAAAACTATTCCCTGGAATCCTGTCACCCAGAAACAAGTAACTACCATTCTAGACCTTCAAACACACGTACAAACACACCTGTGCACGCACACGCGTACGCACACACACACTTTTATACAAATTGCATCAAATTAAAGTCTGCTTGGCCATTTGCTTCTTTTATTCATTGACAGTAGCAGAGAAACTTGGGTATCAATGAATGTAGACATGTGTCACTTTTTGACCACTGTACAGGACTTCTTGGCTGTACCCTCATGTAGTTCATCCAGCATGGGTGGGTGGACAGGAGGCTGTTCCCATTTTTTGCTACTATAAATCATGATCATTAAGTATTTCACACCTACCGCTTTGCCTACTGGTTTGGGATTGATCCTTAGGAACAGAAATCTTAAGTCAATTTGGCACATTCATTCATTCATTCATTCAGCAAGACTATTGAGAATCGTTTACACACCAAACAGGATCCTAGGCACAGGGGTCACAGCCACGAGGAAAGCAGTCCCAGGTGCCAGGAGGTAACAGACAAGAAACAATGCAAATTGTATATAACAGAATTTTGACATAAATGGACAAATTTGCTCTCTAGAAGCATGGTGCCAATTTACACGTCTACAAACAGCGAGAGAGGATGCCACTCCCCTTTGAGCTCTTTCCAAAGCTGTACAATGTTAATTTTCCCCATCAGTCTGATAGCTAAAAGGTCAGATATTAGTGCTGACTTTGTTTACTGACTAACAGCTAATGGAAGATTTACTTATGTGTCAATTACGTGCATTTTTTTTTTTTTTTTTTTTTTTTTTGAGACGGAGTCTCGCTCTGTCACCCAGGCTGGAGTGCAGTGGCGCAATCTCGGCTCACTGCAAGCTCCGCCTCCCGGGTTCACGCCATTCTCCTGCCTCAGCCTCTCCGAGTAGCTGGGACTACAGGCGCCCGCCACCACGCCCGGCTAATTTTTTGTATTTTTAGTAGAGACGGGGTTTCACCGTGGTCTCGATCTCCTGACCTCGTGATCCGCCCGCCTCGGCCTCCCAAAGTGCTGGGATTACAAGCGTGAGCCACCGCGCCCGGCCTACATGCATTTTTTAAAGTCATCCTTTACTGAGTTTTATGTAGAAGGCAGTGCTCTATCCATGGAGGTACTATTATTATCTCTGTTTCACAGGTGGGGAAACCTGGATACAAAGGGTTAAACACATGGATCAAGGCTGCACAGCCAAATGGTGCTGTGAACAGGGATTTGAGCCCAGGGCTCTCTGTCTCAGAGTTTAAAGACTAAATCCCTTCAACTGGGCACAGTGGCTCACGCCTGTAATCCCGACACTTTGGGAGGCCGAGGCGGGCGGATCACAAGGTCAGGAGTTCAAGACCAGCCTGGCCAACAGGGTGAAACCCTGTCTCTACTAAAAATACAAAAATTAGCCAGGCGTGGTGGTGGGCCCCTGTAGTCCCAGCTACTTGGGAGGCTGAGGCAAGAGAATTGCTTGAACCTGGGAGGCAGAGGTTGCAGTGAGCCGAGATCACACCACTGCACTCCAGACTGGGTGACAGAGCGAGAATCCGTCTCGAAAACAAAACAGAACAAAAAAAAGACTAACCCACTTCATAAAGCACCTCTCGCCACCCTGCACTGACTACACAGGATTTATGCCATTTCATATGTCGATTGGGCATTTCTAGTCCTTCTTTGGCCAATTGCCCACGCATGCCCCTTATTTTCTTGTTAACACAGAATCTCCCAGGGAACTCCATGCTCTCATCAGTAAATGGGGATCAGAATGTCACCCTCATTGGGGAATGGTGGGGATTTCAGGGAGGTGATGGGGAAAACACCCTGCCCTGTGCCTGGCATAGAGGAACCTCGACAAGTGTTCTTTAAAAAACAGTAAGGGAGTCCAGGCATGATGGTTCACTCCTGTAATCCCAGCACTATGAGAGGCCGAGGTGGGAGGCTCACTTGAGTTTAAGAGTTCAGGACCACGCTGGGCAACTAGCAAGATCTCATCTCTACTAAAAATAATAAATAAAAAAACATTAGCCAGTCATGGTGATGCATACCTGTTGTCCCAGCTACTCAGATGGCTGAGGCAGGAGGATTGCTTGAACCCAGGAGATGGAAGCTGCAGTGAGTCCTGATTGTGCCACTGCACTCCAGCCTGGGCAACAGAGTGAGACCCTGCCTCAAAAAAAAAAAAAAAAAAAAAAAAAAAAAAACGAAAAAGAACAGTGCACCAAACAGGCCTGTAAACAACAGTCTTTGCCAACAGAAGGGATTATCATTAAGCAAGTGGAGAGAAAGGACCCGCAGTTCTTCCTGGGGGGTGTGGCGAACTCAGTAAGCTGTAACTGGACTAGGTTGTTGTGGAGGAGGGGGCTCAGCAGGGCTGAAAGTGGGGTGGCCAGTTGAGGCCAAAGCTTCCAAAGAGCAAAGGCAGCTGAAGTGGACTCTGGGGAAAGATCCCAACGTCCAGGACCCAGGAATCAGGGTGGCATCAAGACTGAGGCACTTCTGCATCCACAGATGCAGAAGATATGGAAATGGAGATGCAGCTGTTCTAGGGATGGGAACCACAACCTCTCTATGGTAGGTTTGGGATGGGACCAGAGCTGAGTGCAGTCACAGCTTCATCACTGCAGGCTGTCCTAGGCGCCAGGAAGACAACAATAAACTGACAAGCAGGGTGCTCACCTTCCAGTGGCCTGAAGCAAGACTCAGGGGAGGGGAGACACCAGAGGCTGGGAGACCTGCCGGAGAAAGTGAGGGCCCGGATAATGGGACAGCAAGGATGGAGAGAAGAGGCTGGAAGGAGAGGATTTTAAGGGTATAGAATCAACCAGAATTGTGAGGGAGAAGGAAAGAGGACACTCGAGTTCCTGGCTCCGGCACCTGTGGAAAGGGAGAGCGGATGCTGGGGACAGAGGGAACAGAGCATTGGGGAAGAATCCAAGAGATGTGTGGGTGGAGAACCCACAGGACCTTGGCTTAGGAAGAGGCCCCTGGCATGACTCTGGGATGCTGCTGTTATTGACTGGGTGGAGGGATGCCATTATCCTTGAGATGGGACATGGGAGAGGTTGGTCAGGTACGAGGTGGGAGGAGTTCCAATTTTGGACATTTGAACATTCATGCCTCTGGGAACAACCGGGTAAAGATGTCATCTTTTGAAAGCCACTGCCTTCCTGGAATACCGGGGCTTCTTTAACCCAAAACTGGGAGCTTCTGGGGAACTCTCAATTTTTTTTTTTTTGAGAAGGAGTCTCGCTCTGTTGTCCAGGCTGGAGTTCAGTGGCACCATCTCGGCGCACTGCAGCCTCCACCTCCTGGGTTCAAGCAATTCCCCCATCTAAGCCTCTTGAGTAGCTGGGATTACAGGGGTGCACCACCACACCTGGCTAATTTTTGCATTTTTAGTAGAGACAGGGTTTCATCATCTTGGCCAGGCTGGTCTCGAACTCCAGACCTCAGCTGATCTACCTGCCTCGGCCTCCCAAAGTGCTGGGATTACAGGCATGAGCCACCGTGCCTGGCTGAACCCTTGATGTTAATCAGAGCTTCTGAAATTACCATAAAGGGCAGGAGGCTTCCAGGAATGGAGGAGGGGGACAAAAATGGCCCAAGTGAGAGGTGGGAGCATTGCCAGACTCTACAATTACCCCGTTTGTAGCGGAGAACTCCAGAACTGTCAGGCGACATGTCCTGGACCCATTCTTTAAGGCAGAAGAATCCTTTCTACCTGGGAAATAAGGTGTTGAGGGCTGGGTGGTGGAGAAGCTGAGACTGGCACAGCCTGCGGAGGAGGAGAGTTTGTGGGGAGTAAATCTGAAAAGCGTGCTGAGACAGTGGGCTATGAGGGAGGTGGATGGGAGAGGGAAAGGGATGTTAATAAGGTCGGGGACTACATTTTTGAGTCACCTTGAGAGACTTTGGTAAAGAATGTAATTACTTTTAATTATCTCTAGCTGCTGAAGTGGGTTTTTGGAGTCAACATAGGTTCTGCAATTAGGCCACAAAAGTATTATGAATAATGACAGGGCTGTAGTAATTATAACCACTATCATTTATTGAGAGCTTTTAAGCCCATGGATTCTGGGACCAGACCTGGGCTTGATGTCATCTTTATCACTTGTGGTGCAGCAGCTTCCTCAACCAGGAAATGGAGATGATAATAATACTGTTCTGATTATCTACTGCTGTGTAGAAAACCACCCCAAAACTTTGTGGCATAGAACAGCCCCATTTTATCATGCTAATGAGTCTTCAGGATGGGAATTTGGATAATGCATGGTGGGGATGGCTTGTCTCTGCTCTGTGTAGTCTGCAGTTTCGCCTGGGGGACTGTGGACAGAAGCACCTTCATATAGTGCCTCCTCATGTAGCTTGAGTTTCCTCACAGCATGGTGGCCTCAGGGTAGTGAGACTTCTCGTGGAAACTCAGGGCCCCAAAAGCCAGTGCTCCCATAAACAAGGCAGAAACTGCTTTGCCTTTGCTTGTCCAGCTTTGAAAATCACACGGCATCACTTTCCACTGTATTCTACTAGTTGAAGCAGTTACAGGCCTGCCCAGACTCAAGGGAAAATTACAGAGACCATATCTTCCAGTGGACTGAAGGTTAAAGAACTTGCAGTCATGTTTTATTTATTTATTTAGAGATAGCGTCTTTCTCTGTTGCCCAGGCTGGAGTGCCATAGTGCAATCATGACTCACTGCAGCCTCAATCTCCTCCTGGGTTCAAGTGATCCTCCTGCCTCAGCCTCCCAAAGTGCTTGGATTGTAGGTGTGAGCCACTGCGCCTGGACTGCAGTCATGTTTTATAATAGTTGCAGGTACTCACCTATAGAGTTGTTGTGAAGATTAAATTAGTTAATGTATGGAAAACAGGGCCTGGCATCTAATAATTGCTCAGTAAAAGCCAGTCGTTATTACTATTTCATCGCTGCTGTTATTGTTAGCTAATCTTATTCTACATGGAGGATATCAGTTTGAGGTCAAGTGGCAGGCTGGGAATCTGAGCGTGTGATTCTCTGCTGTCCTGCTTCCCTTAGCCTAAAGGTCTCGGTGCCCAGTGATTCCTTTTCAGATCTCTCCCCTGTTTGTAGCAAACCTCCACCCTTGGCGTCTTTTCTCCCTCCCTCCTTTTGCCTCCTCTCCCCAGCCCTGAGGCAAAGATGCTCAGGATACCATCTCTGGCTAATGCACTCAGTTCCAGGAGCACCCTTGGATCTGTAATTTTGTCACTGCTAATTCACTGAAACTCAGCCATTATTAGCAACTCCTCAAGCAGGTGGATGTTGCTGCTCCAGTTCCAGCAAATGAAACTTCCTCCTCCCTGGCTGCTCTGGGAGGTGGATCTCAGTTGTTCTCCTCCAGCCTTCTTTGCCTCTGGGAGGATGGAGCGGATGGAGTACTCAGATCTGGGCCTGAGCCTGCTGTTAGGGTCTGGGCAGCACTGATTCCCATCTTGGCCCTCCCAGCCTGAACACGGGAGTTCCTGACCAGCCAAAATTGGGTACCACACGTGTGCTTGTTACTCAGTTGCATGGGAGATGAGGTCGCTGTCAGGTGATGGTGGCCTGGACTTTGGCCTCTGAGCCTCAGCTCTGCAGCTTATGATCTGGGTGACCCTGAGTAGGTTTTTTTTTTTTTTTTTGACAGAGTCTCACTCTGTTGCCCAGGCTAGAGTGCAGTGGTGCAATCTCAGCTCACTGCAACTTCCGCCTCCCAGATTCGAGCGATTCTCTCATGCCTCAGCCTCCCTAGTAGCTGGGATTACAGGTGTCTGCCACCACACCTGGCTAATTTTTGTATTTTTAGTAGAGGTGGGATTTCATCATGTTGGCCAGGTTGGTCTCGAACTCCTGACCTCAAGTGATATGCCCATCTCGGCCTCCCAAATTGCTGGGATTACAGGCATGAGCCATTGTGCCTGGCCCCTGAGTAGGTTCTTAACCCCCCTGTATTAGTCCGTTTTCACTCTGCTGATAAAGACATACCCGAGACTGGGAAGAAAAAGAAGTTTAATTGGACTTACAGTTCCATATGGCTGGGGAGGCCTCAGAATCATGGTGGGAGGTGAATGGCACTTCTTACATGGCAGCGCCAAGAGAAAATGAGGAAGATGCAAAAATGGAAACCCCTGATAAACCCATCAGATCTCGTGAGACTTAATCACTACCATGAGAACAGTATGGGGGAAACCGCCACTATGATTCAATTATCTTCCACTGGGTCCCTCCCACAACACATGGGAATTATGGGAGTACAATTCAAGATGAGATTTGGGTGGGGACACAGAGCCAAACCATACCACCACCCCCTGCCTCAAGACTCAGTTTCCCCAGGGAGAGAACAATGACTGGCCGGGGAACTTGCTAAAAATGCAGATTCCTGGTTCCCACCTTGTATAATCTGGATGGAGAAGAACTGGCCTTCTCTTGGCTGAGGATGGGTCCCAAGAGGATTCAGAAGCTGTCAGGGAGGGAGGGAGGCAAATTCTCAACACCCTAAGCCTCAGGCCTCCTCTGTGTGCCTAGGGTGTCTGTGTAACAATACATGTGAAGGGGTTGTTGTGGAACTCCTGAGAAAAACATCCAGAAGTTCGTAGCTCAGTGCCTGGCACAGAGTTACTTACCCGTGAGCTGCTCTATACATGTTGGCCACATCCACTGTTCTCATATGAGGTATCCTGGGTGCTATTGCCAGAGGCAAGTTCAAGGAAGGAAAGAAACTTTCTGGTGGGTGAGAGCACAGAGGGAGAAGCAGGAGGAATCTAGAATCTCACCCCCAAAATGATGAGTCTGGGAAATGACTGGAAACCCAGAGGGCAGGAGCCCGTGGGAGGGCACATCTTTCATAAACCTAGGTTCAGTTAATTTGGGAACTTGAATATTCACAGTTGGTTGGCTTTCAAAGTAGGTTGCTCATCTCTCCAGGACTGCTCCACATTTGTGCAATGCCATGGCTGACCTCAGCGTGTGTTTGATCCTCTTACATCTCAGGTTGGACGAATTCCTCTACAGAATCCCCAAGCCTCCAGGCTGGCCCCAATGCCCGGCCAAGGCTTGTGCTGTCTTCCCCCACTTCAGTGGGGAGGAGTGGTGAAGAGCCTGCCGTTGATGGCCTCACTGTGAACCACATCTGTGCCACTTCTTAAGCTGTGTGACTCTGGGCAAGTTACCACACCTCTCTGAGTTTCCTGGTGATAAAATGAAGATAATCATTCCTAGCCTGCCCAGCTCCTCAGGCTGCTGTGAGCTCCCATAAAACAATGGATGCAAACTTGCTTAGCAAACTGTCCAGACCCTTAGGATGAGGTGGTAAGTCACAGGGACCCACTGAACAGATGGGCAAGGTGAGGAGGCTCATAGCTGCGGCTACTCAGAAAGCTGACAGTGAGCAGAAGGGCCGCCTCCTCCTCCTCCTGCAGTTTCTTTTCCTGTCGGCTTTGTCGTGATAAACTCCAGCCCCATAGAAGCCCTGTTAATGAGGTTGGGTCACCCTAACATTAGAGCACTTTTGTTAAAAGCAAGGGTCTAGAGCCGGACTCCCTGGGTTTGAGGCCTAGCTCTGCTACTTGCTAACTGTGTGACTTGGGGCAAGTTATTGGCTTTTCTGTGCTTCAGTATTATTATCTGTAAAAAAGCGGTCATACATCTCATCTCGTGGGGTTCCTGAATGTTTGGCTAGGTCGTGCGCGTAGAGCACTTTGTACAGGCTCTGGGATCTAGCAGCTGCTATGAAATGCCAGCTCTTATTATTTCTCAAATCCTCTTTCCCCCAAGGGAGATAATACATGTGTGTGTGAACTCACCTTGCTCAGCACCCAGTGGATGCAGGCCCTGCTAGTGGGGGACCCAGAGGTGAGAATACCCTGGTCCCACACTCAAGAGGAGGCTGAGAGAGGTGCATAAATAAAGGCCATAGCTAGAAATCAATATATGTTCAGGTTGAGGTAGAAAAACAAAGCCTTGGCTGGATGCAGTGGATCCCACCTGTCATCATGGTTTGAGCCCAGGAGTTCGAGACCAGCCTGGGCATCATGGCGAGACACCATCTCTCAGACAGCAACAAAAAATAATAATACAAAAACTATCCAGGTGTGGTGGTGTGTACCTATAATCTCAGCTACTCAGGAGGCTGAGGTGGGAGGATCACTTGGGCCTGGGAGGAGGAGGTTGCAGCGAGCCATGGTCGTACCACTGCACTCCAGCCTGGATGACAGAGCAAGACCCTGTCTCAAAAAACAAAACAAAACAGGCTGGGTGTGGTGGCTCACACCTGTAATTCCAGCACTCTGGGAGGCCGAGGAGGGTGGATCATGAGGTCAGGGGTTTGAGACCAGCCTGACCAACATGGTGAAACCTCGTCTGTCCTAAAAATATGAAAAGTAGCCAGGTGTGGTGGTGTGCGCCTGTAATCCCAGCTACTCGGGAGGCTGAGGCAGGAGAATCCCCTGAACCTGGGAGGTGGAGGTTGCAGTGAGCTGAGATCGCGCCACTGCACTCCAGCCTGGGCGACAGAACGAGACTTCGTCTCAAAAAAACCAAACAAACAAAAAAACCAAAGTCTTGATCACTGAATTGTATACTTAGAACAGGTGAATTTTTATGATATGTAGATTATAGCTCAATAGATCTCTTAAAGTAAAGCCAAACCCCCAAAACAAAGGCCTTTCAGCATAGTGAACACTTGTTATGGCCAAGGAAGTGGTTGATCACAGCAGGCTCTTGGGAAGAGGTGGTGTAGGGGCGACAGGAAAACTTCCCCTTCATCCTCTGAAAGTTCACTGAAAATCAACTGACAACAGACAAATTCATAGAAGTGGCACATACAGTTATTAATGTGCACAGAGGAGAATCACAGAGTGATCCCCACCACTCAATGTGGTACAAAGGGTTATATACTCTTCCTCTTAAGGGAAAGGAAGATGGAAAAGTGTGGGTGATTTTAGGGAGACAGTAAATGATTTTTAGGGGAATTCAATGGGCTTGAAGAACATATGATGGCCTGGGACAAAGTCTATTGGGCCCACAGAACAGACAACGGTTTGGGACAAATGTCTGTCCAGCGGTGTTGACAGGCTTCAGTCTTTCTTTCTGTCATATGAGTTCTGATCGTGAAACTCAGTGATGGTACCAGAGGTAATTGTTTTCTCCTTTGGTGGGTCAAACTTTAGGCAGAAAAGGGAACTTCACAGAAAAAATTTATCCTGTGCTTTGAAGGAGACAGAGAATCAAGAGACAAGAGAGAAGGAAAGGTCAGAGAGACCTTGAGGCTGCTTCTCCAGTCCAGCACATCAATGTGCCATATTTTGGGGTTTTGGTTTCTAAGCCCCAACATTCCCCTGTCTGAAACTTCCCTAGAAGTTTTACACACTAAAAGCTGAGTCTGTGGCTGTGGAGAGAAAAATCATGTTAAGAGTTGAGTATGCAAAGTCTCCCATTTCTGGGAACTGGCCAGTCCTGTTTCATTTCAGGAGCTGGTGTTGCAGACAGAATCTCAGAAAGAAAACAGAGGTTAATGTTTGGAACAATCTAAAAACCAGTTTCCTTAGAGCCTGGAGGGCAGTCAGTTGAGGTTTCTTGATGTTAGATTAGGAGCATCTTCAGTTAAAGTGGAAGTAGGCAGTGGCCATCTGATACATTTTTCTTATCTGTAGTTTGTATGTCACAAGTTGTTTATATATGAGCTTCAGCTTGTAGGGCCTCAGGAAAAAAGGTAATAGCAATTTCATTGAGTCCAAGTCAGAAAATGGAAGACAAATTTGGAAACATCAGTTTGGAGACTTGTAGACAGGAAAAAATTCAGGATTCAGTCCAAATTGTAGGCAAATAATACAAACTCAAAAAAAAATAGTCAGGATTAGAATCTAATAACAGGTGTACTGTAGTTTTCTTCTGAAACATAATTTTTCTCTCTTCAGTTTCCATTTCTACCAAACATACATTATAGAAGGACCAATTTATTTGCACAATAAGTTTTTTAGTCTTATTATGTTTGGCCTGATTATTTCCATAAAGCGTGGTAAGAATAGTGGTTGGCCATATAGAACCTTAAAAAGGCTCTGTTTAAGTGGGATTTGCTGGAAATTTTTCATAACAAATCTCAGATTAGACTTTTAGAAGTCTCTTGAGAGAAAGCCAAGTCAAAAATTTACCCCCAGACTATGCCTGTAATACTTGTATGAATTGAGCAAATTCCTCTTTTCTTGAGGTTCCCCAAATATTTTGAGGTTCATGGGTCTGTCAAAAATTTTTATATTTATCACAAAGTCAGGAATCCTATAAGGGAACTGTGTAGACAAAATACCAGGTCAATATTTTCCGAAGCCTATTGGCTTTAAAAAGTCAACCTTAATCTCTCAAAGCGGTCTGATCATATTTGCAAATATGACATGTAGTCAAAACTTTAGTAAGATAACCAGTGTTTCCAACATGTCCTATTACATAAGAAAATAGATTCTTATTGAATTTATGGAGATAGGTATATTGCCAAAAAATAAGGATATTTATAATTCCTGAATTCTGGAGAAATCAGGTAGAGTGGAAGTATGTTTCAATTTTGTTCACAAAAGTATATTTTACACAATTGCTATATGCCATAAATAGCTCAAAAGAAAAAAAAAGAATTTCTTGACTCTAGAAAACGAAACACAAAAAGGATCAGCAATATTTCAAATCAAAGCCATAAGAATGATTTTAATTTTCTAACAGTTCAGTCCAATGTAATTAATTCTGGTTCTGCTTGATCTTGAATTAGAAATCTTCATGAACTCATCAGGTTTTGTTTTTCTTTTTACTACAGTTCTGGAAGTTTTTATCTAGTCCAATAGCATAATCTCCAAAGTTATTGGAAACCTGTATTCAAGAGTACTTGTCAGAGTCCTTTCCATGAATTTCCTTGAAGACACAACACTTTAGGATCTGCCAAGTGCTTTTAGAAAATAAAGCATCAAAATAAAGAAATTTACGGCCTATACTAAGACATATCACAAATGTCACGCAATTTTGGAACACATATTAAACCCATTTATGCCTAGTGTTCCATTATTGGAACACTAAGCACATGGGTTATTTATATCATACTGCTCAAGGTCATCACCAAGGTCTGATTGCAAAAATTCAAAAAATTGCAACCTCAGGCACAAATGGGTTAATAACATATCCATAAAAGTAGAACTCAAAAAAAGTCAAACCCCATTTCTTATTTGACAATGCTTCTGGTGTGATTTTAACATACCAAATAAGCCTAGAATGTTTCTCTTGGACTTCCAGTGACCCTATATGGAATATCCAAATTAGTTTGGGGTTAAAAAGTCTAAATTTTAGGATTTAAGATTTGATTTGGGGAAGCATGTTAAATATCAAGGGTTTAACACACTTGATATCAAAATGAGAAAAGTTTGAAACACTTGATCAAAACAGGATCATAGGTCACTGTTAAAAAAAAAGTCATTTATTTAGCTAAGTGATAATTCGAATATTTCAAAAAGCAAAAATATTGCTCTTTGATAGAGAGGAGACTCAATTTTCCAAACAATCAAAACACCCAATAAAGACATTATGACAACAACAGAATCTGTCTCTCCCTCTCTCACCCTCTGTACTTTTTTGCAGTTTATTCAAAAGACGAACAAAAATCTTTTACCTCTTATTAGTACTATATGAAAATCTTGTTCAAAAGAGAAAATCAGGCTGGTCACAGTGGCTTATGCCTGTAATCCCAACACTTTGGGAGGCTGAGGCAGGAGGGTTGCTTGAGGCCAGAAGTTCGAGACCAGCCTGGGAAGCATAGTGAGATCTTGTCTCTACCAAAAATTTTAAAAATTAGGCAAGCATGGTGGCTCCCGTCTGTAGTTCTAGGGACTTGAGAGGCTGAGGCAGGAGGATTAATTGAGCCCAGGGCATCAAAACTGCAGTGAGCTCTAATTGTGCCACTGTACTCCAGCCTGGATGACAGAGTGAGATCCTGTTTCTAAAAAGAGAGAGGGAGAGAGAGAACCAAATTCTGCCCTTGCATCAATGTATTATTAATACTAAAGCTAATTTTTTAAAAACCTTATTAATACATCTATCCAATCTCAATCAGCATTGACCACACAAGATTTCTATAAACTTTTTATAAACTCCTACAGTTTTTCTCTTTTTCTTTTCCAAGCATTTCATATGCATTCAGTTTTATCTATCATTTAAAAAATCCCTTCAATTTAAAACAACAAGTAAGTAGCCTCTAAACTAGGCAAAACTACTTTCCCTTTAACAAAAACCACATTCTCATGTTTTTGTAATCCTTTTTTTAAATGAAAAACACATTCTACTTTTATTATATACTTTGCATATAGAATTGCTTCTCTTACAGCTAGTAGTTTTAATTGTATATATATATTAATTACAATGTTAACTCTTAGTACCTCTAATTTTTAGTGAAAAACCTAGGGAGTAAGCATTTTGAGTTGTTATATACCAGACTTGGAGCCTAGGACAGAGGACAGAGCTGTGAAGACCATGTCTAAGGGGTCAGATCCTTCCAGCCATGACCAAGAGGCACAGCTGGGGCAGAGAGGATGAGGTCCAGGCTGTGGGGACACACATATGTCCCCAGTCCTCACCATGGCCACTTGTGTAGACCCCAGAATCCAAAGGGTCAAAATCAAAGCATAAGCTCATAAACAAATCAAACAAATACAAAAATATCATAGAAGTCACAGTTATATGACCCTAAAACATCCCATAAAGACAGTATAAATTGGTCTGACCAGTGCACCCAGGCAAAAATGTCTTACATTCTAAAAACATTATATTTTATTTTACCAACAATTTTAAAACTAGTGTTATTCATGAAAGATAACTAACATCATATGAATTTGAAAAGCATTTGGGCTTACTAATTTATGAGTATTCATTTATTTATAAGTCAATTTTGTACCAGGTAGACAATATACAAATAGAGACATGTACAAATAAAATACAGACAGGCACAAAGTTATTATAGCATTGATTTTAAATTTTTAGTCCTGAGTCAGATAAAACTCACTGGCTGGACAGTTGGGTGAAATGGTGACTCTGTAAATGGAATAAGCTAATCCATTTTACATAGTGGAAGCCCTTACTAAGTTTTAGAGAGAACTGGTAGAAAATTTATATCTCAAAGCAGAGAGAGAATTTAAGCTATTTCAAGATAGAAACTGGGTTTGTTATTTAGAGGAAGATTAAAAATGGATGCCAAAGGAACACAAAATCACAAGAATGCATCATACAATATATATATATTTTTTTTGAGAGAGAGGATCTTGCTCTGTCACCCAGGCTGGCATGCAGTGGTGCAATCATGGCCCACAACAGCCTTGACCTTTCAGACTGAAGTGATCCTCCTGCCCCAGACTCTCAGGTGGCTGGGACTACAGGCATGTACTACCATGCCTGGCTAATTTTTTTCTTATTTTTTGTAGAGACAGGGTCTTACTATGTTGCCCAGGCTGATCTTGAACTTCTGGGAGCAAGTGATGCCCCCACCTCGGTCTTCCAAAGTGCTAGGATTACAGACGTGAGCCACCATGCCAGAGCATCATAGGATTTTATAAGAAGACCAATTTCATTTAGATAGGTAGCTTCTCATTTAGTCTCTGTTTTCCAACTGGACCATGGAGCTCAGAGTGGAGCTCATCAACAAACAGAACAAACAAAGCATTTGAGATTTGCAGGTGCTAATATTTAAATATATGAAAAGTAGGTGCAGCTGGAAAGCAGATAATTTAAATCATTAAAAATCAAAGATCTCACTTTTACAATGAGTCTCAGGTCCTCCAAAAAGAGGAAACAGGCTGCTCAATGCTTCCACAGTGCACTTGCTGCAAAGACATTTTCCTGAGGCTGGTGGGTGACCCAATCTGCCTGTTCCTGCAGTCTCCATGTGTTCAAACTGTGCCCTTCTTATCTAAATGGGCAATGAAACAAGTAGCCCTCTGTAGTAATAACCATCCATTGCAACTGCAGTCAGCCACTTCCAAAACTGCATCCCTCACAGGTGACTTTCTGGCCACTGTACACCCAAAGACTGTGTTCTTGTATACTACAAAGTAACCCCTGTATTCCCCAAAGCCAAAGAGATCAGATAACTAGCAAATGAGAGTAGAGCTTTAGACTGGAGAGGAAACTGCTGTTAAATCTTGAGACTACACAAGGAGGGCAGAAGACCCCAAGAAGGGGATGTGGGGATTTCTGCCTTCCTTTTTCTGTGTTCCTCAAGGGGTCTCAGGGACACTAGAAATCACCTCTAGCTTTCATTATGAGCTATTAAAGATGGAAAAGAGGAAGAAGTAGAAGTAAATGAGACGACAATTCTTAGAGGAGCCAATTTGGGGAGATTTTAAGCTTTCTAAAATGCCAATGAAGTTTGACATTTTTCTCAGCAAAAGTCTTGCCAACAAGTAGAGGAGCAAACAGAGGAACCAAATATATTAAAAAGTGGTTTCAATCAGCTAAAAAGCTTCCCAGCAATAGGATCCAGAGGAGAAAAAGCAAGAAAGCCTTAAAAAAAAAAAAACTAGCCTGAGTATTAGCTTTTAATTAAGCTGACTTCTGACTATAGAGATCTTTAAAAGAATTTTTAAAAATTCTTTATCAGATTTCAGCCAGGACACCCAATATTCTTGGCTTTTGAACATTTTTTTTTTTTTTTGCTTTTAAACAAAAGATGCCTTACCAAGTGACTCACCAAACCAATAAGCCTTAACTAAGATTATAAATTGACCAAGGATGCACTAGGCAACTACGAAGAGGTACAAATCAGTCTTCACAAGATCCAGAACCACCCCCAAAGATAGCTCAAAGAAAGGCAAATTTCACTAGCCACAAACGGGGTCCAATCCATGTTTCTGTCCTGCCATATTCTCTAGGGCCTCAGTTTCTCAGCTGACCATCTACACACAAAGGTCCAAATGGCCCATATGCCCTACAGATGGGAGATAGGACATCAAAAACTGTCCATGGAAGGAAAAAGGATCAATAACAAATGAGTACCCCCAAAAGTCAAAAGTTATATAAATAATTTCTAATGGTGTACTTATTCCAATAGTGACTCAATTCAATAAACCTCTTCATGGAAAGCCCAGGAGGTAATATTCTAGGTTTAGAACAAGTTTCTACCATATAGTAAGTGGTGTTCCTGGTGTAAGTCAAAAGGTATCTGAGACAAGTCTCAATCAATTTAGAAGTTTATTTTGCCAAGGTTAAGCACATGCCTGTGACGCAGCCTCAAGAGGTCCTGATGACATGTGCTCAAGGTGATCAGGCTACAGCATGGTTTCATACATTTTAGGGAGACATAAGACATCAATCAATACATGTAAGATGGACATTGGTTTGGTCCAGAAACGTGGGATAACTCCAAGCAAGGGGCTTCCAGGTCACAGGTGGAATCAAAGATTTTCTGATTGGTATTGGTTGAAAGAGTTTGAAAGACCTGGACTCAGCAGAAGGGAGTGTTTCGGTTACAACAAGGGGTTGTGGAGACCAAGGTTCTTATTACGCAGATGAAGCCTCCAAGTAGCAGGCGTCTTATCAGGCTTAAAGAGTCTGTTTTGTCAGTATTGAGGTCTCTGTTTTCACATGAATGCTGGTCAGCTGTGCCTGAATTCCAAAGTGGGGAATGTATGATGAGGCATGTCTGACCACCCATTCCCATCATGGCCTAAACTAGTGTTTCTGGTTTACTTTATTTATTTATTTATTTATTTTGAGATGGAATCTCAGTCTGTCACTGAGGCAATGGCATGATCTCAGCTCACTGCAACCCCTGCCTCCCGGGTTCAAGACATTCTCCTGCCTCAGCCTCCCAAGTAACTGGGACTACAGGCATGCACCACAACACTCAGCTAATTTTTGTGTTTTTAGTAGAGACGGAGTTTCACCATGTTGGCCAGGCTGGTCTTGAACTCCTGACCTCAAGTGATCCACCTGCCTTGGCCTCCCAAAGTGCTGGGATTACAGGCATGAGCCACTGCGCCTGGCCTTAGGTTTACTTTAGAATGCCCTTGGCCAAGAGGAGGGGTCTATTCTGTTGGTGGGGGAGCTCAGAATCTTATTTTTGGTTTACAGTGGAGAGGGCATAGAAGAGGAAGTCCCCATGATCTCCAAAAATTCACTCCAAGGTTTAGGCTAAGATAGCAAAAGAGTCTTGCCACAGATGGTTGAGGATGGTGTTTGTGTGTATGGTGTCCCCAGAACCCCACAAAAACTCTCTCTCAAAAAAAAAAGCATCATATTTTGGGATATCAGTTTCTGAACCCCAACCAGTCACAGACCTGTTAATCTATGACACCAAGCAGGCCCTCCTGGGATTGGGCTTCCCCAGGGCTAACCAGACAACAGGTGTTAAGACAACAAAAGCCCTTTGTGGATGGGACTTTTTGTTAAGACAAACTCTCCTGAGAGCTTGACACCTTTGGAACAAAAAGCATGCTCCTCAATATTGTATGTGTCTCAGGTTCCCAGCCACTTTCAGACTGGCCACCAGATGTGACCCGAAAATCATGCCCGCTGGATAGCAGAGACCAGGAGAGAGTGCTTCCGCTTGGTCACAAGTCAAGCTCTCAAGGACATAAAACAAGACAAGAGGGAATCTTATCCTGTTTTATTTTGGGAACCCACAGCAAAATTTGTCTTAACTGCTGGTCTGATCAGAACCATGAAACTGACCAGTCTATATGGCTATTACTGGAAAGGGGTTCGGATCTAGACTCCAAGAGATGGTTCAAGAAAGAATTTGGGGCAAGTCCATAGAGTAAAATAAAAGCAAGTTTACTAAGAAAGTAAAGGAATAAAAGAATGGCTATTCCATAGGCAGAGCAGCAGTGGGGGCTGCTCAACTGAGTATGATTCTATGCTAAACAAGGGGAGGATTATTCATGAGTTTCCAGGAATGCAGCAGAGATTTCCTGGAACTGAGGGTCCCTCTCCTTTTTTTAGAACGTGTAAGGTAACTTCCTGGCATTGTCATGGCATTTGTAAACTGTCATGGCGCTGGTGGGAGTGTCATGGCGCTAGTGGGAGTGTCAGTGCCATGACAGTACATATTAATATATTATAATTAACATATCACCCACCAGCGCCATGACAATACATATTAATGTATTATAATTGGCATATCCTGAGCAGTGAGGACAATCAGAGGTCACTTTCATAGTCATCTTGGTTTTAGCTGCCTTCTTTACCACATCCTGTTTTATCAGCAAAGTCTTCGTGACCTGTATCTTGTGCCGACCTTCTATCTCATCCTGTATCTAAGAATGTCTAAGCTTCCGGGAATGCAGCCCAGTAGGTCTCGGACTTATTTTTAACCACCCTGTATTCAAGATGGAGTCACTCTCGTTCAAACGCCCCTGACTGGGCCAGCTCGAACAACAGGCGTATAGGGGTTTTAGGCCTGTGTTCTACCCTATGGTACCCTCTTTATAACAGAACAACACAGAAAGACAAAGACAGAGAAAAAGGCTATTTCTGGGAGGAAAGTTCTCAAACAATACGAATGCTCATACCAAAAAGTACACCAGAGTCACTATACTCAGGACTAGTCACACAAATCCTTTTTTTCCCATTAATCAAGATTTTGGAGAAGAAACAAGAACAAATTGTGATTTTTACTGTCTGCTTAAACAGGTTCCACAGAGAAAGAGTCTGGAAGCCTGGCTGGTAAGAATTTCTTTCCTTTCTGCTAGATTTTCAGGCCCTGGGTTTCTTCACCGTGGCTTCAAACAGAGAGAGTTTGGTGACCCTGCTCACAGAGCCAAAACTGTAGTTTTCCCTCACCCTCTGAAGCTTCACTGAAAATAAACTGACAAAAGACAGATACGTAGAAAGAAAGGCATATGCATTTTTTGACACACATGGGGAGAATTGCAGAGTGGTTACCCCACCACACAGTGGGGTATGGAGGGTTATATGCTCTTTTTCTTAGGGGAAAGGGGGATGGGAAATTGTGGATGATTTTTAGGGGGATAGTAAATGATTTTGAGGGGAGTTCAATGGGCATGGAGAACATACAATGGCCTGGGAATAAGTCTGTGGGACCCGCAGAGCAGACAATGGTTTGTGACACGTCTGTCCAGGTGAGTTGGCAGAATTCAGTCTTTCTTCCCACGATATGAGTTCTGTTAATGAAAACTCAGGGAAGGGACCAGAGGTTACTGTTTTCTTCTTTGGCAGGTCCAGACTTTAAGCAGAAAAGGGAACTTCAGAGAAAAACTTCCTCCTGTGCTTTGGGAGAGATGGAAGATTGAGAGCCAGGAGGGAAAGGTCAGAGAGACCTTGAGGCTTCTTCAGTTCAGTGTGTCAAAACATCATATTTTGGGGTCAGCTGGTCACAGTGGCTTGCACCTATAATCCCAGCACTTTGGAAGGCTGAGTGGGGGGCAGATCACCTGAGGTCAGGGGTTCAAGACCAGCCTGGCCAACATGGTGAAACCCTGTCTCTACTAAAAATACAAAAATTAGCTGTGGTACATGCCTGTAACCCCAGTTACTTGGGAGGCTGAGGCAGGAGAATTGCTTGAACTTGGGCAGCAGAGGTTACAGTGAGCTGAGCTCACACCATTGCACTCCAGCATGGGTGATAGAGTGAGACTCTTTCTCAAAAAAAAAAAAAATTATCTGGGTGTGGTGGCGCACACCTGTAATTCCTGCTACTCAGGAGGCTGAGACATGAGAATCCCTTGAACCCAGGATGGGGAGCCTGTAGTGAGCAGAGATCGTGCCTCTGCACTGCGACCTGGGCAACAGAGCAAAACTGCCTCTCAAAAAAAAAAAAAAAGTATCATATTTTGGGATATCAGTTTCTGAACCCCAACCGTGGCATTTGAACTGGACTGAAAAGAATGGTGAGAATTTGGACGCCAGATATTGAAACTGCCTTTGCAAAGTTACGGCAGTGAGAGAAATCTGACATGGCTGACTCCATCGTGCTTCTGGCCTCACTGTCTTTGTTCATTCCTGGGCACGGGCCAACCTAACTTTGGGAGAAATTTAGTTTATAGTTTAAATGAGAATAGCCTTTCCCCAAAACCAAACCATTCTTGTAAGACAAATGAAAGGCCACCAAATTAAGAAGATGAGAGAGTCTTGGATTCTAAATAATTACTAGCCATTATTCCGGAGGTCATGAGATTTGCAACTACCCCAAATAACCTTGCAGATAACATCATTATTGTAGAACCTAAAATTGGCCTTTTGAGATGTCTTTCCAGGTTTTTGCATTCCTGATGATGATGGCTCCACATGGAGCCCCCACCCAGGAACCGACTCAGCCAAAGAGAACAGATTCGATTCTCTGATTTCATCTCCAACCCAATCACTCAGCATGCCCCCTACCCTAGGCCCCTGCTCACCAAACTATCTGTGAAAAAATCCTAATTTCTGAGCCTTCAGGGAGACTGAGTTGAGTAATAACTCCGTCTCCCATGTGTGTGGCCAGCCTCGTGTCAGTTACACTCTCTCTTTACTGCAATACCATGGTCTTGGTGAATAGATTTTGTTTGAGTAGCGGGCAGGAAGAACCTGCTGGGCGGTTACAATATGATGGGGGGTGGGCTTGGACAATGGGCCCTGTGGGAAAAGCCCAGGATGATACCCGTCTCTGCTGCTCTCAAGCAGGGTGACTGTGGCAAGTGGCTTGCATCTCTGAGCCTCAATTCTTCTCACCTGTAAAATAAAAAGAGCCAAGGAACGTGTTCAGAATAGCCCTACAGAACACCTGACACAAAGCTGGTAGCTTTTCAGATGCAGGGTAAGCAGCACCAGGAGGCCTATGTGGAAGGTCTTTTATTCAGTCAACAAACTTTCATGGAGCCCTTGGTGTGTGTCCAGGCCCCTCAGCTCACGGAGTTTACACTGTAATGGGCACTCACCTAAGAGGTCCAAATGGAGATGTGCAAGCAGCTTGGATTGGCTGGAACTCAGGGATGCATGGATGGAGTAAAGGGGAATAATATGGGACATAAATTGGGGTTTGTAGCAGAGGGGCTTAAAAGCCTCAACAGGTTGTTTTGATTTCTCTCCACATACACTGGGGGAAGCAGTGAAGGGTGTGGGCTAGTGGAAGATTTGTCATTAGCTCAAGGTGGACTCCTTTCCCTTATCACTTTGAGGGAAGTTGCAAAAATTGCAACAGTGAGGACATTATGACGGGGAAAGAGATCTGATCTAACCAGCCTCCATCTTGCTTTTAACCTCCAGCTGCCCTTAATCACTCCTGGGCTTACACTAAGCTAACTCTGGGAGACATTTAGTTTATAGTTTAAATGATAATAGTTCTTCCCCCCAAATCAACTGCCTTTGTAAGGCTAATGAAAGGCCACCAGATTAGGAGAATGAGAGGAGCCGGAATTCTGCTAAGGTGTAGACATAAATGATTACCAGCCATGATTCTGGAGGTCACACAATTTGCAGCTTCTCCAGTTACTCCTGCAAACAACATCACTATTGTAGAACCTAGGACTGACCTTTTGAGATGTCTTTTCAGTTTTTTTTTTTTTTTTTTTTTTGAGAAAGACTCCCACTCTGTCACCCAGGCTGGAGTGCAGTGGCATAATCTCGGCTCACTGCAACCTCTGCCTCCCAGCTTCAAGTCATTCTCCTGCCTCAGCCTCCCAAGTAGCTGGGACTACAGGTGTGTGCCTCCACACCCGGCTAATTTTTGTACTTTTAATAGAGATGGGGTTTCACTATGTTGGCCAGGCTGTTCTTGAACTCCTGACCTCAAGTGATCCACCTGCCTTGGCCTCTCAAAGTGCTGGGATTACAGGCTTGAGCCACCGTGCCTGGCCCCAGGTTTTTGCATTTCTTACAATGATGGCTCCACCTGGACCATCAATTGGTCCTATGGCCCCACCCAGAAGCAGACTATTTCAATACCCCTATGATTGCCTCCCCAACCAATTAGCAGCATTCAGTCCCCGTCCTGCCAGCCTACTCTTGAAAAACTCTAGCGTCTGAATTTTCAGGTAAGCTGATTTGAGTAATAATAAAACCCCATTCTTCTGTTCAGCCAGCTCTGCATGAATTAAAGTATTTCTCTATTGCAATTCCCCTGTTTTGATAAATCAGATCTATCTGGGCAGCAAGCAAAACGAACCCATGGAATGGCTACACCTTCCTCCCTCACTCCCTTCCTTCCTTTCTTCTTCCATCAACTATTCCTGTGCTGGCTCCGGGGTTACCAGACACAGGCTGTCTTCATGACGCTCGCTCAACATGATGGAGGCAGATGCTAATCAAATAATCCCACAAAGAAATGCGAAATATGTGAAATTGTAGTTCCAATTAGCAATAAAAGGAGAGGGGCCTGGTGCAATGGGAATTCATAAGAGAAGGGATCTCACCTCCCTGAGAGGCTCAGGGAAAACTTCCAGCAAACACAACTGGGCAAGATCTGAAAGATGAGCTGAGGAGCAAAGAAGGCTGGGAAAGGATTGCAGGTGGAGGGCATGGCATGGACAAAGGCCCTGTGGCTGGGAGGTGCATGGTGAACATGAGGCTCTGGAAGGAGGTGCTGGGGCTCTGGACACACCACCCCAAAATGTGACTGTAGGAGACCAGAATATGCCACCCCCAAATATATCTCTTTGGCATAATAATTATTTTGAGCTGGCTATTTTGAAAAGCTGCAGACACAGAAGTAACTCAAAAGTTGCCCTTTTATAAGAGAAATTTACATCTGTAAAGAAAATCTCCGTTGTAATATTCTCTTCCTGACTGCACCAGGGAGAAAAAGCTGACTTAATCACTAGAAACTCTTAAATGATGAAGAAAGCAGCGAATTCCATCTGCATAACAAACTTTGCCTTTGTTTAATGTGTTCTTCTTGGTCATCTCAACAGGGCCTTTTCCCAACAGTCTTTTTTTTCCTTCATTTCAGAAAAATGATAGTATTTAAGCCTGAAGTTTAAGCTCTTTCTTTGACATCTTCTCTAGGGAATGACTCATTTCTTTGAGTTTTCTCCCATGTACAAGGAGGTAATCCATGCTAATAAATTTCTATTTGTTTTTCTCTTGTTAATCTGTCTTCTGTTACAGGGAGTCCCAGTTAACAACTATGAAAGGTAGAGGGAACCCTTTTTCCTCCTCATAATGGAGTGCATGGTGGGAGGTGAGGTTGGAGGAGTCAGACAATCCATGCTCTTGGAGGCCTCTGTAGAGCAGAAGAGATATCTTTTTCTGCCTGCAAATCAAAAATTAAATTCTAAGACCCCCCAATCATCTAAAGGGACCCTCTTCTCGGCCAAGGGCATTCCAAAGTTAACCTGAAAAACTACTTCATGCCATGATGGAAAGGGGGAGCAGGACATCCTTCATTAAACCCCTCTCCGTTTTGAAATTCAGGAAAAGCCGACCAGCATTAACATCAACACAGACCTTAAGTCTGATAAGAAACGTTTGCAATCTGTTCTCTTTGAAGCCTGCTACCTGGAGGCTCTGCGTGATACAACCTTGGTCTCTATGACCCCTTATTGTAACCCAGACATTCCTTCCTATTGATAATAATTATTGTAATTGATTGCCAATCAGAATTTTGTTTGTTTGTTTGTTTTTTTTGAGACAGAGTTTCACTCTTGTCGCCCAGGCTGGAGTGCAGTGGTGCGTTCTTGGCTCACTGCAACCTCTGCCTCTCAGGTTCAAGTGATTCTCCTGCCTCAGCCTCCCAAGTAGCTAGGACTACAGGCGCCTACCACCATGCCTGGCTAATTTTTTTTTTGTATTTTTAGTAGAGATGGGGTTTTACCATGTTGGCCAGGCAGGTCTCGAACTCCTGACCTCAGGTGATCTGCCCTCTTCGGCCTCCCAAAGTGCTGGGATTACAGGCGTGAGCCACCAAGCCCAGCCCAGAAAATTTTAAAATCTGCATATGACCTGGAGGCCCACACCCACCCTGGCTTTGAGTTGTCTCCACCCATCCAGATCAAACCAATGTAAATATTAGGTGTGTTGACTGATGTCTTGTGTCTCCCTAAAATGTATAAAAGCCAACCATACCCCGACCACCTTGGGCACATGTCACCAGGACTTCCTGCAGCTCTGGCATGGGTACATCCTTAACCTTGGCAAAATTAAATTTCTAACTTGATTGAGATCTGTCTCACATACTTTTGGGTTTACATACCCATCGCTAGGTTCATGGCTGAGGCCTCTATAACTAAAGAGAGATTAACAAGAGAAAAGCATACCTGTAAGTTTTAAGTGAAATAAAGACCCAAAGAAATGGTAAGCCTATGTATTTAAAAAGTGAATAGTTGTAGAGAAGTATAATTGGATAAAAACAGTATGATCTAATGGTAATAAACTGGGAGGACCTTAGCAAGGTCTGTTTTGTTTTTTGTTGTTATTGTTGGTTTTTATTTTTTTTTCTTGAGAGGGAGTCTCACTCACTCTGTCACCAGGCTGTAGTGCAGTGACATGATCTCAGCTCACTGCAATCTCCGCCTCTCAGATTCAAGCCATTCTCCTGCCTCAGCCTCCCGAGTAGCTGGGATTACAGGCATGCACCACCACATCCAGCTAATTTTTGTGTTTTTAGTAGAGACTGGGTTTCACCATACTGGCCAGGATGGTCCCAGTTTCCTGACCTTGTGATCCTCCCACCTCAGCCTCCCAAAGTGCTAGGATTACAGGCGTGAGCCACCGTGCCTGGGCAAGCAAGACCTGTGTATTCAGATTCTTCTCCCTGTCCCAGTGTCTTTGGAGATAAGCAAGTTCCTTTCCTCTGGATATAGGGAAGTCCCCTCTTGAATGAAGATCTTTTTGTTTCTTTTTTTGAGACATGGTCTTGCTCTGTCACCCAGGTTGGAGTGCAGTGGTGCTGTTGCTGGAAAAGGTTCCTGATCCAGACCCCGAGAGAGGGATCTTGCCCAAGAAATAATTCGGGGTGAGTCCACAGAGTAAAGTGAACAGAAGTTTATTAGGAAAATAAAGAAACAAAAGAATGGCTACTCCATAGACAGGGCGGCTCTGAGGGCTGCTAACTGGCTATTTTTATGGTTATTTCTTGATGATATGCTAAACAAGAGGTGGATTATTCTTGAGTTTTCCAGGAAAGGGGTGGGCAATTCCTGGAACTGAGGGTTCCTCCTCCTTTTAGACTATCTGGGGTAACTTCTGGACATTGCCATGGCATTTGTAAACTGTCATGGCGCTGGTGGGAGTGTCCTTTAGCGTGCTAATACATTTTAATTAGTGTATAATGAGCAGTGAGGAGGACCTGAGGTCACTTTCGTCACCATCTTGGTTTTGATGGACTTTGGCCGGCTTCTTTACTGCATCCTGTCTTATCAGCAGGGTCTTTATGACCTGTATCTTCTGTTACCAGTTCTGTGGACCTCCTATCTTATTCTGTGACTTAGAATGCCTAACTTACTGGGAATGCAGAGCAGCAGGTCTCAGCCTTATTTTGCCTATTCAAGATGGGGTCGCTCTGGTTCGAATGTCTCTGACAGTGCAACCTTGACCTCCTGGTCTCAAGTGGTCCTCCTACCTCAACCTCCTGAGTAGCTGGGACTACAGGTGCATCCTACTGTGCCTGGCTAATTAAAAAAATTTTTTTTGTAGACATGGATCTCACTATGTTGCCTAGCCTGGTTTTGAGCTCCTGGCCTCAAGCAATCCTCACACCTGTCTCCCAAAGTCCTGAAATTACAGGCTTGAGCCACTGCACCTGGCCTTGAATGAAGGTCTTATGAACAGCTTTAGGGGAAGGTCAGAGAGTCCTTCCCAGGTGGTATGGCCCGTTTCAGAGAAGAATGGCAAGGGGAAAGTGAGAATGACCTTTCTACTTCTGCCATTTTCCCCAGTGTCTAGATGCCATATTTTGGGGTAGCATGTCCTGAACCCCATCACCATGTTTGTGGTTTTGCTTTTATCTGAGAGCAACAGGAAGTTCTGGAAGGACTGAAGTGGGAGGGTGACACCGTCAGAGGTGTGTTTGTGGAGGTCGGTAATGCCGTTGGGAGGGCAAGGTGGAGGGGCAAGAGTGAAAGCAGGATGTCTTATCTTGGGATCATTAAAAAGCTGAAGTGAGACAATGACTTGGGTGCAGGTGGCTCATTTGGGAATAATCTCTGGGAGCAGGAGTGAGGAATCATGGATTTCTAGGATGCTGTACCAGGCAACGGGGGCTCCATTCTGCTAGGACCTTCTGAGAAGCAACACAAGGTCTCCCAGAATTGCCCTTCCACCCTAAATGGGGGGCCAAATGCTATCCATCAGTCCTGCCTTCACTGGTGGAGGATTTCCCTCAAGTGTTCATTTGTGGGCTGTACATGAGCACAGGCCCCCCAAACATCAGAGGAATCTTAGGAAGAAAGAGAAGACAAATATGGCACACATGTGAGACCAGACCACATCAGAATGCAGTGAATCAAATCCCACAGGGAGCTGTCCACTCGAGCCAGGGATGCAATCAGGAGAAGCCAAGAGGATGGGAGGAGAAGGAGGAAGTGTCTGACACCTGTGAGGAGGCCACTGTAGTCATCCAGATGAGAGAGGAAGGTGGCGTGGTCTAGGGCGGTAGCATGGGCGACAGGGGAAGTGAATGGATCCCTGAAATGTTTAAGAGTTAAATCGACAGGTCGATGGATTTTAAGGATGGTGCTCTTCGTTAAGAAAGAGAATCTTGAAGGAGGACCAGGCACCAGGGTAGGGAATACAGGGGGTGTTTGGGAGTTCAGGGTCACATGTGGTGGTCTGGAGGTGCCTTTGAGACATCCCAGAGAAGGAGTTGAACAGGAGCTGCATACAGTAAATGGATGGGGAGCTTCAGGGAGAGGTCCAGGCTGGAGCCATAAAAGTGTGAGTCATCGGAGTCTGGATGGAAATGAAGCCATAGGTGAACATGAGATCACCTGGAGAGGGAACAGTGTGGGAGGAGCCTCCAAAGAGGGCAGCGTGTCGCGCAGGCCTCCCCGATGGCCACCTGCAGTCCCCTCCTTCCTCAAACCCCTCCCCCGCCGCAAGTGCCCACCTCACAGCAGGGAGTGACATTGCGGCACTAGTGATTCTAATTGAATATAATTGTCTTCTCCAAGTTGCGCTAAAACCTTTTCAAAGTCCCCTGAAATTAGGGAACATTGATAACACCACTCCTTGGGGTTTTAATCTGTGTCCTCCCTGAGAACGGTGATTAATTTTTTACAAGCTAATCATATCTCTTAGGCAGGCTGTCAGCAGAGGGCCCGTCATCTCTCATCAATAATGAAGCGATCCCAGTGCCTGCTTCTCCCCGCAGCCTCTTGCATAATTCACCAGGAGGGCTTCAAACAAAGAAGCCAAGGGGGCCAGGTCCTCTTAATCGGTGTCCTTCGTAATTATCCACAGGGGCTGGGAGGGGTGGGGAGGGGCTGGGAGGGGTGGGGAGGAGTGGGGAGGGGCGGGGAGGGGCGGGGAGAGGAGGGGTGGGAGGGAAAGGCAGGGGATATAAAAACTGATTGATGAGCTCACATCTGGCTCCCCTTTTTAACATGCTCTCACCTGCCTCGGCCATCTGTCCGTCATCTCCACCCAGCCTGCCCTCTTCCTCTGGCTAACTCATTTGTACCCCTCTTGTTCTGCTCCCTGCCGTTCACCGCCCCATCATCTCTTCCTTTCTGGGACACTACTCCATAAGGTTTTTGGCCAGATTCTGCCCTCTAGCCATGCACTATCTTGTCACGAGGCAGAGGAGGAGCTATGGCCTTCTTTCGACAGATGAGTAAACTGAGGCTCAAAGAGGCGAAGTGACTTGCTCAAGGTCACAGAGCAAGTCAGTGACAGAACTAGACCCACAGTTTGGTATCTCCCAGACCTGTGCTCTTTCCCCCCAAATCTCTGGCCAAGTGAGCAACAAGCCACCCCATTCCTGCCCCAATAGTGTGCCTACACTCTGACACTGAAGAGGAAGCTGCTGTTCTCTTCCTTATCAACCCCAGCCCAGGTGTCTTCCTGGGAGCCCTACTATTCCATGTACAGAGCTGGCCTGGGCTTCTGTCACCCCTTGTGGATATATCTCTGAGCCCAAACATCAGAAGCAAACAGTGGCCAGAGGTCATGAGCTGGGAGGAAGTGAAGGGAGACAGAAACAGAAGGCAGTTTCCCTCTCTCCTCTTTAACACCATTGCACAGGCCTGCTCCCACTTGTTGACTGGGCAGATTCCGGCAACAAGGGAAAGTCCTGGTGCCTGAAATCCCCACCCTGTGAGCATGGTTTCTCTCATCTAACCCTCAAGCAAATGTCCTGGGAGGGTCAGGAGCTAAGATGTAATCCAGAGGAGTGAGACCAGCTGGAAGGAGTACTCTGAGTCCAGTGCTCTTTTCTGCCATCACTGTCCAGGGAAGGAAGACCCCGTCCTTGGGAGAGATACCTCTCTCTATGCATGGCTCAGGCAACTGGGCAGGTCCCAGGGGCTCCCCAGGCCTCTATGGGTGAGTCCCAAATCTGATTCTCTGGCCTGACCTTGTGCCAATGCAATGGCTAGTCCTATTCCCTGGGGACCTAACTCAACCCATCAAAAACTCCACCCATTTCCCTTCCAGCTTTCCACACCCTTGTTCCTTTGTCTCATTTCTGAGTCACTGCTAAGGTGAGCTATCATCACATTACAGTGTACTCAGGACAAGGGGGTTTCCAGGGACACGGCACTCTGTTTTAAAATCAAGACTGTTCCAAGCAAGCCAGGATAGTTGGTCACCCCAGTGTCCCCTTTCTTCCAAGCACCTGGACTGAAAATTTCACCATCAGAGAGAGACAGTGCTGGAGGAGGGAGGAGAGGAGCTTCCTCCTGTATCTGCAGCCTGGCTGTACCTCCCCAGGGCCAGGTGACCTTGGGTATGGTCCCTAACACGTCCACTGTTGACTCACCTGAAACATACGTAATAATAATGTTGGAAACAAGTGTTCCGCGTAGCCAAAAGAAACTTGCACTTAGACAGAAAATTTCTCAGCAAGGCACCTTTACTTCTGCAGAAGGGTGCTGCTTGCACCAGTTGTAATCACAAGAGCATACTGAACAAAGGAGAGAAGGGGTTTTTAACCCTAACACACTTCCTGTTTCTGTGTCCTTCCCTGAGTGGCTGGGGTTGGACCGCACAATCTAAGTTGATCCTGATTGGCTAAGACTTAAACTTTCCAAATAGTGTAAATGCGCAATTTGCGAAGGGGGAAGGGCAAAGAAGAAATGGTTAGGCTTAACTGAAGAAGGGGTAGGATTGTTTACGACATATGATCAGAAAATTGAGTCTTTGAAGAGGAACTTAGTTGTCCCAACATAATAAAAACCAACTTTGCAAGAAGGTTCTGAGGAGCGAGTAAGATCAGATGTGAAGCTGACTCAGTACGCACCCTGACACATGATAAATGTTCAGTAAAAGGCCATTCTCACAACAGTCATCCCTGGCACCCTCTTCCTCCTCACTCACCACATTCAGTGCATGGCCAAAATCTGCCAAACCCATTAGGGCTTCCAACACCTGCAAAATATGGTCTCTATTTCCCAGGTTGGAATTCGAGCTCTGGTGGCCCAGGCCTAGCCCTAGCCAAGGCTTATAGCCTCCCTGCCCCTTCAGTAGGGCCCCCAAGCTCGGCCTGGAAGGACATTTCCCTGACTCTGCTTCCCACTCTTCAGCTGTTCCTCTCCTGACTCTCTTATACCCATTTTAGGTCCAGAAACAGAAGCTCAGGGAGGTCAAGTCATTCACCAAAGGTCACGCAGGAACTTAGGGGTAGAGCTTGGAGAGATAGTTAGCAGGATGGATTTGGGAGTCAAATCTTGACTGTGGTACCTTCTCCGTAAGTGACCTCTACATCCTATTCATCTTCCCAAGTCTCAATTTTTCCTTTTTAAAAATAGAGATCCTAAAACCCACTTCCTAGGGTCTTGGGAGTATGAAATGGTACTTTCTCTGCCTGGGTCATAGTAGGTGCTTGATAAAGGCCCCGGTTGTTATTCTCTCCATTTGAGTAGTAGGTTCTTTTCTGCTTTCTGCTCAATGACTATTTCCTGAGCCCTTCTCAATTTGAGTCAGTGAATATGTCCAGGCCCTTTGTTTGGAGGTCCCAGGGGCAAGGGTGCACCTCTCAAAACAGAGCCTGGCCTTCCTAGGGCTGCAGAGCCAGGCAGAGTAGAGTCTGAGTGTCCTGACTCCAGGATTTCCCTGCAGCACGTGTGACCTTGATGAGGATGTGCCGATTTGAGCCAGAGGTCAACATCTGCACCCCGGCCCAGGACAGAAAGGGCAACTGCAGATGAAGGAAGGCAGGACTTCGACTCACCGTCCATTGCAGCGGGCCTGGCCCCTGTCCTCCCCCGGCTTGGCTCCATCAGGTGCCCTCGGATTAGCTGCAAGCCAGAGGTGGCCCAACCGGCAGGAGTGATGGCAGAGGCAAGGGGAGACAGTGACTTTAATGCTGTTCAGATCCCTGGTTCCCAGTGAAAATGCTGCATTTGCATTTAAATGGAGGTTTGGAAGTCTGTAAATCTCCATTTCCCAATCGCGGAGGCCTAATGGCTGTTTAATCGTGTTTAGATGAACCCCCCGGAGCACTTGGGGTTGGTGCATCTTAAATCCACACAGAAGAGACAAAGATCAAATGAGGGGCATTCAGGCGGAGGAGTCAACTGTCCTTGCCAGGTCAGCACTGCCTGGGGATGCAGGGGGACAGTTTGGTGTTCCCAAGGACCTGGGTAGGTCCCTGTCCCCTTCCAGGAAGGCTTCTGGGATTGCTCAGAAGTAGTTTTCACCTGAAACTCCCCAAGCCTTCCCATTACACTGCAAAGAAGAGAAATGGTGACCTATTGTAGTCAGTCGCTGAGATGTGGCTTCAGAGAGACCTGGAATCGAATCCTGACCTGCCCCTGATTAGCTGTGTGGCCTTGGGCAGGTCACTCAACTGTTCTGGAGTCCTGGTTTTTATCTATAAACTGAGAAGAGCATTTCCGAATCACGTATGTAAAGTACTTGGCACACAGTAGGGGCTTTTTAAGCGGTAGTCAATGTAATTCCAAATTACCCTTAAATGGAGAGGGATTGTCTTTGGGGGGCTGCTCTGTAGCTGTGATTCTCATACTTTCACATCAGTTACTGGGAAGCTTGTTTAAAATGCTGTCTGCATTTGTTCTGATTCAAACTTTAGGCATTTTAAGAAAGAGAGCTTTAGGGCTCCATAAGAGACAATGACATGCATTTGGCCAGGTCAGCATCCTCTAAGTACCTGCCTTGTCACGGAGCATGTCTTAAGTGGCTGCAGGTGCATTGACTTGTTCTGCTGTTCGTACATGAATTCAGGTGGCCCCATGTGGGGGGCTACATTCTATGTGCTCCTCCAAATAATACCTGATGTTTCCAGGGACCTTGACTCTGTATAAAGCCCTGCACCATTAATACGACCCTGTCACATCCATTATCTAGTGTGATCCTTACAAGAACCTCATGAAATCTATGCCATTGTCCCCTTTTGTGGAGGAAGAAACAGGATCTGAAGGGAAAGAGGCTTTCTTGAAGTCACCTGCTGGGGAGCAGTGCTCGAACCCCGGCAGGTTTACCCCAGGTCCAGGGCTGTTTCCAGTGCCCTCTGCTGCCTCATATAAGAGCAAAGTGAGAAGGTGCTCTTGGAACGTCTGGATGTGAAACATGCCCTCTGCCTCCAATGCTTTGTCTCCCTTTCTTCCAATTATGAGTAGCAAAGAGGGATTTTTATCTTCTGATCATTTCTACCTTTGCAGGTCATTGCTCCTGGGGCTCCTCTGAAAGCTGGGTCTGCAGGTGGGAGGGGAAGTAGGGGGCGTGGCCTAAGGGTGCTCAGCCTCAGTCCACTCCCTGAGTGTCCTCTGGAGCCTTCCCGGGGCTGTGTCAGCCCTGGACACTCCTGGTCTGTTTGCTGTGTGCATCAGGAGTAAGGTGCATTCCTCTCTCACCTGGCTGAATCCCAGGCCTTGGGGCACCTGACCTTCCCAAGGTGGCATTTCAAACCTTTCCATTGTTCCCTGAAATTTTAGATTGGGCCTACCCGGGACAACCAGGTCAGCCTGGAGCAGGAGAAAGTCTTTAATTTCTTAACAGCTTTTCAAATGCTTCCCAGAGGAAGCAGCAAGGTCTGGGATGCTGGGGCTTGTGAACATCTGGTCACCAGCCCTCCTGCCCTGTCCTGCCCTCGCCTGCCCCTGGAGTGGCTAGGGTGTGATGCTGGAGGTGGGCTGAGGTGTGACTGAAGCCTAGCTTTCATCAACCCCTCTCTCTGCCCCCATCCCCACACCCCTCAGAGCTGGTCCTCTGTAAACACTCTCAGAATGCTTTGTCCTCAGACCTTTGTCTGAGCCTGGAATGTGCCCCCATTCTGATTTTCTGACCCAGAACAACCCCACCTTTTTTGAAGAAGCCTTTCCCGTCAAAATTTATTTCTTGGCCAGGTGCGATGTTTCATAGCTATGATCCCAACACTTTGGGAAACTGGGGTGGGAGGATTGCTTGAGTCTAGGAATTTAAGACCAGCCTGGAAAACATAGTGAGACTCTGTCTCTACAAAAAAAATTAAAAAATTGGCCGGGCATGATAGCATGCACCTGTGGTCACAGCTACTCAGTAGGTTGAGGTGGGAGGATACTTGAGCCCGGGATGTTGAGGCCGCAGTGAGCTGTGATCACTCCGCTACACTCCGACCTGGGTGACAAAGTGAGACCCTGTCTCCAAAAAAAAAAAAAAAAAAAAAAAAAATCAGTTCCTTTTCCTGTGACTTCATAGTTTTATTTGTACCTGTCTCTCTGCCACTCTCACCTGTGACATGGCCAGGTCCGATCAGGTGATTGTTTTCCAGAGCCCGCAGGAGGGGAGGGAAGGCTAGGCTGGTAGGGTCCAGAATGCCCACCCTCACTTCAAACAGAGCAGCTCCACTTCTTTCTGCTCTAAATTTGGGGGTGCAGCCTCAGTTTTTTCTCTAAATCTGAGTTTTGGGAACGTGTGGTCCTCCAAGTCCCTTCCACTGGAGGATTCTGGGATCACAGCTCCCAGAGGCAGTGGGATTCGGGGTAACCGGGGACTGACCAGCCTCCCCAGGCAGCACCTGGCGTACAGAGGGGATTTGGAAATGTTTGCTGAGTTGAATTGACTAGGTTCTGTTATGTCAGAAATGATGCGGTCCCCAGGAATGACAGAACCCACCCGGAGGGGCTGACAACTAAAGCTTTCCAAAATATGAAAGCGACGGTCGCCTCCCACCTCCTCCGGGGTGGGGCTGGGGCTCCGCTGGCAGATAGAGCAGCAGGAAGCCACACATGGGAGGACAGTGCAGCAAGAGGCGCGTGGACCTCGGCGTTTGGCAGACTAGGGTTCGAATCCTGGCTCTTCCACCTACGAATGCAGAGAATGTAGGCAAGTTCCTATTGCCCCGTGCCTCAGTTTCCTGATCTGTAAAATGGAAATTTTAACAGCATGAGCAGTCAGTGAGATGAGAGTCAGTGACATATAGAGGACTCAGTACAGGGCCCGGCTCGTGGTAAGGACTCAGTACATGCCAGCTGTTGTTGGGCTTGTTCTTGCCATCCTCTAGGTGGAGTCTCAGTGACTGAAGATGCAGGAAGGAGCAGTGGGCCCTCCCTAATCACTGTCATTGCATTAGTTCTCACGTACACACTTCCTGAAGGGTTTGTCTCTGGAATGCGGGCCCCGGGGGGTTTCTGTGGGCAGAGGCGGTTTCTGAGGTCAGAGGGGTCTGGGAAAGGCTGGACTCAGCAGAGCTAAGCAGGTTTCTTTACTACACGGTTTCTCAGAAACCTGATACAGCTTCCAGAAGAGACACAACTGTGCGGTGCTTCCCAAACTCCCCTGGCCACAGAACCTCCTTGTTCCAGAAGCATCTTGTCAAACCAGATGCTGATTTGAGGAAGGCTGGTGCTGTGGGTTAGGGGCAGGCCTCAGGTTGGCGGCGAAGGCCCCTTGTGATGTGGTTCCTGCCCACCTTCTCACCATAGTGGCTACGTCCTTCACGACGTGCCCCCAGACTCCAGCCACCACAGGCTGTATGGCTGCCCTGGAACGTGCTAGCAGCTGCCTCAGCTGTGGACCTTCTCTGTGCTGCTCTACCGTCTCCTTCCCCTCTTGCTTAGTGAAGCCCTACTCATCCTTTGCGCCTCATCTCAAACCTGGCCTCCTCTGCAAAGCCTGTTTCAACCTCTGCGGGCAGAGTTACAGACTGCCTGTGTTCCCATCCTACCTTGTTCACCTATTCAAACCCTTACCACTGCAATATCTCATGTATGCGCCTCCTTCATCATTAAGTAATGAATTTCTCAAGGGCAGGGACCTTATCTTGTCTCTAGTCTGGCCTGTAGGCCTGGGGGTTGCACAGAATAAGTGCCTGATAAATAGGAGTTGTTGCTTGGACATGTGTAGTAGTATTCAGGGACATTGTCTAGCTTACTAGTTAAAGGCATAGTCACTGGCATCAGAAAGACCTTGGGTTTGAATCCCAGCCTTATTCCTTATAGATTGCATGAAGCGACTGACACAGAGCAAGGGCTCAGCAAATGGGGGTTTGTTGAATAAATAGTCCCTTAGGTTCTGGGTAGACAAAAGAACACTTTCACCTGTGTCTTCAGCCACTTCCCGTCTGTAAAATGGAGTGACAATAGTATCATAAGGTTGTTGTGACATTTTTTTTTTTTTTTTTTTGAGATGGAGTTTCGCTCTTGTTGCCCAGGCTGGAGGTGGGGTTTCTCCACGTTGGTCAGGCTGGCCTTGAACTCCCGACCTCAGGTGATCCGCCCGCCTCGGCCTCCCAAAGTGCTGGGATTACAGGCATGAGCCACTGCGCCCAGCCAGTTGTTGTGACAATTAAACAATTAATTTGTATAGAGTACTTAGCTCAGTGCCTGGTACTCAGTAAGCTCTCAGTAAATGCTGGATAGTATTATCGTCACTGTTGTTATTTAAAGATCCAGGTGAGAGCCTTGGCACCCAACTGCCCCCTCACCCCAACAATAACCCTGGTGGTACAGAATGTCCTGCCCTTGACCTGAAGGGCCAGTGCTTTCCCCAGGACAATACCTCCATGTCCCCAGCATCTCCTCCCCTCACCTGCCTTCTCCTTCTCCCAGGTCAGAGTCTGCTGCTCCCAGTCTGGTGCTCCTCTCCATCAGCTCAGCTCAGCAGCCCTGACACAGCTGATTGGGAATTTGTTTTATTTCTGAGCCTGCCTCCCCTCTCTCTCCTACGAAAAAGCAATTAAACTTGTGTTTACCAGAGTGGGTGGCTGTAATCTGCCGTTTGCCCATCTTATCCTTTCGAGCTGCCCCACGTCCCACCTGCTTTGCTTAGGCTGGGATGGAAGATTTGGGTAATCATAATAATAGAACTCAGAAAAGTGGTGGGGTTGGGGGGAGTTGGTTTTATGCCACAAATTGTGAGAACAGCTCTGGGGACCATACTGACCCAGGAGGGCTGATGAGGTGAGTGTGGGGAGGGCATCTTCCCTAACTTAGAGGTACTCCTACAGGGTCTTAGCCTCCTGTCACTATTGGACGTGGGAGGTCTCCAACTCTGACCCAGCCGAATCCATCCCTGGAGGCCTGGCCAGTCTCAGAGGGGCCAGAGATACCTGCGGATTATGCTCCTCTCTGCATGTAGCCTTCAGTGGTTTCCCAGAGCCCCAGCCCTCATGTTTCCCTTCTTATCCTGTCCTCTCTCCTCTATTCCTACATGGGGCCAGTATGGCAGAATTGAACACGTGCTTGGGATTTCAACTCCTGGCTATGCTATGGCCCCTGTTTAGGTTTCCCCAAAGTGGATCTTGAGAAAGGACTTGGGTGCAGGTAGTTTATATGGGAGGGGATTCCAGGAAGCACAGTTAGGGAGTAGGGGGAATGAACCAGGGAAGAGAGAAAAGTTTTTAAAATGTGCTAGTGAGTGGATCACAGCTGTGGGCAACTGGGCTCAAGCCCTTTGTGGTCTCTCTGAGACCCTGAGTGGAACACACCTTAGAGCTGTCCCCCTAAGGGCTGAGGAAGCTGGCGGACTTATGCACTGGATAGATGGCTCATTAATGGCCTCCCTGTGGTCCATACCCTTGTGGAGGCTTCTCCCACATTGACTCTGGGTGGGGCCATGTAACTTGCTTTGGCCATTGGAACATCAGCAAACATGACACCAGCAGAGGCTTGATGAACACTTAGAATTAGGGCTGGCCTTAATCTGGGCTCTTCTGCCAGAGAGGCCATATAGAGGGGACTGAGGCACCCCAGCTCACAGCTGCCCCTACACAATAGAAACGGGAATGAAGTCATATGGGACCATCCAGTCCAGGCAAGGCACCAGATTACACCTGCATGAGTGGCTCCAGGCGAGATGAGCAGGAGAACCTTCCAGCTGAGCACAGTCCAATTGCAGTCATGAGCAAATATATGATTGCTATGCTAAGCCATCAAGTTTAGTGTTTATTATGCAGCAATAGATAACTGATACACTCACCAATTCCTATCCTTTATTGTTGTGGGTTGTTCTGGGGGTGTTAACTCCCAGGTGTTTCTCGCTGGCCCTGCACTTGGATTTGTATCTCTCACTTCAGTCAGAGAGATATCCTATTTTGAGGCAGGACATCATCTCGGGATATGAGAGCTGTTTATCAGAGCCTTAGGCGACTTCTGGGTGGGCTGAGTTGTTGGGACAGAGCACCAATAGCACCTGCTACAGTCACCTGGCTCTGAGAATAATCCGAGAAGGCTTCACCATGGAAGATACTCCTTCTAACAACTAAGCCTCATGAAGACAGACACCTGGACTGCCACCATCTAGAACAGTGCTTAGGTGTGCCATAAATAATCAATGGATATAAGAATGAATGAAGTGTAAGTTGACTTGAAGCTAAAGGATTTGTAGAAATTAACCAGGTGAACAGGGGCAGCCAGAGATCCCCGGGCAGAAAGATCAGCACCAGGCCCCTGTGCCCAGGCCCATGTGACTGGAGTCCAGAGGGGAAGGAGAGTGCAGTGGAAGGTGAGACCTGGGACAGGTAGGACCTTAGAGACCCCCAATACGGTTCCGCAGAGCAAATGGAGAACCAAGGAAAGGTTGAGTTAGAGGAGGAGGCTTTGTCTGATTTGCTTTAGGAAAGACCACTCTGGCTGCTTTGTAGAGAAAGGTCTGGAGGAGCAGAGGCAGAAGGCAGGGGAGGAGGGCATCTCACAGTCCAGACAAAGCACAGACTTGGGTGGGTGTAGAGATGGACAGACATAGGTGGATCCAAGAGATACTGAGGAGGTGAAGTCAGCAGGCCTTGATCAAGGAGCCCAACAAGGGCTTGCTCTGACCTTCCTTCCAGCCCCACCTTTGCTCCTGTCTCCTTCCTGATTCATCCTCCAATAGCATCTTCACTGGTAAGCCTTCCCCCCAGGCCACACTGGGGGCTCCTCCTCTGCGTCTCCAGGGTGCCTTTTTCTTCAATTATGGCACATCACACAAGGAGGTCAGCTTTTAATAGTGCTGGGCTCATGGTAGCCACACCATAAATATTGTCCTCCCTTCCTTCCTTCCTCCCTTCCCCCACTTCCTTTCTTCCCTCTCCATTTCCTTCTTTCCTTTTGCATTCACTAAACCTGGTATCGGGTCCCCTGCAATATGAAATCACCCCACATAGCAAGGAGGTGGTGTGGGGAAGGAGCAAAGAACGTGACATTTGGGTTCAAAGGGATCTCAGTTCAAACCCAGCTTAGCCGCTTATTAGACCTTATTAGTGTGACTTGCTGTCTTGCTGAACCTCACTTTACTTGCCTTTGAAATGGTGCCCATGCTTTACAGGACTGGCATGAGGGGAGGCAGGATTATAAGTATGCAGCACATGTATCCTTGGCAAAGGAGGCTGTATTTGTGTTTAACCCCAGGTCTGAGGGCTGAGATCGACTTGATGGGACAGGGAGGAAGGGCTGCTTCTGTCTCTCTTTTTTCCTCGTAAAATGCGCAGCCTGGTTTCCTGAGGTTATTAAATGAGGAGCGGGAGTGATTAGGCTGTTCTCCGAGGCCTGGCTTACGTCCCATTTTCATTTGTGAAGCCAGTTAGGAGGAGGCAATCTTTTTATTTTTTTCTTTTAAATTAAATTGGCAAAGTTCTGCGGGAATCTTTGAAATGTTCAGAGTGGTGGCTTTTTAAAATAAAAGGAAAGATAAAGGAAGCCATCCCAGTCCTTGGGTCACACAGGGATTGTGTGGCCCCAAACATTGTTTGAAATGACAACCATCAGCGGATACCCAGGGACCCGCTTTGTTGTAGAAAGAGAATCCTAGGGTTTGTTATAAGGGGTTTTGCCCCACCGAGCCCTCTCAGGAGAGCACTTCCAAGGAGCTCAGTGCGTTTTATATCCATTAGAGTTTCACTTGTCAAATCAGAGATTTAATAAAACCGGTCTCCGATGCTTCACAGAGAACGCATGTGAAGACATTTTGATAAAGTTAAAAGTGTTATACAAATGTAAGGTATTATTAGCAGTGGCTGCCATGCCCTGAGAGGGGAGGTGATTTTCCCAAGGTCACAGAGAAAGTGGGTGGAGGAGCCAGAAAGAGAAGTGGAACCTCTTCTTTATCCCAAGGGTTGAGACCTTGTCTCGTTTTACTCAAGTTGTCTACATAGCACCAAAACCAGGACCGGCACACAGCAAGTACACATGAATACTGCTCACTGAACAAATGAAAGAATGAGTGAGTGATGCTCTAAAAGTCCTGGGAACCTGAAGGACCCTCATAACTCATCTGCACAGGGTCTTCCCATCCCCTAACAGGCCTGGACTGGCCTTTGTCTCTCTATTTCAGCTCTCCGGGCATCTGTGCCCTTGGCCACGTGATTTTGCGTTGCCTCCCACTAGTAGACAGACAACATTTCTCACCCTCTGACTGTGAACCTGGCCATGTGACTGGCTTTGGCCAATAAAACAAAGTGAGGCAGTGAGCCTAATTCTGAGCTTAGGACTGGAGACGCCTTGCATGGTTCCGCTGGCCCTCTGCCGTAGTTGCTGGAGAATGCGCCCGAGCTAGCCAGCTAGAAGCAGAATGAGAAACACGTGGAGAACAGCTGCCCTGGTCCAGCTGCCCAAGAGGAGTCCAGCCCAGAGCAGAGCTCCCCAGCCAACCTGCAGATGAGGGAGCTCGATAAATGCTTTTTGAAGGCTGGGCGTGGTAGCTCTCACCTGTAATCCCAGCACTTTGGGAAGTCAAAGCGGGCGGATTGCTTGAGCCCAGGAATTTGAGATCAGTTTAGGCAACATGGTGAAACCGTGTCTCTACCAAAAATACAAAAATTAGTAGGGCATGGTGGTGCATGCCTGTAGTCCCAACTATTTGGGATGCTGAGGTGAGAGAATCGCTTGAGCCCAGGAGGTCAAGGCTGTAATGAGCCATGTTTGTGTCATTGCACTCCAGCCCAGGTGACAAAGCGAGACCCTGTCTCAAAAAAACAAAAAAATGCTTTTTATTGTATATCACTGAGGTTTGCTGGGTGTAATAGAGGCCATAGTTCACTATATACCACCCGATCCTCCAAGGCTTCCCTAGCCTGGTTCAGTCTTTACCTCTTCTTGGAAGCTTTCCCTGACTTCTTTAACCTCCTTATATGCATTAATGCATTAGTTCATTCATTCATTCATTCACTAAATGCCTGCTCAATATCGAGCCCAATGTTAGAAGTTACATAAAATACCGTACTTATGGAGCACATCACTCTCTGTCACTTTGTTAAGCACATTGCTTCCATGACATCATTAGGCTTATTGCAGTCCCCTGAGGATCTCCAGATCAGCGAGGGACGTGCATGCCAACCAATGCCGTGGCTGCCATTTTGCTTGTTAATGTTCCTAATCTATTAGCTACCATTTACAGGATATTTACTGCAACAAGCACTTTGCATACATTGCTTCCTGCAAACATCACAGTCATTCTCGGGGAATATTTTATACTCATTTTACAGCCGAAGATACTGAAACTCACAGAAGTTAATTTATGTGGCCAAGACCAGACAGTAAGACAGTAGAGGAGCAGGGATCCACCCTCAAGTCTGCCAGATGCCTGAGCCTGTGCTTTTGCTTCCAAGAAGGATGTGGTAGTGCGGGTGTGCCCAGGGGTGGGGTTGTGGATGTCACGGTGGGTGTGATGGGCTCTGAAAGGTGCTTGGTTCAGAGCCTGGCAGGGAAGGGAGGGCCCTGAGGTGGGAACTCTGCAAATGTGAAGTCCTGGAAGTGTGAGATGAAGTGCGTGGCAGGGGCTGGGGACTAGGGCAGGGGGTAGTCCAAGGCACCAATGGGAAGAGCCACCTGCGTCGAAGTTACCTGAGGAGATTGTTATACAGGTGGGTTTCTGGGCTCTTCTCTAGGGCCATAGAGTCAGGATCACTTGGGGCAGACACTAGGTACCTTTATTTATTTTTTTATTTTTGAGACAAGTTCTTGCTCTATCATCCAGGGTGGAGTGCAGTGGCACGATCATGACTCACTGCAGACTCCACCTCCCGGGCTCAAGCGATCCTCCTATTTCAGCCTCCCAAGTAGCTAGAACTACAAGTACAACACCACACCTGGCTATGTTTTTTTTCCTTTTTTTGGTAGAGACAGGGTCTTGCTGTTTCCTGGCTGGTCTCAAACTCCTGAGCTCAAGTGATCCTCCCACCTCAGCCTCCTGAGTTGCTAGGATTACAGGCATGAGCTACCATGCCCGGCCTCTAGTTCTTATTAAGCCTTCTGGGTAAATCTCATGTTCCTTAAAAACAAATCCTCTCATGAGGCTGGAAGCCTTCCCACCCTCCTATATCAGCCCTGAAGCCCCTCCCTCTCCTCCACCTCCGCCCTCTCATGACTCCTGGTCAATGTTCCCAGCTCGGCCCAGTTGCTCACTGATTGTGTCCTTTGAGTGTCTTATCTGTAGTCAGACTGTGGGTTCTTGAGAGAAACTTGGGAGAGTCGTGCTTTTTTTTTTTTTTTTTTGCAATCCTATGGTACTTGTACCCAGGGTGGGTGGCCAGCCAGATTCGTCAATTGATTGCAGTACTCATGGTGGAGTTAGAAAAGTCCTGGAAGATCCTGCTGAGAGGCTCAAGAGTCTGCATAAGCACCATCATCATCATAAAAAATACTGCAAGCACATCACTCTCTGTCACTTTGTTAAGCACATTGCATCCATGACATCATTCCATCCTGCCAGCAACACTATGAGGTGAGTTTCCCTGTCTATAAAATGGGGATGATGAACGAGGCTCCGTGAAGGTGAGTCACCTGTCAAGTCTCAGACAGAGCCAGGAAACCCAAGACCTAGGAGGTGAGATGTTCTGAGAAGCCTTTGAGGCCAGGTCCAAGCAGCCCTGAAATAGCCCTGGCTGGATCAGCGGATGGCAGAGGGGACCCTTAGCGTCAGAGCCCTGGGTTCCAGTCCTACCCCTGCCATGAAGCAGCCAGGGGATCTTGAGAAGCCTTTCCCTGCCCCCTGCCTTGGTTCTTGGGCTTGGGATAAGGAAATTAGTGAACCTGTCTTCCATGTTAATGGAAACTGCAAGGTCATGCCCTCGCCAAGTGCAGGGGGGATGCTCACTCTCCCCAGTAGCACCAGCAGCCAGGAAAGAGAGGGTCTACGTTCTCAGTCCCTCTGCTGGGCTGGGGTGGTACTCTCCCTGTCTTCCCACGTTCCTGGTTTGACCAGCTCCAAGCTTGAGGATGCTCACTCTCCCTGGGAGCACCAGCAGCCAGGAAAGAGGGGGTCTATGTTTTCAGTCCCTCTGCTGGGCTGGGGTGGTACTCCCCTGATCCTCCCATGTCCCTGGTTTGACCAGCTTCATGCTTGGGGATGCTCCCCAGGAGCACCAGCAGCCAGAAAAGAGGGGGTCTACGTTCTCAGTCCCTCTGATGGGCTGGGGTGGTACTCCCCTGATTCTCCCATGTCCCTGGTTTGACCAGCTCCGTGCTTGGGAGGAAAGTCAGGTGGGACACCTCCTGCTGTATCCCCTATGCCATGAGTACCCAGCCAGGGCATCCATCTGGTGCACTTACTTGGCAGGGTGGCTGGCTCAGTACTGGTGGCCACAGTACAGGGCCTTATGGAATGTTTGCTTGCATGGAGGTACCACAGTGAAAACCATTTGAAAAAGACTGGGAGCTAAGGCTTATGGGGGATGGGCACTCACCTTTGTGATGTCTGTAACCTCTGGGTGGGCCACACAGACCAGACAGGAGTCATCCTGGGTTTTCTTTATAAAACTCAAGGCCAGGGCAGGTTGTATCATCGGTTAGTTGACACTGTCACCTCTGTTTGCTGAGCTCATTTGCAAGCATTGACCCAGCTTATCTCTCAGAGTAATCACCTTTGCCTCTGGGCTGCTCCTGCGGAGCCAGGCTGCAGGTTCCATGCCTTCCCTGGCTTGATTCTCAGGCCAAGGCTAGAATGCAAGGTGCCCGGTTCTCCCTCCCATCATAAGAGGTGGTGGGGGCTTCTCCATCACTCCATTAGAATGACAGCCTCCTCAGACTCCATAGGCTCCCTTCTGGTTCTCTCTTTCCCCTTAGGATGATGTATTTGCTAATATGTAACATAACTTAGTTTTGTTTATTGCTTACCTCTGTTACTAGAGTGTCAGTTTCAGAGGAGTGGGGACTTCTGTCTGTTTTGCTCCTGGCCGCATCTTGAGTCCAGAGCAGTGCCTGGCACTTAGCAGGTGCTCATGGAATGTTCACTGAATTAATCAATGAATCAATGTGCCCCTGAAAAAAAAAGTGTGGGTGCTGGTGCCCGCCGGCCTAAGACACGCTGAGCCAATGACGTGGGCTCACAAAGCTGGAGAACTGGGAGGAAGTTGGCTGTGTGTGAGGTCAAACTGCTCTCCAGTGTGGAAGCGAAGTTGGCAGTGATACAGCTGTCATTTCTATCAGCTGCCATCAGCACCTTGAGAATAATGTCCACTTTGCCGAGGACAACCTTTGTTCTTAAAGCCCATATGAAATCTCACCTTGTCCCCACCTCCAGCCTGTGCTCTGCGCGGGGGTCTGCTCCTGGCTGCTGCATTGAGAGGCTTGGAGAAGAAGAGCCAGCTCAGACCCTGATTTCCTTCTCATCAGTCCCTGTTTCCTTGGCAGCCAATTAGCCCTCCTTTCCCCAACTCTGTCTGAGCCTCTTCATCTGGCAGCTTCCAGGGTGATTAGGGACTGCCTGATGGAGTGGGACAAGGACACTGAGGCTGCTGCATTAATAGCTTCAGGGCTGGGCTCTGGGCTCTTATCCGAGGAGGAACCAAGTGGAAAGGTGGTGACGCAGGGCCGCTGAGACACCTCCAAAGTGCCCATTCCCCTGCTCCACGGTCTTGCACAGATTACACAGGGAAGTTTTCAGAGAAGGAAGCTTCCCTGGACACCCATTCCTCGTTGAAATGTCCATCACAGAACCAGCTAGCAGTGTTTCTCAAAGAGAGGCCCACAGATGCCTGGTCTGAGGACCACCCAGAGTGTCTGCAAATATGCAGATTCCTGGGCTTCCTCACTTGACCTACTGGATCAGAATTCAGGAGGTGGGCGTCTTAGTCCGTTCTGGCTATGATAACAAAAATACCATAATCTGGGTGACTTAAAAACAGCAGAGATTTATTGCTCAGAGTTCTGGGGGCTGGGAAGTCCAGGATCAAGATGTTGGTGTCTGGTGAGGGCTTGCTCTTCAGTTCATAGATCATGTCTTTTTGGAGCTTCTTCACATGGTGGGAAGAATGGGCTAACTAGCTCTCTGGGGTCTCTTTCATAAGAATAATAATCCCATTCATCCTGGTCACCTCCCAAAGGCCCTTCCTTCTAATACTGTCACATTGGGGATTAGGTTTTAATGTATAAATTTCTGGGGGACACAAACACTCAGACAGTGGAAGTGGAGGACCCAGAATCGGCACTGTAATATCTCCCTGGGTCAGGAGTCCCCCAAACCAACCCCAGGTTTGATGATTAATTAAGAGGACTCGCAGGTCTCAGCATAGTTGTACTCACAGGTAAGATTTATTACAGAGAAGTGATAGAGAGCAAAATCAGCGAGAGGAAAAGGTGATAGGGTGAAGTCCAGAGGAAACCAGGCACAAGCTTCCAGGGTCCTCTCGCTGTGGAGTCACATGCGACTGACTTAATTCCTCCAGCAATGAGCTATGACAACATGCGTGAGGTGCTGTCTACCAGCATAGTGCATTAGACTCAGTGCCCAGGAAGTCTCCTGGGGGCTGATTATACAGGCGGCACTTTCTGCCTGGCACATACCCAGATTCCAGACTTTCAGAAGGAAAGCAGGAGTTCGGCATAAGCCTCATTGTCTGTACACACCATTTACACATTGTGAGCCACTTATCAGGATGGTGAGAGCCCTCCTGAAACGCAAGTTCCCAGATGCCAGACATGGGCACACTTTGCAAGCAGGCCTTTGAAGGACAGCAGTCTCAGGCCAGCTCTGCTCACTCTCCTCTGCACTACCTGCTTCCTTTCAAGACAATTCTTATGTACTTTATGGTTTGAGACTTACTCACTGGTCTGGTGGATGAAGCTGGCTCAGTCAACTCAACCAGAGTATGACTCATGATAAGTGACTGGATCACTCTGGACCTGACTTAACAATTTGCAACAGTGAAAGCATGTTCCCTCCCAAGGAGGTTAAGTCAAGTCTCAGGTAACCTCTTCCTTTACTAATGGAAAGGGAGGAAGCCCCTATTTGAAGGAATCCTGCCATGCACGGATGGGATGTAATGAGGGATGGGATGTAATGAGTGAAAAGGAGGGAAGTAGCCAGGAGGAACAGCTCCTTAGATTCATGAGAACTGGTGCTCTGGACCCCAAATTGCCCCATTAGTGCTTTCTTCTAGGGCTCTCTGCATCAGGGCTCCGACTTCCCTCAGCATAGCTTATTCAATCTCTGCTCTGCCATCCATGGAACATGAAACCTGTGACCATGGGCAAATCATGTCTCCTGGTTGAGGTTCAGGGGCCTCATTTTAAAAATGGGGCTCTATTGCCTAAGATTTAGAGAAAGATTGTAAAGAGGAAAAGCGCTAATGAACAATTTTGAAAGAGCTTTGCAAATATTACAGACATGTTATAAAATGATGTATCTCTGTTGATTCCTCCTTCCAAGAATGGTACAAATTGTGGCTATTCCTCTTTCCCACCATGGAACCCCTGGAAGTCTATGAGCAAATTTCTTCCTACCTGACCTCAGATCTGGGCAGATGTCAGTCCTTTTGTGTTGCTATACAGGAATACTTGGGTAATTTATAAAGAAAAGAAGCTTATTTGGCTCATGGTTCTGCAGGGTATACAAGAAGCATGGTGCCAGCATCTGCATCTGGTGAGGGTCTCAGGCTGCTTCCACTCCTGGCAGAAGGTGAAGGGGAGCGGTGTATGCAGAGATCACCTGGCAGGAGAGGAAGCAAGAGAGAAGGGAGGGAGGCGCCAGGCTCTTTGTAACAAACAGCTCTCTTAGTAACAGAGTCAGAACTCACTCACCCCCAACCCGGAAGGAGATTCATGAGGGATCTGCTCCCATGACCAAAACACTGTCCATTAGGCCCCACCTTCAACACTGGAAACCACATTTCACTATGAGGTTTGGAAGGGATAAATATCAAAACCATAGCAGCAGAGGAAAGAACACAGATAGAGATTTAGGGCTGGCTCTGTCACTAATTCACCTGCTGACCTGGCAAGTTCCTCTCTCCCTCTGGGCCTCAGTTTTCTCTGTTTATAAAATGGAAACAGCCATACTCCTGCCTATCATTTTACCATCACTTCCGATTCGTTATTTTTCCATCTTGTTCCAGAGCCACCACTAAGATACATCTGTGCTGAAAGCCTTGGATCAGCACTTCTCTGAAGAACATTCCAGAAAAGAGTGGAAAACATTGCTTTAGGGGGGCCGCTCTTGGAGGCTCAAGAGGCATGCTAGCATAGTAAAGGCTCTGATAAGTCCTACCACAAGGAGATTTTCTCAAGTTTGTTTGCTCATGGATGTCCTTTGGGCAGAACACCCACCAGCATCCTACAGCCTCTGCTCTGCCATCCGTGATGAATGGTCTGCCTACAGAATGGTCTGTGGCTTTCTCTTGGTGGCTGTTGGGCTAGGAGGACCCAGACAAGATGAGTCCCAGTTATATCCACCGAATACAGATCCACAGATGTCCCCAGGTTGGTGGCTATGTCTTTGCCCCAGCCTCAGTCCATTAGAAAGTGATCTTTGCAGCTGGAACTACTGACGTTAGCTCCAGCTCCTCCAGCTGTTCTTTCATTCCCAGATGCCTGAAAATCCCTGAAAGTGCTGCTCGAGCCAAATTCAGAAGACATGATAAAGCAGGTTAATTTGAGGGCCCGTGACAATAAGCAGGCATCCTCTCAGTGGGTTGGTTGGATAAATGAGTTAATTTTGTCCAAGCTCCAAACGTCTTGGGGACTTTGGTGCTGAGGGTGTGCGTATGTGTTAAGGGGTGGGTAGGGGAAATAGGTCCTGCATAGAACTGCTCCAGGGGGTTTGTGGAGACCTGAGGAAGGACAGCTGCATACTCAGCACTGCAATTACTGGTGGTAAAATGGTCCGATGGTCGATTCCAGTGAGGGAGCTTGGCGGGTGGGCTTGGCATTCTTTAGAAAACCCCACATCAGCAGCTTTGCTGGTGGGAGTGGGGGTGACTGGGGACCTTGGTGCCTTATCCTGAGGCTGGGCAAGGCAGTCCAGGGCGGTGGCGGGTGGGACAGAGGGGAAGGTGTTTTTCAGAGTGATCCCAGCAAGGGCAGAGACAAGAATGGGGCTTTTAGGCAGACCACATAGGTCGTTGGGGGAACCTCAGCTGTGCTCTGAAGGGGCTGTGTGATGTTGGGGGGTTCCTTTGATCTCTCTGAGCCTCAATTTCCTCACCTGCAAATGGAGGCAATAATCTCTCTCTCTCTCTTTCAGAATAATGAATGGGATAACTTGGGCTAAGTGCCTAGAAATATCTGGCACATAATATGTGCTCTTGTGAATACCAATTCTCTCCCATTTCTTTGGGTAAGCTCAGAGACTGGCCGAGAGGTGTTGTTTTTTTTTTTTAAACTTTTAATTGAAGTGTAACATACACATAGAAAACTGCATAAAGCTTTTTTTTTTTTTTTTCAAGTTTACAATTTATTTCAACTCTTCCAGGGCTGGGAATGTTACAAAACCTTAAACCAACAAAAAGTCCTGTTTTTATTCTTTTTTGTGTGTGTTGCATTTTTAAAAAAGTTATTTTGAAATAACGTAAGACTCCCAAGTTGCAAAAATCATAGAGAGTTCCCATGAATGCTTTACCCAGCTTCTCCCAATGGCGTCTTAGCCTCAGAACATTGTCAAAACCAGGAAATTGACGCTGGTACTCTAGTATTCACTAAGCAAAAAAGTCCGCGAGTCTTAAGTGAGCTCAGCGGATTTTCACAACCTGAACACAGCCCCATAATCAGTCCCCAGAATGAGAAGGAACATCGCCAGCACCCCAAAATGCTCTTGTAATCCCCCCAGGCTCCTCCACTCCCAGGGTGACCACGGTGGGCTCCGTGTGCCTGGAACCACGGCAGCGTGAGTTTCTTTCTGATTGGCTTCTTCTGCCCTCCCTGAAGCCTGGGCACTGCGTCCACATTGTCGTGTGTAGTTGCAGCTTGTTCAGCTTGTTCATTGCCACTGCTGATGGGCAGAGAGTTTTATAGGGGCACAGGGCACAGCTGCCCTGGTCCCCAGCTGCCCTACTTTTGGGGAGCCAGAGGAACTGGCGTTAGAGTCTCTGAGTCTCAGGGGCACTACTATGGAAGGAGTTGTGTCTCTCAAAATACATATGTTGATGTCTGAACTCTATTTTTAAAAAATATTTCTTTAAAATAAAGATGGGGTCTCACTATATTGTCCAGGCTGATCTCAAACTTATGGGCTCAACCAATCCACCTGCTTCAGCCTCCCAAAGTGGAAGGATTACAGGTGGGAGCCACTGCACCTTGCCTGACATCCTAACTTTCAGGACCTCAGAATGTGACCATATTTGTTTCGGGAAGGTGTGGAGGGGGCAGAGTCAGGAGGATGAAGGGTCACATTGGCTGGGGGCCACTGGCCACAGGGGACACAGAAGAGAAGAATTCAGGAGACAGTGGCTTCCTTTGGGCTGAATGCCTCAGGGCATGGAGAGAAATCCCATCAAGAGTTCTGGGTGTGGGATTTAAAACTGGGAGTCATTTGCATTTGGAGGTAACTGGAGCCCTGTGGGTGGGTGAGATTGCTCAGGCTGTACCTCCTAACCCCAAATTTGTATGTTGGAATCCTAACTCCCAGGACCTCAGAATGTGCCTGTTTGGAGAAAAGGTCTTTACAGAGGTAATTCAGTAAAATGAGGTCACCAGGGCAAGCCTTATGCCAACGTACCTGGTGTTCTCATGAGAGAGGGAATTAAGACTCAGACACTTGCAGAGGGAAGGCCACGGGAGGACACAGGATGAAGACGGCATCCATAAGCCAAGGACTGGGACCTCCAAAGGAACCCACCCTGCCGAATCCCTGGTCTTGGACTTCCAGCCTCCAGAACTCTGAGAAAATACACACTGTTGTTTACACCCCCCCAGTGTATGGTACTTTGTTATGGAGGCCCTAGCAAACTAGTATGTTCTACTCCTTGGTTGCCATCTCTGTATTTGGTAACCCCCAAGTCTCCGGGCTGGTACCCACAGGTGATGGGGACACAGGGACTGCCTCTCCCGAGAGCATTGCCTTCCTTCTGCCCTCAGGCCTTGTACAAACTGAGCGCAGTGAGGTTTTAAGTGGTTGTTTTAGTAGAAGTTTCAGCTCAGCACAGAGGCTGAGGGAGAGGGAGCTGCTCAACATTCCCTGGCCCCCACTGGGCTGGGCAGAGGAGGGAGGGTCCCCTGGAGTGGGTCTCTGATTTCCTCCCCTCCCCACCGCCATGCTCCATCCTTTGTCCTCTCTTGACACCTATTCTCTCCTGGGCCGGGTCCTGACTCTCAGGCCCCGTCATTCTCCTCTGAGCCAAAGTTCTCCAGCACCCAGCAGAAAGCTTCATCACTGACTTTCCATGTGGCCCCGCCGGGCTGCCGCACCTCTCTGGGTTTCCCCTTCCTCCTGCAAGGTTGGAGCTGGGGGTGGAAATCTGCTGAGCCATGGAGGAGAATATGGAGGGTCTCTGGGGCCATGGGCATGACCGTCCATGAGGTAGCACTGTAAGTGTGGCATGTGAGGAATGGGACAGAAAAGCTCTGCAGGAGGACTCCCTCGTGTCTCTCACCCCCTGGGCAGCAGCAGGCAGAAGGCGAAGGGGGCTTCAATGGTGGGGTTGAAACCTAGAGGCTTCAAGAAGGAGGTGACATGGGAGCATGGTGGGTCCCAGGTCTCTGCTGAGCTTGTGTGCATGTTTTGTGAGGTATGGAGGGGGTGGTAAGGGGAACCCAAATGGAGGTGGGAGGAAGCCTAGAAGAGATAGACAGCATGGGGCTGGGGAGAGAGGAAATGTGGCTGAAACAGGTCATTTGCTGGGATGTTAATTAGAAATAAGGCTGGTGATGATAGACAGGAAGGTGGCATGTGTGATCAGGGAGAGGGATTTTGTCCCCTCCTCTGCACGTGATCAGAATAGCTTGCTTTTGATCTTTTTGACATATAGGTGCCCCTAGTATATGAGTCAGCTACTGCTGTGTAACAAACCACCCAAAACTCAGTGGCATTCAACAAGAAGCATTTATTTCTCACGCATGGTCCCCTCAGCTTCAGCTGACCCCGGCTGGACTTAGCTCCACGCTGAAGGCTGGGCCCTGGATGGCTGCCAGCGTCTCTTCCTCTTTGGGCTTGGCTCCCCAAGGCGTGTTCCCATTGACAACAGATGCACAGGTGAGGAAGCCCCAGCTCCCATGGGGCCCACGCACATTGCATTGGCTACAGCAAGTCACATGGCCATGTCTGGCATCACTGGAGTGAGGAAAGGAGGTACACACAATCGTGGAGAAAATTACACTTGGCTTACAGGATGGCGGGGAGGAAGTGAATATTTCCTGGAAGGTAAACTCATCTATTCACCCAATAAGCTTTTTCACAAAAGGATTTATTTTCCCTGAAAAAACAAAAACCACTGGTTGGCATGATTGCATTCCACAATCTCCCTGGAGCATCACCTCAGGACCCCAGCCTGTGCCTTGAATGTCCACTGATGACCCCACTATAGCTGCCGTCCACCCACAGCCTCGCAGTGGTCTCCCTAACTCTCTCACTGCGCCCCTGCTGGCAGAGAAGAACATCGGCAAGACCTGGCCTCTGGACCTGGACCACAGACCTCGTTCACACCGGCAAGTTATCAGAAGACCGAGCTTAAAAAAAAGAAAAGCCACCTAAGTTCCAATGTTGATTCTGCCACTTCATGACTGGGAGCAAGTTCCTTAAGGTCTTTAAGCCTCAGTTTCAACGTGTGTAAAATGGGCCTAATCCTAGTACTTTTTCCTTGGAATTGTTGTGAGGTTGAGAATAGCCCATGGGAAGAGCTAAGCAACTGTTTGCTGTTATTATGCCAGGCGCTTTTCCAGAGATGAGGATATAGCAGTTATACCCTTGCAGAAGCATCCCCATACCCGTAAGCCCAGGGAAGGGTATATTCCGTGATGCTAGCATTCAGCCACCAAGCTGACTGGCTCCCAGGGACTGCCAAAACCACCCTCATCCTCTTAGCCCAGAGCACTGACCCCAGAGCACCTTGGTTGGCTTAGCCACACGTCAAAGAAGGCTTTCTGTGGATGCTGGCCACTCATCCGAAGGCAGAACCTCGAACATCATGTCCACGTCTGGAGCTGCCCCTTTCTGTGAGCATGGGCCATCTGGTCTCAGCTTAGGAGGAGTAAAGCTGCCCATAGGCTGCCTGGCACCCACCTGGGCACTGTGGGCAACGTGGCCGGCATGCTGAAGTGGGCAGTGAGTCCACGTGCCTGGCCCGTCACAGCTCAAACCTGCTGGCGCACTGCAGTAAAACCGCCTTCGACTTAATGTATGCTAATTAGATTTTAACGGGATTCAGATTTCCAACAGTAGTGCAGTGTTAGCCAGGGTAAGTTATAATCATATCTAATTGGTAATTCTAACATAACAAATTTCTTGGATAAATTATTCTTAGTTAATAGTCCCCCAGGAACAACCTCAACATGCGGGTGCCCACACACACACACACACACACACACACAATCACACACATATATATTTTAGGGGAAAAGAACAAGGTGGAAGCAGGTTCATAGCAAGGTAAAGTTATTATTTAAAACCTGGGCTCTTCAGAGGCTAAACCAGAGCCCCAGACTAAAGCCCTTAAAGTTGTTAGAACCCAGAACAGGGTTCAGAACGCCGGCGCCTGGTCATGGTGGTGCGTGTGGCACAGTCAGGGCTGTGTCTTGGAGGGTGGGCTACATTCTCTGGTAGAAGATTCTCCTCTCCAGGAGGTGGCAGCAGGAGGGGCCATCAGGCTCAAAACTCAACCCCTACTTGGGCCACGGTCCTTCTCCCTGGGGGAGGCCTGCTGTGGTTATAGTAGCCCCTCCCTCCCTGCCTGGGTCTCTCTGGAATTCTTCCCTTCCGCCCTCCAAAAGACATAAAGAGGGACCCACTGGCTACGTTACTATTTTCTTTACTGGGCAGACAGCAGAGTGTAATTCCAGAAAAAGGAGTGGGGGTCAGCCAGCCTGGCATCCTGCCCTTGCTTTGCCACTAAGCCTGGGCAACCCTGGGTATAACCCACGTACAGCCCCAGGCAAGATGCTCAGGGCCTCTGTTTTCCCAGCTGTAACGTGAGTTGAGACTCATCGGGCCTTTCTACTTTAGGTATAAAGAAGAGGCCTCCTCTCTGGTATTGGGGTGAAGGTGTGGACCCCACATAGTAGACAGATGGTCTGGGAATATAGCAAGCGGGCCTGCCCTGGGCATCCACGGAGAAGATTGTCTCCTTTTTCTGTCGAGTCGCTCTCTGTCCTCCTAAAGCTGCCATTGGCCGTAGGAGAGTGTGGCTCTCTGCGTGCCCTCCTTCTCTGCTGGCAGGAGCTTAAGGCTTGACTCCCCAGAGGGTCGGTGGTGAGGTGGCCATGTGCAGAGAGCATCATTAGCTGAAGGCAAGAAAGTGGGAGATGTGCTTCAAAAGGATGGGATTCTCACCTGTGCTCCCCACTTACCAGCTGTGTAATTCTAGGCATGTCCTTTATTCCCCTTGGGGTCACTTCTTGTTTCATTTATTGAGTACAATAACAGCTTCTTATATGGTTGTTGGGTGGACCCAGGGAAATAACCTTGCGAAGAATCTGAGTTAGTACATGCGAGTTTCTCTCTCCTTTGTTCTTTTCCTCTTCCTCCATTTCCTTCCCTTTATAATGGGATGATTTGGGGGCACAGAATGACTTTGGGGGAAGAGCAGCCAGCCCCATGAGATCCCTTTTATCTAGTATTAAAGATGGAGATTACTGTTAACTCCTGGTGCCAAGTGTGTAATAATGACAGGGAACATTTGTTGAGCACGTAGTATATGCAGACACGTTTCTAAGTATTTTATATGCACTCTCTCATCAGCTCTCATAACAGCCTTTATGGGCACGGTGTGTGTGATAGTGAGCCTCATTATTTAGACAGATGGGTCATGTGAGCACAGAGAGGTTATGTAAGTGGCCTGAAGTCACACAGCTAGTCAATCGCTAACCAAGGATTTGAATCCAGGGGAGATTGGCTCTAGAGCTCTTTAAACACTTCATGGTGCTGCCTCTGGAACTGACTAGCTCAAGATCGTCAGAATGTTTAAAAGAACCATCTGCCTTCGGGCAGCTTCCAGGGAGAAAGGAGGAAAGGGAACCAACATTTACTGAGTGCCTGGCCTACACCTGAGCCTGTGCTGGGCTTCTCACCTCTGGAGGCAAAATTACCTGGTGCATTAAGCCTAGGTGCAGATCCCAGCTCCAGGACTTACTTGCTGTGTGATCAGGGGCAAGTTACAAAACCTCTCTGAGCCTCTGTTTCTTTATTTGTAAAATAGAGATAATGCTTCCTCTATTGAAAGGTTATTATAAAGATCAAACAAAATGATTCATGCAAGGTGCTTAGCACAGTGCCTGGCACATACAGAATATCTGGTAAATGATGAATTCCTAAATTTATAAACGCTGTTACTCATGTGAATTGTTATATGTGTGTAAATATCCCCATTTTGTAGTGGGAAAACTGAGTTCCAAAAGGTTAAGCAAGCTGCCCAAGACCCCACACTGGGAACATGGCAAAGTTGCAGTTTGACCCCCAAAGTCTTTCAAAGCCCTGGGTCTCACTGTCGCTGGGTAGATTTGAGAGCCGTCCTCTGCGGCTCTGCAGCTGCACTGCCACCGGGCTCCAGCAGATGCCTCCTGCCCACACACCACCTTTCAGCCCTGACTGCCTCTTCATCAAAATGAAGACCATTCCCAGATGGGTGAAGTCAGCTGCCTATGCCGGGAGAGGAAGCGCTAAGAGCATCCCCAGGGCTTGGCTTGGGGTCCCTCCAGGGTCAGGAGTGGATCCGTTGGGCCTTTGAGCATTGGGCTCGCTGGATGGTCTCCTTCTTCACTTCTCTTCCTGCATAGCAGTTCTGTTCAGGCTGCTATAACAAATACTATAAACTGAGTGACAGCAGAAATCTATTTCTCGTGGTTTTGGGGGCTGGAAAGTCCAAAATCAAGGCAATAGCAGATTGAGTGTCTGGTGAGGGTCCACTTCCTAGATGTCTTTTCAATGTAACCTCACATGGTAGAAGGGGTAAAGGACCTCTCTGGGACCTCTTTTATAAGGGCACTAATCCCATTCATGATAGCTCTGCCTCCATGATCTAATCACCTCTCAAGGGTCCCACCTCCTAATCCCATCACCTCAAGGGTTAGAATTTCAACATGAATTTCAGACCATGGTGCCGGTCTTTGGGCAGCCACATCCCTCTACCCCAAGATCTTTCTCTTTCTTACCTCGGGATTTCAAAGGGGGCAATGGGTTCCCTGGGAGGCTAAAAGGCTCAGTCTAGCAGATACTATCCCTGCCCCACCTCCATCCTCAAAGCCCACCAAGGGTCTCCTGCAGTTTACCATGCTATGGCTCTCTACCAGGGACTTTCTCTGGTTGGTTGGTTGCAGGTAGTGGATTTAATGCTCCAGCAATTGGTGACAGTGATTCCAGCTTCCTTGCTCCTTAGTGGGGCCAGTCTGAGATGCATACAATGCAGAATCTCAGGGTCCCTTGGGATAAAGCCACAATTGCCAGGTCAGGCACATCCTGTATGAGCTTTCTTCCTTTCCCTACCCAATTTGCCTGTGTCACTGTGCTTCCTGGATCTCCTCCCAAATGAACCATTTGCACCCAAATCCCTATCTCAGGGTCTACCTTAGGAGGAACCCTAACTAAGACCCTCAGCCACTTCAAGCACCAGATTATGTGTGTTTGGTGCAGCAGGAAACAGTATAAGTTCTTCATCCGGGCATATGGGAGGATCTGATTGCAGCACTATGCTGTAAGCTGTGTGGTCTTAAGCAAATGACTCCCCTCTGGGAGCCTCCACTTGCTCATCTATAGGGTAGGGAGCATCTGTTCTTACAGGCAGTTACAAGAAGTGCCTGGCCAGTGGTTGGTCCTTAGCGAATATGAATTCTTGTTGTTCTCAAGGCAGATCATCCCAAATTGTCATGCCTGTTGAGCTCCTGGCCTGCTGGACAGTGGCGTGGAATATCCCTTCTTCCCCTCGAGCATGGCTTGTCCAGAATCCAACTAATCACCACCATCCCCCTGTGTTCCCATTCCTGGTTCTTTTCTTTTTTTTTTTTTTTTTTGAGATAGAGTCTGGCTCTGTCACCCAGGCTGGAGTGCAGTGGCATGATCTCAGCTCACTGCAAACTCCACCTCTCTGGTTCAAGTGATTCTTCTGTCTCGGCCTCCCGAGTAGCTGGGACTACAGGAGCCCACCACCATGCCTGCTAATTTTTATATTTTTAGTAGAGACAGGGTTTTACCATGTTGGCCAGGCTGGTCTTGAACTCCTGACCTCAAGCGATTCACCCACCTCAGCCTCCCAAAGTGTTGGGATTACAGGCATGAGCCACTGGCCCGGCCCCGTTCCTGGTTCTTTATCCCATCTGTCCGACTGTGCAGGCCCAAGGCCTCTGGCTTCTTATCACCCCCATGACTACACAACTTCCATTCCCAGAGGGCTGGGAGCTTCCCTCTGAAGCTGCCTTCCTCCAGCCCCATTGTCTGGCAGCCCTGCTCTCTGGAATCAGTCCTGACAAACACTGGGCATCTGTGCCTGGGAGAGTCATTTAGCCTCTCTGAGCTTTACCCCATCGTTTGAAGAGTGGAAAGCAGGGTCATTCTGCAGGATAAAGCACCAAGCACAGCATGCGGCAGACAGGTCAGGGCTGGTGCACCCTACGGCCCTCCCTGTCCAGCCATGACTGACCTTGATAGCGTCTCACTCTAACTACCTAAGTAAGCTTCTAACTGGGCTCACCTAGGCCAGGAGCAGACTTCTCCAACTTGACTGGGCACACAAATGGCCTGGGCCCTTGTGAAAAGGTAGATTCTGTTTCTGCAGGTTCAGTGTGGGGCCTAAGATCCTGCATTTCTATCAAGCTCCCAGGGGATGCAGCTGCTGCCGGTCCTGGGACTGCGCACTGAGTAGGGAGGATCTGGAACTCTCTTGTTCCACTTTACTTCCAGGCATCTTCTGTGACTCTGAGGCTTTCACCTACTGCTCCCTATTGCATGATATTGATGACAATAGCTAATACTTACTGAACACTTACCATGTGCCAGGCACTGTTCTAAGGATGTTCCACATCTTCATTTATTTAATTCTCCGAGGTGAACGCCATGGACCTCGGCGTCCCCATTTTACAGAAGAGGAAGTAGTGGCACAGAGAAGTTAGTAAAGTGCCAAAGCCATAGAAATAGTGAGTGACAGAGCTGACAGTGACTTCAGACGCAGGCTGGGTCCCCATGCTCGATCGCTCTGCCGTGCTCCTCTTAAAGCAGGAACCCAATCCCCTAAGCCTAGGCTTTAAAGGATTTCAGGAAGGGCTTTTCCTGTAGTCAGAAAAGGACGGTCCCTGGAGGAGGTCGAATTTGGGAAGTTGGAGGGGAGAAGCAGTTTAGAGAAAGATTCCTCCGAGGACCTTTTGTCTGTGGCTCTGGGAACTCCAGGTCCAGTGGAGTAAGAGGCAGGAGAGTATGGGGGCCAGGGTTGGGGACTACAAGGGCCCCTCATCAGCTGGCAGCTGCTGGGATAGGATGGGAGGGAAGAGGGGGAAGAGCAGGGGCGACGCAGGGGAAGCAGCTATGGAAACTCAGCCCCAAGGTCAGGTGCAGCTGGCGGCCAGGGCTCCACTGTGCCTGCTGACATTTAAGCCTGCAGCCCCATTTGAAAAAATGCATGCATTTTGCCCATCTATTTCCTTCCACCCATCACTCAGGACTGTCATTCCCTGGAGGAGGCCAAGGGCGTAATCACTGATGCAACAGCTTAAATGCTTTTTGGAAAACTTCCCCGCTCTGGCCTGGTCTGCGGCTCCGCCTCCCCGGCTGGGCTCCAGGGCCAGTCTCTTTCTCCTTACTGCCTCTCTGTGTCTCACCGCCTTTATCTGTGCTTCCAGGCTTGCTCTCCCAACCCTCTCTCTGTCCTCTCCTCCCCTCTTCTCTCTGTTTCTCTCTGCACTCTGTCTTTCTCTGTCTCTGTCTCTGTATGTCTCTCTCAGTGTGTTTCTCTTTCTCTGTCCCTCTCTCTCTGTATGTCCTCTGTACGCTGTCCCCGTCTGTCTCTGTGTCTCTGTATTCTATCTCTCTCTCTGTATGTCCTCTGTCTCTCTCTATCACTCTGTCTCTGGGTGCCTGTCTCTGTGTACCTCTCTGTGTGTGTCTCTGTCTCTGTCCCTGTCTCTTTATGTCCTCTGTACTCTGTCCCCCTCTGTCTCTTTGTGTCTCTATCTCTGTGTCTCTCTCTGTCCCTCTTTGTCTCTGTGTGTCTCTATGTGTGTCTCTGTCTCTGTCCCTATCTCTTTATGTCCTCTGTCCTCTGTCCCCCTCTATCTCTTTATGTCCTCTGTACTCTGTCCCCCTCTGTCTCTGTCTCTCGATCTCTGCCTCATTTTTGTTCACTTCCTCCTTCTCCAATTTTCTCTTTGTCTCATTCATTGCTGATTTTTGCCTCTTTTTGCTCTTTTTCAGAACCCCTCCCCTAAGTGACTCCCCTTCTCTGCCCCTTTTATCCCATCTTCACATCCTTGGAGGAGCCTCCCCTCTCCCTGGATCTCTGAGCCTCCCACTGCTGGCTGCCCCCTCTTCTCCTCTCTCCCTCTGCTCCCCGGCCTCTCCCCACCTCCCCTTTCTCAGCTCCCCTCCCACTCCCTTTCCCTCTCTTTCCAGGCTCCTCCTTCCCCTCCTCTCCCTCTGATTTTCCTTCTCCCTGCCTCTTGCTTTCATTTTCATAGGCACTGCAGTGCTTCTGAAGGGAGTTAGCCCCTGACCCTGGCCCACCCTCATCCCTGCCTCTGCCCCAGATATGTGCAAGTCCACGTTTGGGGGTCTTTCTGGGGCTGCTGGCTCCCGTGGGCAGGAGTAGAGCCCAGGGGGCCTTGTTTTTGTTTTCTCAGCTCTGTGTACACTTGTGCATTTAATAAAACCTACAGCTTTTCTGAGGTCAGGACAGTAAATCTGAAAACCCCGCGTCACTGTCTTGTGAGGGCAGCCAGTGCCTCTTGGATGAGAGCCGCGGTTCACTGCCCTGTGTCTCCCTGCAGACAAGGTAACCATGGCCCAAGATGAAGCTGGCTGCTGGGTCCCAGTCACCTGTCAGGGACGGGGCCTCCAGATCCTCTCCTGCTTGGCCAAGAGCCGTGGCCAGGGTAAAAGCAAGAGGGATAAAGGTCTCCAGTCTGTGGAGGCGAGAGGGCCAGAGGAGCATGTGACTTCCACTGGGGTGGGGGCTGTTGGGCCCCAGAGGCACAGTGCCCCAATGCCGTGGAGAAGACGGCAACCACAGACTCTGATTCTCTCACAGGCTCCTGGCCAAATGGACCCCCATAGAGCTAGCGCCAGCACTCCTCCCTGGAAGGGGCAGCAATAGGATGAGGGGCATGGCTTCCCCGACTTCCTTTGTCCAGAGTGATGGGGAGGACCCCAGATGTTCACACTTGAAGAGCCCAGGCCAGAGAGAAGATGGGCCCATCTTAGAGCCACCACACACAAGACTGCTAAGTAGCAGCTGTGGGCACTTCTTGCTGATGAGCCCAACTCTGAGGGCTGATTGCCCAGGAGGCGGGGGCTGATTCCTGGGCTGGTGCGGTGGGTGTTGGTGACAGTGTCCCCCTTGAGACCCAGCAGGTGTCTCTGCATCTACCCGGCCTGCTGGGCTCACCTGCAGCCAGCAGGGATCAGTGAGTAACTTGGGCCATCCCAAGCGGCAGCTGACCAGCCCAGGGGGCCTCTGCACAGCCAGAGTACCCCTGGGGGAATCTGCAGATGGTGGGTGGTGACCAGGACTCATGACTGGGAAGAGCCATGAGCTGAGGTGGAGTTTCCAAGGAATGGGGAACTTGGTGGTCTGGCTAGGCCCAGCAGCCCTGTGTTTGGCCAGCCTACTTTTTTAAAGATGAGGTCTGCTCAGGTGACAATGCAAACCTAACCAGAACTTGGGGCCCTGTCCCTCCTAGTGACCTGCAGCATTTGGGCTGGTGTCTGAGAGATAGCTGAGGCACCTGAACTAACCTGGGGCCGAACTGTGCTGGTGGCAGAGTTGACTTTGATGGTCCCTCTTATCCTTCAGGGCCTAGCTGCAATGTCACCATTTCCTAGAAGCCTCCCCTGATGTCCTGGGGCAGAACAGCCTTTCACCCTTTCTGTGCCCCTATTGCCTCCTCTTCATACTTTTATTCTGATATTTATCACATGGAATTGCAGTGCTTTCTCCCCCAGGTCCGTCATTCCTGATGGATGGGATCTCTTTAAGGACAAGGCCTGGCTTGCTTGTCTTTATGCCTCTCCTGCCTGGCATAGAGCCTGGCCCGGGTGATGCTCGGGGTTTGTGAATGAGCATTTGGATGAATAAATGAGCATCCATCTCCCCTTTCGGGCTGGGCTCTGTTTTGCCCATCGCTGTCCTCCCACTCCTCAATTTCAGGTTGAATAAGCCACCATCTCAGCCTGCTCAGGGCTCAAAGTCCTCAAATTCAAAGCCCGAAGCAGGAGCCGCCCCACCCCTTTAGCCTTAGGCCTCCCAGCTGCCTCTCTTTGGGCGTGTCCCCTACCACTTTGCGTGGTTCATCCACTTGCTGCTGAGATATTAACGCACCTCAGGGGTCAGTGGAGCCCAACGACCATGCTGTGAATGGAGCAAGGCAGTTCCAATTTCATGCCTACATGGGCTTCCCTCTGTTGAGAAAAAGAGCGGGAACACATCTTTCTTTTTTTAAAATCTCCTCCAGAAAACAGGCAAAGGTATTGTGCAGCAGAGGCTTATGTAGAATTGCTAGCAGGCAGTGAGGGGGCAGGTGGTTCTCATGAGACAGAGCAGGGCTTTGGGGAAGAAGGAAGTACACGGAGGAGGCAGGGGGTACTCTGTGGTTGTTGCCTGCTGATCAGGCCTGGGTGTTTATACACAGATTAGCCAAGAGCCTTCAGCAACTGAAAATCATCTACTTCTGTCTTGCTATCAGCTTGCAAAATGTAGGCACACAAATATTTATTGAATAAAATCATTTATATTTTCTAATAATATGTTTATATATGTGTGTTTGTATGTGTATTGTGTGTGTGTGTGTGTGTGTATTTTTTTTCTTTTCTTTTTTTTTTTTTTTTTGAGGCAGGGTCTCACTCTGTTTCCCAGGCTGGAGTGCAGTAGTAGTATGAGCATGGCTCACTGCAGCCTCAACTTCCTGGGCTCAAGCAATCTTCCTACCTCAGTCTCCCGAGTAGGTGGGACTACAGGTGCATGCCACCAAGCCTGGCTAATTTTTGTATCTTTTTATAGAAACAGGGTCCCACCATGTTGCCCAGGCTGGTCTTAAATTCCTGAGCTCAAGCAATCTGCCTGCCTTGGCCGCCCAAAATGGTAGGATTACAGGCATGACCCACTGTGCCCAGTCGTGTTATTTTTAAAAGAGGAATTGCTGCTAGGAGGCACTTGGGCTTCCTAGCTTAAATAAGAGTATGCAATATGGTGCATGGGAAACCAAGATTCCTGAACATAAATCTTATAATATAGGGTCGTTGTAGGTTGCCAAAAAATGGCTCTAATTCTGCTTCCTTCCCTGTATTCGCACACTACGAATGTATGAACTTTTCAGCTCCTCCCATTAAAATGTGGAATCTATTTCTCCACCCTTTGAATCTGAGCTGGCTTTATGATTGCGTAAGCCAACAAAATGTAGCAGAAGTGCCAGTGTGCAGGTTCCCTTAGACCGCCAGAGGCCTGTGTGCTTTGGCTCTCTCTCTCTTGCTCCTCTGCTTCACTGGGTTATCTTGCTGGGGGGATGAGAGACTCCATGGAGCAAAACTGAGTTGTCCCAGCCAAGGCCACCCTAGACCAGCTGGCCACCAGCTGACCTCCAGTTGACTGAGGATGCAAGAATGAGCCCAGCCTGGATCAGCCAAACCTTGCCCAGATCAGCAGCCTGAACCATCACCTAATGAGACATAATAAACAGCTGTTATTTTAAGCCACTACATGTTGGGGATGTTTGTTACACAGCATTATTGTGGCAATAGATAACTGACCCAAGAGTCATGAGACAGTGTTCCTATTTAATATGCAGCATCCATCACACTACTTGACTCCTGGTAAGTGATGAGTAAATATTTGTTGAGTGAATTAATGTGCTTTTAGAATCACTGACCTAACTACTTATCTTTTCCCAAAATGTACACTAAATCATCCTAATGCTAAGCCTTTGCTCATGCTGTTCTCCTGCCTAGAATATTCTCCTCCGTTTTCTGCCTGCCCAACTTCTATGTTTCCTTCAAAGTTCTGTTCTCTCTGGCCTCCTCTGACTCATCCCTCTCACATTGATGCTTCGGCGTCCTGAGCAGGTCCTGGTGCCGAGTGCACATCACAGTTTGACTTCCATTGTTTAGCTGGATAGATGCTTTCCCAACCCAGGACTGTGAGCTCCTTGAAATTTTCTTGCTCATCTCTGCAGCCTGGTGACTAGCACAGTGCTTGGCTCATAGTAGGTCCTTGGGAGGTATGGATTCATTCATTCATCATTCATTCACTCACTCAATAATTAGTTATTGAGCCATGTGCCAGGCTCTGGTCTAAGTGTGAGGATACAGCAGTGCACAATACAGACATGGTCCCTGTGCTCATGGGGATGACGTTCTGGCTCAAGGTAGGGGAAGACTGCCAATAAATAAACAAGTCAGTAGAAAAAGCATAGGGTAATAATGCACGCCTTGCAGAGAATTAAATTGAGGGTGGCACCATGGAGAGGGGTGTGGTGGTCAGGTAGGTCTCTCTGAGGCGGTGGGAGTTAAGCTGCCATCCAATTGCATGAAGGAGCCAGCCCTGCAAAGGAGTAGAGAATTCCAGGTGTAAGGAACAGGTAGAACAAAGGTCTTCAAGCAGGAGTGGACTTGAAGAATTCAATGAATGGAAAGATGAGTGTGAATGAAGCAACAGGAGAGAGGGAGTGGGAATGAGACACATTAGAGGGTCAGGCAGGGCAGAGCACATCCGGTCGACCTGTAAAGGGCTTGGATTTGTTTTCTGTGTGATGGGAAGCCAGGGTTCTGAGAAGCAGGTCGCTGCGGCATGACAGATTTAAAAAGATTCCACCGGCTGCTATGTGGGGGACTGGACTGGGGACTGGGGAGGAAATCTGAAGACCAGCTTGGAGGCTGAGGCGGTTTTCCAGGCGAGAGGAAGCTTTGTCTAGGTTTGCAGTGGGGAAAGAGAAAAGTGGGTAAATTCTAGATGAGTTTTGAGAGGAAAGCCAACAAGCTATTGGGTTGGATGTGGAAGAATGAGAGAAAGAGATGAATGAAAGATAACAGTGAAATGTTTGACCCAAGCAACTGGGTTGATGGTACTATTTCTAGAAAAGGGGAATGCTAGGGAAGGAGCATGTTTTGGGAGGAAAAGCCAAAAATTGGGTTTTGGCCACATGAAGTTGGAAATGCATATTTGATGTCCAATGAGGTAGGGGAACCATATTATGAAGTTGGACATCTGAGTCTGGAATTTCAAGGAAAAGTTAGAGAGTCAGAAATTTGAAAGTCCATGTGGAAATTGATTGAAATGGTCATTCAGGACCTGACTTGACCAGGGCCAAATGGGCTTTGATGACCACAAGGAGATAGAGCCAATGCTTAATTCTCAGCTTGGTGTGTCTGGCACCTGGAGTTTTTGTAGGGATGGCCCTGATTCCTTATGACATCTGCACTGTCTGAGAGAGTCACAGATGACTCAGTGATGTCTCTGCTGATTGGAAAGGGAGGAGAAGCACAGAGCATTCATGCAGCAGAAGTGATGAGAGCCATTCCTGGTGATGGAGCCTCCTCCCAGTCCTCCCTCCTCTGGCCACTCTGGCCTGGGCGGAATTCATTCATTTCCACGGGAAGAAATAAATGAATGAATAATTTCCATTCATTTTGTTTCATGGAAATGAATCATTAAATGGGTCCCAGCTTCTCTGTGGCAGATGCAATGCTCTGGGGTCATCATTCTATTTCCTTCTCCAGGGTACACAGGAAAACTGCATTTCCCAGCCTCCTTTGCAGTCAGATTGGGCCATGTGACTACTCCTGGCCAATGGGGTATGGACAGGGGTGATTTATGTTCTATTAGGCCTGGGCCTTAATCACATCCTGTGTGATCGTGTTAGTTTCCTAACTGCTGCTGTAACAAATTGCCACAAACCTGAGTTTAAAAGAATATGGCAAATTTATTCTCTTACAATTTTGGAGTCAGAAGTCTGAAATGCATCTCATGGGGCTAAACATGTTGGCAGGGCCAGTTCCTTCTGGAAACTCCAGGGGGAGAATCTGTTTGCTTGCCCCTTTTTGCTTCTAGAGCCTGCCTGAATTCCTTGACTTGTGGCCCCTTCCTTGAGTGATTCCTATCTCTTGCTTCTGCCATCACATCTCCTTCTACTGCCTTTCACCTTCTTACCTCCCTCTTATAAGGATGTTGTGATTACATTGAGCCCACCTGGATAATCCAGGCTGATATTTGCATCTGAAGATGCTTAACTTGATTACATCGGCAAAATCCCTTTTGCCATGGAAGGTAACATATTTACAGGTTCTAGGGGTTAGGATATGGACATCTTTGGTGAGAGGGCATTATTCTGCCTACCACAGTGACACTCCAGCCTTCTCTTCTCCTCCCCTGGGGATTTTGGAAGCCACGTATTCCAGGTGATGTAGCTACAAGATGGAACAGGCCTGCTTAACATACTTGGGCTTCTCATGAGCCCAAAATAAATCTTTATTGTTGTCTTAGGCTGTTCTTGCATTGCTATAAAGAAATTCCTGAGACTGGGTAATTTATAAAGAAAAGAGGTTTAATTGTCTCATGGTTCTGCAGTCTGTATAGGAAGCATGCTGCCAGCATCTGCTCAGCTTCTGGGGAGGACTCAGGGAGCTTTTACTTGTGGCAAGAAGGAAAGCAGGAGCAGTCACGTCACATGGCAAAAGCAGGAGCAAGAGAGAGAATCAGTTGAGAATGGGGAGGTGCTACACACTTTTAAACAACCAGATCTCATGAGAACTCACTCACTCATCACCAAAGGGATGGCACTAAGCCATTCATGAGGGATCTGCCCGCATGATCCTAACACCGTCCACCAGGCCACACTTCCAACACTGGGGATTACATTTCACCATGAGATTTGGTGGGGACACAGGTCCAAACCACATCAACTGTGTTAAGGCAGTAAGACTCTGGGCTCAATATGTTACTGCAGCAGGGCCTACCCTATCCAGACGGCTTACAATCTTCCATGGGCTCTTCTTGGTGAATCCCAGGTCTTGACCATGGCTCAGAGAGGCCAACCCCACCCCTCTCCAAAGACTCTCGGCCCTTCTCTCTGAGTTAATAGCTGAATGGCATGATGAATTTGTAGTGGTTGAGTAGAAAGTTCTGAGAAACCTCTACCACTGACATACATGTGACCTTGACTGATGTCAGCCTTTGCCATGTGACTTGCTTTGGCTAAAGGAGTGTTCACGGACATGACACAGGCAGAGGCCTTAAACATGCTTGAATGGTTTGAATTTCTTCTTGAGCTTTGGTGATCTACCATAAGAGCATCAAATGTCAGGTAGTCACTTCTCCTTTAGTGTGGGCCCCAGACAAACACCCATGGAGCAGACCAACCCATGGAGGAGGCCTGAACCCAACCCACAGCTTGGAGTCCAGCCCAGTTGACCTGCTGCCTGAAGCAGAACTGCCAAGCTGAGCCTAGATTAGATCAGCTGAACCACTTCAACCTGAACATGAACATAATTACAAGTGCTTGTTGTTGCATGCCACTGAGGTTTGGGTTGGTTTGTTATGCAGCATTATTGTGTCAACAGCTGACTATTACACTTAGCCCTGAGGAATTTGGATTTCTCAAGTCTCTGGCCACATTCCACGCCTGGATGCTAGGACTTGAGTGAGATAGTGAGCCCCATGTCCACTGTTCATTTGGGAAGAGCAGGACTTCCATCTCCCTTGCCATTCCCCTCTCAGTGTCTGTCCCAGTGCTGAATGCCAGAAGGAGGGGCCCAGTTGCTGCTACTGAACAGATAAAGAATGCAGAGCCACGGACCGAGGTGGGGAAAATTGTTCTGTTTGTTTTAATTAAACTGACTGAAGAAGCCAAGACACAGATGGAAAGGGACTAAGAACAAGACTGGAAATAGTTTAGAAAAGAAATGAAAACCGGTCACGGAGATGTCAGTGCCTGATGGAGTGGCTGGGCAGGTGCCTTCACGTCAGCTCCAGAATCACTGTCAGGGCGAGCACCAAGGTGAGCCGGGCACCAGTGGGGCCAATGGAACCTGTGCCAGGAGGCAGGGAAAGGGTCAGAGCCTGCACACCCAACCCCGTTCCAGAACAGCAGAGCCTTCAGGTGCCCAGCAAAGACGCCAGATTTCAGCATCAGGACAAACCGAATTCGAAGCCCAGCTCTGCCACCTGGCCACCTAACTGTCCATGATCTCCTCCCCTACCCCTAGGCTTGCTGGCTGCAGTCAGATTTTCTAGAGGCCATGAGGGTGGTGCAGTGAGGACCAAGAATGGGAACCTCCATTGTGAACTGTGAGACTGGCTCCATGTAGGAAGGGGGTGTGGCAGGTCTGGGAGCAGCGTCTGAGCCCCTTGGGGTGGTGCTCAGGCTAGAGCAGGTTGGGGGAATCCCAGGAAGGACAGTATAAAGGGCCTGCACTGAGACATCCACTGATGCTCCCAACCGCCCTATGGAGTGGTCCGGAGTCTCAGAATGCAGCCCCACGCTTGAGGCTGGACACACCCTTCTGAGGTCAGGGCAGCCGAGCTCTGAGCTAAGAAAGCTAGAGATGCCATGGACTGTGAGACCGAGCTCTGAGTTAAGAGGGCCAGAGATGCCATGGATGGTGAGATGGGGCAGAGTTGGCCCCGGAAATCTCAGCTGGCTGCTTTGGCAGGCTGAGTCCCTTTTTATTGCCTCAGTCCCCACCTCTGCCCACTTTGGACCCTGACTCTGCCCTACCTTGGGCAATGACCTGCCTGAGGTGTCAGGGAGTGGCAAGGGTATGCATATGGGAAGTTTGGGGGACCAGAGCTTTCTGGCGCCTCAAAAGCCACTCCCTTTTAAGCAAAAAATCCTGAGGGTGGAGACTTACCATTGGAGTCCTCCGTTCCTCTTGGGATATTTGGGTTTTCTGTTGGAAAGAAACAGAAAGAGAACCAAAGGGTGGATGGCATTCAGAGCTCAGGGAAGGAATGGCCCTTTACCCAGCACCTGCTGTGTGGTATCACATGCACTGTCTCAGTGCAGCCACACAACCTTCAGGGGAGCTGGATAGTATGAGCCCCATTTTGCAGATGGAGAAAGTGAGAGAGGTTAAGCAGTTTGCCTAAGGTTCTTTCTGAGTCTGAAGCTGATTTATAGTTGTAACCACTGAGCAACCCTGCCTCCCAGTAGGGCACCCTCTCAGGGCAAATTTAGGGGATTTAGGCCCAAAATTTTGGGCCCCTGCTGCTTCCTCCTCCTGAGGATACCTCCCAGCAAGGACACGCCCCTGTGTTTGTTCTCCCAGTCCCCAGTTGAGCGTGCCATACCAAACACGATGAGCCGGGTGTGCGTGTCGGTGGAGCCCAGTGGGTTCTGAGCAGTGCAGCGATACATGGAGCCATTGAGCTCGGCGGGAACCCGCTCCAGCACCAGCTCCTTCCCGTCGAACTCAGCGCTGCCGTCCAGGAGGCGGCTTCCAACCCGTGTCCACGTGAACATGGGCTCCGGGAAGACTTCGTTCTGTTGGCCAGATCAGGGGAGAGTTGGGTCACAGGAGGGCCCATTCTGCCAGAGCAGCAAGTGGTCAGGGGCATGCCTGGCCAGGGCTGGCACAGCATTCTCATCCGACGTGTTAGGAGTGGCTGCCCTGAACTCCAGGAGGAGAAGGAGTCTGGGACTTAAGAGAATGTCTTGTTGAAGAGTTAGGTTTACTCTGAGTTCTAGAAGGTGTGAAACATGCATGCACCTCTTTGCCATTCCTCATGGGAGCCAATTCTCCCAGTTACACATTGGGAAACTGAAACCCACTGGCTGTGGCTGGGGATCGAGGGAAGGGTGTTAGAGAGGACCGCCAGGAATGCTGGTGCTGGGTTGGTGCCTCTATCACCTCCCACCACCCTCCCAGATGCTCAGAGAGAGGCTGACCTGAAACCCATGGACCAGAATCCTCACTGTGTCCCCTACCCGGGCTCTGCTGGGCGTCATCACAATTTTGGGTCCTCTGGGGGCAACTGTAGGGAGAGAAAGGCCAGGTCAGAGAGAGTAAGGAAAGGAGGGACAGGGTACATGGAAGAGAAAGTTCTAGTCTAGCAATCAACATCCTTGGGATCAGCTGCTTCTGTCAGAAGCTCAGTGTGCTCATTCATTCATTCACTCATTCACAGCTGCATTCATTCAGACATATTCCCTAAGCCCATGCAATGAATCAGATGCTCTCTAGGACCTGGGGAGTCAAGGGTGTATAAAGGACAGGATTCCTGCCTTTGGGGGGTTCACACATCAGTGGGGAAGAAAGACAAACAGACAAGTACAAGCCAGTGCCATGAGGGACAAGATCAGAGAGGCCCAGTGGACAGTGGGGTCAGGGAGGGAAACTTACCTGGGGCACGTGCTACTAGGCTGCTGATGGGGAGCAGCCTGCGCCAGCAGCCAGACTTGAGGTACCCCCAACTCCCACCCACGCTACGCCCTTGCGAGGTGGTTTCTGGTGTCATCAGCCCCATTGTCCAGTTGAGTTAACTGGGCTTCAGAGAGTCATGAAGTGATTTGCCAAAGGTCACACCTTGAGGAGAGCCAAGATCAAGGTGGGGGTCTCCTACTCCTGCGTCAGTGCTCTAACAGGTTAATCTTCCCAGTGGGATTTTTCTAGAACCTCTGGGTAGGGGTGGACACGGTGTGGGAAGAAAGACCACCTCCTTCCTTGTGCCCAGCCTCCCTGCCTCTCTTCCTCACTTTCTTGTATCACCTCTTATTCAGTCCCTTTATATCTCTGAGCTTGAATGCCAAGACGCCCAAGGGCATGGCTATCCTCTGAACAACACCTGAGAATATCAGGGATGGAGGAGCCACTCGGGATCATTGGGTTTGTTCCCTTTGTTCCAGCTGAGAAACAGAGCTCCATGGATAATGTAGAGGTTTATCCAAGGTCACTCGCAGAGCCAGTTACCCATGTTTCCTGACCTTCTCGCCAGCACTCTTTTCCCCAGATTCATTCATTCACTCACTCACTCACTCAACAGTAATTATGGAGCCAGCCATTTGGAGCAGAGCTGAGGATATGGTGGTGAACAAGACCCAGTGCCTGCTGACATGGAGCTCCCACTTCAGTAGGGGTGAGAGTTCATAAGCAAACAAACACATACGCAAAACAGGATGAGAGTGACAGTGCTCCATGCACATCACTAGACCAAGGGAAGGGGGCTCAGAGTTGGTGGGTGACATCCTCAGATAGTGGTCAGGGTGCCTCTTCCAAGGAGGTGACATTTAAGCCGAGCTGTGAAGCTCATGAGGCATATTCCAGGCACAGGGAACAGCCAGGGCATGGGACAGAGGCAGGTCAGGGAGGGAAGGGGGTTGGGAGACAGATCCCATTGAGTTTCCAGGGCTGGAGGAAGGGGTGAGGGTTTTGTCTGGTACTCTATGCTTTGTGCTACTCTGTGTAAACATCTTCTAAGGGTGGAAAAGTTTTGTCCTGAGGCCCTGGGGCTGCCCTGGGATTACCCCCACCTTTCCTTGCTGGTCCCCAGACCTCTCTTTCTGACTCAAAGCTCTTAGAATGGAAATCAGAGCAGTTGGCAGATGTGGGTGGTCTCCCAGGCACTGCCAATTTCATTCTCTGAGAATGAAACCAAAGGACTATTAATTAAACCATGAGCAAGACATCTGAAAGGCCACATGGGTCTAGGGAAGCATGCGTGGGAAGATCAGGGCTTGCACCAAGGGGAGGGAATAGCTGGGTAGGGAAGGGCTGGTTCTACAGCTGCATCTGCCAGCCGGTCGTGTGGAAGGGCCACTGGCCTGGGATACCTGAGAGCTGAGTTCTAATCTGTTCTTTGCACCCTCGGATGAGTGGTTCCCCTTCGCATTCCCAAGTGCAACATGGGAACAGTGATACCCCTTGCCTGACACGCGGGGCCATTAGGAACATCAGGCAGTGGCAGCTTTGATGGCTAACATTTGTTTAGCGCATCCTGAGAGCCAGGACCCACATGAAGTGCCATATGCATAATCTCATTTAGCCTTCCAGCCTTTGAGATTGTCGCCACAAGGAAATGAGGGCTCAGGGAGCCCAAGTAAGTTTCTGGGTTTTAAAATGAACTCTCAAGTGCTGTAGACATCGATTTGCAGACGGGAAACCAGGCCTAGGGCAGTCTGGCCCTGGGTAATCTTGGCGGCTCTTTAGGTTCTTCAAGTGCTGCTGGGGTGGCATTGTTGGCTGCAGCCAGGAGAGGGCGCTGAAGGGCATCCTGGTCCTGGAGTAGGCTGGAGCCCTGTTAGGGCAGGGGCAGGCACCTTTCCCTTCTAGGTTAGATTCCTCACTGCCCTGCTTTCTAAAGGGCTTGCCTTACTCCTTCAGGACTGGACACGGGCCTGCTGGTTCTAAGGGAAGAAGGAACCAGCCTTTCTCAGGTGTCGAACATGCGCTAGACTCCATTTTAGGCATTTTAGGACGGTCACACCATTCTGGTACTTACGAGGCAGGTTATCACGAAATCCATTGTGCAGGTCATAGAACTAGCCCTCCAAGGGGGCAGTGGCTTGTCCAAGGTCACACTACAGGAAGTACCAGTAACAAGACGTGATGGCACATAGGGCTTCAGAGGGAGGCTCAGAGCCCAGGGGCGGAGGTGGGGCAGAGATGGGTGCCTTCTTCCACCCAGGGCACCCCGGCTCCTGGGCTCCTGTGTGCATCTGATCCTGAGGGGCACAGAGGGTGGGCAGAAGGGGGGTCTGGTCCTCCCTTGTTGCTTTCAAGCTCTATCCTGGCGGCTGCCACTAGACAAGTGCGTTTGCAGCAGATGGTCCCTGACTCCCTCCTTCACTGCTGTGTTGAGATGTTGCTTCCGGAAGCCAAGCCAGCTGCTCTCAGCCTCCTCACTCCTTCCACCCTCAGGCTCCTGACACTCAGAGCCTGGCCCATTAGCAGCTCCAGACAATCAAAACCTGGCCCCACTTGCCTGCTTCTAGACCACAATGGCTGAGAGTGCCCAAAAGGAATGCTCTTAGTCTCCGGACTTTCCTGCCTCTCAAGCCCTGGACATAGAGAAAGAGCAGGAGTCCAGAGACCCAGGATTGACACCTAGCCCTCTACTTTCTGGCTGTATGACTTGGATGAGTCATTTCAACTTGTTGGGCCTCAGTTTTCTAACTTGTAAATGGGGAGAATAGGCTACCACCCTGCTTGAGGAAATACTCTGAAAATGACAATGGAGGAGGGAGATCAGACTGCAATGTGAAATGTAAAGTGATGTCTATCTGTTCAGGGAATGAAAAAGATCCTGGACATATAAGTTGCCTTCCTTACCTCTCCTGAGCATCCTGATGCAAGGATAGTACTGTGGAATCTCAAGGAAAAGCTCCTCTAGGTTTCCCCCAGGAATTCTGGATGCTTTCTAAGACAATCACTCACCCATTCACCCACTCATCCATCCATCCATCCATCCATCCATCCATCCATCCATCTATCCAAATATCCATCCATCCAAACATCCATCTATTCATCCATCCCTCCAAACATCTATCCAAACATCCATTCATCCATCCATCCAAACATTCATCCATCTAAACTACCCATCCATCCATCCATCCGTCAATCCATCCACCCATCCAAACATCCATCCATCCATCCAACCATCCATTCATCCATCCAAACATCCATCCGAACATCCATCCAAATATCCATCCATCAATCCATCCATCCATCCATCCATCCATCCATCGTTCCATCCATCCAAGCATTCATTTTATTCATTCATCTATTCAAACATCCACCAATCCATCCACATGCCTACCCATAAACCTACCAATTTGCTTACCCATCCATTTATTCATTTGCTCTATCCATCTAATTATTGTATACCTAATTTGTGGTGGTCGCTATCCAGGGTCACTGTTGGGGATACTATGATGAATAATAACAGTAGCTTATGTTTCCTGAATATTTGCTCCGCCTGTCACTATAAGCACTTTGTATGCACTGCCTTACTTAATCTTCTCAACAACCTAGAAAAGCATTAATTAATTAATTATTAAACAGTGGTTTATTAAGAACTATGTTGGGGTTGTTCTGAGCCCTGTACTCTGTGAACTAGGCAGATAAAGACCCTGCCCATGTGCCATTTAAATTCTAGTGGGTGATGAGAATGCCCAGAGTTTGACTGGGGTGGTGGTTACACCAGCATTCACATTTATTCAAATTTGTCACATTGTGCACTGAAGGACCTGCATTTCCCAATAGATAAATTTTATCACAGTTAAAAAATATATGAAGAATGAATTTTTCAAGCCAGTTCACCTGACTGCCATTACATCTAAAACCAAATCTCATTTCCTACCTTGTGGGTGATTCAGACAATAAGCAAATATAGAATATACTTGCAGGTGGAAATTAGTTATGTAAGAAAACAAAGCAAGAGAAGGGGTAGAAGGAACCAGGAGGGAGAGGCTGCTTTAGATAGAGTGTTCAAGGAAGGACCCTCTGAGTAGAGGACTTGAGCAGAGGCCTCCTTCCAGTCAATTTCCATTCTTCATAGGCCAACATGGTTCCATTTCTATCAATGGATATTTATTTTTTGTTCTAGAATTTCATATAAATGGACTCACACAGTGAGTACTCTGTCATCTGGCTTCTTTTGATCAACATTTTTTTTGTTTTTTGAAGCGGAGTCTTACTCTATCGCTTAGGCTGGAGTGCAGTGGCGCGATCTCGGCTCATTGCAACCTCCACCTCCCAGGTTCAAGGGATTCTCCTGCCTCAGCCTCCCAAGTAGTTGGGCCTACAGGCGTAAGCTACCATACCAAGCTAATTTTTGTATTTTCAGTAGAGCCGAGGGTTCACCATGTTGGCCAGGCTGGTCTCAAACTCCTGGCCTCAAGTGATCCACCTGCCTCAGCCTCCCAAAGTTCTGAGATTGCAAGTGTGAGCCACCGTGCCCAGCCTGATCAACATGTTTTTGAGCTCCATCCATGCTAATGCAGGTATCATGAGTTTATTCATTTGTATTGATAAAAAGTATTTTGTTATATGAATATACTACAAATTTGTTTATTCATTTTTCTAATTATGGACATTTAGATTATTTACAGTTCTGTTGTTGTTGCTCTTGTCGTGAATAAAGCTGCTGTGGACATATGTTTTCATTTCTCTTGGGTAAATACCTAGGAGTGAAATTGTTGGGTCATAAGAGCAGAAATATTTTTATCTTTGTAAGAAACTGCCAGTTTTTCAAAGTAGTAGTACCATTTTATTCTCCAGCCAGCAAAGCATGAGAATTCTGATTGTTCTACATTCTTGTCAACATCTGGTATTGTCAGTTTTTAAAATTTTAGCCAGTCTAATAGATGCGAAATGCTGTTTCATTGAGGTTGGAATATTCATTTCTGTAATAACTAATAATGTAATGTACGTTTCTACATGTTTATTAGCCATTTGTATATTTTCTTTTTTAAAAAATTGGGTAGTCTTACATTATTGATTTGTCATAGTTCTTTATATATTCTGGTTACAAATACTTTGTCAGATATATGTATTGAGAGTATTTTCTCTCATTCTATAGTTTGCCTTTCATTTTTCTCAAGGATATCTTTGTAAGAGCAGAAGACTTAATTTTTGATTAAGTCCAATTTACTGAATTTCAATTTATCATTTAGTTTTTATTTAGTTTTTATTCTGTGACCACTTTAAGAAACCTTTGCTACACCAATTTCACAAAGTCTATGTTTTGTTCTAGAGGCTTCACGATGCTGACTTTTACGTTTAAATCCATGATTCATTTCAAATTAATTTTTGTGTGTGTGCGAGGTAGGGGTCCAGGTTCAATTTTTCCTTATGCCTATTCATTTGTTTCAGGGTCATTTGTTAAGAGAACTTCTCTTTCCTGATTGAACGGCCTTGGGGGTCTTTGGCAAAAATCAATGAACTCTGTGTATGTGGGTCTATTTCTGGACTCTATCCTGTTTTATCAATCTATTTGTCTACCACAGGAAGGTTGTGGGTGGGTGTCATGATCTGATTTATATTTTAAGTAGATCAATCAGGGTGGGAAATAGGATAGGGCGAAAGTAGAAGCAGAACGACCAGTTTGAAGGCTACTCTAATAACCCAGGCTTGAACTGATGGTGCTTGGGTTGGGTATTCGGAGAGGAGACCGTGAGGAGTGGCAGATTTGGGATATATTCTGAAGTCGAGCTGCCAGGGCTTAATGACGGTTTGCATGTGGGATAGGAGGAAAGGGTGGAAAAGGTGGGGAACTGCAAGGCTTCTGGTTTGATCAATGGGAAGGACATGGTTGCCATTTAGTGAGATGGGTGCCAGGACGCTCAGGCATCTGTGGTCCAGATCACAAGAAAGGTACAAATCTGGTGAGACAAGAACTCAGAAGAGGCACAAACAGCTCGAAGGGTTGGGGGAGGGTCAGAGAAGTCTTCCTGCAGGGGTGGCATTTCAGCTGGGGAGGGCATCCGTGCAAGGGAAGAGGAGGAGCGAAGGCTCATTGCAGGGAGACAAGCCCCACCCTCGTTGGCCTGGTCTTCAAAATCCTTGTTGAATGATTGGATTTTGTGCTCTGAGGTCACCTAATCCATCCCACTGTCTCACCCAGAGTGCAGGGTGCCCTGATGGTGCAAGATGCATACACTCACGACCCTTGGGCTCATGGCACACTCCACTGGTCACACCCCCTGGCTCAGTGACGCCTCACCACAGCCCTGACAGGTGGGCTGTAGAGCACAGTGGCTAAGAACATGGGCTCTGGGGCCAGACAGCCTTGGCTGGCTGACCTAAGAAAGGTTACTCTAAACCTGAGTCCCTCACCTCTCAGATGGGAATAATATGATAGCAACTGTCAGCGGCCTTACAGGTTCACTGCAGGTTTAAAGGAGACCTGGTGAGGAAAGCATCTTGCAGTGAGCCTGGCTCTGAGTAGGTGCTCAAAACATTTGTGCAGTTACTATTCTCCCCCTTCATCAGGTCAGAAAACTGAGACTCAGAGATGTTAAGAAGTCTGAGTGAGTTCTCACTCAGCAGTCGAGGGAGGCTGGGAAGTCAGCCCAGGTGTCACCCACCCAATTAGGACCATTCATCTTGGTGGCCCTGCTGTGTCCCCATGCCCCAAATCCCTCAGTGTGTGCAGACCTGCCTGTCCAGGCCCACTGCTTATAAGTGGGCCCTTCTTTTCCTTGCTCTGATGATGGGGAGTGGGGGTGCCCACAGAGGCAGCTCCAGTTAAGGGAGGGCCTGGGATCCAGGACAGAGCAGGCAAGTGCTTTAATGTGGTTTGAGGTGCTGTTGATAGGGGTCACACAGGCCAGCAGAGGCACACCCCCTCCCATCACTAGGAGATGTCAGCTACAAGCTCACTTTTCACCACCTGCCTTGAAGTCTGTATCTGGCCTTTCGTCTTTCTCATCCTTATTCTTGGTGGGGTGGGGCAAGGGTGCCACCCTGCTGGAAGCCAGAGTTTCCACAAGAGGGGCAGGAGGGGGCTTTCATAAATGAAGCAACCAGGTGAAGGGTGGAGGCTGCTCTGCCAGGGGAGGAAGAGGCCATGGAAGGATGGAGGGTCCAGAGAGAGGAGTGAAGGGCTGGCAAGGTGGGAGGACCAAGAGAGGGGTAGGAGCAGGATCTGGGTTGAGAAGATCCCAGCACCTAGTACAGGGCCTGGCCTTAAGTGATGCTTGTAATATCTTTTTTTTTTTTCCTTTTTTTGAGACGAATTCTCACTCTGTCACCTAGGCTGGAGTGCAGTAGTGCAATCTTGGCTCACTGCAGCCTCCGCCTCCTGGGTTCAAGTGATTCTCCTGTCTCAGCCTCCTGAGTAGCTGGGATTATAGGCATGCACCACCATGCCTGGCTAATTTTTGTATTTTTTGTTTTTTTTAGTAGAGATGGGGTTTCACCATGTTAGTCAGGCTAGTCTTGAACTCCTGACCTCGTGATCCACCTGCCTTGGCCTCCCAAAGTGTTAGGATTAAAGGCGTGAGCCACTGTGCGTGGCCCTGCTTGTGATATCTTTATGGAATGATGAACAAAGAGTACCCAGGAAGTGGGCACCTATGACAGAGGGACGCCGTGAGGAGGCAGAGTGAGAGGCTTAGAGCAGACTCTGGAGCCTTTGAATTCTCCCCCACTTGCCTTGGGCAACCCCCGAGCCTCAGCTTCCTCCTCTGTGATATGGGATAATAATGGTGCCTGTCTCACTGGGTTGATATAAGAGAAGCCACAGTCTGTGGCATATAGTAGGTGCTCACTAAATGTTAGCCTTTATTGTTAGTTTCAGTATCGGCAGGTGGCCTGTGAAAATCAAAGGGCTGCTGAGTGTGGTGGCTCATGCCTGTAACCCCAGCACTTTGGAGGCCGAGGCAGGTGGATCACCTGAGTTTGGGAGTTTGAGACCAGCCTGGCCAATATGGTGAAACCCCGTCTCTATTAAAAATAATAATAAAAAAAAATTAGCCAGATGTGGTGGTGGGCACCTGTAATCCCAGCTACTTGAGAGACTGAGGCGGGAGAATCGCTTGAACCCGGGAGGCTAAGGTTGCAGTGAGCCGAGATCACCCACTGCACTCCAGCCTGGGTGCGACAGAGCTAGACTCTGTCAAAAAAAAAAAAAAAAAAGAGAGAGAGAAAATCAAAGGGCCATCGTAATGGGTCTTCAGGGAACCAGTCCCATAACCAGCCGAGACACCCAGCCCTGGGGCTGGTGAGTTCAGTGGTTGGCATGGTAGTGAGTGAAGAAGGCACCAATAAACTTGGCTTGAAATTTCAACAGTGCCACATACAAAGTTAATGACTTGGCAAAGGACTCTACCAACTTGAGCCTCAGTTTTGCTCATATGCAAAATGGTACTACACAGCCAACTTGTGCTTGTGAGAATTGGGTGAGAATCCTTGCAGATGTTCCTGGCACATAGTACATACTATCCGCACAAGAATGCCTTTTCTTTGGTATTTGATACTGAGGAGGTGTTTGTTAGGTTTTCTGGTGGTCCAGCTGAAACAGAAGCTCTCTAGAACACCTGACACAAGCTGCAGTCCCAATTCTTGTCAGTTACTGCTCTCAGTCCTTGGTCATGAGTGGCCTGGGTTAGAGGCTGTGGACTGCTCCAGGCAGCCCCTGAACACTACAGGAGTTTTGGAGTATGAGCCCAGGCATCTCGGGCTCAGGGAGGAGCTGCTGGGGGCTGCAGATCAAGGTTCAAAGGACATAGGGGAAAGGACAAGTAGAGGTCATTGTGCCCATCCCCTGCCCTTGCCCACCCAGTCCATACAAACAACTGGAGATGAGTCTTGTATATTTCCAGCAGCAGCGAAGATTCCACATCTCCCCTTTCCCTTCCCTGAGTCAGTGGGGAGGAGAACTATAAGGGGAAGGGAGTGAGTTACTGGGGAACTGCTTTGGGGATCCCTGGATTGGTGCTCTGTGGGGGAGAGGAGCAGATCATGGACAGGGATTGGGTTCTTGGGCTGAGCTGGCTGTGAGCAGCCAGTGTCCTCTTTGCCTGCCTCCCACATACCCACAGATGACAGGGTTTTCATTGTGCTTAAAAGTGTAAGCCAGAGTGACATCCTTCCAAGTCCTATGTGTTCCTGACCCCAACCTGGCAAAAATTCCTATGACTTTCAGAATTCCCGAACCTGATCCAGCAAGCCTGCAACCTCCCAGGTTCGCAACCCTTATGCAGCAACTGTCCTCTGAGCTCACTGGGCTCATGTGCAATCCAGAAAATCTCCCTATCACCTCCCATGTTGCCACCTGTGATGTAGAAAACTCCCCTGAGCATGCCATGACCTCGAGTTTCCTCTCCTTGACCCGACAAATGTCCCCTGATCTCTTGTGCTCCTGAGGCTGACTCGAAAAATCTTGGCCTCCCCTGGTCTTCACGCTGACCTTCTATGCTTCTGACTTGACTCAGCAACCCTTCCTGAAGAAACCCGACTCTTGTGTATTCTTTATTTACCCAGCAAACTTCCTGGTTCCACTTTTGACCTAGAAAACCTCCCCTGTTTTTAACACCAATCTGGCATATTTCTCTGACTTTCCATTTTTTTATCCAGACTGTGCAAACTCCCTGACCTCTCATGTTGCTGACCCAGCCCAGCGACTCCCTTGCTCTTGCCCAACCTCTCATGTTCCTGACCCAACCCAGCAAATCTCCTCAATCTCTTGTTTCTGACCCTTCCAGAAGACCTCCCAGACCTCTACGTTCCTGACCTAATCCAGCAACTCCTCTGACCTCCCCGATCTCCTGTGTCCCTGACCCTATCCAGCAAACTCTTCTGACCTCTCCTATTCTTGGCTCAACCCAGCAAACTACCTTGGCCTGTGGGTACCTCCCATCTTCTCCAATCCAGCTCAGCAAACCTCCCTAAGAACCTGACTCTACCATTTGTGCTCATCCTGACTCCAGTTTGCTCCATCTCCTCCCCCTCTCCATGGCTGTCCTCAGCCCGGGAACTCTATTCCAAGGCTCTCCCCATACCCGGGTCTGCAAGGGCTCTACAGAAGGGCCCCCACCAAGTCTTACCCAGCGTGACCTCTGCCTGCATGGGCATCGACAGAGCTGGGTGCTTGACCTCGCAGCTGAAGAGGGCCTCGTTGTCGATCTGTGGGTTGAGGGTCCAGGTGAGCAGGGCACGTACTTCCACAGTGCCGTCGCTGCTCGGGGTGTGGCTGTGGCGCAGGAAGTAGGTAGGCTCTGCGCTGTGGACCCAGCGGGGGAACTCACGGCTCACGACCGTCTCTGGTATGTTCTCTGTGGTTGGCTGGAGGAGGATGTTGGGATCTGGGGTCAGGCCACGGGAGGGGCGCTCCGTGTAGGGTCGCCCACCCCAGTTCTCGGTGTCCAGGAGGGACAGTGACTTCTGCATCTTGGTGTCATCCAGGTCACGGTGCAGAAGGCTGCGGAAGGGCCTGCTGTCCTGGAGGGGGCCGGAGCTCGCAGCTGGTGGCTCTGATAGGGGCACTGCGTCGATTGGTTCCCCATCTCGTTTGAAATAAACCTGCCATTGCAAGGAGGGTGTGGGAAAATGATTCTGTGCTACTAACTTCAACCTCCCAATGGGCTCTCCCATGAACTGGGCACAGGATGCCAGTTCTTCCAGAGCGTAGTAGTCTAGACAGTAGCCCTCACCCCACTCCTTTCCCTTCAACACCCCCAAGAACTATGAACCAGAGTGGTACAATGGGAACACATGCAGGCCCTTGGGGCAGAGGCTTAGCCCAATCCCATCATTTACCAACTGGTGAGGTTTTTTGAGCCTCAGTTTCCTCACTTGTCAAGAGAAGAATAAGACACCTGCTTCATGGGGCTGTTGGATGAGTCAGTGGAACCACGTGGGAAATGGGGACTTTGGCCTACACCATGGCCAGCCACCTGGGGTCCAAGGGTATGGTCCATGCCCACTCAGGGAGGGCATGGGGATGAGGGAAAAATGGAAGGCACCGGAGATTAAGTGAGATGTTGGGAGAGGATCAGGGAAGAAAGAATCTCTGTGGGTGTGCGTTTTGGAGATGGAAGGCAGAAAACAGGTGCATGTGTGGGAGGAAGCTAGGTGCGGGGATGAGGTGAGAGCAAACATCTCCTCGCTTTCTCTGCTGATGGGGAACTCAAGTTTTGCGAGGTGGCATTTAATTTAATTTGCTGTCTTTTTATTTTGGTACATGTGCCCAGAGGCCTGAGGGGATTGGGAGTATTTTTAATAAATCAGATAAATAAATCGATAGGGGGGCAGGAGAGGGAAGAGTGGGATGCAGCTCTCTGGGACACAGGTGGGGGAGCGGAAGGAAAGTGTGTGGAGGGAGGGGCTGCAGGGGGGTGAAGGAGGTGGGAGGGGATGGGAGGTATGAAATGTAGGATTTTTGTCAGAGTTTGTAATGCCAACAAAGAATCTCTTATGCACATGATAGCCTGCGTTGGTTTTTTTTTTCCCCCATTTATTTTCTTCTTTTCTTTTTTCTGTTTGAAAAGTGCTTTAAATGCAGGTTTGCAATTTATATCAAAGAATTACTTTAAAGTTCTGATGTCTCAGGCAAACATAAGATGCCTGGGATTTGGGGAGATGAGGTTCTTTTGCATGTCTATATCTGAATATTTTATTGCCGTGTCACAAATGTCTGGGTAGGCAGACATGCTGGGTAGGAGGGGTCTTCTTGCAGCCCCTGGGCTGTGAAAAGCCTTTCTTTGTGCCTTTCAGGAAAGGACTTTTTCCTTGTGAGAAAAAAACAGCTTTCCTGATTTTAGGGAGACTGGACCTGTCCATGGCTTCCAAAGGGGAAAATCTGGGGTCACGTCCTGCTTTCAGCAACTGGCTTTGAAGCTACCTTTTTGGGTCCACTTCCTAGGGACTGAGGCTTGTCTCTGTTCCCCTGCCCACCACCCCACCTGTGTCCCTGCACCTCTGCCCACCACCCCACCTGTGTCTCTGCACCTCTGCCCACCACCCCACCTGTGTCTCTGCACCTCTGCCCACCACCCCACCTGTGTCTCTGTGCCCCTGCCCAGTGCCCCACTTGTGTCTCTACTCCTCTGCCTATAATCCCACCTGTGTCTCTGCACCTCTGCCCACTGCCCCATCTGTGTCTCTGTGCCCCTGCCCAGTGCCCCACCTGTCTCAGTGCCCCTGCCCAGTGCCCCACCTGTGTCTCTGCACCCCTGTCCAGTGCCCCACCTGTGTCTCTACTCCTCTGCCCATAATCCCACCTGTGTCTCTGCACCTCTGCCCACTGCCCCATCTGTGTCTCTGTGCCCCTGCCCAGTGCCCCACCTGTGTCTCTACTCCTCTGCCCACAATCCCACCTGTGCCTCTGCCCCTCTACCCATTGCCCCACTTGTGTCTCTACTCCCCTGCCCACCACCCCACCTGTGTCTCTGCACCTCTGCCCACTGCCCCACCTGTCCCTCTGTGCCCCTGCCCATTGCCCCATCTGTGCCTCTGCACCTCTGTCCACTGCCCCACCTGTGCCTCTGTGCCCCTGCCCACTGCCCCACCTGTGTCTCTACTCCCCTGCCCACTGCCTCACCTATGTCTCTGTGCCCTTGCCTGCTGTTTCCCATCTGTGTCTCTGCATCCCTGCCCACTGCCTCACCTGTGTCTCTGCATCCCTGTGCCCCTGCCCGCTGCCCTACCTGTGTCTCTGTGTACCTGCTTACTGCCCTGTCCTGGACCTCTACAGACCCATTTACCAACCTGCCCCGGGTCCCAAGGCAGGGCTGGCCTAGATTCCCAAGGCCGCACCATTGGACCATGCCTGGGAGACAATTGGGTCTGGAATGAGGGGAACCATTTGGCTCCCGTCTTGAACTGTAACCCTATGTACCCATTGCTCTAGCTCCACACCTTGCTAAATCCTAGTACTGTATGAAACTCATAGGATCAAGACCCAAAGTATTATAAAATGTCAAAATTGAAAGGGTACGTAGCCCGAAGTTTCTCCACACAGGTTTCATGGAAGCCTACGGGTTCTAAAGAAGTGCTTCACATGTCAATGAGAGTGACTTGGCCTCTCTTCACTTTTAAATGTCATATATATGAGGCTTCCCCGTATATCATTTAGACCAAAAGGGTCCTGGTGCTACTAAAAAAGCTGAAAAACGAATATTGTCCAGCCCCCTCAACTTCCTTGAAGAAACAGAGGCAGAGGTGGGGAGGGGGGATTCCCTGCTCATGGTCGTTCTGTGAGTAGAGCAGGACCGGGACCCCAGCTCTCCGGACGCTGCACCTCCTACCCCACCCCCTTCAAGAGGTCATAAAAAATCTCGTGAACTCCACTGACAAATATCAAAGAAACTACATTGGGTCTAATAAGTTGGTCAAAAAGGAATTTCCTCTCTCTTCCCTCCCTTTCTCCCTTCCTTCTCTCCCTTCCATCCTCTCCCTCCTTCTTTCAGATGGACTTCCTGCTGATCACATGGGCTCCTAGGAATGCCAGTGAACCTGGAGCTTGAGACACGGACTTGAGACCTAGCTCTATCAGGAGTGCCATGGTGACTTGGGACAAGCCCCTTTTCCTCTCAGGGCCCCCTTTCATTTGTCTCTGTGGGACTCAATAACTGGGGTCAGGCATGCTGGATCCTGGGCTCCCCCAAAGGCTGCTCCTGCTGTGAAGTTCTATGACTCTCCCTCCAGGAGGAGTGGGGGTTCTCAGCATGGGGAGACGGGGAGCAACAGGGGCACAGGGATGTCTGGGCTGGTCCGATGGGTAAACGGGATCAGACCAAGCCAGATGGGGACAGAGTCAGCCCTGGCCAACCACTCCCTCTCCAGGCACAGTGGAGACACCTGCAGCGGGACCAGCCCCAAAGCAGGGTGGTCCGGCAGATAGGAAGGAGCTGGGTGCTCCAGGGGTACTCACCGTGGGTGCTGGTTTTCCTCCAGACACGATGCAGACCAGCGTGAAGTTCTGGGCTTGGTAGCGGCTGAAGGGGGCTGGTGTGTCAGCGGCCACCACTTCAATGGAGGTGGGAGGAGCTGCCCCAAAAGGAAGCACAGGAAGACAAGGGCTCAACTGGGAGATTCAGGAAGAGTTTACTGATGACTTAAGATGGGCCAGGTCCATGCTGGGTGCTGGGGGTGGGAGAAGGCAGATGTTGCCAAACTCCAGGGGGTGCCATCGGCACCCACTACAGTGAGGAAGACATCCTTGCTGGGAATATAGACAAGAGCCCTCCCCTCCTGGAGCTTACAGTTTAGTGCAGAAGACACACAGGAATCAAGAGATGGCACAGATCAAAGTGTGAAGTGCATCAGATCCCTGGAGGCATCAGTGTGTGGAGGGGACTCTGCCTGAGCCTGGGAGTTCCAGGCAGATGCTGCTGAAGCAGCCACATTGCTGCTGTGATCTAAGGTCACAAGAGTGGGTGGGAGACAGCGTGGCAGGTAGAAAGAGCTTTGAGTTTTAACACCTTGAGTTTTAACAAGCCCTGAGATTCCCAGCCTCTCAAGTAGCTGGGTCCACAGGTGTGTGCCACCATACCTGGCTTATTTTTGTGCCAGGGCCCAGCAGTAGGTTGGCCAGCAGACAGCATGGCAGGCCAGGGAGAATGTGGTGCCCAGCAGGGCTGGGCATATGGGCAGGGCACAGAGCATGTGGCATGCTGTCAGGGGGATTGACTTGAACTGGCATGCTGGAGCAGGTTATGACATTTTCAGGAATTTTATGAACCAGCAGTTAACTGTCTGTAACTTGTCACAGTGAGTATCTTCACATCACAAAAAACAGCAATTGCTATATTTTGGGGCCTTTTCCCCCCTTCCTCTGCCCTAGCCACCAGAGGGCTGATTTATCTTTAAAGCACAGGTTATGGGTTGTTCTTCTTTATCCCGAGAGCAATGGGGAGCCACTGAAGGTTTTCAGTGAGAGCAGTGACATGGTCTGACTTGCATTTGGAAGAGAGTGAAAACAGAGTGGGAATGTCAGCTAGGGAGGACGGTACCATACACTCGGATGAGGGCAGCTGGACAGCTATTTGTGGCCAGGAGTCTTCCCTTCCGTCCTTTCTGGAAGTTGGCTTATTTTTTTGGCCACTCCTCCCACCCACTCAACCTCTCTTCTCTCCTCATCCACTGCCCCTGGCTGGTTTGTCAAAACGCTTGCTCCCAGACACCGCAGGGCATCGCAAGGGGCAGGGACTGGGCCATCAGGCACACTTGGGTCTGAATCCCAGCTCGGTCACCACCACCTTCACATGCTTGGGCAAGTCACCAAAACTGTGAGCCTCAGTCCCCCAATTTGCTAAATGGGAATAATATTAATACTTGGCAGACATTTTTCCAGGACAAAACCAGCTAATGCACACGAAAAGGCTTAGCATATGGTTGGAATTTGCTATTATTGTGATTTCTGCTATTATTTCCCTAACCTCCTCATAAGCAGCAGGACAGGAGCCAGAATCTTAGAGCCTCGCTTGGGAAAAGCTGTCAATTCTGATTTACCTAGCCTAGGGCCATGCGCAGGGAGGGAAGCAGAGAAAATAAAGAGGTATGGGCCTTTCCTTCCTGCAGGAGGTTTTCACTCTAGTTAAGTTTAATTAAATTCAACAAATATTTCCTGACACCTACTAGGTGCCGGGAACGATGCCAGGTGCTGCCAGGAGGTGTCCAGTGATGAAACAGGTGAAGCATTGCAAAGTTCACAGTCAGGTGGGGGCGACAGACACACGGACAACTCTATTTCAAGGCCTAGTGAAATGAAATCAGGTATGAGTCATTCATTCATTCAAGGAGCCAACCCATGCTGTCAGCAAGAGAAGCAGAGCACACAGAAAACAATGGGAGAACAATAGACGGAGAATTGTAATTAAGCGTAAGATCGCATAAAACAGATGGCAAGCGGGATAGGAATTCCAAGAAGGGAAAAACACACCAGAACACGTCAATTACCTAGAAATTGCAGATTCTGCCATCTAACTTTTCCAAAACTCAACCGAAAGCCTGGATCCCACACAAGAACCCACAACGGCTAACTCTTAGGAATCAGGACCTGTTCTGAGTTCTTAACGTGTGTGCATTCTTTCTGTCTTCACCATCAGTCTACAAGCTGGGTTTATTTATTCCCATTTTACAGATGGGGAAACTTAAGAGGTGAAGCAACTTGCTCAGACTCCCTCACGGTGCCAGTATGAAGAAGAGCCAGGATTTGAACTCAGGCAGTCTGACTCCAGAGCCCAGCCTCTGACATGAAGCTGAGCCACCTCAACCTTTGGGAAGAAAAAGGGAGCTTGTATCTATTGGTGCCTTTAGATGTAAGTACACATTTGAACCACCAGGAACATTCGCTTACCTTCCATGGATGCCTTATAATCCAGTTCCATCAGGAACTGATGCTGTGGGTGGCTCTAGTTACTCAGTTACCCCAAAGATCAGTGACCTCTGCAGTTAGAGCTTAGCACAAAACTCTGGCATGGCTCATGATGGCAGGTGAATAGATATCAGGATACACTCCAGGATACACTCTGAGCCTAGAGGCTCAGAACCAGGCAGGCGACTCCTTTAAAATCACTCATTCATTCTTTCTTACCTTCACTGAGCAAATAGAGATCAGACACCTAGAACTGTCCTGAGAGGAGAGGATTGCTTCTCCTTTTTTTTTTCTTTCTTTTCCTTCCTGCCTGCCTGCCTGCCTGCCTGCCTGCCTGCCTGCCTTCCTTCCTTCCTTCCTTCCTTCCTTCCTTCCTTCCTTCCTTCCTTCCTCCTTCCTTCCTTCTTTCTTTCTTTCCTTTCTTTCTTTCTTTCTTTCTTTCTTTGAGGCAGGGTCTCACTCTGTTACCCAGGCTGGAGTGAAGTGGCACAATCATGGCTCACGGCAGCCTTGACCTCCTGGGCTCAAGTGATCAGTTGTCCTGCCTCAGCCTCTCGAGTAGCTGGGACCACAGGTGTGTGCCACCACACCTGTTTTTTTTTTTTTTTTTTATGTTTTGTAGAGCTAGGGTCTTGCTGTGTTGTCCAAGCTGGTCTTGAATTCCTGGCCTCAAGCGATCCTCCCAACTTAGCCTCCCAAAGTGTTGGGATTACAGGTGTGAGCCACTATGCCTGGCTTCTTAGAGGTTTGCTTTGAAGAGTAAATGTGATGGCACATGTAAGTTACCTGCAAGGCAGGGTAGCAATTTTAATTATTTGTGTGACTATGAATAAGGGAGGTAGTATAGGACAATGCCTAAGGAGGTGGGCTGTAGATCAGACTAGCCAGATTTCAAAGATCAGCTATACCACTTACTGGCTGTGTGACCTTGGGCAAGTTACTTAACCTCTCTGAGCCTGGTTTCCTGATCTGAAAAATGGAATTATAAGATACTTGTGAAGATTCAGTAATGTAGTGCCTGCAAAGTGTTTTGAAAGTGCACCCAATACATATTAGCTGTGCTTATTGTCAGCGTGATTTACTAACATTCTTATTTGAGCCTTCTTGCTAAGGACTGGGAGAATAAAACATGGTCGTACCTTTGGGGCATTCACAGTTTAGTGAGGAGATCAGAAAATGCCCTAGATTTCGGCTGTCCTGTAGAGCAGCCACATACCCCATGCGGCTGGGGAGCACCTGAAATGTGGTTTGTTCAAGTTCACATGTGCTGTAAGTATAAAACTGAAGTCTTAATTTTTTTAAGAAGCGCGTAAGATATATTGATAATATTGACATGATAATATTTTGGATATATTGGGTTTAATAAATATATTACTAGAATTAATTTCACCTTTTCTTTTTTAAACTTATCTTAATGTGGTTATTAGAAAACTTACAGTGACATATGTAGTTTACATTATATTTCTGTTGGACAACTCTGGTCTAGACTTTCCATTTTATAAGTAAGCAAACTGAGATCAGAGAGAGGCACAGGTTTGGCTACAATCATACCCTAAGTCAGTGGCAGAGCCTGGAATGGCCCCTAGCCTTCCAAATCCTGGCTAGGGTTCTTTGTACAGCATGGTGCTTACACCCCCCACCCCCCCCAAACATTCACGCACACTCTGGAGATCTGCACCTGAGTCACACGCACCACCCACACAGACCCTGACTGAAGCTGTGTTTCCATCCCTCCTTATATTTCTGAGCAGATGTTAGCAATATGTACAGCTAATCAAGCTCATAAGACAATAACAGATTTCAGTTGTATGGATGATGACATAGCGGAGCTGTGAATATCAGCACGGACAGCTCAGGCTTCCCACACCCTCCCCATCAATATACTCCCATCAGTGAGTCCTAGGAAAATGTCACTCTGCTTCTCACCTCCTGTCTTCTGGTGGAGGGCTCTGAATGCCGGCAGTCAGGGAGCCATCTCCATCCAGGAGTCCCTGGCTCCTGAAAGATGCTTCACCCTTCACGTCACTATTAGCATCTCCCTCTTCTTTTCTTTTTGCCTTCTCTTGACCAAGTACGTAGTTCCTGCCCGCATAGCCCAACAAAAGCCAGTTTCAGAACTTCAGGGTCTACAGCCTTCCTTCACTTAGGCTTCCCCTATTACATTCCTATTCCCACCCCACTCCCCCTCTCCACCTCCTCCTCCACCTCATTCCCATCCCCATCCCCACCTCATCCCCCATCTCCATTCCAATCCCCATCCCCATTCCTACCCTCACCCTCATCCCCATTCATTTCCCCATTTCATCCATATCCCCATCCCCATATCCATCTTCATCTCCTTCCTTATCTTTATCCCCATTTCCACCCTCATCCCCACTCCATCTTCATCTCCATCTCCTTCCCTGTCTTTATTAACAACCCTATCTTCATCTCCAAACCCATATCTACCCCCATCCCCAACCCCAGTCCCATCTCCATCTCCATCTCCTCCCCCATCTTTATCCCCATCCCCATCCCAATCTCCTCCCCATCTCAATCTCAATCTCCTTCTCTATTCTTATCTATGCCCATCTCCATCTCCATCTCTATCTCCATCCCATCCCCTTCCACATCCCCTTCCCCCTCCTCATCTCCATTCCCATTTCTATCCCCACCTCCACTCCATCTCCATTCTCATCTCTGTCTCTATCCTCACATTCAGCTCCATTTCCATCCCTCCCCATCCTCAATCTCCATCCTCTATTCTCTCCTCATTTCTGTCTCCATCTCACGACCAACTTCAACTCCTTCTCCTCCCCCATCTCTATCCCACCTCTGTTCCTATCACCACTTCTATTCCTGTCCCCACACTTATCTCTATCACATCTCTATCCTCATCTGCAACCCAATTCTCATTTCTGTTTCCATCCCATCCCCAACCCAATACCATCTCCATTCTCATCGCCATTCCCATCCCTGTTACAGTCTCTGGCCAAGGTCAAAAGCCAGCAGCTTTTTATGTGCCCTATGCCTGGGATGGATCTCATGCCCCAGGAAGTGTTCAATCAAAGGTGGAAGATCAGCTGTGAACACAGATATCAACTCTACATGACTTCCTGGACAAGAATAATCCCAAATACAAAGTCAGGTAACAGAATGAACAGTGTAAGGTGAGGCCACCTGCCTGTGTTCCACTGTATTCCAGGAGATCCAGGTGGCAAAGAATCATCAACGAAGACCCCTGGCTCGCCAATCTCCCTCCCACTCTTCTGTTATCACCTATAGACAATGATGTCCAGTGCTCCCACCATCAGTGCCTCATTTTTATGGCCTTTGAGGCTGTGTTTTCTGAAATGCCTGTGGCAGTGCAATGCTCTCTGGGGTGTGTGTGGCAGGGGTGGGTGAGTAAACACACTCATCACACTCATCGCACCTTTCATCTGAAATGACCCTTCTAAGGTGAAGAGACACCAAGCAGGCATATTTTGCTTGGGGAAGAATAAAAAGTAGTCATAATTGTAGTAGTAATAGTAAGAATCTAGGCCAGGTGCAGGGTCTCACGCCCGTAATCCCAGGACTTTGGGAGGCCGAGGCAAGCGGATTACCTGAGGTCAGGAGTTCAAGACCAGCCTGGCCAACATGGAGAAACCGTGTCTCCACTAAAAATATGCAATTAGCTGGGTGTGGTGGCACATGCTTATAATCCCAGCTACTCAGAAGGATGAGGCAGGAGAATCGCTTGAACCCGGAAGGCGGAGGTTGCAGTGAGCTGAGACTGTGCCATTGCACTGCAGCCTGGGCAACAAGAGTGAAACTCTGTCTCAAAAAAAAAAAAGAGTCTAGACACGGGAAGAGCTTCATAATTTACAAACTACTTACAGATACATTATTCCACTTGCGTAACACCAGACCTGGGTGGTAGGAAAGGCCGACCCCATTGTATAAGTCCATGGGGATGATCAACCAAGGGCACCACCACAAAACTCCCTTAAATCCACCGATCCCTGCCCCCACCCCCAACCAAACCAGTTGATTTTCTAGTTTATTTTTTTACTTTGCCTTCAGAGGAGAGAATTGCTGCTAGAAGTTTCCATGAATAAATTTTTCTAGCATCGGGAAAGGTAAAGTGGCTTCCATCTGACACAGCTGCATGTCACAGCCAACCTCCATCACTCCTGTTCCATGGCCACCAAGGGAGGCAGGAGTTGAAGTTATTTTAGACTCAACAGTTAACATCGACACAGGGAGGTAATGGTCGGATGATCAGTTTTATGAAATTAACTCTGAAATATTGCCTGTCTTTATCTTGAAAGCAGAACTTTATTTCGGTCATCGTAACTCACTTTGGAGACAATGCGGCAGCTCCTCTTTGCTCTGTAAATCATCCCGCGGCCTTTGAAATTTGGGAACACAAACCTGATCTGATATAAATCTCAGAATTGTTGGAGAGGGAAATCTGCCCCACGCCTGTGTCAAACTGTGAGTACTAGAGTTAAATTCTCTTCCATGAGGTCCGCTCCCACTTCTCCCAGGGTGCTGGCTCTAACAGAGTCAGACCAAGGTTCTAGCCCAGGCTCTGCTCCCAACATCCCATAGAACTTTGGGCAAATCAGTTGATGCCTCTGGTCATCAGTCTTCCCATCTATCAGATGAGTTCAATAAGACGTACCCTGCCAGCCTCTCAGCTTCCAGGGTTTTTGAGAGGAGAAGCAAATGGAAAAATAAACATAAACCTTCTGTAAGGATAGCAAAGTGCTGAGCAAACAGGAAAGCTTTAATTATATTATCTCTCCAACGGCCCACGCCCCTCTCTTGGCTGAGAACAATGTATAGGGGAATTTCTTTCCCTCCCAGGAGTAACCATTGTCTCGAGGAAGGGAAAATCTCTCCAGCTCTTTGGGTAACACTCTACTAAGGTGCTTAGCACACCCCGGCTCCCAGTGTCATTCATCATGGGGTGGTAATCAATTAGGTTTGGGGGAGGGATGGGGGAGGGGAGAGACAAGTTCAAAATTATATTGTTTGCAAAAAATCCATTCTTTCCTCTCAGCATGCCTGCTCTATTGACTGCCTTCCTTTTCAATCAGCTTTTAGTCATTACACCATATTTCACAAAAGAAGAAAACCACCTTAATATAAAAATGTCCATGAATATAAATGTCCCTCCACGTTCCCTACTTTAATTTCTTTCTTTTTTTTTCTTTTGGTTCCACACGTCTTAGTTTCTTCCCCATCATCTCCACTAGCCTGTCTCTCTGCTCCTTCAAGAACCTGCTCAAAAGAGCACCTCCTCTGGGAAGCCCTCCCTGCTTCGGCAATGCTGAGCTGCCTGTGGTTCCCTCTTCACTTTGCTCATCTCCTCTGTGCCCTGCACACACTGGGCCTTCTGCTGATTAACTCCACCTCATCCTTTAAGGCTGGCCTCAGATGTTGCCTCCCCCAGGCAGCCTTCCCAGGTTTTTCCAGACGGGGTTAGAGCCTCTCCTCTGGGTGCCTGGAGCACCCTGTGCTTTTCATACTCCTTGCTGCTTGTTATTCTGTTCTGGGTCAACATCTGTCTCCCCACTAGAGTGCGTGTTCCCTGGAAGTTGGAGCTTTGTCTTTCTTCCACCTAGCCTCAGAGCTAGTGTCGCCCAGCCATGTAATAGGGGTTCAATTTCAATGTCTGTTTGTTTCCTTCATTTCTCCCAGCACAGGAAAGAACATAGCCCATCTGTGGAAGAAAATTCCAGAAGACCCTGCAGTGCTGTAGACCTTGCTCCCTTCTCCAACATTTACACCTTGACCAATACTCACCCTCCCATCACCATGCGCCAAACACACTGAGACATTTTTCTCTTTGGATCTATGAACACACTCAGCTCTTTCCAGCCACAGGGCCTTTGCATCTGCAGCTGCCTCTGCCTGAAGTCTTTCACTCAGCTTTTTAGCCTGGCTCAGCCTTGTCAGGACTTTCAAGAAGTCTCAGCTCAAATGTCACCCCTCAATCTGAGCTAAGCTCTCTTTTGTTTGGGGCCCCAGAATTTTGTATATTTTCTTCATAGAGCACCTCACAGTGTATAATTATCTCACATATCGGTTCACACGCATCTCTTTTCCTCCGACACCCTCACTAGAGTGTAAGCAACACGAGGCCAGGGAAGGCTTCTTACCTGTGGCCTCACCCAAGAGCCTGGCACACCAGGATTTGCTCGATACATGTTTTCCAAGTGAATGAGTGAATGTATTGGGGGGAAGGGCCCAGGCATCCTTCCCTCCAATCCCTGCCCAAGTTGGAAGGGCTGACATTTCCAGCCCCATCCTAAGCCCCTCTCTCCCAGCAGAGACCCGAAGAGACAGATCCCACAACTGGGAGGCCATGCCCGGCAAGAAAAAGAGAGAGGGAAAAAAAAGTGCAGCTCTTTGGTTTATGGGAAAATTAAATATTGAACTGAGTAGTAACAGCAGCCAAGGGAAAAAAAAAAAAAAACAAAAAGCCCCCAAATGGAGCCGCCGTCACTGACAGGAGAGATAAACGCTGCGTCTGTGCTTATATGGGCTGCAATGGGCCCTTTAATGTGGCAGCTGCTGAGCTGAATCTAACCCCACCCCCAAACTTGAAAGCAGCCATGGGAACTCCTGTGCTTGGTGCAGTGGCGAGGGGTGGGGGGCCTGGGGTCCATGTGTGTAATACTCACCTCTCGGATATATTGAAAACATCCCTCAAATTGGCTAGCTTTGCTGCTATTTAAAACAGATTCATGTTACACTCCATAGATTTCATCTCTGCAGACACGGCACCTGTCGTGGGGCTTAAACACATTCTCTCTATTGCCATATAAACTACAGAGCGGAGGCAGTTGCAGGCAGCGGCCACCCACTGGTGGATGGCCGGAATCTGAGATGGGGGCCGTTCTGAGTGGAGCGGGTTCATGAAGGATCCCAGTGGCTGTGGACATCATCCACCCACACCGTCTCTGCTCTGCAGGGAGGTGCCTGGAAGCACCCACTCACCTGCCTTGCCCCTCCCCTGCCAGCTGTTGTGCTTTCGAAGTGGTAGAAGATAAAATTAACGGCCCCAACTGGAGGCTCTGGCTGGCTGCTCTGGGGGAACAAGGCGGGTGCTGCAGATGGGGAAGGCAGCCTTCTAGGCAGTGAATCAGTGAAGCTGGGTGGAGCGGACCCAACTGAGGCTATTGCTGGTGGAGAAATAAAATGCCGCACACCTGTAAAGAAAGGGGTGGTGGGCAGCCCAGGCCACAGAGGTTTTGTGTTGGATCTAGATTTGTATTCTAGCACTATTTTCAAGACTAGTCCTTTAACCTGGTGGTTCTCCAAGTGTGTTCCCTGGACCACCAGCATCCAAATCACCTGGGAGCTTATTAGAAACACAAATCCTTGATCCCCATTCCAGACCTGCCCAACCTGGGATGGGGTGGGGTCCAGAAGTCCCCACCCTGAGTTTTAACAAGCCCTGAGATTCTAATACAAGTTCAAATATGTGGACTGCTGCTTTAATCTATGTAAGTTTCAGTTAGTGCATCTCTAAATTAGGGTCCTAAGAACCACTTGATGGTGCAATTATGTGAACTAAGGGCTTGGTTCATAGTAGGTGCTCAGTAAACAGGAGCGAAGATGATTACTGATAGAAAACGAAAGGCTTGGGAGAATTGGAGAAGCTTAGCCAGGCTACCCCAGGCCTCAGCAGAGGGGCACAGGGGAGAACCCTCTGGAGCCTCCCTGGCCCTATACGCTGATTGGGTCAAAGGACTTCAAATCCCCAAAGCTCCACTCCCCACAACCGGTGCAACTTTCTACTTATGGCTTGATTGGCTACTTGTCAATGTCGCCAGTTTTCTGATTGGCCCCCTAGGCCTCTAGGCCCATGCAGACCCTCTCTGCCCCCAGAGTTTTGCTGGCTGGAAGCAGCCTGCCCCGCAGCCTGTGGGTGGCCGCTGCCTGCAACTGCCTCCACTCTGTAGTTAATGTGGCAATAGAATGTGTTTAAGCCCCACGACAGGTGCCGTGTCTGCAGGGATGAAATCTATGGAGTGTAATATGAATCTGTTTTATTTTATTTTTATTTTTATTTTTGAGACGGAGTCTCGCTCTGTCACCCAGGCTGGAGTGCAGTGGCGCAATCTTGGCTCACTGCAAGCTCCGCCTCCCGGGTTCACGCCATTCTCCTGCCTCAGACTCTCCGAGTAGCTGGGACTACAGGCGCCCGCCACCACGCCCGGCTAATTTTTTTGTATTTTTAGTAGAGACGGGGTTTCACCGTGGTCTCGATCTCCTGACCTCGTGATCCGCCCGCCTCAGCCTCCCAAAGTGCTGGGATTACAAGCGTGAGCCACCGCGCCCGGCTATGAATCTGTTTTAAATAGCAGCAAAGCTAGCCAATTTGGGGGATGTTTTCAATATATCTGAGAGGTGAGTATTACACACATGGGCAATTCCACCAGGTACCATACTTGCAGCTTTATGAGAGAAGCCTCTGGAAGCCCACGGAAGCTTGGGGAGGCAGGTAGGGAGGCACATGGAAGAACTGGCCAGTGGCAGAGCACCGGCTCCTTATAAGCTGTTGTTCGTCCTCCCCGCAGAGAGCAGTGGGCTGGGCTTGGAGGCTCTGGGCAGACCCCTCTTCATCTTCCCCCAGCGTGCAAAACCTCTGTCCCTTCCAGGAAAACTGTGTACAGGCCTTGGCTTTCTGAGGCTTAGAACAGAGCTTAACCCTGGCCTTGAAGACCTAGGGCCTGGGAAACCTGGGTCCCAGGTCACAGCCCTTCTGCTTAGAAGCCGTGTGCCCTTGAGTCCACTGATGGCTTCCTGCCCACCCCCACCCCCCCACCCATAGAATGAAGATGGCACGGGTGGCTGTCTCATGCGAGGGTGGGGAATGAAGTACTGCCACTTAGCCAGCAGAAAGGCAATTCTAGTTGTTTTGAAATTTATTATTGTGTCTGGGGAAGAGGTGTCAACCGAGAGTCAGGGGGCTGAAGATTCTGTCTTGGCTTTGCCATGGACTTTCTCTGTGACATGGCCGTCATTTTCCCCTCCCTGGGTCTCGGTTTCCTCATCCAGACAGTTAGAGGTGCAGAACAAGGTGTCGAAGGGCCCACGTGTCCTCTGAATTTCTCAGTGGTAAGAAGGCCTCATGTGTTTCCACAGCTCAGTGCTCTCAGCCACTCCCAGCCTCTGGACCACCCCCAGCACCACTGGGCCACTCCTGCTGATCTCCCCACAGAGCCCCTATCTCCCACTGCACTCACGGCCTGGCTCAGAGCCTTCCTTCAAGCGGGAGATTTCCCCGGGGGGCACTGTGGCCGCGTCTTTCCTGTCCTATCAGCATTTTAGGATTGATTTCCTGAGTCAGAGAGCAAGTAAATCATTCTTGCCGCTTGCTCCTCCTAAAGCAATTTCCAGGGGAGATGACGGGGGTGAGTGGGGAGGAGCTGTAGAGAAGGGCGTTTTGTGGGAGGGGGATTTTTTTTGTGGGAGGGGGATGCATTTTTTTTCTCCTTGACATTGTACTCTGCAAATTTCCAAACCTACCAAAAAGTTCGAGTAATTGTACAATGAACATTCATGCACCCATCACTCAGGTTCTGCAACGAACATGGAACTGCGTTTGCTCGATTGAATATCTCTCGGATTGCATCTTTGTAAAGAGCTGGGTGAGGCAGATCGAGGCCTCATTCCCAAAGGAACACAACCTCTGGCCAGGGTGGCAGGGCTTGACCGAGAGTGGCGGTGTCTCAGAGATCCAGTGCCTGAGGCCTCTTCCCCTGGCCTTGCCATGACCCAGGTATTGGGACCTTGAATGCACTTTTGTTCCCTAGGAAATACTCTCTCCACCCTCACTCCTGCTCCCCACCCACAGGCTGCTGCAGGGTGCGTCGCCCGGCCCGTCTGGCTCTTGAGGCATCCTGGCCATGGGCTCCCCATATCCGATGGATGGATGGCACTGGATTCAGGGTCTCTCCTTCCCTCTCTGCCTGTGGCCAAGCCAAGTGGACAGTGGGTGAGCACGGCCTGTGACAGCCTGGAGGAGCGAGGGCCGTTTCTTCACCACCCCCTGCTTCCTCAGGACTGGGCACAGCAGTGGACCTTCCATGGGCTCAGGGCAAGGGCTGACGATTGTATCGTGGTTCTGACACCTACCAGCTGGGTGATCTTGGCAAGTCACTTATCCCTGCTGCACCTCATTTTTGTCGTGTGATTTGTTATTTTTTTAATTTAGTTTTTTTTTTTTTTTTTTTAGAGATGAGGTCTCCCTATGTTGTCCAAGCAGGTCTTGAACTTCTGGGCTCAAGAGATCATCCCATATTGGCCTTCCAAAGTGCTAGGATTACAGGAATGAGCCACACTGCGCTTGGCTAGTTTCCTCATCAGTGAAATGGGATCATCATAAGATCTACTTTCTAGGGTTCTTGTGAGCACTATGTAAAGTATGTAGACCCACACCTGGCACCTGCCAAGTGATGAATAAATGTCAGCTGTGGTGAGTGCTGTTGTGGAGAGTGCTGTTGTGGTGACTATTCTTGTGGTGTTACTGTGGTAAGTGCTGCTGTGGTGATTTCTGCTATTGTGATTGCTGTTGTGGTGAGTGCTGTGGTGATTGTTGTGATTGTTGTTGTGGTGAGTTGTTGTGAGTGTTGTGATTGTTGTGGTGAGTGTTGTGATTGTTGTGGTGAGGGTTGTCGTGGTGAGGGTTGTGATTGTTGTTGTGGTGATTGTTGTGATTGTTGTGAGTGTTGTGGTGATTGTTGTTGTGATTGTTGTGATTGTTGCTGTGGTGAGTGTTGTGATTGTTAGTGCTGCTGTGGTGATTGTTGTGATTGTTCTTGTGGTGAGTGTTGTGGTGATTGTTGTGAGTGTTGTGAGTGTTGTTGTGGCGAGTGCTGTTGTGATTGTTGTGGTGAGTGCTGTTGTGAGTGTTGTGGTGAGTGCTGCTGTGGTGATTGTTGTTGTGAGTGTTCTGGTGATTGTTGTTGTGAGTGTTGTGGTCAGTGTTGTGATTGTTGTGGTGAGGGTTGTGATTGTTGTGATTGTTGCTGTGGTGAGTGCTGTTGTAATTGTGGTGAGTGCTGCTGTGGTGATTATCGTTGTGGTGATTGTTGTGGTGAGTGTTGTGAGTGCTGTTGTGATTGTTGTGTTGTGGTGTTGTGATTGTTGTGAGCGCTGTTGTGAGTGTTGTGGTGGTGAGTGTTGTGGTGAGTGTTGTGGTGAGTGCTGTTGTGATTGTTGTTGTGGTGAGTGCTGTTGTGATTGTTGTGGTGAGTGCTGCTGTGGTGGTTGTGATTGTGATTGTTGTGATTGTTGTGAGTGCTGCTGTAGTGAGTGTTGTGGTGAGAGTTGTGAGTGTTGTGGTGAGTGCTGCTGCGGTGAGTGCTATTGAGATTGTTGTGGTAAGTGCTGTTGTGAGTGCTGCTGTGGTGATTGTTGTTGTGAGTGTTGTGAGTGTTGTGGTGAGTGCTGCTGTGGTGATTGTTGTGAGTGTTGTGGTGAGTGTTGTGATTGTTGTGGTGAGTGTTTTGTGGTGAGTGTTGCTGTGGTGAGTGTTGTGAGTGTTTTGTGGTGAGTGTTGCTGTGGTGAGTGTTGTGAGTGCTGCTGTGGTGAGTGCTGTTGTGAGTGTTGTGAGTGCTGTTGTGGTTAGTGTTGTTGTGAGTGTTGTGGTGAGTGTTTTGTGGTGAGTGTTGCTGTGGTGAGTGTTGTGAGTGCTGTTGTGGTGAGTGTTGTTGTGAGTGTTGTGGTGAGTGTTGAGTGTTGTCGTGAGTGTTGATGTGGTGAGTGTTGTGGTGAGTGTTGTGAGTGCTGTTGTGATTGTTGTGGAGAGTGCTGTTGTGATTGTTGTGAGTGCTGTTGTGATTGTTGTGGTGAGTGCTGTTGTGATTGTTGTGAGTGCTGCTGTGGTGATTGTTGTGAGTGCTGCTGTGGTGATTGTTGTGAGTGTTGTGGTGAGTGTTGTGATTGTTGTGCTGAGTATTGTGGTGAGTGTTGTTGTGGTGAGTGTTGTGGTGAGTGTTTTGTGGTGAGTGTTGCTGTGGTGAGTGTTGTGAGTGCTGCTGTGGTGAGTGCTGTTGTGGTGAGTGTTGTGAGTGCTGTTGTGGTGAGTGTTGTGGTGAGTGTTGTTGTGGTGAGTGTTGAGTGTTGTCGTGAGTGTTGATGTGGTGAGTGTTGTGGTGAGTGTTGTGAGTGCTGTTGTGATTGTTGTGGTGAGTGTTGTGGTGGTGAGTGTTGAGTGTTGTCGTGAGTGTTGATGTGGTGAGTGTTGTTGTGGTGAGTGTTGTGAGTGCTGTTGTGATTGTTGTGGAGAGTGCTGTTGTGATTTTTGTGGTGAGTGCTGTTGTGATTGTTGTGGTGAGTGCTGTTGTGATTGTTGTTGTGGTGAGTGTTGTGATTGTTGTTGTGGTGAGTGTTGTTGTGGTGAGTGTTGTTGTGTTGAGTGTTGTGAGTGTTGTGAGTGCTGTGGTGATTGTTGTGAGTGCTGTTGTGATTGTTGTGAGTGCTGTGGTGATTGTTGTGAGTGTTGTGGTGAGTGTTGTGAGTGTTGTGGTGAGTGTTGTGGTGAGTGTTGCTGTGGTGAGTGTTGTGAGTGTTGTGGTGTTGTGAGTGTTGTGGTGATGGTTGTTGTGAGTGTTGTGGTGATTGTTGCTGTGGTGAGTGCTGTTGTGATTGTTGTGAGTGCTGCTGTGGTGAGTGTTGTGGTGAGTATTGTTGTGAGTGTTGTGAATTGTTGTGTTGTGAGTGCTGTTGTGATTGTGAGTGTTGTCATGATTGTGATTGTTGTGGTGAGTGCTGTTGTGATTGTTGTGGTGAGTGCTGTTGTGATTGTTGTGGTGAGTGCTGTTGTGAGTGTTGTGATTATTGTGAATGTTGTGAGTGTTGTGTTTTTGTGGTGAGTGCTGTTGTGATTGTTGTTGTGGTGAGTGTTGTGATTGTTGTGGTGAGTGTTGTGTTTTTGTGGTGAGTGTTGTGAGTGTTGTGATTGTTGTGAGTGTTGTGATTATTGTGAGTGTTGTGATTGTTGTGGTGGTGAGTGTTGTGATTGTTGTGGTGTTGTGGTGAGTGCTGTTGTGATTGTTGTGAGTGTTGTCATGATTGTTGTAATTGTTGTGTTGTTGTGATTGTTGTGAGTGCTGTTGTGATTGTTGTGGTGAGTGCTGTGGTGATTGTTGTGAGTGCTGTTGTGAGTGTTGTGATTATTGTGGTGAATGTTGTGGTGAGTGTTGTGGTGTTGTGGTGAGTGTTTTTGTGGTGAGTGTTGTGATTGTTGTTGTGGTGAGTGTTGTGATTATTGTGGTGAGTGTTGTGGTGATTGTTGTTGTGGTGAGTGTTGTGGTGAGTGTTGTGAGTGCTGTTGTGATTGTTGTTGTGGAGAGTGCTGTTGTGATTGTTGTGAGTGTTGTGGTGTTTTTGTGGTGAGTGTTGTGAGTGTTGTGATTGTTGTTGTGGTGAGTGTTGTGATTATTGTGGTGAGTGTTGTGATTGTTGTTGTGGTGGTGAGTGCTGTTGTGATTGTTGTGAGTGTTGTTATCGTGATTGTTGTGTTGCTGTGATTGTTGTGGTGAGTGCTGTTGTGATTGTTGTTGTGGAGAGTGCTGTTGTGGTGAGTGTTGAGTGTTGTGAGTGTTGTGATTGTTGTTGTGAGTGTTGTGAGTGCTGTTGTGAGTGCTGCTGTAGTGAGTGTTGTGAGTGCTGCTGCGGTGATTGTTGTGAGTGCTGTTGTGGTGATTGTGGCGATTGTTGTGGTGAGTGTTGATTGTTGTGGTGAGTGCTGTTGTGGTGAGTGCTGTTGTGATTGTTTTGCTGTTGTGATTGTTGTGATTGTTGTGAGTGATGTGATTGTTGTGGTGATTGCTGTGTTGTGGTGAGTGTTGTGGTGAGTGTTGTGATTGTTGTGATTGTTGTGAGTGCTGCTGTGGTGAGTGCTGTTGTGATTGTTGTGAGTGCTGCTGTGAGTGTTGTGATTGTTGTGAGTGTTGTGAGTTGTGATTGCTGTTGTGATTGTTGTGGTGAGTGTTGTGATTTTTGTGAGTGTTGTGAGTGTTGTGATTGCTGTGGTGATTGTTGTGAGTGCTGCTGTGGTGAGTGTTGTTGTGGTGAGTGTTGTGATTGTTGTGGTGATTGTTGTGATTGTTCTGGTGAGTGCTGTTGTGATTGTTGTGAGTGCTGCTGTGGTGATTGTTGTTGTGGTGAGTGTTGTTCTACTGATTGTTGTGGTGAGTGTTGTGAGTGCTGCTGTGGTGATTGTTGTGAGTGCTGCTGTAGTGAGTGTTGTGGTGAGTGCTGCTGCAGTGATTGTTGTTGTGATTGTTGTTGTGGCGATTGTTGTGATTGTGGTGATTGTTGTGAGTGTTGTGGTGTTGTGGTGAGTGTTGTGATTGTGGTGATTGTTGCTGTGGTGAGTGATGTTGTGATTGTTGTGAGTGTTGTGGTGAGTGTTGCTGTGGTGTGTTGTGATTGTTGTTGTGGAGAGTGTTGTGATTGTTGTGGTGAGTGCTGCTGTGGTGAATGCTGTTGTGATTGTGATTGTTGTGGTGAGTGTTGTGATTGTTGTGAGTGTTGTGTTGTGATTGTTGTGATTGTTATGATTGTTGTGAGTGTTGTGTTGGTGTGATTGGTGTGGTGAGTGTTGGTGTGGTGAGTGTTGTGGTGAGTGTTTTTGTGGTGAGTGTTGTGATTGTTGTTGTGGTGAGTGTTGTGATTGTTGTTGTGGTGAGTGTTGTGAGTGCTGTTGTGATTGTTGTGGAGAGTGCTGTTGTGATTGTTGTGGTGAGTGTTGTGATTGTTGTTGTGGTGAGTGTTGTGGTGATTGTTGTGTTGTGGTGAGTGCTGTTGTGATTGTGAGTGCTGCTGTGGTGATTGTTGTTGTGGTGAGTGCTGTTGTGAGTGTTGTGATTGTTGTGGTGATTGCTGTTGTGATTGTTGTGGTGTTGTGAGTGTTGTTGTGATTGTTGTGGTGAGTGTTGTGGTGAGTGCTGTTGTGATTGTTGTGATCGTGGTGATTGTTGTGAGTGCTGCTGTGGTGATTGTTGTGATTGTTGTGGTGAGTGCTGCTCTAGTGAGTGTCGTGAGTGTTGTGAGTGCTGCTGCGGTGCTATTGAGATTGTTGTGGTAAGTGCTGTTGTGAGTGCTGCTGTGGTGATTGTTGTTGTGGTGAGTGTTGTGATTTTTGTGGTGAGTGTTGTGGTGAGTGTTGTTGTGATTGTTGTTGTGGTGAGTGTTGTGGTGAGTGTTGTGATTATTGTTGTGATTGTTGTTGTGGTGAGTGTTGTGATTGTTGTGGTGAGTGTTGTGGTTAGTGTTGTGAGTGTTGTGGTGATTGTTGTGATTGTTGCTGTGGTGAGTGCTGTTGTGATTGTGGTGAGTGCTGCTGTGGTGATTGTTGTGAGTGTTGAGTGTTGTTGTGAGTGTTGTGATTGTTGTGGTGAGTGTTGTTGTGTTGATTGTTCTAGTGAGTGTTGTGATTGTTGAGTGTTGTGATTGTTGTGGTGAGTGTTGTGAGTGTTGTGGTGATTGTTGTTGTGATTGTTGCTGTGGTGAGTGCTGTTGTGATTATGGTGAGTGCTGCTGTGGTGATGTGATTGTTGTTGTGATTGTTGTGAGCGTTGTGATTGTTGTGGTGAGTGTTGTTGTGGTGAGTGTTGTGGTGATTGTTCTGGTGAGTGTTGTGAGTGCTGTTGTGGTGAATGTTGTTGTGATTGTTGTGGTGAGTGTTGTGAGTGTTGCAGTGAGTGTTGTGAGTGTTGTTGCGGTGAGTGTTGTGATTGTTCTGGTGAGTGTTGTGATTGTTGTGGTGAGTGTTGTGAGTGTTGTTGTGATTGTGGTGAGTGTTGTTGTGGTTAGTGTTGTGAGTGTTGTGATTGTTGTGATTGTTGCTGTGGTGAGTGCTGTTGTGATTGTGGTGAGTGCTGCTGTGGTGATTGTTGTTATGGTGATTGTTGTGATTGTTGTGATTGTTGTGAGTGTTGTGATTGTTGTTGTGGTGAGTGTTGTGAGTGTTGTGATTGTTGTTCTGGAGAGTGTTGTGGTGAGTGCTGTTGTGATTGTTGTGATTGTTGTGAGTGCTGTTGTGGTGAGTGTTGTGATTGTTGTGATTGTTGCTGTGGTGAGTGCTGTTGATTGTGGTGAGTGCTGCTGTGGTGATTGTTGTGGTGATTGTTGTGAGTGTTATTGTGATTGTTGTGAGTGTTGTGATTGTTGTGAGTGTTGTGATTGTTGTTCTGGAGAGTGTTGTTGTGGTGAGTGCTGTTGTGAATGTTGTGATTGTTGTTGTGGTGATTGTTGTGGTGAGTGTTGTAGTGGTGAGTGTTGTGGTGGTGAGTGTTGTGAGTGTTGTGAGTGTTGTGGTGATTGTTGTGATTGTTGCTGTGGTGAGTGCTGTTGTGATTGTGGTGAGTGCTGCTGTGGTGATTGTTGTGATTGTTGTGGTGATTGTTGTGGTGATTGTGGTTGTGAGTGTTGTGATTGTTGTGGTGATTGTTGTGAGTGTTGTGATTGTTGTGAGTGTTGTGGTGAGTGTTGTTGTGGTGAGTGTTGTGATTGTTGTTGTGGTGAGTGCTGTTGTGATTGTGGTGAGTGCTGCTGTGGTGATTGTTGTGATTGTTGTGATTGTTGTGGTGATTGTGGTTGTGAGTGTTGTGATTGTTGTGGTGATTGTTGTGAGTGTTGTGGTGAGTGTTGTTGTGGTGATTGTTGTGATTGTTGTTGTGGTGAGTGCTGTTGTGATTGTGGTGAGTGCTGCTGTGGTGATTGTTGTGATTGTTGTGATTGTTGTGGTGAGTGCTGTTGTGATTGTTGTGAGTGCTGTTGTGATGGTTGTGATTGTTGTGGTAAGTGCTGCTGTGGTAATTGTTGTTGTGGTGATTGTTGTGGTGAGTGCTGCTGTAGTGAGTGTTGTGGTGAGTGCTGCTGCGGTGAGTGCTATTGAGATTGTTGTGGTAAGTGCTGTTGTGGTGAGTGCTGCTGTGGTGATTGTTGTTGTGGTGATTGTTGTGATTGTTGTTGTGGTGAGCGTTGTGGTGAGTGTTGTGATTGTTGTGAGTGCTGTGGTGATTGTTGTTGTGGTGAGTGCTGCTGTGGTGATTGTTGTTGTGGTGAGTGCTGCTGTAGTGAGTGTTGTGGTGAGTGTTGTGAGTGTTGTGGTGAGTGCTGCTGCGGTGAGTGCTATTGAGATTGTTGTGGTAAGCGCTGTTGTGAGTGCTGCTGTGGTGATTGTTGTGGTGAGTGCTGCTGTGGTGAGTGCTGTTGTGGTGATTGTTGTGGTGAGTGCTGTTGTGGTGAGTGCTGTTGTGATGATATGTTACTCCCTGCCCCTTCTCATGCCTTGGGTTCCTGCCATGCAGGGGTGCCCCCTCTTGCCATGCTTTTCTGCCCCTCATTGTTGCTTACAGAGCTCCTTCTGCCTGCAGCGCCTCCTGTCCTATCTCTCCACCAGCCTGCTAGGCCCAGCTCCATGCCACCTCCTCCATGAAGCCTTCCTGATGCCCTCTTCTGGAGGGGACTCTCTCCTGGGAACTTCCTCATCTCTTAGCTTGCACCCTAGTCCTCCCCCATCATCCCTATTTTTCTTCTGCTGGAATTCTGGAAACCGGCGCCCTTCTCTCTCTCACCCATCATTTATGGACTCCTTGAGGGCCAACACTGGACCTTAAGTCCCACAGCAGACAGGCCAAGCTCTGGCTTCAGAGAGAGGGGCTTGGACGCTCCATTTGGTCACTCCCTAAGCCATGAGGTCTTGGGTAAGTTGCTTCTTCTCTCTGAGCCTCGGTTTCCTCTTCTGTAAAATGGGAATAACAAGAATGACCACCTCAGTAGCTGTTGTGAGAATTAAACCAAAGAAAGCTCTTAAAGAACTTAGTATAATACCTGGCACTCAGTGAGCACTCAATCAGTGCTAGCTTTTGTTATGAAAATTATTGTGGTTATCGCTCCTAGGGAGTGAGTGAAGTCTTCCTGCCTCAGAGGTGGTTTTCAAACCCAGGTTGCTTGGCTTGGGAGCTTCTCTACAGCACATGAGCTTCTCATATGCAGATGGGGAAATTGAGTCCAGGGATTCACTGCAAGTTGGCAGCAAAGTCAGGGCTGCTGAGCTTCAGGCCAAGTCAACTTGCAGTGTGATCTTGGCCTCAGTCTCCCTTTCTGTACCTGAGGCAGCAGGATCACCTCTCTCTCCCTAAGAGTGCCTGTGAGCAGCATTCCTCCAGGGGCAGCTATGGCCTCCTCACGCTGTGATCCCTGCTCTCCCAGCTCCTGATACAGCTGTTAACACCTGTAACTTCCACTTCCTGCCTGCCCCTTAAATCACTGGGCCCGAGGCACTGCAGTTTCAACAGCCACATATCACTAGTAATTAAGGGGCCTGTTCCAGGGAGGGGAAGTTTACCTTCTGCAGGAGCCACTAAATCCAGCTCCCAGGGGTGGAGAGGATAAAGCATGGTACTGACCTCACTCTTGTCAAGGTTTAATGATGCACCTGCAGGCCTGCTCTGGTGGGGCCTGGGACCTGAAGCTGATCTGACTCTGGAACAAGAGGGGACCCCTGGTATGTGAGACACAGAAGGTCCAGGGAGTTGGTGAGGGCCCCAGGGGGCTTTAGACACCTGCCTAGATAATTCCAGAAGCAGATGAATCTCTTCAGTTGGCTCAGGAGGGCTCAATGGGCCATCTCATGAGAGGCTGTAGAGAAGGTCCCAAGCCAGGTAATCTGGGTTTGAAAACAAACGCTGCCACTTACTGTGTGACCTTGGGCAAGTTGCTTAACCTCTCTGGGCCTCAATTTCTTCATTTATTAAAATAAGAATACTGGAAATACCCATCTCCTAAGGATTGTGAGGATTAAATGAATTTATATATTTAAGTGCCTGGAGCAACATTTGGTACCTTGTAACTGAAAAATTCATTGCTATTAGACTGTATCCTGGCTGTACCATATCAAAATGAATTTCTAATTTGCATAGCTACCTTGAGGAGATGGAACTCTCTCAGTGCGCCCCCCACAGCAGGTGCACAGTGGATGCTCACAAATATTGCTTGAATCAAAGAACTTGTCAGTGTGAGAAAGGAATGAGCAAGTGGTCTGTTTCCACCCTAGGCTCCGTGTTCCCTTGGAGAGAGGCTGATGACAATCTGCTAGCGCTATTCCCCAGGGACAAGATGCACCAAAAACTGTGTGCCGCTTGACTGGGTTGTCTGCCTCATCCAGTCACAATAATGGGTCAGAGGCTTCAAAGGCCTCGCTTCCCTCCCCAGCTCAGGGCCTCAGATCCCCACGGAAGGAGAGTGGCAATCAGAATATTTAGATTCAAACTCTAGCCTTCCTTTTATTAGCAGACTCAGTTTTCTTCTCTGTAAAATGGGGATACAGATCCCCACCCCACTGAATTCCAGGACTGTTGGGAGGCCCTTGATCCAGAGGTCCATATGGCTACCACATTGTCCCACACTCAGAGAGGTGGATGTCCCTCTGTTTTCCTGACAGCTTCATGGAGTGGGAACGTCAAGGGCTCTGGTCCCAGAAGACCTGAGCTCCAATCTCAGTGCCACTCACTGCTGTGGGACAGTGGGCATGTCTCCTGACCTCTGTGGGCACTCATACTGAGGCCCCACAGGCTCTGCCCTGCAGGCTGTAGGGAGATTAGAGGGACAGCTGATGGAATGAGCTGGGCCTGTTCCTGGGTGAGGGTGGGCTATGGTCAAGGGCACTTCTTTGCAGAACTGTGTTCAGAGAGGGAGGGAGGGAGGGTTCTAGAAGCCTGTCCAGGAGGCAGTCAGCAGGCTTGGACCTTTGGGGCTGATGCTGGGAAGTGACCGTCCTTGCTAGATGACCCAGTTAGCTTCAAAATGCTCCTCTGAGCCCCAACCCATCTGTCTGGCCCCTCTCTAAACTGGCGCTCAGCCGGTGACCTCAGCTGGCTGGGAGGCCCGTGGCAGACAGGCGAGCAGCATAGATGTCCTTCCTCCAGCTCCCTGACCAGGTCCAGGCACTCAAGACGACAGTGTCCAGTCTCTGAACATGCTCACATCCAGCTCAGGGGCCCCTGACCACTCCCGCCTCAGTCCTGTGGGCTGCAGCCCCCACTCCAGCCAGCTTGTGGTAGCTCAGCCCAACCAGCTGTCTCAGGCCCCCCACTTCTCATTCTGCTGCCCTTCTCAGAAGCTCCGGCTGGCAGGGAGGAGGCCTGTAGAGGTTCATAGGCCCTGGCCTCTCCACCCCAGCGGCCCATTTTCTGCAGTCACTGGCTGCTGAGTGAGATCACGTGGTTGCATTGGAACCTTCTCAGAGGACCATCTCCATCCAGTGCCAGGTCCGCCGTGTCTCCACATCTGTTACCATCTTTCCAATTGGTCCCCATGTCCTGCGGCTTCTGCTTGGAAAGGCCTCTTATGTCCGGCCACTGCATTTATTGTCCTAAGTTGGCCCCTATCGTCTCTGTTCTTCTAACTTCCTGCCCTGTCCTAACAATGATGCCAGCATCTGGGCCAAGCACTTTCTGTACGCCTAAACGTGCCATCTTATTTATCCCTTGAGACAGCCCATGGGCTAAAAAGCATGATTACCTTCAGTTTCCAGAGGAGAAAACTGAGGCTTGGAAAGGAAAAGCCACAGCAAGACGGTGGAGGGGCTGTGATTGGACTCCAGGCTGCTGGCTGCATCCTCTTTCCTGACCACCTTTGCCAGCACCCAGGGTGGGAGGCCACAGATGTCACTGCCTGGCTTTGAGAGCTCCCACAGGGCCATTGTCACTTCTCACAGTTCTGACCCTAACTTCAGCTCCACTGACATTTATAGGGTGAGAGTTGAAGACAAATACATAGGAAGAAAGAACAGCTTTCCCCTTCCAGAGCACTCACTGTGAGCTACGGACACAGCCCTTCACTTGTCTGTTACATTTTATGCCCCAACAGGTGCTACTGTAACCCCCATTCAGCAAAAAGGGACACTGAGGTCTAGGGAGATGAAATAAACTTTCAAAAGCCACACTCCAGTGAGAGGTGGGGGAGCATAGTGGCTGGGTCCCTGTGCTTGGCAGGCAGCCTGCCTGGGTTTAAATTCTAGTTCTGTGGCCTTGGGCACATTTTATAACCCTTCAGTTTTCACATTTTTAAAATGGATAAAGTAATAACAGAATTGACCTTAGAAGGCTGTTATAAATGATATAGCAGGTGTTAAGCAGAACAGTGCCTGGTATATAGTAAATGCTCAATAAACATTAACCATAGCCAGGCGCGGTGGCTCACGCCTGTAATCCCAGCATCTTGGGAGGCCAAAGTAGTTGGATCATCTGAAGTCAGGAGTTCAAGACCAGCCTGGCCAACATGGAGAAACATGTCTCTACTAAAAATACAAAAATTAGCTGGGCGTGGTAGTGCACATATATAATCCTGGCTACTCGGGAGGCTGAGGTACAAGGATGGCTTGAACGCAGGAGGCAGAGGCTGCAGTGAGCTAAGACTGCACCACTGCACCCCAGCCTAGGCGACAGAGTGAGACTCTGTCTCAAATAAATAAATAAATAAGCAAACATTAACTACTTTTATTATTATTAGTTGCAGAACCTGGTAGAAAAGTCATGTCTGAATCCAAAGCCCATACCCTTAGCCACTCCTCAACTCTCTAAGGAAGTAAACTCCATTTATGGTCAAGCTAATTTACTAGACAGATCATTCTCCAATGGGGGATTATCTGGCCTCCACCTTTTCTAGTTTGGAGGGGCTGCGCATCTGCATGTCACTCATCCAGAGTGGTAAGAAGGGGTGCAGACATGGGGAGAGGGCTTGGGGATGGGCTTGTCCAGGCTTTTGCTTGGGGAATAAGAATAGCCCTGGCCTGGTCCTCAGACCCTGGGGGTTTCTGGGGCAAAAGGTGGAAGCTCGTGTTCATACCTTCTCCCCCTCAGTGCTCTGGGAATTCTCTGCAGCTGTGGCCTGGATCCCAGCCAGCCCATGCCTCCCTCTGCAGCCTCCTCGCTTCCCCTGTGGAGTAGCAGCCTGGCTCCCTGGAGTCTGTGGCCACAGTAATCGCCTGGAGCCAGTTAATGTAATTAGCCCAAGTCTGGCAGGTGGTTCATCCACTCAGGCTCTAAGACAGAGGAAGGAGCTGATCATTTTCCACCCAGCAGGCATCCTGGGAAAGGAGGTAGCTGAGGCTCTGAATCTTGCCTTACTGGGGATTTCCCAGGGATCTCAGACTGGCAGCCTCCCTCCACTGACCTACCCTGCCCCTTGGACCACCATACACACCATTGTGTGGTGGCTCTGCTTGGAAGAAGCCCCACTTCCCCCACAGCTGTCCTGTGCACAGACAGCCTTCTTGAAAGGGGATTCTGCAAACCGAACTCTGCCTTCCCATTGCTGTCCCCCAGAGAAGCACAGTGATGTTACTTCTGTTGTGCTCAGGCCTACAGGAGATCAGCAGGCCTCTGAGAGGGGTGAGGTCTGCGCTCAGCCCTGAGATCTCCCTAGCTCACTTGGAGGTATAGAGGATTCTTCTTCCCAAGTCAAAAGAGGTTCTTCCAGCCTGGCCAATAGAGTGAGACCCTGTGTCTACAAAAATTTTTTAAAATTAGCCAGGCATGGTGGCACACGCCTATAGTCCTAGCTACTAGGGAGGCTGAGGCAGAAGGATTGCTTGAGCCTGGGAGGTTGAGGCTGCAGTGAGCTATGGTTGCACCACTGCACTCCAGCCTGGGTGACAGAGTGAAAAAGAAAAGAGAGAAGTTCTTGGCACTCCGATTATTGGTCCTGGAAATTTGCTTCTTTTTCCAGAGGGGAGCGCCAGGCTGGGATTCCAGAGAATCATGTTCAAGAATCTGGTCTTAGAAAGCAAGAATCCAGCTCTCCAGAAATCCAAGGTTCTGGCCGGGCCTCCTGGAAGTAGACTCAGCCTTCATCACCCCCAGGACCTTCTGTACTCTCTTTTCCTCTGGGAGCCCTCACCAGTCCCAGGGTAAGTTTCTTTTAAGGGGAAAGGTCGAGAAACTGAACAGGAGAACTTTCTGTGAAACTCATTGCCTAAAATCACATAGCCGGAGAGTAAGAGCCAGGCTGGAGGTGGCAGATGGTTAGAAAAGCACCAGACGTGCACAGGGATAGACATATAGAGCAGTGAAACAGAATGGAGAGTCTGGAAATAAACTCACGCTTTCACAGTCAATTGATTTTTGACAAGGATGCCAAGATAATTCAATGGGGATAGAATAGTGTGTTCGACAAATGGTGCTGGGACAACCGGACATCCACATGCAAATGATGAAGTTGGACCCCTCCCTCACACCATATATAAAAATAAACTTGAGCTCTCCAGCTCCCAGCCTGAGCGACACAGAAGACGGGTGATTTCTGCATTTCTGTTTGAGGTACCGGTTTCATCTCACTAGGGAGTGCCAAACAGTGGGTGCAGGACAGTCGGTGAAGCGCACTGTGCACAAGCCAAAGCAGGGTGAGGCATTGCCTCACTCGGGAAGCTCAAGGGGTCAGGGAGTTCCCTTTCCTAGGCAAAGAAAGGAATATCGGGTCAGTCCCACCCTAATACTGCGCTTTTCCAATGGGCCTGGAAAATGGCACACTAGGAGATTGTGTCCTGCACCTGGCTTGGAGGGTCCTATGCCCACGGAGTCTTGCTGATTGCTAGCACAGCAGTCTGAGATCAAGCTGCAAGGCGGCAGTGAGGCTGGGGGAGGGGCGCCCGCCATTGCCCAGGCTTGCTTAGGTAAACAAAGCAGCCAGGAAGCTCGAACTGGGTGGAGCCCACCACAGCTCAAGGAGGCCTGCCTGCCTCTGTAGGCTCCACCTCTGGGGGCAGGGCACAGACAAACAAAAACTCAGCAGGAACCTCCACAGACTTAAATGTCCCTGTCTGACTGACAGCTTTGAAGAGAGTAGTGGTTCTCCCAGCACACAGCTGGAGATCTGAGAACTCAGAACGGACAGACTGCCTCCTAAAGTGGATCCCTCACCCCGAGCAGCCTAACTGGGAGGCACCCCCCCCAGTAGGGACAGACTGACACCTCACTCGGCCGGGTATTCCTCTGAGACAAAACTTCCAGAGGAACTATCAGACAGCTGAATTTGTGGTCTCACAAAAATCTGCTGTTCTGCAGCCACCGCTGCTGACACCCAGCCAAACAGGGTCTGGAGTGGACCTCTAGTAAACTCCAACAGACCTGCAGCTGAGGGTCCTGTCTGGTAGAAGGAAAACTAACAAACAGAAAGGACATCCACACCAAAAACCCATCTGTACATCACCATCATCAAAGACCAAAAGTAGATAAAACCACAAAGATGGGGAAAAAACAGAGCAGAAAAACTGGAAACTCTAAAAAGCAGAGCACCTCTCCTCCTCCAAAGGAACGCAGTTCCTCACCAGCAATGGAACAAAGCTGGATGGAGGATGACTTTGACGATTTGAGAGAAGAAGGCTTCAGATGATCAAACTACTCTGAGCTACGGGAGGAAATTCAAAACAATAGCAAAGAAGTTAAATCTTTGAAAAAAAATTAGAATGGATAACTAGAATAACCAATGGAGAGAAGGGCTTAAAGGAGCTGATGGAGCTGAAAGCCAAGTTTCGAGAACTACGCGAAGATTGCAGAAGCCTCAGTAGCAGATGCGATCAACTGGAAGAAAGGGTATCGCTGATGGAAGATGAAATGAATGAAATGAAGCGAGAAGGGAAGTTTAGAGAAAAAAGAATAAAAAGAAATGAACAAAGCCTCCAAGAAATTTGGGACTATGTGAAAAGACCAAACCTACATCTGATTGGTGTATCTGAAAATGACGGGGAGAATGGAACCAAGTTGGAAAACACTCTGCAAGATATTATCCAGGAGAACTTCCCCAATCTAGCAAGGCAGGCCAACATTCAGATTCAGGAAATACAGAGAATGCCACAAAGATACTCCTTGAGAAGAGCAACTCCAAGACACATAATTGTCAGATTCACCAAAGTTGAAATGAAGGAAAAAATGTTAAGGGCAGCCAGAGAGAAAGGTCGGGTTACCCACAAAGGGAAGCCCATCAGACTAACAGCTGATCTCTCGGCAGAAACTCTACAAGCCAGAAGAGAGTGGGGGCCGATACTCAACATTCTTAAAGAAAAGAATTTTCAACCCAGAATTTCATATCCAGCCAAACTAAGCTTCATAAGTGAAGGAGAAATAAAATACTTTACAGACAAGCAAATGCTGAGTGATTTTATCACCACCAGGCCTGCCCTAAAAGAGATCCTGAAGGAAGCACTAAACATGGAAAGGAACAACCGGTACCAGCCACTGCAAAAACATGCCAAATTGTAAAGACCATCGAGGCTAGGAAGAAACTGCATCAACTAACGAGCAAAATAACCAACTAACATCATAATGACAGGATCAGATTCACACATAACAATATTAACTTTAAATGTAAATGGGCTAAATGCTCCAATTAAAAGACACAGACTGGCAAACTGGATAAGGAGTCAGGACCCATCAGTGTGCTGTATTCAGGAAACCCATCTCACGTGCGGAGACACACATAGACTCAAAATAAAGGGATGGAGGAAGATCTATCAAGCAAATGGAAAACAAAAAAAGGCAGGGGTTGCAATCCTAGTCTCTGATGAAATAGACTTTAAACCAACAAAGATCAAAAGAGACAAAGAAGGCCATTACATAATGGCAAAGGGATCAATTCAACAAGAAGAGCTAACTATCCTAAATATATATGCATCCAACACAGGAGCACCCAGATTCATAAAGCAAGTCCTGAGTGACTTACAAAGGGACTTAAACTCCCACACAATAATAATGGGAGATTTTAACACCCCACTGTCAACATTAGACAGATCAACGAGACAGAAAGTTAACAAGGATACCCAGGAATTGAACTCAGCTCTACACAAAGTGGACCTAATAGACATCTACAGAACTCTCCACCCCAAATCAACAGAATATACATTTTTTTCAGCACCACACCACACCTATTCCAAAATTGACCACATAGTTGGAAGTAAAGCTCTCCTCAGCAAATGTAAAAGAACAGAAATTATAACAAACTGTCTCTCAGACCACAGTGCAATCAAACTAGAACTCAGGATTAAGAAACTCACTCAAAACCGCTCAACTACATGGAAACTGAACAACCTGCTCCTGAATGACTATTGGGTACATAATGAAATGAAGGCAGAAATAAAGATGTTCTTTGAAACCAACGAGAACAAAGACACAACATACCAGAATCTCTGGGACACGTTCAAAGCAGTGTGTAGAGGGAAATTTATAGCACGAAATGCCCACAAGAGAAAGCAGGAAAGATCCAAAATTGACACCCTAACATCAAAATTAAAAGAACTAGAAAAGCAAGAGCAAACACATTCAAAAGCTAGCAGAAGGCTAGAAATAACTAAAATCAGAGCAGAACTGAAGGAAATAGAGACACAAAAAACCCTTCAAAAAATTAATGAATCCAGGAGCTGGTTTTTTGAAAAGATCAACAAAATTGATAGACTGCTAGCAAGACTAATAAAGAAGAAAAGAGAGAAGAATCAAATAGATGCAATAAAAAATGAAAAAGGGGATATCACCACCGATCCCACAGAAATACAATCTACCATCAGAGAATACTACAAACACCTCTATGCAAATAAACTAGAAAATCTAGAAGAAATGGATAAATTCCTCAACAAATACACCCTCCCAAGACTAAATCAGGAAGAAGTTGAATCTCTGAATAGACCAATAACAGGTTCTGAAATTGTGGCAATAATCAATAGCTTACCAACCAAAAAGAGTCCAGGACCTGATGGATTCACAGCTGAATTCTACCAGAGGTACAAGGAGGAACTGGTACCATTCCTTCTGAAACTATTCCAATCGATAGAAAAAGAGGGAATCCTCCCTAACACATTTTATGAAGCCAGCATTGTCCTGATACCAAAGCCTGGCAGAGACATAACCAAAAAAGAGAATTTCAGACCAATATCCTTGATGAACATTGATGCAAAAATCCTCAATAAAATACTGGCAAACCGAATCCAGCAGCACATCAAAAAGCTTATCTACCATGATCAAGTGGGCTTCATCCCTGGGATGCAAGTCTGGTTCAACATATGAAAATCAATAAATGTAATCCAGCATATAAACAGAACCAAAGACAAAAACCACATGATTATCTCAATAGATGCAGAAAAGGCCTTTGACAAAATTCAACAACCCTTCATGCTAAAAACTCTCAATAAATTAGGTATTGATGGGACGTATCTCAAAATAATAAGAGCTATCTACGACAAACCCACAGCCAATATCATACTGAATGGGCAAAAACTGGAAGCATTCCCTCTGAAAACTGGCACAAGACAGGGATGCCCTCTCTCACCGCTCCTATTCAACATAGTGCTGGAAGTTCTGGCCAGAGCAATCAGGCAGGAGAAGGAAATAAAGGGTATTCAATTAGGAATAGAGGAAGTCAAATTGTCCCTGTTTGCAGATGACATGATTGTATATCTAGAAAACCCCATTGTCTCAGCCCAAAATCTCCTTAAGCTGATTAGCAACTTCAGCAAAGTCTCAGGATACAAAATCAATGTACAAAAATCACAAGCATTCTTGTACACCAATCACAGACAAACAGAGAGCCAAATCATGAGTGAACTCCCATTCACAATTGCTTCAAAGAGAATAAAATACCTAGGAATCCAACTTACAAGGGATGTGAAGGACCTCTTCAAGGAGAACTACAAACCACTGCTCAATGAAATAAAAGAGGATACAAACAAATGGAAGAACATTCCATGCTCATGGGTTGGAAGAACCAATATCGTGAAAATGGCCATACTGCCCAAGGTAATTTATAGATTCAATGCCATCCCCATCAAGCTACCAATGACTTTCTTCACAGAATTGGAAAAAACTACTTTAAAGTTCATATGGAATCAAAAAAGAGCCCGCATCGCCAAGTCAATCCTAAGCCAAAAGAACAAAGCTGGAGGCATCACGCTACCTGACTTCAAACTATACTACAACGCTACAGTAACCAAAACAGCATGGTACTGGTACCACAACAGAGACATAGATCAATGGAACAGAACAGAGCCCTCAGAAATGATGCCGCATATCTACAACTATCTGATCTTTGACAAACCCGACAAAAACAAGAAATGGGGAAAAGATTCCCTATTTAATAAATGGTGCTGGGAAAACTGGCTAGCCATATGTAGAAAGCTGAAACTGGATCCCTTCCTTACACCTTATACAAAAATTAATTCAAGATGGATTAAAGACTTAAATGTTAGACCTAAAACCATTAAAATCCTACAAGAAAACCTAGGCAATACCATTCAGGACATAGGCGTGGGCAAGGACTTCATGTCTAAAACACCAAAAGCAATGGCAACAAAAACCAAAATTGACAAATGGGATCTAATTAAACTAAAGAGCTTCTGCACAGCAAAAGAAACTACCATCAGAGTGAACAGGCAACCTACAGAATGGGAGAAAATTTTTGCAACCTACTCATCTGACAAAGGGCTAATATCCAGAATCTACAATGAACTCAAACAAATTTACAAGAAAAAAACAAACAACCCCATCAGAAAGTGGGCAAAGGACATGAACAGACACTTCTCAAAAGAAGACATTTATGCAGCCAAAAAACACATGAAGAAATGCTCATCATCACTGGCCATCAGAGAAATGCAAATCAAAACCATAGTGAGATACCATCTCACACCAGTTAGAATGGCCATCATTAAAAAATCAGGAAACAACAGGTGCTGGAGAGGATGTGGAGAAATAGGAACACTTTTACACTGCTGGTGGGACCGTAAACTAGTTCAACCATTGTGGAAGTCAGTGTGGCGATTCCTCAGGGATCTAGAACTAGAAATACCATTTGACCAAGCCATCCCATTACTGGGTATATACCCAAAGGACTATAAATCATGCTGCTATAAAGACACACGCACACGTATGTTTATTGCGGCACTATTCACAATAGCAAAGAGTTGGAACCAACCCAAATGTCCAACAACGATAGACTGGATTAAGAAAATGTGGCACATATACACCATGGAATACTATGCAGCCATAAAAAATGATGAGTTCATGTCCTTTGTAGGGACATGGATGAAACTGGAAAACATCATTCTCAGTAAACTATCGCAAGGACAAAAAACCAAACACCGCATGTTCTCACTCACTCATAGGTGGGAATTGAACAATGAGAACTCATGGACACAGGAAGGGGAATATCACACTCCAGGGACTGTTGTGGGGTTGGGGGAGGGGGGAGGGACAGCATTAGGAGATATACCTAATGCTAAATGACGAGTTAATGGGTGCAGGAAATCAACATGGCACATGGATACATATGTAACAAACCTGCACATTGTGCACATGTACCCTAAAACCTAAAGTATAATAAAAAAAATAAAAAAATAAAACAAATAAACTTGAAATGCATCATAAACTTAAATGTAAGCGCTAAAACTATACAAACTCCTAGAAGAAAAATACAGGAGTAAGTTGTGACACTGAGTTAGGCAAAGCCTCCTTAAATAGACACGAAAAGCACAAGTGACAAAAGAAAAAATAGATAAACTGGATTTCATTGACATTAAAACATTTTGTCCTTCAAAGGACACCATGAAGAAAGTAAAAAGACAATCTGCACAATAGGAGAAAAATATGCAAATGATATACCTGATAAGGGACTTACATGTAGGTCAGATAGAGAACTCTTACAACTCAATCATAAACAGACAAATAAGGCCATTAAAAATGACCAAAGTCTCTGAGTAGATATTTCTCCAAAGAAGATGTCCAAATGGCCAAGAAGCACAGGAAAGGATGTACAGTGTCATTGGCCCTGAGGGAAATGCCAATCAAAGCCACAAAGAGATATCACTCCACATCCACTAGGATCCACTAAGATGGCTATATTTAAAAAGACAGATAGTAACAAGTGTCGACAAAGATGTGGAGAAGCTGAGATTCATATGCAGCTGGTGGGAATATAACACAGTGCAGCCGCTGTGGAAAACTGTCTGGAAGTTTCTCAGAAGTTTAAATGCAGAGTCATCATTTGACTCAGCAGTTCTACTCCGAGGATACATACCCAAGAGAACTGAAACTACATGTTCACACAAAAACTTGTATGAATGTTTATAGCAGCGTTGTTCATAATAGCCAAAAAGTGGAAACAACCCAGATTTCCATCCACTGATGAATGCATAAACAAAACGTGATCTATCCGTACATTATTCAGCATTGAAAAGGAATGAAGTACTGGTACCTGCTACAATATGGATGAACCTTGAAGACATTATGCAAAGCAAAAAAACTAGCCACAAAAGACCACATATTGTATAATCTCATTCATATTAAATATCCAGAACCAGCAAATCTATAGAGACAGAAAGGGGGTTTGTGGCTGCCTGTGACTGAGAAGAAGAGGGACAATGTGGGGTGCTGCATAACTGCTGATGGGTACAGGGTTTCTTTGGAGGACGATGAAAATGTTCTGAAATTGATTGTGGTGGTAGAGGCACAACTCTGTGAATATGCTAAAACCACTGTTTTGTAAACTTTAAATGAGTGAATTGTATGTTATATGAATTGTATCTCAATAAAACCATATTTTAGAAAAAAACAAAGGGCCGGGCATGGTGGCTCATGCCTGTAATCCCAGCACTTTGGGAGGCCGAGGCGGGAGGATCACTTGAGGTCAGGAGTTCAAGACCAGCCTGGCCAACATGGAGAAACCTCGTCTCGACTAAAACTAGAAAAATTAGGCAGGCATTAGGTGGTGTATGTCTGTAATCCCAGCTACTTGGGAGGCTGAGGCAGGAGAATATCTTGATGCCTGGAGGCAGAGGCTGCAGTGAGCTGAGACTGTGCTACTGCACTCCAGCCTGGGGGACAGAGCAAGACTCTGTCTCAAAACAAAACAAAACAGAGCAAACAAACAAACAAACAAAAAAACACAAGGAAAAAAAGACAAACCAACCGGAAACGTCATGTAAAGTTCATTAACATCTGTTCTTTGGGGTGGAAGCTGTATTTCCTGGCTCCAGACTTGCAAAGCATATGGTGTGGTTTGTTGCCACTCTGGCCTCAGGTTCCAAAAGTCTACTTCATCTGCTAACCTCACTTGGAAGCTTCCAGAAGAGAGACAGCGATCCCAAGATAGAACATTTTATTAATATGTACCAATACTTTATGAGTCTTGGCTTCCTCATTGGTAAACTTCTAGAGGAGCAGAGAGGTTAACGTGCAGGATGGCTATATACCCCTGCCCTGCCACACACTGGCTGGGTGATGTAGGGAAGTGACGTTACCTCTCAATTTCTTCATCTGCTAAAGAGAAAGTGATAGTACTCACCTTGCAGAGCTTTTGTGAGTGTTCAGTGAGTTAGCACAAGAAGAGTTTAGCACAGCGCCTGCATATTAGTCAATGCGCAATGAAGGGTGACCCACGGGTTTGGGAGCAGAGAGTGTCAGCTTCAGAGTCAGACAGGGAATCTTGGTGTGCTACATCCTGACTAAGTTACTGCTGTGGGTTGAATTATGTCCCTGAAGATGATGTGTTGAAGTTCTGACCCACAGTCCGTATAAATGTAACCTTATTTGGAAATAGGGCCCTTGCAATTGTGCTAAAGGTAAGATGAGGTCACACTGGATTAGGGTGAGTCCTAATTCAATGACTGATGTCCTTATAAGGAGAAAATCTGTTGAGGTGGGTGCAGTGTCTCATGCCTGTAGCACTTTGGGAGGCCAAGGTGAGTGGATTGCTTGAACTCAGGCATTTGAGGCCACCCTGGGCAACAGAGCAAGACTGTCTCACACACACAAAAAATAAAAAATAAAAAGAGAAGAAGAAGAAGGAGGGGGAGGAGGAGAAGGAGGAGAAGGAGAAGAAGGAGGAGGAGGAGAAGAAGGAGGAGGAGAAGAAGAAGGAGAAGGAGAAAAAGGAGGGGGAGGAAGAGGAGAAGGAGAGGAAGGAGGAAGAGGAGAAGGAGAGGAAGGAGGAAGAGGAGAAGGAGAGGAAGGAGGAGGAGGAGAAGAAGAAGAAAGAAGAAGAAGGAGGAGGAGGAGGAGAAGAAGAAGAAGAAAAGAAGAAGAAGAAGAAGAAGAAGAAGAAGAAGAGAAGAAGAAGAAGGAGGAGGAGGAAGAGGAGGAGGAGAAGGAGGGAAAGGAGGAGGAAAGAAGAAAGAAGGAGAAGGAGAAGAAGCAGAAGCAGAAGCAGTAGCAGGAGCAGAAGCAGAAGCAAATCTGAACACAGGGACAGGAACACAGAGCCAGAGGGAGAAGGCCATATGATGAGAGAGGCAGAGATCGACGTGATGCATCTATAAGCCAGGGAACTCCAAGGATTGCTAGCAACACCAGAGGAAAGGGGAGGGACAAGGAAGGATTTTTCCCTTGCATGGGGAGCATGGCCCTACTGACACCTTGATTTCAGGCTTCTGGGACTAGCACTGTGAGACGATACATTGCTGTGGTTTTAAGCCACCCAGTTTGCAGTAATTTGCTATGGGCAGCCCCAGAAACTAGTTTCCTCCTCTGTACCATGAAGCTATTTCCCTTAGAGAATGTGAGTCCAGGGGAGCAAGGGCCTTGTCTTATTGTCAGTGTATCCACAGCACCTAGAATTGTGCTTGGCACCTGGGGAATGCTCAGTAAGTCACTGAATCACTGGCATGAATGAATGAAGTCCATATAGCTCACGTCTTTTGAATGTTACCTTCTCAGAGAGGCCACATTGACCTAGAACAGCCGCATCCCTGATGGGTTTTTCCTGACATTGCTTTACCACCCACTGACATCCGATTTGTCTCCCCATCTCTTCACTTGCTCATCTTCTGCCTCCCCTACTGCACGGTCTGTGAGGACCAGTTTTTTGTTTGTTTGGTTTTTTTTTTTTTTTTTGTCCTCCTTGTTCATTGCAAACTCCAGTGTACACAACAGTGCCTGCAATGTACTAGGTGCTCAATAAATATATGTTAAATGAATGAACATACAAATGAATAAATGCAAATTAGAATGCCCATGTACGTGGGCATCCAAGTCACCTTATAATATATTTGAACAAAAAAGACATTCTGATATGCTCTTTTACCAGAAAGGAAACTCAATACTAGACTGTCCATGTCAAAAGTAGACACTAATTGGGGTTTGGACCCAGGTCTGCTGGACTCCAAGTTCAGTGTTCCTTTCAGAGGGTTTGAGAAGTGGGGGAGGTGCTGGATAGTAGTGGATGAGAGAACCAAAAATGGGGATGGGGACAGGAATGGAGGCAAGGGCACAGACATTCTGTGTTCCTCCCAGACTCCTACATGTCCCTAAAGGCAAACAGCCCCAGCCATCCATCGGAATTCGTTGTTGTTGTTTGGTTTTATTGGTTTGGTTTTGTTTCATTTCTGGAGACAGGGTCTCACTGTTGCCCAGGCTAGAATGCAGTGGCGTGATCTCAGCTCACTGCAGCCTTTACCTCCCAGGCTCAAGTAATCCTCCTACCTCAGCCTCCTGAGTAGCTGGGACTACAGGCACGTACCACCACAGCCCAGTTAATGTTTTGTAGAAACGGGATTTCGCCATGTTGCCCAGGCTGGGCTAGAACTCCTGGGCTCAAGAGATCCACGCACCTCAGCCTCCTGAAGTACTGGGATTACAGATGTGAGCCGCCATGCTAGGACCATCGGAGTTTTTGAGCAACCTAGTTAGGCTCGGTCTCAAGGAAGTCCCCACTCTCTGCACTCTGTCCCCACTCCAGTGCTTGTTTGAGGTTTGTGTGACTCATGGCTTTTGGGTCAAGGGGAGGCAAATTTCCTTTGGGAGTTAAGGCTGTTGTATAAGTACCTGCTCTGGGCTCAGGCAGACCAGGTGGGACGCCCCGCTCCTACCCACCCTGCTCTGTCACTCACATGGATGTGCCCCTTAAACTCTCAGAGCCTCTGCTCCATCATCCGTAAAATGGGGATGACCAGGCCCACATCCAAGGGCTTTTGTGAGGGATTAACTGTAGGTTGAACACTGAGCTCAATGCTGGCATGCAGAGGGTGGCCTTGCTTTTCAGCTTTGGGTTGAAAGGGCCCCACTCAGTGGCAGAGAAACCCTGCCCCTTGGCATTCCAGAGGAGCCAGAAGTGCAGAGTCTTTTAACTTCGGTGAGGATGGGGGTGGGGTGCCTGGCTCTCACAACATTTAATTGATTGTAACAGCGCACCCTTAACACACTCCCTCCCCCCTAACCTGCACCCCCAGAAGAACCTTCAAAATCCTTCCATGACTGTGTATAATGCGTTCCTGGGGCCCAGCACACAACTTTCAAATTGGCTTACAATTTATCTGCAGCTCAGATAAAAACATTTTAATGACTGTGTGCAGCATACACCCTTGGTGTCACCCACGGGGCTCCCAAATGTCTTTCCCCACCACATAGTGGGATGTTATAGGCGTGAAATTACAGCTGCACTCGCGTTTTCATCTTCACCCGGAGGCCTCTGAAAATGGCCCCGTTAGAATGTGCTGGATGTGGATGTGTGGATGGCAGACCGGGGTGCTGGGCTTTCTGGCGGAACTGCTCTGTGCTTTGAGGCAGGTGGGCCCTGGGCCGTCCCCAGCTCCTCAGCTCTCCTTCTCCCCACTGTTCTGGGAGCTTCCCATTGACCTCCAAATTGGGGAGGGTCTGTCTTGCCCCAGTTTGGCTGCAGCAGCCCTTAGGGTCCCATGTGGCACAAAAGAGAACCCAGCGTTCGGTGACCTCCGCTCCCTTGAAGGGAGGGTCTTTGTGTGTGAACACAATGCCACAGATGAGCTGAAGCAATGAGTCAGTTTTAATTTTTGAAAGCTGCCCTGAAACACTTGAAGGAGACCTTCACAGAGATTGGTCTAATTGTGCCTGGTTCGTAACTGACCCTACTACTATTTGTCATAAGAGATACTATTTATTGATCATCCAGAATGTGCCAAGCCTCAGGCCCAGAACGTTCTGTTCTATAATTATCTCACTTAACCCTCCAACCTCGGCCAAGTCCCATGCCCCTCTGAGCCAGGTCTGTGCAATGGGCTCACTGTGGCGCCTGCCTCCCAGGCCCATGTGGTCGATGGGTTACAGGAGATGCTGTATGAGAAACACTCAGCCACGCCGCCTCCCCCGGCCCTCCGCTCACCATTCAGGACCTTGGTGAGCTACAGAAGCCACGCTGCTCTGGCATAGAGATAACCCCCACCCTATAAGGCCTGGAGCAAATTTCTTCCCTTCCCTGGGTCTCAGTCTCTTCATCTGTGAGTTAGGGATAATAGTAATCCCCCACGCTCTGATCTGCAGTGAGGACTGGGTGATGTCCTCCATGTGAAAGCCCCTCTGAAATTGCTCAGATCGGGCAAGTGTGGGGCACTGCTGTCATTATGACAGTTGGGATATATCCTGGCTCCTTCCATAGGTGCATGGTGCCAGGACTCGCAGACCTTTGGGGAAGAAGCCCAGAGGAGGTGAATAAGGAGAGACCCCTGTCCCTGCCACTCCCAGAGACACTCTCTGGCTTCCAGGCAGCCGCGGTGCATGAAGCTATGTTCCTAGAGCAGTCATTCCTCAGACTAGTGCAGGGCTCTTTGGAGCTGTGAATGGGGGGCTTCTCTTTGCTGGGGCCAAAACCAGGGGCAAGAGGGAGGCAGCCACAGCTGTGCCCAGGAGTAGGCACACCAGAAACAGTGATAATAAAAACAACAGCGTCCAAGTAACTGAGCTCTTCAGTGATATTCTTGACGGGGTAGGTGTTCTGCAAACTTTATCTACTTTAAGCCTCACGGCCACCCTGGGAGGGAAGCATCCTTATCCCTATTTTACAGATGGGGAAATTGAGGCCCACACGAGCACACTCCCTTGCTCAGCAGAGACCATCAGGCCAGTTGTGCAACCTGAGTGAGTCCCACGAAATCGCTCTGTACCTCAGTTTCCTCACCTAGTGGATGGAGTAAGGGACTCACAAGTGTCAGAGCTGGGAGGGAGTGTAGGATTATCTGGTCAACCCTCTGATGATACATGATATGGTTTGGCTGTGTCCCAACTCAAATCTCATCTTATACTGTAGCTCCCACAATTCTCATGTGTTGTAGGAGGGACCCAGTGGGAGGAAACTGAATCGTAGGGGTCGGTCTTTCCTGTGCTATTTCTCATGATAGTGAATAAGTCTCTCAAGATCTGATGGTTTTATAAAGGGGAGTTTCCCTGCACAAGTTCTCTTCTCTTGTCTGCCACCATGTGAGATGTGCCTTTCACCTTCCACCATGATTGTGAGGCCTCCCCAGCCATGTGGAACTGTGAGTCCATTAAACCTCTTTCTTTTGCAAATTGCCCAGTCTTGGGTATGTCTTTATCAGCAATGTGAAAATGGACTAATACAGTACAGATGGGGGAAATTGAGGCCACAGAAGGAGAATAACCTGCTCAGGGTTCTTTGGCAAAGTAATGGGAAGTGTGGGCCTCATGGAGGGATGGTTTTTGAGGACTCTGGCCTTGCTTGAAGGCACCTTAGATTGAGGCCTTAGCGCAGTGTCTTCACTGCCTCCAGCAATGTGACAGAGCTGGCCCTGGAGTCAAGATGCCTGAGTCCCGGCCCAACACTGAGCTGCCTGATAACATAGGAGGATTTTGTGATCTTGGCTGTGTGACTTTAGGCAAGTTGCTTGCTTTCTCTGTGATCCATTTCTGCATCTGCAAAATGGAGTTAATGCTAGTATGTACTCTCGGGTTGGTTGTGAGGCATAATGACATAACACATGTAAAGTACTCAGCTCAATAGCCGCAGAGGGGCCTTCCCTGAGTCCCCTCCCTATGGTAGCAGCCACCCACCTGCAGTCACTCTTTATCCCTTTACTCTGCTTTATTTCCTTCTAGCATGTTGCAGGCTGTTTTTGATTCATCTATGCATGTGTTTTATGCTTGTCTCCTGCAAAATCTCTACAGATAAGCATTTGTCCTATAAAAATTTTGGGTGCATTCCCTGCCACCTCATAGGTAGGTGCTCAATACATTGTGATGCATAAATGATTGATTAAGTACACGTCTCTCATCAGACTGGGAGTTCCTTGATGGTGCAAACTGAGTACTGTCCCTCCTAGGTTCCCTGGTGTGGCCAACCCAGGGCCAGGCACCCAAACGCTGCTAGCTCCTCTATCAGAGGAGCTGAGTGGTGCGTGAGTAACTGCGAGAGAGGGGCTTTTCCTAGCAATGCCACCTCCTGCATCGTGGCTCCATTGGAAAGCCAGAACTACCACGGGCTGTGCTGCAGGAATCGATGTTCCCTCTGGAGGTCTGGCCTTTGGAGGTTTTCAATTTCCCCAGAAGCAGCGGCTTTCAGCGAGGCCTTTATGCTTTCATTGATTGCCTGTGTACTGCAAGCTTTGTTTCCCTGATAAATATTACTGGATAAGAAAACCGGAGAACACAGAGTCTGGAGTCAAGGCCAAGTCCCCAGCATCCTTGCAATAGAGCCACAATCCAAAGGTGTGTATCTGACAGTAAATTAGAACCAGTGGGGGCTTCTGAGAATGTGCAGAGCAGCATTCTTGTCTTACTCATGGGGAAACTGAGTCTGGGATGGGGATAGACTTACCTAAGGACCCAGCCAGCCAGAGATAGACACCAGTATTATTACCTCCATTTTACAGGTGCATAAATGGAGGCATGGGGAGAGGGTGAGAACCCAAGAGCTCTGAATCCCAGCCCTGAGCACTTTCTAATTTATCTCCAGATCCTATGCCATCTCCATTAAGGCCTCAGGAGGTGCAGGGGGATCTTTTGGCTGAGGGGCAGAATGGTTCCCTCTGCAGCAGGTGTGCATCTCGGCTGAGGTGCTATCTTTCACTCCCTGGGGAGGGTCCTGTTGGGGTACCTGTGCTGGGAGAAGGGGACCTCCTGAGGGGAGGCCCATGGGGGGCAAGACTTCACAGGTCACACCTTGGCTCAGCCTGGTCTGGTTGCCCCTCCACGACAAGGGCAGGAAAGGGAAGACACCAGCACAACAGAACTTCTGGTGGATGGTCCCTAGGATGGCTGCTCTGTGCACGCACGTGTGCCTGTGTGCACACATTCACACACACACACTCAAACACACTCGTCATCCTCACTGCGATGCCAGGGGCCAGTGGCCCTGCACTCACCCATGACATTGAGGAAGATGTTGCCCGATGCCAGGACCACCTTCTCCCTGGTGGCGCGGTCGTAGATGCCCACATGGCACTCATAGGGACCATTGTCTGAGATCCGGACCTCGGGCAGCCTGGGGAAGGCAGAAGACAGGGTGAGGGCCCATCATCGTGGGGCTGGGTGAGGCAGCGCTCAAGGAAACTCATCGTGATGCCCACAGGTGCAGCCTCCACTAACAAACACATGCCTGCGTGCTGGGCTGGGAGGAGGGGAGCATTTATGGAACACTGACCGTATGCAGACACTGTGCTCGGCATCTCAGATAGTGAAGGTGTGGACTGTGTTCAGCCAGAGCCCAATTTGTGCTCAGTGGGTCCTGGAGCAGTTATTTAGCCTGTCAGCTTCCATGAGCCTGGGATGGTGCCCACTTTCAGGGAGCCGTGAGGATGGCATAGGTGAAGAGGTGTGGGCATTTAGTGTGTCACTGCATGCAGTATGGGCCCAAAACTGTCACTGGAGGCATCGGCTCCCTCTTTCCTCGTGACGGCCTCCACGTAGGGTCCATATTCCCATTTCATAAACAAGGAAACTGAGGCTCGGGACAGAACTCAATTGCTAATAAGAACCAGTATGGAAATTTGAGTTTCTCTCTCCACACCCCCATGCTGCCACTTCATGCCCAGTCCTGAGATCACAGAAGAGAAAGACAATAAAATTCAGGTCCCCAAGGAGCCCCCATCCCAGTGGACAAGGAGGTAGAGAAGCTGATCTGGGTTCCACACTCACATGGAAAAGCGTGAGCTTATCTGAGCTCAGATTGGGGAGCAGCCACTTCCACCTCTGAGGTGGTCGGGAGGGTGTCTCAGAGGAGGTGATCCCTGAGGATGGGAGAGACTCCCTCAAACCTGCTTTCAGACTTTTCTCCTGAAAGTCCAGAGAGTAAATATTTTAGGCTTTCTTGCCCTTTACAATTGCAGTTCAATCCTATCCTTGCAGCACAAAAGCAGCTACAATCGGTGCATAAACAAATTGGTGCAAATGTGCTCCAATAAAACTTTACTTATGATCATTTAAATTTGAATTTCATATAATTTTCATTTGCCATACAATATCCTTCTTCTGTTTTATTTCTCCAACCATTTCAAAGTAGAAAAAGCATTCTCAGTTCACAAGTTGTGAAAAAATAGGCGACGGGCTAGATTTGGCCTGCAAGCTGTAGTTGGATGGCTCATGTTCTAGATCTTTCTATAGCATCTACAGGGTCAGACCATGTGAAAATGAGTTGGTATGTTGTTCTGTCTCCCCATGGAAAATGCAAGCAGGGAGGCTCTTTCCTCCCTTCTATATTGAAAAGAGCCTTGACATGGAGTCAAAGAGAACCAGGTTCCAATTCTGCTCCTACTGTTTGTAAATCAGGGGACCTTGGGTAAGTCAGTCCATCTCTCCTGGAGACTCCATTTTCTTTCCTAAACAGTGCTACTTTCTTTCCTAAACAGTGCTACTTCCTGTGACTGCAGTGAAGATTAAATGCAATGATGTCACTGAAGGACTTCTGTAAGCAGGAACGTTGCATCCAAATGGACAGAGGGGCCATTCTGTGTTGTTCCTGGGTCCTGTGAAGCTCTGTGGGGAGAGGGAATTCCTGGCAAGTGGAATCTGGACACTTGGATGGGAAGGAGCCTTGGCCTGGAGTTGCAGAGGCTGTGTCATTGCTGCATTGGCGAAATATGTCTGTCTTCATGCAAGTTCCAGCCTATTCTGGCTACAACTTAGAGGGACTGGGGTTCTGTTTAAGTCTTAGAAGTTCTCAAGTCATAGCAGAAAACTATGGGAAGGGATCCATACTCATGGACCTACCCCACTAACCTGCCTGACAAGGACCCCACTGGGGACAGGAAAGAGCAGCTGTTGGTTGGCGCTCAGGCTCTTGGGCGTGTGACCCATCTGCCCCCCCTGAAAAGGGAGGTTCTTTCAATCCAGTTCTTCATCCTCCCTTCCGCCTCCTGGACACACTTCCCACTTTGCTCTCCCACCTGCTTCTGCAGAGCAATGTAACCTCAGCTTCGCTCTTTTCTTCTCTCCTTTTAGCTACCTGCTCCATCTTTGTCTTCTGGCTCCTTTTCCCCTGCGACTCACTGTCCCCCCACACCTGGGCTGCCAGCCTCTTTTTCCATCACTGTCGTCTTACTGAGCTGAGCCAGCCCATCCCTCCTACCACCCAGCACACATTAGCATAAACAAACACCTTCATTTACATAGAACACACAGAGGTTGACATCTGGTCTACCGACTGTCACGGAAGGACTTAAAGAATGGGAAGCTTTTCATCAGGGGGGACTTTGTTGAGAAGACGCTGTCCCCCTCCACTCCCTCATCTCAGAAGAAAGAGCACAGTGACATGGGAACAGCAGGGGACCAGTCTCCCCTCTGGGAATGATTTTCTTTGTTTGTAACTCAGCTAGACTGAAAAAATAGCCTCTCTACCGGGCACCATTACTGAGTGACATATTTTAGATTAAAAAAAAAAGGAGACTCAAAGAGAGATGGCATGACTTACCCAAGGCCCCATGGCTTACAAACAGTAGGAGCAGAATTTGCACTTGGTGACACTCATAGGTGTTGGTTATAGAGACAACCTGCTTAAATGACTTTTGTAGGTGACAGGAGTGCAGGTGGCAGTTTCAGGTGACAGCTCTGTAAAGAAACAGGCTCGGGAGACATATGTAGCTGGCAGCTCTCCAGGTGAGGTAATAAGATAATAATAACATGGTTGACACCCAGGCAGATACGTGCAGGTAACCGCCACCTAGGTGATGGCTGTAGAAGATGTGTTTATAGGATAGTGACACAGGTGTCATGTTTAGGCAACTGCTACCCTGATGACATGCTCAGGTGATAGTAACGTAAGCAATATGCTTATGACACCTCACAGGTGGTAGAGAAGACAGCTCGGGGTACACCTGGATTGCTGCTGTATGAAAAAGGCAGCTTCTCACTGAGGACTATGTGTACAGCCCCAGATGCTCCTTCTACCATCGACTGAAGGAGCAAGCCCAGGTTCCCTAGTTCCTGGAATGTCCAGACCCATCCTCCACCATTAGCCCAAGGCACACTCTCGGGCACCCTCCTTGGCATCTCCCATTTCCACACCCTCCAAATACAGACAGTGACCAAGTCTTGGGTGTTCTACTCCTAATAGATCCTGAACCATCCACTTCCCTCCGTCTCCACAGTCAGCATCTCTTCTCACCTGGAATATGGAGGCAGAGGTTTACTGGGCTTTCTGTCCCTGGCAATCTCCCTCCTGATCCATTCTCCAGGTAGAATCCAGATCTTTTCAAACGTAAATGAGATGAATGCTACTCCTCTACCTAAGTCCCATCAAAGGCTCTCTCTGCTTTTATGACAAAGACACTATACGAAAAACATACTTGCACACACATGTTTATAGCAGCACAATTTGCAATTGCAAAAATATGGAATCAGCTCAAATGTCCATTAATCAATGAGTGGATTAAAAAAACTGTGGTATATATCTATACCGTGGAATACTATTCAGCCATAAAAAGGAACAAAATAATGGCATTCACAGCAACCTGGATGGAATTGGAGACCCCTGTTCTAAGGGAAGTAACTCAAGAATGGAAAACCAAACATTGTATGTTCTCACTCATAAGTGGGAGCTAAGCTAGGAGGATGCAAAGGCATAAGAATGATACAATAAACTTTGGGAATTTGGGGGAAAAGGTGGGAGGGGGTGAGAGATAAAAGACTACAAATTGGGACAGGGCATACTGCTCAGGTGATGGGCGCACCCAAATCTCACAAATCACCACTAAAGAACTTACGTAACCAAACACCACCTGTTCCCCAATAACCTATGGAAATACAATAAAATAAAATGGAGAATATAAAAATCTCCCAAATAGAAATAAAACTGTAAAATTTAAAATATGAGACAGCAATATCAATTTGATAAAAATATTTTAAAAGGTAGTAACATGTGGCAAAACCTATTAAATGCAGAACACCAAAATTGAACCCTAATGTGAACTATGGATTTCGGGCGATAACGATGTATCCATGTAGGTTAATTGATGGTAACAAATGTGTCACTGAAGTGTAGGAAGTCAATGGTGGCAGAGGTTGTACATGTGTGGGACAGGGGCAGGTGGGAACTTTCTGTACTTTCTGCTCAGTTTTGCTGTGAACCTAAAGCTGCTCTAAAAAATAAAGTCTATCAATAAAAAAGGGCAAACAGAGAGATAAGAATCGTCATCTTGGCCAACAGGGCCCAGCAAACTTTGTTCCTTCTACATCTCTAGCCATGTCTTCCACCTTCCCTTATCCCATGCCCCTGCCCCTTCCTCCAGCCATGTCTTCCACCTTCCCTTCTCTCTCGCCCCTGCCTCTTCCTCCAGCTACAGTGGCATTCTTTCTATTCCTCCCATGAGCCAAGTTATTTTCTAAAAAAATAAAATTTGTATTTTGGATAAGTTTAGAATCACAGAAGATTTGCAAATAAAACAGAGATCGCTGTATACCCCTCACCTGGTTTCCCCTGTGACCATCTGACATGGCCAGGATCCCCCCACTTCCAGCCAAGGCAGATTCTAGTTCTCACTGGCAGACCCAACAGCTGCCAGGTCACAGCTTTGATTTCGACCAATCCACCTCTTCTCAGCACCTCATCTAAAATTTTGTCTTTTCTGTTTTCTTTCTAAAGTGGATTAAGTGGCCCAGAGACTCCCTTTCCCCAGAATTGAGTGGCATTGATCTGCATGATGAATAGAAGGCTTTCCACAGATAGCAGGGACCCGAGGGGAGTGAGGGTGAGGAGGCCTGCTCTCATTAGCAATGGGCTGTGATCAATAAACTATTAATAACTGCAAAGGTTTCTGGAGAGATCAGTGTAATGCAGTTTAGCGGCTGGAGTTTACCAACACCAACAGCGTCTCTGAAGGGCGAGTAACTGTGTTTTTGAAAAGCCAGGCACAGCAAGAGCGGATGCTGCATGCCCCCTGATCTGCATGCCTTCACTAGGTAAGGCCATGCAAGCGCTGGGCACTGCAGCTTCTGCTGAATCTGGGGCCAGGGCTGTGGGCTATCCACATTCAACAGAAGTATGCCATGCCCTAAGCTGAGGCTTGGATTGGGAGTGGGTACAGGGATACTGGAGGTTTTGGTCCCTGCCTCCATGTTTTTGCCTATAATGTTAAGCTCTATAGGCTCTACATTCAGATGCCACCTCCACCAGGCAGGCTACCCCGACTGCCCAGCCCTCCAAAGACATAATTCATCTCCACCTCTCCAGGGCTGCATCTGTCTCTGGGAGCACATACCTGTCCATGTCATGCTGCAGTATAAGTTGTTTCTTTTCCCTCCCAGGCAAGGAGGGAAGCCCGGTCACTTGGTAGCTGCTCAAGGAGTATCACCTGTGTGAATGAGGTTAGTGGAAACAGCCGGCACCGGGAGTCAAGGCTCGAGTCCTGGCTCTGCACCTGACTAGCATGTGATGTTGGATGAGGTCCTTTGGCTTCTTTGAGCTCCGGTTTCTCCATCTGATACATGGGTGCTATGACACCTGCCTCGTGGGATTACAGCATCTGGGGAGGTGCCAATATGTATAAAGATTTACAGTAGGAGGCACTGCACTGAGCATTTTACCCTCTCTAACTGAATCTTTGCTACACAGAGTGAGTAGGTGGCGTGATTTGAATTCAAGCCAGATGGAGGCTGGAGCCCATGAATGCTCTCCCCCACTGCCCCCAGATCTTCCTTTATCAGCAAATTGATTTGAGCTCTCTGGTCTCTGAATTTGCCTCCATCACTCTTGAGCGTGTTTCCATTCTGAGGCTTGCCACCTCTCTAGGTAATGAGAGCCATATGTTTCCTCCCTGCTGGGAGAAACAGGATGGCCTTTTATTTTCCTAAATTTCGTGCTCCAAGCTTCTGGCGGGCCCCTTAATTCTGATGACTGAGGTTTGCTGAGCAAGTCCTGTGCACCTTCTCCACGCCCCACACAAGTTTACAGCCTCTGCTTAGCTTCGCTTTCCTGGTTTTGCCTTTCCACTGGGAAGAATCCTAGATTTTCATAGAATGGAGACACTGGAGGGGAGGGTGGAGCTGTGAGGACACAGGAAATGAGTTTGATTTGCTTTTCCTGTGCTGTTGAAGAACCAAGTGATCCAGTATTTGACTTTTGCTGAGAACTGAAGCCTGAATGAATGAACACGTACCAGTGCACTTACAACAGGGCCTGGCATGCTGGGAGTGCTTGTCATATTCTTCTCCTTACACTGTTAATTGATGAAAATTTTAAAACAAATTGTTAAGCACCCACCATGTACCACGCACTGCTTGTGGTGTTGAGTATATATCACGGAACAAGACAGACAAAACGATACAGAAGGTCCCCGACTCACAATGGTCCAACTTATGATTTTTTGACTTTACGACAGCGTGAAAGCCATACGCACTCAGTAGAAACCAGACTTTGAGTAGCCATACGACCATTCCATTGTTCAATTTCAGTATGGTATTTAATACATTCCATGAGATACTCAACTCTTTATTATAAAATGGACTTTGTGTTGGATTATTTTGCCCGAGTGTAGGCTAATGAAAGTGTTTTCAGCACATTTAAGCTAGGTTAGGTGCTAAGCCATGATGTTCTGTAGATCAGATGTTTTAAGTGCACTTTCGACCTAAGATATTTTGAACTTATGATGGACTTATTGGGACGTAATCCCATCATAAGTCCAGGAACATCTGTACGTTTAAATGACCACACTATAAAGACACATTTTCTCTGGAATCTGCCTCCTGTCTACATCTGTCTCCTTCTTAGAGGGAGGAGGCTGGACGTTAATTAACCTGTCCCAGGATCAAGGTCATTAAAACAAACATCAATGTCACCCTGTCGAGTCTTAGGGGATTTGCAATGTGTTAGGTGAGTTTATCCTGATGCTAAATGTCTCCTGGGATCCTTGCCTTTGTTTGTTTCAATTTTATTAATTGCTTTATTGGGATATAATTGACAACAATAAATTGTACCTACTCAGCATTTCCATATTTGATAAGTTTTGATGTATTGAAACCATTGCCACAATCAAGATAATGAACATACTCATCTCTCCCAAAAGGCTCCTTGTGCCCTTTTATAATCCATGCCCCTCATCCTCAGGCAGCCATTGATCCTCTTTCTGTCACTATAAATCATGATTCCTAGGATTTTATATAAATGGAATCACAAAGTGTGTACTATGTTTTGCTTGGTTTCTTCCACTCCTCGTCATTATTTTGAGATTCATTCATGTTGTTGCCTTTACCAATTGTTGCTTCCCTTTCCCCACTGAACAGCATCGCATTTCGTGGCTACACACCATTTACTTACCCATCCTTCTGTTGATGGACACCTGGATGGCCCTCTCTTCATTAAAACAGAGTCTCAAAGGCCTGGCAGCTCCCTGGATCATCTCTGTTAGCCCAGGGAGAGGTGCTGTGTGTGCAAATGAGGACGTGGCACGGCTGGTCCTATATTTAACTTTATAAGACACTGCCCAAATGTCTTCTAAAGTGACTGCATGACGGCTTCTTGGTTTTTCATGAGTTTTTGTCTTTTTGCCCACACTGCTCAGTGCCTTCTTCTAGAAGCAGCTCACTCCATGCTGCCCCTCGTGCCCCTCCCTGCCAACCTATTCCTACTTTTTAAGTGTTGCTGTCAATTTGCAGTGAGCTTCAAATAACAAGTCCTGTTGGAATTGTGTGTGCAACGTGGATCAAAAGGCTTGGAGAGGAAGAATGGGGAGCTACGGGATTTCTCTATGAGAAAAGGGTGCATGACATTTGCCTGGGTGCCCCGACCCTTTTTTCTTTTAATCTTCTCCCAGATTAGAGGATGTTGTGGCACAGGTGGCTCATCGATGTTTCCTCGCCTCCACCCCACTGTCTTGCTTGGCCCAGAACCTCTCTATTTTTGTCTTCATTCTTGCCACCGTCTCCCTGCCTGAGGCCGCCACCCTGCTGTCAGAGTGACCTTATGACAGCGAAGATCTGGCCTGTCCCTTCCCAACATAAACCCTTCCTGCAGCTTCCATCGACTAGAGGAGCAAGCCCAAATTCAGTCTGACAGCAAACTCAGATGTGGCCCAGACCCAGAAAGGAGGAAGGGTGGGACAGATGGAGGGAGGAATGTGGTATGTGGTTTTGCATCCTTGCCAAAATTCAGCAACTGAAGGAGAAGACTCTTCAGGACCAAACTTTCATAATCTACCCGATTTAAAAAGCATTTTGTAATTCAAACGTCTTCATTTATATACACAGTATCTCATTCTGGGCTAACAGAGAAGATTCAGGTAGTGATGGGTCCTTTGAGGCTGTGCTTTAATGAAGAGATGAGAGAGGCTTTTCATTTGTATAACCATTGTTTGCATGGAAACCAGGCTTCTAAAGGGCTGGGGAGGAGCCACGCATCCCTGATGGGCTGCTTCTTCCCTGAGGCCTGGGCCTTGTTTCTCACTCCCTTCAACACTTGCTCATTCTCCAAGTTCAGGGTCATGCCCTGTGATACAGGGGCAACATTTGCAGAATGCTTGCTCCACCTGGACAGAGCCATGAGGCAGAGCTAATAAAACTGGCAATAAAGTGTCTGGCCGCTCTGGGTACTAGAGGGATGTTTGCTAATAAGACACATGGAAAAGGTTTGCCACTCCCTGGAAAAAAAAAAAGGGGGGGGACATGGGCGAGGAAGAGGTCTCTGCCCTTCTCCCCACCTCCTCACGCCTGTGTAATTTGCAGAACTGGCTGGGAGCTGTGGGCGGCTCAGGTCAGTTAGCTTGGCCTAGTGGCCCAGGTGTGCACCTGCTCAGCCAGCCCTGGCTGCTGCCTATCCCCGGCTGCCCTCACGGCGTCTTGCTTTTCCTTCACAGTCCCTAGGTGAAAGCACAAACCTCCCAGGACTGGGGAATAGATTAGCTACTGGGGGTAGCATTTGTGGTAGCTGGCAGACCTGGGAAAACAGATGGAGACAGGCAGGAAAGGGCCTCCCTAGACCTTGTGGTGGGGTGGGGTCCCCTACAGGAGTCCCCAGGGGGGTTCTGGGATGTACAAGAATCCCCTGAGGGTTTGGTTCCCATGCAGATTCTGGTGAGCCTACAGTTGGAGTCTCAATGAATCAAAAATAGCTGATGTTCTTTTCACCAAACAATGCTGGGGAGTTGAGGTCTAATTTTTCCCTCAGCCACATAGGAAAGAGGCATGGCAGAATCGTTCCGGGGCCCTGAGAATTTCTAACCAGCCCCCAGGTACTGCTGCTGCTGGTCAGAGAAGCCCGCTCAAAGACTCAGGGCCGCAGTCCCTCTCCCTCCCCCTCAGTCCATCCATCTGTTTACCCTTGCCCTGCCCCACCACAGACACACTGGGTGGTCTCCTTCCATTGGCTTCACCAAACCCCAAATACCAGAGCCTAGTGCTTGGATGTTTTTGACACATGGCAGCTGCCTAATGAATATCATTGAATGGACATTCCTTGAGGACAGGGGTTCTTTCAAACACCAGGGGCTGCCAGAAAGCTGCCCACACACATACATGGCCCCTGCACTAACCGCATGCTGAGCCTTGCTCTGCTCTCCCAGCCCCTGCTCTGTACCTGCTTCCTGTCCTCCAGCTTCTGAAAGAGACGGCGATGCACGCTCTGTCTTTCCCTGTCTGGTGGAGGTGGGTCTACACTCGAGCTCAGCCCAGAAAGTGGGACCCAGACTCCAGACCTAGCTCAAGAGCAAGTTGTCTAAGGACCCCTTAACAATGGTGTCCATACATTCCTGGGGACCTGCCTGTGAAGGCGAAGTTTCAGCTCCAAGGATACCGAAGACGGAATAACCCGAAATCCAGAAATGACCGCCTCCCCTCCTTTTGGCCAAGCCCTGGGTTTTCTCCTCCATCAGGCCCTTTCCAGGGACACAGTAGGGACACACTTCCTCTGGGAGGTGTGGGGCCATTGGACAGCACCAAGCAGAAAAGCAGGGGGACACAGGAGACCCTCCCTTGAGCTAAGGGACCTGTCTTGTGAGCATAGAATGTACATAGAGAAGCTCCGTTCCTTTAATAGCTCTCCCAGAAGAGTCTGGTCTTAGCCAGGGTGATCAGCTAGTCCTGGTTTGTCCAGTCAAGAAAACTAAAGACAGAGAGGTGACTTATGCAAGGCCAGGCAGCAATCAGCAGCAGATCTGGGAAGGAGAGGCCGGGCCACCTGGACCAGGTGATCCGTCAAAGGTTCTAGGAAATGGGGGCTCATGACCGCCCCCTGCAGGCGTTTGGAGGCTTGGCGATCCAGCGATCTTGTTACAAAGCCTATGCATCCATCCAGAGGCGGATGTGGAGTAGGTGCACAGTGACCGGCAGCTGTGGCTGCTGTGAGCCAGAAGTCTCAATGAGTCAAGGTATCTCAATGAACCAGAAATACATGGTGCTCTTTTCACCACACAACGCAGGAGAATTTGGGTCCAACTTCTCCCCCAGCCAAATAGGGAAAAGACATGGCAGAATCATTCCATGGGGCTGGGAGCCCACTGCCTGGGATCTCCTGCCACCTTCCAGCCATTCCTCTGGCTGGGGAGCCAGTCAGGAGCCTGGCCATTCTTAATGTGGTGGGCTTCCCTGAGAACACTCAGCACAGATGGGAGGCCTCCCAGGTTGTATAGCCTGGGAGTGGGAGGGGGGAGTGGGACCGGGGGGAGAGACAGGGATGGGGCAGTGCTGGGCAGGGGGCCTGGAACCTCCGGAAAAGCCCCACTACCTAAGAGCTGAGCCTCTCGACACTGGGAATTTTATGACCTTCCTGCTTGTGTGTTTTCGCCCTCTCCAAGGCTGCCTGAACTCTTTTTCTTCAGGGCCTTTAAAAAGCCATTAGTATGATTTTCGCCCCTCTCCCAACCTGAAAATGGTTTCTGTCATACAGTTGCTCATTGGGTACAAAATATCTGTGGCATCCATTGGAATGTAGGGCTGGCTAGGAGGGGTACCAAAGAAAGAAGGCACAGAGGGGAGAAGTTCCAGAATACTCCAGCCAATGCGCTTTCTGCCCTGCCCCCAGCTCCCTCACCCCCTCCAGGGAGCCTGGGACCCGTCTCAGGCTCCACCCCTGCCATAGACTTCTCTTAAATTGGCCTGATCATTGGCGGCCCAGCTGCCCTAGCTCCTTGGCCATTTCCTCCTGCTGACCTTGAAGGGTGAGAACGAGGGGACAATTCTTGACTCACACTGGGCCATGTTTGAGCCACATCTTTCTCGGTTCTGTCTTCACACTGCAAGGGGACTTTTGGTGCTGGACGGGTGGGGCTCACCACACTCCACTCTGCCTCCCAGGACTGTGTGACCTCAGGCTCTCAGCTTCAGCTTCTGCACCTCAAGCCCTCTGTCCTGAGGCCCTGGGTGGTGAAGCTGGGACAGGACAAGGTCACCATGGAAAGCTCCCTTACTCTTGACCAGAGGGACACCCCAGAACTGCCAGTCATGATTTACCAGTGGGCAAACTGGTAGGAACCTGTTTCCAATGTGAGAAAGCGCCTCTGAGAAATCAGGTTTTATTTTCCAATGTTGAATTACCCCAAGAAAAACCAGAGACAGCTTAGCTTGGGATCCCAGATCACCCAAGCCTGGAAGTCAGTGACAGGCCCTTGGGTGGTGACAGATATGGGGTCGCTGGTCCCGACCGCTCTTTCCTGCCCTGTCCAGCCACTGCTGTTCACCTTGGGCCCTGAACCCGCTTCCCCATTTCCACCCTCCATCTTTCTCTGGCTGACCCCTTCCCCTGACTTCCTGGCCCATCGCTTCCCGCTCTCCTTCACCCATTCCGACACCTCCCGCTCTTCTCCACCCGCTTCCTCTCCAGGCCTCTTTTCCAGGCTCTGGCTGCTGCCATGGAAACCACTTCCTCCTCCAGGTCCTGATTGATCCACTTAGCCCCTCACCGGTCAGCCTGTTGGACTCAGGCTCTGGGTTCAGGGGTGGGCAGGGGCGGAGGGCCCAGAGTTTCAGAGTGTTTTTCCCACCTTCACCCGACGCCATCCCAGGACTGGCAGGCAGGGGGCGTGGGGCACGTGCTCTTCAGAAAAAGACTCCGTGTGGTGGGAAACCAGGAGCCAGGTGGTCAGCCAAGGGGAAATGAGACCAAAGAAGCTGGGCAGTGAGCAAACTCAGAAGGCTGGGCCCATGGCTGAGCTCGCCGCCTCCTTCCTATCGTTCGTGATTGCTTTATTTAACAGGAATCTCTGTCTCTGCCTCTGCCTCTCTACTTGGCGGTGGATGAGAGCTGGCATCAGGAAGGCCCCAAGCCTGTTGGAACCAAGCCTGCCTCCAGCAGAAGAGGGAAGACGGGCGTGGAAGGTGGCTGCCTCTGGGTTTCCCGGACTTCCTTGACCTGTTGTTTCTATGATCTTTTTCAATGAACACGGCTATGCCCCTACTGTGTGCAAGGTCAGCATCAGGTCCCTCGCCCTTGAGATTCCAGGAGCCGATGCAGGCCTCGTTCATCTGTGTACCAGTGAGAGGTTCACCGAGCACCTCCTGTGTGCGAGACCGTGTGCAGGCACCGAAAACTGATCTCACTCAACTCTCAGGGAAAGCCCTTTGCAATAAGAACAATAATAGCTGATACCTCTCTAGACCTTCCCATGGGCCAGAACCGCACAGCTTTAACATGCTGTAGTTGAGTGATCTGGGACAAGTTATTTAATGCCTCAGTTTCCCCATCTGTAAAACTCAATTTCACAACAATCCCATGAAGTAGGTGTTATTATTGTCACCCCGACCTCACAGATGAGGAAACTGAGTCACAGGGATGTTGTTTATAACTTGTTGGCTGAGGTTACTCAACCAGAGAGTGTCAAAGCTGGGCCCTGAACCCTGCAGCCAGGCTCCCGAGCTGATACCTCCTAGGGTCCAAATGTTTGTGTCCTCCTCAAATTCAGATATTGAAACCTAATTACCAATAGAATTGTATTAGAAGGAGGGGCCTTTGGGAGGTGATTAGGGTGGGATGAGCACCCCCACAAAAGAGGCCCCAGAGAGCTGCCTGGTCTCTTCCAGCATGGGAGGACACAGCCACTTTCTGGCTCATGGGGTGAGAGGGCTCCATGTGCCAAGTAGCGGGCCCCCAGGCAACCTGGAATCTGCCTTGACCTTGGGCTTCCTGGGCTCCAGAGCTGTGAGAAATGAATGTCTATTGTTCATAAACCACCTGGTTTATGGTATTTTGTTATAGCTTTCCAAATGGATGAAGACAGTGCCCTTAACTCACATGCTAGTTGCTGTTTAAGGTGGGTGTAGCACACAGAGAGGCCCAGGCTTCTGCAAGGTCACACCATCAGTCAGTGGCAGAACAGAAACAAACTCTTTCAGGCTGGAGAGAGAGTCATAAAGGGCAGGCAGAGTGAGTGAGGGCTCTGGGGTCATCGAGGCATCAGACTGTGGCTCTACAGCAACTTGGGGGCCTGGTGCACAACCTGGCTCTGCTTCTGGTGACCAAAGGCAGACCCTTTTGTCTGCAGGGACCCTGTTTTCCCTGGAAGCAAACTCCAGCAAGAATGCATCACATGGGTCCCTCCAATATGGGGCCAGATCCCCCGATGCCAAACTCTTCCACCACAGTTCGACAAAACGATCGGAAAAGAGGTTCAAAGAGATGGTCCTTGACCCCTAGAAAAGCAGGCAGCATGCCAGAGCACTGCAATTCAGAGAGAAAGCTCTGAGCTAACTTGGCCTACCCGCATGGATGTCAATCAGCCCAGTTTCCTGCAGGGAGAGGGTCCAGGTGAAATATCCTCAAAGCCTGAGATGGACACAGCAGTCAACCGGCATTACATCATTTAGTACCTACAACCACCCATTGAGATCAGAACGATGAATCTCGTTGAACAGATTAGGAAACTGAGGCCCAGGGAGGCCAAGCAATTTGTCTGAGGTCACGCAGCTAATTCCTGGAGGAACTGGGCAGGAACTCAAGTCCAGGGGCCCATCAACAAGATAAAATATTTGAGAATGGCTGGAGATCTCTCTCTCTCTCTCTGTCTTTTGGGATGGACCAGGGGCAGCTTCAGAGCAGGACCGATCACTCCAGTTTGGGCAAAGCAAACCTGAGCATTCCTTGCAAAGCTGCGGTTAGGCCTGGGGCCCCCACAGGAGGCCTTTCCCAACCAGGTCAGCTGATGGATGACCCGGGGCCGAACCTGACTCCCGCTGCTTCATCAAAGCGGAGCTAGAAACAGCTTTGCTTTGGCAGTGGAAAATTGAAACTCCGAGCTTCCTCTTAAGGCTCTTAAACAGGTCAGCCCACCAAAAGCCCAATCCTTCAATCTGGGTTCTCTTAAAAAGTAGGGCAGGCCAATTATGTTTGACTGTCCTGTTCTATGTGGTGCTGAAGGCGGGGAAGGTCAGGCCAGGGTGCCCAGGGCTGCCAGCAGATGAGAGACAGAGGAGCCAGCCAGCTTCTCCCATCAGCCCCTTTGTCAAAACAAAATTAAAATGCCTGGACTCCTGCTGGCACCAAGATCCCATCCAAGGTAATAGGTATTTATCTTAGCGTGTTCGGCTCTGGGCTCGGTGCCATGGGGAGATGGAAACTAGAAGATATCTTGCTTCCTATTCTGTCTTTCACACTTAGCACAGTACCCAGCACTGAGAAGGCAATAGCTATCTGGTCATTCATGCATCCAACATATCGTTACTGAGTACCCACTATGTACCAGGGTCTATCCTAGGTGCTAGGGATACAGCTGTGAACAATAGAAACCAAAACCACTGTCCTCATAGAACTTGCATTTTAGTCCAGGGACACAGACAGTAAACAAAGTAACCTTTGAAAAATATAGCAGGTCGGTGATTACAGGTGTATTTAGAAAAAGAAAGACAGGACAGGGATAGGGAGTGCTGGGAGTGGAGGGGGTGCTTATATTTAAAATTTGAAATTGCTTGGAGGTCAGGGAGGCTTCACTGAGGAGCAAAGTCCTGAAAAGGGGGAGCCACGTGACATCTGGTGTAGAATAGATGAAACAAATGCACAATCTCTGAGCTTATAAATACCGCAAACTTTGCTAGACATACTTACATTCGTCATCTCCTAGTGAATTCCTTGGAACAACTTAATGAGATGAACAACAGTACATAAATTTTTAATGAAGTAGCAGAAGCTCAGAGCCAAAGTCAAAGACAAAGTTTCATCTTCACAGACTTACAGCCTGTGTAAAGAAGTTAAACAATTCAGCAGCTATGCTTCTTTTCATAGTAATATTTACTATGATAGTTTCTTGGACACATGGTTGCCCAAAATAAAGACTACACTTCCCAGCTACCATTGCAGCAGGTGGCCATGTGACTAAGTTCTGGCAGAGGGATGTAAGTAGGTGTGTTACATACAAATTCCTAAAGAGTTCTTATAGGAGGGGGTGTGTCCTTTTTCTCTTCCTGCTTCCTCCTGGCTGGAATGTAGATGTAATGGCTGGAGCTGGTGCAGCCTTCTTAAACTTTAAGGTGACCTTCAGAATGGAAGACATGCACAGTGGAGCATCAAGAGGGAAGGAGCTTGAGTCCCTGACACCAAGGAGCACCCTCTGTCCTTTAGACAGGCTACCTAGGACTCTTAGGAGAAAGAAAAATAAACTCTTATCTAGTTTAAGACACACTCACTTTGGGTTTTTGTTGCATGGAGCCAAAAGTAGTTCTCACTGATATCATTTCAGAAAATAGAGAGTGGTGTGGATGGTGGGGGAAGGAAGAGGTCATTCCCTGGTTTAAATCCAGCCATTATTTATGGTGGCTGTTTCCTACAATTTGGGAATAACCGGTATAAAAGCCACATCTTCAGCTTTTTAAAGCAAAGCCAAACATATAGATTTGTTTGTAAAAGCTCCTGTTTTTCAATAATTTGTCATTGATTTAATTAAAAACATAGTTTTAATTAAAAATTTTCAATGTTAGTCAAATAGAATGTGTTGACAGGCTGGTTCTGGGCTTTGAGTCCCTGGTTTGTAAGCAAGCTCTGGTGAGGAAAGGGCCCCAAAGGAGAGAGTGTGCAAGTCAGTGAGTGTCTGAGCTGGGGCCGTCAGGTGCTCAGGAATGATCCTGCCATGGAAGAAGTGGGGTGGCATCCACCTGAATGGGTGAGTGCCCAGTGGGTTCAAATTCCTGGAGTGAGCCCCTTGGATTCTCACCAAGGTCTAAGTAGAAACAATCCCATTTTGCCAAACACACACACACACACGCACACATGCATGCATCCTATCAGTGGAGACAAGGCCTGCAGAACTGAGCAGTGGCTCAGCAAGCTGGTACATTTTAATGGACGCATCATGGTCAACCAAAGCCCTCAGTATCTGTCCCTTCTACCAATTGCCAGCAATGTAAGGAGAGGTGTTTTTTGGTGGTAGTGAGGGCAAGGTGAGAATAAGGAAGGAAGTAACTGTCCACCCACCTGCAAATTTGGGAGGGAGGGCCGGGGGTTCTTCCTCATTCCCACAGCTGCATCATTCAACAGTTACACTGGCTCAGGAAATGCCAATGGCTGGGTGTGGTGTGGCCCACAATCCTGGTTTGGGAAGAGCCATCTATAGTCAACATGACTACCTGCTGGCTTCTAGGAAGGTCTTTCATTTTGCGGGTAACCTTTCCCGTGCATTCTTCAGCCCCAAGTGCTAGGACCTGCATGAATAGCGTGGATGACAAAGACAGTGGGGCATGGACTCTAGAGCCTAGCTGCCCTTTGAATCCTGACTCACTGCGTGACCTGGAGTAAGTCACTCTACCACTCTGTGTCTCCATCTCCTCATCTTACAATCTGGGGTAATGAGAGTACTTTTCTCACGGGTTGTTGAGAGAATTAAATGAGATAATACACAGAAGGCACTTAGGACGGTGCCTGCCCCACAGTTAGCACATGTATGTTTGCTTTGTCATCATGCCATGCATTGGCATTGGTGTTCATGCTTTCTTCCAATCACTCAGCTTTCCTCTGCTGTCTTTTGAGAGGCCTGGGTATGAATGTGGATTCATGCCCATAGACTGAGTGGGGGAGAAGAAAGGGACCAGCAGGTCCCAGGAATGTGGAGCCATTGGGTGCACCAGAGAGAAGGTGCATAGATGCTGCTCTTGACAAAGACTCAAGACCAAGCCTCAAGAATCCACATTTTCTCATGATTCCTAGAAGTGCAAGGCTTCGTCCTGGCTCTCAGGTGTGGCTCCCATGGAGAGGAGTGTGGCTTAGTAGCCAGGAGCACAGGTAGTGGCATCCGACAGACTTGGGGTCAAACCTCAGCTCTGCCACTTGAAAACACCGTGACCTTGGGTAGGTTGCTTAACATCCCTGTGCAATGTCTCCTAATCTGTAAAATTCAGTATTGTGATGGCTGCCTCACAGGATTGTGGTGAGGAGTGAGGGGATAGTATGGGAAAAGATGAAACGTTCTTCTTCTAGCCACAGATCTGGAGTAGAGGAACCACCACTGGTCCTGGATAAATGAGCATGAACAACACTAACCACCGTTTACTGAGAAGGCTTCAGTTCTAAGTACTTGATCCATGCTATCTCTAGCCCTGCCCAAAGCCTAGAGGGGCAGGCACTGGTCAATGAGAAACCTGGGGCACACTCAGATGATGTGACTCACCCAAGGTCACACAAACAGGGAGTGTTAGAGAGAGATGTCGATCAATTCTGCAAAATAAAACAAAGGGTGGACTCTGTCCTTGAGGTTAGCTCCATGAGCCACTCTGTCTGCTTGCAGCCCCAGCATTGAGAACATTGCTAGGCATGGATTGGTGTTCAATGTTTATTTGTTGACTAATAATAGATAACACACAGCACTTAGTATGTACCAGGCACTGTTCCAAGCACTTTACACATATTAGCTCACTATGCCCCTTGCAACCCTGTGCTGCCTATGAGGTAGTGTGACTATATTATGCACTATTATTCTCATCCTCATTTTACAGTTGAGGAAACTGAGGCACAGAGAGGTCTAATAAGATGCCCAAAGTTACACAAAAAGAATGGAGATCTCACTATCAATCCAAGAGGGAAAATCAAATCAGGGTCTTATCTGGGAGGAACTGGCATCCCAGAGACAGACTACAGCTGGGATCTAGGGACAGGGGTTGCATTAGGGACCTGCTATGAAATAGAGGGGCAGGGGCTTGCACACAATACAGTAGGAGAATTGTTCACACCAGAGTTCAAGGTTGGAGAGAGGACGATACAAAGGAGAGTCCATGCAGAGCCCTGAGCAGGAATAGGACCCTCTGAGTCCACAAGCAAGGGTCAGGAAGGGGCAGGGCAGCTGTGGTTTCTGGAAGGCCCTGAGGACCGCTCCCTTAACAGCAGGAGAGACTTCCATTCTCCAATAATCAGCTCAGAAATTCATTCCCTCTGGCCTCGGCAGTGGTCAGATTCATGCTGGGAAGGAGGGGACAGGATGACAGCTCTGCTCTGACAGGGCCCAAGGTCTCTGGGGTACCTGACCGCCACCGCTCTGCATCATCGCCTGGTAGAGCCCAGGCCCTATGAATGGCATGGGCCAAGGACCTCAGTTGGCCTCTGTGATGCCTCTGCTTGGGGTTGGCTCTGGGTCTTGGTTTCCCATCAGGGGCTCTGCCTTCCAGAAAGTGAGCTTGAGAGTCAAGTGGGAATACCTGCACTGGAGCATGGCCGGGGCTTTGTGTTTCCAACCTAATGAACACCAAATGGCTTTTCTATGTCAGGCATATGCTGGAGGCTTCTACACAGCATCTCATTAAGCCTTCAGCACATCTGTCCATCCATCCATCCACTCACTTCTCATCTCTCCAGCTATCCATCCACTCACCCACCATCTACCTATCTAGCCATCTAGCTATCCACACCTATCCACCACCCATCCATCCATTCACTCACTTCTCATCTTTCCAGCTATCCTTTCACCCACTTACCATCCACCTATCTAGCCATCTATCCATCCACACCTATCCACCACCCATCCATTCACCGTCTACCCATCCATCATCTATCCATTCTCCATTCATCTACCCATCCACCCATCCATCCTACCATCTACCAATCCATCATCCACCTACCATCCGTCCATCCACCATCTACCCATCCACCCATTCATCCATCATCCATCCACCCATCCAACAATTCTACATTGAGTGTCTAGCATGTGCCACTCAATGGCAGATGGAGTAATTGCTAGGAAGATAACAGTGAGCAAGATGAGCATGATTCCTGCCCTGATGGAGCTGACTTTCTAGTGTTGCAGACAGGGATGGAACTAACCACCTAAATATGTGTTAATTAATAGTGTGAGGAGTTCCCAGAGGCATCTCGGGTGCTGGTAGACCTGAGAACAGAAAGATCTGACCAGGCTGTACTAGAAAGTCAGGAAAAGCTGACCTAGGAAGGGACGTGAAAGCAGAGATCAGGAGGAGGAGCAAAACTCTCAGCTCGCTGTTGCATTATCTGCATGCGGCCACATGAGAGACCTGCCCTGAGAGCATAGATGGGCCGTGGAAATGCTCTCCACTGCTGAGATCCTCTCCTATCCCCGCCCTATCGCCACACTCTCCTCCCTTCAATCCAGCCACAGATCTCTGGAAGCACTGCCTGGCCTTGTCCCTGCTCTCCCCTCTGCCTGGGATGCTGTCCTCTTATCATCCCCAACTCATGCACCAATCATGATCTCTGATGAACTTCCCAAACCCCTTTCCCTCCTGCACCTCCATCAGCTGGGCCAGGAAGATACCTGTGGCCTCCTGGGACCCCCAGCAAGAGTCCCCATCATTGTACCTGCCGCTGAGCATGGATGTCATCTGCCCATCCAGCTCTTCCCCTCCTCCTCCCAGCAACCAGGTTTTGAGCCCCTCCCACCGCTCAAGAAATAAATATGTCTCATGGCAGCTTGAAGTCCCAGCAGGCCATTGGTGCAAGTTTTCTGAGAGGTAGGGTAGCACAGTGGTGAAGATGAAGGCTTTGGCACGAGACCTCTCTGGCTGGGTCCCAGCTTCACTGCAAGTCGTTCTGTGTGGTCTCAGGCAAGTCACTTGCCTTCCCTGATCCCTGGCTCCTTCACCTGCAAAGCAGGGATCATGAGAGGGCGCTCCTTGAAGGCTTATTATGAGGTTTAAGTGAGTTCCTGTAGAGGCCGTAGCAGAGGGCCCGGCCCACGATACCAGTCAAACCCACTCAATTAATGTAGCACCATTATTATTATTAATTAGGCATGAATCATCTTTATGCATAATGGGCAACCTCCACTAACCTCAGGGGAGTGAGTCAAATCTCTTAAGCTGGAATCGTGGTAAGAAAGGGGCAGCAAGTCTGGGTTGGAGAGAGAGTCCTGAGACAGACTAGATATTTTCTTTGTTTAAAAAAAAAAACCAGTGGGCTGTGCTTATGAGGAAGGCAGATGCATGAGAATAGGTTTATCAAGGTGGTTTCAGTTCCACTGTAATTTAAAATAAATAAGTCAATTTAATGTTTATAGAGTGAGTTATGCCTTATTAGGGACATGGTGAGCTGAGAAACTTGGCCAAGGCAAAATTTGAGAAATTGGCCCTGGCCGTGAGAGTAATTACAGCAATGCTTCAGTGTGCAGCCTTGCCCAATGATATTTCCATTCTGTCTAATTTATTAGTTTATTAGCTTTATGGTGGATATAGAAAGTTATATCACAACATGGGCCTAATTTGATCAGAGCCAAATTTTCATGTTTTCCCGAGATGGATGTAATAAAGGAAAAGGCCCCTGCTTCAAAACTGTTTGCAAGTTTTCCAGAAAGATTCAGGGCAGAGTTCCAGGGCTCAGGGTCCCAGCACTGCAAATCTGAAAGGTGAGAGAACACAGTGGCCCAGAGTGCAGGCCAGTTCTAAATACTGGCTCCTCTGCTTTCTAAGTATGTGGCCTCAGGCAAGCACTTGGCATATCTAGGCCTCGGTTTTCTCATCTGTAAAATGGGAGCAATATGAATCCTTATCCAGGTGGTGATGGAGAGCCCTGTGTAACCAGAGGCAGAATTGCTCACTGCTGTCTCCCTGGAGCCCAGCACAATGTCTGGCTCACAGCAAGTATTCAGAAAATGTTAGCACATAGTCATCACCAGCCCCCTATCCTGCATACCTTGTGCCAGTTCTAAGAGCTTTATTAACTCATTTAAGCCCCGTGAGCCCTCTGCAAGATAGATACTATTATCATCATGTCCATTTTAAAGATGGGGAAACCAAGGCATGGAAAGATGAGTGACTTGCCTAGGGTTCCACAGCCAGGAAGCGGCAGAGCTGGGATTCAGAGGCTAGGAGCCTGGCTCTAGGTGGCTCTCCCATCTCACTCTTGTCTGAAGTGTTCCTTATGTTTTAGCTTTATTATCCACAGCAGAGACCCAGCTCCCTGAGTGGTTCCCTGGGAGGGACCTACCTGAGGCCGGGCAAGTGCAGGCTCTCTCATTTGAAGCCCGAGACCTCCCTGAGCTTCTTCCCCTCCCTCACCTTCCTCCCGGAGGTCCTCCCTGTCCCTCTTGCTGGGGCCCTGTCCTCACCGGTCCTGCACGGTACCCGGCGGGTCTGCTCGGTCCAACAAGTGTTCAGGGCCAGGATCAGGCCTGGACGGTGGGAGCACAGGGATGAGTAACACGGGGCTCTTGCCCTTCAGGAGCTCAGGCCACATTCCTGAGCCGCTACTGTGTGCCAGGCCCTGAAGAGGGAACTAGAGACACAGAAAGAAGAGGGCGGTCCATGTTGCAACAAGGTCATTGTTCAACAGAGGAGGCAAACTTGGACATGGTGAGTGATTGTCACAGTGATAACCACAGCTGTGGTAAGTAATGCACCCTCCTGCCTCAAAAATGCCCACGTTCAAATCCCTGGAACCTGTCAATGTTTCCTTAGTGGCAGAAGGGGCTTTGCAGGTGTGATTAAGGATTTTGAGATGGGGAAGATTATCCTGGACTACCCACATGGATCTAACATAATCACAAATGTCCTTATTGGAGGGAGACAGGAGGGTCGGAGTTGGGGGGGATGTGATGACAGCAGCAGAGGCCAGAGTGATGCTGCTGCTGAAAGAGGCCACAAGCCAAGGTATGCAGGTGGGCTCTAGAAGCTGCAAAAGGCAAGGAAGCGGACTGTCCCTGGATCCTCCAGAAGGAGCACAGCCTGATCAACACTTGGATTTTAGCCCAGTGAGACTCATTTCAAATTTGTGACATCCAGAAGTGTAAGATACTAAATTTGTGTTATTTTAAGCTACTAAGTTGGTGGCAATTTGCTACAGAAGCAATAAAAAGCTAACACAACAGTTAACATTGACCGAGTTCCTACTGGGCTAAAACCTAACTGAGCACGACCTATCTCAGTGAATCTCCTGACAATTACCCCTGCTCTGGCAAGTAGATGCTATTTTTGTTTTCATTTTGCAGATTCATTTAATTCATTCATTCAACAGATATGTAATGACTGCCTCAGGCAACCTTCCAGGTGCTAAAGATGGAGCTGTGATCAGGAGACAAGAGGAAACTTGATTTCTAGTGCAAGAGGGCGACAAGAGATGGGCAAATAAGTGAGGATGCCCTGCCCACCCCTAGGCAGAGATACACACTACGGAGAAGCAGAAGGAAGGTGAACCTGGTGAGGGGGTGGCATTTTGGAGCAGATGGTCAGGGAAGGCCTCTCTGGGGAGGTGACACCTCAGCAGAGACCCAGAGGGACCGGAGGAGGGAGCTGATATTGTTTGGCTGTGTCCCCACACAGATTTCATCTTGAATTGTAGTTCCCATAATTCCCAAGTGTCGTGGGAGGGGCCTGGTGGGAGATAATTGAATCACGGGGGCTATTCCCCCCATACTGTTCTCGTGGTAGAGAATAGGTCTCACAAGATCCGATGGTTTTATAAGGGGAAACCCCTTTCACTTGGCTCTCATTCTCTCTTGTCTGCTGCCATGTAAGACGTGCCTTTCACCTTCTACCATGATTGTGAGGCCTCCGCAGCCATGTGGAACTGTGAGTCCATTAAATCTCTTTTTCTTTATAAATTAGCCAGTCTCGGGTATGTCTTTATTAGCAGCGTGAGAACAGACTAATACAGGAGCCATGTGGACACTGGGCTTCTTCCTCCTGGAACAATCCAGGTAAAGAAATGGATGGCAGAGAGGTGAAGACACTTGTTCACGTGTGTTCAAAGTCCAGCTCCGCCAGAGCCTGCAGTCTTTGCTGTCACAGAATGACAGTGGAGTCTGTCCAGAATGACCAAAGTGCAGAGACGAAGCAGAGGGAGGGCCCGCTGAACTTGGCCAGGGCAGATGTGTTGGGGGAGGCTCCTGGGGACAGTGATTAGTCTTATGGATGGGGAAGGATTTGCCAGGCAGAGGTGGCAGGTGCTGCTTCTGCAATGTCTGGATGGGGAGAGGCATGGTGGACACTTTCAGAAACAGGGAGTCATCCTTGCAGCTGGGTCGAGAGGGGGGACACACAGGATGTGGGGCACCTGGAGCTCTCATATCCTGCTGGCAGGAATGTGAATGTGTACATGTGCTTTGAAACTGTTAGGCGATGTTGTGGAGTGAATTGCGCTCCCCACTCCCGAAAGATCTGTTGAATCCTAACCCCTGAGACCTGTGGATGTAACCTGATTTGGAAATAGGGTCTTTGCAGATGTAATCAAGTTAAGATAAAGTCAGGCTGGAGTTGGGTGGGCCCTAATCCAGTGACTATGTCTTTCTAAGAAGGAAATCTGGACAGAGAGACAGACACACAGTGGGAGAACGCCGTGTGATGATGGAGGTGGACTTTGGGGTGATGCATCTACAAGCCAAGGAATGCCAAGGACTGCTGGCAATGACCAGAAGTGAGGAAAGGCAAGGCATGACTTTTCCTTGGAGCTTTCAGAGGAAGCGTGGCCCTGCCAACACCTTGATTTCAGACTTCTAGCCTTGAGAACTGTGAGAGAATACAGTTCTCTTGTTTTAAGCCTCCCGGTTTGTGGCATTTTGTTTCAGCAGCCTTGGCAAATAAGCACAGGCAGCTTCCCTGAAAGCTGAACATTTGCCTTCTCTGCAGCCCACACGTCCTCTCGAAGGGATACATTCAAGAAAAAGGAATGCTTACGTTCAAAGCAGCTTTACTTGTTATGGCTCAAACACTGGAAGCAACAGCTCCAATGCCTCTCCACAGGAGAATAGGTAAATAAACTAATAAGGTCCATGCAGTGGAGTACTACATAGCAATGAAAAAGAACAAGCTACTGCTATGAGCAACCACATAGAGAAATCTCCCCGACATTCTAATAGTCTAAGTTAGACTCAAGGAAAAACTGGTCTAAGTTCATACAAAAGTCAGAATAGCACCTCCCTCTTGGTGGAAGGAAACCTCATGAGGTGCTGAGAATGTTTATCTTGACCTGGGCAGCTGTGTATGCATGGATACCAACTCCTTTATAAAGCCCTTAACTGTGTGTATGTTATACTTTAACATAAAAGGAAAATAAATTGGTAGGGATTCCACAGTAGAGAGCCTGGAAGGCCTCACCAAGGCATCTCTTGGTTCTGTCAGCCTTCATGAGGCTGGGGATGGCGGGGTGTTGAGCAAAGGAGGAGGCACATGCAGCCACAGGCAGGACTGGGGATCTTTAGTGGTGTGTAAAGGGCGCTTATGACAAGTCCAGAGCCCCTTTGGCCCATCAGCAGCTAGAGCAGCTGGCAGGGCCTCCATGCATGCCCCAGGGCCACGTCGGCTGGCATCACAGCCTGGGTAGGTGGGGGAGAAACAGAGCAGGAGAGCTAATGGTGTGGAGACTCAGTCCAGACTGTGTCTCCCTCCCCTGCCAGCCTCTCCTAATCATCTCACTCTGCCGGTCCTGCTCCTTTTCCAGCAGCTCCAGCCCTCCCAGGGCACCCTGGTATTTCCTTTGTCAGACCGCAGCACCTCCCTGCTGACTGCTGCCTCCCGCACTGGTAGAGGGCAGAGGCAAAAGGAGGCCAGCCCTCGCCAGCGGCTAGAGGCGGTGGAGAGAAGGGCCACCCAGGGTGCGGAGGGCTGGGCTCCCTGTCATGGAAAGTGCAGTGCAGGGGCTCAGGCCCACATTGTCAAAGGGGCAGATGTGGGGTTCCCCTGAAATGAACTTCCACGCCAGTGGGGAAAGGAGGGGGTGTGGTCTAGTGGAGAAAGGCCAGTACCCTAACCTGACTGCCTGGGTTCAAATCCTGGCTCTGCCCCTTGCCAGGTGCCTGACCTGGGGGAAGGCGTTGAACCTTTTGGTGGCTCATGTTTCCCATCTGTGAAATGGGGCTAACAGTGGCATCCCCTCCATGGCTGAGTTCTCACATGTAAGTGCACTTGGCTTGGCACACGGTTGTCCTAGACCCGAGTGTGTGTTATTATTAGCAAACGGTGGCATCATTGCCCCTAGGGTGGCTACAGAGATGAAATATGCCTTTATATTTCCTTTCATTCCCCAAAGAGCAATGACAGTACCATTTCCACTTGGAAGCCCTTTGAGGGCATCAGGCCCACAGACAAACTCCCTACAGCTACCTCCTCCTCTTTCTCAGTGGCTCTGCTTGGGGGAAGCTAGGGGCGGGGAGCATGGGGGGGAGCAGTGAGGGGGCTCTCACCCAGCTGGTGGAGCTCTGAGGCAGAGCTGCATCCCCTCCTTGGAGGTAGCAATACGAATATGGGGACCTGGTGCCACCAGGTGCCAAGTGGCCTCCTACTTCCCAGCAGCTCCAGGCTGCACCTGTGAGTGCCCTGGCATGGGCTTGCCAGGCCCCGCTGCCCTGATCTAGCCTGATGCCCACCTTGAAATCCAGGGTCTCTTCTGCAGGCTGCATGGGTCCTGGGCATGGATCCAGGCTCTGCTGGGCCCACAGGTCTCACAGGTCACCAAGGCCATCCCCCTGCCTTCCCACCACGCTCAGGTCAAGCCAGAAAAGGAGGCTCCTGCTGCATGTCTGAGTCTCCTGGGGGAGGTAGGAAGTGGGGGAAGCCTGGGCATGGAACACACATACCCCTGGCTCCCACAGCCCATCCCAGGGCTCTGCACACTGTACTGTAACTGCCTCCTGACATGTCTGTCTGGGCCTCAGTTTTTTAATCTATAAAAATGGGACATGGGGCATGAGCTGCCTCAAGGGTGTTGTGGAGCTCAAAGAGAGAATCCGTGTAAAATATTTAAACCATACAGGTGCTCTGCAAACAGAAACTGTGTGTGTGTGTGTGTGTGTGTGTGTGTGTGTGTGTGTGTGTGTGTGTGTGTGTGGAGGGGCTCTGGCTTTTTCTATGACCCAATCATCCCGCGGCACTTGGCCTCTGGTGCATCAGAGGTGCTCACCATGTGTTTGCTGAATGAAGAAATGAACAGGATGTCCAGTGATGTCTCCAGGCCAGAAGGAGGATAGGGCAGGGGCTGCACTTGGGAAGGCTGGCCAGGGAGAGGAGCCCGGAAGGGGCCCCCAAGAAGCAGAGGGAGAGGCCAGATCCCCCCGTTAATTCTTCTGTTCCCTCCTCACCTCTTTGTGCTGAGCTCTGTGGGAACTGGGGTGAGCGTCTGGCGGTGAGGAGGGAGATGTGGACATGGCCCCTCCCTCCAGGAGCCACAGACTAGTAGGAGGAGGGGGACATTGCCAAACCATGGAAGAGAGAGGCTCATGAGGTCACCCAAGGGAGCAGGGTGTCCCTTTAGGGGCCGTTGGGAGGGTCATCTATGATGCGACGACCTTCTCTCCTTAAGATCACGATTGCATTTTATGATGTGAGATTTGTTCCATCCAGAAGAATAAGCATGTAAGTTCTGAAGCACAGCACGAGCAAGGGCCTGGGGTCAAGCCCTCCTTTACTTCATGCACTGTGCACAAGATGCTGGCTTAAGCACCCTGAAGATGAGAACCGCTACAGCCCTCACTGCAGCTTGGGGGTCAGAGTCATGATTCCTTTTACCAATGAAGAAGCTGAAGCTCTGAGTCCTGCCCAGTGTCACCACTGATAGCTCCTGGCAGAGGCCGACCACAGCTGCCAGTCTGCCCGCACATGGCGAAGGGTGATGGGGATTATGCATCCCCTTTTCTCAAGCCTGCTGGAGCACTCACAGGGCAGTGGTGGACAGCCTGTGCCCTGTTGCTGAGTTTTCACCCAGCAGGCGGGTTTGAATCCCAGCTCAGCTGCTTGCCTGCTGTGTGACCTTGGGCAAGTCACTTAACATCTCTGAGCTCCATCTTTTCATCTACAAATAGAGATCATAACAGGAGCTGCTTCGTTGTAACATTGTGAGGATAGATAAGTCGATGCGTGTAAAGTTCTTAGAGCAGGGCAAGGCACACGCTAAGAACTTGATAAACATTACTGTGAGCACTGTTATTACTAGTCCTCAGATCTCAGGGCTCTTGCTATATCATCACTCTCATGGGAGAAGCAGAGGTCCAGGGAAGTTAAATTAAAGTGTTCGAAAGCCCCTGGCAGGGTTGGGGAGGAGGAGGGAGAGTTATGACTGGACTTAGTCCCATGGTCCCCACAAAATACTCAACATGCCCAGGAACATTAACCAAGCAGGGGGAAAAAAACAAGACATGGCCAAACAAATGCCCTGTCAAGGAAGGAAATATGTAATCAATTAACTGAGCCTTCCCAAACCTCTCCAAATAATAATTAGGAGTGTCAGCCCAGCTCACAAGGAAATTGCCATTGAGAGGGCAGGCCACTCCCCTGAGAGTCCAAATGCGAATACGCAGAACCAATCGGCTGACTGGGTTCCTGGCAGGTTGCAGGTTCCCAGCCCCAGTCCTGGCTGTGCCTGGAGCCTGGTCACCCTGGGGCCTGGTCTATTGCCTGTTTCTCTCACTCGTGCACCAAGGAAGGGGCCGATAAGTGAAGCTGAGGGGGCCTCCCGTCATCCAGCACCCCCTCCCATTTGTGCATTGGACAAAAAGGAAACTGAGGCTCAGACACATTATGTGACTGGCCAACTCACCCTATGGCTCTGTCACAGGATCAGGACTAGAACCCAGGCCTCTCCGCTCAATGCCAGCTGATGGCCCAACAGCCAGGCCCTCTGACCAGGAATTCGCTTATCGTATAAGAAATCTGCATTGGCCCCTGACTAGGAAGGGGCTGCCTGGTGCCATTCTGAGGAGGGACAGGGGGACCAAGTGTTCATCCTCAGGGTGCTTGATATGAGAGGAAAAAAGGAAAATGTATATTCAGATAAATAAATGAGTCTTACTGGGTAGTAATCAACGCTTTAAAAAACAAGCAAACAAATCGGATTAACGGGTTAAGAATGATGGGACACAGGGGTGGGAAATTCTGGGTGGAGGTGAGGCAGTCAGGGAAAGCATCTCTGCAGAGGGGACATTTGATCTGACACCAGAGTAGAAGAAGAGTGTATCCAGCAGAGAAAAAGCATGAGTAAATGTCCTGAGGTAAGAACAAGCTTGGTGAGAAGGCCAAGGTGTCCGGAAGGTGATGTTTAGGAAGCTGGAGAGGGAGAGGGTGAGGGTAGGAGATGAGGCTGGCCAGGTGGATGGGGCCGAGCATACAGGGTCTCCTAGGCCTGATGGGAGACTGGGTTCTATCCCAAGTGAGTGGGAAGCCCATGGAGGGCTTCAAGCAGCAGGTGTCATGATCTGATTTCACTTTAGAAAGCTCACTCTGGCTGCTGGGTGGGTGTAGAAGAAACTCAGGTGGCAAGAAGCCACGATGCACAGAGAAAGGACCTAAGTTGTGAGCTGGAAAGAAAACGATAGCTCTTAGCTGGACGTGAGGAAGGCTGGCCCCTGGCTTAGCTCCATCGCTACTGGGATATGTGACCTCAAGCAAGTCACTCAATGTCTCTGATCATCTCCTTCCTTTTTGTAAAATGAGGAAGGCTTCCTTGCCCTGCAGCTTTGTGCAGTGTTGCTTCATTATCTCAGTTGAAGTCTGTTATTTGCAAATAGAGGTGATAGTACATACTTTGTACAAATGGCCCAATGGTCCACTAACTTTTATTTCTGTCATTTTTATCAATGGCAAGTTTTAGATGACTTCTTTTCCTTGACTAAGATTTAGATCTGAAACAACCTGATGATTCATCCGGAAGCTCATCCATCCGTCCATCCATCCATCCATCATCCATCCATCCATCCATCCATCCATAATCCATCCAACCATCCATCCATCATCCATCCGTCCATCCATCCATCCATAATCCATCCATCTATCCATTCATCCATCCACCCATCCACCATCCATGCATCCATCCATCCATTCATCCATCCATCCATCCATCCATCCATTATCCATCCATCCATCCATCTATCCATCCATCCATCCATCCATCCCCTTCCCTATCTCTTATTGAGTGCTTACTGTGACCTCAGGCAAGTCTCTTAACCACTCATCTTCTGCCTTCTCTCAGCCTTACTTTCCCAGGACCTTCAGGCTCACCAGACCTTCCCAATCATCCTCAATTCCACCTAACCCTCACTCCCTGAAACACAATTATCTTCCAAGGCAAAGATTCTCCCAGAACTGGGAATTTTATTAGACTGCAATAATATATTAAAGAGGGTTTGAAGCACCCAGAGCAAATTCTAATGCGAAGAAATACCACGGCAACAAATACTTTTTTCTGAACTGTTTACTAAATTGGGTCTTTCCCGGACATTTTTAGCCTTCAATTTTTTAAAATACCAGCAATAAAGCACTTGCATAATTAGTAATAAAGCTGACAGCCTGGTTACTGATTTTTTACTTAGAAGGAAAAGGATAATGTGTATGTGTGTGTGTGTGTATGTGTGTGTGTGCGCGTGTGCGCGCGTAGATAATTTCCAACAGCTCTGGTTTCCTGACTGCAGACATAGAAATGATTTGCCATACCAGCAATTCTGCCCAGCAGGCTGCAGGTCAGGAGGAAGCTGCATTGAGCACTGTGGAATGGAAACAGTTCTCCTTTAGGAGTCAGAAGGTGACTTTTGATTCTGTGGCTGGCTTGCTGTGTGACCTTACGGAAGGCATCCACAGTCTCTGGGCCTTGGTTTCTCAGGTGGAGAATGAGAGGGTTGGCCTGGGTGATGTCTGAAGACTGCCATCAGATCTGTCCCCAGTCTGGAGGGGATGGTGGCTTTAAGTGGCATCCGTGTGTTGGTGGCTCCCATATTTGTATCTGTGGTCACAACTTCTCCCCCGCCCTGTGTTTCCACCAACCTACTTGCTGGCTGTGCTCAGGCGTCTAACAGACATGTCTAATATGATTCAAACAGAACTCGTGAGTTCTGTCCTACACCCTCAGCCCGAGCAAGTCTTCATCAGTCACCTCTCCTCAGGAAGGAGCCCCTCTCCTCCCAAATGCAATGGCTATGGCCCTAGGGGCCACCTTTAACTTCTCTCTCACTTTCTGGTGTCCCCCTTCCAGCCTATCAGCGAGTGCTGCCAGGTGTGCTTCCTAATTCATCCCCATTTCTTCTCTCCACCTCCACCTGTCCAGCCCCATCACACCCCACTCTGATCTCCCTGCTTCATCATTTGGCAGTATAAAACTCAAACCGAGGTCCATTTCAATGACTCCTCATCACTCTAAGAATACAATTCAAATTCTCTCTAATGACCGAGGATGTTCTATAAGAGTGGTCCTCAAACTCACCTGCAGACTGGATGATTTAATACATGGATGCCTGTGTCCCTCACCCTTGCTGAGGTTCTGATTTCAAGGGCTAGGGATTTGGCTTGGGCACTGGGAGGTTTCTGGTTCCCCTGGGTGGGCCATAGAGCAGCAGCATCAGCCTCATCTAGGAGCACACTGGAAATGCAGACTGTGGGGCCCCGTCCCAGCCCCACTGAGAATCTGCATTTTAATAGTCAAGTTCCAGTAGGCTGCTCCATAAGGCCTGGCCTCATCTTCTGCATTCTTTGCAGGGCTCATCAACTCCGTCAGTCCCTCTGGACATTTTTCTGTTCTTTGTTGACATATTGAGCTTGCTCCTGTCTCCAGTCCTTTCTTTCCCTCTGCCAGAATGCTCATTCCCTGGACTTTGAGTGGCTGTGTCATCTCACTCACCATCTAGGAGGTAGAGAAAGGACTCCCCCCATATCTGACCTCTTCCTGGCAGAGCCCCACTGCCTCCCCACCTCTCTCTGTGTTGCTAGCATAGCCCTGGGAATGTCAGCTCTATGGGGACAGGGAACTTACCTGTCCTGCTCATCTCTGTCTCCCAGCGTCTACAGTTAACAAACAAACACTTCTAAAAGGACAAATGCGTAACTAAGGCAAGCCCTTACTTGAGCTGCTTGAAACGCGTCAAAGTGCATTCAACATCGGAACTAACTTCCCACCATTCTGCCCAGGGTGCTTCCTGGCACTGGGCTACAATTCCTGATGGTTGATTCTGGGTGAAGATGTTGTCTCTGGAAGGCCCCTGATCAAGGCAAGCCACTACCCAGAGGTGGGAACAGGTGACTCCAGTGCCCCTACCCTATTCCATCAGCATAGGGCTCAGCCTCCTCAGGTGGGGAGGCTGCCGGGGGGGAGGAAAATTCTGCCTTAACGGGGAGCTCTCTCAGCTCTTGTGCAAGTCGCTTCTCTTCTCTGGGCTGCACCTGAGCCCCCTAAATAGAGTCTGAGATCTGCACTGCACAGGATGGTGCTAGGGTTTAATCAAACAATGGGTGGGGAAGAGTTTTGCTGAAATCATAATTCCATATTTGGATAACCTATCAGCTCATTAATTTAACAAGCCTTTCCTGAGACCCTGTGCTGGGCACTGAGAACCTAGAGATGAATAAGGAAAGGTCCCTATCCTTGAGAAACAAGACCCATCCTTAGTGACTGGGGGCCCCAGGCAAGACCCGCTCCCCAACCCCGACCCCCGGCCCCCAAGTTGCAATACCCTAGTGCATCACCAGAGGGCAGCAGACAGCTTTGCAAGTGCTTCCCTCCCTGGGGAGCTAGGCTGGTGACAGAAGGGTGTGTTCTGGGAGTTCCAGTGGCCTCCTTGTGGGTCCAAGGTCAAATAGAGAGTGGGGGAAGGTAGGTAGAGAACTCAGTGGCAGCTGTGGATGCAACAGGGATCATCTCAATTCCCTGCCTCAAATCTCTTCACTAACCCAAGACCCAACCAAGGAGAAATACCCCTGACCCTCCTTCTAAATTGGAAGCGGGAGTCTCCTTGAAGCTCCAGGGGCCTCTGGGGCATCCAGATCTGGAGTCTGTGCTGCAGGGGAGATTTGAGGACCACAGAAGGACTCCTAGCCAAGAGATGCAAGAATGCATGGGGAGAGAGGGAATGAAAGCACCGTGCATGCCTGTGTGCACAGGATGGCAGGAAAAGGGCACCGCAATAGGAAGTGGGCTATTGGAAAGGGGGGAGAGAAAGAAAAGAAGAATATCATTCTAAAAAGGAAAATCAAAGACTGAAAGTCAAGGAACAAGAGGAGAAGAGTGTCCACCTTCAGTGACAGGAGGTGGAGAGAGTTAGGGAGGTCGTGCCGGTCCTCTGTGGAGCTTGCACCTGTGCATGAGGGAGGAGCCATGGAGAGGAATCAGCCCTGCCCTGCCTGGGCTGCTTATGGCCTTGGTGGAGACAGTAGACGTGCAAGTGGACAGGTGGGAGCCAGCAGGAGAAGGCTAAAGTGGAATGCATGGGGCGCTCCCTGGGCACAGCAGGCAGGATAGAGTCTGCCACTGGGCAGAGAGTCGGGGAGGGCTGCTGTGTCAAGCTGAGCATTGGAGCTGGGCCTGGAGCACTACTGGGCTTTGAAAAGGCAGAGAAGGCCAGGCAGTCCCTGGAGAAGGAGAGAGGAAGTGGGAAGCTGAGAGGTCAACGCCGGGATGGGGGAGGCAGGGAGAAGGTGGCAGGGGCAGGGGAAGATGGGGAGCAGGGGAGTGTGCCCAGCTCAGAGGGGGGGACTGAGACAGAGCATCTGAAGCACATTAGGTTAGACAGATTTCTCCTCTAGTCAATGGAATTGATGCTACCAGCCAAGAGAGCAGAGAAAATGCAGGGCACTTGTTTCCCAGGTCCCTCTCCCAGAGACAAGAGTGGGCATCACTTGCTCTCCCTGACTGTGGCAGCCAGGGGCCTGGAACTGCCAAGCTGTGGCTCTTTTTAAGGTGATGACTGATGCTGGCAACTTTCTACTTGGAGGGACCAAGCATCCCGGGTAGATCCTCTGTGTACACACGCACACGTGTGTAGGGGTGGAGAGGCAAGGTCACGTGTCAGTCTCCCCTACTAAGTGACCTGGCGCAGGGTGGGCATCAATTACTGTTTGTTGGAGCTGGGCACAGTGGCTCACGCCTGTAATCCCAGAACTTTGGAGGCCGAGGTGGGTGCATCACTTGAGATCAGGAGTTCGAGATCAGCTTGACCAACATGGTGAAACCCTGTCTCTGCTAAAAATACAAAAAATTGGCCAGGTGTGGTGGTGGGTGCCTGTAATCCCAGCTACTCGGGAGGCTGAGGCAGGAGAATCTCTTAAACCTGGGAGGCAGAGGTTGCAGCGAGCTGAGATCGTGCCAGTGCACTCCAGCCTGGGCGACAGAGCAAGACTCTGTCTTAAAAGCAAACAAACAAAAAACAATTACCGTTTGTTGGATGACCTGCTCACCATGCTCCATGGCCCAGGGGCCCGACAAGTGGACCTGGCTCCAGTGGCCATGGAGTGCCACAGCTTGGGCGTTAACCCAGGCTTCCCCCTGCACAAGCTGCGTGACCTTGGACAAGTGACCATACCTCTCTGTTCTTCCATGTCAGCATCTGAATAACAGGATTCAGTGAGTCTGAGATCTGTGCTCCACGGGTTAAACCAGATGATGGGTTGGGAAAGAGTTTTGCTGACTGTTTGAAATGATAATTCCACATTGGAATACAACCCATCAGCCCATTGATTCGGCAAATCTTTACAGAGGCCCTGGGCATCTATCCCAGGAGCTGGGCTGAGCACGGAGGACCCAGAGATGAAGAAGGGAGGGTCCTAGTCAGAGAGATGAGAACCAGGGAGGAAGGCTGAGAGCACATTCCTGTAGTCTGGGCGGAGCGTTGCTCTGGGGCCTGACAAAGGGGGGCCCCCTTTCCTAATTAGAGCTCTGGGGGTAGGAGGCCTGGGATTGGGTCCAGTGGAACTTCTAGCTGGAAAGCATGGGCACGCTCTATCTCTGGGGAGAGTGCCATGGCCAGGGAGCTACAGAAAGAGCATCTTGCTCCTGGCCTTCCCTTTGGCCTGCAGGCAAGGCCTCACTTCCTGAGGAGTTTAGCCCAGGGCCTGGCCAATGAGTGCACCGCACATGCCAGCTGTTATTGCTTTGCTAATGACTGGCAGCCCAGGCGTGAGGGCAGCTCAAGCTCCGGGGCTGGCTGGTGCCTGTGAGTTCACTCTGGCCTCAGGGAATGGACTCTTAGGTCACTGGCTGGCCTGGCAATTTCACCATCTTCAATTAAAAGTGGTCTGGCTTTAGAGGCCTGTTGGCAGATGGGGACCACCAACAATTAGAATTATCTATGCCTTGGTGCCTGCCATTGAATTCTTTGACCCCAGTGTGCACATCGGAGCAGGTGGATGGGATTATGTGAAGCGGGCTTTCCAAATCTCACTGCCCATATCTTAACGTGGAAGACTTTTTAGCAAACAAATTCCAGGTTCCCTGGGTCTTGCTCTGGGCTTGAATCAGATTCTGTCTTGGTGGAGCCCAGGAATTGATATTTTAAAGCAACTTCCAAGGTGATCCTGATGCAGGTGGTCAGTGAGCTGGCCTGTGGTGTAGACACCACCAGTGAGTGGCTTGTTGCTCAGTTGATATGTAATTTTATATTTGTTTATTATTTTAGAGAAGAAGTCTCACTATTTTTGCCCAGTCTGGATTTGAACTCCTGAGCTCAAGTGATCCTCCCACCTCAGCCTCCCAAGGTGCTGAGATTACAGGCATGAGCGACTGGCCAGTTGATGGGTAATTTAAGGCTGCTGAGCATTCCGCTAGTGGCTGGGAGGAGACCTGCATCCCTGTCTTCTAAAATCATCCCTGGTTTTGAGATAGGGACCAGGTTCCCACTTGGGGTTGAAAGCCAGGGGCTTTCAATTCTAATACTAAGAGGCATAATCTGTTAAAAACAATAAAATAAACAATGCCACTCTCTCTCATTCACACTCCTGGAACTGGGTGGGAGAGAGAGGAACGGGTTTCAAGCAGCAGGTCAGGAATTGAGCATATTCTTGGAGAGTTAGTTTCATAAGGGCAGGGCCTGTGTTTGTTGTTGCTGAGTGCCTGGCACAAGCCCAGCATGCAATAGGTAAGCAACGTGTGTTTGCTGAGTGGGCAAAAGAATCAATAAATGAATGACCACTTCATGTGGCAAGCAGCACATGTTAGGTATATTTTAGAGAAAAAAGACATATGCTTCGTGAAAACATACAGAGGGAGAAGGGAGCTGGAGAATTCAGACTTTGAAATCAAAGAGGGTCAGATGGCACTTTTCTTTGTATCAACCGTAAAAAAAGAGTTTGGTCTCCACATGAATAGATTGTAGAAGGATCATTTAACTTTTCAAAGGGAAACAGACCCCTCTGCTCTTTGAACCAAACAGTTAATGTGCCTATTTAAAAATCAATCCCTTATTTTTTTCATTTGAACAGATTCCGGAGAGCTTCTGCTTAGAAACCATTGTCTGCCTATGGAGTGGTCTTGTCACTACTTGGTCAATTTCCTCTTGCCATGTCTTTGCACACATGGGGCCCTCTGACCAGAGAATCAGCTCCCAGCTCCTCTTTGTCTAAAACCCACTGACGCCTCTAGAACCACTTCAAATGCCAGCATCACCCTGATTTCCTGTCTCTGCATCTCTGATTCATCATTGTATCATATCTGAATCTTCTCTATGACAGCTATCACTTTATTACTTGAATTGTTAGCTATTTATCTCCGTGTTTTATCCTCCCTTTCTCTCTTTTCATTCCACAAATATTTATCGTTCCTTTCTAAATGCCAAGTAGGTCCCGCGGTTACTGAGATGAAGAAGACGTAGCTGAGCCTTGGAGGAGCTTATAGGCCAACGGGCGTGAAGGGAGGGGAACAGGCTTTAGGCTCCAAAGAGGCACGGGCTGATTTTAGCCACCTTTGTGCGCCGTAGCTCTGTGCCTCAAATGCAGCCAACGCTTACTGTGCACTGTTGAGTGTATATGTGAACCGATGCACCTCAGAGTAATAAAGGAAGTGGCATTTCTTCCAGCACCCTGCATTCTCAGCCTCTTTTTTTCATTCACTCCAGCTCTCCCGAGTCTCCCTCCTGATAAACATGCATCAGAAGGTGCAGCCCAGCACCGGTTTTCTCTACATGGCCCCCAGCCCCACCCTGCCCCGCCCGGCTGTTCCCCACCACCTGTGGCTTTGGGGGATGGTTCAGGATGTTTCAGGAAATGGAAGACACAGCATGTGTGTGGGAGGTTGAAGCCTCGCTGTGATTCACCTGGACCTCCAAGGAAGTCACAGCTGCCCTCTGGAATGGCCACATTCCATGGGGAGGGGCTGCAGGACACGCTACCTCAAATACGGCACGTTGGTATATTGAATATTTTATACCTGGAAGTCAGACTCCAGGCTCCTCTGTGGACGGCTTTGTCTTCCTTCCCTGGCACCTCCAACCCACCCTCTCTACCCAGGAACTAAGGTGAGCTTGACAAACCGCATATCACAGCATGCCATAACCTTCAGCAGCTTCCAGGGCGCAGAGAATGAACGTCAGCTGACCTCCCCATTCCCTGTGCTCTGGCTGCAATGGCCCTCTGGCAGCTCCCAGATCACACCAAGCTCTTTCTCACCCCAGGACCTTTGCACTTGCCATGTCATCTACCTGGAGTGCCCTCCCAAGCCCCAACCTTGCCTGGCTAGTGTCTTATACTACAGATCTGTGCTCAGATGTCTCCAGATTCCTGGAGATACATTCCAGGTATCTCCTATGAGGAGCTGTGCAATGCCCTCACTCCATTATTGCCACCCCTCTCTATCACATTGCAGTCGGCCTTCCGGATCCACGGGTTCAGAATCTGCGGATCCAACCAACAGTGGACCAAAAATATTCACAGAAAAAAAATAATGCAACAATATAAATAATACAAATAAAAATATACTATAACAATGATTTACCTAGCATTTACATGATAGTAAGTATTATAAGTAATCTAGAGATGCTTTAAACGATCTAGGCGGATGTGCGTGGGTGATGTGCAAATGCTGTGCCATTTTATATGTGGGACTTGAGAATGCTAGGATTGTGGTATCTGCTTGGGGGTGTCCTGGAACCAATCCCCCACGGATCCCAAGGGACAGTTGTACCTTATTCCCTTCACCACACTCATCACACATTGTAACTATTTTTCCTTATTATTTTAAAGGCATTTTGTAGTGTGTCTCTCCTCACCCACTAGATCAGAAACCTCCCAAAAGCAGGTGTGATTATGTCTTGTTCACCACTTTATCTCCATCATTATCCCTGACATATGGTAACTACTCAATTCCTTTGTGATGAATGAATGATGTGAGTGTTGGGGGAAGGAACGGGGGCCTGGATGTTCCTTTCCTAAGGTGTCTCGTTCATCTGCCACCAGCAGCAAGTGTTGCATTGAAAGGACTCCACCGCCATGTTCACCACGAACTCATTCTCCTCACAGATACATACGAATCATCTACCGCATGCCCAGGGTTGGGGTGCTGTCCTAGGGGTTGGGGAGAGGATGGTGGTGAAAACAGCAGACCTAGTCCCTGTCCTCATGGGGCTTCCAGTCTAGTGCGGGGGCGGGCAGACTCTGAAGACATAGCATCAGTCAGTGAGCTTGAGCAGTCCAGGCTGACTTCCTATAGGAAGCAACGTTTAAGCTGAACTTGAAAAGACAAGTAGGACCTTGTTGGCAAAGAGCATTGGCCAAGGTGTTGGAGGGACCTGCAATAGCAGGTCGGGGGCAGGAGCACACTGAGCCCCTCGAATCTAGATTCCCTGCACCAGTGAATTAAGGCCAGTGAAATCTGTCCAGTGCTCCCCATCGTTTCCTGAGCAGATCGAATGGGACAAGGGCCTCAGGGTGCTTCAGGAAATGGAAGACACAGCATGTGTGTGGGAGGAGTGGTTGAAGCCTCGCTGTGATTCACTCGGACCTCCAAGGAGGTCACAGCTGCCCTCTGGAATGGCCACATTCCATGGGGAGGGGGTTCAGGACATGCCACCTCAAATATGGCACCTTAGTACATTGAATATTTTAAGCAGATGGAATTTGAGAAATGGCAGGTGCAGGAAGGACTCTTTGACCTTTCCCTGAAGGAGGTCACAAGACCTTCACGTGAGAGGTTCCCTCTCTGTACCTGGAGGAAGGAAGCATCTTCACTTTCAAGGGATCTGAATAAGCCACCCTGCTGAGTGTGCCCAGTTTACTGCCCTTAGCTCAGATCTTTCTATCCTTCACATTTTCCCATGACTCCCCACCCTTCATCCAACCCAGCAAAAAACGCTCAGCTTGAACCACTTCTGTGGGTCTTCATTTCCTTATAAAATCTCCTGCGTCACCTAAAATGTATACGAACTAGACTTGTATCCTTTTGTCTTGTGAATTTGTCTTTTGCTACAGGGGCCCCAGCCAAGAACCTAGAAAGGTGGAATGAAGAGTAGACCTTGAAACAAGGATTTAGGAGCAAAGGGTTTATGTGACAAGGGGTCCCAGGAAGCTGATGGAATGAGCTAGAAGGGAAGGAAGCCAATACAGGTACCTTCTCAAGGTTATTCTGGGGGGGCACTGAGAAACTCCGGGAGAGAGTTGACAGCATTCATCCCATAGTTTCTCCATGTCCCCCCTTCTTATCCCATTTTCTAATTTTACCCATTAGGAAACACTCACAAGGGGCCAAGGAGCATACCCAGAACTGCCCGCTCATTTTGCACATTTCATTATGCACCCACTGTGTGCCAGGCCCTGGGCTGAGAGCTGGGCATGCGAGGTGAAGGAGGAGCATGTACTTTGTCCTCCCAAGCATGCATCTGAACCGTCCCCCTGGAGGGACGAGGGGGCTGGGTATGCACCCAATAAACAGTCATTGGTCAAGGCTGCTCCGGGGGTGGCATCAACTCCCCGGCACTTCTCACCTTTCTCGTGTGCAGGCTGAGTGGGCTCCAGTGCCCTGAGAAAGCCCTGGGGAAGCATCAAGGATGCTGGCACTGCCAGGAAGAGCGAGGGGTAAGAGGATGTGGGCAGGGTGGGATAACTGTTGGCCACATCTGCCTCCTCCCTTTCACAGAGGGCTCTTTCCTGCCCTCAGGTCTCTACCCCAGTGCCACCTTCCTCAGAGGCTGTTAGGTAACAAGAGCACCCTAATGGCGCTGGTTCCGGGTTCTTCTTCCTCCCCAACACAGGCCTGCCAAAAGGAGCCAATCAGAAGTCACGCCTTCCCGCCTCAGCCTAGACCCAGCCCCTCAGCCAACCAGCGACCCCCACGTAACGTCCCTAGGCATAAAAGACAGAGGCTGCAGAGCCCTCGCTCTCTTTCTTCTTCCGCTTCGGCCCTCCCTCGGACTCCTCCAATAAAGATCTCTCGACTGCAACCGGTGTGGCGTGGTCTGAGTCTGAGCCTACAGAGTCACCCTTTCCTTGGTGCCGTGACTCGGATTGGGACTCCCTGCCTTTGGTGGGACCCCAATCCCTCTCAGGCTCAGACCAGGCCCCGGTGTCTTCGCCCATTTTCCTGTTCGACACGCTCTTCGCCCACCACCGGCCTCATATCGGTAAGTTTTCCCTTCCTGGGCCTACCTCTCGGGCAAATCGCCAGACCGTAGCCACTCCCGTGACAAACACATTTCGCCCGACACCCCTACGGCAGTGGTAGGCCCCTATCATTCGCTTCCCCTCCTCGACACGCAGGGAACGGAGTTTTCTCCCTCTCCTCCTCGCCCCTCTGGCCTGAGCCTCCGCCCCGCGCCATACTGTTGGCTACATACAAAATCCTGGTACCAGGTGGCTCACGGTCCCTCGGCCATCCTGTTGGCCCTTCAGTCCCTTCGTCTTGGTGACGACCAGCCGAAGGCTCTGAACCTGGTTACAGTGTTCGGCTAATTAGGGGACGCCCTCTTAGCCATCACTGCCCCTTCTCCCACTATGGGAGGCTCCGCATCCCTGCCAGCTGACTCTCCCCTAAAATGCCTTCTAGACAATCTGGCTACCCTAGGCCTTGCCGCCGACCTCAAACCTAAACGCTTAATCAAATTCACAACCCCTTAAACAACCAAAATAAATGGCCCATTTATAGGTCTCTAAATATTGTGAGCGAACAGGAGAATGGGAAGAGATCCCCTATGCCCACAGCCCCGTATAACCCTCAACATCGTATCGCTGCCCTCACCTTCCCCCAATCTTAACTCCATATCACCACCCTCAGCCCCACCCTCTGGCCACCGCCCAGCCAGCGGCAGCCCCGCCCTTTACCACTTCCCCCAACTTCTCTCTCCTTTCCCCTTCCTCCACAACCCCTCCAGCTCCCTCCCCTCTGCCGCTCAGCCCTCCCACCTCTCGTTCCACATCACACCTTTCCGTCCTTGCCCCTCTTACAGAAGTTACACGAACAAAATATATTGTTCCTGTCCATGTTCCCTTCTCTGTGACTGTCTTGTCAACGCTTAGGCTCATACACTTCTAACTCCACCTCTTACATCAGAATTTCTCTAACCCCCTCCTTCTCAGGAAGCGCAGACCGGTCTAGGAGCAGACCCGTACTTATGCAGATCAGGTTCACCAAACAACCCCAGCCCTACCCATCGGGGCGCAGGCAGTCCCCGAACACAACCCTGGCTGGGACTATAACTCCCAGAATGGTGTCTTGGCCCGAGACCACTTCGCCACCTGTTTAATAACAGGTCTCTGCAAGGCAGCCCAAAAGGCAGTCAATTTTGAAAAACTTCACGAAATCATTCAGGAAAAACATGAAAACCCGTCCGCCTTCCTCGCCCGCCTTACACAGGCACTCCAACAATACACCAACATAGACCCCGAAGCCCCCGACGCCAGGCAACTTCTCATGTCCCATTTCTTCGCACAAAGCTTCCCAGACATTCGGGCCTAGACAGAGGTCCCTTTACCCCGCAGACCGAGATCCTCGCCACCGCATTCAAAGTCTACCACAGCCGTGACGAGCAGGCAAGGAGGCAAAAGTGCCAGATGTTGGCTCAGGCCTTCAAGGCCTCAACCCAGCCTATCAGACGCCATGCCTCTATGTCCACCACTCACTGCCAACCCCCTGGACCCTGCTTTAAATGTGGGAACAAAGGTCATTGGGCTCGTGAGTGTCCTAATCCCAGGCCACCCAAAAGACTGTGCCCCAAGTGCCAACAATCCGGCCACTGGGCGACCGACTGCCCCAGCTCCCTCGGGGGAGCTGGGCCAGACCCCCATCCTGAAGCCAATCTCATTGGGTTAGCGGCCTACGACTGACGGGGCCCTGGGACCTCTTGCCCGACACACACCATCACCACGCAGGAGCCCAGGGTGCCTCTTACAGTGGATGGGCGTCTCGTCATTTTCCTCCTTAATACCGGAGCTACTTTCTTGGTTCTGCAGGAGTATTGGGGCGCTGTCTCCACCTCTGGCCCTCCCGTAGTCCAGGCACGAGGCCAGACCATACGCCCAACGACTACCCCACCTAAAGGCTCCTACCACGACCCTGAGGAACGACCGCTTCCTCCAAAAAACATAGGTGAAAGAACTCAGACTGGATAAAATGGTCTCGTTTTCCAGAGCACCCTCTTTACCTTCCTTTTTACTCTTTGTCTATCTGTCCCTCCTACTTCCTTCAACACCTCATACAACCACCTCTCCCCTTCCACTAGCTCTTAATTACCTCTACAAGACTCTCAACTTAACTCACACTCTGTTAAACCAGTCCAATCCTTCCCTGGCAAATGACTGTTGGCTGTGTATCTCTCTATAAACCTCTGGCTATGTTGCCACTCCCATTCCCGCAAAAAACTAGGTCTTCACCAACTTGACCTACCACTCTCGTTATGAAGGAAAAGACCCTTTCCAACTTCTAAACATGCAGTCATTAGCCGACTTCCCCATCTCTGATACAACCAAAAATACCATGACAGGACGTGCAACCCAACTTTTGCTTTCTTACATTTCCAACCTCACCTATTACACAAGCAATAAAAAGCCCATACACGGCCCTGTAACCACAAATACTATTTTAACTTTCCAAGCCCCTTTATGCATACAACGCAACCTGTCATCTGGCCTGCCTCTAGGGCACCTACCACCACATCAGTGTAATTACACCTTACAACTTCAAGCCCCAATGGATCATGCTAGCTTTCAAGTCACCCAAACAGCTCCATTCAACCAGCCTGTCCGCTTCTCTGGGCCCCCCAAAATCATCACCTCCTCCCTAATCAACAAACAGTCCGGGTTCCGTAATGGCAGACATACTCCCTGCATGACCATTCACCCCTGGACTCCCTGCAGCAGCGCCCCCACCACTAGTGAGTGCCTTCTCATCCCCTCTTTCAATCACTGTCTCGAATGGCTCCTAGTAGATACAAGACGTTTTTTCCTCCAATGGGAAAATAAAACACAGGGAGCCACTCAGTTTGCTCCCAACACCCCTTTCCAGCCGCTCACTGGAGCCACCTTAGCAAGTACTCTAGGAGTATGGGAGAATGAAAACAACAAACTCACACACCTTTTTAACATACATAACGAGTTCTGTCTACCCAGCCAAGGCATATTCTTCTTATGTGGAATGTCAACCTATATCTGTCTCCCCACTAACTGGACAGGCACCTGCACCTTAGTCTTTCTAAGCCCCCACATTGACATTGCCCCAGGGAATCAGACCTTATCAGTACCCCTCAAAGCTCAAGTCCGTCAGCGAAGAGCCATGCAACTAATACCCCTACTTATAGGATTAGAAATAGCCACTGCCACAGGGACTGGAATAGCCGGCTTGTCCACGTCATTATCCTACTACCACACCCTCTCAAAAGATTTCTCAGACAGTTTACAGGAAATAACAAAATCTATTCTTACTTTACAATCTCAAATAGACTCTTTAGCAGCACTCTCCAAAACCGCCAAGGCCTAGACCTCCTCACTGCTGAAAAAGGAGGACTCTGCATCTTCTTAGGGGAAGAGTGTTGTTTTTACACTAATCAGTCAGGGATAGTGCGAGATGCTGCCCAGTGTATACAGGACAAGGCTTCTGAGATCAGACAATGCATCTCAGATTCTCGTTCCTTCTCCTGGGACACTCTAAAAATGCCTCTTTTAGCTTGGGTCCTATCGTTTCTCGGACCCCTCTTAGGCATAGCGGCCTTGTGTATTCTCCTCCCTTGCCTAATAAAGTTCATACAACAACGAATCTCCTCCTTATCTAACCAGACTTTTAACCAGCTTCTCATTAGGCACTACCAACTCCTAGCAACCGAAGAAGACGACCAGGACTCACCTACCCATGGCCTCCACCTCCAGGACCTGTAATTTCTTAGATTTCCTCCAGGCCCTCCAAGAAGATACGTGGCTCATAGCAGATCCTTCCCTGCCATACGGATGGCTCGCGTCCGTAGATGACCTCTACTTACGAGGGACATTTTAGACTTCACACCCCGGGAAGTGTTCACCTTCAGCGCCATCTTCTTTGGCCTCCTGCTGTTGCTCTGCCCCTACAGTCCTCCAATATCCCTTCCCACGACGCCCCCGTTCAGCAGGAAGTAGCCAGATGAATAGTGATGCCCACCTCCCCACTTCTTAAAAAACAAAAAAGGGAGGAATGTTAGGTAACAAGAGCACCCTAATGGCGCTGGTTCCGGGTTCTTCTTCCTCCCCAACACAGGCCTGCCAAAAGGAGCCAATCAGAGGTCACGCCTTCCCGCCTCAGCCTAGACCCAGCCCCTCAGCCAACCAGCGACGCCCACGTAACGTCCCTAGGCATAAAAGACGGAGGCTGCAGAGCCCTCGCTCTCTTTCTTCTTCCGCTTCGGCTCTCCCTCGGACTCCTCCAATAAACATCTCTCGACTGCAACCGGTGTGGCGTGGTCTGAGTCTGAGCCTACAGAGTCACCCTTTCAGAGGCCCTGCCTGACCACCCATCTAAATGGCACCCAGCATCTCATTCCTTCCTGGCACTGCACCCCACTTGTCCCTTCATTACACGCCCACGGTTTTGAATCACTTCTTTGCAGAATGTGGAATGATATATTCATCTACATTTTGCCGTGTCTCCTCCACTAGATTGCAAAGCCGTGCTTTTCTCATTCCCCCGTATCCCTGGGCACCTTCCACCAAGCCAAGGTCCTAGTAGGTGCTCAACTAAATAGCCTTGGCGGGAATACATTCTTGTCAGTTCCAACCTGGGAGTTCTGGGCTCTGGGGCTAAGACCTAGAAAAGCATTTGATAGATGGGGCTCTGGGACGCTCAGAGAGGCAGTGATCTGTCCAAGGTCATACAATTGGGGATACACACCTGCACCCCATGGGGGCAGAAGTCCTGATGATCCACCCGACTTCCATCCCTCCAGGGCCCCATCAGGGGGACAAAAAGCTCCAGGAGTCCTTGGGGCTCCTCTAGACTACCCGGGAAATTGCTCTCAGCCAATTCCTGGTCATCTTCTCAGCCTCATTCTCTCCCCACTTTCCCCAGCTGAAGAGGAAATGGCTCAGACAGCTGTGGAGCTGGGACTCTCTCTTGTTGAGATGCATTAATTTGTAAATATCTTCATTTATATGTAAATGCGGAGTCCCGCGCCCCGCCGCCAGCCCTGATGGGGCTCTGCAGCCTGAAGAGGCAGTCGCCCCCAGCATGGCTGGTTGGGAGGGCCGACAATCCTCCGTGATCCCGTTAGGCTCCAGAGGGTCTGCTCCTTCCTTCTCTCTCCCTTGGTGATCACCAAACAGGACGGCTCAGCTCCCTGGGGTGTTCTCTGCTTGGGAGACTGCCCCTGTCACCGAGGCTCAGGGAGAAGGTGGGGGAGACTGGCCCCCATGTGGGGAATAAAAGAGCACTGGCTCCTGAGATCAGGCTTAAGTCAGTGCCGCTGTGTGACCTCAGGCAAGCCTCATTCCCTCTCTGGGCCTTGGCTTCCACAATGGAAAAACAAGGGGTCTGGTCAAGTTCATGTCATTCCAGAGGGAGACTGTTGGGCCTTGCTGAACTTTGACCTCTTCTGTAGTAAGAACAAGGCTAGAGAAAATGATTAATAATAATAAGATCTTTCTGCATTCATGGGGTTGTTTGTGCAGATCAAAACAGAAAGAGTGCATAAAAGGAGGCTTTATGAGATTTGTAAAAAGGTGAGTTATTTTGTTTTGTTTTATGGTGGGAGAAGGAGAGGTTTTCTAGGCAATGGCAGCAAACATGTACCACATAGAGGCCGGAAACCAACACTTCACTTGAATGCACGCCATCAGCTCCTCACAAGCTGCAGCTAGCCTCTTAGTGCTGTCATGTTCCTTTGGAGGTCAGGAAACCCAATTGTGGGGTTACCAGCCCCAGATTTCACTAATGCCAGGAGGTGGAAGAGGCAGGATTTGAACTCAGGCTGTTGGACATAAATTTCACTGAAATTCCACAATTGTACAAAGCCAATCATGTCAAGCCTGCTCTACGGCGAAGAACCTGAAGCAGAGGGAGAGAAGTTAAGGCTCTCATCCCAGGTCATACAGTAGGCAGGGACTGAGCTGGGATTTTCATCTGGGTCTTCTGGTAGCAGGGCTTGCCCTTGAGGCTCCAGGGGACAGGAGAGGGTGGTGCTCAAGAATGTTCTAGATGGTCCCTGGGTTTCTCTCTTAGCTAGAAATCAGAACCAAGGGGTCCTAGAGGCCATGCTCGTGGCAGTGGGTGGCTTGGTGAGGAAGGAATTCTCAGAGACACAGTGACCGGCAGGGGTGGGCTGGGTAGCATTAGGTTTCTGGGAGTCGTGGAGATTATTTGGGGGTTCACTTACTACAAAACCATCTGTGGTTTCCAGAATAGCTATTTTCTCCAAAATGAGTTTTTATCTCCTTTTTCATCTTGATTGTAACTGGCTTGTTTTAGGTGTGCTTTAATATTTTAAGGCACTGTAATTTCTTTTTGGAAGCAGGTTCAGGAGAAATCATAGCTAGATGGATGAAGGAGTTTGTGCGGCTGTTCACACACCCCTTCACACACCTTCACGTCCACATTCTCAGCATGGTCCTGGCACAGAGCCCAGAGAGGAGGAGGACCCAGCCAGGCCGCCTGGGGAGCACACTCACCTTCCCATTTTTACAAAAGCAGGCAGAGGAGGATGCCTGGGCCAGATTCTCGGTGCAGGGCTGGACTCACCCTTTACAATCTCCTTGTCCCATTTTCTAATTTTACCCAATAGAAAAGAGGCCTGAAGGGCCGAGGAGCGAAGCCTGAGCTGTCCACTCATTTAGCAAATTTCATTATGTACCCACTGTGTGTCAGGCCCTGGGCTGAGAGTTGGGGATGCAAGGTAAAGGGGGAGCACGTGCCTTGTCCTCCTGGAGCTCACGGTCACAGAGAGCCACAGCCCATGCTGGACAGTAGGGCCTCCCCCTCCTCCAGGCTCAGTCTAAAGACAGCACAGTACCAGGCACTAGCTAGGACATCCACATAGCATGGTGCCACAGTGCATGTCATGTGGGCTTGCCGGCTGCAGCCCCCCTCAGGGTGCCCGATGCAGCACGGTCCCCCTCCAGCTTTGGAGCAGACTACTACTTTCAGGCTGGGCACCTGGCAAAGCATTTGGCGGTGTTGCGTGGAAGAGTGTGTGTGTGCAAAACTGTGCACTCTTCATGAATGCACTGAGATTCCCTCTGAGGAGGGGTGGATACTGGGGCAGTTGCAGCCGACCAGCTTTGGGGGATCGGTTCAGCTAAGCTGAGGGGTCCCATGGGTGGAATTGCTTGAGTGGGGCTCTGAAGGCTGATGAGGAGTTTACCAGATGACCAAAGGGAGAAAGGCCTTTTGAGAAGAAGGACCAGCGTGTGTTAAGGGTCCAAGGGATAAAACAGGACTAGGATCTTGTAGGGAGTTTGTGGGAAGGAGGTGGAGCCACACACATAGAAAACGGCAGGCTCTAGAAGGAGATCGAGTCAGCTTGATTCTGCCGCCCACCTCCTGGAAAACAGGGATGCGGTAGGAGAATCAAGCATCTCCGACTTGAGGACTGTTCCTCCCCACCCTGCTGCTTCTGACCTGGGCGTCCAGTTGCTTGGGGTCGTTCTCTCTTAAGCTCGGGGCCCTTATGGCCTTGGAGCCCACAAAAAAACAGTAGAACATGGTGTATGAGCTTCCAAGCCAGGCAGAACTGCTTCACCGCCCAGCGGTGTCATTGCTGCCTGTGTGACTTGAGGCCCGTTGCTCACCCTCTCTGGGCCTCAATATCTCACTTGGAAATAAACGGAGTTTGGAAAACCCACCTTCCAGGACTGTTGGAGGAGCTGGCAGAGGAGGCCAGTCAGAAGAGCAGTGGCCGGGCCCTCTCCTGCCTCTTCCCTCCAGGGGATGTCCCTCCAGGGAATGGGTCCCACTTCCATAGGGGGAGCCCCCAGTTCTGTCTTCAAGCCCAACAGTACAGAGCGATTGATGTGAAAGGGCTGGAGAACTGCCCTCCGCCCGCCCCACTCCCCATCCCTCCTCCCTTCCCCCGCTGTTCCCCGGCCGCCCCCAGGCCCTCACCTCACAGTGGACTGGTACACCAGGTCCTCTCGCTTGCGGTAGTTCTCCATGTGTGAGTAGTTGGTGGAGAACATGGCGTCGAAGGTGAAGATCTTTTGCTTGATGGTGCCACCATCCGTCACCTGCCACAGAGCACAGAGATAGCCGCACGTGAGTGCTCAGCGGGCCCCGGTCACCCCTTTCCCCAGGACACTGACAAGATGCAGGCAGGAAGCCCAGAAGAAGGACAGCCCCCATCCTGAGAATAAGGTAATCACCGAGGGCTTCCTGGAGGCAGCGATGATTAAGTTGCCTCCCGAAGGAAGAGTAGGAGCCAGCCTGGCAACAGGTGGGAGTTTTCCAGGCAGAGGGAACAGCAAAGGCCCTGCGGCAGAAAAGAGCAGTGTGCGCTCAGGGGAAGCTTGCTGCCTTCAGAGCACCTAGAGCAGAAAGGAAGTGGGATGAGAAGAGGCTGTGAAGAAAAATGTGGGCCAGATCATGGAGGGTCTCCACAGCAAAGGAGTTCAGCTTCTCCTGAAGGCAGTGGTCCCCAGGGCCAGGCTTAGATTCGATTTACAAGCTCCTCTGGCTATAGATTGAGGATGAATCGAAAGGGGCAAGACTAGAGGCAGAAATCCAACATCCTGGCACGGGCGATGCAGAAGGGGACAGCGTGGGGCACTTGCCCTCCTCTTGGGATGGGCCAGGACAGAGGGCATGAAGTCCCCATTTCACCTAAGAATGCGGAAGTGGGAGAAGGCAGGGAGGTGGCGATGAAGCCCGCGCTGGAAGCCCAAGGCTGCCGGGCTGTCCTGCTGTTCACGGCTGATGGAAAGCGAACTCAAGCGTCCCGTGCCCTCAGCTGCCGCCCGCCTGCCTCCCCACATCTGTGCTGCCTCCAGCTAATGAAAGTGTTACTCCACAAAGCAGCAAGGTATGTGTTGTCACTGTTTCAATTATTTATCTGTTTACTCGGCTGCAGTTTTCCGCTTGTCTCAGCAACTCTATTATAGACTGGGAGCTTGCAGCCTCTCGCAGCTCAGCTGGGCTCCGCGCTAACAGCCTGCAATGGGGAGGCCTCATGCCTGGGCCTGGAGAGGTGGAATTAGCTCCCTGCGGCTCTGCGTGGTGGAGGCAGCGGGGAGAGGGGCTGGGAGAGGGGTGGCTAGGGACGGGTGTCTCCAAGGGGCTGGGGTAGGGGGGATGCTGAAAGCAGCTTCCCCAGGCAAAAAGGTGAGGATTGGAGTGCGAATCTGCCCCCCTGTCCCTTGCCTGGGAGTACTGGCTCTAGAACAGCTGGGCTCCTCTGGACACATATGTACCCGAGCTGACTTGGACCACATCTGTCTGACCTAGGTGGTGTTGCTACTGGTTTAGGAGGGACTCCATGCATCTGGCCAGCATTGGTTGAGCAACCAGCTGTGTGCAGACACGCTATGTCTGTACCGGTCACTTTCCATAGACTGCAATCATTGTAAAGAGTAAGGTGGCCTCTGTGAGGACCGGGGATGGTTAGAATCATGAGAAGGCCTTCGCAGGCTCTGGGACCCTGAGAAGAAGCGGCAGTGAGACTTCCCAGGGCACAGCTTCTCCTTACCCCTCCGTAAGCCCACACCCCTCCTGTCTCTGTTGGGACTTAGCGACATGCACACGCGTCACTTTCTTCCCCTCCGAGGGCTTGGCGCTTTCTGATCATGTGCAGAGGGGAGACAGAGGACCACTTCCTCCCACCTGGCTGCTTCTGCAGCACAGGCCCAGCTTCTGAAATGGGACTGTGAGAATGGAGGAAGATGAGGAGGAAGGGGACAGGAGGATTCTCCTTTCCTCCTGGGATCCCTGCTGGCACTCACCCCAAGAAAGATGCCCACCCCTAACCAACCACCCCTTGACTCTGCGTCCACTGTCCTCACCCAGAAAAATGTCCCTGAGTTGACTGTGTCCAGCTTGGCGCGGGGTGGAGAAGAGAGTTGGCTGCACTTGGGATCAGAGCTTCCATCTCCCCACCTCCCAATGTCCCAGCCTGGGGTGGAGGCCAAGACCCCCCAGGGGCTCCCCATTCTCCATGCACCCTCTTCCCATCCCTGCCTCACCCATTTGACTTTTTTACAGCCACCAAAGTACCTTTAAAGCAGGGCCTTTTCACTTGGGGGGTGATTTCGCTCACCCTACCCACCAGGGGACATACAGCAAGCTCGGGAGACATTTTTTGGTTGTCACAATTGGGGAGGAGAGGTGCGGTTTGGTACTGGTGTCTAGCTGATAGAGGCTAGGAAGCTGCTGACCATTTCACAATGTCCAGGACAGCCCCTTGCCCCCCCTCCCAAGAATTATCTGGCCCCCAAATGTCAACAGTGCCCAGGTGGAGAAACCCAGCTTTAAGCCCATCACATTGTGTGGCCGTACCAGGTCCCTGGGAACAGAGCCAAATAGACAAGAATGTTCCCATTTTGCAGGTAAAGAAACAGGCTTGGAGAGGCAAAATGATTCGGCTGAGGCCCCACACTAGGTTCCTGACAAGCGTCTGGCTTCCGGACCAGAGTTCACATCCCATCCCATCAGGCTGGAAGAGACTGCAGGTGAGCTGAATGCCTCTCAACGTCTCTTTCTACCCCTGGTGGCCGGGCTCATTAAGAGAAAGGATGTCAGAATCTCAGTGGAGGTGTGAGGATTTTTCTCCCAAAGTCATACAGTGGAAGGCATCCTGCCCATTTAACTGGCAGCCGTCTTCAGGCCTCACCTCCCTTCAGGCACTGCTTTTTTATCTCCTCCTAAAATGCGGCAGCTCTTATCGTCCCAGTCTCAAATTTCACTCCATTTTTTTATTACACAAAAGAGAAAAAAAATCTGTCAGTAAAACTGTCTCCTCAAATTTATTCGCCGAGACTGAGGGTTTTATTACTAGGAAAATACACCCGCACCCCACACGTCCACACACATACCCACGCACCCCAGATACAGCACTGAAGAATTAACTGAGTCGTAAATCGCTGTTTCCGGCCGAGGGACAGGGGAGTTTCAAGGACGAGCCTAGTTTTCCTTTGGTTTTATTTACATCTGTTTCTCTGGGGCTGTGTCTGGGGCCTCACTGTCAGCCAGAGGAGTAAATAACTGCTTCTGTGAAACCTGCTTCAGGCAGCTGGCGCCAAGTGCTTATCTCGGCTGCAGGGTGAAGGATCTGGAGGGCAGGCCCCACTGTCCCAGCTCTCTGTGGTACACACTCCCTCCTCCCTCAGCCTCCCGGAAGGTAAAAGAAATGGGAAGCTCAGACACGCTCGGGTGGGGCCAGCGGGCGAGCAGCTGTTTGCAAGGATGTTATTCTGTGGTTCCTGGTGGTTAGAGGGCCCAAGAAAGAGGCCAGGTGGGAATTGGGGATTAGTACAGGCTGTGGACAGAAGGTGTGGTGGGTGTGCTGGAAGACACCTCGCCTTTAATTCTAGAAACATTTCTCCACACCTGAGACATACAGGGGCAGTTGCAGCCTCATGGCCGAGAAGGAAATAAATGGCCGAGAAGGAAATAAATTTCAGACACGGTCGCAGCCCATTTTGACCTTATTCACAAGAGGTACACAGTCCACAATTAGCTGAGGTTCCAGTCAGTAAGATGATGGCTGCAGCAGCAACAGGTAATTACCAAGTGTTATCCAATGATGTTCTGATGCTTCTGAAGGAGCCAAGAATCCCCTTGGAGGGAGGGGTGATCATGGAAGGCTTCCTGGAGGAAGTAGACCCTTTTCAGGGAGTGCTTGGTCCTAGGCTGGCTCTTTCTGCCTATGGGAGGCTTTGGAGCATGAAGCAAGGCTGATTTCCTCCATCCCCAGTTGAAGGTTTGATTTCGGTTCCTAATTCTGTGCTCTGAAGAAGTCGTTCCACCTCCCCTAGTCTCAGTTTCCTCATCTGTGAAATGGCGATAAGGCAACATTCCTCCCTGTGAGGATGACATGAGCCTTGTAGAGTCCCTGGTGGGTGGGAAGTGCTCACTCGTGGGGTATTTTCACGAGCACTCACACTTTTCTGGACCATCTCTTTTTCTGTGTCCCTCCCCACCCTCCAGAGCTCTTTCTGTCTATGGGGCTGGAGAGCAAACTGTCTCTTGCTAAAATGCCAGAGGATGTGGAATTCAGTAAATGAAAGAAGGGAGCCCACACGCAGAGAGGGAGGCGGGTAGGAGGTGCCAGAAGGCTAGGTTGTGTCTATAAGGAGTGGGGTGCAGAGAGCAGGGACCGAGAATTTGCTAGTAGTCATCGTAGCAGCTTCAAAACAGAGTGCAGGGATGCCCTGAGTGAGTACCTGGAGGCAGGCAGGTCTCATGGGCTCTGAGAGGCTCCCATGGTGCCAGTGGGCGGGGACCACCAGGCCAGGGCAGACTGACAACCGCAGAGCTGACAGGGCACACAAGGTAAGCCAAGCCCTGCGGATGTGTGGCCCCAGAGTGAGAGGCACTTCTGAAATGAATGATTTCATTCACTCCATATTCAACAGACTTTTGTTGAACAAACAAACAGGTCCTTGAATATGAGCTACTCCTAGAACATAAGCTCTATGAGGATGGGTGCTTTTTTTTTTTTTTGAGATGGTGTCTTGCTCTGTCACCCAGGCTGGAGTGTAGTGGTGTGATCTCAGCTCACTGCAAGCTCCGCCTCCCAGGTTCACACCATTCTCCTGCCTCAGCCTCCCAAGTAGTTGAGATTACAGGCACCCACCACCACGCCTGGCTAATTTCTTGTATTTTCAGTAGAGACGCAGTTTCACCGTTTCAGCCAGGATGGTCTCGATCTCCTGACCTCGTGATCTGCCCGCCTTGGCCTCCCAAAGTGCTGGGATTACAGGCATGAGCCATGGCACCTGGCCGAAGATGGGGTCTTTATCTGTCCTGTTCATTGCTCTGTTTCCAGAATTTAGCAAATGGCACTCACTTGATGAATATCTGCTGAATGAGTCAATGAGTGAATGAATGAGTGGAGACCTTATCATGTGCCAGGTACTGGGAATACCATGAAGAAAAGGGAAAAGGCCCTTGCTGCTCTGTGATACAGACTGGCCCCAGGACAGCCTGATGTGCCTGGACCCTGATCTGTCTGGGACTCCGTGGTAAGAGTAGCCTGGCCCAGGCGGGACAGTGGCCTCAGACCACCCGGGATGTGAAGCTCCAAAAGGAACCAGCAGGGTTTCTCTTTCTTAAAGCTCCCAGCATTAATGATATTCTGTGCACCCTAACTCTGCAAAGGGTACACCTGGACCAGACAGAAGGGGCTGTGCACGTAGTTATGCAAAAGAATCTGCATCCTAACCAGTGCCTACACAGGCTGAGTGTCCCCCAGCCCTCCCTTCCATTGTTCCTTGGAATCTCAGGACTGTAAGCTCCAAGAGCCCTGTGTCCCAGAGCCTAGCACAGTGCCTGGCATACGAAGGGTTGCTGAGTAAGTGAACTATACCAAGAGACATGTGCCATCATCCCCATTTGCAGACAGAGGAACCACGGCCAAGAAAGAGACAAATGAACTGCCCAAGGTCACACAGGTATTCTACTTGTAATAGTAAACAGCAGAGCTGACCACTCAGCATGGATTAGTCCAAAAGAAGGGAGCAGAAGACCTACTTTGAGGTTGGGGATATGAGAAATGTGCAGCGGCTTTTGGGGTCACACAGCTCTGGATCCAGATCCCAGCTCTGCCACTCAGTTGATTGCTGGGTGATGTTGGAGAGTTCTGTGTGCCTCTGTTTCCTCATCTGCAAAATGGGAGGGATCATGCCTCCCTGTAAGGCACATGTGTGAGAATTCAGTGCCTGAGAGTGAACACACAGAGAGCCCAGGGGATTGCTTGGCACGCGGTAATACTAACGTGATGGAAATAATAATAGCTGGCATGCACTGGCGCCTACCCTGTGCCAGATATTGCTTGCAAACATCAACTCCTGTCACTGTAACAGAAAGTGCTCCAACATATTAGCTATTACGTATTTTTCTCAAGTCCAGAGTCGGGAGGTTGGTCAGGGTGGGTGGACTGCAATGATGGTAGCAGATCGTAACATGAGTTCTTAAGAAGAGGTGTCGGGCTTTTCTTCCCCATCCTGAGAGCATCTCAGCTAGGAATTCCCCAAATGACCAGCTACACCATGTAGAAGTTTCCGAGAGGCAGAGAGCTAGGTTCTAAGTCCCAAAGGTTGTCTCTGCACTGTTCCTCTCTCTGGGACTCAGTTTCCCTAAATGTTCCATGAGGAAACTGAGGACTCTTTGCTACCCTGAATGCCCACAGTGTTCTGATTCTAGAAGAGTCAGCCTAGAGACCACAGTTTCTCATGCTCCGGAGCTGCCAGACCCCACCTCTGGGCCCTGGCTGCCCCCTGACCCCAACCAGCAAATCTGGCTGCAGTCAGGCCAGATTGCTTTTCAAGTAGAGTCATCAAAGCGTGGCTGGTGGACTTAGTCCAGCCAGCAGTGTGAGAGCCCGTTTAATTTGAAAAACAAATAAGTCTCCAACTTCGGCTGCCTCACCAATGGCCCTGGGTGCTGTCATCCGAAAAAGAAAAAAAAAAAAGAAAGGGGGAAAATATCACCTCCCCCCACCTTCCCAACCTCCTTCTCTTTGTGTTCCACAAAACCAATTACAGGTTGGAAATAGCTGTAATAAACTTGATATCCCACTTATGGGCCAATCCCGCCACGGCTGGAAAGTGTAATAGTGGCAGAGAGTGAAAACTGCTGGTGTATTTTGCCAGAGCTGTTTAAATTGCCTGCCTACGTTATCCCAACTCCTCTCCAGCCAGGAAGGAATTTGCTGTCCTGGAAATGGAGCAGCTGAGGTCTCTGTGTCCAGGCAGCCGAGAGAGTATTTGAAAGGAGGGTTTTCATGAACTGATTAGATATAGAGGAGTGGATGGCGCCTCGGATCTTGTGTCAGCCCAGCACAGCTTCCAATCCCAGCCCAGGCAAGAGGTGCTCCCTGGCTGTAAACAGCCTAAGGCGATACCTGCCTTTCATGGTAGTTAGGGGAAAAGGGCATTAAATTAGATAATGCAAGAGACAACGAGAGCTAGAAAGGGACTCAGTTCTACTGTGGGTGCTTCACTCCCTGGCTCTGGGTTCTCAGGCAAATCACTGATTGTTTCTAAGCCTCAGTTTCCTCATCTGTAACGTGAGGGATATTAATCAAACTCATGCCCCAGAGTTGTAAGAAATACTAAAAGAAACAAACATATGTAAAAGCATCTTGCAAAATGCAAAGGCAAGTGGACACTGCTGTTAGTGTGAATTTATTGCTCAGCTTCTAGACTGTGGGAGGTGATGAGCAAATCTAGAAATTTCTGCCATGCAACTATCACGTGGGAGTCCCTTGCCCATCTCACTTGATCTCAGGAGCCTAGCATGGGAACTGGCACGTAGTACATGCTCAATGTGCATTTGTGGAATGAACCAATGAGTCAGTGAAGGAAGGAACGGACTTCTTGTTCCCTTAAGCAGATCTGCCGCCATCCCAGCCACTCAGAAAGCATGCCTAGAAAGCTCCCTGCAAGGCTGGGCACAAAGATGGCGCTAGACCAAGTCAACCTCAGGCTAGAGCTTGAGTCCAGTGGTGCCTTTGTGAGTTTGTCTATTGCTTGAGGTCCTTTCAGGAGCTGGGCTTGGTGCTGGGAATATGGCTGTAAACAAAGCAGCTGAGGACAGTGAGAAAACTGACTCATCTCTTCTAAATTTCTGAAATGTGTGATTTCCGACTCCTCCAGTGGAGCCTGAAGCCCAGGATGGGACTTCATTTTGTTCAATGTTGCATCCCCGATTATAGAACAGAGTCTGGTACTTAGAAGACTCTTGTTCAACATTTTTTTTATAGGAATGAACATCATTTTTTTTTTTTTAGATGCAAAACCCATGGCCAGAGAAGGGATGCCATTTTGTCCTGATTCCCAGTTAGGAGGTGGTGAAGTGGAGAGCTTTGAATCCGGGTCTGATTCCAAAGTCCAGACAGGAGGTGGCTCAGGTAGTAGAGTTGGATTTAGTTTTGGGCAAGTGGGCAAGAAAGGGAGTGGGTATTCTAGGGAGAGGAAAACCAGGGCAGGGGTGTTGACGGAAGAGGTGAGGGGAATGAAGGTGGAGAGGAAGCCTGGGAGAATGATTCAGCCGCCTGGCTGCCTGCTGTGTAGGGGGAGGGGCACAGGGTTCTTCTCTTTCTTGTTGCCATAACGACCCTGGACCACTCTTCCCCTAAACCTCCCTGCCCGCCTGTTCTCCACCCTGAAATTGCTCTTGCAGTTCCTAGGCCTGGGAACTGGGCCAGAGAAGCAGCCTCAGAGAGGGTAGGGCAGGCTCTGTCCTCCCCAAGGGGGCCTGGGGGAAGAGGATACGATTCCCAAGGACAAGAAGAGGCAGAAAATCCTCATGTCAGGTGCCACTCACCTCTCTGGGCAGACCCTGCGCTCCCTTGTGGGCCCCAGTTTCTGGCAGGGCTGGGCTCAAGGTAATTGGCTTCCTCCGGTGCGTGTGGGAGATCCGGTTTTGACAGAGACAGCTGGTGTCATAAATTGCCTGTCTCATCTGGTTACCGTGCGATGGCAGACAGCAGCTCAGAGATGGGCCTGGGGGCTGGGGGGAGAGTGGCAGGGAGGAGAGCGGCTGCAGCTTCTTTGTGGGCCCCACACCCCACATGTGGGCAGGTGCTCCTGCAAGTGTGAGGAGGTGTGTGCCACTGGTATGAGCTGGACCCCAGCCCACGTGGGTGAGCCTGCTGTGAATGAGGAAGCCTGTGTTCAACGGAGTATGGGTGTGCATCTGTGCATCCCTAGGGATGAGTGTACAAATAGGTGTGTTTCCAGGCTGCCTACGAGGCTGCACATGTGTGTGAAAGGCAAAGTAATAATGAGAATGTTCATGCGTAGTTTTAGATGTTTGCACAGGGAAGACCAGGAGGTCTCACGGGGAGTGTAAGAGAGTGTATGCAGCCATTTTCAGGGCTGCGTGTCAGTTTGTGGACTCACGGCGTTGTGCATGCAGATGCCTGCACCCACAGCTGTAAGTGCAGTTATATGCCCTGCTCCTCACTCCGGGAAAAGGGATGTGTGTGTGTGTGTGTGTGTGTGTGTAAGGGGATGAGTTTCTGGCAAATGTCAGGTTGTATCTACCAGGGTGGGAGATGTCATGCACTCTGCTCCCTTGCCATGTCCCATGCCCAGATAGGCGCCCACCAGTCGAACACAAAGCCCATAGTCACGACCCAACCACCTGAGCCCCCCAAACTCTATCAGACACATGCATGGGAGCTCTGAGACCTCCTTCTCCACCTTCCGTGCAGCACCCCGCTCCCCCTTCATGCTTTAGGGACTAGCAGACAGGAAGCAGGGGAAATAGAAAGGGCCTCAGATAGATGCCAGACACTCGAACTTCAGTGCACAGCGGAATCACCTGGGCCAGAGTAGGAGTGGGGTTTGAAAATGTCAGTTTCCCCGGAAGCCCATCCTGGAGGTTCAAACTCAGTGACTCCTGAATGCAGTCCTTATCCTGCATTTTTAACAAGCGTCATCGGGTCATTTGGATACAGGAGTCAGGAACCACAACCAGAGACACTGTTCTGAACCCCCAGGCCCACTCCTCACCAGAGTCTCTTTGCAGCTTTCCCAGGGGGCCACCAACTGCTGGACCCTTGGTGCCCTAGGAGGTCATTCAAAGCAGGAGCGCCCTTGACTGTCCCATTTAGGGCTCTCATTTTACACGAGGCAAAGCCAAGGCCCAAAGAGGGGAGGGGCATGCCCTGGGTCACAGAGGGAGGAGTCGGCAGAGCTGGGAGCCAGGCTCTTTGCTCTGAAGCACATCCTCTTTCCACCACACCCCCAAATCCAGATGCTTGGAATCCAGACCCTAAAAGCACAGGTTCACCGAGTGCTGAACAGCTGCAGCATCTGAGATACTCAGGTCCCTCCTCCAGACCAGGTGATCATGTCCAGCTCCTCGCTGCCTCCTCCCTGCCTCCCGACAAGTATGCTCTTGGAAAATCCCAGCATTAGAGATGGGGTTCAGGGTCACATGGCTCACCCCTAAAGAGAGGGGCTTGGGGGCTCTTACCCAGTTTAACAAATGCCCTCCCCTCTTGTGTTCTGGGAAGGAGTGGGCTGAGGAGGAAGGAGGAGGGACTTATTCAGCCACCTGTGTCTCCACGACAGCCACTTTTTTTTTTTTTTTTTTTTTTTGAGACAGTCTCACTCTGTTGCTGAGGCTGGAGTGCAGTGGCACCGTGTCAGCTCACTGCAACCTCCGTCTCCTGGGTTCAGGCAATTCTCCTGCCTCAGCCTCCCGAGGAGCTGGGATTACAGGCGCCCACCACCACGACTGGCTAGTTTTTGTAATTTTTTTAGTAGAGACGGGGTTTCACTATGTTGGCCAGGCTGGTCTCGAACTCCTGACCTCAGGTGATTCACCCACCTCACCTCCCAGAGTGTTGGGATTACAGGCATGAGCCACTGTGCCCGGCCAAAAGCCACTCTTCACTACGCACCCAGTGACCTCAGCTTCCCATTCATTCACTTACCTGTTCATTCATTCATTCATTCATTCATTTGTTCATTCATGAACACCTCCTGCGGGCCAGGCCTGTGGACAGAGGGGTCATCAGGGAGTTCACAGAATGGGTGAGGTGGAGGTTGGGTCGGGAGAGAAACATTAGCAGCAGGTGCTTTCTCGGCAGCAGGCTGCTGACATGGAGTGGAAACAGCACTGGCGTGGGGGCCGGGGAGCTCTGCCAGGGAGGGTCCAGGGCAGGCCCTGCCCAGAAGGGGACCCTAAGCCCTGCTTTGGAGGATGAAGCAGAGCCTTCGGGGCAGACAGGAGGAGAGCATGGGGGCCCCCAGGCATCAACAAGAAGGTAAGGCTTGGGCAGAGAACGAGCGGGGTTCAGGACAAGTTCTGAGGGTGCTGTGTAGAAGGGCCTGGTGTGGGAGGGTCATGGCTCACACGTATGGAGTCTGGGTTTGGTAGTGTTTAGGCTCCAGAGTCAGACCCATAGGTTCAAGTCAATTTGAGATCTCCCATCTCCCTGTCTCAGTCTCCTTACCTGTAAAATGAGGATGGCAGTAGCACCACCATCTAGGGTGGAGGATGAATCGGGTTCTTCCCTATAAAGTGCTTAGAAGGTGTCTTTCATGTAAGACACATGCTATAACTGAGTGCTGTTAGCTGTAAAATGCTAATAATGCATATTATTATTACTATTATTTTATTGGAGGGAAATGGGGAGCCATTGAAGGCTTCAAACAGGAGAGTGACCAGCTCCATTGGTATCAGAGAAATCCCCCTGGCTGCAGTGTGAATAGTAGAACTGGTGGCAATTGGGAAGAGGCATTGGGTTGGAGAGAAGAGACCACTTTTCCAGCCCCTCTTTCAGGGCTGCAAACTTGATTTTTGGATCCCACCAGTCAACAGGGCAGGTGTCGGGGGGACGGGAGCATGGCACAGTCCTATCTGATCCCAGTATCTGTGTACCTGTGTGCGAGGTTCTGGCCCACATCCCCTGTCTGTGACACCCAATACAAGGTCTCCCCATGGTCATGCTCAGCACTCAGTCCCCGTGTCACCCCCCGGGCTGCCCGTCAGTGAGCACACCTGTGTAGACAGGTTGTGTCCAGCAAGGGCTCATCATGGGACAGATACCCAGCTTGTACCAGTCTGGCTGACCAATGCAGTCAGAAGGGGCTGCCAGTCCTCGGGGAGGGACCTCGCTGTGCCAATCTGCCTGGCCCACCCCGCTCAGCAGGCGCTGTACGCAATTGGGCCTGTGTCAGCATGATCGGCCGCCGGCAGACCCGTGGCAGATCAGTGGCCTGCGCCAGCCTGCCCACCTGCTAAATGAGGGGCGGGTGCAACGGCAAACATTGCTAGGCTGGCATATCCTGTCTGCTGTAATTAACACATGGCATCAGGGCAGCCCAGCCCAGTGAAGCCTGTCTGTCCATCTGCCGGCTGTTCCTGGGAATCAGCACTTTACCACAAGCCCCAGCAGCCAGTTGGCGAGGAAGAACACTGAGCTGGGAGCCAGGAGACCTGGGCCCCATCTCTGCTCAGCCACTCATTGGTAGTGGATGCTGGGAAGTTTGCATTCCCTCTCTGGGCCTTGTCTCCCCCATCTGTTAAATGGGGCCCAGGGGATGGCTGATTGCTAAGTTCTCTTCCTGCTGTTCTATGGCGGTGGCGTTAACAATAGGCAAATTCTGGGTGGCAGAGTTCTGCACTCGAGGGGTTACGCTAGAGCATATGCAGGCCCTACTCATTGCTTCCTTCATTCCACAAAAGAGTTACTGCGTCCCTACTATGTGCCAGGGATATTGCCATGAATAAGACAACGTCCCTCTTCTCCTTGAATCCACATTCTACTGTCAGGAGACAGATACCTTAAATTAAGAAGCTGGAAGAGATGTATCAGCTAGAGAGAATTGCCATGCAGACATTAACATAGGGTGATGGCTACAAGAGATGGGTGGCCAGGGGAGGGCAGCCTCAGAAGGTCACACGTAAGCTGACGTCCAAATGAGGAGGTGGGGCCCCGCTTGCTTAGAAGAATCAAGTTGCTTCCTGCCAGTTCCCCATGGGCTCCTCTTTATTCACTGCTTCTCGTTTGATCCCAGGGATGCCCGTCTGGGTAGTGCTGTCTGCATTTTATAGATGAGGCTCAGAGACAAGCCCTAGCTTACTTATTTCTATAGCTTCATGTTTTCTTCCCCCAACATTTGATTATGAACATTTACCAACATGCAGGAAAGTGTAAAAGTCTTCAAGCAAACACTCATATACCTATTACCTGGCTTCCACAATTAAAATGTGAACATGGGCTGGGCGCGGTGGCTCGTGCCTATAATCCCAGCACTTTTGGAGGCCAAGGCAGGCAGATTGCTTGAGCAAAGGAGTTTTAGATCAGCCTGGGCAACATGGTGAAACCCCATCTCTACAAAAAATATCAGAAAATTAGCCAGGCGTGGTGGTATGTGCCTGTAGTCCCAGCTACTCAGGAGGCTGCAGTGGAAGGATTGCCTGAGCCCAGGAAGTTGAGGCTGTAATAAGCCAAGATCTCGCCACTGTACTCCAGCTGTGTGGCAGGGCAAGACTCTGTCTCAAAAAAAAAAAAAAAGCTTACGCCTGTAATCCCAGCACTTTGGGAGGCCGAGGCAGGCAGATCACTTAAGGTCAGGAGTTCGAGACTAGCCTGGCTAACATGGTGAAACCCCATCTCTACTAAAAATACAAACATTAGCCAGGTGTGGTGGGGGGCACCCATAATCCCAGCTACTCAGGAGGCTGAGGCATGAGAATTGCTTGAACCTGGGAGTCAGAGGTTGCAGTGAGCTGAGATCGCACCACTGCCCTCCAGCCTGGGCGACAGATTGAGACTGTGTCTGAAAATAAAATAAAATAAAAAAATAAATAAATGCAACCATGTTTGCTTTTTCATATCTCCCCGCACCCTCCATTCATCCCTCTCGATGCAGCCACACACCCTTATTTATTCGATGCCTTCCAGAGTGAGCTGCAGACACCCGTACAGTTTACTCCTAAACCTTCTATTTAGAGTTCAATATTTACTTACAATTCCTTTCTTTTTGTGGGGAAAAGAAAGAGAGATCAGCCTGTTACTGTGTCTATATAGAAGGAAGTAGACATAAGAGACTCCATTTAGTTCTGTATTTGAGATGCTGTTAATCTGTGACCCTACCCCCAACCTTGTCCTTGCAAGAGACATGTGCTGTGATGACCTAAAGGCTGCTTATGGTTAAAGGTCATCACCATTCTCTTAAATCTAGAGAAAAGAAAAACATTTGTCTTCTGCCCGTCCCTGGGCGATGGAACATCTCAAAGCACAGCACCAGTGATGGTAAAGATAATTGTGAAAACCGCCTTTAGGAATAAGGTGGGGCTTGCTGGAGCAATACTGCTAAAAGGTTTATGGAGATGTTCGCATATACATCTCAAAGCACAGCACCGGTGATGGTAAAGATAATTGTGAATAAATACTAAGGGAACTCAGAGGCCGGTGCCGGTGTGGGTCCTCTGTAAGCACAGCACCGGTCCCCTGGGCCCCGCTTTTCCTTCTCTACACTTTGTCTCTGTGTCTTATTCCTTTTCTCAAGTCTTTCGTCCCACCTAACGAGAAGCACCCACAGGTGTGGAGGGGCAGGCCACCCCTTCACTTTTGAGGTCAAATTTACATACAATGAATTGCACAAATCTCAAGAGTACCACTCAGAGTTCTTTTTGAGTTTTGGCAAATGCATGCACCAGTGTAAGCTCAGCCCTTCTCAGGATGCAGAACACTACCCTTACTCCAGAAAATTCCCTCCGCTCCTTCCCAGCCAAACCTCACCCGAGAGATGATCATTATTCTGATCAGTTTCTCACATTTTATCCTGTTCTAGAATTTCGTATCAACAAATTACATGGTATGTAGATTCCAGGGAAGGCTCTTTTCTCCCAGCATAATATTTTTTAGATCCACCCCTGCTGTGTGTGTACCATGGTTTATTCCTTTTAATCACTGAGTAGTATTCCGTGTCAAGGAGACGCTATGTTTATTTAGCTGTTCTCTTCTTAAAAGGCACCTGGACAGTTTCCAGTTGGGCTCTGCTATGCTTCAAGCTGCTAAGAACCTTCTTGCACAAGTTTTCTTTTTTTAAAAAAAAGTCACATGTTTTCATTTCTCTTGCTACTGCTTTGTTTGACAAAGGGTCAGTCCAATCCAACAAGGGGTCCCTGAGTACCTACTATGTGTCAGCCCCTGTGCTAGACACAGAGGTGAGTCTCAGCTAGGGTGGGGGAGTTTGGCCTCTGAAGGCCCCACGCAGGCACAGAGCATCAGAGTGTACAGGAGGGCCTGTCAGGACCAAGTGCTCCGTGCCTGGCACTGTATTTCATCCTTGCAACCACCCCACGGGATTCACGTTATGGCCCCAATCTTCAAAGGAGGCAACCGAGGCCAGAGTGATGGAGTGATCTGCCCAAGACAAGAGGCAGGAGCTGGGCCTCAAACTTGGGGTGACCCCAGCCTTTTTCCTGCATGATGCAGGGGTGATGTCTCTTCTTTGTTCTGCACATTGCAGAAGCAACAGCCCAGGGAGGCCAGGCGATCTATTTAAGGCCACCAGGCAGTACGGTGACAAGAACACGGGCCCCTGGGTCTCTCAGTCCCACCTCTTTCCCCAACACCATCTTGGAGACTTCAGAAAAGGTCTACATATTTGTTGAACCAGCATTTATTTCCAGAAATTGGGCTGGGAGAGCTGAGTTATATAAAAGTCCTGATAATTTGTGTGTATGAGTGTCCTTGTGTGTGGCCCATCCAACTGGTCCTGTGCACCTGTTAGTCCAGGACCACCAAACGATGGCCCCAGGAGCCAAGGAGTGAGCCCCTGGCAGGCAGCGGGAAGGGTGGGACCAGTGTTGAGACAGGGAGTCGATGCAGGTCCAAATCATCTAATTAAAAACAGAAACCCCAGCGTAGACCAAATTAACACAATCTGCAGGACAAATTTGGCTCCATACAATGGCTTGTGACCCCAGCTCTCAGCAAATGAAGAAGGTGATGATAATGAGAGGAAGGAATGTGTGGTGGATGAAAGATGGCACATATTCTTTGAGATTCCTGCATTAGAGATGGCAGGGGTGGAAGGGGTGTGTCTATGATCTCTCCCTTTGAAACTAGACATGTTTGGAGACTGCTTTGACCAATGGAATCGGTGGACATGGCAGACGTGTGCCAATCTCCAAGCCCAAGCCTTAGGGGCTGGAAGTTTTCATTCAGGGCTGTGGGAACAAGTATATCCTGAGCTGCTGCTTAAGACATCTGATTGTGGTGCTAGAGAAGCCACCTGGAGAAGGAGGGGGACCTTGCTGAGCCAGCCTTCCAGCCATGCCTGCAGGTGGGTGAAGCTGCCTTGACCCCTGCAGACCAGATCAGCCGCCCACTGAATAGTACCCAGTGATCCCAGTGGACACCAGAGGAAGCATTAGAATTGCTCAGCCAGAGCAGTGGTCAACTTCTTGCCAAGGAGGAGCCCTGTTCAGCACCCACCTGTGCAACAGGAAGTGTGGATGCAACTTCCATCTGACTGTTACAAGGCTCTATTTGACAGAAGCCATTTGGGTTGGGGGAAGATGGTTGCGCCAGGCAGGGTCCAGCAGGAAACACATGTTCCATGAAAAGATCATATATAAGAAGACCTTAATTCCAAGATGATTTACAAAGATATGGGCAGGGCTAAGGAATTCCAAAGAGGCATGAGGCAGCACTGGGGCAGGGACCAGTGGGGACTGTAGTCCTCTTAGGAGAAAAGGGAAGGCAGCAAAGAGTGGGAGGTGTCCCTGAATCCAAGAGAGCAGCAGCTGAAGAAGAATTCCACCCAAAAGCTTGGGTGGAGGGACTCAGGGGCCCCACTGGGAGGAGCTGGGGAATAAAGACTTTGGCTGCATTTCCATCTGGCTTCCTGTCTCCTGCAGGTGTCTGTGCAATGGAAGGACAGATGACACAGACTTTAGTCCAGGAATCTGAGGGGTTGGGGTTGAGCGGACACCTAGCATGGAAGGTTTCCATGAGCCCTTGTTCTCATTTTGCTGTCCCAGAGTTGGGTGAAGTGAGGTCCCTTTCCCCACTGCTCCCCCATCAGACAGTTCCAGGTGAGCATGGGGGAACTGTCTGATGGGGGAGCAGTCAGAGAGAGGGTCCCATTAAACTGCCATGTGTCTTCTTATGGCTGCTGCATGACTGATCACCAAGACACTCCTAGTGGGAGAGGGAGCTGGACCCACCCTGCTTCTCATCACAGCCAGACTCCATGAATGGGACGGGAGAGCTGAGACGGGAACGCCAGTTCTCCATCCCCTTGGTTTGGGGAGTAGATCTGAGGCTGTTCTTTCTGGAGGTTTGGCTTGGGGATTGGAGACGCCAAGCCCCAGCTTAGATCCCTGTGTCAGGATTGCCTCCAAGATCTACTCCTATTGTGGTTTCCCAGAGAAGAGCACGAGCACAGCTTCTAACTCTGCCCAGAGCCTGCAAGAGCTGCACAAAGACCTGTGCCTCCAAGGGCTCTGCAGTTGGTTTAAGACTCTGCTGCTGAAATTTGAAATTTCTAATTGGTTTTTAAGAAGAGGCCCCTGTTTTCGTTCTGCATTGGGCCACACAATTTAGGTAGCCACTTCTTTTTTTTTTTTTTTTTTTAAGACAGAGCCTCACTCTGTCACCCAGGCTGGAGTGCAGTGGTTTGATTTTGGCTTACTGTAACCTCTGTCTCCCAGGCTCAAGCGATTCTCCTGCCTCAGCCTCCCAAGTAGCTGGGATTCCAGGTGCATGCCACCACATCCAGCTAATTTTTATATTTTTAGTAGAGATGGGGTTTCACCGTGTTGGCCAGGCTGGTCTTGAACTCCTGACCTCAAGTGATCCGCCCACCTCGGACTACCAAAGTGCTGGGATTACAAGTGTCAGCCACCATGCCCAGTCATTAGGTGGCCAATTCTAATTCTAAGCAAGGAAGAGATCTTGGCCTTTCCTTGGCCTGACTCCTTTGTCGAGATCAGTGGACACAGCAAACTTTCTCTGTAAGAGGGCAGATAGTGAATATTTTAGGATTTGCAGGCTACACAGTGTCTGTCACAATTAATCAGCTCTGCTCTTATAGCATGAAAACAGCCCTGGACAATCCAGAAATGAATGGACATGACTGTATTCCAATAAAACTTTATTTACAAAAACAGATGGTGGGCCAGATTTGGCCAGTGGGCCAGAGTTAGGCAACCTCTGGTCTAGATTATAAGCCCCGCTTTTCTTCATCTACCTGTCTGATTCTGGCTCATTCTTTGTGACTCAGGTCAATAGCTTTTCCTAATCTCTCCAGGAAGAGTTCAGTTTCTCCTCTTCTGCCCAACCTGACCGGAACCTGTACATATTTACGTATTGAGCCCAAGCTAAGAGGCTAGCTTTGTGAAAGGCACAAAGGCTGGAGTGTTGAGCAAGAAGGTGTAGTTATAGCCTTCATAGGCCTTTGTCATAGATACCTGATGTACCTGGCTATAAACTGCAGAAGGGTAGGGGCTGGAAGCATTTTGCCCAACACTGTGTATCTCCAGTCCTAGTATAATAATGGGGTAAAGAAACAAGTTAGCCAATACCCAAATGCTCTGCCATACACTTACAATTCTTTCCTTCTAATTGGACCGTGTGAGCCCCTGACTCATCTTTGACTTGGTAGGTGTCTTTACCAGAGAGGCTGAGTGATTTCCCCCAACACATAGAGCAGCAGACTCGTGGCGAAGCTGGGATTCAAACTCCCAGGCCAAGTGCATTTCAGCCACAACCAGGAGTTAGACTTAGGCACTGGGGTCCTAATAGAGCCTGAGAGGTAGCATGGGCAGCTCCTATCTCAGGTCCCAGTGAGAGCTGTGCGCATGTTTTCCCTCCCACCTCGTCTGCAGGAGGCCTAGTTTATTTCCTTTGGGAGAGAGGAATTTCAAGAGTCTAGTGTTGGTTTCTATTATAAGGAAACTGTCCAATAAAAAATCACCCAGTATATTAAAAAAAAAATCTTTACCTGGCTTTGAACAAACACTTGGTGTTATTACAGCAACAACAAAAAAATCCCATTTGCTTTTCATTATAGATCTGGTTGTGTTTTGTTTTGTTGTCCCCAGAGAGCAAGGACTTTATTGGCAGAGTGAATAAAAAAAAGTAAAGAAAGACAGAAAGACAGAAAGAAAAAAGACAGAAAAAAGAAAGGAAAGGAAAAGGAAGGAAAGGAAAGAAAGGAAAGGAAAGGAAAGGAAAGGAAAGGAAATAAAGGAAAGGAAAGGAAAGAAAGGAAAGGAAAGGAAAGGAAAGGAAAGGAAAGGAAAGGAAAGGAAAGGAAAGGAAAGGAAAGGAAAGGAAGGGAAGGGAAGGGAAGGGAAGGGAAGGGAAGGGAAGGGAAGGGAAGGGAAGGGAAGGGAAAGGAAAGAAAGGAAGGGAAGGGAAGGGAAGGGAAGGGAAAGGAAAGGAAAGAAAGGAAAGGAAAGGAAAGGAAAGGAAAGGAAAGGAAAGGAAAGGAAAGGAAAGGAAAGGAAAGGAAAGGGCGTGGTGGCTCATGCCTATAATCCCAGTACTTTGGGAGGCCGCGGTGGGTGGATAATTTGAGGTCAGGAGTTCAAGACCAGCCTGGCCAACATGGTGAAACCCCGTCTCTACTAAAAATACAAAAATTAGCCAGGTGTGGTGGCATGTGCCTGTAATCCCAGCTACTGTCTGAGGCATGAGAACTGCTTGAACCTGGGAGGTGGAGGTTTCAGTGAGGCGAGATCATGCCACTACACTCCAGCCTGGGCAACAGAGGGGGATTCCATCTAAAAAAAAAAAAAAAAAGGCAGGATTTGGAGTCAGACAATCTTGGATCTAAATTTCAGCTCTACCACTGATTCACTGAGCAACTTAATCCATTCATTTAACTTCTGGAGGCCTCAGCCTGCTTGTCAGTAAAATGGGAATATGATGCCTCCTTCCCAGGGTTGTGGCAAGAATGAAGTGATAATGTAGTCAGTAGTTATCACTCTGTGCCATGCCCCTTTATAAGAGACATGGACCCTGCTCTCAGAGAGTATACATTGTACTAAGAGACCAAATTACAAAATCTAAAGAGAAAGATGGTTTTGGGTGGTGATTATTGCTAAGAAACCAAAAACATACAGGGGATGAGGGGAAAGAAAATGACCTGGGGATTATGTTAAGGGCCAGAGAAGGCTTCTCTAAAGCCTGAATGATAAGAAAAGGCCAGCCTTGGCCAAGCAGAGGTCAGAGCAACTGCAAAGGCCCTGAGATGGAATAAAGGGCCTTTGATGGAATAAAGGGCCCTGAGATGGAATAAAGCTTGTTTTGTTGAGAGAAGAGAAAGGTATGGCAGACGTGGAGTGAGCAAGGTAGACAGCAGTGGGCTCTCAGTTAAGAGAGCTATCTGGGATCAGATCATATAAGGTCTTAAAGGCTGGTGCAAGGAGGTTAAACATTCATCTCACTGCAATGGGAAGATATTGTAGGGTCTTGAGCAGGGGAGTAAACTGACCTGATTCATGTGTTTAAAAGATCCGTCTGGCTGTTAGTGGAGAACGGATTGGAGGGCCCAGTGGGGGCAAGGAGACCTGGCCAGTAATGGAGAAAGATACCAGCTCCCACCTGAGTATAAAGTGGACAGAGACTGGGCCCCTTATCCATTGCTTTTGTGGTTTTATTGTCTCCTCCCACATATCTCTGTCATCTGAGGGGTTTGAATGCATGCCAAAGGCCAAATGGGGAAAATTCTGGGGGAGGAATCTTTAAAGTTAAATGCATCTTTGAATTAAAATGCCTCTTTCCTCCAGTGGGCAAGACTGTGAGAGGCTTGAGAAGCCCCCTCTCCACTGCCCCAGGGCAGCCAAGCCCTTGGCAAGAGCCGAGGGGACACACTCAACCTACTAAGAGATCCAGCTTCTTCCAAGCCACTCATTCCAAAGCTGGAAAATGGAAGAAGGGGCTGTCGCGGTCACATGGGTGATGGATCTGCAGCATCAACGTAATGATGTAGAGAGCAGCAGTGACAAGAGTGGAGGTGCGACTGTTTCCTCAGAACTCACCTAAGGCCATGTGCTAAGTGCCCTGTGTGCACCTGCTCACTGGATCCTCCCAACTACCTTAGTACGAAGTAGCACTCTTATTCCCACCACACAGATGAGGAAACAGAAGCCTGGAGGGGTGAAGTGACTGGCCCAAGTTCATGTAGCCAGGAGGTGGCAGAGTGGGTGATATGGCTTGGCTGTGTCCCTCCGCCCCACTCTACCCCCAATCTCATCTTGAATTCTACCTCTCATAATTCTCACATGTTGTGGGACAGACCCGGTGAGAGGTAATTGATTCATGGTGACGGTTTCCCCCATTATGTTCTAGTGTTAGTGAATAAGTCTCACGAGAGACGATGGTTTTATAAGGGGAAACCCCTTTTACTTGGTTCTCATTTCTCTCTTGTCTGCTGCCATGGAAGATGTGCCTTTCACCTTCTGCCGCGATTGTGAGGCTGTGATTATGAGGCTTCCCTGGCCACATGAAACTGTGAGTCCAATAAACCTCTTCTTCTTTGTAAATTACCAAGTCTCAGGTATGTCTTTATCGGCAGCATGAAAATGGACTAATACAGTGGACTTGGAACTCAGGCTATGACCATTGCCACACTGCCCTGCCTCTCAGTGACACCCTGTTAGTCCATCACTAGCCACACTCCATCCCTAGCTTCTCAAGGTGCAGTCCTCCATGCAAGCTACTCGCCCATGGTCTTGGGGCTTCCTACCCAGAATCTCCTTGACACCCTTCCACAGCCCTGAGGGGTTAGGGATTTGGCCGAGGCCACCCAGCTGAGAAGTGGCACAGGTGGGTTTGAGCCCAAGACTGAATCTGGCCCATCCACCACGTTGCTCCTTCTAGAGACAGGGTCAGCCACTGATGCTCCCGGTTGATCTTTCCTGCCTCCCTGGGGTGCCTAGGAAAGGGAGAGCAGGAGGAATCATGGCAACAGCACTTGTACCTTGGGTAGCCTATCAGATGGAGAAGGAAAGATTTTCAGATTTTCAGACAGAGATTTTTCTGTGTAGGGTGATCACTAGGCCAGGTTTGCTTGCGATTGAGAGAGTTACCAGGATGCAGGACTTTCAGACTTAAAATCTGGATAGGTTTAGACAAACCACACTGAGTTACTCATTAAAGTGGAGGCCTGGGATGTGGGGCTTTCTGTGTTAAAACTGGGAAACATCTGGGCAAGTCGAAATGAGCTGATCACCTTAATTCTACATCCCCCATGAAGCAGAGACAGCATTAATGGGTTGAAGTTATGGGATGACGGATACCATCAGTGTCAATACAGTACTTTGTAACCGTCAGAGGCACTCAGAGATGGAATGGTGTGTCTACGGTGAGTGGTGAGCTCTCCATCATCAGAGGCATGTAAGCAGCAGTGAGACAATGCTTCATAGAGAACCATGAAAACCATTCCTCTGCCCATAGCTCTGCGAGCAGCTGTCTCTGTGCTTGTCTGAGCCATTAGGACACCTTCTCATAACATTTTAGCTTCTCTTGGGCCTGCTGTCCAAAGTCAACGCCATCTCTGCTTTCTTCCATGCTTCAGTGACCCACTAAGTGAAGCCTGAAAATTACTTGCACGGTCAGGTAAATATTACAGCAGTCAAAGGTGCGGCTTCAGTGGGGAGAATGATGTGTAATTTGCAGAAATGCTACCAGTGTGTCAAATCACACATGCGGCTGGCTCGTAGGGAGGAGAGTGAGTGACAGCCTCGATGGCACCAGTTTGGGTAGTTTTCTTTTTCTTTTTGAACCTCTGATGGACACTGATGTGAAGGAGGCTGAAGAACCCCCCTCCACTGCTGGGGTCTGCACGAAGGGCAGGAAGCCCATTGTCACAGAGCCCGGCAGTTTTCAGGGCAGCCGACATGGCCGCCTCCATGGCCTTGGTCAGAAATCTGGTCTCTAGTTAATGGTGGGCTCTGAGCTTCCAAGAAGAGTCCTGCTGCAGATGCTCTGCACAGAGAAGGAAGCTGCATGTGTAGGACACCTCCCGCCCAGGTGCCAGCTTGGTGCTCATGTGCCCTCTCCCTGAGTTCTGACACCAGGGGCTCCCTCTTGCATGAGGCTGCCCTGGAGAGGCATGAAGCAGGACCAGAGGCTGAGTGTTGGCAGAACCTTGCAGGGCATGAGTCATCCAGGCCCGCCCCCCATCCTCTGCCCATTCTCCCTCCCCAGAATATCTGGGGCTTGGGAAGGAAACCATTATAAGGGATGGAGCCAAGAGAGTGGGAAGAAAATCTCAGAATTGTTCTTTCCCTTGTTTAAATTGAGGTCTTCAAAGGAGCTGTTTCCCTGCACTTTGGAGAGTGAGTGGACGGCAGGCAGGGTTGGGGTCTCTTCATCTTGCTTCCCTGCAAGACTGGTAGTTCAACCACAAGAAATGCTGTGAAGGCAGAATGGGGAGCAAAACAGCTAGTGTAGAGTCAGCCAGTGTAAGTGCAAAGATGCCACCTGGCTCTGCCTCGGGGCCTGGGGTCCTTGAGAAAGGGAGATAGCATGAGGGTGAAGGGCGGTGTTTGGTGCAGAGTCCTTAGCAGGTTACCTCCATAAGGCACATGGCAGGAACTGAGAGAACCGGAAGGATGCTTCTAACATACTGGAAAAGCCTCTGGGTTTTTGTTTGAGGGACACTGAGGCCCAGAGAGGGAAAATGATTTGCCTAAGGTCACACAGTAAATTCCAGTTCCTAACTCAGTGGCTTCCCTTGCCTTCCTGGAAGACTCTGCTCTTTCTCAATGGGCCCTGTGGGGAAAGAAAGGTCTGAGAACACCATCGGAGAGCAAGGAAGGGCTCACCTTGCTGCTGGAGGGATGAGGGAGATGCGCTTCAGACTGGGGGTATCTAGCACCCACCCACTAGGAGCCGCTGGTCCGGTGCACATATATACTTATTGGTCTTGAGGAATCATCAGACTGATGGTGGAGACACAGCTCTGACTCTTACGGAGCTCCCAGGCACAGCTCTGCAGCAGGAGGTGCAGACTCTGGACTTTAGGGAACTTCTGGGCCAAGAAGAGACCTTCTGTTCAGTCCCACTTCTTGGCTGAGGGGAGCCCACAGTAAGCTTTTCCTTGTAAACGTATCATTCATTCAAAGATGCTGATCCTCCTCCTCCTCCTCCTCCAACAAGTCCTCCCCAAGCACTTGCATCCATGCCAATGACACAGGATCAAGGCTGTCTGGATCCTTCTGCATCCACTGAGAAAGGACAGTCACCCTAAAGCCTCAGGCAAATGCCCAAATGGCCCCTCGGGGCATCACACTTGTCCAAGACCTTCCCCAGGTGGATCACCCCAAGTCTTATCGGCATCAGCAGCCACCCTCACCTGCAGATGCTGTGGGATCCCATCAGAGTCTGTGGCCACCCCAATCCCCAGGGACCCTCTGTCTGCAAACCTGCTGCAGCCTCACTTCCTCCTCCAATAGCAGCTCCTCCTATGCCCCATGTGACGTGGTTGTTTACAGCTCATTTGCTCCTGGACTAAGAGGTTTGGGCGAGAAGCTGAGGACATCAAGAACAATTGACCAGCTCAGGAAAGAGATTGCCCTGAATTGTTACAGGCACAGGATTTACTATACAACATACCTGGGACTATCATGAAGAGTGAGGTGGGCCTGTCCTATATGTGTTTCAACTTGTAGAATCTGCCAAGGACAGGGATAAGGGAGTCCTGCTTTTTGTGTCACATGTGGGACATAAGACTGCCTTCCATCCAGATAAGCCTGTGGGACAGCTCTCAGCCCCTTCCCCAACCCTGGAGACCTTCAGGAGGGAGACCAACTACATGTGTGATTCCTCCCGCCCTTCTATCTGTTTCTGGATCTGCAGAGGAATAAATTGCCTTTTGTTTTGCAAGTTCTGACAATTTCCCCCACTCCCAAGGCACATTTGTGACCACCTTAGGACTGGAGGAGAGATGAGGAAAACCACAGCTGCAGGTTTCACCGCGCACCTGAGTTGGGGTTGGGTGTCTTTCCAGACATATCACATGTAAGCTTGGTGACCTGTCTTTGGGACCCATCTCAGCTTCAGCTTCACTTCCTGTGACCCAGGAGTCCCTGACACCCCCAGCCACAGCCCAAAAGCACTTACAGCAACTGGGAATCTTTTACCAAACACCAGAGGAGAAAACCTCCGAGCTGATGGTGCAGGCTACCTTGTGGTAAGAAGCTGTTGAGGAGCATTTCAGCATGTCCAGCAGAAAGAGCCCTGCCCTGTGGGTCAGTAGTCCCGTGTCCCAGAGCTGGCTCTGCTACCAACTGGCTGGAGGACTAATGCTGCTCACTTTGACTTCCCAAAGTTCTGTTTTCCCATCTGTGAAATGATCAGTCGAAGTAGATTAAAACAAAGGGGTTGGGTAATATTGCTCCATGTGGTTGAAAACATGATTTGTAGAGAGGCCAAGTCCTTCATTCCTGCATTCTGCATCCATTGATTAAGCACCTATTATGTGCCAGGCACAGTTCTGGGCACTGGGGACACAGCAGCAAATAAAACAGACAAAGATCCCTGCCCTAGTGGTGCTTTCGTTCTAGATAGAGCAGGGATTGGCAAATATTTTCTGTAAAGAGCCTGACAGTAACTATTTTAAGCTTTACAGGCCAAATGTTCTAGGTCGCAACTACTCAGTCTGTTGTTGTAGACAATACATGAGTGAATGAGCATGGCTGTGCCCAAACAGAATCTTATTTACAAAACAGGTGGTGGGGCCGGAGTTGGCCTGCAGGCTGCAGTTCCTTCTCTCCTAGAGGCCTGTTCTAGAAGACACAGGCTGCAGAATGAGCTCCTCCAACGCCGACGGTGGACCCAGGCATGGTCCAAGGAATGCAGCCTCCACCTAGGGCCTGTGATCTGATAGCTCAGTGTCTGGGAAAGTCCCAGGTCCAGCCGCAGAGCTACCCTCTTCTCCCCCTTCCTCCATGCTCCCCTTTTTCCAGGCTTCTCCAAGGGGCCTGAAGCCTTTCTCCAAACCTCTTTCCACTCTCCCTCTGAGCCTAGAAATGTCCTTTTCCATCGTGGCTGCTGTGGAGAGAGGGAGGCAGAGGAAATCTAGGATATTCCCAGAGGGTGGGCCTAAGTGGGAGGCCAGGGCAGGGTAGAGAAGAGTCTCCATCAAAGGCCAAGGAACTGGAAAATGAGCTCCCCACATCCTGTTTTCCTGAGCACCCTGATGCTCACCTTCTAATCCTTGTCCAGCTGAGAGCTGCTTCTGCTTCCTTAACTGTGGCCGAACCTCACCACCTCCAAAATGCCCACACAAATTGACTCTCCTGAATAAGTTCTTTCTGTATCTCCCCAAATCAGCTGGTCCTCAGTGTACAATGACGTTTATTTTCTGCTTATATCAGTGTCCTACCGCACCTATTAGACAACCCATTCCCATTAGAGCGAGGTCAATGCTTACCCTGTCCTACTGGGAGCTCTCTGAGCCTGAGTTACATACATACAGCTCTCCACAGCCAGGGGCCATGGGCTCTCCAAGGGCAGAGACTGAGTCTCCTCCATCATGCTAGCCTCTCCTGGAGGTCAAGTGTTGTCTCCCTTATTAGTCCTGGAAGTTCCTGAAAGCAGAGAGTGTTGACCCCATTAGCTGGGTCTCCCTTTCAGTTTGATTGGGAGCTCACAGAGGTGGAATCCAGGCTCATGAGACTCACAGGTGGTCCCTCTTGTCTCCCGGGGACACATAGGTGCACAATGTGGCTGTGAAGCTCCCTGTGTCACGTAGTGAATTGCAAAATAGTTCCCATTTTCACGCCTTCTTGGGTCCACACTCAGGGTTTCTCACTAAAAAGGCAGCATCTGTTTCTCTGCTCCTTGGACCTGGGTTGGCCATGTGATATGCTCTGGCCAACAGGGAGGTGACAGTGCATGAGTGACAGTGCATGGCCTCTGGAGGCCTAGCAAGTTTCCACATGTTCTTGGGCCACTGCCATGAGTACATGCTGGGCCAGCCCACTGGAGGATGGGAGACACATGGGACAGAGTTGGTCACTCCTGTTGTCCCAGTGAGGACAGCCTGGGTCAGCCAAAGGTCAGATGCTCTCAGACATATGAGTGTGCACAGCGACCTAGCTCATCCATCCGAATGTGTGAGCAAAAAAGTGCCCCTTGTTGTACACCACTGAGGCTCTGTGTCCAAGTGTTACACAGCATTTTCATGGTAATAGATCACAGATACACATATGGTCAAGAATTTGGGCTCTTGAATCCAACTGCCTGTGATCAGCTCCTGGCTCTACGATATATACTGGCTGTGTGGCCTAGAACAAGTTACCTAGCCTCTCTGACCCTCTCTTCTCTTCTATAAAATGAGAATAATAATGGAAGTCACCTCCTAGGGTCTTATGAAGATTAAATGAGATAGTTCATGTAGGGTACTCAACGCAGAGCCTGACGCATAGAAAGTGATCAGTATTATTCAGAATAATATTGCTATTCCAGAGCCTGCAGGGTAAATTTCTGGGGCATTCCCACTTCATCTGCACAGTCTGATAGAGAAGAACCCCTTGCCCCTGGCTCCTGGCTTCATCATGGTTGCATTAAATCCCTAAAAGCCTCTCCCTCATTGGGCACCTCCAAGCTCTTAATCTCTATGGCTCAGGAGGAAAACCTGCTGGAGAAAATGCCCGTGGAAGGCCCAGGCGCTGGGACAGAGCCCATTGGCTGCACCTCGCCCGCTCCTCAGCCTGCGAGCTTAAGGAAGGAGCGGGCTTGCCTAGGAAATGCATGCTTTCTGTTTTGAGATCCCGGCTGTGTGGCTCTGGTGCCAAAAATTGGCGTGAAGAGCAGAGAATTCAGCCAGCAGTGCCACATGGGGGAAGGCAAGCATGTGGAGGTCAGGCAGGGAGGACGCTGTCCCTTCCAGTGGCCTGATGGGCACAGGCGTCGGCCTGGAAACTGGACTGGTGTAGGGGCACGTGGGCAGTGCGATAGGATAGAGACTGAGCACTCCAAGAAAGGGGCTCCCCAAGGATGCAGGTGCACCCAGATGGACAGGTTTGAGCTGGATTTTATGCACAGGGGTGAGTGAGGAGGCAGCTGCATGAACAACAATTTTCCCAGAATGGAAGCTTGCAGGAGGAACACCCAGAGGACACCCAAAGGTGAGAATCTTTGCCTGACATTAACACTAGTTCCACAACCACCATCCCGTACCCTTGGAGTCAGATGTGTCCCAGAGCTCAGGCTGAACCCTACTTCTGAAAGGTGATATGGGGCTTGTTCAATATATCACACAACACAACTGGGGTCCAAAGAATCACTATGTAATCACTCACATTAATATATCTGCAGTGACGCATTTGGATGGTGAGACTAAGTGAGAAAAACAAATACCACACATATCCTCCCATCGACCCAGGCTGGGTTTTGCCACCAAATCAGTTCAAGTCAGTTCAGGTCAGGTTCAGTTTTCTCATCCAGTGAATTACAAAAATAAAATAAAATAAATCTTTCATTTATCAGAGCTTTTGGGATTGTGGCATCATGCTCATGACCACTGTAATAGCTGCCATTTGTGGGATGGCGCCGTGTGGTGGCCCTGAGCCTAAGCTGGCTGGAATATTCACCATGGCCCTGCAAAGCAGGCCCTGTCTTCTTCATTTGGTAGAGAAGGGGAAGGGTAGGGTTGTCAAGGTTACGGGAGCCATCTAAGTCACCACAACTGATAAGAGGAGACAGAGCATAGAGGAGGTAAATTGTCCTCAGAGAATCATCTGGAACGAAGTGCCTAGAAGGACAGAGGTTTAGGTCAAACTCAATGATTCCTTCAGCTACGTTTGTACCAACTGGTCTGGGAGCAGACATAGCTCCTGTATGTTCTGTAGGTATGTTAAGGAAATAACAAGGCCTTAAGAACTCTAACCCCTTTGCCTAGGGGCTGTCTGCCCTCGTGTCCTCCTGTAATGAGATTCTAGCATAATAATCCCTGCTCTGGGCTCCCTCTGTCCCTGTGTTCTCTCCCTATTTCACCACCGGAAAAACTAAGGCTCAGTGTGCAATGACTTGTCTGAAGGCACAGGCTATCTTGGTGAGACCAGAATCATGGTATTCAAATGTCATTAATAATGACAATAAACATGAGTTGGGCACTTCCTTTATGCCAGAAGTTGTTCTATATGCCTCAGATGTATTATCTCATTTAATTTAAGGGTTGGGGGCCAGACAGGAAGCAAGCATGCTAAAAGTGGTTCATAAATGCGTGGCTTCTTGCTGCCGGTGTTAACGGGATTCTTGGGAAATGAGAAATGATGAGAGAGGGGAAAATAGGGCCATCCCCTCATACAGAAGGAGGGGACTGCAGGCTCCTGGGAATTTAAGATACTGAGCGAGGAAAACAATCACTTTATTTAAATGAGTTGAAGAACTATTTGGCTTCTCTCTGTAAGAGGAAGCAGTTAAGGGGTTTTATTTTATTTTTGGCCCTAATAATATTACAATCTCCAGGCTGGTTATTATCTGTCACTTTCCAGGGAAGATTGAAAAGAAAATGGTTTTATCCCAGGCAATTGTAAACTGTTCCTTTTGAGGAGTTGTTGCTTCCACTTAGATATTAAATGCACCAGCATCAGGTGACCTGGCCCAGCTGGGTGGCTTTGTTTAACTGGTTACAGAAGAGAAGGAAGACGAGAAAATTTTCTTGTTTTTTAGACGGGATTTCTCAAAATGCAATAAGTGTGAGAGTCACAGGGGATGAGCATGCAGTGAAAGACGAAAATTCCTGCGTTTTACAGGAAGAGTGTCTGACTCTGCAGGGCCCCAGTGGAACCGGGAATCTGCACTTTTCGCAACTGCTCTGGGTGGTGCTGCCAGAGAAGGTTGCCCTGGGTGCTCCCTAAACCTGCTTATTTGGAGAAGTGTTTGGTTCTGAGAGACCTCCCCAAAATTAAGATCTGGAAGCTGCAAGCAAAAAGGACCCCAGAGATAACTGAATAGATTCACATCGCAAATAAAAGCTGGAGTCCCAAGATCCTACAGCGACTGAGAGGCAGAAATGAACCTGAAACTCAGATGTGCATTTGCCTGGTTCAAAACTGGACCCATTACAGTGCAATGGTGCTGGGCGCGTGCCTAGTAGAGGTGGGGGTGGGGCTGGAAGACCCCCACACTCTTTCTTCCCTTTGCTCAGGCTCACCTCACTGTCGTTTCACAAGCAGTGATGTAAGTAGGTTGAGAAAGCCAAACGGCTCCCAGTCAGTAAGAGTCCTTCCCGAAACTGGCTGTGAGTAGCATGCTACATCCCAAATCCCCAGTGCTATTATAAACTAGAAAAACTCAGTGTGATATGGTTAACCCTCTGAGTTGTTGTTCTTTTATTCCCCCAAGTGGCCCTCCATATTTTTCACCACTGGCCTCTCCTCTTTTCTGCACGACCTCCCACCACCTGGACTTCCTGATTTTGTCTTGCAGGTGCCAATTGCCCCATCCTGTGGATGTCCAGAATGCTTCCTTTTATGCCATCCCCCAGATACTCAAGGGAGGGAGGGAAAAGAATGGGCTGGGAGCTACCCTGGGGTGGGGAAGTGGAAGCGGCTGATGCATTCCATTCCCACAGCATCCAGTGTGCAGTTGCAGTTGCCAACCACCCGTGGAAATGCAGACTTGCCCCACCAGCCCCTTGGAAAACATGCCAGGTCACAGGCAGCCCCGTGAGGCCAGGTCTCTAGGAAAGCTTGCCTCTGGATGGTTGCAGATGGAAAGGACTTGGTTCTTAGCACCCAGGAAGAATCTCTCTCAATTGATTATTTACTTATCAAGGCAACAAGGATCCAAGCAGACATGGACTCATGCAGGGCTTGTGCCAGCCTGCAGCCTCCAGCTCTCTCCAGGAACCAGACCTCTCTCATCCCAATTCTGGAACAGCGGTGCTACAGATGCAATAAACATTTATGGTGCATCTACTATGTGCCAGGCACTCGCACCAGATTAATCTCATTACATCTCCATAATGACACCGATGTTGGAATTATTATCCCTGTCTTTTCAATGAGGAAACTGAGGCTTGGAAAGATTATAGACTTTACCTAAATCCCACAAATTATAGATGACAGGGCCAGGATTCAAAGCCGGACCCTCTGAGCTTGCAGCAGGTGCCACAGTGTTCATCCCATCTGTCCTCACATGTCTACTTGCTGCCATCCACTGCACTCTCTGCCTCAGGTTCTTTATCAGGCTGCCAGAACCTCCAGAGTTCATACCCCCAGAAGCAGCCCTCAACAAGGACAGATGCGGAGTGGGCGGATAAATACTCCAGCTTCCCCATCCCTTTGTGGGCTGGGGATTAACCCAGAGGTGTAGTCTACACTGCTATTCAAAGTATGGTCCCCAATTTGGCAGCATCAGTAGCACCTGGGATTTTGTTATATGCAAATTCTTGAGCCCTGCCCCAGACCTGCTGAATCAGAATCTCTGGAGGTGGGGCTCTGGAAGGTTTCAGAAGCCTCTTCAGGTGATTCTTACACACATTGGAGATTTAGCAACTCCATTCTACTCCACCTTCCAGAGCTCCCTGGTGAAGCTGAGCCCCACCTGTCCAGTGCTACAACTTCACTGGCTTTCTTCGCTTTGCTGGCTCACGTCCACACTCCCCTGACAATACTTCCTGACATCACCTCCAAAATACATGATTTGTACTCAAATCCTTGTCTGAGGGGTGGGGGGGCTTCAGGGGAAACCCTGCCTAGGACAGACCCAAGTCCCTCCACTTCCTCTGGCATCTTCAAGGCTAAGGCGGGGACACATTCTGGACGCTGATGGTGAGGGTGAGTTCTGAGAGGTACCAGGTCCTTCTGTTCTGGCCCAGAGGGCCAAGACCTAAGACCCCACAGGCAGGGCTACCCCACAGGCAGGGCTACCCCACAGGCAGGGCTACCCCACAGGCAGTGCACCCAGAGTCATAGCGCAGAGGCAGTTGTGCACTCCTATTTATACCCACTTTTAACTACATGCAAATTAAGGTGTGAATTATGTGGCCATTTCTAGAAAAAGGGTGGTGACTTCCAGGTCATCAGGTCGTTGCCACAGAAGGGGACAGTGACTTCTGAGTGTTGGCATGGCAATGGTAAACTGACATGGTGCACTGGTGGGCATGTCTTATGGAAAGTTCCCTCCGTCCAGTCCCTGTTTTAGCTAGTCCTCAGTTTGGTCCAGCATCCGAACCCTGCCTCTGGAGTCAAGTCCCATCTCCTACCTAAGACCCCTGACTGGCTTTCCTTCTCTTTCTCCTTTTCTCTCTTCTTGCATGACATTTCTGGAAAACATTTTATAGGCCAGCCACTGTGCTAAGGGCTTCCCATGCATCCTCTTATTTAGTTGCTGCAAGCATCCGCCCGAAGCAGGTGCAGCCAGAGATGCTTGGCCTGGCTGAAGTGGGAGGAGGAACAGCAAGCTGGGTTTCCCTGGGGTCCCCAGCTGGGTGCTCCAGCAGTCCCAGGCTCCATTTGAATCAGAATACAAGAGATAGGACCGATTAGAATGTCTCCAGTCACTTCTGGCCTCGAGGCAAAGCGGGGCCCCCTCATCTAGGCTCCATCTGCTGCTCCCTCACTCTGCATACCTCCCCTGAGGTAGATGGCCCCCATCACCTCCATGTGGACAAGGCCCCCACTAGCCAAGGCCAGGATGGATTCCTATGGCAACTATGCAAAAGTTCCAAATGAGGTAGGAGGTGGGACTGGACTCCAGAGGCAGGGCTCGGATGCTGGACCAAACTGAGGACTAGCTAAAACAGGGACTGGACGGAAGGAACTTTCCATAAGACATGCCCACCAGTGCACCATGTCAGTTTACCATTGCCATGCCAACACTCAGAATTTACTGCCCCCTTCCATGGCAATGACCTGATGACCCGGAAGTCACCACCCTTTTTCTAGAAATGGTCACATAATTCACACCTAATTTGCATGTAATTAAAAGTGGGTATAAATAGGAGGGCACAACTGCCTCTGCGCTATGACTCTGGGTGCACTGCCTGTGGGGTAGCCCTGTTCTGCAAGGAGCATTCCCTCAGCGGCTGCTGGGCACTGCCGCTTCAATAAAAGTCACTGTCTAACACCATTGGCTTACCTCTGAATTATTTCCTGGTGAAGCCAAGAACCCTCCCGGACTAAGCTCCAATTTTGAGGCTCCCTCACCCTGCAGCACAAAGATAAGGCAAAGCTTTCCTGCCACCATCTCTGGGCCTCTTGCTTCTTGGCTGGCCTTGGCCCCTGGACCAGCTACCTGCCCCTTCCCTCCACAGACATTGGGCTTTCACTCTCCTCGGACCATCCTCAATGTCCCTCCTGTTTGCCCCTCTCCGCATCTTCGCTCATCCTCTGTGTGCTTCTCCAGCCATGAGGAGGAAAGGGAGCCAACATTTGTTAAGAATCTTCCAAGTGCCAAGCACCATGCTAGCCTTGACTTAAATCTACCACCTCTCCAAACTGATGAGGGGGACATTTTTATACCCATTCAAGAAGGGAGAAAGCTGAGGCTTGGAGAGATGAAGGGACATGACAAATGCCATACATCTAGCAAGTTACAGAGCTGGAGTTTTTACCCAGGTTTGTCTGTCACCACACACACATCTCCAGAACACCATTGTGCCCCTACTGTCCAAGAACTCATGCTCCTTTCCACGGTGAGCCCTTCACTTGAGTTCCCAAGCCCGCCATTGCCTACACATGCTGGGGCCTCATCTCTTCATTGACTTTCACATCACTGCACCTCGAAGTTCTCTCCACCCACTGGCTCCTTCTCTGCAGCCTACACATGTGTGTACAATTCCTCATCCTATGTGTGTACACACACACACTCACACATCCTTCCTCCTTGAGCCTCATCCCTCACACTTTTGTCTCCCTCTTCTTTCTATAAAATGTCAGGAGAAAAGTCCCCATGAAGAGACAAGAGTGAAGACTAGAATTCAAGAGGTTCTGGGGAGGCAAAGACTGGAGGAAAGGCATTTGTAGGTGGACTGCCTTCCAACAGGAGCTTCATGGGGGCCAAACCCAGTGGCCTTTTTCAGACCTCTTCTTTATCCTCTGCAGTTAAAATGAATGACCTTGATTTGTTCTATGATTCTGGGATAGGGTGGAATACTAGCCTGTAGTGAGCACCTACTGTCCACAATGAGTTCATGGTGACTTTCTTTCTCGTCCTGACCATTGTGAGATGGGTATGGATCTCATTTTACAGATGAAGAAATTGAGACTTAGAGTGGCCCCATTCAGCATCATAAAGATGCTCAAAGGGAGGATCAAGATGCAAACCCAAGCTGGCCTGGCTCCAAAGTTCCAGCTAAGATTTCTCTCATAAACTGGCCTCAGTCATGTGGCTCAGCCCCGAGGGGATGTGGCAGGTGCCCAACCTAAGAGTAATCTTTCTCCTTTTACTGTTTTATTTATTCACCTAAAGGCCCAGTGGCCAAACCTGTTTAATTTATTTTAATATATATTCGTGTTTTGCCTGCTTTCAGAAGGGCCCAGCAGAGGCCAAAGGGAGAGGGAGGGAAAAAGGGGCTGGACCTGGCTACCTGCCTGGTTCTGTCCACCATCAAACTCAGATGAGCACCGAAGCCTGGTTACTCTTTCAGATTCAGTTGCTGAAAGCATGTCTGGAAACTGGATTTGGCGGAAGGGGAGAGATGAGCACTTTTGCACACTTACTAGGTGCTAAGCCTTGTATGAGAAACTCAGCTTTGCTGTGCATTCCTTTCTCACAAGATCACATGGAAGGAAGTATCTTCCCATTTTATTGATGAGGAAACTGAGTCTCAATGAGGTGAAGCAAACTGCCCAAGGTTACACAGCTGGAAAATGCAAGGACCAAACTTTGAATGCAGGTCTGAGCTCTTCACTGTATCATGCCTCCACCCTAAGGAAGGACTCTCTCCCTAAACATTCTTACATAGGGTCTTCATTTCACACACAAGGAAACTGAGGCTCAGACATGCCCAAGCTCAAACAGTGTACTTATGACAAAAATCAAGACTAAAACCAGGTTTCCTGACTCCCAATCCAGTCCTCCTTCTACCATCCTGCCTGGCTTTGCTAAAAGCACCAACCGCCAAGGTCAAGGTTGCTGGAGCCCCAAAGGCTACAGGGTCCACCTTACCTTTGGTGGTTACTGAGTCCCTTCTCTTGCCTCTGGGACATTCTGCTCCTTAATCAGTCTAGACAGAGAAGAGAATAGAAGTGGGCAGGGTGGTAGACAGAAGTCCCTTTAATCCCCAAACACTCCCTAGAAGAGATCTTGGAGAGAGCAACAAAGCCCAGTGCAAAGAAGGGAGCCCTTTTCCCTCTCCCATCCCTTCTGTCTTTGCTTGTGTATCCTTGGTAGGTCACCTTAGGCAGCCAAAAAACTTGGGGAGTGTCAAGGAGCACAATTGTCCTAAAGGAATTGAAGAAGCCAACAGAGGCTTCTACCTCCTGCACAGTGGTGCCTGGGTTTCTCAGGAGGACCTGACAGGATGATTTACAAATTGTATAAATATAACTCAGCAGCCAGCAGCCCTGCCTCAGCTCAATGAAGAGCATCACTCACTTTTAAGTGAGTGGGAGACTGCAGCAGGGGACCCCTTGCCCACGGGGCCCTCAGAAAACTTCAGGTGAAGGGTTCATGAGGAGGAGGGAGAAGTTTCCCATATCCTGCTATCCTTTGTCCAGTACTGGACAAAGAGAAGAGGCTCAAGGAAAAGGATGCCTTCCTCTTGACTATTCTTCCAGCCCCCTTTTTGTAGATGTCTGTGCTCTGGGCTAAATACTCCAGGTTGAAGTGTCTGAACCTGATGCACAGTAGAAATGCAGTAGAAATTCACTGTACTCAAGCCTTTCTGTGGCTGTAGCTTGGTGCCTCTGCCACACAGTGGGTAGATGCTAAGTGTTTGTTGGCCAGAATTGAGCTCAGTGCATCAGGCATCCTAGAAACTCTAATCAGCAGCTCTAGTTTCCACTCCAGCCATGACTTAACATATGGTCTCTCTGAGCCTCCGTAGCCTCCACTGTCACATGGGGAAAGTGCCTATCCAGTTGTCTATAGTGTTGGATGGGGAAAAAAATTAGATGACAGGTGGAAATATGGTTTATATATATAAAGAGTAATGTATTGCCATTACAAGGGGCTTTCATAAACATTCTCTCCACTATTAATATTAAGAAGACCCTCCATAGGTCTGACTTCCATTCTGCCTGTAGTTTGGTAAAATAAAGATCTACATATTCCAGGAGGCATAGGCTAGTGCAGTCAACACTGGCATGACGCTCCTGGTCAAAAGGAATGTGGAGATGAAAATAAAGCGTGTGTTTTCTTTAAAAAATAATTTCCCTCACTTTCAACGGCTGTTCAGAATAAAGAGTATAATTTGCTTGACTGCCCTGGCCCATCAGCTTATCACAGAGGCCCTAGCAACTCTGAGAGGGAAGGATTATGCAAATAGATAATCAGCTTTCAAGAAAGTGGGCCAATCCAATATTACCAAGAGGGCTGGGTTTGAGAGAAAAAGAGGAGGCAACTGAGATGGGTGAGCTATGGAGAGAGCCAGCCAGTTCCTGGGATGACGTGGAGTAAAGAAGTTGGCTAGAGAGGGTCTGCTTGCCGGCAACTGGGCCAGGGTTTTAGGAAAGGGGACCTGGTCTCCATGTCCCTGGTACTAAAAGATGGAGGAAGAGGGGATTAGGCTAGCGGGTGGAAAAGTCTTTATTAAATTATTTGTGGCTGGGATGTCTCCTCCCCTGTCTCAGAAGTGCAGCCAGATGCTGAGAGGCAAATGTGGTACCAGGAGGTAACAGCAGCAGCTCAAAGCCTTCCCAGTGAACCTCCGCAAACCAGCAGGCCCCAATCCACTGGGCAGGGAAGATCGTGGATTCAGAAGGCCAGACCAAGGCCTTTCCCTCCCCGTTGGGAAACATCCAGGAGAAGCGCACAGGGCACCGCCAGGGTGGTTTCTGAGTGAGGCTGCCCCTTGCTGAAACACGGGAACTATCAGCACCACGGACAGCTCTCAGGGCTAGCCCTGGGAGCCGGCTCCCTGGGTGACCTGAAACCAAACGTTAGGGAGACAGCTGTATGCTTTCTTTGGGAAACTGGAAGCCTATTGTACCCTAAGCCCTTGTGGCTCCAGCAGTGAAAGCAGACAATTAAGCAGGCAATTAGAATTCACTTTAATAAATGCTGTAATTTAGGAATCACAGGGAACCATTGCAGTGCAGTGGCTTCTCAGTGCAGAAGCATCTCACCCAGACTTGGCAGTTGAGGAAAGATTTCCAGGCTAACGGGGGGGTAGGAATTACCGTAGTCATAGAGGAGGGTATGTACAGCAGGCAAAGACCCAGAGGTCTGCGAGGGCATGGCTTATTTGATGAATACAAAGAAGCCCCACTGCATGGCTAGACCATCAGGTGGGAGGGCCTGGGTTGGGGCTGATGAAAGATGGGTTGCAGGGTGGGCAGAGGCCAGATCCTGTAATGCTTTGTAGGACGTGGAACAGAGCTGCACTCCATCCTGAGGCCAATGGCAAGCTGCTGCAGGGCTTTATGCAGTGAAATGACACCATCAGACGTGCATCTTGAAAGTTCCCTCTAGCTACAGTGTGGAGAATGGACTGGGGCTACAGAAGCCTGCACCCCTGGGCAAGTTGGGAAGTGACAGACCTTGAGACTAAGATGACAGTGGACTAGAGCAGCACGCGGGACCTCAGGAGGGAGAGGAGGAGCAGGCCCGTTGGAGAGAGATTTAGGGAGTGGAATTGACAAGACTTGGAGCAAGATGACCTGAGTATGGGGAAACAGTAGGAAGGGGGGTTGAGGATGACTCTTAATGTGTGTGAGCAGGTGTAAGATGCAGAGAGGAAGAGAGGAACACAGGGTATAATCAAGAGGGAGTTGCAGGGAAAGAAAGAGGGAATGATTTAGAACAGAGATGAACAGAGCCAAAGAAATGAGAGTGAGGAGTGTGGGAGAAAGGGAGGGCCATGAGAAGTGAGGGAATGAGGAAGTTAGGGGCATGATGGCAGAATCAGGAGAAGGGATTTGAGCCTTTATTTTGTCATCTGTGTGTCCTGTGAGGATGTGTCCATGTCTGTCCCAATCACAGCATTGCAACAGGCAGAGGGCACATCTCTCTGCACAAGACCATGGGCAATATTGGGCTTGACAAAAACCATCCTGCTTGGATGGGAGAAAGCCCCCACAAGCCCAGCAGGGGCATCAAGGTGGGTAAGTACTGAGCAGGTACCCAGGGGAGCACAGAGTGGAGTTTGGCTTTAGATTGCCATGCTCTTGAGGCAGGCTTAGCCCCCTCCTCCAAGCCTCAGTTTCTCACTCTGTAATCCAGGTGCTGGGACACTTCTTCATGCACATCTCTACAGAAGAAGGGGCTGGAGATTGGAAGACCAGATCTGGGCAGGGCCAAGTGTGTCACTTTCCCTGGGGTCAGTGTATTTTACTTTGTGGCTTCAAAGCACCTATCCCTTGACAAAGCCTGAAGGCAGATGGGCTGTGTCAACTAACCCTTTCATTCCCCAGATAGTCCCAGCCCACAGTGCTGAGGGCCCAGTGTAAGAAGGACAACGTCACTGGCTCAAAATCAGTGCTGGGTGAATGGAGGGATGGATGGAGGGATGGATGGATGGATGGATGGATGGATAGATAGATAGATAGAAGAATGGGCAAACAACTGAATGATCACCATGCTCTTATAGGCTGTAGGCATTGACAAAGTTTCTGGAAGATTCCAGAAGTGGGACACAGCCACCAGGCACTTGGCTTGGACAGCCTATGTCCAGGAGTGGCACAGGCAACAGCCTATTTAGTGGTTGATGAGGAATTTCAAGTCCATCAGCCACAACCTGAGAAGGCCACCTGACAGATAGATACCCCTTTGGGAGCAATGGCTTTCAATGGCACCTACTAGACTAGAAAGGATGAAGACAGCTGATAAGAGAGACCAGGGCCCAGGGATAAGTTCAGGCAGGAGATCAAGATCCAGTGAATGGGTGGGTAGAACTAAATAAGGTTAGGGTTAGTGTTAGGATTATGTTTTTGAATCTAACTCTAGGGTTAGGGTTAAAGATATCTAGATCCAGTGAATGTGTGGATGGAGCTAGATAAGGTTAGGGTTAGGGTTAGGGTTTTCAGCCATTCACTGTATTCAGATAGAGGTCTAGATTCAGTGAACGGCTCAAAAAGAGGGAAATGGGGGCCTCTGGACTTCAAGGAAGGACAAACTCTCTCCACTTCACATCTGCCTGAGCCCTCCCCACCTCATCTCTCACTTCTCAGCCTGGGGTTAAGAGCAGAAGCACTGGAATCATCTCCCTGGGCCTAGTTCAGGCTCCAGAACTTACTACAAGCATGAACTGGGTAGAGGCACCTAAACCTCAGCTTCTACATCTACAAAATGGTGATAATCATAGAGCCTGTGTCCCAGGGTGGTTTGAAAGATTAGAGATCACGTCTAAAATGCTTTGTGCAGTTCCCGAGACAACGAAAGTGTCCAATTAGCACTGAGGATTAGCCCCTTTGCTCCTGCAGAATCTCCTGCCTGAGAAGCCCCCGCTTTCTTTCCACTTTCCCCCGACTTGATCCACCTTTCAAAGCCCAGCTTAAGCTCTGCTGTTTCAGAAAGGCTTCTTTGAGTAACCTCACTCCATTATCTCATTTCTCTCCATTGACTTCTCTCTGGAGCCTTCTAGGAAGCAGGCGCGGGGTTGTCTTTGTCAGAGGAAGCAGAGAGGGGGTGTCCCAGAGGCTTCATTGCCTCCTCTTCCAGATAAAATGCTACCTCCCCCCATCCCTCCTCTTCCAGACAAAATGCTAGTAATAAAGTCATGTCGAACTGGCCTGGCCCTTTAATTGGTGCTTTGGCAAAGGACAGATTCCCTGCCAAGCATTAAAAGGTTTTAACATTCTCTTTATTGAGCTACTTCTGAAAGCCATGCTGGATCCCACGGACTGGCAGGATCCAGCCTGGGGGTTCCCTGGGCAGGACCAAGGAGCAACGAAGGGGCCCATGCAGCTTCTGCGAGGCTGGTGGGCTTTGGCCAGAATCCTGGGACCTGGCCCAGTCCTCAAGGGTGTGCATTGGCTCCCCTGCTCCCAGTAAATTTGATTCAAGGCAAACAACAGAAGTTCATTTAAGGACATTAGGATGCCAGGAAACAGTGTAGCCCATCAGATGACTCAGAAAAGTTTTGGTTTGCTGAGGCCCCCCTGGCCCTCTGGGCAAGGTGCCAAGGATGCATAGTGTATCTTACAGCAGAGAAACATGAGGCTGGGTAGACCCTGCACATTAGATGAAGATGCTGGGAAAGGCAGCCTGCTTGGGGAAAGAGGGACACATTCATTTACTATGGTAGAGTGAGTGCCCAAGCTTGTCCCAATTCCAGAAGGGCTTTTACAAGGTGACACAGGGATAGCACCCAGGGTGCTGGGTGTGAGGGGGAAGGCGAGGAGAGGAGGCTCAGCGTTTCTTCCAATTAATTACTTCCAGGGTTGAGGATTTTCTAGGTATCAAGCTCTGAGCTAAAGGTTTGTTACCTACACCCTCTCATTTAGCCCTCATAACAACCTGGCGAGGCTGGCATCATTAGCTTTCTTTTCTAAAAGGGAAGTCTAAAGTTCAGAAAGGTTAAGTAGCTAACTCAAGATGTAACAGTGAGGAAATGGCAGAGGTGGAATGGAACCCATGATCTTTGTAGCCCCGGCCCCCGTATATTGTTTCTCGGGAACAAGAAGGAAAAAGAGCAGCAGACAGATTTGGGTGGACAAGACCAGGTCCTCCCTGATTCCCCTCCTCCTCTTCCTCTCAGATCTTATCCGACGTGACCAGGAGAGAAACTCTACCCCAGGCTTCCCCAGCTGTTTGTACTCTTGGACTTGCTGGGGGAGGAGAAATCCAGAAATCACTTGACTTCATAGAGAGGCACATAGACCTGGGCCCCAGCCCTGGCCCCTGCTTAGATGTCGACTGCCTCTGTGACTGGAGCAAGGCTACAGCCACCTCTGAAGCACTCACTCTTTCTACCTGGTAAAATGCAGAAGGAAGACTTGAGCATCTCTAAAAGCCATTACTATATTCCAAGGTTTTATGACCATGTCTTTAAAAAGGCCTTGGTCAGGCTGGGCACAGTGGCTCATGTCTGTAATCCCAGCACTTTGGGAGGTCGAGATGGGTGGATCATGAGGTCAGGAGATCGAGACCATCCTGGATAACATGGTGAAACCCCGTCTCTACTAAAAATACAAAAAATTAGCTGGGCATGGTGGTGGGCACCTGTAGTCCCAGCTACTCAGGAGGCTGAGGCAGGAGAATGGCATGGACCCAGGAGGCAGAGCTTGCAGTGAGCCGAGATTGCGCCACTGCACTCCAGCCTGGGTGACAGAGCGAGACTCCGTCTCAAAAAAAAAAAAAAAAAAAAAAAGCCTTGGCCAGAAAGTATTCCAGCCTATTGACCTTGTGAAATCAGAGAAAAACCATTTGGCAAATATGACTTCATCCTGTAAAGAAAGATTAAGGTGTTTTCATTATAAGGGATATTAAAATAAGAGCTATTGTGTGGCAGGGGCCTACTGCTTAGCCATAGTACCAAGTGTTGTATGAATGTTACATGGGTCCACTTCTCTGCATCCTCATTACCACTTCTCACATGCAGGCCACCTTCATCCCTCATCAGGAAGACTAGGAGAGCCTCTTAGCCCTTCATCAGGAAGATTGGGAGAGCCTCCATATACACACTTCTGTCCTTAGCAGAAACAGTGCTGTATGATCCCCAAATCTTGTTTCATTATCCTTTTCCTGGGCATCCAGTAAAACTACACTTTCTCAGCCTCCCTCACAGTTGCATCCATATGGCTGGATGTAATGAGTGGAAATGACCTAAGCCACCTCCAGACTGGCCCATAAGAGCAATCCACATGACTCTCTTGGTTTTGTGCCCCCTTTGGATGGCAACTGTGCATATTGAGAGGATGGAACTACAAGACAAAATGAGCCTGGATCCCTGAGTCACAGCGTGGAAGAGAGTAGCTCTGGAGACTTGCTAGACTCATATGCAACTTTCCGTGAACAAGAAATAAACCTTTGTTGCATCAAACCATTAAGATTTGAGGATTATTTTGTTAGTGGGGCACAATGTAGGCTCTGCTGAGTAGCACACTCCCCTACAGTCCAGTCTATGCACAACAGCCAGATGATTTTTTCTGAAACCTAAATTAGATCATGTCACTCTCCACCTAAGACTCTCCACTAAGTCCTATTATGCTAAGAATAAAATCTACAAAGCCCAGTGTGAGATAGCCCTGTCACCACCCTGACTTACGTTCCCCTTTCCTTTGGCCCTCTATGTTCCAAGCACACAGCCTAATCCCTTGACAGTGTGACCACGCTCATCCCATCCATGGATACCCTCTCTGCCAGGCATGCTCTTCCCTCAGATCTTTGCTTGGCTCACTCCTTGTCATATAGAGCTCAGCTTCAATGTCACTTCCCCGGAGTCATCTTTTCTGGCCAGCTGATCTAAGAAGCTCCAGTTACTCTCTATCACATCACCTGAAATTATCTACACCACACTTATCACTATCTGATATTTTTTTGCTAATTAATTAATTAATGGTCTGTCTCCTTATCCCACTAAAGCAGAGATCTTGTTTGTCTTATTCACCATTATATCCTGGTGCCTAGAATAGTTCCTGGCACTCAGGCACTTTATAAATGCTTGTAGACTGGGAACATTAACTTTTATGGCTCTGTGAGGTTAGAGTTACTATCCCCATTTAGCACAAGAGGAAACTGAGGTCCAGAGAGGTTAAAACCAGTAAATGGCAGAGCTGAGATTTCAACCTGGCTTTAACTACATGGTTATGCTCTTTCCAGTTTATAATTTTTGCCATATAATGTTTGAAGGTATTTTAATTACATGTCTCTTTGTGAGACAGCACAAAGAAGAGAGGGAGGGACAGTGATGGGAGAGGGGTGGGTGGCCAGGTGCATGTTAGACACACTGCACAGTGAACAGACGGCTGAGTAAGAACATGGAAGCTGCTTCACCAGATGCAGAAGGTGAGGGAGAGGGAAAGGTGGTGTGGGCAGGGGCAGCTGTACGTGCAAAAGCACGTACTCTGTCTTTAGTAATTTCTCTTCATTCAGCCCTTGGCCTCAGGGCTTCCCAGTCTGATGAGGGAGATGCAGTCATTTGCTCCGGAAGGAAATCCCAAACTGATGCTGAAGACACTGCCCCGGCACTTGAGAGCATCGTCAGAACATTTACAAAGCAATACACATGTGAATTCCCTGGGGTCTCTGAAAAGCCTGTACAAATTGAACTAAGAGAGAACCGGAGAGGGAGGGAGGAAGGGACGGACGGAGGGAGTGGGGGTTGGCAGGGGCGAGGGAGGAGGGAGGGGAGGAGAAGGAGAGAGACAGAGACACAGAGATCATGTTGGGCACTGGGACCCCATCTGTCTCCTCCGTGTCCACACCTCTCTCCCCAGGGAAAGGAGGGGAGCAGCCTGCCTCATGGCAGAGCCGGCAGCAGAGTCAGATCCTGCCAAGGCCTCCCCTGGCAACAGGAAATGAGGCTGAGGACACACAAAGGGAAGGTGGTCCAGAGCCAGGGCCCGGGGTGCAGTCTCTGACTGTTGCCAGCACCCGTGCCAGTGGGTTTCCCATCCACAACTGTGGGCCAGTAGGGGAAAGGGAGGCAAAACCTAGCATCTAGAATCGGAGTAATTGTTGGCAGGTGTTATTTGAAAAACTAAAACTTATTCTCTTGCTGCATGGCTCTGGGCCATTCCTCTGGCCCCAACCAGAGAGATTTATAGGCACAGTGGGGTGAGGGACACCACAGGGGCAAAACTGGGCTTGGACTTCATTCAGGGCAGCCATCTAACTGTGCTGGCTGAGCTCTCCAAGCCCAGAGAGGCTGCCCCCAATGCCCACACTGCTTTTGCATATATGGCTGCCCCTTCCTACACCACCTTTCCCTCTCCCTCACCTTCTGCATCTGGTGAAGCAGCCTCCGTGTTCCCACTTAGCCGTCTGTTCACTGTGCGGTGTGTCTAGCAGGCACCTGGCCAGCCACCTATTGCCCACGATCCACCCCCAACTGCTGATCCCCTAAGTCAGGCTGCCATCACTTTCACCTGGATGGCTGCAGCTGCCCTCAACCTGGGGCCCTTGCCCTGTCCTTACACCTCCCACCCTCCCCTAATCCTAGTTCAAGAACCTCACAGCTAGCAAGCAGGTAAGACCATGCTGCTCCTCTGCTTAAGAAGAACGCCTCCCCTTTGTTCTCCGGGTAAGGTTCAAGCATCTCACCAAGGTGAATACCTGATCTTTGTCCTGCCTACCTCTCTGGCTGCTATCCATTCCTTTCCTCCTCCCTGTCTGGCCTCCAACTGCATGATCGAGTTTAATTTGGGTGGGGGTACCATACTTTCTCTCATTTTAGGAGGCCTGCACAGGCTCCCAGCTAGGTTCTACTCATGCTTCAAACCTTAGCGTATACTTTTCTTCCCCTGCGAAGCCAACCTTGACCACTCGAGTCTGGCTTAGGGGGGGTCCATGCTATGTACCCCTCCATCACTTACCAAGCAGTTCAGGCCTACCCCCTCTGCATCCCAACAGGATGTAAGCTCCTTGGGTGCAGAGAGAACTTGCCTATCTCGTTCAACACTATATTTAGTCTCAGCACCTAGCACAGGGCCTGACACCCCTGTAGAGGCCCGGTAACTATTTGTTAAGTAAAGGAATGGTGTGGGAATGTTGGAGGAATGAAGGATTTTCACCCAGAGCACCTTGCACCGGAGAACTCGCCATGTGGAATTGACGGATATTATCTTACCAATATCTGTGCCCTAAGCACGACGGCAGGCATGAAGTGAACACATTGAATGAATCTCTCAAGGCCCCAAGAAGGAGACTGTCTGTCTGCTTGGGTAGCATTTTCCCAGCTCCTACCCTCTGACCTTCTAGAAAGCCACAACAGCGAGCCTCCCTGTTCTAATGGAAAATCCCAGCATCGCTTTTCTACAAAGGCAATCTATCAATCACGCCACAGAATTTCACCAGCTCACAGAAATCAACCTCCGACAGGCTGCCCGGAGCCCCCGCTATGCTGTGCAAAGTTTTGAGATGTACAGAGGGGTTAATTCTGGTAGCTCAAAATGAGTTGCAGTGTCTCCCTTCAGAGTCCAGTTAGCCAGCATTGGCCAGGCTCCCGCTGTGTACACAGCCTCTTGTGGGGAGCGTTGAAGAAACAAAAGGGAAGGAGAGGCAGAGGCTCAGCTTGAGGGACATTTATAATCCCAATAACCTGGTTGCATCTTCTTTGGTGGTGTTACGTGCACATTTCTCTCCAGCACTAGAGGAAAAATCCTCCTTGCAGTGTAGACGCTTTTATCCTTGCCAGTGTAGATGCTTTAATCCCCGGGCTTTTTTACTGGAGTGCTCACACCTATAGCTAATGGCTCTATTTGCCTGGGCAGACTGCGTGTGTGTGAGGCTGGGGTTTGGAGGAGGAACTAACATTTTGAAGAAGGTACTAAATGAGAGTGTAGACGCTGAAGCCAAACCACCAGAGTTTGAATCCCACTTCAAATCCCGTGAGATCTTGAGCAAATGATCGCCTTCCTGTGTCTCTGTCTCCTCATCTATAGAATGGGGACAATGACAGTACCCACCCATAGGGTTGCTATGGGGATTAAATAAGCTGATATATGTAAGTGCTTAGACAGCATTTGGTCTATAGTCAGTGCTCAATAAACAGTAGCTTGTTATTGGTATTGATATTATTTGCCAGCCCCTGCCAGAGTGATGTAATTTTCTCCCCGCAATACCCCATCCAGGGGTGTTACTTCCGTCATTTTGCAGATAAGGGAATGGAGGCTTTGATAGGCCAGTGACCTGCCACCTCCGAGGATGGGGTGCTTCCCGGCCCGTGGTTCCTGGCTGGGCACTCCCCTGCCATTTTCACCTCTGATGCTTTGAGTGTAAGAGCTCCAGAAGCTCACACTCAAAGGATGGCACCCTCATTCCCTGCCACCACCCAGGGCAACAAAGACAAGTGGTGGATGAGGCTGGCAGCAGGTCCCAGGGGGATGAAGGAGTTGATGGCCCAGGGGAGGAAGGGGATGTACCTGCTCTTTCAACCCCCAGCACAGGCCAGGCACCCAGTCTTGCCTCCAGAAGCCTGACAGAGCTGGCCCCATCCTGGGGTCATCAAGGCTGGCAGCCCCTGTGAAGTGGAAGATTCGCATCCCCTGACCATCTCAAGGGAACAAGAAAATGGGTAGAGTGGCAGTCTGGAGTTAGAAGGACTGGGTTCAAATTCCAGCTCTACCGAGATCGTGCCACTGTACTCCAGCCTGGGCGACAGAGCAAGACTCCGTCAAAAAAAAAAAAAAAAATTTCCAGATCTGCAACTTTTGGGAATTCACATCACGTCTCTGTGCCTCAGTTTCCTTGTCTATGCAATGGAGCTACTCGTAGTTCCTCCTTCCAGTGATGCATGGTGAGCTCTTAGCTTAGTGCCTGGCTCGGCATGAATAATCAAGAAAGATTCGCTCTCTTCTCCCTAAGTCCAAAGCAGCTTCCAAACTCAGATGTGTTGAGCTTCACAGAATCTGCCAAGAGCCTAGGGCAGGGTGCAGAGCCTGAGGACTTCCCGGGATCCTGGGAGGCTCCCAAGCCTGTCATTGGTGTGGACAGGGCAGCTCTTTGATGCCACCAGGGTATGCTAGACAGGTTGCCACAAACCACACTGCAATTTAGGGTGAATTAATAAAAGACGTCCCAAGCATGGAGTTTGGAGATTACAGCACAAACCGAGCTAGTTCCCTCTGCCTTCTCAGTCAGGCACCCTGTGTAGGGTGTAACTCCAGGGACTCCACAGCAAGACACCAGCTGCCGTCTTTGCAGGAGGCCAGAGGGGAAAAGACCACAGAAGTAATTGCAGAGTACGAGCCTGGAGGCTGGAGTCCTAAGCTCCACACAAATAATTAAGCTGACTCGTGTTAGGTGAAGGGAGATTACAAGATACATGCTCATAGGGGTGTCAGATGCTGGGAAGAGTCAGCGCAGTGATGAGATGGAGTAATTAGCTCAAAAACCAAAAGCAAATCTATAGGCAGGAGAGTGTGGGACCTGAGGCAGCAAGAGTCATGTCAGGCAGTGAGGGGGGCCCGCTGGGCACTGAGATGCCATCAGCCTCTTAGTGACATTCACCCAGGAAGCAAGAGGGCCTCATTCACAGACTTGGGGAGAGCCTGGGACCCTGGGACGGCAGCATGCTGCCATGCCATCTCATGCCCCCCAGAGCTGGGATGCTGCTCAAGAGAAACAAACTATAACTGGGACTTTCACTCCTGTTTAATAGCAGCAAGTCCCAGATGCAAGAACAAAAAGAGGGGCAGAGAGCTGGACCGTTCAAGGCCAGGTTGCAGGGTAAGGGCGTCTATCTTCACCTCCAGGCCAGAAATGACTGCTGCATTCCCAAGCTTTGGTTTCCCCTTCTGGGTCAAGGTTAATTACCCCTGCCCCTTGAAGGGGAGAGTCATCAGTCAGGAGGCAGCCTGACCTGAGGGTTCATGTTTTTGAATCCTGGTCTGACTCTAAGTGGTTTGGGACCTCCTGGGATTCACTCCTTCATAAGGCCCCCGCTCTCAATATTCCAGCTGAGGAGGGTACTCCAACCACCCCACCCTGCCAAGCAGCAGCAACAGCAGCAGAGGAAACAGATCCTAGCTCAGTGCTTGGCACACGGTAGGGACTCAACACATGCTTGCTCATTGCTAAATGCAGTAGATCTAAAAATACAGGAAAGAAGGAAATAAAAATATCAGCTGGGGAGATCGGATGCCTAGACAATTCGGAGAAAGCACTACATGCTTATTAAAGGGAAAAAAATGAATTCATCTAATTTGTAGGATGCAAGATAAAGCCACAAAAAATCAATTGCATTCTTACGTCCCAGAGACCCACAGAAAATCCAATGAAAAAGATCCCATTTATAATAATAAAAAATAAATACTTGAGAGTTCTTTTAATTTGGTACACAAGCTATTTGTTTAAAGAAATTATAAAAACCCAGTGGAGGCTCAATATTAGGAAAAACATCAACATAATTCATTACATTAGTAAATTAAAGGAGAAAAACTATATGATTACTTCAATAGATTTTTAAGAAGCATTTAATTAATTTTTCTTTATAAAAATTCTAGGTGAAATTGGAATAGAAGTAACCTTCCTATTCATAACAAAAAAGAATATTTATCAGAAACCAGCAGCAAGTATCATATGCAATGTTAAAATTATAAATGCACTCCTATGAAAACTAGGAATAAGACAGGGAAACCTTTTTTTACAAGCATTCTGGAAATTTTAGACAATGGAATAAGGCAAGAAATTATAATAAGTTCAATAGGTATAACCCCACCAATATTTATATAGCATCAGGCACTGTCCTAAGCTCATTACATGAGATGAGGAAACTGGAGCACAGAGAGGTTAAGTAACTTGTTAAAAGTCACACAGCTTCTAAGTGGCAATGCTGGAATTTGAATCCAAGTGATCTGGTTCCAGGATATACATTTTTATACCTTAAAAATGCTGTCTCTCAGACATTGAAAGAGAGGAGAAATGTTTTGCAGATAATATTTTCACATAAAAATGCAAAAGGTCAAAATAAAATAAATCTATTATTACTGATAAGTGTCAGTAAGATGTCTGCATAGAAGATCAACGTGCAATTACCAGTTTCTTCTATTCCACCAGGGCAGGGGCCTCTGTGGCAGCATCCAGCACCAGGCCTGAGACAGAGTGGGCTCTCAATAACTATTTGCTGAAAGATGAAGCAACAGGCTGTACACATGGCACAGTTTGGAAAGGCCACATAGGTCAGCAATGCAGCTGGACTTCTTCAAGTGATCCATTGTTCCGGCACTGAGTCCACTCCTGGCTGACTGGGTTGCCTTTCCTTCACACGCTTTCAGACACAGAGAAAGGCCCACCCAGCATCACCTGCAACAACCCCTTAAACCATGATTCCTGTCCTGCCCATCACAGCCCAACACCTAGGCGGGATAAGGCCCATGGTCCATCCTGGAAAGGGAGAGGGAGGTGAATTCCAAAGTCAGCTCTCTTTTCATCTGACAGGCTAGGGCTCCATCCCTCTTTCCTACCATTGCCCAGAGTTGTAGCTTAAGAAACCTCCCGACTGGGGGCAATTCATGGAGCACTGCCCTTTAATCTGTCCCATAGTCTGTGCGCACAGAGAACTAGAGCACCATCCTGAGAAATGACGTTTGCAAAGCGCTTCCAGAATGCTGCATTGGCAAAAGTGTCATTTATCGTCCAAATCAGGCACTTTCGAGGCTGAACAAAGGTTGCTCTTAACAGTCACCCTCAGATAACAAGCGCCTGTTCCAGGCACACTTGGTTGCATGGTTGCTGTCACGGCCCTCCAACGAGGTCAGTGCTATTATCACCATCTCATTTTACAGACACAGATATGGAGAGTGGGAGAGGTGACAGAGGAAGAGGTGGAGGCAGGAGTTGCTCTCGGATCTTTCTGTCTCTAGAGGCACCTTGGCAAAGCAGCGTCTTCACTGCTGGTCCATATGCTCACTCCTCAGGGTTCATGCTGCTCATCTTTGAAATCCCAGCAGCACCCAACACAAGGGCCTGCGCATCGCGGATCTGGAGGTGTGGGCTGTCTCCTGTTTACAGAATCCAAATGAGGCTGGTGTGGTGGGAGGTAGTGGAGTGGGTGAGGCCAGGAAGGGGCAGCGCCAGAACGGGTGGTGCCTCCTGGGTTTTATTGTTAAGTATCAGGCAAAGCCGAGGAACGATAAGACTGTTCTGATTTCAAAAGGTCACTCTGGCTGCTTGGTGGATACTGGATTTGGGGGCTGAGGGGACAAGAGTGGAAGCAGGGAGTGTGATCAGGAGGGTGCTGACTTGGAGTAGTAATAGAGGCTTCAGCTGGTGTGGAGGCCCAGGAATGGGGAAGAAGCAGTGTCTTTTAGAATGGATCCAATGGAAGAGATGCCGGGAGTGGGCAGGGGCAAGGGATGGGAGGTGATAGGAGAGATGCCCTAGATTTTTCACCTCGGAAACTGGTGGATGGTGATGCCATTCGCTGAGGTGGAGAAGACTAAGGGAGGGGTAGGTTTAGGGGAGAAATGCAGAGCTTTGCTTTGGCCATGTTAAGTCTGAGATGCTCATCAGACATCTCTATGGAGGGGTCCAGAGCTTCCTAAAATCGGATGATGATGCTTTTGTGTTTAAAATTTCTTGACTGTTCCCCTTGGATATAGCTCAAGCTCCATTGCAGGGCACCCCAGACTTGGCATAGGTCCCTGATTGCCCTCAGCCTCCCCCTCCTGCCTCCCCTCTTCCTGTCTCTTCACTGAGCGCCTGATGGGAGTCAGATGGGCCACCCCCAGGCCTTTGCACCTGCTCTCGCCTCTACTTGCCATGCCCGCTGTCCCCTCCTCACTCTTGAATAGCTCCAGACCAGGGTGTGGGTCACATGACACCTGTCCCCTCCAGCAGAGTGTAAGCCAGGGATGGCATCTCTATGCTGCAGCCAAGGCCCTGCCCCGGTTTTCTGCAGGTGTTAGTTCTCTACCTGGAGGGATGAAGGGATAAACGAATAAACTATAGACTTCCCTAAATTAGGGCCTGCGATTTCAGACAGGCTTCACTTCTCTGTCTCCAAAGAATGGGCCTTGCATGACTTGGTATTCATAGAGTAAAGAGGGTTGAAGGGGAATGTTGAAAGCATGTAAGGAAATAAACAGCCTTCTTACACCCTCAATGATTTTAGAAGCACCTGCTCCCATATAATTAATGTGCCAATTGAAATGACTATTACAGCCATTACAGCAGGTCCCCCAAGAACCACTACTTGACAATACTTGTTTAGACTCATTTGAGTTACTCCACCACTTTACAAAATAATAAAATCATAATAATACAACTTCCTTTCTGGAAGAATGATATCCAGCTCAGAAGCCATCCCTCTCATTAATGGGATTCCTGAGGTCTGTGTGCCATGCCTGGAAGCAGCCTCAGCCATGGACGGTTTTGCCAGACATTTTCCACCATTCACCAAAAGAGAGTCCAGCTTGGGAGGGGCACACAGGGAGGCAGCGTGGGGGAGAAGGGGCCCTTCCTTACACCTGTCTGCTCTGCCGTGCTGAGAGTAGGTGAACCGTGCTGCCTGTGTCATCTCAGAGTAGGTGAACCGTGCTGCCTGTGTCATCTCTGCGGGGTGGAAGCTGTTTTCCCTCAAGTCCTCATTTGACGTTGACAGCCTCTGTGTGGATCTGTGCCGCGACACTCCTGCAGACAGATGGCTCCGGCAGGGTGATGATGAGGACAGCCTGAAGCAACCAGGTCCAGAAGCTCCTCTGCCCCACAGGCCATCTCCATCTCTCCCCCATGGAGGAGGCCACAGAGCTTCCCAAAGGGGGATCCAGACCACTCCATCAGCTCAGAGTGAGAAGGCTGGGCTGCTCTAAGGGGACTCAGACAAACCCCTTCCACCTTACCATCTGCAAGACTTGGGTCCAGTTAGTTAACTTCTCTGAGCCTCAATGTCCCCAACCCTAAAATGGACAATTGTACCAGTATCTTGTGATTCCTGTATGGATTCAGTGAGGTAATCTTGGTAACATACTTAGCGCAGCACCTGACCTGAATGTACCTACAGCAGTGGCATTCATGATGATATGAGGGAGAGATGGGAGGAAGGCTTGTCTTACCTGCCACAGGCTCCCCAAGCCAGAGGGATTCAGCGCATTCGAGAGTCCAGTCCTCATGCTGCCCATCACTCAGAGGGAAATCCCTCCAACCCCTAACAGAGTATCTATGGCCTTCAATGGGACCTAACAGAAAGAGCTGAGCTTTGTAGTCAGAGAGTTGGGTTTTGAAGTTTGACTCAACCACTATCTAGCAGCATGACTTTGAGCAAGTTGCTTAACCTCACCTAACCTCAGTCTCCCTGACTCTAGCCCTTCTCTCAAGGCTCTCTGAGATCTCTGATATCCCCAGAATCTTCACTTATGGGTGCACACTAGGAGAGGAGCCTTGAGGGGCAGGCAGGGTCCTATATGGCAACACCAGGCATGTTTGTCTGTATCCTAAGAACCTTGGAAAGGCATCACTGATGTGTTTAAAGCAGTGTGGCATGGACAGAGATGCTTTGTATAAGGCCATAAGTTGTGGAGTGGACTTCTGAACCCTACAAAATTCCTTCACATCCTCCCCCTCCTCTCAGCTCTCAGGTGTCCCCTGGCCTCACCTTTGAATGTTCACTCAAGGGTGGGGCACTTTCTCTGGACATTTACAGCCACACGTGTCTGCTTCCCAGAACACTCACATAACCCCACTCCTGGGGAATCTGGAATTTTCTGATGCCTGATATCCACAGAAGCCCCACACTCAACCCCAACTAGCCAGGTTGGCTAGACACTCTGCTTCTTACCCCTTGTCATGATGTCGTGGCTGCACAGCTGAGCTTGAAGCAGCACAGAATTCCAGAGCTGAAACAAATCGGGTCAATAGCTCTGGGTGCACTGGGCCCAGGACTACTTCCTATTGCAGTTTTGACAGGTGGCCATGCCATTTGCTTAGACATCTCCAGGGTTAGGAAGTCCACCAGTCCTTAAGACAGCCCATCCATGGTTGAAAAGCTCCAATTGTGAGAAAATTATTAACTTCATCAATTACAAGTTTACCTCTGTGACCCTCAGGGCCACATAAGATATCCATCCATACATACATCTATCCATCCATCCATCCATCCTCTAAGCTATGTGCTCAGCATCATGCTAGACACTCAGGAGAGAAAGACAAACAGGACACCTGGTCCCTGCAGCAAAGGGTTTGCATTCTGGGAGAGAGAAATTCAGCTATTACAGTTCATCTCCTATTATGAGCTCTCAGCTAGCAGACACCTGTCTTTCTCTGTCTAGGCAGTGACCACAATTTGAAAGAAGCATTTATTTGACAATCTTTCATGTAATACCTGTTTCCTCCCACTTAACTACAAGCTCCACAAAAAACAGGGCTACCTTGTTTTGCTTATTTGTTTTGGGCTTCTTTGTTTTTGTTTTTGAGACAGAGTCTAATTCTGTTCTCCAGGCTGGAGTGCAGTGATGCAGTCACAGCTCACTGCAGCTTTGACCTCCTGGGCTCAATCCATCCTCCCACCTCAGCCTCTTGAGTAGCTGGGACTACGGTGTAAGCACCACCATGCCTGGTTAATTTTTCTGTGTTTTTATAGAGGTGGGGTTTTGTCATGTTGCCGAGGATGTTCTTGAGCTTCTGGGGTCAAGCGATCTATCCTTCTCAGCCTCCCAAAGTGCTGGGATTACACAGGCATGAGCCACAGCCTGTGTGTGCCCAGCCCATTGTTCTTATTCTGTGCTCTGTTCCCAAGGCTTGGCACTAGTTGGTACTCAAGAAATATCTGCTGCAAAAATGAACGCATGAGTCCAGTGCGTTGAGTCATACGGTCACGTGCTTAGTATTTTGAGAGTGTTATGAGAAGCTAACTCAGCCTGGGTCATGGCAGTTGAATGCAGAAGAAGATTGAAGGGGGAAAAATGGATGGGGAAAGGCCTCTGGTGGAGGGGAGGGGGGCAACACTGAAGCTGGGCCTTGGAGGGCAAGTGGGAATTGACCAGGTGGAGGGGAGAAGGGCATTGCAGGCAGAGGCGGCACATATGCACCAGCTCGGGGGTGGGAAAGAGCGTTGGCACATTCTGAGAACTGCAAATCAGCCATATGATTCGAATGGTGGGCCCATTTGGGAACGTGGTAGGAAGCAAGGCTGAAGAAATCAGTCAACAGAGGTTGAATCAAGAAGGACCTTGTATGCTGGGCCAATGACCTTGAACTTGGTCTTTCAGGTGATGAGAAGCGCTTGTGAAGTGTGGGGCAGGGAGGGGTGGTCATGGTAAGGTCAGATATGTGTTTTAGAAAAGCACACGGCTGTGCCTGTCTGCAACGGGAAGACTGCCTGCCCTGTGGGAGCTCACACCCAACAAGGAAAAGGTGGGGAGAGGAGGGGGAGAAAGGATTCAGGAGGGATGGTGAGTCCGAGCTGGGAAACATCCCTCATTTCAGTCATGTTCTTTTTTTTCACTGGTGTGCTGGAGCGGAACTTCACCTTTAATCCTTTTCCGACAAGTCAAGTCAGCCCCTTTGTCATTAAACCCAACAGGGCATAGGAAAGCCAGGAAGAATCTGCTGGAAATCACATGTTGGGCTTAATATAGCTTCTGGATTCCATGTGCTCGGAGGCTCCAACAGTAGCTCAGGCCAGGACTCTCTCACCCCTGAGAAAGCATTGTCCAAGCCTCACCTGGGGGATGCCCTGATCTGCGAGGCACCCACCTCTTCCATTAGCTCTGAGTCTTCTGGGGAAAAGACCGGGGGTGGGGAGGTTGACCACAAGGTGGGAGAGAGGCTGCATATTCCTTAGAGACCATCTCACTGCACGCTTTTATTTTACCTATGAAGATCCTGGAGCTCAGAGATGGGTTGTGGTTTCTTCAAGGTCACACAGCAGGATGTTGTGCCCCAGGCCCTTGCTCTTTTCTCTTCTTGGTAAGTGAGGACACACTCTGCAGAGTGAGCTGAGCCATCAGTGTGTTATCCTTAGATATGCCGTGTCTTTCTCACCCATCCAGTGTGGGAGCCCATCACTGGTGGACTCTGCATGTGGTCCAATAAAACACCTGGTTATTTGGGTGTCCACTTCAACTGTTGGCACCCCCTCTCAAAAGTTTGGAAGCCAAGAGTTCTTATCAACCCCGTGTGGACCAGGGAAGTGGTCTCCTTGCCATTATCAGAAACCTGATCTTAATCCCCAAGAGAAGATGGATTTGTTTGGTCAAAAACCCCTCCCCCTGAAGCCAGGGACAGCAGTGATGTGTGGCCAAAGCCAGCCTTTCCCCACCACCCTGCTTCTTATCTCCTCTTCCCATCCAAGGGCATCTGTGCACAAATCCAGGCTGACTGAGCTGTGGTGTCTGGACGGATCCCAGTCACACGGCAGCTCTTCCTGCCTAAGGCTGACTGCCTCACCTCTCACCCCCCATTCCCCACTGCAGTCCTTGGAAGCTCGTGGACCACTCATCCATCCGACACAACCTCACAGCTACAGGGTCTGGTAGAGCCAACCTAAATATGGACCTTGATGACCCAAGAGTGGAGATAACGAGATGCCTTACACATTTCACACTCAGCGAACACCTGCATGCCTGCTGTTGCAGTTCCTGGGTTTTTCAGTTGAGGCATGGGGGCATCACAGAGTACTTTGAGAATATTCTGCCCCTTCCTCCCACAAAAACACACACAACATATTAGGCATACTTCCTGCGGTTTTGAGCACCCCCAGAAGCCCATCCACATATTTCCTAGGGACCCTGAGGCCCCCACGTAGAGTCCCCGGCCCAGGGATCATTCACAAATGAAAGGTTAGAGCGGGGTCTTTCTTTCAAATACCAAATACATTGTTTAATTACATTGGAATCCCCTAAACTCTCCGGGAAGCCACTTTCACATTTTCCAGGAGGAGCGCAAGTCTGCTACCAGTTCCAGATTGAAAAGCTAAAGACAATGGACTTGTAATTTTATGAATGACACATCAGAGAAGCAGAAAAATAAAACTCTGCAAGAGATGCAAAGATGAATAACTAAGCTACCAGGTGCTGTCTCTCTAATCGAAGTATGTACAAAACGCTGAGAGAACACAGCAGGTGATCTCTTAATTCTGCTTTGGTGAGAGGGGTCAGAAGGCTTCACAGAGGAGAGAATGAGTAAGATTTGCCCAGGCAGAAAAGAGAGGATGAAGTAATGTACGTGAAGTTTATTTCCCCTGCGCCACGGGGGACAGAAGCAGCTCGTCTGTGGGGCTTTTCATCTGTTTTGCACAAATCTCTGTGAGGTCCTTAGGGAAAGTGCAGTCAAGCCCATTGGCCAGATGATGAAACAGAACTCAACAACTTAATGATGGGCAACTGGACGGGAAGCACTCCCCTCGAGGCGAGTGGGCCCACTTGTCCTTCTTTATACCTTCAGACCTGTGTACTGTGCCTAGGAAGTTTTGGGAATAGTTGTCGTCCAAGGCCACTGAGTTAATTAAGCGGTAGAGCAGGAGCTTTCTTTCAAATATCAAATGTATTGTTTAATTACACTAGAATCCCCTAAACTCTCTGGGCAGCCACTTTCACGTTCTCGATGAGGGGAGCGAGGCTGCCACCAGTTCAGATTGAAAGGCTAAGGATGGTAGGAAAAGACAGTGGGCTTGCAATTTTATGAATGACATGCAAATAGGAGTGGATTCAATAGAAGCAATTGAGTGTTCATGTTACTTGCAAAGCTTTGTTCAGAAGTTCAAGCTCAAATCTCTTTACTAGACAAAATCTCAAGGCCATGTTACTGCTGATCTCAATGCACCCCTCAGCCCACTATAGCTAGGCTTTAGCCCCCAGGACCTCCAAAGAATCTGCCCTTGCCCAGGTCCCTAGTGGGCTCCCTATGTTACCAAGTTCGTGGTCATTTCTCTGCTCTCGAGTCACTCACTGGAGTGTGAGACACAGCTAGCTGAGAGCTGACTATTCTATTTCTTAAGCCACTTTCTTCTCTTGGAATCCAGGACACTCCACTCTCCTCACTGTCTTCACATCTTGCTGGCTGTTCCTCCTCCTTCTCAGCCTCTCTGTTGGTCCACTTTTCTATCTCTAAATATTGGAGTGCCCAAGGGTCTTGCACTGGGTACCATCCATTCTCTGACAATACCAAGTATAAGTCTCCAGGCTTCACCTCCCCCCAAGATTCCAGATTTGTGGCCTCAACAGCAGCTGCAGCAGCTCCATCTCCATGTCTTAGAGGCACTCCCAGCTTAACATGGCCAACAGACAGTGCTTGACACCCGGCCCTGTGTATTAGTCTGTTCTTACACTGCTAATAAAGACAAACCTGGGACTGGGTAATTTATAAAGGAGAGTTTATTGAACTCACAGTTCCACATGGCTGAGGAGGCCTCACAATCATGGTGGAAGGTGAATAAGGATCAAAGTCACATCTTACAAGGTGGCAGGCAAGAGGAGCTTGTGCAGGGGAACTCCTGTTTATAAAACCATCAGATCTCATGAAACTTATTCACTACCAGGAGAACAGTATGGGGGAAGCAGCCCCCATGATTCAATTATCTCTACCTGGCCCCACCCTTGACACATGGAAATTATTACAATTCAAAGTGAGATTTGGGTGGGGACATAGCCAAGCCATATCACCCTGCAACCTGCTTCTCCTGTCCTGTCCTCCCTGTCTCATTAAACAGCACTGCTCCTGCAAACCCAGCTGAAGCCCCAACGCAGGGAGTCATCCTGAATCCCCCCTTCTCTCATCCCTTCCACATGTTAGCAAGTCGTTTATCTTCTACCTGCAAAGCACAAGCAGAACATTTTTCCCTCCCATCATCTCCACTACCACCATCCTGGTACTCAACCAAACCACTGTTGTCTCTTGCCCGCACTGTTCTAACCTCCAAGTGATCCCTCTGCTGCCAGTCTCTCACCTCCTCTGCAATCCATTCTCCACCCAGAAGTGACCTTTTTAATAAAGTCAACCAGATCCTGTTACTTCTCTGCTTAAAATCCTCAATGCTTCCTGGTGCCCTTAGAATAACTCCAGATTCAGTTTCTTAGAGCACAGGGCTCGGTATGAACAGTTCCTGCCCATTTTTCCAACATCACCTCCTATTTACTTTGTTCCAGCCACATGCACTTTCTGTTATTTGAATATACAAAGCTTTTTCCAACAGAACTGACTTGCATTTGCTTCCCCCTCTGCCTGGATTGTTCTGCCTTCTTCCCTTGGCATGGTAGGTTTCCTCTTGCCTTTGTGATCTCAGCTTAAATGTCTTTTCCTGACCACGCAATCCCTTTCTATCCCACCACTCGATTTTAATTATATGCACTGCACTTATCATTAGCTGGTATCTTTCTTATTTGTTTATCTTTTTAACTCCTCCCCCATGGTAAACTGTATGAGCACAGGATCTTGTCTCCTTCCTTGATGAAATCCCAGTGCCTAGGACCATCCTGGTTTCATAAATATGTGTTGAATTAATGTTGGATGAGTGCATGGAACAGCTCCCTCTATCAGAGTTTCACAAACACCATGACATGCTCCCTGGCTGGGTTGACTGTGTCACTGTCATCTGGGGAACTCGTTAGAAGTACAAATGCCCTGAGGCTCCAGTCCTGGAAATTCGGATTCAATAACTGTAGAATGAGTCTCAGGCATCAGTGTATTTTTAGTGGCCTCTGAAAAGTCTAATGAGCTGTCAGAGTGAGGGACCCCTGCTGGTTTCCAACAGAACTTCCATTAAAGATCAGGGATCAGGGCTGCAATGATTGTGATTCACACTCTCGCCTCTAGAGGGAGCTGAAGGTTTCTCCCATCACCCCATCCCCAGGAGGAGGAGCTCAGTGTGATGAGTCTGGATGGTTACAACTTAACAGCTGTGGTTAGGGGTGGAGTTTTCCTTGGGGTTGAATTAAAGGATTGTGATATGGTTTGGCTGTGCCTCCACCCAAATCTCGTCTTGAATTGTGGTTCCCATAATCCCTATTTGTCTTGAAAGGGACTCGGTGGGAGGTGATTGGATCATGGAGATGGTTTTCCCCATGCTGTTCTCATGACAGTGAGTTCTCACGAGATATGATGGTTTTATAAGCACCTGGCATTTCCCCTGCTGGCACTTCTCCCTGCCTCCATGTGAAGAAGGACGTGTTCGCTTCCCCTTCCACCATGATTGTAAGTTTCCTGAGGCCTCCCCAGCCCGACAGAATTGTGAGTTAATTAAACCTCTTTCCTTTATAAATTACCCAGTATTAGGCAGTTCTTTATAGCAGCATAAGAACAGATGAATACAGATTACAATGGGATTAGACCTGGGAACTTGTTCTTATTTCCTCTTTATGTGTTATTACATTTGTTGTAAAATCAACTGTCCTTTGGTGGGCCCTCTCTGGCTGCCTTTTCTTCCTTCCCATGTGACTGATACGATAAGATTGAGCACTGGACACACCACATCAGGGAGAACCTGGCTCTTTGGAAGGCCAGGGGTTGGGGAAGGAGGCCTAGACAAGGCAGGTTGGGTTGGCTCAACCCTGGCTTTTGTCTTCCTCACTCACATCCTTTTCCAGACTTATATCTATAAGATCTGAACTCAAGATCAGAATGTGGGGTCAGAGAAGTAGCAAAAAGCAGCCAGGTGAGATAAGGGGGTACTGAAAGCAGGGATGTTATCACTGTTTGTAGATATCCTTCTCTGTCTATCTGGCTCTCTTTTCTGTGGCCTTGTAACCTGGGCCCAGAGCAGCTCCCGGGAACAAGGCTGCCAAGCAAGAAGGGCCAAAGGGGTTGTCTAGCCCCATCCTCTGGGACCTTGGTGCTGGTCTTTCTTGGTCACCCGACAGTGTACCTACCTTCTTGCCCTTATGATATGGTGGGACTGTATTGTCTCCTTAGGCTCATCATTTTCAATTTTGCTTCAAATAATGAAACACTGTCAAGGGCTGGGACTGAGAGAGAGCCAATGATAGTAAAGCCATTTTGAAATAGCTCCCTGTTTCAGGGAGAGCTAAAATCCATTGAAATGGCTTAACTGTGTTAAGCCACTGGGTTTCCAAGAATTGAAACCCAGTAGTTCACCAGCATAACCATTTAAAGCATTGTCTCTGCCCATATCCCTTGGGAATGCAGGTGGTAGGATGGAATTCAAGGAACCTAACCCTGGTGATCCTCCCCAAATACCTTCCCCTCTTATTCTATAATTTCCCTCTCTAGATCCTGTAAGCTACTCAACAGACATGAAATGACAATAGCTATCATTGAATAGGTGCCACAGTGAGCTAAACAACGGGCTCTTTTGGTTGCAGACATTATCTCATTTAAGCTTACAAAATACATGTTTTCATGCCCAATTTCAGGTGAAGTTTCTAAAAGGCTGAAAGGTTAGGTCACCACCCAAGGTCAAACACCAGAACTCACACACAGGTATTCTGATGCCCAAGTCCTCTCTCTTCCTACCTCAGCCTTCCCAGCCTCTAGTCTCAATTCCTTTTCAAATGGTCCCAGGCAACCACAAACCCTCATTGCAGAGGCATCCAGCAGAACCCAGAGGGGATGATCACCCTGGCAAGGTCGCATCATCTGCACCACAAAACACACACCCAGGTATGCATCTTCTCACATGGTGAAAAAGGTGACATAAGGGGGTACTGAAAGCAGGGATGTTATCACTGTTTGTAGATCTCCTTCTCTCTCTCTCTGGCTCTCTTTTCTGTGGCCTTGTAACCTGGGCCCAGAGCAGCTCCCAGGAACAAATTGTAAAAGAAGGAGTGAAAACAAAGGAGGGATGATAAAAACTGCTGTAAAAGGTTAAACTCCCATGATTCTCTGTGACTGTTTAATGGAGTTCCATGATATAAACAGACCTTTGGCTTTGCCTGCTGGGCAGGTGGCCTCCAACTAAATGAGTTCAGACAGTGTTTCCTAATAAGAAATGTTCCCTTTTCCTTCATACTTGACAAAGCCCCCTGAGTATCCAAAGACCCACACTCCCCACCCCCTGACCAACAGATACTATCAACATTACACAGATGCCCACATGAGACAGAAGTGGGCTACATAGCATGGTCTATCAACGGGTGCACATTATAGCTCTATGATTTGTTAATTTAGCAAATGTTCACTGAGGTGACTCTGCTCTAGGTGTCAAGAATACAGCAGGAAAAAAGACATAGTCTTTGCTCTTCAGATAATCACGGTCCAGGGGCAGGTATTTTGACATGCTGAGGTAAGCACTAGTGTAAAGACCCACAAAGAGGATTCACGGAGGAGGATGTGCCTACAGCTTTCTGGAGAAGTCAGGGAAGGCAACACGACCCGAGACACAGTCGCTTTGAATGGCCTCAGTTTCTTCATCTGGAAAACAGAATTAATCATAGTATCTACCTTGCAGTGAAAACACGAAAATGAAATATCATCATCTATGTAAAGCACTTGATCTAGTGCTCACACATAGTAAAGGCTCAATAATGTCAGCCACTCAAATTAGTATAAGCAGCATTAATAAATAAGTCCCCAGTTACAGATGTAAATAGGAATGATTAAGTAAAGAACATTATTTATTATTCATTTTCTTGAACCAAGTCCTGACTTAAGTGCTAGGGTAGATTAGTTATTAGGTGACAGCCTCCTACTGGTGAAGTATAGAATTGCACCCCTACTCTATTAGCCAAAAAAAAAAAAAAGCTTTGTGGAGCTTATCTACATGAGCTGTGAAGATGAAGCCTGGTCACTCAAATCTGGGAGATGAACCCTTGCAACAGTGGAGAAAGCAGAGGCGGGTGGTGAAAAGCATTCTCAAGTTGAACAAGGCTTTAACAGACAACTACGATACCCAGCACCTCACAGGGCTGACGACTCTCTTGACATCTTTATGTTTTCAAAGAAGTGATTTGAGCATGATGACCATCTCCCTTTTTTCACCCTCCCTCACCACACACACACACACACACACACACACACACACACACACACAATCTAATGATGTCAGGTTACCAAATGAGATCCATCTTACTAAAATTCATTTCAGGGCAAGTTTGCCTAGAAAACTGACTCAATGAGCATTCACTGCTATTCTCTTGTCAGGTGAGCACAGTGTATTCCAGAGGCTGCAGAAGAAAATCTCAGTGCTCTACAGCAGGCTGTACAATGGAACTTCCTGCAGTGATAGAAACGTGCTATACTTCACCTGTCCAATATGGAGGCCACCAGCTATAGGTGGCTAGCCAGCACTTGAAATGTGGCCAGTCTGACTGAGGAAATGAATTTTAAAAATAATTTGATTTAATTTAAATGTTAACATCCACGTGTGACTGGTGGCTACCATATTGGGCAACCCAGACCCAAGGGCTAAGATTACACATACTTTCTTGAGTCTGTTCTCATAGTTTTGGCATCTTATTCTACAAATGGGCTCAGCTCCTCCCCCTTGGCCAGACCATGGGGGTAAAGTGTTCAAGAGTCAGGCTCTTGCCACTTCCTCCCAATTTCCTTCCCCTCCCTTGAGGGGTCCACAAGCAAGACCTTCCCAAATATCCAGCCAGAGGTCTTGTTAGCTCCAAGGTTAGGTGATCCCTATAGCTTCAGATAATTTCATCAGCTGCCCTGATTTACCCAAAGAATCCAATGCATTCGTGATGTTTTCTGACAGCTCAGGATGATCCCTTTGCTAAGATAATGTATTTAGGACCAGAAGGGAGGCTGCTGGGCTGGACACATGTTTTGGGCCATTTTGTGCCCACTGTGCTGAGCAGGCAGTGGCAGCCTCATCACAATGCCCTGCTTCTTCCTTCTAACGGGGTTGGAGACACAGTCCTGACTGGGCTTGTGTAATCTATTCATTTCCTTCCAAGCCGGGCTCTGTAAGCTCATTCACAGAGGATGGAGAAAGGAAGCTGGGACGGGAAGCAAACACACGTACAGAAAACAAACAGCACTCGGCAGCTCCCTGCTTGGAGGAGGGGGGCAGGCTGTGGGGAGAGGGAGACGGGGAAGGAAGCCACGAGGGGGGGGTTCGTCTGGCAGGGGAGGAAGGGGTCAGAGGAGGGTCTGGCTGGAGGACACTGGAACTCCCGTTGCTACTGCTCCCATTCCCTCTGGAAGCCCTGCCCTGACCTTGACTCCTGCAGCCCCCATCTTGGTAGGCTCTTATCTCTCTCCCTTCAGCTGCCTCTTTGGGAAGAGAGACAATCACTACGGAAAGCTAGAGTGGCAGCAGGCAAAAACTGGCCACATGGAGCCCTTCCCTGGAATTTCCTTCCTTCCTCTGCCCCCATCCTTCCCATCATAGGCAGGGCACGTGGGCTCCCTGGGACCTGAGGACAGTAACCAGTCAGCTGAGCCACCACCTCCGTCCAGCTACAGAATTACAAGGGCCCAGGCATTTGGCTCTAGTGGGTGATTTGCATGTGATTTGCATACATCTGCATATGCCTGCTCCAGAGGCCCTCAGTCAAAGGATGTGAAATGAAATAAATTAATTAGTGCAGCCTACCATGGCCCGATATACAGGGCCTGACACTGGTAAGAGATGCCACTGATTCTTAAAACAATCAGTGGCATCAAGGTTAGGCAGCGAGAGTCTGGGAGAGAGGAGGGTCTCCCTACCGGAGGATGGAGAAGAAAAAGGAGAGTCTCTGTCCAGCCCAGGACATGGATCCTCCTGCCCCAGTCCTGCTCACCATCTTCAAGAACATCAAGTCAAGCCATGTGGAAACCTGCTTCTGGCTTCTACACCTGGGCCCAGCCTGGCACTAGCATTGCCCGTAATTCCAGCAGGAGCCTCTGCAGGGAGATTTTCACCACTGTGACTACGGTAACATTCGATTTCAAACTGGAGGGGGACAGTTGCTTCAAGAGCTTGGAAGGCAATGAGGTGCCCACTGCTATTTTCCCATCTCCAAGCTTCCTTCCATTTCGCTCCATTAACTGTTCCCACTGGGTCTCCATATTTCTATCTGTCTTTCACCACCCCTCCCTCTGATCCCATCTATGGGATGGCTGAAGGAGAGATGTGGTCCAATCATCAGCAGTGAGCTGGAGTTAATTTATCCCTGTCCTTCTGCCAGGTGCTAATGAGATGCTCGCAGCCTGTGTCAGCCAAGCAGTTCTCATATCCTGTAAATACGCCTCTTAGTGATTCAGTTCATGGCACTATTTAACATATGCCTTGACTTTCTCTAGGCCCACTGATCTATCTAGGATGGCACCCTTCCCTAAGGCTGGGACCCTCTAGGGTGCTGGATGTCAGGTTCACACCTGTGAGGCCCAGGCTACCTGAAGAGCTTGGGTGGAGGGCACTAGAATTAACTCTAAGCAGGAGAGACTGCAATGCTGAAACAGAGAACCATGATTTTTGATTAGCAGGAGTGCAGATCACAGCCAACAAAATAGCAACAACCAGCAAACCATGAATCAGAGACCGAAAATGCAAAGCAGAGCAGCCAAGACAGGCTGGTTCAAAGCTCACCTGGACCAAGAGCAAGAAGGAGACTGAAGAGAGCTGTTCTGAGTCAAGACTATGAAGAGCACGCATGCCCCAGGGATTCCTCTGAGTTTCCATGCTCTGTGTGTAGATGTGGTGACAGCTCCAAGGAGCAGAGGAGCCAGCTCTAGATCTCGAATCACAGCTTCGTGCCCACCCCCCACCTTCCTTGCCCTCTCTTCCACGCTCCATCACTTCCTCCAGAACAGCTCCACCTGACTGTGTTATCCATCGGTTTCATTTGAAGAAAGGGCAACAAAGATTAGGAAAATGTGGTTTCTGATCAGGGATTTGCAAACTATAGCCCATGAACCAAGTCATTCTATAGCCTGTTCTCTACAGCCAGCGAGCTAAGAAAAGTTTTTACCTTTTTTAATCATTGAAAAAAAATAAAAAGAAGAAATTATGACACATGAACCTTGTACAAAATTCAGACTTTGGTGCCCATGAGTAAAGTTTCATTGACACACAGCCATGCCCTTTCATTTACACACTGTCTGTGGCTGTTTTGGTGCCATACCAGCAGAGTTGAGTAACTGTGACCAAGACTGAATGTTTGGCAGACAGGAGAATATTTACAATCTCAGTCTTCACCAAAAAATGTTGCCAACCCCTGTTTAGATGATGGAAGAAGAGTTCTCCCCCAGGATGGTGGTGCCTCTATCTGTGCACACTCGAGCACGGCATTGCAAGAAAAGCATCAGTGCCCACTGCACCTTCTGAGCCCAGCCCCAATTCCTTTGTGGCAAAGGGATATAAGGCTGGGATGCCCCATCCAGACACAAGAAGATTTCACTCAGTGGTTGAAAAGGCCACTTGTGCTCAAGACTCCAAGCTGTTCTTCCTGGTGCCAACACCTGGGCCCTGGGCAGGTGGGTACCTGCTCATCTCTAACCAATTCCCTTCTCAGATGGTGCCAGACACCAGGGTTAGTCCTATATGTCAGATTAGGTGGCAGACTATCTCTGTGATTTGATTTTGCAAAAGGCAGGAAGCCTTCCTGTTTTTCTCTCTCCCTTGCCAAAAACATTATCCAAAGCCTCATGCACAAAATTCCACCATCAGACATCACTTGTGATTACACTGCGCCCAGGGCCCAGGGTGTTCTCAGTAACTTCTACTTTGCCTAATGGAGTTTTCCAAGAGTAGGGGCATAATAGGAGCACAAAGGAGGCGGAAACCAGATCAATCCTGAGGGTAGAAGGGAGGGCTAGTCCCCAAGGAGGGTGTCAGCAGAGGACGGGGACCCAGCAGAGGCCCATGACAACTCAGGACTGGGTCAGGGCTGAGGTCATAGCCACGCCAGTGAGGGTGTCCAGAGGGATCTGAGGACCTCCCATCAGTCCTGGCCATGGACATGAAGGGGGCAGTGGTGGTGACTTACCCGGTACCACACGATCTCCCGCATGCGCCCATCTGTCTTGAAGTTACACTTCAAGGTCACAGCATCTCCAGCCACCACAGGGGGGAGAGGCTCAATGTTGACTGTCAGGTAGCCTACAGAAGAGAGGAGAAAGGGGTGGTAAGGGCACGAGCTGATCAGGGGGGCTGGGCTGATGAGGGCAAGGCCAGGGAGAGAGCAGACAGAGGAGGGAAGGCTGGGGTCTGTAGTTGCACAACTTTGAGGGACACTGTTCACACTGTGGTTTCTGTGAATGGTGACTGCAGGCCCGAATGGAGCCAATCACCCTCTTCTTCCCTCTCTTTAACATCTCCCTTTCGGCTGCCTCCCTGGCTCCAATGGATCCCTCCAAACCAAAAACACTTCTGCTTGGGACACATTTTCCCCTGAAGGTAGGACCTGCTGGCACCTCCAAGAAGAGCCTCAAGGTATTTCTATAAGATACCCCAGTGAAGGCTTCTGTGCTCCAACATGGCCCCTCCACCCCTTTTTAGAGTTGTGGCATTCATGATTCATCTATTTGGTCCTGCAGGAAATGAATGCTGAAATGTATTTACTTGGCATTTCCAAACCTATTTGAATATGGGTCGCTCAGCCACCCCTTAAGCCCCATCACCATCCTACGCAGCCAGGATCTGAGAAATACACACTGGGACATGGTGTTCTAAGTGCCCATACGCCTCCATTTCCAACCTCATAAACAAATGACTCCTGATAAAAAGAGAGCCCTGGGAAACCATCATTGGCTTCCTTAACACCCGCCATTGGCTTTCCCATCACACATACTTTCCACCTAAAAGGAGGGTCAGGTCCAAGCCTTGGCCATGGCAGTGGTGATATGTTAGAGAAGTCCATTATAGACCCACTATCTGGGGAGGAGTCTGAACTCATTGCAAACACCGGGTAATGCTTCCCAGACTACCACCAGCTGCCCCTGGGAGTGCCTGGAGCAGACGCTGGGACTCTTGCCCTGGTAGCCACATCTTGGGGACACTGCTCTCTCCACACCAAAGTCCAGTCTGGTGAGGCCTCTAACCCACTCCTCTGCCTCCACTAGCCCCATCCCAGAGGCCTGGACCGTCACCGCAGTTCCAAGGGGAACCTCATTCCTGGGCTGATCATCCAGGCTCATCTGATTGGCTTCCTGCTGGCTGATGTCCAGTCATTGATCTAATGGATCAATCCTGTCCGATAGTCTTAATGAGAAAACTAGCCAGGATGGGTTCAAAGATTTCAATTGTGCAGGCAAGCTGAATAGATGGAACCCATGGGCCTGACCGCTGCCTGGAACTCAATGGTTACAACACTCCAGGAAAACAAAAAACAAAACAAAACAAGAATCGACCTGGAGAGGATCAATGTGGAAGTTGGAGTCAGAGCGGACCTGCACGGTCCGAGGCTTCAGGACCCAGCCTCCAGGGTGAGGGGCAAGGCATGGGGCTCACTCCAGGGTGGCCTCTAACTTAGGCCAGAGGTCAAGCTCCTGCATAGCCTTGGAGCCCACTTGGTCCGAGAAAGCCACAACCAGAGCCAACTGGTCCAACTCCAAGATCAGAAGGACCAACCCGGATCCTCTTTTCCTCATTTACTCAACCCCAGTTCACTCCCACCTACCCTGTGCAGGCCCGGGGCCAGGATCCAGGAAGCAGAGGCCCACGCATTGCCCAACCCTCCAGGAACAAGCAGTGAGGGTGAGACAGAGATGCCCAACACAGTCACCACTCCGGTGACCAGCCAGCCTCTAGGTAGGCGGATGGGGGGCTGTGGGTGGGCACAGAGGCAACCTGATCCACCCTGGATGATCCCAGCCATGTGGCATGACAAACAAGGAGGCCACCTTCAGGAGGACAGACCCCATGGAAAGGGCAAGCCAAGCCCGAGTGTAACATCGTGACAATGGCTCAGATGTCCACATCTGCTTTGTGCCAGGCACTGGGCTAAGCACTTGATATGATATACATCTACTCACTTAATCACCAGGACACTCCTAGGAGAGAGGAACTATTATGATTCCCACTTTCTGAGAGCAAACCAACAGGTGAAGTCCCCTACCAGATCACACAGCTGCAAGTTACAGAGCTGGAATTCAAACCCAAACCTTCGGGCTCCATGACAACCACCACGCTATTACAGCCTCTTGGAAGAGGTGGGAGAAAGTGGCAAACACTGTACATCTGCAGCCTGCATACTTTTTTCTTCCAGCCCTAAAGATGGAGGATGGGCATTGTGGCAGGAACTGTAATAGGAGTTGAGGACCTGACCCCATGGCCACAATTCTGAGACACGTGGCTCAATCTTCCAGTGAAGCCGCCCTCCCCTGGGCTCTCTCTCACCTTTGCAGACATAGTTATGAGTTGAGCATCATCAGTCCAGATGGCTGATGAGATCAAGGCTCGAGAAGGTCCTCCTCCCACTGGAAAGAGGACGGAAGGACATATTCTCAGATGCATAAATCTTTGAGCAGCCCAAGGTGGGTGCAGATGGTGTGTGCCTGTGAGGCAGGCAGGGCGGGATGGAGGGTCACCATTTATTGGCAAGCCATGAGGGAATTACAAGTGTAAGTGTGGCGGTGGCGGGGAGGGCAAGTAGGGGAGTGGTTGCAGCTCTGGTGATTGGGTGGTAGTGTTAGGAGCACTGGCAGGTGCAGCAGATGTCTGGGGCAGCAGAATTCACAGGGGCATGCCAAGGTGAGATCAGAGAGCTCACTGCATACGCACTCAGTCTTAGAGGTGAATCAGGAGGTGTGTGCAGGAGTGGGGTGGCTCTGACAGGTTAAGACAAGACAGCTTTTCCCAGAGTGTGCAGAGAATAGGGGTCTTCTCACCAGTGTTTCAGGAAACATGATGTGTGTGTGTGTGTGTGTGTGTGTGTGTGTGTGTGATACAGAGTCTTACTCTGTCATCCAGGCTGGAGTGCAGTGATGTGATCTTGGCTCACTGCAGCCTCCACCTACTGGGTTCAGGCAATTCTCCTGCCTCAGCCTCCTGAGTAGCTGGGATTACAGGTGCTTGCCACCATACCCAGCTAATTTTTGTATTTTTAGTAGAGATGGGGTTTCACCATGTCGGCCAGGGTGATCTCAAACTCCTGACCTCAAGTGATCCTCCCGCCTGGGCCTCCCAAAGTGCTAGAATTACAGGCATGAGCCACCATGTCTGGCAGGAAGACATGATTTCCATCATCCATGAATTTTAAGAGATATTGGGTTAAGTATAATTAAACCCGTTCTTCCCTTCAGGACTTGTCTTAACTTTCTCTCCTTCCTTCTTCCTGTCTTTCCTTTATGCATGAAAAAAATATTAATTGAGAATCTGTTCCATACCAGGCACCGTTGTAGGCACTGGGGACATATCAGTAACAATAGACACATCCCTGTTCTCATGGAGCTGCCAGTTTAGCAGAAGAGCCCATAATCAAATAAATGATGGAAAATATGTCCAGTGGTGATAAACGTAATGAGGAAAAACAAAGCAGGGTGAAGTGATGGAAGGTAATGGGCGAGGGGCTTCTTTAGCCAGAGGGGCCCTGGGAGGCCCTTCTGAGGAGGCTGGTATAAAGGAAGGTGTGAGCCATGGGGGTATTGAGGAGAGAGCATTCCAGACAGAAGACATGTCAAGCGCAAAGGCCCTGAAGCTGGAGTGTGTGCTCACAGTGCCTTGTGACCCTCCAAGTTTGGGCCAGAGTGGGACATTTTTCTTAATATTTTACACTCTGGAGCCCATCTTTTTCAGAGCATCTTGTAGAACCTGAGCCAGGAATGGGAGTGAATAGAGTGAGACAAGCAAGGGGCCTGCAGTGCAAAATTAAAGGACACCCTCTCATTGCACCATCCTGAGAGTGAGTGGGTGGCTCTTTGAATGTTACCCCCAGTGCACCTGGCTAGTCTCACCCTAGTCTCAGCCCTGCTGGAGTCCTTGAAAACAAACATCAGGAAACCCTGCTGTAAACTGAAGCGAGAGTGACTGTGCCTTCCATTCCAGGGATGCCCCTACTTGGAGTCATGGTAGCAGCCAGCGGGGATAAATGCTCGTAGCTGGGCATTCCCCTTCTCATCCCTGCAGGAAGCTGAGGGAGCGGGGTTTCCAGGCTGCAGAAACAGGTTTAGCTCTAAGGATTAAAAACTCCTTGCCTGAGCGCGTGTCACTTCTAGTTTTCCCAGCACTTTCACTCCCATTTTTTCAGCAGCTCAGGCAGCAACCAGTGCCTTGTACGATGCCACGACCATGAGTATGTCACACTGAAGTGCAATTGTCTGTTTGCACATCTGCCTCTCCTTCTGGAATATGAATTCCATTAATATCAGTAGAGTATTAAAATATGAATACAATAAGTGATGCATTTTGAGCATTCATGGGCACAGGCAGTTTGGATCCTCGTACCCTCCTGTAAATATGCCTCTGTCACCGACAGGAACGAGCTACTGTTCAGAGCTACGGGGCACCTCGTTCCATGCCGCGTGGACAGGGCAGCCAAGCTGGGATCTGAACCCAGAGCCATCTGGCTCCAAAGCCAATTTCTTTCTACCACTTCTTGCTACTGCCTGGAGCAGAATCATACTACTTGATGGGGTCTCTTGGGAATCCTGGGTGGTCTCCCCCAATTTGCAGCTCCATCGGTTGCCACTGAGTCTTCACCAGCTGCCCGGCTCTCAGACAGGGCAGGGAAGCCAGTGAGGAGCTGGGTCAGGTGAGTGGGGAAAGGACTGACCCAGAATTACACACTGAATGATAGGAACCATAAACAGAGAGACCTGAGGTTGGGGCCAGCTCATGTGAGAGACGGTGGGCAGAGGGGAGACCCTACCGCCTCAGGGCTTGAGGTCACAGCCTGGCAATGAGCTATGGGCTCCACCCTTCTTATCCAAGGCCAGGACAAACATCAGGTGATATGTGGGGTCTAAGTCTCAGGTCTGGAGCTGGGCTCTCTGCCTGGGGTGGGGAGGGAGAAGGTGGAAAGCAAGGTGATTTTCCAACAGATGTGCCAGGCAAGGCTATGACAGCACCAATCAACACCTGGATCACAGGTGAGAAAACACCTCTGAGACACAGACACACACAGGAGAGGAGATGACAAGGGTTCATATAGCAAGGGAGCTGTTTCCAAGAGAAAAACACAGGAAAAGTTCTCCTCTAGGTCCGATTAATAGTCCCCCAGCCCTGATTTCACAAAATTCCATCATCTTCCAAATACCCTGCACTGATTCTTTTCCTAAAAATCTCCTCCCCATCCTTCCTGGCTCTTCTCCACCCATGTACCTCCCCAGAATTTGAAGTCGGTCGATAGGTTCAAGGTTCTCACTCTAGCATTCAGTAGCGACCTGGGCAAGTTATGGGACCGCCATGAGACTCAGTTTCCCCAGGTGTAATGTGGATGCAGGAATAATCACAGGGTCCAAAGTGGTAAAGCATGGTCCAGAGCTTCATTCAACACAAGCTCTGCCCAAACAGGACACCCCGGATCAGAGCGAGGTGGCACCACGCTTCCCGCCAACCCCCTTCCGTTGCCTGCACTCCCTCCGGCATTCCACTCTCCAAGGTAGAGGTTGAAAGAGCAGAGACTGCATCTGGAAGCTGACTGGAGAGAAGAGAAGATTCAGAGATGCGCAGCTCAGCCAGACATCTCATCCAGGCTGGGGTCAAAGTCAGGAGCCCCACAAAGTGAGAACTTCCCCCGAGGCAGAGGACATAAAACTAGAGAGGAGGCTCAAGAAGGTGCCTGCTGGGGACCCTCCGGGAGGGGGTTCTTAATGGAAGCACTTCGGGGTTCATCCCTCCTGTGGAGCCCCTGGGAATGAGGAGGCGCAGCTGAGCAGGCAGGGGTGGGGAAAGCCAGGAGCACAGCGGTGAAGAGCAGAGGAGAGGTGAGTTCTGGTCTCAGCTACACTGCCACCCAGCGCTAGGACCTCAGGCAAGTTTTCCCTCTTTCTGGGCCTCAGTTTCCTCATCTGTAAAATTTGGGGGGGCCTTCCTGCTCCAACTAACCCCATATCAGATGCTAACTGAGCCTGAAACTGGGAGGCCAGAAGCAGAGGCCACCTTGCCACCTTCCTTTTGGGTACAATTCAACACCATTCCTTGGAGAAGCAAATCCACCAATTACTCAGCCACCAGTTAAAGACGGAGCTCTGTCTTTCAGGGCATTAAATTTGCCACCAATCAGCCTTGACGCATAAGCCCCACTAAGCGCAGTATCGAGAAGCGGATCAGGAGTGGAGACGGATCCATCTTAACTAAGCAGTTCATTATCCTGGATGGCGCCATCACTCTCCCCTCCATCTCTGACAGCGTTTACACCACTCCTGTTAAGATACATTTAGCAAAATCACAGGCAATATTTAGGAACCTGGCACCCTTCTAACGAGGTGATGACAAATAGCTCCTACGCCCGGGAACTCGCCTGGCAACATCCCGACATCATTCCCCGCCCTTTCCCAGCTCCAAGGGGATGTGTCCAGAGGGATGGCTCAGGTCTGGCCTCAGGGGTGGACGGGGTCAGCGAGTGCTTCCATGAGAGGGATATGGGCCAGTCTCTGAAAAGAGACATAAATTATGTTAGAGTCACCACATGTCCCGATCTGCCCAGGACCGAGGGGGTTTCCTGGGATAAAAGACTTTCAGCACCTAAAACTGACAATGTTTCTGGCAAACCGAGATGAGTTGTCACTCTTGTTATAACTTCACCATGGCCCATGGATGGCCCTGGCTAATTCACTTAAACCTCTGTGCCTATTTGGATAATAGGGGTAACTACTCCTTCCTTGACACTTGTAAGGCTGAGTGAGAGTGAATGGTAACCCCCTCCTCAGAGCATGGCAGCTCTTGGGTTCTCAGAAGATAGTGGCGGTGGTGGTGGTGGTGACAAAGTATGCAACATGGGCTTCCTGCACCCATTTGTGCTCCCTGATCATTTCTCTAAAATGCATGCCCCTGGCCTTCTTCAGGGTCTCCAGGACCTTCCCATTGCTTCCCATTGCTCCATAGGAAAAGTTGCACATCCCACCCCCCAGCAGGAAGATCTGGCCCATGCCTAGCTCTCAGGTTCCTCTGGCACCTCGCACTCATCATCCAGCCCCTGCTGCCTCTGCTTTCCTGCACACACAGCCTCCTCTAACCTCTGGGCCTGAACACAGGCTGTCCCTCTACCCTAAGCCCTCTCCCTCACTTGGATAACTTGGATATCTCCTGGTCATCCTTGAAGGATTCACAAAATATTACCTTCTCAAGAAAACAACTCCTCAAACTTCCAGCATGCCCCTGGCCTTCTTCAGGGTCTCCAGGACCTTCCCATTGCTTCCCATTGCTCCATAGGAAAAGTTGCACATCCCACCCCCCAGCAGGAAGATCTGGCCCATGCCTAGCTCTCAGGTTCCTCTGGCACCTCGCACTCATCATCCAGCCCCTGCTGCCTCTGCTTTCCTGCACACACAGCCTCCTCTAACCTCTGGGCCTGAACACAGGCTGTCCCTCTACCCTAAGCCCTCTCCCTCACTTGGATAACTTGGATATCTCCTGGTCATCCTTGAAGGATTCACAAAATATTACCTTCTCAAGAAAACAACTCCTCAAACTTCCATAGTCCCCAAAGCACTCCTGCCTCTCCCAGTCCTACTGCTTGGGACACCGAAAATTACTCGTAATGACATATTCAGGGTATGCTCACCTCAACACAGGCCATGAACTGTTTCTATGTGCTATGGTCCCCAGGTGCCTAGAACAGTACCTGGATCAAAGATGGTTTTGAATAAAGAAACAAATGGATTCTACTCATTCCCTTGACTGTTTTGTAATTCCCAGGAGGACCCTCACAGAAGCATCTCTTTCTAATGGGCTTTTCCCTAAGCAGCCTGAGCCAAAGTCTCCCCTGACCTCAGGTGTGTTCTGAACCTTCTTCTCTGACCACATCTGCTTGGATTGCTGCTGCTGCCAGCTTGGAGTGTCCAATGGCCTCCCATGAAGCCAAGCATCAGAACTGCATCCAACAGAGGAAATCGGCACTGAGTGGTGAGTGGCCACCCCATCGGGTTCTCTCACTCAGGATGGTAGGATATGAGACGTTAACCATGCGTCAGCAGACAGCACGGTGGTAAGGGAGAGACTGTAAGGCAGACAAATCCACAGGTATTGGCACTTAACTGAACCACCATAACAACAGGGCCCTCGAGCAAGAAACTTGGTGCCCACCTCAGCAGGTGAGTGTCAGAACCAGCAGACTCAGGCCTGCAAGAGGAGCTGCTGCTGCATCCTGAACAATATCCTGCTTCTCCTGATGACAGTGAGCTGAGCTTGTGTCCTATCTTCCTGGCTTCTCCCATTTCCCTGCCACCAGGGGAGCTAACGAAGGAGCTTGCAACAGATGAGGGTGTGGTTCTTCATGCTATCTCACAAGCCCAGATGCATGGACTCAGATTAGGCAGGAAACTTCACACTTAGAAATGCAAACATCCCCCATGCTCGTGCCTAAGTCCTGGGTAGGGAACCCTGCTGTAAGGCAGTCCATTACTGCCTGATGCACCTCTTGGTTGTCTCCAGGCACCACAAGGAAATAGGCCCTACACTGATGTGATATTTCCCCCTATTTCCCAATCAGGGAGCTCAGAGCACACCAATCTACTTCTTGGAACCTCCTCTTTTTCTCATGCTCACATCAAAGCAGCCAGCAAGGCCTGTAAGCTCTATAAAATATATGCAGAATCCAACTAGCTCACCCCTCCGCTGCTACCTCCCTGCACCTGGCCACTATCATTTGTTGCCTCACCTACTGCTCCATCTCCTCACTGGACCACCTGTTCTGCCATCACCTGGCCCTGTGTCCTCCCCACCTCTCTGATTTCAGCTCCCTTCACTCTGAATTCATTCAGTTTCTCTGCTCACAATGAACGCTGCTGGCCCCTGAGCTTCCTAAGAATATCCTTACCTCAGGGCCTTTGCACTTGCTGCTCCCATCTTCCAGAACAATCTTTCTCTAGATACCCACATGGCTCAATCCCTCAATCCTTTCTCTGTTCAAATGTCACCTTTTTGGAGAAGACTCTTCCAACTACCCCATGTAAATAGCACCCCCGTCACTCTCTGACTTATTACCCTGCTTTACTCCTTCTTAGATATTTATCACTGCCTACATATACTCACTTGTTTATTGTCTGCTGACATCCCTGACCTCCAACTAGACTGTACACCCCATGAGACTGTGTGTGTGAGTTTCAATATTTTTTTCTCTGTTATTCAGAATGGATAATTTCTATTGATCTACCTCCAAGTTCACTGATTCTTTCCTCTGTCATCTCTATTCTGCTACTGAGTCTAGTCAGTGAGTTTTTTATTTTGGTTATTGTATTTTTCAACTCTACTTTTTCAACTGGCTCTTCTTTATATCTTCTATGTCTTTGCTGAGCCTTCCTATTTTATTATTTGTTTCAAGACTGTTTTTGATAACTTGTTCAAGCATTTTCATAACAGCTGCCTCAAAATCTCTGTCAGATAATTCAACCATCTGTTCCGTCTCATTGTTGTAGTCTACTGATTGTCTTTCCCCATGTGAGTTGAGATTTTCATGGGGATTTTTTTGTGTATCAAGTGATTTTCATTTGTATTCTGTACTTTTTAAGTATTACCTAGTAAGACTGTAGGTTTTATTTATCTTCATTCTTTATGTGGCACCTTGATTCGGGTGTTTTTCCCCAATCCATCTGCTAGTATTTACTTTTCAGATTTTTCAAATGATGTCCATATATTCTGCCTAGGTTTTATATTTGAATTAGTGAAAGATGAAATGAGGCTTGTCTTTACTTCATCTCACCAGAGCTGGAAGTCCTTGATTTTGTATTGTTTAATTACTACTTTGATATGATTTGGCTCTGTGGTCTCCACCCAAATCTCATGTTGAATCGTAATACCCAGTGTTGGAAGACGGACCTGGTGGGAGGTGACTGGGCAATGGAGGCAGACTTTTCCCTTGCTGCTCTCTTGATGATGAGTGAGTTTTCAAGAGATCTGGTTGTTTAAAAGTGTGTAGCAGTTCCCCCACTTTCTCCTGCTCCAGCCACGTAAGATGTGCCTGCTTCCCCTTCACCTTCTGCTATGATTGTAAGTTTCCCAAGGCCTCCCCAGCCATGCTTCCTGTACAGCCTGCAGAACTTTGAGTCAATTAAACCTCTTTTCTTTATAAATTACCCAGGCTCGGGTAGTTGTTTATAGCAATGCAAGAATGGACTAACACTACTATATCCCTAGAATCTAGAACAGTGCCTGGCACTTAGTAGGAGCCCAGTAAATAATTGTTGAAGGAATGAAACAATGAACATGTGACCAGTGCTTGGCAGTTTTCAAAGGGTTTCTGTAATTACTAGCTCATTGATTACCATTGCAACCCTGTCGGATAGTGTCCCCATTCTACAGGTGAGGAGACTGAGGCTCATAGATGCAGAGTGACTTCCTTACCATCACAGAGAACCAGGCTTGGCAGGCAGGCCCTTTGACTCTGAGTCCAACACTCTTCCCACCACCTCATGGCAACCCACTCCCCCTTGCTTCTAAAAGGAGAAGCTGAAAACAGGAGTGGGTAGTGGGTAGCGGGACTAGGGGCTAGGAAGGACACAAGAAGTCTTGCTGAGAGGTAGCAGGGTCAAGCACCCTGCTATAGTCGCAGGACACAATGCATCCACAAGGGGGCAGCAGAAAGACTGATGGCTGAGGCCATTTTCAAGTTCAAAGCCAGCAAAGGCTGCCAGGAGGGCCAGGAAGATGTGTTTGACTGAGAACGTTTCTGGAACTGTAAGAGACTTGTGGCTGGGCTGGCCAATTTGTTCCGCCACATCTCTGACATACAGTCCTCTGAACCCAGCTCAGGACCAGTTATTTTGGCCCAGAAGTGTCTGCTGTGTGTCACCCAAACCATTACTTATTGATAGCAAGTAACTAGTGAAGACTGAAAAGCAACATGGGTCATCCATCCTTTTCTCAGGGGGCAGTGGGTGTGTCTGCCATTGGACTAGGAGTTCCTGAGAGCAGGGACAGGTTCTCAGCCCACTCTGCATCTGGAAGCCCAGCAGTGGTGACAAGAATTCAGGGACCCTTATCTCCTAAGAGAACCATTGTGGACCACACCACAACTTGACCTGGGGCAGACGGGTGGTCAGTTGGTTTGTAGCAGCTCCTCTAGCTGGATTTTAGGTCTTGCTAGGATGGACCATGACAGTCAGGGCCACATAAATTCCTCGCACCACCCTCCCCCTGCTGTGGGTCTGGAATTTATCTCCATGTGATAACAGGAGCTCCATGCACTACCACTCATGAAGAAAAGAGGTCACCCCTATCTCATGAAGACAAATACTCTATCTTGGCACTAAGGACATCATCCCTGGGTTCCAGTGCTGCGTAATTACTATTGTAATAAATATTATTACAATAAACCAATTACTGCAACCATATCTTCTAGGCAGGTACACAGAGTTCTGTGAAATACACTCTTCCATGCTGGACTAATGGGCACTCCCAACCATCTACCTCCTTGTTGGCCGAAATAAGGGTGAGAGGTGGGGCCGGGAGTGGGCAGTGCCTCTTAAGAAAAGAAAGCCACTCCATAAAGAGGGGGAAAGCTAACAGGTCATCAGTCTCTAAGACGGATCAATTCTGCTTCTCCAATAACTCTCACAACTGTCTTTTTCACTCCACTCTGCATGAATCCGGCCTCAGTTTGGCCCCTCCACGTTTCCCGGTAGAACTCTGCAATAACCAACTCACTGGTCTCTAGCCCCCGAACTTGTCCCTCTAAGGTACCCAGCCCCCTAAAGTCTCAATGATATTTCTAAAATGCAAATATGATGATGCCACCTGTCTGGTTAATGCCATTCAATTTCCCTGCCCCATTGCCTTCCAATTCAGGATAAAGCTCAGACTCTGTCATGGCCAACTGAGTCCCTTATGAGCTTTCCTCTCTTTGCCCCTCCAACTCAATCAGTCTCACATTGTGCCTTTGCCCGCATTGCAGAATCCCCATCAGCCCTTCCAAACCCCTCCAATTATTTTTCCCTGTGCTATTTCCTCTTCCTGGAATGCTCTTCTCCTCTGAGTTCACCTAGGGAAATTTGCATCCTTCCAGGTTCAATGTGACAGTCACCCCCTCCTTGATTGATACGAGTCTGATACACCCTCTCCTGAGCTCATAGACCTTTGTAAACATCTCAGTCACAGCCCAAACACATTCCATTGTAATATAACACGTGGTTCTTCGTGTGTCTGTCTCAGGCATCACACTAGCGCTCCTTAAGCCCAGGGACCTGGTATGCACCTCCGTATAATGCTTGGCACATGATGGGTGCTCAGTGAGTGTGCTGCACAAATAAAGTAATGAATGAACCAAGACATGAACACTGTACCTTACGGGGCTTTGTGAGCCATGGAGCCCTGGAACAATGTGGATCATGCTGTAGCCCAGGGTGCTCATGTCCTGGCCTGCATCCAAATTTTTCTTTGTCTCCCTGTTGCCTTTGGGATGAAGTCCAAACCCCTGACCCCTACACAAGACCACTCATGGGTCTTCCTCCTGCTCTGCTCATCTCTTGCCCTTCTATCTTTTGCACCCTGAGCCACAGCCATCCTGAATTACTTAGAGCTCTCCAAGTATGTCAGGCTGCATTGGGCCACTGGGTCTATGCACCTGCCATTCCTTAGGCCTGGAAGACCATCACTGTGCCCCCATCACTTTGCTATGTCCTTCAGGTCTTAGCTTAGATGTCATTTACCCCAAAGACCACTCCTGATGTACACTCCAGCTTCACCTACTCCATGCCCAGCATTCCCAAATCTGGGTTAGGTGGCCCTCACAGCATCTACCATAGCCCCAACTCATTGCATGAGGACACTTCTTTTTGCCAGTCTGTTTCCCACAGCAGACTGGAAGCCTCTAACGGGCCAAATACATGTCTCTGTTACTACATTCTTAGTGCTCTGCATGCTGCTGGCCACACTACTGGCATTGAGGACACATTGAATGAATGAATGAATCCATGAATCTATGAAGGAACTAATAAGTTCTATAGGTGATGTGGTTTCGCTCTCTGTCCCCACCCAAATCTCATCCTGAATTGTAATCCCCACGTGTCAGGAGAGGGATCTGGTGGGAGGTGACCGGATCATGGGGGCAGATTTCTCCCATGCTGTTCTTGTGAGTGAGTGAGTTCTCACCAGATCTGATGGTTTAAAAGTGTGGTACTGCAGTGGCTCACACCTGTAATCCCAGCACTTTGGGAGGCCGAGGCGGGCGGATCACGAGGTTGGGAGATCAAGACCATCCTGGCTAACATGGTGAAACCCTGTCTCTACTAAAAATACAAAAAATTAGCTGGGCGCAGTGGCAGGTGCCTGTAGTCCCAGCTACTCAGGAGGCTGAAGCAGGAGAATGGCGCGAACCCAGGAGGCAGAACTTGCAATGAGCCGAGATCGTGCCACTGCAGTCCAGCCTGGGCGAAAGAGCGAGACTCCGTTTCAAAAAAAAAAAAAGGTTGGTACTGGCTGGGCGCAGTGGCTCATGCCTGTAATCTTAGCACTTTGGGAGGCTGAGGAGGGTGGATCATGAGGTCAAGAGATCGAGACCATCCTGGCCAACATGGTGAAACCCTGTCTCTACTAAAAATACAAAAATTAGCTTGGTGTGGTGGCGTGCACCTGTAGTCCCAGACTTGGGAGGCTGAGGCAGAAGAATTGCTTGAACTCAGGAGGCAAATGTCGCAGTAAGCCGAGATCACACCACTGTACTCTAGCCTGGCCAGCCTGGCAACACAGCAAGACTCCGTCTCAAAAAAAAACAAAAACAAAAAAGTGTGGTACTTTCTCTCTCGCTTTCTCTCTCTCCTGCCTGCATGTAAGACATACCTTGCTTCCCCTTCACCTTCCTCCATGATTGTAAGTTTCCCAAGGCCTACCCAATCATGCAGAACTGTGAGTCAATTAAACCTCTTTTCTTTATAAATTACCCAGTTTCATGTAGTTCTTTATAGCAGTGTGAAAATGGACTAATACAATAGGTATGTTCAACTGGCCTAGCCTGGACCATGGACTGTAATTTTGTTGCGGCTGGATACTTTTTGCCTTATTGAGCTATGGATTTCCCATCCTAAATTTGGGCCATGAAAGAACATCAGTGGGGGAGCATCCCACTCAAGATTCCTGGTTCTCACCTCCCCTAACAGGTCAGCTCAGCTCTGGGCCACCAGGGACCTCAAAAGATTTGCAGCCTTTGCAGGGAGCAGTCCCCAGCTCTTTCTGCCATCCATCCCCTGCCCCGACCTCCCGGGCTCTTTTGAAATATTCCCCCTCTCTAATCTCCAGCAAACTAATCAAATTCTCCTCTGTCGGAGGCAATAGATGTTCAAAAGCTTGTAGGATTAATGTATTATTCATGATGTATGTATTATTTATCATTAGTTTGTTTATTATTAATTTGTGTTTCATTATTGATAATGATATGCTTATACTATTAATAAGAAGACTTGGGAAGGCTGTTCTATGGCCCTTTGTAGACACCTGATGCTCCACCCATTCCCTGCAAAGCTAATGTTGGTCATTTTTCTTCCCATTGTATGGATGGGTGACGATGAGGCCAGAGAAGGGCAGGACTTGCTCAGTCAGTCCTTATGCCTCTGAAGCGTTGGGCAGGGAAGGTGACGAGACTAGGGAAAAGCTTCCTTAGGCAACAGATCCTGGGCTGACGACAGGGATTCCAGCGGGATGCAATGCTGGGCCTGCCAATTCCAGGTCCACCTGGGACCTCACGTTCTTGCGTTTGTCCCAGACTCCTTCACCTGAGTTCACATTGGGGTCTGAAGCTTCTGTGTTGTACATGGTCCTTGCTCTGCGCTGTGTGTGTGCTCCCCAGACCCAGGCAGATGGCCGTGTGCTCCCCACACTCCATTTCCTTGCCCTCCAAGCTACTCAGTAGGTACTTGCAGTTTGGCAGGGCCACGTGACTATATCCTGGCCAAGGGAATATGACTTTCCTGCTTGGCCCCTAGAAACCTCCCATGCTGCCTACATACCCTCTTTCTCCATTCATCACCAGGGTGGGGAGGGCTCTGAGGACTTGGCAAAGGGTGGATCATAAGACGAAAGCGTAAAAGAAACCTGGGTACTTGAATGACTGTATGGAGCCAAGTCCTCCTATGGTCCGCAAAGGACCTGATATGAATAAGATATAAAATACCACTGTGTTAAGCTGCTGAAATTTGGTTTGTTACAGCAGTTAGTCTACTATTACTTTCCACTAATGCATTGCATACAGTGGGAATTCAATAACGTTCTTGGTGAAAAAAAGTGAATGAATGAATAAAATGAATGAAAAAGCAACAAAATAAATCAGCGGGTCTGGCCATACCGCTGCTGAATTGGAGTCCCAAAGCAGGTTTCTCATGGCAGAATATCAGAGGGAGGGGACTTAAGGATCTGGAATTGAAACCCTTTTGTTACACAGATGGATAAATCAAGGGCCGGGCCAAGGCCACAGAGCCAATTAACAGGCAACTCAAGACCAGGACCCCTGTCTCCCAAAGCACAGTCCTATGACCTTTCTACCACCCTAGGGTCTTTTCTCTGACCGTCTTTCATCTGACAGCCTGCGGTCACCCTCTGGAACTTTCTCCATGTCCTTGGTGGTGGGTGAGGGGAATTCCCATTTTCTTAACCCTGGGTCAATCCTGCATCCAAGGAACAGCTGAAACTGCTGAGAGGGAGGAGGGCTGAGACCAATGTGACACAGGATGCTTGTGAGGTGCTCTGACAGCCCATGGCTGTCTTTGCAGTGCCCTCTCCAGGGCCAGGGGCCAGGACCCCCTAGGTTGGGATGGTGGTGCAGTCAGCAATGGGGAAACCACAGGCTGGGGCAGGAAGAAAAGAAAGCAGCCCAGACCTTGAAGCAGAAGACCCCGGGCTAGCCCTCATTCTGCCATGGACACAAAGGGCAAGTCCCTACTCCTCTCTGGGCCTCAGTCATCTCATCTGAAAAATGGGCTCGTGGCGCTTATTTCTCAGGACAATGGCGATGCCAAGATGAGAACAGCAGGGAAGCTGTTCTGAAATGTTCTGTTGGAGAAGTTGGCCTCCTTGCTTGTAGGAGAATTGTCAGGACCACTAGCGCTGACAGATTATGACCTTGGGCTTGGGAATCAGACAGACCTGGAGGCAGCTTCTGACTCTATCACAAGCCAGCCTTGCAAACCTGAGTAAGTCACGCCACTGTTCTGAGCTTCAGTTTCCACTTCTGCAAAATGAGATAATTCTCTTTACTTCTTAAGGCTGGCAAGGGGAGATGCAGAGAGATGGCCCAGGCAAGGACCGTAGCACTGTGCCCGGCACCCGCGGGCTGTGCTGCCACAGACAACCTGGGTTTCACTGCCCTGCCATGCTCCAGCTCCCTGCAGCTATCCCCCTCTCTGTGCCCCGCACCCCCACCCCCCCACCCACCCATCAGCTGCTCCCAGCAAGCCAGCCTTACGGAACATTGCTGGGAAGCTGTGGGGCAGATGGCCCAACCTGTTGGCTGCTCCAGGTGGGCCTCAGGAACATGGAGGCTGGGCAGTCACCAGTGGCTGCTGTTTTGCTTTCTGCACTGAGACTTAAAGCAAACCTGGCAGAGGATCTGGCAGCCCTGCATCCTCCAACATCACTCAGAATCATGAGGAGAGACGCGTGAGCAACAGGGAGGCATCTCTGACTCAGAATAAAATTTAAAATATGGATGATGGGTTATTAAGGAATATTTTAAAAGAAAAATAGTTATTACTCAAGGAATACAGTCTATGCTAGGTTATAAAACTGGTCTTAATAAGTAAAAAGAGGCAACTTAGTGAAAAAAATTACAATTTAAAATAGGCCTACATTAAATAATAATGCCTCATAAACACAGAAGTCCTTTAGCACATAAGAATTAATTGCTGGGCTCAGAAGCTAAAAGCAGAATAAAGGAATCCTTAAATATTTTGCCTTTTATTTTTCTCTCTCAAAAATGCAACTCGCATTAAACTGGATTACCTCGCTTTGGCACGGAAGGGCCTGGAAATTTGCAAAGGGAATTTGCTCAGTAACGATGCTGTTTCCTTGAACCTATTGTCTTAAGACATGTTCTGAATGCAGCGTGACTTTGCTCTCTGGATTTGCATCAGTTCTAAATGAACTCAGGTGACAGGGTTTTCCCACTGAAGAACAAGGGAATGGACTCTTCTTGCAGGATCAAAGCTCCTGAATTCAGACTCTTCAAGCTGGGCAGCTTAGTTATCAGGGCAACAGCCTGACTGGCCCAGGGAGATTTCACATCTCCACTCTTGCAGCCATTAGAAATGGTCCAGGGAAGGCCAGGCACAGTGGCTCATGCCTGTAATCCCAGCACTTTGGGAGGCCAAGGAGGGTGGATCACTTGAGGTCAGGAGTTCGAGCCTGGCCAATATGGTGAAACCCCATCTCTACTAAAAACACAAAAATTAGCTGGGTGTGGTGGTGCACACTTGTAAACCTAGCAAGCTAGTTGGGAGGCTGAGGTGGGAGGACCACTTGGACATAGGAGGTGGAGGCTGCAGTGAGCCTAGATCACGCCACTGTACTCCAGCCTGGGTGACAGAGCAAGACTCTGTCTCCAAAAAAAAAAAAATAAGATAAAATAAAGAGGTGGTTCAAGAAAGCAGAGTGGTTCTCAACCAGGGGTGATTTTTGACCCCCAGGGGACAGTTGGCAATGTCTGAAGACATTTTTTGCTGTCACAACTGGAGGGGGCTGCGCTACTGGCATCTGGTGTGCAGGAACTGGGGATGCTGCTAAACACCCTACAGTGCGGGGACAGCCCCACAACCAAGAGTCATCTGGCTCCAGGCACCAAAAGTTCTGAGGCTGAGACACCCTGCAATAAAGGTAGGAAAACAAACTTCAGGAGGGTATGCACGTGGACTCAGGAGTTCCCTAGCACAGCAGAGAGAGTCTCCAACATGAGGACCGGCTGTCGAAAGCTGGCAGTATAGAGTACTGAAAAACTTCTCCCCAAACGTTACCCCGCACTAGCTATGCCTAACACCTGACATTCAGCCAAACTTCTTTGCCACTAAACTAGATCCACTCACTCCATGGGAGCATCTTTCCTGCTCTCTGGAACATATTTTGATTTTGCAATGCAAAAATCCTATGAGAAAGTCCCTTTACAGTCACCCTGTTAGGATGCATTTATTCTGCAAAGCAAAGGAGTCCTGGCTTACAAAGGAGAGTGTCTGGGGGAGATCCCTCTTCCCAGCGGAGTACCCAGCTTCTCTCTCCTCTCTAATCTCATTCTGCCACTTGACAGGAGAAGCAATCTGGTCTTCACATTAATACTTTATTAAATGCATACATCCTACACCCAGCAAGATAAACATCAGCCTATTACAATTGCATGGTTATAGAGTGCCTGGATGTCACTCAAAGGCTATTTGGACCCGATTCACACACCATCTAACTTTGTCCTGCTGAAGGCCCAGGTGCAGACTGTAGACGTCTTATTGAATGGAGGGGTTGGGTGAGGAGCAAGTGGGCCGGGGTGGGGTGAACAGAAGATCACGTATTCCCATTCTTCAGGGCTGCAGGCTGCCAGATTCTACATGAAGACAGAAAGGCCTGGGGCCTCAAGGCAAGGGATGCATGGACCGTGTCTGGGGTAGGTTTGTCTCCAGGGACAAGAAATGGCAGGACCAGGGCAGGGCACACTCCACCAACTGTCCAGTGCCATTTAGAAAAGAAAGCAGGCCTGGCCGGGCGCAGTGGCTCACGCCTGTAATCTCAGCACTTTAGAAGGCCAAGGTGGGCAAATCACAAGGTTAGGAGTTCGAGACCAGTCTGCCCAACATAGTGAAACCCTGTCTCTACTAAAAAAAAAAAAAAAAAAATTAGCCAGGTGTAGTGGCGGGCGCCTGTATTCCCAGCTACTCAGGAGGCTGAGGCAGGAGAATCACGTGAACCTGGCAGGCGGAGGTTGCAGCAAGCCGAGATCACCCCATTGCACTCCAGACTGGGCGACAGAGTGAGACTCTGTCTAAAGAAAAAAGAAAGAAAGAAAAGAAAAGTAAAGAAGGCAGGCCCACTGTATGCAGGTATTGGGTAAGGCCCTGGGCTCAGGTCACCTGGCCTTCCTGACAGGAAATGCATTGAGACAGGCCAAGAAAGCAGCCAGGAATCTTGTTCTGCTACTTCCTAACTATGCTCTTGGACACAGGAAGCTTCGGTATTTTTATCTATTAAGCAGGAATCATAATACCTATCTCCCAAGGTTGGAGATAATAGCTGTATAGTGCTAATGTAGCACTCAAAATGTGGTTGATGCCACCACTATTGTAATGATTTTATTCCTTTTTGTAGGTATAATTTACAGTTAAATGCACAAATGCTCAAGCGAGCAATTCGATGCATTTTTACTTATGTGCACATTCATGTAGACACCACTCAACCACTCCCAGAACCCCAGAAATTTCCCGCCTTCTCCTTCCTCCCCAGTCACTACCTTCACCCCCACGATAACTTCTATGCTGGCTTCTCCATATAAATTAGCTTTGCTTTTTCTTGAGCCCACATACCTGGAATCCTGGAGTATGTGCCCCTTTGCATCTGGCTACATGTTCTCAACATGATGTTTTTGACATTCCTGTATGTGTTGCATTTATCAGGAGTTTGTGCTTTAAAAAAATGTGTCCTGGTTAGTATCTCATCATGTGAAATATTGCAATCCACTTATTCCTTCCACCTACTATTGAAGGACATTCAGTTTGGGGCTATTATAAGAAAAGTCTGTTATTGGTATTAAGATATTATTCCTAGACTGGGCCAGGCGTGGTGACTCACTCCTGTAATCCCAACACTTTGGGAGGCCGAGGCGGGTGGATCACGAGGTCAGGAGATCAAGACCATCCTGGCTAACACGGTGAAACCCCATCTCTACTAAAAATACAAAAAAAAAAAAAAAAAAAAAATTAGCCGGGCGTGATGGTAGGCGCCTGTAGTCCCAGCTACTCGGGAGGCTGAGGCAGGAGAATGGCATGAACCTGGGAGGCGGAGCTTGCAGTGAGCCAAGATCGCCCCACTGCACTCCAGCCTGGGAGACAGCGAGACTCCGTCTCAAAAAAAAAAAAAAAAAAAAAAAGATATTATTCCTAAACTGAAGGAGAACTGCCCAAAAACCTTTGGACAGCACTTTCCTTCCTTCCCAGGGGAACTCAGTTCTTCTCTGGGCAAGGAGACCCTCTGGTGGGTTATGAAGAAGGTGAAGGTTGCTTTCAGCATGTCCACCAGGCCTCTGGGCCCCTTCCCTTCCTCCCAGGGGCCCTCAGGCATCTGTGCTATTCCTTCTACCAACGCAAACTTTTTCCGATAAACCTTCCCTTAGGAAAACTCCCCTGTTGGCCGATTATTTGCATTTGATGTGGTTGTTAATTCCTATCTCTCTCCCAGGGGCGTGTCAAAGTGAATCCCTGCCACTCCCAAAAATAATGACACTGACTTTTGAACCCGTTTTTTTTTTTCCAAGTATATATGATCTTCTGTATCTGATCTTCCCACAGACATGTGGGGAGGCCAATACTCCTATTTACTGGTAGGAAAACTGAAGCACATTGATTCACGCACTGGCTGGACAAATATTCATGAAACACCTGCTAGTTTCTGAGCCAGACAAGAACACGGACTGGTCTGGTGGGAGAGGTGTCAACAGAGAGTCCCAGCCCCTGCCAGATTCTTCCTGCCTTTACATCCTTTAGCGCTGAGCTCCCTTGCATTTTACCAAGCCCAGTACTTGCTTTCTGCATTATTAGTTTCAGCTCCCCAGTGATATGCAATTGTCTGTTTTTGTTTTAAATCCTTCATCATGCAAAACACTTTTAGGAATGCAGAAGTGCTTAATAAATGCTCTTTGAAGGAGTGCAATAGAGACTGGTATTGTAGTCCTGACTTTGTAACCCTGGATTTCATGGTCCATATTAGACAGTCTTCCACATACCCAGATGTTTTTCCTGCAAGGAGAGCTAAACCATGCCTCACATGTGATGGGCAGAATTCTAAAAATGCTCCCCTTCTCTAAGGTTCTGCATCCTAATCACCAGAACCTATGAATATGATGGGTTATCACTCCATGATCATGTAATGTTACATGACACCCTTGACCTTAAGATAGGGAGATGATCCCAGTTGGCCTCATCTCATCACATGAGCCCTTAAAAGTGGGAAGTTTTTTCCCTCTGGGGATGGGAGAGGAGGTCAAAGAGATTCAAAGTCCAAGATGGATTCAACATGCCCTCATTGTCTTTGAAGAAAAATGCAGACAGTACAGGAGAAGAGAGTGACAGCCAGCAAGGAAGCAGGGACCTCAGTCCTACAGAATTGAATTCTGCAACAATCTAAATGGGTTTGGAAGTGGATTCTTGCTCCTAACCCTCCAGATAAGAGCCCAGTCAGCTAATGCCTTGATTTTGACCTTGTGAGTCCCAGAGTAGAGACCTGAGTGTAGCCTACTCAGACTTCTAAGCTACAGAAGTGTGAGAAAATAGGCAGCTGGTGTTGTAAACTCCTAAGTGTGTATTAATTTGTTACACAGAAATAGCAGACCAATACAACATGTTTATCTGAGACAGCAGCAGTCCTCTGAAGCATCAAGCAGATCATGCTGCTCCTCTGTGCCAAGCCCTCAGGTAGCTCCCATCATACTGAACAGTCAGAGCCAAAGTCCTCTCCATGGCCCAGAGGCCAGTGTGGTGAGGCACCCAGCTCTCACCCCAACCTCACTTCCACCACTTTCTTGGTCCCACTCTGTTGCAGCTACATTGGCCTCTTTGCTCATTCCTAAACATCCCAAGCTCTTTCCCACCCCAAGATCTTTGCACTTACTGTTCCATCTTCCTAGAACACTCTTTTTCTTTTTTTCTTTTTCTTTTTTTTTTTTTTTTGAGACAGGGTCTCACTCTGTTACCTAGGCCAGAGTGCAGTGGTGCGATCATGGCTCGCCACAGCCTTGAACTCCTGGGCTCAAGCAATCCTCCCACCTCAGCCTCCCCAGTAGCTGGGACTACAGGCATGCACCACCACACCCAACTAATTTTTTATTGCTTGTAGAGATGAGGGTGTCATTATGTTGCCCAGGCTAGTCATGAACTACTGAGCTCAAGCAATATTCCCACCTTAGCCTCCCAAACTGCTGGGATTGCAGGCATGAGCCACAGCACCCAGACCCAGAACACATTTGAGCCAGCTGTGCACATGGCTTGCTCATTCACTTTGCTCTGGTCTTTGTTCAATGTCATAACCCACAGAAGCCTTGACTACCCAGTCTCAAATGCTCTAAAATTCCCAGCTAACCTCTCTCTCTATCCTGAAAATTGCTTTATTTGTTACAGCGCTACATCTTTGCCTGACACCATATTTAAAATTTATCTACCCCTTGACTAGAATGTCATCCCCATGAGGGGATGGGTTTTGTCTATTTTGTTCACTGTAGTGTGTCCAGCAGAAGAAACAGTATCCAGGAATTGTTGACATTTTATAAGGCCTATGATGAGGTAGGCATAGTGTTAAGTGCCTTCTACTGCTTCTTGAAAATGACACATCAACCCGAGCATTCTGTAACATAGCATTAAAACAGATCGTCATACAGGGCAAGCATTAAAAGAACCGTGTAGGTAGAATTTTGAATCTTTCTCATGAATCCCTGGCAGTTATCATTCACGATTTCTCCTAAGTCTGATTCCAATCTACATTTTGATTAGAATTCTTCATATAGATCACCTTGAGTCCCACTTTGAGTCAGTCCTTCTCCCAGTTCAAGACAGACTCCAGGGTTTCAGCTGAGCTTAAAATCAAACGCTTGGGCAGTGTCTCTTGGCTACAAGACATGGCATTTTATTTGATTTCCAAAGCTGATTCTGCGATTACCCTCCTTCACAATGGGTTGTTTGAGTCACGCTCCGTGGCCCTCACTCAATCAGAGTCCCTTTTCCATCCTTCTCCTTGTCAGCAAGATAAGAGGGAGTCAAGGAAACACCGGATGACAAACGTGTTCTGTACAAACGGGATGATTTTTCTCGCTAGAAAGGTAGCTTCCTATTCCTACCTGGCTCTGGAAGAAGAGGCACAGACCCACTCTTATCAATATTTTAATCTTTAATAACATCTCTCTCTGGTGATTTCAAGAATCATATATGTTTATTGTAGAAAACAAAAAAAAACCCAGGTAATTATAAAAAAACACAAATCCTCTCCTATAAACCACTACACAGAGAAAGCCATGGTTAATATTGCAGAATTCTCTCTCTCCTTCTCTCTCCTCTCCCTCTCTCTTTCTTTCTCTCTCTCTCTTTCCCCCTCTTTTTCTCTTTCTTCTCTCCCCCACTCCTCTCTCTCCCCATCAACTTTTTAGAAGGACTCTGTGGCCTTCACACCTTTTGACATGTAAATTCAATCCCTTTCTGTCCTACACAATAATGATCTAAAACTTTTCCAGGAGTTTTTGGAAATCCTCTCAGAGGCTGTGTGTCCAACCTCACTTTATTTTAAACAAAAAATGAAAAGGGAGTTTTGAACACCTGAATTGTAAGGAAGACATCTGTACCTGTGGAGTAGTTTTTATCTGCAGGTCATAAACTCCCAAGCCCAACTGGGAGGCAGGACGTAGCCCTGAAAGGTCAACTCAGTCATCCCCCTGCCTCTGGGCTAAAACTGGGTCATGAATTGAATGTGATCCATTCTCAGGATGTTTCTCTAGTTCCTGCTCCTGCCCAACCTAAATCTCTCTTTCCAGGACTGACAGAAGCCAGCTCTCATGCTCCAAGGGAGATCAGACACACACTGCCTTGTGTGTTTGTAAACTGGATGGCCCTCCTACTCGACCCAGCCTTCTCTAGGCCCTCTCCCCTTCATCTCCCCTCCATCTCTGAGCACACATTCAGAGACGTCAAACCAGCAGATCCAAGCCATGGTAATCCAAGAGGTGAATTGGTGGCCAAATAAAACCAAGCAGCGAACGCCACACTCAAAGAAGGAAGATATCTGTATCATCCATTTTCTGGCAGTGTTTCTGTCCTGGCTCGCTTTAGATTCCTTTGGATCCCTGAGAATGATAATTAACAGCAGCAACAATGACTACTGCAGCTGCTGATCACTGAAGTTGAGAGCACAGGCTCTGAAGTCTGAGTCCCTGGGTTCAAATCCCAGCTCTGCCATTTAACCAACATGTAACTTTGGGCAAATGACTGCATCGTTCTAAGGCTCAGTTTCTTCATCTGTAAAACGGAGACAGAACAGTACCTATTTTATGGGGTCAGAGGAGCTTATGAGTTCATATTCTCAGTGAAGTGCCTGGGACCCGGTAAGCCCTCCATCCCATAGGGCTTTTAGGATTGTGGTGTTACCATGTGCTAAGCGCTGCCAGGCACATTCTGTCTGGTGTATGGAATACCCACAACCACCCTCAGAAACAGAGGTTGGTCACATCTTACAGATAAAGGAATCAAGGTTTAGAACAGCTCTCAGCAAGTGATGGCCCCAGATCAAATCCTGGCCAGCCTGTTTCTGTAGGACCCACCAGCTAAGAATGATTTGTATATTTATAAATAGTTACATTTTAAATGATATACAAATACCCACATAACAGCTTCAATTTTGCCCTGTGGACTACAAAGCCTAAAATGTTTGCCATCTAGCTCTTTACAGGAAAATGTGCTGAACCCAGGCTTAGAAAGAACTAATACTGGAAGCAGGATTCTGACCACCCTCGCCCCCACCCCACCTGTTCCCCTTCATAGCAGACTCTGCTGCTCTCATTCTGGTGAATGAAGCTTCTTCACATTCAAGGATATACAAACAGTCATTCATTCATTCATTAACAATTAGTTATCAAGGGGCTGGTCCCGGTGGCTCACGCCTGTAATCCCAGCACTTTGGAAAGCCAAGGCGGGCAGATCACTTGAGGTCAAGAGTTCAAGGCCAACCTGGCCAACATGGTGAAACCCCGTCTCTACTAAAAACACAAAAACTGGCCAGGTGTGGCAGCATGCACCTGTAGTCTCAGCTACTGAGGAGGCTGAGGCACAAGAATCGCTTGAACCTGGATGGTGGTGGCTACAGTGAGCCAAGATTGCGCCACTGCACTCCAGCCTTGGCGACAGAGGGAGACTCGATCTCAAACAACACAAAACAAAACAAAACAAAACAAAAACAATTAGTTATCAAGGGCCAGAGGTGGAGCCAGCCATGTCCCTAGACTTGAGGAGGCAAAGGCCCGCTTGTTGCAGCATCCCTGGAGCCTTTCCCCACCTAGCCTTGCAACAAGTGGGTTCAGCAGGAAGGACCATGAGGTTTCAGTAAAACTAGATTGATAAGAAAATGTCTCAGTCACTGAGTTCTGATGTCCTCTAGAGGAAGCCCACTCAACCACCCCGAGGCTCAGGGGCTTACAAATCCCAGTGTTACCCAGCTAGCCTGATGCAGCCTGGCCACTCCCAACTTCCTTAGAAGTCTGTAGAGTGTCACGAATGGTGTCCCTCACCCAGAGCCAAGACTGGGGTGGGTCTAATGGACCAGGCGCATGGCACCTTTCCCTGGGATAACAAGGTTTAGGGAAATGCGTAGTCTATGCCTTTTCTGGGTGCCATTTTTGGTGTTTGTCCATTCCCACAGCTTAAGAGTAGTCTAGCAGGTTTTGATGGTTCCAACCAAAAATAGATATACCGATTGATACGGTTTGGCTTTGTGTCCCCACCCAAGTCTCATCTCAACCTGTAATCCCCATGTATCAAGGGAAGGACCTGGTGGGAGGTGATGTGATTATGGGGGCAGTTTCCGCCATACTGTTCTTGTGATAGTGAGTTCTCATGAGATCTGGTGGTTTCATAAATGGCCCTTCCCCCTTGGCGCTCTCTCTCTCTCTTTCTCCTGCCTCCCTGTGAAGAAGGTGCTTGCTTCTCCTTGGCCTTCTGCCATGATTGTAAGTTTTCTGAGGCCTCCCCAGCCATGAGGAACTGTGAGTCAATTAAACTTCTTCCCTTTATAAGTTACCTAGTCTTGAGTATTTCTTTATAGCAATGTGAAAAAGAAGCAACACCCAGATTTAGGCATAAAAGAAGGGTCCCCAAAAGTAATGAAGGTGGTAACCCAAGGAAAGACAAAGAAGACACCTAGAAGTTTGGCTCCCAGAGTTTCCCTTGAGCCGTCCTCCTGTGCCAGTCCCAGCCAGCCCTGAGAATGTGAGATTGCGTTGCTCATCGACTTTGAATACATGGAGGACTATAACAGGCTTATGAAAATATGGGTGTTTACAGCCTTATTCTCATCAGGGGAAAATTGACATTAGGAAAGTACATGATAAAAATCTTATGTACTTTCCAGAATGTAAATAGAGTTAAAAGTGAGACTGTCAGGAGGCAGCAGGGTGCGTGGAAGCAGAAATGAGCTGGGAAGGCTGGGAATGGAATTTTCCAAGTGCTTGGTGCTCTCCTGAACAAAATTGGCCACTCTTGGGGCAACTAGAGGGAGAAGAGGGTCAGGAACAGAGGGAGGACTGAAGTCATAGATTTGATATCTAACTTCTTTTCAGATGGGTTTAATCAACATTAGAGGACAGAAATAAATGATTCCACTTAAAGGGCACAGGAAGGGATGTCTGGGCCTGTGGAACCTTCCCACTGTTGATTTTGTGGATGTTTATCAGTACAGATCAGACTTGGCTGTAAAGGTCAAAATCTTGGGCATGGGATGGGAGAGGGATGCCAGTAATGGACAGACCCCCCCCCCACCCCCCCCCCGCCGACACACACCCCAATGAGACGACAAAGGAGGCAAAGTCCAGAGATGCCTGTTCCTTGCTATTTCCCTGAGAAGGGAGAACAGCTGGGTCCCAGCTCCCAGATATCCTGGGGCCATGCCTGGTGTCCTTCACCAGCGTGAAGGAGGAATCAGGATCAGGAGGCTGAGTCAACATGGGTGCTGTCCACCCAGCCAGGCTGGAGGTTCCTCTGCGGAATTTCTGGACGATAGACTTCCACAGCTCCTTGAAATTCCAAGGATCATTGTGTCCCTCCGTGGCGAGGCTTTCCTTCAGCAAAAATTTTGAAACGTGTTTGCTGCTGGATTCGCCCTTGGAGCCACGGTTCTGCTCCTACCATTTCTCAGCTCCAGAGTCTTCACTGGCTCCCCAGTGCTGGCACAATCAAGTCTGCACTTCTTAGCCTGGCCATTCTGAGTGTCAGCCCGGCTGCCCTTAAAGCCTGACCTCCAGGGAGCTCCATCCTTCCCTGAGCACGCGCTCACTCCCTGACTCAGTCCCCCAGGGCTGCTCACCCATGCTGAGACACCTCAGGGGCGCTCATTCCTCCAGTCCCCAGCTCAAGCTCCTTCCTCTTCCCAGAATGCCTTCTTTATCCTTCCAGGACCAGCTCAGTGGGTCTCTCGAGAGCCTTCCTATTTTCACTTCCCCTTAGTGAGAAAGGGACACTATCTTTGCTTCCATAAATGCTTATCTCCCTAGTGTGGCCCCTGTCTCATGTAAACACTATTATCTGTTTACACCCATCCCTAGCACAGAACAGGATAGGGCAGCAGAAGAGCAAACGTGGACTCCTCCTCATTACCCCTCCTCATGGGGCTGGGGTAAAGTCAAGGAGATAAATCACGTGAAATTCAAAGCAGGGTCAACTCAGTGACAGAGGCTGATCCAAGGGCAATGCAGATCCCGGCCACTCAAGTTCAGAAGGCTTAGCCAAAAGGTAGCATTGTAGGGTGAACTATATCTCTCTAAAAGATATATTGAAATCCTAAGCCCTACACCTGTAACTGTGGCCTCATTTGGAAATAGGGTCTTTGCAGACATAATCAAGTTAAGATGAAGAAGGGCCCGAATTGAATATAATGTTCTTATAAGAGGGGAATTTGGACACAGAAGCAGACACAGAGGGAGCAGGCCACGTGATGGCAGAGGCAGAGACCAGAGGGATGCAGGCACAAGCCTAGGAACGCCGAACGCCTAGAATTGCAGCAGCCACCGGCAGCTAGAAAGACGCCAGGATGGATTATTCCCTGCAGGAATCCGAGGGAGTGTGGCCCACCCACACCTCGATCTTGGACTTCCAGCCTCCAGAAGTGTGAAATAGTAACTTCTGCTGTTTTAAGCCACTTTGTTACAGCAGTCCTAGGAAACTAATTCAGGTAGGAAGCAAAGGGGGGCACTGTCTACCTACTAAGCCCCAGGCATTTCCCTAGATAATTTCACTCACATAACCTCACTTAACCTCTCTTTGTCGGGAGGCAAATGGGCTTGTTTCTTATTTTATAACCGAGGTGACCAAGATGCAGAGAATGGAAGTGACAATCATGCAGTTGGGAAGAGGCAAGAGGCCGGATGCGAACGAAGAACCAAGGCAAGCCTTCCCACTCTCCCACAATGGGCAGAATCTCAAGGGTCTTCCAGCCAGCAGGAGAAGCTGCAGAACCCGTGAGTGAGGAAGGAGCAGGGGCCTGGGGTCTTTGTCTGGATCCCCAGAGCCCCCAGGACCCGCTCCTACCCATCCCTCCTGTTATCCCGCTCACACAATGCAATTGCCTAGGGGTGGATTCCCATGGGGGTTGGGGGGCTGGGAGCTGCTTCCCTAGTGTGAGCCCCCAAGCAATAGCACCTTATCGGAGGAAGCAGGGAGGGGCTCTGGGCTCCCGATAAAACTTTGCCCATTTGTTAACATGTGTTCCCAGCTGAGATTAACAGGCGTGCAGCAGACAATGGAAGCGATTAAATAAAGTCGGAGTTTTGCAGCCGAGGTGAGACATAGGGAGGGAGGGAGACCTGGGAAGGGGGAGGGGGGCTGCCACCCGCTCCCTCTGGGCTCTATTACCGCAGCCACCGAGGAGAAGCACAGGCACAATTTCCCATCACGCATATGCAGATGGTCAAAGAGGAGGCAGCGGAGTCACCAGGGCTGGGAAGCTGAGAACTGTGGAGTCAGATGCCTGGATTGACAGGGCCTCTGTGAGGGCATTTCAAGAGCCGGTGCCCAGGATCTGAGGGGTGCCTGGATGTCCGTGTATCCAACAGCAGTCAAATCACAGTCATCCTTGTTGTGATGGGGACATCTGAGGAGTTTACTCTGAGCCAGGCGCATCTTTTGTTTTACTGAATCTCCACCATGAGAGGTGAGTTCTAGCACTATCCTCATTTTACAGATGATGTGATAGAGGCTTGGAGAGGTCAAATCACTGAAACACATCCCCTGGGTGGTGAGTGGCAGGGTCAGTATTTGAACTCAGGGCATGTCACTGATGGGTGCAGGGGCCCCAACCCACTCTTTATTCACCAGAGCCACCCTCCCTTCTATCTGTGTAATGTACCGGGGGGCCTGGCAAAACTGAATATTTTTTAAAAGTTTGATTTAGAAGGACATGGGCCTAATTCATCCACCCCATTTACGGGCACCAAAGCACCCCAGTCCAAGGCCCGCTGGGGAAGGGGGACCAGTGAGATGGACAGGGGAGAAAGAGAGTCCCAGCCGGCCACCCTCATCTGTCCCATGGAACCTGCCACCATCAAGAAGTCCTGCTTTTGGGGGCATCTGGGCAGAGGGGGCAGGGGAGAGGCCTTCCTATTGTCCTTTTATTCGAATTGTTTGTAAATAACAAAGCCTATTACTCTCGTGATCTTATTAGATCCTCAAAACACCCCAGCAGTAAAGTAGGGCCAGGGGGGCGGTGACAGAAGTGGCGTCACCCTGCCATCAGATGACCTAGCCCAGTTCCACCTGGGGCCCAGTGTGGAACTGCTGCAATACTCTGCGCTCTCTCTCTCTCTCTCTCTCTCGATCCCATACATTTTATACTGCCGGCCTCCTCCGTAATTTTAGAATTTTTCTCCAGCCAGTTTTGTTATAGCATGAAGAAAGCGCCTGGCAGGCCTTGCCTAACATCACAGACTCATCTGGAGACCGTCTGTATTTTTTAAGGTCTGGCTATGTGGTTTTTCTATGCTTTATAGTGAAGAAAATAAAAACGGGGGAGATGAATGACAATGATCCCTTGGCACCCTGGGAGCCTGGCTCCTGGGCTCATTCAGTTCTTACAATGACAGCTGCTCCCCTCTCTGCATGGGCAGGGGCCACCCTACGGGCCCATGTGGGTCCCGGCAGCTATAAATGGCATCTCAGGAAGAGAGGCAGGTAGGACCCAGAGCTGTCACTTATGACTGGGGCAGGTCTTACTCCCTGGAGCTGGCTCTGGGCACTCTCCCCCAAGTTCTGATCTCCAATGGGCCATTACTCTGGTATGGCCACTCAGAAAATGGCATAGTCCAGTTAACTCCGTGTTCACTTCGAGATAGATTCTATTGCGTACATCTTTATAAATTTTCAAAGGATTGCAAAATATCAGATACACTTGAAAACTGAAATTTTATTTAAAATATCTTTCTGCAAAGAGCCAGAGAAATGTCTACAAGTGATTAAGAAACTGCTGTGTGCCAAGCATTTTAAGCATGTTGAATTTTTAAATCCCCATCCCCTCTACACAGATGAAGAAACCAAGCCTTGGAGAGGTTACGAAACCTTTCCAAGAATCCACTGGATTCTTATAGAAGCCAGTGGCCACGTCAACACAGCTAAGACACAGTCACAGTGACAGGAGCTGACACTGGCTGAAGATTTACTCTTGTTGCAGGCATCATTCTAAGCCCTTGGCTTTCACCATAGCCCTAAGGTAGCCTTGGTTATTTCCCCAGTTGATAGATGAGGAAACTTAGGCTCAGATAGATAAATCACATGCCCAAGGTCACCCAGCTGTTGAGTGGCAGAGCCAAGGTTTGAACCCACAGGCTGCCTCCACAGCCTGGATTCAAGGCCCTCTCTGGAGTGTTCCAAGGTCTGCCTTTGTCCTTCACACCCAGTGGCTTCTCTGTAGGTACCAGGCATGTTTCTGCTGCCTGGGAATCACTGAAGATTTGTCAGCACCAGGCAAACGCCATTATTAGAACATCCAGCAGGGTGAATGGCTTAGCTGAAAACAGCATTTGTGGGATGATAATTATGGAGTGAGATTTCCAAGGACCAGAAAAGTGAAGTAACTTATCCAAGGTCACACAGCTTACTGTAGGCTGATGGAGACGTAGAATCTGAGGTCAGCCTCCCTCTTGGACTCTTGTACCTTGCACATCCAAGGGACCCCTCCTGGGTCCAGACACCCCCACAGACTTGCCATCTGGGGGCCACAGCACCTCTCTGCACCAGGCTTCTCTGCTCTCCAGGCGCTAACAAGACTGGGTTGCCTGCCCATGACCTTGTGAAGGGACAGGAGTGGTTTTAGCAATCCAAACACACTCCTTCCTCGCATCGAGACATCCGAGCACTGAGTGATTTGTATGCTCTGAGCACGTCACCTCCTTTCAGGAGACAGAGAGGCTGCCTGAAAAGTCATTTTTCAGCATTTGACACAAAGTCTCTTTCGCTCTCTAGCGAAGCCAGATAACCATCAGCAGCCGGGCCGATTAGAAAAAATATATACTTGGTACCAGGAAGCTGGGAAAAGAGAGGAAGCCAGCTCGTCCGTCTTCCTTCACTCATCTGGACAGGGGCATGGGGCAGCTCCCCCACTTGTCTCTGGGGCTTGCACAGAAGGGTGTCTTCCTGGAGATATCAGCTTCCTGGGAAAACAGCATCTTCCAGAGGTGGCAGCAGAGGCCTGGGCTTGAGAGGCTCAAGATCATGTGTTCAAGTCCCAGCTCTGCCACTGCCTAGGGGTGTGACCTTGGGCAAGTCACTTCCCTGCTTGGAGCCTCAGTTTCTTCATCTCTCAAACAGATATAATAAGAGCACTACCTCATGGGGCCATCATGTGGCTCTGATGAGATAAAACAGAGCACTTCTAACAGACCCTATCAACTAGACAGCACTCAATAAAGGTCAGCCTTGACACGGATAATTTTCAGGGGGTACCTTCAGGACCCTATGGAGCCCCCTGCTAAGCTTTGGCAGTGAGGACAGACCCTGGGCTCTCTTGCTGACATCTAAGTATGTTGGTTGTTGAGCTCTTGGCTGCACTGCACACTTGCATTCTGCAGACATGCCCTGCAGGGACTCAGGAAGTCCAAGGCATGGCCTTTCCTCCCTGCCATTAGGTCAGATGAAGTCCTGCAGGTCAACACAGAATCCAGCGCAATGATCATTTAGTAATAACCCAAATTACTCCTCCCTTCCCCGTAACCCTAAATCCATTCAACCTGCTGGCATCTTTCTCGGGGATTATAAGGTGGCATCCTCCCTGGCCTCCCTGCCTCCAGCCTCTGGACATCTGACAGAGATCTGACCACATTCAACCCCCTGATTAAACTCTTCAAATCCTCCTCCACCGTAGTGTCAATCTCAAGAGAAGGGATACCCCAGGATGAAGCCCCAGCCTCTTTATGTGGACCTCTCCATCAACATTTTCCCTTCCCAAGTCTCTCTGGACACAACCCCCCCAGCATCACCAAGCTGCTTGCAGTTCCGAAAGGCTGAGCTCTCGCTTTTGCCCAAGGGCTCTGCACCTGCCACTTGCGCTGGCTGCCGCCTTTTCTGGGAAGCCTTCTCTGCCTCCCTCCCGTACCACAGTCTGGACCAAGCTTCTCTCTGGGCTCCACTATTGCCATGCACTGCCCTGGGGACCAGCATCTGTTTATGAGTCTGGGTCCCCACCAGACTGTCTTTCATTTCACTCCCGTCTGTGTTTTCTGCTTTGAACACATAACTGTGTTCAAAAACTCCTGTGGAATGAGTGAATCCACAGGCAGCTGTTGTATGCTGCTCCCTGTGTTAGGTGCAGGGAATGCAGGAGAAAAGAGCAAGCCCTGGCCTTGAGGAGGTCAAAGAGAATGTCAGGTGCAAAGAGAATGGAATTCATTCCAGAGAGACACAGACAACAGGGCTGGGCAGCTCAGAGCAAGGGAACACATTCACACAGAGCCAGGGAATCTGGGAAGGTGTTAGAGGATGGTGGTCTCTGTGCTAGGTTCAGAAGTTCCAGAAAGTGGAGAAGAAGGAAGAGGAAGAAGGGGTTCCTCTGCCCCTCCAAGCCTGTTCTGATCCTCATTCCACCTTCATTTCAACTGACCTCTCTCCATGCCTGCTCCAGCCATTATAATCCATCCATGGTGCCCAGAACACCCCAAATTCCCTGTGCTGTTCCGAGGCTGGCATGACATTCCATCCCCTGGAGACAGCCTGGCTGTGTAGAGTGAGTGAAGATTCTCATCAAAGATGCTCTTGGGTGCAAATCCAGCTTTGCTACTTTCTAGCTCTGTGACCTTAAGTAAATTTCTTAACTTTCTGGATGCTCTGTGAAGTGGGGGTGTGATATGGTTTGACTGTGTCCCTACCCAAGTCTCACCTTGAATTGTAATAATCCCCATGTGTCAAGGGCATGGCCAGGTGGAGACAAGTGAATCATGGAGGCCGTTCCACCCATACTGTTCTTGTGGCAGTGAATAAGTCTCAAGGGATCTGATGGTTTTACAAATGGGACTTCCCCTGCACAAGGTCTTTTGCCTGCCGCCATGTAAGACATGACTTTGGTCCTCATTCATCTTCCACAGTGATTGTGAGGCCTCCTCAGCCATGTGAAACCATGAGCTCATTAAATCTCCTTTCTTTATAAATTACCCAGTCTTGGGTGTGTCTTTATTAGCACTGTGAGAACAGAGGGTGAAATTATTGCTCTGTCAAAAGAGTGGGTCTCTTGGGTTGACTATTGTCCCCCACAACATCCCTGTCCTCCTGGAACATCAGAATGTGAATTTATTTGGAAATAGGTCTTTGCAGATGTAATTAGTTAAGAGGCAGTCATACTGGATGAGGGTGAGCCCTAAAGCCAATATGACTGGGGTCTTTATAAGAGGAGAAGGGACAGAGACACGCAGGAAGATGATGGCTGTGTGACCACAGAGGCAGAGCTTGGAGCAAGGCATCTACAAACCAAAGAGCACCAAGATTTCTGGCAACCACCAGAAGCTGGAAGAGGCAGAAAGGAACCTCCCCTGGAGCCTTCAGAGGGAGCATGGCCCTTCTAACACCTTGATCTCAGATTTCCAGTCCCCAAACTTCAAGGAAATAAATTTCTGTTGTTCTAAGCCACCCAGTCTATGATCATTTGTCACAGAACCCTAAGAAGCTAAGATAATAAGGGTCAAAGGTGGAGTGCTTGTAAAATGGTCAGCACAGGCCTGCACATGGTGCACGCATGAAACATGCTCCTTCTCCTCCCTCTTTAACTCAATAGGAGGATCCCCTTCTCTTCCCTTCACCAAAAGCAGAGACCTGCTGTTCTGCAGAAGTGGGAATTCCAGTGGCTTCCCCTGCTGACCTGTTTGCTCCAGCGTCTCTCACATCCAGTCACATCCTAAATTCCTATGAACCTAAATTCACCCATTCACTCATTCACTCTCTGGGGACTTAGGAAACAGCGCACGTGATCATTTCTTCATAAAACCACAGAATCTCCAGGTCACAGGGCATACTGAGGCTGACTAGTCCAACCCTTTTCTGATTCCTGAATGTCTTCAACTGTGGCACCATCCAGCACACACACAGACACACGCTCAGGGGGAAACTCCCTTTCAGCTTGTTCCATTGTAGGCTAAACCATATTTGTATGTTACATAAGCATATAATAGACAAACCCCCACCCCCTCCATCCCTGCCCCATCCAAAGCCTCTGTGATGGTCAATACTGAGTGTCAACTTGATTGGATTGAAGGATGCAAAGTATTAATCCTGGGTGTGTCTGTGAGGGTGTTGCCAAAGGAGATTAGCATTTCAGTCAGTGGGCTGGGGAAGGCAGACCCACCCTTAACCTGGATGGGCACCATCTAATCAGCTGCCAGCAAATATAAAGCAGGCAGAAAAGCGTGAAAAGGTTAGACTGGCCTAGCCTCCCAGCCTACATCTTTCTCCCGTGCTGGATGCTTCCTGCTCTCGAGCACAGGACTCCAAGTTCTTCAGTTTTGGAACTTGGACTGGCACTCCTGGCTCCTCAGCCTGCACACGGCCAATTGTGGGACCTTGTGATGGTGTGAGTTAATACTTAATAAATTCATATATATATATATATATATATATATATATATATATTCCGTTAATTCTGTCCCTCTAGAGAACCCTGGCTAATACAGACTCCCATGGTTCTCATCTCCCTTGGACTAGATTCCAGATTCTGAATTTGGCCCACAGGGCCCTGTAAGCACTGGTCCCTGACCACAGCTCCAGCCACACTGGCTCTCCCACTGCATCTTTTCTCCACGGGGGCCTCTATGCTGCTCTTCCCTCTGCCTACTGCCCCTGGGCCCACAAGTCTGGGCTTGTTCTTCCTCCACTCAGCTGTCGGTGTCAAATGCCCTTCTCCAAAAGCCCCTGGACACAGCCCTCACCCACTTTCCTGTGGGCCACTTCTCTTTCCCCTTGTCTCAGCCCCATGAACTTGGTGTGCTTGTCTCTCTGCTTGGGGGGTGCTACCTGCTGCCCATTCGGAGTGAAGGCCTGTGAGGACCAGGATTCCAGTGTTGCCTTATTTACCCTAGATCCTCAGGGCCAGGGCTGCGCTTCCCACTTAGTAGATATTCAATTAATATGTGTCGAATAAACAAATTGAATCTGCCCACCGCATTTTATGTTTTTCAAACGATATTCACGTTTATTTTCTTGCTTAATTCTCACAGAGACTTCAGGAGGGAGATTATCCCAATTTTCTGGCAGAAGGAAACCAAAATTAAACTCAGAGTATGGAAGCAACTGGCTATTGTCCACCCAGATTATTCATTGCAGGGGAACGATGCCAACCCAGGCCTTCTGATCACCCCTCTGCACTGCTCTCCAGCCCTCAGCACACAGACTCAAATCAGCTCAGCCATAGGATCCCAGTGCAGATGCTGAATCTTGTGGTCCCCAGTATGCCAAGCTGCAAGCCTGGCAATGACCTTACCCTCTCTGGGTCCCAGTGAAGTCACAGGACAACACCAGTAGGGATGACAATGTGAGCACCCACATGTCGCTAACTGTGCCTCAGGCACCTTCAAAGTACGTTGCTCATATATAAACTCATCGAGTACTTCCATTAATTCTATGAAGCAGGTCTTGTTCCCATCTTGCAGATGAGAAAACTGAGGCACAGAGAGAGATGCAGACTCCAAAGACCCGGCCCAGAGCTGTGTTCATGCCCCAGTCTGCTGACCACAGGCAGGAAGGTGCTAGACAAGACTGATCTTGTTGCATCCTTATTGTACTACAAAGTGGGAGCATGATTCCCGTTTCACAGAGGCAGGAAACAGAGGCTTCTAGAGGTTTAGCTCAGGATGCTTACGTGGTAAATGCAGGGCCAAGAGTCCACCCAGGCTTGTGTGGCTCCAAAGCCAGTGCTGGGGAAGGCTGGGCTCTTCTGCCATCTGAAGCCTGGTGGGGGAGACAGGTGTGCATGACAGAGCGTAGCAGCCCTCCCCGGCCCAAGAGGGCTGGAGGAAGGAAGAAAGCTGCTTACCGGACTCTCAGGAGGGCAGATGTCACATGTTTGTGTCAGGCAGGGCCAGCGCCTTCCACAAAGATCTGCCCTCACCCCACCCATCCCGGACGTGGCTCTAAGACCTGCTGAGGCAGCCGGAACCACCTACTGCCCTAAGAGCAGATGCCCAGGTTGCAAACAGATCTGAGCCTCAGAACGCAGGGGAGAGGGACCGGATGAAGCCCCAAATAGATGCCAGGTTCAAAATAAAATCACAGGGAAACAGTGACAAACGGGGAATTCAGCACAAAAGCATCCAAAATGACAGCAGAAAAACAGAGCCAGATGGGCCCGGCTTCCCCAACCCACAAGCCTGCCACAGATCCACACAGCTCAAGCCATGTGCTCCTGCGCCAGGGGATACACACCCCGTGTATCCCCTGCCCAGCAGGCCGTATGGATCCCATTCCCTTTGCCTGGAATGCCCTCTCTATTTCAACCCCTCCTTCCCTCAGAGTCTTCCGCAAACCCTCGCATGATCTCCTGCTCCAAGAGTCCCTCTCTGGTCTGCCTGAGACATCCCTTATCCATCTAAAGCCATTCCTTCAGGTGTGTAATCCACACATGGGCTTATCCTTTGATCTCATCCTTATAGGCACAAGACTTCACAGTTTGTAAGGCAATTCTTTCATATCTACTGCCTCAAGGGATCCCCATAGTAACCTGGTGAGATGGGCACTATTATTCCCATTGGACACTTGAGGCTCAGAGAGGGCAAGTGACTGGCCTGGGGTCACACAGCAAAGTCTAGCACTTTTGATAGCCTAGCAGAGGGCCTGGCACCAAGTGGGTCCTTAACGAGGAATGGATGAGGGGGCCACTGACATTGATGCAGTTTTTAATGTTTTTTCTGGAGTTGTCTCCTTCTGGGTCCCTGGAGCTTCTCAGGGTCCCCCCTACACTCTACCACCTCCCTGCAGGGAAGAGAAGAAGGAAGGGTGGGGCATGGAGTCTGCCATGGTCTGTTCCAGTGATGCGTCAGCCCCAGCAGACCTGGCCCTGATGCCCCCCAGCTCCTCCACCCACCCCGGCCTTTTCCAGAGGACTTGGCTGCTGCCTTCCCAGGATAACCCAGCTCTCCCCTCAATCACAGGCCAAGATCACCCGGTGATTAGGCCCAGCCGAGAAAGCACTGTGCCCTGGGGAGATGGCGTGATAGCTGGCCATGTTTTACAAGCTCACAAATCCCTGATAACAGCTGGCCAGTGGCTGGCTCCCGTGAGATAAGGAAGTGGCCGGCCTCCTACCCGGGACTTTCACTGAGCACCCTGCAGGGAAAGAAAGAGGGACTAGAGATGAAGTCTGAGGAGGAACCACTCACCCCCACGTCCCCAGCACTGCCCAGCAGAGTTTACAACGACCCACAAGACAGGCTTATCAGCCCCACGTTGCAGATGAATCGAGGTGAAGAATCCCTTCTCTGTGACTTTCTCAGCTCCAGATGACCCACCTGGCGGGGATTTTGGCAAATATTTGTGAACACTTAGTGTGTGCCAGGAATCTTGTGCGCACGTCACACACACACTGGCATGCTTGCCGCCAGACTACCTCGGGCTAGGTGTTCCATTCCCATTTCACAGATGGGATCGGAGGGGCAGAGGGACAAGTATTGTTGGGAAACAGACCATGAGATAGACAGCTGTGTGCAGGAGATTGGGGTACTCTCAAGACAGCTTCTGCAGAAAAGTGGGGACCAGGCAAAGAGGGAGCTGGCTGTGGAGCCACTGGGAGCTCTGAAGCTGAGACCAGCTTGCCCTGAATTGAGGCAAGAAGCAGGGCTTTGTGTCCCCACCCAGCAGGCACAGATGGGGGCCACCTCTGGAGAGCATCACCTTGGGTCTGGCGGTGACCTTCAAGGGCAATTCCCAGACATGGATCAACTGTGAGCAGGGCCTCTATCCAGGAAGGGGGCTGAGGGTGGCCCACCAAGGTAGGAGTCCCCAACCCCCAGGCCACGGACTGGTACCGGCCCCTACTTCTCACCCCTGCAGCAGCAGAGGGTCTGCAGGGGCCATACACTTCCCTAGCACCACAGGCCTAGAGTGGCATTGGTTGGGCCAACCAAAGGGCAGTGGTTAAGTGTAAAGGCTCCAGGGCAGAGGAACCAAGTTCAAATCTGGTACCAGTCCATGGCCTGTTAGGAAACGGGCCACACATCAGGAAGCAAATGGCAGGCAAGCTTCATCTATGTTTACAGCCACTCCCCATTGTTCACATGACCACCTGAACTCCACCTCCTGTCAGATCAGCAGCAGCATTCGATTCTCATAGGAGCACGGACCCTACTGTGAACTGTGCATGTGACAGATCTAGGTTGCGTGCTCCTTATGAGAATCTAATGCCTGATGATCTGTCACTGTCTCCCAGCACCCCCAGTGGGACCATCTAGTTGCAGGAAATCAAGCTCAGGGCTCCCACTGATTCTCCATCATGGTGAGTTGTATAATTATTTCATCATATATCATAATGTAATAATAATAGAAATAAAGTGCACAAGAAATGCAATGTACTTTAATTATCCTGAAACCATCGCCCCTTCCCTGGTCTATGGAAAAATTCGTTTTCCACGAAACTGGTTCTTGGTGCCAAAAAGGTTGGAAATGGCTGCACCATGTGCCCAGCACAGTGTCCAGCTCACATGATTACTAAGTGAGCTGGGAGGTGGTGACACTAAGCCATCTCCCTAAATAAACTCATGATCCAAATTTAGTTTTCTGCTCCTTTCAGCGAGCGAGAGAGAGAGATAGCAAGGAGGAGATGTTTGCCCCAAAGTCAGGCGACATTGGCTTCTAGGTCTGGATCGGCTGGCACCCCGCTGTGAGGCCTTGGGCCTGCTGCCACTGCCCATCTCTGGGCCTGAGCTTCCTGTTAAGTGTGGGGAAGGGTCTCCCTGGCCTTTCTCTGGGCTCTGCCTCTGGGATTATCTGTTCTGTTCCTCACCCAGGGTGAGCCCAGGGGCAGTGCCAGCTCCTCTCTGACTCTAGCAGGGATCCCCACTCCTCACCCCTGCAGCAGCAGAGGGTTTGTGGGGGCCACAGTGCCCTAGCACCACAAGTCAGGAGTGGCATCGGTTAGGCCAACCAAAGGGCAGTGGCTAAGGGTAAAGGCTCAAGGGGCAGAGGAGACAAGTTCAAATCCAGCTCTGACACTTCTGGCTATGGGTCCTTGATCAACTGACTTTACTTCTCTGTGCCTCAATTTCCATGTGTATATGGGGACCATAAAAATGTCACCTTCCTCTTGGGAGCTAGAGGAGCTAACACACATAAAGTGCTCTGCACAGTTCTGGGTACACAGGGAGCCTCGTACACCAGCTGTCACCAGCACCAGGTCACCCAGTGATGGAGTCTACACACCTGGGCCTGTCCCCATCCCTTCCCTCTCGCTGACAACCTTCAAGAAAGCCCAAGTTCCAAAATGTCACCGTTATGAATTTATCTCCTCTGCTTTCTTTTCCTCTCCATATATTTATATTTTATTTTGTGAGGATGTGGTGAGAGCTCCTAGTCTTAGCTAGCACCTCAGCCTTCCCTGCAGTGATCTAATCAAAGGCCATATTTTACTGGTGTGTACTAACCCAAAGGCCATATTTCATGGGGGCTATCTAATCAGCAAACTGTATTTCCAAGGAGGAGATCTAAATTCATGGTTATATTTCATGGCTTGAGATCTAATCACGGGGCAATACTTCACAGCGGGGGATCTAATCCCAGGGGGATATTTCATGGCTGGGAGATCAGAGCAGTTCAATGTGACTTTTTCCTCTTCTTTTTTGAAAATTTATTTTTGTTTCAGAAAAAGTCAGAATATCCTAGCAAGCCACAACTTTGCTACCAGTTAGGTCACTGCTAAGAAAAGACAGAGTCTTTGCTGAATAGTGTCTTATCCAGCCTCCCCTCTTGTCACAAAGACCTCTTGAGGCATACGTGGATTCACAGGGTTCCTCCGAAATCTAGGGGGGACCTCTAGATTCAATGTTCAAGCAGGACTATAATTTTTTTCATGTATTCACTTGTTCGTTCATTCATTCATTAATTTATCCATTTGTTCATTCATTTAACAAACATTCTGAGTGTCTGCTTAGTGCCAAGAACTGTGCTCAGAATCAGTGGTCCAGAGAGGACCATAACTGCTTGTTACAGACTCAATGTTTGTGTCTCCCCTGCCCCCCCAAGAAAAAATTCATATGTTGAAGACCTAGCCCTAACCCCTAATGTGACAGTATTTGGAGGTAGGGTCTCTGGGAGGTAATTAGGTTTAGATGGGTCTTGAGGGTGGTGCCTGATACGGTCTGGCTGTGTCCCCACCCAAATCTCATCTTGAATTGTAGAGCCCATAATTCCCATGTGCTGTGGGAGGGTCCCAGTGGGAGATAATTGGATCACAGGAGTGGTTTCCCCCGTACTGTTCTCATGATAGTGATTAAGTCTCATGAGATTTGACGGTTTTATAAGGGGAAACCCCTTTTGCTTGGCTCTCTGATTATCTGCTGCTGCTGCCATGTAAGAAGTACCTTTCACCTTCCACCATGATTATGAGGCCTCCCCAGCCACGTAGAACTACAAATCTATTATACCTCTTTTACTTTATAAATTACCCAGTCTTGGGTATGTCTTTATCAGCAGTGTGAAAACAGACTAATACAGGCCCTTATGATGGGATTAGTGTCTTTGTGACAAGAGGAAGAGAGAGAGACCAGAGTGTGCTCGCTCACTCTCTCTCTCTCTCTCTGCCATATTCAGACACCGTGGGTAGGCAGCCACCTGCAAGCCAAGAAGAGAGCCCTCCCCAAGAACCAAATCTTCTGCCATTTGATCTTGGACTTCCCAGTCCCCAGAATTGTGAGAAAAAAAAAAATATCTATAGTTGAAGCCATGCAGTTTACAGTATTTTGTTATAGCAGCCTGAGCTTCCCTTTATGGTACCACTCCCCTAGAAAAGGTTAAAACAATGGTCACAGGAGGGATGATGGTTTCAAAAATAAGTGTGTTGAAGAAAGACAGAGGATGCTATGAGAGCATTGATCCAAGACACAGCCAGGAAGGACTCCATCAGTGAGCAAGGAAATGGGAACCTGAAGAATGAGCAGGAGTTACCCCAGGGAAGTTAGGTGTGGGCAGGGAGATCATGAGAGGAGGGAAGAGAATTCCAGGGGGCAAGAAAGGCATATGCAAAGCCACTGAAGTTGGACTGAACCTCCTCTGCAAAATAAGATAACAACAGCTCCTTCTTTATAGGATTTCGAACATTTTTCTTAAAAAAGGGAAGCCAACAAAGAATTGGGGGAAGATCAGATGAGTGTTTTTTAAATACTCTGCAAGCTGCTACTTGGAGAGTGGATTCTAAAAGGACAAGAAAGGAGGTAAGAGATGCAGATAGATGCCATTGTAGACATTCAGGGGAGAGACACTGGGCTCTCCAGCCGGGGAGACAGACAGGGTCACTCCAAGTGATATTCTGGAGGGATCTTTCTAGGCCTTGGTGACTGACTAGCCATGGAGGGTGAAGAAGGAGGTATGAGTGACTTCCAGGTGCCTGGCTTTGAGACAGATGGTATCCATCTTATTCTTCAATTGCTTTAGAGGAGGGAGGAAGAGCAGGAGACAGAGAGATTGAGATTCAACAATCCATTTCCCAATCATCTAGCAACTCACTGTCGGGGGCAAAATTTACAATTTCCCTCTCCCTTTGTGCTCAACCCCCTAAGAGCTTTGCCCTCCCCAAGCCAATTTTGAGCAAATCAGTCTCCCAGGTGGAAAGCAGAAAACTACAAGATGTTCCAACACAGTAAGTGTTTGGGGACAGGGAATACAGGCTTCTGGGGAGCTTCGAAGTTCTCATTTAAATAGCCTAGCTCATCACTCACCTCACTGCCACTCACACTTATGTTGCCATCCCCCTAATAATCCCTCAAAATGCATAACGCTTTGGCATTTTGCTAGGCATTTCCCACCACTTTATTTCACCAGATTCTCACCCAGCCCCTGGGAGACAAGGACCAGTGCACCTATTTTACAGAAACTGAGGCTCAGAGAGGGGCAATGACTTGCCCAGCTGCAGAGATACAGTGAAATGGCAACAACAGTAGCAACGAACACATGACCAGCTCTCCTTCTGTGCTGGGTACTCTCAGAGGCACTTTCAACATTTTGATTTATTCATCTTACAGCACCCCTATAACATAGGTGCTATTATTATCATCCCTGTTTTTCCAAGATGGGGGAACTGAGGCACGGAGAGGTAAAGTTGCTTGCCTAAGGTCAGAAAGTAAGAGGCAGAGCTGGGATTCTGAGCCAGGAAGTCTCACTCCAAAATCTATCTTTAACACCAGGCCCTCACAATTAGGAAGAAGAAATTCAACTCAGATCTGCCCAGTGTCCGTGTAACAATACTCCAGCTGTCTACGGGCTGCACGACCTGCAGCTTAAATGCCCGAGCAATGCCTGAGTGATGCCATTAGGAATTACAGATTCATGTGGATCCTGCTGCCTGGTGGAACTCTGGGAGGGAATATGTTTTGTTCCAGTGTTTCTCCTCAACCATTGACTTTAATACTTGGAAACCACTTTGAAGATCAGTCAAAAGGATATTTCCTAGAAGGTAATAGACACAAGCAGCCAACTTCCAAACCCACAACCCAGAGACTAAGAGGACAAGCTGTTCATGTATCTGACATTCCATTAGTCCCTAGATAGGTCTGTGGATCCCACTCATTGTCCCACTATGCAGGGATCCCTTGTACCCTTTCTGCCAGGCTGAGCCAGAGTGTTGGACCTACATTAAGAGAGGGGTTCTAATCCCATCTCTACAGCTTGGGCAGCTCACCTCACCTCTCTGAATGACTCTCTCCATCTGCCACGCATGAGTAATCATGACTTACAACAACCAACATTCATCAAGACCAAATACTATTGTGCCGAATACTACTTGAAGCTGTCCCTTGTATTAAGTTATCAGATTCTTCCAACAACTCTATGATACAGGTACTCTTATGACCCCATTTTCCAGGTGAGAAAACAGTTAAGTTATACATGCCCAAGGTCACACAGCTCAGAAGTGTCTTGACTGGGATTTGAACTCATGGTCTTACTATTGTCTCATCTCACCTCTCAGGGAGATCATGAGGATTTGACATGCTAAGTACCAAGACAGGGCACACAGTCCATATAAAGGATAACTGGTGGCCAATGGGTCACAAGAGGAGCTGGAGGAGGGAGGGTGCACGTTATCAACCACCCATTCCTACTTCAGGAGACACACAGGTAAAAAGGCAGGACACCCACAAAAGCTTGGGTTGGTTTGTTGGTATAAGTTACTGATACCCACAATCTTCTTATCTCTGGGGCAGCTTGGTGCGCCCTCCCCAAAGGGCAAGAAACCTGTCAGCATGACAGGCTGTCACCAGGCTGCAGCCCGTGTGTGGTGGGAGTCCAGACGAGTATCTCATTTGAATCTCATTCGAGGAGAATGATTAAAGGTTCAGAGGGATTAATTTACGAGGAAAGATTAAAGGAACTAAATCTGTGTAGCTTGGCTTAACCATGACTGAGATTGGGGACCTCAGGGACGTTTGCAAATATTTGAAGAGAGTGGAGGCTCTGGGGAGGGGGAGAAGGGAGGGCGATTTGGCCCAGCAGAAAGAAAGGAGGATGCGGGGTACCAGAAAGGATGACAAAGAGGAAATTGGAATATCTCTTATCATCTTTGAAATCATGGTGGACATAAGTGTTCACTCTGTGAGCCCAGGCTAGAAGGCTTGATGGAGATTATGTCATTGAATAGGCCATGTTTGATATCTGCTTTTTCAGTGGGGAAATTGAGGCACAGAGAGGGGAAGTTACTTTCCTGAAGTCACATAGCTGATGAATATTCTCTTGACATTATCCTGAGCTACCTTGTGAATGCTTGAACTGATGTTCAGCAAATACCCACTCCCTTATCCCCTTCTCTGTGGGCAGAACCTACTTCTTCATCCCATCAATGTGGGGTTTTGTCATGTTACTTGCTTTAGTCAACGGGATGTTCAGTTGAGCAATGGCTTGGAATAGGCTTGCCCAGTGGGACCCTCCCTTCTACATTTCTGCCCCCTTCACAAGAAGAGCTTCCCCCACCCCCCCGCACCACCTGCCACCCGAAGGAGCTGCTGCTCCCTCAGCTGGGACCTCAGAATGAACTACACAGTTCAACCCACCATCTGGAGCCAAGCCCAGCTGGACCAGCAGCTTAACAGGCCCAGCTGAGCCCAACTCACACAAGCTGAACTTCACCTACCATAAATCTACGGTAGGAGAATAAATGGTTATATTTAAGCCACTGAGTTTGGGGCTGGCTGTTACACAGCGATGGCTGTTACGTATCTCATGACATCAAATGCTGCTCAAGGCTGTCCATGACCTGGGCTTGTGCCAGCTTTCCAGGCTCACCTCTGACCTCCTCCTCATTGGTACCAGATGCACAAGGTTATCATTGTTCCTGGAATATTCTTTTAGCTGCCATATATCCTATCTACTTGCATTCATTGCTACCAGCTACCTTGAGGTTTAATTTACATAAAATAAAATTCACCCATTCACAGACATGGTCCTGTTCTCATGCAGTTTACAACTTAATGGAAAGGAAGAGCCCCCAAATCTCAGAGCTAGATGGTGCCTCATAATTCGTGGAATGAACCTGTTTTATTTTATTATATTCTATAAAACTGACGTTCTTCAGCCAGCCAGCAGGTTCAGAGATGCGGGGCAAGGTAAGATCGTGCCTCTGCCAGGGGAATTACCTGGCTGCGTGTCTCAGGGGCTTCTGAGGCTGCTTTTAGAACAGCACACAGGGTTCAGGTCACTCTATTAGAAAAAGGATATTACAGAGGCGAGGGCAGCCAGGCCCAGGAGGGGGCGGGGTGGCTTCCTGTAATGCCTGGGCAGCCAGTTTGCAGTGGGTGAAGGAGGGTGATGTCGTGTCTGCTGGATAAGGAGAGTGATGATGCTGTGTCACCAGACCTCATGTGATTCATCAGGGGAACGAGAGATGAGGGCAGCGGGGCCTGGAGCATGGGTCAAGTGGACAGACACAGACGTGGAATCTACAGGCAATTTCACCAGGTGGAGAGGCTTCGGACCCCATTAGGCACCTTGGCTCTGTTCCCACCTCTATACAGATGACCCCCTCGAGGGGTGGGAAGCGTTCAGAGGGCAGCATGCTAGAGCAGTGAAAGGACAGAACTCAGGAAAGAGTTTCACGTTTCATCATTCATTCATCCATGCATGCATTCATTCATTCAACAGTGGTAACAGAGACAGTCTCTGCTCTCACAGTGAGTCACTTAATGACAGCTCTGGTCACTGCCAGGAGGGAAAAGAACCAGTGCTGGGACAGCCGCTAAGAGGAGTTGTGACATATACCACAGGTTCAGGAAAAGAAGAAACAAGTTACCCTCAAAAGACACTTTCTGGGGGCCGGGTGCGGTGGCTCATGCCTGTAATCCCAGCACTTTGGGAGGCTGAGGTGAGCGGATCACCTCAGGTTAGGAGTTCAAGACCAGCCTGACCAACATGGCAAAACCCTGTCTCTACTAAAAATACAAAATAATTAGCTGGATGTGGTGGCATGCACCTGTAATCCCAGCTACTGGGGAGGCTGAGGTGGAAGCATCGCTTGAACCCGGGAAGTGGAGGTTGTAGCGAGCCGAGATCACGCCACTGCACTCCAGCCTGTGCAACAGAGTGAGACCTTGTCTAAAAAAAATAAGACACATTTTGGAAATGGTGGCAAGACTTTCCACTTCGTGGTGGAAGGAAAGGAAGGAAAGCTTTGTATGCTGGACACTCAGGACTTGTCCCGATAAATAAAGGTTTCAGATCCCATTTAAAGGCTAACAAATGGGGGTGCCTGGCATAGGGCAGACACCCAGAGATCTGAATCTGAGTCCAGCTCTGGAAATTCCTAGCTGGACAACTCTGGGCAAGTTGCTTAACTTCTCTGAACTGCTTTCCTCATTTTATAGCAGAGCTCGTCAGACACAAAATGAACACAGCCCGCCGTCCCTCTCAGTGTCTTATCTAATGATGGCAGTGGTGTCAAGATGGGAACATGTGCTTACTAAAGGCCCTCACACTGACCCAAATGCTGCCTGGACTGAGGGACCCTGGCTTTGGGTGGCCCAAAGATGCTGCCAAGCCAGATATGCTTCTGGGAACTGGGAGAAGAGTCACTATCTTCAGGAGACCTCCCCTGTTCCCATCGCCTGCAAATCCTTGGAGGACGAATTCAAGAAAGACAGAGCTGACATTTTGCCCAGCCAAGATAGGATGGGCACCTTTCCAGGGCATGGCTAGGCAGAGTGGGCATCCATGTCAGGAGCAGGAAGGGGAAGGAGGAGCTGGGACCTGACCACAGGTCACTGGCTGGTGCCCCGCTCCCTGCCAGACGTATGCATTATCTCATTTAACCCCCAGCACAATCTAAAGGTCCTTATTATTATCATCACACACAGGGTTTGGGCTGCTCAAGCTGGAAAATTCTGGGCCGAAACAGTGTTTGGGTCAGTGCGCATGGTCCTCTAATTAAGCACACCCTGTCACTTCAATGTCGCAGCCATAATTAGACAAGAAGCCAAGCAGGGCAGTGGCTTATGTCTATTTGGAGTTCGGCAGAGCGATGCACTCACAGCTACGTGTAGGATGGGGCTTCAGAGATATGAGGCAGGTGTTAAATGATGCCAGAACACATCCGCTGCACGACCGAGGATCCACCACCACCTGCAGGTGTCAGGCCCTGAGCCGGGGACTAGGAGGAGGGGAGGCAGCGAGGAGGAGGGCTCATTCCCTTCCCTGGTAGGAAGCCTGGATGCAGAAGAAGGGAGCACTCAGCCCTGCCCGATGCAGGGATCTCAGACTGTGGCCCAGTTCCCTCCTTTACAGAGGGGGGACTGAGGCCCAGGGGAAAACAGATCTGCTTAGGTTCCACAGGGCAGGCACTTAAACCAGTGTCCCCAACTCCAATGTCTTTCTTCCTGATTTCAAATCCCTGATCCACATCTTACCATAATACCATGCAATTTCAAACGAGTTATCTAACTTGATGTTGCCTCAGTTTCTGCATCTGTGAAGTGGGGATAATACTGCAGAACTCATTAGGGTTGTATAAGCCTTAAATGAGTTAATATATGTAAAATGCATAGAACAGTGCCAGGTGCATATTAAATTCTGTATAAGTAAGTATTAGCTACAGTGTGACATCCTCAGTTTCCAGCAAAGAGCCTAGAAGGCTCTGGTGCAGACAGAAACTGAAATGCTGAACCTGGAGTAGGAAGGGACATCAGCAGCCCCCTTATTCCCTCATCATTCCGTAACTGCACCTTCCAAACCACTTTTTTGCTCAAACCTTGGACTTGTCTACGCTTCGTTTTATCCAGGGAAGCTATTGATCTACCTTAACTCTATGACTGTGGGGCATGCTCGTTTGTATGTCCAGGCCTCAGTCTCTGCAATGGTTGAAGAAGGGCAATACCTCCTCACTGAAGGCTGAGGGCTCAGCAACCCAAAGCGCTAGGCACAAAGATGGCTGTAACTGCCATGTATGTGCCAGACATGTCTCATTCATTCATTCATTCAGAATTTATTGAGCACCCTGCATGGCAGGCACTATTCTAGATGCTAAGTACACAAAGAAGAATGAGACAAAGTCCCTACAACCTGGCAAACATCTACACCTGGCCACATGCAGTGTATATTCTATTATACCCTATGTTTCCATGTGTCATGCAGTGGAATATAAGGAAGCAGGAGGCGCTATGGAGAAAATTAAGGAGGGGAAAAGAACAGGATAAAGGGAGTAGAGAGGCTATTTCAATCCAAAAGCCAGGAAGAACCTCACTAGGATGGTGACCCAAGGAGAGGAGAGAGCACATCACTCGAATACCAGGAGAGAGGATACCAGGCCAGGAAAGCTAAGGCGAAGGCCCTGAGCCTGGAATGTGCTTGGCAGTTTCTTTTCCTTTTGCTTGGAGGGTTTTGAAGTATGCCAAGGTGGTCAGGACAGTCAAAGAGGAGTGCGCTATTCATTCATACTCATTATTATTACGTCTGTTATTCATAGAAATCGATGATTCTTACTTAATTTCAATCCGTGATCTGGGCCTAAAGGATAAGATCTGAGTTTCCAGATCCTCATATCCCTTGAGTGGCTCTGCCATCCCCTGGAGACCCTCATCCCCAAGCCGACCCCTCCTCACCAGTTCCTGCTTCCCTGGCTCAAGCATCCGCCACCCCGACCCCAGCTAGAGGGTTGCCCCTTCCATCAGGCCCAGTAGGCACCGTGCCCAGGGCCCAAAGAATGTTTTCATTTTGATTCCTTTTAAAATCAGGAAAAAAATGAATAAAATAATAATGAATATAGAATTACGAATCCAGCCTGGATTACGTCTTTGGAATACATCTTTATTCCAATGTGGTTATAAAATAGACATTTTACAATTTTTATATGGAGGCAGGGGCCCACGGAGGTAACAGTGCTGGACCCATGAAAGTAACAATGGGGCCAGGCTGGGCCAGGACAGTGACCCCTCTCTGAGGGATGGGGGTAGGAGTCTGCTCCATGCTTTGGGCAGCTCTCAGGTGGAGTCTGTGTCCCTCCAGGACCACAGCCTGGGAAGGTTGGAACTCAAACGAGCACCTGTTGAGTTGCCGTGAGCTGCTTGGATGTTGCCTCTGCCAGCTGCCAGCCTCCCTGATGGACAGAATCCCCTCTCGGCTTGGACAGGAACCAGGTGACCAATGGTCGGCGGCTCCGTAGTCCCACCCCACAGCTGGCTTCTCTGAGCCCTGTACAGTGGCATCTCCAGGACACCTGCTGCCTCCATCTCTTGGTGAGTCTCCCACCCTTCCTCTTAAATCTAGGGAAGTAGTGATTTAATATTAATATTTATTCATGTACTCAATTCTTTCCTTGTTAAATAATTTCTCAGCTGTCGGAGGCTTCTGAAGGCTAATTTAAAACAGGTGTCACGGTTATCTAACTTATACCCTTAGATTCTCAAAGAGAGGAAGGGCGGAGAATAAGCATCCCTGCACTCACTCCCCGAGCTGGTGCCTGCCTGCAGGTCTGGAAAACAGGCACAAACCCGTCCTCTGGGAGGTCAGACCCTGGGGTGGGGTAGGAGGAAGGGGAAGGGGGGGTGACATCACTTGCTGGCTGGAGAGGCCAACTCCAGGGCTTACCTCTTAAAAGGAAGGAGTAGCTGGCAGGAAGGGGCACTGGGGAGAAAGAGGGAGGGACAAGATTTTTAACTGAACAATCTATGCTCATAGAATAATAACAATAGAATAATAGCTAATACTTACTTATACAGAATTTAATATGCACCTGGCAGTGTTCTATGCATTTTATATACATTAACTCATTTAAGGCTTATACAACCCTAACGCGTTCTGCAGTATTATCCCCACTTCACAGATGCAGAAACTGAGGCAACATGAAGTTATATAACTCGTTCGATATCACATGGTATTATGGTAAGAGGAGGATCAGGGATTTGAACTCAGGAAGAAAGACATTCGGCTGAAACCCGAGTCTCCCTTTCGGTGGCTAAGGGACCTCTCTATGGTTTCACTTCCTCTTCTGTAAATGGAGAACATACAGCTTAATTGTAAAGAATAATTAAGGGGATAACGAGAATATCTGACTGGGCAAGACCTGGCTGTATGCATTTTGGGCCTGGCCTGGGGCAGGTCAACAGGACATGGTGGAGGGAATGACGCTGTTGTCACAGTGTCTGACACTCCCCTTCTCTCTTTTCCAGCCTGCACCCTCTTTCTCTCTCTCTCTCCCCACTTCCCCACCTTCCTTTCTTCTTTTTCCTGACAACCTCACACTTCAAGGTTATATCTGTTACAGCTGATTGAAATCTATGTGGTGGCCTAAGCACTGGCCAATGACAGCTAGAAAAAAAGTAAGAAACTCGCCCCATTGTGCCCACCTTTGCATCCCACCCCTGCCCCTTCAGATAAACTCACCAATCTCAGCGCCTTTTCATCCACCCCCTAGGAGATCCAAATTCATCATCTTCTCCACTCACTGAGAAGCTTGTTTGCCATAGGATGTATTTTGAAGACAACGGGCATACCGAATATGACTTTTTAACACACATGTGCCACCTCCTCGATCCAATCACCCAAACACACCCACTCCCCCTTCCAATGGGGAATTCCTTGTTCAAGTGGAGAGAGAGAGGATAAGACATTTGATCATTCCCCAGGCACTATGCAAACCCATGCAAATTAATGAAGTGCAGACCACATCAGTAAGTGTGTTTGTGAATAAGAGATAAGAAGACAGGACAAGGCAATAATCAACTGCAGAAAAAAAAATCATCAGAGAGAACCTGAGACTGGATAATGGCCCGTGTTTATGTTTTATGTGCACATGAATATAGATAGGTTTATGCATATGTACCAAGAACTGTGTACACACACACACACACACACACACACACACACACCTCACTGACCCCATCCCCACACATGACCACAGTCCTTGTCAGCCATCTCTGGGTACATGCTCAGGGCTCTGCGTGGACTTTTCGGGGCCAAGGAAAAACCTTGGACCCTGGACCACCTTCCCTGTTGTCTGAGTCCTTCAGAAAGTGCCCATTATTGGATTAGTACTGACTCTGGATTCTCCAGGCCACCAGAGTCTGTGCAATCTTTAGCTTACGGGAGGATCTGTCCCTAAAGTTCACTTCTAAGTCAGCTTCTTGGATCAAGCAATATATCTTCCCAGATAAACAGTGTCAGTGGATACGATAAAGAAAGTCATGGTTAAAAGCACAGACTGGGAGGATGGCAAACTTCAGCCTGGAATCAAACCACTCTGTGTCCTCATCTGTTAAAGGGGGGAATAAAAATATTCACCAACCTCAAATACACCCAGAAAAATTATAGGAAGCGCTGCATGTCAAGTGCCCAGCAAATAGGAGCTCAATAAACAGTGGGCGAGGCTACTGATAGTACTGCTAAAGTCACAGCTGGCCTGTTGTCCTTAAAGTCCCAGGGTAGCCCCCAAAATCCCCTAATCCCCAAGGGAGCTGACAACGTTTTATCTGTATTTGTGGTTACCAATGACTTCTAACATTGTTTCCTTGGGGAATTACTCTGTATTCTAAATTCTCTGTGGAGACCCCAGAACTCCTCCCAGCTCACCAAGGAAGAGGAAGAAAGTCCCCCATGGTGGGAAAGAGAAGGTCATAGGGGCAGGGGCGCAGATACTTTTCAATACCAGTTACGTGAAAACTGCACATCAGTGTGAAAAGGCTTACTCCTTGGAAAACTGGTCCTGAGGATTATCTGCTCTGTGCCAAGAGATGCCCTACTTATTAGACTGTATCCTTTAATCTCGACAACAGTTCTGGGCTTGACTGACTCCTTTTGCAGATGGGTCCCCTAAGGTTCAAGGAGGAAAAGTCTTGCTCTCAAGATCACTTGGCTAGAGCCTGGGGGAGACCAGACTGGAATTCAAGTCTATTTGGCCCCAGGGTCTGCGCTCTTTCCTTAACTTTGCCACAATGCCTTCAGGTGTCTGAAAAATGAAGCCAGGTGTCTCGTCATTTGCAAGTCAGATATCTTTAAGCTAGGCTGCCCCTCTCTGTCCCCTCCTGCAGTTATCTGCCTAAAAGCAGCTCACCCATGTGACACTGCCTTGAAAATCCTTCTTGTTTTCACTCTGTAGGCAGAGCCCACAGCCCGGAGAGCAGGAAGCCTGATTCCCAACCAGGCTCATTGCTGTGTGTCCGTAATTAAGGCCTTTGACATCTCTGAACCTCATTCTGCAGTTTCAGATGTCTGGGCCAGGCACCGGGCCTTCCCTCCTTCACAAGGCAGAGGGTACAATGAGCTCACACCCAGCGGCATGCCCAGGGACTGGCAGAGAGCCAGCATCCTACAAATCCACAGGTCTGCTGGGCATGATCTAGTGCCAGGAGCAGGGAACAGGCACTGCCCTCTCCTCCAAGAGGGCTGGAAGAATTAATATTAGTACAATCATTTTAATCAGTGCGTGATTAACAGGCGCATGCATAATTCACCCGACTCTTCCCTCTGCCTTGCTCTGGGCTTTTGGAGGTGGAGGGAACATGGCTCTGGCGCACTAGCTCTCCCTCCACCCTGTCCTGCCACCCTTGTACTATGGGAGGTGACCTCCTGGTGAGAGAGTCCTTGTGGGAAGGAGAGTTCGGAACAGCCTCTGCCCAACGGACCCCTTATAAGGGACTGGACAGAGGAAGGGAGCCCCCGCTACCCCATGTTCTTCCCAGCTCACTTCCCACCAGGAGCAACGGACAAGGAGGTTCCAGACGGACCCCTCCTGCCTTTAACCTTGGATGTCTGTACCCCTCTCCCGGCAGCATCCCTCAAGGAGCTGCCCTTGTTATTCCATGGCAACTTCCTCCGCATCCTTCAAATGGCTCTTTCTCGTTTCCTCCCGGCTGTCTGCGGGTGCTAACTCTGCAGTTCACTCCCCGCTGGATAAGATAGGGTGGCCTAGTATTTGTCCTAAAATCACCTCCTTCAACCTTAGCTTCTACCAAATGTCAGAGCTAGAGGGGCCTGTTTACATCACACAATCCAGTCCCTCCAGATTATAATGGGGAAATAGAGCCCAGAAAAGGGAAGTGGCTTGTCCAAGGCCACACAGCACATCTGTGACAGAGGCAGAGACAGAATTCTGAGTTTTGGACTCCCAAGCCCAAGAGTTTTACTCAAACTCCAGATAAGGGTCACACGGGCATTTGAATATGTTTGTTTCAGGGTGGAGGCAGGTGGGGGAGGGGCTGGGAGTCTGAAACCTGGCTTGGCCACCTACTAAGTGCTCCACTTCAGGCAAGTTACCCGTCATCTGCAAGATGGCAGTGAACGGTCCCACCTCAGGGGACTGTACTGATGAAAGCAGTGCATAAAACAGGCAGCCCAGGACCCCAGAGACCACCAGTGCTCACTGCTACCATTTGGCTCAGAATGGGCTTCCCAGAAGCAGACACGAGGCAAGGATTCTGGTGCAGGTAGTTTATTTGCAGACGATGTCGAGAACCACTGTCAGGGCACAGGAGAAGCCAGGCAGAGCGAGTCATCGGCAGCTACCCCGGTGGGCAATGGGGCTCAAGCCCTGGGGAAACGCTGGGATCCAGTGTCGAACAGACGTGAGCCTCGGAGTTATCCTTCCCTGGGGGGAGAAGGCGATGGGAATCAGGTGGGCAAAACTTCCCTGCCAGGCAAAGAGAACCCTGGGCAAAGAAATTAGAGAGCTGGCAGGGGAAAGTCGGGTGGCACGCTTGAAGTGACGAGAGCGAGCAAGGGGATGTGGGTGGGTTGTGACAACATCAGCTGCTGGAGCAGGCGGCTTTTTGTCTAACCAGGGACATGGCAGAGACTCCTGGGCCTTCCCGTCATCCTCTTCCTCGAGCCTTCAGATCCAGGCAGTTCCCTCACTTCAAAGCTTCACTTCATCGGTAGCGGGAAGAATAGTAATGAAGCATGAAGGCTTGAGACTAGATAAAAGAAGAACTGCCTATCTGTGAAGACGCTTAGACACAGGCTGCTCGGATTCAGGGAACACGTGGAATTCCTTCCTGCAACGCCTCGGGGGTGGGGTGCAAGCTCTCTGGAGATATGAGGGAACTAGAGCTATTTAGATGCAAGATCCCAGGATGGCTGTTGGAAAGCAGTACGGGCCTGGCAGGCCCAGCCATCTGGGTGTTTCTGTCTCTGAAGTGTGATTCCCTGCAAGCCGCAGAACACATGAGGCTGAGCTTCCGGGAACATTCATGTATGGAAAGCATGATTTTAAAATTCAAAGAGTTCGGGCGCGGTGGCTCATGCCTGTGATCCCAGCACTTTGGGAGCCCGAGGAGGGCAGATCACCTGAGGTCAGAAGTTCAAGACCAGCCTGGCCAACACGATGAAACTCTTTCTCTACTAAAAATACAAAAATTAGCTGGGCGTGGTGGCACGCACCTGTAGTCCCAGCTACTCAGGAGGCTGAGGCAGGAGAATCGCTTGAACGTGGGAGACAGAGGTTGCAATGAGCTGAGAGTTCACCACTGCACCCCGGCCTGGGCGATAGAGTGAGACTCCATCTCCAGATAAATAAATACATACGTACATAAATACATAAAATGAAACAAAACAAAACAAAATAAAATTCAAATAAATCCACATCTGATATTTCCTTATAACAGAATACTACACAGCAATAAAAAGGGATGAATGAGTGGTCTGTGTAACCACATGGCTAAATCTCCAAAGCATCATGCCAAGTGAATGAAGCCATACCCAAAAGACACAAACTGTACGCTTCCACTGGTAGGAAATTCTAGAACAGGCCAAACTGCAGGGACAGGAAGCAGGTGGGTGGTTGCCTGGGCCTAAGGGCAGGATGCAGGAGATTCCAAAAGGCCCATGATGGGACTTTTGGGAGGGATTGGCTTGTTCTATATCCTGACTGTGGTGGCGTTTACACAACTGCACACGTTTGTCAAAATGCAGCTAATCTGACAGTTCTAATTGGACTTTTTTGTTGGTAAATTATACCTCAGTTAAAGCTGATTTTTAGTTGTTGCTGTTTTGTTTTTTTGAGACGGAGTCTCGCTCTGTCGCCAAGGCTGGAGTGCAGTGGCGCGATCTCAGCTCACTGCAAGCTCCACCTCCCGGGTTCACGTCATTCTCCTGCCTCAGCCTCCCAAGTAGCTGAGACTACAGGCGCCAGCCACCACACCCAACTAATTTTTTGTGTTTTTAGTAGAGATGGGGTTTCACCATGTTAGTCAGAATGGTCTCGATCTCCTGACCTAGTGACCCACCTGCCTCGGCCTCCCAAAGTGCTAGGATTACAGGCGTGAGCCACCGCACCTGGCCTAAAGCTGTTTTTTAAAATGTGAAAAATTTTATATTAATAGTCTTTCCCGGAGTAGGATAGTAAGATGACTTATGGATTGAGTCACACACACACACACCAGAGGGGATGCTTGACTAGCACAGAGAGCACACACTTTAGAATTCAGACTTCTTTTCAAAGCCCAGCTCTGTCCCCTTGCAGGTGATGTGATTTGGGCAAGTCACTTCACATCTGTGAGTTTAATTTTTCTTGAGTGTGCAGTTGTGATATGGACTGAATTGTGTCTTCCCAAGTTCATATGTTGAAGCCCTAACCCCCAATGTGACTGCATTTGCAGATAGGGGTTTTAGAAAGTAATTAAGGTTAAATGAGGTCCTAAGGGTAGGGTACTAATCTGATAGGATTGGAGGCTTTGCAAGCCCCAGCACCACGGTTGGCATCCCAGTCAGCATGGGCAAGAGGGGGGTTAGAGGAAAGGTGGAAGGAAGAAACATGCCTGGGCTTCATCTTCAACCACTCCCAGGCATGAGTGGAATTCCCCAAGCACAGGGGCCCTACTTCCCAGTTCCCTGCTCTTCCTCCACCCTCAGGACCTGACACTGGACCCCGCTCGCCAAAGCTGCTTCGCAGATGGGCCTCCATGGCAGATCCAGCTGGTGGGGATCTGATCTGGGGAGTCTCTGCCTGGGCCATCGGGGCCCGATGTGTGTTCTGAGCCTTCCTCTGAGGGAGTAAACAGCAATTCCCCCAAAGTCTTCATCACTCATTAAATATTAACACTGTCCATTTGCCAAGTGGGTGCCCCTGGGTGAGCAGAGCCAGGCAGGTGAGCAGCTGCAGGTGAGTGCCGTGCCCTTGTCTGCAAACCCAGACACACGCTCTGAGCCCCCCACTCCTGGTTTCAAAGCTTCCACACACAGGGCTCTCCGGGGCCCCTCGGGGCTGTCTACCTGCACCAGCACCTGCCCCCCTCTGGCCTCAGAACCCCGTGTTTCTTGCAAATGACACATATGCAAGGGCCATAGGCAGGGTTCAAATGCCAGCTTTGTCAGTTACAAGCTGGGTGACCTTGGACAAGTTACTGAGTCTCCCCAGCTATAAATGAGCAATAATATCTTTACCACTGTGTACAATCGAGCATTTCATAAGATAATATGTGTAAAGTGCCTGGCATGCGACAGGTTAATTCTGATAGGGAGTGATTCCTTTCTTCTTCCATCCCCTGCCCCTTGCAACATGAGGTGTAATTAAGGAGAAGGCTGAGTGAAAGAAGGAGAGAGGGACAGGAGATAATGTGACAGGGTCTCCTGGTGCATCTAGCGGTGGTAACATCATGGGATTCAGTGGTCCAGCTCTGGGGAAATGCCCCTGTCCTCAGGTCCCCTCGTCTAAGTGACGATGACCCAGGGTGCAGGGTGTTGGTTCTGTGCTGCTGAGAAACTCAGGCATGGAGCTGAGTGATGCTTTAATATTACAGTGGTTCTTATTTATGCAACAATGTGTGTGTTCAGTGTGCTGCTAAGTCCTTAAGCTGCCCAGTACCAGCCATAAAAGCCTCCATATATCACCCTGAATTCCCTTCCTGGGTAGTTTAAAAGAATGAGAGGTGACTTAATGGCAGCGCTTAAGGGTTATTATATATAAGTTAACGGCCAGATGCTCTTCCTTGGTGAGCAGAGTGACGAGGAGGGGGCTCTGGCAGCAACAGAGACCCTCCTTGCAGTTCAGAGGGTTTAACGTGTCTTCACCCCACCCCCACCCCAAAGGCAGCAGGGTGGTCCTGCTGGACTCCCAAGATCCTGTCCAGCCCCTGGGGGACATTTTGGACCACGATGCTAAGTTGGTTGTTCTCCTTCCATGAACGTGATCGTCAAAAGGAGAGCAGGTGTTCCTGCGACAGATGTGATCAAGGTGTTTGTGGCACATGCGGAGCAGGGAGAAAAATGAGGAATGTGCAGGAGGAGCTGGCCCTGGGATCCGTGGAGAGGAGCCAGACACTTCGGAGTGGCACCCAGGGCGCCGGGAACCTGAGAGTGCCTTGGCCACACAACCGCACTTGCTGTGGGGAACAGAGAGTGTTTAGTGGGGACCCTTCTCTCCTCTGTACAGCAGGAGTGGGGACAGAGGTGAGGCCCCAAATAGGCTCCCCCACCCCAGCAGATCACGAGGGTGGAGGTATGCAATGAGGTTCCAGCAGCAGAAGGAAAGGGTGGAAGGGGCCCTTTTCTCTGGATTGGGCTCACTATAAACCCCATGTCTGCTCAGCCTAATCCACTCACCCTGGGAAAGGAGGGAGTGGCAGGGCAGGTGGGTGGTGGAGGGCACTAAGCCTTTCCACAGGGATCACTTTCACTGGGGTCACCACCATCCAAGACCCTTTTCTAACCAGCATGGGGGTGCATGCAGAGAATGTGGGCTCCCCAGGTTCTAAGCTCAGCTCCTCCACCCAGTTCCTAATTTGACTTTGGGCGAACAATTTCACCTTTTCAAGTCTTGGTTTCCTCCTCTGTACAATAAGGCCAGTCATATCTACTTTGCAGATTTGCAGTTAGCATTAGATGAGGTAAAGGGCCAGGCACTGAGCCACCTCCATCCAACATGGGCCCTTGGACCAATCCCCGCTTCTTGGGGATGTCTCTGATCATCCAGCTCTCTTGCTTCAGATACACCCTTCTCAAGCCCTCTGCAATCCATGCCCGCAGAGCCCTTGCTCCCTGCAAGCTCAGCCTCAGCCAGCGATGTGTAGTGTGAACATCATCTGCTCACCGCGTGCCCCTTCCCTTCCCTCTGCAAGCACTTCTGGCCCCACAGTCAAACTCCATCAAACACTTGTGTGTTCCGCCTGTTTCAGGTAAAGACGGTTCCTGTTTCCACAACAGTCTCCACGCGGCCTCCCACTTTCAAACCAGAAACTCTCGAGTAGACAAAGATGCCCTGTGATCCAATGAAGGTGATCTCTCCTTTCCTGCCCCCCTGTTCTGGGACATCCTGGGCCCTCCCCCTGCAATGCCCTCCCCCACCCCCCTCCTTCCCACCTGCGAAAATCCTCTTCCACTTACAAGGCTCAGATATGAGTCTCCCTTCCCCATTTGGGCTTTGAAGGACAGCAGGGCCTGGCCCAGGCATTCCAGCTCGTGGTCCTGACCGTGAGTCCCTGAGAGCAGATGCTTGGACAGACCCCACTCTGCATCCCCCTTCCCCTCAGGCCCTCGGTGCCATGGATGCTTGATAAATACGAGCTGTTATTCATAAAGAAAATCGCAATGCTTGCAGCATACTGAACCCTGGTGACGGGCCAGACACGGAGCTACACATTCTAGAGATATCATCTCATTTCATCCTCACAGCAGCTCTGCCAGCTAGCTATTATTAGCGTCCTTTATAGAAAAGAGACTCTGCGTCTCAGATAGAGTGACTTGCCCAAGGTCATCCTGCGGCTGTGCGACTTGCCGGGACTTCAGGCCAGGTCAAAGTGATTCCAAAGCCCATCACACCCTTTCCTCTGGGCCAAGCTGTCTTTGAAGACAAATTAGGGGAAACCAGGCAAAGATAAACACTCAGTTTTCTGGAGGAAAGCTGATTTCAGATATTCAAATTTGGAGACTTGAGGAAGCCATACTGCATAGGGTAGGGAGAAAATATACAAGGTAAAAATTTTTTTTAAAGCAAGCTCAGAAAAAAAAAAATACGTGGGACTCTATTATTGGCTGGTTAGGTATGCTTGTTCCCTGGTGCTGTGAAGAAATAGCACTTGAACATAAATTTAATTTCTTCAGCAAGGCCATTTTTACTTTCTGCAGAAGGGGTACACTTGCTAGCAGTTTTACCAGGAGAGTACACTGAACAAAGGAGACAGGGTCATTTATAACCTGACACATCTACCTTACTGCTGTGTCCAGTTTCTATTGGCTGGAACAGGACCTCACATTCCGTATTTGTCCTGATTGGCCAGCAACTTAGAACTTTTTAAAAGAGGCAAAGGCAGAAGAGAACAAAGGAAGGAGGAAGTAACTTGTGGAATGCTGAGAAAGATGGAAACACTTTTAAATAAGGAAGAGGAACGGGCTATGACTTAATGCTTGCTTGGACTAGTATAAGCATGCCAGGGCAAATATTTAGGCTAAATTGTGGGAGCTAAGAACATAAAGTGCATTGATTATTACAGCTAGCAGATATTTAAGGATGTTAGCACAAGTCTTTGAACAAATTTTGCTTCTAAGAGAAGTTACTATTTATTCTTAATTAGATGGGGAGGAAAGTCTTTGAAGAAGAACCTCCACTTTACTTTTTACAGGCTGAGAAGTGTTCCCTCAAAATTCTTATTTGAAGCCCTAATCCCCAGGACCTCAGAATGTGACTGTGTTTGGATATAGGGCCTTTAAAGAAGTAATTGGCCTAAAATGAGGCTGTTAGGGTAGACCCTAATCCGCTCTGACTAGTGTCCTTATAAGAAGAAATAATTTGGAGGCACAAAAGAGACACCAGAAATTGCTATGCACGGAGGAAAGACCACGTGAGTACGCCACAAAAATGTGACCATCCGCAAGTCCAGGAGAGAGGCCACACAAGAAACCAACCCTGCCAGCACCTTGATCTTGGACTTCCAGCCTCCAGAACTGTGGGAAAATCCATTTCTGTTGTTTAAAGCACCCAGTTTGTGGTATTTTGTTATGGCAGCCCTAGCCAAGAAATACAGACTCCTATTATGAATGTTATCCTCAACATATGAAAAGTTCCTAGAAATTGTTAAGAAAATGTGGCACATATACACCATAGAATACCATGCAGCCATAAAAAATGATGAGTTCATGTCCTTTGCAGGGACATGGATGAAGCTGGAAACCATCATTCTCAGCAAACTATCGCAAGGACAAAAAACCAAACACCGCATGTTCTCACTCATAGGTCGGAATTGAACAATGAGAACACATGGACACAGGAAGGGGAACATCACACACCGGGGCCTGTTGTGGGGTGGGGGGAGGGAGGAGGGATAGCATTAGGAGATATACCTAATGTAAATGACGAGTTAATGGGTGCAGCAAACCAACATGGCACATGGATACATATGTAACAAACCTGCACGTTGTGCACGTGTACCCTAGAACTTAAAGTGTAATTATATATATATATATATATATATATATATAAAGAAAAAATATCAACAAAGGAACAAATATGGGCAAAAATTATGAAAGATAATCGCAAAGAAAGAAATACAAATGGCTCATCAATATACGAAAAGATGCTCAATCTCCTTCATGATCAGTTAAAATTGCACTGATCAGACGGGCAACATTTCCTAAGGCATGTGTTTGCTGACACTGTGTTTGGCAAGCTTGTGGGAGAATAGGGAGAGGCTCTCCAACATTGCTGGGGGGAGTGTAAATTGTACAACCTCCGTAGAGGGCAATTTGTCAATATCCGATTGAAAGAAAGGAGAGAAAAGGATAAAAAGAAAGATGGACGGAGGGGGAGAAAGACAGGAAAGGGAAGGACAGCAAAGGAGGTAGGGAGAAGAATGAAAGGAAGGAAAGAAAGGGGTCAGAAGGAAGGAAGAGAGGGAGGGAGGAAAGAAGGAAAGGGGAGAGGGCTGGAGCAAGGGAGGGAAAAACTTGTGCCCTGGAGTCAGTCAAACCCAGGCTCAAATCTCAACTCTGCTACTTATTAGTCCTAAACCCTCGGGCAAATTACTTACCTTGGCTATGCCTCAGTTTCCTCATGTGTACAAGGGAGCAGTCATAATACATGCCATGTAGAGTGCTATAAAGATGGAGCCAGTATGTTATTCTATCATTATTGTCATCATCATTATCCTCCATGTGTCAGCCACATGGGCAGTCTCCCATTGGTGGATTCTCTACTCCTTTTCACGTTCTTTGCAGTCCAGTGATTCACCAAATCAGTAACTAAATTGCATTTCATATAAATGATGGCATCACGGTATTTCCCTTTTCCTATGAATCATTTTTCAGGAATTGGAAAACCCCTGTTATGATGGCATCACGGTATTTCCCTTTTCCTATGAATCATTTTTCAGGAATTGGAAAACTCCTGTTATGATGGCATCACAGTATTTCCCTTTTCCTATGAATCATTTTTCAGGAATTGGAAAACCCCTGTTATGATGGCATCACGGTATTTCCCTTTTCCTATGAATCATTTTTCAGGAATTGGAAAACCCCTGTTATGATGGCATCACGGTATTTCCCTTTTCCTATGAATCATTTTTCAGGAATTGGAAAACCCCTGTTATGATGGCATCACGGTATTTCCCTTTTCCTATGAATCATTTTTCAGGAATTGGAAAACCCCTGTTATGATGGCATCACGGTATTTCCCTTTTCCTATGAATCATTTTTCAGGAATTGGAAAACCCCTGTTATGATGGCATCACGGTATTTCCCTTTTCCTATGAATCATTTTTCAGGAATTGGAAAACCCCTGTTATGATGGCATCACGGTATTTCCCTTTTCCTATGAAGCATTTTTCAGGAATTGGAAAACCCCTGTTATGATGGCATCATGGTATTTCCCTTTTCCTATGAATCATTTTTCAGGAATTGGAAAACCCCTGTTATTGCTAGATCCTGAGCTCTGACTTTTGGTTTGGAAGTTATGGGCACTTTACTAAATCCAGTCAGTGCCGCTACTGTGAAGTCGAAGAAGACATTGGTGGGCACTTCTATTCCTTCCCTTCTCCCACCCCAAAGAGGCGCTGGGCAGGAGCTTGTCGGGGGGGCCTTTATCCACCCACCAATGCTGGCTGCACCAATGGGGTTGCAGGGAAACTGGAAAAATGCAGGTCTCCAGCACAGAGTGGATGAAAAGGACAGTATAGGCTTGTCTCAGGAGCCTTGTCTCCTGCTGGGGAAACCGAGACCGATGTACCTGAAATGTGTCTGTGCAGGCTTGTCCAGAGCCTTGGAGATCCGCTGTAATCCTGTGCAAATGTGTCATGGTTTGCATAAAGAAACCGCCTCCCCGCAAGTGCCAAGGAAATTGGGATTTAGATGCAGATCCGCCCATCCTCCCATCCTGCACTAACTCCTCTCTCCACCCTCTCACCTCTTTCTCTTTTATTCCTTCTGCAACTCATCCTCTGTCCACCACCCCATCTGCCGTACCTCCTCCTGTGATATTAACACCACCACCAATAACAACCACTATTCTGAGTAGTCACCACGGGCCTGCCACATTGCTTTTTTTTTTTTTGTCCAACAACTCCAGAAGGTAAATATCATGATTCTCCCTTTATAGTTTAGGAAACGGGCTCACAGAAGTGAAGCAGACTTGTCCAAGGCCTTGACCCCAGAACACGATACCCAGCCTCTGCCACTGTGCCCCCAAGCCCCGTGGAAACATCTTCCATTCAGAAAAAATCACCCTAGAATGACTGGGGATTAATTTAACCTCCCCATGTCCAAATCCTGCATGGCCAACTCCAACTCACCCTCTGTCTACCACCCCCAGGGTGACACCAACACAGTTCATAGAACATGATCCTGGTCCCCCAAGTCCAAAGACTCCTCTGGGTTTCAACCCTCCTGCCTTCTGGACCTCACTTATCATCATTGTCCCCAGGAGAGCGGCTCTTTCCTTTTGGCCTGGTTTAGAGGGCGAATACGGTCTCATATCTCAGCTTGCTAAACCCTCTAATGAATGGAATGAAACTAACATTTACTGAGCACCTATCATATGTCAGGCCCCACGCTATGTCCCTAATATGCAGACGCTCCTCAACTTACAGTGGGGTTACATCTCAATTAACCAATCTTAAGTTGAAAATATCCTAAGTCAAAAAGGTATTTAGTACACCTAACCTACAGAGCATCAAAGCTTAGCCTAGCTGACCTGAAACATGCTCAGAACACTTACATTGGCCTATATTGGGCAAAACCATTTTGCACCACAGTAAGCTGCAGGGTATCAGTGTATCACCATCCTGATGGCGTGGCTGACCAGGAGCTGCAGCTCCCTGACGCTGTCCGGCACTGCTAGGGAGTTTCCTACTGCATCAAAACTCAAAATTCAAAGGATGGTTTGAACCATCAAAGGATGGTTTCTACCAAATGGCTATTGCTTTCGCACCATTAATGTAAAGTAGAAAAATGGCAAATTGGGCCAGGCACGGTGGCTCACACCTATAATCCCAGACTTGGGGAGGCAGAGGCAGGCAGATTGCTGGAGCTCAGGAGCTTGAGACCAGCCTGGGCAACATGGCAAGACCTTGTCTCTACAAAAAAATACAAAAATACAGGCACATGTGGTGGCGCATGCCTGTAGTCCCAGCTACTCAGGAGGTTGAGGTGGGAGGATCGCCCTAGCCTGGGAAGTTGAGGCTGCAGTGAGTTGTGATCATGCCACTGCACTCCACCCTGGGTGATAGAGTGACACCTGTATCAAAAAAAAAAAAAAAAAAGAAAAGAAAAAGAAAAACAGGAAATCGAATCATTGTAAGTTGGGGACCACCTGTATATTAAGAAGCTTGCTGTATAGGAAGGATGCAGATGAGAAAACAGAGGCTCAGAGAGGTTAAGTGCCCTGCCCAAGGTCACACAGCCCTCCAAGGGGATCTGGAATTCCAACCCAGGTCTGCTTCCTCTGCTTGATTTCAAGCCTCTGTGCCTTTGCGCTACTGCTTTGCCTCTTGTAGTAAATGTTTCATAAATATTTGGCCTCCTCCCACCACCACGCGGGACTGTATCAGCGTAAGTTGGGAGCACATCTGTCTGGCATCTGTTTTCCTTTCAAACAAGTGTTTGTTTAACCCCATTTCATAGCTTTTCTCACCTTTGAAAACTCTGGCAGGCCTCTCAGCCAGGGGATTGCTGAGGATTCAGGCTCGTTTGTTCTCCTGTCACCAGCGGGGTACTTGGAATGGGGGCTTGCAATGTGAGCAGCTGCTTTGGCCTCTGCCTGATAAGCCCAGGAAAGTGGGCTGGGGGGAAGGTAAATAAGGCTCTTGGTGGCCTGGGTAGAGTTCTGGGACTCAAGCTGGCATCTGCAGGCTCGGAATAGAGGGCACGATGTTGGAATCAGGCAGGCCTGCGCTGGTGACCTATCTCCAAGGGTCATTCACTGCACCATCTCCGCAGGCCACCTCTGCTTGCTCGTCTGCGGCATGGGGATGGTAATAGTGCCTAGAGAAGCACCTGCTCTATGCAGCAGGCATTGTGTAAATGCTGGCTTTCCCTTCTCGTTCATGCCAGTGGAGGTTGGGAGGGCCCCGTAGGGACTCTGTGGAGAAAGGAGGCTGGCCGTGTTAGAACAGGAGAGGGCCGAGTCACAGGGTTTTCTTTCCTTACCTGGACCCCTGAGATTCAGGAGCTTGCTGATCTCAAGTGCAGGCCAAGGAGGCCAAACTCTGGCCTAAGAGATTCCCTGGCCAGGCCCTAGCAGGAACAGAGGCCTAAAGCTCTACAGTTGGTCCCCTGCACCCATAATGGCTTTCCAGTGTGTTCCAGGATGCAGGGGGTATGTGAATCACAGTCACCTCCCATCTCGAGCACGGCAAGTCAGCTTCCAGGAACAGCCACCACCACCCTCCATACCCTCTGTGGTCCTAACCATCAGAGCCTACATTGGTCCAGCACTCTACAGTTTAGGAAGGCTGGTCAGCAATAGGATCTGCTGACTCTGCGGTGATTCTGGGTGGCTGCGGGTGCAGGGACTGTGATTCCCAGATAGAACAAGGAAGCTGAAGTTCAGAATGGGGAAGCTGCTGGTTTAGTTCCCCCATCAGTGGGTTATAATGACTATGACAGGAACAGCCATCGTCACACCAAATAAGCGCGTTCTGAGTGCCCGGTCCTTCCCCAGACCCTGTGAGGAGGTACTGTGTGATCCTCATGTTACCAGAAAAGAAATTATGACTTAAACAGGAAAACACACAAGTTGGCCCAGCTAGAAAGTGCAGAGCCAAGTGTGCCTTAAATCAGACACCTGGGCTTGTCACCAGGAAGCCACACCCAGGAGAGCTCACCACCTGCCATTGTAGGAAATCTAATTATAATAACATCTGCCTTTTGTTGAACACCTACTTCATGAGGGCATAATGCTGAGCGCCTGAAGTGCTTTATGTCATGTATTCTCTGAACACATCTGATAAGGTAGGTTTAGCCCATTTTATGGATAAGAATAGGAAGGCTCAGAAGGACCCCAAAGCTGGTTAAGTCCCAAAGCTAGGCTCTAACTCCAGCAGAGTGAGACCAGTGAGGCTTTTCTATCTGGTTATAACTCTTCTTAAACTAGTTTGGTGATAAGTGACTGTTTTTCCTTCCTTCTCTCCCCCTAGCCTGGCCCTGCCCAAATGTCACCACTCTGCCCATCCTAGGGGATCCAGAAATGCTTCTGAATTTGTCCTCTGAGGACCTGGACCACGTCAAGATTTGGATGTTCGGTGGGAAGGTGTATTAGTCTGTTCTCACGCTGCTAATAAAGACAGACCCAGGGCCAGGCAAAGTGGTGCTGGGCACCTGTAATCCCAGCTACTCAGGAGGCTGAGGCAGAGAATTGCTCGAACCTGGGAGGCAGAGGTTGTAGTGAGCCGAGATCGCACCACTGCACTCCAGCCTGGGTGACAGATCAAGACTCCCTCTCAAAAAAAAAAAAAAAAAAAAAAAAAAAAAAAAAAAGACATACCCGAGACTGGGTGATTTATAAAGAAAAAGAGGTTTAATGGGTTCACAATTCCACATGGCTGGGGAGGCCTCACAATCATGGCAAAAGGCACATCTTACATGGCAGCAGGCAAGAGAGAGAACGAGAACCAAGCATAAGAGTTTTCGCCTTATAAAACCATCAGATCTCGTGAGACTTACTCACTACCATGAGAACAGTATGGGGGAACCACCTGTCCCTTCCACAACACATGGGAATTACGGGAGCTACAATTCAAGATGAGATTTGGGTGGGGACACAGCCAAACCATATCAGCAGGTGAATCCAAGAGAAGGCAGAGGGAGCTGTGAAGGTGCCATTGATTCTAACATTTCTTCAGCCCTCTGTTCGGAGTCTTCCATGGCTCCCTATTGCCTGCTTTCTCTAGAATCCAAACTGCACCCTGACTTGGAGCATCTTCAGCAGACAAGTCCAGCCTACTGATCATCTTTCATTGAGTACATTTTTCTCAGGTCCCGGAGCTGTGCTGGACACCAGGCTAGTGGGTCAACAGAACAGAACAGCCGGAGGAGCTCATAGTCTAACGGGTACAGTGACAGCACGATGTGATGGTCAGGGGATGGGCAGAGAGGCGACCAAACCAAGGCAGAGACCCTCAACACAGGCACCAGGGGTCCTGGGAGGGTCTGGGAGGAGGTGCCACCCTAGCAGAGCCCTGAAGGATGAGCGGGAGGGAATTGCTCTCAGCACCTCCTACCTCTGGGGGTAACGCCCATCTCCAGACTCTCCCACATACCCTACATTCTTTTCTTCTCCAGATTCTCTGCCTGGGCAGGCCTCCCTTCACCTCAAGATGCTATTGTCTTTCAGGACCTTCCCACCCTTCTCTGGAAGGGTGCATAACCTTCTAACTACATAACCTTCCTGATTTCTCAATGCCTATCACCCATATCCAGTACTTAGCCTGAAGAACATGGCTCAGAGAGGGGAAGTCACTTGTCCAGGGTCACACAGTAAGTGTCAGAATGGGAATTTGAACACAAGCCCAGGGCCTTCTGAAGGCAGAGAGATTGAGAGAGAGAGAAGAAAAGAGATTGAACGCCACAGGAGCTCCAAAGTCGAGGGCGGAGGGATGCCAGGAATGACCCCTGGGCAAGGGCGGCAAGGATGGCTCCTAGAGGCACGTTCCCGATGCTGCCCTGGTCAGGAGTGGGCAGCAGACACCCAGGCCTGGGTGGGTGGGCAGAAGTGACTCAGATGTCCTGTCAGGAGGATATTAACAAGCCGTCCATCCAATTAGGAGCCAGTAATTAAAATTCCTCTTCATTCCTACCGCACAGTATTAAACCACAAACACTTCATTATATGCCTCTTACCTCGCTGATTTGCATAAATGGGAAGAAACACTTAACAGCAGCAACACCAATTAATGCCGAGGGTGCACCATGGTTTAGCGGCCTGTTGGCAGCTTCTGCTGCGGCTCAGGGTGAGTCCTGTGCAGGATGTGAACCCCATCAGGGGTGCCATGGCAGGGGGTCCTGAGGCTGGGGGCGGGATGACGGGGCAGGCATGTGAGATGCTGAAGGACTTCAGACTCAGTCCCTGCCCTCAGGGAGCTCCCAGTCTGATGAGGGAGCCACCGAGCTTGCCCTTAGGGAAAGATCCCAGTTTGATGGGGGAGATATGACCTTCATAGTGTCCCCTGGGACCCTATACTAGGATATTCCTAGTGTAATGGAGGAGATGCAGATTCTACCTTTTGAGGGTCTGGCTGACGGGAGGTATACAGCCTCTGCCCTCAGGAAGCTCACAGTCTAGTGGGAGAGAGAGAGTTCCTGCTCTGAGCAAATGCTTGCTCTGATGGAGGAGACCCTATGGGAGCCCTGAGTCAGATGGAGGAAACACCCTTCCCTCCAAGACTCATCCAGCAAAGAGGCAATCTGATGGAGTGGAAACATCACGGTGTTGAAGTGGCAAACCAAATATGTGACCCCGGGAAAGTTGTTTAACCTCTCTTAATTGCAATTTCCTCATCTGCAAAATAGGCACTTAGCATCCCATTAGTGGCTGCAGCCGGGAGGAAGACGGGCTGGACTTGCAGGTTGCAGTCTTGCTTAACGTGTGTACCAGACCAGGCTGGGAGGCAGAAAGTCAGAGCGGGCACGTTGAGAACAGGACGATGGTGACCACAGAGATGAATGAACCCCCTGCCTGGGGAGTCCCCAGGTTGTGGGCTGCGGCATGGAGGCAGGGGAGAAAACTACTCACTTATGGACAGGCACACGCACGGGGCCGTGGTGTGGCTATGACCCAGACCTTGAGCAGATTTGGGGGTGGGGCAGTAAACCTGAGCTCCTGGAGCTGCCCCCAGAGTGGCTCACAGGGTGAGGTCCTGGAGTACCCACCAGGCAGGTGAGTCACCATGGCCAGGGGACAGACAGAGAGGCAGAGTTAGTCCTCCAAAGAATGAGCTAGAAGCCCCACTGCCCCCTGAAATTCTGCAAGGCACCAGGGAGTCTGGGGATCTGGACTGAGCAGCACAGCAGCAGTGAGGGGTGCAGAAAGTTATTTGAGTCTGAATGTCCTTTTTTTTTTTTTTGAGGTGGAGTCTCACTCTGTCACCCAGGCTGGGGTGCAGTGGTGCAATCTCGGCTCACTGCAAACTCCGCCTTCCGAGTTCAAGCAATTCTCTTGCCTCAGCCTCCCAAGTAGCTGAGATTACAGGCGCCTACCATCAGGCCTGGCTAATGTTTGCATTTTTAGTAGAGACAGTGTTTCACCACATTGGCCAGGCTGGCCTGGAACTCCTGAACTCAGGTGATCCACCTACCTCCGCCCCTCAAAATGCTGGGAGAATCTGAATGTCTTTTTGACGGGACCTGCTGAATCCGGATTTCAGTCCCACTGTCCGCTCTCACTTCCAGCCTCACACCTGCACCCTGCCCGGTCACTTGCAGTGGATGCCAGACTTCCTGGGCTGTAGACACTCAGAGACGAAAGCCTCAGAGCTGGCTGTTAGGGGCAGCTCAACTTGTCTGGAATCTTCCCTAAACTTTCTCTGGTTTCTCAACATTTGAGCTAAATTAAGGGGAGAGACCCAGAATGCCGCAGACCTCCATCCGTATCTTCAGTACAGGGGATCAATGGGAATCCTTTTGGGGGCTCAGCAAGAGTGAACTTGGTTGGGGCTGGGGATGGGGACAGGGGCCTTGTTGCTTTCTGGAAGAAACAGCACTCAGGCTTAGAGCCAGGGGACTGCATTTGAATCCCAGCCCTGTCGCCCACTTGCTGTGCTTCCTTAAGCCTCTCTGATTTTCTCCATCTGCAGAGAGGAGAGGAGGAGGAGACACAGAGTGGGCATGAAGTGTGAGGTTGTGGGCATGGAGCTTGGCCAGCGAGGAGTGCCCGGTGGGCACAGGGCTTAGCCAGTGAGGAACGCCCGGTCCAGCCTGGTTTCCTTCCATCCCTGATGACCACCTCCTTAATAGTGGAAAATTCCATGCCAGCCCAGACACTCCAAGCCCTGGAAGTGCCAGCCCCAGCCCTGGATGCTCACCCACTCTATCAGAATGTTCCTCTAGGGCTAGACAAGTCCAGGTGAAGCCCAGGCCCTCCCCGCAGGATAGAGCCAGCCTGTCGCGTGTGAGAGGTGCCCTGGCCCACTTACCAGGATTAGCTCCCAGCTGGGTAACTATTTACACAGGCTTCCAGGCCGGTGGCACATCATAATTACATATTATATGTATTAATACTTCACCTTTCGCCAGCACTGCATCCGGGCCCGTCAAAACATGTACAACATTAATCAATTAGGCTCTCAGCCTCCTGACCGACCACACTTCTTAGCTTCCTGTTCTTGATCCAGCGGGAATGGGAGCATGGCGCAACCAGGGTCAGCGCCCAGGCCTCCTGGGAGGCCCAGCCTGTGTCTGGCCTTCAGCAGAGAGGGGTGCTGGCTTGCCCTCTTCCAGCCCTTCCCGGCTCCCCTCAACACTGCACCAGGGGTTCATCACCAGTTCCCCAAGCCTGGCTCTGTCTTTCTTGATTTCAGGCTTGCCAAGATGGTCACTATGTCCTATGACTTGGTTGAGGGGCTGAGTCCCTCTGTTAGGCACCCCAGCTTTTTGGGCACCCTGGGCCCTGCATGCTGTGTGTTCTTCCCGTTCGTGAGCTCAGCAGAATTGCCCCTGGAAGGGGCTGGCGAGCCAGCCTGGGTGGGACCCCTTTTTCTGCCTGCTCTCGAGCCAGTTGGTTGACTGCCTCAGAGGTGCCAAGCTCATGGTACACAGGGGCTGGATGGTTATTCCTATAGCAAGCCTACAAAGTAGGTATCTTTATCCACATTTTACAGATGCAGGAGCAGAGGCTCAGCAAGGAAGTCACATGGCACCGGCAGAGCCAGGGCCCAAACTCAGAGGACTCATGGGACAGTTTCCATGCAGGGGCGAGGCTCTCTCTATGTCCCATCCCGTGCTGGGTGCCAGGTGTAACAGGACAGCCTTGCCTTCAAAGGGTCACAGCTGGGGATGCAGGTGCAAATGACAAAGGCAAGTGACAAAATCCAAGTGCATGCACAGTGCCATGGGGCCCAGGAAGCAGAGGCTCCCTGGAGACCCTTGTGACTGGCTAGAATCTACAAAAATCCTGGAAGGCTGCCTGGAGGAAGTGTGAATCTAGTGGCCCTGGCCTCTTGACTATATCAGCCTCAGCTGGGACCTGCAGGAGGCATGAGTGAGCCCCCCATCTGCCCAGCCCCTGCTCCGCTCCTGCACCTCACAGTCTGCCCTCCCTGGATTCACACTTCCTCCAGACAGTCCTCCAGGATTTTTCCAGATTCCAGCCAGTCACAACCGTCTCCAAGGAACCCCTCCTCTAGGGAAGTGAAAGGAAAGTGAAGGGAGGAAGAGAAAGGAAGGGAGGGAAAGAGGGGAAGGGAGGGGAGAGGAAAGGAGAGGATAAATTTGGTTACACAAAGCAACTCCATTTTCTCTGAGCCTAAATAGTTTAGCTTCTGTGTTCCCTGCCTGGAATGCACCCCACCCTCACCCCTCCCCACATCCTTCAAGTGAGTTCTAACCCAGAAGCCACTGCTCTCCCAGGGCAGGGCCTCCTCACCCAGCCCAAAGGGCTGGGATTATAGGCATAAGCCACCACTCCCCGGCCCCGACGCCTACATTCTTGCTACTGAATAAATGGAAATGTAATTGTTATAATAATAATTAGCATACGGTGAAACTTGCACTTGGTATTCTGCTCAGAGTTCCACATCATCCCAGAGGCTCCCCAGAACAACCTTTTGTAGTAGCCATTCATGATTCCCATTTTACAGATGCAGAAATGATGGGGGAGGGGAAATGACTCCCCAAGGTCACAAAGCTGAAAAATGATGGAGCCAGGGTCTAGAGATGAATCAGTGAAGCCAGGCTGATCCTGCCCCTAAGGAAGCCTCAGAAAAACACCCAGGATTTCCACAATCTGCCCATGTTACGAAGACCTATTGCGCCAAGCTGTCAGGCTGGCCTGCCACCGAGAGCTCATGCAGGAGCGGCTCAGCCATTTAGCTGAGTGGTACTGGGGAGGCAGGTCTTGCCGGCCGGGCACCGAGCCAGGACTGAGGAGTCAGGATATATCACCCCTTATTATTAGCAACATTAGCTCTGTGATTCGCCAGCATTCATGGTATTGACACTAATGATTAGCACAGCCATGAGTCTGAGCCTCTGAACCGTGCCGGGATGGCCACCCCCTCCCTCTGTGTGTGTCATCCCCGCTGTGCATGGTTCACTTAAATCTGTCCCTTGCCCTGAAGCCTCGGAGACTGTCCCTGCTCCCATGGTCTCCCCTGCACACCGAGCGCTCCTCTGTCTCTCCACGTGTCATTACCCACCATGGCCACACGCACCTTCTGCAGGCTGCTGGCCCATGTCCCAGTACTGGCCAGCAGGGGCTGAGCCAGGCTGGACAAAGGGGCTCAGGCACACATATCAGTGACATGCCTGTCCTGGCTGTTGTCCAGGCAAGGTGGGCAGCAGGAGTACTACAGAGCATGCAGACCTCTGAACCCTGCTCCATGCACTTAGCCTGGCAGAGTCTCCGGGATGCCGCCAGACACACTCTGGTGAGCACGCCTTGCTGACACCGTAAGAACTCGTGCACACTTAGCTCAAGCACTGGGTTTATGCTCTGGCTTTTTTAATGAGTATAAGACACTAACTTGTTTGTGCAGGGGCAGGCGGGCTACTCTGTACTTGACTACAAACAATCTCACTCATTCAAGGATAAAATGTTTATTCTTTGAATTATACAGGCTTGTTTTTTCCACTTCTTATTTTTATTTCCCTGTGTCTTCTGAGCAATGAAATAAGCCATGATATGAGATCTCTGAGGGCAGGGTCTATGCTTACTCACTGTGGCACACATCCTCTCACTCCACAAACTTCTACTGTGCACTTTCCTGGTGCCAGGCCTTGCACTAGGCACTGGGGATGCAGCAGGAAACAAAAGAGACCTGGCTGCTGCCTTGATGCAATTTATAGCCTAGTGTTGTGGTCCAGAGTCTGGACGCTGAAGCTGGACTGCCTGAGTTCAAATCCCAGCTTTACCACTAGCCAGCTGTGTGGCCTTGGGCAAGTTACTTAGCTTCTCTGGGCTTCAGTGTTGTATTAGTCTGTTTTCACACTGCTAATAAAGACATACTTGGGGCCGGGCGCGGTGGCTCACGCCAGTAATCCCAGCACTTTGGGAGGCCGAGGCAGGCGGATCATGAGGTCAGGAGATCGAGACCATCCTGGCTAACATGGTGAAACTCCGTCTCTATTAAAAATACAAAAAAAAATTAGCCGGGCGTGGTGGCGGGTACCTGTAGTCCCAGCTACTCTGGAGGCTGAGGCAGGAGAATGGCGTGAACCCGGGAGGCGGAGCTTGCAGTGAGCTGAGATCTTGCCACTGCACTCCAGCCTGGGCGACAGAGCGAGACTCCGTCTCAAAAAAAAAAGACATAGTTGAGACTGAGTAATTTATAAAGGAAAATGGTTAAATGGACTCATAGTTCCACATGGCTGGGGAGGCCTCACAATCATGGCAAAAGATGAAGGAAGAGCAAAGAGATGTCTTACACGGCAGCAGGCAGGAGAAAACTTCTGTAGGAAAACACCCCCTTATAAAGCCATCAGATCTCGTGAGACTTACTCATTATCACAAGAACAGCACAGGAAAGACCCACCCCTTCGATTCAATTACCTCCCACCAGGTCCCTCCCACGACACATGGGAATTGTCGGAGCTACAGTTAAAGATGAGATTTGGGTGGGGACACAGCCAAACCATATCAAGTGTCCTCAGTAAAAATGGAGATAATAATAGTTGTTGCAAATCTAAATAAGTTATGTACATGCAAACCCAGAACCATCCTGGTATGTAGGAGGTACACAATGTTTCATCATCATAGTCACAACAAAAATTATATTCTAGTGGGGAAACAGACGATGAGCGAAAAAACCAACATAATTATTAATGCTAGCAAGCAGTGCCCTGACAGATGGCTCAGATGTATTCATATAAAGGGAAAATAGGGGAAGGAGGTGACATTTCAATGGGGTGGTGTCAGGGAAAGTATTTCTCAGTGCTTTTTATTTAAATTCAGCCCTGCAGGACAGGAAGGGTGTAGTCTTAGGATCATCCCAGCAAGGGTGATCCAAGCGGAGGAAGCTCTGAGTTCAAAGGCGCATAGGCTGGACAAGCACGCCTGGGAGAAAGCAAACGGGCCAGAGTGGCGGGAGTGGCATAAGCACAGGACAGAATCAAACAGGGTGAGGTGGGAGAGGAAAAACCACCAGAGGAAGCACAGTAAGGCGTGGGATTTGATGTCAAGCACGATGGCAGACCTTGGAGGGGTTCAAGCCCGGAAGCGACTGGATCTAATTTACATTTTAATAATATGTCTCTGGACACCTGGAGAGCTGGATGATGAGGGTGGCAGCCGCAAGACCAGCAGGGAGGCTGTGGCAGGCGTGGATGCGTGGTGGCCCGGGCTGGGGTGGCAGTGGCATCAGAGGGAAGCATCATCCAGATGCAGGATGTGTTGGAGTAAGAGCCGCCAGAACTTGTTCCTGGACCAGGCGTAGAAAGCAAGGGCAGAGGAGGAATCAGGGTGACTTCATGTTTTTACTTTTGGCGTTTGCTACAAGGCATGTGTTTTATTTCTTACCCTACCATTAGCCAGCTGTGTGACCTTGAATACATCACTTAACCCCTCTGAGCCTTGCTTTCCTCATCTACATATCAGGGGTGCTATGAAGATCAATTAAGATAGGACGTGAAGACAGAGATGGGAGAGTGTCATGAAGAGAGAAATGTGGAAGAAAGGCTGGGGAGAGGGGCATGTCGGAACTGATTCTGGTGTCACCTGGAACCCTCGGTGGCTCCACAACCTTGACCAGAAACCAGTTCCAGTTTGCTCACATATCAAACAAGGCTGAACGCTCAGTTCCTCTCCTACTACCTTGACCAAAAGGAGGCACTTCTCCCCTAAGGGAGTGGAGGTGTGGGCGGCATGTGGTTGGGCTGGTGTGGGGAGCAGCCTGACTCTTCACTGTCCCAGTCCCTCCCTGCGTTGGAGCAATGATCCCAGGAGGGCCCAGGAGAAGGGGCACTGGCTCAGCTCCAGCCTCTCCTGAGAGTGAAATGACTCAGTCAAGGCCGCCCGCTGAGCCAACGACATGGCCCAGAGTAGACTCACGTTGCCCCACCTCCATACTGCACCCCACCCATCCCCCTCTTGGTCCAAAGCAGAGGAAGGGACCATCCTCAAACTGATGGACGTTCACTCCCTGCTAGGCCCAGTGCTTTGGACTCAGTGTTCTGGCACAAATATAGCAAGAGATCTGTCCTTTGCCATTTGCAAGAAATTCGGAAACTAATGGAGAGTGGGGAGAAACTGGCATTGATTACGTATACCTTCTCTGCCTGTTTCCTTACAGTATGGCACTTAATCCTCATAATACCCTCCTTTTTCTCTCCTTTAGATGGATATGTAAACAGGATCAGAGAGGGTGAGGGATTTGCCCAAGGGTCACACAGCAGAGCCAGGGTCAGTGCCAAGCCCACTCTTCATTCACTGCCCCAGCAGAAGCCACACATTTCTCCCCTAAAAGACCAAGCTAGGCTCCTGTCCCTTTCTGCCCGGGAGGGTTTGAGCCAGAGCCTGGAAACACTTCTTGGAAGGAGGAATAAAGGAGCAACCAAAGTTCCTCCTGGTTCTGGGCTCCATCCCCTGGCAGAGCATCGACCTCAGCAGGGGAGCCCAAGGGCATCATTTGGACTTCCTTAACCTCCATGCTCAGCCGGCAGGTGCCCCGCGCATTCCTTATGAACCTGCCACATTTGCCACCCTGAGAAGCCGACATGAGGGATGGCGTTTTATTAGTCCCCCCCGACCCTTCTGTTTGGACTTCAAAACATCTACATAAATTACAGTCCCCGTATTTATTGCATCTGTGTTGTTGTGGCGAGAGGATGTGTGTGCTTCATATCTTTGGTGGAAAGAAGGTCACTCCCAGGACTGTCTGCCTGCCCATCCCTCTGTCCCAGGGCCCATTGCCAGTTGGGGCGGCAGGTATCAGGCTGCCTCATGGGAACCAGGAGGGGCTGGGGGCACTTGGGCACCGGGGAGAGAGTGAGGTGGATTTTACGGCGGAGTTTTCACATGGTTGGTTTTGCCATTAACTTTGAATGCCTTTGTGGGCCTATAAAGTTCCCCACGGTGGTTTATAGCGAGTGTGAGTTGAGGAAATTGGTGGCAAGAACAGGGTAATGGGCAGCTTTCAGATACCCACACAAGGATCAGGGAACAAAGGTGGTGAGGAGCCATCTAGCCACAAAAATGACTCCGAGGATAACTTTTCTAAAAAATATTCCATAAATTCCTCTCTGTTTCCCTCCACGGTTCCGTGTCCCCATGCACAGAAAAGGCTGACAGGGTCAGCACCATGCCATGAGCAGCAGTCATCTCTGAGTCATGCTATTTTCTTTTTTGTGCCTTTCTAAACATTCCAAATTATCTCCAGCTTTTGGGTATTACTTTTGGAATAATAATAAAAAAAGTTATCTTTTAGAGTCAGATAATTCAAAACAGCAGGGAGGAAGGCTTTTTGAGGCACCCGGGACTCACCCATCATAATCAGTCATCAGGGAAGCTCCTCTTCTGCTATCTCATTTTGTTCTCACCACAATCGTCAAGTTGTGACAAATGGGGTAACTGAGGCACGGAGAAGTTAAACGGCTTACTCAAAGTCACAAAGAACAAGGGCCCCAACAGGAATCCCACTCTGCCCTTCTGGTCTGGCTCTCACCCCCTCTCTGTCCGAGTGGCCCTGCTGACACAAGGGGGAGGTTCTGGCTGGCCGTTCTCAGACTGGCAACGTGCTCTGGCTTTGAAGGGTCCTGGGCAGCTTTTCTTGGTGGTCTAAGGGGCTCTGTTTACTGGAGGCTTCTCTGGTTAGACCAGGTCACCTAGTACTATGTAGTGGTATCTTCAGGGGACTGAGGGACTGGAGCTAGGTGCTTCCAGAGGGTTCTGGACCCAGGCTAAGCTAGGTCAGAATTGGGCAGAGGAATACATGGAAGGAAAGGTGGGCCAGATTTCTTCAGGGTCGGGGGCAGAGCCCAGTCAGCTGCTTCAGGCACAGGCAGCTTGGGCAGGGAGGTGACTGGGGGCAACCCCATCTCTGGGTGGGACCTGGGGAACCGAGTCCGAAGGGGCATGGGGCCCTCAGCTCCTAGCCCGGGGCAGCAGGGCATGGAGGTCTGTGAGCCGCCTGTGGACTCAGTCCTTCCCACTCGACTCAGGCTTACCACGGGGCTGCTCTGTCCTGGGAAGGGGCTGTGGGCCAGGCCTGGGGAGGGAGAAGATGGAAGCAGCAGAGGCTCCTGCTGGCCTGTCCTCCTTGCTCTGCATGCCTCCTGCCTGAGAGGACCACGTGGAAACATCAGGAACAGAAAACGGAACAGAGTAGACCCTGACATTCCCCTAAGATGGAAATGTGACAAGGTCTAGGGACACGGGCCTCAGGAGGCTCCCACTCTGATGCAGGGAGACAGTCTTCTGCCATCATGAAGCCTTAATCTGACGGGGGAGACAGAGCCCCAACCCTGGGGAGGTCCCAAATCTGATGAAAGAGTCATAGCTCCAGCCCCGGTGAAGTCCCAGTCTGATCAGGGAGTAACAGCTCCTGCCCTGAGGAGAGAATCCAAGTCTGATGGGCACCACTCACCACCCCCTACCAACTAAGAGCTCCCACCTAAACAGAAAGACAAGACCTCGCCCAGAGAAGGGGCTTTAGAATCCTTTAACAGAGACATAGAAGGGCAGGCACAGGCTTACCAGGTCACCTGTGTGCAGATGACTTTCTGAAAGATGCGAAATCCAGGGGTCGCGCAGACAGCGTTCAGGAAGCCTCCCTGGGAAGGTGATTCCTCCAGCCTCTGAAAGTCCAGTCAGGCTCTGCCAGGCCATGAGGACACATTCGCCAGCAAGACTTCATCCACCCCCACAAGGCGTCTGTGGTGTGGGGAGCTGGACACTGACAAGGGAAGCAGGGATTGGAAATCCATGCCATGGGCTTGGGCCGGGGCAGGAGTTTGCACTTTATGACTGGGCACTGGCGAGCCATGGAGAGTTCTAAGCAGGAGGGAGAGCGCTCAGATTTGTGATTTGAGAAGCTCAGCGGGACTGTCTAGAGGAAGAGTGGAGGCAGGAGATCAGAGTCCAGGCTGTTGTGTCATCCAGCCTAGAGATGAGGGGCCTGGCCTGAAAGGGGACAGCCGAGGGGGTGGGGGATGGCACACAGAAGTCCTGAAGCTCCACATCCTGAGCCCAGGCCCGACAGAAGGGCCCAATGAGATTAAATCACGGCTGCACTCCTAGCAGCTGCCTGACTGAGCTCAAGGACGCAGGCCCAGGGTCCTCCTCTACAGATGCCCACTCATCTGCGGGAGCCTTGGAAGCTGAACCACAGACATCTGCTGTTACTAGGCCTGTGTGGGGCCAAGGTCAGGCTCATGAGTCCTGTCCCTGAGAGAAGAAGGCCCGGGGAAGGCTCTGGGCATCCTGGGGTCCCCCAGATTGGAGAGCCCAGACCCTTTGGGTAGGGACTTGGGGAACATGTGACCACAGCCTCTGGTTCCCCATCCAAACACTCAGGTCATGACTGGACCCTTCAGCTGCCAGGCAATAGCCACCGGAGGCTGCCCAGGCCACAGGCCGCCCCTGCCTGCTGCATCTCCCATCTGGATGGGCATTTGTCCCACTCGCTAGTGCTTTAAACCAGGCAGTACAGGGGTCAGGCAGAGGCCTGAACTGACCCATCTGGGGGAAGCGCTGATCAGCCCCCCAATTTGCATATATGCAAACAAGGCTCCACTGTGGACAGAGCAATTAGCATTGCCTAATGCCTGGCCAGGCCACCAGGACTGGCTGTGGGGCTTGGGATTTTATCTGCTGGGCTCAGAGCCCGGCTCCTTCTCAGCTGAGGCCTGGTTGGGTGGACGATGAAGTCCCAGATTGAGCCAAGGCCATCTGGGAAGGGGCAGGGAGGGCCTGAGGGCCAGGGAAGACTTCCTGGGTCTTGTTTCCTAATCTTTATTTTGGGCAGGGGGAGAAGAACCATCAGGTGATCAAGTAAAGGTAGAACATCTGACCACCCCAGCTCCAATAATGTGGAACAAGCCAGGGCATTGAGTCAGAGAGGCCTGAGTTCTAATCCCGGTTGGACCAGTTAATTGACCACTCTGGGCCTCAGTCTTCTCATCTGTAAAATGGAGACGAGCCTCCTACATAGGCTGTTGTGAGGATTAAGGCCTTTATAGGTAAAGTGCTAGTCATAGAGTAGTTGTTCATTAAATGGGGTCCCCTTGTCCTGTCACAGCTTGTTAGAGAAAGAGAAGCACGTGCTTTGTTCTTGCCTTCTCTCCTCACCCTGCTGGTTATGGTTTTGTTTATTTTTCATCCAAACTGTGCTTTATTTTATATACATATATATATAAATTATTTTGAGACAGTATCACTCTGTTGCCCAGGCTGGAATGCAGTGGCACAATCTTGGCTCACTGCAGTTTAGGCCTCCAGGGCTCAAGTAATCTTCCCACCTCAGCTTCCCAAGTAGCTGGGACCACAGGTGTGCACCACCATGCTCGGCTGATTTTTGTATTTTTTGTAGAAATGAGGGTCCTGCTATGGTGCCCAGGCTGGTCTCAAAGCCTTGGCCTCAAGCAATCTGCTCGCCTTGGCCTCCCAAAGTGCTGGGATTACAGGTATGAGCCACCGTGCCCGGCCATGAACTGTGCTTTAAACTGTATAAAGTGTATGTCCATCTAATAACTTGTGAAACAGCTGGAGAAGTTGTCCAGGAAAGTATTATTGTCCCCGTTTTTACAAATAAGGAAACGAAGGCCCAAAGAGGTGAAGTGACTTGCCTAAAGTCATCCAGCAAGTTGAGAGTAGAGCAGGGAATTAGCTCTCCAGGCCCGTCACTCTCAGTCATATGCTTCTTCCTGCCCCAGTGGCTACTGGTGATCCACAGCATCCTCCCTGTCCTCTGTGTGTCAGCCTCTCCCCCAACCCCCTGCCCTACCTCCCTGTGTTCCAGCAAGTTCTCTGCCTGCTGAGAACTTGATGACAGCCAACCCTGATCAACTAGAAAGTGGGAAGTTCCTTCTTGTGTCTGACTGCAGCTTCTCTTGCTTTAAAGTCAACCTGTCTCTTTTTCATCATTGGCAGGTGGGGAAAACTTTGGCTCACCATTCACCTCATTACATAATAATGATAATAGTCATTATAATAAATAGAAACAAGACAAAGCAAGGTCTCAGAGCTTTAAACTCTCTCTCTCCTCCTCCCTGTCTTCCTCCCGACTAGATGAGACCTTGAGCTTAAGATCCTTCATTCTCAAAGCCAATTCCCATCAGCCTGGATGCCCAGCCTTCAGTTCCACTTGTCCCAGCATCCTGTCCTGCTGGGTGACCCCTGAGGCGGTGAGGAAAGAGAAAAGGATGGGAAGGCATAGAGACTGGGGTCCTTCACTCTGGTCGCGCTCTCCCCAGGTGGACGCTAAGCCCTCATTGTGCCACGTTTGCTGGGTTCCTGAGTACATACACAGGTCAAAGGCCACGGGGAGCAGAGGGCCAAGGGGTGTGCAAGATTCACACCTGTGTTACCTCCTCCCCCAGAGAGCTGGGCAGCAAAGAAATGTGGTCTCAGGCCTCAAAGAATAACTGGGGAGAAGGGGCAGCCCACAAAGGATGGTAATCCTGGGTGTAAATGCCATGACAGAGGAAGGAGCCTATGGGAATGCAGAAGAGGGATCCCCCCTGCCAAGCCAAGCAAGCACAGGGTGTAGTCAGGGAAGACTTCCGAGAAGAGGTGATCACTGAGCTGAGTCCAGAAGGATGTCTTGGCATGAGCCAGGTGAAGAGGAACGGGAAGGCAACCAGGCAGAGGGCACAGCAGGAGCAGACACGCGACTGTGAAGCATGGTCTGGCTGGGAACTGGAGCCACGATGTGGGAGTGCCCACTTCCACGGAGCACGCATATGCGGCCGGTTCCGATGCTTTCCAGATCCTCACCCATGTGATCCCCACAGCTGTCCCCATTCTAGGCATATTGAGGCTTGGTTTGGGCTCCCCGAGATGCAGACTCTGAGAAAATAATTCAGGTGCAGGTAGCTTATTCGGGAAGTGACCCAGGAAACATCAGTGAGGGAGCAGGAAGGCAGGGCAGGATACTGGGTGCACTAAGCCAGCCTTCCTGCAGGCAACTGGAACTCCACCCTGCTGGGGAACTAGGAGAGACAGGGTAGAAGATACACCTCCAAGTATCAACACCAACAGCAAGGAAGCTGCGTGATTCCAGCACTCTGGGATGCCGAGTGGAGAGAATCGCTTGAGTCCACAAGTTTGAGACCAGCCTGGGCAACATAATGGGACCTCTGTCTCTACAAAAAATATTTAAAAATCAGCCAGGCACAGTGGTGCACACTACTCAGGAGGCTGAGGCAAGAGGATTGTTTGAGCTGGGGAGGTTGAGGCTGCAGTGAGCCATGATCGCACCACGGCACTTCAGCCTGAGCGACAGAGCAAGACCCTGTCTAAATAAAATTTTTTATTTTTTTAAAAAAAAGGAAGTTGGGATATTCATTCTCGAACTCCCTGTCTGTCCTCAGTTGAGAGCTGCTTCCAGGAGCCCTAGCTGTCTGCACTTCTGGCCTGCCCTGTGCACTGGCCAGGGATGCTGCCTCAGGCAATGAGTTTCATTCATAGTAAGCAGACTTTGTGGGGTGGAGAGAAATACAGAGAGTACAGCCAGGCACTGACAGCATCTGCTGCAATATTAAACCCATCTCACAGATGAGGAAATTGAAGCCTAGGGCATCCAGATAATGAGCCCCAGGTCACACAACCAACATACTGTGGGGCTGGCCTTCAAACCCAGAGACCTGTCTCAGAGCCTTTGACCATAACCACTGAGCCACACTGCCTGACAGTGGTCCATTCCTGACCTGAGGACAGCACTGCAGGGGGTGGTGAAAAATGAAGACAGAGGGGAAGGCCCTGGGCTCTGGAATGGGAGCAAGAAGCTCTGGGAGGCAGAAGACACTGGGAGGAGGGTGGGTGAGATGGATCGCCCAGGGAGCCTGCACGATGCTCCAGCAGGGGGAGGTGCTCAGGAACCCAACTGGCCCCATCATCGTGTGACGCAGACAGTGCCTCCCGGAACCCTGAGCTTTTGAGTCAGATGCCCCGGCTCCCATCCCTCTGGTTCAGTGACCACATTTTCCCCGCCCAAATGAGAATTTCTCATTAGACACAGCACTCCCAGTGGGAAGGGAAGAGTGAATTTGTTCATGCACAAAGTGTTACCAAGATTTAAACATTAGAGTGCACTTGGTTATATATACCACAAATTATTGAAAAGAATAAAAAGTAGTTGCCACTGGGACCATCCTAGAGAATCCAGAAAATATGGACTCTGCCACCCAAGAGGGACAACAGCTCCTGCACCAGCAGCACAGAATTCAGTGGGTAAGGATGTGAGTTTTAACAGCAAAGCCAGGACCAAGCACACTGGCTGGCACTCAGCAGGTGCTTAATAAGTGGTTGAAGACAAAATGACAGGTCTGAATCCCAACTCTCCCAGACTCTCTTTGCGGCTCTCTCTGGGCCTCAGTTTCCTCATCTGTAAAAAGAGGACAATAATGTCCATTGACAAGACATTTAGCTAATTCAGGGAAGGGCCTTAGCGGGCATCCTGGCTCATAGTAAGTGCTCAGTTAATGGTGGTGGCGAGGGAGCAGATGCCAAGCTGGCATCTTGCACTTCTTTACCTAAAAGGAGTGTCTGCTGTGAGAGCACTTGGCCTATGTGTGGGGCAGGTCACTGAGGGGTGGGGGTTGGAGGATCAGTACCCCAGCTTCCTCGCCCCTTGCCGGGTGATTCAGAGTATGTCCCACACTGCCTCTCAGCGGTTCCCCCACTGAGAGAGCAAAAGTGAAAACTGCACCAGTTGCCTCTCTTTTCCCAGCCCACATCCCTCCTGCTGCTACCTCCTGGGGTCATTCCCAAAATAAACCCCTGGATCCAAATCCTTCTCTCTGGCTCTGCTTTGAAGGGAACCCCAAAAGCAAGCAATAACAGTAGCAGTAGTAGGAATATGGCCCCCCCGTGCTAGACCCCAAAGAAGCAAGTGATCAAGCAACAGCCTGCTGGTCTCTGCTTACTTCTCAGGCCGTCGTAAGGATGGATTGAGATAAACAGCTGGACAAAGCTGTGGAAATGAAGAAAGTGAGGCCACATGTCCTGCGAGGGATTATTATATTTCCTCGATGAGATAAGGATCTTAAAGCTCACTGGTTCTGTAGCCCATGCGTGGGGCTCCAGAATAGACCGTCTCTGGCTCTGTTAATCCCAGCTCAGCCCGCCTGTCACTTACGAACCCATTATCTTCAGCCCAACCCTGGGGCAGCTGCATGTGTCCCCAGCATGGATCATGTGCCCCTGGTGCTGGGGACACGGTGGGCCAAAGACAGGGACAGAAAGGAGGTGGCCCTGGCTTCTATCGCCAGGTCAGACCTGCTGGAAACGGAATCCCAGCTCTGCCATTCCCTTGCTGTGTGGCCTTGAGTCAGCTACATAACCTCTCTGTGCCTCAGTTTTCTCCATTTATAAAATGGAAAAAAGTAATAGAATCTAACTCATGGAGTTTTTAATGCAGATTAAACACATTAATATTTATAAAGTGCTTAGAAGACTGCTCAGCTCACAGTAAGCACTACATAAATATTTGTTAAATAAATACCTATCTTGCTTACCACAAAGGGTTGTGGTAGGACCACCAGATGATAAACACATGAAAATCCTTCATACGTGGTAGAAATCCATGCAAATATATTAGAGTTACGAACTTTCTCTATGTCTCCATCCCCCCAGAGTGGCTTTCCTCAGTGGGCTTTGTCGTGCACTATACAAAGAAGGGACTTTGGAGTTTCCCACACCCAGCTACGAAATATGGCACTGCCTCTCACCAGCTGTGGGATCTTGGGCAAGTGACTGCATGTGTCAGAGTCTCAGTTTCCCTATCTGTGAAACAAGAATAATAGTGGCTCCAATCGCTTAGGGTGGGATGAGCATTAGGGAAGACAGGTGATACAGGGGGATCAGGTGGATCAGGTGGATGTGTGTCCCCACCTAAATCTCCTATTGAAATGCAATCCCCAGTGTTGGAGGTGGGGTCTGGTGGAAGGTGATTGAATCATGGGGCAGATTTCTCATGAATGATTTAGCACCATCCCCAGTTAGTACTATCTTTGCATAGCGAGTGAGTTCTTGTGTGATCTGGTCATTGAAAAGTATGCAGCACCTCCCCGCCTTGCTCTCTTGCTCCTGCTCTGGCCATGCAGTGCACCTGCTCCCCCTTCACTTTCCACCATGATTGGAAGCTTCTAGAGGCCTCCCTAGAAGCAGATGCCAGTGCTATCCTTCCTGTACAGCCTGCAGAACCATGAGCCAATTAAACCACTTTTCTTATAAATTACCCAGTCTCAGGTGTTTCTTTATAGCAATGTAAGAACTGTCTAATACAACAGGTCAGTGAGGCATCTTGGGCAGAGCCTGCCCCAGGAAGCACCCAGTCAATGTGATTTTCTCTCTCCAGCTTCCTAAAGGAAGCCATTTCACTTTTGGGGTTTGGGGTCCTCATCTGTAACGGGAGCTCAATACCGCAGCTCACTAAGCTGGTAGGAGGATGGCGTGGGCTGATGTGCATGGAAGCTCGAAACCCAGGGCCTGGAGTGAGCATATGCTCAGTAGCAGCCCTTTTCCTCCAGAAAAATCTGTTGCTCAATCTAAATCACAGAGAATCCTCTAATCTCCCAGGCTTGGCTGTGGAACCCTGTGTAGGATTTCTCTGTCTCACTGTAACTGACTGAGGCCCAGGTCTGTGCAGGTTGAATGGGGGAGGAGCCAGCCACAGTGGAATCTCACTGCCATGGATCCTGGGGCAGAGGACCTGGGCTTGGGTGCCTGGGGTTTTTCAGTACCTGTGAGGTCGACCCTGAAGGTGTGGGCTGGACAGGTCTTTGTGGTGGGTGCTGTGGGGGGTGGGGGGGGCGGGCACTGAGGAGGCCAGGCCAATGCCCATGTGCATCCACAGCCCAGGAAAAGCCCAGAGATGTTTGTCCAAAGGCTCTGCCCTGCTCTGGCCTAATGTGTTTGCCTAAACGCTTATGTCTCAGATAAGAGGCCTGGGAGATGAGCGGATAGTGCCTGCGAGTAATTAACCCTCCCCCGGGAAGATGAGCTGGCATCAAAGCTGGGCCCAGAGAAGAACCAGAGGAGGAAAGGGCTGGTTATAGGATTTCTGCCTCAAAAGCTTCTGAGGCCATGTCCACAAGGAATCAGAACATCTCTGGCAGCTCAAATGGGGTTTGAGATGACAGCCTCTCTGACCCCCTTACAGATGGGGAAAATTCAGAGAGGGTGAGAGCAGAATCAGACCTCTAAACAGCACAAATGCCAGCTCCCCAGGTAATGGGAAGGCCACAGAGGAGGGTTAAGGGGGGCCACAGAAGATGGTTTTCCTTTTATTCATTCATTTATTCACTCACTCACTCACTCATGATTCCACTAAGAGTAACTGGTGAGCCACTCTCTTAGGTGCTAAAACACACATTATCTTCCTCTAGTTTGTAGCTACCTGAAGGTATAGAACCTCCCCATGCTGCTCGCTGCTGTCTCCAAAGCCTGGCACGTTATCAAAACTTGATAAAGATCTCTTAAATAAGAGATTTAGCTCATTTGATTCTCCCCTGCAAAGTAAATATTCTTATTATTCTCATTTTATGCTTAGAAAGCTGAGGAGTGAAGTGACTGACCCATGTGGTCATCATGAATTTATTCATCCACAAGTAAATATTCACGAGCCCCTACAATGTGCCTGCAGTGACCAAGCCAACAAAGCCCCCCACCGGAGGCTTCCAGGCCCGTAACGGGGATCGGCTATTGTCCAATAGTGAAGGATTTGACCTGAGGACGTGTCATTATAAACTGAGGCAGGGGTCACAGGGGGAAAAGTGGTTATTTTGTATTCTGAGCTCCGTGCCATGGGGCAGACTGTTGGTAGGGGAAGACCTGAAGGTGATGGTGGTGCAAGGGGGCTGGCAGTGTAGTCAGGTGGAGGAGGCTGTAGATTACCTGTAAGCGGCAGCAAGGAGCACCTGTCCATTTACAAAGCACATTTGCTCAGATGATCCCACTGGACAATGCCCTGAAGGGTAAATTACAGCCGCATTTGTCAGACGGAGAAGCGAGGGTGCTCAGAGAGGTGAAGCGACTTGTCCAGGGCCACACAGCGGCTGTGTAGTGAAGCCGGAGTGCAGACCCAGCCACTCTGCAAACCCACTGTCTTCCACCAAATTGGAATCAAGGAAGCCGTGACACGGGGGTTAGACCAGAAAGGCTGTGCTGCTCAGCAGAGGCGAGATGGAACCGGAGCCCTGGCTCCCATGCTCTGGGGGCCTCAGGAAGGTTGGGGCTGTGGCCAGAGGCCTGGCTTCACCCCCAGCCTCAATGCATGGGTGTCTTGAAGCCAAATCCAGCTTTCCCTTCCCCCTCCCTCTTCCTTTATGGAGACGCTAATTTTAGCAAGCCACAAAGTCAGCCTGAGCTTTTAAAACCGGACTGATTTATGCTTTTCCTTAATTGCTCCAAAAAAGTGCTTTGCATCTAGAGGGAGAGAGAATGAATATAACTCTATTTAGGTTAAAAATTTAAAGCCAAATTCTCACTGGTCTGGCAAGAAGAAAGGAAGACACTCAACCCTGTCTCCATCCCCTCCCTCCCCGACTCCCTCCTCCTGCTCAGAGCCTCTGTTTCTGCCCCACAGGCCAGACCCCGCCCAGTGGAAGAAAACAGGGAGATGCTAGGAGGCTTGCCAGATGCTTAAGGGATGGCAGGACACCTTTTAAGGGCATCATGGGGAAGTTTGCAGACCCTGTTAAACCCAGCAGCGGTCCCCCACCCCCTGGCCCACCAAGGGACCCATGAGCAGAGGATTGATTGGGTGGGGCCCCTGGAAGTGAGGTTTCAATTCTCAGTCTTTGCCAGGGAGAAGAAAAGGGGCTTCCCTCCCTCCTTCCCTGACAGCCCAAGAGGTGGCCAGGACCCAGAATGCAATCATGGGGCAAATCTCTGCAGTCATTTTGCAGTGTGGGAATTAGCTCATACCTCAGTCATCTTGGCCATCCCTCTGCCTACAGGCTGGGGCTGCCGAGGCTGAGCCCAGATTCCAATACTGACCTTTCCAAAGGTCTTCTCTAAGGCTTCCATTCAACAAACACTGAAAAGCCGCCTTTTGCCATGCACCATGCTCAGTGATGGGAATCTGACAGTCAATGAGTCAGGCAGGGCCCTATGCCCACAGGGCTGACCATAAATCCCAGGGAAATCTATGGGTCAAATCTATGGGTCATAGATATGACCTTGTCATAGGTCGGGTCAGTGTGGTTTGTTTACTGTCATTCCATCCATCCATCCATCCATCCATCCATTCATCCAAATATTGGATAAACATATTCTGTGCCCAACACAGTGTTAGGTGCTAGGGTTACAGAAATTAATAAGCCAGGATCAATCAGACAAACAGAAACACTGTCTTCATGGATTTCATAGAGGGGGTAAAGCAGGCAAGTAAATGAGGTATTTATTGAAGTAGAGATAGCAGCTGGCTACCAAAAATTTGTATCTCTCCTCCTCAGCATTATACAGAGTTGTCTCTGGAAGGCAAACCACCCCTCAACCCCCACCCCTACCACCTTGATACATTTCCCAGTCTCTCCTGCATGCAAGTGTGGCCAGTGACATTTGTACGTGAACCATAAGGAGAAGGCATGTGCCACTTCCAGGCTTATAAGAAGTAGAAGACAGTCCTCTACCTTTCCTCTTCCACTGCCTGGAAAGGACTATGTGCCTGAGAAGTTGGCAGAGCCACAAGACAGAAGGAGGCCTGGATCCCTGAGTCACCACATGGAGGAAAACCACCCACCTACAGAGATACCTTCAGTGAACTGTGATGTGAGCTAAAAATAAACTTCTATCGAGCTTGTGCCAGTGAAATTTGGCGGTTTGTTACAGCAACAAGTGCTACCATGGCTAATATAATTAAATTTTATAACGCAACTTTCTGTAAGTGAACAAAGAGACAAAATCACCTCATTTGATTCTTAACAATTACATGTGGCAATTAATTGTCACAAACATCAGAGATGTGAAGTAACTTGCCCAGCGTCACACAGCTTGTAGGTGGTGGGCCAGGATTTGAAACTGACTCCCACATCCTTCATCCATTCACTTAATATGACAATGTGCTCCTAGCTGGAGGTATAGGTGAGAAAATCAGTCTGGGATGCAAGAGCGATGTCTTCACCAACTTCTGGGTTCAGAAGCTAGGGTTGAGAGTTTATCTCTGAGCTACCAGTGTGGTTTCTGCTTCTGAGACACATGAAGAAAAAACAAAAATCTGCCTCGGGTATCCCCTTCCCCAGGCAGGGACAGGAAGCCCCAGGCTGGACCCCTTTCCTCTAGCAGTGGCCATCTTTCTGGAGGGGTTTTTCTCAATCCACAGGGAGCTCCATTCTTTCCTCCCCGGATAGAGGAAATGACGAGGTCAAGACACTCGGCTCCCTCAGGCCTGGCTCTGTCCTCAGCAGCCTAGGCAGACCTCAAAGACATCTCCATCAGCCAGCCTGAGGCTGCCAGAGCTGAGGGGCACTCGAGTCCCCCGTCCAGGCTGTGAGAGCCACATGCTCCAGGGTTGGCTCAGCCATCAGAGCAGTGGGGCCAACAGGGACAGCCGGACATGGACAGATTCTGAGCTGGGTGAGTGGCAGGGGGATCCACCGTGCACCTGCAGGAGGGCTGCTGCTCTCCACGAGCGGTCTGGAGTCATCTTTTTTCTCAGGTAACATTTTTTTTTTCTCCACAAATGTCCTGATATTCAGAGAAGGAGGTGTGCTGTGTAATGAAGACTTCTGAGCTCCTGAGAGCCAACTGATCTGGATTTGAATTCGGGCTCTGACACTGACTAGCTGTGTAACCTTGGGTGAGTTACTAACCCTTTCTGAGTTCCTCAGTTTACCTATCCTGAAAATGGGGCTAATGATGTTTATGTCACAGGGGCTACTGAGAGGATTACATGATACACAGGGCAACTGATGGTTTAAGAAGAGAGAGACACAGAATCAGAGAATGTTCTAGCTAGAAGACCCCTCAGAGGTCTGGTAAGGAAAACGAGGCCCAGAGAGAGCCAGCCCCTTGCCCTGGGTGGAACAGAATGGTAGGTGCTCGTGGTTCATCCTGACTGCTCCGTTTCTATCTTTTCTCTGCCTCCCAGTCTTCTTTCCACAGGAACTTCTCATCCTGGTGTGAAGAGTTGAACTAAAGCAAGGGAGAAAGAGAAGAAGAGGGTGTCTCACTTCTAAGCCCCTTGTCACACTCAAAGGCCAGATCTCACAGGGTTTCCCACGGCTTTTGTGGGGTGGGGTTGGGGGGTGGTGTCCAGTGCTTAGAGCAGAAGGACACTGGGCTTTTGTCTCTCAGAGGTAGGGCCAAGTCCTGGTGCTGCCCATACTCAGCAAGTCTGTTTACCTCCTGCGCCTCTTCCCCTCTGTCTTGGTCTGTTTTGTGCTGCTTTAACAAAATATCACAACATGGGTAATTTACAATGAACAGAAATGTATTGGCCCATGGTTCTGGAGGCTGGAAAGATGCAGAGGCCGGCATCTGACGAGGGCCCTCTTGCTGTGTCATCGCATGTTGGAAGGCGGAAGGGCAAGAGGGGCCAGATTCACCCATTGATAACAGCACCAGTCTGACCCATGAGCGTGGAGCCCTCGTGACCTAATCAACTCTTAACAGTCCCACCTTTTAATACTGCTACGATGGCAATTAAATTTCAACATGAGTTTTGGAGGAGACAGACATTCAAATCACAACATATCCTCTGTGCACGGGGACAAGATGCCTACCACGAGGGGTTGCTGGGTCGATACGAGACTGCACCTGCTGAGGCTGCTTTCCACGATGGCTCCCTCCTCACCAGCCCCGGGGTGCTGGCCTGTATGCCTCCACCCACCGACCCCTTCCCAGCCTCTGTGTCTTGCCTGTGGGTGGCATGGCCAGGCCAATCACCTCAGAAGGGCCAGTGCCAGACTCAGAGGCTCATCGAGGTGGGGTGGTTGAATCAATGTCCAACTCAGAGCCCTTATTCATGAGGAGGAGCTAGAGGGGGCATATAAGAGAACTGCATCCATGACAGACACCCTTGGGAAGACTGGAAGGGTCCCCCTCTGCTGACCCAGCACTCCTTTCCTGCCTCTCACCTCCTCTCCCACCTCTCATTTCCCTGCCGCCTGCCTTTTCCCAACCTGAGTAAAATTCGCCATCCTGGTGCCCTCCCAGATGGTCCAAGCCCCGGTTACTCTCTGTCCCCTTTTCCCAACCCAGGCACCTTGAGTGAGGAATTCTCCTGCCTCTCCCTGTAACGATATACAGCTAATAAGATTGAAACATATCTCCCTCTTACAGCATCGATTCATAGCACTGATTTACTGTGGCTTCTCAGCTGCTACAAAACGGATGCGCGGACCGCCACCTTAATCTCTATCCATCTCCCCACTGCCGGGGAATAACTGCTAATTAATACCTTTCTGCCTCCCAATGCCTGCCCGCTTTGAGAGCTATCAATACTCTGTGGGCTCCAGGCCATTCAGCCCACTCACCCAAGCACTGGAGGCTCCAACCCTGTCCAGAGGCATCGTGGGGTTCAAGCTGAAATAAAAGGAGGTGAGGGGTGGGCTTTTTCCCTCCATCATCCTCCCATGTGACACAGAGACACACACAGCGAATGAGCAAGAGACAGTGGCTAACTCAGGAGTGATGGAGTCAAATCCCAGCTCCTCCACAAACCAACTACAGGAGTTTCATCTCTGAGTCTCATTCTCCTCATCTGCAAAATGGAGAATGCAGTAGGACCCACCACGTGGAGTTCTGCAAGAATTAAATAAGAACAGGTCTAGAATTGCTTCCTGGGGGCCTGGAATGCTCTTTCCTCAGGTCTCCCCAGGGCCAAAGAGGACACTGTCATGGGCCAGCTGCGCTTGCATCACTGGTGGCAGGGAATTACCAGTGACAGATTCTCAGCAATGGGGTCAGAGTCCAGAGAAGGCTCTATCTAGGGAAGGAATCAGCTACAAACATACGTCCTGGCCAGGAGATGCCAACACCAGGGCTGAGCCAGACTTTTCCTGCTATTTTCTTCCCTATTCATCTCTTAAGGCACCTCCTCCCAGAAGCCTTCCTTGACCACCCAATCTAGAGAAGCTGCTGGTTTACTCCCCTCACAGAGGTTCACAGCCAGAAGTAGATTATTTATCCGTATGTTTATTCTTGTCTCATCCACCAGAATGTCAGCCCATACAGCCAAAGCTCTTGCCTCCTGTTCAGAACCACCTCCCAGGCACACAGTAGGAGATCAATAAATATTTGATAAAGGAGTAGTAAGTTATCTATTAGTATTAGCTAACAACAATAATAATAATATCCAAGAGTATCACTAATCTCTTCCCTTGAATAAAGACCTGATTAAATGCCCTCTCTCCTTTAGTGAGGGAGCCCACCATGAATTAAATAGCTATAGATGTCGGATGCTTTGGGCAAAGATGTTTATCTTCACCCCCATTTGTTTTTAAAAGACAGTGTCTCGCTATGTCACCCAGGCTGGAGTGCAGCGGCATGATTATGGCTCACTGCAACCTCGACTTCCTGGGCTCAAGTGATCCTCCCACTTCAGCCTCCCAAGTAGCTGGGACTACAGGAGTGTGCCACCACGCCCAGCTAATTGTATTCTTTGTTTGTTTGGTGGAGACGAAGTTTCACCACGTTTCCCTGGCTGGTCTTGAACTCCTGGGTTCAAGCAATTTGCCCACCTCGGCCTCCCAAAGTGCTGGGATTATGGGCAAGAGCCACAGTGCCCAGCCAACCTCCATTTTGCAGATGAGAAACTGAGACTCAGAGCGGTCACGTGCCCTGTCCAAGTTGACCCATCTAGTTGGTGGCTCAGCTCCCATTCAGACCTAAGTAGGCCCCACTCTAAGTTCTCCACTTGGCCCCTGATACCACACAGCACCGTCTGGGGGAGGACTGCTTCTCCACCAGAAATATCTAGATGCCAGAACTCTTTCCTCATGACTTCCGCATTGAAACTGACAGCTCATAGGGCACCTCCTCCAAGAAGCCTTCCTTGACCACCCAATCTAGAGAAGCTGCTCTGCCCCCAGGGTCCCTCACTATCCCACAGCCCTGCTGTACTCCCCTCAGATGGGTCCACGGCCAGAGGTAGGTTATGTATCTGTGTGTTTATTCCTGTCTCATCCACCAGAATGTCAGTCCATGAGGCCAAAGCTCTTGCCCGACCTGGCCAACTCTCATTTTGCAGATAAGAAACTGCGGCTCAGAGTGGTCATGTGCCCTGTTCAAGATGACCCATCTAGCCAGTGACTCGGCTGAGAGCAAAGCATTCCATGTGGTCACTGGTAGATGGAACATGAGCAGCCTGGGAAGGGACAACAGCCTGGGCTTGTATTTGCATGGGGTACAGGGGGAGGGTCAGAAATGCAGGGTGAGGGGCATCTAATGTGACGTGCGAACACCAGGCAGGATTATCATTCCAAATTCCCCAATCTGTCCCCACCTGCAGGATTTCCCTTCATCTCATCAGCACCTGACACCCTGGCTGTTCCTGGAGGGAGGGGTGGGGGATGGGTGGCAGCTGTCGGCTCTGGAGGGAGTGTGGGGGGAGGAAGCCTCAGGACTGGGCCCGGCAGCTGTGCCAGCGGAAGCCAGCACCAGCTCTTTTAATAAAACATAACGAAGCGTGGGATCATAAAATATTTCGTTTAATTCAGGGCTCCCATGAGGGTGGGGCAGGCCAGTTGGGCTGGCAGAGGCGAGAGGTTTAGAAGGGGTGTCCTGCAGCTGGGCTTGGGGTGGAGGAGCCACAAGTAGGGGGGCACTGCCGCAGTCAGGATCCCCAACAGCAGCTGCGAGCCTCGGGTCCAGGGTCAGAGTCAAGGTGGGCTTTCTCATGGGCCTCCCTCTCAGCTTGGAAAGAGGCAGAAGTCAGAGGCATTTATCCCAGATCTGGCCCCCTCCTGCTGATGACCTGGGACAACCCAAAGGCCTCTCTGAGCCTCAGTTTCCTCACATGTGGAGGAAAGGAGGGTGGAACCAAGCAGAAAATCTCCAGAACCTCCCCCAGCCCAGATGGCCTGCACTTCCTCCCCATCATCCGGCCCACTCATTTTCAAATTCCTTTTCTTGGCTATTTTATTTTCATTCAAAGTGAAGCTGGAGCTGAAGCCCCATCTGTGAAAGAGCCAAAGCGAGCTCACAGCTTGATTGGGGCATGAGAACCCCCTCAACCATCATCTTGAGCCACATTCTCGCCTCCCAAAGTGGTCCCCTGGGGCACCGCAATCGGAAGTTGGGGTTCCAAGGAGCACAGTTTGAAAACCAAAGGCCGGCTGCTAAGTCCTGCCTAAGTCCTACCCACCATCCTTCAAGGCCCCACTCGGCTCTCAGAACCTCACCGACGTCCTCCCTGATAGCAAGCCTCCCCTAGTCACCACCAACTGGGTTATCCTGGCTTCCTCCTTTTCCCTGAACATTTCCTGTAGTTGGTGATTGCCTTTCTTGACTTTTTGGCAGCCCCAAGGCCTGCGCAGGGTCTGGAACATAGATGTTCAATCAATAGGGCCCCTTCCCAATCCTGAACCCCACACTTCACCATTACTCTTCTGGGTCTTATTCTTCTTCATAGCAGTTACTACTTCCTTATGTTATCTGTTCACCTATGTGTTAGCTGGCTGGTCGTACACTCTAGAATGTAAGCTCCTGGAGGGAAGGTTTTATCTTTGGCCTATTCACCCCACTGTATCACCACTGCCCAGCACACTATCTGGAACACAGCAGGGGTCCAATACACATGAGTTGAATGAATAAATGAATGAATCAATAGATGCGCTAAAAGAGAAAGGAAGTGAACTCTCCCTTCCTTCCCTGAGCAGGTATGGCTCTGCCAGCCTTAATCAGCTCATTCGGAGTTCTTGATGTCTCTGGTGTGAATTTCCAACGAGGTAGCCGTATCTGTCCTCCAGACCCCAGAGCATCCACACAGGCCTTGGTCAATTCCCTAAACAGGTACTGATGCCTGCTCTGCACCAGGACCTGTGCCAGACTCAGGGGACATGAAGAGGAGTCACAACTGGTCTTTGTGCCCCATGGTGTTGTGAACATAGTAGGTACACAGAAAATATGTGTTGAATGAATGAAGTGATGTCTCAGATGAGATCTGAATCATGAAGAAGATATAGTCCAGAGAAGAAGGTGGGTTCCAGCAGAGTTCAAAGCACATGTGCAAAGGCCCTGGGGCAGCTAGGAGTGCTGTGTCTTCAGCGCTGAGAGACTGTGTGGCAGGGAGACAGGGCCTCCTGTCCAGTTTTGTCTCTCCAGTGAGTCCCTCAGATGGCAACCATCCTCCTCTTCTTCCCAGAACGCTGCACAGCAGGTTTTCTCTGAGGCCACACTTTCTGGGGAAGGAAAGGGAGGGGACGCTGGCGGCACATCTTCCCCTCGAGTGCCCTTGCCCTGGCCCCATCGCCATGGATGACACCTCCCTGGTCACCTGCACACCCACCAAGCACCACACTCATCTGCTCAGACCCACACGCCGCACTAAATATAACCATCGCATATGCCTCTTCTGTCTCCTTTCTGAGGGAAATAACATTGTTTTTAAGTAAAGCCCTTTAAATTTTAAAGAGCTGGGTTGTGTGCTCTCTGCGGGAAGCTTTTAGCAGCATGCTGGAAAGAAATAATAATAACGAGGCCAGAGACAACACAGCAGAGCCGAGCTGCCATCCAGTGACTGCCGAGGCAGGGAAGGGCAGCCCTGTGACCTTCCACAGCAGCCCAGCCACGGAGTCCGGGGCCACCTCCAGCTGTGGCTGGAGCCCCTGAGACAAGAAGAGCCACATAGGGTCAGGATGGGAAGTCCAATCAGCCTCAGAATCACAGAAGGTCAAGTTGGAAGGGATTTCTGCAGAGAAGCAAGATGGCAGAGAGCACCGGAAGCAGGCCAAATGGGTTCAAAATTCAGCATGGCCACTTACAAGCTGTGCAACCCCTAAGCCAGTGGCTTAACCTCTCTGCACTACAGTTCTTTCTCCTGTAAAGTGGGGATACTAGTGGCGTGCACCTCCTGGGGGTTGCAAAGATTTCAGGAGTGAGGTAATACAAGCAGGAGCTTGTCACAGTGCTTGGTGCACAGCAAGTGTTCAATAAGCATTTGCTACTGTTTTCACTTTGCAGGTGAGGACGAGGAGGTCCAGGAAGAAGAGAGCCTGGACCTGGCCACACCCTTATTTTGGCTTCAATCTTTCTCTGGATCCATATAGCCCAGAGGGGCTGCTTTATAACCAGTGTGGCTGTCACAGCTGCAGGGCCTGGGTTAGAAGGAGACAGCATCTTGTCAAAAGACCAACCTCTGCTTCTTGCTCTGAAGCCCTGTCCCCCTGGAGCGCTCGTCTTGTCTGCATAGGGCGAACAACACCGGTGGCATTTTCAGTGGGAAATTGGGGCTTCATGCTTCCCAGGGTGGGGCCAGCAGAGTCCAGGCCTCTGTGAATGCCAATGGGCCAGGGGGCCCACAGCTAGGGAATCTGTCTAATTGCAGGACTGGCTTACCTCCAGCAAATGCACTTCATCTGTCCTCTGTGTCCCCTCCAGCCTCACTTCTTACCTGCAGTACACATCCTTCACCCCTGCCCCCTGACTCTCCCATGTGCCCCAGGCCCTTTCCAGCCGATAGGCCTTTATCCTTGCTGTTGCATCCTGCCCAGATCCCTCCACTCCCTTCTTTACTTGGCAAACTCCTATGCATCCTTCAAGACCCAGTCATGCATCACCCCTACTAGCAATAGGTGACTCTCCTCCACACCTCAAGCAGATTAAGCATTCCCTTTTCTGCACTCTCCCTAGGACTTGGTACCTATGTCAACCTTAGAATTTCCAATATTATGCCATGGCTTATTTTTTTGCCTGCCTATCAGCCCCAAGAGACTATGAATTCCTTGAGGATAGGCACTGGGTCTTATTTGTCTCTGGAGCCCCAGCCCTAGTAGAAGGCCCGAGCCAGAGTGGATGTTTGGTGCAGGGCTGCTGACTGGAGCTGGATAAGGCTTTGTCCTATGCTCCCAGGAAATGGAGCATCCCTTGTCACTGGCACAGCTATTCTTTGCCAGGGTTATCTAGAGGGAGATGCTTCATCCCAGAGGCAGGAAGCTGGGAAGGCATCAAATTAGTCTTTAAAAAATATTTTGAGCATAGGTGGGGTGCTCCTTCTAAATCCTATTGCCCATCGAAGAATCTTATAATGGGATCATCCAGACTCACCCTTTCATTTTACGGACCCAGGAGACTGGGATAGTCACATAGCAAATTAATGGAGAAGTTAAAATCTGATCCTAGGGTCCAAAACTGCTAGGCTAGTGCCCTTCCTACCAAAGTGGTATTTTCCAAACCAGCTGACAGGCTGATGCTAAGATGGTATGAGAGAAGCTTCTTAAAAATTTCAAATACTCACATATTTATTTTAATATGAATTAATAAAAAATCTGGCTGGGTGCGGTGGCTCATGCCTGTAATCCTAGCACTTTGGGAGGCCAAGGCGGGCAGATTGCCTGAGCTCAGGAGTTCGAAACCAGCCTAGGCAACACGGTGAAACCCCATCTCTACTAAAAATACAAAAAAATTAGCTGGGCGTGGTGGTGTGTGCCTGTAGTCTCAGCTACTCGGGAGGCTGAGGCAGGAGAATTGCTTGAACCCGGGAGGCGGAGGTTGCAGTGAGCAGAGACCATGCCACTGCACTCCAGCCTGGGCGACAGAGCGAGACTCCATCTCAAAAAAAAAAAAAAAATCTACGGTCAATACAACAAACCCACACATTATTCCCTGGAACCAGACAAGCCAAAAAAGAAGGAGTCCATTATCGAAATTTGATTTTAAGAAAATGATGGTGTAGAAAATAGTACAGATGGGGTGGCTGGGCATGGTGGCTCACGCCTATAATCCCAGCACTTTGGGAAGCCGAGGCAGGAGGATCACTTGAGGTCAGGAGTTCGAAACCAGCCTGGCCAACATGGCAAAACCCTGTCTCTATGAAAAATACAAAAATTAGCCAGGTATGGTGGCACGCACCGGTAATCCCAGCTACTCGTGAGGCTGAGGCATGAGAACCCTGGGGGCGGAGGTTGCAGTGAGCCAAGATTGCACCACTGCATTCCAGCCTAGGCAACAGAATGAGACTCTATCTCAAAAAAAAAAAAAAAAAAGAAAAAAGAAAAAAGCACAGATGAGACATAGACATGACAAAAGTCGTGAACAAGGTGACTGAGGTTTCTTTGGCAATCTCTGCAGTATGTCCAGGCTCAGACCAGGGAGTGGTTCGGAGCTCACCAGCCACAAGGCAGTACCCCTACCACCCAGGGAAATGAGACTCATGGGTGACCAAAGCTATCCTGGTGACCCAGGACCTGGCTCAAGGAGACAGAAGTGGTGCACCTGCCTGTGATGGAGGACTGGCTTACAGAACGTGTCCCCATATTCAACTGGAAAATGAGTCCTCATCAAAGTCTATTTGGACAGTCAGGTACATGGAATAGGGGCTGGGTAAAGGAATATCACCTCAGCCAACTTGGACATTAAGAGCCAATGGGGATGTGGGTGAAATCTTTCCCCCTGAGGCATATTTGTCCCCCTTAGGCAACCCATCCCCTCCAAAAGGGTCACATGCCGCCAAGCATGTAGGAAGGGCTGGGATGGACCTGCATCAGGGCAGGGCCGGCGGAGGATGGCAGAGCCAACAGATGGCATGTCGGCGAGGGCAGGGGCACTCTGTCTTGCCCAGAGCACTTTAGAGAATGAGCCAGGGAAGAAATTGCCACTGGTATTTGTCACAGCAATTTCAGCAAAGCACCAAATGGGTAAGCGTCTCATGAATTTCAACGGACAAAATTAGTCCTCATCAAAGTCAATTTCAACAGTCAGGTAGATGAGAAAAGGGGCTGGACAAAGGAAAATAGAGGATCATGAGAAAAGCCACCTCAGCCAACTTAGAAGCTGGCAGCTAAGAGGACTGCCGGTGGAAGTTTTCCCGAGGAATATTTATCCCCACATAGAAGCCAGCTACTCCCTGAGCTCCAGCTACTCCTTTAGGTCCCTCTAAAAGTGGCAATGGCACTTCCAGCTTTCAGGTGAAGGATAAAGATCCAGTGGTCCAAAATGCTAAGTTACTCAAGAGTATCTTCCCTTCCCCCACCTGCAAAGGTGAAAGCAGCCTCTGGCGGGAGTAGCTGAGGCTTGGAGAGTACCTGCCTTCCATTTGGAAGGAGACAGCTTTGAGCCTCTTCATAACTGATGTGGACCAGGCTGCACATGACAGGAGCCAGTGGGGATGGTGGAAAGATGACCTAAATGGATCTAAGGAGAAAGAACGTCTCCGTGTGAAATAGGGTGGA